>NC_064640.1:236074181-238990431 GCF_023864345.2 Schistocerca serialis cubense
ACGCCGCCTTCACCCCCCCCCCCCCACATACACCTTCTCCAATATGCTGATGACACCGCCTTCCTTGCCCTCGCCCTACCCTGCAATTCTCCCAGCACCTTCTCCAATCCCATCTTGACCAGTTCACCACCTGGTGCAACCAGTGGCTGCTTAAGATCAATCCTTCCAAAACCCGGACAATCATTGTAGGCAAAATCACCCCTTCCTTCTGTCTCCTTGATTTTTATACCGCTATCTATGGCCGTTATATCAACCTCAACCCCACACTTAAGTACCTTGGTGTCACCCTTGACCGTCGCCTTTCCTGTACCCCCCTTCTCAAGGCACTCTCCCGACTCCACCCGCTCAAACTCCTCTCCGGTCCTCCATACATATAAATCCCTCATCTGCCCCATCCTCTGTTATGCCCATCCCACCTGGATCTCTGACCCTCCTACCTACTACAAGTCCCTTCAAAACCTGGAATGCCATGAGCTCCATCTCGCCTATCACGTCTTCCTCCCATCCCCCACATGGCTCCTCTATGACTTAATTCCTTTCCCACACCACCTCCTCTTCCTTGAGCAGATATGGATCCTATAAACCTTAGTAAGGCCAACCATTTTGCTTCATACTGTTCCGATATCCTTAGCATCGGTAATGATCCCCAGTTCAACTACACCATCTTCCCTGATGTCCATGACTGAACTGACACCACTGCCCCTCCACTCGCTCCTGGCTTCCAGTACTTGGACAACGTTTCACACACTGAACTCAACACCCCCATCACCACTCAAGATATCATAACTACACAATGCATGAAACACAACACCACTCCCAGTCACGACCGTGTTACCTACCGTCACCTCTGTGAAGCTCCCACATCCTTCCTCACCACCCTGGCCAGACTATATAATGTGGTCTTGTCTACCGGCTTCTACCCAGACCTGGGGAAAACCTCCCAGTTCCTGATGTTCCTCAAACCTGACAAAAAACCGTACACTGTCTCCTCCTACCATCCCATCAGCCTCACCTTGGTCTTCAGCAAGGTCCTGCAATACATCCTCACCAGACACATCCACCAGCACCTTCTCTTGCACGGCCTCCTTCCTTCTACCCAGTGTGGCTTTCTACCATCCTTCTCTGCAGATGATCTTCTCCTTCACCTCCCTCACCTCCTCTCTGAACAACTAAATTCCTTTCGCTGTGCCATCTTCCTCTCTCTCGACCTTGAACGTGCCTACGACTGTGTATGGCACTCCAGTCTCCTCTTCATGCTCCAAACCTTCGCCCTCCCTATTAACTATGTCCATCTGATCAGCTTCTGCCTTTCTCAACGTCCTTCCTATGCCACCATCCATAACACAGATTCCTACACCTTCTACCCCTCCACCAGTATGTCCCAAGGTTCTGTCCTCTCCCCTCTTCTCTACCTCCTTTATAAAGCAGACATGACGCCGCCTTCACCCCCCCCCCCCACATACACCTTCTCCAATATGCTGATGACACCGCCTTCCTTGCCCTCGCCCTACCCTGCAATTCTCCCAGCACCTTCTCCAATCCCATCTTGACCAGTTCACCACCTGGTGCAACCAGTGGCTGCTCAAGGTCAATCCTTCCAAAACCCGGACAATCATTGTAGGCAAAATCACCCCTTCCTTCTGTCTCCTTGATTTTTATATCGCTATCTATGGCCGTCGTACCTTGGTGTCACCCTTGACTGTCGCCTTTCCTGTACCCCCCATCTCAAGGCACACTCCCGACTCCACCCGCTCGAACTCCTCTCCGGTCCTCCATATATATAAATCCCTCATCTGCCCCATCCTCTGTTATGCCCATCCCACCTGGATCTCTGCCCCTCCTAACTACTACAAGTCCCTTCAAATCCTGGAATGCCATGAGCTCCGCCTCGCCTATCACGTCAGCCTCCCATCCCCCAAATGGCTCCTCTATGACTTAATTCCTTTCCCACACCACCTCCTCTTCCTTGAGCAGATATGGATCCTATAAACCTTAGTAAGGCCAACCATTTTGCTTCATACTGTTCCGATATCCTTAGCATAGGTGATGATCCCCAGTTCAACTACACCCTCTTCCCTGATGTCCATGATTGAACTGACACCACTGCCCCTCCACTCGCTCCTGGCTTCCAGTACTTGGACAATGTTTCACACACTGAACTCAACACCCCCATCACCACTCAAGATATCATAACTACACTATGTATGAAACACAACACCGCTGCTGGTCATGACTGTAAACTTGATCCCCTCACCCACTTGTCTCTCCTGTCCTTTCCCACCCCAATCCGCTGCCATGCCTGTACTCCTGCATCCCACCCGCTCTTCGTCTTACCACCCTCTATACCGTTGTCCAAGGTGGCTTCCACCAACTCCCCCTCCCGGATGATCTGCTCATCATCTCCATCTACCCCTCCTACCAGATTTGATCGTCCCCTTCCTCCTCATGTGTTTTTCCACCAGGGCTCCCTCTTTCCCTTCTCTCCCTCCTAACTTCCTTCCCCCTCCTCTCTCCCTCTTCTCCCCCCCCCCTCCAGGCTTCCACACCCAACCCTACCCTCTCCCCTCTCCACCACTTCTTCTCTCCCACTGGCATCCTCCCCACCTCCCTCCTACCCTCCCCTATTCCCTGTGGCAACCCCCCTTTTTTTCGTGCAATAGTATGTGCAGTGCGTCAAAGATCATCGTCAATGTTTTCTGTGCAGTGTTTCTCTGTTCCAGTACAATTGTGTCTCTTCAGTGTCCTCCACCGTTCGACAGTTACTCATTTTACCTTCATGTACGGTTGCACTTGCTTATGCAATTCAGTGTCTTCGGTTCGAACGTCTTCGCTATTATCGTTATGTGTGTCACGTGTTTTTTTCATATTCACATTTTCTGTATATCTGTCTACATGTTATCTGTTCTCTGGTTTTCTGTGGCCGAAGAGCGGCATAGATAGGCCTCTGCCGGCCTACCTTTTGTACAAGGTTTTAAAATAACAATAAAGGAAAAAAAGAGTTATATATCCATGCCCCTGGCAGATCCTACGTTCGCTGACATCGAAATAAGTGTCCAAGGAATAGAAAAGCAACTGGAATCACTCAATAGAGGAAAGTCCACTGGACCTGACGGGATACCAATTCGATTCTACACAGAGTACGCGAAAGAACTTGCCCCCCTTCTAACAGCCGTGTACCGCAAGTCTCTAGAGGAACGGAGGGTTCCAAATGATTGGAAAAGAGCACAGATAGTCCCAGTCTTCAAGAAGGGTCGTCGAGCAGATGCGCAAAACTATAGACCTATATCTCTTACGTCGATCTCTTGTAGAATTTTAGAACATGTTTTTTGCTCACGTATCATGTCATTTCTGGAAACCCAGAATCTACTATGTAGGAATCAACATGGATTCCGGAAACAGCGATCGTGTGAGACCCAACTCGCCTTATTTGTTCATGAGACCCAGAAAATATTAGATACAGGCTCCCAGGTAGATGCTATTTTTCTTGACTTCCGGAAGGCGTTCGATACAGTTCCGCACTGTCGCCTGATAAGCAAAGTAAGAGCCTACGGAATATCAGACCAGCTGTGTGGCTGGATTGAGGAGTTTTTGGCAAACAGAACACAGCATGTTGTTATCAATGGAGAGACGTCTACAGACGTTAAAGTAACCTCTGGCGTGCCACAGGGGAGTGTTATGGGACCATTGCTTTTCACAATATATATAAATGACTTAGTAGATAGTGTCGGAAGTTCCATGCGGCTTTTCGCGGATGATGCTGTAGTATACAGAGAAGTTGCTGCATTAGAAAATTGTAGCGAAATACAGGAAGATCTGCAGCGGATAGGCACTTGGTGCAGGGAGTGGCAACTGACCCTTAACATAGACAAATGTAATGTATTGCGAATACATAGAAAGAAGGATCCTTTATTGTATGATTATATGATAGCGGAACAAACACTGGTAGCAGTTACTTCTGTAAAATATCTGGGAGTATGCGTACGGAACGATTTGAAGTGGAATGATCATATAAAACTAATTGTTGGTAAGGCGGGTACCAGGTTGAGATTCATTGGGAGAGTGCTTAGAAAATGTAGTCCATCAACAAAGGAGGTGGCTTACAAAACACTCGTTCGACCTATACTTGAGTATTGCTCATCAGTGTGGGATCCGTACCAGGTCGGGTTGACGGAGGAGATAGAGAAGATCCAAAGAAGAGCGGCGCGTTTCGTCACTGGGTTATTTGGTAATCGTGATAGCGTTACGGAGATGTTTAATAAACTCAAGTGGCAGACTCTGCAAGAGAGGCGCTCTGCATCGCGGTGTAGCTTGCTCGCCAGGTTTAGAGAGGGTGCGTTTCTGGATGAGGTATCGAATATATTGCTTCCCCCTATTTATACTTCCCGAGGAGATCACGAATGTAAAATTAGAGAGATTAGAGCGCGCACGGAGGCTTTCAGACAGTCGTTCTTCCCGCGAACCATACGCGACTGGAACAGGAAAGGGAGGTAATGACAGTGGCACGTAAAGTGCCCTCCGCCACACACCGTTGGGTGACTTGCGGAGTATCAATGTAGATGTAGATGTAGATCGTCATCAGTGTGCTTGGTCAGTGTTGTGTTTGATGCTGCTTTCCTGTGCGTCACGAACTGTTATTTTGATTGTGTGTTGGACTTGTACATAGTGTTCTTGTCAGTGATTGTTATGTGCTATGCCATCCGTTGATACTTTTATAGTCCAGTTTGTGGTTTTGTTTACTGTGCGCTAACCTTTTACGGTTTTCATCTGCATTTTACAGTCACCCCCTTTTTGTCTGTTCTCTTCCGTAATGTTCCACCTTTTTATGTATATGTACACCATATTTTCTCCTTTCTGTTCTTTCAAATGTCTTCCTTTGTATAATACATGTCTTTCGGCTGAAGAGCAGCGTATATACTGCCGGCCCGCCCCAGATGGGACATTGAAATACAATAAAGAAGAAAAGAGTTGTGTAGCAACAGCACTTCGGAACAAAACACACTTGCGGTGTATTTATTAATGGGTTGCAAGTAACATCCTAGCCAAAAGAAACATGGGACAAACATCGTACTATATTTTTTTCTGAGCGTAGTGGTCATTAGCTTAGATGAAAGTGGCATCTGAAGACGAAAAAACTGGGCAATCATCTCTAGTCTAGTCCCACACCATCTACCAAATGTGTTGTGTACATGAAGAGCCGACTGGCTCGAGCTTTTCATTGCAACTGGTCAGTCACGGCAGGCTAACTAACCTATGGCCACTGGTTGGCCTAGCCCTTTTGACCACTAATGTCACTGGCCTTTAGAACATTGCGAGACAAGTAGGTGCGGCTTGAACGTAAACTTTTAACTACATTTCCACCCCAACATACACTCCCATGTTTAGACAATCCACTTTACCGAATCCGAGACGGGGGTGTTGTTATCCATACTCCTCGAATTTCACGCACAAAATGTAGATTCCTCCCTCTTATGAGCGTTATTTTCGAAGACAGAAGAAATCGATGCATACACGCGTTTTCACATCTTTAAATTATCATTACTTGTAGATGCTTAGTGTGAAAATCCTGTACAACAGTATGTCATAGGCTATATTTCATGTAAGTATCCTCTCCTCTGGTAAAAAAGGTCTGTTCTTATCAGTTTAATATCAGTTACGTCCTGCAACACAGGTTCAAAAATGGTTCAAATGGCTCTGAGCACTATGGGACTCAACTGCTGAGGTCATTAGTCCCCTAGAACTTAGAACTAGTTAAACCTAACTAACCTAAGGACATCACAAACATCCATGCCCGAGGCAGGATTCGAACCTGCGACCGTAGCGGTCTTGCGGTTCCAGACTGCAGCGCCTTTAACCGCACGGCCACTTCGGCCGGCTGCAACACAGGACTAGACAATTAAACTCATTTTGTGCCCATGATGGAATGCTAAGAGTATGCTCTACTTCTGTCAGAAAATGCCTCATTGCCTCATCACTTTCGACCTCTCTTAAGATAGTCAAATTACTCCTCTTCGATGAAGGTAGCAAAACAGTAGCACAGAGGAGTTGTAAATCTCACGTTAATACTACGTATCGCTTCATAAATTCGAATGGCTGTCTCTCCTTGTGTAGATCGCAATTTCGTTAAAAGATCTCGCCGCAACGAAAAAAATGCCTCATCACCACTCCAACTCGCGAAAAATATCCATGGCACTCCCGCCCTCGCTTCCACCTGCCCGATGGCAGATCATTGACAACAAACTGATTGACTAATTGATTAAGTTGATCATGAGGTTGCTTTTGCATGGTGAGTAATTTTTTCTTGCAGTCGGATTACACTCGCCAGGTAACCAGTACTGACGCTTCTGTGACGCCTCTACAGGCTTCCCACAGTCTAGGTAGTCACTTCCTCCGATACCAAAATGGGTGGTAACTGCCCTCAGACAGCTGAAGGTATCCAACACTAATTACGTTCTGTCTGTCTGTTGACTTGTAATGCTGCTGGAACTAAGTCATTTATAATTCTGGTTTACTGCTCCCAAACTAATCCTGCTGAGACCTATGCCTCTGTCTCTCACCCCGCTGCCGCCATACGCAAACAGCTGCCACCACCACCCCTGGGTCATGAACATCCTCCCACACGTAACGACCTTACCACGCCTAGCCAACAAGCCACCGCTCACACTGCTGGACAGCTGTTAATCATTCCAGGCTCGCAAAAGCTGTCCCAGACTTTTCAGAAGGACTGGGTGCTTAAATGTCACTGCAGAAAATATCACGATGTTGAACAGTACGTTTCGCCTCCAACCGAAACCTTTTGAGATGTGTTTTCAAGATATGCTGGAAAAGCTGACCCGCTGAACAGTAACAAAATATCTGTCTGCTTCCCAAGCCATCCCAAATGTGTATGAAGCCATGGACCTGGGTTTCTCTCAGAATACAGTTCTTTACAAGCTTTCCTATTGGACCCTGCCAAAGCAGTTGCCAAATGCTTCGAGAACTCAATTGGGAATCCCTGAAGGGAAGGTCATGTCCTTTTCGAGGAACACTATTGAGAAAATTTAGAGAAACGATATTTCAGGCAGACTGCAGAAGGCATTTCACGTATGGCCCACGAATATAAGATACTAGATACTGGTGCTCATACAGAGGCGTATAGACAGTAGTTTCTTCCATGCGAGTGCAATAAAAAAGAATTACTTGTAGTGTTACAGGGTACCCACTGCTATGCAACATACGATGGCTTGGGAAATATGCATAGAGATGTCGATGTAAATTTAATTCACCATGTAGAGTATAGCGGCTTGCAGGGTATTTGTTTTATATGTAGGATGTTTTGCAGGTGATGGAGGTGTCTGCAAGCAGGTGGGGAGACCTGTGTTGGTGGTGGTAGCTGACCTGAACGTAACTAAATCTATGGCACATTAATACGACTAAAAATACCGTCCACTGTCGTCGGATGCGTAAACCGCAGTAAAATGCTTAGCAGTTAGCATCTGGAGCGAACTGAAAAACTATGCATATGTCGGTGTCAGATTCATTTGCTGGAATCGTAAGGAAAGCACCAAAACACTGGGGACTGATAGGTCGGTGATCTAAGGCAAAATAATATGCCAGGTTCAAATTCATTTACGTGGATTTGCAAGGGGGTGTAATCCACCCACTAAGAAGTTACAGTGTAGAAGGAGAGAAGCCGCAGTTTTGATCAGCATATCAGCAGGAGACTACGGCAGTACAATTCGGATCGAGGTGTAAGAGGCACAAACATGATTGCAGTTGATGTAAGAAACATCGGCATTGATTTGGTCTCGCTTATACTTGTTAGTTTATTGGCTCTCGATGCACGATAATCAGATAAGCGTGTAGGTACTAGGTTTGCTTCTACATAAATAACTATACTACCCATAGGCGTACTACCATGTGGATATGCTCTGCTCTAGACGAGATTCGGTATCATGGTCGTTCCACTCCCGAGACCGCGTTGGGAAGAAACGAACAGTACTATGATTAAACCCCGAATCTTTCCCTGTAGTTGGAATAGCTCTGAATTGTGCCTGGAGGTGTGAGTTTGTTGCACGAATGTAAATTATACAGTTGATAGTGTGCTTGCTGGAAGCTCTGTGATACGGTTGGAATTGTATTGTGTCGATGTATCCAAATTAAAAAACTGGTGATGTATTTCTCATGAAACACTATGTTGTCAGCCAATACTCTGATGCCATTATTCTGTCTCATTGCTGGGGTAATGATCATTGGAATACGTCAGAGAAGATTGGCACTGTTTAGGAACATATTTATAGACAATCATTCAATATCGATAGTCAACGGCCCTGCCGCAGTGGATACACCGGTTCCCGTCAGATCACCGAAGTTAAGCGCTGTCGGGCGTGGCCGGCATTTGGATGGGTGACCATCTGAGCCACCATGTGCTGTTGCCATTTTTCGAGGTGCACTTAGCCTCGTGATGCCAATTGAGGAGCTACTCTACCGAACAGTAGCGGTTCTGATCAAAGAAAACCATCGTAACGACCGGGAGAGCGGTGTGCTGACCACACGCCCCTCCTATCCGCATCCTTAGCTGAGGATGACTCGATCATTACGCGTGTGACTGAAAGAGAAACGAGGAAATCGATAATACTACTACGACATAGTCCACACCGTGCACTAGTTTGCAGAACATGTATTTAGATGTAGGCTCATGTCTATAGCAGGACTGCAACACCTGTAATCTATAGCGGTTTACAGTGGACTGAGACATTTAGTTGTTGGAACTGAATGTACAGTACATCAATTTATCTATTGACTACAAATCAACAAGCATAAGTCGTAACAAACTACCTGCATGCGAGCAACCACATGGTGGTGAACGTCTCCCAGAACGTTAGTGAGCTGTTTTTTCTCGTTGTAATAGCTTTCTACATAGTTAGTTAAGTGTAGAGAGCTAGGCAGCCTTGTAACTAATGGTAAAGTACTCCTGCAACGTGATGGGATTTCGAGACAATTAACAGTGGTCTGTGATTTGGCTGGAGTATAAATCGCCTTTCACGGAAGACTGGAAGATTCGTGCGAATATTAGGGGTTAACGATGTTCAGACAAAAGGGGAGTTGAGAGGTGATCTCTTTACCGTTTCTTCTAAGTGTAGTGAGCAAAGATATTACAGGCTCTCACATACGTGACTGCATCGAGAAAATTAGAGGCTAATACGAAGGTGTTTGCTGAGAGATAATCACCAGCAGAAGTTTCGTCTTTCGTTATCTCGATACATAAGAAATACACTACTGGGCATTAAAATTGCTACACCACGAAGATGAGGTGCTACAGACGCGAAATTTAACCGACAGTAAGAAGATGCTATGATATGCAAATGATTTGCTTTTCAGAGCATTCACATAAGGTTGGCGCCGGTGGCGACATCTACAACGTGCTGACATGACGAAAGTTTCCAACCGATTTGTCATACACAAACAGCAGTTGACCGGCGTTGCCTGGTGAAACGTTGTTGTAATGCCTCGTGTAAGGAGGAGAAATGCGTACCATCACGTTTCCGACTTTTATAAAGGTCGGACTGTAGCCTATCGCGATTGCGGTTTATCGTATCGCGACATTGCTGTTCGCGTTGGTCGAGATCCAATGACTGTTAGCAGAATATGGAATCGGTGGGTTCAGGAGGATAATACGGAACTCCGTGCTGGAACCCAACAGCCTCGTATCACTAGCAGTCGAGATGACACGCATTTTATCCGCATGGCTGTAACGGATCGTGCAGCCACGTCTCGATCCCTGAGTCAACAGATGGGGACGTTTGCAAGACAACAACCATCTGCACAAACAGTTCTACGACGTTTGCAGCAGCATGGACTGTCAGCTCGGAGACCATGGCTGCGGTTACCGTTGACGCTGCATCACAGACAGGAGCGCCTGCGATGGTGTACTCAACGACGAACCTGGGTGCACGAATAGCAAAACGTCATTTTTTCGGATGAATACAGGTTCTGTTTACAGCATCATGATGGTGTCATCCGTGTTTCGCAACATCGCGGTGAACGCACATTGGAAGCGTGTATTCGCCATCGCCATACTGGCGTATCACCTGGCGTGATGGCATGGGGTGCCATTGGTTACACGTCTCGGTCACCTCTTCTTCGCATTGACGACACTTTGAACAGTGGACGTTACATTTCAGATGTGTTACGACCCGTGGCTCTACCCCTCAGTCGATCCGTGCGAATCCCTACATTTCAGCAGGATAATGAACGACCGCATGATGCAGGTCCTGTACGGGCCTTTCTGGATACAGAAAATGTTCGACTGCTGCCCTGGCCAGCACATTCTCCAGATCTCTCACTAATTGAAAACGTCTGGTCAATGGTGGCCGAGCAACTGGATCGTCACAATACGCCAGTCACTACATTTGAACTTTGGTAATGTGTTGAAGCTGCATGGACAGCTGTACCTGTACACGCCATCCAAAGTCTGTTTGACTCAATGCCCAGGCGTATCAAGACCGTTATTACGGCCAGAGGTGGTTGATCTGGATACTGATTTCTCAGGATCTATGCACCCAAATTGCGTTAAAATGTAATCACATGTCAGTTCTAGTACAATATATTTGTCCAATGAATTCCCGTTTATCATCTGCATTTGTTCTTGGTGTAGCAATTTTAATGGCCACTAGTGTAGCATTCCTCCATCAGCTTCGTGTGGATGGAATGACTAACATCTTGATAGGCAGGTTAAATTTACATCTATACGCATATTTCACAAGCCATCGTGGTGGTTACCCTTCACCGCTGCTAGTCATGTCTTTTCTATTCCACTCGCATATAGAGTGATGGAAAAAGTGACTATCTATACCTGTGTATGACTTCAGCCGTCGCACGGACGCCAAAATGGAAAATATTGAAATAAACGATATCGGAATTGAAAAACAACTGCTATCACTTAGTAGCGGAAAAGCATCAGGAACAAACGAGATACCCTTAAGATTCTACAGTGATTATGCTAAAGAACTTGCCCCCTTTCTATCAGCAATTTATCGTAGATCGCTGGAAGAACGTAAAGTACCTAGCGACTGGAAGAAAGCGCAGGTCGTTCCCATTTTCAAGAAGGGTCATAAATCAGATGCGAATAATTATAGGCCTATTTCGCTTACGTCAATCTGTTGTAGAATAATGGAACATGTTTTGTGTTCTCGTATTATGACGTTCTTAGATAATACAAATCTCCTTCATCATAACCAACATGGATTCCGCAAACAGAGATCATGTGAAACTCAGCTCGCCCTATTTGCCCAAGAAATTCACAGTGCCGTAGACACTGGCGAGCAGATTGATGCCGTATTCCTGGACTTCAGGAAGGCATTTGATACGGTTCCGCACTTACGTTTAGTGAAAAAAATACGAGCTTACGGAATATCGGACCAGGTTTGTGATTGGATTCAGGATTTCCTAGAAGAAAGAACACAACATGTCATTCTTAACGGTTCAAAATCTGCAGATGTAGAGGTAATTTCGGGAGTACCGCAGGGAAGCGTGATAGGACCTTTATTGTTTACAATATACATAAATGACTTAGTCGACAACATCGGTAGCTCCGTGAGGCTATTTGCAGATGACACGGTTGTCTACAAGAAAGTAGCAACATCAGAAGACTCGTACGTACTCCAGGAGGACCTCCAGAGGATTAATGCATGGTGCGACAGCTGGCAGCTTTCCCTAAACGTAGATAAATGTAATATAATGCGCATACATAGGGGCAGAAATCCATTCCAGTACGATTATGCCATAGGTGGTAAATCATTGGAAGCGGTAACGACCGTAAAATACTTAGGAGTTACTATCCGGAGCGATCTGAAGTGGAATGATCACATAAAACAAATAGTGGGAAAAGCAGGCGCCAGGTTGAGATTCGTAGGAAGAATTCTAAGAAAATGTGACTCATCGACGAAAGAAGTAGCTTACAAAACGCTTGTTCGTCCGATTCTTGAGTATTGCTCATCAGTATGGGACCCTTACCAGGTTGGATTAATAGAAGAGATAGACATGATCCAGCGAAAAGCAGCGCGATTCGTCATGGGGACATTTAGTCAGCGCGAGAGCGTTACGGAGATGCTGAACAAGCTCCAGTGGCGGACACTTCAAGAAAGGCGTTACGCAATACGGAGAGGTTTATTATCGAAATTACGAGAGAGCACATTCCGGGAAGAGATGGGCAACATATTACTACCGCCCACATATATCTCGCGTAATGATCACAACGAAAAGATCCGAGAAATTAGAGCAAATACGGAGACTTACAAGCAGTCGTTCTTCCCACGCACAATTCGTGAATGGAACAGGGAAGGGGGGATCAGATAGTGGTACAATAAGTACCCTCCGCCACACACCGTAAGGTGGCTCGCGGAGTATAGATGTAGATGTAGATTTCTAGTATCATATCCTTGTCGTCCTTACGTGAAATGTATATTGCCTTCAATATAAGCATCCTGCAGTCAGCTTCGCAATCGGTTCTCTACATTTACACAAAACTGTTCCCTGGAAAGAACTTTACCTTCCCTTCAGGGATTTCCATTTGAGTTCTCGAAGCATCTGGCTACTAATTTGGCAGGAGCCAATAGGAACGCTTCTGAAGGATTGGATTCTGCGGAAAACCAGGGTCTGTGGGCTCATACGAGTTTGGGATGGCGTCTTAAGGAGACAAATATTTTGCTATTGTTCTCTGGATCAACTGTTTCAGCATATCTTGAAAACACATCCCAAAAAGTTTCGGTTCGGTTTGGAGGTTGGA
This sequence comes from Schistocerca serialis cubense, assembly GCF_023864345.2. Lineage (NCBI taxonomy): Eukaryota > Metazoa > Arthropoda > Insecta > Orthoptera > Acrididae > Schistocerca > Schistocerca serialis. Next base: position 236,086,945 of record NC_064640.1, read on the forward strand.
GGAGGGGAAGCGTACTGTTCAACATCATGGTATTTATCCCAGTCACATTCCAGCACACAGTCTTTCTGAAAAGCTAGGACAGCTTTTGCAAGTCTGGAATTATTAACAGCTGTCCAGCACTGTGAGCGGTGGCTTGTTGGCTGGGAGCGGTACAGTCCTGACGCGTGGTCAGAGGTTCACAGCCCAGTGGAGTTGGTGGCAGCTGTTCGTATGCGACCCGGTGGCGGCGGGGGAGATGGAAGCGTTGTGGGAACGAAGGAGAATGTGAAACATCCTAATGCCCCCATAGACTGCAGGTCTCATACTTCCACTAGTATGACAACGCAATTGACAGACAGAAGGTGATTAGCGCTAGATATCACCAGTTATCTGACGATGGTTACCACCCATTTTGGTAGTGGGGGAAGTGACTACCTAGCTTGTGTGAAGCCTCTAGAGATGATACCGAAGTATCTGTTACTGTCGCCTGGCGAGAGTAATCCGACTGCAGGAAAAACACCACTCACTATGCAAGGGACTCTCATGATCAATTGAATTACTTAGTCAATCAATGATCTGCTGCTGGGCTGGTGGAAGAGAGGGCAAGGTTGCCACGAAAGCGATTCGCGAATTGTAGTGGTAATCAGGGGTTTTTCGTTGCAGTGAGATCTTTTAATGAAATTTCAATCTACCACCTACACAGGGAGAGACGGCCATCGTAATGAAGCCACCTACACTATGTGATCTAAAGTGTCCGGACACCTGGCTGAAAATGACTTAAAAGTTCGTGGCACACTCCATCGGTAATGCTGGAATTTAATATGGTGTTGGCCCACTCTTAGCCTTTATGACAGCTTCCACTCTGGCACTGGAAGATTTCTTGTGGAATAGCAGCCCATTCTTCATGGAGTGCTCCACTGAGGAGAGGTATCGATATTGGTCGGTGAGGCCTGGCACGAGCGCGTTCCGAAACATCCCAAAGGTGTTCTATAGGACTCAAGTCTGGACTCTGTGCAGGCCAGTCCATCACAGGGATGTTATTTTCGTGTAACCACTCGGCCACAGGCAGTGCATTATGAACAGGTGCTCGATCGCGTTGAAAGATGCAATCGCCATCTCCGAATTGTTCTTCAAAATTGGGAAGCAAGAAGGTGCTTAAAACATCAATATAGCCCTGTGCTGTGACAGTGCCACGCAAAAAAACAAGGGGTGCAAGCCCCTTCCATGACAAACACGACCGCAGTATAACAAAACATGACGACACCATTACATCACCGCCTCCGAATTTTACTGTGGGCACTACACACGCTGACAGCGTTCACCGCCCATTCGTCATACCCACACCCTGCCATCGGATCGCCACATTGTGCACGTGATTCGTCACTCCACACAACGTTTTTGCACTGTTCATTCGGCAATTTTTACGCTCCCCACACCAAGCGAGGCGTCGTTTGGGATTTACCAGCGTGATGTGTGGCTTATGAGCAGCCGCTCGACCATGAAATATAAGTTGTCTCACCTCCCGCCTAACTGTCATAGTATTTGCAGTGGATCCTAATGCAGTTTGAAATTCCTTTGTGATGGTCTGGCTAAATGTCTGCCTATTACACATTACGACTCTCTTCAACTGTCGGCAGTCTGTGTCAGTCAACAGACGATGTCGGCCTGTACGATTTTGTGCTGTACGTGTTCTTTCACGTTTCCACTTCACTATCACATCGGAAGTAGTTGACCTAGGGATGTTTAGGAGTGTAGAAATCTCGAGTACAGACGTGTGACAGAAGTGACATCCGATCACCTAATCACGTTCGAAATCCGTGAGTTTCTTGGAGCGCCCCATTCTGCTCTCTCACGATGTCTAATGACTACTGAGATCGCTGATATGGAGAACCTGGCACTACGTGGCAGCACAATGCACGTAATATGAAAAACGTATGCTGTTTTGGATATCCTGATACGTTTGATCTCATAGTGTATATTACCGAATTTATATAGTGATACATAGTATCAGCCTGATATTTACAACTCCTCTGTGCTGCTATTTTGCTACCTTACGAACATAGTCGGAGACGTGGCATTAGACCACCTTAAGAAAAGTCGCAAGTGTTTAGGTATCTCGTACAGATGTAGATTATGCTCTTAGCACTCCGTCACGAGCACAAAATGAGTCTAATAGTCCAGTTCTGTGTTGCATGAAGTAAGGGATATTATGCTGATAAGAAAGGACTATTTTTCCAGATGAGACGATACTTACACGAAATGTACACTCCTGGAAATTGAAATAAGAACACCGTGAATTCATTGTCCCAGGAAGGGGAAACTTTATTGACACATTCCTGGGGTCAGATACATCACATGATCACACTGACAGAACCACAGGCACATAGACACAGGCAACAGAGCATGCACAATGTCGGCACTAGTACAGTGTATATCCACCTTTCGCAGCAATGCAGGCTGCTATTCTCCCATGTAGACGATCGTAGAGATGCTGGATGTAGTCCTGTGGAACGGCTTGCCATGCCATTTCCACCTGGCGCCTCAGTTGGACCAGCGTTCGTGCTGGACGTGCAGACCGCGTGAGACGACGCTTCATCCAGTCCCAAACATGCTCAATGGGGGACAGATCCGGAGATCTTGCTGGCCAGGGTAGTTGACTTACACCTTCTAGAGCACGTTGGGTGGCACGGGATGCATGCGGACGTGCATTGTCCTGTTGGAACAGCAAGTTCCCTTGCCGGTCTAGGAATGGTAGAACGATGGGTTCGATGACGGTTTGGATGTACCTTGCACTATTCAGTGTCCCCTCGACGATCACCAGTGGTGTACGGCCAGTGTAGGAGGTCGCTCCCCACACCATGATGCCGGGTGTTGGCCCTGTGTGCCTCGGTCGTATGCAGTCCTGATTGTGGCGCTCACCTGCACGGCGCCAAACACGCATACGACCATCATTGGCACCAAGGCTGAAGCGACTCTCATCGCTGAAGACGACACGTCTCCATTCGTCCCTCCATTCACGCCTGTCGCGACACCACTGGAGGCGGGCTGCACGATGTTGGGGCGTGAGCGGAAGACGGCCTAACAGTGTGCGGGACTGTAGCCCAGCTTCATGGAGACGGTAGCGAATGGTCCTCGCCGATACCTCAGGAGCAACAGTGTCCCTAATTTGCTGGGAAGTGGCGGTGCGGTCCCCTACGGCACTGCGTAGGATCCTACGGTCGCATCCGTGCGTCGCTGCGGTCCGGTCCCAGGTCGACGGGCACGTGCACCTTCCGCCGACCACTGGCGACAACATCGATGTACTGTGGAGACCCCACGTGTTGAGCAATTCGGCGGTACGTCCACCCGGCCTCCCGCATGCCCACTATACGCCCTCGCTCAAACTCCGTCAACTGCGCATACGGTTCACGTCCACGCTGTCGCGGCATGCTACCAGTGTTAAAGACTGCGATGGAGCTCCGTATGCCACGGCAAACTGGCTGACACTGACGGCGGCGGTGCACAAATGCTGCGCAGCTAGCGCCATTCGACGGCCAACACCGCGGTTCCTGGTGTGTCCGCTGTGCCGTGCGTGTGATCATTGCTTGTACAGCCCTCTCGCAGTGTCCGGAGCAAGTATGGTGGGTCTGACACACCGGTGTCAATGTGTTCTTTTTTCCATTTCCAGGAGTGTATATGAAATTCTGGTGAAAATGAGTTTGATACTAAGAATCAACAAGTAACGATGTGAAAACGCGAGTATGTACCCATTTCTCCTGTCTTCGAAAATAACACTCATAAGAGTTAGGAATCTACATTTTGTGAGAGAAATTCGAGATGTATGAACAACAATATATCCGTCTCAGATTCGCTAAAGCAGATTTTTTAAACTGGCGAGTCTATGCTGGGGTGGAATTGTAGTTATAACTCTACATCCAAGCTGTACTTTCTTGTCTCGCTGATTTGCAGCCAGCGGAATTTGTGGTCATGAGGGCTCGGCCAACCAGAAGTTATGGGTTAGCTTCTCGTGATTGGCCAGGTACAAAGGAAAGGTCCAGCCAGTCAGCTCTTCAGATCCACAATACACTCGGTAGATGGCACTAGACTAGACTAGAGATGACTGGCCAGTTTTTTCGTTTGGAAATGCTATGTTGGACTAAGGTAATGAGCACTACTCTTGTAAAAAATATCATATGATGTTTGGACCCTGTTTGTGTTGGCTAAGATGTGACTTGCAACTCGTATACAGATATAACTTTGTTTCTTTTCCCAGTGCTGTTGCTATATGACTCCTGTGTATAGGGAGCATGGATTTATAGCAGCACTGTCCCGCCTCCTCTTTTTCCTCCAACATCTCCACATGCTTTACACCGTCTGCAGGCTTGATCCCCCACACTCCCCTGGTTTTCTCCTTCCTCTCCACACCATGCCCGTTGCTGCACCTCTATCGCTGTATCCCTCCCTCTCTCCACTTCCACACCCTCCATCTCCTTCATGAGAGCAATTTCCAGCACCTCCCCCTCCCAGATGTTGAACTTCGCTGTGACGTCTACCCCTCCTTCCAACTGTAACCTGACCTTGTTCCCCCCCTCTCCCCAGGGCCCCCTTTTCCTCTCCCCTCCTTCTCCCAGAGCAGATTTTTCATCCTCCCTGAGTCCCTGCATCCCCTCCCCAGCCCTCCTTCAGCACACCCCCACCTCATCGCCCTTTCTCTTCCCTCCTTCTCAGCTCCTTTTCCCTTCTCCCTTGTCCCCCCCGCCCCCCCCCCCCCTGCAGCAGATCCTAGATCCTCCCAGGCTTTTATTCATTACCAATTGTGCTGTGTTAGTGTTGTGTTCAGTGCCATTATACAGTGTCATCTAGTGATGTGGATTTAATTGTGTGCTCGACCTGTATATAGTCCATGTTTGCTCTTGTGCTTTTTATACTGTGACCGACTTTTAACTTGTTTTTGCCTCCAGTGTTTTTTAAGTGCAAGAATGGTTCAAATGGCTCTGAGCACTATGGGACTTAACATCTGAGGTCATCAGTCCCCTAGAACTTAGAACTACTTAAACCTAACTAACCTAAGGACATTACACACATCCATGCCCGAGGCAGGATTCGAACCTGCGACAGTAGCGGTTGTGCGGTTCCAGACTGAAGCGCCTAGAACCGCTGTTTTAAGTGCACTTCAAATTGCCAGCTGTTTCTTTTAACTTTATGTCGAATTTTTAACTGTTTCCCAATGCATGTCCCCGTATTAGTGTGTATTTTAAATCCCTTCATCTCCATTCCCAGTGTTTTTTATGTCCCCCTTTTATCCTCCTTTTTATGTAAGAATCCCCCTTTCTGTATTTTATAAAGCTGTTTGGCTGAATAGCTGTGGACTGTGCCGCTGCCAGCCCTCCCCTGCCTATGTGGGGCAGAGGAATGAATATACAATAAAGAAAAAAAAATAGCAGCACTGGCCCCTCACCCCCTGGTGTCTCCTATTGTCTCTACCCCCAGCCCATACCTTTACTCATGTTTCCCGCCCTCTCTCCATCTCCATCTCTGCACCCTCCACCTCCTCTCCCAACGCCACTTGCAGCACCTACCAGTCCCAGATGATGAGCTTCGCCCTTACATCTACCCCTCCTACCAACTCTAACCCCAACTTCCCCCCTCCCACGCCTCAGAGCTCAGAACTCAGAGCTCAGAGGTCATCACATCCCTCCAGCTTCCCTCCCGCATTGCCCCTTCCTCTCCCCTATTTTCCCTCCTATCAGGCCTTCCCTGTCTCAGCAGCGCCCTCCTGGCAGGTTTTGCTCTTCATTGTGTGTACTCTGTCTCATACAGTGGTTTTTATGTGTGGAGTGTTTTAATACTGTGGCCTACTTTTAACTTGTGTGTGTGACTTCAGTGTTTCTTTAGGTGCTACCCACATTGCCCACTATGTTTTTTAACTTTGTGTGTACTGTTTTTAACTGTCCCACATGACAGTCTCCATGTATTTGTATATTTTAGCCCCCAAAGTCTCCCTTTACTATGTTCTCATGTACCCCTTGTCGCCTTTTATATATGTCTCGTGCTTCCTCTCTTTTATTAACTGTATCCCTCGGCCGAAGAGTGGCGGACTGTGCCACTGCCAGCCCCCCCTGCCCATATGCGGCAGGGGAATGAAATCACAATAAATAAAAATATAGCAGCACTGGGACAGTGGGCTGCTGTCCAAATATTATTGCCTGTCCTTTTGTCCCTTCTAACACAACTACTTACTTTTGAATCGTCAGGAGGATATTCACCAGTGATAGTTTACCGTCCTGCTATTATTACCCATCCTTGTCATATCAGGCTATTGGCCAGACTGGCTGGATTAACTTTCTAGTGCTGGACTAATAGCGAAAATATCTTCACTACATCTAGCAGTCATTGACAAGACTGGCTAGAGCTACTCTCTAGTGCTCGATCAATGGCAACTACCCCACCTTCACTACCACTTCACAGTCAGACAAAGAAAATTGAATTGTTGTGTTAATGTTTGAATTTCCTGCCAGAAGGAGGAGAGGTGTTAAACTCCACCAGTATTCTGGGTCGATCATCTTGGATGCGATATCATAGTTAGACTGCACCAGTGCTCCAAAGATGATGAAGTGAAGAGAGTATCCTACATCCTTCTACACCTGTGATATGAAACTTGAATTTTGATAAATAAAGAACGTATTATCATTAATTATTATTGTTGTTATTATGTTCTCTGAAATGCAATGCAATGAAACTAGCATTTGAATTTAGTGCGAAAATTCGAATTTACCACAAGTAGTTGAATATCCTGCCACTTTTCCAGGTGAAGGACATGGGGGAGAGGGGGTAATTAATTGATCAACTTAATTAGTTAGTCAATTAATTTGATATAAAAATTGCTCCAGAACCTCTTCTTTAATCTTCCAAATTTCAAAGGCTTCGGTACCAGATTCGAGTCCTGGCTCTGTACACAGGTTTGACGTCACATAGGGTATGGCTGGCGATTTCACAGTGGGAGACTAACCCTCTGATGGGCTGGGGATTTCCCGGAGGTGGAGGTGGTAATTAATTGATCAATTTAATTAATTACTCAATTAATTTCAGAACAATTTCATATCAAAATTGCGCCACAAACGGCTTTGTGTCAGTAATCACGAGGCAAACAATTTTAACTGAACGTTGCTACCTGCAAACCATTGATTCCAGTTGCTTATAATTCGGAATTCACTTCCCCCTTCTCTTTCCGACGCACTCGATGTTGGGTTGCATCTCCTATTCTCAAAACGAGTTTTGAGAACGTTTCCCCAGCACAGGGATGCAATATTGGAAGATCTTCTCGTAATTCTAAACCTCCATAAATGCTTCTTAGTTTACCCAAGAGTCTATGGAAAGCAGTGTAGGCGACATACAGTACAACTGGTTATACCTTACTACTCGAGTCTGCGAAATGTGTTGTATTCCTCTCTTGTATTCGCATATGAACACACATCTATGACCACAGAGAACAATCAGTTAATTAACACACACAGTAAATAAACATAATACTTCCATTAGCACTGAAAGAACAGTTATCTTCTATAGCTATCCAATAAGCTGTGGTTGTTAATGACGAGCTTGGGATGAGGTAACTCCTAGGTTGCCACAAATACACAAAGAAGCAGCCACAGAGAAGGCTGTGAGGTATTCAAAAAGCTGTAGTAATTGAACTCTGAACGTTCTATGCACTACTGTTACTTTACTCTTGTCAGCTGGAGAATTTAGTACTCATTACACACTAGAACAACGTGGGCTCAGCAGAACAAGGACTCTGAGTCCCGCAACAAGTAACTAGATGCAGCCGCAGAACTTCTCCACTGCTCTACTGCGAACGTATTTAACGGGAGGCGGTGTGGCTTTGGCACCTAGCAATTCCGGAGTTTGTGGCTCAGGCCACGCACGGATTGGCGCCGCCGGGTCTAAATTCGACGACCCCGTACTCCTTCTCCCCTTTAAGCTCCAGCACTGTCGTCATATAAGGAAGTGGAGCATGAAGGAAGGGAAGAGGACGATATAACGCCGATGCAAATATGGGGGGTGGGACAGGAGCCGAAATTTTAGTCTCTACCGAGCGCCCACTCGCATCCTGGCATTCACACTGAGCGGAAAGCCAGTCACAGGGCGACTGTTCCTATAACGTAGACTACTACAGGCACTGACGATGAACATGGTCTGTGAACAAAAAGGGGGCGACAGAATCTCGAGAAGTAACAGGTCTAAAGTGATATAAGAACGTAGGCTTCCGCGGCGGGTGTCATAGTGATTAAAATTCTTCTGGGTATTATGGCGCGTCATTGCTAAAAATGTTGTTAGTTTTTAGCAATGACCCAGAATAATACCCAGAAGTATTTTAATCACTAGGCCTAAAGTGGTTTTTATGCCGCCAGTGCAGCCCCGTCAGACTCTGGATGGTGCAGGTCGACCGCAAAAGCACATCAGAAACTACCCCGCATTCCCATCTGTGACCCTCGCCAAACACCCTATAAAATACCAGTTTCTGAGGTCGAAACTTAGATGTCAGTGTCGGAACGTGCATCCTCTGGAGAAATATTCTGTAACAGTAACCATGAAGGAGCTCCGCCGACTACTTGTCATGCCTCAGCAAGGAGCGGTATGACGATAAAAGCACTTTAAGGGTCTCGTCCCGTGGGTGGGTAGCCCATAACTTGTCGATTTTACCCTTGAAGGTTCTAACAAAACGTTCCAACTCATCATTTGACTGAGAATGGAAGTGTGCTGTGAGGCTATGATGTATTTCACTGTTATTGCAAAAGTTTTCAAACTGAACTGATACGAACTATGCACTATTATTTCTGAGGAAATTTCAATACAAAAAATTGAAATCAGGGCCAATACAATACTGACAGACGTGGTGGCGTTCATGGGTTCGATGAAAGGGAACTTGCTGCAAGTGTCCACCACCAATAACCACCTGGCAAATTACAAGAAGCATATTTGTGTTTGCTGCCATTGTCCTGCTGGGTGGGGCCGATCAAAGTAATGCTGAGTGGGAGCAGTCTGATGTTCTGTACGCGTGGCACACTCTGAAGTCCTCTCCTCTATCTGACAGCCCCTATCCAGCCACGTACAATGGTGGTCTACGGTCGCAAGTTCGAATCCTACCTCGGGCATGGATGTGTGTGATGTCCTTAGGTTAGTTAGGTTTAAGCAGGCGACTGATGACCTCATAAGTTCAGTCGTATAGTGCTCAGAGCCATTTTAACGTACAATGGTGTCTGCCTAACTATTTGTTGTAGAGTATGCCCCGATAACCCTGGTACAACAGTTCGAATACTTCCTGCTGGAGCTACTGAGGAACAATTACACAGGCATTGCCACTTTCTGTATGAAGCAAGAGGATGCCCATTTGACTGAGATGGTACGACGGTGCACAAAGAAGCGCCTGCCATGTGATAGCTGATTTCTTTAATGCTATGAGGCCACCTGTGGAGAACGAAGCCCAGAATAGCACTCAGACCTGGGTCGGAAGCTATTTCACTCGCCAATCGGTGAAAAGTCACAGGGAATTCCTCCAATACATGCATCTCCTGAGCATGTATGTGGAGCAGGAGTCTTCAAACGAATTAACCATGTCGTTGAAGCCTCCTAGTAGCTGCGAGAGTAAGTCACCATTGGAACTGCTTGGCTGTGGGCCGGTACGTCAATTCATATTGGTAATTAGACAGCAGTAGGGCCCACCACTGTTGCTTCAGTGCTGTCCGAGCTGTGACAGGCTGTGATTAACCAAACAAGGCCGTTATTGTCTGTGGTCCGTAATGAAGTAAAAACGGCGTCTGTACAAATACTGGTGGAACTTAGTGATCCCATAGACGATAGCAAAAGCCTCTCTTTCCAGCTGACTGTAATTGCGTTGCACCTTATTGAATGTATTTCACGTGAAAGCAATTTCCCTATCTGTGGTACACACTCTGTGTGACAACAACCCACTGGTACCATAACAGGAGGCATCCATTGAAAGAATGACAGGTTTGGTGGGGTCAGACACCGATCACTTAACATTGCATCCCTGAAGCCCTGAAAAACGTTCAGAAATTCTTCTTGCGGTGCAATCAGTTCAGTGGAGCCACGATATGTGCGGCGCTGTGTATGAAAGGAATGTAACAGATCAATTTCCATATTACTGCTTCCGGGTCAGGTATATTTGTGAGCGAACGCAAGTCTCTAATGATACACAAATGTGATAGAAATGGACAAATACCTTGCAAGAAAATGGTTCAAATGGCTCTGAGCACTATGCGACTTAACTTCTGAGGTCATCAGTTCACTAGAATTTAGAACTACTTAAACCTAACTAACTTAAGGACATCACACACATCCATGCCCGAGGCAGAATTCGAACCTGCGACCGTAGCGGTCGCTCGTTTCCAGACTGTAGCGCCCAAATATCTTGCACATTACACACGGGACCAAGATACTTCATGTCTGTGGTAAAAGTTTTACATATCAAACCTGCTTCTGACAACACTTTGAACAATACCTCTAGGTTTTGCATGTGTTCAGCTGGCATATGGTCAGTGACGACTGTGTCATCCAAGTAGTTAGCAGGAGATGGTATTTTTGCAGCAAGCTGTTGTAAGAATCTTTGAAAACTTGCTGGAGCTGTCGTACAACTAAATGATAACCCATGTAACTGAAATAGACAATTAAGAATATTGATTACAAAAAAAGTTTTTAGTGCCTCATGTAACGACAGTTGCAGATATGCCTCCGTAAGTTATTTTTGAAAAGAAATGACACTGACCAAGTTTGTCCACTATGGTTTGATTGTAGCTTTGAAATGTGCACAATGTCTTAAGGTCACCCGATAGACTCGAAAGAATGACCAGGGGAGACGCCCACTGGCTCACTGACAAAGATTTAAAATCATTGCAATCCTGCCATCGCTGCAGTTTTTGTGCTACTTGCTCCCACAGAGCATGAGAGACAGGCTAAGCCTGAAAGAATTTTGGCTGTGCATTGTCTTTCAAAGTAACATAACCCTGGCGCTTTATGTAAACCATCATTGAAAAGGACTTGTACATGTCACGCAAAGTGTTGACATTAGCTAGCGGCACAGTCGAATTTCCTTGAATTGACAAACCAAATAAATCAAAGCTGTCCGGTACAGAAACATTTCTACTTCCTCGTGACAAGAAAGAGAATTATTTTCATAGTTGCACGGAAAGTGGCAGGCAAACTGCACGCACCATTAAAGGCTGATAATGTTGAGACGTTACACCTAAAGGATACTGCTATTGCAGTTGCTCTTCTAAACAGCATCCAATTCGAGCAAACAATTTGCGTTGTTGTTACCTGTGGTCACGAGTACTTTAGGTACTTGGGCTACGCACGTCTCTGTTTAAAAATAGCTCGATGAAGTCATAGGATCGAGCCGCGCAGGTCTGCTTTCCTGCACCGCAACTAATTCACTGGAAATAATAACCTGTAGCTGCAAACCTGCAGGCAAATAATCTATGCATTGGCTAGAACTGCGAGTTAATAACATATACAGAAATTCCAAATAAAAGTTAAATGAATAATTTAATAACAAGGGTTGTATTCTAACATCTCCCTCAAGGCATGCCGCGTATTGCGAGTGACCACGGAGGGTAGTGGAACGCCTGGTGTGCTTATCGGTCTTAGAGGGGTGATAGCGGGCTGCGCGATGTCGGTTTTTTTTTTTTTTTTTTTTTAAGAGGTGGAGCCCCTCCACGCCCACACCGGCATGATGGCCAGCGCAAAAGGTCTACTGCCATCTCTGCATAAGGGTTAGTATTCACTAAAGTGAGGTGTCGCAGGATGTTGGTACTGCGATGTTTGCGTACGTCTGGTTAGGATTAACCATTAATACGCGCTCATCTGGAGATAGATTGGTCGAAATCTGACGAAGGGTAGCGGTTTGAAGGGCAGAGGAAAAAAGTGCCAAGGCAAGGGCCAAGGGAAAAAAACCTCTGCGAAAGTTAGGTCGGGTGGCAAGAGCAGTAGCGGTTGTCTTGCTGCCTGCGATAGGTTGTGTAAGGATAGGCTTTGTTAGTAGTGGGTATCATGCATGTCGATACCTTGACGTTGTGCGATTGTGCTGCTTGGCGGCTGGCGCTGGGTGCTGGCACAGAGTCCTCGTTCAGCGTCAGCAACCTGCAACAGTTAGGTTTGTTATCGATCTTGTGTCCGATAGGTCATATACCGGAGGCACAGAGTGAGGGAATGTTGGCAGATTGTTTGTGCGTCTGTGGGCGAGCTCGTCGGTATCCCTGCTGTGGCCTGTTGGTCGGCACTAATAGCAGCTGGTAGTTGCCAGTCAGTGTTGGTGATATGCAGGGGCTTGCCGACGTTTGTCGCTGTTTGCGTATGTTAGTTGACCATAGGTGGCTATGCCGTAGCTAGCAGTGTCTTTGGCCGTTTGTGTTTCCACCTGTGGTTGTGATCGTAGTTTCCCAGAGTGAGGATGAAAGGATTGCTCGAGTGTCTCGAGTTCCTGTATAGTCGTGTGGCGTGTTTTTTGAATACTTCCTTGAGGGTATCAAGGCGGTATTCATGGTGAAGATCCACGGTGCGTGTGTAGCGTGGAGCATTGCTAATGGTTCGTAGCACCTTGTTCTGTATGATCTGCAGGCGGCGCAGTCGTGTGGGAGCTGCATATCCCCAGACGGGAGATGCGTACGTCATCAGAGGTCTAATCAGTGTCATGTATAAGGACCTCGACACCCTCCTATTCAGTGTGCTTTCCCTGTTGAGCATTGGGTAGAGCTGTTTGAGCCTCGCGTGCGCTCGGTTGGCAACGTATTCGATGTGGTCCCCCCATGTAAGTTTCCGGTCCAGCCAGACACCAAGGTACCTGACTTTCTCTCGGAAACGTATTGGGCATGTATGTAGTGTTATTGGTCTACAGTGTTGGTGTTTGCGCAGTAATTTCGGTCTGCGTGTGAACAGAACTGCTTCGCACTTGTCGACGTTTACTTTAATACGCCATCGCTCCAACCAAGGCTCAGCTGTTCTGAGTGCTGTCTGTATTCGTGAATTGATGTTCGACGGTTTCCAGTCTTGCGCGAGGATGGCTGTGTCATCCGCGTAGACGGCTAACGTCGTGTTTTGTGTCGCTGGGATGTCATTAATGTACAGGTTAAACAAGATGGGCCCTAGGATGCTCCCTTGGGGTACTCCGGCTTGGATACCGTGTTGTGTTGATTGTTTATCCTGCACGTTAGTGTTGAAACATCTGTTCGTGAGATATGAGTGTATGCGACGTACGAGTCCGTCTGGGAAGCCAGCTTCACTTAGTCTGCGTATGAGTCCGTTGTGCCAGAGACGATCGAAAGCCTTTTCGATGTCTAGGAACACGGCCCCTGTGGCTTTGTTCATGTTGTAGCCGTGTGTTATATGTTCGACTACGCGGAGGAGTTGTTGTGTTGTCGAGTGGTGATTCCTAAAGCCGAATTGCTCCGGTCTTAGGGTGTCGTTGGCGATGCAATGCCTAGTGATACGTTTCAGTATTACCTTCTCAACAATCTTGCTGAGCGAACACCAGCTGACCGTTTCAAGAAGCCTGTGTCCCCCCCGTAGGTGCATGGAGGGAGGGGGGGCTGGAGGGAGGGAGGAAGATAGGAAGAGGGCTTCGATTTTCGGCAGTTCGTGGACGCCTATCGAGGAGAACACACGTTCAACTACTGCCCCCTCTGCAGTCTTTTGGGACGATGATTTTCCCCCCCCAGTATATGTGCTGCATTATGACCCACTCATTACGAATGCTGGTTTTTTCCCAAGAATTTCGACGTGTTATTAGAACTGTGAAACATCTTTTTCCATCATTTGTGGTGGCACGTACTGGCATCGGTTACCTGGGCTGCAGATGGTTTTTGAGTAGGCGTCTGTAGTGAACTCTGACGTCAAACAACGGCAGATACTATGTGCTTACAGATCAAACACTTTTTAAACTCATCTTTGTCCAATACCAGCATCTCGTCAGTTGAACGTATTTCCCATCAAAAAGAATAAATATAGTACCTTACACCCCTGCCTTTTTTCAAATGGCTCTAAGCACTATGGGACTTAACATCTGAGGTCACCAGTCCCCTAGACTTATTAGAACTTCTTAAACATAACTAACCTAAGGACATCACACACATACATGCCCAAGGCACGATTCGAACTTGCGACCATAGCAGCAGTGCGGTTCCAGACTGAAGTGCCTAGAACTGCTCGGCCACAGCGGCCGGCCTCGGACTGCCTTTTTTCCACCAGCTTGTAGATGAAGGGTAAAGTTTGAGTTTGTCACTTGTTTCGAGTGCTATTACGAAATTTTTTCCCAGGATGATAACACCAGTTGTTTGGTGTGGTGTCACCGCCAGACACCACACTTGCTAGGTGGTAGCCTTTAAATCGGCCGCGGTCCGGTAGTATACGTCGGACCCGCGTGTCGCCACTATCAGTGATTGCAGACCGAGCGCCGCCACACGGCAGGTCTAGAGAGACGTCCTAGCACTCGCCCCAGTTGTACAGCCGACTTTGCTAGCGATGGTTCACTGACAAATTACGCTCTCATTTGCCGAGACGATAGTTAGAATAGCCTTCAGCTACGTCATTTGCTACGACCTAACAAGGCGCCATTATCAATTGCTATTTATCTTGTGATGCATGTACCGTCAGACCGATGTTCACCAATTATGGATTAAAGTTAAGTATTCCAGAAGCTACGTACTTTTTTTACTAGACTCAACTCCTTTAACTGTTCCAGACCTCACGCCAGCCCGCGTGAGCTTAAACGCGTGCCTTTCGGCTACCTCATAGTGGCTTGGCTGTCTTACCAAGTCACAACATTTGGCATCGTCAGTTTTTGAGTTTTATTGCGCTTTTATGCCGTTCTTGTGTACTGCTATGCATATAGTTGTGTAATTAGGCCCAATCTTTATGATTCTTTATGTAATTACGACCGATCTTTACTTCATTTTACTGACCAAAATAAATAAAGTACACTAACCTAACCTTCCTCTCCCACATCTGGACAGCTTGCATGCGTTGGGGGGTGCACCTGGACTTTCTGTCCAGTAGAATCACGGTTCGAGTCCCGTAAACAGCACCCCCATTTTTAATTTCCTGTCAATTCCAAGTGCCCCTGGTGGTTTAGTTGTGTTAGGAGGGTGCACTTGGGCTTTCTGTCCAGGAGGACCAGGATACGAGTCTCACAAAGGGCACCACCAATTGTAATTCCCCACCAATTCCCACATTAGGGGTGGGGTGGAAAGTCAACAAAGCCCTGGAACACAGAATTTCCCTGCAGAATTCGAAGTTCCCTCCAAAATACGAAATTCTTGCCAATAGGGAAGGATGGAGGAGGGAGTGGGGGAGAGGGAGGGTGAGAGGGAGGGGGAGGGGGAGGAGGAAGGGGAGGAGGGGGCTGGGGAACACATGCAGGCTGAGAAAAACATGTGACGTCACGTGGGGGTGGAAGGTGGGTATTGTTGTGGGCGGTTGTGGATTGGGGTGGGGGTAATTAATTGATAAATTTAATTAATTTACATATCCATTTGATATCAAAATTGCACCTGTAACCCCATCTCCCTACTACTATCGAGAGTTGTAGCTTGTCGCATTGTGGACCATAAGGCCTGCGTTGGGGCCAGTGTGTCTTAGACGAATGTACACTACGAGTCAGCACTCACCAGGTCTACATCGTACACACAAACTATCATTACTTGCGTGCGGGCAGAATCTTCTTTCATTGCTGAAGACCACAGTGCGCCATTTCATGTTCCAAGTGATCCTCAGATAGCACCAGTCGAGCCGTGCACGTCGATGCTGTTGCATGAGTGGAAGACAGGGTAGAGGCGTGGATGCCTGTAGTCCCACTGCTAATAACCGATTCGCAACAGTTCGTGTTGACACGTCTGGGCTCACAAGCTCTCTTATCTGTGTTTTGGTATCTGTACAATCTGCCGCTGCTGCCATTACGATATGACGATCCTGGCGGGTGTCCCTGCTGCGTGGACGTCCAGAACCTCATCTGCTGGTGTGAGAATGTTCACGTGACCACTGATACCAGCATCGTTGCACAGCTGACATAGCACATCCAACTCGTGTGGAAATTCTCCAAAAGGACCATCCCGCCACTCGGAAGGCCACAATTCGACCCCTTTCAAACTCGCTCAGTTGGCTGTAGGAAGCACGAGTGCGTCTTTTGGTGTGGTTGACTGCTCGCTTCACACGTTTGCAGCACAGTGGGTCTTCTGGCTGTGAGCATTACCTGTTAAAGGGTAGACACAGATGGTGCTCAGGTAGCTATGCCACTACACTGTCTGTTAGCGGACGACGTTGAAACCATTATATTTTCATCTACTACCCCGCCCCCCTCCCCCACAGGCGGAATATACTGTCATCGGATCCAAATCGACGTCATCTTTCCATGTGTACTACTTCTTTTTTCCGGGCAGTGTAGATGCATCAGTAGAGCTCCTCTGCTTCTCTCCTGTAGCTGTATTTAATAGCAGGCACCTAGCAACTCCGTGGGGTGTGGCTCAAATCTCACCCAGATTGGCGACGCTGCACTGGCATGCAGTGTCTCTGTGGCGGTCGACTGCTGGCTTCAAATTGTCGATAGTCGAGGCCACCACAGTAAGTAAACCCTTTCCTGGAATACCTCAATGAACCGGTGTGTTGGACTTGCTTCTGTCTGTTCTCCCAGGATCTCTCGTTGATGTAGTCCCTTAAAACAGTCATTGTGGCACAGTGGACTGGTTTGGAGACGCAAGCAGCTGATCTCCGTGGCTATATTTTCGATAGCTGATCTATATGAAATAAATCCCAGGATGCCATTTCAGTGCATTTATTAATGAACACTGTAAAACAGTTTAAAACTGAACCATTGAAATAATTCATCATAAAAATTACTAAAAGGCGAGAGCATGTTTAAGACGACTAGTACAGAGAACGAATTCGGATTAAAACCTATCATCGATGGCTAGATTGCACAGCTGAAATCTCATGTATACTTCATAGCTATTCATATGTGGTCGGTAGCTGAATAATTTTCATTTGTTTTCGGATTTAACAATTGGCGGATTTAACGAGTTTGCCGCGAAGCGATATTGTAGTAACAAAATTTCAATGAGAGCTAGGCGCCTCCTAGTATTCGCTCGGCCAGAGGTAGACCCTAATACACTACTGGCCATTAAAATTGCTACATAACGAAAATGACGTGCTACAGGCGTGAAATTTAACCGACAAGAAGAAGATGCTGTGATATTCAAATGATTAGCTTTTCAGAGCATTTACACAACGTGCTGACATGAAGAAAGTTTCCAACCGATTTCTCATACACAAACAGCAATTGACCAGTGTCGTCTGGTGAAACGTCGTTGTGATGCCTCGTGTAAGGAGGAGAAATGCGTACCATCACGTTTCCGACTTTGATAAAGGTCGGATTGTGGCCTATCGCGATTGCGGTTAATCGTATCGCAACATTGCTGCTCGCGTTGGTCGAGATCAACTGACTGTTAGCAGAATATGGAATCGGTGGGTTCAGGAGGGTAATACGGAACGCCGTGCTGGATCCCAACAGCCTTGTATCACCAGCAGTCGAGATGACAGGAATCTTATCCGCATGGCTGTAACGGATCGTGCAGCCGCGTCTCGATCCCTGAGTCAACAGATGGGGACGTTTGCAAGACAACAACCATCTGCACTAACAGTTCGACGACGTTTGCAGCAGCATGGACTGTCAGCTCGGAGACCATGGCTGCGGTTACCCTTGACGCTGCATCACAGACAGGAGCGCCTGCGATGGTGTACTCAACGACGAACCTGGGTGCACAAATGGCAAAACGTCATTTTTTCGGATGAATCCAGGTTCTGTTTACAGCATCATGATGGTCGCATCCGTGTTTGGCGACATCGCGGTGATCGCACATTGGAAGCGTGTATTCGTCAGCGCCATACTGGTGTATCACCCGACGTGATGGTATGGGGTGCCATTGGTTACACGTCTCGGTCACCTCTTGTTCGCACTGACGGCACTTTGAACAGTGAACGTTACATTTCAGATGTATTACGACCCGTCGCTCTACCCTTCATTCGATCCCTGCGAAACCCTACATTTCAGCAAGATAATGCACGACCGCATGATGCAGGTCCTGTACGGGCCTTTCTGGATACAGAAAATGTTCGACTGCTGCCCTGGCCAGAGCATTCTCCAGATCTCTCACCAATTGAAAACGTCTGGTCAATGGTGGCCGAGCAACTGGCTCGCCACAATACCCCAGTCACTACTCTTGATGAACTGTGGTATCGTGTTGAAGCTGCATGGGCAACTGTACCTGTACACGCCATTCAAGCTCTGTTTGACTCAATGCCCAGGCGTATCAAGGCCATTATTACGGCCAGAGATGGTTGTTCTGGGTACCTTTTTCTCAGGATCTATGCACCCAAATTGCGTGAAAATTTAATCACATGTCAGTTCTAGTATAATATATTTGTCCAATGAATATCCGTTTATCATCTGCATTTCTTCTTGGTGTAGCAATTTTAATGGCCAGTAGTGTAATTAAAGGCAACGGCCTTGCCGCAGTGGGTCCACCGGTTCCCGTCAGATCACCGTAGTTAAGCGCTGTCGGGTGTGGCCGGCACTTGGGTGGGTGACCATCCGGGCCGTCATACGCTATTGCCATTTTTCGGGGTGCACTCAGCCTCGTGATGCCAATTGAGGAGCTACTCGACCGAATAGTAGCGGCTCCGGTCACAGAAAACCATCATAACGACCGGGAGAGCGGTGTGCTGACCACATGCCCCTCCTATCCGCATCCTCCTCTGAGGATGACACGGCGGTCGTTTGATGCCGGTGGGCCACTTGTGGCCTGAAGACGGAGTGTCAGTGTAATTAAAATTTACTAGAGAAAAGTTTTAGATTTCGTTACTGAGTATTGGTGGGTCCCCTACATAGAGATCGTCAAGCAAGATTCTTTCTCATGAGTCGCTTACATCTCCTCAATCCATTGACTCACTACCGCGCCGTTTCCAGTGCCTGCATCAGAAACAACTTTTCACTCGGTACTGTTGTATTCTGCAGTGCTGCTTAAGGAAGCGAATTATTTCTGCTAGCTGCAGCGTTCCAGTAAACGTATAAGTTAGAAAATAAAATGCCGTCCAAAGTAAGAAGGACCTCTCAAAACGTAAAGCTGCTTTTTAAGACTTCCCACTTTGTGCGCCATATTTTTCTATTTATTGCGAGAAAAAAGTCAGCTGTGATATTTTCAGTACTCGCAGTGAAATTCATGTTTACAATAATTCTATAAAACCATTTGTATGTTTCATGTTTGTAATTATATTGATCTACGTATCTTAAAACCATTTGCCTGAAGAGCTGATGGCTCCCAAATGGGACGATTAGGATGTAACAACAACAAAGATTAAAAAAAGATAAAGTAGAGTTTCGCCGGCCGGTGTGGCCGACCGGTTCTAGGCTCTTCAGTCTGGAACCGGTCGACCGCTACGGTCGCAAGTTCGAATCCTGCCTCGGGCATGGATGTGTGTGATGTCCTTAGGTTAGTTAGGTTTAAGTAGTTCTAAGTTCTAGGGGACTGATGACCTCAGATGTTAACTCCCATAGTGCTCAGAGCCATTTGAACCATTTTTTTTTTTAAGTAGAGTTTTGGTATTTTCATGTCTTTACCCTTCGTATGCAGTCTAATAACAAATGAAGATGGTTTGTTTTCATCTAAACATGTGCTCCACCTTTAATGATGTCGATATTTACAGGAGGTCCACTCCAATTGCCCCTTCTTCCTTCTTTGCCCTAACGGGGCTTGGATATCACCGGTTTACAGTCTACATATGAGGAGTATCCTTGGCATGGTCATGGTTATATGCAAACAACTGGGCAGAACTCACTATGACGAATTCCGCATTCTTTGTCTTTGTAACAGACATGTTTACGCTTGTGTTGTAACTGGCTACCGTCATTGTGTCCAAGTGAGCAGCGTAGATGTTATGGCAGTCAGCTCGACTTCCGGAGTTGTGGTGCTCATATTCTCGCCCAGCCATCCACATTTAAGTTTTCAGTAATTTCTCTAAATTATTTGAAGCCATTTTGACTATTTTTCGATCGTTACTGTCTCAAGAAATATGTAAAGGATTTTTTTATTTTTTTAAATTACCGCGACCAGTCACAAACTTTGTTAGATATTGTATTACTTATTTATTTAGCGACATGTTTCGAGGGAATACCTCATCTTCAGGCTAAATGGCATTACAAAAACAATTTTACAATAAGGTCATACTGATGTTACACAGTCGTTTCAAAAATGCTGTAGTTATCCATTGGAAGATGAGAAAACTTAGTAAGACGCGATGTCACTTTGGAAGCTGGACTGATGTTTGCATGAAAATGTTTTGTAACTGACACACCAGAAGAACAAAGTGAGTGACCGCTACAAAAAATTTTCATGCAAACATCAGTCCAGCTTCCAAAGTGACATCGCGTCTTACTAAGTTTTCTCATCTTCCACAGGATAACTACAGCATTTTTGAAACGACTGTGTAACATCAGTATGACCTTATTGTAAAATTGTTTTTGTAATGCCATTTAGCCTGAAGATGAGGTATTCCCTCGAAACATGTCGCTAAATAAATAAGTAATACAATATCTAACAAAGTTTGTGACTGGTAGCAATAATTTAAAAAAAAAACTTTACATATTTCTCTTAATTACTTAAGAAAATCGTGAGACGGTTCCCCCAGTGCGCTGTGCCCGATTCTTGCCATTCCTTCTCTCTATGAGTAAATGAGGAGCCGCTAATGTCATTTGTTGAGGCCATTCGTCACACTCTAATCACAATCTTTTCTTTTGTTCGTTTTATGCGTTGAAGAACAGTACCTGAACTTACTTTGTACGCTGCGTGCTCCGTCCTTTTCTCTTCCGTCCTCACCTACTTGTCTTAATGTTTTAGCTTCACTTCGCGACATAATATTTCCTTCATATTACTAGTGCAATGGCTCCCGAACGGAACAAACGAGTGTGTTTATTTTAAGTTAGCCCGAGAAGAGGTCTGGCAGCGGTCCAGCCACATGGCTCTCACCGGCAATACTTGCGACATTTTGACCACCTGTAGCACCGCGCCTCCATGAAGCAACACTACCACTGGTGCTCGTCCAAACAAGACATGTCTTCCAAATAATGACATGTACGAAGCATTGGGCCTCCAACAGGGCAACTTTTCCAGTTCTCACATGTGAACGGAACTTCCTCTGAGCGCCCTCTGCGTCTCAGTAGAATTTCGTAAGATTGGCAACAGAAATCGGTGACTAAGTATGGTACGTATTACAGCCCATTCGTTCCACGGACCGCCTCTCCCCCATTGCAAGCATTCTAAATCACGCACACCCACTCACCTACCCACCCACCCACCTACACACACACACACGCACAGGAACTTTGTGTTCAGCCTTAACGGCAGGTCTTCTCATGGGGGAAGCCTCGTCAGGGAGGTCCACTGCATGAGCGTCTAGGGAAGTGATTCTAGTGGTGGTTTCCCGCTGCCTTCCACTGATGATGATGAAATGATAATAAGGACAACACAACACGCAGTCCCTGAGCGGAGAAAATATCCGACCCAGCCGGGAATCAACCCGGGCCCCTTGGCGTGACAGACCGACGCGCTGACCACGCAGCTAAGGGGGCGGACTACATGGTACAGAAGACCGATAAATGCATATAGATCATAGTGAAACGTTTCTTGTCGTTGATGCTGTTTCCGTTCTTACAGAAGGCAGAAGATGAAATTCGATACTGGTACACAACCTACACCTCACGTATAGCCAATCCAGTACTCATTCACCATCGAGAGTGTCTCATGCCTTTAATCCACGAGACTCTGTGGAGGGGTTTGGAATTTACTTCCATACATTGGCACACAGTCTCATGACCACCAACCGTTCTCCCAAATCTCTCTTCTCTTGCGGGACCAGATCTCTTAATGAAGCTATCTTCCCCCAACAGTATTCGAGCCATTCAGTTCGTGAATTGGCGATCTCAACTATGAAAGGACAATATGACGTATTGCACACGAATACTTACTATTTCTCTGCAGAAGCATTTGAAATATCCTGCCTATATCCATCACAATCCATTCAGGGTAAAATTAGACATGGCACAGCGAGTCACAAAAAATTTCTCAGTGTCGTCATACCTTTAGAGATGTCACAAATCCTAACACCATCTACATACAGAGGTTGGACAAAAATATGAAAACATCACGAACACAACACACTACCATGCCTAATCGATGTAGGAAACACCTTGGCATTCAAAACATCTTCCAGTAGAGTCGGAGTGGATAAATTCAGGTCCCGTATGATTTTCAAGGGAATCTTATACCACTGTTTCCGCAAAACAGTGGCAAGTTCAGGTAACGATGATGGAGATGGATAGCAATGAGGCACCCTTCTCTTCAAAGTAGGCCACAAAGGCTCAGTTACACACTGAAATGACAAAAGACATGAGATACCTCCTAATATCGTGTCGGAACTCCTTTCGCCCGAATTAGACTTCTAAGGTGTCACGGGCAGCGCTGCAAAATGGTTCAAGTCATACCTCGCTAACAGGAAACAAAGGGTGTCAGTGCAAGGGACTAGTGAATTAAGTCATCAGTCATCATCAGAATGGGAAGAAGTTACATGTGGTGTCCCTCTAGGATCCATTTTAGGGCCATTGCTTTTTCTTGTGTGCATTAATAATCTCTAATCAGTTACACTGCCAGAAGCAGAGTTCGTTTTGGTTGCAGATGACACAAGTATTGCAATAATAGTATGTCGAGTGTAGTTCTAGAAAAATCTGCTAATGATATTTTCATGGATATTAATAAATGGTTTAAAGCCAACTCACTGACATTAAACTTCGAAAAGACTCACTATATGCAATTCAGAACCTGTGAGAGGTTTCCACCCAGCATATGCATTAAGTATGAAGAAGAGCAGATAGAAGAGGTTGACAGTCTTAAATTCCTGGGATTACAACTTGATAATAAATTCAGTTGGGAGGAGCACACTACATAACTGCAGAAACGCCTTAACAAATCTGTATTTGCAATTCGAGTGTTAGCAGACATAGGCGACATAAAAATGAAAAAGCTTGCATACCTTACCTACTTTCATTCCATAATGTAATATGGTATAATATTTTGGGGTAACTCTTCAAGTCAAACAAAAGTTTTCAAAGTCCAAAAGCGTGTAATACGTATTACTTGTAGAGTAAATTCACGGACGTCCTGTAGAAACCTCTTCAAAGAACTGGGTGTACTAATTACTGCCTCTCAGTATATTTACTCCTTAATGAAATTTGTCCTAAACAATGTATCTCTTTTTCCAACAAACAGCTCAGTTCATACATACAATACCAGGAACAAAAATGATCTGCACAAGGACTTAAAAGCACTTACTTTAGTTCCAAAAGGGGTTCACTACTCAGTAACACTCACCTTCAATAATTTGCCAGCAAACATAAAAAATTTAGTTACAAATAAAGATCAGTTTAAAAGAAGCCTGAAAGACTTACTAGTGGCCAACTCCTTCTACTCCATTTACGAATTTTTTAATAGAAACAAATGATGTATTGTATATACTCATACTATTAGTATTGTTATTTCAGCTTAAAAAAAAGTGACATCTTCCACATCCACGAGGATCTCCTCAGTACGGATCTATGGAACGAAAAACTAATCTAATCTAATCTAAAGATCGACATGTCATGGACTCAACAAGTCGTTGCAAGTCCCCTGCAGAGATACTGAGCCATGATGTCTCTACAGCTGCCCATAATTGCGAAAGTGTTGCCGGTGCACGATTTTTTGCACGAATTGATCTCTCGATTACATCCCATAAGCGTTCGATGGGATTCATTCCGTGTGATGTGTGCCCAAATCATTCGCTCAAGTTGTCTTGGATGTTCGTCAAACAAATAGCGAACAACTGTGACCCAGTGACATGGCCCATATCCATCATTAAGAATTCCATCGTTGTTTAGAAACATCAAGTCCATTAATGGCTGCAAATGGTCAAGTTTCTGGACATAAACATTTCCAGTCAATGATCGGTTCAGCTGGACCAGAGGACCCAGTCTATTACATGCAAACACAGTACACACCGTTATGGAGCCACCACCAGCTTCCACAATGACTTGACAACTTGGGCCAAAGGCTTCGTGGGGTCTGAGCCACACGCGAATCTTATCATCAGCTCTTACCAACTGACACCGGGACTCACGTGACCAGGGAACGGTTTTTCGATCGTCTGTGACCCAATCGATATAATCACGAGCCCAGGAGTCCACCCTAGCCATGTCGTGCATTTATTAAAGGCATTCGCTCCTTTCGTCTGCTGTGATAGCCCATTAACGCCAAATATTTCCACACTATCCTAACGGATATGTTCGGAGCAATTCTCACGATGACTTCTGCGGTTACTTCAGGCAGTGTTACTTGTCTGTTAGCACTAACAACTCTAGGCGCTTCAGTCTGGAACCGTGTGACCGCTACGGTCGCAGGTTCGAATCCTGCCTCGGGCATGGATGTGTGTGTTGTCCTTAGGTTAGTTAGGTTTAAGTAGTTCTAAATTCTAGTGAACTGATGACCTCAGATGTTAAGTCCCACAGTTTTCAGAGCCATTTGAACCATTTGAACCAACTAACAACTCTACGCAAACAACTCTCATGAAGCGAAGCCCGTCGGCCCTTGCGTTGTCCGCGGTGAGAGGTATTGCCTGAAATTTGGTATTCTAGACACATTTTTGGCATTGTAGATCTTGGAATACTGAATGCTTCTAGCTCCAACTACTATTCTGCATTCAAAATCTTTTAATTCCCGTCGTGCAGCCATAATCACGTCGGAAACCTTTTCACATGAATCACCTAAGTACAAATGATAGCTCCGCCAGTGCACTGCCTTTTTCTACCTTGCGTGCGCGATACTGCCGCCATCTGTATATGTGCATATTGCTATCCCGTGACTTCTGTCAACTCACTGTACTGAGATATGATGAGTGTGGTGGCCAAGGGACAGATCATTCTCGTGCTCACAAAACCAGTGCTGGACGATGCGAGTTATGTGAACAGGGGCCCTGTTGTCTTGAGAGACAGCATCACCGTTGGAGAAGAAACATTATATCATGGACCGGACATGATTAGCCAAAATGGTCACATAATTCTTGTCAGTAATGTGATCTTGCAGAGTAAGTGTCAGCCCCAAGTAATACCACTATATGACCGCCAAAATCATCACCGAACTCCAGCCTTTTTTCACTTTTGGGAACGAAATTCAGCCAGAAATTGGAAACCGTATGAAGCAAGATTCATTTAACTGTCTTTCTCCCATAGTTCCATGGCACTTTTATGACTTCAACACTATGTTTTCCTATTAAGTGCAATTCCATCACTAATGAATGGTTTTGGAATTCCAGCTCTACCTGCTGTTATTTGCTTATGGAACTCAATTCGTGTTGTTTTATTGCTGACAGGGTCAGTTAGTGCGATATTCAGTTATGAAGTGACTTTTAAAACTGACAAGCTCTTAGTTATCGTTACTATCCTCTTCAGTGACCGTCTGTCACGATCACTTAACACACATTTTTGTCCACGTTGCGGATGGTGTTTGTCCGATATCCCTGTATGCGATATAAATCTTTGATACCCTTCGTCTTGAAATACTAAACACTTCAGCTCCCTTTGTTTACGGAAGCACCCATCATACGAGCACCGACAATTTGTGCCGGCCGCGGTGGTCTAGCGGTTCAGGCGCTCAGTCCGGAACCGCGCGACTACTACGGTCGCAGGTTCGAATCCTGCCTCGGGCATGGATGTGTGTGATGTCCTTAGGTTAGTTAGGTTTAAGTAGTTCTAAGTTCTAGGGGACTGATGACCACAGATGTTAAGTCCCATAGTGCTCAGAGCCATTTTTTATCTGACAATTTGTCCACGTTCGAATTCACTTAACTCCAATATAATGTACTCACAATTACACTAAACACTTGTAACGGGACATCCTCCTCTAGCATTACTTTTCCTCAACAGTAGTTGTCGGTATCAGTATTATTTTTCGAATTTGGGACAGGTCAATTTTATCTCAGTTCCTTCTCTGGAAACTTTCATCTAATTTTATACGCAGTACGTTATATTTGAAGCTGAAATGAATTCCTTTATAAAATGTTTTAGTCTCGATGTTATAATCGATAACTACTAATTCTGAATGTACAGTTAAAATTATTTTTTTCAGGAACATTTGAAATTACGAACTATTGGCACACTTAAAATTTGTATTATTAATTACGCAATACTCTACTGGTTACTATGTTTACTTCTGGATTCATTTATGAAATAATAATCGAAAGTAATAATGAAACAGAAACTAGTAGAAATTCATTTGTTAAGAAAACTTGTAAACCCTATGGAATATGGTTATTTTCGCAGAGTGTGAGAATCGTAAGCATGCCTCTGATGTGATCGGACGTATTTTTATATTTTGTTTGAACAATGTAATTTCGGCTTTATTAATGCAAAAATCAAAAGATTGTATGACATACTAAAATGAAAGAAAATATATTAACCTAGAAACAAAAATTCGGCAACAACGATCTTCAAATTTTGTAGATCAATCCAACCGTGAGGATCTAAAATGTAACATTTTCAGCTTCAAGAATCAGACCCCTAAACAAGAGGAACTTGAACCAAATATACATGAAAAGCTAAGTAAACTAGAAAGTTTGTTTTAATCTTCGCTCCTCTCAACATCCAATCCCTGTATGCACGCCGGACGGCATCTTAGTTTTCATGACTACCGCATTCATGGAATCTTTTATCAGTGATAAAATCTGACATATCATTGTAAGATGTCCTCCACGATATGATTGCATCTTCCCTGCAAGTCTAGAAACACGCAAGCAACGACCGGTGTTGCACCTGCTCAGTCCAGTCATTTCTTCTCTCATTCGATTTACAACCCCGGGTGTGAAATCGTGTGCTGTTAAAGGTTAGGTGATCCCGAGGGATAATGCAGGACCTCTAATGGCAATGAGTTTCGTAATACTTTCACACTGCCACCTTAGCCACCATCTTTTCTGTAATATGGGTATATTTTCCGTGTACATCAGTATGATGGGGACATCTGGAACGCAATGGTGTGTTTACGTTGATAATGACTAAAACTAAAAAGGTAAAAGCAACACATAACCAACGCGTCTTGAAAAGCACCAAAGCTTTCAGCGCACTTAATTTAACGATCTGTCGGACAAATTGCAGTCAGTGACTTCACTTGCCCTCACATCACAAGACACCGGAGGGAAATACAGAATCTGAGCGTAGGTTCTGGTGCACCATCTGTCGATTAAGTCCTGGTGACGAAAACATTTTCTGCTATCAAATTACAAACTTCCACATCGAGTGCTAACACTCTACGGCTAGTAACCTTTCTCGACCACACAGGAATCAGTAAACTAGACGCCCACTTGGAAGAAGTGGAATTCAAATTCCTATCTGTCAATCTGCGATAAAGTTTCCTAAACCAGTTCAGGCGAATGTGGAACAGTTTCTTCAGGTATGCCAAGTCTATATATTCTTAATGTCTCATTTCTAAGTTCAAATGGTTCAAATGGCTCTGAGCACTATGGGACTTAACATCTATGGTCATCAGTCCCCTAGAACTTAGAACTACCTAAACCTAACTAACCTAAGGACATCACACAACACCCAACCATAACGAGGCAGAGAAAATCCCTGACCCAGCCGGGAATCGAACCCGGGAACCCGGGCGTGGGAAGCGAGAACGCTACCGCACGACCACGAGATCATTTCTAAGAACTTCACTGTTGACAGGCTATAAAGATCACAAATTAAATTTTTTTCTTCCGTTTTTAGGCTAATAAAACTTTCCCTGGTGTAGTTATGACTGCTTTTTGTGGAATCCTCTGTTAAATCACTGCTAAAAAAACTGTGAGAATCAGAATGAACAAAAACTATTGGACCTCTGAAGTTCCATCTGCCACAGTCCCTTCCAGATAGCATAAATATGTATCTAGTATGCGTTAAAAATGTTTAATAAACGAGTTATATGGAAGACTGGAAACAGTGGAAAGCTGCCTAGAGTTTTCAAAGCTCCAGCGACATGTTAACAGTTACCGAAGAGCAAATGTGTCAGGACTCACACGTGACATACAATAACTAAACAAAACGTCTAAACTACCTGACAAAAAAGTGAGGCAATCCGAAGAGGAGGAAAAAACGAAATGGTATGCGATGTTGTTTCAGTGATTACAGAACCAAGCACACGAAGAACATACCAGTACGATCCCACTTATCAATATGATGTTGCACCCTCTCTGGGCTGGTTGCATAAACTGATTTCGTTGGTCAGGGTGTCATAAAGAATTCTTAGCCTCTCCTGAGGCAAGCTGGCCCTCAACTGTGTAACTGGTCCCTGATATCCAGGATACTGGCACCAGGAGAGAGTTTACGTCTGACCTGTTCACACCTACATCTACATGATTATTCTGCGATTCGCAATTAAGTGCCCGGCAGAGGGTTCCCACATATATTCTATTGGGGACAAATTTGGACATCTAGCTGTCTGTAGAAGCACACAAGCATCACACAGAGAGCTCACATAGAGAAATGGTCCACGTGTGGACGAGCATTGACCTTTTGAAAAATAACACTACAATATTGTCGCAAGAGAGGCAACACATGAAGACGCAGGATATCCGTGACGTACCATTCTGCTGTCAGAGTTCTCTCAGCCACTACCAGCAATGCCCTGAAGCAATATCTGAAGGTTCCCCGCCCCGCGACGTCAGGAGTAATACTGCTGACCCTCTCCAAAACAATGGAAGAAAGGGACGTCTCCCCAGGTTTTCACCATACTCGCTGATTACAGTCATCCATGGTGGTGCAGAACCGCAATTCATCTTCTGAACACAATGCAGCGCTATTCGTGAACACCCCATGCTTCTCGATCACACAACTCCAGTCGCAGCCGTGTGTGTTGTGGTGTGAACAGCAGCTTACGCATCGGTCAGTACTTCCCCAGTCTGGCTGCTGCTTGTCTCTGACCAATGGTGTGCGATGACACAAAACGGTGCAGGGAGTGCATTACTTGTTCTCACTTGGCAGGTGCAGATATGAAGGCGTAACGATGTGATTTGTGCACAATACGGCGATCCTCCCTTGACGTGGTCACACGTGGTCCACTGGAACCTTACTGACGAGTATTCCTACCCTCATGTTCCGATGCAGTCTAAGCTTGAGCCACTGTCACATCTGAATGCCCCATCAGTCTGGGTTGCACGATTCCACCAGCCCAAATGGAGACGAAAAACGAGCCCCTTTAAAACTCTGTCAGGTGCCAGTAACATCATATCAGATACCTCTGTGCCCTTAGTAGTTTTCATACAACATCTGACGCTATTCACACTCCTTATATACTCATCCATGCCTTGCAACAATAGTAAACACGAACAAAAGTAAGGAACTCCGGTGACCATTTTACCTGTTTCAGAGAATTGTAACTCTAATCATTTACATACCCGCCAGTGGTGTGCATGTGTATGCAGTTACATTGATATCTGATCATGTTCTCTATGTGATTCACTATTTTTCTTAGGTAGCGAATAGTCTCGAGCATTTCACAGGCGTTCAGGAAAATATTCCATCCTCACATATCTCATCTCAACACAACAACAGATTGTTTCCTGACACTCTAGAAGTAGCCAAGTAGTTCACACCGCGTCCGAAGTACATCTTAGCCGTACCACTTGATCCCAACTTTGATCGCTCCATGGATATCTATACCGTCGAATATGCATGAACACAGATGTCCCACCTCTTGATACAAACTTCCTGCACTAAAAACTCCAGTGAAAGCTGAATACTTAACAGAAATACTCACTTAAAAGAGAAGCACTATGCCTAGTAATCGTAAATTCAGGCAGATTGTAGCGCAGTCGTTAGGCATTTGTACAGGTTAGTTCATACATTCTTTGCGTGTTTCCCTTGCGTTATCTAGGCAAGGACTCGTGTTTCAGTAACTGTTGTTCAACATCGATTAGAATGGACAGGGACCGTGACTGCTGTGTTCGGGTGAGGGCTGAGTTGGCATCCCTTCACTCACAGCTGCAGGCGGCGCTGACTTCAGTCGCGTAGCTTGAGGCTGTGGGGAGCTGGACTTGCGTATCACGGGGATGTCAACCTCGTCCCGTCTGTCCCCAGATCGATCTGCTGCTGTGGTTGCCCCGGTTGCTGCCCGCAGTGGGGCTGAGCCCTCGCCTGTGGTTGATTGGGAGGTCGTTCCAAGGCGTGTCAGGCAGCGAAAGACGTACCCGGAGGCTGATCAGAAAGCCTCCACGGTGCGTCTGACAAACATGTTTCAGGTACTGTCTCTGGCTGAGCCAGATGCAGCTGCCTGCCCTGTTTCAGAGGATGATTCTCAGCCTTCAAGGTCCGGGCAATCGCAGAGAGTGGGGTTATTGGTAGTTGGGAGCTTCAATGTTAGGCGCGTAATGGGGCCCCTTAGGGATATGGTGGCTAAGGAGTGGAAGAAATCCAGTGTGCACTCCGTGTGCATTCCGGGTGGAGTCATTTCTGATGTGGAAAGGGTCCTTCCGGATGCCATGAAGAGCACAAGGTGCAGCCAGCTGCAGGTGGTGGCACATGTCGGCACTAACGACGTGTGTCGCTTTGGATCTAAGGAAATTCTCTCTGGATTCCAGCGGCTATCTGATTTGGTGAAGGCTGCCGGTCTTGCTTACGAGATGAAGGCAGAGCTCGCCATCTGCAGCATCGTTGACAGAACCGACTGTGGACCTTTGGTGCAGAGCCGGGTGGAGGGTCTGAATCAGAGGCTCAGACGGTTTTGCGACCGTGAAGGCTGCAGATTCCTTGACTTGCGCCATAGGGTGGTGGGGTTTCGGGTTCCGCTGAATAGGCCAAGAGTTCACTACACTCAGCTGGCGGTTACACGGGTAGCGGAGGCTGTGTGGCGTGGACTGGGCGGTTTTTTAGGTTAGAAGGCCTCGGGAAAGTACGGGGTGGGCTGCAATCTCAAAGGGTGCATGGCAAATACAGGACGTGCTTGGATCAAGGAACAGTCGGAATTGTAGTTGTAAATAGTTGTAGTTGTGCTGGGAAAGTCCCTGAGCTTCAAGCGCTAATAGAAAGCACGGAAGCTGAAATCGTTATAGGTACAGAAAGCTGGCTAAAGCCTGAAATAAGTTCTGCAGAAATTTTTACGAAGTCTCAGACGGTGTTCAGGAAAGATAGATTAGGCAGAGTTGGTGGTGGAGTCTTTGTGTCTGTCAGTAGTGGTTTATCTTGTAGTGAAGTCGAAGTATGTACTCCGTGCGAATTGGTATGGGTGGAGGTTACACTTAACAGCCGAACTAAGTTAATAATTGGCTCCTTCTACCGACCCCGAGACTCCCATGATATAGTTGCTGAACAGTTCAGAGAAAATTTGAGTCTCGTAACAAATAAATACCCCACTCATACGGTTGGTGTGGACTTCAACCTTCCCTCGATATGTTGGCAAAAATACTTGTTCAAAACCGGTGGTAGGCAGAAAACATCTTCCGAGAGTGTCCTAAATGCTTTCTCCGAAAATTATTTCGAGCAGTTAGTCCACGAACCCACGCGAATTGTAAATGGTTGCGAAAACACACTTGACCTCTTAGCCACAAACAATCCAGAGCTAATAGAGAGCATCTTGCCTGATACAGCGATTAGTAATCACAAGGTCGTTGTAGCTAGGCTCAATACCGTTCCATCCAAATCCACCAGAAACAAACGCTAAATAATTTTATTTAAGAAAGCGGATTAAGTGTCACTAGAAGCCTTCCTAAGAGACAATCTCCATTCCCTCCGAACTGACTATGCAAATGTAGACGAGATGTGGCTCAAATTCAAAGGCATAGTAGCAACAGCAATTGAGAGATTCATACCTCATAAATTGGTAAGAGATGGAACTGATCCCCCATGGTACACAGAACATGTCCGAACGCTGTTGCAGAGGCAACGGAAAAAACATGCGAAGTTCAGAAGAACGCGAAATCCCGAAGATTGGCTAAAATTTACAGACGCGCGAAACTTGGCACGGACTTCAATGCGAGATGCCTTTAATAGGTTCCACAACGAAACATTGTCTCGAAATTTGGTAGAAATATTAGAATATTCCAGAAATATTCGAATATTCCAGAATTAGAATATTCCAGAATTTGAAACACGAACAGCTGCTAGCATGAGTTTCTTAGAAGTAGATACCCTAGGGGTTGCGAAGCAACTCAAATCGCTTGATACGGGCAAGTCTTCAGGTCCAGATTGTATACCGATTAGGTTCCTTTCAGATTACGCTGATACAATAGCTCCCTACTTAGCAATCGTATACAACCGCTCGTTCACCAATAGATCTGTACCTATAGATTGGAAAATTGCGCAGGTCGCACCAGTGTTTAAGAAGGGTAGTAGGAGTAATCCATCGAACTACAGACCTATATCATTGACGTCGGTTTGCAGTAGGGTTTTGGAGCATATACTGTATTCAAACATTATGAATCACAGCAAGGGAACGATCTATTGATACATAATCAGCATGGTTTCAGAAAACATCGTTCTTGTGCAACGCAGCTAGCTCTTTATTCGCACGAAGTAATGGCCGCTATCGACAGGGGATCTCAAGTTGATTCCGTATTTCTAGATTTCCGGAAAGCTTTTGACACCGTTCCTCACAAGCGACTTCTAATCAAGCTGCGGGCCTATGGGGTATCGTCTCAGTTGTGCGACTAGATTCGTGATTTCCTGTCAGGAAGGTCGCAGTTCGCAGTAATAGACGGCAAATCATCGAGTAAAACTGAAGTGATATCAGGTGTTCCCCAGGGAAGCGTCCTGGGACATCTGCTGTTTCTGATCTATATAAATGACCTGGACGATAATCTGAGCAGTTCTCTTAGGTTGTTCGCAGATGATGCTGTAATTCACCGTCTAGTAAGGTCATCCGAAGACCAGTGTCAGTCGCAAAGCGATTTAGAAAAGATTGCTGTATGGTGTGGCAGGTGGCAGTTGACACTAAATAACGAAAAGTGTGAGGTGATCCACATGAGTTCCAAAAGAAATCCGTTGGAATTCGATTACTCGATAAATAGTACAATTCTCAAGGCTGTCAATTCAACTATGTACCTGGGTGTTAAAATTACGAACAACTTCTGTTGGAACGACCACATAGATAATATTGTGGGGAAGGCGAGACAAAGGTTGCGTTTCAGTGGTAGGACACTTAGAAGATGCAACAAGTCCACTAAAGAGATAGCTTACACTACACTCGTTCGTCCTCTGTTAGAATATTGCTGCGCGGTGTGGGATCCTTACCAGGTGGGATTGACGGAGGACATCGAAAGGGTGCAAAAAAGGGCAGCTCGTTTTGTATCATCACGTAACAGGGGAGAGAGTGTGGCAGATATGATATGCGAGTTGGGATGGAAGTCATTAAAGCAAAGACGTTTTTCGTCGCGGCGAGATCTATTTACGAAATTTCAGTCACCAACTTTCTCTTCCGAATGCGAAAATATTTTGTTGAGCCCAACCTACATAGGTAGGAATGATCATCAAAATAAAATAAGAGAAATCAGAGCTCGAACAGAAAGGTTTAGGTATTCGTTTTTTCCGCGCGCTGTTCGGGAGTGGAATGGTAGAGAGATAGTATGATTGTGGTTCGATGAACCCTCTGCCAAGCACTTAAATGTGAATTGCAGAGTAATCATGTAGATGAGCAGATGTAGTCATTACACCACTACACACTAACCCCTCAAGGAATATCCCAGAGGCTACCGCGAAGCCTTGTTATCGTTTAGAATATCATCCTTTACACAGGTTTCTACCCAGAGCAGAGGTAAACGTCGGAAATCTAACGTTTTCTAAAATCTGATAAATCATTCTCGTCAGCATCACTTCAGTCTGCAGCAAAATTCTTGATGAATATTTGGGTGAAGATGCATTCATCGCCTATGAACACACCTACCTGTTCCCAATAACTACTGTCGCTTCCTTTCTTACTACTCTATACATGATAAGTTCATTTTCTTTATCCAGCTCATCTCCCATAAACTATATACAGGGTGTCTGAAAAGTCTTTCCCTGATTACATAAATTGATAACTCAGGCTAGAAGTAAGATACAAATATGAAACTGGTGTCTAATTGTTTACAAACTATCGAAGTTTTTTTCACACAACAGTAAACTTCCACATGAGCGCCCTTGGTAGCACGTTGCACATCTAGGAAATATTCAGTTTCCTTCTACATATTAGCCAACATCACTGGAGGGATTGATTCAACAACTGTGGTTATCCGTTGCCGCAGGGTTTCAAGATCTGGTACATGTGTTCGGTAGACCTCGTCCTTGACATAACCCCATAAAAAGAAGTCTAATGGGGTTATGTCAGGAGAGCGTGGAGGCCAAACCGTTGGCCCATCACGACCAATCCATCGCCCAGGAAAGGTCATATCGAGATAGGCACGGACGTCCAAACTCTAATGAGGCGGTGCACCGTCTTGCTGAAACAAGAGATCGGGGTGATACTGAAGCAGCTAAGGAACAGCATACAGTTGCAACATGTCCAGATACACTGCAGATGTGATGGTAGCCTCAGCGAAGAAGAATGGCCCGATAATTCGATCGTGCAATAGCGCGCCCCAAACATTCGCCTTTGGACTGCCTCTGGTGCACTCTATGACTTCGCCAGCGAGTTGTGAACCCCAAATGCGCACATTATGGCGATTCACTACTCTACTGACAAAAATGGTCACTTCGTCGGAAAAGACAATTCGCCTGAGATAACCATCATCGTCCTCAATACGTGATAGCATTTCGACCGCAAAGTCATATCGACGTGTACTGTCATTGGGCAACAAGGTCTGAACGATTTGCACTTCGTATGCACGAAACAATAAACGTTTGTGTAAAATGTCATGGAACTTTTTGGCATATGTAATTCACGTGAGGCCCTGCGCACCGATTTCTTCGGACTTCACAGGACAGACTGCCTTACAGCTTCCATCCTGTCTGCTGAGGTTCTTGGTCGACCAGACCTCGGAAGGTCAGCAACCGATCCCGTGTTCTTGAACTTCTCCTACCAGGATTTAATGCTCTTGACATCAGGTGGCTTCCTTCCAAATGTTGTCTGGAAGTGTCTCTGCACTGTGGTTGGTGATCGTGTCTCATGGTACCACAGGACACACTGTGCCTTCTCCTGATTGGTTAACATGGCTTCTTCGTCGCTTCACCTCATCCACTACTTACGTACTGCGAACCTAAAACAAAAAAAAACTTTGATAGTTGTAAACAATTCGACACAAGTTTCATATTTGTATCTTACTTCTAGCCTGAGTCATCAATTTATGTAATCAGGGAAAGTCTTTTCGGACACCCTTTATATGAAAGCATTTGTTTTTCTTGACACGTACATGACTTTGATCTGGAATGGCGTTTGCTCTGCTCTTCACACTACAAACGTACCCGCTCACAGTTAACTTTGTCTGCCTCATAGAATCCTTCCACTATCATAACACTACCATCACGTGTTTAGCACAATCAACCACACTTACTCCTATGTCTTTCACCCAGCTGCTGGCGTACCACCGTACAAATAATAGTCCACAACTTATCAGAGCAAGTAGCGTAGCGTGATTAACTTGACTGAATGTTGCAATTCATTAATTAATTTTACATTTGAAAACGATGCTAGTCATATAAATTCTTATAATTATAACAGGTTGCAGGTCAGTTTGGTAGAATTATGCCAAGCACCGATTACAAAAAATGAATTTAAAATATCTGCTCAGCACTGGCTTGCTAGTACTGTATAAAGTAGACATGGATCAGAGTTTAATTTACAATATCGTAAGAAACTTTCTCTTCCCTAACAGGGAGACCACATGGCAATCGGATTTTTGTATTTTTCTTATATTTATGGTACGTGAAGTTCAGAATTCAAATATCAACCGAGTGAGGTGGCGTAGTGGTTAGCACACAGGACTCGCATTCGGAAGTACGACGGTTCAATCCCGCGTTCTGCCATCCTGATTTAGGTTTTCCATGATTTCCCTAAATCGCTCCAGGCAAATGCCGGGATGGTTCCAGGTTCCTTTGAAAGGGCACGGCCGACTTCCTTCCCTGTCCTTCCCTAATCCAATGAGACCTCTGACCTCGCTGTTTGGTCTCTTCCCCCAAACAACCCAACACTCAAACATCAAGTTTTCAGAGCAGTTCAATGCAACTATCAAAAATTCTCG
The DNA here is from genome assembly GCF_023864345.2 of Schistocerca serialis cubense. Taxonomy (NCBI): domain Eukaryota; kingdom Metazoa; phylum Arthropoda; class Insecta; order Orthoptera; family Acrididae; genus Schistocerca; species Schistocerca serialis. Next base: position 236,123,221 of record NC_064640.1, read on the forward strand.
AAAAAATTGACTTTGAAGTATTACAATCTTCTTTAATATCCCAAAAATGTCAAAATTTTGGATAGACGGTGTGGCTCTGTGGCAGAATTCTCGCCTGTCATGTAGGAGTCCTAGGTTAGACTCCTGACCAATGTAATTTTTAAACAAAGGTGCATGTTCTAAGAGCATTCCATGAAATGTAAAATACATAAAGATAAGAAATTAATTTGGAATGTTTTTAATATAAACAATCTTTACTAAAAATCTTTCATAAAAGATCAGCAATTACGAATTTATATTTGCAATGAAAAATGGACTTTGGTGTGCAGTATATAATTAGAAATAAAAAGAGGTACATTCTTCATAAAAATGACAGATACGTGTTCATTAGCATGTGTTTTACGAATCTTATATTTAAATGATGCTGGTAGTCGAACTGAACGAGAAAGAAAAAAAGCGGGAAAGATAATAACTGAAACGACATTTAAACCAGCGATCCAGAGGTTAAAAAGTCCCCATCGCTCCCCACAGACTTCACAGACTTGCTTCAACCGACCACTGTAAAATATAGAAAGTACCAGTTAGTTATAATTGAGACAATAATTACATTACGCCTACTACATTAGTTTCTTCATCTTTCCATGCGGGTCTTTATGATACCTTACAGAAGATTCTACAGCTTTTGCTTCTCCATCAGTCACAAAAATAGTATATCTATCACTCCAATTACATAACACAAATAAAACATGTCCACATTATCTAATCAAAGGTATCCGGACACCATTGTGTAATATGGCCATTATAAAAGAAGGCGGGTAGTTCAAAATTGTTCAAATTGCTCTGAGCACTATGGGACTTAACTTCTGAGGTCATCAGCGACCTATAACTTAGAACTACTTAAACCTAACGAACCTAAGGACATCACACACAGCCATGCCCGAGGCAGGATTCGAACCTGCGACCGTAGCGGTCGCGAGGTTCCAGACTGTAGCGCCTAGAACCGCTCAGCCACCCCGGCCGGCTAAGGCGGGTAGAATCGTGTTTCTGTAGAGAATCAGAATGGATCAATCATGAAAGGCTTTTGGACCAAAGCAGTCCTAAAATGGACTGGTCTGCCAAGAGTTACGACCTGGAACAATTTTGGGATGAGTTAGATGTCGACTTCGCTCCAGACTCCAGTCTCCTACATATCTGCCTTCTTTTGGTTTCGGCTCTTGAGGAAGAATGGGCTGCCATTACTCATAGACATTCACATGCCTCACTGAAAGTTCCCCCAGCAGCGTTCAAGCGGTAATAAAGATGAAGATTTGACATACTCCATCTTAATGTCCACAAATAGGCATACGGATACGTTTGATCAGATAGTGTAAATATTATTCTAATGATTAATACGACATGTAGCTTTCAAGCTAATTTTTATGCGTTTTTCAATTACGCTATGAAATTTTACGTATTACACACTATTTTCACGCGTTTTTAATCGGTCGCTTTTTTGTTTGTCTGTCTGTCTGTTCGTTACAAATTTTGCCAGTGATTTTAAACCAACATCTCGATGAGCCAGAGACTTGAAGGTTTAAACACAGCTCAGAAATGGATGACAGTGCAATATTAATTCCCTTTCTTGTCTGTCTGATCCACATACCTTCCATAAAGGCGTGACTGGTGTGAAACTGATTCTTAACGGATGCATCGCGAAACCAGCGAGTTGTGCGGATAGTACTGGAATGTGTCCCAGGCGTTCGTTAAGCCCTACGTATTCGCTCCTGGATTACTGGTTTGAGCCGGCCGGAGTGGTCGTGCGGTTCTAATCGCTGCAGTCAGGAACCGCGAGACCGCTACGGTCGCAGGTTCGAATCCTGCCTCGGGCATGGGTGTGTGTGATGTCCTTAGGTTAGTTAGGTTTAACTAGTTCTAAGTTCTACGGGACTAATGACCTCAGAAGTTGAGTCCCATAGTGCTCAGAGCCTTTTAAACCATTTTACTGGTTTGAATTTTGTTACTCTGCAGTGCCGTCCCTGTTGTCCGTTTTCCTCTTGTTGTTGGCTTCCTGTTCATATTCTGCTAACCGATGCTGACGGCTTACTGCCGGTCGGCCAGTCTCTGCTGGTTTTTGAGTCATTTCCGACCCTTCTCAGACCAGGTCACAATAGTTTGCAACTGGAGCTGCGCTCTACCAAAAGTACGGTTTGGTGTTTTTCGTACACACCGTAAATTACGTAGTAAATGGTAGGATTACTGGTAGTATTGGTAGCATTGATAGGGAAAGAAGCATAAATGAATGTGTAAGAGGGAAACTGAGAACCGACAATTTCTCTTTGTTTTTTGTTTGGATGCTTGTCCACAATTAGAGACGAACATCGTACAGTGTCAGTCCATTGTGTATTTTATATCGTTACAGCACATAAATTACATTTTATAAGTAATAAAAATTAGTTGATCGTGCTACGTCTGCGTTTTTATGTAACCGAAGCAATTACTTCTGATGCAAGTACAGTTTAAATGCACAAATATGAAAATCTGTATAATTATTGTTGTTACTTTGTACTCTACAGAACTTTCTTCATCAGAATCAAAGGCAAGAGTTTCTTGTTATTACTTATAAATGCTAAAGTTGTTTGTGAATAAAGGAAACATGTTTTACATAATTTCGACGAAGTACTGAAGTGATGTTTAATATATTTTTGTTTTGTGTTTTTTTTGTTTTTGTGTCTTTTTGTTGAGGAAATAACGTTTTCAACCGCTACTTGGTAAATCTGTATCGTTTCCTTTATTTTTACTACATCATCCCTCTGTTTCACGTTACAAATCTACAATTTTCGAATAGAACCGGGAACAAACATTACCAATTTCAATTTTATTATAAATACTGTTGACTTTTAAGCAACAGAGAGGAAGATACTCTTTAGAACAAAAGTGTTTCTTCCAGTCTTCCAAAAGCTGTCCTACCGTTCCCAGGAGGACTGGGCGCTCAAATGTGTCTGGGTTAAATACCACGATGATGAACGATATGCTTCCCCTCCTCCCACCTGCAAACCGAAAAGTTTTGAGATGTGTTTTCAAGATGTGCTGGAACGACACAAGACTAAAAAGCACAAAATAAAATTTTAATATGAGGTGCTTTTAAATCAAGCTAAAAAGTATCAAATAATTTCTCCTGGCCCGATACATATTCCTAACCCCACACAGATAGTTCTCAAAATTTATGATTGTGAATTTTTAATAGCTATGAAAGTATCTGTAAGCTTTAAAAGGAAGAAAGTGGGGCGGATGCAATATGCGATCAATGCATGAATACTTCGCCTCCTAACTATTATCTGTTGCATGCGCCCCACGTTCTTCATTATAAATCATACAAGTATTTTGATAGCTCTTAAAAATTCACAAGCACAAATTTTGTGCAATTAAGAATCTGCATGTGGGTAGGAGCAATTATTTTGTACTTCTCTGTCTTATTTAATAACGTGTTACATTAAAAATTTTCTCGCTTCCCACGCCCGGGCTCCCGGGTTCGATTCCCGGCGGGGTCAGGGATTTTCTCTGCCTCGTGATGACTGGGTGTTGTGTCATGTCCTTAGGTTAGTTAGGTTTAAGTAGTTCTAAGATCTAGGGGACTGATGACCATAGATGTTAAGTCCCATAGTGCTCAGAGCCATTTTTTTGAACATTAAAAATTTATTTTTATGTAAATAATTATTTGAATCAGTCTATTTTCTCAATCGCTCTTTCAAGTAAATGCTAGTTTTAGCAACAAATCAATTCTATGCTAGAAATATTTCTACATGGGAAGGTAAATAATACATATGGATACCTTGTACTGTGGTCTACTATGTGTACAAGTCCGAATCACGGCGTTGTTGCTGAATTTGCATATTGCTAGCTTTAAATTCGTGTTGTAGCGTCTGGACCGTTTAATGGATGTCCACGATATTTTGGTCAGATGTAGTTACTTAGCGTAGCCATTTATCAAAGTAGTCTCCGTCTATAGCTATACGAATGTAATACTAATTGCAGTCTTATTGACTGATATAAGATGCCGTAATTTTGCCAATTTTCGTCGTACACACTGTTGTGAAGTGAAGTTAAATAAGCTCATCTTATCGATACGAATAAAAATACATGCTTATATATTTTTGTAGCATTAATGTTTCATACTTAATTTGATTCTTGCTTAATACAACGACCATCAATTTCAAAAACTGCAGCCATCAACGAAGTTACTCGAGGGTTTTTCCACAAAACTTGCGTACAGAACTCTGCCTTCTTCACCCAGGAAGGCCCACCTTGACAAGCAAATATTAAAACTCCAATTCAGGTAACTGCCTTCAATACACTGTGCAATACATTCCGTATTCTCCACATTCCAGCACCACGTGCTCTCTGCCCCTGAGAGCTTGATGCGGTCGTCATTTTACCTGTCATCTCAGGCCATCACGTCATACACTGTAGACATTCCCAAAGCCCCACCACATAATTACACCCTCCAACATAATGTCGACGAATCACACCTTCAGACTCACTCACACTTCCTCCCAACTTCTTACGTATCTCCCGGTGTCGTGCTATAACAAATAGAAACTAAATTAATCCATAGGTATTTCAAACTACAATCTTTGGCTGCCGACTCGGTGACTACTTCGTCACGACGTCCACTCCAAGATCTTCATCCACCACCCTTGCTAACACAGTGGAATATTTAGAATTAACTCTTGACAGAAAACTGGCCCCGAATACGCAACTCTTCACCATTTAACAAGGAGCTCATAACTAACCTAATCTACTAAAACTATTAGGTGCAATCAAATGAAAACGAGATAGGGAGAAAAAAGTAAGTTAATTATTTGTTATTTCAAAAGTAATCGCCATATGTGTTAATACAGTTATCCCACCGTAAGACAAGCTGGTCGATGTCTTCTTGGAAAAATGTTTACGGTTGCCACCTCTTTATACAGAGTAAATCAGCGGCCACTGCCGCCTTCCTTCAGGGCTCGAAAAATATGAAAATCGCATGGAAAGACATCAGGACTTATTGTAGGAAGTGTAATGGCTTCCCAGCGAAATTGCTGTAGTTTGGCCAAAGAACATTGTCTCTTTGTGCCCCCTCACCACCTCTTTGGGACCCAGAATCATAGGAAAGACTTAACATACGTGCTCTGTACGTTGGTCGATGAACAGCAGCAGCAGCAGAAGCAGGGGGAATTTGCAATTTCGTTTCCACAATTTGCCGCAGAGTATTGAACTCAATGGTATTTTCTGCAAGCACACTGCCTTCTGTTGCTATTTACAGTTTTTCAGGAAATCGTTACAATTTTACCAATTTTCTCCCACTTTTTTCAGAAGGGACACGTAATAGCTGGGCTGTAACTGTTTAACAACTACCAACACAGTGCATACCGTGCAGTTACGACATGTGACCCTGATTATGGAACCGAGCGAGGTGGCGCAGTGGTTAGCACATTGGACTCGCATTCGGGAGGACGTCGGTTGAAACCCGCGTCCGGCCATCCTGATTTAGATTTTCCGTTGATTTCCCTAAATCTCTTCAGGCAAATGCTGGGATGGTTCCTTTGAAAGGGCACGATTGAATTCATTCCCCATCCTTCCCTTTTCCAAGATGTTCCGTCTCCAATGACCTCGTTGTCGACGGGACATTAAATACTAAATTCTTCCTGCTATTTATAGTTATGGAGCAATTCGCTACAATTTTGCCGATTTTCTCCCAGTACTCCAAAGACACACGTTTTGACAACTAGCACAGTGCTACAAATACTCTCATACTATGTACCAAGCCTATGTACCACGGTAAGAAACTTGTCCTCGCACTACTTGTCGGTTAAAACCAATTACGTCACTATCAGGCCGCCTAAGAAGAGTCTAACACAGTGAAAATTACTGTTTACTTGTAAATAATGGTGGAAATCGAAGTGTGTACCTAAACAACTCGGTAAATGACATTGCAAGCAATCTGCGATCACTGGGGATAGGACTATAATGGTAGAGGTATTTACTTTAGTCCTGTTTCAATGCCACCAATGTAGCATTTTAGGGAACTTGTGCTGGCACCACACAACATTATCAGCACTAGTGATACCTATATTTAACCTTTAAACAACCGCCACCATTGCTGGGATAGTATGGCAGTAATTGCAATATCTACACCACATCGTGTAATGTCCCCTAGCACACCGAAGAGTGCTGCGTCGTCTCACGCCATACGCCAGTGGCATGAATATCTGCTGCTTCCGGTGTCTGCTACAAGTTTCATGGTCATTTCGCAGCCACAAGCCTTTCGCTGCACTACCGCCGTTACAAATTCACGTGAGCTGGCCAGAGTATAAATAATAACACAGTTCGAATGCACAAAACAAAGGACCACTGTCTTCCATTCAGCATGCATAATGTACGCGGCCGCACGGACGTGTCAAACCGTTAAAGCAAAACGAAATCTAATTCTTCAGTAAAACGATATAATTAAACCGCGTTTAATTCTCATTGTGGAGCAAAGCGCATCATAAAATACACTGAAGCGCCAAAGAAACTGGTACAGGCATGCGCATTCAAATACAGAGATATGTAAACAGGCAGAATACAGCGCTGCGGTCGGCAACGCGTATAGAACACAGCAAGTGTCTAATGCAATTGTTAGATTGGTTACTGCTGCTACAATGTCAGGAGATGGAGATTTAAATGATTTCGGACGTGATGTTATAGTCAACGCACGAGCGTTGGGATACGGCATCTCCGAGGTAGCGATGAAGTGGGGATTTTCCCATGCGACCATTTCACGAGTGTACCGTGAATATCAGGAATCCGGTAAAACATCAAACTTCCGACATCGCTGCTGCCGGAGAAAAATCCCGCAAGAACGGAACCAACGATAACTGAAGAGAATCGTTCAACGTAACTGAAGTGCAGCCCGTCCGCAAATTGCTGCAGATTTCAGTGCTTGGCTATCAACAAGTGTCAGCGCGCGAAGCATTCAACGAAACATCATCGATATGGACTTTCGGAGCCTAACGCCCACTCGTGTATCTTTGATGTCTGCACGACACAAAGCTTTACGCCGCGCCTGGGCCCGTCAACATCGAAATTGAACTGTTGATGACTGGAAACATGTTACCTGGTCGGACGAGTCTCGTTTCAAATTGTATCGAGCGGATGGAGGTGTACGGGTATGGAGACAACCTCATGAATCCATGGACCCTGCATGTCAATAGGGAACTGTTCAAGCTGGTGGAGACCCTGTAATGGTGTGGGGAGTGCGCAGTCGGAGTGATTCAGGACCCCTGATACGTCCAGATACGACTCTGACAGGTGACACGTACGTAAGCATCCTGTATGATCACCTGCATCCATTCATGTCCGAAGGACTTGGCCAATTCTAGTAGGACAATGCGACACTGCACACGCAAGAATTGCTACAGAGTGGCTCCAGGAACACTCTTCTGAGTTTAAACACTTTAGATGGCCACCAATCTCACCGGACATGAACATTATCGAGCATATCTGGGATACCTTGCGACGTGATCTTCAGAAGAGATCTCCACCCGCTCGTACTCTTACGGATTTATGGACAGCCCTGCCGGATTCGTATTTCCAGGAATGAGGCGTTATTAATTTTCCATCACCATGGCACCCATCACTCATTTCCTCTGTATTGTAACCATTTCTTGATTTTCTGTACTGTATTTAAATGTGTAATGGTGGCTTGCCAATGTCGCAGAAGTTGTGCACTGCACGTAGCCATGACTACGTGTCTCCCACAGTGTCGCTAGTTGGGCCATCTCTTGTGATTAAACATATCTTTTATTACCTCCACGGAGCGGAAAAATGGTTTTTCGTTCCGAAGAAGGAACTTCTGCGACTACCATCTGTCCATTCCCCATGCGTGAATAGCGCGAGGAAGGAATGTCTATCGGTAAACCTATGCAGTCATCTCGTGAGACATATGTGAGAGGTGGAAATATATTTCCCACAACACGCAGAAGGTGTGACAAAGTGATTGCCTATAAAACCCCTATACTACGCCTATACGACACCATCACATTCCACTATTGGGTCGTAAACTTGGCTGGACATTGGAAACCCTATGAAACGATTCTTCCATTGCTTCATAGTGCAGTTTTTATGGCTTCAGCACCACATTTTGCTATTACAGGCATCTGCATCGCTGATGAGTGGTTTTGGAACTGCACATCACCCTACAGTTCCCTGTTTATGGAGTTCCCTTTCGTGCTATTTTGTATTTTGAAGCTGGCTGGGCTCACGAGTGTGATATTCGGTTCTGCAGCGACATTTGTAGTTGTAGCCCTCTTTTTTCCATCATGATACTTGTCAGTGGCCACGCGTCACGATATCTCATCGCACACATCGTCCACGTCGTGACAGCGAATCATGTTTTAACGTTTTCTCTGTATGCGGTATAAATCTTCGACAAGGTACCTCTTGAAACACCAAACACTTCGGCTACCTTGGTTGAGGAAGCACCACCCATGCGAGTCTGCAGTCTCCGAAACATTCCTATATCTCGTTATTGACCAGACGTCCAACGTGTACTAATCTAGCGTTATCTTTTCTAAAGCCGTAAACTCATTCCACAGCTACGAAATTTCCTGTTCCTATGACTTCTGCATGACAGCGAAGAACCGCTGTATATTATAGAAGTTCATTCGCACTCGATGGTAGCTTCCAAGGCCAGGGACCTCCGATAGCAGATTTAGGATAGAGCAGTGGATGTCTTCTCCCGCATAGGCAGTGTACGCGTGCATATTGCTAGTTGCCTTAGAGACAAGATACATCTTACGAGGACAGAAGCGAATTGTAGTTCAAAACCTTTAGGTGGCATATGAATGGGATTTATGTACTATATACACACAGGTCGAACATCCACATACGGAATTTTCGATCAGAGTCTTGGATGAACGAAGTATCTTTTAATTTACACCGTACCGTTTCACAAGAAATATGTCGCCTTTTTTAGTGGGGGACTACCAACACAATGCATTCCTAGTTGTGTTATAGAGCGACCCATTGGATCATTTACACTGCTGTGACTACTTAGCAGCTCTGCACGACCAATCACGTATCGCGAGCCCATCAACGGCATTATTTTGTACACCACTTCGTTCGCATTCCTGCGGATGAATCTGAGCCCGACATAAGCTTTTGCTTTATGGATCCTACTTTTTAGTTCGTTCCAGATTCTCACTCCTATTCACTTTATGGAAGTCAATGTTCCTACCAATAGCTTAATTACCATGTAGAGCACTTCCAGGCCTATTTATGTGCAATAGTTAGATTTATTTACGTTCAGGTCAAATACCAGTCCCTGCACCTCTCATCACCGAACCTCCACAGGCTTTATTTCATTTTGCTACCGCCTTCTTATTGACAACTATATCATCTGCGAACATTCTATATCCAAATAAATATCCCACAAGTCGCTGTACAGTGCATGACAGAGGGTATATTATAGCAGTATTATCAGTTTCCCTTCCATTCCACACTCAAGCACTGATCGAGTAACAAATGATTGCCTGTATACCGCTAATCTCTCACATGTTCCGAGAAAATACGTCGTCTTTTCCTTGAGCTTTTTTCTATTACATATTCGAATGGATTATACCAACGTAATAAGATCCTAGCTAGCTATGTGATGCAACTGCTTCGCAGATCAACCTCAACCAATTACGTAATGTGATTTGATCAGTAGTAGTAGTAGTAGTAGTAGTAGTGTTCTATAAACTACCTCCTTCATGCATAAATTAAATTTCTCTCAGCTCGGCATCCGCTTCTACCTTTATGCTTTTTCTCCCACGACAGGCTCTACACCAGGAAATTCAAAACCGTACCCCTTCCCACCATTCCACACAAGTTGGCTACCTTGTGCTGACAGGGTTCAACTTGCTAGTCCTCCCCACCACTCCAGACAGATGTGGACCTTCATGATTTGTAGACAGCAATTAGAGGAGGGGTTTTTAAACCCAATAGTACGCCTGTCTAGTTAGGAGCCAAAGAGATGTTACTATTTGCCAACATGTATCATTTGGCCATCAATGGGGCTATTTGTGTTAATGTTGGGATAGCATTCGACACTGAGTTCTAAATTGTAGTAGAAATAAAAAAATATGCAACGAGTTAGGAAGATGAGGCTCGTTCAAATAGTGTGGGAGTAACTGAGCAGCAATCTGAAACATATTGAAAGTTAGTTGACAAGCCTATACACTCCTTTCCATCTCATCATCCACGTCTTCGTCAGCAGCGGGAGCAGCGGTGTCAGTGCATCAACAGCTGATGTGTTTGGTAGTTAGATAGTGTTGTCACTGTGTCAGAACACTTTTATTGGAAACTAAATAAAATCTAATACATTGACATTTTTACAACTCAAAATATGTGTTTAATTCCATCATATATATTCTTACGTCAAACTGAAAATAGATGTGACTTAAAAGAGCTCAATGCCATACTCTATAGCCAGGAAGATGTGTATTAGAGTGTTTTATGATATGACTACCTAATCTTAAATCTCTATATATGTCTTTCTCATATCTGAAGTATCTTGTAAATTGTGTATATTGCCATATGCCACAGTGTGATATCGATAGCTACGGTGCCACAACGTAGGTGGGCTCTGCTAGGTTGGCACTACGATACCGACGACAGCGCCCTCTAGCCGGCGCTGTGCAACTCTATGAGCGTCACGGAGACGACCTAGCAATATTGTTACTACTTTATAGGGGGCTATCCGTTATAGACTTTGTTACTTCAGTTACTTCATTGATAGTTTGTCCAACTACTACTAGCTGTTAGCGTTGATACCTGTACGGCTTCGCATCTACGTGCTCATCTCAGCCAAAGTTAAGTAATATTATAATTTGTACATGTTCATACACCAGTAACCCCACCCCCCCCACCCCCCCATCTGCCCTTGGCTAGGGAGTGTTATCTTTGTGCCGAAATTTTCGTGCAGTGTTTTACAGTGAGTGTTCAGTGTTGTGTGTCTTTTGGGAAGTGTTGCGAACGGACATCATACTGTCGCTGGGTGTGATATTTTCTCTCTTGCGAACAGAAACCAGATTGTCGCCATGTTTTTTAATTGTGTGTCTACTACGTTACTTGTCTGATTCCTGTGTATTTTATTAGCATTGCCAACCCCTTTGCTTTATGTTTTAACTTTCCACAATTTTCCGTCGTTTTACAATTTAAGTCACCGTTTTATCGCCTGTTTTTATTGTTCTTTTCTTCTTACGTTTTTTAAAAAGTCTGTAGGCTGTAGAGCAGCGTACTAAGCTGCTGCCAGCCCGCCCCCTTCGGAGGGAATCGAAATTCAATAAAGGATAAAAAAACACCAGTAAAAGAGTTTTAACTTATACGCACTACCGCAGTACTTCACCTTTTCCTGCTCCTATTCGCTTCCTACATTCGACCCACCCTTCAGTTTACAGGAGCACGCCGCCTTCCAGGTGGGATACAAAACACAGTACTTCCAGAACACTTAGAATAAGATGTGGGAAATCTGATAAAGAGAGAGTGCATACTGTATATGCTTCCAGTTGTATACATACTGACACACACTACCGCTCTGGCGATAATAAGTGAGCCACGTGTATTTCTCTGCTGCTGTAGAACAATTACTTTACGACCACAACGGTAGTGCTACATATATGTTTTACACTCGAAACCTTTAATAGGGAGTGGTTTAAGGAGTGTAGGACGTCAAACGGGACGACTTGGAGCAGGAGAGGCACCAGAGGCCATTTTAATTTCCACTGTCTATACTTTTACGAACAAATTCATAAAACTTTGTAAAAGTGGCCAGAAAGGATTCAGGATTTACACTCATAGCAGTGGAAGTTAAAAAATATAAGAAAATAATTTTTTTTTACATTTGAAATTTGACCTTTTTTCACTTACCATTGGCTGCATTTGTTGCTATAGGTACACTTTTCTTCATAAGTAAGGGAGATTCTTCGATGAATTTTGCACAGCATACAAACCATTAACTACAGGTGTATGAAACTCTAGAATTTTTCAAATCTATTGAAAACTGTGGTAAAAATTGAGATAATTAACCATAAAATTTGAGTTTTTTCTAAACGCCGGCCGCGGTGGTCTAGCGGTTCTGGCGCTGCAGTCTGGAACCGCGGGACTGCTACGGTCGCAGGTTCGAATCCTGCCTCGGGCATGGGTGTGTGTGATGTCTTTAGGTTAGTTAGGTTTAAGTAGTTCTAAGTTCTAGGGGACTTATGATCTAAGATGTTGAGTCCCATAGTGCTCAGAGCCATTTGAACCATTTTTTTAAACATGAAGTTTAAAATGTAACAGCACCTTCAGTTTTTCATAAACTAAATAATTTCTAGAGTTTCATACACCTGTAAGTATTGTTTGTATGCTGTGCAAAATTCATCGAAGAATCTCTCTTACTTATGAAGAAAAGTGTACCTACAGCAACAAATGCAGCCAATAGTAAGTGAAAAAATGATGAACTTTCACATGTAAAACAAAATTAATTTTGTTAGGTTTTAGAACTTCCACTGCTATGAGTGTGAATCCTGAATCCTTCCTGGTCATGCTGACGAAGTTTTATGAATTTATTAGTAAAAGTATAGACAATGGGAATTAAAAAGTTCTGTGGTGTCTCTCCTGCTCCAAGACGGCCCGTTTGACGTCCTACCCCCCTTAAGCCTGTTGAGTACATTAGCTCTTCTTCTTAAGCTCTATTGCAAGATCGGGTCTGTACAAGCAGTCCTAATTCGGTAATGTCTCTACTGGACAATATTGTATCGATAAAATATGTTTCTCGTGGTTCAGTATAACCCTTTCGTATCGCTAGTGTTTGACACATTTAGACAGCACTCTACAGGATCAAACTCAAGCAATTCATTCCATAGTTATAAATCATAGCTTAAAACCACGTTCTTCAGCTGAGGAAGATGTAAAAGTTTCTACTGGACGTGTATCAGAGTGCATTATAAAATGGTTACCGATAACTTTGTTGTGATTCGCCACATAAATTTGTTATATGTCTTTACTTTACAGTTGGAAATGGCCCACCTTAAACAACCTTATCGTTGTATACAATATTACTATTCCCATGACTGACGTCTTCTCGTACACAGAAGTCGTGACTCAACGTTAGGTAGTCACACATATCCATTTTGTTAAATATCCTTTCCAAAACATTGCGTTATATCTAAGTCCGTAAGCTAATAGTCATCTATGTGAAACTGTTTCAATATTCCATTTTAAGGTTTTTTTTTCCTTTATTGGATTTCGATTCCCCCAGAAGGGGGCGGGCTGGCAGCAGCTTAGTACGCCGCTCTTCAGCCTACAGACTTTTTAAAACATAATAAGATAAGAAACAATAAAAACAGGCGATAAAACGGTGACGTAAAATGTAAAACGGCAGAAAATTGTTGAAAGTTAAAACATAAAACTAATGGTGGGCGATGATAAGAAAGTACACAGGAAGCAGACAGGGAAAAAGTAGACAGACAATTAAAAAAAAGCCACGGCGACAGTCTGGATTCTGTTCGCGAGGGATATAAAAAAAAAAATATCACACACTGCGACAGCATGATGTCCGTTCGCAACACTTCGGAAAAGACGCACAACACTTAACAATCAGTAGGAACACTGCACTGAAAGGTCGGCACGAAGATGACACTCCACAGGCAAGGGCAGATGGGAGGGGGGACCTGGACAAAGGAGGGGGAAGAAAAAGGGGGGAGGAGAGGAAAAAACGAAAAGCGGGGGGGGGGCGGGAGGGAACGACGAAGGGAGAGGACTCAGAAGGGGGGAGCAGGTTAGACGCGAGAGGGAATGGGGAAAGGCAGAGGAAGGAAAACGTAAAAGGACTCGGGGGTGAGAAGGGAGGCAGAGAGAGGGTAGGCGGCGAAAAAACAGGATGGAGGGGGGGGGGGGAGGGGAAGTCCATTTTAAGTCGACTAGTTCCGCTTTATATGGATTTCTTAAATTTGCTCTAAATGGTCTCCTATGTTCCATTGCCAATTTTCCCCAGTATGCCTCTTGTTGCCACAGTACCGCTCCTGTGAAGGAGAAATGTTACGAGGGCACGCTGAAAAGTAATGCCTCCAAACTTTTTCTGTGTAAATTCGAAAAGCTTTTTAAATAAACAAACGTCTTTAACATTCGACATATTTATTCTTCATCCCTAAGTATTTGTAGCCTTCTGCCGATAGAGGGCTCCTAATTGTAGCGTGTAACATGGTGTGCAAGGCAACTATGTCGGTGCGTGAGAAATAACGTGCTATATTCGAGTTTCGAATTCAAAGACTTCTTCCACATATGGAGCACGCTCTCCTTCAGCGTGACAGTACCAACCCACACACGAATGCTGCATGCGAACAGTCCGACGCCATGAATTCACGGCCATCGATCATCCTCCATACGGTCCTGACTTGTCCCCATCCGATTTTCATCTGTTTCCAGAACTTAAAGAACACCATCGAGAACTTCACTTTGATAGTGATGTAGTGGTGCAAGCAGAGCTGAGGTTGTGGCATCGTCCACAAAGTTAAGCATTCTACAGTGACGGTATCAACAAACTGGTCTCTCGTTAATATGTATACATGAAGAATAAAGATTTAGGATGTTAATGACACATGCTTTACTTTAAGAGCTTTAATAGTTTACCCTCAAAATATTCGTAATCATTACTTTTCAGCACGCCCTCGAACTATCTCATAACACCATGTCTCTGCAATGTTTTCCTCTATTAAGTAATGCATATGGGGTGTCATCTCTCTTGTATATCTAGTGCTCCTAGATTCTGCCGCAAACTAAAATCACTTCCACCATATAATGCGTTCTTCTAAGTGTACCTATAAATCACTGTAAGTGGTGGATTATAACTGCTAATGTGGTAGTGGAATGCCCCGACACAGCGTACAGTCGCTACCTTAAAGCACATATATGTGGTGTAGCCTCTCCTGCATCTCGTGCTTATATTAAAGTCCTTTGCCACAAATTCCGATTAATGCTCTGTATATTGATTTTTTCTAACTGTATCTATAAATCAATGTATGCTACGAATTACAGTTGTTATGTTGCGGATTCGGATATTTCTCTATGTCATATAGTGTAATACTGCCTGAGGTTGTTACTAGTTTAGCAGAGTGTACAGTACAAGATGCCTCTGGTGTCCTATCGCCATACTGTAATGACGAGGTCCCATACTCCGAGGAGCATAGGGGACAATGCGGGAGACCCGCACTGCCGTACTAGGTAAGTTCCTAGCGGAGGTGGTTTGCTATTGCCTTCCTCCGACCGTAATGTGGATGAATGATGATGATGAACACGACACAACACCCAGTCATCTCGAGGCAGGGAAAATCCCTGACCCCGCCTGGGAATCGAACCCGGGAACCCGTGCGCGAGAAGCGAGAACGCTACCGCAAGACCACGAGCTGCGGACTCCACACTGTGAAGCACTGGTTATAGATGATGCAGAACTGTGTAGTACAGACCTAAATGTCATAATAATAGCACTCATCGGGGAATAAAACGGTGTTTTCTGATCCTATGGAAGACTATGGCGTCAAACGGTGGTATTGTACATCCATTCTACGATCTGACACAAAAATCTTGTCAGTTTTTTCGAAGAATGTGTTAAGATCATCCACATCTACATCTACATCTACATCTACATGATTACTCTGCAATTCACATTTAAGTGCTTGGCCGAGGGTTCATCGAACCACGATCATACTATGTCTCTACCATTCCACTCCCGAACAGCGCTCGGGAAAAACGAATACCTAAACCTTTCTGTTCGAGCTCTGATTTCTCCTATTTTGATGATCATTCCTACCTATGTAGGTTGGGCTCAACAAAATATTTTCGCATTCGGAAGAGAAAGTTGGTGACTGAAATTTCGTAAATAGATCTCGCCGCGACGAAAAACGTCTTTGCTTTAATGACTTCCATCCCAACTCGCGTATCATATCTGCCACACACTCTCCCCTATTACGTGATAATACAAAACGAGCTGCCCTTTTTTGCACCCTTTCGTGTCCTCCGTCAATCCCACCTGGTAAGGATCCCACACCGTGCAGCAATATTCTAACAGAGGACGAACGAGTGTAGTGTAAGCTGTCTCTTTAGTGGACTTGTTGCATCTTCTAAGTGTCCTGCCAATGAAACGCAACCTTTGACTCGCCTTCCGCACAATATTATCTATGTGGTCTTTCCAACAGAAGTTGTTCGTAATTTTTACACCCAGGTACTTAGTTGAATTGACAGCCTTGAGAATTGTACTATTTATCGAGTAATCGAATTCCAACGGATTTCTTTTGGAACTCATGTGGATCACCTCACACTGCCACCTGCCACACCGTACAGCAATCTTTTCTAAATCGCTTTGCAACTGATACTGGTCTTCGGATGACCTTACTAGACGGTAAATTACAGCATCATCTGCGAACAACCTAACAGAACTGCTCAGATTGTCACCCAGGTCATTTATATAGATCATGAACAGCAGAGGTCCCATGACGCTTCCCTGGGGAATACGTGATATCACTTCAGTTTTACTCGATGATTTGCCGTCTATTACTGCGAACTGCGACCTTCCTGACAGGAAATCACGAATCCAGTCGCACAACTGAGACGATAACCCATAGGCCCGCAGCTTGATTAGAAGTCGCTTGTGAGGAACGGTGTCAAAAGCTTACCGGAAATCTAGATATACGGAATCAACTTGAGATCCCCTGTCGATAGCGGCCATCACTTCGTGCGAATAAATAGCTAGCTGCGTTGCACAAGAACGATGTTTTCTGAAACCATGCTTATTATGTATCAATAGATCGTTCCCTTCGAGGTGATTCATAATGTTTGAATACAGTATATGCTCCAAAAAGCTACTGCAAACCGACGTCAATGATATAGGTCTGTAGTTCGATGGATTACTCCTATTACCCTTCTTAAACACTGGTGCGACCTGCGCAATTTTCCAATCTGTAGGTACAGATCTATCGGTGAGCGAGCGGTTGTATATGATTGCTAAGTAGGGAGCTATTGTATCAGCGTAATCTGAAAGGAACCTAATCGGTATACAATCTGGACCTGAAGACTTGCCCGTATCAAGCGATTTGAGTTGCTTCTCAACCCCTAGGGTATCTACTTCTAAGAAACTCATGCTAGCAGCTGTTCGTGTTTCAAATTCTGGAAAATTCCATTCGTCTACCCTGGTGAAGGAATTTCGGAAAACTGCGTTCAATAACTCCGCTTTAGCGGCACAGTCGTCGGTAACAGTGCCATCGGCACTGCGCAGCGAAGGTATTGACTGCGTCTTGCCGTTTGTGTATTTTACATACGACCAGAGTTTCTTCGGATTTTCTATCAAATTTCGAGACAATGTTTCGTTATGGAATCTATTAAAATCTACCGTATTAAGAGGTGACCTAAGTATGGCTGAAGTGGGGAAAAATGATTATTTTAACGATAGCGCTTTATTTCACACAATGTATGTAAATAATGTATAATAAAAGAATAGTATTTCTTACAAATTTGACGTTTTTCGCCATAAATGCAGCAGGAACAGGCTTCCAACACACAGTACACGAGGAAAGAGGAGGTGCACAGTTAACGCATAAAGCAATATGTCTACATGGAAGAAGTAGCCCTCTCATTTCTTCCTGGAAGCAATATTTACACATGTGAGCAGTACTGAATGTTTTCCCAGTTGCATGCTGTTCTGAAGCTGCTTTCACGGTATCAAAATTTGTCGGCTTTAAGAGCATTTGTTGGAAGTTTAATAGCAACTGCATCCTCTGCGGTAATTATTGTGTCTCTGTTATCACAGATATTATTTACAAATTCTGTACCCTTCGCAAGGCTCACAAACGAACACTTGGAAAACAACACGCTATGTTCAATTCACGGACTGCGCCTTGCTTCCTACCTTTTCATCCCTCCACCACAGTCGAAACGCACAGGCTGACCTCCGTTACTGGTATAAAAGAATCCAGCTTCTCTTAGTTCGTAGGCACGTTGCTTTATAACTAACTACCAGCGATTGAAGGATGTCAGCCTCGCCTCATATGTTCTATATTTAGGGTGAGCTAACCCAATGTCTCGCATATCAAGTGTTGAGCTGCTGATTCAGGAGATGAATGCAGACGTATTTGCATCCTACACAGGTCCCTGACGTTGGGAGCTACCATCGGGTGCGAATCAATAATCATAACATATAGTGGGTCGTCCGAACAGTCAATTTCGTAGTTTTGTAGAATGAGTTTACCACTACAGAAAACATGACGATAAATTAGTTGATTTCTGGATGATTGCTAATTTATCATTACTTAAGAACATATCGAAGACAGTAGTTTTAACTGAACGTTTGTTAATGGCAAGAACATGAGGAAACCCGACGCTGTGCAGCAATATTCTAAAATGGGGTTGACATAGGGTAGTGTAGACGACCTGTTTTTAGTACAGATTTGTCCTCGAAAGTATTCCATAGGTTTTTATGGAAAAGGCATCAAAGCATTTCCCTCAAATACTGTACCATTATCCCACGTATCGTAATAAAATGATGGGTTATGTGTATCTATAGACTTAAGCAGATCCCTATTGAAGACATTATGTCCTGGTTCCTGTTGCATAGGGAATAGGTACAAGCATTGGACAAAAATATGGAAACACGGCAA
Source organism: Schistocerca serialis cubense (assembly GCF_023864345.2). NCBI lineage: Eukaryota > Metazoa > Arthropoda > Insecta > Orthoptera > Acrididae > Schistocerca > Schistocerca serialis. The sequence continues at coordinate 236,141,868 of NC_064640.1, forward strand.
TAAATACAGATTCTCGACAAGTCTGCAGGCTGCACTGTTCTACAACGCAGACGAAAATGTGTGTTGAGTGATCGTGATGGATTACATTGAAGAGGATTGTGACGAAAGAAAAATAAGAGGAATTTAGTTGCAAAAGTAGCTGCAGAACTGTATGTCGCACTCACGAGCCCTCTCAGCACTAAAGCAATATAAAGCGGAGCTCCACAAGCAGGGAACTGCAGGGCCAGTGGCAATTCCAAAATTACTCATCAGTGATGGAAATGTTTGTAACAGTAATATGTGGTGAAAAACCCATAAAACGTAGACTATTGAGCAATGAAATTACGTCATTTGGTTGGACGAGTCTCGTTTCACACTGTTTTCAACCTATTGCCGAGTTTTACGTCCTAAAAGTGAAACGTGGTGAGGTATTATAGGCGTAGTATAGGGGTAGTATAGGCGGTCTCTTGACCACTTCTAAATGTCTTGCAATATACTATCTCCTCCCACATTTTCGTGAAACGATTGCAACGAGAATTTGCATAGGTTTACCGACATGTTGCCTCCTCAGGTCACTCGTGAATGGAGCAGGGACGGTTGATAGTAGCAAAAGTCCCGTCTTCTGAACAAAATAAATTTTTCGCCCCTTGGGGGTAATAAAAGATATGTTTAATCACAAGAAATAGCCCAGCTATCGTGTCTCTTGGGGTCACATAAATCTGGCTGCGTTAAGTGCATTACGGGGATAACAATGTCTAGCCATCATTACTCGTTTAAGTATAGCACAGACGACCCAAAAATGGTAACTGTACATGTCTTACTACAGAGAAAATGTGTCATGGTGGTGGAATATAATAACGTCTCGTTTCTGGAAATATCCTCCACAATTATGAGATGAGTCATATAAAGAAATTCTTACAGTGCGTGTATTAAAACTGGTGTCTGTGATCCATGCAGCAAGCTGGGGGCTGCATGATGATACGAGACAGAGGAACTTTGTTCCAAACGGGCGTGCAGTGGTGGGGTGGGGCGAGTGGTGTGGCAGTTATAAGGAGCACAGCACCGTTGACGTGTCCAGATGTTTTCTAAATGGATAATATATACAAAAAGCAGGTTACATTGCAAGCAACTTGAAGGGAAGCAAATTCGCACATGCGCTCACCTCGAATAACGTTTCGTAATTAAATGCAGTTTTGTTATATCGTGCTCTCCAAGTGTGATGCCTTCCTGTGGACGCCTGTGGCCTGCATGCAAAGTGGAAGACACTGTTCCTCTGTTCTGGGCTTTCGGAGTGAGTGTTACTGTTTATACACTGGCCAGCCCTCGTGCATTCGTAGTGGCGGTAGCGCAGCGAACTGCTGGTGCCTGCGACAAGACCATCATTAAATTAGTAGCAAAAGAAGCAGACTTCGATGTCACTGGCGTACGGTGCGAGGCTACTCCGTACTCTTCGGTGAGCTAGTGGCCACTACACGATGTGGTGGAGATGCTGTTATTACCCCTATACTATTCCAGCAACAGTGGTAGTTGTTTAAATATTAAATATAGGTATCACTATGGCTGATAAATTTGTGTGGTGCCAGCACAAGTTACTTAAAATGCTATATTCGTGGCATTTGCACAGCGCTAAAGTGAATACCTCCACCACTAGAAGCCTATCTCCAGTGGTGGCAAACTGTTTAGTGTGTTACTTAGTGACGTGTTTTAAGGAACATACCTGGATTTCCCACCATTCTTATAAGTACACAGTATTGTCATGGCGTTAGGTCCTTCTTAGACGGCCTGATAGTGACGTAATTGTTTTTAACCCACAAGCAATGCAAGGACGAGTGAACTTAGGCTTGGTAGGTAGCAGAAACGTATGTGTAGCACTGTGCTAATTGTTAAAGATTAAGCTTTTGGGATATTAGTGATTCTTTTTACATAATGTATTGTGGTGGCAGTTGTTAAACATCCAGGCTCTGTATAAATATGTGCCTTTGTAATACTGAGAGAAAATCGAGAAAATTTCAACGATTTTCCACACAACTATTAATAGCGTCCTATGTCGGTATGCTTGCAGGATACGCACTGTGGTGGTAATATTACGTGTTTCTTCTGAAAAAGTGGGAGAAAATCGATAAAGTTTTAACAATTTGTTGCAAAATTGTAAATAGCAATAGGAGGCAATGTGCTTGCAGAAAATGCCGTTGGGTATAATACTCTGCTGCAAATTTCGTAAACGACAAATATCACCTGCTGCAGCTGCTGCTGTTCCTGCTGTTTCTGTTGTTGATCGATCAACGTACAGAGCCCGAGTGCTAAGTCTGTCTCACGAAGCTGGGATCTCGAAGAGTGGAGAGGGGGCGAAGGGTGGGAGGTAACCAATAGGAACGCACTACATAAGTGGTGGAGGGGACACTGCTGTTTTCAAATAATAAATTATGGTAATTAAGATTATACTTCCATAAACATAATTTTGGGGGCCATTTTTGTGTCCAAACTATTATCATTAAGAGAGCAGTTATCAAATTAGGCTATAAGCATTTGATCATTAAGTAACACCTGTGTAAACAAAATTAAGAGCACAAGTGGACTACTAGATGGCCATCTTGATTGATTGATACTTAAAATGAGAGTTATAGGTCATTAATTATATGCTAAATAAAAAAGCCAAGAGGCAAGTAAGTGGTTTTTTACATTATGGTCACTAAATTAGGCTAGGACAAGTGGTCAGTTTGTTTACATCAGGACAGCAATGCCACCATCGAGGTAGAGACAGCATTTATGCACTGCTCATGACGCCGAAATGTTTCATACTGGACGCCAGTAATAGAAAATTTCGTCTTTTCCTTTTTAACAAACGGAAACTGTCAATGAACATAGTTTCTAATTTCGCAATATATTTTAGTTATCAGTTGCATTACTTACATTGTGAGTTTCCTGATATTCAAAATGTCCCATGGGATTAACATGATGTCTGCTGGATGCAAATATTTTGCCCATACGTATGGCTCATTAGGCAAGCTTACAATATATCACTAATGAAGCCTGTATCTCATTATACAGTGAACCATGAGCGACGCCCTTAACCATCTACTCAACAACTAACAGAGGACGAATCATAATATTATCTGCACTGCTCCACTACAAATCTGCCTTTTTGTTATAAAGTTGCCTTCATAAAGCCCTACCAACAGCAGACAGTGTTCAGATAACAGATATTTCCAGAGAGTGATAATAATACAAAATGACTAATACGTGATACTTTACAAAATATTTTTAGTTTTTCATTCTCATGACAGCAGAAACTTGTCGTGGTGTCAACTCTTTGTGACACAGAAAGTGTTGGGGAGCCATTCTAGTCCATGATAGCGCAACCACTATACCCAATTCACGGAGTCTGATTGGAGCTGTATCCAAGGCTATTTTACTTAATCAATGGCTTCGCAAATGTATTCCATGGGACTGAGGTTTGGTGACCTGTTGTAAGTTGCTCTGTGGCCTGTAATGTGTGTTAAGTAGACGTATATGCGTAAGACAGCATGACCCATTGCTAACAAGGTACTCTAGGTGATACAGCTGCTCAAAGACTGTTGTGAATTTATGAACGATTTGCAGCAATGTTGCTCGACTACCTGGTGTTACACCTACGGTGGCTGACAATGACCCTTGTCGTCAACACGTTGTCTCGAATGTCAATTAACAACAACAACATAAGTTTTTCTCGACTCGAAATACGGTAGACCATGGATTTTAAGGCATGTGAAAAATTATTGTTCATCCTCGACCTCGGAAAAGGGGTATCTTGTGCGTTGGGCCCCACGATGTGGTAGAAATCACTTTACTGATATCGGGGGTTTTCACCATCCTGCAGCCGACTACCACACCCACAGCCAGTACCAGATCTAATGAAATCTCAGTCATGATACATGTCGAACTGTTCTACTCACAGTTCTCTCTCTCAAACACAGCAGCTACCTCTGCTTCAATTGTTCATTAACGTTTGCAATTGTATACTGCCTGACAAATGAAGTGAAGCGTCCAGAATGGGACGGGGGGAGGGGGGGGAGGGGGAGAAGAAATGAAGCACCATTGATTGAGAGGGTACTTGATGTCATTTCAGTGACTACAAAATCGAGTCAAATTTACAAAGAGCTTCCGAGTGTGAGCGCACTTATCAATATGACGTTGCACCACCTGTGGACTAGATGCATGCAGCGATTCGGTTGAGAAGCGTGGCATAAATCTGCTGAGGTAAGCTGGCCCACAACTATTGTAACTGGTTCTTGATATTCTGGATACTGGCACTGGAACGGAATTGACTTCCGAGCTGGTCCCGCACATTCCATCAGGGATATACAGGGTGCTACAAAGAGGTACGGCCTGACTTTCAGGAAACATTCCTCACACACAAATAAAGAAAAGATGTGGACATGTGTCCGAAAATGCTTAATTTCCCTGTTAGAGCTCATTTTAGTTTCATCAGTATGTACGCTCAATGGAGCACGTTATCATGATTTCATACGGGATACTCTACCTGTGCTGCTAGAACATGTGCCTTTACAAGTATGACACAACATGTGGTTCATGCACAATGGAGCTCCTGCACATTTCAGTCGAAGTGGTCGTACACTTCCTAACAACAGATTCAGTGACCGATGGATTGGTAGAGGTGGACCAATTCCATGGCCTCCACGCTCTCCTGACCTCAACCCTCTTAACTTTCATTTATGGGGGCATTTGAAAGCTCTTGTCTACGCAACCCCGTTACCAAATGTAGAGACTCTTCGTGCTCGTATTGTGGACGGCTGTGATACAATACGCCACTCTCCAGGGCTGCATCAGCGCATCAGGGATTCCATGCGACGGAGGGTGGATGCATGTATCCTTACTAACGGAGGACATTTTGAACATTTCCTGTAACAAAGTATTTGAAGTCACGCTGGTAAGTTCTGTTGCTGTGTGTTTCCATTCCATGATTAATGTGATTTGAAGAGAAGTAATAAAATGAGCTCCAACATGGAAAGTAAGCGTTTCCGGACACATGTCCACAAAACATATTTTATTTCTTTGTGTGTGAGGAATGGTTCCTGAATGTTTGGCCGTACCTTTTTGTAACACCCTGTATATGAGGATTTTGCTGGCCACAGAAGTGCGTCAACATCATGCAGACTGTTCATAGTGACACATTCCGTGTGTGAAAAACCGTTTTCCTTGTCAAAAATGGCACCATGATACCATTGCATGAGCGGTAACACATGAGGACTCAGGACACCCTTGAGTTACTTTTGCGCTGTCAGAATTCTCTCAAGCACTACCAGCTATGACCTGAAGTCACACCAGATGGCTCCCCCCCTCCCCCGCCTCCACCACGACGCCAGGAGTAACACTGCTGAGCCTCTCCAAAATATTGGACGAGTGACACCTCACACGAAGTCGCCACCATACTCGCCGACAATGGTCATTAGGGTAGTACAGAATCGCGATTCTTCCCTCTACACAATGCAATGCAACTGATCAGCAGTCTATACTTGCTGGTCACAGCACCACTCCAGATCCATTCGTTTGTGTTGTAGGCAAGGGACTCCCTAGCCAAGTTGCTACTAGTCTCCGATGAATAGTGCGGATGACGAAGAATGTTTAAGGGAGTACATTACTTATTCTCGGATGTCAGGAACAGATGTGCTGGGCTAACGATGTGGTTGGTGCACGCAATTTCGCGATCCTCAAAAGGGTACAAATGGCTCTGAGCACTATGGGACTTAACATCTGAAGTCATCAGTCCCCTAGAACTTAGAACTACTTAAACCTAACTAACCTAGGGACATCACACACATCCATGCCTGAGGCAGGATTCGAACCTGCGACCGTATCAGGCGCGCGGTTCCGGACTGAAGCGCCTAGAACCACTCGGCCACTGCGGCCGGCAGGCGATCCTCCCTTATGGTTCCAGATGTGGTCGACCAGAACCTTGACGACGAATATGCCTGTCCTGATGTTCCCATGCTGTCGAACACTGGGCCACTGTCACATCAGAATGATCCATAGATTTGGATATTGCACGAATCAAAAAGCCAGATAAACGCAGAACCACACTTAAGCCCCTTTCAAAACCTTTCAGGTGTTGTTACGCTGTCTCACAAGAGTGCACGGGCCTCTGTGTCGTTAGCAGCGATCACTCAATATCTGACGCTGTTCATGCCTCTTGCAGCCCGTACCAGGCATCGCAGTAACACCAACCGCTAACAGTACTAACACACTCTAGTGGCCGTTCTACTGTGACAGAGAATTGCAACTCCAATCATTTACGCACCCGATTTCTGGTGTGTGCATGTACGTAAATGTCCAACCACGTCTTCTGAGTGTTTCACTTTTTTGCCAGGCAGTATATTTCATTGATGTAACGGGATACTCAAAAGCATACTATTTCATGGTTAGTCTCCCAAACATTATCTTTCACAGAATCCACAATTTCTTGAACACCTTCTCCCTTTGATATTGATCGTATTAAAACGCACTCTTCTGATTTAAAAGACGTGGTCTTATCTCGCGTGAGTTGTGTAACTGAATAGAGGCATGCAAAGTCTACTTACGTACCGTAGTGATATCTGTCTAAATGAACAAAGAAATAAACCAAAAATTGTGCACGTGTACAAGCAATAGCAGAATGAAAGATTTTATGTCTGGTGTCATCTATCCGCCACAGTGAAAGCTATTGAACTGTTATGAAAGAGGTAACGTGATGGCAATAACTGAAAAGTCGCTTAACTTTTTGAACTGCGTGCCTGGTGGTGACATATAACACAAGTAGGGTGTTTCCTCACATTCTCTAGTTAGAATGAGCAGAATATCCTTGGGATTCTGTACACATTCTCAAGGTTTCAGTGCATGTGGAAAGCTGGCTTTAATGGTGGTAGTATTCCATTTTAAGGCCACTGTTCGGAATTTAAATGGATCAGATACTTTTATCTTTATAGGATTCCAATTTGATTGAATAAAATTTTTAAAAACATGTACTTTTCAATGAACAGAGAAATTAAAATTTCTTGAGTAGCTCATAAAGAGAAATAAAAACCATGAAGCACAATAATGGTATTGTTCCCTGCTTAGATAACGTGTGAAATTGATTAAACATTACACGACAAAGTTATAATTGTGCAAACTGAGCATCAAATACAGACCTAAGTTAATATAGCTTGATTTTGACATTCAAGACAATTTTACAGTTGTAGTACTGAGGTGATCCTGAACTTCAATCAACTTTTTGCTTTTGGAGCTCTATCTAAAAAATGCGCAAGTCAGTAGACATACATACTTACTGTAATTACAAAGACATCTAACATCGTTTTAATATTTTTCCAACTGTAGCAGTTGTCTCCCAGGAATCGCAATTCTCCTTTTTTCTGAGCTTCCATTGCTCAAATTGAGCAAAGTGAAGCAGTAATTAAGACTCGACACACATACACTCCTGGAAATGGAAAAAAGAACACATTGACACCGGTGTGTCAGACCCACCATACTTGCTCCGGACACTGCGAGAGGGCTGTACAAGCAATGATCACACGCACGGCACAGCGGACACACCAGGAACCGCGGTGTTGGCCGTCGAATGGCGCTAGCTGCGCAGCATTTGTGCACCGCCGCCGTCAGTATCAGCCAGTTTGCCGTGGCATACGGAGCTCCATCGCAGTCTTTAACACTGGTAGCATGCCGCGACAGCGTGGACGTGAACCGTATGTGCAGTTGACGGACTTTGAGCGAGGGCGTATAGTGGGCATGCGGGAGGCCGGGTGGACGTACCGCCGAATGCTCAACACGTGGGGCGTGAGGTCTCCACAGTACATCGATGTTGTCGCCAGTGGTCGGCGGAAGCTGCACGTGCCCGTCGACCTGGGACCGGACCGCAGCGACGCACGGATGCACGCCAAGACCGTAGGATCCTACGCAGTGCCGTAGGGGACCGCACCGCCACTTCCCAGCATATTAGGGACACTGTTGCTCCTGGGGCATCGGCGAGGACCATTCGCAACCGTCTCCATGAAGCTGGGCTACGGTCCCGCACACCGTTAGGCCGTCTTCCGCTCACGCCCCAACATCGTGGAGCCCGCCTCCAGTGGTGTCGCGACAGGCGTAAATGGAGGGACGAATGGAGACGTGTCGTCTTCAGCGATGAGAGTCGCTTCTGCCTTGGTGCCAATGATGGTCGTATGCGTGTCTGGCGCCGTGCAGGTGAGCGTCACAATGAGGACTGCATACGACCGAGGCATACAGGGCCAACACCCGGCATCATGGTGTGGGGAGCGATCTCCTACACTGGCCGTACACCACTGGTGATCGTCGAGGGGACACTGAATAGTGCACGGTACATCCAAACCGTCATCGAACCCATCGTTCTACCATTCCTAGACCGGCAAGGGAACTTGCTGTTCCAACAGGACAATGCACGTCCGCATGTATCCCGTGCCACCCAACGTGCTCTAGAAGGTGTAAGTCAACTACCCTGGCCAGCAAGATCTCCGGATCTGTCCCCCATTGAGCATGTTTGGGACTGGATGAAGCGTCGTCTCACGCGGTCTGCACGTCCAGCACGAACGCTGGTCCAACTGAGGCGCCAGGTGGAAATGGCATGGCAAGCCGTTCCACAGGACTACATCCAGCATCTCTACGATCGTCTCCATGGGAGAATAGCAGCCTGCATTGCTGCGAAAGGTGGATATACACTGTACTAGTGCCGACATTGTGCATGCTCTGTTGCCTGTGTCCATGTACCTGTGGTTCTGTCAGTGTGATCATGTGATGTATCTGACCCCAGGAATGTGTCAATAAAGTTTCCCCTTCCTGGGACAATGAATTCACGGTGTTCTTATTTCAATTTCCAGGAGTGTATTTGGGAGAAACTGGCTTCAATTTCACGTTCAGCCAACCAGATTTAGGTTTTCTGTGGTTCCCCTAACCACTTGAAAACAAATGCAGCGATGCTTTCTTCGAAAAGGACATGGCCTACTTCTTTCCTTGTTGTTGTCCAATCTGGGTCTTTAATGACCTTATAGTTGAGGACTCATTAAAATCTCGTCTATCTCTATTCATCCGACGCTCGATTCAACAGAAGCAGAAAGACATTTTGCTACCAGGCAAAGATTATATTCTGTATAGAAAGATGAGTCAAAACACAGCGACCGTTGCCCACCAAAATACTGAATGCTGCCAAGGGGGTGCTCGTACACGTGACGCGATAAGGAAAGTCTGTAGGTGGAGCGGACTAATTCTAGCGACGATACGGGGCCGCAAATGAGGAAATCCACTGGCAGAAGCGACATTGATAAAGGGCAGCTTGTTACTGCCAGTCGCCTGGGAACGAGCATCTCGGAAACAGCGCAGCTGATCGGCTGTACTCGTGCTACTGTCGTGGTCATCTATTGCAGGGGCGGGCAAAGTAATGGGCCAAACATTACATATTTTATATTCTGCGGGCCATACTCGAGTTTTCTTTAGGTAGGTCTAGGTCTACTAACTACTAAAATCAGGAGAAACAAGTTTTCACATATATATAGTAAAAATACTCAACAGACACAATTGCTGTTTGAAACACAATTTTACTAATATGATTAATGAGATGCTTTTTTTAGATGACATTTCAACAAATTGTAGATCAAAGTTAATGCTCCCTATCTTCAAAAGTGATTGCAATACGAATACTCAGTACAAATTGTTATTGTTGTCTGAAAAACAACTTAACTAAAGCTATGAATGAAATTACTTTTTCTTACACAACATTTCACTGAATTGGGCATCAAATCTAATGACCTCTATCATCAAAATTGACTGCAGTGTTCATCTATTGATGCTGACCTACAATAATAATTTACATATTTCATAGTTGGATATGTTTCTTCACATAAATAGGTACCACCAAATACTAATATCACACCCTAGGCACGTGATCTCAGTGCACCATATTCATCTACTGGAAGAAACTTATAGAATTCTGTTAGATTCTTCTCTTTAAATTTGCCTTTTACAGTGTTGTCACACTGCACGTTAATTAGTTCCAGCTGAAAGTTAGGTGAAACTTTCTCAATGGTACAGTCAAATGGCTTTTCAACTGACTTCTGCACTTGCATCAAGTTCCAAAAAACGTTGCTGGTATTGTTTAAGCTCTGAAAATAAAAGCTTGCAAATTTTTGAGGGAACAGAGATTCCACTTCTTGCATTTTTGACAACGTGAGAAATACACGAAGCATCTAGACATGATTTGCGACTGAGTCAAAGTCACTTGCTACCGAAATTACTATCACAGTATAGTTTCTCTTATTAGCACTGTTTTGCCTTTTAATATAAAATTGTATCATTAAGAAACCCTGAGATGTCGACAGCAAAAGCTAATTTCCAAACCCATTCTACATTCAGTAACAGTGGGTCAGGGCGGTATTCTCATGTAGAGTTCAAATAATTTTATCACTGTTAAGCCATAGAATGGGTGTATGGTAGGGCAAGTCAGGAAATTCAGCTTCCACATCTGACAGAAAATTCTGGAAGTGACGGTGATTCATTCCACGAGAGCGAGTGAAGTTCACATTTGACACAAATGGCTGTATAACACATGATAGATTCAAATATTTGCCATAGCATACCTGTCCAACTAAGGTTTCGTCCGTTTCACACATATTTTTACCATCATCAGCTGTGACATGTGCTAGCTGATTCCATTGCAAGTTGTACTTCGTTAACGTTTTCTCAACTTCTTTGAATACGTTTTCGCCTGTAGTTGTTCCCCGCATTCTACTCAAAGGAGCTAATTTTTCAATCACTTCGAAGTCAGCATTCACTCCTCGAATAAACAGTAGCAACTGAGCAGTATTTGTAACATCTGTCAACTAGTCAAGAGCCACGGGAAACCACTTGAAATAATTTGCCTTGTTAATTGATTCGTTACCGACGTTTCTGCCAATATCCTCAACTCTTCGAACAGCTGTTCTGGGGGAAAGGCTGATACAAAATAAATAAATCCATTTTCTTAGGACATAATTCTTCGGTTGCTAAAATCAGGCATGTTTTAATTAACTGACCATCAGCAAACGGTGTTCCTTCCTTGGCTAAAAAATGAATGATTTGTAAACTTACTTTAGTTGCTACCTCATTTTCATTTTTCATTTTTGTAAATTAACTGCGTTGCAATGAAATACTTCGTTTCAAAGTTTCTTGTTTTTCCAATAGCTGAGTTGGGAATATTGTGCCGAATGCTGGGTCTGGTAATTGTACTCTTTTAGTACAGCTACAGTCTCACTGCACAATAAACACAATGCTTTGCCACCTAGCTCAATTACGAAATAACTTTCAGCCCACTCTGCCTTAGAAGCACGACGTTCGAAGTTCACTTTTGTCTTCTTTTTTTGGTTTCGACAACGACACGATGGAAATACACCTGTGTTAGAGAGCAGAACATAATGTTCCAGAACAGCGATACATATGGTACTGGTAACTTGCAACTTCAAACTGCCTGTCACTGCACTACTTACCCTTTGCGATAGAGGGGGGCCCCCGGGGCTTCAGTCCCGAACCGCACCAAAGAGAGCCGAAGAGTGCGAATCGCGCAATCTGGCGGTATCCACAGCTGGAGTCTAGAGCAGAGACGGCGTAGCGGACTGATAGAACGTGGTGTGATGTTTTCATGTGTTTCCACTCTATATTCTAAACAATGCGGCATTAAAATAGAAAACACTTGATAATGCTCCTTTTAGTTGTCTTCATACTGTTCCAGCGTGATTTATCACAACATTATTTTGGCCACTGTCCATTTTCAAATTAACTTAAGTCATCGATTCAATGTTGTGATCTGACGAATCATCAGTTAACTTCATCCTGATCTTTCAACAAAAACGTCGCTCTTTCATGGCCCTCCGTTGGGTCGGGCTTCGCGTAGAGGATGCGCTGGACAGCTCTTTTCTTTTTTGTTGGAAACAGTCTCCGTTGTGGAATGCTTTTTGCGTTCTGACTTGTTTCGGTTTTCGGAAAGAAGAGCTTATCATTCAGGCTGAGAACTGTAGTTAACGTTACTTTCATGGAAGCTGTATGTTTTTCGACAGCATATAGTTCACTAGCTGTAAAGATCTCGCTGATTCATTCTAAGAGTTCAGAAGCGATTCTGTCCCTTCGTTCCATAAGGCCACTAAATCCTTACATGTCGATGTTTCTCGTTCGTTCATGGCAGAGAGATCGTCGTTGACTACTACAAGCGCATCGTCATCCTTCGTGGAGGTCGGTGGTTGAGAACAACTGTTAATCATTTGGTATAAGCATTGTACGTGCTTACACATGCTTCATTTCACACTCGAATCGACACATGAGCATGAATACCTATGGATGTAAATTTTGCGGTCGGGACACATCAGTTTGCAACTGTATTCCATTCGATTGTCTTTGACCAAGTAAATCTGTGTGACTTCTGAGTCATACGGCACTTCCAACCACTGGTTTCCTCTACAATGAGGCCCTTTTTTATTACTGCACTCGAATTAAGCCTGCGACGAATATCTCTCATCTTGCTGGTGAGCTTTCCTTTCGTCATCATTATTATCCGGTCCCACAACTCGTCTTTGACAAAAGACTTAAGTGCAAAAAGAGCTCTACCAAGATGCTTAACACGTTTCCTCTCCAGATAGACGTATTCCAGAACGTGATGCATTCTTTCGATTAACATGGTCGTGTTCAGTCGGCATGCAGTCTGTGGCAATACGCCCAGGAATGCGTGTTATGGACATAGTGCTCCAGAAAATAGATCCCAAACTCTGCTGTATCAGAATAACGTTCTAAGTTTGCTGTTAGAGCAGGCAGCATAATTTCAAATGCAGCAATATGTCTCTCCTGTAACAATGTGCTGAGGATCTTGTACACCTCCACTTGTTTCTCCTGGCATCTTACTTTATGTTTTTCCTACAGGTCTTGTCTGTATCCAATTTTCAATAGAATCTTATTTTCGGAGTTTTCACTGAAATATCCCACGTATTAAAGAAAGTTGCTCCCATGTCTGACATAAAAACGTTCAGTAAAATGAGTCCAGCCTCAGCTATTACGTAGTCGAAGAATATGAACAGAACATATTGATCGTTCCTGTTTGATATGAAAAAGGCACATGGGAATTCTTGCCCCATATCATCCAACACCAGTAATGTCCTCGGTTCAAAATCATAATAATTGAGCCCATGTGTCCCATCTATAGAAATGCAGCCGTTCCCGTACTTCTTTCAAATTCTCTTCTGCGCATTGTTCGTTACAATTGACACAAAATCTGTGCTTTTAAGCTCGGGGTGTGGATCCTTCATTGTGTCTTGAGGTTTATAAATTAATACACATGGGCTACCATTTCCTTAACTTCGTACACCAGCCTCTACACTGGTAGCATTATCGTGATGCCTGGTTGTTGCGGAGCACACGTTATAGCAACGCTCAATGTTATATAAATGTTAACTCGTTAACAGATGAATTCTTTCAGGTTGAGAGTCAGAAACCGAGTCTCATACTTTTTCTAGAACACAGTATTGTAAATCAGTATAAAGGCATTTATGTTTGTAGGAAAATTAACATTTTCGGTTGGAATAGTTCTGCATAGGGCATATGCAATAGTATGAGATCCATTATACCGACAAATGCAGTCAAAATACATCACATTTGACGTCAATAGTACAGTATATAACAACACATAGCGACTCAGTTGTTACAGGGTGGAACTCGATACAAAGGCAGTCGCCTCCGTGTGATGTTACTGTGTGCGTAAGTGCCAGGACCATTAGTGACAGTGCGTTTTGAGTACATAAACTACGATTGTGACAATGCCACTCGGAAAACGGTTATCATGAGATGAAAAAGCAAAAATCGGTTCGTACAAGGAAATAGGACAGTCTAATCGTCAAAGCGCCAGGAAATTGAACCGTTCAAGTACAATGATTGATAATTTCGTAAGATTGAGCGCATGACATGGGCAGAATGGAAAATATGGGCAAAGTAGAAAATTATCTGAGGCACCGAAAGCCCTATTTTTGCGCAAAGCATCGGTCACAAACTGTTATTATTCTCAACTCGTAGTTGATTTTCAGTTGCCAGTAACAGCCAGACGTGTACGACAAATTTTGTCAAATGACAAACATCTTAAATTCAAGAAACGACTGCAGGACCCAAATATAAACAGGCTAGATTGGATTTTACTGAAAAACATACGTCATGGACTTAAGAATGGGATAAAGCAATCTTCAGTGGTGAGAAAATTTTTAATTTATTTAGATGGACAGGATAGATTTCAGTATTATGGCCATGATCCGAGAACAGAGCAGCAAGTAAGAATGAGCAGAAATTTTGGTGGTGGAAGCGTCGTGATTTGGACAACCTTCTGCTCGAAAGGTAAATCACGCATTGTTGGAGTGGACAGTAAAATGAATTCTAGCGGGTACACTGAGATCTAGAAACAGAACTGATTCGAATGTAAGAAAAACTAGAGGACGAAAGTCTAATGCTTCAACAAGATAATGCATCTGTGCATGTTTCTGCTCCAGCCAAAAAGTGATCTAAAGATAAAGATATCAGTGTCTTGCCCTGGTTTTCACTTAGCCAGGATTTGAACCCCATGGAAAACATTTCGGGAATATCTTCAGGGCGTATTTATTACAATGGTAGGCGATTTGAAGCCACATGTGAGCTGAAAAGTGCGATATGAGAAGAGGGGAGCCACAATTTCATTGCGATAACTACAAACCCCAAAAAAATCAATGTCGAAGAGATTAGTTGAGGTAATTAAGAACAGATGTTGGAGAGAGTACTAACAATGCAATAACACAACAGTAGAGTGAGTGCCTTTATACCAGTTTCCACCCAGGAAGCGCAAACGCCTTATTTTGTTACTCGTGTTATGAGAGAAAGTATGCAATTCCGTTATGACTGTTTGTATATTATATGTGTCTACTACTTTTATAATAAATTCGGTACAGTAAGCTTCAGACATTGCAATATTACTTTCGTAGGAAAACTGCCTTTCTACTGATTTCCGCTACTGTACCAGGGAAAGGTATTTTATTTGCGATATCCGCAGTTATACTTCTCTTTTCTTTTTCAGTCAGTCCCAAGTGACTTAAGTCATGTGCGTGACCAACATGAGTAGACACAAATTTTACATGTCACTATTTATCTATGGCCTGAGTGACCACTATTTTCGCAAGACATTCTCAAATTTTATTGCTACTTTATAATTTGAGCACTCTAATGCCTTTGCTTTTAGATACAAAATTTCCTAAGTGATGACACGCATAGTAATCTCTTATACTGCAGCCGGCAGGAGAATGTACTGTGAGGCGCGATATTTCATAAAACATCACTTGCGCAGAGTTCTCTGTTTCCACTTTCAATTTTTTAAAATAATTAAATGATGAAAAGCGCACCTCTTGGGACTTTACTTCTTCCGATCTTCAGTGTTCAATATACACTACCAGCCATTAAAATTGCTACACCACGAATATGACGTGCTACAGACGCGAAATTTCACCGACAGGAAGAAGATGCTGTGATATGCAAATGATTAGCTTTTCAGAGCATTCACACAATGTTGGCGCCGATGGCGACAGCTACAACCTGCTGACATGAGGAAAGTTTCCAACCGATTTCTCATACACAAACAGCAGTGGACCGGCATTGCCTGGTGAAACGTTGTTGTGATGCCTTGTGTAAGGAGGAGAAATGCGTACTATCACGTTTCCGACTTTGATAAAGGTCGGATTGTAGCTTATCGCGATTACGGTTTATCAAATCGCGACATTGCTGCTCGCATTGGTCGAGATCCAATGTCTGTTAGTAGAGTATAGAATTGGTGGGTTCAGGAGGGTAATACAGAACGCCGTGCTGGATCACAACGACCTTGTATCACTAGCAGTCGAGATGACAGGCATCTTATCCGCATGGCTGTAACGGATCGTGCAGCCACGTCTCGATCCCTGAGTCAACAGATGGGGACGTTTGCAAGACAACAACCATCTGCACGAACAGTTCGATGACTTTTGCAGCAGCATGGACTATCAGCTCGGAGACTATGGCTGCGGTTACCCTTAACGCTGCATCACAGACAGGAGCGCCTGCGATGGTGTACTGAACGACGAACCTGGGTGTACCAATGGCAAAACGTCATTTTTTCGGATGAATCCAGGTTCTGTTTACAGCATCATGATGGTCGCATCCGTGTTTGGCGACATCGCGGTGATCGCACATTGGAAGCGTGTATTCGTCATCGCCATACTAGCGTATCACCCGGCGTGATGGTATGGGGTGCCATTGGTTATAGTTCTCGGTCACCTCTTGTTCGCATTGACGGCATTTTGAACAGTGGACGTTACATTTCAGATGTGTTACGACCCGTGGCTCTACCCTTCATTCGATCCCTGCGAAACCCTTCATTTCAGCAGGGTAATGCACGACCGCATGTTGTAGGTCCTGTACGGGCCTTTCTGGATACAGAAAATGTTCGACTGCTGCCCTGGCCAGCACATTCTCCAAATCTCTCACCAATTGAAAACGTCTGGTGAATGGTGGCCGAGCAACTAGCTCGTCACAATACGCCAGTCACTACTCGTGCTGAACTGTGGTATCATGTTGAAGCTGCATGGGCAGCTGTGCCTGTACACGCCATCCAAGCTCTGTTTGATGCATAGTCCAGGCGTATCAAGGCCTTTATAACGGCCAGAGGTGGTTGTTCTAGGTATTGATTTCTCAGGATCTATGCACTCAAATTGCGTGAAAATGTAATCACATGTCAGTTCTAGTATAATATATTTGTCTAACGAATACCCGTTTGTCATCTGCATTTCTTCTTGGTGTAGCAATTTTAATGGCCAGTAGTTCAGTTATCCTCTGTAACATCTTCATAATTACAATTGCTTGCCTCATATCAGATGAATTCGCAATTGCGAATAATGACCAGCATCTGGTGTAGAATGGAATGACGAAAATGAAAATTTGTCCTGGATCGGAACTCAAACCCGGATTTCCCACTTATCGGTAACAGTCGCCTTACCAGTTGGCTCTCCGTGAACGGCTCACGACCAGACCCTAACTTCCATATGACGTCAACCATGCGTGTGGCGTGGACAGCCAAATGGGTCGCCGGCATGGTAGCTCAGCGTGTTCGGTCAGAGGGTTAGCTGCCCTCTGTAATAAAAAAACTGAGTGAACAGATCAACGAAGAACCAGAACCGGTGTCATCGGACGTTCGCTCCGAACAAATCCAGCGAACAATATAGAACAAAAATGAGATAAAAAAATGGTAAGGCGACCGCTCGCGATAAGCGGGAAATCCGGGTTCGAGTCCCGATCCAGCATAAGTTTTCACTGTCGTCATTCCATTCTACACCTGATGGTAGCCATTATTCGCATTTGCGAATTCATCTGATATGGTTCGTAACGACTGTAGTCGCCGCAGTGCATCGTCATCAGAATAACACAGGCACTGTAATATCGTATCGAATCTTTTCTCAGTCGAAGGCTCAACGTGAGGATCTCGCTGATGTCGTTTAAAATTGTAGTCATAACTGAAACTCTCGCCACAAATTTGACAACTATACTCGAAAGATTCCTGGATGAGCTTTCGAAAGATGCTTCTGCATATTTTTGTTGTGTTTGTACCCATTCCCACATTCTGAGCACTCAGACTGGAACGACGCCGGCCGGGGTGGCCAAGCGGTTTTCGGCGCTACAGTCTGGATGTGTGTGATGTCCTTAGGTTTGTTAGGTTTAAGTAGTTCTAAGTTCTAGGGGACTGATGACCTGAGAAGTTAAGTCCCATAGTGCTCAGAGCCATTTGAACCATTTTTGATCTGAAACGACGTATTCATGTTGAAAAGACAACGCCACCGAATGCAATAACGAAGAGCTACTTATTCCTTCACTAGCTACACCACCGAATGTAATAACGGAAGCTACCGGAAATTCTGTCTTCAGTCGCTACAAGTACAAGCAACTGGAAACGCATAAAGACTCAAGACTGGTACAACTGGCCGAGCGGAGTGGTCGTGCGGTTTGAGGCGCCATGTCACGGATTGCACGGCCCCTCCCGCCGGAGGTTCGAGTCCTCCCTTGGGCGTGGGTGTGTGTGTTGTTCTTAGCATAAGTTAGTTTAAGTAGTGCGTAAGTCTAGGGATCGATGACCTCAGTAGTTTGGTCTCTTAGGAATTCGCACATATTTGAACATTTGAACTGGTACCACTAAAGCACCCTATTCAACCTGCGTTTCCGGTGGAGCGCAGGAGCAGCTGGCGAGAGCCTTAGCAGGTAGAATTGGCGTGTCGCTTCGTAAATCGTAGCAGCTGGGCTGTTCCCGCTAGCGTTTGGGCCAGAGCTCCAGGTCGGTGTCTGTCGCTGACGTCAACTGTCATAGTTACCACACCAGCCGTGCACAGTCTGTCTTTCTCACAAGAACCGAAACAAAACGGGATCAAGCAATCGCACCATCTGAGCTCAAACCAAGCGACCAATGAAAAGTCAGAACTGAAAAGCCAATCGAACACCGCTACATTTAACCTCCGCGCAGGTTTCTATTTTAAACTGAGTTACACGACCTTTGTATTTTTGCTTTGAATTTGTCTGTCTGAAGCTCGCAGCAAATTCAGCGTCACTAATTTCAGTGATAACACTGTGGACGAATAAAAGAATTAAATACTTTGAGTGAGTGGACCTCGGAAGCCGCAACATATTCGAAAAAAAAATTAACGATGGGGAATATAAATGTCATTTAAGCTATACTGATAGGTTCCTGCCTAACCACACCCTCGGAGATCGCAACATATTCGGAAATAAGCAGCAAATATTTGTGAAAACCGAAGAATAGAGGAAAGTGCCCTAAACTGGACTTTCCTCCCTAAAGCAGGGACACTTGGTCTCTTGGCTCGATATTCTCCTCAACTGTAGTGGGACGAAGTGTAAATAGTACTTTAGGCTTCTACGGCACCCTGTAGTCAGGTGCGCAATTCACCTGATACACTTGCTGCTTATCAATTCACCATTACATTTTTTTCTACGGAAAAAGTTTTACATTATCCTATATTTTTCGCAATTTCCTCTAGATATTAGCAGGTAAACCTTTCAACATATACGTGTTCTTGAATAGTAAGGTTTAAGTTTACTGGTTATGATTAAACCGTTTGATTTAGATGTTTGGATCAAAATTTATTCTGTTACAAAATGTAGGCTTTAGTCACCTAAAATGGACCCACTGAAATTGCTTGAACTGGACCCCTTACTCTTTCAAGTTTAAAGTCTGTTTGTATTAGTACTCATTCTTTTTCTCTTGGAATTCTCCTGCTCATCCCAAGAGCATAATAAGGAGGACTGATCGAAGAATGTGGAGTCTGTCTAAAATGACTAAAGCTATTGATGCATTTCGAAAACAGGGAAGTTTGAAGAAGGCCAGTAAACAGTTCAGTGCTCCACAAATCTCTCTTATACGGGCGTCCAATATGAAGTACAGTATACCTGAGGAAGCACCAAAAACAAAATGAGGTAAACCTACAATTTTGGGTAAAGATCTTGAGGAAGAGCTGGCTTAGTACTGTCTTGTTACGGAAGCTTCTTTCTTCGTGCTTGCTCCCAATGATGTGAAGAATGGCTGTACAACTGGCAGACAGAAATAACATCGAAAGCGAGTTCGTTTGCTTGGCCATCCTCCGTAGCAAGCACAGATATATTTGTTTAGTTAAGTAAACACAACAAAAACGTTTTGCATCACTTCGGTTCCGAGAGTTCCGGAACCTCTACAGAAAACTGGAATGCAGATCAACATAAACATCGTTTCCGCCCTTTTTATTCCTCATGAAAACCACAGATTGCATGTTGTACCACCATACAGCGAGACCTTCAGAGGTGGTGGTCCAGATTGCTGTACGCACCGGCACTTCTAACACCCAGCAGCACGTCCTCTTACATTGATGTATGCCTGTGTTCATTGTGGCACACTATCCACAGGTTCATCAAGACACTGTAGGTCCAGATTGTCCCACTCCTCAACGGCGATTCGGCGTAGATCCCTGAGAATGGTTGGTGGCTCTGAGCACTATGGGACTTAACATCTGATGTCATCAGTCCCCTAGAACTTAGAACTACTTAAACCTAACTGACCTAAGGACATCACACACATCCATGCCCGAGGCAGTATTCGAACCTGCGACCGTAGCGGTCACGCGGTTCCATACTGCAGCGCCTAGAACCGCACGGGTCGTGATTGCAAATAAAGATCGTTTCTTAGTGTTGAGTTCATTGAGTCCTTTCATACACGTTTTTGTTGTCAACTACAAACCACATAAACGAACATCTGTATTGAGACGTCAGTGTACACGCTGAGGTGACAGAAGTCATGGGGTAGCTATCCAGACTGTAGCGCCTAGAACCACTCGGCCACTCCGGCCGGCAATGGTTGGTGGGTCACGTCGTCCATCAACAGCCCTTTTCAATCTATCCCAGGCATGTTCGATAGGGTTCATGTCTGGAGAACATGCTGGCCATTCTAGTCGAGCGATGTCGTTATCCTGAGGGAAGTCATACACAAGATGTACACGATGGGGACGCGAATTGTCGTCCATGAAGACGAATGCCTCGCCAATATGCTGTCGATATGGTTGCACTATCGGTCGGAGGATGGCACTTACGTGTCGTACAGCCATTACGGCGCCTTCCGCGACCACCAGTGGCGTACGTCGGCCCCACATAACGCCATCCCAAAACATCACTTACTGCTCTCGCTGGACAGTGTGTCTAAGACGTTCAGCCGACCGGGTTGACTTCAAACACGTCTCCGACGATTGTCTGGTTGAAGGCACATGCGACACTCGTCAACGAAGAGAACGTGATGCCAATCCTGAGCGGTCCATTCGGCATGTTGTTGGGCCCATCTGTATCGCGCTGCATGGTGTCATGGTTGCATAGATGGACCTCGCCATGGACGTCAGGAGTGAAGTTGCGCATCATGCAGCCCATTGCGCACAGTTTGAGTCGTAACACAACGTCCTGTGGCTGCACGAAAAGCATTATTCAACATGGTGGTGTTGCTGTCAGGGTTCCTCCGAGCTATAATCCATAGGTAGCGGTCATCCACTGCAGTAGTAGCCCTTGGGCGGCCTGAGCGAGGAATGTCATCGACAGTTTTTGTCTCTCTGTATGTCCTCCATGTCCGAACAACATTGCTTTGGTTCACTCCGAGATGCCTGAACATTTCCTTTGTTGAGAGCCCTTCCTGGCACAAAGTAACAATGCGGACCCAATCGAACCACGGTATCGACCGTCTAGGCATGGTTGAACTACAGACAACACGAGCCATGTGCCTCCTTCCTTGTGGAATGACTGGAACTGACCGGCTGTCGGACGCCCTCCGTCTAATAGGCGCTGCTCATGCATGGTTGTTTACATCTTTGGGCGGGTTCAGTGACATCTCTGAACAGTCAAAGGGACTGTGTCTGTGGTACAATATCCGTAGTCAACGTCTCTCTTCAGGAGTTCTTGGAACCGGGGTGATGCAAAATTTTGATGTGTGTAAAATCGACTTTTCTTACGGCACTGTATTTTATTTCTCCCAGACACGTTTCGCCTTTTTCAGTTTAAGGCACCATCAGTGGGATCTAGAATGATAGAGTTTTGTTTTGATATGTGGTATTTGTAGATTCTAAAGCAGTTCACGTCTCTGTTTTTATTTAAGTAAGTGATTACATACAGTTCTTCGCGTTTTTGTTGTTGGCAACTCAGTTTCCTCTCATGTGGTCACATGCTGCACGTCTTACTACAGCTCTATTTACGAAAAATTAGCATGTTTTATGTTCAGAACATTTGTTCCTCCCACTTTACATCTTGATTGACATTATTGTGATTCCCTATCAGTGACAGAAGACTGATAGTGCATCACAATAATAAGGTCAGGCAAGATGAAAAGTGGGAAAAGTTCTGAACATAAAAACATGCTTATGTTTCGTAATTGGAGCTGTAGTGCGACCTCCAGCGTGTGACCAGATGAGAGGAAACATAGACGCCAATACCAAACACGCGAATATCTCTAAGCAATCACTTACTTACATAAGAAAACGAGACGTGAACTGTTGTATAATCTAAAAATAACACATATTAAATAAAACTGTATCATTCTAGATCCCACCAATGATGCCTTATTGCCCGCCCGGTTAGCCGTGTGGTTCAAATTCAAATGGCTCTGAGCACTATAGGACTTAACTTCTAAGGTCGTCAGTCCCCTAGAACTTAGAACTACTTAAACCTAACTAACCTAAGGACATCACACACGTCCATGCCCGAGGCAGGATTCGAAACTGCGACCGTAGCGGGCGCGCGGTTCCAGACTGTAGCGCCTAGAACCGCTTGGCCACCACTGCCGGCAGCCGTGTGGTCTAACGCACGGCTTTCTGGAATAGGAAGGAGCGCCTGGTCCCCTGCACGAATCCGCCAGGCGGGAGCCGAACCGCACAATAACCCGGAAATAGTGGTTCGGTGTGGGGTGGCGGAGGGGTGAAGTAGACTGCGGTAGTCATGATGGGGTTGTGGACCACTGCGGCTGCGGCGGGGACGGAGCCTCTCCATCGTTTCTAGGTCCCCGGTTAACATACAATACAATGATGCCCTAAAGTGAAAAAGACGCAATGCGTGTGGGAGAAATAAAATGCAGTGCAGCAAGAAAATTCTAGGTCCCCGGTTAACATACAATACAATGATGCCTTAAAGTGAAAAAGGCGAAATGCGGGTGGGAGAAATAAAATTCAGCGCAGCAAGAAAAGGATGTTTTTATTTACAAATCAAATATTAAATTGAAAGCCCTTTCAAAGACGAAATTTCTACATCTACATCTACATTTATACTCCGCAAGCCACCCAACGGTGTGTGGCGGAGGGCACTTTACGTGCCACTGTCATTACCTCCCTTTCCTGTTCCAGTCGCGTGTGGTTCGCGGGAAGAACGACTGTCTGAAAGCCTCCGTGCGCGCTCGAATCTCTCTAATTTTACATTCGTGATCTCCTCGGGAGGTATAAGTAGGGGGAAGCAATATATTCGATACCTCATCCAGAAACGCACCCTCTCGAAACCTGGACAGCAAGCTACACCGCGATGCAGAGCGCCTCTCTTGCAGAGTCTGCCGCTTGAGTTTATTAAACATCTCCGTAACTCTATCACGGTTACCAAATAACCCAGTGACGAAACGCGCCGCTCTTCTTTGGATCTTCTCTATCTCCTCCGTCAAACCGATCTGGTACGGATCCCACACTGATGAGGAATACTCAAGTATAGGTCGAACGAGTGTTTTGTAAGCCACCTCCTTTGTTGATGGACTACATTTTCTAAGCACTCTCCCAATGAATCTCAACCTGGTGCCCGCCTTACCAACAATTAATTTTATATGATCATTCCACTTCAAATCGTTCCGCACGCATACTCCCAGATATTTTACAGAAGTAACTGCTACCATTGTTTGTTCCGCTATCATATAATCATACAATAAAGGATCCTTCTTTCTATGTATTCGCAATACATTACATTTGTCTATGTTAAGGGACAGTTGCCACTCCCTGCACCAAGTGCCTATTCACTGCAGATCTTCCTGCATTTCGCTACAATTTTCTAATGCTGGAAAACTGGGGGTTAGTCTTTCCCTTGAACGCCACGAAACTAAACCGTCAGAAAGAAAGTCTACAGCAGTCTTTTTCAACCCTCCTGAATACGCGACCCCTTTCCAAGCAAAAATTCTAGTCAGTGGCTGTGATGGAAGCAAATTTAAAGAAAGAAAGAAAAGATTAAAAAAAGAGAGTCAGACAGCAAGAGAGAAAGACTATATGACAACTTTTTAAATATACTTTTATTGTCATCAATCATAAAACTCAATGAGTAATTATATGAGCCGGCCGGAGTGGCCGAACGGTTCTAGGCGCTACAGTCTGGAACCGCGCGACCGCTACGGTCGCAGGTTCGAGTCCTGCCTCGGGCATAGATGTGTGTGATGTCCTTAGGTTAGTTAGGTTTAAGTAGTTCTAAGTTCTAAGGGACTCATGATCTCAGCAGTTAAGTCCCATAGTGCTCAGAGCCGTTTGAACCATTTTAATTATATGAAGCTATCAAACCTTATGCATCAATTCTCAACTAAATATTACAAGAAGGCTGACAGATTTACATTTACATTTATACTCCGCAAGCCACCCAACGATGTGTGGCGGAGGGCACTTTACGTGCCACTGTCATTACCTCCCCTTCCTGTTCCACTCGCGTATGGTTCGCGGGAAGAACGACTGCCGGAAAGCCTCCGTGCGCGCTCGAATCTCTCTAATTTTACATTCGTGACCTCCTCGGGAGGTATAAGTAGGGGGAAGCAATATTACTATACCTCATCCAGAAACACACCCTCTCGAAACCTGGACAGCAAGCTACACCGCGATGCAGAGCGCCTCTCTTGCAGAGTCTGCCACTAGAGTTTGCTAAACATCTCCGTAACGCAATCACGCTTCCCAAATAACCCTGTGACGAAACGCGCCGCTCTTCTTTGGATCTTCTCTATCTCCTCCGTCAACCGTCAACCTCCTGCTACGGATCCCATACTGATGAGCAATACTCAAGTATAGGTCGAACGAGTGTTTTGTAAGCCACCTCCTTTGTTGATGGACTACATTTTCTAAGGACTCTCCCAATGAATCTCAACCTGGTGCCCGCCTTACCAACAATTAATTTTATATGATCATTCCACTTCAAATAGTTCCGCACGCATACTCCCAGATATTTTACCAAAGTAACTGCTACCAGTGTTTGTTCCGCTATCATATAATCATACAATAAAGGATCCTTCTTTCTATGTATTCGCAATACATTATATTTGTCTATGTTAAGGGTCAATTGCCACTCCCTGCACCCAGTGCCTATCCGCTGCAGATCTTCCTGCATTTCGCTGCAATTTTGTAATGCTGCAACTTCTCTGTATACCACAGTGTCATCCGCGAAAAGCCGCATGGAACTTCCGACACTATCTACTAGGTCATTTATATATATATATTGTGAAAAGCAATGGTCCCATAACACTCCCCTGTGGCACGCCAGAGGTTACTTTAACGTCTGTAGACGTCTCTCCATTGAGAACAACACGCTGGATTGGATTTCTTCGAAAGGAAAATGAAAACTCTTAACCAGCGGCAAACTATTATGTTTTAGGTAATAAAATAATATTGTTATTTGATGATTAATATTATGTTACTAATTATTTATTTGTTTGTTTAGTTTAACGATATTTTTATCTGATTTTAGATGACCAGTGCCAATGAGAAAGTGTTATTAGCTAGCTACTGAGTCACATGTCGAGTGGCTGAAGAAGGGAAGCCACATACAGATGCTGCAATCTTATTTTGCCAGCAGCTTTGGTTACAGCCGAAAGTATGTTTGGTAAGGAGGAGGCAAACAAGCTAAAAAGCCTAACACTTTCTAACAGTACCACTGAACGCAGAATAATCGATATGGCCGCAACGTTCGATAAGAATTAGTCGAAAAATTAAAGAAGAGGCCACATTTTGCTTTGCAGTTTGATGAATCTGCTGATGTTTCAGATTGCGCCCAATTTATCGTATTTCTGCGTTTTGAAGCAGATGAAAGTATCGTGGAAGTCATATGAACATTAAAAAGGATAACACTTCCTAATGTTATACAAAATTATATTTGCTTGATCATGAACCAGCTTTCAGCCTCTCATGCCATTTTCATGTGACAACTCACTGTCGCAAACACAGATAAATATGGAGTGCAACTTACACAGATGTTATTTGCACAGAAGATATAAAAATGACAATGTGTTCGCATAGGAAAATATTACAATAATTAAGTTAAGGAAAAAAGGGGGTAAACAAAGTTAAATGTGGAGATAGATGTAACAAATGATAGGAAATAAAACGAATTTACAGTTATAATCTACTATTAGAAACAAAAACTTAATTCAAGATGGGAGAAAATGGAAACTGAGTCTGATAATTTAATACCAGGCTGGCATACAGTGTCATGTGTTTGTTGATTTCCATTATTTCACTTTGGGTCATCTTCTGGATTTCTTTTGACAGACTGTAAAACTTCACATTCTACATCATATGTGCGGTTTTCTGCTAAAAGATGATCAAAGGTCGAATCATTCTTCCTTAATCGCTAGTTTCTCTCATGCTCAAGTAGTCTAACTGCCACAACTCTGCCTGGGTGACGAATATACAGTTTTTCACACTGCTTGCAAATGACGTTGTATACACCACTCTGTCCCAAGGGTTGCCTTTTGTCTTTACTATTGAATAAATTTGTTTATATGTTATTGGTATTATAAAATGCACGTCTGTAGTTGTGAGACTAACTTTTTTGCAAGATTGTCTGAAATGTTGCCAGTGTATGAAATTTTGCAACAGGCTTTGAAACTACTGAGTGATTTCTGTTGGTCAGCGTACAGAAGTGCTTTAATTTTTTTCTTTTCTTTTCTTGTAGAAATTGCACCATCGAATGGAAAGCTACATGTTTGTGCCTGTGTGGATGTTGTGAGCTCGCAGCGGTTACTGTATAAGTAGCTGTTTGTTCTGTAAATGCTAAATACGTGTTTTCTTGTACTAATATCTATATTAAGGTTCAAGAAATTTATAGACACATTATTTTTGCAAAACACTTCCAGTGATCACTACTTGCCAGTGCTTGTGTGACATATTTTTAGAAAAGCACTCGCAACTACGAGACTGATTGGACAAAATGTATTGTCCTTTATAATGTTGGCGCTAAACTATGTCTAGCTATAAAAGTGGGCTC
Organism: Schistocerca serialis cubense; assembly: GCF_023864345.2. Classification (NCBI taxonomy): domain Eukaryota; kingdom Metazoa; phylum Arthropoda; class Insecta; order Orthoptera; family Acrididae; genus Schistocerca; species Schistocerca serialis. Next base: position 236,168,640 of record NC_064640.1, read on the forward strand.
GTTGCGAAATTAAAATCACTAATGCCAAATCTTTGATGGACACCCTACTTTCTTTATCGACAAGCTCTAGTAGCCACGGATCTAACTCCTAAATTAAATGGTGTTCTTAAAGAGGTGCTCAAATTTGTGAACTCAATTAAAGCTGGAGCGCTACAAACTTGACTGTTTAGAATAATTTGTGAAGACATGGATTCACTCCATCGAAATCTACTTCATCACAAAGAAGTCAGGTGGCTTTCCAAGCGAAAGGTATTGACAAGAAAAAAATGAATTGTCAATATTCTAAATCTCGATATGCGAATTACCTTTGTGACCATATTTGGCCATCAAAATTAGCATTTCTTGCAGATATTTTTAACCACCTAAATATTTTAAGCAAGAGCCTCCTTGGGAGAGAAGAAAGCATTATAATGGTCAAGGATAAAATCAAAGGATTTCTCGTAAAACTTCGCTTGTGGTCCATGTCTTTACAAAATATGGTGCTTGAGTCTTTGCCTTGTGTTTAGAAGATTGTCAAAGAAATTGCAACGGACCAGTCGGTGGTAGTAAGATCCCACATTCCTTGCATGATACAGAGCTTGCATAATTTGAAAGCAAAATTATTCGCTGTTTAACACAATGCATTTTTTATAAAATAATCTACGTTCTGTTCAATTAAGATTTAATGTTAAATAAGGAATTACGTAATTTTAATAAAAAATAAATGTCACTTTTCTTAGGCCTATGTTTTTGTGTTACGGGACCCTTAGTATTCAGATACGCACTGGGCTGCTTGTTTCATTTACTTTCACCCTGTTTTGAAAGGAGACAGTATTTGTTTTTAATTAATTGCATGAATATGTGGTATATTTTATTAAAATTATTGTACTAGTTATTTAGAAGATATTTTTCAACTCTTTTATAAAACACTCACATAATAATAGTGATTCACTTCACGGTAATCACAACTAACAACACGAAACAACGAGACATGATCCAGCCGACAAACAACGACGAATTTGTGGGGCTCCCGACCATGTCACAGAGCCATGAAAACCGAAACAACATGGACGTACAACGTGCCAATAACATTGTGACGTAAGTTCCAGCGTGCAACATTCGCTCGGTAGAAATAACTATACTTCGTGCCTTCTCTCACTGCGGCCAATCCTAGCGATCTGTTGTTTGGTTCGAAGCGTGGTTACTGAAATGACCATGATGCGAAATCTTACACTGGAACTTTGTGTTTGTGTGTGTGTGTGTTTTGTTTGGAAATTTGTGGTAAGGTTCTATGGGACCACTGCGGCGGTCATCGGTCCCTAGACTTAAACACTACTTAATGTAACTTAAACTAACTTACGCTAAGAACAACACACGCACCCATGCCCGAGAGAGGACTCTAAACCTCCGACGCGGGAAGCCGCGCGAACCATGATAAGGCGCCCCAGACAACCCGGCTACCCAGCGCGGCTGTGTGTTGTTGCAACCATTTTGTGTCATATTTCAACGTGGGCTTCGTTTTCACGATCTGTGCTATTTTCGTGTGATATTCATACCACAGCACATGATCGGCACGGAAACTAAATTATCACCGCCATTCCAACCCGGAAGTTAATATGGTCCTTCCCCTCTCCCAGCAAACCTTGCTGAGGTGAAATCATGAATACAATTTGCACGGGACAAAGTGACCCTCGCCTCCCTGGTTCTGTTTCAAAGACGTCGGAAGAATTTGGCAGACATCGTGTTGCTTCTCACCGCTGCAAGTCTTGGCATATTTGAAGTGTTAAACATGCTTAAATTAAATTCGTATTCAATACTACAAATAAGTGCCACATAAGAACGTCAGCAACTTTCCAGCGTGCTTTCATTAAACCGCGTCGCCGGCCATAGTGGCCGAGCGGTTCTAGGCGCTACAGTCTGGAACCGCACGACCGCTACGGTCGCAGGTTCGAATCCTGCCTCGGGCATGGATATGTGTGGTGTCCTTAGGTTAGTTGGGTTTAAGTAGTTCTAAGTTCTAGGGGACTGATGACCTCAGAAGTTAACTCCCATAGTGCTCAGAGCCATTTGAACCATTTTTTTGAAACCGCGTCACATCCGTGTGACACTTTCGCCATAAAAGATGGTTATCATAAAATATATGCTATCGGCCATATTGAAACTGTTTCCACTTGCGACCGCGACCCTTCTCGCAAGATTTTGCCCCCCACCCCCGTGGGGGTCACAAGTTGAAGAACTCTGGTCAACAGGAGCATCATATAACAGCGCTCTTGGGTTCAGCAAAGAAAACGTAGAGAAATTCTGTAATATCCTGCGCTTTGAAATTGCAGTATGTTTTCCCTGATTTTATTCCTTTTTCTAATTTTTTTAGTGTTATCTTAATTATTTTTACAAGGGGTCCAATTTTAGCAGCTATTTTTGAAACTCGCTACCAGTAAGTGTAAGTTCTTTTTGAAAATAATTTTCTTTATAATTTATCGTTATATTTTCTATCACTAAAATGTAAATGGTTCATAACGTTATAAAGTGAGTGTTATATGTTTTTAAATCTTTCAATTTTTTTAAAATCGAAAACGAAATGATGGTACGCTTTTAGACACTTCCCTCTATAAATGTCAATGGTGCTCGTTCACTCATAGCAATTTAAGCTGTTTTCTTAGTTTTCTGCCTAACCACACCCATGGAAATAGCGACATAATCAGAAAATATTTGTGACAAGTAAGAATACAAATATCATTGCAGGTCTCAGAATCCGTCACAAGCGAAGGTGGAAAAAAGAGTTAGCATACAAGCCGTGAACCTGTTTTGTTTGACACATTAATACGATGCTTTTAACCACGCGGGCACAATGACAAGTGTAAAGGTGGACGAAAGTTATTTTTTTTTTTTTTTTTTTTTTTTGTAAATTTGTGGTAAGGTCTTATTATGGGACCAAACTGCTGAGGTCATCGGTCCCTGAGCCTACACACCACTTAATATAACTTAAACTAACTTACGCTAAGGACAAGACACACACTCATGCCCGAGGGAGGACTCGAACCTCCGATGGGGCGAGCCGCTCGGACCGTGAAAAGACGCCCCAGACCGCGCGGCTACTCCGCGCGGCAAAGTTATTGTTCATGCTAGGATTTCTTGATGATTTATCGTCGATGCGTCGTTAATAAGGTTACCAACTGTCCGGCTTTTGCCGGACCTGTCGTGCTTTTTACAGTCCTTTCCGGCAAAATACACGCAAGTGAAGCCTACCTGGCTTTTGTTAGGATTTTTTGTGGTGAAATAGAGGACGCGCAACTAGGCATGTTCCAAGCTAATAACGTAAGCGCGAGGAACAGGTATATGGGAGAATAAGGAGTTATGTCACAAGGATATATAGACATACCAACCAGTGCTATTCTCATGTATCTGCCCTGTGGTTTTCTTAGTAGACAGAACGAGCCTAATACACAATGTCACAACCACGCTAAGCACAGAGCGAGCGAGACAAAATGGAACATCCCGAACAGTCGATACCAAACCTCCCCAGCCCCGCCCCGCGTCGCTCCACTGCACCTGCGCGTCGGTCCTATCGGTGCTGAGGCATGCAAGTGCGAACGAGAGTTAGTTGCGCTGCACCATCGCAGTTCTATTTTAATTTCCTTATGTCTGATTGAAATGACGGAAGTTACTGAATAGCTTTTCATTTTCCGTCACAGGAGTATCGATAATTTTTTTATTTTGTTTGATGAACAACGTTTAGATGGTGTGTACAGTATACTCAAGATAAGTTGAACCTCGTCCCGATGTTGTGGTAGGTACTTATCGGTGACATTCGTATCGACTGTCTTTTTCTATTTCAAATACGTAGTCCGGCTTTTAATGCAAAACATCCGGCTACAAATAGAGCTGAGTTCGGTTTTTGTATGTTTCGACCTTGCAACCCTAGTTTTTTTTTCCCTTTATTGAATTTCGTTCCCCCCCCCCCCCCCCCCCCAGAGGGCGTGCTGGCAGCAACTTATTACGCCGCTCTACAGCCGATAGAAGGGTTAAAAAACGTAATGGGAAGATAAGAAACAATATAAAAAAGGTGATAGAACATTCCTCACACACAAAGAAAGAAAATATGTTGTGTGGACATGTATCCGGAAACGCTTACTTTCCATGTTAGAGCTCATTTTATTACTTCTCTTCAAATCACATTAACCATGGAATGGAAACACACAGAAACAGAACGTACCAGCGTGACTTCAAACACTTTGTTACAGGAAATGTTCAAAATGTCCTCCGTTAGCGAGGATACATGCATCCACCCTCCGTCGCATGGAATCCCTGATGCGCTGATGCAGCCCTGGACAATGGCGTATTGTATCACAGCCGTCCACAATACGAGCACGAAGAGTCTCTACATTTGGTACCGGGGTTGCGTAGACAAGAGCTTTCAAATGCCCCCATAAATGATAAGTCGAGAGGGTTGAGGTCAGGAGAGCGTGGAGGCCATGGAATTTGTCCGCCTCTACCAATTCATCGGTCACCGAATCTGTTGTTAAGAAGCGTACGAACACTTCGACTGAAATGTGCAGGAGCTCCATCGTGCATGAACCACATGTTGTGTCGTACTTGTAAAGGCACATGTTCTAGCAGCACAGGTAGAGTATCCCGTATGAAATCATGATAACGTGCTCCATTGAGCGTAGGTGGAAGAACATGGAGCCCAATCAAGACATCACCAGCAATGCCTGCCCAAACGTTCACAGAAAATCTGCGTTGATGACGTGATTGCACAACTGCGTGCGGATTCTCGTCAGCCCACATATGTTGATTGTGAAAATTTACAATTTGATCACGTTGGAATGAAGCCTCATCCGTAAAGAGAACATTTGTACTGAAATGAGGATTGACGCATTGTTGGATGAACCATTCGCAGAAGTGTACCCGTGGAGGCCAATCAGCTGCTGATAGTGCCTGCACACGCTGTACATGGTACGGAAACAACTGGTTCTCCCGTAGCACTCTCCATACAGTGACGTGGTCAACGTTACCTTGTACAGCAGCAACTTCTCTGACGCTGACATTAGGGTTATCGTCAACTGCACGAAGAATTGCGTCCATTACAGGTGTCCTCGTCGTTCTAGGTCTTCCCCAGTCGCGAGTCATAGGTTGGAATGTTCCGTGCTCCCTAAGACGCCGATCAATTGCTTCGAACGTCTTCCTGTCGGGACACCTTCGTTCTGGAAATCTGTCTCGATACAAACGTACCGAGCCACGACTATTGCCCCGTGCTAATCCATACATCAAATGGACATCTGCCAACTCCGCATTTGTTAACATTGCACTGATTGCAAAACCACGTTCGTGATGAACACTAACCTGTTGACGCTACGTACTGATGTGCTTGATGCTAGTACTGTAGAGCAATGAGTCGCATGTCAACAGAAGCACCGAAGTCAACATTACCTTCCTTCCATTGGGGCAACTGGCGGTGAATCGAGGAAGTACAGTACATACTGACAAAACTAAAATGAGCTCTAACATGGAAATTAAGCGTTTCCGGAGACATGTCCACATAACATCTTTGCTTTATTTGTGTGTGAGGAATGTTTCCTGAAAGTTTGGCCGTACCTTTTTGTAACACCCTGTATAGTAAGTACACAGGCACAATTTAAAAAACAGGGCAACAATATGTTTTCTGTTCGCAACTGTGAAAACGGAACACACTACACTGAATACTCAAACACTGCACCAGAGATTAGAGACGAAAATATCGCACCACAGCCTAAAGCAGATGGGGGGGGGGGGGGGGGGGGGGGGTTGTTGCAACCCAAGTGGCTCACTGATTGGTCTTCCAGTTCTGATTTTTCATTGGTCGCTCAGTCGGAGTGGAGGAGATATTTCTAAGACTCCGTGTTTTCTCCGTCCTTGCGGCTTACCTTAGTTAGCTTCCTGTACGTAGAGGTGCCACATGCGAGTTTTCTTGCAATTACTCAACTCCCAGGTCGACCGCTACAGTGCGTTGTCATTCAACGGCAAAACGTATAAAAAATGTAGGACTATTCCAATACAGCCTCACAGACGCTGATGTATTGCTTTACTTAATTTTCGTGTTTCATTCAGTATTATATCGAGGGCCACAGAAAAAGGGGGGCCGGATTTGGCCACGGAGTTGTAGTTTGTCGACGCCTGATCTATCGTTAATTGGTTGGAGGACCGTGAAACCGCGAGTAGGCGCCAAGGTGTTGGACGTCAACGTCTCATCACAGGATGTGCAGGTCAGAGATTTCCCCACTCTGTAAAACAGTGTACTTGGACCACGTGATTGGGGAGTGAAGCGCTGCGATTTTGTGACAGTCGGCTGCGCTGAAACAGCCTTTTTATTTAATCTTTTAATTTCAAATTTAGTAAGCACGCAATTTTTAGTCTTCAGAATTTGATGATAATTTCGCCCATACAATCGTCTTCAGAGTGAACCCTGTGCCAGACGTCACAATTTGACCCAGCTCGACCAGCGCGACGTCGTTATCAGCGACGTCAGGTAATTCAGAAATGCTGAGGGCGAAAGGCAAATGGAAGGCCCAAGCGATTTTGTTCTGAAGCCCCTGGTCTGAATAACTAATGGGAGCTTGTAAGGTGGCTATAATTTCGCACCTTACAAGCACTCATCCATATACTTTGCCGTGAACTACAACCATAATTAGATATCATTTGATTAATATTCGTATATACGAATATTTAAAGGAGACTGACATTGTCACGTACGCCTTGCAAATAACTGTTAACGCTTATTGCATGAAAGGTGACGGATTGTCTTTATTATCAGATCGGCGTAATGAATGGTGGCCTATAGTAGTAGAGGTTGTGACGCCAGTGGAGATCAAACGGCAGGCAGAACTCAAGCTCTGGCTGGAATGCCCACATAGGTGTTGGTACTGTTTAAAAACAGGAAGTAGCTAGACGGACGTCGTGGCACCTGAGCTCTGGAGCGCAATGGGGTGACGACCGGCCGCTATTGTAGCAGGACCGGAGGGATAACCGGGAACTCTGCAAATCTTGGACGCAGGTGAGAGGAACGAAGAAGCGGCACCTCGGAAACGACGCAGGCTGTGTTATTTCCAAGGATTTTTACTCAGAAGCGTACCATTGTACGAGTATAGGTTTTTCCTCGCAAACTTTCCGCGCTTGACGACAAAAGACTAAAATATGGTTGGTCGGCGTTCGGAAGAACCTGTGGAGAGGGAGAATATTCCGTGGTTTTGGGAATATGATTCGTTTTCGGAATTACGAGGGTGGGGAGCCGAGCCTTGCTGGGAACCCAGCAGTGGAGAGACGATGTCTTCCGATGTGAGCGTCCGTGTGTGACGGTCGCTCGGTATCAGCTTTGTTGGTACAGACTGACTTGCTGTCTTTGCTCTCAGGAGAGTTTATAGTTAGAACAGTTAGGCACTGTACTGTTGCCAACCTATACGATTCTGGACTTCACCTCCGGGTTGGAAGTCGTCGTCGAATACGCAGCGTTCAGTAATTGAGAGCACTTCTTCTGCCTATGCTTACTTTGACACGTTACCTGAACTCGGTCCTTGTGGCTGGGAGTTCGCGTTTCTCGTCTGTAGAACACAGAGAGGAAAAGACAGTATTAGAGTATATTAGTCAGAGGACCTCCTTCTGTCGTCCTAGTGTTTGAAAGCGTTTATTTATGGCTGGAGTTCTTCCATCGTCGCAGACGAGTACGAGAACCATCACTTCGACGCACCGGACGCAGTACATACAGTGATATCGCAAATTGGTTCGGCTTATTAGGGCTATAAAGCTAAACAGCTGTGATCACGTTAGTTTATTTCCACTGAGGTTCCACACCACCGTAGATCAACTTGAAAATAGTGTCTTCTAGTGTTTGGTACGTAGATGATGTCAGTCATTTCGCGTTAGTGATGTTAGACCACGCAGTCATAATAAGGGGCAGAGTTGGGCAATTAATTAATAATTTTAGTTAGGAAATAAGACAATTGCACTTAAAGGGTTGAGTTTAATCTATAATAAATATATATTGAACAACAACGTTTATCATTTAGTAGTATTAGTTGCCTTCATCATTCATTTATGTTTAGATTGTAATTTATATGTTAAATTAGCATTAAGAGATCCTAAGATCTGCTTCAGCGGGTAGCTCAAATGGTTCAAATGGCACTGAGAACTATGGGACTTAACATCTGAGGTCATCAGTCACCTAGAACTTAGAACTACTTAAACCTAAGTAAGCTAAGGACATCACACACGTCCATGCCCGAGGCAGGATCCGAACCTGCGACCGTAGCGGTCGCGCCGTTCCAGACTAAAAAGCCTAGAGCCGCTCGGTCACAACGGCCAGCCAGGGGTTAGTCAGGCAGGGTCAAATCATCGTTTTAGCGTTTGTTATTTTTTTCCGTTGCGCACATTCATTTATACACCCGCCTGGAGTAGGATCTTAGAAGCTGAGAAGCTGTTGAGCGTTCCCACCTCCTTGTCCTTCTGACAAACATTCAAATGGACGGCACTAATATTTAAAACACGTAAGATGAGACACAATTAGCCAACAGTTTAAATAAGGCACCAGAAACACATTAACTGATCATAATTCCTTAAAAACTAAATGAAGAAGAAATTCTGGCATGAAACAAAATTAATTGTCCCTGTGGACAATGTAATTCAAGTATTTATCATAGAGGTGGAACTTCTATTCAAGTAATTAGTGTATACTGCTTCACACCAACAGAGGCACCTACTGTCGTTGATTATCATGCACAAGTTAAATGTTCACTACGGGTTACTATAGAAAAACCATATTTGTAGCAGTGTTAGTTACCTAACTAGCACAGATATTACCACGTACCCAGCTGTTAGTAATATTACTATCAATTAAGCTACACCCAAACAGACTCTTAACCTAGAGCACTCAGTCAATGTTTACTACTTTTTATGATGCACTGTCGCTTACAGCTAAGGCAGTAGTCGTTTATTACAGGATGTCACAACTGTCGGGCAATAGCCCTCTTACCACAAGACAGTACTAGTCGCAGTTTATCTAGTATGGCTACGAAGTTCAGCCACAGTACTACGACTTCCACTGCCTCTGGCACATATTTCACACTACTGCTCATCTCTCTTCAACAACTGGGGGTCACAGACAGGTCGACAGCAAATGCTGACACACAAAGTCCAAGTTCAGGACGAGTTCCTAAACGATATCTTGCCACGAAGTACTCCACTCTCCCAACACTACCATCCACACTCTGCTATCACTGGTGCACCAGGACAAAATGACTGGGGATTGGGGAACAGGGTTTTTGTGGCTGAGATCCGACTGTGCTGAAACAATTTTTTTATTTAATCCTTAAATTTCAAATTACAGAAACAATCAAATTTCGGTCTTCGGTTTCTGACAAAAATTTCGCCCATCCAGCATCTTCAGCATGGTTCAGTGCCACACGTCAGAACTTGACCCAGTTCAGCCAGTGCGACATCGGTATCAGTGAATGCGCGAACTTCGGAGCTGCTGAGTGTAGAAGACAAATGGAAGGCACAGTCGATTTTGTTCTGTAATAGAATTCAATGTGAGCTGTTGCACGTTTCGACCTCCTTGTCACTCCGACCAACACACAATTGGCTGGCAATATTAATATTTAGAGCACACAGATAAGGCAAACAACTGGCCGACAATTTAAATATTTCATCATAAACACTTCAAGAAAACAAAATTCTGGCAGACACCTTAATTCAAGTCGTTATAATACAGCTGAAACTTCTATTCACAAAATCAGTGTATGGTGCTCCACACCAACTTAACCACGTAGCAGCATTGATAAACACACACAGGTTAAATGGTCGCCACACATTAGCCTTGCCAATAGTCACTGTGCTAACGCTGATTTATCACTGATATTATCAAAACTACTCTAAGTACACACTTTTATGGTTAACATCTCACGATACCCTCTGAGCAAAGCAGATGAACAGCGATAACGAGATATGCTGTTGATTACAACCAGTTTTGAACTCTTGACAGAAATCAAAGTGTAATGCCAAAACACGACGGCAGTACTCAAACTAGAGACTGATCAACACAAGGCAGCAACTCAGATACATACGAGTATGTGGTCTAGACATAACTAACAAAATTGAGAGCGTTCATAAAACACAACCAGGCAAAACTCAGTGCTTGCTCGCACTCAGCTTTCATAAACCACTCACCCTCAAACAATTCAAACAGAGACACACCCAACTGAGTGGCCATTTAACCAGCAGTTGTGTAGTCGTTCTTAATTAAGGCAACCACTTTCAATTACGATTTTTTTACGCCGAAGTTGTAGGACTACTAAAGCTACCGTAGACTATCATATGCAAGTGAAGACTATAGTAGTTTTCCTGGTAGACTTGGGCAGTTAAGACAATGACTGCGTTACCTGTGTATTAGGTGTGTCGCATACCTGTCGGGCGTTGCTTTATTTTAATCACTTTGTTTACATATGCGATCAGTATCCTACTAGAATCCCATAGAAAACGGAAGTGTTGAACCGTTTAGAAACTGAGGGAGAATATATAAAGTCCTGAGTGACGGATGGAACATTAGTGTGCGACCAGCGTTGCTCAGTATGCATCACCGATCAGAAGCGTGGAAGTTGTACAATACCAGGACCAAAGGAAACATAACAGAAGCCACGTGTTAGTATTTCGGAACCATATATCATAATGCAGTGGCTACTCGTATAAGAGATCACCTTCAGCAGTTTAGACTGTCCACAATCTATCAAACATGTGGCTCCGGAACTGTTACAGAGCTTAAGAAAAATTTCGGTGACCACTTCTGAAACAGGTAATGGAACGTCGATGTATACTATGTATACTATGAATGCGACCTCACCCGATTAGCAATCTAGTCTGTCGAAAGCCACATCATCAGTTTCATCGGGCAAGCCTACAACAATGTCTTTCAGAGATGTAGACGAATTCATTGCTGGAGCTATTTATTCTTTATGAGCCTCGTTATTAATGCTGCAGACCCACTACTGAAGGAAAACGCTTTATTTAAGTCGTCCTGTCTATGAGCCACCTAACCATCATGTTCTGAGTACAACGTTGCTCAACACTGAATATCAATGTGTGCACCCTGTCGTTGCAGATGAGAGTAAACGATCAAATGATCTCGCATTAATTTCTGATGGATAGATGTGTCCGGACACCAAGTGATTAATCTCATTGTCATGGCACTAGAAAAAATTTTCTTCAAGCATATTTGTTCTTGTGGGTGCATAGAAACAGCACAATTTATCACCCAAAAACTTATCACATTAATTCAAGAGATAGGAAACGAAAATTTCATAGCGGTGATCACCGACAATACAAGAAATATACGGACTGTCTGGGGGAAAGTGGAATAAAATTACACGCATATAACATGTGCAGGATATGCTGCTCACAGCATCAATCCCCACATCAAACAGATCATGTTTGTACCTGTACTCTAAGAGCTATTCCAGCCCAGTAAGAAAATAATGAGAGCATTCAAATTCAAACTCAGTCATGCACCTCATGCCCTGTTGGATTCCACACAGAAAGAAAATAAAGCGAATTCGGCTGTAGCTTTGAAACTTCCCTGGCTGGAGCTTTAATGAGTCCTGAGAGCCTGACAAGGAACAAGGAGACTATTTCAGAATCCATTGTTTCCCCTTCAGTTCTTTTCAATAACACAGTAAGAAGTGCTATGTTAAGGAATGACACATGGGAAAAACTTGAATAAGCAAGTCGCTCACCACGACCTGTGTCTATTTCCATCACCCACCTTGAGGTTGACAATACCCTGTTTGCAGATACGCGTCATTACTTTACTAAAATTGCAGTAGAGGTGAACCTACCAAAAAACAACAGCTCAATGGTATCTCCCCGAATACCAGCTCTCTGTCACATCTGGAATTACAAAAAGAACTAACTTCATCTGCAAGCCCATCCACGCTACTGCTAATCTGTTAGATCAACGATATAAAGTCACTAATCTGAATTCTGATTATGAAAGCGGTGCATTTCATTTCCTCATTTCATCGTGCCAATTGTTGGAACATGTAACAGGACGTGTGCCAGCTAATGCCACTGAATTTAGAAATTGCGATGGTTTCTTCTCCTCAGATGGTGTGTGGGCTGCTACTGAACATGCTTCACCTTGTATCTCGTGGAAAGGATCGTGTAGTACTCAGCCGCTGAGGCAGCTCGCCCGCAAACTTCTCAGTGTACCACCATCAACAGCTGCAAGCAAGCGCAATAGGTCGGCGCATGGGAGGATCAACAGCAAGCTTTGCCCTGCAACAACCGAAAACTTAGTTTCCGTGCAGTAGAACTTCCGTTACATAAAAGTCAATGAATCTGTCTTTAAAAACTGTAGAAAGCTCCAATGAGTATTCTACAGTTCCGATGGAAGACACTGATAGTGATGCGGAATAATTTTATTTTGACAGTTTTTATTTTGATCAATGTCACCAAAGTCATGATCACAAACAGTTTCTGGTGATCATAATTTCTGCATTTCTCTTTAATATTCTTAATTCGTTGTATTTTGTGCTGAAAAGTATTCTAAAAATTCGAATTAATTTCAAATGTTACTGTTATATGTTTGAAAGGAAACCCTGTTAGTTACGGTGCGTTTACAACTAAATAACGTAACATCCATGAATGGTTTTCACAATCTTTAGTCGCATTTCCTTAACTTCGTATCATGAAATGTTCGAGTGTATCCATACTAGTTATCTTTTTCATAATCACCAAACTGCAAAATGTGAAACACAGCAGCATTTGTGTTCTACATAGTTATCCTCCAGTCTGTTACCTAAAAGCAAACAATAATTGGTTCAAATGGCTCTGAGCACTATGGGACTTAACATCTGTGGTCATCAGTCCCCTAGAACTTAGAACTACTTAAACCTAACTAACCTAAGGACGTCACACACATCCATGCCCGAGGCAGGATTCGAACCTGCGACCGTAGCAGTCGCGCGGTTCCGGACTGAGCGCCTAGAACCGCTAGACCACCGCGGCCGGCGCAAATAATAATTACAGCAACATTGAAATTGTCAATGTTTAATTCAGATTTTATTCGAAACTGGTCAGATAAAGAATGAGGAAATTCTCAGGAGAGTCGGCGAGAAAAGGAATATAAACACTGACAAGAAAAAGGGACAGGATGCTATGGCATGTGTTAAGACATCAGGGAGCAAATTCCATAGTACTAGAGCGAGCTGCAGAGAGTAAAAACTTAGAGAAAGACATCCAGCAAATAATCAAGGACATTTATCTTAAAGCGTTAGGAAACGCAATTTTCTTAACAAGAAATAAAAAAACGCAAAACAAATACATGACAGACATCTCTTCAATCCATCGTTAATCTCAAATGAAACATTTTTCTGTTATTCGTAAACAACTTTCACTCTTATCATTGACAACAGGAAACTCTTGCCTTTGATCTTGATGAAGGAAGTTCTATTAAGTACAAAATAACAACAGTATTTATGTAGACTTATCGAGCATGTAAATAGTACTTGCATCGAAAGTTACAGTTACACAAAAACAGAGAAGTTACGCGACCAAATTTTTTTCTTAAAAAAGCAGTTAATATTCTGTAAGAATATAAAATACACGCGCCGGCCGTTGTGCCCAGCGGTTCTAGGCGGTTCAGTCAGGAACCGCGCGACGGCTACGGTCGCAGGTTCGAATCCTGCCTCGGGCATGGATGTGTGTGATGTCCTTAGCTTAGTTAGGTTTAAGTAGTTCTAAGTTCTAGGGGACTGATGACCTCAGATGTTAAGTCCTATAGTGCTCAGAGCCATTTTAACCCTATAATACGCAATGGACTAACACTGAACGATGTGCATTTCTAACTTTGTGCAATACAAACAAAAAACAAAGAGAAGTCGTAGGCTGGCAGTCCCTCCCTTACATATTCATTTATGTTTTTCTTTTTTTTTCCTTCCTACCACTGCTACTGATACTACCGGTAATTCCGCCATTTACTACGACATTTATGTGCTGTACAAACACTGACAAACCGTAATTTTGGCAGAGCGCAACTCTACTTAACACTCTAAAAAGTACCGCAGGAGAGACTGACTGATGGTTTCCTTCCAAATGACGTGCAGAAACCATTCTCTAACAATAAACATACTAAGCGAATCACGAAATCACTGATACAGGGACTCTGTACAAGATTTCAGTGAGATTTCACATCCTGAAAAATCACCATAAACTACTGATAGCACTCGACGCCTGTCAGATAAACTATCGGTAACTAATCCTCCACACGGTTTGTTAGCGAGAAAGAAAACCAAGCGTAAATATCCCGAATCACCAACAACACGTCTTTGCGGAAACCATGCAAAGCTAGCCAGAACAAATTTCCCAAGACTTGATATGGTCACCGAACTCACCGTAAAACAACTATGAGGTCAGCTTGTCGCTGGCTGCAGCAGGAAGCAAACGATGAACTATGGGTGTTGGAATATGACCGACACTAGCTGGTGCTTCATCAATCTGTGAGCTATCAAGTCATCTGCCAACTGAGAGGAACAACTCTAAAACCCTTTTACTTCAGGAGAATGCTGTATAGTATGAAACTCCCCTCTCACACATAAGATGGTACGATGGGAACGTGTCACAACTTCTTGCCACAGCCATCCAAGGAGGAAAACTTCTGTCACCCCAACCGCTAGAGCAGGGGTGGCCGCGGGCACTTATGAGTGCCCCCACTGCTCGGCTAACGTCACTCGTTTGTTACCGGCACACGTGACAAGACCGGAGTATTTACTTCGTGTCGTTGGTGTTGTCGGTATCGAAGTGTCTTTTGCGTTCGTGGTAGAGCAAAATTAGTGAGAGGAAAATGTCCGAAAACAGTTAAGATCCTCAAAACTAAAATCGGTAGAATCCCTATGCTTCAACACACAGTGGGAAGAAGATTACTTTTTTTATTGAAACACAAACCCGCCCTCAGTGTCTCTTTTGTAATGCTATTTTATCGTCGTGGAACAAATACACTACTGGCCATTAAAATTGCTACACCAAGAAGAAATGCAGATGATAAACGGGTATTCATTGGACAAATATATTATTCTAGAACTGACATGTGATTACATTTTCACGCAATTTGGGTGCATAGATCCTGAGAAATCAGTACCCAGAACAACCATCGCTGGCCGTAATAACGGCCTTGGTACGCCTGGGCATTGAGTCAAACAGAGCTTGGACGGCGTGTACAGGTACAGCTGCCCAAGCAGCTTCAACACGATACCACAGTTCATCAAGAGTAGTGACTGGCGTATTGTGACGAGCCAGTTGTTCGGCCACCATTGACTAGACGTTTTCAGTTGGTGAGAGATCTGGAGAATGTGCTGGCCAGGGCAGCAGTCGAACATTTTCTGTATCCAGAAAGGCCCGTAATGCGGTCGTGCATTATCCTGCTGAAATGTAGGGTTTCGCAGAGATCGAATGAAGGGTAGAGCCACGGGTCGTAACACATCTCAAATGTAACGTCCAGTATTGAAAGTGCCGTCAATGCGAACAAGAGGTGACCGAGACGTGTAACAAATGGCACCCCATACCACCACGCCGGGTGATACGCCAGTATGGCGATGACGAATACACGCTGCAAATGTGCGTTCACCGCGATGTCGCCAAACACGGATGCGACCATCATGATGCTGTAAGCTGAACCTGGATTCATCCGAAAAAATGACGTTTTGCCATTCGTGCACCCAGGTTCGTCGTTGAGTACACCATACGGGCGCTCCTGTCTGTGATGCAGCGTCAAGGGTAACCGCAGCCATGGTCTCCGAGCTGATAGTCCATGCTGCTAAAAACGTCGTCGAAATGTTCGTGCAGATGGTTGTTGTCTTGCAAACGTCACCATCTGTTGACTCAGGGACCGAGACGTGGCTGCACGATCCGTTACAGCCATGCGGATAAGATCCCTGTCATCTCGACTGTTAGTGATACGCGGGCGTTGGGATCCAGCACGGCGTTCCGTATTACCCTCCTGAACCCACCGATTCCATATTCTGCTAACAGTCATTGGATCTCGACCAACGCGAGCAGCAATGTCGCGATACGATAAACCGTAATCGCGATAAGCTACAATCCGACCTTTATCAAAGTCGGAAACGTGATGGTACGCATTTCTCCTCCTTACACGAGGCATCACAACAACGTTTCACCAGGCAACGCCGGTCAACTGCTTTTTGTGTACGAGAAATCGGTTGGAAACTTTCCTCATGTCAGCACGTTGTAGGTGTCGCCAACCTTGTGTGAATGCTCTGAAAGGCTAATCCTTTACATATCACAGCATTTTCTTCCTGCCGGTTAAATTTCGCGTCTGTAGCACGTCATCTTCGTGGTGTAGCAATTTTCATGGCCAGTAGTGTACAACGTGAAGTGACATTTTCAACTCTCTCATTAGAAACTCGTGATTACTTTGGATACTGAAGAAAGGGAGGCCGAACTTTTCGAGATAAAACAAGAGAGAGAGAGAGAGAGAGAAAGAAGTAATTTGATATCTATAATATATAATATTACTATTATTTATAAAGCATTATTTGTGCTGACACTGAGTTCGAGGTGATGGAGGAACTCCTCGATTTAGTGCCAATGCACAATTCATCTACGGCCGACGACATATTTTCTTGCTTAGGAAAAATTGACCAATATGAGCTTTGTTGGGAAAGACTTCCCTTGACTGCCACAGATGGAGCACGGAGAATGACTAGTCAAATGTCTGGTGTCGTTGCTTTGATAAGAAAGAGGTGAAAGATGTTGGAACCTAGCAGCAAACAACTGCGATACCCTGCGTCCTGCATCCCATTAATCTGCTGGCAAAAGGTGGCGAAATAAGTGGCGTCATGGGCATTGCTGTAAAAACTGTTAATAAGCTGAGATAGGACGGTTTGAGACATCGGCTGGTTATAATCCTTACTGGCGGAGCTATAGTGCGACTATGGCGATGTGCCCTATTTTAGGGAAGTACGCTGGTTGAGCCGAGATGTTGTTTTAGAGCGTTTTTTCATCTTGCATAAATACATGGCGTTGTTAATGGACATGCAAAGGAACCCCAGTAACTGAGTTTGATGACCCCCTGTGGATATTATATCTTGTACTCAAGACATACAAGTGCTTTGTAAGATCAGTTAGAAATACAACAGGATAGACATAAACTAACTGCCTACATTTTGAATTTTAAAAGAAAATTGCTGTTGTGGGTAAAGCAACTTTCAGAAGGGTCATTTGCGAACTTTTTGAATATTGCACTAGTTTTAAAAGAAATAAATCTTGTAAAGGAGGCACTGAGCGGACATTTTGATGAATTTGTTACTGTGCTACATGTTTTGTTAGAATACTGAATACTTTGATAGCAGTTTTAGTCACTTAAATCAATCTGAACTTGACTTTAGTAGTTTTGCAACTCCTTCTGCAGTGGACGTTGAAAGAGCGTCTCCCGAAATTCAGGTGGAGCTCATTGACTTTCTGTGTATTCGTGTGCTCAGAGAGGGGTTTCGCACTGCAGAAAATATTGATATGATTTACAAGAACTTTGCTCGAGAACGGTACCCGTGGTTGTTTCGAATAGCTGTTCGAGTCTGCAGAATGTTCAAACGACGTATTTGTGTGAAAGTGTTTTCTCAATAATGAAATTAACGAAATCGAAGCTTAGGAGCAGTCTTACTGACGTTCAACTGGCAGGAGCAATGAGTTTGATGACCATTAATGTCACTCCAAACATCGAGATGTTAGTAAAAAACATTTAAAACTAACTGCAGAATGATGGAAATAGACGCAGTTTTCATTTCGTAAGTTGTAGGCCAATTCAGAGCTCAACACTTCTCTGTAAGATCACATGTATTTAGTTAATTTTTGTATTTGTGACCTGGGAATTAAGTCGACGAGAGCGATATTTTATTCTCTTTTTCTTAATCCCTCCACCCGCCCAAGCTCTTCGCTGAATAGAACGACGGAATTTGGAACGTCTCGAACTGCTTGTACCTACTGTCAACTAATGCAATGTATGTATTACTTTTCGGCGGTGCCGTGCTCATTACGGCATTACACAGTGAAAATATTATTCTTTATTTGTTTCTTTGTCTCTGTATAATGCCCCTATCGAACAGTAGAAGGTCAGTCGTTCAGTGTCATCTGAACGTGTACCTACCTTTAGTTTTCTTTTTTTCGAACGAAACAAGAACGCTACACTCTAGCCCAGAGGAAAGTGAAACATGAAGTACGAGCTGGTCGCACAGGGGAAAAAATCTAGAATAAAATTTCCCTCTCTGACTGTTGTGTACATAGTTCCGCATAGTCAGCGCGTACACAACTTTCCCACTAGAGCGCGCCCCGCTAAGCACAACAGCGCAGGCGCAGCGCTCGTCCGTCTCCGCACTACAAGATGGCGCTGCCACAGAGACGCACTAAATTCTGCTTCCGCCGATCCGCGTATTAATATGTAACGCAGCCAATGAGATTGCTGCTTACGTAGAACCTTTTCTCCTCGTGGATCACACTCGCGCAGTGATACATGAACGTGCGAGGTATTATAACGAGAGTACAGACATCCGATTAGTCAGTCTGCATTAGTCTGTACCAGTATGTACGAGTTCTACATTTGTCTGTACCAGTCTATAGTCAAGTTTCAGTCTACGCCTAATAAGATTATCATATTCCTGTACATAGCCATGAAGATAAATGTATAGAACTTTGTCAAGTATCAGAGATATGTGAGAATAAGATTAACATACCAAGACCAAAGGAACTTCAGATTGTCAATTGTAAATAGCATCCAGAACCAAGTTAAGTAATTTTTATGCTTGTTATTATTTTAATAAATGTGTGTGAAAATTAATCAAGTTTTGTTTAAATTTGGTCACCGTCAATCTGCTACTCTAAGCGTGCAAGTGGCATTTCTATCGTCTGACTGAACGGCAGAAGATAAACACGCCACGACAAGACCACGAGACATATTGCTGACACTCGCCTACTTCGTTAGAGCGACAAGTCAAATAATCTGATTGTGTGTGTACCGAAGATCTTACAGTACGCACACCACACTGACAAACATAGGAAAACAATGCGGTTGTTTTTACAACCTAACAGGTGGCATGCAAAGCATTATGTGATGAGATGGTGCATAAAAGCATGCACACTTACGTAAATTCATCTGCTTTTCTTCACGACAGAATTGTTGTACGCTATATGTTATTACATTTTCATTCGATGGCACTATTATGTAACACAAGGGAAGCTACATTTTCGCAAATCCTAAGCACATGTTATATTTGCACTGTCCTACTATAATAATTACAACAATGAAAAGAATGCTTCTGACAATCTAACGCGACTACAGACCAGAGCGTCAGCTACCGATCGTGTATTGTCGGAAGTCTGCAGTAGAGCGCTGCAACGCTCAATGTTTATGACCGTTCACGGCTAGCCTGTTGACGGGGAGACCGAGCCGCTCTTGTCCGGTCCCTCATGACTCGGCTGGGTCACGTAATCGCCCCATGTCTGTTGTCCGGATTCCGGACACGCGGATAACCAAGTATGACCGGTCACCACTGCCGTCTCACTTTCATTAATAGGAAACATTAAATAAGTGCTGTCCCTGTAATCTAGAAGACAACCATCTTCATAAAGAAAGCATACAAAGAACATTAAACATTTACAGACGTAACTTGTCATAAATTTCACTTCTTTGCAGCAGAAACAAAATTATAATTATTGTTGATCAGCAGTAGATCACTAACGCGTTCCGGATTTAATTGGCCGCGGCGATTTGTTAGTAACAGGCCGGTTTACTAAAGCATCTCTCACTAGGTGCGCTTGTTGCTGGGATATATAAAATACGTCTTGCAACTGCAGACAGGCGTAGCAGATCTGTGTCATGTCTGCTCCACCACTTCAAGATGGGATCATCATCTCCGGAGTGCATTAAAATGTAGAGATCTACTTCATCTGCTGCGGATGATCTGTTGTTCCTCCATTCCTTGAAACGATCTGTCTTTCTGGGTGGTGATGACACAGTACTTGAAGGATCTATGATAATAAACAAAAGAGACAAGTAATACAGAACTGAGCCGGCCGGTGTGGCCGTGAGGTTCTAGGCGCTTCAGTCTGGAACCGCGTGACCGCTACGGTCGCAGGTTCGAATCCTGCCTCGGGCATGGATGTGTGTGATGTCCTTAGGTTAGTTAGGTTTAAGTAGTTCTAAGTTCTAGGGGACTGATGACCACAGCAGTTAAGTCCCATAGTGCTCAGAGCCAATACAGAACTGATGTGGAAATCATCGAAACGTTCCCGTAAAACGAGGCGTTTTACATTAATGAAATATTATACGAATTATAACATTCCCGTTTCTCTATAATACACTAGCCACTGTTGTTGTTGTGGTCTTCAGTCCAGAGACTGGTTTGATGCAGCTCTCCATGCTACCCTATCCTGTGCAAGCTTCATCTCCCAGTACTTACTGCAACCTACATCCTTCTGAATCTGCCACTAGCTATGCAAAAACGATCCTGTTAATGATCGCATGTTGTACCTGAGTAAGTAGCACACATTTGTCGCCAATTCCTAAGAATTTCCTGCTTTTCATTTATTTGAAGTATATTAAGATCACTGAAAGACGGCCAAAGAAACGTAGCAATTTTATGTCTGGAAGTGATCACAATCGTCTCACAAACGAACGTCAAGGCTCGATTTTTAATCCTTTGTACCTCCTGTTAAAAAATACGTATCTGTTAGCACGCATCAGTTACGCTAATTAATTATAAATCTATCGCGTATCATAATAAAACAGTGTTTCTAACTGCAGTAATTACTCACCTCACAAATCAGTGTCATTGACACTGCAAATTTGTTGCAGTTTGTGAAACCAGAGAGGAACTAAGTGGGTTGTCGGTTCTTCTTCGCCTTCTAATTCATCTGTGGCCTCGTTAAATGGTCTCAGAAAATGCGCAATTTTTCCTGCAAGCTCATTATCATATCCTTGCAATCTGTAAGCGAAGTCCTTTTCCGTCAGCAAAGCAACAACTTCGTTATACTGGGTGTGTAAGGATTCCAGCATAGTGTACAAGCTGTTCCAGCGTGTGCAGACATCTTCTTTCAACGATAATTTCAAAGACGAGCAGAGGCCACTTTTCCTAATGTACCTTACAATGCATTTTGCAGTATTTATTGTTGATGCGACGTTCGGGGCATGATTTAACAAGACGTTATCTTCATCGAAAGTATGGATAAGTGCTGTGTTTATACAATGAGCAGCACAAGGAATCCTTTCGTTATTTTCCAAAGCCTTTATTACATTGCCACCCTGGTCGGAGAAATGGCTCCGAGCACTATGGGACTTAACATCTGAGGTCATCAGTCCCCTAGAACTTAGAACTACTTAAACCTAATTAACCTAAGGACATCACACACATCCATGCCCGAGGCAGGATTCGAACGTGCGACTGTAGCGTCGCGCGGTTCCAGACTGAAGCGCCTAGAACCGCTCGGCCACAACGGCCGGCCCCTTGTCGGAGACGAAAACAAAACTGTGCAATATGTCCGGCTAAATGTCCCAATCAACCATCCCCTCTTCAATTTCTTTCATAATGTTTACTCCCTGTTGTGGGTTGGCAGGAGAGCCAACACCGGTTTTGAGAGGAAGCCGAAAGGCACGCGTTTTAGCTCACGCAGGCTGGCGTGAGGTCTGGAACAGGTCAAGGAAATTAGACTTTAGCAAAAAACGTACGTAGCTGCTGGAATACTTAACTTTAATCCATAATTGGTGAACATCGCTCTTGAGGGTACATTATTCATAATCTCAATGGTAACTGGTAAGGGCGCCTTGCTAGGTCGTAGCAAATGACGTAGCTGAATGCTATGCTAACTATCGTCT
Organism: Schistocerca serialis cubense; assembly: GCF_023864345.2. Classification (NCBI taxonomy): domain Eukaryota; kingdom Metazoa; phylum Arthropoda; class Insecta; order Orthoptera; family Acrididae; genus Schistocerca; species Schistocerca serialis. Next base: position 236,190,514 of record NC_064640.1, read on the forward strand.
CGGCAAATGAGAGCGTATTTTGTAAGTGAACCATCGCTAGCAAAGTCGGCTGTACCACTGGGGCGAGTGCTAGGAAGTCTCTCTAGACCTGCCGTGTGGCGGCGCTCGGTCTGCAGTCACTGATAGTGGCGACACGCGGGTCCGACGTATACTAACGGACCGCGGCCGATTTAAAGGCTACCACCTAGCAAGTGTGGTGTCTGGCGGTGACACCACACTCCCGTCTTCTTAACGCCCGGGAATTTCGTTGTAAATAAAACATTGTTCACAAGAGACCACTCTGTGTTAATGTAATGTGTTGTAAGCGTCAAACAGTGCACCCGATTATGCGAATCATTCCACATGTCAACTGTCGCAGCGCATGTTTTGTTAATAACTTCCGCAATAACAGTAGGCGTTATGCTGTTTCGTATTGCCTCAGTCTGTGTTTTGACATGTCTGCTTACAGTAGAGGTATGTGGCATGACATCTGCCACGTTAACTTCTGCATGATGCGCACTTAGATTATTATCTCTTGGCCTAGTTCTCTGAAACCTTCACCGGAAACAGCATTAAAAGGTCTCACATCTTTAGCACACATTACAACACACTTTGCTGTAATACTATTTTTTATTACTTCCTGTATCCCTGAAGGAGCTGTATCTTTGTGAGGTTTATTGCAACTGTGTTTCTTTAAATGAGTGGTTCCCGACAGGAAACATAATGTGGAGCAGTTTATGCACGATACATACCTAGTAGACGCACTGTTTTCGTCTACCAACAACAGAAATGTGCTCCATACTTGGCTTTTTAGACCTTCCCGTTTTTTCAATGTTTAAACATTGGTTTCAATCTTACATCTTACTGCACTGACTTCCTCGCGTTGCATGATTACAGAGAGAGACACATCACAAAGGAGAAGCCCGTACTGGCTGCAGTCTCACACGGATAATGACACGTGTAATGTGTTTGAAGTTACGTGCTTCGTATTCGGTCACGGCTTCTATGCTCGCTCACTAGAACTAGTGCGGGCAGCCTATCCAGTTAGGGTGTGCTCGTCCCATCTCGCGTTTTGTGCTCGCTTACTCGGTCATTCAGGACTCTACAGTCTGCAGCCCTGTTCGCGAGTGAGAGAATGCGAACTGCGCGCTTCGTACCCGCACGGCGACGCAAAGGCTCACAGTGCGCGTGGGCACCCTCGAGGGCAGCCCACGCGTCCAGCCCTGCGCTACAGGAAGCTCATATTGCTATTGCGAGTTCGCTCCGATGCATGTCAAGAGGCGAAAGACAGCGTTTCCGGCCGCTGCAAGTCTCAGTTCGCAACAGGCCCCGGGCAGTTCCTCTTCGAGAGAGAGTGCTGCGAGCAGCAAAGGCTTGGGCCGCTCAGCTCAATAAGATAGACGGCAATCTGTGGCAGATCTGACGACAGAGTACAATGCTGGTGGAGGCAAAAATATTTCGAAGCGCACCGGTCAGCACATATTTTTGCACATCTGAAGCGGCTGCAGACCATCCCTACGTGTTGGAATGTTGACAAAATGACATCATCAATTACAGTTGTAGTGGGTACTGTGTCATCCAGGTCAGAATGTGGATGAATGGAAGAGAGTTGCTCGTCTGATGAATCACATTCGTTGTGGCATCTGGTCAGTAGTCCTGTCTGGGGTGCAGGGTACACTGATATCCAGATGAATGGCTGCGTGAAACATGCAACATGACATACATGTAGGCATCAACAGGTAGTGTTATGCTATCAGGGACATATTACTGGACCCCAATGGAAGCTGCAGTAGTAATCAAAAGCACCATGTCAGCTGTGGACTAGGTGAACCTTATTGCAGACTCTTGCATCCCTTGATGTTTGATCTGTTCACTGATGGCGATAGTATTTTCCAGCAGGCCAGCCCGGTTAGTCGTTCGGTCTAATGCACTGCTTTCCGGGCGGGAAGGCGTGCTGGGCCCAGGCACGAATCCGCCCGGCGGATTAATGTCGAGGTCCGGTGTGCTGGCCAGCCTGTGGACGGTTTGATGGTTTTTAAGGTGGTCTTCCATCTGCCTCGGCGAATGTGGCCTGGTTCCCCTTATTCCGCCTCAGTTGCACTATGTCGGCGATTACTGGGCAAACACTGTCTCCACGTACGCATACACCATAATTACTCTACCTTGCATACGTTTGGGGTTACACTCGTCTGGTGTGTGGAGTTCCCGGGCCGGGAAGGGGGGGGGGGGGGGTGAGGGGGTCCACTGGGGGCCGAACCGCACAATAACCCTGGGTTCGGTGTGGGACGGCGGTGGGGTGAGTGGACTGCTGTAGCCTGTTGTGGGGTTGGGAACCACTGAGGGCTACGGCGGGGACGAAGCATCTCCATCGTTTCTAGCTCCCCAGTTCAGTACAATGCAATCTTCCAGCAGGATCATTGTCCATGTCACAAGGCCAGAATCGTGCTACAGTAGTTTGAGGAGCATGATAATGAACTCATGTTGAGACGGCCGGAGTGGCCGTGCGGTTCTAGTCGCTACCGTCTGGAACCACGTGACCACTACGGTCGCAGGTTAGAATCATGCCTCGGGCATGGATGTGTGTGATGTCCTTAGGTTAGTTAGGTTTAAGTAGTTCTAAGTTCTAGGAGACTGATGATCACAGCAGTTAAGTCCCATAGTGCTCAGAGCCATTTGAACTCCTGTTGATGTCATAACCCCTAAAAATTCTTCTGATCTTAATCCGATAGAACACATAATGGGACACTCTCGGGTACCAGCACCTTGTCCACAAACCATCAGCATGTAATTTGAGGCAGTTGCGTGGTCTGTTCGTGGTCATCCAGTGCCACACATCTCCAGAAACTAGCCAAGGACTTACCGAAAATACCACACAGAATCACAGCTGTATTGCTTCCCGAAGATGGGCCAACACACTATTAACTAAGTGGTCATAATGTTTTGGCTCATAATGTACTATGAATACAGAACTTAGAAAATACGACAGATGCAGCGTATCATGATTGTAATGCAGGCCTTGGAGCCCAGGACGAGTTCGTAATTGTCATATGAAATGAAAACATATCTTATTTGTTTCAGGTGTCGATCTAAAGCGGGGAGAGGTTGGTGATGAGGCTTTTTTGGAGCCACAACATTACATCTGCTTGCAATGCTTAATTTTTATCAAATTGAAGTCTTCGAGGTATTCTTTAAGTTTTGGAAACAGATGAATATCGGATGTGGACAAGTCGGCACTTTGTGGAGGACGACCGATGTTTGTGAACCCATAGCATCGGACCGTTGCAGATGTCGCAGCTCTCGTGTGTGGTGCGGCACTGTGTTGCTGATGGAGAAAACGCTCCATGTGTGGGCGAACACTTGCAATTCATACTTTCAATTTTCTGAACTGTTTCTCACGCACAGACATAACTACATTACACACTGCCATGATACATGTTGCAATTCGGAATCCTCTACTTGGTCAGTGAAGCGTGAAAGCCAGCCGAGTTTTATGCATGCTACATAATACCTCAAGCGATATTGAACACAGAATAAAAAATTCAGAGGCATTACTTTTTCAGGCATGCACTTGTAATTGTCTGTTAAGTTAATGAATTGCATGAAAATTGAAACGTATTACTGTGACTAGAACGAAATTTTCTCTCTACAGCGGAGTGTGCGCTCATATGAAACTTCCTGGCAGATTAAAACTGTGTGCCTGACCTAGACTCGAACTCGCGACCTTTGCCTTTCGCGGGCAAGTCCTCTACCGACTGACCTACCCAAACACGGCTCACCCCCATCCTCGCACATTTAATTCCCCCAGTACCTCGTCTTCTACCTTCCAAACTTCACAGAAGCTCTCCTGCTTCTAGAAACATCCCCCAGGCTGTGACTAAGCCATGTCTTCGCAATATCCTTTGTACCAGGAGTGCTAGTTCTGCAAGTTTCGCATGAGAGCTTCTGTGAAGTTTGGAAGGTAGGAGACGAAGTACTGGCGGAATTAAAGCTGTGAGGAGTGGGCATGAGTCGTGCTTGGGTAGCTCAGTTGGTAGAGCACTTGCCCGCGAAAGGCAAAGGTCCTGAGTTCGAGTATCAGTCCGACACACAGTTTTAATCTGCCAGGAAGTTTCATATTACTGTGACGTCTGGATGCTGCTCTTTCTAATATGTAGCGTCCATGTTTCTAAATCTACCTATTCGCTCAGTCTGTATTTACTATTACATACTACAGTAATAATTTCAGTTACCAGTTACTTTTAATTAACATTACCTCCAGTAAAACTAAATGCACTATTGTGATCTGCATATTTAACACTATACTCTGAATAATAAACCTACACAAAGCACAGTCTAATGAACATTTCGAAAGATTTATGTATATTCTGTATAATCACTATGTAGACAACTAGATGAAAGCTGGAAAATGAGAAGGAAAAAAATTAACTATCAAATGGAGTGTAATCATAACAGATTGGGTCGTTTCAGGCTGCTATATTATAACATAACATTCCATGAAGATCCAGATTATTAGAGTGTCTCTGCTGGAGAAGTAGGCCTGTAGTGGCAGAGATCATCCACAAACTTGTCTGAGGACCAGCTCAGAATTTGTTGAAAGTAATGTCATATACCATTTACAAAAATTGGGATAGAAGATTCCATTTTATCAGAGTGCGTTTGATGCATTTTTGAAGTTAAATTTGACACCTGCTTTTTGCATTATAAACTGAATGAAACCAAATTGTATCATTATAATTCATATTCAACACATCAGTGAGTCATATCCTTTACCCTTCAGGATTAAAATGTAAATAATAATCACATTTCAACTGAGAACTTTGATGCTCACCCATCACTTTATTTCCAGTGAGAGAACTTTTCTAAATTTTACATATCCATTCATCTTTCTGAAGAATGTTCAGAAACTATGTGAATAAGTGTAGACACAATTTATGGAGTTTTACTTTGATAATATACAAGTGAAACATTGTGGACAAATGAAATCATAAGCCACTGTTTGGGCAGCATCATATGAATGATAAATAACTACACAATCTGATCCAAAGTATCTGAACATCTGTTAATGTTTATTAATATGGAGTGCCTCCACCCATTGCTATATGATGGCTTGAATTCTACTGGGGACCCTTGCAATGAGGTGCCTGGGGAGGAATGGTAGACCATTCTTCCTCAAGAGCTGATACCAGGTAGTGATGTTTGACACTGGGATCTGGAGCAAAGTTGAAATTCTATTTCATGCCAAAGATGCTCAGTTGGGTAGTGTTCAGGGTTCTGGGCAGGACAGTCCATTTCAAGAATACTGCTGTCAATGAACCATTACTTCACAGATGCTACTTTATGACAGTGTGTGCTGTCATGCTGATACAAATGATCATCATCTCTGAAATGTTCCTTTATAAATCACCCATTTTCAGTCATCCACTGTCTGTTGGCATTGCTTTTTGTACCGCTTCAAGTGTCATTTAGCATTGACTAGAGAAGTGTGTGGTTTTTGAGGAGCTCCTTGATCATTGCACCTAATTCTTTTTACCTTGCTCCAAACTGTCTGCTAGATGTACTTTTGGCAGGACCGTGAAACTAAAAAGTGATTTTTTCTGCTGATTTCATGCGATTTATTATAACCACTCTCTGCAAAACTCAACAGTTCCTGTTCATCAGTACATGTTTTATAGCTGCAGTTGTTCCTTCACATTCCCACTTCACAATCACTCCAGCAACAGCACCTTTGGTAGCTTTAGAAGGTTTGTAATGTCCATAATATATTTTCCACTCTATTGATATCAAGTGACTAGTCCACATTGAAGCCACTGAACTCTCCTGATCGATCAGTTTTGCTGTTGCTGCTTCTCAACTGAAACTCAGTATTCCTCGCCACATTTTATACATGCAGGCCTACCTCTCATGTCATCTAGCAGTCAGTTCCACATTACATAGATGTGTATTGATTCTTTCGATCAGATAGTGTGTGTATCATCCATGTATTCACTTCACAGCTGATGTATTGAAGAAATGGATTATGTATTTATTCTCCAGTTATTTGAATACATTCTAGGAATAAATACAACTTTATATATCCTTGAAATATGACTAGAAGATAACTTAATTAACTGGGATAAGGGTATCCATCTAAACAATTCATGGAATCTATTATGCCTTCATACTCAAGGAATTTTTGTCATCAGTCTGTGTGACCTGGTGTACTCTAATGCCTACTTTAAAATTGCATACCACATAAGTGCATATAAAATGTAGACTGGCAATGGCAAGGAAAGTGTTTCTGAAGAAGAGAAATTTGTTAACATCGAGTATCAATTTAAGTGTCAGGAAGTCATTTCTCATTTCTGAAAGTCTTTGTATGGAGTGTAGCCATGTATGGAAGTGAAACATGGATGATAAATAGTTTGGACAAGAGGAGAATAGAAGCTTTCGAAATGTGGTGCTACAGAAGAATGCTGAAGATTAGATGGGTAGATCACATAACTAATGAGGAGGTACTGAATAGAATTGGAGAGAAGAGGAGTTTTTGGCACAACTTGACTAGAACAAGGGATCGGTTGGTAGGACATTTTTCTGAGGCATCAAGGGATCACCAATTTAGCACTGGGGGGGCAGTGTGGAGGGTAAAAATTGTAGAGGGAGACCAAGAGATGAATACACTAATCAGATTCAGAAGGATGTAGGCTGCAGTAGGTACTGGGAGATGAAGAAACTTGCACAGGATAGAGTAGCATGGAGAGCTGCACCAAACCAGTCTCAGGACTGTAGACCACGACGATGGCGACCACATAAGTTGCAATTGTTCCAGAGTTGCAGCTTCTACCAAGTAGTCCTGTCCTTGTTTATGTGTTATTCCTGTGACATTTCACCTTTTATGCAGTTCATGATAGCCACATAAGTTTATCTGTGTGTGATGCTGTTACATCATCTGTAATGTACATACCTTCAGTTTAAATGTACATCATCTTTGTGTCCCATGTGTCTCATGTCTCTAGGAGTTAACAGGTTGGGTCTGAAGTAACAATGAGAAATAGACAACTGCTCATCTTACCAACGACTGTAAGGTTTCCCTGTATAGATGCAGAATCTATTATGACTCAGTGGTATAGCTGATAATTAGCTGAGCATTAAATTCACTAGGAAAACTTTAAGAATCAGTTTCAGGCATGACCTGATGTAAACATTCCAGTTGTGATTGGCATTAAAGACAATACAAAATTCCCAGTTTCTTTAAATACTCATGTGTATAAAACATTTTCACCAGAAGTTATTTAAGCCATAGATGGAAAACTCTACTGATGGTTCATATAAAAATTGGTCATATGAATCTGTAAATTTCATTCTTAAATGAAGCAAACATGTACTGTTTTTTTACATAACATCTGCACCCAGCATGAGTTTTGATAACAATGACACTGTGGAAATAAATCAGAAAATTGTGCCCATGAAAAGTAATACTTAATTAGAACAATCAATCCTAGTTTCTTCTGTAGAGTTTGTTGAAATTTTGCCAATGGCTATAACAGATGGAAAGCAGTGAAGACTGCTTCATCCCTTAGAAGAAAGGAAGGAAGGAAAAATGATAAGACTTGAATAACCTGGTGACAGCAGAAGCATTGAAGCACAAGATGGGTAAACAAGAATGATAAAGGAAATTGGGCATATGCTACCAATGGAATCATTCCCGCATTCACCGTAAGTGATTCAGTCAATGGAAAGTCTAAATCAGAATTGCTAGATAGGGATTTGATCCCACACCTCATAAGTTTCAGTCCAGTTTCTTAACTCACTCACTCAGTCCCTCTGAAAAGTAGAGTAAGGTGAGTAGTTAATATTAAGAAACACTCCCTAAACAGTGTCAACCAATTCTTACTGTCAATTTGTGAATATTTTGTTCACACCTGCAGAAAAGAAGATGAACAAAAGTGTACAAAGTGGAACTAAGAGTAGCACAGTACAACTAACAAAATATAATGCAAGAAACCTTTAATAAAAGTTCTAAGTGTATCACCATTGGTGTGACTTTGAACCATGCAGCAAATGGAATGGTAGACTCTACAGAAACAGACAAACTTTTTTTCCGATGTCAGAAAGAGGTTAAGACTAAGATGTTTTAATGTCTATGGTTGCTTGTTCACTTCCTAATTGGCCATGGTTTACCCACAGTATATCTGTTCACAACATCTGTGTTATTAGTGATACTTCTATGTACAGAGATGTAAATAAGAAATTGTTAGTAGGAAATGAGGATCTTGGACCACAAACAAATGTTTATAAGCAAATATGTTTGCTGCAACTCTCCAGAGAGGCCTGAAAGACCTACAGATTAGCTACTACAACACAAAGCCATATGACCTCACAACAGGTAAATTTGATGTACAGATGGAAGGTGGAGATGATTCATTTTCAATCAACACAATAGAAACAGAAGATCTATTAAGACATAATTACATCCATGTGGAAGTGCCACAAATTTTGCCGGATGATGGTCCAATTGAACTTAAATAGTCTCAGAATTGATTGTGACAACAAACACATTTCTCGAACATGAATTTGCCTATGAATTCCAGAGAACAAAGTCTAATGACCATGGTAGTTCAGAGTGTGTTCAGGGATTATGAATGAACTGAAATCTAACACTAAATGTATTTCATTTGATAGTGTATTAGTGGTTATTATTTGCAGTAATAGAAAAGTAACAACTGTAGTTATAGTGCTAGTAGCAGCAGCAGAAGTAATAATAATAATGCTGGTAGATGTTGAGTAACGGAGAAATGTGTACTTTTCCTTTTTTCGCTACTCTTCTGACAGCACTGATACAGATCGCTGCAAGTTCCACTCCTATGCCGAGCTTTCTGTCTTTCAGTGAGACTTACAACCAACATCATCAATTATTTGTTTTATGCATTGTAATCTCTTTCTTCCCTTACAGTTTTTGCCCTCTATGGTCCTCTATAGTATCATGGAAGTTATTTCCTGATCTCTTAACACATGTCCTATCACCCTGAACCTTCATCTAGTTGGAATTATCCACATATTCCTTTCCTTGGTGATTTTAAGTAGAATTTCTTCATTTCTTATCTTATTGGTCCACTTAATTTTCTGCAACCTTATGTGAAACCACAACTGAAATGCTTGTCAAGTTTTCACACAGTAATGGTAATGCGACAATTAATTGCTTTTAGTAGGTAGTAATTTTTTAAAATCTTGTATTTGCCTTTTTATTAGCTCTCTCGGTCATGACATACTGCTTGTTGGCTTTTATCTTGAGCTCTCTGGCTGACTTTAGTTTACAGGTTTTTCTGACATTTCACCAGCATAAGTGGTTGGCACTGTCAAAGAATGCTGGTGACCACCAGCAGTGGATGCGGAATCTTTAACATCGTATAAAAGAATCTTTGATCAAATGTTGACTGAAGATCCTGAGACAAAAGTCAAGAGGCAATATCACAACAATTAGCCATAAAAGTCTGTACAATTTTTTGAGTCATTAACATTTAACAGAATATGGTTTTGTGTTCCCTTCCTATTTTTGTTTATGTAATTACCTTTGTTTTTTGTCTTATTGTAACTTCTCTCATATTAGACACTGAATCAACAGCTTTAATGTGAAATGGTGCATGTTTGTTTATTTATTTACTGGTATGCCTGTGCTAATGCCAAATTTTGTTTCAGATGATAATGTACTGTATTTATTACCAAAGGAGTATACAAGATAAATTATTTGTGCAACTACATTTGTTACTTAAATTTTGCTATCTTTAACTCCTAATACAAATCATCACTCAAAATGAAGATGAACTTTCATGTAACACGGGGCACTTCAGATTTAGACAATGACCCTCCTGCAAGAGGTATTCCAAACATTTGTACATTTACATAGGAAGAAATGAATACATAAATTTCACTGTGCATATTTTAAGCTTTCCTCTAAAACACCTGTTTAAGTTTGTACATTTTAGCCAGTGATGTACAGTGTATTGTATGCCTCTACTGCATAATTATTGTGTTTCACTATGAAAATAATTCTCCACAGCAACAGTTACATAATATAGAATAAAATTTTTCTAAATAGTGATTACTTCAGCTACCCTGGGGTGAATGAGGTCAGAAATTGTTACAGCAGCTATGAGGTGGGTATGAGATACCCAAAACTCTGATGATGAATTTTTGATACTATAATCATGTATTAAGTATTTTTTACTTGGAATATTAATAATGGTGCCTATTAAACAAGATGAGTAAGTAAAATACTATGTTTATGATATAAAATATTTTTTTAGGGGGAAATAATGAAGTGTCTATATTTTCTCAGAAAAAGTACAAGTTCCAGAAGTATATGAGTTTTTCATACAAAATTTGAACAAATTAAAGTTTCTTTGATTAATTAACATAATGATATTATCTTCTAATACCTTTTACACCTGAAGAATTGCTAATAACATTCTCTGAATGAATACGAACACTTTGCCTAGGTCAATCCTTCATCCATTTAGTACCATCTTTGGACTCATAAAAAATCCCACGTACTTCAGGTGACTGACTAGGAGCCAATAACACAGATTTTGGTTCTTCTGAATCATACAAAATACCCTCTTGCTCCGAATCACTTTCTTCACTTCCCTGAGAAACTTTGTGAATCTCTTCTTCGCTCTCGGAGTCACAGGAACTAGCATTTGAACAGTTTTCTAAAACTTCTTCTAGTAGTTCTTATTTTTTCATTTTCTTCATAAGACATCTTGAGAAATGTAAAATCTAAAAATAAATCAAAGAATACTATAAATAACTATATATCTCATAAACTTGCTGACAGCTCAAAAATACAACACCGAATATGAGGTCAGGTGTAACATACCCTAACCAACTTTGCACATGTGTATCTCCCTCTGAGGCTGGCACAACAATAAACTCAACACTGCATCTTGCCCCCCTCTCCCTTACCTCCAGCTACTGTGACAGCAAGATCTGTATAGCAACAATGACATTTAATAATCAGCACTTCAAAACACCTTGGGTATGTCATACCCAACCTCACTCACACTGGGTTAATCTAGGGGAAGAAGGTTCAAATGGTTCTGAGCACTATGGGACTCAACATCTGAGGTCATCAGTCCCCTAGAATGTAGAACTACTTAAACCTTACTAACCTAAGGACATCACACACATCCATGCCCAAGGCAGGATTCGAACCTGCGACCGTAGTGGTCACACCGTTCCAGACTGAAGCGCCTAGAACTGCTCGGCCACACCGGCTGGCAGGGAAGAAGGAACCAAAGAAATCATCCACTGCTTGTCAGGAGAAGTATAGTTGCTTGTACAAAGGTAGGAGAGAAGAGAGAGCCAAATCACAATACAATTTTAAAAAATAGGGATAAGAATTTTATGGTGAATGCAAACAAATTTTTCCATCATTCCAAGACATCTCTTGATGCAGATATTTTTATCTTCATAATACTGTAAATAATGTTCAACCCCTGTTTTGCACAGTCTCTTAGAATGACATTGTGATAAATCCAAAATACATACAGATGAGGAATGCCCAGCTGCATTCTTTGGCAGAGAGGTATTTAAATCTTTCCCCTGGTTGCACCATTTTTTCAGTTTTAAACCCAGTATTGCCTTCAATTATACTGTTATAAGACAAGTTCAGAATTACCTCTTGGGTGGCTATCAATTTTACCTCAAACTTTTGTCATGAGCAATTCATCACTGAACCAGAACAATAGCAAAGTTCAGAATTACCTCTTGGGTGGCTATCAATTTTACCTCAAACTTTTGTCATGAGCAATTCATCACTGAACCAGAACAATAGCAACCTCCTTAACAATTGTCTAGATTAATAGGCACAGTTTTTGATTATAATAAAGAGTAATTTTTTCTCAATGACTGTCTCCTGTATTGTAATGACTCTTAGTTCTGTTCAGCCACACTGAAACAGCTACAGCAAAAACATGTGAACTGTATGTACAGTGGAGAATGGTCCACAACACAGAAGAGAGATTCAGGTTTCACATTATCTGTAGTTAAATAAATGAATTTTATGAATACTTCTCACTGTGGTCATCATAGATTTCTGTTGGTGCAGCTGTCAGAGCCCATGTTTTCTGTGAACAGTTGTCTAGAGAGAAACAGTATGCACGCAACAAGACAGGAAGAAATAAGAAAAGACAGAGATTGTGGGTTGACACAAAAATAATATGGACAAGGCTATGGGATTCAGAGTGAATAACCGAGCGAGGTGGCACAGTGGTTAGCACACTGGACTCGCATTCGGGAAGACGACGGTTCAATCCCGTCTCCGGCCATCCTGATTTAGGTTTTCCGTGATTTCCCTAAATTGCTTCAGGCAAATGCCAGGATGGTTCCTTTGAAAGAGCACGGCCGATTTCCTTCCCCATCCTTCCCTCACCCGAGCTTGCGCTCCGTCTCTAATGACCTCGTTGTCGACGGGACGTTAAACACTAATCTCCTCCTCCTCCTCAGAGTGAATAATTAATTCAAGAAGGATAGTGAGATGTGAACCTAAAATAATAATATAATGAACATGGAGATCATCTAGTAATATGAAGCTTGAGAAGTGAAGCAGTTGAATAAGATGGGATAAGGGCTGGAGCAAGACACCTGAAAGTGGGCAGAGACAGACAGAAGAGAGATACTTGTTCAAATTGAGTCCAGAAGAGTTATATGACCAAAGAGTGTGTTGCTGAATAGTTATCACCTGTACATCTTGGAAAATCTATGTGTAAATGGTAAGAGCCATTTGATCCAAGTTGTGAAACAGCTCTCGATGTTGATCATATTCTGTGGAGCAATATGCTCTACAGCTAAGTGGTCTAACTTGCCCTTAACCAAAGTTTGAAGAAGGACTTTGATCCAAGGGGGCTTTTGGCACACAGTCATGACCATAAAGAATCACAAGCAGTGGTAACAATAGTATTCTTACACGACATCACAGATTTTATAGCTGACCGTACTTCTTATAGGCCTTAAGTGTCTTATAGGTCCCAAAAACTGGAAGTTTGTTTCAATTTGAATTACCAGACTCTGTGAAGGAGAATGTACTTAGAAAGCTTTAAAATTGAAATGAATCAAAAATTTCTTCATTCGATTGTTCAGCTAAAGCTTGGTGCAAAGCTACTGCATCTCAGTGTTTCTATATATACACTTATACCTTGTAAACCAGTGTGAAGTGCTGGCCAAAGGCTAGTCCCAGTTTTACCACATATTAGGGTTTCTTCCCATCCCATTCACATACTGAGGATGAGCATAATGATTGCTTAAATGCCTCTGTGCATACATTAGTCTAATTCTGGCTCTGTAACTCCTATGGGCACAATACTTAGGGATTTGTGGTAAATTTCTAGATTCTTCACTTAACACTGGTTCTTGAAACATGGAAAGTAAACTTTTATGTGGGACTTGGTATCTGTTTTCAGTTTATGCTGCCATACTTTGCACAAGTTCAATATTCCTCTTAGCGTTATTTGTTATAGGGCCCACAGACTTGAGCTGTATTCTGTCATGGATCATACAGCTGTTTTTTAAGCAGTTTTCTTTGTGGAATGATAGCATTTTCTCAGGTATCCTAACAGTACACTAGAGTCTGCTAGATGTGTGACCTATGACCAAGCCTATGCCACCACACTATATCACCACAAATTGTTAGACTCACAGTAACTGTTTGATATTGTAATCATAGAAAACAATAGTTCTTTTTGTTTTGTAAAATGAACAATTTAATGGCTTCCATGATGTCATGTAAGATCATTAGTTGGATTTCATGTGACCAATATTACAGAAACCCATGATGGTTTCCATGAAGGAGGTCATTCAGTTTGAAATACCTCATCACATTTAAACTCAAAATAATTTCTATATTTCTACAACATTTGGATGTCAATGAAAGTAGGTCATAGTTTCGTGGGTCACTTCTGCTAGACTTCTTGTAGGTGGGTGTGACCTGTGCTTTCATCCAGTTGTGTGTAGATTTTTGTTCAAAGCATCATCTGTATATTTGGTTAAAAGAGGGGTTAATTCAGCTGCAGATTCTAAATGGTATCTGATGGGAGTTCTATTGGGTCCTGGGGCTTTGTCTAGTTTGAGCTATTTCAATGGTTTCTCAGTGCCATTGACACTAATATCTACAGCACTCATCTTTGCAGCGGTACAAGAATTAAACTGGCACGGTACTCTTGTATCTTCCTTTGTAAAGAAACATTTGAGAACTGAGTTTAACGTAATGGGTTTTTCTTTGCTGCACTTAGTATCACTTCTACTGTCATCCATGAGTGTCTGGACACTGTCTTTGGTGTCACTGATAGCCTTAACATATGACCAGAATTTCTTTGGGTTTAGTGGATAATTTTTTTTTTTTTTTTTTTTTTTTTTAGAAGATTCTGCTATGGTAGTAATTGATGGCTTCACATATTGTTCTATTGACAGCCAAACACCTTTCATTTAGTATCTCTCTATATCCATTACTATGCTTTATGCTATACACATTGTGCTGTATATGTTTCTTTAGATATTTCTTTAAAGGCACTGTATACCATGAAGAGTCACTCTCACCATGAACTGTTCTACTAGGTACATATATGTAGCCAGTGTTTGGTCAACTATTCTTCTAAACTTGAGCCACTCTTCTTCTATATTCTTCTTCATGGAGCTGAAGGTTTCATGCTCCTTCTTGAAATATGGCACTAGAGCATCTTTATTTGGTTCACTAAATGCATAAATTTTTCTACTTCTTGTGTTTACCTTTAGTACTTTAGTAATTAGTTATTCCACAGTTATCTCATGGCCACTGATACCAGTTTCACTGTGAACATCCTCAAAGAAGTTAGGTTCATTTGCTGCCATTAGATGTACTTGTAATATATAAGGGTCAGTCAAATGGAAACGAGACAGATGGAAAGATAGTAATTAAACTTTTTTGTTATTTCAAAAGAAATCATGGTAATTTTTTATACAGTTATCCCACTGTGAGTTAAGATGGTCAGTGCCTTCATGGAAAAATGTTTGTGATTGCCTACAGAACCAGATTGTACCCTGCTGTGCTCCTCCCCATCCAAAGCAAATCGACAGCCACAAATGTCTTTTTCCGGGTCTCCAAAAATGTGGAAATGATATGGGGAGAGATGAGGACTGTATGGAGGATATGTAAGAGCTTCCCAGCAAAACTTTTGCAGCATAGTTGAAACAAACATGTTACCAAGGTTGTTTTGAGTGCATTGCAGAAATTTTGCTTTTGAAATAATAAACAGTTTACTTACCTAGCCGGCCGGTGTGGCCGTGCGGTTAAAGGCGCTTCAGTCTGGAACCGCGTGACCGCTACGGTCGCAGGTTCGAATCCTGCCTCGGGCATGGATGTGTGTGATGTCCTTAGGTTAGTTAGGTTTAATTAGTTCTAAGTTCTAGGCGACTGATGACCTCAGAAGTTAAGTCGCATAGTGCTCAGAGCCATTTGAACCATTTTACTTACCTGTTGTTGTATTCCTTTGGGATGAAATTGAGTTCTGTTGCAGAAAATTCAGATTAAAATACAGAGCCACTGGTATAAGTTTCAATATTATAATTGTTTACTTAACTTGATATAGTGATCCCACTGAATGTCCTGATATACATCCAGGTAATAACCTAGAGTATGTACAGGTATTGCTACTAATATCAAGTCCTACTAAAATTTTAGTCACTTTCTGATAACAAGCAGAGGCTTGAGTCAGTTACACTTGAACTTGCTGTCCGCCCCCGGTAGCTGAGTGGTCAGAGTGCCAATCCTAAGGGCCCCGGGTTTGATTTCTGGCTGAGTCGGAGATTTTCTCCACTCAGGGACTTGGTGTTGTGAAGTCCTAATCCCTGACCCCACTGATGTGCAAGTCGCCAAAGTGGCGTCAAATCAAAAGACTTATACCCGGTGAATGGTCTACCCGACGGAAGGCCCTAGTCACATGACATTTTTACTTGTACTTGCAACTCTGTCTCAACTAACCTGTCTTCAGATGTAGATCAAAGACTGAAGGCTCTGGAGACTTGAATACTGTAGCCAGAATGCTGTAGACCGAACACTGGAGGTGAACACCGATGTCTGAACACTGGAGACTCCATGCAGTGGCCTCTTGTCGACTTGGGGTGTGTTGCAGATACAAGGGAGGACATCCCTCAAGCAGCCAGCAGCTTGAGCAAGAGGTTGCTCATAGCTGCTTCTCACAGCAACCTGCATAACCACTATTGCCAACTTCGTATAGCGGAATATTGCTCCCTGCATGGCATCAATTGTTGCTGATACTACACTTTTTTCCATCCGTCTTGTTTTCATTTGACTGCATCTTATATTTCCATCATCTTTTCTAAGTAGTTTTCAGAGAAGACAATTAGTTTTGTTTCACAGGATATATTGCCATACCCATCAACTATGAAACTGTTATAATCTCATTTGATTGCCGGATGATTAAGATCTCCTCCAATAATGGTAATATAAGAGAGGAAAACATGAAAGTAGAGAACTAAGGTGTTCTCTGAGGTTTTTGGGCATGTTTGGGAGTGAGCAGTGGTCAACAGAAGGATTTAATTATGTTTTTTTGCCCGCCCATGACAGTTTTTCCCAAATGATTTCACACACACCATTTACTTCCACGTCAGTGAAAAATACAAGTATACATATATATTTTTATGACCACATTGGACAAGCTGGTCATCTTCTTCAATAAGTGCATATTTAATTCCTTTTGAACTGCCTAATATTTTTTCATTTCTTCTGAACTTTTCTATCTTTCCTCATGTGTAAAGGCCATTTTCAGTGTAATTTTATATAAAATGACTGATAATCTTGTTCAAAAAACTTTGAAATCAAGGTAATTAAATAAAAAAATAATGTTAGACCCTTTGGACTGTGTGTTGTGTCTTCATTTTTTATTTAAATCTATTTTCTCCTTTTTCAGTTTCTTGATATTTTCTGTTTTGTTTTGTAGATCATCTGGGCTTATTTCTAGTTCTTCCATACCCTCTCTAATATACATGATCCATCCTACATGTTATTTCAGATTCCAGAGTTTCTCTGAAATTTTGCTTGTTAATCTCGTTCCTGGTGGCCCCATGGCGTGGCCAAAAACAGAAACACTCTTTTTACATAAATATCTTTAACAGATGCCAGTTCCCTATACAGCATTTCATTTGGCAATGTCCTCCATTGTCCTTTTTAATTTATTTTACAGTATTTAATTATGTTCTAGCTTTTCTTCTCTCTACTTTTAGTCTTTTGTTGATTATGTTTGTCTGAGTGACTTTAAAACAGCTTCACTTGTGTGTGTTACCCTGACTGAACCACTGTCTTTCAGTATTTTAATTTGGTTTTGATTCATAGACTTCTTTATTGTATGTAGACCATGTTTGTTTTTGAGCCATTATCACCTTATTAGTTGAAACTTTCTGGCAGATTAAAACTGTGTGCCTGACCGAGACTCGAACTCGGGACCTTTGCCTTTTGCAGGCAAGTGCTAGAGCACTTGCCCGCAAAAGGCAAAGGTCCCGAGTTCGAGTCTCGGTCAGGCACACAGTTTTAATCTGCCAGAAAGTTTCATATCAGCGCACACTCTGCTGCAGAGTGAAAATCTCATTCTGGGAACATCCCCCAGGCTGTGGCTAAGCCATGTCTCTGCAATATCCTTTCTTTCAGGAGTGCTAGTTCTGCAAGTTTCGCAGGAGAGCTTCTGTAAAGTTTGGAAGGTAGGAGACGAGATACTGGCAGAAGTAAAGCTGTGAGTACCGGGCGTGAGTCGTGCTTCGGTAGCTCAGATGGTAGAGCACTTGCCCGCAAAAGGCAAAGGTCCCGAGTTCGAGTCTCGGTCGGGCACACAGTTTTAATCTGCCAGAAAGTTTCATATCAGCGCACACTCCGCTGGAGAGTGAAAATCTCATTCTGGAAACATCCCCCAGGCTGTGGCTAAGCCATGTCTCTGCAATATCCTTTCTTTCAGGAGTGCTAGTTCTGCAAGTTTCGCAGGAGAGCTTCTGTAAAGTTTGGAAGGTAGGAGACGAGATACTGGCAAAAGTAAAGCTGTGAGTACCGGGCGTGAGTCGTGCTTTGGTAGCTCAGATGGTAGAGCACTTGCCCGCAAAAGGCAAAGGTCCCGAGTTCGAGTCTCGGTCGGGCACACAGTTTTAATCTGCCAGGAAGTCTCATATCAGCGCACACTCCACTGCAGGGTGAAAATCTCATTCTGGACCTTACTAGTTACTTCTTGCCAAGCAGGTTTTTTTTCTTCCAAGCTGTATGTTACATTTTCTTCTAGGTATTTAAATTGTTTCAATATTTTTATTTTCCTGTTGTTTACTGTTATGATAGTTATTACTAATGTGTCTATTACCACCATCTCACACTTTTGAATAGTATCTGGCGTCCTGTTTTTGTGCTGTATTATGTAGACTTATTGTTTGATTTCTGGCTTCTTGTATGCTGTTAGCTAGCAACACTATATTGCATGCAAATTCTATGCAGAGTAAGTTTATTTATTCTTTCTTGGTTTATATGTGTATCTTCTGAGGATTTTCTTGTACCATTCTCTCATCAAGTGTTTGAGAGCACAGCTTAATAGTTGTTTCAGTCATAAACAGCTTAGACAGTTCTCCCAGTTCTCCTCTGAATTTTACTTTGGCTTTGGAGTTTGTAAAAGCTAATTTTATCATTTTTATTAATTTGGGATGAAGTCTGATTCTTTAATATGTCCAACACTGAAGATCTGTGGATACAATACAAGCTTTTTTGAAATATACTAAGGTTATGAATTGTGGTTTTTGTCTTTGTATACATCCATTACCAATTTTAAAGTGGTTATCCACAAGGGCAGCTTCTCCTTGATCTAAATCCTCCTTTGTAGACTCCTGGTTCATGTTCAAACTGATCTTTAAAGTGCTTGTACAGCGTTTTTTACAAGATCCAAGAGGGCAATTCCTTTGTAGTTGCCTCAATTTCTTTTTTCTCTTTTTTGTGTAACAGATTCATTATAGCTGCATTCCAAAGTTCTGGCAGTTCTTCTTTGTTCAAGATTGTCACAATGCAGTGGTGTAATGATATCTCAACTGCTTGTTTTTAGAGTTCAACAAATGTTTGATCTTCTCCACATGCTTTGTAACTCTTGAGCTGTCTTGCAGCTTTGTAAACTTCATCAATTTTTGGTGGGTTTATATTTTCTTGGGGTGCTCTCATTAATTTTTTTGTGTTTACTGGTTAGCAGTTTGTTAAGCATTTCTATTAAAATTTCTGTATTTCCTCTATGACTGTGGGTCACCTTATTAATCTTTATTTTTTAGAATTATTTCTCTCTCTCTCTCTCTCTCTCTCTCTCTCTCTTTTCTTTTTTCTTTTTCTTTTTTCTTTTAATGGCAGATCTTTGGAGTTGTCAGTTAACAATTTTGTAGAAATCCCATGGGTCTGTTTTATTGCTGTTTATTCCTCTCTCTCTCTCTCTCTCTCTCTCTCTCTCTCTCTCTCTCTCTCTCTCTCTCTCTCTCTCTCTCTCTCTCTCTCTCTCTTTTTTAATGGCATTTAACCCCCTTATAAGTTTTTGTAATATCTTTCTTTGATTTGTCAGTTTCTAGTGTGATTCATCTGTCATCTGTTTTTGTACTGCATTTTAACCAGGCTTGGTGTCCATGTTCCACTGTCTTATCACAGTCATTGTTCAATTGGTGGTGTTTTTTCCTTTTGTTTCTCGAGGCTACTCATCCAGCTATTGGTTTTAATTGTAGAATTTTTTCTGTAGATCATCTGTTGGTCTTATATTCCTAGTTCATTCTTTATATTCTTTTTTATTTATCAGTTTATGAGAGTCATAGGTACTCTCCTGTTTGGGTTGGGATTTTTCCCCTGTCAGTGGGAGGAATTTAATTTTTATTTTAATCAAGTAATAATCGATAACTGGAGCTGGTGTCTGACCCTCTCAGGACAGTAAGAATTTATTGCAGTTAGTAACATTATCACTCAAACCTAATTCCTATATAAACCTCCCAACTAAGGCAGCTAAATTTTCAGAAACAGCTATTGATAATATTTTCATAGAAAGGTATAATGAGCAAAACTGTATTACAAAACCAGTAGTAATTGCCTCTCAGACTATCACATTCAGTTCATTTTGTAAACTGTTAATACTGTTCAGGACATAAAATATACTAAATCTGAGTTCAAGAGAGTAGTCAGGAAGCCAAAAATCAATTATTCATTTAAAGACATAAACTTGAGTGATGTATATGGTGCTCATTGTGTGAATAAAAAATACAACACTTTTATAAATGATGTGCTTACATTATTTAAAACTGGTTCCCCCCCCCCCCCCCCCCCCCAAACTGTTCCAGATTAGATCAAAGTCTAGAAAGGAGCCATAGATTACCCAAGGAATAAAAGTATCTTGCAAAACAAAAACGAAACTATATCTGTCAGTTGGGGATAACTCTAATGTTGAAGCGATAACTCATTACAAGACATACTACAAAACACTGAAGAAAGTAATGCAGACATCAAAGCAAATGCATTACAAGAAAAAGGCAGTTACAACAGATAACGAAATAAAGACAGTATGAGATTTATAAATGTATGGTGTCTGTTTTTTCAGACATGTCTGAAAGAATAGACATAAATGTATATGTGGCTTGACAGCCAGAAGATCTCTTCAGTGTGAATGCAGTCTCTCTCCTGAGCTCTCGCCATAATCCAAAAAATGTTGGTGAGCAATGAGTATAATGGACAGGGCGTACTACATCAGTGGTGTATGATGAGATGGGAATTTGGACCAGACAAGAGTCACATTTGGATAGCGAAGGCACACAAGGCAACCATTAATGAGAAGTGCGAAATCTGGGTTCGAGTCCTGATCCAGCACAAATTATCACTTGCTGTCACTGAAATTATTTCAATGCCTAATTACAGCTGAGTCAGAAATTATTTCATTTCATTTCATCGTAATATAGGATATAGTGAAGGAGGAGACAGATATCACAAGAGATGAAGAGGAGCATGTATCATAATGAGTAAATGATATGTTGGTATCAGATGTGTGCAGTGTTGCAAAACTTATTAATAAGCCTTTCGTAACTTTTAATTAAAAAAAAAGGGTTGTCAGGTTCAGTAGATGCTGCCACAGAACATCTCAGGCCAATCATTACAAATAGTATCAGGAATATGAGTATGATGCTCATAACACTAGTAGAAGTAATGTCCATCATAAAATCCTTAAATTTAAAAAAAATTCTAGTAGTTATGATAAAATATTAACAAAGTTAATTAAAAAGAGTGCTTCTGACTTCATCAACATATTAAGCCATTTGTGTAACCAGCCATTTACCAGTGGAAAACTTCCTGATTGGTTGAAATATGCTGAATTTAAGAATTTGTTTAAGAAAGGACATAAAGAAATATCATCAAATTTCTGTCCCTTTTTACTAAAGCCAGTATTTAAAAAAGAAAAAAATGCAGACTGTAATGTAGACTTGTATGTAAAACTTAAGGATGAAAGTAACTGTTGCATAATGTATCCCTGCTAGGTACCACAATTGAATGAAATGTGGACCATATGTGGAAAAATTACTACAGTATAGCACAGAAGGTAGTTGAAAGAAATACATCTAGAGACAAACAGAAATGACACTATCACTCAAAGACCATCACCACGGATGCCTATGCATGCTCTGCAACATGTTCTCATGTTGACCACAATGTTGGTAAGGAGTTCTTGTGGTAGTGAGTTCCATTCCTGCACCCGTGCAGTTAACAACTGTTGAATGGTCGCTGGTGCATATGGACATGCTGCAACATGTCTCCCCAATGCAAGCCACATCAGCTTGATTGGATTTAAGTCAGGGTAACAGCCAGCCAAATCCATTCACCAAATATTGTCTTGCTCCAAGAGCTCTTCCACCTGTGGTGTTCGATGCAGTCGAGCAATGTCATTCATAAAAATTATGTAGGGCTGAATGCATTGCTGAAAACATACACTTGGGAAAACAGTACGGAACACTATAGTGTTGACTGGTGAATGTCTTGCAGTCAAAGATTTGGGGGTCAGTATGCCCATGCAACATTATACCTTCCCACACCATAACACCTAGACCACCAAAACAATCAAGTTCGACAGTTTTTTTTTTTTTGGTTTATTACATACCCTCGTACAGCAAGAATAGGAGGTAATTACTCTCCATATTGATGTTACATATGTAGTAGCAGACAGACACAACCATTTCACATACACTGCTGCCTGTTAGAATCACAACACAGTGAAGCACACGCAACAAATGTCAGATTGGCATGAAGTGTCCTAAATGCTTGGATATACAAGAGATTAGCATTTCAGTGCAAATGAAGTAGGTAGGACTAATGCCATCTACATTCTGCAGTTAAAGAAAGATGATGTAGCAGGTTTCTCCTACAGAAATCACATTTGAATATTGTTTGCGAGAAGATTTTGTTATTCTTCAAGAAAGAAGGTGAAATGACTACCAGCACATATTGAATTTTGACAGCAGCAGAATTGTATTCTATCAACACTGTGTTTTATTGTTCCATGATGTTGCTGCATGTGTTGGTCAGGATTCCACAAATGTCATGCAACTATGAAATTGACGGCTTCAGAAAAGATATGTGGTTTACAAAGCCATATAAGAGTGTACAGCCACGTCACATACCTTGATTCACGAAATGGGCTTGCTTGCTGCACACAGACAATACAAAAACATCTGGAGCACTACTGACTGTTAGCATGGTCAACCCTGTTGTGCCTTCCTTTGATAATATGGCAGAGAGAAGTGTGTCCACGGTGGTGCACCAAACAACAACACTGCACACAAGACTGGTTAGGAACAACGCCCAGTTCTATGCACAGCATCAAAATGAATATATCCTTGTGTGGAGGACCTGAGCAGAAAGAAACATTGTCAGATTGTATTTCTCACCATGAAAGTTGACAGTGGGTACAGAACACCATCATCTCTAGTTTTCATGAACAGTATTTTGGTCAGCAGCTGTTACATGCCTTACTTGCAAAGGTACCCTACCTTCAAAGCCTCTGTGATGTTATCTCCAACAAAATACTGCAATACCATATTTTGTCGTGCTGTTCTGACCTAACTCAATACAGACAGTGTTCAACTCCCCAGATCACTTACCCACTGAAAGCATCTGGTTGTGGATTGCTAAGAGATTAGCATGCCACCACATACCAGCCAATATGATTGCTGAACCCTTGCATAGAGCTGAAGCTACATGGTATGACAGACTTGAATCTGTCAACCAAACTAACCTGAACTTGATGCTCAGTCAGCTTAGAGCCAAGAGTGTACCCAGGATCATCTAATATATGGGGGCGAGGAGGGAGGTTAGTTTACTGTTAATGGCAAAATAGTTTGCAAATTTCATTATACTTGCTACTTGTCAGTATATAGTTTAGTGTTTCAAATGTTTTGAAACAAACATCTAGAGGTTAAACGTTATATCATGGATAACTACTTTTGTCAGAGACAAAATGCTCATCAAGATGATGAAATTTCACCATACTAGCATGGTCTACTAATCAGATGTGCTGTGTATGACATGTCCTAGTAAACTGATAGTGATATTCAATAAGAGAACCTTAATAGTGAATCTCTCTAAGCAGAGAAAGATATTTTTGAAGCAAATAAGGAACTGAAATTTTGCCAGACCTACCTCCTTTCATATGGAGCAGATGTCTGAATTATAGGCAACACACAAGACACACAGACGTTTCAGCATGCCTGCACCTTTCGTCTCTCAGGAGTGTAACAAATACAAAAGGGTGCCTAGTGTAGATGGGAAGCATCAGCAAACAGTTTATATCCAATAAAAGTTGTTCCCCGTGTAGCTGGAGTCAGCCCAAACAAATGTTGGCCATCATGTCTTTCACACAACACTCAACATCAACAGAAAGTGTTGGTTTGTTTCCCATTACTAAAGAAACTTTCTTTTAATCGGAATTTTACGTTCTCATTCAACTGAGCAGTCCCAGATTAGTCTAGTGCAATATTCGTTTAACTGATACGAATTAACAGTAATATTAAAACTCGATGAAAGACAATTACTCCAGCAGCGACTCTCATGTCGCCCTGTTCTGTGCTGATTTCTACCGCCATGCAGCAGCACTACTCAGTCACTACTTGAGTCCTGATTATTCTTCGTGTTTCACTGTTCCTGTTAATACATATCACTAACACAAATATCGCACTACACTAATTAGGACCCACTGTATGAAATGGGTACGTCAAATTTTGCCTTAAAATCACTATGTTTGTAAAGGAAAACAAACTGACTCTCTTCATCGTCCCTAGACGTCGCATGAAAGACATGATGAGCAATATTTATTTGGGCTGACATCAGCTACACACAGCAGAAACGAAACTGCAAATATTTGCCACATCAAAAGAGAAAATGCATCTGACAACTCTCATAATGTACATCCAGGAAAGTTCATGTTGTGAATGACGTCAGTGAATGCTGCTATTAATTCAGGCCAAACATCCACAGTAGCAGGAAAGTGTCTCTCTGCTACAGTTATTAAAAGGTAGCTATTGCATACTAGGAATAATCAACACCTGTCTGACAGGATGGCATTATGACGTAAATGTGGCAACACAATAACAAATAATATTTATTGAGGGTATGATGGCTATTCAGAAAGTAAGGCCCGATCGATTGCACAGTGGAAACCACAGTGAAAATTTGATGAAGCTTTGCATAGATGTGTTGGACAGTTATCTACTATGAACATCGATTGCACCACGTCACTCTTTTCAATACTGATCGCACAGTGAGCGCGTAATGACGCCTGGAAAACGGTCTGTCCCGCCAAGTATGAGTGCCTGTCAGAGATTTCGCCTGATTTCACGCAACCCACACAACGTATCCATCATACATTTCCTTCTTCATGACAATCCTCGCCGCACACTGCATGGGCAATGAGGTGGCTCCTGCAGCGTTTTCGATGGTATGTGTTTCGTCACCCACCATACAGCCCAGAATTGACTCCCTCGGAGTTCCCTCTCTGCTCACATGAACTGCTGGATATGAAGACAACCTTTTAGCACAGACAACAAACTACAGATCTATGTAGAGAATTGGTATCAAGCACAGGCGGCTGCCTTCTGTGATGAGGTTATCGGAAAGTTGGTACAATGCTATGACAAATGTCCCAGTCAGACCAGAGATGTAGAAATTGTAGTTGGAAGGTGTGGCTAACTGTTGCAAATAGAACATTTTTCATTTTCGCTATGATTTTCATTTCGCGACCGATCGGACCTTACTTGCCAAACAGTCCTCGTAACACGTAACTTTGGTTCAGTTTCGTGTGTAATACTTGATGTTCCAAACTCAGTAAAGTGAAATCTAAATAAATTTGCTGTTTCTTGGCAGTCAATTATACTGTCACTGTAACTGAATGTAATACTGCAGACACTCTGTTCATGGTACTAGTTCTGGGTCGGATGTAGTCGTCAGAGTACACTGAGCTGACTGCAGGCACTGAACTTAACTGTCTAGCTGGTGGTTTGTAACTGTGTGAATGGCAGTGGCACGTCATGTTTTGGTGTCTGTGGACGGAAGAATTTCCATGTTTGCCAGTGAAAGGTGGAAGTAACGTAGTTCACGGCTAACAGTGCTCCCTGTGACAGCTCTCCAGACTGTTGGCGTACTTATCTGATGTGCTGAAGAAACTGGCGCAGAAGCAGTAAGAGGTCTAGTTTTGTGAGCACCGTCTGGAGGCTACTGCATGGCTTTAGAAAGCATCGCTCATGCGAAACCCATCTTGTTCTTTTCTCACATGATATACTGCAAACTGTGGATGAAGGGCAACAGGTAGATTCCATATTTCTAGATTTTCGAAAAGCATTAGACACGGTACCCCTCTGCAGACTTAACGAAGGTACGTGCCTCCGTAATAGGTTCCCAAGTATGTGACTATGTGACTGCCTCGAAGACATCTTAAGTAGGCCTAATAGAAACCAATATGTTGTCCCCGATGGCAAGTGTCATTTGAGACAGGAGTAACATCAGGAGTGCCCTATGGAAGTGTGATAAGACCGTTTCTATTTTCTATATACATAAATGATCTGGCAGACAGGGTGGGCAGCAATCTGCGGGTGCTCGCTGATGGTGCTGTGGTGTACAGGAAGGAGTCGTAGATAAGTAACTGTAGGTTGATACAAGATGACCTAGACAAAATTTCTAGCAGGTGTGATGAATGGCAGCGGGTGTTAATATATAAAAATGTAAGTTAATGTGGATTAGTAGGAAAAACAAATGCGTAGTGTTCGGACACAGCATTAGTAGTGTCCTGCTTGAGACCGCCACGTCATTTAGAAATCTAAGCGTATCAGTGCGAAGCGATATGAAATGGAATGAACATGTGAGAATTGTGGTAGGGAATTCGAATGGTCGACTTCGGTTTATTGGGAGAGTTTTGGGAGGGTGTGGTTCATTTGTAAAGGAGACCCCTTATAGGACGCTACTGCGACCAATTCCTGAGTATTCGTCGAGTATTTGGGATCCGCACCAGGTCGGATTGGAAGAAGACATCGAAACAAATCAGAGGCGAGCTGCTAGAGTTGTTACTGGTAGGTTCGATCAGCATGCAAGTGTTATGGATGTGCTTTGGGGGCTCAAGTGGGAATCCCTGGAGGGAAGAAGACACTCACTTCGAAGAACACTACTGAAGGGGATTAGAGAACCGGCATTCAAAGCTAATTGCAGAACGATCCTACTGCCGCCAATATACATTTCGCATTGGGGGCACGAAGATAACATACGAGAAATTAGGGCTCATATGGAGGCATATAGATAGACGTTCCTCCCTCGTTCTGCCTGCGAATGGAACAAGAAAGGGAGCGACTAGTTGTGGTAAAGGGCACCCTCCGCAACGCACCCTACGGTGGCTTGCGGAATATGTATGAAGATGTGGATGTAGTGTAGGTGTAGATGTAGAATCTGGGTCAGAGAACAGTGTCCCAGAGCACAAATAAACACAGAAAAGGATAAGAAATACAGTACTAACTTGAGTGTAGCAGATATTGAAAGTGACCACTATTCATCTTTTGGCACTTTTAGGCCCTGGTCAGCAAGTTGCTGAAGGCGGATCGAAGCTGGACTGCTCGAATTACTGCAGTCTCATCCAAAATGTTCTGCTGCAGTTCTTGAAGACTGTAAGGGCTGTTGCGATACACCTTAGAGCTGAGGGCTCCCCACACAAAATAATCGCAGACTGACAGATCAGGAGTCCGGAACCGCACTGCTTCAGTCTGGAACCGCGCGACCGCTACGGTCGCAGGTTCGAATCCTCCCTCGGGCATGGATGTGTGTGATGTCCTTAGGCTAGTTAGGTTTAAGTAGTTCTAAGTCCAGGGGACTGATGACCTCAGATGTTAAGTCCCATAGAGGTTAGTAGAGGTTAGAGCCATTTGAACCATTTTTGACAGATCAAGTCAGCTGGGTTGCCAGCTACGGCCGCGACCAGACTGGCTTCTGCCAATAACTCCATCGGGCGTGAAATTCTGTAAATGTGCTCCAAGTTTCGGCCGGCTGTATGTGCAGTTGCTCCATCCTGTTGGAAGTAACTGCGCGTCACGAGGTATGGCTATATGGATAGATTCACGTCCAACCGTATCCACTTGTCCATACCATTTTATTTGTCCCATTCTGTACAATACTGTGCACGGAAACAAATGTAAAACTTCGTTATTTTCAATCCTTTCTGCTGTTGCAATTGTAATTGACAGCAGTGTGTTTGTCCAGAGTACTACTTACTTACTTTACTTTACATGCAGCAAGGGCCTTATCGACCATACGCCTGCTCTATGAGCCCCTTCCACTTCTACCTGTCCAATGCGCTGTTTGCCCAGTTGCTGTTGCTGTTCATCCTCATTGTGTCCTCAAGAATGTTATGCCGCCATCCGATTCTGGGTCTCCCTCTTCTTCTCGTTCCTTCTATTGTTCTGCTGAATGCCATTCTAGGTAGTCTATTCTCTGTCATTCTTGCTATATGGCCTGCCCAATTCAATCTTCTCCTCTTGAGCACTTCGACAATGTTACGGTGTTTGTACAGCCCTCTTAATTTTTCATTTCTTCTTATTCTCCATTCCATGTTATTTTCGTCGTATACAGGTCCAAAAATTTTCCTTACTGCTTTTCTTTCGAATATTAACAGTACAGAGTACTAAGATTCTTTCTATTCAAAGTATCAGTTTTCAGAGTTTCGTTATTTTTCCTTTTTTGTGTAAATCGGTGTGCTACTGCTCTTTGTGAAAGCAGTGAAGTCTAAACTGTCGGTGTTTCACGTCTGGCGCTGACGTACCGCCAACCAGCGTCCGGGTGAGGTGGAAGAGGAAGAAACACGAGGTGCAGGAAGACGGCTGGGCCCGGGAGGGAAAGCGTGGACAGTACGGTGCGGCTTCTCCTCCCTGCCCCCACCACGAGTCTCGGTGGAGCAGAGCAACGGTCCGTTGGCGGTCGCTGGCGTGCGGGCCGCCAGTCCAGTGTATGCCGTGCAGGCGCCATGCGGGCCGGGCTCGCACGTGTGTGAGTGCGCGAGCGCAGGATGCGACGTCTGACGCTGCCGCTGCCGCTGCTGCTGGCGCTGGCCGCTGCCGGGCTAGGTCAGTCGTTCGTTTATATCTGCTCCTGGGCGTCTCTTCAGACGTCGCCGCCCTCGTTCCACTTTCTGCCAATTGGTGACCATTATAGGACTGCGACACTTTTGTCTAGTGTTGTGCTGGACGTGCTTCGATATACGGAGTGGGTGTGTTTTGGGTTAAGCATCAGTCGTCGTATCATCTCGTACACCTGTGTTGGGGACTCACGGTTCGGTTGGGCGAGCGATGCAGATCTACCTTGAGAAAACAGCAACATAACCGTGACAAATTTTGTCGATTAGCGTAACAATTACTCGTTATATTAACTGCCAACATACAGTCCACAGCAAAACTTCATCGCCAAGGCTTCGGAATGTTTCTGATTTAATGCATATGCACTGTCAAAAAGCGACGAATGTCGTATCAACAAAATTGACATCGCAGTTGAATTCCCTCAGTATCGAGCTGAAGCCCGATGATGAAATCGCGCCTCTAATTGCACGTTTGTAATTGATTAAAAGAGGCCTTTTTTAAATAAATTTGTCGCTTGACGTTACCTTTCCTTCTCGTTTGTACCATGTTGACAAGGAAATCCACACTAACTTGCGCAAAAATTAATTTAAAAAAGATCATGTTGTACGCAGGTGCTACGGTTACGGTAAATTGTGATTATACATTAACGGTAAAACAGTTGTTTTGTTACGAATCACTGGTGCTTTGTGCTTTACAGCATTGTTTCGATGCTACTCCTTGTCACCGGCTGGTAGATTTGGCAATTCACTTCCACGAACATGTGTTGCCTGACGACGGTATATATGTATATGGAACAAAGTTCCAGATTAAATAACCGCTACAATAGGTATTCCAAAGATTTGTGGTCATATCTTCTCTTACCCATAAAAGACTTTTAACGCAGGCCGTGATCTCGATCATCAGCGTTACTAATCACTATTAAAACACCAAGTAATGTCGTTTTATTGGTTTCTCTTTAAGTTGTACACGGGGGTGTTCCCTGCGAGAGGCTGGAGGAAGCAGCTACATCCCTCCCCTCCTCCCCCCAATTTCCCTCCTAGAATTTTTTCTCACATATCGAACAGTCCCATCCTACCCCTCCTCACTGACATACGTTTTAATTCAGTACGGTGTTAATTTGAAGAGAGCCACAACAGATTTTGACTATAGTAGCAAATGTACCTAGTGCCATTTGTTGTGAGATCTCAAAACTATTTCGTAACTCCTCTTTGAGACTAACATAAAGTACCAGCTTCCCCACTCCCCATCCACCCCTACCCATAGCTCAGGTTGTGAGTACACTCTTGATAGTAAGCATCCTTATAACGTAAACTGGTGACTAATGACTGGGGTGTTCAAACCAACTTACTGGAGTACATCTGCAAACTTTCACAGAATATTAAGCCTCGAAATCTTGTAATATTTCTGTGACACAAAGCGTCACAGCGTTTTGTGCTCACGGACGTTGGTGGCATGTCGAGCCATATCGCTGAATATAAATTTATTACAAAAAACCGCAGTACAATTTTTCGTAAAGTCATCTCATTCCTGTAGTTACTTTCTTCAGTTTGAGTGTACATATAGCTATATTGAGCACCATAAGCTCATCCAAGCGAACCCAGTTCACCGTCGGTTGGTGGAGAGGAGTCGCCAAAATTCCAACAGAACAGGTAGCTAGTAACAGTGAGCCACAGTCGGTCTGTAGTTGTTTTTCTTTATTGCTCCAATAAGGCACAAGATTTCCTCTTCCATTGTTCAGGATGCTGTTATCTTTTATTCAAATGCAATGCGATTATTCCTTTTAGAATTAGAAAATTAATAAATGATTATCTCGTTGACAACTCAAATTCAGTTTCTTTCTATTCCACAGCCCATTTTGTTTTATACTATGCATAATGCGGTGCGACTCTTTATTTCTTTCTCTCAGAAATTGTATTTTCCGAAACTATGTTTACGGATAAGTTCTAGGAATGTTTTAGTTTCGAATTTGCGAGAATAACGCCTTACATTAAAAGTCCTTAACAATGCAGATTGATTAGGCCATTAATTCTTCAGTCTGTTGAACAACGTCATCATCATAGCCCTTTTTAAGGATTAGGCTACTGTGTGTTCCGAACTGACATCTTTTCTGAGATCTTCCAGTATCTCTTTTCCTGTTCAGATTATAATTCAGACTCTTCTGGAGGATTCTATGACCCGATATTCTCAAGCGTTGTTGTCTCCAGTTATCAGAATCATTCATTTTAAAAATATTTCATTATGTTATGTCTCTTCTCGTGTAGTCTTTTTCCCACCTGTTAAACAACACACTGCATA
Organism: Schistocerca serialis cubense; assembly: GCF_023864345.2. NCBI lineage: Eukaryota > Metazoa > Arthropoda > Insecta > Orthoptera > Acrididae > Schistocerca > Schistocerca serialis. Next base: position 236,221,432 of record NC_064640.1, read on the forward strand.
AATATTTGAAAGACAGATGGTTCCTTGGCTTTCGTAAAATTAAAGTCGGTCTACACAGAAATGCATTTGACAGGACGGAGGGTCGCGTGTGTTCTCAAATTTTGCCTCTGTTAATTAAACTGTTCCAATTTCTTGCCTTTTGAATAATACTTAGAATTCGATCAAAGCGCAAGATATGAGTTTCGTAAAGGAAAGCACCAAGTGCGAATCGAAATGATAAGCGCGATGATGACGTGCATCCTCTTTCTTAAGAAATTTCTTTTATATCAAAGCGTCAACGTGAGGTTAGTGTGTCGACCACGCGCGTGTGTTCGTCGTTGTCCAGGCCCGTTGACTTGCATCCTGCTGTCCTTGAGCAGCCGTGTTGCTATCATAGGAAATGCACTCAGGTACAAGCTGTCTGGGCAGAAGCTGTTGCGACTGAGCCGATGAGTACAAATTACAGAAAACATTATGAAATCTCCTCCATTTTCCGGCTTCTTATTACAGATTTGTACGTTTCGGGAAATATCATTTAGTTTATTATTACTGTTTTTCCTCTGTTAGACTTATGTAGCGAAGTTGCTATAGAAAGAGTGCTGATTCATATTTGACATGGTCAGAGAGGTGATTCAAAGAGGTATTTTATGCAGAATCAAGGCATTGTTTCCGTAAAGAAAGTCTAAGAAAATTCAAGTGACATAGGTCATATCACCAGACAACGACAATAATTTGATGCTGATGTCTTTTGCGCTCTGTATCCACAGATCTTTTTCCGCTGTGTGACTTCGACTGTTAGAGTATAGTTTTCCATAAGTTTACCTGTATCTGTAGGACTTAGTGGTTGGAAGCTCAAGCATGTCACGTTCGTTAACTTTTTCAGCGACTCCTCTCTACCATTAACTGTGGACAATTACACAAAAAGCTGTCCATGCCATTACCGGAAACTATTTCTACCATCGAAGATAGCCACTTATCCTGCTAATTTATCTGAATTGAGGGTAGATGGAGCTGTAGCCTCATATACCTTCATATGCGACGAGGCGTGCAAAGAGGACCTTCGCGCTCCAGGAGACGCCTTAATGAAGACATGCTCGTTTCGCGTCCGCAACAGGCTTCAATATTTTTGTTCGGATCTAGCAGCGATTAATGACGACATAACTTGTAAGATCGAACTTTCACTGGAATGATAACTGTTTTATATTAAAGAAGCTATTCAAATGGTTCAAATGGCTCTAAGCACTGTGGGACTTAACATCTGAGGTCATCAGTCCCCTAGACCTAGAACTACTTAAACCTAACTAACCTAAGGACATCACACACATCCATGCCAGAGGCAGGATTCGAACCTGCGACCGTAGCAGCCACGTGGCTCTGGACTGAAGCGCCTAGAACCGCTCGACCACAGCGGCCGGCCAAAGAAGCTATCACATCCCAGGTTAGGAGAGACCAAGTCACCTATATGGTCTCAAAAATAAGCTTTCGTTTCCCATCCGATGACGACTCTGGCTTTGTCGATCTTCGGAATTTTTTCTCAACGGAGCCTAATGTCAATTATGACATACGTGTCTTTACTGCATTTTCGTCGTGGAGGCGAAGTGATAACTTGAAAGTAGCGAGAGTTTGGGAAGTTGCCGTTTTGACGCCGTACGTAGCACTACATCCTAAATTGCTTCAGGACGACGTGGCTTCCTCTATTAATTCCTTGGTTTTTAGAAAAAACCTGATAAACCAGAGAGCTGATAATCCAACTGTGGAAGGACCTGTCTTCTGTGCCACCTAGCGGGAGACTTTCTTTCTCTGATATCATCCATCTGGCCTTAAAGGTTATTTTTTTATACGTTTTAATGCTACACCGACAGCAGAGTTGAGGACAGAGAGAAAGCTCACTCTTTCTCTCTCCCTTCCCTCCCCTGCTCTCCTCTATTCCCTCGTCTCTCCCCGCGAGAGAGAGCATCCTGCGTGGACTACATAAAAGGAAGAATCAGCCATGTTCTTCATGAATGAATGATTGTAGTATTTGCGTCAGGTTCACTTATTAATCTTAAAATTGTTCAAATGGCTCTAAGCACTATGGGACTTAACTGCTGAGGTCATCAGTCCCCTAGAACTTACAACTACTTATTCCTAACTAACCTAAGGACGTCACAAACATCCATGCCCGAGGCAGGATTCGAACCTGCGACCGTAGCGGCCGCGCGGTTCCAGACTGTAGCGCCTAGAACCGCTCGGCCACACCGGCCGGCTATTAATCTTATTTGCTCGTTCTGCAACATAATACACTGAATATATTATTAAAATTTTGTTTATTATTTTGTCTTACACTACGGTACTGATTCTGTTTACTCAGCCTAATCTACCGTGAAACGTGTGCAACTGTGCAGGACAGTTACGTCACTGTTGATTCCACGAATGTTGTAACTCCCAGCAGACACATAGCGGCCCATATTTTAGGAGCAAATAATCATCATCCTTCTGAACCGAATCATTCATAGTGTCTTCCGGTTTAAAGCCACCCAGTTCAAAAACATCCTAAGTTTTCTAGCGGTGCAAATATTCTTCCGATTCCAGTCTCGGGCCAGATTTCGCTGATGCTTCATCTGTCATTCGTAGCAGCCATCTGAATTTCCACGCGTGGAAGATGGTTATGCGTGGGAAAAGTACAGTTGGTCTTCATTTTTTTTTGTACTTCTGGACTGCTTGTTTGGTTCTTTTCACCTTGCAAAATTCAGTATGTGCCAGAATTTGTATTTTCCCTTAAAATATACTCTTGGCGCTCCTTAGATGAACATTCTGTAGCTACGTGAGCTTGGAGTGTGCTTTGTGGTAACCATAGGAAATGTACACTGACGTGAAAAAAGACATGGGATAGCGATATGCACATTTGCAGATGGGGTAGTATCGCATACTCAAGGTATTGGCGTTTATACTCAGGTGATTCATGTGAAAAGGTGTTCGGCGTGATTATGGCCACGTGACGGGAATTAACGGATTTTGAACGAGGAGTGATAGTTTGAGCTGGACGCAAGGGACATTTCATTTCGTAAATCGTTCAGAAATTCAGTATTCTGAGATCCACGGTGTGAAGAGTATGCCGAGAATACCAAATTTCAGGCATTAAGTCTCACCACGTACAACGCAATGGTCGACGGCCTTCACTTGAGGACCGGGAGCAGTGGAGGACCATATTGGTTGGGTCCAAGACGAGTGGAAAACCGTGGCCTGGTCAGATGAGTCCCGATTTCAATTGAGAAGAGCTGATAGTAGAGTTCGAGTATGGTGCAGACCCCATGAAGCCGTGGACCCAAGTTGTCAACAAGGCATTGCGCAAGCTGGTGTGGGCTTTTTGTGGGCTGTGTTTACACAGAACAGACTGGGTCTTCTGGTTGTGATCGGCTAATTGGATACCACCAATGTTCCCAAACAACGATGGAATTTTTATGGATGACAACGCGCAATGTCACCGTGTCACAATTGTTCGCAAGTGGTTTGAAGAGCATTCCGGACAATTCGAGCGAATGATTTAGCCACCCAGATCTCCCGACATGAATCCCATCGAACATGTATGGGACATAATCGAGAGCTCAATATGTGCACAAAATCCTGCACTGGAAACACTTTCGCAATTATGGACAGCTATAGAGGCAGCAGGATTCCATATTGCTGCAGGGGGCCTCCAACGACTTGTTGAGTCTATGAGTTGCTGCAGTACGCCGGCAAAAGGAGGTCCGACACGATATTAAGCGGTGTCCCACGACTTTTGTCACTTCAGTGTATACCAGAAAGAGCTCGTCACGAACACGCGTTTCATGTCTGCCTATTACGTCCCTTCACTCGATGGCTTTGTTGCTCGATCGTACAATGCTGCCTGTACCGTTCCTCAATTTTCCCATCTCAGTCCTTCATTTGAGATGCACCTACAGCCATCTGATGAGTATAACCATTTAAAAGCTACTTCATTTACCCGTGAATGGTTAAGGAAAGCAACGCGCCGAACACAGGGCGTTTACGCATTGCGTGACCCCTGGTCCAAAGACTCCGCTCAACAATCTGCTGCCTGACATAATAGTGTTACAGCTATCCCTAGAAATTGCCAGCAGCGGATTTCCTCACGCGTGAACTTTTCTAAATTGCAGATGTATCAGGTGTTAAGTGTTAACTATCATTATACATTAAATGGAGCCCAACATAAACTTAGAGACGTCTCGATAAGAGGGAATTATAGCTAGCTGGACAAGGTCTTCACATATACGAAATAGTCTGACAGAAATTTAGATATCCAAGTCCATGAAAGTGGATCAGACCATTTATAAAACGGTTAAGTTTTGTCCCCAGGTAATCCGGTCGTGTTTCTTTGTGAATTTGTATTTATGACTTTAGCACACTTTTGACAAGTAATGAAAACAGTGCAGATATCATTTCATAGCTAATGCTTTTACCTAACATGTGATGGTACGCCTTTGTGTCTCTGGTTCTAATCTTGCGTGGTGTTGGGTGAGAAGGACACGTCGCATCGGTCTACTAAGCAAGCAGCAAACAGAATTAGCTAAGGAAAGGACTGAATATGACTGTCACGATAGCAACCAGACCCCCACGTTATGCGCCATGAATCAGAACAGAAGGTGACAGTGATGCTGCCTTCTTGCACTGATAACTGGAAAGCTTGTACGGTATTTGCGGCGGAGACACCACCAAGTCAAATTTAGTTGACTTATTCATTGCACTAGACACCCTTGCTGGTCAGATTGAAGTGAGTTTGTGTTGTAAATGGTGGCCGCAAGTGACGTGTGTTGATGATAGCAAAGAAAGGAGAAATCCAACTTCCTAGTAATAAGATGGCCGTCATTCAACATACCGATCACTCAAAATGGAATGAAGTGATCGTATGGCATTGCAGGCGGGAGGCCCCATCCGGGGAAGTTCGGCCCCCGAGTGCGAGTCTTATTGCAGTCGACGCTACATTGGGCGACTCGCGTGCCGGTGATAAGGATGAAATGATAATCAGGACAACACAACATCCAGTCCACGAGCGGAGAAAATCTCCAACCCTGCCGGGAATCGAAGGCGGCTCCGCTGCATGGGAGGCAAACACGTTACCATTCAGCTAAGCAGGCGGACACCGACCACTGAATTCAGCTGTAATTGCGGAGAGAGATTGTTTTGCTTTTAGTGGAAGATATTAGAGAATAATCTGGTCGTAATGAAATGGATGCTGTCGCTGTTCCTTTGTCAATTTGCAGTGGTGGAAATTGTCGCATACATCGGAGCTATATGTGGATGTCACCGAATCGCTTTAATTTAGCGATATGGAGAAGTGCTTACTTGAGTCCGCATTGAATCAATTAGTTGTTCAGACAACGTTAAATTCTCGAGGAAAAATCTTTTTTATTCTTTTTTAATATGAAACAGTATTTGCAGCAGTAGTTCAGATGAACCACAAATGCGTATGTTCAACACTGGTTACCCTTAAAGTAGCTAATTGTCACGTGCGTGACAACTATTAGAAACTCAGCCTAGTAAACAGAAAAATTTGTACGACAAAGTAGTTGGTATCTTGATTACAAGGAGATTACTCATATGTTCGTAAAATAATTTAATTTGTAGTTTATGATAGGTTTTGTACTTACTACATTAGGATTAAACTTGGAAAACAATCCAGATTAATCGAGCTTTTCACTATGCTACGGATTCTTCTGTTGAAGATCTCTGAAACATGTTAACGCACACCAGTGATGTGGAAACACAATGGAGGCGATGTATTATTTATTTATAATTTGGTTCATTCTTAGTGCAGAGAATGGGAAACGCTGCTGATTAAATAGATTTTCTCTGTAGCCCGGGGACTGGGATCTAATGTAGTGGAAAAAAATAGCCTTGCAGCATATATACATGATATCGACAATGTAAATATTACTATGAACACGTGAAAAATGAATCAGAGCGTTTCATATACAGGGGTTGGACAAAAATATGGAAACGCCAAAAACACAACACATTACCTGTCCTCTTGAAACACAACATAACCGTTGGAGAACAAACACTGTACCGTAGGAGGTACCTGAATAGCCGATATGGTCACATAATCCTCGGGCGTAATGCGACCTTGCAGAGAACACATGAGACCGACGGAGGAATGTGTATCACTGGTAAGTGGTTTTGGAATTCCATCTCGCCCTTCATTTACATACTTTGGGAGCTATCTTCGCGTTGGTTTAGTGCTGAAAAATTTCTCGAGTGGGACATTCAGTTATGCGGTGGCTTTCGCAGCTATCGTCCTCTTATTTTTAGTCATAATCCTCTTCAACGACCGTCTGTCACGATCAATATATACACAATTTCGTCCACGTTTTGAGTTAGCAGATGATATTTTTCCACTTTCCTTGTATGCGGTTTAATTCTTCGATACAGTGCCTCTTGTAACACCAAACACTTAAGCTCCCTTGGTTACGGAAGCACCCATCATACGAAAACCAACAATTTGCCCACCTTCTAATTCACTTCGCTCCGACATGAAGCGCTCAAAACTACACAGAACACTGTTCTAACCACGGCTGACTCTTGCAACATATTGAGGACATCGCCCACGTGCCGGTCGTGGTTAAATAAAACAGCACAACGTGTAGGCTTGGATAGAACCTGAATAATTTATGTTCGAGCATGCATTTTGTTGTGGGTTGGCAGGAGAGCCAACACCGTTTTATTAGAGGAAGCCGAAAGGCACGCGTTTTAGCTCACGCAGGCTGGCGTGAGGTGTGGAACAGGTCAAGGAAATTAGAATTTAGAAAAACGGACGTAGCTGCTGGAATACTTAACTTTAATCCATTAATGATGAGCGTCGCTCTTGACTGTACATGATTCATAATATCAATAGTAACTGAACATGGCGCCTTGCTAGGTCGTAGCAAATGATGTAGCTGAAGGCTATGCTAACTATCGTCTCGGCAAATGAGAGCGTATTTTGTCAGTGAACCATCGCTAGCAAAGTCGGTTGTACAACTGGGGCGAGTGCTAGGAAGTCTCTCTAGACCTGCCGTGTGGCGGCGCTCGGTCTGCAATCACTGATAGTGGCGACACGCGGGTCCGACGTATACTAACGGACCGCGACCGATTTAAAGGTTACCACCTAGCAAGTGTGGTGTCTGGCGGTGACACCACACATTTCTCTCGGAGTTTCCATATCTTTGTTCAACACCTGCAGATTCCGCTCAGAGAGGTATCGCAGTAGTTGAACACTCGTCTCGCACTTGGGTAGAGCGACCTACAATTATTAGCAATACGCATTTTTCAAGCACTACATTTTTCTGTACAACAATGCCAGAATCGCATTACACAGGACGTGATGATTAATTCAGTGAGGGGTAGTTATGAAGTTTCAATTATGACCTCCAAAAATTCAGTCAGTGGTCTTGAAACTTGGAGGCTGTGTTAGTCCTTCTCTGTAGACACTTTTGGATGCGTCATGTATTTCCAAATGACGAATGACATGGTGGAGACCTTGATTGTAGAAGTCAGCATTTTGGTTCTTCATGTTCAAAATGGTTCAAATGGAACTTAACATCTGTGGTCATCAGTCCCCTAGAACTTAGAACTACTTAAACCTAACTAACCTAAGGACATCACACACATCCATGCCCGAGGCAGGATTCGAACCTGCGACCGTAGCAGTCCCGCGGTTCCGGACTGAGCGCCTAGAACCGCCAGACCACCGCGGCCAGCCCGGCTCTTCATGTGAGGTGTCCTTTCTTTTGGTATTTATTTTTCAAATTTTATGTTTACTGAAACTTGGCAGATAGCCGAAGTCAATTCACTGCAGTAAACAGTGTTGCAGAATATGCCAGCAGTGAGCAGGAAACTGATTCCCACGGAGGCAGAGCTAACAACCGCACCATATAGCACAATGATGAATCACGAGCGTGGAGAGCGGGACGCCATCCTTGGCAGCGGATTTTACTCGACAGTGAAGAAGTAGAGGAACTACTAGTGTTTTGGCGTGAGGCAGAGATTTCACTGGATTAAAATATTAATAATTAAAGTCATCTTTTGGCATAACTGGTACTAGGAGAAGTGTACGGGTCATCAGAGTTTCACTGCAATAATAACGCTATGCATTAAACCCGAATTAAATAAAAAATGAATATTGTTAACGCACCGAATATGTACGAAGAGCTACGAAGTGTTATGATGTTAGCAAGAGATTTCGGCTGCGCCCCAAGCTCGCCAGTCTGCGATGGGACGTACTCTGAGGCAGTTTGTAAGTGAAAGTCGGCGATAGAATTTATTAGTCACTGTTCAAACAGTGTTCGGCTTTACCATGCTCTTGGAACTTATTTATTTTGTGAAAGAAATAGTTTTATGGTCCTGGCAAATAAACACATCATAATGGCATCCCATGACGTATAACAATTAGCTGCCTGCACCACTAATTAGAATCGCAGGTCACCTGTTTCCATCTTATGAAGAATCCAATACAATACCAGATCTTTTGGGGGCATCATCTACGAGAGATTCACAGAGCACAGGTTGGAGGAAACCCTATGCGCTGATTCACTAAAGTAGTCCAAGAAAGGATCATCTTTGTTGTGGACTGGCAAGACAGCCAATCCACTATGGCAGGAAGCCGAAAGGCACGCGTTTAAGCTCACGCAGGGGCTGGCGTGAGGTCTGGAGCAGGTCAGGGATATGAGACTAGCAAAAATAGTACGTATCTGTTGGAATATTTAACTTTAATCCATAATTGGTGAACATCGCTCTTGACGGTACATGTTTTACAGCATCAGTAGTAACTGGTAATGGCGCCTTGCTAGGTCGTAGCAAATGACGTAGCTGAAGGCTATGCTAACTATCGTCTCGGCAAATGAGAGCGTATTTTGTCAGTGAACCATCGCTAGCAAAGTCGGCTGTACAACTGGGGCGAGTGCTAGGAAGTCTCTCTAGACCTGCCGTGTGGCGGCGCTCGGTCTGCAATCACTGATAGTGGCGACACGCGGGTCCGACATATACTAACGGACCGCGGCCGATTTAAAGGCTACCACCTAGCAAGTGTCGTGTCTGGCGGTGACACCACAATCTTAACTAGCGCAGACCCTGGTGGGAAGACCTGACCAGTGTACTGTACGACACCAAAACCACTTTCTACGGAATCTCGACTGAACTGGCAAACTTGTATGAAAGTTCAAATATGCGAGGGCAGTTTGCATTCAGGAATTGTTCCACCTCGAAAATCACGTTGTTGTGATTCCGGAAATGTCTGCTATGCATTGCCTTCTACATTCGAATAGAGTGTGGCTGTCCTATTCAGCTTGATGTGGTGCGTTGTCGTGGGCCAAAAACACCCCATTCCCGCGGCGCTTCGTCTTGACATCATCCCGTAAACTCGTCAGGAGTTGTTGGTAGTTTATTACCGTAACAGTTTATGAGCATAATCTGTTGGCACTATACCATTGGAGGCCAAATAAATACTCGGCATTAACTTATTCGATGATATTTCGTCGATGGTGAGTCCACAGGTTTATATTGCTTGTTTCTCTCCTTCTAGTGAGTCATCAGGCAACCGTCCATGGTGATTAGGAGGCTAAAGAAGTCATATGATCTGACCCGACATACCTGCAAAATTTCATCTGTTGCTTTGGTTCGGCGGGCTGCTTGAATTGGTGTGGGCAGTTGCAAAAACCAGCAAGTGGCGCTCTTTATCATACAAATTGTTGTTTAAGGTGAGCTACGTGACTGATTTTCGCTGTTTCCCCTATTACCTCGATTGTGATACAGGGTGACAATTATTGATGTATGTGGAAAAAAATGTAAATTAGTTACAAACTACGCCGTGCGCACACTTTATTCAACGTGTAAACGTCACTGCACGCCTACGGGCTGAGGATGACACGGCGGCCGGTCGGTATCGTTGAGCCTTCCGAGGCCTGTTCCGACGGAAACGCCACTGCAGATATTCGGATTTAGGGTACGACGTGTTCGGTATGCCTCTCATCATGGGCGATGATGTGGCGCAGACGAATAGCGAAATTCTGCATGATCTGATGAAGTGTCGGAACATCGATATTGTCGATGACCTCCTGAACGGCTGTTTTCAGCTCAGTAATCGTTTTGGGGTTATTGTTGTGTACCTTGTCTTTAATACAGTCCCACAAAAAGGAGTCGCATGTGTTCAAATCGAGAGAATATGGCGGCTAATCGAGGTCCATACTAATTGCCTCTGGGTACCCCAGAGGCAGAATACGGTCCCTAAAGTGCTCCTCCAGGATATCAGACACACTCCCGTTTCGATGGGGTCGAGCCCCGTCTTGCATGAACCACATCTTGTCGAAATAAGGGACTTTTGGACAATGGGAATGAAATTATCTTCCAAAACCTTCACGTACCGTTCGGTAGTCACCGTGCCATCAAGGAATATCGCAACGATCATCCCGTGACTGGACATTGCACACTACACCGTCCGTCGTTGAGAGTGAAGAGACTTCTCGATCGCGAAATGCGGATTCTCAGTCCCCCAAATGCGCCAATTTTCTTATTGAGGAACCCATCCAAACGATAGTGGGCTTCGTCGCTAATCCAAACCATACATGCGCATACTAATTCACATTATGCCCCGAGGCCAACAGCGCGGTTTGAACGTCCTAACGCAAACCATTCAGAAGTTATGACGATTTTATTTCATATAATTTAATAATTATCACCCTGTACATCGACCTTCGAGTACCAGAACGACCAGTTGTCTTGCGATTCCCGACCGTTCACAGGGACATGCTCCGCCACTTCTTTCTTCATCATTGTTTGACAACGTCGGAAACGTCTGGGACACCTTATCACTATTTCATATGATGGCGCGTTGTTGCTGTATACTTCTGTCAGCTGTACATGGATTGTTGCAGCGTTGTTCCCTTTAAAATGCAGAAAACTACTTTTGCCACAATGCTCCATTTTACCAGTGGAATGCGCCATTTTATTTGGGATCCTCAAGCGGCGTGCTACTGTACGGTGATGCAGAGCTTTCAGTGCACATGCGTATAACCACGAACAAACAACAAAGTTAATTACGGAACATTACTGTTTCTATGTGGTAATTAAAATGATGTGAAATGTTAAGACTACCCTCCGTAAGTGGCCCCCGATATGCTGAGTACCAACCTACAGAACACACCTATCATCAATTACCAGTCTCGCCGGCCGAAGTGGCCGCGCGGTTAAAGGCGCTGCAGTCTGGAGCCGCAAGACCGCTACGGTCGCAGGTTCGAATCCTGCCTCGGGCATGGATGTTTGTGATGTCCTTAGGTTAGTTAGGTTTAACTAGTTCTAAGTTCTAGGGGACTAATGACCTCAGCAGTTGAGTCCCATAGTGCTCAGAGCCATTTTTGAATTACCAGTCTCGATTTCGCGAATCAACATTTGTAGCCGGGAAACCGGCAACCGAAAGAATGTAGTGTGAAAGTGAATCCACAGAGCGTACGACTAAATCTTTATGGTCAAGGTTTTACCAGAGTAAACGCGATTTGTAAATCTGGGATTGAAAATCAACATTGTGTTCAACACAGTGTAATGCGAATTTGTGGTCCAAACTGAGTGGTCTGCGAGTTGTTAAATAATTTCTTTCTCATGTTCAGGACATCAGTTGGAGATTTGCATTCATTGTCAGTGTGTTTCTCACTAGCCAACGGCCTTTCCGTGTGTGTACTGTATGTGTGACCGTCCAGGTCCGCTGAACGCTGTTGGCAGGCGGGGTGCACTCAGCTCTTGTGAAGCCAATTGAGGAGCTACTTGACTGTGTAGTAGTGGCTCCAGGCATGAAAGCTGACAACGGCCGGAGATCGGCGTGCTGACCACATGCCCTTCGTATCCACATCCAGTGAGGCCTAACTGCTGTGGATGACACGGCGGTCGGTTGGCACCTTTGGGCCTTCCGAGACCTGCTCGGACGGAGTGTTTCCCACTACATATAAAATATTACCTACTTCAGTATACAGACGTAAAGTGGCAACAAAAACAGAATAAAAAGATTTCGGATTTTCTTTAAATGCACAGATATCTCATATGAGAGACTTGCAGACTTTTCTGGGAAGTATATACCACGCGGAGAAGTCTTAGCAGCTGTCCAGTCCCTTACGATGAAAGAGAGTTGACTTAAATTAAAATCACGTTTCCAGTCATGGATTAATATGACTTTGGTAATCATTAGCTCAGTGATAGTTGCCACGGTCTTGTAAACTTGTTAATTAAAAAGACGATGAAATTAAACAGTCAATCTGTAGAAGTTAGGGGCCATTGCCTCGAAATTCAAGCTGCAGTCACTTCATTGCGCAAGGACAATAGCCCTGCCCGCATCTGGAGAACTGGCGCCACCACCAGGTTCTTTTTATAGCATTATGATGGTCGCATCCGTGTTTGGCGACATCGCGGTGAACGCACATTGGAAGCGTGTATTCGTCATCGTCATACTGGTGTATCATCCGGAGTGATGGTATGGGGTGCCATTGGTTACACGTCTCGGTCACCACTTGTTCGCATTGACGGCACTTTGAACAGTGGACATTACATTTCAGATGTGTTACGACTCGTGGCTCTACCCTTCATTCGATCCCTGCAAAACCCTACATTTCAGCAGCATAGTGCACGACCGCATGTTGCAGGTCCTGTACGGGCCTTTCTGGATACAGAAAATATTCGACTGCTGCCCTGGCCAGCACATTCTCCAGATCTATCACTAATTGAAACCGTCTGGTCAATGGTGGCCGAGCAACTGGCTCGTCACAATACGCCAGCCACTACTCTTGATGAACTGTGGTATCGTGTTGAAGCTGTATGGGCAGCTGTACCTGTACACGCCGTCCAAGCTCTGTTTGACTCAACGCCCAGGGGTATCAAGGCCGTTATTACTGCCAGAGGTGGTTGTTCTATGTACTGATTTCTCAGGATCTATGCACCCAAATTGCGTGAAAATGTAATCACATGTCAGTTCTAGTATAATATATTTGTCCAATGAATACCCGTTTATCATCTGCATTTCTTCTTGGTTTAGCAATTTTAATGGCCAGTTATGTATCTGCCCTTATACTCGTTACACCCTGTGTACGGTGGGCAAATAAACTGAACCGAAAATATTTTATGTACCTTACGGTAGGAAACCAACTTACATTTTCCACGCCTGGGGTGGATGAAGTAAGTTGGATTGCCCCTGTTAAATTTCATGAAATATTTTCTGAGTCCGGTTTATTTTGACCACTCCATACAATCGAACAAGCGGTAAAATTTAACCAAATCTGGCTGAAGATGAGTTTTAATTGCGACAGAACAGAGGCACAAGAGAAGCTATATCAATGTTACAAGTTCTTATAGATAAAATGGTGGACATACGAAAACTTTTGTTTACTGTTCGCATAGATATATAAAAAACTTCTAATAATGTGAACTGGCATATGTTAATGAAGATTATGTCTAATATCGCCCTAATCGTCAGAGACTGACGAATAGTATATGATTTGTATAAAACCCAAAACGGTATCATACACGCAAAACTCTTCCATCTGGTGAGCAAGATGTATGAGACAGGCGAAATACCCTCAGACTTCAAGAAGAATATAATAATTCCAATCCCAAAGAAAGCAGGTGTTGACAGATGTGAAAATTACCGAACTATCAGTTTAATAAGTCACGGATGCAAAATACTAACGCGAATTCTTTATAGACGAATGGAAAAACTGATAGAAGCCGACCTCGGGGAAGATCAGTTTGGATTCCGTAGAAATGTTGGAACACGTGAGGCAATACTGACCCTACGACTTATCTTAGAAGCTAGATTAAGGAAAGGCAAACCTACGTTTCTAGCATTTGTAGACTTAGAGAAAGCTTTTGACAATGTTGACTGGAATACTCTCTTTCAAATTCTAAAGGTGGCAGGGGTAAAATACAGGGAGCGAAAGGCTATTTACAATTTGTACAGAAACCAGATGGCAATTAGAAGAGCCGAGGGGCATGAAAGGGAAGCAGTGATTGGGAAGGGAGTGAGACAGGGTTTTAGCCTCTCCCCGATGATATTCAATCTGTATACTGAGCAAGCAGCAAAGGAAACAAAAGAAAAATTTGGAGTAGGTATTAAAATCCATGGAGAAGAAATAAAAACTTTGAGGTTCGCCGATGACATTGTAACTGTCAGAGACAGCAAAGGACTTGGAACAGCAGTTGAACGTAATGGACAGTGTCATGAAACTAGGGTATAAGATGAACATCAACAAAAGCAAAACGAGGATAATGGAATGTAGTCGAATTAAGTCGGGTGATGCTGAGGGAATTAGATTAGGAAATGAGACGCTTAAAGTAGTAAAGGAGTTTTGGTATTTGCGGAGCAAAATAACTGATGATGGTCAAAGTAGAGAGGATATCAAATGTAGACTGGCAATGGCAAGGAAAGCATTTCTGAAGAAGAGAAATTTGTTAACATCGAGTATAGATTTAATTGTCAGGAAGTCGTTTCTGAAAGTATTTGTATGGAGCGTAGCCATGTATGGAAGTGAAACATGGACGATAACTAGTTTGGACAAGAAGAGATTAGAAGCTTTCGAAATGTGGTGCTACAGAATAATGCTGAAGATTAGATGGGTAGATCATATAACTAATGAGGAGGTACTGAATAGGATTGGGGAGAAGAGAAGTTTGTGGCACAACTTGACTAGAAGAAGAGATCGGTTGGTAGGACATGTTCTGAGGCATCAAGGGATCACAAATTTACTATTGGAGGGCAGCGTGGAGGGTAAAAATCGTAGAGGGAGACCAAGAGATGAATACACTAAACAGATTCAGAAGGATGTAGGTTGCAGTAGGTACTGGGAGATGGAGAAGCTTGCACAGGATAGAGTAACATGGAGAGCTGCATCAAACCAGTCTCAGGACTGAAGACCACAACAACAACACGCAAATGATGAAGTATGAAAGGATTACATACAGGAAATAGTACATCAGGGATGTAATATACCACCAGTGTTGTTCGACCTGTATAATGAGAAAGGCATTGAGGAATGTAAAGAGGAT
Source organism: Schistocerca serialis cubense (assembly GCF_023864345.2). Classification (NCBI taxonomy): domain Eukaryota; kingdom Metazoa; phylum Arthropoda; class Insecta; order Orthoptera; family Acrididae; genus Schistocerca; species Schistocerca serialis. The sequence continues at coordinate 236,236,441 of NC_064640.1, forward strand.
ATGGAAGGGATGAAAACTGACGGAGTGTAAATCAAAATAATAAGATTTGCTGACAACATAGCTGTCATTAAGGAGAACTAAGAGATACGACAATAAACGTTAATTAAGCCTAAATTATGGTATTCAACTACCAACACGTCACAGTAGACATCAGAGCTAATCATATACCACTCAGACAAACATCTTCAAGTACACTGGTGTGCAAAAGTAAGTTTCGCGTGGTGTCACTTCCAAGTAAAATAGCTCGATGAAATTTGAAGCACACATAGAAATGACTTCTACAGTATAGAACAGAAGATAACTGAAAAGAAATACGCAGTAAGACGAACAGAAATAATACTCTTGTTCAGAGACAATAATTACACTAAAATATCCACGATGGTCCCCTGGACATTAGAAAAGGTGAGACATGGCTCTTAAAATGGTGTGTGATCACCACGGACGGCAGTGCATGTCCTGCAACGTGCTAACACGCTGGCAACAAGGATAGTAAGGAGTTCTTGCGATAGGGTGTTCCATTCCTCCATTTGCTTGGTTGACAACCGCTGGATTGTCGTTGGTATGTGTGGACATGCTGCAATATGTCTTACTAACGCATCCCATATGTAGTCGATGACATTTAAGTCGGTAAGCTTACCGTTTTCAAAGATGTGGAGGTTAGTACGCCTATGCAGTATTATGTTTCCCGCAAAACAGTTGGACCCACTGAAACGATCATGTTCGACAATGTTCTTTTTGCGTGCATTATGAAACCTTATACGGCAAGAGGCGGGAACATGCATTGTACCCAGGAACACCGTCGAACATTAACGTTTTGGCGGTCCAGGTGTTATTGTGCGACCGTCCGATTCCCCGACATATACGGGACGATCAAAAAGTTTTCGTTAGAGGGTGTTGCTGCAGCGCATATGCAACCCAATGCGACAACGATGCGGGTGTACAAGCACTGTCATGTAAGCAAGGGTTTAATATGGCCTTCGAAAAGAAACTTTTTGATCGCCCCTTAGGTCCCATCGAGCACGTATACGATGCGTCAGGGAGAAGTTTTTTAGTATGACCACATGCATCAACGACCATCCAGCAGTTGTTAACTGAACTGATGGAGAAATGGAACTCCCTACTACAAGGAGACGTTACGAACCCTGTGGCCAGCATGGGAGCATATTAGAGAGCATGTTGTGCCGTCACACCTATAGTGTCCAGATGACCATCATAATTCAGGGTGACTTCAGTGTAATTATTGCCTCTGAAAAAAATTCATTTCTAATGTAATTTTTCAAGCTTTCCCAGTGAAGCGTTGTCATCTTGATTAATCGGGTATCTGCCGGTTATTCGCGTCTTTTCTGCACGATATTTCAACTGGGTGACTCGCAGTCTTTTTCAGGTGCTGTCTGATACTGATTCCTGTGTGGAACGAGTCCGGTATTTGTGCCTACGTTGTGCTAGGGGTTCCCTCTGTGGTCCGCGTCGCTTGTGGCGCTCTGTCCGTGGTGTGCGCCGACCAATAGCAACGGCTATAGCGTTTTCTTCTAGCCGCGACTGTTCCGAACGCTGTGAGCGTACTTTGTGGTTATTATCCGTTGTCAGTACAGCTGAATTAAGTTGTGAATGGCGTCCTAGCAGTGCTGGAAGTTCAATCTTCCGATTGTCGTCATTTGAGTCCTTCCGTGAATTAGGACGTTCTGTGTCGTGTTAGGCATTCCGTCTGAAGTTCTTGCCCCCCAGGAGTGGCTGCAGTGATATTTTCAGGCCGATTGTGTTGAAACTGTCGCTCGCGACTCGAAAGAGCGTCCTCAGATACTGTGTCTACTGTCTGACGTGCCATTTCACGTACGTCCTTTATTGCATATAATGGGCTGTTATCTCTATTTCCATCCTTATACTTGTGTCCCTTGGTGTTTGGATGTTGCCTGCGTTGCATCTTCAGAAGATCGAGTGCTGGGTTCGCGAATAACCGGCAGAAACCCGATTAATCAAGATGACAAATTCTTTTCTATTCGTCTGACTGCGTGTTTCTTTCAGTTACCTTCCGTACTAGACTGTAGCAGTTCTTTCTATGTATGGTCCAAGTGTCATCGAGTTCTGTTACTTGGCAGTGACACATTCTGCTAAAGTTACTTTCGTCCATAAGTTTTGCACACAAGTGCAGACTGGAAGTAAAACCGACGCAAAGAACAGAATTGTACAGACCGTATCACAAGAAAAAGCGACGCTTATATTAGGGAACCTAAATGTAGAGACCAAAAGAGATTTATTAAGAGCTCTGCCTGGATCAGTACGTGGACTATTAGTGCATGAGACAAGAAACATCTGGATGAATTTAAATGATATAAAAGGATATAAAAGATGTCATGGATAGATAAACTCACAAGTCCAGAAGTTCTTAGAAGCACAGGTGAAAAAATATCTCTTGTACCATCAGTGAGGAAAAGAAGAAGTTAATTAATTGAACACCTCTACCGACACAACAGTTTTCTAGTTAACATAATGGCAGAAATAAATTCGAAATAGGTCAATATAAAAAGGGAAGAGAAACATCTCAATCGAGTTTCAGTAAGGAATGTTATCACCTTTATCACCAATATAAGTTTCATTATGACGCAGAATGGTGTTAATGCATCCATTAGCCGGCCCCGGTGGCCGTGCGGTTCTAAGCGCTACAGTCCGGAACCGCGGGACTGCTACGGTCGCAGGTTCGAATCCCGCCTCGGGCATGGATGTGTGTGATGTCCTTAGGTTAGTTAGGTTGAAGTAGTTCTAAGTTCTAGGGGACTGATGACCTAAGATGTTAAGTGCCCTAGTGCTCAGAGCCATTTTTGCATCCATTATCTTTGTGGAGTGGCTTTCATCCCTTGCAGGTCCGGGGGATGGGATTAAAATCAGTAGGGTATCAAAAATTGTTCAATTGGCTCTGAGCACTATGGGACTTAACATCTGTGGTCATCAGTCCCCTACACTTAGAACTACTTAAACCTAACTAACCTAAGGACATCACACACATCCATGCCCGAGGCAGGATTCGAACCTGCGACCGTAGCGGTCTCGCGGTTCCGGACTGAGCGCCTAGAATCGCGAGACCACCGCGGCCGGCGGAAGCGCCTAGAACCGCTCGGCCGGCCGTAGGGTATCGCACAACGGCTTGTCACCTGCGCACCTTAGGATGGAATTGCAACTGCTTCTCAGTATCGGTCTTCTATAATAATGTTTTCGTGATAATCGTCCTTGAATCTCTCGAAGCAGGACGACTGGAACATTACCTACAGAACATTTATGGTCCGCTCTGGAAACGGTGCTTTATATTTTGCTGCGATCCAGTTCACATATCCTCTACTGGTAAACGCCTTCTGATGCAATGATAAGTGATAGAAGCTGGTGCATATATATGCTAGCATTTTAAGCAACACGTATCTTCATATTTCCGCAAGAGTACTCATCAAAGAGGAATTTATTTCATTGTATCTCTTAAGGCCTGTCCTATCTAATGTTGCGAGGATCTGTACATTAGGCGTGGATGAACGCACGTACTCAGACCAGAATGGACTTTCGTTCAACATTATATTTATGACCCTGTTCATGATGTAAGCATATTCCAAGTGTACTAACTGTGCTTATCCCTACAATGTCTGAACATAACCTAACCAAACATAACCTGCACGACACCCTCCGTACGGAGATGCATTACGTCAGAGGATGCTATGCAAAAGAAACAAGAAAATAAAGAAAAACTGTTTTCCAAGTCTGCTTCTCTTCTGAGATTTGACATAAGATTTTTGTTATCCAGTTAGATACAAACATTGTTGAAGGCGTCTGAGAAACGTACTTGCAGATACGTGTCGGCCAGTGTCATCCTCATCGGCAATGTGCCACTGATTTACATATACAAGAATTGTACAAAAAATAATAAAATGTTTTAAAAATAATTCTTTAATAGAGTGGTTAGTAGGTGCTATGAAACATACTTAATAAAATGAACATCCCACAATTTTTTTTTCTGATGTTATTCACTGTTTTCGAGTAGTACCATGGGCAGTCAAATGAAAACGAAACAGATGGAAAAAATAAGTAAACTGATTATTGTTTCAAAAGTAATCACTATAACTGTTAATACATTATCCCACTTTGAGACACACCGGTTAATAACTTCATGGAAAAATATTTACGGTTGCCTACAGAACCATGATTGTACCCAAGCGTGCACCTTTTCGTCCAAAGCACATCTGCGAGTAGGAATGTCTTTCTTCAGGGCTCCAAAAATATCTTAATCGCATGGGGAGAGATTGGGACTGTGGGCGGGGTGTTTAAGAGCTTCCCATCGAAATTTCTGCATCCTAAGTCGAAACAACCTTGGCGACATGTGGGCCGCCAAGAAAGATACACGTGGCCGTTGATGTGCTTTGGAAGAAATGGAGATTCTCTTTTAGTTAGGTGTCAAGCGAATAGCTACCTGAAAAACTGTAACTGAAACGCCACTTATATAGTAGATCAGTCAATACTAGAGTCCTCAATATTGCAGAAGTGCAAAACTTGAACAATACCGCCAAGCATACTTTCACATCAAGAACGACGTGAAATGCAAACATTGAAAACTCTCTTCTTGCAACTGTGAAACATAGTCAAAGTTTCGTAAAGTCTTATGCTATCATGGGGCTTGTTATTTTTTTGTGGACACTATGGTCACTTTGCAAGGAAAGGTAGTTGGTAAGAGATGTGAAACTATTTGAGTAATCGTGTTCATTTATTGATGTAGGCATGTTCGCAATAGGAGACGGTATGTTCCAAGATCATAATGTTCCAATTCACACAGCTGTAAGTCTTCAAAATTTCTTTAATTAGCATGATGATGAAATAGTACGTCTTCCCTGTCATTTACAGTTTCGAAATTGAATATTATTAAGTCAGTACGTATGGCCTGTGTTTGAAAAACAGTCAGTAGGCATCCCTTCTTGGAAATGGAACAGTTTCTTTGCGACAGATGGCATAAAACGTTGGTTACTACCATTCAATCTATCGTCAGGAGGGTTCTGGTTGTTTCTGACTCCAGAGCTGGCTTTCCAAAATAGAAGCTAGGTGTTTACCTTATTTTGTCCAGCCTCATATTTTCTGGTGAATTGTGCAGATATGTCGAAATGTATGTTAGATATCGACTGCCGGCCGGTGTGGCCGTGCGGTTCTAGGCGCTTCAGTCTGGAACCGCGTGACCACTACGGTCGCAGGTTCGAATCCTGCCTCGGGCATGGATATGTGTGATGTCTTTAGGTTAGTTAGGTTTAAGTAGTTCTAAATTCTAGGGGACTGATGACCACAGAAGTTAAGTCCCATAGTGCTCAGAGCCATTTGAACCATTTAGATATCGACTTCTAGTGTAACTCCGAGAGACATTTAGTAGTCTGTGAACGTTCTTTCCCAGTTTTAAAGACTATGGGAGACCGACAATTGGGCCAACTTACAACAGTGTCCTGAGTTTGTGTTACATTCATTCCTCCGGGTACACTCCAGATTAGTTATTTGGACACATGTTCTGAAGTGTTCACTTTGCTTGCAATCACCCATCGCAGAAGAACTGTAAAAGTCATGCACTAAGTGTGTCTGATGGGAACGTTACGTGCAACATTAACCAGTAGTATGGCGGTGAAGCATCAGCAGAGCGGGCAGTATACTCCGTGGTGGTGGCGGCTGTAACAGTCCCGTTTCTAGATTCCCGGTCCCGACATTGTCGGAGCAATGGCTGGTCGCTGCTGATTGGCCACAATTCAAACTTCTTGTGCGGATCTTTGCTACTGGCTGTTGCTAAGATACCAAAAGCCTTGTAAAATACAGGGATGTTTACAGGGCATCACCTGGCAGTCAGAATATTAACTTCTGACAGTGAAAACACTGGTAATGCTCATCGAAAACTTGGATTTCAACTTTAATTTGATGCGACGCACGTACTAGGAACTTTATATTCATAATGACCCAATTTCCTTAGGTCCTCATCAATTATCCTAGGTGTCTCACGTAACCTGCACTCACACAATATTTCAAAAACGCTTCAAACGCTGATATAAATTTTTCAGCTATTGATAAAACACAAAAACGCATTCATTTTTTGAAACGTATTACATAGTTGAAAATTTGTTATCCAACGATATATTACAGTGACTACAGCAATATAACGCTTGTTATTCCTTAAAATAAAACTTGTCGCCGCTGTAGGTGGAAGTATGCTAACTGCGAATCGCAAAGCTGCCAGCTCAGAGCAGTGTCCGTTTTGCCGGCCGTTGTGGCCGAGCGGTTCTAGGTGCTTCAGTCGGGAACCGCGTGACCGCTACGGTCGCAGGTTCGAATCCTGCCTCGGGCATGGATGTGTGTGATGTCCTTAGGTTAGTTAGGTTTACGTAGTTCTAAGTTAAAGGGGCCTGAGGACCTCAGATGTTAAGTCCCATAGTGCTCAGAGCCATTTGAACCATTTGTCCGTTTTGTCATCCTATATTTACGCGGTAGACGATAAAACTGCAGTGTTTCGGTAATATGGGTTCCACGTTTGTCATATGTCCAATGTCTTATGTAGAAAAACATCGGAGAACGCATTACAAGTATTATATCATCGCGCCCTGGCATTATGTAATAGACTCCAATGCACATCTAAATTCTGTTAAAGAAAATATGATCACCCCTAATGTAAGGAAACCAATCTAAAACCACAACGAACTGTATTAGTATGTTTAAATGACTTAAAATAACATTGTACCAGCGCTAACCGCCGAACATGAATGCATATTGTAATTCTGCAGGCTTTCGCGGCCGTTGTCACTGAAGTTAGTAGAAATATGAGGCGGCCTAATAACCCAGAAGATTTGAGCCCCATGAATGCATATTGCTACTTCGTGTATGTCAAAGTAAAAAATGTAAATGTCGTGTGACTAAGGCCTCCCGTCGGGTACACCGTTCGCCGGGTGCAAGTCTTTTGATTTGACGCCACTTCGACGACATGCGTGTCGATGGGGATGAAATGATAATGATTAGGACAACACAACACATAGTTCCAGAGAGGAGAAAATCTCCGACCCACCCGGGAAACGAACCCGGGCACTTAGGATTGACATTCTGTCGCGCTGACCACTTTTTTTTTTAAATCTCATTTTGTTCTATATTGTTCGTTGAATTTGTTCGGGGCGGACGTCCGATGACACCCGTTCAGGTTCTTCGGTTATCCGTTCACTAGGTTTCTTATTACAGAGGGTAACAAACCCTCCGACCGAACACGCTGAGCTACCGTGCTGGCCCCACTCAGATACCGGGGCCGGACGTCAAAGTCAAATAGCATAATAAACGGGTAATACGGGCAGTAATTGATTACTGAAAGTAACTTCGTTTCATATCTGTTGAACTACGTTGTCACTGCGTAAATGTTGAATCAGTATTGACGGCGCATTGAAACTTTTGCATAAGTACATGCTGTTTCGTTAGATGTGTTTGCAGACCACCTTCATACAGGGCGACAAGCGGTACAAAGTAGCGGAAGAAGGTGTACTAGTTTACGTGGCATGATTCTGTCAAATTTGAATACCCAACAGAACGTGGTCTCTTTGTTCAGTCTTATGAAACGTATCCGGACACCCCCAAAAACATACGTTTTTCATATTAGGTGCATTACGCTGCCACCCACTGCCAGGTACTCCGTATCAGCGACCTCAGTAGTCATTAGACATCGTGAGAGAGCAGAATGGGGCGCTCCGCGGAACACACGGACCTGAAACGTGGTCAGGCGATTGGATGTCACTTGTGTCATACGTCTGTACGCGAGATTTCCACACTACTAAACATCCCTACGTCCATTGTTTCCGATGAAATAGTGAAGTGGGACATGAAGGGACACGTACGGCACAAAAGAGTATAGGCTGACCTCGTCTGTTGACTGGCAGAGACCGGCAACAGCTGAATAGGGTCGTAATGTGTAATAGGCAGACATCTATCCAGACCATCACACAGGAATTCCAAACTGCATCAGCATCCACTTCAAGCACTATGACAGGCGAGAGGTGAGAAAACTTGGATTTCGTGGTCGAGCGGCTGCACATAAGCCACACATCACGCCGGTAAATGCCAAACGACGCCTCGCTTGGTGTAAGGAGCCTAAACATTGGACGATTGGGCAGTTGAGAAACGTTGTCTGGAGTGAGTAATCACGGTACACAATGTGGCGATCCGATGGCAGGGTGTGGGTATGGCGAATTCCTGGTGAACGTCATCTGCCGGCTTGTGTAGTGCCGACAGAAAACTTCGGAAGCGGTGGTGTTACGGTGTGGACGTGTTTTCAATGAAGGGTGCTTGCACCCTTTGTTGTTTTGCGTGGTACTATCACAGCACAGGCCTACATTGATGTTTTAAGCTCCTTCTTGCTTCCCAGTGTTGAAGAGCAATTCAGGGATGGCGATTGCATCTTTCAACACGATCGAGCACCTGTTCATAATGCACGGCCTGTGGCGGAGTAGTTACACGATAATAACATCCCTGTAATGGACTGGCCTGCACAGAGTCCTCACCTGAATCCTAAAGAACACTTTTGGGATGTTTTGGAACGCCGACTTCGTGCCAGGCCTCACCGACCGACATCGATACGTCTCCTCAGTGCAACACTCCGTGAAGAACGGGCTGCCATTCCCAAGAAACCTCCCAGCACCTGATTGTAAGCATGCCTGCGAGAGTGGAAGCTGTCATCAAGGCTAACGGTGGGCCAACACCATGTTGAATTCCAGCATTACCGATGGAGGGCGCCATTTTCAGTCAGGTGTCCGGATACTTTTGATCACATAGTGTATAATTAATACAGAAGGCCGTTACGCAACAGAGAAAAGAAGAGGAATGAAGTGCGGCAAATTTTTAGACTATCGTGCGGGATCCAGTTTGTGAAAGTTAGGGCGTTAACTAACACCAAATGAGTCAACATAATCATAACAGAAGCTTCATAGAGAACGTACATAAACTTTGGCACGTTCCACTCAAGCTGTGGCCCTCGAATATTCGAGGAAATGAGTGATTATTATACCAATGGAGTTTATCTTTTGTTTCGGTGTTGTATATGAGTAATTTGACAGAACTGACACAGTTCATAACAGATCACGGCAGTTTCCAAATGCGCACACGAAGCGAGCTTAAAATAGTGCTGTATTCTTCGCCGTTGTGATTTTATACAGATTTGGCAGAATTCATTTTCGCACACATGTCCTTTTACCATGATATTAAATTGTCCTCTTTCTTTTTTTCCATTTTCTCCGCTTAAGCAATGGGTGGATCCATACTTCTGTACTTTATGTTGGGTACGATTATTTTGCATGATGATTCCGCAACTCCATCCTTTGTCGATGACTTTCCAGCCCTATGTTTTCCCAAACAGAGTCAGATTAAAGTATGGTAGACCACTGAATAATTCATTATCGTTTCATTATGCTTGTTGCGTTTTTGCTCTTTGCCACAGGTAAAAACAGTCCAGTTCTCACGTAAATGAGTGGAAAACAAATCCTAGTAACACCGCCTGAATGTCTGGATAGACAGTTTTCTAATACGACTGTCGTGTTCGAACCAAGCACGACGCATCGCCACGTTCCAATCGCATATTAGTTAATGCATTCTGTTGATGAAAACGGGTGCATGAGACATATTCTTGTAAAAGTGTCATGCGAATTTTAAACCGCTAAGTTTTTCATTCCTGCTTTCCGTTCATTTGTCGCAGCAGTAGGCTACGCATACTACGCATACTTCAGTGAAAAAAAAATGGTTCAAATGGCTCTGAGCACTATGGGACTTAACATCTAAGGTCATTAGTCCCCTAGAACTTAGAACTACTTAAACCTAACTAACCTAAGGACATCACTCACATCCATGCCCGAGGCAGGATTCGAGCCTGCGACCGTATCGGTCGCGCGGTTCCAGACTGAAGAACCTAGAACCCGCTCGATCACAACGGCCGGCTCTTGTTAAGCCACACATTTCAGTAGTCAGTGTTAGGCAACGCTTGGTGTGGTGTAAGGAGCAACACCACTGGACAGTAGAAAACTGGAAACGAGTGATTTGTAGTGACGACTCAAATTATACCCTATGACAATCCGGGTTTGGGTGTGACGAATGGCTGGGGAACTTTACCCTCCATCGTGTGTAGAGCAAATTTGAAATTTGTGGTAAGTTCCTATGGGACCAAAGTGATGAGATCATCGGTCCCTAGGCTTACACACTACTTAATCTAACTTAAACTAACTTATGCTGAGGACAACACGCACACCCATGCCCGAGGGAGGACTCGAACCTCCGACGAGAGCAGCTGCGCGAACCGTGGCAAAGCGCCCCAGATCGCACGGCTACTCCGCGTGGCGAGAGCCAACAGTGATGTACGGAGGAAGTAGTGTTATGTTATGGGGATGTTTATCGTATTTAGGATTTAGTCCCGTTATTGCGTTTAAGAAAACACTAAATGCGGAAGGATATGAATACAGTTTACAGTACTGTGTTCTGCGATCAGCTGAGAAACGGTTCGAAGACGATGATTATTTGTTTCAACATGACAATGCACAGTCATAATGCAGCATCTGTGAGGCAACGATCTGTGGACAACAACATTCTGAAAATGGAGGGGGCTGTCTAGAGTCTCTACCTGAGCTCAATGAAACACCTTTGAGATGTTAGAATGTTGACATCGCCCCAGATTGCAGTGTCCAGCTTCACTACTTTCTGTGGTTTCGGCGCCCGCCCCTGGTAGCTGAGTGGTCAGCGCGACGGAATGTCATACCTAACGGCCCGGGTTCGATTCCCGGCTAGGTCGGAGACTTTCTCCGCTCACGGACTGAGTGTTGTGTTGTCCTTATCATCGTCATTTCGTTCCTGTCGACACGTAAGTCGCCGCAGTGGTGTCATCTCGAAAGACTTGCAGCAGGAGAACGGTCTACCCGACGGGAGGCCCTAACCACAAGATATTCCCTTTTCTGGTTCGGCTCTTGAGGAAGAATGGGATGCCATTCCTCCAGGCATTCAAACTTATCTGTAAGTGTCTCTAGCAGAGCTCAAGCAGTCATAAAGGCGAAGGGGGGATATAAACATATTAATGTCCTCTAATACGTGTCCAGATACTTCTGATTAGATTGTGTGTGAGTCCAATGTTAGCCACTGCACCATCTTACACGGTGTATCCGAGAATTTGTAGTATGACACCCATGCTGAGTGAAATGGATTTCTTAACTACAAAGTAGAAGAATGCCACCATGATTGTCTGCAAATTCCGTCTGTAGCACCTTTATTGCCTTGGACAAAAGTCTCTTTCATTGTCAAAGTAAACGATCATATCTCACTTCACAGCTGGAAAGTAAGACGGACTTTAAAGACGAACACTTCATTATTCTGGATGACAACTGTCAACTGCATGAGACAGCCTCGTAAAATCAGAGTGATCGAGAGAAGCTCATCCGTTTCTGGAGTATAGTATTTGGTGCGTAATTCAACAGATGTGTCTGACCTAGTAATACAAATCGAATTATCGTAAAAGAGTGATGAAATACTTCTTGTATTCTAAAAATGTCATATTGAAGTTTACAAGTACATAATTTCATATTACATTCATACTTTTGTCCTTTACCTCGCATACGGAGGAGCGTTTTGCGTGGTAGGTAACAAATATCTGTAGTAAGAAGCAAGAGTTGATTCAGCTAAGTAAGATGATACATTGGGCGCTTGTTTTCTTATGTCCACCCCGTATCATGCCAGAAACAATGGCTGGCCCGGTACAAGTATGATGACTAAAATGTCACATTTAAACACATGTTAGGGAAAAATCAGAACTCGATTCGTATTTACTTCTTAGTTCTACTGAGTGTTAAAAAAGCATTTTCTACTTTGAGAGGTGATGGTATGGACCATCTTCTTCGTCCTTGTACTGTGAAACACATCTCTTCTACCGCAAGTTCATTGCTGTTACGAACAACCTCCAGAAAACAGTAAAGAAATGAGGACATACGCTGATCAGCTAGAACGTTATGACAACCGACCTACTACCGATAACAACACATCCAGGAGATAACAGCGTCACCTGGCGAGGAATGACTGCCACTGTGGCACACGCACAGTTCATGTGGTATCAGTGAGCGTGATGTCCGTTTATAGAATGGGGAAGGCGCGCGATCTATCGGGGTTTGACCGAGGGCACATTGTGATGACCCAGAGGCTCGGAACGAGCATTTCGGTAATTGCACGACTTCGGGTGTTCAAGGAGTGCTGTGGTGAGTGTTTCCAACTCGTGGCAAAACCAAAGTGAACCAACGTCAGACGTCGTTGTTTGGGAGACTACCCCTCATTACAGATGTCGGACGTCGTAGGCTGGGCAGACTGGTAAAGCAAGACAGGTGGCGGAACTGACATCAGACTTTAATGCCTGGCAGAGTACAAGTGTGTCTGAACACACAATACGGTGTGGCCGAGCGGCTCAAGGCGCTTCAGTCTGGAACCGCGTGACCGCTACGGTCGCAGGTTCGAATCCTGCCTCGGGCATGGATGTGTGTGATGTCCTTAGGTTAGTTGGGTTTAAGTAGTTCTAAGTTCTACGGGACTGATGACCTCAGATGTTAAGTCCCATAGTGCTCAGAGCCATTTGAACCATTTTGAACACAATACACCGAACACTCCTAACGATGGGCCTCCGCAGCCAACGATCCATGCATGTGCCAATGTCAATACCACAACATCGGTAACTACGACTGAAATGGGCACCTCATAATCGGCACTGGAAGTTGGCGCAGTGGAATAGCCTTGCATGGTCTGATGAGTCTTGATACCTTCTTCATCGTGCCGACTGCAGGGCGTGAATCAGTCGTATTCCAGGGGAACAGCTCCTTGACACCTGTACTGCTGGATGATTGCAAATGGTTCTAATGGCCCTAAGCACTATGGGACTTAACATATGAGGTCATCAGTCCCCTAGACTTAGAACTACTTAAACCTAACTAACCTAAGGACATCACACACATCCATGCCCGAGGCAGGATTCGAACCTGCGATGAGTCTTGATACCTTCTTCATCGTGCCGACTGCAGGGCGTGAATCAGTCGTATTCCAGGGGAACAGCTCCTTGACACCTGTACTGCTGGATGGATGCAAATGGTTCTAATGGCCCTAAGCACTATGGGACTTAACATCTGAGGTCATCAGTCCCCTAGACTTAGAACTACTTAAACCTAACTAACCTAAGGACATCACACACATCCATGCCCGAGGCAGGATTCGAACCTCCGATGAGTCTTGATACCTTCTTCATCGTGCCGACTGCAGGGCGTGAATCAGTCGTATTCCAGGGGAACAGCTCCTTGACACCTGTACTGCTGGATGGCTGCAAATGGTTCTAATGGCCCTAAGCACTATGGGACTTAACATCTGAGGTCATCAGTCCCCTAGACTTAGAACTACTTAAACCTAACTAACCTAAGGACATCACACACATCCATGCCCGAGGCAGGATTCGAACCTGCGATCGTAGCAGCAGCGCGGTTCCGTACTGAAGCGCCTAGAACCGCTCGGCCACAACGGCCGGCTCTAGATGGATACAAGCTGGCGGCGACTCCATTATGCTCCGGGGAACATTCACTTGGGCATTCGTGGGTCCAGCGGAGCTCGCGCAAAGCACCATGACGGCCAAGAAGTTTCAAAAAAATGTTCAAATGTGTGTGAAATCTTGTGGGACTTAACTGCTAAGGTCATCAGTCCCTAAGCTTACACAATACTTAACGTAAATTATCCTAAGGACAAACACACTCACACACACACACACACACACACACACACACACACACATGCCCGAGGGAGGACTCGAACCTCCGCCGGGGCGCGACCGCTACGGTCGCAGGTTCGAATCCTCCCTCGGGCATGGATGTGTGTGACGACCTTAGGTTAGTTAGGTTTAAGTAGTTCTAAGTTCTAGGGGACTGATGACCTCAGCAGTTAAGTCCCATAGTGCTCAGAGCCATTTGAACCTCCGCCGGGATCAGCCGCACAGTCCATGACTGGAGCGCAAGAAGTATCGTACACTGGTTGCAGACCACGTACACCCCTTGATGACGACGGAAGTGACATTTTTTAACAAGATAACGAGCCATATCACAAGTCCAGGAGTGTGATGGAGTGGTTCGAGGGACACAGTGGCGAGTTCCAATTGATGCGCTGGCTCCTCAACTCGCCAAATCTGAACAAAATCGAATACATCTTGGGATGTAATTGAACTTGTCGTCCTCCCCGGAATTTACGGGAATTAGGTGACTCATGTATGCAGATATGGTGCCAACACCCTCCAGCGACCTACCAAGGCCTCACTGTTTCCATGCCACGGCGCGTCGTCGCTGTTATCAGTGGCAAAAGTGGACATACCGGGTATTAGGTAGGTGGTCATAATGCTCTGGCTGATCAGTGTATTCCTCTGTTATTGACCATGGAGCGAGCAGATCACATGAGAAGCTCTTTAGTTTCACAGTAACACTGTGTTCTCATTTGTTTACTCATTCGTTTACTGCAGTCTGTAGGTCGTTCGTAATAGCAAAGATATGTGTTTCACAGCGGCGGAAATGAATTAGTGTTCGTAACTCTTAGGGCATGCATGTTAGATCCCATGGTTACTGGCACTTTTTTTGTTGTTTTGGTCCTTATTACCACCTCCCACAATACTGAACGCTTCCTTATTGACACGCTGTATAATATACAAACAATTTGAAATCTTATATACTCGTAACACACCTTTTTAATTCATAAGCAGTTTGAATACTCGCGGTTCGTCCAGATATAGGATTAAATAATGATGTGACGTAAGGAAGTGTAGCTGACCTCAGTGCCGACTGTCAGAATCAGTGGAGAATACCGAGTGAACAATCACCGCCACAGCTGCTCAGTACGAAATGATAAAAACTATAGGACATGTAGTGCTTTCGAAATAAATGTTGAAAAACCTTACTTCGAATGCGTAATCTCTTTTGTTTGATGAATAGCTCAGTAATTAGCGAGGCATAGCAGCCAACAACGGTACAGGTGCCGTATCGTTACGGATGTGAGATGGCGACTCGAGCAGTGAGCAGCGGGCAGCATGTGAAGAAAGGGAGTGTGTCGCGGGGCCCGCTGCCGCTCCTCCCGTTAGGATAACTGTAGCCGCGGCCGCCAGCGGCCAACAAGGTCAGCGATGACGCGCCGCCTGCACAAAAAACACACTCCACCGAATTCCCAGCAGCTTATACCGACATTTTCCTTCGAACAAGGATGTTGAGGGATGACACCATGTGTAGCTGCTTTCATATATTACTGTCCGAAATCAGAAATGCTAACTCGACTCTTCTGTGACACGAAATTCCATTGAACTCCACAAGAGCGGTCAACAAAATATGATTGTTTTTGTTGACTCTCGTTGTTTTTATATTATTCTATTGTTTATTTATATTCTAGTCTGACAGGTATCACGTTACATGCCCATCTTCTGCAAAAATGTTCAAATATGTGTGAAACCTTATGGGACTTAACTGCTAAGGTCATCAGTCCCTAAGCTTACACACTACTTAATCTACAGTATCCTACGGACAAACACACACACCCATGCCCGAGGGAGGACTCGAACCTCCACCGGGACCAGCCGCACAGTCCATGACTGCAGCGCCGTCTTCTGCGGCCGTATAATTTTATATAATGTAAAGCACGCTGCCTCATGTGTGAAACAAGGAGAACGTAGTAAAACCAATCAAAAATTAAAATAAATTTTGCAAAAAAAAAAAAAGCTATGGAAGTTCTTTCAAATGGCGCTGAGCACTATGGGACTTAACATCTATGGTCATCAGTCCCCTAGAACTTAGAAATACTTAAACCTAACTAACCTAAGGACAGCACACAACACCCAGCCATCACGAGGCAGAGAAAATCCCTGACCCCGCCAGGAATCGAACCCGGGAACCCGGGCGTGTGAAGCGAGAACGCTACCGCACGACCACGAGATGCGGGCCTATGGAAGTTCTATGAAGGTATAATTATAAATTCTACGACCAG
This sequence comes from Schistocerca serialis cubense, assembly GCF_023864345.2. NCBI lineage: Eukaryota > Metazoa > Arthropoda > Insecta > Orthoptera > Acrididae > Schistocerca > Schistocerca serialis. Next base: position 236,252,467 of record NC_064640.1, read on the forward strand.
TGAAGGTGGGCATATGAAGCTCAAAATCGGTCCCGCCAAACTAAAAAAAAAAAAATTAAAAACAAAAACAATAAAACAAGCGGCATTCTGTATGTATTCATAATGTCATTTATTTCACACAGGATGGAGAACAACACGAATACAATATATGATTGTTGTTGTGGAGGAGAGGAGGGGAAATTTAACTGTGAAGCCAGTGGGTAACTAAAAATGTCCTTTTATTACCTTCATGATTATTAAAGTTTTCAGTGTACTATGAAAGAGCTGGCATGATGTCAGTCATTGGTCTGGACATCCAAGTACCGTGGTGTGATTATCATTTTCACCATCCAGATATAAATTTATCTAGAAAATGCGATACGCAAGGCAAATTTGTATTTTTTTTATCGATCCTTATCACATCCAGTTGGATCTAATTATTTCCCTTTCTGCACGATGTTAATAAATACACTGTCATTTTAACACCTTATGTTAGGTTACTATCTCGTCTGTCTGTCTCTCTCTCTCTCTCTCTCTATATATATATATATATATATATATATATATATATATATATATATATATATATTCGGTACAAATTCTGCAGCTGATTTTAAAGTAGCTTCCCGATGAGGTATAGACTTGAAATGGATGACAGTAGGACCTGCATGCTGTGAGGATAATATCGCAATGTGTTCCAGGCAGCATACGAGCAGATTGGTATGGCTGAGCAGGGAAAGAGGAAATTGACAGACAGAGGGGAGGAGAAGATTTGTGCAACATACAGTGTGTAACAAACACTTAACTGTGTGAAGATGTGGGTGAAAAGCTATTATATAATCATTACAATAAAAAACATAATATCCTTAGAATGTTTAAAATACATTGAGAAATTTTACCCACATACCATACTAAAAAGCAGAAAATAATTATTTAAATAAAAATAAGTGTCTTAATATAGCACATTTTAAATCGGATCAAAAACTATAAAACCATTTCTCCTAGCCCCAAACACGTAGCCCTGAAAATTTTTACTTTAAGTTCTTAATTCCTGTGACAGTACTTGTAAGATCTATGACGAAAAACGTGGAGCACAAGCAACAGATAATAGTTAGGACATGAAATATGCATCCATCAGTTATGTAATGGATGCGACCCACATTTTTCGTTATAAATATTACGAGTATTGTCACAGGTATTAAAAATTCACAAGCAAAAATTTTCACGACTATCTGTATGGGGTTAGGAATATGTATGAGTCTAGGACAATTTATTTTGTACTTTTTAGTCAGACTTGAAAACGTGTTTATTTTTATTTAAAAATTTATTATATTTAAACTCGTTACCGCCCTTTTCATCTGATTCACATGGCTCCTTCTAGGAGTTTAACCCAATAGATATTTAAACTGTGGCCACCTGACATCAGTATCTACGTCTGTATTCCATAATCCACAATGTGGTGTGTGGTGGAGGATACGTAGCGTACAAGAACGATTTTCTCCCTTCCTGATCCCTGCGTGGCTGGTGCTTGAAAAGAACGAGGGTCACTCGTCTTTACATCGGCCGATTTCCTGCACTTTTACCCTCGTTATCATTCAAGGAAAAATAAATTCGAGGAAGTAGCGCTTTGTTGGGCTCGCATTGAAATCGAAGCTGTCGCAATTTTGGAAGTACGGGCCCTACGGCATTGAAATACGACGGCAGGTCTGCAGGCAGAGACGCCAGACAGAAGCGTGGGGCGCAATGGAGCCTCCTGCATCTGTTATCTACGTGGGTGTGGCAGCTCTGCCGGCAGAGTGACCGCAGCGAGGTTCTGCCGGCATTCCTGCCCGCTGACGGCGCTGCAGTAAACACACGACGGCTTAGGGCCTCCCCCGCACCAGGACGCCGCAGACCTGCCAAGCGCTACCTGCCGCTCACCCGTACCTAGTTTTGTGCGCCCACGTGAGCGCTATGGATAGTTTAGCCACCGAATCATTTATCTGCGAGATTCAGATGAGATCAGCCACTTGGGACACATCATCTCAGAATTACTCAAAACACGAAATGGAAAAAAACAGTGTTGGGAATTACAATGGTCATAAATGAAGCTCAGTTAGATGAATAACACTCTCCACATTACAATCACGTTTAAACTAAGAAACTTCCTGGCATATTAAAACTGTGTGCCGGACCGAGACTCGAACTCGGGACCTGTGCCTTTCGCGGGCAAGTGCTTTACCACTTCTTTTATTGTTCTCATTTTGTTAGACTTTGTTCGTTGCATTTGTTCGGTACGGATGTCCCATGACACCCGTTCAAGTTCAGTGTTGAGCCGCTGACTCAGTTTTTATTACAGAGGGCAGCTAACCCTCTGACCGAACACGCTGAGCTACCGTGCCGGCTTTTTTTATTTTGTTCGCTTCATCTGCTCGGAGCGGACGTCGTAAGACATCCGTTTAAGTTCGTTGTTGATCGTTAACTCAGTTTTTTTATTACAGAGGGCAGCTAACCCTCTGACCGAACACGCTGAGTTACCGAACCACTGTGCTACCAAAGCACAACTCACGACCCGTCCTCACAGCTTTAATTCCGCCAGCACCTCGTCTCCTGCCTTCCAAACTTCACCGAAGCTCTTCTGCGAAACTTGCAGAACTAGAACTCCTGGAAAAAGTATATTGCGGAGACATGGCTTAGCCACAGCCTGGGGGATGTTTCCAGACGTTCAAACTACTTACAATAACTCGATTTCTGGACTCTGGCTGGGTGGAGATCGTGGAAATTATCAATCCTCAGTTTCCTCACAGCCTGTTCCTGATGATCCACTCCAACCACAAGAGCTTTACACCACAGAAAAAGCACGTTTACTATCCGGGCTATGTAAGTTTTCCTCGAAACCTACTTCCAGACCGAAATAGAACAGCTACAAAAAAATTGGCTCTGAGCACTATGGGACTTAACTTCTGAGGTCATCAGTCACCTAGAACTTAGAACCTAACTAACCTAAGGACATCACACACATCCATGCCCGAGGCAGGATTCGAACCTGCGACCGTAACAGTCGCGCGGTTCCGGACTGAAGCGCCTAGAACTGCTCGGCCACCGCGGCCGACTAGCATAGCTACACATCCTGCTGCAGCAAGTGATGCTAATGGACCTGATATATCAGACTCGCTAAAATTATTTTAAGAAAAAAGATGTATAAACAAAGGAGATAGATTTCCGACTTCTTGTCTATGACATTTGCTAATTTAATTTCAGTTTATTGTAACGTACTTTAAAAAACTCAATAACACTTCTATGTATTCTTTACAGCTACAACTGAAACTGTAAATATCACTGCATACAACAAATAATTAGCTCCCGAGTACACAGGTCATGAAAATCTTTTCCTCTGGTGAGGTTACGTTCCTTAAAACAGTGACCTTTTACGTCAGTTAATCTCGAGAGATCTCCACTCCCTCGTCAAATGAACAGAATAACATTGTCAGGATACTGGAAAATTTAGCACTGCAACAACATTATAAAGCGTGTCAAATGACCAGTTAATGTCACGATCAGCAATGAAGGGGTGTGCCCAGAACTTATTTTCCAGCATTCCCTTTTTATTTCGAACTTGCACACAAAGCTTGTAGCTCTTCTACTGAGCGGAGGCGGAAGGCATTCCTCTGGCGTCTCTGCTGACGGCTCCTACTGCGAGGCCTGAGCGCTGCCAGCAGACGTGGCGTGGCGTCCCAGTACGGTAAGGCCGTAAGGCACTTCGCTGTGCACAATGCCTTTCTTGCAGCATCTCCCATTGGTGTTTGTTGAGCATTTCTGCGGCGCTCTCGTGCTGCAACGCTGACAAACCAGCGAAGGAACGCACAATATTTCTTCGAATCTTCTGTGCGCATTTCGTTAACCGGTTTGATATGGGTCCCAGATCAAAGAATTAGGTTCAATGACTGTTAGAACGAATAAGTGATAAGTGCCCTCCCTCGTTGGTGACTTAAACTTTTTTGAGAATTTTCTGATAAATCGCAGTGTAGCATGTGCCTCCCCCCACTGCTACAAGGAAGGATGATTAGGGTTTAACATAACGTGGACGACGAGGTCATTGGAGACGGAGTACTAGCTCAAATTGTGGGAGATGTTGGATAGAAAATGGGCCGTAGCCTTTTGAGAGGAACTATCGTGACATTTGCCTTAGGCGGATTAGGAAAACCACCGAAAACCAAAATCTCAGTGGCTACATAAGGTTTAAAGTCCCGTCCTTTCGAATGTGAGTCCAGTGTCGCACCGGCCTCTGTGGCCGAGCGGTTCAAGACGCTTCAGTCCGGAACCGCGCGGCTGCTACGGTCGCAGGTTCGAATTCTGCCTCGGGCATGGAAGTGTGTGATATCCTTAAGTTAATTAGGTTTAAGTAGTTCTAAGCCTAGGGAACTGATGACCTCACATGTTAAGTCCCATAGTGCTTAGAGCCATTTGAACCAGTGTCAGATCAGTGCGTCACCCCATTCGGTCACACGGCTAAATTCTCTGTGGACTGTCCACCTTCAACCACTCCAGGCAGATGCTCCTAGATATACAACGGTTGTGACGCATTCTAATGAGTCATCACCTATATTACAGTCAGACGATAGGGGATGTTTTCATCTACCGGGTGGTTATAATTAAAGAACAGCTACTTAACAGATGTCCAGTGTGGGCTGTAATTATAGGACAGCTTAACTTGGTAGATATGCTAATGCGTTAATACGGAAACGATTTATTCTACAAAGAAATTAGTTCCAGTTTTGGTCACCAGGAGCAAATTTGCCGCTGTGAACGTAAGGAAGACATATAGAAATGTTTGCGTAAGTAATGAATTAGGAATGGGATATGGGCTGAAGTTAAAAAACTGAGAAAGGTGTTACGTTGTTTTTATTATTAACCCCTGCTCACACAATGTGTTCAGTATCAGCACCGGAGGTCTCGACAAGATGCTGTACTGCGCCAGATTCGCAATTGGTGGCCAAAATTGGCACTAATTTTTTCCAGCGTAAATCGATTCCACATTAACGCAGTAGCATGTGTATCAAGTCTTGCTGCCATGCGATAATTGTAGTCCACAATGGACCTCCGTGAGTAGCTACACTTTAGTTACAACCACCCGGTACTTAAGTTTGTGTCATTACTTTTATTTACGTAGGGACTTCAGAAAGTATTGTGTTGCACTGAACTGGGAACCTAGAAACGACGGAGAGGCTTCGTCCTCGCCGTAGCCCTGAGTGGTTCACAACCCCACAACAGGCAACAGCAGTCCACTCACCCCACCGCCGGCCCACACCGAACCCAGGGTTATTGTGCCGTTTGGCCCCCAGTGCCCCCCCCCCCCCTCCCCCATCCCCCGGGGAACGTCTCATTCCAGACGAGAGTAACCCCAATGTTTGCGTGGTAGAGTTATTATGGTGTACCCGTACGTGGAGACAGTGTTTGCGCAGCAATCGTCGACATAGTGTAACTGAGGCGGAATAAGGGGAACTAGGCGGCATTCGCCGAGGCAGATAGAAAACCGCCTTAAAAACTATCCACAGGTTGGCCGGCACAACGGACCTCTACACTAATCCGCCCGCCGGATTCGTGCCGGGGACCGGCACACCTTCCCGCTCGGGAAGCAGTGCGTTAGACAACACGGCTAGTCGGGCGGGCATCGAGACCTTACTGAGATACTGTTGATGTCTCATACATATTAAAAAAAATGATTTGGTGGCATTGATGGTCGGGAGGACCATTCGGGGAAGTTCGGCCACGGGGTTGCAAGTCGTATTTCAGGCGACGCCACATTGGGCCACGTGCCTGTCGGCGATGATGATATGACGATGAGGACAACGCAACACCCAGTCCAGGAGCCGGGAATCAAACCCGAACCCGCTGCATGGTTGGCAAACACGTTACCACTTAGCTAATAAGGCGGACGTTGCATGCAAACTTACTCAGTGTCTGTTTTGGAGCAGCTTCTGCAAACAGTGAAACTGGGAGGGTCTTAGAGGCCTAGAATAGATGATTCTGTTGTTACCACTGACGCCACAAGTTCTGCTACCAGTGCAAATACTATTATCACTACTGTAGTTGTTATAATTGTTATTATCTGTCCCTACACTTGTAATTCACAAGCCACCTGCCGGTGTGTAGCGGAGGGTACTTTATGAACCACTGTCACTTCCCCTTTTGCTGTTCCATTCACTAATAGTTCGCGGGAAAAACGACTGCTGGTAAGCCTCCCTCTGCGCTCGAATCTCTCAAATTTTACTGGCGCGGTCTTTTCACGAGATATAAATAGGAAGAAACAATATATTGGCCGACTCTTCTATAAACGTACACTCTAGGAGGTTTAACAATACCCTGCTGCAGGACACCTACTGTAGCGTTTGCCACTGGAGTTAGCTGAGCGTCTCTGGCATGCGTTCGCACTTACTAAATGAACCTGTAACGAAACGAACTGCTCTTCTTTGGACGTGGTCTATTTCTTCTGTCAGTCCTACCTGATACGGAATCCAGGCTGACAATCAGTATTCAAGTAATTGTCGAACGAGTGTTTGTAAGCTACCTTCTTTGTGGATTGACTGCGTTTCCTCAGTAATCCTCCAATGAATCTCAGTGTATCATCTGCCATACCTGCGATTACTTCTACGTGGTCGTTCCACTTTAAATCACTCCGTGCGCATATTTCTAAATATTTTATGGGTGTGACTGCTTCCAGTGATTTTTCTACAACCATGTTATCATGCAGTAATTTGTCTTTTTGCCTGTTTATGACACAATACGTTACGTTTGATTATTTTGTCAATTGCCAGTCTGTGCACTAAGCGTCGATCCACTGCAGTTCTCTCTGCATTTCGCTACAGTTTTCTACCGTTTCTGTATACTACAGCATCATACGTGAAGCCTCATGAAAATTCCGACGTTATCCACTAGCATATTGTTAGTTTTGCTTTGATTAGTGCTTGCTTACAAGTCGACAGAAAGATTTTTAAAAATCAATTGAAATAGCATATGTCAGACTTAATTTTAGCATATGTGCGAGAACGGTTTTCAGTCGAACGTTTGATCTGAATTCATATGCGCGTTATTATCGTCAGAACCGTCAAAAGGAAGAAACGAGGAGATCTACGACCATTTGCTCTCAGTAATGCTCTCTCGATTAAACTGAAAGTGGTGTCCATTAGTTAAGAATAAGGCAGACGGTAGTTGGACGCTGATGCGTGCTGTGTCGTTGCGGCTTTACGGGCGACTGGACAGACAGGACTAGTTGGTGAGTTCCGCTAGACCGGCTGACCCGTGACCTAACCGCTGCCTGAGCCAGCGGGCCGCAGCCAGAGACGGCTAATGAATTGCAGTCTCGCCACTACTGCCTCCATCTTATAACAATTTGCTGGCTGGGTTCCTTTCCCATTTATTTGCCTTGTTATTGTACTCGGACTCACCTGCTTCAAGCATATGAAGCATTTTTCTGATACGTGACAGTGGGCGTGGTTGTTTCAACCCTTCGGAAGAGTGTTTTTTTCCCCTGCTGTCACTGTTAAGTATTTGACGATAAAAAACATGTAATGCCTAGGGGTGTATTGCAGAGAAACTAAGGTGCGACTCCTCCTGTTTCAGACTTACTACTATCGGGTAACAAGTTTGGAAAGCAGATGGCACGGTGACCCCGTCGGCCTTAAACCTGTGCTCTTAGGAAAGCTGTGATACCTGCTTGAATAGCCGCTTGGATGGAATTGAGGTGGAATGTCCTTCCATTACAACCGATGACAGTTACAGATTTGTGTATCAAGTCTTAGCCGTTTTTAATATGCCAGATTAGTAGCACCAGAATTGATCAGCAAGTAATCTGGAAAAGAACAATAAAGCTTCCCAGACTTTTTCATATACTTATCGCAACCAGTACACTTAAATACATATCTTCCCCTCTCCCCCTAAGAACTTGTGCGCCTTTACCAACGGAGCATTAATCGGCTGTCTTTTTATTTACAATAATGTCGTATAAAACAAGATACTTATAAACTATATTAAAAGAATCACTAATGTTATTTTGTACAGTTTCTCCACGTGGCATAATTATATATATTTCACAACGTAACGTTGAAATTCTGGTGTGTGGCTACATGCACATAATTTCCGGCACACGTAAACTGCAATTGCAACACCTAATAGTACGTGAAAAAGATATAAAATATTTTTCTACCATTATTCTCCACTATAGCGTTACAGAGTCAGTGGAAGAAAAACAGATCTACTTAATATTTTTTAAATTTTACTTTCATATACGAAACCTCATAAAAGCACAATAGCAGCCATTTGTATCGTGTGAGTCAGTCTTTAGCAGGTCTGTTTGTGAAAACAATCTTCTTTGCAGCGTGTACTGCGTTTCTACTACTTCATCTTCCTGCTTCATATCCAGCTTTTATGCAAAATGCACACCTGTTAATAGTCCGTCCGGCTCTTGATCGCATGACCGTATGTCATTGTTGATGTTACAATTCTGCTCTGTTCATGCTTGAGCTGTGTTTGTGAGGTGCCCACGGCAAACGTCAACCCGATGGAAACGCTTATCTAAACGTGTGTAGGAAACAGCTTAAAAATGCAGCCCAAGTTACTCACTACAGCAAACTAACTTTCCTGTCTAGAAAGATAACACTCTACTTGTTATTCTATGCAAGCAGATTCTTGCTAATAATCGTTAAAAAAATAACTTCTTTATAATAGTGTAAATCATCACCAAAGTAGTACAGTAGTTTTATCTCGCAGCAGTGTCGTGCTTAAGCAGGTCATGTGTTGTGGATCTCGGTATAATATGACCATGCAAGTGAATATGGCCTTAAGGTTTCCGAATGCCCCACCCTAAGTAGCGTGGTTTCACTCTCTACCTCCCCTTAGGGTGTAAGTGGGCCACTGATTCATTAGGATGCAGAGGCGTGAACGGGCATCCGGAGAAAGTGGTGAATCAGAAACTCCTTGCGATTGTATGCTGCGAGCGAAGTGTAGATCCGCCTCGACCAAGATGAAACTCTGGCCAGAACTTAAACAATGCGTGCGTCACTTCCTTCTCTCATACCGGGATGACACATCGATGCGACGCGCCATTACTTTTCAGACTTTACTTTCACGGATGCAAACTTCCTCGGTGTAAAAATACATTTGTCACATCATACTGGAAATATTAGTACACTGACTACACCTTTTAGTGACGAATCACGGTGTTACGTGAAGTAGAACGAACGTATTAGGCGGGAAAAAATTTAATATTTGCTTCTACACTTCCATTAAATATCAAGTTTCTTTTAAAATTAAGATCCACCTTCAGTGCAGTAAGGTCATGTTGTTGGAATAAAGACGCAAGCGGAACAATGTGCTAACACTGCAACAATAACAACCATAATGAGATTTTGACTCTGCAGCGGAGTGTGCGCTGATATGAAACTTCCTGGCAGATTAAAACTGTATGCCGGACCGAGACTCGAATTCGGGACCTTAGCCCTTCGCGGGCATGTTTTTTTTAATAATAACCATATTCGGTCATTGTTACTTCTGCTCTTTAAGTAAACCGCGTTTTGCTGCCAACTGTCTTTAATTGCTTATGTTCCTATCACAGTTGCAGACTAACTTATAGTGGTAGTCATACAACAGCGAGTGATAATCTGATGTGGTAATATTTGATCTGAGGCTTCTTTTGAATCAGAAACTTGTAATACCGTCCTTTATCACCTTCATCATAATGCCTTACCTGATCTCAGGTGTGTAATATTTATCCATTTAGAGTTAGGATACGGTATACAATTTCGCCATTGTGAATTTTGCATTCAGCTGCTGTTAATATCAACGAGATATTTTATGCATACTGAATCCTTCCCATTCGATTAATAAGTTTCTTGGTGTTCATTGGTTGACTGTCAAGTTTGCTACACACTTTTATAAACGTTTTACTTGCTGGGAGTCTGGATAGATGTGCCAGAGAACGTTATATTGTACAAGCTGCAATTAGTTGTGTATCGTTCTTCCAAGTATTCGTGGCGTATGCAGTGCAACAATAGTCATCCAACGCTGTAGTGCGCTGTCAGTTTATGTCGAGGCTCTCTCTTTTCTTTAAGTTTTTATTATGTCTGTGATTCTCAATGATTTCTCTAAACGAAATATGAAGTGCTTAGCCTCCGTGGTTAACAAAGTGGAGTGTTATCTGCGATGAATGAGATTCAAATACTAACAATGAAATCGCATAAAATAATAACATCTACGAAAAAAGGAAAATGAGAGTTAGGCCATTTTAGATTATGTCTCTGTGTTTATTGGTCTTGTTGTTCTTGAGTATTTTAAATAACTTTCAGTTCTCATTTTCAATTATTTTTTACTTGCGAAATACCAAGTCAAATCTAAGCCTCCTACAGCTTACCAACAAGATTTATTCCCTGTTACAAGTAGAAGGCAAGATCATACTACCTGAGTCTTGATGAACAAACTGAGGACAGCAACAGATTGTCTGAAGTATAGAGGCCACTGGCTACCGCATGGCTTTTCTTTTCGCGGCAAAAGTGAGTTCGTATGTTTTTTTTCCCTCTACCATCAATGGCTTTAGCGGTGTCTTTCGTTTTGTTAAGACATGTGTGAACCGGAATGCTGTCACACACGTAGCGAAAAGTTCGTCAGCTAGAAACCTCACATTTAGTGTCCAAGTGGTGTCATAGCGGCAGGCGTAAGTCCCTATAATTCTGAAACCCTGTAGCGTGTTGGGCCCCTATGCTCACATTGTTACTCAAGACACCCTCTAGAGCCCTTCGAAGTTGGTCGCTATCGTTTTTTTACGTCCTGCATAGTGACGTGGTACTTGTACAAACCAAATTTTGGGTGGGTAACAGCTTCAAGTTTCATATATGTTTGTATGACTTTGTCGATTATGATATGAGAAGAAGAAGTGATGTGACATCCAATACTCCGTCCATATCTTGAGCTATTGGAAACGTCTTGAGGCACAAAAAATGAGACCTTTGTGATTTACTGTATAGTTATTACATTACAAATCCAAAGCCTGCGAGTTCAATCCCGCTGAGACCTTGATTTCTTGTGGCACTAATCGTGATTTTTCGCCCCAGCATCTTTATGAATCATAAGACTGCTACATGGGATTGCGGTTCTAATTCCAGATTACACTACAGGAAGCGAGGAGAAGGATATACAGCATTCGTAGTGAAACAAACTTCGAATTAATTTTACGAGCTATAATACAGTGTACATTGTGGTCCAAGAGATATAGAGATGTGCAAGAGCAGGATAAAAGCACGGAAACACCGCGAGAAATGCATGCTTGAACATAAATGCAGATGCTAGCCAAACCTTACATGCTTGAACATAAATGCAGATGCTAGCCAAACCTGCATATTGCGCTGTTGTGTTTGACCACGAACGGTTCATGTACAATGCTCTCAATACATTGCAAATGTCAGTTATGGTCAGTACAGTATTCGGTGTAGTTGTAAGGGCATGTCGGAGCTAAGAGAATTCTAACGTAAGCAAATTGTTGCTGCTCGTTTGGAGGGTGCTTCTGTAACCAAGGGAGCCAAAGTGTTTGGTGTTTCAAGAGGCACCACATCGAAGATTTATACCACATGCAGTGAAAGCGGAAAAACATCATCCGCTAAATCAAAACGTGTATGAAAGTGTGTGTAAAGTGATCGTGACAGACAGTCATTGAAGACCACTGTGACAAAAAGTAAGAGGACAACAGGTGCAAAAGACATTGCAGAACTGAATATTGAATATTATGATCGCGAAACCTGCCAGTGCAGAGAAAAAGGAGGGGGGGAGGGTGGAGCTCCAGAATCAGGGAAATGCAGAGCGAGCTGTTGGAATTCCAAAATCACTCATCAGAGAAGAGTGTTGTTTGGTTGGATGAATCTTGTTTCACGCTGTTTCCAACTTCTAGCCGCGTTTACGTCTCAAGTTTGAAACATGGCAGGGGCAGTCATATCGTCGTAGTCCATTGACCCCCATCGTTACTCTGCAAGATCGCATTACTGCCAAGGGTTATGTGACCATTGTGGCTGATCCTACGGTACAGTGTTTGTTCACGAATGGTGATGCTGTTTTCCAAGATGACAGGGCCCCTGTTCACGCTGCTCACATCGTCCAGAACTGATTTTGTGAGCGCGAGAACGAACTGTCCAACCTGCCCTAGCCATCGTAGTCACCAAATCTCAATGTTATTAATACTTTGTGGTCTGCTATGAAGGGAAGTGTACCTGATCCCTGTCCACCGTCATCATCGTTACCTGAACTTTCGACTATTTTGCAGGAATACACTACTGACCATTAAAATTGCTACACCACGAAGATGACGTGCTACAGACGCGTAATTTAATCGACAGGAAGAAGATGCTGTCATATGCAAATTATTAGCTTTTCAGAGCATTCACGCAAGGTTGACGCCGGTGGCGACACCTACAACGTGCTGACATGAGGAAAGTTTCCAACCGGTTTCTCATACACAAACAGCAGTTGACCGACGTTGCCTGGTGAAACGTTGTTGTGATGCCTCGTGTAAGGAGGAGAAATGCGTACCATCACGTTTCCGACTTTGATAAAGGTCGGATTTTAGCCTATCGCGATTGCGGTTTATCGTATCGCGACATTGCAGCTCGCGTTGGTCGAGATCCAATGACTGTTAGCAGAATATGGAATCGGTGGGTTCAGGAGGGTAATACGGAACGCCGTGCTGGATCCCAACGGCTTCGTATCACTAGCAGTCGAGATGACAAGCATCTTATCCTCATGACTGTAACGGATCGTGCAGCCACGTCTCTATTCCTGAGTCAACAGATGGGGACGTTTGCAAGACAACAACCATCTGCACGAACAGTTCGACGACGTTTGCAGCACCATGGACTATCAGCTCGGAGACCATGGCTGCGGTTACCCTAGACGCTGCATCACAGACAGGAGCGCCTGCAATAGTGTCCTCAACGACGAACCCGGGTGCACGAATGGCAAAACGTCATTTTTTCGGATGAATCCAAGTTCTGGTTACAGCATCATTACGGACGCATCCGTGTTTGCTGACATCGCGGTGAACGCACATTGGAAGCGTGTATTCGTCATCGCCATACTGGCGTATCACCCGGCGTGATGGTATGGGGTGCCATTGGTTACACGTCTCGGTCACCTCTTGTTCGCATTGACGGCACTTTCAACACTGGACGTTACATTTCAGATGTGTTACGACCCGTGGCTCTACCCTTCATTCGATCCCTGCGAAACCCTGCATTTCAGCAGGATAATGCGCGACCGCATGTTGCAGGTCCTGTACGGGCCTTTCTGGATACAGAAAATGTTCGACTGCTGCCCTGGCCAGCACATTCTCCAGATCTCTCACCAACTGAAAACGTCTGGTCAATGGTGGCCGAGCAACTGGCTCGTCACAATACGCCAGTCACTACTCTTGATGAACTGTGGTATCGTGTTGAAGCTGCATGGTCAGCTGTACCTGTACACGCCATCCAAGCTCTGTTTGCTCAATGCCCAGGCGTATCCAGGCCGTTGTTACGGCCAGAGGTGGTTGTTCTGGGTACTGATTTCTCAGGATCTATGCACCCAAATGGCGTGAAAATGTAATCACATGTCAGTTCTAGTATAATATATTTGTCCAGTGAATACCCGTTTATCATCTGCATTTCTTATTGGTGTAGCAATTTTAATGACCAGTAGTGTAATTTATATTCCCGTAAAAATAATACGGCACCTGTGTATACCCATTCGGAGATGACTGGATGCTGTTTTGATTGTCATCGGTTTTCCTACACGATATTAGGCATGGAATTCGGTTCTGCTTATGGTGCTTCCATGTTTTTGTCCACTCTATGTGATCAAAAGTATCTGGACAATCCCATTTAATACGGAATGAGCCACATGATACCACGAGCAGCGGACCCGCCAATACAAAAGGAGGCGTGAAGTGCTGTGTTGTTAGCAGAGAAGCAGTAACAGCAGCATGGTTCGGTCGGGAGGTATCACTGACTTAAAACGTGGACTAGTCATTGGATTTCACCTGAGTGACAAATCCCTCAAGGACATTTCAACCCATCTAAAGCTGCCAAAGCGGACTGTAGGTGAGCTCATTGTGAAGTAGAAACGAGAAGGAACAACCACAATCAAATAAAGACCACGCAGAACTCCTGTACTGACGCTCAGTGGCCGTCGAGCATTGTGGAGCTTGGCTGTTAAAAATGGCATGAAATCAGCGTATGGCATTGCTCGTGAGTTCCAAAGTGCTATCTGCAGCTCAGCTAGCACAATCACTATGCGTAGGGAGTTTGGAAGAATGCGGTACAATGGTCGAGCAGTTTCTCAGATGCCACACATTTCTGAAGTCAGTGCTAAACGAAGCTTCAGGTGGTGTAATGAACGACACCACTGGACAGTAAATGACTGGAAACAAGTTATTTGGAGTGATGACTCACGGTGTTGCTTATGGCAATCCGATGAAGGTGTTTGGATTTGGCGATTGCCTGGAGAACGTTACCTAGCGTCATGTGCAGTGCCAACAGTGAGGTACAGAGGATGCGGTGTTACGGTGTGGAGGTGATTTTCGTAACTAGAGTGTCTTCCTCTTATTGCCCTTAAAAAAAACGCTGAATACGGAAGTATGTGGACGCGTTTTACAGTGGCTCTGAGCACAATGGGACTTAACATCTGAGGTCATCAGTCCCCTAGAACTTAGAACTACTTAAACCTAACTAACCTAAGCACATCACACACATCCATGACTGAGGCAGGATTCGCACCTGCGACCGTAGGGTCGCGCTGTTCCAGACTGAAGCGCCTAGAACAGCTCGGCCACCCCGGCCGGCGTTTTACAGTGTTGTGTATTGCGTGCATTAGAGGAACAGTTTGGAGACGAGGACTGTATCAGCATGACAGTGCACACTGTGATCCGCAGTGTCTGGAAAGCAATGCATTGTGAACAATAACATCCTGACATGAACAGAGCCGCGCGGGATTAGCCGAGCGGTCTGGGGCGCTGCAGTGATGGACTGTACTGCTGGTCGCGGCGGAGGTTCGAGTCCTCCCTCGGGCATGAGTGTTTGTGTTTGTCAAAAAAAAAATGGCTCTGAGCACTATGGGACTCAACATCTTAGGTCATAAGTCCCCTAGAACTTAGAACTACTTAAACCTAACTAACCTAAGGACATCACACACAGCCATGCCCGAGGCAGGATTCGAACCTGCGACCGTAGCAGTCCCGCGGTTCCGGACTGCAGCGCCAGAACCGCACGGCCACCGCGGCCGGCTTGTGTTTGTCCTTAGGATAATTTAGGTTAAGTAGTGTGTAAGCAGTTAAGTCCCATAAGGTTTCACACACATTAGAACATTTTTTTGACATGAACAGACCTGCCCTGATTCCTGACCTGAACCCAATGGCACACCATTGGGATGAGTTAAAATGTCGACTTCCTTCCAGACTCCAGAGTCCAACTTCAGTAGCCTCTCTGGTTTTGGTACTTGAGGAAGAATAGGCTGCCATCCCTCCGCAGACATTCACATACCTCCCTGAAAGTGACCCCAGCAGAGGTGAAGCATTCAAAAAGGAGAAAGGCGGAAATACCCATATTAATATTCACTAATACGTATACGGATACAATTTGTCTATAGTGTATATGCTTAGTGAGCCACGTGACAAATAAAGAAAGGAAGTAAAAATTTCGTAATACGCTATGTGATCAAAAGTACTCGGACACCCCCAAAAACATACGTTTTTCATATTATGTGCATTGTGCTGCCACCTACTGTCAAGTACTCCGTATCAGCGACCTCAGTAGTCATTAGACATCGTGAGAGAGCAGAATGGGGCGCTCCGCGGAACTCGCGGACTTCGAACGTGGTCAGGTGACTGGATGTCACTTGTGTCATATGTCTGTACGCGAGATTTCCATACTCCTAAACATTCCTAGGTCCACTGTTTCCGATGTGATAGTGAAGTGGAAGCACGAAAGTGTATAGGCCGACCTCGCCTGTTGACTGACAGAGACCGCCGACAGTTGAAGAGGGTCGTAATGTGTAATAGGCAGACATCTATCCAGACCCTCAAACAGGAATTACAAACTGCACCAGGATCCACTGCAAGTAATATGACAGTTAGGTGGGAGGTGAGAAAACTTGGATTTCATGGTCGAGCGACTGCTCATAAGCCACACATCACGCGGGTAAATGCCAAACGACGCCTCTCTTGGTACCAGGCGCGTAAACACTGGACGACTGAACTGTGGGAAAACGTTGTGTAGAGTGACGAATCACAGTACACAAAGCGGCGATCCGATGGCAGGGTGTGGGTATGGCAAATGCCCGGTCAGTGTCATCTGCCAGCGTCTGTAGATCCAACAGCTAAATTCGGAAGCGGTGGTGTAATGGTGTGGTCGTGTTTTTCTTTCAGGGGGATTGTAACCATTGTTGTTTTGCGTGGCACTATCACAGCACAGGCCTACACTGATGTTTTAAGCACCTTCTTGGTTCCCACTGATGAAGAGTGATTCGGGGATGGCGATTGCATCTTTCAACATGATCGAGCACCTGTCCATAACGTACAGCCTGTGGCGGAGTGGTTACACGACAATAACATCCCTGTAATGGACTGCCCTGCACAGAGTCCTGACCTGATACCTATAGAACACCTTTGGGATGTTTTGGAACGCCGACTTCGTGCCTGGGGCCGGCCGCTGTGGCCGAGTGGTTCTAGGCGCTTCAGTCTGGAACCGTGCGTCCACTACGATCGCAGGTTCGAATCCTGCTTCTGGCATGGATGTGTGTGATGTCCTTAGGTTAGTTAGGTTTAAGTAGTTCTAAGTTCTAGGGGACTGATGACGTCAGATGTTAAGTCCCATAGTGCTCAGAGCCATTTGAGCCATTTGAACTTCATGCCAGGCTCTCCTCAGTGCATGAAATCTTCCAGCACCTGATTGAACGTGTGCCTGCGAGAGTGGAAGGTGTCATCAATGCTAAGGGTGGGCCAACACCATATTGAATTCCAGCATTACCAATGAAGGACGCCACGAACTTGTAAGCCATTTTCAGCCAGGTGTCCGGATACTTTTGATCACTTGTGTAGCTAGTGCAATATCTAACATGACAGAGCTAATATGTTATTTACACTCAGGTAACAAAAGGCATGGGGCAGCGATATCAACATATACAGATGGCGATAGTATCGCGTACACAAGCTATAAAATGGAAGTGCATTGGCGGAGTTGTCATTCGTACCCAGGCGCTTCATGTGAAAAGCATTCTGACGTGATTATGGGAGCACGACAGAAATTAACAGACTTTGAACGCAGAATGGTAGTTGCTGCAAACACATGGCCCATCCATTTTGGAAATCGTTAGGGAATCCAATATTCCGAGATTCAAGTGTCAATAGTCAGCTGATGATGTCAATTTTCACGTATTATTCCTCACCACTGACAACGCAGTTGCCGACGGCCTTCACTTAACGACCGAGAGCAGCGGCGTTTGCATAATGTTGTCAGTGCTAACACACAAATAACACTGCGTGAAATAATAGTAGAAATCAACGTGGGACGTACGCCTAACGTATCGGTTTGGACAGTGTGGCGAAACCTGACGTGAATGTGCTATGGCAGCAAGCGACCGACGTGAGTGCCTTTGCTAATAGCACGAAATCGCCTGCAGCGCCTTTTCTGGGCTCAGGACCATATCGGTAGACCCTAGACGACTGGAAAACCGTGACCTGGTTAGATGAGTCCCGATTTCAGTTGGTTAGAGCTGATGGTAGGATTCAAGTGTGATCCCGGCGGAGGTTCGAGTCCTCCCTCGGTCATGGGTGTGTGTGTTTGTCCTTAGGATAATTTAGGTTAAGTAGTGTGTAAGGTTAGCGACTGATGACCTTAGCAGTTAAGTCCCATAAGATTTCACACACATTTGAACATTCAAGTGTGTCACAGACCCCACGAACCCATGCACCCAACTTCTCAACGAGGCACTATGCAAGGTGCTGGTGGCTCCATAATGGTCCTCTGGTCCAACTGAACCGATCACTGACTGGAAATGGTTATGTTCAACTACTTGGGGCGCCATTTGTAGCCATTCGTGGACTGCTTGTTCCCAACCAACGATGAAATTTTTATGGATGGCAGTGCGTCTTGTCACCGGGCCACAGTTGTTCGCGATTTCTTTGAAGAACATTCTGGAAAATTCGACTGAATGATTTGGCAATTCAGTTCGGCAGGCATGAATACCATCGAACGTTTACTGGACGTAACTGAGAGATCAGTTTGTACACAAAGTCCTGCACCAGCAACACTTTCGCAATTATGGACGGCTATAGCGGTTAGCATGGTTCAGTATTTCTGCAGGGGACTTCCAACGATTTCTTGAGTCCCTCCACGTCAAGTTGCTGTACTACTCCGGGCAAAAGGAGATCCGATACGATATTAGGAAGAATGCCATACTTATCACCTCAGTGTGAACTGAAATATAAAATAAGTACTTAGATATGATGATGGTCATTTATGATTTAAATCGATAACACGAAGACAATATTTCTTCCCATGGATTGGAAGTAATGGAATGAAATTCCTTTGGGTTGGTGACTGCTAGCTCTTTACTTTACAGTTACTACTTTCACTACCTTCAGGAATACGCCTCTACTTTTAGAAACGACTCCTAAGCTCTACCGTACAACTAATACGTTATTAAAGAAACTACTCTCATTAACGTATAAGACGCCTTGCATGTGACAATGTTGTCCTTCGGTCATTTCCCCACGTTTGGTATAGCGCCGCGCTAGAGCAGTAACCAGCTGCGTGATTATTTTTGGCGTGCGAACGGCCCCGTAACAGAAGAGAACAACTACTGCGCCAACGGGAGCGGAACGGGAGAGCGGCGGCCCAGCGGGAGAAAGTCAGCGCTGCAGGACCAGCCTTCTCTTCTGCACTGCCAGGCCAGGCCACGTTTGCTCTTACAGGGTATCCATTATAGTTTTGGGCTGGCTTCACGACTTCAATTACCTGGCAGAGAGGACACCTTTAGTCCTAGTCCTAGTCCTTGTACTGACATTGAAGCCTTCTGTTTTCAAACAACTACCTCTGGCACGTATGGCCGCTGGCGTACAAAGTGAGCAGTGATTGGGCGGAAAATATGAATTTCATTGATTTCTGGATAGCGTGTAACACGAAGTCAGCCTGATCTTTATAGCCACCAAGTACACTGTATTATCATTGAAAGATTTTATAAACACACCAAAACTAAAAGCCTTTGCAAAAGAAAATGTTTTATTATACATACACTCTACAGCACCAAAAAATTGCACACCACGAAGGAATTATCCGAATGGGACGGAAATCGGCAGATATTATGTACATGTTCAGACAAACAAATCATTACAGTTTTAGAAAAATTGAATTACTTATTCGAGAGAAATAGCTTCACAAATTGAGAAAGTCAGTAACGCGTTGTTCAACCTCTGGCCCTTACGCAAGCAGTTATTCGACTTGGAATTGATTGGTAAGGTTGTTGAATATCTTCCTGAGGGACAGCGTGCCAAATTCTGTCCAACTGACGCGTTATATCGTCAAAATCCTGAGCGGCCCATAATATTCCAAACGTTCTCAATTGGGGAGTGATGTGGCGACCTTGCCGGCCAAGGCATGGTTTGGCAAGCACGAAGACAAGCAGTAGAAACTCTCTCTGTGTGCGGGCGGGCATTAGCTTCTTGAAATGTAAGCGCGGGATGACTTTCATGAAGGGCAACAAAACGGGCCGCAGAATATCGTCGACATACCATTGTGCTATAACTGGGTCTAAGGGAACAACCGAAGGGGTCCTGCTATGAAATGAAATGCCACCATAGATCATCACTCTTGGTTGTCGGGCCGTAGGGCGGGCGACAGTCAGACTGGTATCCCACCGTTGTACGGGTCATCTCCAGACACATCTTCTTTGTCGTCGGGGCTCAGTTCGAAGCGGGACTCATCCCTAAAGACACTTCTACTTCAGTCAATGAGATTCCAGGCCGAAGACGTGTCTGGAGACACCCCGGACAGCGGTGGGACACCAGCCTGACTGTCGCTTGTCATACAACCCGACAGCCAGGAGTGGTGTTCTTGGATGACTTTTAATTTCATAGCAGATAAAGACTCATTTTGTCGTGTATTGCATGGGACCGAATTCTATCGGCGATGTCAGCAGCTAACATTCTTCTTCCAAAAAATGTTCAAATGTGTGTGAAATCTTATGGGACTTAACTGCTAAGGTCATCAGTCCCTAAGCTTACACACTACTTAACCTAAATTATCCTAAGGACAAACACACACACCCATGCCCGAGGGAGAACTCGAATCTCCGCCGGGGCCAGCCGCACAGTCCATGACTGCAGTGCCTCAGACCGCTCGGCTAATCCTGCGCGACATTCTTCTTCCGATTTCTGTCAAACCTAAATGTTTTTAGACCTTCTGATGACCTACATAAGTAGCCACATTTTTATTTTGCATCTACAGCCTCAAGCCATGGTTACTTTACCGCTGGCAGGACAGACACATTTTTACGTTAAGTGACAACATGTTTATTTCACTCTCCTTCTTCCTGTCACTGAAATTCTAGAAAAATTCAAATTCAGTCTCTTCTGACGTGACCAACACATCATGCTTCAATGCCAAGCAATCAAAATAGCATTTTTTTAGAAACGACTGAAAGGTCGTCCATGGACATTTTATTTTCATACTAATATAATTTTCCGATGGAAGTCCGTTTCTGTTGCGGCGCATTAAATTACGATCCTGGTTAAACTGTCAGCCTCACAAACTACACAAATATTTTTACAACATTTGCATACTTAGTTGTGGAGCGACACATTTAACTGTCCTGGAGTTGCCTGCAAAACGTTTTTCTCAAATTCTTGTAATCAGAGCTTTTTTCACACTCTTAACATCAGTCACCAAGCCACTAAACAACGCTCGTTTTTCGTTTCGTATCGCGTAAAGCTTCGGCCCTTCCTGTGAGCGGTCGTGTCCGTGGAGATGCAGTTGTACGTCGGGGACGAGAAATGAGTCCAGTTTCAGGCCCTTATTCGGGCCTGCACACTTACATTAGAGCTTCTACGATAACCAAAGACGCTTGAGCCTACTGAAACATGGTAAAACAGCTTATGTATTCACAAGAAGAGACTAGGAGAGGTCTCAAGGATTTTAATCTGTTTCTTCAGTGTTGCCTCCTGTCAATCTTTCTTAGTATTCTTGGACAAAACTGAGCTTTTTGACCCTGAAGACGGATCGCTTCGGGACATACGGACAACAGGTATTTTTGGAAACAGAAGACTTCAATATCAGTACACACGTGGCCCCTCCTTTTTTTAAATAAGCAACTGAAACTGTAAATAATTCTAATGATACACGTGTGTTAGAGGTTGTGGGTTCGCGCTCACTGTAGAATATTCGGCTGCGACTTCGGCCTTATACGTTCGCGTCATGTGGAAGCCTCTTTCAAAATGACTCTTTTTCAGTTATACATACATTTCTGTGTAGGTCCATTAAAAATAATATAAATTTTTGTTTGAGCTTCCAGCAAAGATGTACGTGGAAAGGACGACAGGAATAAGACTATTAATGAGTGATCAATATTCAAACAATTATTGTTCGTTGAGAAAATATTTTTCCTGCAGTAACTATATAATCTAATTTTTCATGAACAATATAGAGTTATCGTTAAATGTTCTAAGCTCATGATTCCCTGGTGCTCACATGTCTACGTAATTTTTTTGTGCTCCTTTATGTGTGATAATGATCAGAAAGTGTGCAAAGCACATTCGTTTCCTACTCCACACACACACGCACACACACACACACACACACACACACACACACGCACAGAGTGGTAAACCTGAAAAGAAAAACGACAGCTCTTTTTTAAAAAGTATGCTAAAATTCTTCACCAGAAAGATCTCTAGCTGGACCAAATATCTTATATCCAAGAGAGCTAATTACTGTCTGTACCAATTCAGACTTAAGTTCATTTCCATTTTCAGTTGTAGAGAAAACAGCAGATATTATCCGAAATATTTTTCTATTTACCAGTCGACTGGACTGTACAGGCGCAGAGGGGACCTGGTCGGGTTGGCGAGGATGTGGGCATCTGAAGTGATTATTTTTTTTCTAATGGAAAAGTTGGTTAAAAATTACGGACTGTATATTCTATGTATGAGATACGCTTGAGATCGCCAAGGTTGGTTTTCGAAGTCGTAAGCCAGTCGTGGCAGTCATAAGATGAGATTAGTTTTGTGTCGGAATAAACTACGGAAAGAGTCGCAAGAAAGATGCTCGCTAGGTGAAAGCAGGAGCCGGAGAGAGCTTGTGTTCGGAGCCGACGCCTTTCGGCTGCAACCAGCACTCAACGTGCAATCTCTCTTCCACACTTGCTATTGGCTATCCATAATGAGAGCCTAGTGCGCATGTTATTAGTAGATAACATTCCACAGGAACAAATAAACTCTCCTGAAACGTTTTTCCTCCTCGGCACTTAGGCCACAATGTTCAAATGTGTGTGAATTCCTAAGGGACCAAACTGCTGAGGTCATCGGTCCCTAGACTTACACACTATTTAAACTAACTTATGCTAAAAGCAACACACACACACACACCCATGCCCGAGGGAGGACTTGAACCTTCTGCGGGAGGAGCGGCGCAATCCGTGACACGGCGCCTCTACGCGCACGGCCACTCCGCGCGGCTAAATATTGCAGGAGAATACCGAACGAAAAAAATTAAAAATAAAATATGAATTTTAAATAACAATCACACTGGCTAGCCGACGTGCACAGGATATTTTCATCTGCCCATCGAAAACTGAACTTAGATTTCATCAAGAGGCAGAGGGAAAGACACTGAGTTTACTGTTTTGTCTCTTGTAGTCAATTACCCTTTAACGTTCCCTGTAACATTAATGCGATTGTACATTTTCGTTTGAATTAATAGATTATGCATTGCTTGGAGATCAGTTCATCAGATGCTTACAATGAAATGAATACCCATAGCTGCATACAGGCGTTGATATAAGTCAACGGGGACAGTTGAAAATGTATGGCCCGACCGCGATCTCTTGCTTACATGGCAGACGCTCTATGCATCTTAGCCTCCGAGGACACAGAGGATAGTGCGACTGCAGGGACTTATCTCTGGCACGCCTCCCGTGAGACCCACATTCGCAACTTATTGTCCCGCACTATATTCATAGTGCCCCTGCCCATTAAACTCATTACTCGCGGCTTTACTGCCGATTCCCGTAAGAGTTCGGGCACTGTTTGTGCATTCGCACAGAAGAAGATGGTCAAATGGCCGGTAAGCCATGGTCGGGCTTGCTGCGACTTGCGAATCACATTATGTTAGTGTCTCCAGGAAAAATCTGAAACTAAACTTGATCACAAGAATTACAATCCTCCCTTGTATCCAGTTACGCCCATTTGTGAAGTTTCTCACATTACACCCGTTCAAAATAAAAAATCCTACGCCATCATCCGTAAGATGTGTTCGTTGGGAACATTTTCTTTTCCCTTCAATCGCTGGTACAAATTTCATACACACGACCTAGACTAAAGTGACGTTATAGTCACCGTGGAGAGTTTCCGCGAATGTATGCACAACTGAATACCATTAGGAAGCACAGCTCTCTCTCACTAACTATTTCAAGTCCAGTTAAGACACACTATCCTGCTTGTATTAAAACGATTTAATTCTACATGATATGAAGGTCGTCCGTTATGTTATGGCAGACAAGTGGTAGTATTCTTCTTCGGAGTTACGTGGACATTCAACATTCCCCATTTTACAGGGTTAACGTGTAACGAAAAGTAGAAACACTTCACTGAAGCTATTCCCATCCACTACAAATTGCACACTGTCGAACACGGCTACTTTAAATTGTCCTAAGCAATCGATAAGTCACACTGGCCAAAGTGATATCAGGAACTCCCAGACGTGTGTCCCGCAGAAGAATGAGGCATTCATTGACAACCTGGGCATACAGGAAAAGAAAGCAGTCACAGTACCTCTGTTAGGATAATAGGCAGCGCACTGGGCTGGGATCACAACGTCGCTCATTGGACCATGGAAGAGTAGAGGCGTGTGATGTGGTCGGCTGAGACATAGCGCCAGTTATTGAGAGTCGATGGTCTTGCTGGGGAATGACGCAGGCCACTGATTGTCAACATCCGACTGTCCTGCGTATAGTCGATTCCGTGCTTATGTCGAATGTGGAATTGAATAGAGGCTCTGATATTCTTAGTCATGTCAGCTGATGTTGGACATATTCAAAAATAGCTCAAATATCTGCGCAGTATCCATACCCACATATATTAAAAAAGTGAATGTCCGTACGAGGGGCGTTTGAAAAGTTCGTGCAAAGTCCGAGAGATGGCACCACCGGCGCATATCGAGGTCATGTTTAGTTAGTAGCATCTTTGGAAAGAACACACACCAAGTTTCAGCCATATTGGTCCATTTATTTGTGTTTGGCATTCGTGTGAATCAAGGAAATCGAGCGATTGTCAAAAAAGGGACGAAAAAGAATTTCGTGTGGTAATTAAACATTACTTTATGAAAGACAAAACGCCTCAGGAGAGTAAAGAGAAACTTGATAAACATTACGGTGACTCTGCACCTTCGATTAGAACAGTTTATAAGTGGTTTCAAAATTTTCGAAGTGGCCATATGGGCACAAGTGATGCTGAACACGCCGTGTGGAGGTTACAACTCCAGAAATCATTGATAAATCCATGATATGGTGATGGATGACGAAGAGTTAAGGTGAGTGAGATTGCTAGTGCTGTGGACAACTCGCATGAATGGGTACATAATATTTTGCACAAACATTTGGACATGAGAAAGCTATCCGCAAGATGGGTTCCATGGTTGCTCACGCTTGACCAAAAACGTAATCGTGTGAAGTGTTGCAAGGATGGTTTGCAGCTGTTCAGGAAGAATCCGCAGGACTTTAAGCATCGTTTCTTCACTGTGGATGAAACATGGATACATTACTATAGTCCTGAGACCAAAGAACAATCAAAACAATGGGTTACCAAAGGAGAATCTGCAACAAAAAAGGCGAAGACCATTCCTTCGACCGGAAAGCTTATGGCGAATGTCTCTTGGGATTCGCGAGGGATAATCCTCATCGACTACCTGGAAAAGGTTAAAACTATTACATGGGCATATTATTCATCGTTATTGGACCGTTTGAAAACCGATCTGCAAGAAAAACGCCGGCGATTGGGCCGCAAAAAAGTCCTTTTCCATCACGACAGCGTGGATTCCCCCGTCGGAGGTTCGAGTCCTCCCTCGGGCATGGGTGTGTGTGTTGTCCATAGCGTAAGTTAGTTTAAATTAGATTAAGTAGTGTGTAAGCTTAGGGACGGATGACGTAAGCAGTTTGATCCCATACGATCTCACCACGAATTTTTTACAACCATCGTGAGGGAAGAACCACCTACCTCCTAAAGTAGTGGGGGTGGAAAAGGAACGTAGTTCACGATGCGCAAATAACCAGATTATATTCATCCAGTGTTTGAGAACGAGAGCACTTAGTAACTTGCGACCAACTTTACACATAATTTCAAATCTTCACGAGATTTTTTCCTCGCTGACAGCCCCCACAAAATAATGAAAGCAAAACGTAAAACTGCCGAATCAGTCATGATCTTCTAATTCGTTACTTCTTTAGTGCTAACTCTATTTGCAACACATCTCGCCAGCAGTATTCACATATAGCAGTGACTGTACCTGCAAAAATATACCATTTTATGACACATAGTTCAGGAGACATCGCATCATAAACACTGAGATACATGAAAAACTGCCGCAACGTGCATGAAATTTTAATTTATTACTTCTTTATTACTAACTCTATTCCCAACACACTTCGCAGACAGTATCTTCACACACTGCTGAATGTACGTGCAAAATTGTTGCTGTCACAAATAGTTTAACTTGTCGCGAAATTGAAGTAGATACTTCCTGTGAGTTAGTATGGGCAGAAGAATAAAATAATAATTGGATCCTTTTACCGACTCCCAATTCAGATGACACAGTTGCAGAAAGGTTCAAAGAAAACTTGAGTTTGATTTCAAACACGTACGCGACTCATACGATAATAGTTGGTGGTGACTTTAATTTACCCTCGATATGTTGGCGAAAATACCTGTTTAATTCCGGAGGTACGCATAAAATATCATCCGAAATTGTGCTAAACGCATTCTCTGAAAATTATTTCGAGCAGGTAGTTCATGAGCCCACGCGAATAGTAAACCGTTGTGAAAACACACTTGACCTCTTAGCAACAAATAATCCTGAGTTAATAACGAGCATCAAACCGATTCAGGGATTAGTGAACACAGGGTTCTAGTAGTGAGATTAAATATTGTAATCCCCAAATCCTCGACAAATAGGCGAAAAATATACCTATTCAACAAAGCAGATAAAAATTCACTTGACGCCTTCATGAGACACAATCTCCACTCATTCCAAATTAATAATATAAGTGTATACCAGATGTGGCTTAAATTCAAAGAAATAGTATAAGGCAGCAATTGAGAGATTTATACCAAACAAATTAACAAACGATGGGAGCTGATACTCCTTGGTACACAAAATCTGTTAGAACACTGTTGCAGAGACAACGAAACAAACATGCCAAATTTAAACAGACGCAAAATCCCCAAGATTGGCGATCTTTTACAGAAGCTCGAAATTTAGCGCGGACTTCAATGCGAGATGCCTATAACAGTTTCCACAACGAAACTTCGTCTC
Organism: Schistocerca serialis cubense; assembly: GCF_023864345.2. NCBI lineage: Eukaryota > Metazoa > Arthropoda > Insecta > Orthoptera > Acrididae > Schistocerca > Schistocerca serialis. Next base: position 236,279,229 of record NC_064640.1, read on the forward strand.
GAAACCTGGCAGAAAATTCAAAGGGGTTCTGGTCGTATGTGAAGTATGTTAACGGCAAGAAACAAACAATTCCTTCTCTGCACGATAGCAATGGAGATACTAACGAAGAGCCGGCCGAAGTGGCCGTGCGGTTAAAGGCGCTGCAGTCTGGAACCGCAAGACCGCTACGGTCGCAGGTTCGAATCCTGCCTCGGGCATGGATGTTTGTGATGTCCTTAGGTTAGTTAGGTTTAACTAGTTCTAAGTTCTAGGGGACTAATGACCTCAGCAGTTGAGTCCCATAGTGCTCAGAGCCATTTGAACCATTTTTGATACTAACGAAGACAGTGCTGCCAAAGCAGAGTTACTAAAGACAGCCTTTCGAAATGCCTTCACAAAAGAAGTCGAAGTAAATATTCCAGAATTCGAGTCGAAAACAGCTGCCAACATGAGTAACGTAGAAGTAAATATCCTCGGAGTAGTGAAGCAACTTAAATCACTTAATAAAAGCAAGTCTTCTGGTCCAGACTTTATACCAATTAGGTTCATTTTAGAGTATCCTGATGAATTACCTCCATACTTAACAATCATATACAACCGTTCGCTCGACGAAAGATCCGTACCCAAAGACTGGAAAGTTGCACAGGTCACACCAATATTCAAGAAAGGTAATAGGATTAATCCACTAAATTACAGGCCCATATCGTTAACGTCGATATGCAGCAGGATTTTAGAACATATATTGTGTTCGAACATAATGAATTACCTCGAATAAAACGGTCTATTGACACACAGTCAACATGGATTTAGAAAACGTCGTTCTTGTGAAACACAACTAGCCCTTTATTCACATGAAGTGCTGAGTGATATTGACAAGGGATTTCAGATCGATTCCGTATTTGCGTAGTGAAATTGCGTGCTTATGAAATATCGTCTCAGTTATGTGACTGGATCTGTGATTTCCTGTCAGAGAGGTCACAGTTCGTAATAATTGACAGAAAGTCATCGAGTAAAACAGAAGTGATTTCTGGCGTTCCCCAAGGTAGTGTTATAGGCCCTTTCCTGTTCCTCATCTACATAAACGATTTGGGAGACAATCTGACCACCAAACAACTTCGGTTGTTTGCAGATGACGCTGTCGTTTATTGACTAATAAAGTCATCAGAAGATCAAAACAAACTGCAAAACAATTTAGAAGAAATATCGGAATGGTGCGAAAAGTGGCAGTTGACCTTAAATAACGATAAGTGTGAGGTCATCCACATGAGTGCTAAAAGGAACTCGTTAAACTTCGGTTATAAAATAAATCAGTCTAATCTACAAGCCGTAAATTCAAATAAATACCTAGTTATTACAATTACGAACAATTTAAATTGTGGGGAAGGCAAACCAAAGACTGCGTTTTATTGGCAGGACACTTAGAAAATGTAACAGACGTACTAAGGAGAGTTCCTCCGCTACGATTTTCCGTCCTCTTTTAGAATACTGCTGCGCGGTGTGGGATCCTTACCAGCTAGGACTGACGGAGTACATCGAAAAAGTTCAAAAAAAAAAAAAAAAAAAAGGCAGCACGTTGTGTAGTATCGCGAAATATGGGAGAGTGTCTCACAGAAATGATACAGGATTTGGGATGGACATCATTAAAAGTAAGGCGTTTTTCGTTACGATGGAATCTTCTCACGAAATTTCAATCAACAACTTTCTCCTCCGAATGTGAAAATATTTTTTGACAGCGACTTACATAGGGAGGAACGATCACCAAGATAAAATAAGGGGAATCAGAGCTCGTACGGAAAAATATAGGTGCTCATTCTTTCCGCGCGCTATACGAGATTGGAATAATAGAGAATTGTGAAGGTGGTTCGATGAACCCTCTGCCAGGCACTTAAATGTGATTTGCAGAGTATCCATGTAGATGTAGATTTTACGACACATAGTTCACGAGACACGATGTCATAAACATTGAGCTGCGTGAAAACGAAATTTCAGGGCGAAAAATGTTCAAACTTGTGTGAAATCTTATGGGACTTAACTGCTAAGGTCATCAGTCCCTAAGCTTACACACTACTTAACCTAAATTATCCTAAGGACAAACACACACACCCATGCCCGAGGGAGGACTCGAACCTCCGCCGGATTTCAGGACGAAATTCGCTAGAGTTACAGGTTAAATATGTGTACAGATGTGTGTGAAATGCGTTAACTATATAAGGAATATATGTGAAATGTGCGTGCACGGGCAGATCTGCAGGTAGAAAGTTGCTCCTCGACTTCTCGATCGATTTCAGCAAAACTGGATAAAGACATTACATGCTATGTGAAAATACATACTGTGGGGGTAAGAACTAGGAACCTCCGGTTGGGATGAGTGTGATAACGTTCAGAGAGAATGGAAAGGCGGAGATGGACAGACAGTAAGGGGAAGTAGGAGATGGATACAGATAGGGGGAGGGGTAGATAAGGTGGACAGAGAGACGGTGGAAGAGATGGACACAGGGGGTTTAGAGGAAGAGGACTTGCACAGAGAAAGTGGGAAGGAGGAGGTGAACTAATAGAAGATTGGAAGAAATACATAATCGAGCAACGCTGGGTACTCAGCCAGTAGTAAATAACACGCGTGCTACACTATTACTCATTGTTGCTAGACTGAAAACATCTACGTCTACGCTCCTCCAGCCACCATTGTACTTCTGGCTCCATTATATTTCCCCCATTTACGTGTTCCATTCACTAATGGTTGTCGGAAAGAACGACAGTCCACAAACTCCGCATGAGCTCCAATTTATCTGATTTTCTTGCTGTAGTCGTTTCGGAATGTGTATGTGGAAGGAAGTAATATGTTACCCGACTCTTCCCGGAAAGGACGATCTCGGAATTTCAACAATTAACCCTCGCTTATGCACGTCACCTGTCTTGAAGTGTCTGCCACTATAGTTTGTTCAGCATCTCTGTAATGCTCTCGTGACGAAATGCACCTCTCTTCGTTAGATTTTCTCTGTTGTTGTGTTCAGCCTAAAGACTGGTTTCAATGCTGCTCTACACGCTTCAATATCCTCTGCAAGTCTGTTCATCTCCCAGTAACTACTACAACCTCCATCGATTTGAATTTGCTTATTGTACTCGTCTCTTGACCCCGCAATTCTTAGCCCCCCATTCTCGCCACACACACTTCCCTCCAATACCAAACTGTCGTTTCCTTGATGTCTCAAATGTCTCTTATCAACCGATCCCTTATTTAAGTCAACTTATGCCTAATTTCTTTTATCTTAACTTCGTGGTCCTTACGCGAAATGTGCGTTGGTGACAGTAGTTAAATCAAATAATTACAGGTTTCGGATTTGCTGCAAGTCCATCTTCAGATGGCTCAAACGGATTTTCTTTCTGTCCTGCTGTGGTTTCGTTTTGTGGTCGTTATAGGCTTTGTGCAGTGGTGTATAATGCTGTACGATGAACTCTTCGTATATTTGTGTTATGCATCTTAAACTTTCCACGTATTGTCACATGCACTATAGCGGTACTGTTAATATTCTTGGGAAAGTGGTTGAATACACACCATTCTCAGTTTTATGCCAGCACACGTGCTCAGGTTTTACAAAACGTGACCCAGCTTTGCATTAATAACAAAAACATGAATACTCATATAGTTTCAATGTTGGAAAAAAGTAAATTTTGGGCAACTGTTAAGTCGATGGCAATCTTAACACTGTTTTACACGAGCGACTTTCTAGTCAAAATAGACCACTTGAAGTGCGTGTGCCTTTCGTGCCTGCGTGTAAATCAGTAGCCAACCACGACGCAAATGTAATCTATAGATTGTTCCGAAAGTGGAATTCTGAATGTTCGAGTATGCAGCACAGTTTGCATGCGCAGAAACAAGGGACTATGGAGGCGTCTGCTAACATCAGAAGTTAACCTTTTCTGGTCGAGTTCACTTTTTTACACAAATGTAGTTTGTGATTTCGTCCCTTCTTAATCCTTATTGCGTTGCTTGTTTTTTCCCTTTTTGTGACATACTGAAAAGGTTGCAGAAGTCGTAGTACTTTTCCTCCGAGTATTATCCTACAAGAGATACGAAATATCTAAAATTAAAAAGGCATTTTACTTCTAGGAAAAAAACCTATAATATATGTAAATAAATAACGTAAATAGTTAAACGTGGTATTATGATAATTGTTTCAACATTGATAAGGTCAGGTACTAACATCCACCATTAATTTTACTTTCGTCATTTATAAACTTTATTGTCATTGCTTGTTCCTACATTTTGTTCCCGTATTTCGATTTTTTCGCAAAAAGGATAATCACTCATAACCTCAGTTTCATCGTTCAAGTGCCGAGTTGCACAGCAGACAGTTCTCTCTAAAACACAATTTTTGCGCTGACGAGTAAATGACCATCCGAGCCAGACGAAAACCAGTACAGGAATAAAACACTAGGTGCGCAGCAGCAGCCTCACTTGTTTTGACTAGTCATCCTAGGGCTGTGTTTGAACGCGACTCGAACTTTTCGAACAGTTTGCCGGCCGGTGTGGCCGAGCGGTTCTAGGCACTTCATTCTGGAACCGCACAACCGCAACGATCGCAGGTTCGAATCCTGCCTCGGGCATGGATGTGTGTGGTGTCCTTAGTTAGGTTTAAGTAGTTCTAAGTTCTAGCGGACATATGACCTCAGATGTTAAGTCCCATAGTGCTCAGAGCCATTTGAACTACTGTTTTTTCGAACAGTTTACGTCACAGTTTGGGAAATCTCCGATTCTGTTCGATCATTTGATCAGCCTGCAATCTAGTGGTAACCTTACTTAGCCTTTTTAATGGACTACGGATTTTAATAATAAAAATGACTGTGAAACACGGACAGAAATATCTTCTAGGGTGCAAGTCTTGGGTAGCAACGGCAACTAACAAATATATAAAAGACTGCAATCACGATTCTGTCCAGTTCTCCAGCTTTCGTTCGAACTGCGATATAATGACATCTGACTGTACTATCTGGCTCACGCCAATGTAATTCATTCTCCCGATGAAAATTACAGTCATTTTATTGCGATATATTTCATTTGTTCAGGGTTTAATTCTTGATTAATTGTCTTGACTGCTGTCTTGTTTTCAAACTGATTTATAACTAGTAAAGATTTTATCTGTTATTCTAATATGGGAACAGGGATTGAACTGCTCATCTACTACCACCTCCCATAAAAAATAAATTATAAAAATGGGATCGCTCAGATAATTTTTTTGTAGGACAACATTTTCGTCTTTGTCTGTTACCTTTGCTTAAATATCGGCGTAAATGTATATACTTGTATTCGCCATCCATGTACTGTACATATACCAGTACTGTATGAGAACTCGTGTTGTAAGTCTGTTCAAACACAATGGGAGCTTTGCAGTGGTAGGATATAACACTATTTCCTCCAGTGTTTCGCGACATTGTCAAATTTTAAGCAGAGCCATAGCCTGTTGTTGTGCCTAGTTAGCAGTTTCTTACGTATCTCTTGCACTCGCGCCCCGCTAGTCGAATCTCACGTGATCATTCGAACAAGCGCGATACTGTATCGAACGCTGGGGAGTATCGGGAAAACTCGAACTCGTTCGAAAGTGAGAATCGTTTGTCCAGCCCATGTCATTCGAGACAAGAAAGTCGATCGTGCAAGAGTGGCTTTATGGCAAGAGAGGCGATTTAGAAAGCATGCGGTCCTCGTCCGACGATGTCTGTAGGAGTGCGTAGTAGGAATAATAGAATGGTACAGGCTGACGTGCTACGTCTCAGTGTCTCCGCAAAGGGTCAGAATGGTGTCGGTGTCGGCGCTGCAAGGAGTGGAACAGGATGCGGAGAAAGTGCGACACGCGGCCAGCTTTCCTCGTGGCGCCGGATGCACCGCCGACTCGGCCTTTCGGGGTATGCCTGTTGCCTGCGTCGGTGGGCTGCCCCACCTTGCGCAACAATCGTCGCGCACACATTCCGAGTTCTTACAATCCCGGATTTGCTGCCTCATAGACAACCTAGTTCATTTCATGCTAATTACAGTAAAGTTAAGGTGTTGTGAAATAGCTACCAGCCGATAGATACGTTAAGTGTTTAAATCCCTTCATTATTAATTGTCATTACGAATTTCTAACAGTTAATTCATCTTCAGATGGCTACAGTACGTTCATGAGAGGTACAAATGCTCATTTGTTTTTATCATTGGACGCTGACCGACAGGGAAAAGAAGGATTGGAAATGAAAGTGAATCCAAATCATACAACTAATGTGCACTGCTGGCCACCGTAAATGCAACACCCTGAAGGAAGCATCCGAATCAAGTGAAATTTACACCATGGGTTTGCAGCGGTGAGATATGCAACTGATTAGAATTTCAGCGCAGACGCACATCACGCGCGCCTGTGGCACCACCTCATAGCGCCATTTAAGGCTTGGCGATTTCGACGAGTGTACGTTCGGCACATGTGTTTACCTTGTGGTTGTTTCACAAGACCATCAGTTATGCCTCGTAGACAACAGCGAACATCGTTTGATCAAGTATCCGAGTTCGACAGAGGAAGGATAGTGGCTTACCGAGATTGTGGATTATCATACAGAGAAATCGCTAGTCGTGTCGGACGAAACCAAACAACTGTAATGCGGATATGTGACCGTTGGATGCAGGAGGGTACGACGGACCGACGTGGTCGATCGCATTCACTTCGGTGCACCACTGCACGTGCTGATAGGCAAATTGTGCGCATGGCAGTGACGGATCGCTCAGTGACATCCCGAACCATAGCACAGCACATTGCGTCTGTAACGCATCATCCAGTGTCTGCGCGTACCATTCGACGCCGTTTACAGCAGAGTGGTCTGTCCGCAAGACGTCCATTGCTTCGTCTACCATAGACGCAGAACCACAGACGTCTCCGTCGCCAATGGTGTGATGACAGACGGATGTGGACGGCAGAATGGAATGACGTTTTCTTTACTGACGAGGCACGCTTCTGTCTGCAGCACCACGATGGTCGTATTCGAGTGTGGAGACACCGTGGAGAGAGGATGCTGGACAGCTGCATTATGCACCGCCACACTGGTCTTGCACCGGGTATTATGGTATGGGGCGGTATTGGATATTACCCTCGCACGCCCCTAGTACGCATTGCCGGTACTTTAAATAGCCGGCGCTACATATCCGAGGTGCTGGAGCCAGTTGTCCTTCCTTATCTTCAGAGCTCGGCCACAGCCATATTTGAACAGGATAATGCGCGACCACACGTGGCACGCATTGTCCAAAGGTTCTTCGTCAATAACCAGATTGAAGTGCTTCCCTGGCCGGCTCGCTCTCCGGATCTTTCGCCGATAGAAAGCATGTGGTCCATGGTTGCTCAACGAGTGACCCAGATTACATCCCCAACTGCCACACCAGATGATCTTTGGCAACGTGTGGAAGCTGCTTGGGCTGCTGTACCCCAGGAACACATCCAACGTCTCTTTGACTGAATGCCGAGACGTGTGGCAGCGGTGATCTCCAACAATGGCGGCTACTCTGGCTACTGATTCTGGCAGGAACCACATGTCACAGACGTCTGTAAACGTAATCATTAGATACTTGGTCAACATGTTATCTACAAAATAAATTTTGTTGTGCTACCTCTTGTCTTTCTTGGTATTGCATTCACGGTGGCCAGCAGTGTACTTACAACGGCATTTATTCTGATGTTCTTACATTTGGAATAGAAATTCGCTGCTCTTTCATTTTCAGTCTCTGATATTTAATTTTGTTATCTGTAAGGCATCATGCTATAGGAAAACATGTAACACATGAATATTGTTACCTCTCATAAATGTCATATGGTCATCTGACAATGAATTGAATGTTCTAATGCGGTAACGACAGTAAAAGATAAACGGATTTAAAATATTTTACAGGCTATGGCCTCTAGATTTTCACAATAACGTATCTTACACGTTACGATGTTATATCATTTAATAACCAGCTGGCACAGTTAAAGCCGGCCGGGGTGGCCGTGCGTTTCTAGGCGCTACAGTCTGGAACCGCGGGACCACTACGGTCGCAGGTTCGAATCCTGCCTCGGGCATGTATGTGTGTGATGTCCTTAGGTTAGTTAGGTTTAAGTAGTTCTAAGTTCTAGGGGACTGATTACCTCAAATGTTAAGTCCCATAGTGCTCAGAGCTATTTGAACCATTTTTGAACAGTTAACAAAAATATCTCGATTTAAAACAGAATGTATGACTTGGTCAGTTTATTTCACTGTAAAATGCATATGTTGACACCGGAAAGTGGTAACATGTCTTCGCAATGCATCGCGTCAAATTTACTTCGTAAAAGAAATTACCGACACAGAAAGTGCAGTGCTGGTTTAGTATATGTTCAAGTTTTCTCCCCTGCTCACCATGTGAAAGCCAGAGCCCTTTGTGTATCACGAGTCTGCACTTCGAGCAACAGAACGAACAGGTTGGTATCCGCTCTAAAATATTGAGATATTTCTTGCAGGGCGCTCAGAGATGAAGTAACACGATATGGAGGGCGACATTTTTGTTCGGGGAAATTTTAAATCATACAGTATGTAAATGAATGAACGAATGATACATTTTGTTTATATGTTACAAACAACAAAAAGTTCCAGCACTTGAAAAATAAGAAAGCACCCTGCGAAATGTATCAGCCTTGCACATATGAAATTGTTTTGTGTAGAGAGCTTTGGTGGGTCAGACCGCTTTCTATATTAGGCGAGCGTGTTGTACATTGATATACTTTTCAGGTTTTATGTAGTAGTTCAATATATTTTCTTATTCCATTTTTAAATGATGGCATTCACTTTTTATATTCTCATTCTTTTTCCGAAATTACAAAACCACTTGGAAAATTAAGGTTTTTCCAAGTGCAAAAACACTTTCCAAGGTACAACATGCTTATGTACCTAAGAACATATATTCGATCGAAATTTAAGAGCTTTGGCATCGAGAGAATCTTACCAGTACTGTATTTAACAGTCTATTTGTCACACTAATATTCTTCTACACACCAACAATCAGCAAGTGAAATCAGATTAAGCTGAAGGATGATCAAAAACCAGTTACAAATTAAATACGCTTTAAAACAGAAGCTATTAGTTACTAACACAAATTTCCACTTTCAAGACAGGTAAAACTGTTAAGACGTTAAAGAAACTGAGTTCATTTACAAGTATCACATATTCCGTGGTCGAATGCCTGCTTCTTTTTCGAGGTACAAGATGGTGCTCGACCAACGAAATATGGCTTAACTGTCCACATGTTGTATTGGTTGTTTAAAAATATATAATATTTTGCTCACCATAAAATTCTGTAACTGAAGAATTAACGATAAATTCAAAATAGCATTAATATACAACACAATACTATACCATGCGTACAGTACTTAAATGTGTAGAAAACGAAATATTTACAAATGCTGCGCAAAACACAACCTCACGTCCATCAACAAGAAAAGCAGTAGAAAACGGCGGCAAGTGGGTATGGCGGTCTCTAGTGCACATTCCTTCATATAATTCTAAAATCAATTACTATACTGAAGTATCGAGCAAAAACATAGTGTGTTCTAGGTACACTATTCTCTAGCTACAACACTCTGTCCTATATACGTGATGTCGAAAGTCAACAGTTAATGATTTTCATAGAGGACTCTAAGACTCAGAATTTGATACCGAGCAAATGGCAAACTTGGTGAAAATAGAGTGAAACTGCTCATGGATAAATGGGAACTGTCAATTATATAAAGGTACAGTAGAGACAGATACTTGTCGTGGGGCCGGCCGGAGTGGCCATGCGGTTCTAGGCGCTACAGTCTGGAGGCGAGCGACCGCTACGGTCGCAGGTTCGAATCCTGCCTCGGGCATGGATGTGTGTGATGTCCTTAGGTTAGTTAGGTTTAATTAGTTCTAAGTTCTAGGCGACTGATGACCTCAGAAGTTAAGTCGCGTAGTGCTCAGAGCCAATTTTGAACTTGTCGTGGAGACGAGTGGACAGGACAAAACTACAGTGACATCACCCCTATGGGAATCAATCGCACAGTATATTGAGGAAAGCTCAGAAAATGAAAAGAACAAACGTCTACTTTTTGTCACATTGTACATTACGAAAAAGCTGTCGCAAGTAGTGTGGAGAATGAGTAAATCTTTTTCTCAGGCTGTATTTTAAAACATGTTAAGCAATAAAACAATTCTACCGTGATATATAACCCAGTTGGACCTCTAAAACAACAGGAAGCTGCTTCTCCACAGTCACTTTTATGTTATCTCCCGACTTCATCTATAGTAAGTGTCCAATACCTCATACGCGGATGTCCGTCTGTTAACAGTAAGTCACTAGAGGGAGATTCTTTTAACACCGTTAAGTGTGTAAGTGCAGCAGATGCGCAATAACCACTGCACCTACTATCTGAGAACTTATTCGACGTATTCAAATATGAAGATTCCCTCTCAGCCATTCAGAGGCTCCTTTGAACCTTTATACTCGTAATACAGCATGCGTCTCAGGAATTTTGCTTTTATAGTTAAATGCCATTAACGGATGCTGGCGGTTATTTCTTGCCAATTTAAGCCGTTTTTTAGAGAAGACGTTGATGTTCGTCCCTACAGAGGTCACTATCTTCCAGTGCTGTGATTTATTGGAGATCCACGTCTAGCAACACGACCTACCATATCAGAGGACAGAGGACAATCTGCAGTCACCGATGACTATTTGTAGAAATGAAACCTATTTCGAGAATCCACCAACTCTAGGAAACGGCTGGCTCTTTCCCGAGCTCATGCAAATGTCATAGTTCTCTAGTACACGTTGACGGCACGGAATGAGTAGCAGTTCTGGACATCCATTGTCAGACTGCATAGCTATAGACACAGAGAACATTTCTATCTTTGTTGTTCGTACGCCTTCCGTGACAGGAAAGAGACCCTGTTTCACACTGTTCGTGAAAGATGTACGCGTTGCCCATCTTAGGGCGCGAAGAAATTATTGGCACAAGAAAGAAGTCATTTCCTCCCGAAACATATCTTGCATACGCATAACTTTATAACAAGCAGAAACGGTTCTACATCTACATCTACATTTATACTCCGCAAGCCACCCAACGGTGTGTAGCGGAGGGCACTTTACGTGCCACTGTCATTACCTCCCTTTCCTGTTCCAGTCGCGTATGGTTCGCGGGAAGAACGACTGCCGGAAAGCCTCCGTGCGCGCTCGAATCTCTCTAATTTTACATTCGTGATCTCCTCGGGAGGCATAAGTAGGGGGAAGCAATATACCTCATCCAGAAACGCACCCTCTCGAAACCTGGCGAGCAAGCTACACCGCGATGCAGAGCGCCTCTCTTGCAGAGTCTGCCACTTGAGTTTGCTAAACATCTCCGTAACGCTATCACGCTTACCAAATAACCCTGTGACGAAACGCGCCGTTCTCCTTTGGATCTTCACTATCTCCTCTGTCAACCCGACCTGGTACGGATCCCACACTGATAAGTAATACTCAAGTATAAGTCGAACGAGTGTTTTGTAAGCCACCCCCTTTGTTGATGGACTACATTTTCTAAGGACTCTCCCAATGAATCTCAACCTGGCACCCGCCTTACCAACAATTAATTTTATATGATCATTCCACTTCAAATCGTTCCGTACGCATACTCCCAGATATTTTACGGAAGTAACTGCTACCAGTGTTTGTTCCGCTATCATATAATCATACAATAAAGGATCCTTCTTTCTATGTATTCGCAATACATTACATTCGTCTATGTTAAGGGTCAGTTGCCACTCCCTGCACCAAGTGCCTATCCGCTGCAGATCTTCCTGCATTTTTCTACAATTTTGTAATGCTGCAACTTCTCTGTATACTACAGCATCATCCGCGAAAAGCCGCATGGAACTTCCGACACCATCTGCACGCCAGAAGTTTCTTTACCGTCTGTAGACGTCTCTCCATTGAGAACAACATGCTGTGCTCTGTTTGCTAAAAACTCTTCAATCCAGCCACACAGGCCTTACTTTGTTTATCAGGCGACAGTGCGGAACTGTATCGAACGCCTTCCGGAAGTCAAGGAAAATGGCATCTACCTGGGAGCCTGTATCTAATATTTTCTGGGTCTCATAAACGAATAAAGCCAGTTGGGTCTCACACGATCGCTGTTTCCGGAATCCATGTTGATTCCTACAGAGTATATTCTGGGTTTCCAGAAATGACATGATACGCGAGCAAAAAACACGCAAGGAAGAAACCTAATGAGAGTGGCTCACTTTTAGAAAGTGTCGTCTTACTGATCAGTCATACCAGTATTCACAGAACTTTGATTACACTTGGCATTCGAGCTTGCAGAGAAAAAAAAACATTCTTTGAAAATTCCGCCTTACACAAGATTAATTATTTATTATATTTTCCCATCCTAACTTCAAAACAATCTGTGCTATTTTCACTGTTTAAGTGATTGTGTTTTACACTTAATTCAGCATAACACATACAGAAAGTGCGTTCAAGCAGATATAAAACTCCACAAACCATGACAAAATGTATCCTCTTGGACTGCCATCACAAACAGTTGTCACTGACAGGAGCTACTTCACGTGAAGCAATAAACAGTTTCCCACCAATGGTAGGAGGAGACACGTTGGTAAAATAAAAGGAAATAACCATTTCTTGCGTCAGGTGCTGTGTTCATAATGGATTAAAGACATTTAAGATTCGAAACAGCTGTGGCGTAAGTCAAGAATTACTCAAATTACGACTTTCCTGTCTCACCTACAGCAGAAACCATCCTTTTTCGTCTGCAGCAATGATGCACCTCTTTAACATTTTCGTATAAGTGGTAGCTCGTTGTTGATGCACGATGAAAAATTTTATTTACCGATTCAACAACAATGGCGTTATTAAGCTTGGCGAGTTACAAAGAAATTTGTAAAAACTACAACAATATACGAGATATAAGTGAATACGATGTAAGAAAGATGACGTACACGCCGACACAAGCAGCGCTATCTCGTGTGTGATCAAAAAGGTCAAAGTTCGATCAAAGTTTGATAAGGTCAGAATAACTGGTCGCTGGGAAATGGGTTTTACGTACCATGACATTTCGCCTCGTACAGAACATGTTGCTACGCCAATTATACGTATGTGGGACCACTGGACAGAAAAGAGTAGCACCAGCAAAGAGCTACTGTTGGACCAAATTGTAATCGTAGTATGGCATGACTGCTGTCTAGTCCTCATCTTCTTAACGGACTGCACTGATTCATGTCGGTTTAAGACAAAGTAATTCCGGTATGAGGCCCTGAAGAGCGAGTGATGCTGTGGGGCCGTCTTGTCATCCTCTGACAATGGCGTCATATATTTGCACAGAGGGACACGGGGTCACCCTCCCGTTCTCCCAGCCATTATTAGCTTTCCGAACATGGAAGCTGATGCTTCCCATTGAAGTAAATTCTCAGTTGGTCTGATGAGACTGAGTGCAACCCGTTCGAATGCTCCCACCAAATGAACATCGATGGAACTACCGGGAATGGAACCAGAGTCGTCCACGTGGCAGTCAGATAACTGGCCGATCAGCTACGGAACCGGAAATCGATTCGACTCTAGATCACTGTAGCGTGAATAGACTTATCTGTGTTGACGGTTTGACGCCGCCTGCAGTGGACTGGACTGGTAGGATGCATACCATACTTAGGTTTCTGTTCAATCACAGACGCGTCAGATTGCAACGGGCAAAGCGTGGGTGGTGTGCTGAAGGGGAAAATGTTGCGAGTTGGGGCTATTTTAGGGTCAAGCTGTACTAATGCTGAGGCAGAATACACGTTAAATGGTGCTGTGGTTAGGCAATCTGGCAGCCTGCTTTGAAGAGTGACATAGAGGCCAAAGACCAAATGAACTGGTTTGTTGCGTCGTAAGATAAAACATGCGTTTTCACTCCTGCTAACTGATGACAATCTGAACAGCAGCTGCTACATATAGACGTGTCAGTGTTTGTGGTATTCCCCTACCACCTTACCATACCCTTCTGAAAACTCATCAGTACATATTTCACTAGGATACTGTGCAACCATGTTTGGTGACTGATGTGCTAACCTCTTTAGGTGGTCGACGGCTGCAATATCTTCCCTGGGGTGTATGGTCGCCTGAAATATCGCCCATCGAACATTTCTGAGATATGATTGGTCGAACTTCTTTGTCAACATGAGCCAGTGACAGCAACTGGTACTCTGTCGATTCGCACATCAACTGCGTGTAGGGAGATTCTCAGGAAACACATCCAGACGTTTCTCTGTCTCATGTCGCAACATTCAGAGACGCTGATTGCAATCGCAGAAGATACGCAGAATCTAAATTATAAAAATATTTGGATCATAGGGAACTATTCTCCTCAACGTAAATATACGGTCTTACGAAACAGTGCCCTATCCGGAAAAGGCACATTTCTCATAACGCCTAATCAGGCAATGGATGCATAAAGAAATACGTGTTAACAAGGGGTGGTAATGGTGTTGCTGTTTTTGTTTTGGTCTTCAGTTCGAAGACTGATTTGATCCAGCTATCCATGGTGGTTTGTCCTCTGCAAGCCTCTTCATCTCTGCATAACTACTGCAACATACATCCATTTGAACCTGCTTACTGTGTAGTTAAACTGAGGTCTCTCCCTATAATTTTACCGACACCCCCCCTCCCCCCCCCCCCACCCCCCCACACACACGCACACCTTTACCTCCATTAGCAAATTGTTGATTTCTTGATGCCTCAGGATATATCCTGTCTTTTAGTCAAGTTTTACCATTAATTTCTTTTCTCTGTAATTAGTCAACGAGTGAAGCAGAAAGCGATACAATATACAGGATGTATTAAATATTACGGAATACTACGCGACAGTTTGCGAGACAAGTTTCGAACTCACGACAGAACTCCAGTTAAAAAGGTAAAATGCTGTACTTAACCGTACACTCTGTTCTCCGCCATATCAGCCACTACACCCCATGTAATAATTCTCAGCACAACTATCATGGGCCATATATGATGATCAAAGAAATGTACGAATTGTACACTGAATGTTAGCATGTTAATTATCCCCATTATCTGAATGAGCAAATATAATGGCATATTTTCCAAGAACAGACATTACATTTTAAAACAACCGTCAAGAATTCCTGCCAGTATTGTGGCGCCTTCAAGACTGCACCTAGAGGTGTTTAGAGGAAACAAAAACCATATCATTGTTCAGAGATTTATGAATACAGATAATACTGGCATGTTGTGGCAGTTTGCAGGATGAAATTACAAGTAACAGGTTTCTTATTTCTGTTCATTTCATCTTAATGACTGACTTCGATTTCGGAAAATTTGTATCACCGTTGAAGAATGAAGTTTTATATGCACT
The DNA here is from genome assembly GCF_023864345.2 of Schistocerca serialis cubense. NCBI lineage: Eukaryota > Metazoa > Arthropoda > Insecta > Orthoptera > Acrididae > Schistocerca > Schistocerca serialis. The sequence continues at coordinate 236,294,588 of NC_064640.1, forward strand.
GTTTGATTAGTAGCGTACAGTTAGGAAACGTGACTAAGAACTCTATCTGTCGTTTATTAAATGAACCATGGAGGTTTTATACTTACAAAGCAATTCAGATTCAACAGATCCACATTGAGTATCCGGTAATGTATGTTATGCCATTTAATCAAGTCTATTTGAAACGGAAAGCCAAGAGATACGCCAAGCCATTTTCAACTGTGTCATGATCTCGTGTGTTTGGCATCCAGAAGATGACTGTAAATATGCCTGCCGGATCTGTCGAAATCCATACCGTCTGTCTACGGCCAATATTTCATTTCATAAAGAAAAGCGTTGCGGAAGATGTAAGTACATATGTCCATCTAAAACAGTTGTAAATTTTTCTTGTTGTTGGTGGCGGTAATAACAACAGAAGTATTGTATAAAGATGTCATTACGTATTCTTCCTCGTTTCATATTATTGTCTGTTGTAATAATATGAAAAGTTCACGATTAATTTCTTATCATTCATTGCATAACATTACTCATATATTATAATATAAAATAACTGTTAAATTACTTATACAAAGTTCCTTCCTTTCCATCTCTCGTAAACTGAACACCATTACATTGTTATGCATCCAGATTCTTCCGGAATTCGAATGCAAAATACTAAATAACTTAGTTCCAACTAAGAGTGACTTACGCCACTGTAAATTTTAATCAACGAAACCATTCCACTGAAATGGTGCATTCCCGATAAGTGTTTTTCAGATCGCCGTCAGACCATAGAGATTTACGTTTCCAGAGGATTCTCCAAATCGGTTAAGGTTAGTGTCAAGGCATGTCCATTTCTTTCTCTACTCTTTTCCAATCCAAGCTAGTGCTTCGAACCTTGCCGTGATGTTTCCTTACTTTTCCAAGACAGTCACATAGCTTTCTCATTGTTTTGCTCCCTTGTTCCCTCACTGCGTGAAAGTCGATTGTAAATCATACATTCAGTTCAAGCTTACTATATGAATCTTCTGAAATAATCTGTGGATTTCCTGACTGTTCCGTACTGTAATTGTATGATATAGCACGTTGATAAAAGATCTGTGAATAAATAGGTTCTCTTTCTCACAACTGTGGCCGAGCGGTTCTAGGCGCTACAGTCTGGAACCGCGCGACCGCTACTGTCGCAGGTTCGAATCCTGCCTCGGGCATGCGTGTGTGATGTCCTTAGGTTAGTAAGGTTTAAGTAGATCTAAGTTCTAGGGGACTGATGACCTCAGAAGTTAAGCCCCATAGTGGTCAGAGCCATTTGAACCATTTTTCTCACAACTCTCCTCTGTTCGTGTTTTATGTTATCGACATTTCCTTCTTTCTCTACTCACACTTTTAACATCAATATCATCCAGCAACCACATTTTTGAGAACATTTTTCTTTGTTGTAGCCGTCGTGCTTTGTATCTACGATATATCATATCCTTCGTGTCTTTGACTATTTGCGCGTAGCAGGATTTCCTCTAAGGAGTAGGATACTAACTCTTGTTTTAGCACTGTTTGTTTATCGTGGTCCTTGCCCTGGTTGCCTGTGAGTAACGCAAACTGGCAGTCATATTTTATTGTTAATACTGATGTGAAACTATGCGCTAAAGGCTTGAACAGGGGGAGAGGAGGGTCATCTCATAAGACAGCAGGAGACGGTGCCAGTGACAATTCCATTGACACAAGCCGTTGGACGAAACTCACCGGATTCCGATGGTTTTCCCGCCTCTCGGCTCCAGGAAGCTAGCTGTGAACGTTATTTTGTTTACTGGATCCTTTTTTTTTATTGTACAGCTTGAACCTCGCAGTGAACAAGAGAGTGAATCGTCATGTGTCGCTACACTCTGAGAATTCCGTGCTTGCGCGAATATTTGCCATTTTACACACGCGATATGGTATACATTACCGAGCTTAGTACATTATTGATTTGTAACAGATTGCTAGAAACGTAAACTGATCTGAAATGACGGAGTTTAGATGGATTGCTGGGACAGGAAAGTAATCCATTGGCATTTAGGAGGAAAATGAAAGCACACCAAACAGATAACACAAAACCGATTTAAATGACAAAGTACTACATCAGTTACGATTTTTCAGTAGTAGAACGAAGCGTTTCAAGTATTAATACACATTTCCAAGTTTTGTGTGAGTTTACATTGGTGTTGGATGAGATTTCTGCTTTAGGCCATAACGCAGTAGTCGGCCAGTGTGGCCACGTGGTTCTAGGCGCTTCAGTCTGGATCCGCGCGACCGCTACGGTCGCAGGTTCGAATCCTGCCTTGGGCATGGATGTGTGTGATGTCCTTAGGTTAGTTAGGTATAAGTAGTTCTAAGTTCTAGGGGACTGATGACCTCAGATGTTAAGTCCCATAGTGCTCAGAGCCATTTGAACCATTTGAGCCATAACACAGTAGAAGGAGTGTTGAACGTAATCCAACTGGTGTTTCGTCTGTGAAAATTTCTTGGTAATTAAGGAGGTACAGTAACTGAAGACCATAAAAAGATCTCTGCAGGTCGAGAAAAAGTAGAACAAGACACACACACAGACCACACATTTCCAAGTCCTTAGCGTCTTGCGATCAAAACAAGTTTTGAGCTGAATGACCCTAATTTCCAGTTGTGAAGTGGGCCTGTCCAACTCATAGTCCCGGTGAAACTCGTTGGAAAGGGACGAGGAACTCTTGACAAATAACTGAAAGTGTACAACTAAGAAGGGTAGGAAACTACTATCGAATCTCACGAGGCGCTGACACTCTATGTATGTTGTGCAATCCTGCCCCTACCCTGTGCAGCTACGTGCCACGATAAAACAAAGTTCCAACCCCAAGGCAGAGTAAAGCAGGTCCAGCGTCTGAGGTTATCTGTAGTCAGAACCTTCAAGAGCAATGGTAGCGCCGCTTATAGGCTCTTACGAGGTGAGACCCGTGCATCACGCGCCCCCTTGTGACCTTGGGGCCTTTCCACCGTAGCCTCTCTGTTAATCTTCACTCTCCCAGCCACAGAAAACTGTCTCTCCGGCTTCTTAGCGTCCCAGTTGACGTTAAGTTACACTCCTAGACACACATATTGTGCAATGTCATAACTCTAGAAAAATACTCTCGATACCCCAAACCTCACACGACTCATTCACGACAGCATACACTAGCGTGAAATGGGGCAAATAAAAAGTTTTCAACTTCAAAAAAATCAGTATTTTATGGGTTTCGCGTCTTGTGGCAAACTTTCAATTACGATCAGATTTGGTATCTAGCTCACGGTTTTATAACACAAATAAATAAATACCCCGCAGATACTGGTGAATAGAAACAGCAGTGGTAATCTTATAATTTCTTTCTATTTAATGGTCTCAAAAACAATTTTGGGTCTAAGAGAATAAGGAAAAGAGGGTTGTCTGCTTCAAAAACAGTTTTATTCAGAAAAACTAAAAGTATTGCATAAATTGGATTTTTTAAATATTTACCAAATAAAAATTGTTATATCTCTAATTACCTTATTGTAACATTAAAGCCGACCGGAGTGGCCGAGCGGTTCTAGGTGCTACAGTCTGGGACCTCGCGACCGCTACGGTCGCAGGTTCGAATCCTGCCTCGGGCATGGATGTATGTGATGTCCTTAGGTTAGTTAGGTTTAAGTAGTTCTAAGTTCTAGGGGACTGATGACCTCAGAAGTTAAGTCCCATTGTGCTCAGAGCCATTTGAACCATTTTTTTGTAACATTAAACTGATGAACTGAGTGTGTTGTTAATACATTAAGTCACACACATCATGTTTGAAAATGATGCATTTGAACCTACTGCCAGAAGTAACGAACAGCTTTCGAACAATAGCGCCTTCATTAAAAAATAACTCCTCATATTATAGAGTATGTGTTTAACCGACCTTGTTTTTTCGAGAAACATCAATATAGCCTTTGCCCTCTAAATCACAAATTTTACATGCATACAGTCAAAATGACTGGTTACTTTTTCCACATACTTTAATCACGGCATGATCTGAATGGAAGACAGTGCCAGGTGGTTCTTCACTTCCATCACATTCTTTGTCTTCTTCTGAAGAAACAGTGACGATTACCGTTTCTAATCACCCCACAGATTCCGAAAGCAAGATTACAATTAGCCGAAACGCAGCTCACTTTAAAACTGAACTTTTGGTGAATGAACCGGATTGCAAATTTGCTTACCATGTACTTAAATTAAAACAACAGATTTTAGATTGGTACTTACAAATAGTTCGAAGCAAGAAAATTGAGCACCACATCAGATGTTTGTCAGAGAGTGAACAAAACATGAACTGATACTGTCGTCAACTCTGAAATTCGTTATTTTCCTGTTAGATTGCTTTCAGTAACAATCTAGACAAACAAACCTTTGAATTATTTTCCGATTTGTCTTCCGACACGATAGCGTAGAACTTTTAGGGTGTTTCGTTTCTGTTCATCCCACTATTTCTATTCGTCTCATTTTACGGTACTAATGTAAGCCCCTACAACACTAGAAAATGAGAAAAAAATTCATGAAACGTGTCGTGCTACGCATGAAGAAACGTAAATGGCGCAGAATTTTATTCCTTAAATTATTATTGACACAGTTGCAAGGTTTCGAAAAACATCGTCTGTGATGAACGAAATTAGGATAACAATGTCTGAAATTAGCAACGTAATCAAATTTACAGAAACTTACAGAGCAAGGGAGTTAATGAAGGAGAAACTGCCGACCGACGTAAGGCTTGACAAGTCAGGCGCCAGCGGCGAGAACTTGTCGCTCCACGTGTATTGGTCGCGCAGTAGCAGGTGGCGGGCAGGAAGGAGGGTGTACGAGGGTCCGGCCCGGCCGCGTTGCCAGGTAGTTGGCTGGAATGCGCTTTGTTCCGGGAACCGCTCCCCTTGGCGCGGCACCGCAGTCCCGGCTGCCGCCTACACAGGGAACGCGGCTCACGTGGAGCCGAATCCAGGTCTCAAGTTACACGTGCTGGGAATGTGGGCGAACGCTTTATATCTAGCAGAGCAGCATAAGGCTTCGCACATGGCACAATGGCCACGTGGCGCCCCCGACTACAGTTCAAGTTTCGCGCCATACAAGAGCCGCAAATGTAGGCGACCCCATTAGATTTCGCAAACATCAAAAGGATCCGCGAGTCGCGCCCTTGCCACTTGGCGCTCCTGACGTGTCTTCGATATTTCGAGCCGATACACGTGCACGGTTATTTCAAAGACCCCAGAGCGACTCGAAACAAATCCACGTGATCCAGTTGTTACTATATCCTTATGAAGCCAGTATGACACATTCAACTGTATTTTTAAACCATCTCATCAAATGTATCCGGACACTCCTGTGCAATGTAGAACTGACCATTAGATGACACGAGGAATAGGAAGGAAGATTCAGCGACATTGTGAAACGAGAAGGTACAAAATAACGGACCGGTACCTATATGTGGACGATCTAATTTGTCTCACAGATCAAACGCAAAGTGGGATGCAAGACCTTCACATTAACATCAACACATTACACCCTCAAATCTACTTCATAATAGAAGCTGAAGAAAATTAGAAACTAAATTTCCTGAATATTACAATTACAAGATTTTCCAGCTACGAAAAACCCACATCCTCAAGCACTCTTATATATTCTGTAGCTCATCCCCCCACCTGATAGCTTACAAATATTCCAGTTTCACACACGTGCTCGATAAAAGATAAACAGAAGCCCTCTTAAAACAGAAAACTACACAAAAAATGGCTCTGAGCACTATGGGACTTAACATCTGAGGTAATCAGTCCCCTAGAACTTATAACTACTTAAACCTAACTAACATAAGGACATCACACACATCCATGTCCGAGACAGGATTCGAACCTGCGACTGTAGCGGTCGCGCGGTGGAGACTGAAGCGCCTAGAACCGCTCGGCCACACCGGCGGGCGAAAACTACACACATGAACTAAATATAATCAGACAAACAGCTGTTGAAAATGAATACAAAGCGGACACCATAAACAAGCTCAACAACAAGGTAAAAATCAAAGATAATGATTAGCCACCTACTCAAGACCACAGCCAAAGGGGATGAAAGCCAGAAGAGCGGTATATACATCAGACCACACCACGGGAGGAGGAAAAGATTAGTGTTTTACGTCCCGTCGACAACGAGGTCGTTAGAGACGAAGCACAAGCTCGGATTAGGGAATGATGAAGAAGAAAAGTAGCCGTCTCCTTTCGGAGGAATCGTCCTAGCATTTGTCTGAAGCGATTTAGGGAAATCACGGAAAACCTCAATCAGGATGGCCGGACGCGGATCTCAACGGAGACCACACAAGATCAGGAAAAATAAATAGATGGTGCACACTAACATACAACAATAAAACAGAAAACAGCACACAGAATTCGAAACATGTTGGAAAAGCAAGGGATCCCAGTAATATTCGAAACAAACAACACAGTTCACCAAAGCTTACATCAGCTAAAGAACCTCAGACAAATTCATCAAAGCACGCACATGCAAAGTCGCATGTAACTCTTGTCAAGCCCAATACATAGGACAAACTAGCAGAAATTTCCGAACAGGGTAGAAAAGCACATGAGAGCTCTGAAGAGTGACAGCGCACATTACACCTTGGCAGAACATCTAAAAAATAAAAACCACCACGCCACTAATATCGAAACTGAGCTATACATCCTGAAACACAGTAACTAACAACAGAAGAAAATTATTACTTACAAAAGGCTGTAGTTGAAGGCAAAAATGTAATAATTGAAAACACAACACTTTTCAACAACACACTCTTTACGGCTTTAAGAGAACTAACACAGGAGAGATAACAAGAACAAAACACACATCACACATCGAGACGTACATAAGAAACAGAAGTTGTCAGAACTCCCGCTACAGTTTTCAAAACCTTTTCACTATATTACGTACTTTCCCAAGGCACACACGGACAGCAAGCTGGCGTAATCTTTTGAATTATTACCATGGTATAAAAGTTATGGTTTTGTGTGTTTTAAAGCAACTGAAAGCCGATTAACGAACGTGAGTACATGGCCAATTACGTGACAACCTAGTGCACACCGAAACTGTATCCACAACACTACCGAAATTTCCGGTAGTGAAACGCTGACGTAAATATGACACTTTTTCATATTTGTTAATGACTGCCGCTCATATATTTACAGACGACATGCTGTATGCCGAAGAACCGGCAACAAAACGCAGAAAATATATAAACCCCATGCTGTGGCTTTAAAGTAATAACATATTATAAAACTATTCATAGAATACAATATTTGGAACCAAACACTACAGCCGGCCGCTGTGGCCGAGCGGTTCTAGGCGCTTCAGTCCGGAACCGAGCTACTGCTACGGTCGCGGGTTGGAATCCTGTCTCGGACATGGATGTGTGTGATGTCCTTAGGTTAGTTAGGTTTAAGTAGTGCTAAGTCTAGGGGACTGATGACCTCAGATGCTAAGTCCCATAGTGCTTACCAAGAAAAACCTACTGATGGTTGCGATATTGTTGCTGAAACTAGTTTGGGAAAGGAAGTAAATAAAACAAAAGTGTTTGGCATCAGTGCAGACCCACAATCCCATATAGTTGTTTTTATGCAAAGCACGGACCAATGGAAGAGTTTAGAGGTAAAACGTAGGACTACAGTTTAACGTTTCGTCGACAGCTTGGTCATTAGAGACGGTCCATAAGATCGGATTACGAAGGATGGGGAAAGAAATCGGCAGTATCCTTTCCCAAGGAACCATCTCATCATTTTCCTGGAGCGATTTAGGGAAATCACGGAAAACCAAAATTAGAATGACCGGACGGGGATATGAACCATCCTCCTCCCGAACGCGCGAGACCAGTGTGCTACATACCGCGCCAGCTCCTTCCGTCTAGCAGCATACAAGGAGGCGAAGGGTACTGTGTTGTCAGTACAGAGTCAGTAACAGCGGAATGGATCGGTCAGGAGAGCTTGAGTGACTTCGAACGTTGACTAGTCTCTGAAAGTCACCTGAATAACAGATCCATCAGTGGCATTTCAACCTCTCTATAGCTGGGCAAGTAGACTGTTGGTGATATGAGTCTGAAGGAACAACCACAGCTAAACCAAGAGGAGGCAGACCTCTCATACTGACGGGTGGAGACCGTCGAGCATTGTACAGGGTGTTTGTGAAAAATCTCATAAGGTCAGTCGAAGAAAACACTCCTGAATTCCTGCTACCAGCAGCCCAGCTAATATAGTGACAGTGTTAGGGAATTAAAAAGAATGTGGTACAATGGTCGGGTAACTCCTCATAGGCCCACTTTACTGTAGTCAGGGCTAAGAGACACATAAGGTGATGTAAGGACCGACGCCACTGGACAGTGGATGAATGGGAGCGAGTGATCTGGAGTGATGAATCACGCTTTACGTTGTGGAAATCTGGTGGCACGGTTTGGATTTGGCAAATTTCAGGAGAACGTTAACTGTCATCATGTGCAGTGCCAACAAAGAAGTACAGAGGAGGTGGTGTTGCGATACGGGTAGTGTCTCTTAAAAAAAGAAAAGCTAAATGCGGAAGGATGTGGACACATTTTACAGCATGGGGTACTGTGTATAGAAGAGGAACAGTTCGGAGACGATGACTGTTTGTATCAGCATGACAGTGCAACCTGTCGTAAAGCAGCACTTGTGAGGAAATGGTTTGTAGACAATGACATTCCTGAAATGGACCGCCTCCCTAGTGTTCCTACCTGAACCCAGAGTCGCCATACCTTTGGGATGAGTTAGAACGTCGACTTCGCTCCAGATGACAGCGCCCAACATAACTGCCTTCTCTGCTTTCGGCTCTCGAGGAAGAATGGACTCTCATACTTTCACCGACGTTGAGACACCTCATTGAAAGCGTCCACAGCACAGTTTAAGCTGTCTTAAAGCCGAAGGGTGGACACATCCCACATTAATGACCACTAATATGTGTCCAGATACTTTTATCAGATACACTATGTGATCAAAAGTATCCGGACACCTGGCTGAAAATGACTTACAAGTTCGTGGCACCTTCCATCGGTAATGTTGGAATTCAATATGGTGTTGGCCCACCCTTAACCTTGATGACAACTTCAACTCCCGCAGGCATACGTTCAGTCAGGTGCTGGAAGGTTTCTTGGGGAATGGCAGACCATTCTTCACGGAGTGCTGCAATCAGGAGAGGTATCGATGTCGGTCGATGAGGTCTGGCACGAAATCGGCGTTCGAAAACATCCCAAAGGTGTTCTATAGGATTCAGGTCAGGACTCTGTGCAGGACAGTCCATTACAGGGATGTTATTGTCGTGTAACCACACCGCTAGGGAAGCAAGAAGGTTCTTAAAACATCAAGGTAGGCCTGTGCTGTGATAGTGCCACGCAGAACAACAAGGGGTGCAGGCCCCCTCCGTGGAAAAACACGACCACAACATAACACCACCGCCTCCGAATTTTACTGTTGGCACTACACACGCCGGCAGATGACGTTCACCGGGCATTCGCCATACCCACACCCTGCCATCGGATTGCCACTGCGTGTACCGTGATTCGTCACTCAACACAACATTTTTCCACTGTTCAATCGTCCAATGGTTACGCTCCTTACACCAAGCGAAGCGTCGTTTGGCGCTTATGAGCAGCCGCTCGACGATAAAATCCAATTTCTCTCATCTCCCGTCTGACTGTCATAGTACCTGCAGTGGATCCTAATGCAGTTTGGAATTCCTGTGTGATGGCCTGCATACATGTCTGCCTGTTACACGTTATGACCCTCTTCAACTGTCGGCGTCTCTGTCATTCAACAGACGAGGTCGGCCTGTACGCTATTGTGCTATACGTGTCCCTTCACGTTCCCACATCAGTATCACATCGGAAATATTGGACCTAGGTGTGTTTAGGAGTGTGGAAATCTCGCGTGCAGACGTATGACACAAGTGACATCCAGTCACCTGACCACGTTCGAAGTCCGTGAGTTCCGCGGAGCGCCCAATTCTGCTCTCTCACGATGTCTAATTTGACTACTGAGGTCACCGATATGGAGTACTTGGCAGGAGGTGGCAGCACAATGCACCTAATGTGACAAACGTATGTTCTTAGGAGTGTCCGGATACTTTTCATCACATAGTGTACAAGCATTTGTTGGGAGTTTTAAACATCCTTTACTATTTTACGATTTGGGTCACTTTTTCTCTGTAGACGGATCCAATGAAGTTTTCTTGATATTTCTGAAGTCTTGCCTCTGTTATCAATCGCACGTCAGAACTGTTACTTGAGAGTTAGTAAAATCAGTGAGGCATTTAAGAGCTACAATGTTGTTTAGTGTCATCCGAAAACTGCGAAATGGTGGACTTATTTCGTTATAATATCTACAAAAGTGTTGCTCTCTTTCTGCTAAAACTACCAATTAAATGATGTACATGTTGCGATTCTCAGTTGCTTACAGCTGTATCACACAAAGAACAGAAGCAAGAATATGAGTTCAGCTTCAGGAAAGGAGAAGTAATCAGAAGCCATTTATGGTTTACACTTGGCAATCGACAAAATGTCTTCACGGCGTTAATAGGAGTGCAGAGAACTTTCGGAAAGAAAAATACAATCACACGTTTAGAGTTCGTTAAGAACATGGATGAGGAAAAGAGGCAGGTGGTTAAATTATCACGTCTGCTATACCGAGTGGAGATAATAACATAAAATCAGGAAACGGTATAGTGATAGAAAGATTGCATGGTAGGTTTGCATTTTATGACTCCATCTGAAAAACTTGTAGGTACAACGAAGAAAGTGAGAAGGTGCTTCGTAATATGAGTAAGAGCGTAAGGAGGATAGGTAATGGTATTAATATTGCTGTAGTCGTTCTCTTCGTTCCCTATGTGGCAGAAAATAATGAACTCTCAGAAATGTTGTTACATCTGGAATGGATGGTATACTTGGTCTACAATGTAACTTATGAGTAAACAAAACAAGATAAAAGAGATGAAGACCAGTAGCTATGAGAGTGAGATATAGTAAATTCAAAATCTTATGAGACACTATATGAAAATGTGCGACTTATGATGTATGGGGCCGGCCGGTGCGGCCGAGCGGTTCTAGGCGCTACAGTCTGCAACCGCGCGACAGCTACGGTCGCAGGTTCGAATCCTGCCTCGGGCATGGATGTGTGTGACGTCCTTAGGTTAGTTAGGTTTAAGTGGTTCTAAGTTCTAGGGGACTGATGACCTCAGAAGTTAAGTCCCATAGTGCTCAGGGCCATTTGAACCTTTTTTTTATGTATAGGAAAAAAATGGCTCTGAGCACTATGGGACGCAACTGCTGAGGTCATTAGTCCCCTAGAACTTAGAACTAGTTAAACCTAACTAACCTAAGGACATCACAAACATCCATGCCAGAGGCAGGATTCGAACCTGCGACCGTAGAGGTCTTGCGGTTTCAGACTGCAGCGCCTTTAACCGCACGGCCACTTCGGCCGGCTTATGTATAGGAAAAAAATTCAGAGGAAAGACCAAAAACTTAATTTCTTCAGACATTGGCTAGCAATGAAAGTATGTCTAGAGTATAACACCGAATTAGAGAATAGATACGGGCGAATTACAGAAGCCGAAAGCATATCGTAAGTCATACGTGCTGCAGAAGGAATCTGAATATTAAGTTGACAAAAAGCAACGTATCACACGAAGAACATTAGACATGGTAGGCGAGGAAAAGCTATCTAAATTTCCTTACCAGTGGAAAATTTAAATTTTTGGGGGAAATATTCGAAAGCATTCCGCAATCAGAACTAGCTAATGTAGTAGTAAAAGCAGCGGTAGAGTGTAATATTCGAGGAGGAAATAAAAATTTTATTATATACCGTTAACTCAGGAAACCACAGGCATCTCGCAAGCAGGTAAGCAAATATATAAAGATTAACACATTATTGATTACGATGGTCAACTACATCAAAGCACTCGAAAGGCTGGAGACAAGAAACATAATAAGGAGACTCTCAACATAACTTCAGTTCTCAGAACGTCAAGTTATTTAAACCGTCAGCAGCGCTGCACAGTCCGAACTGACAAGTGAAATGGATGTCAAACACTGACTTTCCCTTATCCAATGCCTTCCACTCCTTCGATAGCAGCAAAGTAGGGAAAGAAGAAGTTGAGCTCTCAGGCTCAGCACTACATCAGTGTACTTCTCTCGTAATGGTATAAAAGCGCGAAAATCAATACCTTTTCGAAACACTCCCTATCGCTGTGCAAAAATTATCCGAGTAACTCCAAATACCCTATTCTGTAACTCCTATTTCGTTAAAAATGCCACCTTAGCAATTTCAAAAGGTTATGAATTGAATTAGCGGTGCCACGTCTATGGAAAACGGACCTCCCCGATCTCACGTCTGCCGCTTGAAACAAGATTCGGTTTTTGTTCGTAGATCTCAATGCATTTTATTCCTCACATGTAAATATTCAACAATATGTAATGAAATGTGGTCAGTGAAACTCATCGTTTTGTTGGATGCTACTATAAAGAAACAAAAGTACCATTTCCATTAGCTTCTCTTCTTGTAGTTTATTGGTTTATGGTGCAGTAACGTCTTCGATTCATTGTATTATTTCAGACTTATTACCGCTTTACAAGACTATCCAGTATGTCATTACATTGTATGTTGGTCGCGATTATGCCGGGTTTGGAAGCTGTTATGAGGATGTAGACCTATCCCCTGTTCTCAAAGTGAAAGTTTGTACTCTCCAAAAAGATGAAGTCATCAGTATCGAGTTCGCCACAGTCGCTTTTACCTAACCATCTCTTGCCCGGACCTAAAGCATCAAAGAAGTGAGCATCACCCACCTACGAAACACTCCAAGCAAGCAAGAAAATTTTCTATCTCCGTCGGGATTTAGCGTCCTGCCAGCGCTGACGCAGATCGGCACCGAATGTAACAGGAAATGGCTTCGATCTTTTGTAAAAAAAAAAAAAAAACAGTTATCTTCGAAAACGACTTTGAGAATTTGGATTAAAACGTAGATCAGAACACAAGGAAGCTGTTGTGAAGAAGTTACTGTATCATGCATGTGTCAAATTTTAGGCAGGTAAAGGAAACAGTAAAAAGTCGCTAATATTAGTCAGCCTGACTGCGGATGTGTTATCAGTCCACGCCGGCCGAAGTGGCCGTGCGGTTAAAGGCGCTGCAGTCTGGAACCGCAAGACCGCTACGGTCGCAGGTTCGAATCCTGCCTCGGGCATGGATGTTTGTGATGTCCTTAGGTTAGTTAGGTTTAACTAGTTCTAAGTTCTAGGGGACTAATGACCTCAGCAGTTGAGTCCCACAGTGCTCAGAGCCATTTGAACCATTTTTATCAGTCCACGGCGCATCTTGTCAACAGCCGATTACAGGGGAAAATTTCCATCTCAGTTTGAATGATATTAATCATTGTAATACGTCAACTGGTGCAGATCCAGACACAGTTAATTGCACAGTATTTATTTGTTTTGAAATAAAGACAATGAAAAGCGAATGTAGCGTGAGCTCCTTAGTTAGCGATGTAAATGTTTACTTCATCTAGTATTTTTTATATAAATCTTGAAAACTGTGAATTATGAATCTGATCTGCCAAACTGAGTTATCAGGCTTAGTATTCACCGCATACGAAACAATTATTTTCTCAAAACTTTTAAGGAAAACATTATTAACGTTAATAGAATTTTAGGAAATGATGGCAATATTGACTATAAAACACTTCCCTGATGTTCTGCAAGGTATTATTTATTTGGTCGCCAATCCCCTTTAAGCCTTTTAGGTTGTCGTGACGAGAGATTATTCTCTTTTTGCTTCCTCGGACTCTGCTGCCATCTGAAGTGACTTAGACGTCCCGAGACTTCAAGCTCTATCATCGTTTCCTCCATTAGAGCTATATTCTGAAATGTGTTTGAAAATTCCAACGGCCTGGCCGCTGTGGTCGAGCTGTTCTGCCGGCACGGTAGCTCAGCGTGTTCGGTCAGAGGGTTAGCTACCCTCTGTAGCAAAAAACTGAGTGAACAGATCAACGGAGAACCTAAATGGGTGTCATCGGACGTCCGCCTTGAACAAATTCAACGAACAATATAGAACAAAATGAGATCAACAAAAAAAAAAAAAAAAAAAAAAAAGCGGTTATAGGCGCTTCAGCCCGGAACCACGCGAATGCTACCGTCGCAGGTTCGAATCCTGCCTCGGGCATGGATATGTGTGATGTCCTTAGTTTAGTTAGGTTTAAGTAGTTCTAAGTCTAGGGGACAGTTACCATCAGATGTTAAATCCCATCGTGCTTAGAGCCATTTGAACCATTTTTAGTTCCAACGGGCTTATGTCACATTATTTTAGTAACCTGATCTAAAAAATTAAAAAGGAAATAGAAAAAGAAAATGCACATTGTATGTGTCTGGATATGACCTTTTTTTAATATAGTTGCGTTTCAGACGTTTCGACTCGCACAATTTTGACAGTACGTACTGTCTAGGTGTAACACATAAGTTGTAGGTAACCGAAATGTTTTACAGGGTTTGGATTCTCCTTGTACTTGAAATACATTCCGAAGCCTTAACATAACTTGATGTGTTATAGGCTTTTGGTCTTTTTTGATTACGCTTACAGAGTGAAAACACTTTCATTTTCTCACTTCGTTTCAGATGATTTCAAAATGACCTTGGCTGCCCGTCCCGATGGTTGCTGCGGAATCGGTCCTGGATAGCCAAAATCCTGCTCTCGTTTACAGAATAGTCAGTGCTAAAATATGACATCTTATTTGTGCTTTTATTAACAAAACACATTAAGTTTGGCTTAACAGGAAAGATGCTTGTGGTGTGCTGGTATCTCGTAGTGAAGGGCGACGAGCTGGGCGTCGGAGGAGTGGCCACTTCCTGTTTGTGTCAGGGTCACTGCAACCTGGCCCAAGTGGCGTACCGCGCATCCTGATGACCCCCGGCGTACCATATACCACTGCCAGCGCTAGCCTCTGTGCTCGCCAACTAGGTCTCTGTCCACCAATCTGTAGTTCACCCGTTACGGCTTCAAGCTACTATTTGTCTGAACACAACATGAAGAAGGCAGTGGGCGATATACACTGAAAGAAGAAATGTGAAGAGTTTCATAGAGCGTTACATTCAGACTGGTAAAGACATTTGTACAGGAATTGTGTATGTACAGTCAGCACTGGTTTTAAATGAGAAACAGTCCCAGTATTCGCTTGAAGTGATTTAGGAATTTTTTTTATTTACACTACTGGCCGTTAAAATTACTACACCATGAAGATGATGTGGTACAGTCCCGAAATTTAATCGACAGGAAGAAGATGCTGTGATATGCAAATGATTAGCTTTTCAGAGCATTCACACAAGGTTGGCGCCGGTGGCGACACCTGCAACGTGCTGACATGAGGAAAGTTTCCAACCGATTTCTCATACACAAACAGCAGTTGACCGGCTTTGTCTGGTGAAACATTGTTGTGATGCCTCGTGTAAGGAGGAGAAATGTGTACCATTACGTTTCCGACTTTGATAAAGGTCGGATTGTAGCCTATCGCGATTACGGTTTATCGTATCGCGACATTGCTGCTCGCGTTGGTCGAGATCCAATGACTGTCAGCAGAATATGGAATCGGTGTGTTCATGAGGGTAATACGGAACGCCGTGCTGGATCCCAACGGCCTCGTATCACTAGCAGTCGAGATGACAGGCATCATATCCGCATGACTGTAACGGATCGTGCAGCCACGTCTCGATCCCTGAGTCAACAGACGGGGACGTTTGCAAGACAACAACCATCCGCACGAACAGTTCGACGACGTTTGCAGCAGTATGGACCATCAGCTCGGAGACCATGGCTGCGGTTACTCTTGACGCTGCACCACAGACGGGAGCGCCTGCAATGGTGTACTCAATAACGAGCCTGGGTGCACGAATGGCAAAACGTCATTTTTTCCGATGTTTACAGCATCATGATGGTCGCATCCGTTTGGCGACATCGCGGTGAACGCACATTGGAAGCGTGTATCCGTCATAGCCATACTGGCGTATCACCCGGTGTGACGGTATGGGGTGCCATTGGTTACACGTCTCGGTCACCTCTTGTTCACATTGACGGCACTTTGAACAGTGGACGTTACATTTCAGATGTGTTACGACCAGTGGCTCTACCCTTCATTCGATTCCTGCGGAACCCTACATTTCAGCAGGATAATGCACGACCGCATGTTGCAGGTCCTGTACGGGCCTTTCTGGATACAGAAAATATTCGACTGCTGCCCTGGCCAGCACATTATCCAGATCTCTCACCAATTGAAAACGTCTGGTCAATGGTGGTCGAGCAACTGGCTCGTCACAATACGCCAGTCACTACTCTTGTTGAACTGTGGTATCGTGTTGAAGCTGCATGGGCAGCTGTACCTGTACACGCCATCCAAGCTCTGTTTGACTCAATGCCCAGGCGTATCAAGGCCGTTATTACGACCAGAGGTGGTTGTTCTGGGTACTGATTTCTCAGGATCTATGCACCCAAATGGCGTGAAAATGTAATCACATGTCAGTTCGAGTATAATATATTTGCTCAATTTGCTCAATTAATACCCGATTATCATCTGCATACCTTCTTGGTGTAGCAATTTTAATGGCCAGTAGTGTGCTTCCGTCTGAGTACCGGCATTGCCCAAGTACTTATTTATTCCAATCGTCTGTTAGTCCATCTCCTCCTGTTCCCTTTTTCTGTTCATTTCCTCCTCCCTCTCTCCGTCTAACTCCTCCACCTCGTCCTTTCCCCTTCTCTCTCCAAGTTATCACCCCCATCCCAACCCTAGGTTGATGGTTCTTACCCCTACTGTAGGTAGTAAGTAACATGCGTACCAAGTTTTCCTCAAATCGATCCAGAGATTCAGGAGGAGCTTTTTACCCGCAGTTGTGCCGACGTACGAACATGTCACATACATTTCACGAATATTGAACATATTTCACACCTAATTACACTCATATTTCACCTGTGTCTCTAGCGAATTTCGCCCTGCACTTTCGTTTTCACGCATCTCTATGTTTATTACATCATATCTCATGGTTGGCGTACAATGATATATTTTTGCAAGCACATTCAGTGGCATATGTGAATATTGTCTGCAAAATGTGTTGCGAATAGAGTTACGAGGGCGTGCTGAAAAGTAATGCCCCTGACTTTTTTATGTGAAAACTCCTAAAGTTTTTTAAATAAAGCAAATATTATTAACGGTCTACGTCTTTATTCCTTAAGTCTACCATTTTCTTTCTCAGCATAGTCATCCTGACGATGAACACAATTCTCCCACCGAGAGACCAGTTTGTTGATACCGTCGCTGTAAAGTGTCTGACTTTGCTGACGGAGCCACATCATCATATCTGCTTGCACCGCTTCATCGCTGTCAAAGTGAAGTCCTCGAAGGTGTTCCTTCAGTTTTAGAAACCGATGAAAATCTGAGGGGTCAATTCGGGTCTGTATCGAGGATGAAGTGAACCCAAGGCGTCGGATTGTTGCAAATATCGCAGCGCTCGACTGTTGTCTGGCAGTGTCATGCTGAAGAGGGTGGTCCATGTGTGGACGGCCGCTTAGAACTCGTACTTTCAGCTTTCTGAGAGTCTGTCAGGCACCGACATAGTTAACGTTACACACCGCAACACGACGCGCTACGATTTGAAGGTTACAGCTTGCGTTAGCGAGGCGGGAAGTCGACCGAGTAATATGTATGACATGCAATACCTCAACCGATATTTAGAACACAATAGAAAATTCGGAGGCATTACTTTTCAGCACGCGCTCATAGTAGAAAAATGTAATAAACGATAACATGATGTCTGATGTGGCAGCCTTACTACATGAACAGCGCAAAAGTAGTAAGCTATAAACTTTGGCTATTTGCATGTCGTCAGCTACGCTTTTTATTCACCCCCATCCCTTTGAGAGGTAGGTGATTATTACTCCCCCAATGATTCTTTCCAGACAGTAACTGATATGTGTACCAAAATAAAACACCGTCCGAACAGGTCTCAGAAGCCCCAAGGATACCAACCGACCATCGTGTCATTCTCAGCCGCTAGACGTCTCTGGATGCGGACAGGGAGTGGCATGTGGTCAGCATGCCGCTCTCCCGGAGGGTCAGTTTTCGTGATCGGAGCCGCTACTTGTGTGTCAGGCAGCTCATCGATTGGCCTCACAGGGACTGAGTGTTCCCCGTTTGCCAACGGCGTTCGGCAGACCCAGGCGGTCACCCACCCAAGTGCTAGCCAAGCTCGACATGCTTAACTTCGGTAATATGACAGTAACCGGTGTTACAAGGGCGTTGGAGATATGTGTACCAAAACTGGTTGAAATCAATGCAGTGCTGCCGGCCGCTGTGGCCGAGCGGTTCTAGGCGCTTCAGTCTGGAACCGCACGACCGCTACGATCGCAGGTTCGAATCCTGTCTCGGGCGTGGATGTGTGTGATGTTCTTAGGTTAGTTAGGTTTAAATAGTTCTAAGTTCTAGGGGACTGATGACCTCATATGTTAAGTCCCATAGTGCTCAGTTTCATTTGAACCCTTTTTTTATGCAGTGCTTTAGAAGTAAATGTGGAATACAAATACATACATCCGCTATTATAATATGTGTGGATTGCTGTTACATCAACGCCTGTTCTTTTTCTGCCTCTAAAGAAGACTGTTGAGAACATACAATAATTATGTCCACGCCGGACGAAGTGGCCGTGCGGTTAAAGGCGCTGCAGTCTGGAACCGCAAGACCGCTACGGTCGCAGGTTCGAATCCTGCCACGGGCGTGGATGTTTGTGATGTCCTTAGGTTAGTTAGGTTTAACTAGTTCTAAGTTCTAGGGGACTAACGACCTTAGCAGTTGAGTCCCATAGTGCTTAGAGCCATTTGAACCAATTATGTCCACAAACTGTTTCATTGTTCGGTTTTCAAAAGCCACTGATTCGTAGAGTGTAAATCGTAGCGGTAGCTTCCGACACAGGTAAGTTTCGACAAGGTAACAAGAAAGAAAGGGCCGTTGCATTCACAAAATTATCCCGTATTTGCATCTTCACCAGGTCTGTTTTCCACCTCCTGTCTCCTCTTACATTCCATGCTGCTTCTGCAGTACTCCTCTTCAGCGTAACAATACAAGCACGGTACCTCTTCATATCAATAACAAGAAAACATTCTTTTCAGAACACAAATATGGTTCTTCTTCCAAAACTAATAGAACTCCTCTTACAAAGTAAATAAAATTCCTCGTCTAAAGCGAGCAAAATTCCTCTTTTGCAACAAAATTCAACTCCTCTCGTGAAATGAAAATTGCTCCTCTTCTGAAACAAACATTGTTCCACTTCTAAAACGAGCATTGCTCCTCTTATAAAGCCAATCCGGGGTTCATTTCTTTATCTAAAACAAACGAATCTCCTCTTCTGGATCGAAACTTGTTATCTAACACAATCATGCCACCTCTTTTAACATAGACAAGTTTCTCTCGGCTGAGCTATCGAAGTGCGACTCAGGAGCGGCCCTCACAGCTTTACTTCCGCTAGTGCCTCTTGTCCTACCAACCAAACAGATCGTTTGTCACGAAGTTTAAGATCACGGTACACAACGCAGCAGAGTGACTCTGGAGAACACAAGAAGACTTAGCCAAAACTTCTCATTGGTGTGACAAATGGTAGCTTGCTCTGAATGTAGGAAAGTAAGTTAATGCGGATGAGTAAGAAAAACAATCCCGAAATTTTCGAATGCAGCAATAATAGTGTGCTGCTTGACACAGTCACCTGTATTAAATATCTAGGCGTAACGCTCCAATGGAACGAGCACGTAAATAAAGTAATAGAAAAGTCGAATGGTAGACTTCGTTTTTTTTTATATAATTTTAGGAAAACGTGGTTCATCTGTAAAGGAGAGTGGGTATAGGACGCTAGTGCAACTCATTCTTCAGTACACCTCGAGTGTTTGGAATCCCCACCAGGTTACTAAAGGAACATACCGAAGCAATACAGAGGTGGGCTGTTAGATTTGTTACCCGTAGGTTCGATCAGCACTCGAGTACAACGGAGATGCTTCGTGGACTCAAAGGGGAATCCCTGTAGGGAAGACGACGTTCGTTTCGCGACACAATATTGAGAATATTTAGAGAACACAAGAGTGGTACTGTCCCGCGTGCCGCGCCATTTCACTCCCGCATTGTGATATGCCTGTTATCAGAGCCCCAGTAGACAATCATGAATTTATTAAACGAAGGTGTCGTTTCTCCAGTTAATATATGTTCATTTAGACGTCTTCTTTGGTCCACAACGAGATCAGCTTTAAGTCAATATCGTGTCGTAAGCTATACGTATGCAAATTGCAGTGCATTCGCGTGATGTGCTTCCGTTTTTCTGGGCACACAAATTGTATTGTTCTTTATGGTTTCAAAGATAGTCGGTGCAGTTAATGCTGAGAAAATGTGTTCCAGCTAATAATGGGTTGCAGGGCGAATAACAGGTGTAAATAAAGATTGGAAAATCGTTTTTCGTAAATTCGTCTCAAGCCCGGCGTCTCCAGCGTCACTGTCGCAACGAAAGTGTGTTTGAACCTACAAACTTGTCACGAATGCTATAAATCTTATCTTAAAATGCCATGTCCGCAGAAATGTAGAGAATTTCAGGTTTCCTCAGAAAACCAGTGGATATTTGCACATGTAATGGTTCCATGTATGCGACGTTTGTACTGCAAGCCACTGGCGTTGAAGGACACATATTTTTGTAAAAAAAAACTGCTACTTTCGAGTGAAGCATACAATCTGCTCAATCTTTCAGCAACAAAGACTGCCTGCAGCGATGCAGCACACAGAAGCCTGACGATGTCACCATTGTAGTTTACCGTCTGGTGATGAGGGTGAGCTAATAAGACAAAGAAACTGCCTAGTGAAACTACCTCACGGCAGTTAACACAGCTGTACTCGTAGATAGTGTGGACAGAGCAGAATAAACGGAGAAGGTGGGGGAGGGGGAGGGGGGGGGTGGAAGTGCGGTCAGCGGGGCCCCTCTGCCGACGCGACTGCGACTGTCTACGCTTTCTAAGACGCAGCGAAACTAATGATTTCTGCTCCACGTCTTCCGCTAACCTATTTGTGAACATAACGTTATCTTCGGGAAGATATTATACCACCTTAACCAAAATATATTTCCGCTTCTGTCCATAAGCTACGTCCAGTTGGAGAAGCTGATGACTGGCATGCTACGTTATAAATGTGTGCTGAATATGTGCCCATCGTAAAAGCAATTGTGGTGCAGCATATCCCAAGCATATGTCGGAGAATGTACGAGTAAGGAAAGTGCGTCACATCGTTGCTTTTATATAGACATATTCATAATTTTCGGAAGCGCGAGTGTGTGATCAAAAATTTTACTTAATCAAGTAGCGGTCCGTCCGTTGATACTTGATCTAAAAGTGAAGGGGGAGTCGCAGGCTATGATGCTTTAAAATTTATTTTTGATAAATAACGATCCGTGGGCACGTAACATAGCATCTCCACGAGGCCTCCTGCGCAGGATACCGTTTATGACACTTCTGGTGGTTACACAAAAGGCTAAATCGTAACTGGAATGGTGAGTCAGTCCTATTCCTTCGACAAATATCAATTACAGGGACCGCAACGTCGTCTTGACTTACACTCACTGAATTCTCTGGTTCTCGAGCATGTGCGAATTCAGTCACATTGATGCCGCTCCTCCTCTACGCAGCAAACCAAAATGCGGCCATCGTTTTCAAACAAACAGAACCTTGATTCGTCCCAAAACACTGTCTGATGTCATTCCTGTCCCCAGTGAAGTCGTTTTAGTAGACACCATTGCCGCCTAGCATGTTTCTGCACATTCGTCAGGTAGACGGAGAGGTGGACGACGCGCACGTAACCCATGCCGTAATAAACGGCGGCGGATTGTCGCCTTCGATAATGTACGATGTGTTACACTGTTCCACTGTTGCCCCAGAGCGGTGGAGGACGCAGATCTGTCCTGCAATGCCATTAGGATGAGACGTCGATCTTCTCGGGTGGGTGGTTCCGGGTGGTGCTATCTGACCAATCTCGTCGTGTTCCACGGCCTTCCTTGAACCATTCGGCACACCCATCGCTCTGCCGAAACACTTGGTCCCACAAGAACAGCAAATTCCCGGGTGGATGCATCACATTCTCTCATGCCAATAATGCGGAATCTTTCAAACTGACTGATTTGTTGGTACTGTTCGCGCACACGTCTGTGAGGCATCCTGTTCGTCAAGTCTGATCCATTACCTTCAGTTTATGGCGTCAACGAGAGCCGCAGGAACATTTTACCGGTGGGTCATAACCTTGAACCCGAGGACCGACATGACTCAGTTGCTAATCATTTCTGCAGAACGTACTGTATATGTTCTGTGAATATGAACGTCCTATCTCTAGTTGCTCAAGGTGTTCTGTCTTCTGAACGTGAGTGTACTAACGCTTAAACATTACGAGTTTATTTTATACCAAAACGAAAAAGTACTCACCATTTTCCACGTACAGAACAGTGCTGATGCATTACAATAGCGGATCCATATGGCGACCACCAACGTTGTTACAGACGTTGTACCTACCAAGTATGTTCTGGTACACACTCTCCATCCCATATGTCTCTTCAATTTCTAGTGCGGCGGCCAGAACTCGTGCCAGTAGATCTTTCTCTGCCTCTGCAGGAGTCTCGTAAATTTAACTTTGCATACGACTCAACAAGAAGAAGTAAACATCATATTGTCTATCCTATTACATAACAGGACAGGCAACTCAGACTTTTTTCGTTCCCTCAGCAGACATGGAAGAGTAGCAAATCTGAATTGAAACCGTCGTAGAACGGAAACGGTACGTTGCTGGACATGGGTTCCTATTCAAAATATTATATACCCACTCCCCTCTACACGTCCTAGAAGCTTGTAATGGGGATTTCCGAACATCCTGACGAAGCTAAATGTTGACCATATCCAGTGATGAAATGTATCGTATCCCTGGATAGTAGCAGGTACTTCATCTTGCGCCAAACCACGACGTTTGAAACGAGCTGAGGAAATCTTACTCCCGTTTTCGTCAAGACTGGTACCTCCTACCACTCCTCAATCCAGATTTGAAACTCTTGCTTATTTCTGATTCTTTAACCGGCGATTGCTTCCACTCTGTATCTCTATTACGCAGTTTGCTGCACTAATTGTATACTAGATGATTATTAGTGTTTTTGGGGCGCACAACAGCGAGGTTATCAGCGCCCGCTAATTGTATACTAGCGTGCTAGTGGAGGCCTCTATGAACTTGAGCAGTAGTCGCTGCTACATTTAGAGCAATGCTATAACTATTCGTATCTGTCAAAGCTTACGCGACCCACTGCTGGCACCAAACGATACTGTAAACCAAAATTGTTAAGGCTTTCCTGGCCACTAGTTGACAAACTGCCTATTGGCTTCTGTCTCGGGTACGTCAGTAAAATCATCAGATGAACGTCGGCCGAAGAACCCGAGACAGAAGCCAATAGGCAGTTTGATACTGTAACCGTCAGAATGGTCTCGTCGTATACTCGTACTAAAAATTCAAACGGCTCCGAGCACTATGGCACTTAACTTCTGAGGTCATCAGTCCCCTAGAATATAGAACTACTTAAACCTAACTACCTTTTAAGGACATCACACATCCATGCCCGATGCAGGATTCGAACCTGTGACCGCAGCGGTCGCGCGGTTCCAGACTGTAGCCCCTAGAACCGCTCGGTCACCCTGGCCGGCTACTCGTACTACCCCAAACCCAATCTCATAGTTGTACAGTGACGACTGTGGTAATAGCACTCGCGTGTCTCTTCAAATACTTTTTTAAAATATTGATATTGATGGAAAGTCCCTCCGATAAGCAAAAATGCCTAAACTTATGGCTATCGCTGCATGTTTTGTGTTTGTGTTGCGCATTTTGGTGGTTGAGTTGCTTTTCAACATCATGTATGTCGTCTTACTGACAGCTGTTGGCCATGTGTTCTCCATACATCACAATTGTATGAGCGTTACTGAGTCAGTGCAGTTTCATTTCACACTGGTTCTTGAATAGCAAGGTATTATGATCAATGGGTCATCATCGTAAGCGGCAACCTCTGTTATTCCTTGATTTTTGCTCAGGACTGCTTGGAGGGGCTCGGTGCCAGTATTCCAGAACAATGAAAGACATAGGGAGCTTTTGTATCCCGTCTGGAAGGCGGCGCGTGGGTAGGAGCAGTAAAAGGTAATATACGTCGGTACTGCGGTATCAGTTTAAATCACCTTTACTAGTGTATAAACATATTTCATAACTTGCAAGGTGGTGCGAAGTCGAAGCTAAGTGTCCTGGCTGGCTGCACCTGATGGAAATGGGGTGGAGCAGTCGCGGAGCTCGTAGATCTCGACAGCATCGGCTAGAGGGTGCTGCCGTCTGCGTCTCTTGTAGTGCCAACGTAGCAGAGCGGACCTACGTTGTGGCATCGTAGCTATCGATACCACAGGAGCTATGAATACAGCCTGTTGTGACGTGCTGTGTGATTAATGAAGAAAGGACAGACCATTTGATTACATTACTACTGCAAAAATACATTTTCGAGTTATATAATGCACCAGTAAACATAAAATAGATGATTACCGTATTTATGAGCTAACACTTAGAAAAGTTTGTTACCATCATATTCTCCATCGGAAAGCATAGTGGCATTGATCGGAAGTGGTCTAAGAAATTGATGAAAGGCTTACAATAGAATCTCCAGACCAGTGTGTCAACACTTCAGTACTGTATACAAGTACAAATTATTTTAGGGCATCCTGCAAGGCATCGAATACAGATAATACTATCATGTGAAAAGTTTGTAGAATTTCTTAGAAATAGTTGTCCAGTGCAAACGACTACAGAACAGAAGCGGAGTGGAGATACGAAAAGGAAGAAGTAGCAAATTATAGCCCATATATTGATGAAGAAGCCCCTGCATGTAACTTTTTCTCGTCTCTCACTTTTACGTAATCGAACGTCCTATTTGCACTCGTCTTGTAGATTACTCTTCCAGTGTGTTTCGGGTACTTAGCCACAATAAAAGGTATTTCAAACCGACTGAACTAACAGGTACTTCACACTTAGAGCAACCGTCTACGATTCTAGTTTAAACAGTTAAAGGCATTTAGAATGTCACGTTCACAAGCTGCAGAAAATGAGCAGAAACCAGCAGGAACATGAATTGATTATTACGTATCGAGCCCCCACAGAACAAGAATAGTAAACTGCCAGTTCTGACATGAGAATGCTGATGCTTAGTATCGAAGAGAAAAGAAGTGATGCGAAGAATAAAGGGTGAACCTTTCAGAGAGATGTAGAAGGTGAAGGATAGCTAAGTAGTTTATACTAGAATGTACTCTCTGATTTTTAAAAAATGGTTCTATGCACTATGGGACTTAACTTCTAAGGTCATCAGTCCCCTAGAACTTAGCACTACTTAAACCTAACTAACCTAAGGACATCACACACATCCATGCCCGAGGCAGGATTCGAACCTGCGACCGTAGTGGTCGCGCGGTTCCAGACTGTAGCGCCTAGAACCGCTCGGTCACTGCGGCCGGCTCTCTGAATTTTAAAACAACGTTTAGAGCACAAGGACAAAACAAGATATAAAAAGGAGAACTGTTGGTTTTTACCAGTTCTGTCAAAGTTCTATTCGTGCAATACTTGAACGGGCGTCCGTTTCCATAACGGCGACGTTACAGACCGAATCTAAATAAATCTGCCTAGTAGAGTCATAAAGACCAATAAAAGAAGCACAAAATTTGTGTCTGCCTTAAGCTCAATTGGTCACAATGCACTGCTGACAACGTTTGCATAGCTACTGGAAATTGTCAGCAAAGGCTTGTTGAGGGAACAATCACGTACTGATTACACACAGCTTTGGAACTCCAGTGAAAAATGGTGATTTAGTGTTGCGGCCAGCATAGGTATCTGTTCCACCCCAGAGCTAAATGGAAAACACAGATCTCATTCGCTTTGAAGGCGTCAATGAAACCTCCAGCCATTTCCATCTACGAGTACGTTGCCTTATAGTTCATCTCTTAATTTGAGCAGTGCAAACCGGGAACACACAGTTGGAACACCCAAATGTGAATGCTGTGGTTACTACTTCTCAAATACTCCGATCTCAGTCTGAGATAATCACCCATTTCCCAGCATCATCGTCACATTTTCTCGGTGATGTCTGTCGCTATGCCTCTTCACAGTCGACCTGACCGAGGCCCATTTTAAACAGCCTTTTATCCAAAGCGAACGTGTGTGAACTAATCTTAAACGCATTTTCTAATCACGTTTTCCGTTCTGTACATATATACCAACATTATAAACGGCTTCTTGACTGTTTTTCGCAATTTTTTTAAACACTGATTTCATTCGTTACTCCACTGCACAACAACACGAACCCTCTCTTTCATTACATTCGACTGACCGAACGAGGTAGCTAAGTGGTTAAGGCACTGACCTCGCAGTCAGGAGAACGCAGTTCAAGGCTGCGAACCTTCGTTAAGGGAAATTGCCTTCTGGAAAGCACACAGGCGCTTTTCTGTCTCATCCTTGTCGAATCGCAACTCGTGTTCCGACTCTTACAACTTTGGCGTCGACGGAACTTTAGCTCCTAAGCTTCCTTCCTTTTACTTTCTACTGCTACAGATTCGTGTCTTCGACGCCATGTGGCATTTCTTGACATGTCACTTCATGTACGTGTGCATATACGTGCTTGTAACGTATTACCATTTACACAACGGTCCGTTCACTGAAATTGTCAGACGTTCTTGGGTTATTCCGTGCTTCCTGTGAAGGTTGCTTTGAGTTGACTTCGACACATGATAACGATAGTTTTAAATAAATAAAATCATCCAGTAAATTTTTCCAGAAGTTATCATACAACAACAGTCATTACTGAAACGGAGGGAAAAATGCAAAATTTAAATAAATGAAATTCATTCTCCATAAACAGGCTTTGCAAAAGATGCTTACTACGGATAGTTCATTACGTGGCTAAGGCCTTACTCTATCAAAGAAATTTTTTTTTAAATTACTTGTTGTACTGAACAAACTATAGATACAGAAACAAAATTTACTGAATTAATTCATCTACTGTGCTTCAGATATGGGCACCGGAAGTTACTGTGAGTCAAGTATATGACGTGATTCTTTTCGAATCCTGGGGCCGACCCAGCATTACGACGTGATTTGTGGGTCGTTCCCTACTTTCAAATACTACAAATCCAACAATGCGACAGACACGAATGACTAGTACTAGTATGCCGTAGAATTACCCCCCCCCCCCCCCCGTTACCATCGGCTGGATCTGCTGGTCCATGAAACATCACGTTAAGATAGACCATCAAATAAAGAAAGATTATACCGGAGGTAACTGATCATGTAAGTCACTGGATTCGTCACACTGCCTGAACATAAATGGAGATTCGTCTGATTTTTAACATAACTAACGCTTACTTTCACGTATTTATTTATTTGTTTAGATAATTATGGTTCTGTAGGGAAATTCGATTGCGGTCACTTGTACCAACAACGCACATATGGAATATGAGCTCATTGCCTTGGTAAAATTCCACCTTAAACGTAACTTTAATCTCGATTCAAGAGCAGTACAGCCTTTTGGAAAATATAGCGTCTTAAATACTTCCATCCCGAATGAATGGACGAGACAGACGAGTATCAAAACCGCGATCTGGATTCAAGATGGATCTATAGATATACTGGCCTACGTAGTATATATTTCACATCTTTTTAGACGAATATCACTAAATCTGGGCTAGTTTCCCATTTCTGCTGCAGACACAGAATACCTAGCATTTTTCTTATTACAAGGTCTGAAGGTACGGAGGACGACGTCATTAGAGATCGAGCACTCGCTCCTTTGAGAAGGAAGCTAGCCGGCCGTGGTGGCCGTGCGGTTCTAGGCACTTCAGTCCGGAACTGCGTGACTGCTACGGTCGCAGGATCGAATCCTGCCTCGGGCATGGATGTGTGTGATGTCCTTAAGTTAGTTAGGTTTAAGTAGTTCTAAGTTCTAGGGGACTGATAACCTCAGATGTTGAGTCCCATAGTGCTCAGAGCCATTTGAACCATTTTTGAAGGAACCTGGCTTGTTTAAGTTAATTAGCCCGACATTGTTGGATAAGAGAGTATAGATAAAGTTAATGTTAGCATCAATGAGCGCAGCTACACGAAGGGACCGTTCCCTAAAATACGACGCATAAACTCACCAGACTGAAATCTTGCGTGAGAAAGTTGAAAGCATTTGCGAAAGCAGAAGAAGAGCACTAGCATACATAGCTTGTGCAAAAAGGAGGTGGGAAGTATAAGTTCATCCCAGAGTATGCCTGACAATGGAAAATGAAAGTGAAACTGCTGGACGCTTGGGTGTTCCACACTAGAAATGCGGTTTGTAGGGCTAATTGTATACATGAGCCACGGAACGTGGGAAAAGTGCGGAAGGGGCTCATTGTCTCGAGTACAATGGCCGGTCCACTTTTATTTCCGCAATAAGGGTAAACGACATGTCGGGCACTGCGTTCCTCGTTCACCTCTCAAAAACAACTTGCGCTGTAGGTAGGCATGACCCAGTTTTCTTTTCTCAAGAGTATGAATAATTCAGAAGATGGGCTACCACAATCGATTTTACAGGAGCACTGTTTCAGTTTCGACCTGGAAAGAAAGGTACTAAGAGGAAAAACACACTCTTTGGAAGAATGGACTACCAACCAAGGACCACAAGAAGCTGATAGAGCCCAATGAAATTGGCATGCTGACCTGAATCTCCAGTGTTTACTTCAACTAGCTAGTATTGCATTCATCTATAATATGTGTCATAATAACACTGGGCATTGTTACTACTCGCTTTAGCGCATTGAGAGTGGTAATCTAATGTATCTCAACGCGTTTTACCCAAAGAGAGCACCAAAAGTTACTTGCAATTATTTCCCTGCTATACATCTCCATGGAATGACTTAGCACCCGCGCATATCTTTGAATTAATGGTCTTCTAAGTTTTCCATACCTGTTTGTTTTGGTCAGGTAAGTAAAGACAACGGATTTAGTGTGAGTTGCAATTTCAATGCACTCAGCTCCGAAGAATGCAAGATCATACCACCTCCTACAGTTCTACGGTCAGGAAAACACTGTGTTCAAACAAATCTTCGTGTTGATAAAGCTTTACATATACTGCCCGTTTCATGGGCTTAATATTAGCGCGCTTACGTAGTGATCTGCTGGTACGATAGCAGAAATGCTACACTCTGTTTTCAGATCTTCTTTTACAAAGGAGAATCCTAGAGTACTGCTCCAATTTAATTCTCCTACCACCGGAAAAATGAGTGAAATAGATATTAGTGTCAGTGGCGTTCAGAAATAGCTGAAATCGTTAAAAGTGGACAAAGCAGCAGGGCCTGATAGCATCTCTGTCAGATTATATACTGAATTTGGGGCTGAGTTAGGCTCTCTTTTAAGGATAATGTGTCGTGGATTCCGCGAACAAAAAAATATACCCAGTAGTTGGAAGAAAGCACAAGTACACCCATCTACAAGAACGGTAGTAGAAGGGACCCACAAAACTACCGTTCAATATCCTTGACATCGATTTGTAGTAGAATCTTGGATAATATTCTGAGCTCAAACATAGTGAAATATCTCGAACTGAATGACCTCTTCCATGCCAGCCAACATGGATTCCAAAAACATCGATCACATGAAATCCAATTCAAAGTTTACTCGCATGGTAATAATAGAAGCCGTGGATCAAGGCAGTCAGGTAGAAGCAGTATTTCTCAATTTTCGAAAAGCGTATGACTGAGAACCTAAATAACGTTTATTATCAAAAGTACGATCGTATGGGGTATCAAATGAAATTTGTAACACGAATGAGGATTTTTTTGGTAGGGAAGCAGCAGCAAGTTGTCTTAGATGGAGAGTAATCGACATATATGCCCCAGAGAAGTGTGTTGGGCCCTTTGCTGTTCACGTTGTTTATTAATGATCTTGCTGACAATATTAACAGAACCTCAAACTATTTGTAGGTGATGCCGTTATCTATAATGAAGTGCTGTTTGAAATAACTGCGTAAATATTCAGTCAGATCTTTATTAGATTTCAAAGTGGTGCATAGACTGGCGATCTGCTTAACATATTAAAAAACGTAAAATTTTTCAATGTATAAACTGAAAAGAACGTAGTATCCTATGACTATAGTATCATTTAGTCACCGTTGGAATCGGCTAACTCATACAAATACCTGGGTACAACACGTTGTAGGGATATGAAATGGAACGAATACGTAAGCTCAGTCGTGGGTAAAGCAGGTGGCAGCCTTCGGTTTATTGGCAGAATAATGGGGAGATACAGTCAATTTACAAAGGAGGCCGCTTACAAATCACTCGTGTGACCCATCCTAGAACACTGCTCATGTGTATGGGACCCGCACCAAATAGGACTAACAGAGGATATTGAGCGTATACAGAGAAAAGCAGCACGATTGGTCACAGGTTCGTTTGACCCGTGGGAGAGTTTCACAGAGATGCTGAAGAAACTGAACTGACAGACTCTTTAAGACAGACGTTAATTATTCTGAGAAAGTCTGCTTAAAAAGTTTCAAGAAGCAGCTTTTATTTCTCTAGAAATATACACTGAAATGACAAAAGTCATGGGATTCTTCCTATTATCGTGTCGGATCTCCCTCTGCCTTGCGTAGTGCAGCAAATCGACGTGGCATAGACTTAAGAAGTCGTTGGAAGACCCCTGCAGGAATAATGAGCCATACTGCCTCTATAGCCATCCATATGCGAAGGTGTTGCTGGTGCAGGACTTTGTGTACAAACTGATCTCTCAGTTACGTGCCGTATATGTTCGATGGTATTCATGTCGGCCGAACTGAATGGCCAAATCATTCGATTGAATTTTCCAGAATGTTCTTCAAAGAAATCGCGAACAATTATGGCCCGGTGACAAGACGCGCTGCCACCCATAAAAATTCCATCGTTGTTTGGGAACTAGACGTCCACGAATGGCTACATGGCGCCCCAAGCAGTCTAACATAACCATTTCCAGTCAATGATCGGTTCAGTTGGACCAGAGGACCCAGTCCATTCCATGTAAACACAGCCCACACCATTATCGAGCCACCACCAGCTTGCACAGTGCCTTATCGACAACTTGGGTCCATGGCTTCATGCAGTCTGCACCACACTCGAACCCAGCATCAGCTCTTCCCAACTGAAATCGGGACTCATCTGACCAGGCCACAGTTCTCCATTCGTCTACGTTCCGACTGATATGGTGACAAGCCCAGGAGAGACGCTGCAGGCGATGTCTAGCAAACGCAGTCGCGTCAGTCGTTTGCTAGCATGCCCCATTAAGGCCAAATTTCGCCGCACTGTCCTGAAGGAAACGTTCGTCTTATGTCCCACGTCGATTTCTGCGGTCATTTCACGCCGTATTGCTTGTCTGTTAGCATTGACAATCTCTGCCGGCCGGAGTGGCCGAGCGGTTCTAGGCGCTTCAGTCTGGAACCGCGCGATCGCTACGGTCACAGGTTCGAATCATGCGTCGGGCATGGATGTGTGTGATGTCCTTAGGTTACTCAGGTTTAAGTAGTTCTAAGTCTAGGGGACTGATGACCTCAGATGTTAAGTCCCATAGTGCCCAGAGCCATTTGAACCATTTTTGAACTGACAACTCTACGCAAACAACGCTGCTCTCACCACTATTCTGTGTGTGGTAGGGGGTAATGCCTGAAATGTGGTAGTCTAGGCACACTCTTTACACTGTGGATCTCGGAATACTGAATTCCCTAACGATTTCCGAAGTGGAAAGTCCCATGCATTCCGCGTCCAAAGTCTGTTACTTCCCGTCGTGCGGCCATAATCACGTCGGAAATCTTTTCACTTGAGTCGTCGAGTACAAATGACAGCTCCTCCTGTGTATTGCCCTTTCATACCTTGAGTAGGCGATACAACCGCCATCTGTGGATATCGCTATCCCATGACTCTTGTCACCTTAGTGTGCTACAGTCCTCTACGTATTGATCCCCTAGTGATGGTGTGGACAAAATTAGCTTAATTACAACATGCCCTGAGGCATCGAAACAGTCTTTTTTTTCCAGCGATGCATTCGTGAATGGAACGAGAAAAAAATCTAATAACCGGTAAAATGGGGCGTACTCCGGCCATAATGTTCACAGTGGTCTGCAGAGTATAGATGTAGATATAAATGTGAGATAGTTTCCCAACGTGTAAAAATTTATACCATGTGGTGTACGTTTTGTAGAGATAAGTTAAACGGAAATTTTGCACTATCTGATACGTACATTCAGAATAAAATATACCGTCATTTCGTCGTTTTCGACCTCCTAAGACTCACTGGTCTTAGCAGAACTAAAACAGGATTCTTTTTGAGGATGGAAACTCGCACACGTAACACATGGAACTGAGTCGCCTTCCAGCAGGGACTTTTTCTTCTTCTTCTTTTTCTTTAACCTAGTGGGTCCGCTGCGTGGATTCGCTGCCTCCGATTTTGTTCGATCGTGTGGAATTTACAGTCGTTTTGCAGAGTGTCGGCCCATCGCTGTCTTGGTGGTCCATTGGGTCTCGTTCCCATGCCTCCCACTGTGTATGCAGTCTTTGCCATAGTATTGTCCGCTGCGCGCGGCCCATGTTTAAACCATCGCACTTTCTTCTGGATCGGAGCTACCCCATAACGTTTTCTAATAGTGTCGTTCGAAACGTGCACCAGTTGAGTGATGCCAGCTGTCCATCTAAGCATATTAGTCTCCGTGACCCCCAAACACTCGGTGCCGTAGAGAGCAAAGGGACGGATGACGGTCCGGTAGGTCTTTGACTTCAGATGATCGTTAGTCCGCCTGTTGTTGTAGACACACACACACACACACACACACACACACACACACACACACACACACACACACACAGTAGAATAAGTGATGATACTTGAGGTATGTTTAGGAATGTTACTGAACCATTTTTGTCATAATTACACAGCTGCTTGGAAGCCGAGTGTGTTTCATGTACTTAGATATTATAGATTCAGTGGTAGCTCACTATTTTGTAAAGAGAGTGAGAGATAGGAAGAAAGAAAGAAAAATAGGAGCTACAAGAAGAAACATAAATAAAACATGGCGGTTGCATTCGTTACGAGCCAGGTTGAAATCCTCGTTCGATCAAGCAGATTTTGGTTTCCCCTACCTTCCCTACATCGACTTAGGTGAATGATTGCATCACTTCATTCAAAAGGATAAGGCCAACTTCCTTCCAATAATTTCTTATCAGAAACTGTACTCCATCTTTAATTACTTCGTTGCTAACGGGACGTTATACCCTAATCGTCATTTCTTTCCTTCACTCTATACTCTAAGAAGATAACTAATCCTATATGTGAGCGTAACTGTAGCTAATCACAGCCATTCGTAGGTAATTAATTCAGACTGATAACAATGGACAGACCCGGCAATACTTAAAACTCCCCACGCAGTACTCTAACTCTGTAGTTATAAATCATTCGCTAAAGCACCCATGGTTGTTCGGAATCGAATAATCTGGAATTTTCTCCACAAAGCACACCAGTCTCGCTTTGGTACCTGTAGGGTTGGGCAATAAAAGTAGAAAAAATATTGGTTGCTTCGATCATGTAACTTCAGAATCAAACTAAAACAGTTGGAGACTTATCGTCCAAAAGTGGTTTCACATTTCACAGCGGTACCGGTAACGTTATCAAGAAAAATTAGTTTCAGTTTACCTTTGTTCTGTATTTTTTCTTTACTTTATCATCCACAGCACCAATTCACTATTTTGTAAAGAGAGTGAGAGACAGGAAGAAAGAAAGAAAAATAGAAGCAACAAGAAGAAACATAAATAAAATATTTGTCTCTTTCCACACTTTGTTAATACTCTTGTTGTAGAAATAGTGAGAACAGATAAAGTAACTAGAGATGTCGCACCGTACAGGGCGATGCTATGGGTATTTCGTTTACCGCAGTCGTAAGCATTTAACTGTTTTATAAGTTAATTAATTAGGGGAAAGAAATATTTGGTTAATTATTTAAGTGGCAAGATTTAAAATCCTATATCCATATTTTGTCGCGAAAGATACAATGCACCTTTGGTACTCACGTGTTTTAGACGGCTTAAGTTATGATACATTCATTTTTTTCCTAATTAGAGTCATGCTTTTACTGTAAAATCAGCTTAATATTTGAATAAGTTCGCTACTTCTTTGTAGTTTGCTACAAGTCACTTGTATAGAATATATTTGGAAATTTCAGTACACTTTTCACCATCAAGGAAGAGACAATATTCCGAAATGGTCAAATAAATGAGTAGTGTCAGAAAGTTCAAGCGAGGAGTTGCAACTCGTCCGGGGAAATGGCCAGCTTGAAAACAACAATATTGGGTTGCTGACTGTAACATTCTCGCGCTTGTCTCCCATTAAGGAAATAAAGTGTTCAGGGCTTCCACTACTACTTGCGACTAAACAATCTTGGTGAAAGATGGATTGACTGTTACACCTAATAGGGAACCGAGCAATGTGAAACTATACGGAACGGCTCCGTCAGTAGCACAGCTTTCTCCTTGCTTATTAAGACCAGTGGACGTCAGCTGCACATCGTTTCGACTCCGTCTGTCGCAGGCAAAAGAGACTGACCGACCTAAATTAGCATTTCTGTGATATTTTCTACATCAGTGTAGACAGAAGCTATGTTAGTCTCATAACTCTGCTTTTTGACTCTTCCCATGCATATAAAGCGTGAGATGCACTTTAGCAAAAGTTTTTGGTTTCAGTAAAAAACTGATTTCTTCTGGGCACAGCAGCCTCGATAATCTCGAAGCGGGAAGCGCCATATCCGTGAGCCGACTTGCTTAAAATATCCACTCTGTTTAGCGCTTCTGCCCAGTTTCGGGTTCTACCTCATTTTCAAATTGGTTCAAATGGCTCTGAGCACTATGGGACTTAACTTCTGAGGTCATCAGTCCCCTAGAACTTAGAACTACTGAAACCTAACTAACCTAAGGACATCACACACATCCATTCCCGAGGCAGGATTCGATCCTGCGACCGTAGCAGTCGCGCGGTTCCAGACTGAAGCGCCTAGAACCTCTCGGCTACCGTGGCCGGTACCTCATTTTCACCAACAGAAATATAAGTGGACATAGCCTCTTAGTAAACGTCTGTCGAAGGTCACATGACATGCACATTTACTGCTCAAATATTCAAATGTGTGTGAAATCTTATAGGACTTAACTGCTAAGGTCATCAGTCCCTAAGCTTACACACTACTTAATCACAATTATCCGAGGGACAAACACACACACCCATGCCCGAGGGAGGACTCGAACATCCGCCGGGACCAGCCGCACAGTCCATGACTGCAGCGCCTGAGACCGCTCGGCTAATCCCGCGCGGCGCACATTTACTCATGGCACAGTAGCCAGCAATGAGAAGACAAACCTTAGATGTTTGTATATTGCTTGTTTGTCAGATTGGCTGTTGTCTTCAGTCCGAAGATTGGTTTCATGCAGCTCTCCATGCCATTCTATCCTGTACAAGCCTCTTCATCTCCTAAAAGCTACTGCAAGCTACATCCTTCTGAATCTGCTTAATGTATTCATCTCTTGGTTTCCCTCTACAATTTTTACTCCCACACTTCCCTCCAATGCTACGCTGGCGATCCCTTGATGTCTTAGAATGTGTCCTACCAACCTAACCCTTTTTCTAGTCAAATTGTGCCACAATTTTCTTTTCTCCCCACTTCTAATCAGTGTCGTCTCATTAGTTACATGGTTTACCCATCCAATATTCAGTATTCTTCTGCATCACCACATTTCAAAAGTTTCTATTCTCATTTTATCTAAAATGTTTATCGTCCGTGTTTCACCTACATGCATGGCTACACTCCAGTTAAAATATCTTTTCTTGCCACTGCTAATATACGTTCTATATCCTCTCCACTTCGGTCACCATCCGTCATTTTTCTGTCCAAATAGCAATACTCATCTACTACTTTAAGTGTCTCGTTTCCTAATCTAGTTCCATCAGCTTCAGCTGATATAATTCGACTACAGTCCATTTTCCTTGTTTTGCTTTTGTTTATGTTCATCTTGTATCCATCTTTCAAGACAGTATTCATTCCGTTCAACTGTTCTTTCAAGTCCTTTGCTTTCTCTGACAGAATTATAATGTCATCGGAAAACCTCAAAGCTTGTATTTTAATTCCTTCTGAAATTTTTTCTTTGGTTTCCTTTAGGTTTTCTCTCCCAAGGCTACCAGTGGGTCTGACGGAATGTCTTCTACTCCTGGAGCCTTGTTTCGAATTAGATCTTTCAATGCTCTGTCAATTTCTTCTCAAAGTATCATGCCTTCTATCGTATCTTCATCTACGTCCTCTTCCATTTCTATAATATTGCCTGCAAGTTCCCCTTCCTTGTATAGACTCTCTATATACTTCCCTTCTTTGCTTAGAACTACGGCTTGTTTTCCATCTGTGCTCTTGATATTCATACCATTGGTTAACTTTTCTCCAAAGGTCTTTTTTATTTTCCTGTAGGTGGTATCTATCTTTCCCCTAGTGAAATAAGCTTCTAAATCCTAAAGATTGGCTAGGAGATGATCAAACAGTCTACGAAAAAATCTAATCACTGAACTGAACTTTGGAAGACTAGGACCGAGTTAATCCAACACTTTTTGAAGGTCATTGGTGTGCAGGCAGAAGGAAAGTACAATGTTTGAGAAAAATGATAGATACTCCCTCTTAACGTTGATAAACTGTCTCTGTAATCATAGAAAGTTGTTGAATGATCCTGGGTACTGGCGCATAAATCTTGCATGGTTGTCATGGGGATTTATACCATTTCTCGCAAATCAACTGCTCAACTTCCCTCACAAATTGCTGAGGACAGCATTTTTTGTATTTTTTATTCATTTAATGCCATACAAACATAAACGGCTGACAACATGCAGTTTCTAATGATAATTAAACATAAGATAATATAATATACACTATGTGATCAGAAGCATCTGGACACCCATATGTATTGCGGATTTGACCACTAGATGGTACCGAGCTGGGTGGCACAGTGGATAGCATACTGGACTCACATTCGGGGAACGTCGGTCAAATCCGCGTCTCACCGTACTAATTTGGATTTTCCGT
The DNA here is from genome assembly GCF_023864345.2 of Schistocerca serialis cubense. Taxonomy (NCBI): domain Eukaryota; kingdom Metazoa; phylum Arthropoda; class Insecta; order Orthoptera; family Acrididae; genus Schistocerca; species Schistocerca serialis. The sequence goes on from NC_064640.1 coordinate 236,331,796, forward strand.
GATTTCCCGAAATCTCACCACGTAAATTCCGGGATGGTTTCTCTGAAAGAGCACGGCCGATTTTCTCCCCCGATCCTTGAAACATACTGAGCTTGTGTTCCGTCCCTAACGACCTCGATGTCGACGGGATGTTGAACCCTACTCTTCCTTTTTTACCATTAGTTGTCGCGAGGGGCAGTCTCACCACTATAAAATTAGGAGGAGAAAATTGTACTGTCAGTAGATAAGCAGTAACAGCAGAATGGGTGAGTCAAGAAAGCTCAGAGACTTCGATCGTGGACTAGTCACTGAATTTCGCCTGAGTGGCAAATCCATTAGGAACATTTCAGCACTTCTAAAGGTGTCCACTTGTGGTGATGTGACTGAGACCTGAAACAACGACAGTTAAACTAGGACCAAGCAGACCTCATTGCATAAAATCAGCGAAAAGAATTACTCGTGAGTCCCAAGTGTTGCCATCAGTCTGGCTAGCACAGTGGCTGTGCGTAGGGAGTTAGAATGGAGTACAACGGTCGAGTAGCTACATGTATAAGCCACACATATCTGTATTCAGTTCTAAGTGACGCTTGAGATGGTGTAACCGGCCGTAGTGGCCGTGCGGTTCAAGGCGCTGCAGTCTGGAGCCGAGCGACCGCTACGGCGCAGGTTCGAATCCTGCCTCGGGCATGAATGTGTGTGATGTCCTTAGGTTAGTTAGGTTTAATTAGTTCTAAATTATAGGCGACTGATGACCTCAGAAGTTAAGTCGCATAGTGCTCAGAGCCATTTGAACCAATTTGAGATGGTGTAAACAGCGACGCCACTGGACAGAGGATTACTGGAAACGAGTGATTTGGAGTGATGAATCACGCTGTACCCCGTGGCAGTGAGGTGAAGGGTTTATATTTGGCGAATGCCTTGAGAATTACGTGTAGTGCCAACAATGAAGTATGGAGGAGGTGATGTTATGGTATGGGGGTGTATTTTGTGGCCAGGCTGCGGTCTCCTTTTTGCACTTAGGAAAACCATAATCGGGGAATGTTATGAACATATTTTGATGATCCTTTTTATCGGCATGACAGTGCACTCTGTCATAAAGCAGCATCTGTCAGGTAATGGTTTGAGGACAATAATATTCCTGACATGGATTGGCCCAGAGTTCAAGCCATAAATAAGGCGAAGGGTGAACACACCCCAAATTAATGTCCGCTAATAGGTGTCCGGATACTTTTGATCAGATGTATGTAATGTAGTGATGCTAATATGGAAGAAGAAGGTACCACAAATTATAAGAGAGCATTCTGCAGTAGCACCACATCTCGAAGGCTCTTACGAGGGACGTTTGAAAAGTCCGTGCAAAAATAAAAACTACTTACGTGTTTGGGGTAAGCCTTTTTTATTTTTCGACATAGTCTCCTTTTAGACCTATACACTTCGTCCAACGCTGTTCTAATTTGTTGATCCCTTCCGAATAATAGGAGTTGTCCAAGTCTGCAAAATAGCTATTAGTTGCTGCACTCACCTCCTCGTTTGAATAAAATCTTTGTCCCGCCAGCCATTTCTTCAAATTGGGGAACAAATAGTAGTCCGAGGGAGCCAAGTCTGGAGAACAGGGGGGACGTGAAACGAGATGGAATCCTATTTCCATTAATTTTGCGACCACAACTGCTGAGGTGTGTACTGGTGCATTGTCATGATGGAAAAGGACTTTTTGAGGTCCAATCGCCGGCGTTTTTCTTGCAGTTCGGTTTTCAAACGGTCCAATAACAATGAATAATATGCACTTATAGTAGTTTTACCGTTTTCCAGATAGTCGATGAGGATTATCCCTTCCGAATCCCAAACGACACTTGCCATAACCTTCCCGCCAGAAGGAATGGTCTTCGTCTTTTTTGGTGCAGATTATCCCTTGGTAACCCATTGTTTAGATTGTTGCTTGGTCTCAGGAGTGTAGTAATGTATCCATGTTTCATCCACAGTGACGAAACGATGCTTAAAGCCCTGTGGATTCTTCCTGAACAGCTGCAAACCATCTTTGCAACACTTCACACGATTCCGTTTTTGGTCAAGCGTGAGCAATCGCGGAACCCATCTTTCAGATAGCTTTCTCATGTCCAAATGTTTATGCAAAACATTATGTACCCGTTCGTTCGAGATGACCACAGCACTAGCAATCTCACACGCCTTAATTCTTCTGTCATCCATCACCATATCATGGATTTTATCAGTGATTTCTGGAGTCGTAACCTCCACAGGGCGTCCAGAACGTTCAGCATCATTTGTGCCCATATGGTCACTCCGAAAATTTTGAAACCACTTATAAACTGTTCTAATCGAAGTTGCAGAGTCGCTGTAATGTTTATCAAGCTTCTCTTTAGTCTCTTGAGGCGTTTTCCCTTTCATAAGGTAATGTTTAATCACCACACGAAATTCTTTTTCGTCCATTTTATGACAATCACTCGATTTTCTTGATTCACACGAATGCCAAACACAAAGAAATAGACCAATATGGCTGAAATTTGGCGTATGTTCTTTCCAAAGATGCTACTAACTTAACATGACCTCGAAACGCGCCAGTGGTGCCATCTCTCGGCCTTTGCACGGACTTTTCAAACGCCTCTCGTATTTTATGTTTTTCTGCTTCTCCGAGTGTCCATGTTTCACTTCCGTACAGTAGCACACTCAAACAAACGTCGTTATGAGGCTTTTCCTGAAATGTTTGTCTATGCTGTTGGATGTAAAAAGATTTCTTCTCTTGTTAAAAGCAGCTTTTGTCGGGTGGATTCAGCTTACAATATCCTTCCTTAACCTTCCATCTGATATAACTTTGCTCCCCAGGTAAGCAAAGGATTCGACGATCTCCAGTCGCTCATTGTTAAGTCAGCATTGGGAAACAGTGTTTTCTCTGCTCACCGCTAAGGTTTTTATTTTACTTTTATTAATTTTTAAATTATAGAAAGAGCTGAGTGTGCTTTCCGTCTGGGTCAGCATCGCTTCTAATTTTTCCTCATTTTCATTTATCACTGCGATATCATCAGCAAATCGCTACATGTCTATTTTCTTTCCATGAATTCTAATTTCTTCTATTTCTCCTAGTTTCTCCCTAACGTCATCTATTGTCCTCTGAATTCATCCATTGAACATTACAGGAGAGAGTGGCCAGCCCTGTCGTGCACACTGCCTAATAGTGGCACTTCTTGATGTTCTCCACACCATATCACAGCCACATCTCCTCTATACAGTCTCTGCATTTCTCTTCTGTCCTTGTACTTTATGCCAGCCTTTCAGCATCTCAAAAAGGTGTCGCCAGTCCTGCGTTTTATTCGCCTTAGATTGACAGAGGTTAAGATCTTCCAGGGGTGTGTTTGCAAACTGAGGGTCCTATATTGTTTACATTTCTTTGCAGATGCTTTCTTTTGTATTGGCATTGTGATACATTTTGTAGAGCCTCCCAGCTTTCATACATAACTTGTATGAGACAGAAGTCCAGTGTCTTTCTCTGGTTTTAGTTGCCTGACTGCAAGGTTGAACTCATCACGCGAGATATAGTTTCCCTCTTCTTCCGGATCGATTTCTGCAGCGTTCTCCGGTTCCAGGTCTTCATTATTTCCTGCATACTGTTTTCCAAGGTATTGTTTCGCTTTTCTGCAACGTCTTTCTCCTCAAATAGTACTACATCATCTTCATTTTAGATTCCACTGCACTTTATTTGTCCGCTTAGAAAGAACTGTTTAATTGATTTTTGGCAGATTCGAGCTTTCCCACCGTAATCATTTTTTTCATCTCTTTGCATTGATCCTGCAAGAATTGTTGTTTAGCCTTTTTTGGCTCAAATGATTTCATTTCTCAACGCACTGTATTGGCTTTGTCCTAGCGCAGGGTTATCTTGTTTTAGGTTATGTCTTAAATTAATTTTTTTTATTATACTTTCTGTATTCCATTTTTTTATGCTTTGCCTTTTGTCTCCCAACTACTTCTGCTGCTGCTTGTAAGGTATTGCTCTTCAAGGATTCCCATCTTACTTCAACATTTCTGGTGTAATTCATAACTGTAGCCATGTTTGTTTGTTCTTCGTATGTCGACACAACTATATCGTCCATTACTCAATTCAGATCCCATTTCCCACAAGTTCTTTTCTTAACATTATTGAACTTCATATCACATTCTCCAAGCGGTATGTTACGGTCACTATCAATGTCTGGGCCTGGATAGCTTCTACAGTCCCTTATTTGATTTCGGAGCCTTTGTCTAACTAGAATGAAGTCGATCTGATATCTCTTCCTATCTCCAAGGGCTTTCCATGTATATCTTCTCCGTGAATGGTGTTGAAACTGCGTATTACATATTATTAGTTGATGCTCTGTACAGAATTCTATTAATCTAGCTCCCCACTCATTTTTTTATCCAAGCCCAAAAGGTCCCACTATACTGCCATCTCTTCCTTCTTCCACTGATGCATTCCAGCCTCTCTCAATGATGAAGCTGTCTTGTCCTCTGACCATGTTTACAGGACCTTTTATTTCACCTCCCGCGCCCGGGTTCCCGGGTTCGATTCCCGGCGGGGTCAGGGATTTTCTCTGCCTCGTGATGACTGGATGTTGTGTGATGTCCTTAGGTTAGTTAGGTTTAAGTAGTTCTAAGTTCTAGGGGACTGATGACCATAGCTGTTAAGTCCCATAGTGCTCAGAGCCATTTGAACCATTTTTTTTATTTCACTGTTCCCTCTTTCCACTTCTGATGTGGGCATGTACACTTGGATTATCACCGTCTTGGTCGGTTTTGTGTCCAGTTGTGCATGTTGTATTCTTCCTCCTGTTTGTTGGTAACCATCTACAGCACTGTACGTCCGAGCTTCTTGCAAAGACCACTCCTACCTCTCCTTCTCCCGGTCAGTCCTCTTTACGGCCCGTGTGCATAACTCTGTATCGCCCATTCAAAGGTCTACACCATTTGGCCAGTTCATCTCGCTCACTGCTAGTACTCAAATTCGCATTCTTGTCATTTCCAGCTTGCGGTTCTCTAGCTTGTCGCACCTCAGACGTGTCCGGACATTCCATGTTGGGAGCGCAGACTTTTGGAGTCTCTTTCCGGTGATCCGAATGAGGGACTATTCCGGAACCTTTTACAAAAGTATGCTTAATATTCATTTCACAAGTGAAACCAAACGGCTGTTTCTTGAGATATCATGCAGATATTTAATGTGGTGGTTTCACCCTGCCTTCCACATCCTATGCCGTTCAATCGTGAAGAGTTAGTCCGTCCTTAGGACGGAGGGGTTTCTCCTTCCAAGGGCTGGAGGGTGACCTGGATCTCTGCCGGCTCATCTGCCCCACAAAATTTGTCCCAAACGTTGCCCCCTGTCTACCACTGGGAGGTAAGCATCAAGATTTTCCTTTCATCGCGACTAGGACCAAGACGGCATTTCCTAGTCTCTCCAGTACTTTAAAGAGGACGCCATACCTATAAGGCAAGAAACTGCTTAAAACAGGGGTGACCAATCCGCGGCAAGCGGGCTGCGTACAGCCTAAAGCAAGTTACAGTGCAGCCCAAGAAGTGAGGCGTCTACCATAGGATCCGTAGAAAGAAGTTCCATAACGTTCTGTTTATATAAAGTTACGATAAGTTTAATATTTTCAATCTGAAACTCCCGCCATACGATGCTATTCTTTTATTGATCCATATCTTCTTTTTTCGCAGCGATTAATGTTAGTGTTAAGTATACTATTTGCGGCCCAAAAATGCTGTTCTTCTCCCCGTGTGGCCCAGTTAAGGTAATAGATTGGATATTTCCGGCTTAAAGGCACGGCCGAGATTGTAAGAATTTTCTGTTCGAGGAATCTCAGGAATGTCTTCTAAAACCCTAGAGTACCTGCTGCAACAATAACTTCTTAATTTCTAGTTAGGTATAAAATTCAATAGTACATTGGCGTTTTATCTAAATATTTTAAACCCACGTAGGCAGACGAAGAAAGAGAAAACTGTTGTATTGGTGTGTAGTCAAATACACGTACAAGTGTCCTAAATCACTCCCACCTGGCCTCGTTCAGTGTAGCTCACAAATGGGTGACTGATTCCCCAGTATGTGGTCCAGCCTGAGCAGTGTCGCGTTCAGTGGCAAGAGCGGACAAGTTACTGACCCGAACGTAGCGGAGCTTGAGTGTTGCTGCTGGTAGATGGAGCTCGTATTTCTTGCTTTCCCTGGCAGGCACGTTTATCACGTCGGATACACCGACACACCGACCGAATAAACAAGTCAGAATCTTACCTCTCTCCTCGCAGCATTCTCTGCAGTTCCTACTGAGTCCACTTTATAAAGCGTCGAAGTCCTATCTGACAATGTTTTGATTTTTGAAACATTCCCTTCGATATTTTTCGCTGTTTACCAGTGAATGTGAAGCGTTGTGTTTTTTTTTCATCTGGTGTTTCTCAAACAGCAATACATGTAAATTACTGGTGGAAAAAGCTCTTGTTTGACTTCGGTCAGCTGTTTATTTTAGATAGTCGTAAATTATAATTGCTTAGGAATACCTTCCTCATGCTGGTTTGTTTGTTTGTTTCTTAGTGTGTGTTGTGTGTGTGTGTGTGTGTGTGTGTGTGTGTGTGTGTGTGTGTGTGTGTGTGTTTTAGCCTAATTTCTATTAAAGTTGTGAGTAAGGACAAGCTTTCATACAAAACACTTAATTTTCACGACAAGAGATATTGTTTTTTTATTGACTGAGTTTCTGTAAGTAGCACTACAATCTATGTTCATAGTTTCTTGTCAGTAGTGGAGGTAATGGAGGTCACTGTTTCTCCCTCCCCCCCCCCTCAAGGTCGCCCCCTCCCCCTCTTCATCACCCTCCCACCTCAAGGTCTCTCCTCACCTCTCCCCTCACCACCCTCTGCCTCTCTTCCTCTCCCATGTAGAGTCCTCAAATTTCTCCCAATACGACAGAGCTAACCCACTTGAGCTTCTTAAAAAATTGGAGATGGTGGAAATAGGTTAGTTTAAGTGGCAGAATTGGCATTTTTATATATGTAAAACTGTGTTGGAGGGAGCCAATTTGTGCTGCTAAAAATGGTGTACTCAGAATACAAGACTGCGTAAATAAGTCGGCTAAAATGAAAGATTTGGCATTTTTGATTACTTTTATTATTTGTTTATGAACAATTACGCTGAAGCATCACGTGAGCACTGGAGCAGTGACCCTGACCATCAGAGCGTATGCTATGAGGGATTGTTGTCAACTGGTGGGGTCCATAGTGCACCATGCCCCATGGTGCATATGGTATTTATGCTTTAAATATATATTTGAAACAGTCTATTCAAAGGTCTCAAATGTGTGCAAATGTCAATACGCTTAAAACTGAAATAGGAACAAACAAGAATGTTCTAGAAGATCTCTATTAGCTGCTGGTAAACCTTTCGGCATGTGAGGTCGTGGTCCAAGAAAGTCTTCTATTCCTGACGTTTCGTCCAGGTTTGCGCTGGACATCCTCAGAGGCTTGCGTTGAGTCTTAGCGAGTGACGGGTTGGACGTCCGAGAGAGAGATATATATACTGTAGGAAAGGGGGCGTGATCGAAGTAACACGTGATGAGCAGAGATAATCCTTGTCAAAGATAAAACTTAACTATCGATTGTAGTCTTGTCAAAGATAAAATTGTCTAGCGATTCTGAAGAGCTACTGTCCAGATGTCGCCAAGCTTCATTGCCTCCTCTTTCCTATTAAAGTTATCCTGATGCTGATTTCAATGGCTTCTCTACATAGTCGTGGAAAATAATTTGACGTTTTAGATAAAATTTCTGTTTCAGAAAACTTCACTTCGTGGTTTCCTGACTGAAGAGCATGCTCTGCTACAGCTGATTTCTCTATTTTTCCCAGTCAGCAAAGACTTTTGTGCTGTTTTAGCCGTGTATTTACGCTCCTCTAGGTAGTTCCAATATAAACTTTACCATACGTACACGGAATTTTGTATGCACCGTATGTCGACACAGGAGGGCGGTTTCCGGAGCTGGTTGAGAGGCCCCACCCATGATGCTCCAAACGTTCTCAATTGGGTAGGGATCCAGCTACCTTGCTGGGCAAGGAAGGGTTTGGCAAGCACGAAGACAACCAGAAGAAACCCTCGCCCCTTGCAGTCAGGCATTATCATTCTGAAATGTAAGCCCAGGGAGGCTTGCCATGAAGGGCAACAAAACGGGTCGTAGAATATCGTCGTCGTGCTGTAAAGGTGCCGCGGTTATCAACCTAAGGGGTCCTGCTATGGAAAGGAATGACACCCCAGACGATCACTTGTGGTTGTCAGCCCGTACGGTGGGCGACAATGGGGTTGGTATCGCACTGCTGTCTGGGGCGTCTCCAGACACGTCTTCGGCCTGAAATCTCATTGACTGGAGTAGAATTGTCTTCAGCGACGAGTTCCGCTTAGAACTGAGCCCCGATGTCTAGGGAAGACTTGTCTGGAGGCGCCCTGGACAGTTGAACGTAAAACAGGGTCCTAAATACAGCTTTGAAGTACGCTAGATTATTTCCAACCTAAATCGAAACGAATAACTATCAATATTCACGTTTTTCAAGTCACCTGCGCATTTCGTGAGAGTATACACAGGGTGACAATTATTGAAAAATATGAAATAAAATCGTCATAACTTCTGAACGGTTTGCGTTAGGACGCTCAAACTGCACGTGGGCCTCGGGGCATGATGGGAATTAGTATGCGCACGTATGCTTTGGTTTAGCGACGAAGCCCACTTTCATTTGGATGGGCTCGTCAATAAGCGAAATTGGCGCATATGGGGGACTGAGAATCCGCACTTCGCGATCGAGAAGTCTCTTCACCCTCAACGGGTGACTGTGTGGTGTGCAATGACCAGTCACGGGAAAATCGGTGCGATATTCCTTGATGGCACATTGACTACCGAACGGTACGTGAAGGTTTTCGAAGTTGATTTCATCCCCATTATCCAAAGTCACCCCGATCTCGACAATTTGCGGTTCATACAGGACGGAGCTCGACCCCATCGAAGCAGGAAAGTGTTTGATGTCCTGGAGGAGCACTTTGGGGACCGTTCAAATGGTTCAAATGGCTCTGAGCACTATGGGACTTAACATCTGAGGTCATCAGTCCCCTAGAACTCAGAAGTACTTAAACCTAACTAACCTAAGGACATCACACACATCCATGCCTGAGGCAGGATTCGAACCTGCGACTGCAGCAGTCGCGAAGTTCCGAACTGAAGCGCCTAGAACCGCTCGGTCACCGCGGTCGGCTTTGGGGCCGTATTCTGGCTCCAGGGTTACCAGAAGCCACTGGTATGGGCCTCGTTTTTGCGCCACATTCGCCGGATCTAAACATATGCGACTCCTTTTCGTGGGGCTCTATTAAAGACAACGTGTACAGCAATAACCCCACATCATTTCTGAGCTGTAAACAACCATTCAGGAGGTCATCGATAGCATCGATGTTCCGGCACTTCGGCGGATCATGCAGAATTCTGCTATTCGTCTGCGCCACATTATCGCCAATGATGGCAGGCATATCGAACATGTCATAACGTAAATCGGAAAATCTGTAGTGACGTTTACATGTTGAATAAAATGTGTGCACGCCGTAGTTTGTAACTGCTTGTCTTCGTGCTTGCCAAACCCTTTTCACTTAGTTCGATAACTGTCACCCTGCATTAACCAACGATTTTGAGGGGAGTTCTGTTAACAATGTAAAACAAAAACCTCTGTTGACAGTATTGTGTAGCAAGTTTCTAATAATGTGCAGCAGAGTACAACAGGCTACAAAGAAACAGAATAGGTAAATAAAACTCCTGTGCTAGTGTGTAAGACGTAGAAGATGATTAAATGAAGTAGATACACTACTGGCCATTAAAATTGCTACATCAAGAAGAAATGCAGATGATAAACGGGTATTCATTGGACAAATATATTATACTAGAACTCATATATGATTACATTTTCATGCAATTTGGGCGCATAGATCCTGAGAAATCAGTACCCAGAACAACCACCTCTGGCCGTAATCACGGTCTTGATACGCCTGGGCATTGAGTCAAACAGAGCTTGGATGGCGTGTACAGGTACAGCTGCCCATGCAGCTTCAACATGATACCACAGTTCAGCAAGAGTAGTGTCTGGCGTATTGTGACGAGCCAGTTGCTCGACCACCATTGACCAGACGTTTTCAGTTTGTGAGAGATCTGGAGAATGTGCTGGCCAGGGCAGCAGCCGAACATTTTCTGTATCCAGAAAGGCGTGTACAGGACCTGCGACATGCGGTCATGCAATATCCTGCTGAAATGTAGGGTTTCGCAGGGATCGAATGAAGGGTAGAGCAACGGGTCGTAACACATCTCAAATGTAACGTCCACTGTTCAAAGTGCCGTCAGTGCGAACAAGAGGTGACCGAGACGTGTAACCAATGGCACCCCATACCATCATGCCGGGTGATACGCCAGTACGGTGATGACGAATACACGCTACCAATGTGCGTTCACAGCGATGTCGCCAAATACGGATGCGACCATCATCATGCTGTAGACAGAACCTTGATTCATCCGAAAATATGACGTTTTGCCATTCGTGCACCCAGGTTCGTCGTTGAGCACACCATCACAGGGGCTCCTGTCTGTGATGCAGCGTCAAGGGTAACCGCAGGCATGGTCTCCGAGCTGATAGTCCATGCTGCTGCAAACGTCGTCGAACTGTTCGTGCAGATGGTTGTTGTCTTGCAAACGTTCCCATCTGTTGACTCAGGTCTCGAGACGTGGCTGCACGATCCGTTACAGCCATGCGGATAAGATGTCTGTCATCTCGACTGCTAGTGATACGCGGCCGTTGGGATCCAGCACGGCGTTCCGTATTACCCTCCTGAACCCACCGATTCCATATTCTTCTAACAGTCATTGGATCTCGACCAACGCGAGCAGCAATGTCGCGATACGATAAACTGCAATCGAGATAGGCTAAAATCCGACCTTTATCAAAGCCGCAAACGTGTGGTACGCGTTTCTTCTCCTTACACGAGGCATCACATCAACGTTTCACCAGGCAACGCCGGTCAACTGCTGTTTGTGTATGAGAAATCGGTTGGGAAGTTTCCTCATGTCAGCACGTTGTAGGTGACGCCACCCGCGCCAACATTGTGTGAATGCTCTGAAAAGCTAATCATTTGCATATCACAGCATCTTCTTCCTGTCGGTTAAAATTCAGGTCTGTAGCACGTCATCGTCGTGGTGTAGCAATTTTAATGGCCAGTAGTGTATATGAATAACGTGTTCTTCAGATGTTCGTAAGTACACTCAACTTATCTCCAATAGCCTAAAAATATTACTCTTTCTATACCAATAATCCTAAATAATCTTATGGGTTCAATCAAAAAGAGGAAATGGTTAAGTTACCCCTAATAATTGGTCATTGCTGGAGCATGGCTCCTGACCGTGTGCTATATGTGCTATTCGCGTAAAACGCACGTGCTGTTCGCGTAAATCGCCTTTGGTGTCCAGGAGTGAACAGGGGAGAAATTTGATTGGATGTGACCCATACAGTGTCCCATCCACAGTATCCGAACACTGTATCGCAGAACTGGCCACTAGATGTCACCAGAAGTGGACCCGCCAGCATAAAATGAGGCGGGATTTATTGTGTAGTCAGAAGAGAAGCAGTAAGAGAGAAACGGGTATGTCATGAGGGCTCAGTGACTTCCAAACGTCTACTAGTCAATAGATATCATCTGAGTAACAAATGCATGAAGGACATTTCCACCATTTTAAAGCTGCCCAAGTCAACTGTTGGTGATATGATTGTGTAGTCGAAACGCGAAGGAACAATCTTAGCTAAGCCAAGATCAGGCACGCCTCATGTACTGACGGACAGGAACCGTTGGTATTGCAGAGGGTGGCTGCAAAAAGTCGCATGAAATCAGTAGGAGCACATGTAGAGTTTCAAAGTGCTACCAGTAGTCCAGTGAACACAATGACTGTGAGTAGGGAGTTAAAAAGAATGGGGTACAATGATCGAGCAGTTCCTCATAAGTCACTCCTTTCTGTATTCAATGCTAAGCGAAGCTCTATACTCATTATCAATCCGATGGAAGGGTTTGGATTTGCCTAATGCCTCGTCAGACATGGAGACACATCATTGAAATGTGCCTAGCGGAGTTCAAGGCGCGAAAAAAGGCAATTGGTAGACATCCCGCATAGTAATGTCCACTAATAGCTGTCCGGATACTTCTGATCAGACAGCGCAGAAGAGTGAGCCCTCGGCATTGTTGCGAGAGCGCCGCCGGCTGTTGCAGAGCGGCAGAGCCTGCGACCGGCGTCCCGTTAGCCGGCCCGTTACATTCCAGCTGCACGCGTCCCCAGCCACACAACAAAACATCTGCCGCCGCATTGCGGCCTCTCTAGCCCTTTTATATTCTTTGCAATGTGTGCCACTCGTACATAAACGAAAGAATATTTTTAGTAACGTTTGTCACCGAGAGCATCTTGTGAAAGATACATGCTTAATTGAACTGTACGTCGCTAGCTCTTATTTAGCATCTAGACGTCATGTACAGGGTGTCCAGAAAAGGACTCCCTGATTTCAAAATTAAATATCTCGAAAACAAAGATCCATAGAGGAATGCAGTAAACGGTATGTTTAATGTAAAAGCTGTAAGAAGTTTATACAGCAGTTTGAAATAATAGTTGCAAAAGCTGCTAACAGATGGCGCTGTAATCGCCATACGTAATGTCTAGTATAAATAGTGATCCGAAGCGCAGAGCGATCAGTTCCACTATTGAAACGTGAAAGGAGGTTAGCGTACCGAAGGAAGAGATTAAAACCATGTACTCCATTGAACAACGCGTTTTTCTGGTGCCAGAGTACCACAGGTTAGAAGATAGTCCTACGGCAACAAGACGAAGTTTTCAAGCACGATTTAATGTTCCAAAAAAACCAGATGCGAAAACCATTCGTACGCTCTTCGCAAAATTTCAACGAACAGGCAGCGTGACTGATGATCTAGTGGGGCATGTTGGCCGCAAGCAAATCGCAGTTACACCTGAAAATATCGCCACAGTTTCTGGAATTATTCAGCGAAATCCAATTTCATCCGTCCGTAGAATTGCATCTGAGACTGGTTTGAAGCGTTCCAGCACGCAGAAAATACTGAGAAAGAGGCTACACATGTTTCCATTCAAAATTCAAACGCACCAGGCCATACCCGTACGAGCTGTGCAACAAAGGGTTGCCTTTGCTAATCAGATGCTCACAATGATTGATAGTGAAGGATTTGATGTTGGCTGCATCTGGTTTACAGATGAAGCACACTTCCACCTGAATGGATACGTGAATAAGCAGAACTGGCGATTTTGGAGTTCCGAAAAGCCATATTGGTGTGAAGCGAAACCCCTGTATTCTCCTAAAGTTACTGTGTGGGCTGCACTATGCAGCAGAGGCATTATTGGCCCTTTTTTCATTCGAGAAACGGTCACTGGTGCACGTTACGTTGCAATTTTGGAACAATTTGTCGCCACACAGCAAGCGTTAGAGGATCGACCAGGTACTGAATGGTTTATGCAAGATGGAGCCCGACCACATCGGACCGTACAAGTGTTCCGATTTCTTGAGGAATACTTCGGGAATCGAATCATTGCTTTGGAATATCCCAAATTTACTGGTGCAGGCATGGACTGGCTTCCATATTCCCGGATTTGACTCCCTGTGACTTTTTTGTGGGGCACTGTGAAAGACATGATCTACCCGAAGCATCCCGCCACGCTGGACGAGCTTGAATCGGCGATCTCTGTGGCATGTGAAACCATTTCGGTTGAGACGCTACGAAATGTGATGGCGAATTGCATTCTTTGTTTGCGCCACCTCTGTAGTGCCAATGGTGAACATTTTGAAAACATTGTGATGTGATTGTTTGGAAAGATTGTTTTCATACGATTATTTCACTTATGTATGCTGATATGAGCTGTACAGCGTACAGCGCCATCTGTTAGCAGCTTTTGTAACTATTATTTCAAACTGCTGTATAAACTTCTTACAGCTTTCACAATAAACATACCGTTTACTGCATTCCTGTATCGATCTTTGTTTTCGAGATATTTAATTTTGAAACGAGGGAGTCCTTTTCTGGAGACCCTGTATGTCAAAACCGAGGCCCGTACTATCGATCTTCATGATTCGTCGAGGTGGTTACTCTTGAAGGAACCGCCGATAGTCTTTTAGCGAACAGCTAAGAGTTCAGGCAAGCCATGCAAATTTCAGTTAAACAAGACAGCTGTATCCGGTTCTACAAGTACTTTTGTTATTATTTTTTAATCTATGATGACAATCAGTAGGCGTGATCTGGCCAGCTCACAAAGGCAATTGCCTGCAGCGGTCGCTCCGAAAGTTGATTGATCGTGTTCCACCATCGGAGCTCCCATATGTATGGCGTCAAGCCACCGCACGCAAAATACACAAGGTGCCATACTACGCGCGAACTTTGGTTTGCTTATACATCATTTTGTGTCTGTGGTACTTTCAGGGATTTCGAGTCATTTCTCGCTAGAAATAAATTTACGAACACAAGTTCCAATAGACGGCTGTGGCCGAGCGGTTCTAGGCGCTTCAGTCCTGAACCAAGCGGCCACTACCGTCGCAGGTTCGAATCCTGCCTCGGGCATGGATGTGTGTAATGTCCTTAGGTTAGTTAGGTTTATGTAGTTCTAAGTCTATGGGACTGATGACCTCAGAAGTTAAGTCCCATAGTGCCTAGAGCCATTTGAACCATTTTTTCTAATAGACGTTACGCAATGTGCTGCTACCTAGCATTACACTGTCTGTAATTTTGTGTCGCTGTTTCTACAGCGCGGAAGGAGCCCAAACTCTTCTTCTAAGTCAAGTTCTGTCCGCCTTATACCTACGAAAAGCCATTAGCTACGCTGTGCACTGCTTTGATAAACCTATTTCTAACATTTCTCAAAAGAGGCTGCTTCACCACAGGGCCTGTCCATGTGCATCCAATTTTGGTAGACAGGTGTAGCGAGGACAGCCTCTTGTGTGGTGTAAACACCACAAGAGGAGTGTTATTCCAGGGGAGAGGAGCTGTAACCCCATTATTGCAAACCTCATTCAGATTTCCTTGCTCATTCCAGTCTCTTTAATGTCAACGGGCCTTTAAACTCTAACCTTCTTTCCTCCGCTTGTACGTGACTACAGTTGTGTGTTGACAGGTCGAAATGAGAAGAAAATTTCGCGCAAGCGTTGTCGGTTTTGACTGCATACTTGACTCGTTCGTCAGCAGAAAAAGAGGTATGGTGTAGCTGAAATGCACTGATGTGTCAAGGCATAGAGTTACCAGACTACTGAAAATATAGGCCAAGTCAACTATCCTGTCGATTAAACTTTTATACTTATAAATAACAAACATATTGAGTCCTTGGACTACGATATAAATATTTTAATTAAGTCGTTGCTTGTCCACCCAGCAAAAAGGTAAATATATATTTACATATGGCACATCAATTGTTGTAAGTAGCGTCCTTAACTTGGCAGGTAGTTGTAAACAAAGTACTAAGCGCTATGATCGGACTCCTCCTCCGCATCACAGTCACAAAGGGCTGTGTCATCCCGATGTAGAGGATAGAGGGGTAGCGGTTAAATCAGAGACGAAACATGGCGACGAGGATCTTTCTATGATATATTCCAAAGGAGAACCACGGTTGTGCAGGAATTTTCTGTACTATACAGGGCTATTACAAATGATTGAAGCGATTTCATAAATTCACTGTAGCTCCATTTATTGACATATGGTCACGACACACTACAGATACGTAGAAAAACTCATAAAGTTTTGTTCGGCTGAAGCCGCACTTCAGGTTTCTGCCGCCAGAGCGCTCAAGAGCGCAGTGAGACAAAATGGCGACAGGAGCCGAGAAAGCGTATGTCGTGCTTGAAATGCACTCACATCAGTCAATCATAACAGTGCAACGACACTTCAGGACGAAGTTCAACAAAGATCCACCAACTGCTAACTCCATTCGGCGACGGTATGCGCAGTTTAAAGCTTCTGGATGCCTCTGTAAGGGGAAATCAACGGGTCGGCCTGCAGTGAACGAAGAAACGGTTGAACGCGTGCGGGCAAGTTTCACGCGTAGCCCGCGGAAGTCGACGAATAAAGCAAGCAGGGAGCTAAACGTACCACAGCCGACGGTTTGGAAAATCTTACGGAAAAGGCTAAAGGAGAAGCCTCACCGTTTACAATTGCTGCAAGCCCTGACACCTGATGACAAAGTCAAACGCTTTGAATTTTCGGCGCGGTTGCAACAGCTCATGGAAGAGGATGCGTTCAGTGCGAAACTTGTTTTCAGTGATGAAGCAACATTTTTTTCTTAATGGTGAAGTGAACAGACACAATGTGCGAATCTGATGGGTAGAGAATACTCACGCATTCGTGCAGCAATTTCGCAATTCACCAAAAGTTAACGTGTTTTGTGCATTCTCACGGTTTGAAGTTTACGGCCCCTTTTTCTTCTGCGAAAAAAACGTTACAGGACACGTGTATCTGGACATGCTGGAAAATTGGCTCATTCCACAACTGGAGACCGACAGCGCCGACTTCATCTTTCAACAGGATGGTGCTCCACCGCACTTCCATCACGATGTTCGGCATTTCTTAAACAGAAGATTGGAAAACCGATGGATCGGTCGTGGTGGAGGTCATGATCAGCAATTCATGTCATGGCCTCCACGCTCTCCCGACTTAACCCCATGCGATTTCTTTCTGTGGGGTTATGTGAAAGATTCAGTGTTTAAACCTCCTCTACCAAGAAACGTGCCAGAACTGCGAGCTCGCATCAGCGATGGTTTCGAACCCATTGATGGGGACATGCTGCGCCGAGTGTGGGAGGAACTTGATTATCGGCTTGATGTCTGCCGAATCACTAAAGGGGCACATATCGAACATTTGTGAATGCCTAAAAACTTTTTGAGTTTTTGTATGTGTGTGCAAAGCATTGTGAAAATATCTCAAATAATAAAGTTATTGTAGAGCTGTGAAATCGCTTCAATCATTTGTAATAACCTTGTATTTGTGTAATGTCTTCTCCTACGTCTGTATGGTAAGTACCGTTTGTTCTTCCTGAAGGCTGCCACGCATCCTACGGTAGGTTTGTATAAGGAACGTGGTCATATGTCTCTGTCCCATGCTGTATAGTGTTCTTCGCGAGTCCATCGACAATTTCATTTCCCCTGACACCATAGTGCCCTTTCACCCATAATGTTGTAACTTTCCTTTTATGGTGGTCTAGTTCTGTACTGCATCCTGTTATCTGGTATAGTAAGTAGTTGCTGGTATTACTGTATGAATGCTTCTGTCTGTCAGAATAATAACTGTCTCCTCATCTACCTCATCATCTGTAAAATTGCAGTGAGCCCCGCTGTAAGCACAGAGGTTTCCGATGGCAGTTGGAATTGGCTATTGTGATGTGGATGAGAAATTACTTTTTTCTACGACGTTCTTAACAAGCCGAAAATCTCTGGCATTACCAAAATGAAGAAAATTAATCTTTGGTAAGCAACATTAAAACCGTTTGATCTCTAGCTTTCCCAGCGAATCGTATACGAACGACTCCTCCCTGTTGGACACCCGAGAGCAATTCATTAAAACATGTGATACTGAATTATGTATTCGTCATAGCGTACAAACGAAATATATGACATGGAAATAACCTCGACTGCACCGGCAGAAATTCAGAGTTGCAATTGTCTTCAGTGAATGTGAAGCCTGTGTATGGCCTGTCAGTCTCTTGTTTACTTTTTGCAATCATAAATAGTGACGTACTACGCAAAACTAGCAGTATAGGATGCGGCCATTAATAAGGAATAAACCAGCGCTAATAAACGACAGACAGAAGGGAAAAAAATACTATAAAATGTGACTATCATGGCAAATATAACTTGAGCGTTTTACTGAAATCAGAGTCCTTTTGGGGATGTTGCAGCATGTGCTGCATACGTCCTCCACGCCTTATCGGAGTTTCAGTTTTGTGGTCTAGTTCGTTACTTTCTATGTTGAAAATAAAATTCGGAGACTAATGAGAATCGTTCCTACACGTAATTCATCTGTTTTGAACATGAAATTTATGGCGAATGTTTTGTCAAAATTGTGACAGTCTGTGGTATGTAATTTGTTTGCCACAGGTATTTGGGAAATAAATGATAATCATTTATATTCGCAGAACATCTTGAAGATTTCGTAGAATTATCACTTTATTGTTTCTGGGCCTGTACATCGTTTGTCAGATGGCTCTCGTCGAAGCTAGGCTGAACAGTGGATGACGAGTTTCCACAAGTACACATGCAATGATCCTCTGAAATGCATACTGAGTTTCTAAAACATTGTTTCTCATGAAATCAGTACTATGTCTGACGTTCAATTTAAACTTCTAAACTTGTAAGGACGAAGACAGAAGTTACTTCTACACACTATGCCTGCATCTGTCGTAGAAAAGCTTCTTGTCCCACACCAAGTGTGCTTATTTGTAATCAATTTCTGAGCCTCCAACTAGGTTACACTGTCCGTTTTTTTATTTTACACAATACTTCGACGAATATCGTAGTTGTTACATGCAGCTCCCACGAGTCTATCAGACTTCCTGTTTCTTCTGACGAAGATCACTAAAGCAGTTGTCGAAGTATTGCGTCAATAATTATATCTCCAACGCTGCTGCGCCTATCGATCGAGTTGGCGCACCGCTTAAACTACATGAGCTGTAAGTGAGAAGCGTGGGGCTAAAGGAAAAATGTTTTCCGTGGTTCTCGTAAACTGCTTAAAGACTGACGCTGGGACGGATTCACTAATACATCAAGACTGATTTCGACTCCAATTAATGTACGATCCAAGTCGGGAAGAAGAGAAGATGAGGAATATTTCTCAGATTAACATCCACGCCTCTGTAGTTGCAGCTAGAGGACTCTAACTGATTCCACACTTCTAATCACATCATTATGCTTTGTGTCTGATATGTTTCAAGCATGTTTCAATTTCTCTAGTTTTAATGGCCGCGTATCAATTTTAGGGCTCACAGACACGACGATATATGTGGGTTAATTTATAAGCAGAGAGTGTGAAATAAAGTATCATTTCTGGTAAACGAGGCTAATGATTGTTGTATATGATGACATAGTAAGGAAAGGAGCACTTCATTTTTAGTGTCGTTAGCCACAAGACAGGTGCGATATGGGGTATCATTGCATATCATTTAATTTTCCAAGCTCCTAGAATACGAGACAGTGGTCACAAAGCAGACCTTTTGCAGCAGACACGTGTAATGGTTCTTTATATATGTGACCATTACGGCACTCCAACCCCAGTTCTCGATACCAGTAATATTGTACTACTTTACTGCGAAGTAACAGACATATTTTAGTGACAATATTCACATTTGGTTTTATTATTGTACAGGCACTCCGATGTATCGATATATTACAATGATATGGTTCTTGTGTGTATTCATTTCTGTGAGATTGTCATAATCTTTGACTTACTTGTAACCGTTTTGGCGCGAATGCGCACAGAGCAGTCTTTGTTTCACTTTGCAGAAGTTAAGTTGTTATTTCCCTTTGTAAAAGAACAGTCAAGTTTTGTGTTTGGTTAAAGTGGTAATTAAATATATGAAGATTGATACAAAACTGTTTTCTTGATGATGTGACAATTAAGAAGAAGTATGTGTGAATTTACAAGAAGTTTAATAAAAATGAGGATCGGGAACACCAAGTCAAAAATTATTTCTACCATACCATTGTTATGATCTGGGATTGTTTGATAATTAAGAATTTCCTGAAAAACGCATTTGTTAGGTCTTCAAATATTGCTAAAATACAAGTCTGGACCTTCTAGTAGTCAAAATGGAATCACCCTAGAATCAACAAGATGAGCCATAACAACTTCGACGAAATCTACGTGGGAATCCATTCAAGATAAGTGCCAAAATTAATGACTTTTTTACAGTGACTTCATTATTTCCATCCTGACGATACCATCCACAGTCAATAACTTTGTTGTTGCCCGATAAAGCGAACATATGCTGCGTGAGCAACATTATTAATCTGATTTCTAACCTACTTTGCAAGTGGTGGTATTGTTAGACACGGATATCCCAAATCAGGAGTATGCAGGCCATACGTGCGATTACAGGAAAATGTATGGTACGTTATGTCCTATGCAGCTCATAAACTAAAGTCTATCTTTTATCAAAATACGGCAAAAGAATTTGAAGGCCAGTTGAACGGAATGGACAGCGTCTTGCAAGGAGCTCATCAGATGAATGTCAAAAACAAGAGTAAAGAAATGCAGTCGAATTGGAACGAGAAGCAAAAGTAATAGACCGATTTTTGGTATTTGGACAGCATAATAACTGGAGTTTGTCGAAGAGAGAAGATATGAAAAGGAGACGGGCAATAATCTGAAATGTGTCACTGAAAAAGAGTAATTTGTCAACATCGAATATAAATTTATGTGTCAGGAAGTTTTACTGAAGATATTTGTTCGGACTGTAGACACGTACAGAAGTGAAAGTTGGACGATAAATAATTCAGACAAGAAAAGAATAGAAGCTTTAGCAATGCGTTGCCACAGAGGAATACTGAAAATTAGGAGAGAAGGGAGTGTATCGAATTGGGGAGAAAAAAGTTATTAAAAACGTTAACTAAAAGATGAGAAGGTTGACAGGACACACCCTAAGGCAACAAGAAATCGTCAATTTGAGTTGAGGTTTGTGCAGATTGAAATATCGCGGAGAGCTGCTTCAAACCAGTTTTCGGACCGATGGCCTACAACAACAAAAGAGCAGTCGGTGGTGAAATTAATGGTGCCATACGTTTTAAATTGCACAGAAATGGCAGCGTGTAGAGAGGGACTGGATATGGCACAGAATTAGAGCGAACAGTGTGCGTTGCAAGCGTCATGGTTGTGCAACGGCGTGTTGCGCCAGGTGCCTTTCGCCAGTGTGGCAGCACCCGCATCGGGAGACCAGCGCGCCTGTTTCCCCTATAGCTACGTCACAAATGTACACGAGGAAGCACTGAATCGTCGTCCTCAGAAAATAATTCCAACAGAGAGTCAGAGAAGTTATAATTCTAGATCCTCCTTTTAAAAAAATAAATAAATAAATAAATTCAATCTAAACAACGGATGCTGACGGTTTTGGAACGTACACTGTTCGAACATTATGAATTACCTCGAAGAAAACGAGCTATTTACACATAGCACGGATCCAGAGAATATCGTTTTTGTTAAACAGAACTAGCTCTTTATTCACGCGAAGTCATGTGTGCTATAGAAATGGGATATCGTGTTGATTCTATATTTCTAGATGTACAGGATGCTTTTGACGCCATTCCTCACAAGCAACTTGTAATCAAATCGCATGCCTTGGGGGAATCGTCTTTGCTGTGTGCCTGAATTGGTCACTTCCTCTCAGAAAGGTCACAGTTCGTAGTAATTTACGGAACGCCATTGAGTAAACCAGAAGTGTAATAGGCTCTCTACTGTTCTTAACCTACGTAAACAATTTAGGAGACAATCTCTGCAGCCATCTTAGATTGTTTGCAGATGATGCTGTCGTTTACAGTCTAGTAAATTCATCAGAAAATCACCCGCAAAATGATATAGACAAGATATCACTAGGGTGTGAATAGTGACAACTGATTGAGTAATAAAAAGTGTGAGGCCATCCACATGAGCACTAAAAAAAATCCGTTAAAATTCGGTTACACAATGAATCACCCAAGCTAAAGGCTGTCAGTTTAACCAAATCCCATGGGATTACAATTACGCACAACTAAAATTAGAACAATCCCACGGAAAATGTTATAGTGATGGTCAACCAAAGATAGAACACTTAGAAGATGCAACAGATGTACTAAGGACAGTTACTACACTACGCTTGTCAGTCCCCTTCTGGAGTAATGCTGTGCGATATGAGATCCTTACCAGGCAGGACTGACGGAGGGCATAGAAAAATTTCAAGGAATGGAGCTCGTTTTGTATTATACTGAAATAGGGGAGAGAGTGTCACGGATATGATACGCGAGTTGGAGTGGCAATCATTAAAACAAAGGCGTTTTTCGTTGCGGCGAGATCTTTTCACGAAATTTCAATCACCAACTTTCTCCTATAAACACAACGCTCGCCTACAGAAGGTGAAATGATCATCGTAATAAAATAAGACAAATCAGAGCTCGCACGCGAAGATTTCAGTGTTCGTTTTTTCCGCGCGCTGTTCATGAGTGGAAATATAGAGAAATAGTCAAGGTGCTTCAATGAAACATCTCTTAGGCACGTAAGTGTGAATTACAGAGTAGTCATATGGGTTTAGATGTAAAAAAAATCTACATCTACACCTATACTCTACTGACAACTATGAAGTGCATTGCAAAGGGTACGTCCTACTGCACCAGTTATTAGGATCTCTTGCAGTTCTATTCACGTATGGAGCGCGGGAAGAATAATTGCTTAAACGCCTCTGTGAGCTCTGTAATTAGTCTAATCTTGTCTTCGCGATCCCGGTCGGTGAGTTTTCCGTAGGGAGTTTGTAGTATATTCCTTCCACCAGAAATAAACGCAAAATTATTTTATTTAAAAAAGCGGATACAGTGTCACTATAAGCCTTCCTAAGAGACAATCTCCATTCCTTCCGAACTGACTATGCAAATGTAGACGAGATGTGGCTCAAATTCAAAGATATAGTAGCAACAGCAATTGAGAGATTCATACCTCATAAATTGGTAAGAGATGGAACTGATCCCCCATGGTACACAAAACAGGTCCGAACGCTGTTGCAGAGGCAACGGAAAATGAATGCGAAATTCAGAGGAACGCGAAATCCCGAAAATTGGCTAAAATTTACAGACGCGCGAAATTTGGCACGGACTTCAATGCGAGATGCCTTTAATAGGTTCCACAACGAAACATTGTCTCGAAATTTGGTAGAAAATCCAAAGAAATTCTGGTCGTATGTAAAGTACACAAGCGGCAATACGCAGTCAATACCTTCGCTGCGCACAGTCAATACCTTCGCTGCGCAGTGCCGATGGTACTGTTACCGACGACTGTGCCGCTAAAGCGGAGTTATTGAACGCAGTTTTCCGAAATTCCTTCACCAGGGAAGACGAATGGAATATTCCAGAATTTGAAACACGAACGGCTGCTAGCATGAATTTCTTAGAAGTAGATACCTTAGGGGTTGCGTATCGCTTGATACGGGCAAGTCTTCAGGTCCAGATTGTATACCGATTAGGTTCCTTTCAGATTACGCTGATACAATAGCTCCCTACTTAGCAATCATATACAACCGCTCGCTCACCGATAGATCTGTACCTACAGATTGGAAAATTGCGCAGGTCGCACCAGTGTTTAAGAAGGGTAGTAGGAGTAATCCATCGAACTACAGACCTATATCATTGACGTCGGTTTGCAGTAGGGTTTTGAAGCATATACTGTATTCAAACATTATGAATCACCTCGAAGAGAACGGTCTATTGATACGCAATCAGCATGGTTTCAGAAAACATCGATCTTGTGCAACGCAGCTAGCTCTTTATTCGCACGAAGTAATGGTCGCTATTGACAGGGGATCTCAAGTTGATTCCGTATTTCTAGATTTCCGGAAAGCTTTTGACACCGGTCCTCACAAGCGACTTCTAATCAAGCTGCGGGCCTATGGGGTATCGTCTTAGTTGTGCGACTGGATTCGTGATTTCCTGTCAGGAAGGTCGCAGTTCGTAGTAATAGACGGCAAATCATCGAGTAAAACTGAAGTGATATCGGGTGTTCCCCAGGGAAGCGTCCTGGGACCTCTGCTGTTCCTGATCTATATAAATGACTTGGGTGACAATCTGAGCAGTTCTCTTAGGTTGTTCGCAGATGATGCTGTAATTTACCGTCTAGTGAGGTCATCCGAAGACCAGTATCAGTTGCAAAGCGATTTAGAAAAGATTGCTGTATGGTGTGGTAGGTGGCAGTTGACGCTAAATAACGAAAAGTGTGAGGTGATCCACATGAGTTCCAAAAGAAATCCGTTGGAATTCGATTACTCGATGAATAGTACAATTCTCAAGGTTGTCAATTCAACTAAGTACCTGGGTGTTAAAATTACGAACAACTTCAGTTGGAAAGACCACATAGATAATATTGTGGGGAAGGCGATCCAAAGGTTGCGTTTCATTGGCAGGACACTTAGAAGATGCAACAAGTCCACTAAAGAGACAGCTTACACTACACTCGTTCGTCCTCTGTTAGAATATTGCTGCGCGGTGTGGGATCCTTACCAGGTGGGATTGACGGAGGACATCGAAAGGGTGCAAAAAAGGGCAGCTCGTTTTGTATTATCACGTAATAGGGGAGAGAGTGTGGCAGATATGATACGCGAGTTGGGATGGAAGGCATTAAAGCAAAGACGTTTTTTGTCGCGGCGAGATCTATTTACGAAATTTCAGTCACCAATTTTCTCTTCCTAATGCGATAATATTTTGTTGAGCCCAATCTACATAGGTAGGAATGATCATCAAAATAAAATAAGAGAAATCAGAGCTCGAACAGAAAGGTTTAGGTGTTCGTTTTTCCCGCGCGCTGTTCGTGGGTGGAATGGTAGATAGTATGATTGTGGCTCGATGTACCCTCTGCCAAGCACTTAAATGCGAATTGCAGAGTAATCATGTAGATGTAGATTCAACACTTAAAGTTGTTTCTAGAAACTTTCTAAGCAGGCTTTCACGAGATAGTTTCGGACTATCTTCATCCCACTGACAGTTTAGTTGTTTCGGCGTCTTCGTGATACTCTCCCATAGATCACATAAAACTATCACCATTCATGGAAAATTTTCGGAAATTTGTGGTAAGATCTTGTGGTAAGCTTACACACTATTTAATCTAACGTAAATTATTTTACGATAAGGACAACATACACGCCCATGCCCGAGAGAGGACTCTAACCTCCGAAGGGAAAAGCCGCGCGAACCGTGAGAAGGTGCCTCAGACTGCGTGGCTACCCCGTTCGGCTCACCATTCGGCCTGCCTTTCTTTGTATCCGTTTAGTATTCCCCGTTAGTCCTATTAGGTACGAGCTCCACACACTTGAGTAGTATTCTGGGATGGTTCGGGCTATTGCTTTATACCTAATCTCTTTTGTAGACTGATTGCATTTCCATAGTATACTACCAATAAACCGCAATGTGTCACCTGCTTTACCTACGAGTGAGACTATACGATAGCTCCGCTTCATGTCCCTACAAGACAGAGATTAGGACATACATAACAAATAACTGAGGATGTCAGATGTGAGTGGTACTCAAGATTAAGAGGTTAGCATAACAGGGGAAATCGTGACTGACTCGGGAAGAAAAAAAACATTATTCCCAAGGACACTATACTGCACTACTCCACTGTAAGCACAGATGGTTCCTATACACATGTTACTGATCAAAGTGGCACAGTGACATTCAGGTACAGCGATTCAAATCGCGGTCCAATCATCCAGATTTATGTTTTCTGTGGTTTCTCTAACTTGCTGAAGACAGATCTAGGGATGGTTTCTTTGAGAAATACGAGGGTTATTCGGAAAGTAAGGAACTATCGGTCGCGAAATGGAAACCGCAATGAAAATCCGATGAAGTTTTGCACAGGTGTGTTGGGCAGTGTCTTTAGTATGCCCGTCGATCGCGTTACGTCGTTCAGTTTAGTTCTGAGCACACAGGGAGCACATAAATATACCTAGAACAATAGTGTCTCCCGCCAAGTACGAGGGCCTGGTGAGAAATTTCGCCTGAAGCTACGCAGCCAACATTACATAACTGTCGTGCGTTTTCTTCTTCAAGACAATTCTCAGCCGCATTCTGCAGGGGCAATGAAGATGCTCCTGCAGCGTTGTCAATTGTAAATGTTTGATTACCCACAATACAGCCCGTAGTTGTCTCCTGAGTTTCATCTCTGCTCACATGAACCTCTGGCTCTGAAGACAACATTCTGGCACAGACAACGAGCTGTAGGCCAGCGGAAAGCACTGGCGGCTGCCTTCTATAACGAGGGTATTGAAAAGTTGGTACAACGCTACGACAAACGTCTAAGTCGGATCTGCGCGTATGGAGATAAGTAGCTGGAAGTTGCAGCTAACTGTTGCAAATAAAACAGCTTTGATTTTCACTGTGGTTTCCATTACGCGACCTGTCGTTCCTTAGTTTCCGAATAGCCCTCGTACATTGCCGACTTCCTTTGCGCTCTTTGTCTTATTGGAGATTTTGCTCCGTCTCTAATGACATCGTCGTCGACGGCAGGTTAAACGCTAATTTTCCTTGCATCGTTCCTAGACATGTTTACCCTCTGTGACTCGTGACGCAGAAGAAGTACATGAAGAAGATAAGATTACTTCTATTACAATCCGTGCCGCTATTTCCACTTGAATGCATTGTTTGTTTCATATTATAATTAATCTCTTAGTCAATATTTTGCAGTAGACTTCTGCTCTTATTTTAATTCTGTTTCTACATTTATTTTAGATTAAATGACAGCACTGATGTAACATTGAAGCCCATTTTGCTATTACTATTAATATTAACAAAAACTACTGCTACGGCTATAACGTTTACTACTCACTAACAGCACAAGTCTTATTACCATTGTTGTAAGTCGCAAATCAGTATCACTTTTAGATATTTATAAACAGTTTCTTGCGACAGAGACTTCTAACAATAACTTAGTTGTATCCCAGACTGTAGATGCACCATGATACCACTGTTTCCGTAGCCACTGCTGAAGACGTTGAAAGGCATTCTGGTTAATGTACGAGGCCTACATTTATTTTTTTGTCAAGATCTGACCAGTCACAAAATTAAAGCCACAGCAAAAATTCGATGAAACTTTGTGCAGAGATATTACGTAGTGTCTCTAGTATTCCCTTCGATAGTGTCACCTCGCTTTTCAGTTGTGAGCGCACAGAGAACACGAAAGATGCCTAGAACTATCGAGTCCCCGGCCAAGTGTGAAGTGACTGCTGTCATTCGTTTCCTTCATGCTGAGGAGTTCCCCCTGATTTTATGCAGCTCAAATAACGCGCCTGTCACGCAGAAGAGCAAAGTGCGGCAATGGTGCAGAAATTTGATAAAGCACGTACATGACGCAGATGCCCTGGGAAGGAAGTGAGCGTCAACCGATAATCTTGTTCAGCGAGTGGGTCAGGCAATTCGAGAAAATTGTCCACGAAGGGCCATTTAGAACAAGAGAAGAGGACGATGACATCAGGCATTGTCCTTTTCCAGGATAATGTTCGTCCACAGAACAAAGACGCTCCTGCAGCATTTTCGACGGGAAGTTTTGATCGCCCACCATACAGCCCGGACTTGGTTCGTTTTGATTTCTATCGCTTTGCGCAAATAAATCGCTGGCTATGTGGACAGCATTTTGGCACACATAACGAGCTGGAGACCAATGTAGAGGTTTGACGGGAAGCAAAGGTGGCTGCTTTCTATTACGAGGATAGTGGAAAGTTAGTAGCGCACCAGGACAGGATGTTGTCTAAGTTGGAGCGGCGACTATGTAGAGAAGTAGCTGGAAGGTATAGCTAAATGTTGTAAATAAAACATTTTTGATTTTCATTGTAGTTTCCATTTCGCAACCGATCAGACCATATGTGTTGTACACATGACACTATTTAACTGCACCTCATTTTTCCTGGTATCCCTAGTCGTGGAAGGTATGGCCTTCTTAGAAACCGCGTAATTTTATCTGAAATTAAGTGTTACATGATCACCCTCATCACTGCCGTCTCTCGAATTCCTTGGGTACACGGGCCAAAAATTCAGCAGCGCTGCCGTTCCAATAAGAGCAGTAGGACAAGCAACGTGAAATGCTTAGAAGAATATATATATCGACATCAATACTCCGCAAGCCACCTGACTGTGTGGTGGAGGATACTTCTGGTACCACTGACTGATCCCCACTTCCTTGTTCCACTCGTGAATGGCGCGTGGGAAGAGTGATTGTCGGTGAGCCTCTCTGCTAGCTCTAGTTTCTAGAATTTTCTCATCGCAGCCATTTCACGAGATGTATGTGGGAGAAAGTACTGTGTTGTCCGTCTATTCCTGGAAAGTGCTCTCTCCCGCGGAGTGGCCGTGCGGTTTGAGGCGCCATGTCACGGACTGAGTGACCCCTCCCGCGGGAGGTTCGAGTCCTCCCTCGGGCATGGACGTGTGTGTTGCCCTTAGCATAAGTTAGTTTAAGTAGTGTGTAAGTCTAGGGAGTAGTGACCTCAGCAATTTTGTCCCTTAGGAATTCACACACATTTGAACAAAGTGCTCTCTCGAAATTTCTAAAGTAAACCTCTCCGCGATGGACAACACCTCTCCTGTCGCATCTGCCACTAAAATTTGTTGAACATGTCTGTAACACGCGCCGACCAAACGATCCCGTGGGTAAACGCTCCTTTCTTCGTTGGATCTTCCCTATCTCTTCTCTGAGTCCTACCTCGTAAGGATCCAAGATTGACGAATAATGCTCAAGAATGGGTCGAACAAGTCACTTCTTTGGTGGATGAGCTACATTTACTTAAAATTCGTCGTATGAGTATCATTCTGGCATCTGCTGTTCCTGTTATTTGTTTTACTTGGTCATTCCATTTAAGGTCGCTCTAGATAGTTCCTCCTAGATGTTTTAGATATATACTGTTTACAGCAATTTGTCACCAATAGTGTAGTTGTACAGCAGTGACCGTGACTCTTAAGCTCTTCTGAACACTACTGCAGTAGTACTGGGTGACTCATGGTACCACATTTTATTTTTGTCGGATGTTTTATGTTGAAAAATTTGTTGTTGCTCAGCACCAGCTGCTTGCACACAAGAAGTGTGCTCTGAAGTTCTTTCGTATATGCAAGCACACTGATTGATTTCTCTTCTTATGACTTGATACAATGATGTTGCACATAGACCATGACCCTTAGATATTATTTCGGCACATTTAGGAAGTTCACGTGTCATGAACCAAGCCTTTGCGTAATGTATGGCAATAAATTATGAAATGCTCCTCTCCCATTACCTCTCGTCAAATCGCAAATGATACATCTTCTCTTTTCATACAGTAGCCAACCTAGAACAAATCGTTGGCGTAAATATACTTGAAGATAACGTCTTGAGTCTGAGCTATTTTTTTATACTGTCTGCTAAGGCTCATCACTTGCTGCTTCTGCTAAATTGCTGTTATGTTACCTTCTTTTTATACATGCACTTCTCAGGTTTTTGGGACTGTTTTTGTGTGACTGCTTGTAAAATAAAAATATATTACCTGATTTAAAATTTGTAATATCTGCATTTATGTGAAAATATATTAATTTCTGCTTAAGTTTACTTTTGTTGTTGTTTGCCGTGGTTTTCACGTTACCACAGCAAAATCACTGTTTACACAAGGTGCATTGCTATGACGTGTGCTGTGCACTCATCTGTTTCGCCACTTGTTTCCCACAATATCAGTCTTTCGAAATGCATTGTGACACAAGAGTTTGTAATTGTTTGTAGGTGTGTGTGAGTGTGTGTGTGCCCGATTGCACGAGTGGCAGAGTTGTAGGTGGTTACCGGCTGAAAAGTATGCCTACCCTGCGTGTAACTCATTCAAGTCTCTCCAAATGGTCCCTTCCGCAAAAAACATGTGATATTTTACGCTAATTTTCCGCATTTGCAAACCTGAAATGCAATTCTACCAATAACTGCTGACAACAACTTTCATCTGCAGAAAATGTAAAACAGAGAAAAATGACCATTTATTTTACGCGTCTCAGAGTAGACCACAGTAGTCCACAAGGTCAACGATCGACTCCTCAAGTTTGCATGCAGAGCTCCAGTAAATTATTGAATGTTATTGAATATTAGCTCTTTAAGCTAGTCAGCACTATGATTATAAATTTATTGCCGCCTGACTGAGTAATGGGAATTCCCGTTCTGTTGCCTCGTCAATCAGTTCCACTCATCTGCATCGTGCTGTCTCCCTCCCGGTGGTTACTTCTTTTAGTTTTGGTCATCTGAATACCACATTAATTAGGCTCAGCTTGTTTCATGTGGTCTTTAACTTTGTTCAGTATTCTTTAATTCCCATACTTTGCGAACTTCTTCTCTGTGCAGTCCATGATGATTTTGCTCTATGTTTAATTATATCCCGGAAATCTACGACAGTCTGTTTTATTTGAAAGTTACCTTGTTGCAAATCCCTGTTTCCTGTATTCATTACCGTTATTTTGACCGCAACTTTTCACGAAGATCTGCACTCATCTATTGAGAAACCCTCGTACACCGAGGCCAGCCCAGAAGTTGTGGCAGAAGTTCTGAGCGTGCATTGAGAAGTTTCCCAAAGGTCAACTCTCGAATTAGGAACGCCACGTCAGTGCTAATGAGTGATGACAAAGAAAAACATCCCTGTCCATGCAGTGTTGGCTGTATCTTACGCAGAAATTTATCGAATGCCTGGCACTTGTCTCATTGACAAGTTTGTTCTCTTATCTCACGCTGAATATAAATAATAAGCCTTCTCGTGTATAATCCTAGAACGTTCTGAACTTGATTAGCGTCTTAAGTCATCTAATACATAACTGTTTTGTTCTGTATTTGTAGATGCCGTGGACATCTGGAGTGTCACCTGAAACTCCTGCACTGTATTGTGCCAAAATCACATCATAAAACCGGGAAGCGCTTCTAGATTATTTTTATGTCGATGTTATTGATAGCAGACCGTGAGTTCAAACAATTGCACAATACCGCACGTCAGTTAAAACGGTCACATGTTTTTATATCTTATTTTAGTGCTATTTATCAGCGTGTTTCATTAGGCATATTACTCTGTTTATCATTTTTCTGTCCCTCTTATTTATTTATTTCGACGAACGCTGTAAGTTTATCGCGTGTCTAGAAAGCCATATACGGTGGCTAAGCCACATGAGGTTTTCGTTGTAGAGGATATGCTGTTAAGTGAGTCTCTTAACAAGTGGCTTTCCAACAAAATGGGTGCGGTTGTTTGGGACACTACTGATAACTCTACTCCATAGCACAAATCCTACACTGTTGGAGAAACTACATTACAATTATTATCCATCTTTTTTCAGTTCTCCTCTTCACTCGAACCCTGAATCATCAACGTATAACACGACCTTTCTTAAGGCTGTATCTGACATCATGGGCCAGAACGGCGACGGCTTATTGCAGGCAGTCATTGGTGATATTTCAGGTTAAATATTTCCCTAAATGACCTCTTTTCTTCCAACACACTTTCAAACAGCTGTATACCGCTTGAGGACAATTTTATCCCCGGGAGATTGTAAAGTGCTTGTTACGAGAGCGTACAGAATGACGCAATAACGTGTGCGATTATGACCGCTAGGTATTTGCATAGACTGTTTCTAACCGACATTAGGGACTTGTTTAAAGAACCCTACGATGCCTCTATTATAAACAGTCTGAATTTGTGAATTATAACTTAAAGTATAGTCATTAAGTTTAATTGTAGTACTATGTCGTAAATTGGCTGGTTGTGCTGATCATCACTTCATTATATTCTATAAAGTTTAATTCTGTTACCACCATTATTAATTTCTCTCGTGCTGTACATGTCTCTTAACCTTTCCAGTTATTTTTCTTAACAGATTGTAATAATTTTGAAGACAGCAAGAAATGCGCGATTTTCCCTTATGCTGTCAGTTGCATAGTTTCTGACTACCCTTTTATATTTTAATATGTTTAGCAGGGAGCACCCTAAGGCACTGACGCGTATCAACCACTTTAGAATTCACTGTGTACGCAAAGACGAGAAACCCTAAACTGAACAAACCGCTGAATGAAAGTCGTTTCACGAGCCAGATCTGAAGCAATTTCCTGTCCACACGCTATGATCCGTCTGTGCAGACATGATGTGCACAGACCTTTGCGCAGACAGATTCTTGCGTGTGGGCCGGCATTTTATCCCGCAAGGTATTCATGAGTACTTCTGTAAACCTTTGGAAGTAAGAGGGCGGGTCGTGAATCATGCGTGGATAGCTCACTCGCCAAAAGCATTGTCCAAAGAGGCAAAGTCGCAGGATTGAGCCCCAGTGCGGAACGTAGTTTGGATCTGCCAGGAAGTTTCAAACTCCCAGATACTGCCCCAAAGCTCTTTGATACGGGTGTCATCCCTCCTACTTCGCAATTACACCCAATGCCCACCGTCCGCTGCATCAGATACTGTCTATGGTATTATTTGACTTCGATAAGGAAGCTCGTATGGTTACTGTGTGTGGCTACCCGTTCCTTAATGCAAGTTTTTGGAAACCGGAGCCGCTACTTATTCAAGTATATTCTTCGTTGTTTTGCCGAGGTCCAATACGTCTCATCCCACTCATCATCATCAGTAGCAGCAGCAGCCATTTTTGTCGTTAAGCGATTTAGCCTCTTCAACTACTGAGTTCAGGTACGTCTGTAACTTCTCCCATGAACAACGTTCTTTGGCGATATTCAGTATGTTAACTCCAGCAGTCTTCGCAGATGTTTGTGCCACAGTTCTGGTGGTCGTCTTCTTGGGCTGTCTCTGTTTCTTGGACTCCATTCCAGCATCCCTTTGTCCATCAGTCATTATTTCTTCTGGCAACATGGCTGACCCACTGCCATTTCATAATAGCTGTTCTCTAGGATGTTCTTGACGTCGGTAGTTGGTCTTATGTCTTCAGTCATTTTTTGTCTTTTCTTGTAAATACCAGCATAGACATTTCCATGCCTAGCTGTACAGTTCTAAGTTTCCGTCTTGATTATTTATGAAGTGTACAGGTCTCACAGCCGTAAGACAACAGTCCGCAGCTCGTGGTCGTGGGGTAGCGTTCTTGCTTCCCACGCCCGGGTTCCCGGGTTCGATTCCCGGCGGGGTTAGGGATTTTCTCTGCCTCGTGATGACGGGGTGTTGTGTGATGTCCTTAGGTTAGTTAGGTTTAAGTAGTTCTAAGTTCTAGGGGACTGATGACCATAGATGTTAAGTGCTCAGAGCCATTTGAACCATTTTTTTTTTTTCGTAAGACAACAGGGGGAGGACACGACGATCAAAATATTTTTTCGTTTTACTGCCATGTTTGACCTGAAGATAGCTGAATTTCTTCCAAATGCTTGCCATACTAGATTGATAGGTCAAAATATTTCAGACGCTAGGTCTCCAGTCATATTAACTTCCTTTGGAAGTCAAATATGCTATTGATAACTTGAAATAGGCCACTGTTTTCGGTTATGATGAGTTGTCTGTTGTTATTGTGAAGTTTGCTGGCAAGGAAACTTAAGAGCAAATCTTTACATTGTCCATTGACCGAGCATCCATCGCAGCCTCTGGAGAAAAACATTGATAATACTGTTCCACAAGAAAGGAAGCATTCTCCATATAAAAACTATAATCCCATAAGCCTAATCTGCGTCTTGCACAAAGTTTTGCCAGAATATTTTTAAATTTTTTCAGTCCCATCCTTGACGCAGTTCAAGCAATTGAGCAGACTGGTTTAAATGGCTCTGAGCACTATGGGACTTAACATGTGAGGTCATCAGTCCCCTAGAACTTAGAACTACCTAAACCTAACTAACCTAAGGACATCACACACATCCATGCCCGAGGCAGGATTCGAACCTGCGACCGTAGCAGTCGCACGGTTCCGGACTGAAGCGCCTAGAACCGCTTGGCCACCGCGGCCGGCTGAGCAGACTGGATACCGCAGCAGTATTGGCACACTACACTTTTTTTCCGGGAAGCGATTAGCAGAGCAACCGTATACTGGCTGCCACTATGTATAGCTTTTGTAGAGTTTGAAAAGGCTTTTTATTAAGTAAGCCATCCTGCTATAGTGCAAGCCATGGCTAAGCAAGGAGTTGAGGTGACCTATATTAAAATCCTGCACCGTATACACGAAAATTCTATAGCTTTTGTTGGTGTCAGAGAACAAGCTCAGGACTTTCCAGTTCACAGAGGAGTGAAACAAGGCGGTCTCATCTCTCCCAAGCTGTCCTCTGCCGTGATGGAAATGCTAAAACCGAACTAGGAAAAATAAGGAATTAGACTCAGCAGTAAGAGACGTAACAACCTGAGATTTGCAGATGACATTGTGCTATTGGCAAATGATTCTGAAGAGCTACAGACGCTGATATCGAATCTTGTCTCGGAATGTCAGGCAAAGCACCTGAACATAAATTTTTACAAGACCCCATTTCAGTACTCAGACCAAAGGATAATTTTTGGCACTGCCACGAATCCAGCTCAGGTAAATCACATGGAAGTCAGATAGGCTGACCACTCGGCTATGGAATCACTCTAATGAGGATGACGCATCGTAACTTTATTTGCGCTCTTGATCATACCCACACGCTTGGTCTTCTATGAATAGTATTTAACACTGTTTCGTCAACAAGTACTGGACCACTTATACAGCTATGCTTGGCTACGCTCATCCAGAAACAAACTGCAACAGAAACCATAGTTAAGATAGTAATAGTATTGTTCTCTACCGGTACCATTAAAAATGTGACCCTTCGTTACTATCAAGTTCCTAAGGGCTCCATACCTCAGTCGGTAAAATCGGAATCCTAGTAGGATCGCTTTGTTGCCGATCTGTCAGTCGGTTTGTTAAGACCTATTTTTCTCAGAAACGGCTAGATGTATCAAGTTTATATTTTTGTCAAATACGAAGGTCTACAGTCCCTGGCGGTGTAAAATGTTTAAGCTTTTAAGTCAATGCAATCAAAAGATACGGCAGTTTATGACACATATTTTGATACTTGCAAACTCACTCATTAAAACCCTTAGATGAACCATCTACATACATAATTAAATTTGTACATAATTCACAGAACGCGAGTCTTACACGCATTTGTTCAGATTTTATTCCTTTTCCTACTAGAGGCGGCACTCTAAAACTTCATGTATTGATTCCTGTATATTTTCACTCTAAGCCGGTACAGAAAGACTAGACAGGCACGAATACACCTCCCCATAACCCCTGTTCATAATAACATATCCCACTGTCTAGATTCTTCTTGTGAAGTATTCATCTATCTGCTTGCAGCAGTCTGATTGACGCATGTTGTTTTCTTTTGTTACAGGCCAGCTGACAGGGACAGCGAAAGCACCAACGAGGACAGAAGCGTCAGCTAGTGGGCCTGGTGATAACGTCCAGGTAACCATTTCACAACATGCATTCGGCACACAAACATCGATCGGAGGCGCCATCCATAAGACGGCGATGCAGTCTTCCGAGTTTCAAGGTCGACTCTACGAGGAGATAGCCAACGACGTAGAGAGTGGCCCAGATGGACACTCGATGACGACTCGTGCAGTGGGCCAAGTGCCCGGCTCCTCCGGGACAGTCGTCCACGCTGTCAAGGAGATAGATCTCGAAGGACTCGACGTCCCATCCAATGATGTGGCCGTGAGTGCTGAGAGCAGCGACACGACCAGCCGGAACTACTACCAACACATCCAGCCGACGCGCACGCAGGAGTCGAGCGGAGAGGCGCACGCGGCGCTGAGCTCGACGGCTGAGCCGCAGCCGGGGGAAGCCCCGGGGGCTCCCAGGGGGAGGTCGCTGCCCCTGCTGGAGCCCCGCCAGGCTTCTGCAGCCGGCCCAGCGACTGCTAGCGGCGACCAGAGGAAGACCAACCCCGACATCCAGGACATCATTACCGGCATCGTCAAACTGCTCAACGGAAACGTCAAGGTAACACATTGGCTCACTTATTGTGCACATACAGTATAGCAGGAAGAGGACACGATAAATTTACAAGTGATTTGGGAGTATATAGGGAGAAACGTTTAATACACAGAACTGCCAACATCGACAGCAACATTGATTCTAATCCGGTTGGGCATCAAGTCGAACTGAGCTTGGACGACAGAAATGAGTACGTTGTTCCATGCATCGTAAACTCTATACCAGAGTTCATTAATCGTACTGATTCATGAGTAGTAGTGTGCCAGTCTCTCGGAATCTGACGACGATATGTTTTCAATGGATGAGAAGTATGGCGAACGTACTGGTCAGGCAACAGTCGAACACCCTCTCTGTATCAAGTCAGGTTAGGGTAGCATCTTCAAAAGGTGGTCTTGCATTATCTTGTTGAAAGATAACATCCCCATATGTTTACGTCGATCTTGATGCTGTATACTGAACTTTGACTCTGAAAGGATGGTATGGATCTCTTCCTTTGTCCACTTTTCTCATTGCACAAACAGTTAGTGCGCTTCTCTTCACTGCCGCTTCGAGGGAAGCCACAACAATGATCGCAGAGCAGAAAGTTGGAAGGTTGTGGTAAGATCTTATGGGACCAAACTGCTGAGGTCATCGGTGCCTAAGCTTACACACTACTTAATTTAACTTAAACGAACTTACGCTAAGGACAACACACTCACCCATGCCCGAGGGAGGACTCGAACCTCCGACGGAGGGAGCCGCGCAGACCATGACAAGGCGCCCATAGACCGCGCGGCTACCGCGCGTGGCCAAGCAGAGCAGAAAGGCCGTGGTGCTACAGACATTATCGTTGCCCATGTGGACACTTGTATTGCTGTAAAGAAAGTCCGTTTCCTGACAAAAGGTACATATCGTGGCTGTACAATCCTGCACAGGCGAGCAGTCTGTCCTCTCGGACGCTAGTCGCGTCAGACCACTGAGATGTGGGATCTCGACAAATGCGGGCAGTAATATTATGCAATGATAACTGCAGTCTCGATATGTCACGATCCTATCGCTGTAGAATTCCGACACATACTGGTGGACGGTTCTCCATCTTATATGAGGCATAACTTTATCTTCTCACAAATAAACATTCAAATGCGATTTATCAGTAAGAAACCCATTCCATAATCTTTCTTTATATACAGAATGTGAAGAATTGTGGAAAATAATATTCAGGATTGAGAAAAATATGATTCTCCAGATCTGATATAAAACTTCTTTATAATACTTGTATAGTCTTTGTTGGAGTCTGTGATAAAAATCGCCACATATTTTACAGCTAAATAATTTAACTGTAGGCAGGCAGAAAACATTTTATAATATTTTTCATTTCTTTCCTGTCCAGAAGTTTTACTTGCTCACCAATCAACTTTCGTGTGTTCTTATTGCCCCTGTAGACATTTTGGAGAACACTATTAAGTACAACGCAGTAGCTGTTTTGTAACGTACCTCGTAATTTACACAAAATAGACATGATTGGCATAGAGTACAATGGAGCGTCTTAGAAATACTCTTTGTTGGCGTTTAAGACATTTAGAGAGTCTTCCACAGGGTAAAACACATAGTCCATTCTGTAGTTATGAATCGTAGCTTCTAGTCTGGTAGTACTATCTTCTTTAGCCGAGGAAGATGTAAAAGTTTCTCGTAGATGCATATCTGGGTACTTTATAAAATCTGTAATATGATTACCAATAACTTCGTTCACTTCTGGACTTGTGATATGACATTTAAATTTATTATGTATTTTTCTTCTGCAATTGGACCTCATTTACATTAAATAATCTTATCGTTACGTTCAATAATATTACTGTTCCCTAGTAGTCTTCTTCGTATAGACAGAGATAGTGGTTTGGTTTGAAATTAGGTAGTCATATATCTTAATTTTGTTAAAAAAATCCAAGCAAAATCTTGTGTTAAATCCACATCCTTAAAGAAATTGTCGTCTTCACAAAGTTGTGGCAATACTCCAGGCGGATGAACCACTGCACAATTTATTTCAACGCCGGAAAATCCCACTTTAGATAGTGGATTTTTATGTGTCCTTGAAATGGATTCCAGTGCTTCCACGCCATTTTTTCCCAATATGCCTCTTAATGCTGGATAATTGCTCCCATGTACACTGCTTTTTGTTAAGGGTATCCGTAAATCAGTATAATATTACTTAAGTGGTAACTGAAACAATTCTGGCATGTGGGTGCAGGCAGCGAACTACAACTGTTATGTAAAGAAGGGTTTATGTGGTAATGGAATCAAACATTCTCCACAACTTCTCGCTACCGCCTCGAGTCGTGACTAGGTTATTGGAGTATGCAAGTTGCCACTTTCTGATATGTTTCAGTTAGATTCTGAATTATGTACTATTTCCACATCGAAAAGCACTTGTTAACAGATGATACGAAGCTGTGCATTACAGGCCTAAATGTCTAAGCAATAGTATGCTGTGGAGGATAAAATATTGTTTTTTAACCCTGTGGAAGATCGTCTACATCAACAAACGGCTGTAATCGTAGGTGTCATATTGAGAGTTGACCTGTCTAGATATTTTACTTCTCAATATAGAACACTGATGTGCGGTGCCTTATTGTAATATACACTGGGCAAAAAAATTAAAGTATCACTTTTTCGATACCCCGTATTGTCTTCCACTTCCTACTGTTTGAAATTTGGATCCAAGGAGCCTACAATCTTCCTCTGCAATGGCGCAAAAACGTGGCGCCCTGCGACGTCAGCCTTGGGCTACATCTACATCTACGTGATTACTCTGCTACTCACAATAAAGTGCCTGGCAGAGGGTTCAATGAACCACGTTCATGCTGTCTCTACCGTTCCACTCTGTAACGGCACGCGGGAAAAACGAGCACATAAATTTTTCTGTGTGAGCCCTGATTTCTCTTATTTTATCGTGATGATCATTTCTCCCTATGTAGTTGGGTGCGAACAGAATGTTTTCGCAATCTGAGGAGAAAACTGGTGATTGAAATTTCATGAGAAGATCCCGTAGCAACGAAAAACGCCTTTGTTTTAATGATTGCCACTCCAGTTCACGTATCACGTCTGTGGCACTACCTCTTCTATTTCGCGATAATACAAAACGAGCTGCCCTTCTTTGTACTTTTTCGATGTTATCCGTCAGTCCCA
Source organism: Schistocerca serialis cubense (assembly GCF_023864345.2). Taxonomy (NCBI): domain Eukaryota; kingdom Metazoa; phylum Arthropoda; class Insecta; order Orthoptera; family Acrididae; genus Schistocerca; species Schistocerca serialis. The sequence continues at coordinate 236,370,635 of NC_064640.1, forward strand.
CCTGATGCGGATCCCACACCGCACAGCAGTACTCCAGAATAGGGCGGACAAGCGTAGTGTAGGCAGTCTCTTTGGTAGATCTGTTGCATCTTCTAAGTGTTCTACCAATGAATCGCAGTCTTTGGTTTACTCTACCCACAATACTATCTATGTGATCATTCCAGTTTAGGTTATTTGTAATTGTAATCCCTAAGTATTTAGTTGAATTTACAGCTTTCAGATTTGTGTGACTTATCGCGTAATCGAAATTTAGCTGACTTCTTTTAGTACTCATGTGAATAACTTCACACTTTTCTTTATTCAGGGTCAATTGCCACTTTTCGCACCATACAGATATCTTGTCTAAATCATTTTGCAACTCGTTTTGATCATCTAATGACTTTACAAGAAGGTAAATGACAGCATCATCTGCAAACAATCTAAGACGGCTACTCAGATTGTCTCCTATGTCGTTAATATAGATCAGGAACAATAGAGGGCCTATAACACTTCCCTGGGGAACGCCGGACATTACTTCTGTTTTACTCTATAACTTTCCGTCTATTACTACGAACTGTGACCTTTCTGACAGGAAATAACGAATCCAGTCGCACAACTGAGGCGATACTCCGTAGGCGCGCAGTTTGATTAGAAGACGCTTGTGAGGAACGGTGTCGAAAGCCTTCTGGAAATCTGAATATATAGAATCAATTTGACATCCCCAGTCGATAGCACTTATTACTTCATGAGTATAAAGAGCTAGTTGTGTTTCACAAGAACGATATTTTCTGAATCCGTGCTGTTTATATGCCAATAAATCGTTTTCTTCGAGGTACTTCACAATGTTCTAATACAGTATATGTTCTAAAACCTTACTGAAAATCGACGTTAGTGATATAGGCCTGTAATTCAGCTTATTATTCCTACTTCCCTTTTTGGATATTGTTGTGACTTGAGCAATTTTCCAGTCTTTAGGTACGTATCTTTCTGCGAGCGAGTGGTTGCATATAATTGCTAAATATGGAGCTATTTTATCAGCATACTGTGAGAGGAACCTGACTGGTATACAATCTGGACCGGAGGCCTTGCCTTTATTAAGTGATTTAAGCTGCTTTGTTACACCGAGGATATCTACTTCTATGTTTCTCATCTTGGCAGTTGTTCTTGATTGGAATTCAGGAATATTTACTTCGTCTTCTTTGGTGAAGGAGTTTCGGAAAACCGTGTTTAATACCTCTGCTTTAGTGGCACTGTCATCAGTGACTTCACCGTTGTTATCGCGCAGTGAAGGTATTGATTGTGTCTTGCCACTGGTGTGCTTTATGTATGACCAGAATCTCTTTGGGTTTTCTGCCAGATTTCGAGACAGAATTTCGTTGTGGAAATCATTAAAAGCATCTCGCATTGAACTTCTGTAAAACGTTGCCAATCTTGGGGATTTTGGGTTCTTTTAAATTTGGCATGCTTTTTTCGTTGCTTCTGCAACAACGATCTGACCCGTTTTGTATACCATGGGGGATCAGTATCATCACTTATTAATTTATGTGGTATATATCTCTCAATTGCTGTTGGTACTATCTCTTTGAAAACATTCCACAACAGCGAAGCTTCAAACAGCAAGGTGTCGGCAGATGCGAAAATACACCACAGTTTAGAAGTTGGTGTGACCTTTAAGGTAGGTTAACGATGTCACATTGGCACCAAATGTCACCTAAATTCTGCCCGAAGGAACCGTGAACGTGTCACACGGTGGGAAGGAGGTCACACCCCCTTTTATCCACGTTTGACCCCTTCTTAGGGCACTTCTGCGGTGGAGGCCAGAACCGCGACACCCAGCGTAGAAATCACGTGGTTCTCTTACCTCTGGCCGAGGCAACATTCAGACCCACCACCGCTCAGAATCGATGCGGAAAGGCCTCAGGGGATGGCATAAAGAGAGTCAATGAAACCACTCCTTCGTTTGGGGCGTTAGTTCCCACACATTTCGCTGTCGAAAACGACAGTTTACAATGCTATGAGCAACAAGACGACGTTCTTGACTATGTTCGACACTGCTACCAACCCCTGGGCGTTTCAACACTACTGTAAAGACAACGTGGGACTGCAACACCATTGAAAGTGATCTGAGATTCTGAAGTATATTGCGACAGCAATTTTAGCTCTGGTATAAGATTGGCACCACTAGGGACCGTTCAAAACTATTCACTGTATAGTGACTTGCGAGGTATGTGTTTAGGTGTAGATGTAGACTGTTTTCAGAGAATCCTGTTGTCTTCTGGAGGGTTGCAGCACCAGTAGGCTGTTGCGAAATGCACGAGGAATTGCAAACGATAGACGATTCGTGCAGGGATTTACTGTTGACCCTGAAAGTAAATAAATGTGACTGTTGCACATAAATAGGTGAAGAGATCCATTACCGTTCGATTACCGTACTGGCAATAGTCCAGCAATAAACAGTAACTACCATATAATACCTAGGAGTTACAGTCGGGACTGCAGTCTGGAGAATGCAATTTGTAGGAAAATCAGATGCCATGCTGTTTGTTGGAAGAATCTTCAGGAAATGTAATTCATCCACAAAAGAAGTGGTTTATAAAACAGTTGTAAGACCGATTCTTTTTGAGTGTTTCTCATCACTCTAGGAACTTTTATCAGGTTGGATTAATAAAAGAGGTGGAGGAGATTCAACGAAGAGGGGCAAGTTACCACACAGGATCGTTCTGAAAATGTTCAGCTAACTCCAGTGGTAGACATTAAAAGAGAGGCGATTTATTTTTCCCGTTGTAATATCAGGCTTTATTGTCAGTGACAGGCTGTGGACTCGAGACAACGTTATATCTAACGGGCTGCTGCTCTTACGTCGTGATAGGATTCCAAGAAAATCACCAAAAATATTATGCTGCTCTACATCGAAACCACACAGTTTTCTCGTTGTGATACCTGTCTACATAGCCAGTGACATGTTGGAGATGAAGACATATTTCTATCGAAAGGTTAGGTACTGTTACACTGTGACTGGATTCCAAAAGAATTACCTAGAATATAACACTACCCTACATTGGAACGAAACACTTTTCTCGTTGTCATAGTTGTATTGGAAATTTGTGGTAAGTACTATGGGACCAAACTGCTGAGGTCATCGGTCCCTAGGCTTACACACTACTGGATCTAACTTAAACTAACTTACGCTAAGGACAACACACACACACACACCCGTGCCCGACGGAGGACGCGAACCTCCGACGGGGGTGGGGAGCCGCGCGATGTCATAGTTGTCTACATAGCCAATGTTGGGGTGGAAATGACTTTCTATCTAATGGAATTCTACTCTCACATTGTGATGGGATTGGAAGAGTATCAATAGGAATATTACGTTACACTACATCGAAAAACGAAACACTTAATATGCACGTAATACCAGTTATGAAGGCGGGATGAGAAACCAGCCTGGGAATTGTAAATGCAGATGTTAGAAAGTAGCCAAAACAATACTCTCAGGCTAACCTTTGTACCAAACAAATCGTCAAAAGTCCGCGCACACAGGAAATGGGTTTGTTTATAAAATAACTTTTTTTTCTATTACCAGTAGCGATTTTCTTTTTTAAATGAGGACGACATAGTAATGGCAGGTGCATTATACATCAAATTACATGCTGCATAGGTCAAAAAATGATGTAAGAATATACTGTCAAATAAGCCTACACTATAATTTAGAAGCAATTCCTTAGGTGATAGAAACTGTGTTATATTCTCTTTTGGAGCACGTCGTGTAGGATGCTGCGTTGAAATATGGAGGCAAAAAAATACGCCCCCTCTGGTCGGGGGTGCTGGGGTTGAAGTTTGTGAGATAAGACGGACTTGGCGCTGGCGTTGTCTGGGTGCCGCAAATGCGAGGCGGCCCGAGCACGTCAGGGGAGGAATGCACGGTTGGCTGCTTGCTCTGGGGCGGCGGACAGCTCGCTTCGTCTGGCAACCGCCTGCCATCTGTGTGCTCTGTAACAACGTATTTTGAAATATGGAAACGCTCCTTTAAACATTTTTAGGTTATTTTAAGCACCCCCACACCTCCACAGCGTAACTGACATGTAGCATTGGCGTAGGATGTTTGAAAAAAATGGCTATACATACACCCTTAAAAGGTGCGATTTGTTACCTTGTCCCAAAACGTTCCGAAATGTTTTAAATGAATACTGCACGCAACATACAACTGTTAAACAAGTTATCACAATTGGTACTTTTATTTTACACTTAGTACAGTGTTGGTGACACATTGGGTGACCTATCAATAGCGTGTTTTTAACGTATTACTGCTACACACATGTCCGTGAGGGTTCCAGAAAAATTCCTAAATGTTTTAATTAAATAGGCCATGCAATATGAAAGCTAAGTTACTTGGGTCCGTTTTTTTAATTACGCTGTGCTAGGTCTACTATAACGTCGTAGCACAGTTCACGGAGGCAGCCATTTTTGATCGTGACGCAATAGTTCCGCCATTTTATATCATAAATTATACTAATTGGGTAATAAATATCGATGAGAAGAATAACAAAGTGTAGTAACAAGGAATATGGTCTGGGCAAACATCTGGCAAACATAAATTATTCTAATTAATATAAGAAAGGTGATAAATTCTAGCAATAAAAACAAGGAAGACCTTCTATGCAAGACGCCACAACCTGCAGTTGAAAACCCTGCCATTTATACCTTATACTGTCGACAGAATTTGGGGGGCGGGGAGGGGGGGACGAAGGGGTTGTGTGAACGCGAGGGGTCATAAGACGTCCCAGACCCTCATGACGTAAATGTAGTCGGGATGGAAATCCAGGGAGGTGGCTTTGGCCATCTGCTCCAATGACCATGTATCTCATTTGAAAGACATTCTGTCACTGATGATGCATTCAAAATATTACAATTGGCCACTCTTACGAAATGAGATACGTATGGTTAATATCTCCGCAAAGTTTTGTAGTTATTTCTGTCCTGTGACAGGTGATTTATTTTTTTACTGATTATTACTATTCATGAATATTTCTCACGTACCTGACCCATAATTGTTACGTTCAGTGTTAAAAAAGCTCTAGCTTTAGGATATGTAATGTTTAAGAAGCGGTGTTTGCTACAGTATTATTGGGGAGATTAAAATTACGAAATTAAAAAAATAAAAATACGCGTAAACCCGGTATTGAACTCTCGAAGATTCTAGCGCAAAAGTATACCTACTGCCTTACTTGGGCAATATAACTATTTATTGCATCAGCGTATTTCTCGAACATTTGGTTGCAGTTTTGTCATTTTTCCATTAGTTGACATCCATTTTCTACCGAAAATATACACCGGACAAAATTATGTTTCAGACATTTTTGTACTGTCTGTATGCAAGGAACCGCGCAGTGGCGTCCGAGTGTGCGAATTTTGGTTCACGTCCAATGTGTATCACCTCTAGAAAATACAGCTAGAACATTCCCGAGACTAGAACAGAGCACCTTGTATTCTACCTAAGATGGTTGCTATGCCTGCTCTCAGACAGTTTTCATCCACGAAGCCGCCCTGTTAATCAGAATACCTGACCCGTCAGATAGAGCTAGACGCCCTCAATCAGCATCTGTCCGATTTCGATTCTCTATCGATTAACCGTTGTCAATACGGATGTAGACTCCATCCGCCTGTTTTAGAGCCTCGTGTTTAGAAGGATCTCTTGCACATTACTGTAAGCACCACATAATTCCGTTATAAAGCTCGAGATGCTGTCTACACAGCGTATACGGACTGAACTTTCTCAAATAAATGTTAAAATACATCTGACCCTCTTGACCGAAACTTCTAACAAACGCCTCTATCGCTCCCACCTCAATGAACCACGGACGTCGCAGAGATAGGGTGCCTTCCGTACGTTAACAATACGGATGACTATACAGTAGGTGCAACAACAATGGAGAGGTATCTGTGAAGAGACAGACAAACCTGTGGTTTCTGAAGAGGGGTAGCAGCCTTTTTAGTAGTTGCAGGGGCAACGGTCTTAATGAATGACTGATCTGACCTTGTAACATTAACCAAAACGACCTAGCTGTTCTGGTTCTGCAACGGCTGAAAGCAAGGGGAAACCACAGCCATTATTTTTCCCGAGCGCATGCAGCTCTACCTTATGATTTAAAAAAAAAATAGTTCCCCATTGGGATCTCTAGGTGGGGACTACTCAGGAGGACGTCATCAGGAGAAACAAAGCTGACTTTCTGCTGGTCGGAGCCTGAGTTGTTGGATCCCTTAATCGGGTAGATAGGTTAGAAATTTTTTTAAATGTAAATGGGTAAGTTCAAGTTATAGTGGGAATTAATGAAGGTCACTTACAGTATGAATAGGACTTCTGGTCAGGTGAGTTCAGGGATATAAATGCAAAATTAAATGGAGGTTACGCAGGAGTAGGTCTAATAATGAATAAGAAAATAGGAATGCGTGTAAGCTACTACGACCAGCCTAGTGAACGCATCATCATAGCGAAAAAGGCCAAAACCCCACATACACTACAGTCGCACAAGTTTACATGCTAATTAGCTCCACGGATGATGAAGAGATTGAAAGAACGTATGGTGAGATGAAAGAAATTATTCAGATAGTTAAGGAAGAGGAAAACTTAACTGTGATGGAGGACTGAAACTTGTTAGTAGGAAGAGAAGGAAAAATAGTATGAAAATATGAAATTTGGGAAAGGAATGAAAGAGGAAGCCTGGTAGAATTTAATCGTCATTTACACTTGGTTTAAGAATCATGAAAGAAAATTGTGTATGTGGAACAAACCTGGAGACACTGTAATATTTCAGATTGATTACATAATGGGAAGACAGTTATATCGGAACAAGATTTTGAACTGTAAGACATTTCCGAGGGCAGATATGGGCTCTGACCACAGTTTATGTGTAATGAACTGTAGATTAAAACAGAAGTAATTGCGAAAAGCTAGGAAATTAAGGAGATGAGACGTGGATAAGATGAAACAACTAGAAGCTGTTGGGAGATTGAGTGAAAGAGAGGAAAGGAACACAAGAGAAGACTAATGGGTAGCTTTGAGAGATGAAACTGTGAAGGAAACAGAGGACCAAATAGTTAAATGTACAGGGCTTAGTAGAAATCATTGAATGTCACAAGAGATATTTAATTTAACTGGTGAAAGGAAAAAAACATAAAAATGCAGGAAATGAAGCAGGCTAAAGGGAATACAGACGGCTAAGAAATAAGACTGACAGAAAGTGCAAAATATCTAAGCCGGAAAGCCTAGGTTATAGAAGTGTGTATAACTAGGGGAAAAATAGATATCGCGGAAAGAAAAATGAATGGCATCTTTGGAGAAGTAGATATATTAATATCAAGAACTTAGATTGCAAGCGAGTTCCAAGCAAAGAAGGGAAAGCTGAGAGATGGAAGGAAAATCTAGAGGGGCTACACAAGGAAAATGCCAACAGCCATGCCGCAGTGGTAACACCGGTTGCCGTCAGGTCACCGAAGTTAAGCGCTGTCCGGCTTGGCTTGCACTTGGATGGATGACCGTCCAGGTCTGCCGAACGCTGTTGACAAGCGGGGGCAACTCAGCCCTTGTGAGGCCAATGGAGAAGCTACTTGACTGAGAAGTAGCGGCTGCGATTGCGAAAACTGACAGCGGCCGGCGAATCTATGTGCTGACCACATGCCCCTACGTATCCGCATCCAGTGGCGCCATCGGCTGAGGACGACACGGCAGGCGGTCGATATGGTTGGGCCTTCCGACGCATGTTCGGACGGACTTAAGTTTTACACAAGGGAAATGAAGTTGAAGATAATATTATAGAAATGAAAGAGGAAATACAGGTAGATGATATGGGGGATATGATACTGCGAGAAGAATTTGACGGAGCTCTGAATGACCTACGTCGAAACAAGGTCCCTAGAGTAGACAACAGTCCTTCAGAACTACTGATATCCTTAGGAGAGCCAGCCAAGACGAAACATTCACCCGGTTAGCAAGATGAATGAAACAGGCGAAATGCCCCCATACTTCAAGAAGAATATAATAATTCTAATTCCAAAGACAGCGAGTGCTCACAAGTGAGATTATTACCGAGTTATCAATTTAATAGGGCATGGCTGCAAAATAGTGTCATGAATTTTTTACAGAAGAGTCGATAAACTGGTTGAAGGCGACCTCGAGGAAAATCAATTTGAATTTCAGAGAAATGCAGCAACACACAAGGCTGTACTGACTTTTCTTAGAAGGTAGTTTAAGGAAAGGTAAAGCTACGTTTACAGCATTTGTAAACTTCTATGTCTACATCCACATCTACATGACTACTCTGCAATGTAAAGGTAACTGCCTGGCAGAGAGTTCATCGAATCACCTTGAAGCTATTTCTGTACCGCTGCACTTTCAAACAGCGCGCTGGGGAAACTAACACTTAAATCTTCCCATCTGAGCTCTGATTTCTCTTTATTACAATGAACATGTCTCCCTATGTAGGTGGGTGCCAACAATATATTTTCGCATTCACTGGACTTAGAGAAAGCTTTTGACAATGTTGATTGGAACACTCTCTTCGAAATTCTGAAGGCAACGGGCTAAAATATAGGGTGCGGAAGGTTTCTTGTACAGAAACCACAGTGCAGTTATAAGAGTCGAATGACATGAAAGACAAGCAATGGTTAAGAAGCGAGTGAGAAAGGTTTGTAGCCCATCCCCGATGTTATTCAATATGTGCATTTAGCAACCAGTAAGGGAAACCTACGAGAATTTCGACGTTTGCCGATAACCATGTAATTCTGTCGGAGACAGAAAATAACTTGGAAGTGCAGCTGAACGGAATGAATCGTGTCTTGATAGGAGGATATTAGTTGAAATATAACAAAAGCAAAACAAGATCGGATTAAATCAGTCGATACCAATGGAATTAGATTAGGAAATATGAAAATAAAAGTAATAAATGAATTTTGCTATTAGGGCAGTAAAATAATTGAGGGGGCCGAAGCAGAGAAGATACAAAACGTAGATTGGCAATGCCAAGAAAAGAGTTTCTGAAGAAAAGAAATTTGTTAACATCGAATATAAATTTAAGTGTTGGAATGTCTTTTCTGAACGTATTAGCCTGGAGTGCAGCCTTGGACGGAAGTGAAACGTGAACGATAAGCAGTTCAGAGAAGAAGAGAATAGAAGCTGCCGAAATAGGGAGCTACAGAAGAATGTTGAAGGTTGCATTAGATTAGGATAAATCGCGTAACCAATGAGCAGGCACTGAATGGAACTGAACAGAAAAGACGTTTCTGGCACAACTTGACTAAAAGACGGGATCGGTTGACAGGGCACATTCGGAGACATAAAGGAGTTATCAATTTAGTACTGGAGGGAAGTCTGGGGGGTAAAAATTGTAGCGGGAGACCAAGCAATGCGTACAGCAAGCAGAGTCAGATGGAAGTAAGTTGCAGTAGTTATTCAGAGGTGAGACGCTTGCACAACGTAAAGTAGCGTGGAGAGCTGCATCGCCGGCCGGTGTGGCCGTGCGGTTCTAGGCTCTTCAGTTTGGAACCGCGTGACCGCTACGGTCGCAGGTTCGAATCCTGCCTCGGGCATGGATGTGTGTGATGTCCTTAGGTTAGTTAGGTTTAAGTAGTTCTAAATTCTAGGGGACTGATGACCTCAGATGTTGAGTCCCATAGTGCTCAGAGGCATTTGAACCATTTAGAGCTGCATCAAATCAGTCGTCGGACTGAAGGTCAAAATAACATCTATCGCTCCCTTTACCCGTGACATCAATGAACAAAATTCATGTATGTATTGCGCAAGTGCCCATTGCATAAGAAATAATTTTCTACTCAAATACTGGGAATATAATCACTTAGCATAGTATCTAATCAAAGATCTATCTTCTGGCGGTTAGTACAACATTGGAGATTCAGTGTTTAATACCATGAAACGTAATTCTTCTATTACATCTAAAATGCAATCCCAAACCGTCATCATAGTCGACTCCACAATCAAATACGCACATTAAAATATTTGAAAATTGTATGAGATGCTTCCAGCTGCTACATGAGTGCACGCTATTCTTCTCCATCTACATCTAAAACTACATGACTATTCTGCAGTTCACAGTTAAGTGCTTGGCAGAGGGTTCTTCAAACCACCTTCACAGAATACTTATTTACCGTTTTATTCTCTAACAGAGCATGGGAAAAGTGAACACTTAAATCTTGCTGCAAGAGCTTTGATTTCTCTTGTTTTATTACTACAGGTTGGCGACAATAAAATATTTAGGCATCAGAGGAAAAAGTTGGTAGTCGAAACGCGTTTGTTTCAATTATTACCACCCCAACTCGCTTTTCATATCCGTAATACTCTCTCCTCTATTCCGCGATAGTGCAAAACGAGCTGCCCTATTCGGACTTTTTCGAGGTCCTCCGTCAAACATGTCCGGTAAAGATCCCATACCGCACAGTGATACTCTAACAGACGAGGGACAACGTAGTGTAGCAGTCTCTTTAGCAGATATGCTGCATCTTCTAAGTATTCTGCAAATAAAACACGGTTTTCTGTGTTCCTCCCTCACAACATTATCTGTGTGATCGTTCAAGTTTAAGTTATTTATAATGGTAATAACGACGTATTTTGTTGAACTGACAGCCTTTAAATTTGTGTGGTTTACCGTGTAATTGAAATTTAACGGATTTCTTTTCGTTCTCATATGGACGACCTCACAATTTTTCTTATTCAGAGACAATTGCCACTTTTCGCACCAAATAGATATCGTGTCTAAGTCATTTTGTAATTGGTTTTGATCTTCAATTGACTTTATTAGACGGTAAATGAAAGCATAATCCCCAAAGAAAAAAAAAAAATCTAAGAAGACTGCTCAGATTGTCTCCTAAATCGTTTATATAGATTACAAACAGCAGAGCCTATAACACTTCCTAGCGGAACGTCAAATCTCACTTCTGTTTTACTCGAGGATTTTCCGTCGATTGCTACGTACTGTGAGCTTCTTGACAGGAAATCACGAATCCAATCGCACAACTGAAGTGATACTCCATAGGCACGCAATCTGATTACCAGTGTCTCGTGAGGAACGCTGTGAAAGGCTTCTGGAAATCTAGAAATGTATAATCTATTTCAGATCACCTATCGATAACACTTATTACATCGTGCGTATAATAGAACGACATTTTGTGAATCCATGCTGACTATATGTCAATAGACCGTTCCCTTCGAGGTAATTCATAAAGTTCGAACACAGTAAATGTTTCAAAATCCTACTGCAAATCGACGTCATGATATGAGTCTGTAATTTATCGGATTACTCCGACTTCCATTCTTGAGTATTTGTGTGACTTTCGCAACTCTCAAGTCCTTTGGTACGGTTATTTCGTTGATTGTTTATGACTGCTAAGAATGTGACTATTGAATCAGCATACACTGAAAGCAACCTAATTGGTCTTCTGTCTCAACCGGAAGACTTGCCCTTATGAAGTGATTTAAGCTTCTTCACTACACCGAGGATATCTACTTCTAAGTTACTAATGATTCGAATTCTGGAATATTTACTGTGTCTTCTTTGGTGAAAGACTTTCGAAAAACTGTTTAACAACTCTGCTCTAGCGGCGCTAAATCGGTAATACTACCACTGGTGTCGCGGAGTAAATGTATTGATCGTGTATTGCCACTGGTGTACTTTACGTATGACCAGAATCGCTTTGGATTTTAAGATTTCGAGACAGAGTTTCTTTGTGAAAGCTACTAGAAGCATCTCACATTGACGTCCGAGACGGCCGTGGTGGCCGAGCGGTTCTAGGCGCTACAGTCTGGAACCGCGCGACCGCTACGGTCGCAGGTTCGAATCCTGCCTCGGGCATGGATGTGTGTGATGTCCTTAGGTTAGTTAGGTTTAAGTAGTTCTAAGTTCTAGGGGACTGATGACCTCAGAAGTTAAGTCCCATAGTGCACAGAGTCATTTGAACCATTTTTGACGTCCGCACTTAGTTTCCACCTTCAGTAAAACATCACCATTCTTGGTGTTTTTGTGTTCTTCTAAATTTGGCATACTTTTTTCGTTGCTCCTGCAACAGTGTTCTGACCTGTTTCGTGTATTATGAGGTATCAATAAGCTCTTTCATTAATTTATGTAATATAAATCTCTCAGGCGTCAACCGAGTTTGACTTTGTGGTCACTACGCCCTGTATCCTTCATGGTGCTCCCAATTTGGTCAGGATTAGTTGTTCCTAAGAGGCCAAGTACGTTTTCGCGACCACTTACACTTCGAGTGGGTTCCTGAACTAACTGCTCAAAACAATGTTCGGAGAAAGCTTTTAGCACTATTATTGACGATGTTTTATACCTACCACTGGATGTGAACATGTATAATGGGCGATCAAAAAGTTTGCGTTGGAAGGCCGTAAAGTCCAGAATCGGTATGCGAGTCAGGCAAAATCGCCGTGAGCATTGAGGCAATCATCTCACGGAGGCACCCAGTTGAAGATACCAGTTTGGTAAGATACCGTGTCCTGCAGAGTGAAGAAGTCTAACTGCCCGCTGCACATCTTCATCCGACAGGGATCGTTGATCCTTCAAGACCTCTTTTAAGGGACCGCAGGCGTGATAATCGTGGGGTGAGGGCTTAGGACTATAGGGTGAGTGCTCGAGTGTGTCCCACTTGAGTTGGCGTAACTTATGCGTTACGATATTTGCGATATGGAGACGTTAGTTATCGTGAAGCAGCTGCATTGAACTTAGCGCACCATTACACAACTGTGGTTTCGACAGACATGATCTCCCACACACGATCTTCACTCTCCTATGGAGGTCTGCCGGTGTTTGTGCCGCGCGAGGTAGCCGCGAGGTCTTAGGCACCTTGCCGTCGTTCGCGTGGCTGCCCTCGCTTGAGGTCCGAGTCCTCCCTCGTGCATGGCTGTGTGTGTTGTCTTTAGTGTAAGTTAGTTTAAGTTAAATTACGTGTGTGTTGTCTTTAGTGTAAGTTAGTTTAAGTTAAATTACGTAGTGTGTAAGCCTATGGACCAATGACCTCAGCAGTTTGGTCCCATAGAAACTTACCACAAATTTCCACATTTTCGATGTCTGTCGTTCGTGAACCAAGAAAAGAACAAGAGCACGTTGGTCCTGTTTGGGTACATTTTGGTAATAACGCGGTCATAGTTCACGTTTCCGTATTTACTGCACGTCGGAAAGGCACGGATGACACACTAATCCTTGCCTATATCTCGGTACTTATAAATCAGCATCGGAGTCGCGCTACGTTGCATAAACACACCAGCAGCGTCCTCAAACTGAAACTTTTTGAGCACCCCTTACCTTATCGCCAGCAGATTGAGAGTAGATCGAAGACACCATCAACTATAGTTGTATGAGTGGAGTACCTATTTGATACGATAATCAAGATTTCTTTGAGCTGTTCAGCAACTGAATTACCTGAGTCGGGGGGGGGGGGGGGGGTCGGTAAAAAGAACCGATTATCAATTTATTCCGGTTTTCAAGTATAACCTCTACACATACTAACTCACAGGAACGATCTATTTCAATTTCGCTACAAGATAAACTACTTATAACAGCGACAAACATGCCGCCACAATCTGTATTTAATCTAGCCTATCTGAACACGATTAGGTCCTTTGTAAAAATTTCTGTGGAACCTATCACCCGCTTTAGCCATCTTTGGGCACATATAAGGAATTGAGCTTCAATGCTTACTATTAGTGCATGTGGCTCTGGTACTTTCCCAACACAGCTACGACTATTTACAACTGCAGTACTAATTGTTGCCACGTCTATCCCCTTCTTGTGTTCGTCCCGCACCCTTTGAGACTGAAGCCGTTTTTGCAATTTCCCGAGATCCCCTAACCTAAAAGACAGCCCAATTCATTCCTCACAGCCACCACTGCCCTCCTCCAGTATGTAGTGGATCCCTTCCAAAATAACAGCTGTTTTTGGTGGACAACATATGGATGCAGTCGCTATGTGCCAGGTTCGTACTATTATTCTGACTGTTACCGATGCGAAACTCCGAATATACACTCCTGGAAATTGAAATAAGAACACCGTGAATTCATTGTCCCAGGAAGCGGAAACTTTATTGACACATTCCTGGGGTCAGATACATCACATGATCACACTGACAGAACCACAGGCACATAGACACAGGCAACAGAGCATGCACAATGTCGGCACTAGTACAGTGTATATCCACCTTTCGCAGCAATGCAGGCTGCTATTCTCCCATGGAGACGATCGTAGAGATGCTGGATGTAGTCCTGTGGAACGGCTTGCCATGCCATTTCCACCTGACGCCTCAGTTGGACCAGCGTTTGTGCTGGACGTGCAGACCGAGTGAGACGACGCTTCATCCAGTCCCAAACATGCTCAATGGGGGACAGATCCGGAGATCTTGCTGGCCAGGGTAGTTGACTTACACCTTCTAGAGCACGTTGGGTGGCACGGGATACATGCGGACTGCATTGTCCTGTTGGAACAGCAAGTTCCCTTGCCGGTCTAGGAATGGTAGAACGATGGGTTCGATGACGGTTTGGATGTACCGTGCACTATTCAGTGTCCCCTCGACGATCACCAGTGGTGTACGGCCAGTGTAGGAGATCGCTCCCCACACCATGATGCCGGGTCTTGGTCCTGTGTGCCTCGGTCGTATGCAGTCCTGATTGTGGCGCTCACCTGCACGGCACCAAACACGCATACGACCATCATTGGCACCAAGGCAGAAGCGACTCTCATCGCTGAAGACGACACGTCTCCATTCGTCCCTCCATTCACGCCTGTCGCGACACCACTGGAGGCGGGCTGCACGATGTTGGGGCGTGAGCGGAAGACGGCCTAACGGTGTGCGGGACCGTAGCCCAGCTTCATGGAGACGGTTGCGAATGGTCCTCGCCGATACCCCAGGAGCAACAGTGTCCCTAATTTGCTGGGAAGTGGCGGTGCGGTCCCCTACGGCACTGCGTAGGATCCTACGGTCTTGGCGTGCATCCGTGCGTCGCTGTGGTCCGGTCCCAGGTCGACGGGCACGTGCACCTTCCGCCGACCACTGGCGACAACATCGATGTACTGTGGAGACCTCACGCCCCACGTGTTGAGCAATTCGGCGGTACGTCCACCCGGCCTCCCGCATGCCCACTATACGCCCTCGCTCAAAGTCCGTCAACTGCACATACGGTTCACGTCCACGCTGTCGCGGCATGCTACCAGTGTTAAAGACTGCGATGGAGCTCCGTATGCCACGGCAAACTGGCTGACACTGACGGCGGCGGTGCACAAATGCTGCGCAGCTAGCGCCATTCGACGGCCAACACCGCGGTTCCTGGTGTGTCCGCTGTGCCGTGCGTGTGATCATTGCTTGTACAGCCCTCTCGCAGTGTCCGGAGCAAGTATGGTGGGTCTGACACACCGGTGTCAATGTGTTCTTTTTTCCATTTCCAGGAGTGTATGTGTAGTCCATGGCTTCGTGCTACGTCACGTCACTGACATTTCATTCATATCAGTTATATAATTAACGCGGTAAGATCGAAAATTAATGGCAGTAACGCGCTTGGTTTTGGATATAGCGGCAACTGCTATATTCCTCGCTCACAGTTCGTTCTGGCCCACCAGTGCATTGTATCATTTAGTGGATGCTACCGGGTTAGTTATTTCCGCGGATGTTATTTGAGCGTATCTAAACACCGTCATATTTTCTTGAATTTTTATTTGCGAGCGTAGATTTCTGCAGCCGTCGTTATCTTTCATAAAACTTTATCGGGTATATGATTTCGATGTCATGCTACTATAAATACATTGCTTTGGTGAATATCGCTTGCAGCACCGACCGAAAAATATGGTTCAAATGGCTCTAAGCACTATGGGACTTAACCTCTGAGGTCATCAGTCCCCTAGACTTAGAACTACTTAAATCTAACTAACCTAAGGACATCACACACATCCATGCCAGAGGCAGGATTCGAACCTGCGACCGTAGCGGTCGCGCGGTTCCGGACTGTAGCTCCTAGAACCGCTCGGTCACAGCGGCCGGCGCAGCGACCGGAACGTCGGTCTATTAAATAATATGACGTAGAAGTCATGACGCCGGAAAATCCTTATTCAGATACGGTTTACTGAACCCAGTTGTTATTGTTGTCAATGTGGTAGCATCGTGTCATTGTTGTAGTACCGTGTCCAAAGACTGGTTTCATACAAATATTCATGCTAGTCTATCTAGTTCAGTTCTTTCATACCTGCGTAGCTACTGCTCACTACTTCTGCTTACAGTGAGGGGGGAAAAGCCACGCTAGAGCGATGTGCGCATATACAACGGCGGTAGTACCGTGTACACAACGTATAAGAGGGCAGCGCATTGGCGGAGATGTCATTTCTACTCATGTGATTCACGTGAAAAGATTTCCGACATGATTATGGCCACACGACGAGCATTAACATACTTTGAAAGGGTAATGGCACTTTGGGCTAGATGCGTGGGACGTTCCATTTTGAAATCTTTAGGGAACTCAATATTTCCAGATCCACAGCGTCAAGAGTGTGGCGAGAATACTAAAATTCAGTTATTACCCCTCAGAGCGGAAAACACAGGGGCCGACAGCCATCACCGAGAGCAGCGGCGTTTGTGTAGAGTCGTCAGTGCTAACAGGCAGGCAACACTGCGTGAAATAATCTCAGAAATCAATGTGGGACGTACGACGAACATATCCGTGAGGACAATGCGGCGAAATTTGGCGTTAATGGGCTGTGGCAGCAGACGACCGACGCGAGTACTTTTGCTAATAGTTCGGCATTCCCTGCAGCGCCTCTCCTGGGCTCGTGACCATAGCGCCTGGACTCTAGACGACTGAAAAACCGTGGCCTGGTCAGATGAGTCCCGATTTCAGTTGGTAAGAGCTGATTGAAGGGTTCGAATGTGGCACAAACCCCACGAAGGCATGGACCCAAGTTCTCAACAAGGCACTGTGCAACCTGGTGGCGGCTCCATAATTGCATGGTCTGCGTTTGCGTGGCGTGGCCTGGGTCCTCTGATCCAACTGGACCGATTATTGACTGTAAAAGATTTTCGGCTACTTCAGACCATTTTCAGCCATTCATGGGTTTTATGCTCCCAAAAAACCATGGAATTTTTTTGGTTGTCAATGCGTCATATCAGAACATCCTGCATAATTCGAGCGAATGATTTGGCCACCCAGATCGCACTACATGAATCCCGTCGAACATTTATGAGACATAATCGAGAAGCCAGTTTGTGCACAAAATCCTATACTAGCAACACTTTCGGAATTATTGGCGGCTGTAGAGGCAACATGACTCAGTTTTCTGCAGGGGACCTCTAACGACTTGTTGAGTCCATGCCACGTTCAGTTGCTACACTACACCGGGCAAGAGGAGGTCCAACACGATATTAGGAAGTATCCCATGATTTTTGTCACATCAGTCTGTACCTGATTAATGTATACAAATCTTGGTCTCCTTCATCTATTCTCCTCCCCCCCTCCCCCCACCCACCCGACTTCTCTCCACTACTAAATAAATTCCTTGGCGCCTCGAAATACGTTTTCTCAACTTACCCTTTCTTTTAGTAAAGTTGTCTCTCAAAGCCCCTTTCTCTCGAACTCTATTCGGTACCTCTGCCTGCGTACTCTATCTGCCTAGACAGTCTTCGGCATTATTCTGTAGTACTACGCTTCAAAGCACTTTTTTGACTTATTGTCCACGTTTCACTTGCACGTAACGCTGCAGTGCAAACAAATTCCTTCAGAAAAGACTTCTCGACTCTTAAAATTCCCTGTTACCATATTCCTCTTTTACAAAAAAGTTTCTCTTATTACTGCCAACCTTTACTTTATATTCCCGTTATTTCTCTCGTCACTTACACTGAAATCGAAATGCCTCATTTCCTAATCTCAGCACCGCCTACTTTAGTTCGACTACATTCCGGTACCCTTGTTTTACTTTCGTAGATGTTTGATCTTACAGTCTCCTATTAAGAAGCTGCGCATTCCGTTTATATGCTCGTTCTATCCTTAGCCATCTGTGCCGGAATGACAATGTAATGGATAAACCTCAAAGTTTTTGTTTGTTCTTCCCGAACTTTAACGCCATTTCTAAATTTCATAATAATTGATTATTTGTTCAATGTACATACTGAATAACATCGGGGATAGGCTATAACCCTGTCTCACTCCCTTCTCAGCTATAGCTTCCCATTCATGTCATTCGACTCATATAACTGCTGTCTAGTTTCTGTATAAGCTGTAACATTTCACTTCCTGTCTTCAGAATTCCAAATAATATGTATGTGAACAATTTACAACAAACTTAGTTCAGAGAATTAATAACTAAAACAAATTTCTAAGCACCTATCATCAAAAACAGCTCATAAAACTGTAATAGACGTATTGGCAGTGTGTGCTTTGCAGTGTCCTGCATGGAATGGCCGTAGTTCACTCTGATAGCTGTTAATTTTTTAAAAATAAGCTTGCTGTATAACATACAAACACCTATTAGAGGTTAAGGTCCAATAATTCTTGTTGCTTTCACATAACGCAAGTTCTCTCTCTCTCTCTCTCTCTCTCTCTCTCTCTCTCTCTCTCTCTTATACATACACACACACACACACACACACACACACACACACACACGCACTCCCCATACCACCCCACCCCACCCGTCGACTGAAACCTATACGACAACTGCCTCACTGTCCTAGAATCGGACTGGATACTTCGAGTATAACGCTTGCGTCGCACGTGAAACACCCTGTACACACTACATGACCAAATTTATCCAGACACCCCTATGTAATGAAGAATTGACCACTAGATGTCACGAAACGTGGACCCGCCAGTGTGAAAGGAGGCGAGGAACATTGTGTTGATAGTACAGAGGCAGTAACAGCAGAATGGGTCCGTCAAGGGAGTTCAGTGACTTTGAACGTGGATTAATCATTGCCCAAATCGGCTGTTGGTGATGTGATTGTGACGTGGAAACGTGAAGGAACAAATACAGGTAAACCAAAACCAGGCAGACCTCATATACTGCCAGACAGGGAAGTCGAAGGTTGCGAAGATTGGATGTAAAACGTCGCATGAAATCAGTGGAAGAAACCACACGTGAGTTCCAACGTGCTATCAGCAGTTGAACAAGCACAATGACTGTGCGTACGGAGTTAAAAATAATGGGATACAATGGTCGAGCAGCTCCTCTTAAGCCATACAATGTTGTAGTCAGAGCTAAGCGATACTTGAGGTTGTGTAAGGAGAGACACCTCTGGACGCTGGATGACTGGAAACGAGTTTTTGGGGTTTGGTGAATGCCTGGATAACGTTACCTGTCATCACGTGTAACGCCAACAATGAAGTCGGTGGGGAAGTTTGTAACCTCCTCCTCACTTATCGACCTTAATGACAGTGAAAAATTAAACCGCGTGTACCTAATGGAAATTTGGGAAAAGCAATCGTCACCGAAGTTATTCTGTCGGTAAAGAGGGAGGAAAGGGTTACATCTAAATGAAAGGAAAAATGCAAATGAAACTGGTGAAAATTAATTTTGAAAAGGGGTAAAGTTAATAAAGAAAGTACATGTGCGGCCGTTACGTTAACAGTTAACTAGCGGTAATTAGATATTTGAGATTTGGGGGAAATTACGGTCGCCAGTTCTATGGACAATTACTACAGTAACTGAAAAAGAAAGGTTATTACACATATAATTAGCACTAGAAGCGTGGCAACTGAAGGTTGACACGTGTAGTGTGAAAACTGAAAGTTTGTCAGAAGTAATAAATTTCGCTACACTCTGACTTAATTTAGCAAAAGAATTAATAAAACCGGAAAATTGGAAGTTAATTTAGTGACTGAAATTAATAGTGAGCTTTGTTTTTGAAGCACATCGAAATTCAGTAAAATACGGTTAGTCTTGGGCTACCTCAACAATCATTTCAAAAGTTACTTGAATCTACGCAATTTAGAAATAAGAGATTTAACGTTGAACTTGAATTAAATGATTCTGAACAATTAACAATAGTAAAATTTAGTACGTACCAAGCTGAGCGGCAGTCACAGGTAAGCCAAAATACGGTAACAAAACTCGCACTCTTAATTTGTGCTTGTGTAATCTAAATATTGTAGCCAGCTATGAATACCTTAACTGAACTTTGAAATTAAAGCAGTGAAATCGAATGATATTACTTTAAAGCTGGCGTTTGAATTTCAGAGACACTCGGGTTCATTCCGTAAAAGGAAGGGACCCTGCTTGGTAATGCAATTGGGACAATGAGCAACAAAGGCTCATGCTACGTTTCTGTAATTTAGTGAGAAAAATTTAAGCAGTTTGAAAAGCTGAGGTCTGCCATACAGTTCTAAAACTTTACGTGCTACTAGTCTTCCTTGTTGGTTGATTGAAGGTTTGAAGTCGTCGATCGAGGAGGTGGCGACAGTCACTCATTGTCGGCCGTCGCTGTTGCAGAAGCTGGATGTTGGCGCGCCTTCTTCTCGACACGGTCTGCAGCCGAAACGGGCTCTTGATGTGCGCCAGCTAACGCTTCCCGTCCGCGACACCATGTCAGAGGCTAACATAGCAAGTCGAGCGCAATTACATGCTGCCAAACCCCGAAAGCGCGGCAACTCGCGGGAGCGTCACACAAAACACCTGCTCCACTGCCCTCCTCCAGCCAGACTCCCCTCTGCCCGCGCTCCACGCGGCCAAGTTCACACTACCAAAGATCCTAAACACTTTGGTTCTCCACACGACCTATCGATGTATTCGTTCGATAGCATAGTTTTCCCTAGGCAATACCCAGCGTAAAAATACAAATAATATTTACAAAACAAACCAATTATACATCGACATAAATGCATGTATATACAAATAGTAAAACAATTACAATATACAAAGACACAGAAATGTCATATCTTCAGGTAACAAAATAAGGAAAAAAAATTTATAGTACAATAGACGGAAATAGGAGGATATGCATTTCCGGCGTTACAAGTTGTTACTATGTGGGGATATTTTTCGTGGCTAGTGAGTGGTCTCCTTATTGCACTTCGAAAAGCGCTAAATACAGAAGGAAATGAACACACTTTACAGCACTGTGTACAGCGTAAAGTAGAGGAACAGTTCAGTGACGACGTGTGTCAGCATGCGTCCTGTAACAAAACAGCATCTCTGAGGTAATGCTTTATGGACAGTAATGTTCCTGAAATGGTCTGGCCTACCCGGAGTCAAACCTGAACCCAATGGAACACCTTTGGGACGACTTCCAACGTCGACTTTGCACCAGACCCCAACGTCTCAGGTTTCGGATTTTGAGGAAGAATGGTCTGCCATTCCACCAGAGACAGTCAGTCACTTCACCTACAGCATCTCCAACAGAGTTCAAGCTGTCATAAAGGTGGAGGGTGGACATACCTCATACTACTGTTCGCTAGTAGGTGTCCGGATGCTTTTGATTAGGTAGTATACATTCTGTGTTAAATATCATCCTCAAGGGCTGAGTTTGATGCTGACAGTGAAATGAATGTGTATGGATTCGGTGGTAATCGTAGCTTTGGTCTCGGGGAGGAATAAACATCCTGCTAAACTGTCTAGGCGCTTCAGTACGGAACCGCGCTGCTGCTACGGTCGCAGGTTCGAATCCTGCCTCTGGCATGGTTGTGTGTGATGACCTTAGGTTAGTTAGGTTTAAGGAGTTCTAAGTCTAGGGGACTGATGACCTCAGATGTCGAGTCCCATAGCACTTAGAGCCATTTGAACCATTTGCTAAACTGTCCACCAGATGAGGATAAGCTGCTGGTGAATTCGACGTTGTGGTGTAAGCTAGTTAGTGCTCGTAGGCCGTGGTAGTTGCGATGCGCGCTGGTGGGCTGTGGGAACCTGCTGACGAACGACGTGGCGTCTGGTGCTGGAAGGAATATCATGGGAAGCAGTTCACGCAGTTTCGAAAGTCAGAAGGAAATTCTCAACAAATAGACACATAACATTAGACTGCTCATTTAATGCTTCTCACGATTCACTGACCAAGTTGTTATCATAGGTCGCTCTTCTATGAAAGTGATGTCGTTAAAAATCATACAACTCGTCGGTTGTTCGGTGTTATTCGCACATTGTAAACATAAACGTACAGGACTATAGCGGATGTGGCCCACCAAGTACTTGTAACTTGTAGAATCCTCGGGTGTCCGCCCGGATCACGTCGGTAGTTCTCCAATATATTTCGACTAACTTGTTGCCATCTTCAGGTGGTTCTTTGTGACTGTAGTTTCCTTTTTATTCATTTATTTATTTTTTAAATCTTTTCAGTCCCTTTCCCTGATGCGGAAAGCATCTCGTTATTCTATTTGGTCATTTTGGCTATACATTTTTTCTTCACTTTTAATAAATTTACATTTTATTTCTAATAATATTTGTAACATATACGTTTTATTGTGGTTTTTTGCTTACAGTTTGTAATATGTGGGTGGCAACTGCTATAGGTAGTTTTGCTTGATCCGTATCTAGAGTATTTAAAATTTCCTTTGCTTTGGGCTGAGGCTGATTGTTACAGTTCTGTACATATACATTTTCCTCTGCAGTGTTCTGAGGCTTGTTACTACAATTATATTTTTGTGTCTGGGGGGTTTGCTTGTTTTATCTATTGTAGATTCTGGATCTTATGTTCTACATAAATACATTTCCCTCTGCTGTGTGCAGAGTCTTGTTATATCACTTTGTTTTACTTATTGCAGTTTGTGAGTCCTATGTTCTACATATGAACATTTCCCACTGCTGTTGCAAAGGCCGATTACTACATTTGTGTGCTTATTTTTTACCTATATCTAACCTATCCTAGGAGTCTTTAACTATATGAAGCGTATACATTTAAGTTTTGTTTTCTGCTATCTTTGATCCAGGTGCAGAGGTGTGGTCATGTTCCAGGTGAGAGGTGTTATTGTTGGGGAGAGATCAAGATATATTTTAGTGGTATTTTGAGCCAGGGTTTGGTTAGAGCATATGTATCTCTGTTTGGCTGTTCTGGTGATCTGTAGCGTGGTGGTTAGGTATTCTTCTACGTCCGGTCTTGTTTGTAAGATATGTCTTCCCTATCTGGTTCTTAGTCTGACTAACCGAGTTTGCGGAGGGGAAGGGGAGGCGGGGAGGGGTGGGGGTGCTAGTTTGGAGGTACTGTAGACTTCGTCGCTTCGTGTCCTGCTCTGAAGTATCGTGGAGCTCCTATGTTTTTTTATACCTCCCCAGGCCGGGGCTTCGTATTCTATTACTGGCCTTATGTATGTCTTATAAGTGTGCAGTGCTGTTCTGAAGCTGCATGCATGAAACTTGCCATGAATTTGTCTGACCAGCCCCCTGTCTTTTTCTAATCTTGTTTAGGATGTACTGCTTTACCCCTTCCCATCACTCCATTCCCATCGGTATCCGTGCAGCGGCTGCGATGGGTGATGGGGGTGGGGGTGATGCCCGGCTGCGTACTGCGGTGTCTAGTCTTCGCACTATCGCCTTCGGATGCGGCCTAACTGTAAGGGAAAGCATTATTTTTCTCTGATCACTGCATTATTCTCCGCCTGACTCAGTGTAGGCCTTTACCTTTGTTACTTAGACCGTCCTGTATCTGCGATAGCGTGGAGCTTCCTGGAGATCGTAGTTCGTCGTCCACATCCCCAGCACCACCAGTACAACCCACCGTGGCAGCTGCAAGTATAGCGATAGGATCGGTGTGATGGAGGGGGCAACGGTCAACTTAACCTGTCAGTCCAGAAAGTTTCTAGTCTGGATAAATAAAAAATAGAGAAAAGTTAAGATGGTGCGCATAATGCTTCGGGCGTTCTACTTAGCCAACGCCACTTGAGTACAACGTACAGAATGTTCATACAACCATTTGAAAGTGTCAGGAAAGTTCTTTGTTGGGATGGTATTAAACTCGTGTGTCACATTAGCTTGAATGTCGGTTACCTCGTCAAAGCGGTGACACTTCATGTGAATTTCTGCACTTTTTCGTTTTGTGGTAGGTTAGTATTGATAACATCAAGTCTTTTCACCAGTAATGATTCTTCCAGAAAAGATCTGTCAACGTTGTACATTTCAATCAGCTTGTGGCAGACGTCCGCCCCACTGCAATTTGTTACACAACAACGATGACACCCTTAGGCCTCACGTCGAGTACTTGCAAGGGAAACTCCCCATCGCACCCCCCTCAGAATTAGTGGTAAGATGGCCCAGGGGACACAGATCAAGCGTGAAAACAGAAAAAAGGTGTACTAAACTGTGAAAAAAAGCAAAATAGAAACTGTGAACGTTCCAGGGCTAAGAACTGCAATAAACAGGAGCCCAAATCCGCACCGGCATCGTGGGTAAGTCGTCACGGTGTAGGGGCTGCCAAGCGGGCGACCCGTGTTCGAAACCCTTTCGTGCCTTTTCTTTTCTTTTTTTCTCACAAGAGTATGAACTGACCGTCTGGTCATTGAACTGTTTGTTCCCTTTCTACAGTCTTGGCAGTTGTCATGCTATACATTGGTTATAGAATATGAGTCATTTGATAGGAATACGTTGCCGTCGTAAGTAAATGCGGTGAATAGAGTGAGAGCGGGCGAGATACCACATAGACGTCTCACAGAAATTAAAACAACAAATGAAAGATGTGACCTATCTTACAAAAAAGGAATTAAAAGTCAAGATTTCCAAAACGGAACGCAACTTCAAAAACATTAAAAACATATGTTTTGACAGAGCACAGAGAAACTGTGTAATTCTGAAACTGTTGCTTTCATTTGTTGCAGCTTATGTGACAAACCATTCTGTTTTCATCATTTCCTTGGTAGTGATCACATTCAGATTCATACGAACACCTCTATCGGGCAAGGAGGCATATCTCACTCACCAGTCGTACAAATGAGGTTGGTCGATAAGAGATTCGTATCATACGACACATGTATTGTCAGTAATGACGAGTATGACACATCAGACATGTTTTCCGATGGAGGATTCGGTTGACTTGTCGCCTTGGCATCAAACGTTTGCGGTTCACATTCAAAAGCCACTTCCTTTCGGCTGCTGACGTTACACCACGACACAGACTTTAATTTGAATAAAGCGGACAGCGAAAATAAATAAATAAAGTTGGTACGTAGAAAGTTTGAACACGGCTCGACTGCTTGGCAGTCCAATACCATAGCGATATAACGAAGCCATTTGCCTTGTCGGCTGCTCTATATGGCTCTTCTTGTTCTTGGACCGTCCACTGTTTCTATTTTGCTTTTTTCTCACAGTTCTGTACACCTTCTTCCTGTTTTCATACTTGATCTGTGTTCAGTTTTTGACGGGCTGTCCACTGGCTGGTCCCTCTTACTTACGGGGTGAGGGGGGGGGGGGGGATGGAAGTGCGATGGCGAGTTTCATTTGTTAACACTGCCTGCTCACAGCTGACTGGTCGAATGCATATCTGTTGTTTACGGTTGTCGGTTCAAGCTGTCACAGTAGTTACTGCGCTGACGTCACTTATAAGACAGGAATAAAATCAGGAATTTTTTGAACGGGCAGTAGACACAGGACGCCGATTCGAGGAATGCAGCAGTCATTAGAAACCACCTGAAGATGGCAACGAGCCTGTTTGCCGAAATATCGTGGAGAATTTGCAACGTGACACAGGCGGCAACCCGAGAATTCTAAATGTGGACTTTTCCATTTCGCGCATTATACCGTACACTTAACTACTGCGGTGTCTGAAGCTGGAATTTTGCTGCTTGTCAAATAAGAAACTCCCTTGAAGCGTCGTTGATTTACGTTCGCAATCCTACAAATTCTCGCGCTCCTACCATTCACACCTCTTTTAGATGCCGACGCGTTACTTTGTGTTTATGATGCACCGAAAGTGTTGCTACTACAGCGCTACAGGGGAAATAGTTGTGTTCGGCGTTGGTTTCGCGTTGTAGTCTGCGTCTTGACCGTACTGATTCATTTCATTTCAATCATCTATCAGCAAGAGACGTATGTCGATGCATGCGAAGGCTCAGATTGCTACAAACTTTCGATTGTGTACCTTGTCCAATTGCCACGTCCCTGATATTCACCACAGCCATGTATCATACCAGACATGATGGGATATTAATTAATTAATCACCAAATATCCTCATACCACTAGTAATACTGATATCGAGATTTCAAAACAGCCGCCCCACGCCATAGCGCAGTGCGACTCAATGAGGGAAACTTGCACCGGTGCTGATCTTCTCCCCAACGTTTACCCTTCACCGACTATAGTAAGACTGGGCGTAACTTCCTGAAACGTATTAGTAAGCGAATATTTTCTACATTCTTACAGAAACACATGATGCATTTTTTATGTCTGGTTTACAGTCTGTCTCTACTTATCGTACAAAGAACAGAAAATTCAAGAAGGGCTACCGATTTTTGCTGTGATTTCACGTTTCGTTGACATCATATTCATTAAAAATGTATTCGCTGCTCAGTACTGACAAGGACAGGTAAAGAGGGCTTTGTTTCAAAAAAACACAAATTTCATGGAGTCTAGGTAGCTGTTTTGGAGGCACACTCTCTACTACTGTTTCATTTCTCATTTCCTTCCAACTGTCAGAAATTTTCGACACTTCTGAACACCATTGTCAGAAATGTAGGAAGCAACATTGAAGCATAAGTTTAATTTGCAAGTGACACTGACTTACACAAATGTAGCGCGCAGTACATAAACAGGCGTCAGATTACATGGGTGTTAGACTGGACTATTAACGGTCAATCATCGGAAACAGCCACAACAGTAAAATAACCTGAAGCTGGTACGCAACGATTTAAAACGGAATGGAAAAAAAGAAAACAACAACGAGTTGCTGGAAAGACAGATGCGAAACAGAGAGCCGGCCTGTGTGGCCGTGCGATTCTAGGCGCTTCAGTCTGGAACCGCGTGACCGCTACGGTCGCAGGTTCGAATCCTGCCTCGGGCATGGATGTGTGTGATGTCCTTAGGTTAGTTAGGTTTAAGTAGTTCTAAGTTCTAGGGGACTGATGACCTCAGAAGTTAAGTCCCATAGTGCTCAGAGCCATTTGAACCATTTTGAACCAAACAGAGAATCATAGGGAACCATCCAAAGAAATGTAATTCACACACGGAAAGGCTAGCTATTATATTGTGTAGAACAGGGGACCTAGAAACGACGGAAAGGCTTCGTCCCCGTCGTAGTCCTCAGTGGTTCACAACCCCACAATAGGCTACAGCAGTCCACTCGCCCCACCGCCGCCCCACACCGAACCCAGGGTTATTGTGCGGTTTGGCCCCCAGTGGTAGATCTACTAACGCTTTAATACGGTACCGATTAACGTTGGAAAAAATTAGTTCGAATTTTGGTTATAAGGTGCAAATCTGGCGCTGTACAGCATCTCGTCGACGTCTCCGGTGCTCGTATTAAACAAACTGTGTAAGCAGCGGTTAATAGTAACATCAACATTACTCTTTTCTCACTTGTTTGACTTGTTCTGCTCACGGCCCGTTCCTAATCCATCACATTTAGAAACATTTCAATATGTATTTTTTGCATTCACAGATTTCGACATGGTGACCAAAATTGGAACTATTTTTTTTCAGTGTAAATCAATTGTGCATTAACGCATTAGAATATATACTAAGTTTCGATGTCATACGATAATTACAGCGTACACTAGATCTCTGTGAGTAGCTGCACATCAATTATAGCAAGCCGGTATTTCTTTTGAGATATTTCAAGCACAAATTAGCCTTGGCAATCTGTTATATACAAAATAACTTTTTGCCCATGTACTTGATGATTTATTTGATTATTTAATTCTGATTGTATTGAATAGCTGTGACGGTGATATAGTGTCATAGAAATGCCGTAAAATACCCGGAAATTATTCAAATAAAACTAAACAGAATAATAAAAATTGGGACTGTGAAGTAGCAGAATAAAAATAAAATTGAAACCAACAATAATAATGAGAAACTATTGTGTAGGAATTTACATGATTTTAAAATCAGATTAATGTGCAGGGTAAGAGGAAAGTGTCGGCCATGGTACATATGTAAGTGCCATCCTGGAAGCAGGGAATATCACTATGTACTTTAGTGACTTACACCGGTAACGACAATATCTAGGAGGCCGGACTTACTTATTTATCAACAATATTTTCTAATATTTCACTCATTTCAATCAACTGCATCTTTAAAACATAATAAAATGGATGGAAACTAATCCTACTTGGAAGGAGCATGTATGGATTAAAACACTGATCGAAGTGGAGCAATGGTTGAGACATTAGGCTCACATAGCTCTGTGACAGGGTTTCATATACCTGTCACAACTTGCAGATTTAGGTTCCACACGATTTCCTTAAAGCGATTTTGACGATTGCTGCAATGGCTCTTTTACACGTCCTATTTCATTCCCTATCCTTGTTCAACCAGAGCTTGTGCTTCACGTCTAATCTGCTCGCCGTTGACTGAAAGTTGAACACTAACCTTCCTTCTTCGAGTTGAAAATTTGTATCTGCTCACTAAACGTCTGCAACCCTTGTGGAAGCCTATCGAACCTGGATGCTGCCAAGCTCTGAATTCTAGCCACGGTCGTGACTGTAAATGGTTCAAATGGCTCTGAGCACTATGGGACTTAACATCTGAGGTCATCAGTGCCCTAGAACTTAGAACTACTTAAACCTAATTAACCTAAGGACATCACACACATCCATGCCCGAGGCAGGATTCGAACCTGCGACCGTAGCGGTCACGCGGTTCCATACTGCAGCGCCTAGAACCGCACGGGTCGTGACTGCAAATAAAGATCCGTTTCTTAGTGTTGAGTTCATTGAGTCCTTTCATACACGTTTTTGATGTCAACTACAAACCACATAAACGAATATCTGTATTGAGACGTCAGTGTACACGCTGAGGTGACAGAAGTCACGGGGTAGCGATATGCCTTTATACAGATGGCGATTGTGTCGCGTAAAGGTATGAATGGGCAGCGCGTTGGCGGAGCTGTCATTTGTATTCAGGTGATTCAAATGGAAAGGTTCCCGACTTGATTACGGCCGTAAGACGGGAATCAACACACTCTTAACGCGGAATGGTACTTGGAGCTAGACGCATGGAACATTCCATTAGGAAAATCATTAGGAAATTCATTATTCCGAGATCCACAGGATCAAGAGTGTGCCGAGAGCGCCACATTTCAGGCGTTATCTCACATCACGGGAAAGACTGTGGCCGATGGCCTCCATTTAACGACAGAGAGCAGCGCCGTTTGTGCAGAATCGTCAGTGCTAACAGACAAGCTACATTGCGTGAAATAACTGCAGAAATCAGTGGAGATCGTACGATGAACGTACTCGTTAGGACAGAGCGGGAAAATTTGGCGCAAATGGGCTATGGCAGCAGGCGACGGCAGCGAGTGCCTTTGTTAACAGCACGGCAGCACCTCTCCAGGGCTCCCGATCATATCGGTTGGACCCTAGACGACTGGAAAACCGTCACCTCGTCAGATGAGTCCCGATTCCAGTTGGTAAGAGCCGATGGAAGGGTTCGAGTGTGCCGCAGACCCCACGAAGCCATGGACCCTAGTCGTCGATAAGGCACTGTGCATGCTGGTGGTGGCTCCATAATGGTGTGGGCTGTGTTTACATGGAATGGACTGGGTCCTCTGGTGCAACTGAACCGGTCATTGACTGGAAATGGTTATGTTCGGCTACTTGGACACCATTTGCAGCCATTCAGACGTTGTTACCAAACAACGATGGAATTTTTATGAATGACAATGTGCCATATCACCGGGCTACAGTCACTTACAGCTGGTTTGGAGAACATTCTGGACAGTTCGTGTGAATCATTTGGCCACCCGGATCGCCTGACATGAATCCCATCAAACACTTATGGGACATAATCAAGAGACGTGCACAAATCCCTGCACCGGCAACGCTATCGCAATTATGGACGATTGTAGAGGCATCATGGCTCACTATTTTTGTAGGGGACTGGGAACGAATTGTTGAGTCCATGCCACGTCGAACTGCTGCAGTATGCCGGAGGAAAGGTGGTCCGACACGATAGTATGAAGTAGTCCATGATTTTTGCCATCTCAGTGTAAATCACAGATACTTAAATAAACTGCTCATATCAAGTTTTACACCATCTATGGGCTCTGCTTCAAAGAAGGGAATGAAAGAATAAGGCTTACAAAATTAAAAAGAAAATAGCTTTACTGTAAAATAAAAACAAAACAATAACCAACATAAGGGCAGTCTGTTCGAAAGGACACATCTTTGCACATTCTTAAAATCACGCCAAACAGATCGTGCGGGGATACTAGCATAGTGTTTGGATCGACGCAGCACTCATAGTTACCTCCAGAAAGAAAGGACATAATTTTGTTGTATTGTCCTCGGTCTACACACGGGCCATAATTTGTAGGTATCAGCCAGCATCTGATATTGTTGG
The DNA here is from genome assembly GCF_023864345.2 of Schistocerca serialis cubense. Classification (NCBI taxonomy): domain Eukaryota; kingdom Metazoa; phylum Arthropoda; class Insecta; order Orthoptera; family Acrididae; genus Schistocerca; species Schistocerca serialis. Next base: position 236,401,067 of record NC_064640.1, read on the forward strand.
TCCCAGAGACCGCTACGAGTCAGATCTTCAATGTCTTGTGTCTGAGGCGTCTAGTTGCCACCACACTTCCCAAACTATGGGCACTCTTCGAAACTGGTTGGCGCACCACGCACATTTGTGTCTGATGGAGACAGCCTTACAAAGCGGCTGGAACATCTACAGTCTGTGTTCAAAGATAACGGATATTTTTCGAATTACATCAACATAGTTTTAAAAAGGAAGAAACGCGACCACTATCAAGATCAAGAAGAGAAGCAACTTTTCAAGACCAACGCGTTCCTCCTATATGTCGACAATTTTACGTCGAAATTGGACAGAATCTTATAGAAACATTATGTTAACGTCATCTCCTGGCTCCCTACAAAGATCTGTGCTCGGTTCGGTGAAGGATGATTTGGGAATGCGGGAAGCTGGAATATCATGCCTACATTGGCCAGACCACTCACACAGTACGTGAAAAGTGCACTGAATACGATCGCCACACTTGCGTTTCTCTGCCCAGTACGTCAGCCATAGCTGAGAATTGTAGCTCCACAGGACGTTCTACGGATTATTCTGCCACGGAAATTTTGGCTGCGACGAGATCCTTCTGGAATTCAATTATTAAGGAATCTGTAGAAACACGGTTGGTGAAAGTTCTTATTAATCGTGATGGCGGCTTTTAAATGCGTAAGGCGTAGGATCCGATGATTTCTTTAATATCTTCTGAAAGAAAATATTTTACTCCTTATGACACCTCTAGCGTAATTAATTTTACTGTATTGACACTTGAATTTTAACTCCGCTGGCCCGCATTCCGACAGAAGGCGTGCGTGTAATATTACCATTACGCATGCGCCAGTGCGCCTCAGATGGAGCAATATCTAAGAAAACACTAAATTCGGTAGAGGGCGCTCATGCATACGTAACATATGCCTATGCGCCTCCACGCCAATTTTTGGTATAAACTTAGCTACTTCTACCAGCAATCTCCAACATAGGTGAGCAAGTTGAAACGTCTGACTGTTCCGAAACAATGACACAGCTTGTGTTTTGTGACAGTTTAGGCCTAAATACCGTATCGTCTTCAATACGTACTGCAGAAATATTACTATATGAACACGAACGGGTTAGATTTAGTTATTCGAAGCCTCACGTCCTGATATGCCATTTTAGTAAATTATAGTTCAAAATACGTGTTTTCGTGAGTGACGACTATCACTCGTAGGACATCTTAGAACTTGACCCTAGAATACAGGAAAACAAGAGTTATGAAGTACAGAGAACTGTGCTATATTCAATACGCTGGACACAAACGTCAACCAGAAGCTAATTGTAAAGCAGGAAAGCCATGAGGCGCGAGAGCAGTGTCCATATCGCAGAAAGTAAGAAACTTTTGCTCAGGTGTCATGATTGTTTCGTATTTGCTGCACTGACTGCGTTGCCTTCGCGTCATGTGATTTTACTGATTTATGACTGGCTGAGGACACAAATTTGTGTGTCTGACATACAGGATATATGTGAAGTCGCTGTAATTATAGATTTTGCTTTTCTAAATTCCAGGACCAAATTTTGATAGGCTTTAGGCCTATGTGTAGTAGTCTGGACGTGCTCTTGAAAAGGCTTAGTATGAGATATGATGTCTTGAGATAGCTTGCTGGGAAGCTAGATGCTGAATTAAGGAATTGCACAAACGGAGGGTTGCAGTACTTTATCATTAAATTAGTGAACCGATGGTAATATATCAGTACGGAGAACTTGCTTGTACCTTAACTGACAGCATGAATTATAGGTAAAAATGTGCTTTTAAAAATTGTTCCTTTTGACAGAAGCCAGGAACAATAAAATTTTGTAAAATTGAAATCAATGACAAAAAACTCCAAAATTTTGGGATCAGTCCAGTTGCGTTAATTGACTCACGTTTGTTGTACTGTATAATAATGTGGACCAGAGCTGCAAATGTACACGGTATAAATTGACTGTTAAAGGTGCGGAAAAGAACAGTAATATGTGCTGGGAGACTCATTGAGACAGTCTTGCAGAAATAATTTTATGGGATATAAAATGCTTCCCTCCATGTACGCATATGAAAGGTTCATCTTAAAAGTAAATAGTGTGCTTATGTTAAACAAAGAAGCTCACAATTACCATACAAGAGACAAAAATAATTATTACTCTGAAGCGCAAAAGAAACTGGTATAGGCATGCGTATTCAATTACAGAGATATGTAAATAGGCAGAAGACGGTGCTGCGGTTGGCAACTCCTATATAAGACTATGAGTGTCTGGCGCAGTTGTTAGATCGGTAGCTGCTACAATGGCACGTATTAAGATGTAAGTGTGTTTGGACCTTAGCCGCGCGCTCTAAGGCGCTGCAGTCATGGACTGTGCGGCCGGTCCCGGCGGAGGTTCGAGTCCTCCCTCGGGCATGGGTGTGTGTGTTTGTCCTTAGGATAATTTGGATTAAGTAGTGTGTAAGCTTAGGGACTGATGACCTTAGCAGTTAAGTCCCATAAGATTTCACACACATTTGAACATTTGTGTTTGGACTTGGTGTTATAGTCGGCGCAAGAGCGATGGGACACATCATCACCGAGGTAGCGATGAAGTGAGGATTTACCCGTCCGACCATTTCACGGGTTTACCGTGAATATCAGGAATCTGGTAAAACATCAAATTTCCGACATCGCTGTGGCCGAAAAAAGATTCTGCAAGAACGGGACCAACGACGACTGAAGAAAATCGTTTAACGTGACTGAAGTGCAGCCCTTCCGAAAACTGCTACAGATTTCAGTGCTGGGGCATGAAAAAGTGTCAACGTGCGAACCATTCAACGAATCATCATCGATAAGGGGTTTCGGAGCCGAAGGCCCATTCGTGTGCCCTGAATGACTGCACGAGACAAAGCTTTACACCTCGCTTTGGCCCGTCAACACCGACATTGGACTGTTGATGACTGGAAATCTGTTTCCAGGACGGACGATTCTCGTTTCAAATTGTATCGAGCGGATGGACGTTTACGGGTATGGAGGCAACCTCATGAATCCATGGACCCTGCATGTCAGCGGGGGACTATTAAAGCTCTTGGAGCCTCTGTAATGGTGTGGGGCGTGTGCAGTTGGAGTGATATGGGACCCCTGATACGTCTAAATACGACTCTGACAGGTGACACGTACGTAAGCATCCGGTCTGATCACCTGCATCCCTTCATATCCATTGTGCATTCCGACAGACTTCGGCAATTACAACAGGGCAATGCGACACCCCACATGTCCATAATTGTTACAGAGTGGCTCCAAGAACATTCTTCCAAGTTTAAACACTTCCGCTGGCCACCAAACTCCCCAGACATGAACACTATTGAGCGTATCTGGGATGCCTTGCAACGTGCTGTTCAGAAGAGATCTCAACACCGTCGTACTCTTACGGATTTGTGGATAACCCTGCAGGATTCATGGTGTCTGTTCCCTCCAGCAGTACTTCAGACATTAGTAGCGTACATGCCACGTCGTGTTGCGGCACTTCCGCATGCTCGCGGGGGCCTAACACGATGTTAGGCAGGTGTATCAATTTTTTTTCTTCAGTGTATATCAACATTACAAGACACAAACTTGCTGATAAAGATTCTGCAAATTTATTATGCTTATTATTCAACAGTCTGTCTGAGAGTATAAAATACGTGGAAGCATTACCAGTCTTCAAAAGAAAAATTAGAGAGAACTTGCGCACAGTATGTTTGTACAGTGTGAAGGAATACTTGAAACCCAGTACCAAAGAATTAGAACAATAATTGTGGCTGTAAACCAGTTCAAGTAATATTTTTATTTATATTGTATCATAAAGCTGTTTGCATGCCTTTTTTCTTTGTCCAAGAAACTTTTCTAGTGATTATTTGTCATATTTGCACTCGTGAATTACAGTGGCATCGCAGGTATAATTAACTATTATTTTGTTTGTGATAATTCATGTACCATTAGGTTGGTGCGTAAGTTCGTAGCGTTTTTCCGTAAGTTTAATAAATATCAACAGATACAAATAACAGAAACTTTAGTTATTAATTATATATTCTCATTCACTTTTTACAACTGTCTACCAACGCTCGGGTAACTATTCGATCCCGCAACTGTAGGAATCCGTGGTTTTGATGCGAAGTACTCGTCGAGGCATGTTCGAAGCGCAATTTCATCTGCAAAGGAAGTTCCTTGAGGGTTGCTCGATAGAGGGCAGAAAAGATGAAAATCGGAGGGCGGAAGATCAGGTGAATAAAGGGGGTGCGGAATGACTTCCCAACCCAAGTACCGTACAGTGTTTTTGTCAGTCTATCAGAATGCGGGTGTACGTTATCGTGGAGTAGCTTCACTTCGCGCTATCTTCCTGGTCGTTGTTCTTGGACTGGGTCTGTAAGACGATTCTGTTGTTTACAGTAATTGTCAACAGTGATAGTTACACCTCGGAGAAGCAATTCGTAGTACACCACGCCGTCAGTGTTCCACCAGATGAATAACGTTATCTTTTGTGGATGCGCGCAGGTCTTAGTGCGGGGCAGTTGTTGCTTTTTTTGGGCTCAACCACTCCTTTCTTTTTCTTACGTTAGCATAAAGACACCATTTCTCGTCACCAGTAAAGATACCGGATACTGATGGTCGATGTTGTTCACGAGCCAATTGATGACGAGCAAGCTGAGATGGACGAGGGCCACCCGCTGTTTTTTGTTATTTTGGCTCAGAGCATCCGGTACCCGTTCCCAGTGCATGCAAATGTCGCACGATGCTGGAATGATCACAGTGCATCCCATTTGCCAGTTCTCGTGTAGAGTGATGTGGATCATTGTGGATTAATGCATAAACGATCTTCATCAAGCCGGTTGGAGTGGCCGAGTGGTTCTAGGCGCTACACTCTGGAACCGCGCGACCGCTACGGTCGCAGGTTCGAATCCTGCCTCGGGCATGGATGTGTGTGATGCCCTTAGGTTACTTAGGTTTAAGTAGTTCTAAGTTCTAGGGGACTGATGACCTCAGAAGTTAAGTCCCATAGTGCTCAGAGCCATTTGAATTTTTTTTTTATCTTCATCAAACCCAGAAAGTCTTCCTGTGTGTGGAGTCACTAATGTCAAAATGATCCTCCTTAAAAGGAGAAAAGCATTTTCTTTCCGCTCTCTGTCCAATGGAATTAACCCCGTACACGGTTGAAATGTTTGTGGTTGCCTACGCTGCTGTCACCCCTCTATTGAACCCAAACAGAGTAATATATCGGAAATGTTCTGATTTCTCCATTTTCCAGCGTCCACAGCTCCATTCAGCATCTCCAGATGACAAAAATGACAATATGTAAACCAGACAACAATAATGACCTACAAATAAAAAATGACAACCGGTGAATAAATCCACAGCAAACGGAATACCAATACGCAAAACAAAAACGCTACGAATTTAGACAAAAACCTAATATGTGGCGTGTGCGTGCGTGCGTGCGTGCGTGCGTGCGTGTGTGTGTGTGTGTGTGTGTGTGTGTGTCCATTACTACTGATTAAAAGCTTGTAGATTTCGTACAAAGCATATGTTTATTAGATTTTAATGTAAAAAGCTGTAGAACTTTCCAAATGCATAAGCTGTAAATTCTGCGGTTTGTGTGTGAAATCTTATGGGACTTAACTGCTAACGTCATCAGTCCCTAAGCTTACACACTACTTAACCTAAATTATCCTAAGGACAAACACACACACCCATGCCCGAGGGAGGACTCGAATCTCCGCCGGGACCAGCGGCACAGCCCATGACTGCAGCGCCTGAGACCGCTCGGCTAATCCCGCGCGGCTTCTGCGGTTTAAAACACTCAGCTGAAGACGGCTGAACGGTTGCCAGCCGAAATATCGTGGCAAGATATCATTCGACTATAGATCCGAAACCTCGTGGAGAGCTGCATAACGTGCGAACAGTCTGGGGTTACTACTAGGGCGCGCTGACAAGTAATGACACCGAATTTTTTAAGTGAAAATTTTTAAAGCTTTTAAATAAAACAAACATTATACATCTTTCTTCTTCACATTTACACATTTATTTCCCAGAATAGGCGCTCTAGCGAACAGACCAACGAGAGACCAGTTTGTTGATACCGTCACTGAAGAATGTTTGACTTCGTTGGAGCCATAATCTCACATCTGTTTCCACCGCTTCAGTGCTGTAAAAGTGGAGTCCTCGAAGGTGTTTTTTAAGTTCTGGAAACAGACTGAAATCTAAACGCGCAAAGTCGGAATTGTATGGAGGATGATCAATGACAGTGAATCCAAGGCGTCAGATTGTCGCAGATGTCGCAGCGCGCGTGTCTGGTCAGGCATTGTCGTGCTGGAGCAGAGGGTGCTACGTGTGTGGACGAACTCTCCGGATTCGGAACTCAATTACAGTACGCTGTTTCTCACGCACCAACATAGTTACGTCACACACTATCATGTTACACGTTACAGTTCAAAGCCTTCTAGAGGCAGAGGACTGAAAATATGTAGACATGAGAATAACGATGTCTGTTTCTCACGCGCCGACATAGTTACGTCACACACTATGATGTTACACGCTACAGTTCAGAGCCCTCTAGCGGCAGAGGACTGAAAATATGTAGACATGAGAATAAAGATGTAGAATGTTAAATACGTTAGTTTTATTTAAAAAGCTTTAAGAATTTCACATTAAAAATTCTGAGGCAATACTTTTCAACACACCCTCGTATTAATATTGTCTGCAAGGTCATTAATATACAACATGAATAGCGAGGATCCCATTACACCTCCCTGGGGCACATTTGATATTACTTCTACATATGTCGAAAACTCTCCATCCAAGATAACATGCTGTGTTCTCCCTAACAAAAAATCCTCAATCCAGTTGCAAACTTTTCTTGATACCCTGTATGGCCATACTTTTGATAGTGGACGTAGATGTGGTACTGAGTCAAATGCCTTTAGTAAATCGAGAAATACTGTATCTACCTGACTGCATTGATCCATGGCTTCAGGACGTAATGTGAAAAAAGTGCGAGTAGGGTTTCACATGATCGATGTTCTCGGAATCCATGGCGCTTGGAATTCTGTTCGAGATACCTCATTACGCTGGAACTCAGACTAGGTTTCGTCCCTAATGACGTTGATGTCGAAGGGAGGTTAAACTCTAATCTTTCTTCCTCTGTTTTCTTCTCAGAATATGTTGTAAGATTCTACAACAAATGGATGTGAAGAATATTGAACGGTAGTATTATGGATCTCTTCTGCCACCCTTCTTTTAGACGGGTATGAGCTGTGATTTCTTCCATATCATTCAGTACGGTATTTTGTTCGAAGGATCTACAGTAGCTTGCGGTTAAAAGAGGGGCTTACTCAACCGCAAATTCTGTACAGAAATTGACAACGGATCCACCGAGTCCTGGAGCGTTGTTCAGTTTTAGCGATTTCAGTTGTTTTTCGACACCACTGACAGCAATATCTATAGGATTTCCCAGGTAGAATAGTCAGGATTCAGGAATATGGCAGGAACGATCAGTCGAAGCAAAAAGACTGGTAAACAAGGGCTTTGAAATGCATACATCAAGCGCTATGGGCACTTCATCTTCGCTACACGTCTTCTCTACTGCGTCCTCTTGGGACCTGTCTATCACTCATTTCTGCAGTGGTGCCGTTTTGGCAATATACCTGGATTTTCCATTGTAAAGGAATATTTGAATACGGAATTCAGCGTTTCTGCTATTGCTTTGTTACCGTCAGTTTCAGTCACTGTATAGTCCACGAGTGTGCTGACAAAAACTTCGATACCACTAGCAGCCTTTACATTCAGTGTGTCCAGCAAAGGAGTCCTGGTTTCAGAATTAAATATCTCGTGAAGATCGATAGATAAGTGCAACAAAAGGTATGTTTATTGCGCAGCCAGTAAGAAGTTTACACGAAATAGTTCGAAAATCTGCTAACAGATGGCGCTGTTCACTGTACAGCTCGTAACTTATCAGCGTGCATAATTCAACTCGTCCTTTCAAAACAGTTCCACATCACAATCTTTTCGAAATGTCCACCACTCGCAGTATGGAGGTGTCTCAGCGGAAATGAATTCAGATGCCACACAATCGGCGATTGAAGCTCGTCCAGCATGTCGGAATGGTGCCGGTAGATAGTGTTTTTCAATGTGCCACTCAAACTGTTGTCACAAGGAGTCAGTTCTGTCGAATATGGCCGACAAACTCTACTTTTACCAATTGATTTTTGGATGATTGAAGGCTCTTCAGACGATGACAATAGCGAACTTACGTACTAGTGAACTTAGGTATTCTCTAAAGCTTTCAGTTACATATGGTGGTCGATAAAAGAATCAAATTATAAGTTTCTGCCCACTCTTGATTCTGAGTCTTTTCCGAACAACTTCGTATGCAGCTTCAATTTCTGTGTTGATGGATTTGAGTTCCTTGACTACTGTGACAAATACATTACCTCCATTTACCATTACCCATCCTTTCAATATACGCTTCAGTTTTCACCAAAAATCTCACTGCTGTCAATTCTGAGCTTCCTGTACCTAGTTGTATGTGAGCGCCACTGCTTTTTAGGAGTGTTTGATCAGTTTTGGGGACAATGCTGCAAATAGTGAGCTTCGTTCAAACTCCCAGGCTAGTCTTCTTAACTTTCTCTGCAAATAATGGGATTCATCCAAGTTCCACCTTGGAGCTCAGACAAAAGGCATCGTTTGTTCCAACATGCGCTACAAACTGGAGTCGGCTGTACCCTGTTCTCACACTGACTGCCGGAATAGCCTCAAACATGTTGAATAAGGCATCCAGGCATACACGCTGAGCGCCCGTTTTGTTTCTTGCCATGCCTTGGTGCCGTTTCCCTAAGGGGTACGATATTCTCCATACGTTTGAGATGCTGACGGTTAATAGACCCTCACCATCTTACATTTGCCTCCTCTTAACACAGGACACAGTAGGTTTACCATTTATCCCACAAATCTAATGTCTTTTGCTACACTAAGCGTGCCACCAATGAAGGAATAGTAGATGTCAGCACGCACAGACCTTTGTACTATGCAGAGTTTTAAGGGACTCCTTGGGAACGCTTCGTTTGGCCATCACGTTCGCAGTGCTGGAGACAGGACCAGTTTGAGAACGGTTTTGCACACAAGCGACATATTATTTGGCGCTCCCTACACCCCCCCCCCCCCCCCCCCCCCCCGCGCTCCCTCTCTCCTTCATACGTTTGACGTTCTCCTTCATACGTTTGACGTTTGGCCCCTCTGTTCTGCCGCCGTTCTCAGACATTGTTTAGCCTTGGGCTCTTTATAAAAAATTGAAAATATATCTAAATCCAGTTTTGTGGAAGTTGACGCCGGCTGCGGTGACCGAGGGGTTCTAGGCGCTTCAGTCCGGAACCGCGCGACTGCTACGACAGCAGGTTCGAATCCTGCCTCGGGCATGGATGTATGTGATATCCTTAGGTTAGTTAGGTTTAAGTAGTTCTAAGTTCTAGGGGACTGATGACCTCAGATGTTGAGTCCCATAGTGCTCAGAGCCATTTGAATCATTTTTGGAAGTTGATCGTTTTTCTTTTAAAATAATTTCTACATAGACATTTTTTGTAATATAAATAAAGTTCTAAATGTTATTCCACTGCTAAATGCTGTAAGAGGAAATAACTCATTTCCATTTAAAGCAATTTCTGAAATCTTTGAAATCTTTATTGGAAGCACAAACAACTAGACATATTCTATTGTTGTTGCTTCAATAGAACGTGCCATCTATTAAAATGAGAGGAAAGACTGAAATATAAAATTTCTGTCATTCTTCATCTTAATAATGGTTCTTTTTCATTGTATAACTTAAAAGTTAATTTGCGTTTCATCGAGAAAAGTGGGACAAAAACATAAAAAATAGCATTTAATTTTATATTGACGTGTAAACCTAGGACACTAACTGTGTAAGCTGCCTATTACAGTACATGTGAAGAAAACTCACCAGTAAGTAGCTAAATTTTAGAAAATTTGCCCCAAAGGTAGTTAAAAATTGATAAATATGGTCAAAATTTTTATGTATGCTACTGAAGTATGTTTGTGATACAAACGAGATAAATTCTATTAATAAAGTCGTGCATTATTCTTAGAATTATTCGGTATATACAGGAAATTTTTCCCTTTGCTAGAGACATTATATTGATATTTTTCTAGCCTTTTACGTAGCAATTTTTTTAAAACAAAATCTTAACGTACTGACTTCGAACGTGTCGATTTTAATAGTTAAAGCTGACAGTCCACACAATCATCTTTGACGAAGTATTGGCCCACAGTGTGACTTTATGAACTACAGTTTTGAAAAGCTCCTTTCACCCAGCCTCATAAATTAGATGAAAACGTAAGCGAAAAGTTTACATTTCGAATACATTTACACTAACTATGAGAACATTTGATACTGAAGTCAGTGGCGCCTTGTGACCACACATTAGCAGTTATCTCGAAAATGGCTCATTTACACAGCTTTGTTACTGGAAAGTTTCTGCTTCTACGGGGGATTTTTTTTTCAAGGTCTTATCGGCTCCAAAATTAAAACCACAGTGAAAATCCGATGAAGCTTTGTGCAGACGTGTTTGGCAGTATTTCTACTACGCCCGTCGGTCGCGTCACGTCGCACTTTTCATTTCTGAACGTAACTGTCACGCAGGATTACAAAGTGCGGAAACGGTGCAGGAACTTTGAAGCAGGTTGTACAAACATTCATGATGTAAGCTGTCAGGGGAGGTAACGAGTGTCAACCAAGGAGCTTTTTCAGCGAGTGAATCCGGCGATCCGAGAAAATCGTCTGCAAAGGGCAATTCAGAGCAAGTGAAGAGCAATGTTGTCATCAGACATTCTACTTCAGCATGACACTGCTCAGCCGCAACCTGCAGCATCAACAGAAACGCTGCCTCAACGTTTTCGAAGAGAAGTGTTCGATCACCCACCATACAGCCCGGACTCGGCTTCCTCCGATTTTCGTCTTTTTGCACACATGAACCGCTGATTATGGGGACAGCATTTTGGCAAGACAATGAGCTGCATACCGGCGTAGAACGGAAAGCACAAGTGGCTGCCTTCTACCATATGGCTATTGCAATGTTAGTGAAACGTTGCGACCATAAGGGGCAGTCAAATGAAAACCGAACACCCGCCACAACGGCACTATGGAATGATTCCTTTCAAAAGCAATTACCACACGCATTAAGGCATATATCCCACTAGGAGAAACACAGTCGACCGCTGACGGATCCACAACCGCACCCGCTCTTGCACTTCTTGTCTGAATGAAACCGACATCCACGTGTGTCTTTCTTCAGGTCGCCAAAGATGTCAAAACACCCGATGAAACATCCGTGCTGTACGAAGGATGTTGCAGTGTTTGCCAACAAATTCGTTGAAGCGTATCCGATTGGCAGTGTTGGCGTGGGCGTTATCGTGCAACAATATGATTCTATCCAACGTCATTCCTGGGCGTTTTGATAGCATGGCATGCCGCAGTTCATGAAAAGTGTCTTCATAGCGCTGCACACTCGAGGAATTTCATGAGCAGAGAGACGCTTCAGTCGAAGAAGAAAATAATCATGATCCTACGCGGTGCCACCTCGAGCCCGAGGGCAAACGGCAAAACCAACAGTGGAAACATCCAACATCTGCTCCACCAAAGAAACCCACAGCTGTATACACAGGTTCTAGTAAGGTCTTCTTCGACTGCAGGGCACTCCGCTCGACGAGTTCGTAGGAGAGGAACCGTAATACAGGTCTGCGACATAAAAATTGTTTCAAACTTAGTAAGTGATTTTTATAGTGTTTACAACGCTGATTTCGGGAAAAATTGTGAAAAAATTCCATCACTTGTCTAGTTTTAGCTTTTTTCGATATTTCAGCATTCTAGTGAGTTTGAATTTTGGTTTTTAGGCTCTCCATAAACTGTTATTTAGCCGTTTTTATACTAGATATACGAAAAATGAAGACTAATTAGGAGAAACCAGCAGTATTTTCATGTCAGTGCCTGTCTGTCGCGCTGCCCCTTTCCCCGCCATCACCAAGCAGTGGGCTCCTGCTATTGTCCTTCAGTCCACAGTACCTCTTCACTCTGTGCTGTTCACGTGTTGTTGTTACTAGTGCTTTAAAGTAGTGGCTATTTTTTGTGTTGTGAAGTTGTTTTATGGACGGTGGCTACCAGAGGATGTATAAACTCGCCAGATTGCTTCTGCTACATTTGTGGTAACTATACCGTTAAAAAGTAACAAAGAAACATTTCCGATTTTGTTGAATAGGTATATTTCGCCGATTTTGGTATACAGTTAGGCGCTCAAGATAAGCTTTGGGCCCCACACAAAGTCTGTTCAGTGTGTGTTGAAGAACTGAGGCAATGGTTTCAACGTAAAAAGCAGTCCTTACGTTTTGGAATACCAATGGTTTGGAGGGAGCCCAAAAATCGTGGTGATGACTGCTATTTTTGTACTTGCAACGTACGAGGTTTCAATTTGAAAAACAAAAAGGATATTTCTTACCCTAACATTCAATCAGCCATTCGCCCTGTTCCTCATGGACCTGAAGTACCAATACCCTCCCCTCCAGATTCTTTGGATGATATAGATGATCACGAGCCTTTGGCTCAGAAAAGTTATAGTGAAGAAGACAGAGATTGCTACGATCCTGGCACAACCGATCCCATTCCATTCTCAAAATCTGAACTGAACGATTTAGACAGAGACCTAGGCCTTTCTGAAGAACAGGCAAAGGTTTTAGGATTTAGATTGAAAGATAAACGAAACTTGGCTCCGGGTGCATCCTTTTCTTGGTATCGATCGAGGGAAAAGGATTTGTATTTTTCTTCTCTCAAGAAGGTGACTTGATGTTTTGTAGTGATGTTCCTGGACTTATGGTACGTTTCAAAATAGAATATGCTCCTGATGAGTGCAGACTTTTTATTAATTCTTCAAAAAGAAGCCTTAAAGCAGCACTTCTACACAATGGCAATAAGTATGCTTCGATACCAGTTGGACACTAGATTCACTTAAAAGAATGTTACGAAAACCTTGAACTAGTTTTAAGCAAACTCTGCTATTCAGACCACAAATGGACACTATGTGGTGATTTAAAAGTGATTTCAATGCTGTTTGATCAACAAAGTGGCTATACAAAGTTCCCTTGCTTTCTCTGTGAATGGGACAGTAGAGACAGAAAGCAACACTACATAAGAAGTGCCCTTGAGAAAAATCTTACAGGTAGGGGTTAAAAATGTTGAGAGAAAAAGCTTTGTGGATCCCAAAAAGGCGTTACTTCCACCACTTCACATTAAGTTGGGGCTGATGAAACAATTTGTTAAGGCATTGCCAAAAGAAGGGGAGTGTTTCAGACATCTTTGTGGACAGTTTCCTGGTTTATTCGAGGCAAAGCTAAAGGAAGGAATCTTTGTCGGACCAGACATTAGAAAACTAATGACAGATCCCAACTTTGTGGACAAAAGGGAAACAAAAGAAAAGGCAACATGGACATCTTTTAAATTAGTTGTTACCGGTTTCCTAGGAAACATAAGAGACCCAAACTACAAGACAATCGTCGCAGACGTGTTCGACAACTTTAAGAAGCTAGGCTGTAACATGAGCATTAAAGATCATTTTCTCCACTCACATCTTGACTACTTCCCTGCAAACCATGGTGATGTAAGTGAAGAACCGATAGAAAGAATTCACCAAGACATCAAAGAAATGGAAAGAAAATATCAAGGAAGATGGAACGTCAACATGATAGTGTGCTACTGCAGGATGATAAAAAGAGATTATCATCAACGAGTCCACAGCCGGAAAAGCAATAAAAGAAGCTTCGACAGAAAGCGAAAGCGTTATTATAAGGACTTATGAACTTAAAGAGAAATGGAAGTGCTCTGGAAATGTAGTTTAGAAAATGACTTATAAATAAAAAAACGTTGGAAAAATATGATAAATTGCTTAAATTTTGTTATTATACCCAAAAATATTCCCTTTTTTGTGAGAAAACCTGACGTGATAGAAAAAATGGATTATATTTTTGAAACCAGCGCTGAAATTACATACAAGTCAGTTATCAAATTTCAAACAACTTTCAAAAAATATTTTTTTGCAGACCTTTGTAATCAGTGCGCAGCACTATGAAGATACGTTGCAGAAACTGCGACGCCCCATAAAGTCAAAACGTCCAGGAATGCTGTCTGACAGAATCATCCAGTCACACGATAACCCCCATCCCCACACAGCCAGTCGGATGAAAGCAACGCTTCAGCGATTTGGTTGGGAAACACCACAACATCTTTCGAATCTTCCATCCTGTAATTTTCGCATCTTTGGCGACCTGAAAAAAGACATGCGTGGACGTCGGTTTCAGTCGCACGAGGAAGTGCAAGGGTGGGAGCAGCCGCGGATACGTCAGAGGCCGACCGCGTTCTACGAAACAGCAATTGGTCGTCTCGTCCCCCCAGTGGGATAATTGTTTTAATGCATGTGGCGATTACTTGTGCATGGAACTATTCCATTGTCCTGTTGTGGCAGATGTTCGGATTTCATTTCACTGCTTCTCAAATGTAGAGAAGTAGCTGGAAGATTTACCTACATGTAGCAAATAAAACATTTTTGATTCTCACTGTTGTTTCGCAACCGATCAGACCTCGAAAAAAAGTAGCCCTTGTATTATAGTGTACTTCCACTCGGGTCATTTTTCGCTTCTAATTATGACACTCATTGTATACAAATTCAACATTTGGGCGCCCCTCTCAGCTTGGCATCCCAAGCAACCGCTTATGTCGCTTGGGACTTACACTGCCCCTGATTGGAACCATCCTATATCCTTACTCACGGGGGTGTAGCTTGCTGTCTCTCTCACGATCTCGTTGTGTTGCAGGTGCAGGTGGGCGGAGCGCCGACGGCGCCTCTGGTGGCGCGCCCGGGCCGGCCTACCAGAATCAACAACCGCGGGCCGCCGCGCATCACAGACGTGCCGCTGCCGCCGCCGCCCCCGCCTCCCGCCATGATGCCGCCTCCGCCACCGCCTTCGCCACCCACCAGAGGACAACACCCTTACCCTTTCCACCGGCCACACCTCTCCCATCAAGGTAAAAACCCTACCTTTTCCTGCAGGTCAACTATGTTCCACCAATCCAGGGTTGCCAAGTATTCCGATTTAGGCGGGATTGTCCCGAATTTCCCGTTTAAAACCCGGTTCCTTGTTAAATCCTCTCGGGATAGGTAAAAATCCCGATCACACAAAAATGGACAATATTTCATATAACATTATGATCTGCACTCTAAATATTTATTATGTGCTTAAAATCGACGAGCAGGCTTGTAAAAGTTACTGAAAACTAGGCAAGCCTGACTCAGTGACTGTTGGTTTCGAGTACCGAGTCAGAAGTCGATGATAGTGCTCAGTCAATTCCCTGCAAGAAGAACTAGGTTGTGTTGTGCAGTTTCCTTCGTGGAACATTTCAACAAATATGAATACGTCATCAGAGAGCGAAACTACAGAAGTTCCGGTGCCGAAAAACAAACAAAAGTCGAAAACTAAGCTCGAGAGTGAATGGTGTTAAGTTCACTCGTAGCTTCGAAAACGTTGAGATGATCATGATGCTCACGGTACTGTGTGCCGCTCGTATTTCATTGTTTCTCACGGCGGAAAAAGTTACTTTAAAATATACGCAGACACTGCAGCACACAGAACTATACCAAAGCTGTCCTCGAAAACGCAGATGAAAGATTTCATTTTTTAGGTATGTATTTTGCCTAGGTTTCGTAAGAATCCAGATTTTGTTTAGAAAAAACCTGCCAACCTTGCACCAATCTCAACTCTTAACACGTACAAAACTGTTTCTGAACATAGCTACGTCATGAAGGAGTCGTCAGAATCCAATAAAACAAAGACCTTGTAAGATCCGTGGTAACAGTGAGACGCGATTACATTTACATAGCAATAAAACAGTATTAAGAGCGCTCGAAACCAATACTGTACTTGTGCCATGCGACTACGCAATGCAGTTAGAGCCCCTACTACGCATCGTAGAATCGCTGCTGGAAGTATGCACACGACGGGAATGCAGTAACCTATTAGACGAGCCATTCAAAAACATTTTTGTGACTGCAGTCATATCAAAATTTTAACTGACTGACTTAATAAGATCTGAGCGACGTAAGGACACCACTAAATAAAGTAATGTAACATAGTATACGACGCGTCTTCCAAAACTAGGTCCGGTGACCATTATTTAAGTTATGGCGGGAATGGAGGAAGTTTCGTGTATGCAGCGCTATCTACCGTCGCTTTAGAAAACTACTGCAGGGTTGATTTGATTGAGTAGTCGTTTGCCAGTCGATAAGAGCGGCTCGTAATGGCCGAGACAATCGTAGATCCCGCCAGTTGTGAATTACGCGGTGTGATTAGATTTTTACTGGCAAAAGGATATTCAGCCGCTGAAGTCCATCGTGAGTTATGACTAGTGTATGGACCTGAAATAATGAGTGACAAACAAGTTCGAAACTGGTGTAGAGAATTTCAAAATGGCCGCACAGTAGTTCACGATGAACAGCAAAGTGGCAGACCCAGCATTCGGACCGACGACATCGTTGATCAAGTGAACCAAACTTCGAAGTGATTGGCGATTGACGATTAGTGGTCTGGCTAATGAATTCCAAAATATTGCTCGAACCTCAGTTTACAGGATTGTCGCTGAACAGCTTGGAGATATACGAGGTGGATTCCAAAAATACTCACTGATCAGCACAAAGGGCAAAAAATGTGTAGTGCACGACAGTTTTCGAGAGCTATAGGTATGATGGTGATGATTTGTTTTCCCATATAGCTATGTGAGATGAGATGAGGATATCGTACATCAATGCAGAATCGAAATAACAGTCAGTGCAGTCACGCCATTCAAGTTCACCCACACCAAAGACGTTTAAGCAGTATCCGTTCTCGAATCGAAAAATGATGTCTAACGTTTTTTGGGACGAAAAGGGCGTACTTCTTATTGATTTCATGGACCGTTGGTCAGCAGCTGCAGCTGACGTGTACTGTAAAACGCTAACCAAACAGAGACGTCCGATCCAAAATCGACGTCGCAGGAAACTACCGTCTGGTATCATCCTCGTTCACTACAACACGCGTCCTTACACTGTTGCCAAAACCAAGGATAAGTTTCACGATTTTCATTGGGAACTTTTTGAGCACTTTCTATACAGTGTCGACCTTGCACCAAGCGACTATTTCCTCTTCTTGCATTTTAAAAAGTGGCTACGTGGAGAACAATTTCAAAACGACGATGACCTCAAGATTGACGCTACCATCTGGTTCAATTCCCAGGCCGCAGACTTCTCCGCAGAGAGGTTAAAGAATCCGGTTCAGCGTTACAGAAAGTGTATAAATGTGGACGACGATTATTTGGAAAAGTAAAGTAGATATGAAGTAAATTATTACTGTCAAGAAAAACCTTTTCTCGTGAGCCTATTTTTTAATGATCAAATGGACCTTAGTTTTGAAATGCGCCTCGTTTTAACAACTCGGTGGAAATGAATGAAAGTGCGGTAGCGTTTTTCCAAAAGTCTCCCTGGCGTCACGTGGCGTGAGGTCAGCGGTCTATAGCGACAAATGTGGCAGGCCCCTCACACGAGGCCGCTAAAGGAACGGGAGAAGACATTATGTATCAATGAGTGAGCAGTTACGGTGCACTGTACTGGTGTTCTTTATTACAACATGTCCCAGAGACAACATTTGAATCATTTGACACGAAGAAGAACTGACAGGGAATTTAGAAGAAGGCTGAAGTGTGAGGAGTGTAGCCCAGGGGTTCGGTGTTGCTCACACTGTTGTTGTATATGCATGGGGAGCGTTTCGAATTACAGGCATTGCTATCTGAAGGAGAAGAGGTGGTCGACCATGGTCAACTACAGCAACAGGTAAGAAGGGACTCAATCAAACAGCGGATGCAGTTGCAACTACATGTAACAGGAATGTAAGTCATGCAATGTCACGTTCCATATTGGCACGACGACTGCATGGGGATGGTCTCTTTGCCAGACATCTAGTACCTAGTATTCTATTGATACTGGTGCGTCGGCGGCACAATTTGCAGTGGTTCCAAGAGTGTAGTGACTGGACCAACAAGTAGTCGGATCGCGTGCTCTTCTTGAATGACAACAAATTCAGTTTGATTAGTGGTTTGGAATGTAAGCTCATATGGCGAGGAGTGGAAACATGTAATGCACACAGGAACATTATCCAATATGGTCGTTTCGGTGACCCAGATGTTACGATCCAGGGAGGCAAAATGTTACATGGCCGTAATGACCACCAAATCTTAGAACACGATACACTCATCGGTCATCGTTATTGTTTTTTCAGTGATGCATTCGGCCCTGGCTTCATTTTTTACTAATGGCAATGCTCGACCGCATCGAACAGCGCAGGCAAATGAGCTACTGTCTTTAAATAAAAGTATCATTTCTGTTCATCTCATCATTTTTTTTCAGTTGTACAGGGTGTTACAAAAAGGTACGGCCAAACTTGCAGGAAACATTCCTCACACACAAAGGAAGAAAATATGTTATGTGGACATGTGTCCGGAAACGCTTACTTTCCTTGTTAGAGCTCATTTTATCACTTCTCTTCAAATCACATTAATCATGGAATGGAAACACACAGCAACAGAACGTACCAGCGTGACTTCAAACACTTTGTTACAGGAAATGTTCAAAATGTCCTCCGTTAGCGAGGATACATGCATCCACCCTCCGTCGCATGGAATCCCTGATGCGCTGATGCAGCCCTGGACAATGGCGTATTGTATCACAGCCGTCCACAATACGAGCACGAAGACTCTCTACATTTGGTATCGGGGTTGCGTAGACAAGAGCTTTCAAATGCCCCCATAAATGATAAGTCAAGAGGGTTGACGTCAGGAGAGCGTGGAGGCCATGGAATTGGTCCGCCTCTACCAATCCATCGGTCACCGAATCTGTTGTTGAGAAGCGTACGAACATTTCGACTGAAATGTGCAGGAGCTCCATCGTGCATGAACCACATGTTGTGTCGTACTTGTAAAGGCACATGTTCTAGCAGCACAGGTAGAGTATCCCGTATGAAATCATGATAACGTACTGCTTTGAGCGTAGGTGGAAGAACATGGGGCCCAATCAAAACATCACCAACAATGCCTGCCCAAACGTTCACAGACAATCTGTGTTGATGACGTGATTGCACAATTGCGTGCGGATTCTCGTCAGCCCACACATGTTGATTGTGAAAATGTACAATTTGATCACGTTGGAATGAAGCCTCATCCGTAAGGAGAACATTTGCACTGAAATGAGGATTGACACATTGTTGGATGAACCATTCGCAGAAGTGTACCCGTGGAGGCCAATCAGCTGCTGATAGTGCCTGCACACGCTGTACATGGTACGGAAACAACTGGTTCTCCCGTAGCATTCTCCATACAGTGACGTGGTCAACGTTACTTTGTACAGAAGCAACTTTTCTGACGCCGACATTAGGGTTATCGTCAACTGCACGAAGAATTGCCTCGTCCATTGCAGGTGTCCTCGTTGTTCTAGATCTTCCCCAGACGCGAGTCATAGGCAGGAATGTTCCGTGCTCCCGAAGACGCCGATCAATTGCTTCGAACGTCTTCCTGTCGGGACACCTTCGTTCTGGAAATCTGTCTCGATACAAACGTACCGAGCCACGCCTATTGCCCCGTGCTAATCCAT
The DNA here is from genome assembly GCF_023864345.2 of Schistocerca serialis cubense. Taxonomy (NCBI): domain Eukaryota; kingdom Metazoa; phylum Arthropoda; class Insecta; order Orthoptera; family Acrididae; genus Schistocerca; species Schistocerca serialis. The sequence goes on from NC_064640.1 coordinate 236,420,796, forward strand.
GCATCAAATAGGCATCTGCCAACTTCGCATTTGTAAACATTGCACTGACTACAAAACCACGTTCGTGATGAACACTAACCTGTTGATGCTACGTACTGATGTGCTTGATGCTAGTACTGTAGAGCAATGAGTCGCATGTCAACACAAGCACCGAAGTCAACATTACTTTCCTTCAACTGGGCCAACTGGCGGTGAATCGAGGAAGTACAGTACATACTGACGAAACTAAAATGAGCTCTAACATGGAAAGTAAGCGTTTCCGGACACATGTCCACATAACATCTTTTCTTTATTTGTGTGTGAGGAATGCTTCCTGAAAGTTTGGTCGTACCTTTTTGTAACACCCTGTATATACTGTAGCAGTTATTTTTATATGAGGCTATCAGCGCTATAGTGACCTAACCCACAGCACACTGGTTTGTGGGAATGGCCACTGGAAGATATTGACGTTTGCAGAAATGATGTGTAAGGCAGTTATTGCGGCGTATAACAATGATTGTCGTGTACATAACGTGGTATGGTGCCCGGTAATCAGCTATGTGTGGAGTTAACCGTAATAGTGTTTTCTGGTCGTTTTTGTGTTGGTTAGGCCACTATTGTTTTGGTGCAATTGGCCGTAATACACGAAATATGTGGGATAGGCCGTTATTGCTTCACACCCTGTAGTCAAACATTGGAAACGATACACATGAGGCGTTAATTGTTATTATCCGTATCATCATTTACAGGGATGGTGTTGCTACACGGCTGTGCAGATGTATTCTAATTACGGTAGTAACCATGGTACACCAGGGGTACGAATTGCAGCAAGGTCATTAAATCGGTCTTTTTCAAGGCGCTAATAGTGTTTCCATTGGGATATAGGAAGCCCAAAGTCTCAATTACTTTCGACCCTCGTTTAGCAAAACCGAAGTCGGCAAATGGGATATCTGGCTCATAGGAATAGGCCTACTTATAAAACATGATATGGGGAGAGGATGCTTTATACTGAAGCCACTGAATATTGAACCATTGCACCCTGATATTTTGTGTCGATACTTTACGGTTACGTATGTTTCTCTCTAAACATACTGTGGACATGAAATCATTCCTTGTCATCAGTATAGCGGTGAAAGGTTGTTGTTTTCATGTAGTGATAATGACGTTCATCCCGTTAGAGGGCGTGTACATGTTCGGGTGAAATTTCCTGTTCTTCGCGATGATACCAAAGTCCTGGTCACATGGTAGGTATGAATGCCCACTGACTAGGAATTTATGGTGGATTACTTCTGGTGAGAAGTCTGCATGCAGAACCGAGAATTGACACAGTAAGGCCATTTTTATATTCCGATTTTGCCCGCCACATTGATCTGAATATACAGCGTAATCAGACCCTTTGTTTGGACATTATGTTTAATGTAATGTATGAGACACGATCCAATTTCTTGCGGTCCTCAGGATGCTTTGCCCTCACTCAATACATACATGGTAGCTTTCTTGGTACATAGGTCGTGTATTCCAAGGCAGTATGTCCACAATTGCCACTTGCAGTAACAGATACCTGTCATAAGTACGGGTGTCGGTAAAGTCCTCATAAAATCGAAGACAATCATGGTTGTACTATTGTCCTGATGCTTCTGTTCCGCACGGTCTCGGCCTTTCATTGATGTAACTCTCTTTGATGTTCCCATTTACCCTTCTCTTCCACAATGTTGGCTGCAGCATGTTTGATGTTATAGAGGTTACATTTACAGCAGGAATCACGTATGAGTCCAACAAGGGAACATACCACCAGCCTGCAATCTGAAACTGAATCCAAATTAATTGAATTAATTAAGTGGACTTCAAAACTGTAAACTTTGAAAAATGTTGGAATTAAATAGACTGACTGAACGGAGTCCTTCACCCATCTGAGAAAAACGTAGTTCATTATTTTGTATCACACGGATGGATTCTTGACCGTTGGTACTGTTCACTATATGTATCTTCAGTATTTTGAATGACACATTTATGGTAACTTATAGTTCCATAGCCTCCTGTGATCTTCTGTACAGGGTGGTTATAATTAAACTTTCACTACTTGAGAGAGATTCCATGAAAAATGAGTGATCATAGGACACTGAAACTTCATGCAAACATCTGTAAGGACATGCAGAAGTGAAATAACAAATAAACTTTTGAAAGAAACACATTGTACTTTCCACATGAAAGGGTAATATTTCTCAGTTGCGCACAGTGTTTACATTCCAGATTACAACCATTGTTTAGCGTGACTACCGTCTGCACCCATGACTGCCTGGAACCACACAAGAGATACCATTCCACAACTGTTCACAGCACTTTTCGAATGGTGGACCACGGAATGTTCAGCTGCCATGACGGAGCTCACCCGCTGCTTGAAGATCACACACTGCATCTAGCATTCTCAGCTATGGTGACAGCAACTTCTTCAACAATTTTTTTTACAACTGGCCATTGTCTTCTCCCAGAACAAATTTCCAAATCATCAATTAATGCAAACTTTTGAGACTATGATCATCCCCTCCATATTACTTTAATTCATTGCACCAGCACTATTGATGTTATTTTAATAACCACTCTCCTTGTCCAGACTCATGTTGACTCTCTGCAACTGTAATGCACACTGGTGCTTGTGTTTCAAATCTATATTGCCATACCGGTACCGACACCTATCAGCAAGTCATGATGCTAACACTACTAACAATGCAAATCTTGCAGTGCACAGTATGAACATCATTCCTATAAAGTTGGGTACCCATATGGTAAATAGTTTTCCATCTACACTGGCGCAAGAAGGGAAAGTTTAATTAAAACCTCCTTGTATTTCGTCACTTCCTCCTGTAAGTTCACTGAAATTTTCCATCATCAATCTTTTCCTTTGTTGTCCTCAATATTCCTTGTACAATTTGGCTTGTCATGTAGTGGGATGAAATGGTCCTTTGCACTATATAAGCATGAAAATAGTGATAAAGGCTATTCTCTAGACAGCCCTGTGCAGTCATCTGCACAGAGGATCATGAAAGGTTGGTGCATCTACATGAAGTTATACCAGCCATACAGAAACTTCCAGTACATTCCTTGATGTTTGTTACATCTTAATCTTTGTAAGCTAAATTAAGACAATTTCATAAAGATAACAGCTCTTCTTTGGTCTGCAGTTCAGTGTATATCTTGATATCTCCACTGTGAGAGCTCCCTCGTGCTGGTAACAGTGAGCACTAGAGAGGTGGCTGCTGTTCGTCTTGCATACATACAATGTACATCAAGCCTTCTTCATGTGTTACTTTATATCATCTTTCCGGTGCCAGCAACAAGGGCAGAATGTCAAGCCTATTTCTCTGTTTCACAGAATCTTCAGGTTGCCTAGCCTATAGTTAGAAACTGTTGTCAGTTTTTAAATGACATATAAACTAATATTTAGTCATATGGTCAGCTATCTCTTATTTTATATGCTGCCAAACCGACAACAATATTCTGCTGCTGTTTGTCCAATAATATGTAAATTTGCTCCAATGCAATCTTAGCGAGCATGAGCTCTAATACCTAAAAGCAAAATCTTCTGTCCTACTCTCAAAAATACAGTTATCTACTCTGCAGATACGCCAGTGCTTTGGATATAATAGTTCTGAACAACACTACCCTGGTAACAACAGACTAAACTTTTGTGCTGTTTCTAGATGTTTATCTGAGGTTTTGGTGTTTTTTTGTCATTCCTTTACTTAGGAATTTATTTAACAATAACTGATGAGAAGGAGAAGACACCTCTTCATGACATACATGCTGTAGGGTAATAATTTGTCCGTATCAATGAGAGTTACTTACGACAGCAGTGATAGTGAAATACACCTGAGATATTATGGAGGTGAATGCTATCACCCTGTGTGCATCTTCCATCCTAATACTACATTAGTGTAAAATGGAAAATATTCATATCTATCCCTAGTAATGTACACTTGTGCCACTCTAACCCACATCCCCCCCCTCCCCCCCCCCCCTTTCCCCCCCCCCCCCCCCCCACCACATTGAACAGATCAGCATATACGGTTAATATATCTACAAATTTTTCTCTCTCCTTGTTCCGTAAGTGTGTGATTTTTCCATTCATGCGGTGTCCAGGGTAGGTTTCCACTGCAGCAGCCTTTGTGTGATTATCTTCTCTTCATTCCATCCACTTACTCTGCATCCTAACTGTGTATCAGTGTGTTGGATTATCAGAACTAATAGGCTCTAAAATTTGAATCTCCTTATTTTACATAGGATACACTCCATTGTTCGAAATATTTCCTCTTGTACCATTCCTAGCAGTTCAGTGCCAACAGCAACCCACAGTATCTTTCCCATTCTCAGTGGAATTTTATCAGGAGAGTGGAACTTGGAGAGCCATTCATGTGATGTAGCCAGGTTTCCGAGGCCTTTGGAAATTCTTAATGGCAGTATTGTAATATCAGCTGTAGTGCCTAGATGGAGCTGCTGTCCAACCAGTGAAATGGTTGACTGTACCCTGATGTGGTACTAGAAGATCTCCTCTCATAATGGCATCACAACCTCTTCCCATACAACGAAGTATTTCCATCTGTACCTGAAACCTGCATGCCTCATGATATGCTTATCAAAACACTGTTTTGCATTTAATGAAGTGAAGTATCTATGGCATGTCATCAACCAGGAAGGAATTCGACCAGACCCTCAATTACTAGAAGTAGTACATGTAAATCTCGATTCCCTCTACCGATGACCAGAGAAAGAATTCATGGTTTACTTTGCAAAATCACTGATGCACGTGCTAAGGAAAGGCATTAAATCCCACTAGATGACAGAGGGCAAGAATGTAGTCACACAGTAGAAAGGTCTTCAGATGTTAACCAGACCCTCATGTACCTCGACTGTCAAAAGATATTCAACTTGTTACGTTTTCTTTTTCCTGGCCTCTGTCTACATCTACATGACTACTCTGCAGTTCACACTCAAATATCTGGTAGAGGGTTCATTGAACCACTTTCACTTTGTTTCACTACCACTCCACTCTCTAACAGAGCAGTGGAAAAATGAGAATGAAAAAATGAGAACTTAAATCTTTCTGTGCGTCTGATTTCTTTTATCTCATTACAGTGATTATTTCTCCTTGTGTAGGCGGGTGTCAACAAAATATTTTCAGATTTGGAAGGGAACAAAGGAGATTGAAATTTCATGAAGCGATCTTGCTGCAATGAAAAGTACCTTTGTTTTGATGATTGCCACCCAAACTCACATATAATATTGCTGACTCTCTCCCCCGTTTTCCGATAATACAAAACGAGCTGCCCTTTGTTGAACTTTTCCAATGTGCTCTGCCTTATCCTGTGTTATCATAAGGTTGGTATATTAACTTGGATTTGGCAGTGTTAGTAGTAAAGGGGGGATGGATGCCCTTTCTGTCGTCACCATTCATCCCGTCCACTTCCCTCCAGATGGAATTTTTGTACCCCATCTTCCTGCATCCAATACTATCTCATGTGAAAGTGTGAGAACATTTTAAGTATGTTTACAGATCTTGTACCTGAGATGTGACATGGATAATAGCTTGGTATTCACCTAGTGTGATGTGGGAAACCACCTAAAAGTCACATCCAAGCTGGCTAGCACACCAGCCCTCATTGTTATTTCTCTGGGTAGATTCGATCCAGTGCCAGTGCACCTCCCCAAATGCTAATGAATGTGAATATCCAGGCAGATATTCATGCTGTTGTGTGACAAGCAATTATGCTTTGTGTTGTGTGGTAAGCTAAGAGGTGGATGGAAGAGAATATCCAGTAGGCTACAGGCACTGGTGGGTAAATGAAGACAAGCACAACAATTGCATTTCTGCCACCAAGTTGTAACAGCCCAGGTGGCTGCAAATGTAATCAGAACTGCCAGCTGACCTCAACCAGGTAGGTGCTGATGGGGTACATCAACAGCCTCCAAGTCCATGGCAGTTGCATGTTGAAGCAGCAGAGGAATGGCATACGGCATGGCAGTACTGACAATCAGACTCCAGGCAGATTCAAAAAATACATTTATTGATAGATGTATGTAGATTAGAAGGCAGTGTTCCTCACAATCAGCTCCTTTAGGCAGCTCTAAGGGGATGGTGTTAGGTCTAGAGTTGTTCTAAGGACTTGGTTCTTTGAGGTGAAGCCACTGCAATAGATAGACATGACTTAGAGTTTTTTTGATCTGGGAAGACTGGCGTTTTTATGGTTCGCATGCTGTTATGTGACCAACTTTTCTCAGTGACTCATAACCAATTCTTCAAACATGATTCTATAAGATTTTCTTGAATTTACACCACAAATAATTTGTATTAAATGCTTTTGGACTCAGAAAACTTTAGCTAGTTTTATAATCTTCCCAACTGAAGTTATTTACAAGTATAGATTATCACAGAAGATAATATGCTTCTACCTCACCAGTTTCCATCACATCAAGATGTATCCCATAGATAGAATGCTTGTTTACACATTGGAAAGCACCTTCTATAACTCCTATTTGTATGACAGAAACCATTTCTTTCGTGACCTAATCATTCATAAGATACAGGCCTGTCATTTGTAAGTGGCTTTTCACCAGACATGTCAACTATTCAGCATGTCTTACACTTAGTCTGCACTGACTGCATGACCATGAAACAAGAGCTTGTCACCACCTCCATCTAGATAGAAAGAACAAGGCAAAGATGCAAAAAAGTATATTTTATAATGGGATAAAACTGTATAACAAATTACCACAAGAAATTAAAGAAATAAATAAGCTCCTCACTTTCAGACAAAAGCTTAAAACCTTTCTAGTAAGTAAAAGTTGTTATACTGTAAAAGAATATTTAACATAGATGTAGTTTATTAGCAACATATGACATTATCACCAAATATTATGTAATTATAAATGTGTGTATGACTAGTTATAAAAACTACACAAAATATGAGAAACCTGTTTCATTGTAAATGTAAATGTGTGCTCATGTGTTGTAAACTGACAACATCCATACAATATTTATTGTTCCACAGATGAATAAATAAATAAATAAATAAATAAATAACTTATGAAATTAATTCTGTAGATAGTCAGTTTGAACTCCAAACATGGTAAAAATGCTGATATTTATTTGAAACCAATATAATTACCACTAATAATTGTTACTAAAATTTCTGATGTTTTTCAACCATTGTTTTCTTTTCCTCTCTTGTCTGTTTACTATTCATGCAGTTGTCATTCCTTTTGTAGATATATTAATGGTAATCATTTATCACATAAATGAGGTGAGGTATTGAGCAGTTGACATGCATTTATATAAGGCTGAAAGTGATGCTGAGCATTCAGAAAATGTCTTCTTCGCTCAGTACTTTCCCATATCATTGTCATAATTCCTTTATTATTAAATGTGCTTAAACCTTTCTTATACATTCCTTGTATGTTTACATATGCCTTCTCACTTCCACACCACAGCCCCCAAACTAATTATTGCTCTGTTCCATCATATTTCTTTTACTCTTTGTCACACCAGTACAGCATTTCTGATACCACAGCCCTTGTACTTAACTTCTTACAAATCTTCAGGATATCACAATAAGACCAAATAATAACAATTATCTCTCTTTTGTGATGTTCCTTGTAGTATATCAACAAATGGAGGAGTGAGAATATATTCTTCTGTAATAAATGTCATTTTATAGTCTTGTGTCATCATTTTTTGAAAAACATGGTGTTACTTACCCATCAGTGTGCAGATTTTATTATAAACATGCTGCTTGAAATATTATTGGATAACCATTGTTTGCAATAAGGGAAAAGCTTATTTGATAGGAGTTTTTTAAAATTTATGTATATTTTTCTTTATGAGTTTATATTGCATTGCAGGGAATGGCAGTATGCCAATGGTGAGTCCCCCCTATGTGACAGGTGTACCTCTCCCAGAACAAGTTGTGCCTGTAACTAGTGCCATCATCAGCTGGGGCATGCGGCCTCCACCTCCAGACCACACTTCTGTTTGGCCAGGTAAGCTAAGCACAATTTAGTTAGGCATTTCCATATGCTAATAACAATCTCAGGCAGGACCAGAGGGTTTTTCTTTGGATGGAGATTCAATAATTACATTTGTCATGGCAAACAAGTAAGACATTATCACAGTTATGTCAGACAAGAAAGAAGGAAGCTCATTCTTACAGACTTCAGTACTGCTTTCTGCTGTGTGCCCATCAGGATAGAAAAAGCAGTCTTGGTAACAGCTACATAAGAAAGTGGTTTCTGGAACTCTGGGATACTGCTTTATGGTACAGGGAAAATACAGCAGAGAAACAAAAGTACTTTAAGGTGATGTAAGTACTAACAGCTCACTAAAAACCTAGCGGAGAAAACTTTTTTAATCATCTGGAACAAACTGGCTGGATTTGCAGAGGATTCCTGTGCAAAAGCTAAGACAATGATCATAAAGGGAAGGGAGAAAATTATAACACCCTAAAGGAGTACAAATTAAAATTGTATTTGCACATCAGGTATGTTCCATTGATATGCTGAAGTGATTATACTGAAATTATTATTTGTCAAGTGGCTATGTTCTAATTGAATGTCCAAAATTAAGGTGGAAACAGTAAATCCATAGTAAGGTATAAGCCATACAGACAGAGTACCAGATTGCAAGAAAGCTTTTTGAATCATATGATGCCTTGCTGCAGACAGGATGTGAATTAGAGACAATGAATTGGCTTGGTATGCTGTGACTAGTTGATTTCTGCTTCCATCAGACTGCCACATGTTTGTAACAAACTACCAATAAATAAACTCATGCAGATGTGAATTCTGTTTCAACTACCAATTTCACATTAACATTATGGCACTAGAACACAGTTCCTGACTGAAAAAGAAATAAGGTCCCACTGCTGCATAACATCATGAATCATGAAAGAGAAGCAAAGTCCCACTACTGCATAATGTCATGAATCATTCAGTGACTCACACTGCAGCACTGCAGTGGTGGAATGTGGTTACAAGTCACATGGCAGCAATCAATAATAATCAATACAGTCCCCTAGAAAAAGACTAACCTGGTCTTTATTCACTAATCCTTCTATGGTCAGCTTCTCCAACTGTAGTGGGGTCTCCAATATAAGACAGTGGAAAGCTAACTGCAAAATACCATCTGCTGTGAAAAAGCAACTTGAGGAACCATAATACATGCAGATATGCTCAATGATTTACACGTATATCTTTCCAACCATAATTCGCAGACCACTGTGATGTGCACGGTAGAGGGTGCCTCCCAATTCTACATCTGCATCTACATACATACTCCAGAAGTCACCATACGGTGCTTGGCATTGTGTACCTTGTATCACTACTACTCATTTCCTTTCCTGTTCTACTCACAAATAGAGGAAGGGAAAAATAACTGTCTACATGCCTCCATATGAGTCCTAATTTTGCTTTGTCTTCATGGTCCTCACACAAAATGTGCATTGGTGACAGTAGAATCATTCTGCAATCAGTGTCTAAATTTTCTCAATAGTGTTCCATGAAAATAATGTCATCTTCCCTCGAGGGATTCCCACTTACGTTCATGAAGCATCTCCGTAATAGTCATGTGTTGATCAAACCTACCTGTAGCAAGTCTAGAATCCTGTCTATGAATTTATTCGATTTCTTCCTTTAATCTGACCTGGTGGGGATCCCAAACACTTGAGCAGTACTCAAGAATGAGTTGCACTAGCGTTCTGTATGAGATCTTGTTTACAGATAAACCACTCTTTCATAAAATTCTCATAATAATCTGAAGTTGACAATTTGCCTTTCTGAAACTAAAATGATATTCCATCCAGACCTGGTGATTTACTTTTTTTAACTCCTTCAGTTACTTCAGGGATACCTATTACTATGTTCTCCATATGGGAATCTGTATAGAGGTCAAACAACAGTATGTTGTATGATTCTCCTGCATGAATGGTTTCTAAACTTCAGCTATTCTTTTTCTGTTCTTGATTGTACACCAGATTAGTCAGTGAGTGACTGGATGGAAGCCTTTAACCTGCTTTGCAATTTTACATAGGATCAGAATTTTCTCAGGCTCACATCAAGATCTTTTGCCAAGGTATGATGGTGGTAATCGTTGTAGGCTTTGCACACAAATCTTTTTACAGCCACAGGAATTTCTAGTAACTTTTGCCTGTCATCATTTCCACATTCTTTTTTGAACTCAGAGTGCAACAGTTTATACTTTTCCCAATTTCTTATTAAACCACAGTGTTTTTTTTCCATCCTTCATCCACTTTCTCTGCATATACTTCTCCAGGGCAGGATTTACAATCTGTTTAAACATTGCCCTTAATTCATCTATGTTACTACTTTGCTTTGTTTAAATTGAAACCTCCATCCCTGTTATTAAGCTTTCAGACATCTTTATTTTTGAATAGACTCCTTAATCATGCTTTCACAAAAACTTGGCATTTCTGCCATGACATTAGTACCTTCACACTGCTTTTCATGATTATATTTAAGACAGTGCTCTGTGACAGCAGACTGCTTGGTTGTTTTACCTAGTTGTGATGCTGACGTTCCTTACATCATTCCTCAGCTGTTCTAATAGTCTGCCATGCAAGGAATGTCATACACACCTAGTTTTCCCGAGACCTAGATCATCTTTAACATTTCAAAGGAAACTTTTTATCTTTGTTGAAGGCAGCAAAATACATTGGATGCCACATTTCTGGTAGCAGTCTACCCATTTTGTCCTGATATTGGGTAACCGTAAGGTAAGTAAGCGATTCTTGGCTTCTCTTTCTCTGTCTCAGTCTTTTTCTCAGGCATTCTTGATTTTATGATACTGCAGTGCCTGTGGCCTTCAAAAGTATGACGCAAAATTCCTTTGGACATGCATGCGTGTCCAAAGGAACAAGCCTTGCAGTGACTCCAGCCATTATGAAATACATGAAGTGTATATACATTTCCAAATATGGACAACCATCAGTTGTATAATGGAATGATGACAGTGAAAATGTGTGCTGGACTGCAACTCAAACCCAAATTTCCCACTCATTGCAAGTGGTCACCTTTCCATTAGCCTATCTGAATGCAGCTCACAGCCAGACTCACACTCCCATATGTGGTTAACTGTGTGTTTTACAACCTGCACTTGTACATTCATGTGTATATTCCTGTACAAGGAAGATATTTTAATTGAAAGTCACTTTCATGTGTTCTTGCATGTCCCAATGAACTTCACATCATACTTCTGAAGAACACAGGCACTGCAATATCATATTTATCCAGTAATACCGGGCATGTGACTTTCAATTAAAAATGTCTCCTCTGTACAGGAATATACATTTGAATGTACGAGTGCAGACTGTAACACATGGTTGATGGCATATGGAAGTTTGGGTCTGGCCATGAGTCATACTTGTATAGCCTAATTAGGGCAATTGGTTGCAATAAGTGAGAAATCCAGGTTCTAGTCCCATCAGGCACAGGCTTTTCATTGTCATCATTCCATTATACAGCTGATTGTTGTCCATATTCACAAATGCGAATACATTTCATGTTCTTGATTTTGGATGCAACACCTGCCCAATTTGACAATATGAGTACCCATTCCTTTGAACGCTGTTTATAGGCATCCTAATTCTTTGGCAATACTCTATCTAAAAGTGTTTGAGCTCTATGGACCAGCATCTTTAGCACTGACCTTCTTTGTGGCAGATGGTGATGGTCTGAGGTATAGAGATAACTCACTGTACTTGGGTTTCCTGTACACACTGTGACTGAAAAATCTGTCTAGTTTTCAGTTAAGTAAAACATCACGAAGTGGTAGCTGGCCCTCTATTTGAAGTTCTATTTTGAATTTGGTTTTAGGGTGGATAGAGTTTAAATGATCCATTCCATTTGGTTACACCACGAAAGTGTCATCCACGTATCAATAAGAACATGTTAGTTTGGACTGCAGCTCCATAATGCTGACCATGGTATCTGTATCCCAGAGTTGAAATTGAATGAGGTGATGCAAAAAGTGAGTGGAGTTATGAATGTGGTGTTCTCACCTCCACAGAAATAACCCATTTCCATGCTCACAAGATTTATATTTATTTAGAAAAGTCTTACCAAAATTGCAAGGAATGGCACCTGATGTGTGAGGTAGGGGAGGGGTGGGGGTACCAAATGATACATGAGACAGCATGGTTGCAAATGATACATTGCTTGTGTGGAAAAACAAACTGGGGAGGGGGGGGGGGCACAAAATGGTATGTCACTTGTGTGGAAAAATGTTCTCCAGCTGACCTCATTACTTTGAATGTATTTCATTTATGTTGCCAGCTGGTATTTGGATGAGCCAGTATTACTGTCATTTATTCCTTATGTACCTTAGGAAGGCTATTTAGTCATGGTGGCACAAGTGTTTGAGCTGTAAGATCCTTAATGATGTTACATGGCAAGCCTAACTCAACGAGAAGAGTCATCATCTTCCCATCAGTCTTATTCATAGGATTGATCTCTATGTGTCTATAGCCAGCATCATTCGAAAGATCAAATCTCTTTTTATTACAGCGCACGCATGACATGACATGACATGACATTGCCCTTGTTTACTGGCAGAATTGTAGTTTTATCTTTTTGTATTAATGACAATATTGTGACAGAATATGTCTCATAGATTTTTATAAGGATTTTCCTCACATAAATTTCCTTGATTTCACAAACTTGCAGCCATGATTATATAGTCATGTTTCTAATCACAGACTTGTGTCAGCAACTTTAATCAGCACATCTGAAGCACATCTCAAATTCAGTTTTGTCCTCACAGTGAAATTTTTAGATTGTAGGGGTGTACATCATTTATGGTGATCATTTTATGACTACTGATTATGGCATCACATTTACAAATAAAAAATGAAGTTGCACACTTACTTACATCCTATCTACTCAGCTATTTAAGTTCAATAGTAAACAAAGACTAATGCTTCAATGTAGCAATTTCTTACCTAATAGGTGCCAAATAAATAGGGAAACTTTCACTCATTTGCTTCTGACAGTCCAAAATATGTTGAGAATATAGTGAAATCAGAGGCACCAGCCATGCAGTCATTTTATGTGTTTGTTGACTTGATTCACATGCAAATGACTGATCAATAAAAGAAAAACCATGAGTGAGCCCATAACTCAATGGAGCGAATGATGAATGTGCTGTGCCAAGCAAGTGGCAGGCTGTGGCTATTTGTCATTACTAACTGTGTGAAAATTTCAAATAACTTCATTAAAACATGGGCTGTGGCCTTCTGTCTAAAAATTATTTGTCTAATGAGGTAGTGATGTTGATTATTTAAAACAGTTTAATTTCATGACTGAATCGTAAGCAAATCCTCCATGTATTTACTCCACAGAAAATTTCATTTTACCCCTCGGGGGGGTAATTACCCCCAGGTTGGCTACCACTGTTCTATGTCCATCATACTGGAACTAAATTATGTCCATTCATTTTCTAAATGGAACCCTAACAACTACTTATCTGTTCTTTCTATCAAAAATTCTCTTGTAGCCTTCTTGATGGAGTTATTAACTTTAGTAACTGACATCACTGTAATGGCATTATGATCCTAATCCCTGTCTCTATATCATCACTGACAAAAGTTTAGGTCTATTTGAAGCTACAATGTCTAAAATATGTCCATTGGTTGTGGGCTGTTATACTAGCTGCTCAAGACACTTTTCAGAAAACAATTTCAAAACTGCTTCATAAGACTATCTATTGGTACCACCTGCAGTGAATCCATGGAAGTACCAGTCTATATTAGTACGTTAAAATCACCTCCAACTAACATTGCATTATAAAATTATTTCTATAAAAATAGTCTTAATCAGGTGTAAGTGTGAGCAGTGGTCTTTATGCCTCTCCAGAGCAGCCTGCTCCATGCCACTATCTCATGCTATCAGCATGGAATAAAATGGTCTGATGATGATCCTGTAAGAGATCAAAACCAGTCACTGAATAAGTAAATAACTTACGTGTGGTCAAGACTGCTTTTATGGAGATAATTTTATTACAGTTTTACCGACCACAGATTTTTGCATGGACAATGTTCCAAACAGTTCTTAATATTGCATGGTCTGCATATTTTCACACTACTGAGTGTAGAGTTTGTTTGAATTATTTTAAGACTGTCATGGTGGAATTGGTTGGCTGGTAAGGACATCTCATAATTAACTTGAGTTCATCTAAACCTGTTGGATGCATACAGATAACTTTCAGCCACTCTTACTCCTATTTGGTATGAATCCCACACACTTGAGCAATATTCTAGGATAGGTTATATGAGTGTTATGTAAACACTGTTACTTATAAACTGTCTGCATCCCCAAGTATCTTGCCAGTGAACCCATGTCTGCCTCCTGCTTGGTCTACAACTGAACCTATGTGATTACTCAGCTCTAAATACTCACAAATTATTACAACCAGGTTTCTGTATAAGTTAACTGATTACACCTGTGATTCACCAATATTTTAGTAGTAGGTTATCATGCTTCTGCATTTAGGAAAATTCATACTTTTACATTCCTGAACGTTTAAAGCAAGTTGCCAGTCTTTGCGCCACTCTAAAATCTTATCAAAATCTGACTGGATATTCATGCAGCTTTTTCAGACAGTACTTCATTGTAGATAACTGTGTCACCTGTAAAAGTTATTGAGTTAGTATTAATGTTCTGTGCAGGTCATTTGAGTATCCTATATAAGGTTATCTTGGAGCTAGATCCCAAGAAATTTAGTTTTAGCTACACTTGTAATATCTGTCTCTGATAATTGAATTTTTATATCCTCTTCACAGTTTCTCCTGACAAAATGCAAATTTAATGCTATTGTTCTACTTTTATTTATCATTAGTTTGTTTTGTCTGAACCAGTTTACAACAGTAGTTAATGTCTCAGAAGTGTTGTCTGCAACATTTCTGCTGTCTTCCCACTGACTAAAATGCTCGTGTCATCTGCAAACTGGATAGTGCTATGACTCTGTTTTGCTGGACCCAGCACTGAGGCCTCTGGTACATGATGCTTTACTTACTTGTAATCAAAATAGTGTCTGATTGGTTTATTATCTTCTTAAGGCTGTATTTCTACTACTTGCTTGTGGCCAGTAACATATGATATAAGCCAGTTGTTAGGTGTACCTGTGATACGAATACTATCAAGTTTCTGAAGCAATAGGATTTGATGTGTGATGCCAAAGGCCTTAGGCAGATCAAGGCATATGCCAGTCACTTTTCCTCCATTATCAAGTTTTTGGAGCACTTCACTTAGAAATTCAAATATTGCTGTTTCTGTTGATCAGCCTTTCCGGAAACCACATTGAGTAGTGGATACTATACTGCACTTTTCTAGACAATCTAACAACCTGTTACGAAAAACTTTTTCTAGTATTTTCTAAAATACAGATAGCAAAGCAACAGGTCTATAATTGGTTATGTCTTCTTTCTTGCCCATTTTGAACAGTGGCTTGAGTTTCACTATCTTTAAGCAGGAAGGAAAGATTCAAGTTGTGAATGAACTGTTGAAAAGGTGGTCTAATGGTAGTGAAATAAGGCCACATGGATTTTTAATGACATAATCCAGAATTTCATCCATACAAATTTTGTTCTTGACTTACTAATTGCTAGTATAATTTCTTTAAGGTTGGTTGGGGGAAGAAATAGGGGGTCAGCATTTCTATTTAGATTTGCTAGTGATGTGGTAGAATTTTTATTGGAAGATTTCATACCACAGATTAACTGTTCTCTAATATTTGGAAAGTATGTATTAAAAGCTTGTTTTTGCTGTCTTGGTCTAGCTGGAGGTTTACATATAAATTTTTGTTTATTTATTATTGGGGAGGGGTCCTTGATATTCGACTGTCTCCCACATTCTTTTATGACTTCATGAAGCACTCTTATAATTCTTGAAAGACACCAGAAATTCTTCAGTAACATTTTATGTTTTTGAAATTTCATTAAGTCTCCTTCTTTCAGCTCAAGATATTTCAATACCTGTTGTTAGACAGGAAACATTTCTTTTATTAGTTTTGAATCTTTGGTTTTTAACTGGAAAAGAAATACTGAAATCATGTGAGAATATTTCCATGAATATGTCAGATTTTTTACATGTTTTTTACTTACAACATACACACAACCATTAACTCCCCTACTAGAGTCATACAACTGTATATATCATTCCAAGTTTCTGTTTTCAGTTAGTGCCTGAGGAATTCTAAGTTTTGCTTGTGGGAGTTCAATAAATTGTGCTTAATGATCACCGAAACCTATTCATATTTTCAGTTTTGTATAAATGTTTGTTTTTATTAGTACCTGATCTAGAGTACTGCTCGGTGACTCTGGTAGGGGAGTTAAAAGGTTGTGTGTATGTTGTAAATTTCTCATAAGGCTGCAATGTTTAATCTGTCCTTTTAGTTCTTGTTGAAATCTATGTTAAAGTCAACACACATGATAGTTGTTTTACTAAACACTTTTATACTGTTAAATGCCTACTCAAGAATTTTGAGGAAAGTAGTTATGTTTCCATCTGGGCTTCTATATATACAAATAATAATTTCATTTAAATTAGTCAATTCTGTAGTAGAAATTTGGAAGTAATACTCTTTCCCCCAGCTGATCAGTGAACTTTAAGCAACAGTGTTTGATGTCTTCTCTAACATATATGCAGGTTTCTCCAAGAGTAGCACTCTATCCTTGTAAGTGACATAATTTCTGTTAACTATTGTTCACTAACAAATATAACTGACATTTCTTTTAATTCATATGGTAACAGTATTTCCATCTCATAAACTTTATTTGATAGGGCCTGCACATTTTGGTAAAGGAGCCTAAATTTTGATGATCACTTACTCACTTGGTTCCTTAGGCCTACCTTGTGTTTAACAGTTACTCATGAAATACCATTCATTACACTTTACTGTTGTGGTTTTCTTTCCAGTGTGATATTTTACAGGATGAATTTAACATTTCTCAGGAATTACTCTCCATAAAAAACATTGTGGTTCTTTTTGGTTGTGTGTGGGGTGAGTTGAAGTGAAGTGACTAGATGTTTCAGCTGTGATTTTTGAAGTTGTAACTTGGGGCACTGCAACTAAACTTGATGGAGATCCTCTCCTTGTTACTTCAGCTTTGTCTGGAATCATTGGAGTATTTGGTTCTTCACTTGAAATTGTCATGATTTAGCATGTGTAGTTTCCTTAGTCTCATATGATATGCTTTATAGAATGTCTCATGGAAGTATTACAGAGTGTGTGTGTGTGTGTGTGTGTGTGTGTGTGTGTGTGTGTGTGTGTGTGAGCGCGCGCGCACACACTCACGCATGTGCATGACTGTGTCTGATATGGAGAAGAAACAACTCTGTACCAAGTGGCTCTACATGTGTGATACCAAGTATGTAAAACAGGTGAAGACTGGAGAATGAAACTAAAAATAAATATAAGTAATGAGAGGAGAATAGCACAGAATGCATGACAGATAGAAGAGAGTATTTAATATCATATAATGATAGAGATGTTTCGCTGATATTCATTTGTGTTCTAAGTAAAAACTCTCTTAGGAGAAAGAGTGTCTTCTGTAACATGTTTTCTAATGTCACAATGCCAAAATTAGCATATTTTGATGTTATTCATGCTTCTGATTGACAGAATCAGTTTCACGAAGGATCTAATCAATTTTAGCAAAGGTGAAGTAGCTAAATTTAATTTCTGCAAAGAGATTAAGCTATTAAATTAAACTGAATAATATGTCAATAAAATTACACAAAATTTTGTGAATTGTAGTTCTGTAGATGGGTATCAGATAGATTACATAATGGTAAGACAGAGATTTAGGAACCAGGTTTGAAATTGTAAGACATTTCCAGGGGCAGATGTGGATTCTGACCACAATCTATTCGTTATGAACTGCAGATTGAAACTGAAGAAACTGCAAAAAGGCGGGAATTTAAGGAGATGGGACCTGGATAAACTGAAAGAACCAGAGGTTGTACAGAGTATCAGGGAGAGCATAAGGGAACAATTGACAGGAATGGGGGAAAGAAATACAGTAGAAGAAGAATGGGTAGCTCTGAGGGATGAAGTAGTGAAGGCAGCAGAGGATCAAGTAGGTAAAAAGACGAGGGCTAATAGAAATCCTTGGGTAACAGAAGAAATATTGAATTTAATTGATGAAAGGAGAAAATATAAAAATGCAGTAAATGAAGCAGGCAAAAAGGAGTACAAACGTCTCAAAAATGAGATCGACAGGAAGTGCAAAATGGCTAAGCAGGGATGGCTAGAGGACAAATGTAAGGATGTAGAGGCTTGTCTCACTAGGGGTAAGATAGATACTGCCTACAGGAAAATTAAAGAGACCTTTGGAGAGAAGAGAACCACTTGTATGAATATCAAGAGCTCAGATGGCAACCCAGTTCCAAGCAAAGAAGGGAAGGCAGAAAGGTGGAAGGAGTATATTGAGGGTTTATACAAGGGTGATGTACTTGAGGACAATATTATGGAAATGGAAGAGGATGTAGATGAAGATGAAATGGGAGATAAGATACTGCGTGAAGAGTTTGACAGAGCCAGAGCACTGAAAGACCTGAGTCGAAACAAGGTCCCGGGAGTAGACAACATTCCATTAGAACTACTGATGGCCTTGGGAGAGCCAGTCATGACAAAACTCTACCATCTGGTGAGCAAGATGTATGAGACAGGCGAAATACCCACAGACTTCAAGAAGAATATAATAATTCCAATCCCAAAGAAAGCAGGTGTTGACAGATGTGAAAATTACCGAACTATCAGTTTAATAAGTCACAGCTGAAAAATACTAACGCGAATTCTTTACAGACGAATGGAAAAACTGGTAGAGGTGGACCTCGGGGAAGATCAGTTTGGATTCTGTAGAAATGTTGGAACACGTGAGGCAATACTAACCTTACGACTTATCTTAGAAGAAAGATTAAGAAAAGGCAAACCTACGTTTCTAGCATTTGTAGACTTAGAGAAAGCTTTTGACAACGTTAACTGGAATACTCTCTTTCAAATTCTGAAAATGGCAGGGGTAAAATACAGGGAGTGAAAGGCTATTTACAATTTGTACAGAAACCAGATGGCAGTTATAAGAGTCGAGGGGCATGAAAGGGAAGCAGTGGTTGGGAAAGGAGTGAGACAGGGTTGTAGCCTCTCCCCGATGTTATTCAATCCGTATATTGAGCAAGCAGTGAAGGAAACAAAAGAAAAATTCGGAGTAGGTATTAAAATCCATGGAGAAGAAATAAAAACTTTGAGGTTCGCTGATGACATTGTAATTCTGTCAGAGACAGCAAAGGACTTGGAAGAGCAGTTGAACGGAATGGACAGTGTCTTGAAAGGAGGGTATAAGATGAACATCAACAAAAGCAAAACGAGGATAATGGAATGTAGTCAAATCAAATTGGGTGATGCTGAGGGGATTAGATTAGGAAATGAGACACTTAAAGTAGTAAAGGAGTTTTGCTATTTAGGGAGTAAAATAACTGATGATGGTCGAAGTAGAGAGGATATAAAATGTAGACTGGCAATGGCAAGGAAATTGTTTCTGAAGAAGAGAAATTTGTTAACATCGAGTATAGATTTAAGTGTCAGGAAGTCGTTTCTGAAAGTATTTGTATGGAGTGTAGCCATGTATGGAAGTGAAATGTGGACGATAACCAGTTTGGACAAGAAGAGAATAGAAGCTTTCGAAATGTGGTGCTACAGAAGAATGCTGAAGATAAGGTGGGTAGATCACGTAACTAATGAGGAGGTATTGAATAGGATTGGGGAGAAGAGAAGTTTGTGGCACAACTTGACTAGAAGAAGGGATCGGTTGGTAGGACATGTTTTGAGGCATCAAGGGATCACAAATTTAGCATTGGAGGGCAGTGTGGAGGGTAAAAGTCGTAGAGGGAGACCAAGAGATCAATACACTAAGCAGATTCAGAAGGATGTAGGTTGCAGTAGGTACTGGGAGATGAAGAAGCTTGCACAGGATAGAGTAGCATGGAGAGCTGCATCAAACCAGTCTCAGGACTGAAGACTACAACAACAACAACACAACAGTTCTGACCTGTATGAATGCTTTTTAATAAAGTCTGGCTTACAGTGTGAATTATACTAAGTGACACATTTGTGTACAATTTTGTGTTTTATGCCAATGTTTCCATAGTGGACGGTGTTGCATTAAAAATAGAAAATATAGAATAAAAACAAACAAATTACATAACTTTGTATAACATTTTCTAATTATTACAAATTTCATTTCAGATATGGAACCTCCTAAAGAGCAAATATATTCCACAGATTTCTCTGATAGTTATGGTGACTCAGAACTGTCACATTCTCCACCAGTCACAGTGATGACAACAGCAAGTTTCTCTACCTCTGTCAAAGAGATTACCGACATTAAAGCACCAAGTAAAAATGACAGTGTGGATGCATCAGGAGCTGAAACAGATCCTGGAAATGTATTACATGACCATAAAAGTGGGAGTTCACAGAAGAATGAGAAGGAAACAGTACAAACAGAAACAGCTTCATCAGCAAATAACAACTCACTTGCTCCATCAAATACCTCCCTCAAGCATGAAACTGATCCCACATCAGCTATAGCAGATGCTGAAAAACCATCACTGCATACTACTTCAGCAGTTGAAACAGTAAATGAGACAACAGCTACAACTGTTTCCACTAAAGCAACAACACCCAAGACTGTTGTTGATAAAGTATCTACATCGAAAGCACCACCAACAAAATCAACAACCATGAAACCCACTACACCAAAGCAGAGCACACCAAAGACCACTTTGCCAAAAACAACATCAACAGAAAAAATTACTGTTCCAAGACGAACTTCAGTGACACTTCCAGAAACAACAACAGCTATCTCTCCAACAGAAGCACTTGGCGTTGGAGTAGCAGAGCCAGTTCTAGAATCATCAATGCATGAATGGCCAATACATCAGATTCACACAGCAAAACTTCCTGATTCAGCAACAAATTTCCATACTGCATCACAGTCAACAGGTCAGTATGTTTGTTGTATAGCATTTTAATGTTGCATTGTATCATTTGTGGTCACAGTACTCTTGATACATTGAAGCAATTTTCTTCACAGTCCTTCCTAGTAATCTGTTTACATTTACATGTTGTTTATATAAATGTTTCCTTGAAATATAAGTGTAGCTTTAGATATATTTAAAAAAATGTTAACTGACATAGAATTCTTACTGTCTATTGACTTACTCACAAACTTTGAATATTCTGGTTTTGTATTTAAAAATATGTGTGTAGTGTGATTAGGGATGTGAAAATCATTATGTCATTTTGTGTCTGTTGAACTGTCACAACTCATTCTACTCATAAGTTCCCTTTAACTTACTTTTTTATATCTACCTAATGTGATAAATTCCTGTTTAATTTCATGTTTAATTTCAGTCCATGTGACTTATTAGTGTTTATGACAAACATCTTAATAATAGAAAAAAATATAGTCCTTCTCACCTCTCCAATGTAATTGTCAGATTATTTCTTTATCTGCAATTTGCTTGTTGTGTCACATTGCAGGTGCATTTTATATGAGAAAATATACTAAATATTTGAGGAAATACTTACCTAAACTTCCAGACTTCTTGCAATATTAGAACACAACCAAATGCTTGCATCTGTTGAAGTATTGTGGGTGTATTTTAAAATGAAGACCAATAACGATAGTGTAGAAATTGTTTCTGAACTAAGTTACAACTAGAAGTCAGTAATACTAAAATTCAGTAAATAATATTTAATGGCTTTTTAAAAAGTGTTAGAGTTCAGTCTTCTGTCAGAACAACTAAATACTTGCAAAGCACATTACACGTCTCATTATTATTCTGGCAATGGAATTAATTGTGTTAATTCTTTACTTTCTATTTGAATAATTTTCAGAATGTTGCCTACTGTATTTTGTTCAGTTATGCACCAAAGTTCAGTTCTCCTATTAACTTTCTAATCTCAGTTAATATATTAGTAATGCCATTGCAATTGTTTAATACATATAAGTAACTTGACCTCAGATTTACAAAATATATTCAAAGTTTTCAAAGAAATTTGGCCTGATAACAAAGGAACCATTTATAGAAACTGTATCTAGCAAATAAATTTGACTATAAGTATGAGATTAGTTTCAAAAGACAGATTTCTACAGTGGAAAGGATAAAAAGTTGAATATATATACACACATAGGTGACATTTTTATGTGTATGAAAAATCCAATGACACAGATAATGCTGAAAGGAACTGAAGAATTATGTACTGCAAATAGAAGCCAGGAAATCTTCTGTATGGCCAATTGTACAAGCACCTGCTGGCTGCCTGTTCAGGTCACAGGCAGTTTCCAAAGAACTTTCCTTTAAACAAAAAACTTTGACAGTAATCGTTGACTAAACCACTGGGCAAATGACAAAAAATGAAGAGAAGTTAATACAGTTTCTTTTCATTTAACAACTATTGGACAGAAGAGACAAAGAAGCATGGTATTATGAGGGTGTGTTACTGAAAAACTACATTAGGCGAAATCAACTATTGATAACACAGAAAAGGCGTACCAAGAAAGGAAACAATGAGATTGCAGGTATAAATGTGAAAAATGTTACACTAAAAATATTGATCCAGCACTAGTTCAAAATGGTTCTGAGCACTATGGGACTTAACATTTGAGGTCATCAGTCCCCTAGGCTTAGAACTACTTAAACCTAACTAACCTAAGGACAGTACACACATTCACGCCCGAGGCAGGATTCGAACCTGCGACCGTAGCAGCAGCACAGTTCTGAACTGAAGTGCCTAGAACCGTTCAGCCACAACAACCGGATCCAGCACTAGTATAATAATATGTTTGTTCTGCAGTGGGAGATATCATAATGATCACAACTATGAATATAATGAGAATTACAGTAGCAAACCAGATAAAACAC
The DNA here is from genome assembly GCF_023864345.2 of Schistocerca serialis cubense. Classification (NCBI taxonomy): domain Eukaryota; kingdom Metazoa; phylum Arthropoda; class Insecta; order Orthoptera; family Acrididae; genus Schistocerca; species Schistocerca serialis. Next base: position 236,443,761 of record NC_064640.1, read on the forward strand.
CTAAAGAATGAAGTCTTTAACTAGACAGAAAATCATAAGTGATGGGTCTATAATAACAAAAATACTGATGATTGAAAAGTATACAGTATAGTAGTGTAGTAATTATGATTAGAACTGTAGGAATACCAAACCGTCATTGGTTGATTCACACACAAAAAAACAAAGAAATAAAAATGTGTCAGTCACAATAATGAAAGAGTGAATAAGTGGGCTTTAGCACAAAGAGCTGCCCTAAAAAAATAAGGAAGTCATTATAAATTTTGGCGAGGCCCCTAAAACCTATTTGTCATGCATCCTAATGCCCTACATTATCATTTTTCTAGATTGGCCAGAGTGAAAAAAGGAAGAGGAAGATGGGGTTTGATGGAACTACACAAAAAACGAAAGTTTAGGAAGAGATGTTAAAACAGTGGGAGTGTGTTGAAAAGGGGGAAGGGAGGATGGCAGACCGAAAATAATAAATGTTTAGAAATGCCAATATGAACCTGTGGTGGATAGGTTGGACTAGGAAGATAGGTAAATAAAACAAGGTGGGAGATGCTGAAAAAGTTAAAACAAAGTAAGATAAACGATATTTTGATAAATGGCATGCATGATGATGTTACAAACTTTTATAGATGATGGAGAAGGGTAAATGTATCAATTAGTGGTAAAGGACCCCAGTCTGGAGATGACCAAGTCAAAAGTTATAAGCGAAACTCATTCTCATAACTCTGACAGTGGACCTCTTTAATGCAAGCTCTTTGTTTTCCATATTTTGGGAGGAGATAATATGAGCCAAAACTAGAAAAAAAAGTCCAGTAGACATGGGCGCTAAAGAGCATATCTTACAATTTGGTCATCTGAGATACAGGGAAACACATCTCTTCCACTGAACAAGTGTTCATAGCTCTTAAAGTATGCACTTTAGAGCCCATGTTTACTGAACATTTTTTCTTGTTTTTGTCCATACTACCTCCTCCCAAAATATGGAAAACAAAGAACTTGCTGTAGAAGTGATCCACTGTCAGCGGTATCACAATAATTTTCATTAAAAGCTTCAGACTCGGTCATTTCCAGACCAGGTCCCCTTATGTCAAATTAATACATCTCCCCTTCCTCATAATCTCTGAAAGTTTGTAACATCATCGTGAAATCAGCCTGTATAAGCCAGTGGTGAGTTATCATAAGACAAGTCATAATGAGGTGGCAACAGAGGGGTTGGAGGGGTATGTTGTTGACAAATTTCCACCATCAGAGTTTAGACACACATATACCAATGTTTGTATACAACTCCTGTTCACTCTAAATAACTCTCATTGATTTCTCTTTTAGCATTGCTATCATTACCTTTTTATTTCCTAATTTTTTGCATATTAACTTATTTGCGTTATTTGTCTCTTACCTGGAGTGCACACCAGACTGCAGTATTTTCATTCCATTTAATTTTATTGCTAGGACCTGATTATCTTTACCTATTGCCAGGTTTAGGACATTTTTTCTTCGAGTGTCTATTTCTTTGGCTGCCTTTTGTACTCAAAATTCTTGCAATTGAGAGCTTAGTATTGTCATCTTTTTCTTTTTGCTGATCATATATTTTTATTTTTGGTCTGATACAATTACTTTTGTGTTTTTGAAAACTGTTTCTACTATATACACTGATCAGCCAGAACATTATGACCACCTACCTAAAAACCAGTATGTCCACTTCTGGCACAGTTAACAATGGTGATATGTCATGGCATGGAAGCAGTGAGGCCTTGGTACATCGCTGGAGGGAGCTGGCACTGTATCTTCATACACAAGTCACCTAATTCCCATGAATTCTGGGGAGGGGGGGGGGGGCAATGAGCTCTGGCACTATGTTATATCACATCCCAGATGTGTTCGATTGGGTTCAGATTTGGCAAATCTGGGGGCCAGCACATTAATTGCAACTAACTGTTGTGTTCTTCAAACCACTCTCTCACACTTGTGGCCTTGTGACATGGCACATTGTTTTGTTGAAAAGTGCCACTGCCATCAGGAAACGTGATCATTGTGAAGGGGTATACATGGTCTGCAACCAGTGTACAATACTCCTTGGCCATCATAGTGCTTTACACAAACTCTACTGGATGCACAGATGCCAATTTAAATGTTTCCTAGAGTATAATGGAGCCACTGCCAGCTTATTTCCATCTCGCAGTACAGGTGTCAAGGAGCTGTTCCCCTGGAAGATGACAGATTCGTGCCCTCCCATTAGCATGATGAAGAAGACATCAGGATTCATCAGACCATATGACACTCTGCCACTGCACCAATGTCTGGTGCCAAAGGTCACATGCCCATTACAGTCAAAGTTGCCGATGTTGCAGTGTTAACATTGGCACATGCATGGGTCGCTGTCTGCGGAGGCCCATTGTTAGGAGAGTTTGGTGCACTGTGTATTCAGACACACTTATACTCTGCCCAGTATGAAAGTCTGATCTTAGTTCTGACTCAGTTTGCCACCTGTCCTGTTTTACTAGTCTGCCCAGCCTGCAATGTCCAACATCTGTAATGAGGGGTGGGTGGCCGCACAACCCCACCATGTGTGGACGTGGTTTCATCTTGGGTTTGACTTGTGCTTTGTAGATACTCACCACAGCACTCCTCGAAGTCCCAACAAGTTGTGCAGTTTCTGAAATGTGAGCCTTCAGGCCATCACAATCTGCCCTCAGTCAGACTCAGATAGATTGCGCAACGTCCCCTTTCTACACGTAGACGGCTTGCTCACTGATACTACATGCACTGTCTGTGTGTCTGACTAGCAGTCATTCTTCACCAGGTGACGCTGCTATTGCCTGGATGGCAATAGGTCCTGGTGGTCATAATGTACACACACACAAAAAATATATATAGCACTTTTTCTGCTGCTGGTTGCTGTTTATTTTTATAGTATTACCTTTCCCACAGAGATATTGTAGTTTTCTCTTTATAGGTTTGCAATCAGTCTGAATCCACATTTTCTGCATCTTAACTACTATTTTATATGTTTGTTGCTAGCTCCAATAGAATCCAGAGTGGTCAGAAAACCATTTTTTGGCATATTATTGATTTGGCTCTCCTTCTGTGTATATGCTCATTTTCTTTGCAATTATTCATTTTGAACACATGTTACTTTTTCTTAGAAATTTTTGCAATGGCAGTAATGTTTACAGACATTGTTTGTGTTCCTGTTGAAGATGATATTATGATTTTTTCTTCAGGTACAGACCTTACATATAACGTTTACAGGCCAAGACCAGGTATAGTTCTTGATGACACAGAATACAAACCCACTAAGCCAACTATTGCAGCTGGGGAGATATTTGATGTTACAGTTACTGCAATACAGGGTCCTGGAGGAAGTGTGAACAGTGATGGAAGACCTCACAGACATCCAGGTTAGTAGTTCCTATGCTTGAGTAGTGTATCAACATTACATTCTGATTTCTTTGGGATATAATGGTTACGCATTTGTGAAAAAGGAGAAGGAGGATTTCAGGCAGAGATTCCACATGAATGAAGTTTTGTGCACATACTATATGGGTTGCACTATATGACCACTGTTACAGAGTCATATATGCATGAATTTATGGTCTTCAGTACCCATTTCAGAATCTTGTGTCACCTCCACTAGGTACATTGCTATCCTGCATCTGTGCACATAGATAATTATGAGACATTATTATAGGAGATTGTGTTCCAAGTCAAATCACCTGTTGTACCAACTGTATAAAGTCTGTTGTCAACACTTCAGACCAAATCACATCTCACAAATGATTGGTACATAGGGTGACATGGAGAGTGTGTGCACACTCATTTTCTATCTGTAGGAGTACATTCCTCTGATGTTACTAGAATGTCAACAGAAATAGTCGAACAATGCAATGGGTATCCTGCTATTTTCATTGTTCCCCAACAGATACCTGAGATTTATGGTAATATTAGGCTGTTCTTTCCAACACCATGGTGCACTGGGTTGCTACAAATATTGCTAACTATTACACTTGTGTCATTGCCCCACTACGTAGGTCAGTGCCTCCATTACAGACAACCACTGCTGCCAAGGCAAAGTTATCATGGAACACAATTCTTGGCTACTGGCTAAAATTCTGTTAGACTTTTTTCTAATGTTTTTTCATATTAACTGGGTAAACAGGTGATTTGATTTATTTATTTTTCCAGGAATCACCTCAAAATGATATAGGTTTCGTCATCATAATACAATAAAAATAAATGGCTCAAAACGTACATACACATAGAATAAATCAGTATATTTTCACTAGGATATGACAGGTGATCATTTGTGGTCTTGCTGAAGGAACCACCGTGGCATTTGCTTGAAATGATGTAGAAAAACCACAGAAAACATAAACCAGGATGGTCTGTCAGAGTAAACTATATCTTCTTAAAAATGATGCCAGTGTCTCTCCTCATCCATTTTTACAATATTCTTTGATTTACACACAGTTTTCACCAGATAACTTACTCTGAGATGGCAAAAGTCAAGGGGTGCCTCCTAATATCATGTTGGACCTCCTTTTGCTAGGCATAGTGCAGCAACTCAACATGGCATGGTCTCTTCAAGTGATTGGAAGTCCCCTGCAGTAATACTAAACCCTGCTGCCTCTATAGCCATCCATATTTGTGGAACTGTTGCCAGCACAGGATGTTGTGCATGAAGTGACCTCTCTATGATGTCCTATAAATGTTGATGGGACTCATGTTGGGTGATTTGGGTGGCCAAATAATTCACTTGAACTGTCCAGAATGTTCTTCAAACCCATCACAAACAATTGTGACCCATTGACATCCAGGAATGGCTGTAAATGATCTCCAAGAAGCCGAGCATAACCATTTCCAGTCAATGATGGGTTCAGCTGGACCACAGGATGCAGTCCAGTCCATGTGAACACAGCCCACACCATTATGGAGCCACTGACAGCTTGAATAGTGCCTTGTTGACATTTTGGGTCCATGGCTTCGTGGGGCCTCTACCACACTCAAACCCCACCATCAGCTCTCACCAACTGAAACTGCGACTCATCTGACTAGGTGAGTCATCTAAGATGCAACCAACATGATCACAAGCCTAGGAAAGGTGCTGCAGGTGATGACATGCTGTTAGCAAAGGCACTTGTTTCAGTTATCTGCTGCCATAGCCCATTGACACACCACACTATCCTAACAGATATGTTCATCGTACATCCCACATTGATCTCTGCTGTTATTTCATGCAGTCTTGCTTGTCTGTTAACACTGACAACTTTACACATTGTGTTGTCTGTGAGGAAGTTAGTGCCTGAAATTTAGTATTCTCGGTACATTCTTGACACTGTGGATCTTGGAATATTGAATTCGCTAATGATTTCCAAAATGGAATGTCCCATGCATCTAGCTCCAACTACCATTTCACATTCAAAGTCTGTTAATTCTCTTGTCAGAAATCTTTTCACATGAATCACCTGATTACAAATGACACCTCTGCCAATGCACTGCCCATTTATACCTTGAGTATGCAATACCACCACCATCTGTATATGTTTATGTCATTGTCCAAAGACTTTTTGTCACCTCAGTGTACAGTGTAAAACAGAGTTTTGCACTGCATCACTTCACTCACTAAAGTCACCTGTTTGTGACTCCTGGACAATGAGTATGTTGCTGTGACCCTTACATTTCCTCCAGTCTGTTTGGAAAACTGACTCCAGGCCCATAAACATGCAACTATACCCTATGCACATCTTGATGCCTTCCCCTCAATCCACTTGAAAAACTAAGTCCGCATCCCCCTAAGACAAGTGAGATGCTGAGCTCATGAGAATGACTAGACACTACTGTCATGCACTATAAATCTTAGTATATAATTTTCTTATAAAAGCATTACATTGAGATCATGGGTTGCAGGTGACAGTTTGTTGTAGTTGTCCCCTTTCATTACTAACCACTGCACTGAATCCTCTAAATAATCTTTAATTGTGCAGCATGTATTAATTATGAAAGAGGTTTCAGCTGCATTTTTGGACAGATGTATTTTAGTAATCTTTTTGACCTCCTTGGTCAGTTTATTATATAGTGTCATTTAACTGATCGAAAATGCTGTTTGGAGTATTTTGTTTGTTGTAAATGAAAGTCCAGACTGACTTTTGTTAAGTGATTATGTATAGAAATATTAATGAAATACTTAGTAATGTTTCTCATGATTTGCACAACAGTTTGGTAGATATACTCACTTGGCACAATAAGGACTTTTTTAAAAATAGATCTTTATAATGATCCTGATTACTATTCTGTTTATTATTTTCATGGCCCTTTTCTGCAGAATATTAGTTGTTTCCAAGTTTTGTGCGTTTGATCCCCAGGAAAGCATCTCATAGCTAAGAACTGAAAGTACATAGGAATAGGATGTCGTCAAAAGATGTTGGCTGTTATGGACTTGTGACAGAACCATAAGAGCATAACATACTGATGACATTCTTTTTGCTACTTTCTTTGGGTGTTCATTCCATGTTAAGTGACAATAAGTATTTGTCCCTAAAAGCTAAGTATTTGTTACACGATGGTCAGCAGCGTCAAAAGCCTTGTACAAGTCAGAATATGCCTGGAACACAGTCATCCATGTCAAGAGCTTAAATTATCATATTAGTGAACTCTGTAAAGATTGATATTGTATGTCTTCCACTTCAGAAACCAAATTGTGCTTTGCTGAAAAGGTTGTGTTTCTCCATCTAACTTATTGGTCTGTCTTTCATGATCGATTCAATTATTTTTGACAGTGTAGACAGTAGTGAAACTAGCCTGTGGTTTTCAATACTCTCCACATTACCTTTCTTTAGTAAGGGCACAACTTATGTGTGATAACTAATGCAGTGAAAACCAACTGGGAAAAGGAAACTGTGGAAGACCTCAAGAAACTGAACTTCTCCACAGAAGACATGTCAGACAGGGAAAAATACAGAGAAAAAATACAGAAAACAGAAATTTCAGCAAGCACCCAAAGAGAAGAAAATGCGAAAAAGTGGCCAGAAGAGAGATAGAAAAAACACACTGAATATATGAGGGTTTTTGGAAAGAAAAAAGAAACAGACAGAAGAAAATACCATGAAAATTGATTGTATTGTAGCACTGCCTTAAGGGGGAATTAACAACAACAACAATGAAAATAATAATAATAAAACATGGCTACTGTTGCACATTTATAAAACTGGCTTTTTTCTGTGCCGTGGCTCACCTCAAGTCTGTTGGTCTTATGAAGCTCACGCTGGCTGTGTGGTAACTGACAAGCTTTTGGGAGTTAGTTACCAATTGTACCACAAGGTAGAACTGCCTTCTGATCTATATTAATTTAATAATGAAATTGCTTTATTTGTGGTAATGTGTTTTACAAGTCTTCATACTTTAGTACATCATTTGGCAATATTCAGCTCAGAGCATAGTTTTTATATATTTGAAATGTAACTATAAGAACAAATGCAAATTTTACAATGATGACAGTATGTTGAGACAAAATATGTGTAATCCTGAAGTTTTATATGGTTGTTCTATAAATATCATTGTAACACAGATTTAATGAAAATTAATTACCATGTTTAGGAGAAATCCACTTATTGCTGCTATCCAAAAAGACAATAAAATCATGTTTTATAATTTAACTTTGAATGTTTGTAATTCTGAAGTGTGTTTGTCGCTTGGTTCTGGGGGTGGGGGCAGAGGGCAAACCATACCACTGCCCAGATGGCAGGTTTTTAGGGGTGGCAAGATCTTAAATTTTAATATGGTTCCGAAAAGATGAATTAAACAAGACAATGAAAGTTTCACGTAAATGAATAAATGTGTGAATAAGTTGAAAATATGAGTCGTTCGTAAAATGTAGTGTCTTACTGGAAAATGTCTTTGATACTGTGAGACAGGTGAGAAATGAAGCACTGGAATTGGTTATTTTGGGTGTATCTTTCAAAATAGCAAAGCTTGCTAGTATTAGTGTTTCCACCTCAGTTTCTACCATGCACCTACACAACTCTTAAAATGTACCTAAGTCAGCATGGAAGCTCCTACAACTGTGGAAACCTTTGTATTATAAATAAATAAAAATAAATGTCAGCATATGATGCCCTAACAGTTCCTAAACACCCCACCTTAAACACCTGTAGCAGTATCACTGAGAAAAACACTTTGAAACAGATGAATAAAGAATAAGTAAAATATGCAATGCACACCACATTCCATAATCTTTTGGATCCACAAGTTACGATTAGAATGTCATTTACATGTGGGTAGATGCATGCCTCTATCCCCCACTACTCCCTCTCATCTGGGTCTGCCATTAATATACCATTTGCACTGCTCTTCTTCTTGCCACACACATCTAAATTAATTTTTTGTGCATTGTTTGTAACTTCTTTTCACTTCTTCCTCATTCCCTTTTCTTTCTTGATTATGGAGCCATAATGAACAGAATGATGCCACAAAGGCATCAGTTTATGCAGTTTAATTCTCTTATTTGGTGAGAAAAAAATCTGATTCCTTTTCTGTGGCTACATGGTGCTGGGTAGTCTTGAATGGGCATACACTGATGAGTCCAAATATTATGACCACCTGCTTAATGGTTTGTTTGTCTGTATTGCAAGGAAAATACCTCAGTAATTCTGCATATCACAGATCCAACAATTTGTTGGTAGATTTGTGGAGGTATGCGGCATTAGATGTCTACACTCAGGACACATAATTTGCATAAATAATGGGTCACTGATTTGCGTACACAGTGATGGTGCCCAATAGCGACCCAGATAAGTTCCATAGGATTTACATCAGGTGAATTTAATTGCTAAGATATCAACATGAGTTCACTATAATGCCCCTCAATCCACTGTAACATATTCTGGCTCTGAGACAAGGACAATTATAATGCTGAAAGATGACATCACCATCGGGGAAGACATCAAACATGAATGGATGATGCAAGTGGTTTGCAGCTGTCAGTGTGTCTTCAATTACTACCAAAAGTCCCATGCAAGTGCAGGAGAGTGTCTCCCATAGCATAATGCTGCAACTGCCAGCCTCCGTCCATGGCACACTGCACATTTCAAGCTGCCATTCATCTCAGTGATGGCACTTGTGGAGATGACCATTGACCTAGTTTAGCATAAATGTGGTTCACCCAAAGAGCCAACATGTTTCCTTTGATTGAAGGTCAAATCCTGATGGCTCCATACCCTCTGCAATTGTAATTGATGAAGTCGTTGGGTCAACATGTGAATTCATAGGGGTGGTTTGGTTGTGGAGCTCCATGTTCAACAGTGTATGATGAACAGTGTGCTCTGAAACATTTGTGTGCACCAGCATTGTGTTCATTCAGAAGAGATGCCACAGATCACCATCTATCGTTCTTTACAGAGCAGACAAGCCTTCGAACCTCACATTCTGTGAAGAGTCGTGGACGTCCAACCATTTAACTCCTGATGGTAGTTTAATTGTCAATCTACCTCTTTCTGTAGATGCTCGTGACAGTAGCATGTGAACATACTCATCCACAGTCTTTGCTAGGGTGGTCCCCCATCTGTCTCTGCTGCACATATGTAGTTTTCATAGCATGTTACATGCCCGCAACATCACCAGATGGAATCCAACTGCGCGGTGGGCATTGGTCATAATGTTCTGTCTTATCAATGTATATCTGCTCTAACACTGAAGCCATTGGGTAAAACAAGATTGGAATGTAGGGTTGATGCAGTTGCTGCTCTTAAGTATAACATGGGAGAAGTCTATAATACATTGGTTGAAATAACTGGACAGAATGGTTGCACATGAGGTTGGGAGATGGGCAAACCTTAGCCGTAATTTTTCATTTCTTTGTTCAGTGGTGATATTCTATGATACACTACACCACATCATTTTTGCAGCAAAAGCACTCAAAGTACACTAAATGACAGTTACTTATGGAGAAATTGAACTTGCTGAGGAACAACAGCCACTTACTATGAAAGAGGTAACACTCAACCAGTGATAGTAAAAGGAAATGTAGAAGGTAGGACGTGTTAACTACAGCAAAGCCTGTGTACGAGTGCTCTGTATGCATTTGACAGTTCATACAGTACAGTGTTTGATGAAGATTGTTGTTGTAACTAGTAGTGCAACATTCTGTTTGTTATGGCAACGTGTCTGCAAGACATCCTTTGAGTACTTATGATAGTGAACAAGCAGTTGAATGCTCAAAGATGGTCAAGGTGTCACTACTGTTGCCACAGTAGTGGGAGTGTCTAAAAGTGTCATCTCGCAATTAAAAAAGGCTGCTGAAGGTGGAAAATGTTATGGGAAAGCATACTGGTGGTTGTAGATGGATAACCACACTGTAAGATGATTTATACATAGCCTTAGTGGCAAAAAGGAATACACATCTCGGTCCTAGGCAGATTGCTGCAGACCTTGTAACCACTAACCATACACCTGTCTCTACCAGAACTGTTTTTCAGCAATTAAATCAGGCTAGCATGTATGCTTGGGACCCTGTTAAATGCATCCCACTACAAACACACCATTGATGAGAAAGAGTTTATTGGTGTTGGGAGCATGCTGGTTGTGTTCAACGACAGCGATCCAGAGTGATGTTCTCTAACAAATATCACTTTACTGTGGCAAGGGAATCTGGCTACCAGTTGCTGTGGAGAGAGAGGGGAGCATGTTATACAGCACATAAAGTTCATAACTGTCATCGGTATGGCAAAGGCATTATGGTGTTGCCAGGCATTATGCACAATGGTGGAACACTGTTACATATCTTTGCACAAGGTACTATTACAACACAGCAGTATTGTAGGGAGATTATTCTGGACCATATCCATCAGTTTATGGGTGTGGTATGCCCCATATTTCTGTTTGTGGATGACAGTGCCCACCCATACAGGAGTGCTGAAGTGTCCAACAAACTGAAGAGTGAATATATTGAATGTTCGGAATTGCCTGTACACTCCCCAGACTTAAATGCTATAGACATATAGCATAGCTGGGATGCTCTTGGCAGCAGTGTTTCTCAACTGATACCCCTCCTCGAACTGTGCAATAACTGAAAACCACCTTGAAAGAAGAGTGTGTATCAAACACTAATATTATTTACATCTATTATCCTGCTTTCCCATGAGGTGAAATCTATTTTTCATTATAAATATACCACTCCACCTCCATTATGTATGTCCTGTGTTGTCAATCATAGCCTGTGATTATTCCTGTCCAAGCATATCCCTGTTTCTTAGCAATTGGCAAGCAGTGCGTCACCACAGATATATTGAAAACTATTGACTTGCTCAGAAAGACAACAGAGTTTTTCACAAACTATCTGGAGGACTTCAAATTCTGAGATTACCCACTATTTGCTAAGGAACTGACAACTCAGTATAGAAAACCCAGTAGATGGTACAATGCAGAAACAAAAGAGACTGAAGAGGAGACATTTCCAGTATGAGGAAGAAGATGAAAAAATTCAAGATCCACAAATGCAGTGCAAAACAGATGTTTACATTAAAGTATTTGATGTGCACTCAGTGGGAGCTTTCAACAGCTCATAAGTCACAGTGATGTTTTTTAGTGACATGTCACCTGTCATTGTAAGTGCCATTTGTTTCAAACTGTTCTGCAGTTTTAATCATGAACAGGCTACGAACATCAGTCTTATCAGTTTTAAAGATGGACTTTAATTGGTCTCAGTGTTAGCAAAGCCTGGTAGCACACCAAGTGAAACTGTAAATCTCATATGTGAGTATAGTTTTGTGCCCAATGTAAACGTAACCCCATGAATTTTGCCAACACAACCAGTGACAGTGTCAAATGGGAAAAGAAGTTTTTCAACGCTTAAACTGGTTAAGACAAACCTGAGGTTGACAATGGATCAGGCACAACTGTGGGGGCTGGCAATGGTGTCAATTGGACATGAGAGCTTGCTGAATGTTTGGATTTCAACGAAGTCATACAGGAGTTTGCTGATACCAAAGCAAGAAAAATATCTGTAATATAAGGCAAGCACATAAACATGTATTCATAATTAATTTTAGTTTTGATTTATTTATGTATGTCATGCATTTTAATTCATTTACTTAATAAAGATTTGTTGCAGGTAAGCCTACAATTGTTTTGTCTAACAATGAAATAAGTTGCCAAATGTCACCTACCTGTGCAAACCCAATGTTGGAGGTACTATTTCACGTACTATAGTATGTTTACTTTTCGTTGTTTGCTGAGACCCATAGTTCTGTTGGGAATCCATTGACATAGTTTGAAACATTTCGTGCCTGTTGCAGTTTTACCATCATATGCAATCTGCAGCTGTTCAGCACTGCAGTGAACAGTTGTTCAGTGTGCAGTGAACAACTGTGCATTTCTTTCTTTGTCTTTGTGCTGTGCTATGAATATATAGTACATGTGAAGATAAATGTGTATACATGTGAAGATAAATCTGCATATAAATATGTGCTTTCACAAAACCTGTCTTGCACTAGTATTGTGAGAACTCTACTCGCCTACACTCTCCTCGGCAATTGTGGTGCTCATCCTTCTTCACTGCATGCTCCTTGCTGCTCAGGAAATGAGAAAAAGCAAACAGATTTTAGTTATATACTCCAAGAGTGATACAACTTCATTCTGGTTGATGTAATCAATTTTTGAGTTGCAATTGATGATATTATACACTATAAACATTTGGTTTCTGCTTCACTGACTGGTATCCTATACCTGGCTCTGGCCTTAAATACTCATTCACATCAAACATGTGTATGAGTAAGTGTGATGCATGAAAGTAAGACATCATAGATGAATGACATTGTGAGAAATGTTGACCATGTCTGAATATGCAAGGTGGGGGGCAGTGGTGGCGCTTGAAATTTCCGCACAAGGTGGCAAAACCACAGAGCCAGCCATGTTCATTGTTTCTGTGGCATACTTATTTGTTATGATAAATGAATCATTATAATATTTTACAAAGAACAACCTTAAATGAATGGTAAGTGAATATAAAAGAATAAGTCAGTCTCATTTTGAAGAGTTTTAAAGTGAAGATGTAATTATATTTTTCTTGGAAAAAGAGAAATACTTTGATTTGTATTTTTTGGACCTCCACTGCTCTTGTAAGACAGAGATCATTATTTGACATTTAGAGACCAGAACCTAATAAGAATTGTTTATCTGATCTGATACTCAATAGATTAAATCTGACAGCATCATACCATTATCAAAAATCTGAAATAAACACCTATGTATTAAAAATATTAACTCGAATAGTAACTGATAGCAGAATATTTATAATGCCATTCCTTAAAGATAGTTTTATGTACAAAAAGTGTTTGAAGAATCCATAATTTTATAGCAACAAGTGAAAAACTAGTCATAATACTGTGCATCACTAAGATGTAAACAGATTGAGAGGGGGGGGGCGGGGGGGGGGGGGGGAATTACAGTTTGTGTGATGTACTCAGTGACTGAATGATTCTACCTTTTCGTTCCAGCAGTAATCACTTATTGGATTAGTTTTTTTATTGGTGTCACTTATTCTTTTCTTCCATTTATTAATGTGTGTACTTCCAATCCAAAATTTCAATAATTTCTTATATTTTTATTACTTTGTCAGTTATTAATTGCATTCTTTCTCTCTATGATCAGAAACTGGTGATGTCTCAGTTATAACTATGCCACAAGAAGGACAACACTTTGTGTCAATAGATGGAAAGCGTACATACATAAACTTGTTTGGTAGCACTACAGATTCTCACAGTGTAGCACCTAGCAGAGTCCACCAATTCCCAGGGTAAGTGTGCAGTACTACATATCTAGCAACAGTAATCTTATTATAGTCACTATAAATGTAACATTTCCCATATAACAAATTAGAATACAATTGTAACTTGTCAAAACAGATTAGCTTTATATTTTTGATCAGCTTCCCATTTTTTTTCTTAATGAGCCATTAAACTAAATTTACTGCATGTGGGACTGTGGCAGGAATTTCCTGGCTGATTGACAGATCTCTTCGTACAAAAAGTAGCACATATACAGTGCTCCCAGGAGGAATGGTCAATATTCAGATATATGATAGGAACAATTATTTGAAACAAAAAGCTTCATATGAATGTATGCCCTACTCTGCATGGTTCCTGATAGAACACATCTAATGTACATTGTTATTTATTTTCTGTGTTATTCAACACATTGTCAGGTTCACACATGTACTCATGTACAACTGTTAGTAATCATTACAACATACACTTCACAAAGTATCAATTGAAAAAATACATATTTTTAACACATTCACCTCTAAGCATTATTGTACATGTCACATTACACCTGTTATACAGTTCACAATAAATGTTCTAATTTCCTGTCATCAACTTCAGTGCATTTGTGCACTCTTGGGAGAATGTGTTGTGTTGCTTGTCTGACTGCCTCTGCGCATTCCCTAACGAAGGAACCAGTGTCCATGATGCGATGAAGCAGTTCATCTTGCATGTTCATCTTTTGTTTGTACACCTCACAAGGGGAGGGTCTGACATGTGTTCACCAGTTTTTCAAGTTTTGCAAAGATATTCTATATTTTAAATAAAGAGACACATTTTTTGGTTGCATGATAGACACTCCCTAATTTTTGAAAAAATCTTGGTCATAGTTGATGACAAGAAATCATATTTTCAATGCTATACATCAAACGACCATCTACATACAACCATTTTTTATATAATGTGGAGTCCAAAGTTAACAATGTTCAGGTTGTTAACATTTTTGTGTTTTCATGCTGTAGCCTGGGTATCCGTCATTCAGTGTGTCGAGCAGAGTGAGGTTGGTTGTTGAGAGGTCAAGGCACTACGCTATCAAACTGCTAGTCCATGTTTGATTCACCATCATGGCATTTTCTTCACTTGATATTATTTTGGTGTGTCTGATAATATTTTGATAACTGGAATACTTGGCTTTGTCTTTTTTGAAGCAAAACATCAGGAAGTGTGATTTGCAATCAAATAAATATATATTACAGTGGACTCATAGTTGCTTTCATCATGATACATTGTACAAAAATACGCCTAAAATATATTATTGCAAAATTCTAACTGATCGTCTGTTCGTGAACTGTCTCACAATCATTGGGGTGAAACTTACAATAGAAACAGGCAAAACATAAATGTTTCTCACACCATTTGTAACACATGAACAAAATCTTACTTCATTGACATGTTTTCCAGTACATTGTTCATGGGCAACATATCAGATTGATGTTGCTAAAAAACAGATTAATCAGATTTCAGTCTTGATACATACCAAAAATATAAAAGCATATCTTGAAATACAGAAGTGGACATCTGGTTATGGACCAATGCATGAATTTTGATAGCATCCACCCTGTCTTGTAATTCTCTGCTCTGTTATGATGCCACATGATTTTGAAGTCATGTGATGAAATTCTGTACCTGTTGAAAAAGTAATGTCACATGGTTAACATAGAGAGAAACGTTTTGGTAGTATTACTTTCACAGTGCAGGTTGGTAGAGCATCACCATTTATGAAGATCCTTACTGTGCATCGTGTGTCATGATGACAATAATTGTCAACACATAATAATACTTATTTGATTATTAATCACACATCCCTATATTGCACTTCAAAAAAAGGAAGTAAGGGTTCCCATTATCAGAATATTATCAAATACTCAAATACACTGAAAAAACATCTAATGAAGAAAGAAGCCACCATCAAGAATCAAACATGGACCAGCAGTCTGGTAGTCTAATGCCTTGAATGGTTAACTGCTGTCCTTGTGCTCTTAGACACAATGAATGATGTGTAGCCAAGCTATAGTGTGAAAACACAAAAATGTTAATAACTTAAACATTGTTAACATTGGATCCCATATTACATTAATAAAAAGTGTTTGTTTTTAGATGATCTTTTGCTGTATAACATTGAAAGCATGATTTTACAGCATCAACTTTGACCGTGATTTTTTAAAAAAATTAGAGAGTGTTTAGCAAAAAGCCAAAATGTGTTTCTTTATTTAAAATGTACAGCACCTTTGCAAAACTTGATAAAAATTGGTGGCCCACATGTCAAACCCTCCCCTTGTCAGATTTCATCAAACCCCATAAACAAAAATCTAATGGCATAAGGTCTGGTGATCTTGGTGGCCAGTTAATTGAACTACCATAACCAATCTAGCAGGTAGGTTAAGTGCATTTGAGGTGTGACCTCACAAGTGTGGTAGAATGTGGAGGAGCTCCATCATACTGGAAGTACATTGCAGTTCATGTGGCCAAAGGAACATCCTTATGGTGTTCAACAAACAAATTTTACAAAAATGCAAGTAGTTCTGTCCGGTCATTTGCTCTTCTAAAATGACTGGACCTATCAGCTTGTTACTGTTCATGCTGAAACAACCACTGACCAAAAAATGAACTTGGAAATTGGTTTCTACTGGAATGTGTGGATTTTCCTTCCACTATTAATGATTATTACATGTGTTATTGATTACATACATTGTAAATATGGTTCTACTAGTGAATAGTGTTAATGGAAGCAAATTACAATTTTCATTTAACCAGCAACAAAATTCAAGTCATGTGGCACTGTAGCCAATGTGAAGATTGTGGACATGTTGTATGTGAAATGAGTACAAGTTTTTTTGCATGCAATGTTTGCCATGCATTCATGGGACATTTATGCATGCAGAAAGTCACTATGTGTAGTTGTAGGACTACACCGCACCATTTCAACAATGTGTAACTGTTCTTGCATGGTTGTTGAACTACATGTTCAGAAGAAAAATGGGAACTTTGAAGAATACTTGCATCATGCAGTGTTCTTAACACACACACACACACACACACACACACACACACACACACACACACACACGGCCACATTGTCATGGCTAACTACATTGTACTGGCACTGCAAGTCAGCTGGGGTGAATGGTTGTATCGGGTGGAATGAGTGGAGTAGAAAGGAGTTGGGGCAGAAGTTTTACAGGAAAGGTGGCTGATGTCCAGGATGAAGATGCAGCAAGCGCACACAATTGGAGTATGGCATTAGTGAGCTTGCTGTGGCATAAGCAGGTGGAGTTATGTGTAGCACCTAATTATGTGGAGGAGTGAACTAGGAGTGGGAGATAAAACAGAGGAGAAGGGAGATTTCAGGACTGAAGAAAGTGTTGAAGAACTGTTCCCATTGATATAGTTCAGAGAAGATGGTGATGATGTGAACAAATGACATGGTTTGTGAAACAGCCATTTAAGTCAAGTATGCTGTGACCAGCTGTATGTTCTGCTACTGGGTGGTCAGCTGAGCACTTGGCTACAATTTGGTTGTGACAACTCATTTGGATGGACAGTTGCTTGGTACTCGCATCTACATAGAAGGCTGTATAGAAGTTACAGCAGAGCTGGTACATGATATACGAACATTCAATAATCACACATCCAAATGGCGTTACTTATGGTATTTATTTATGTTTAAATGTAAATTATCATGGAAAAAAGAATAACATTTGGAAATGTCATTTGTTTTAGATTTGCTGTACCTGAAGATCAACCAACAACACCTTCACATCAAGTACTGAGCAGACGTCCATTTACAAGACGACCTACTCAGACTCCAGTGAGGTGAGAAACTTTTGATCACTACTCCATAAAGCAAAACTCCTGTACTCACTGTAGTTTATAGCTTTTTTTTGTTCCTTCACTCACATGTGATCGAGTATGAGAATAATTTTGTGCTACATTAGAATACAGGGTGTTCCAGGAGGAATGGTCAGTATTTAGGGATATGACATGAATAATCATTCAAAGCAAAACATTCCAGTAAACATGTGCTCAAAAATGCATACCTTAAGAGTTATGAGCACTTCTTCATCTTTGACAGTGTGAAACAAATCTCCTATACTGTAAGCTCTTTGCTTTCCTTATTTTGAGAGGGGGTAGTATGGACCAAAACAAGGAAAAATGTCTAACAATCAGGGTCTCTAAAAGTGTATACCTAAGAGGTTTGAGCACTTGTTCATCCCCACTACTGTGAAACATATCTCTTCTGCCAAACAAGTGCTTGTAGGTCTTAAGGTATGCATTTTAGATCCCATGTTCATGAAACAATTTTTTTGTGTTTTGGTCCATACTACCTCCTCCCCAAATTTGGAAAGCAAAGAGCTTGCAATAGAAAAGATTTGTTTCACAGTATTGAATATGAAGAAGAGCTCATAACTCCTAATGTGTGGTATACATTTTAGAGCTCATATTTACTATACTTTTTTTGCTTTGAATGATGGTTTCTCTCATATCCATCAGTCTTGACCATTACTTCTGTGACACTGTGTATGAAGTGAACCTCATGCTGCTTTCATAGTCTCTTGTGTCTCTTCTGAAAGTCTATAAAATTCCTAAAAGAAACTAAGAAACTAGTTGGATTTAGTGTATGCTGAAATTATCAGTAAAGCAGTAGTAAAACAATAGTTTCACAAAATGGTAATAAATGAAATAGAATTGCACCTATGAGCTATTTAAAGAGTGTGATCAGTTCTGTATCTATGTGCACATCTTTTTTTAAGTTTATCTAAATTACAGGTAGAAGTCTTATGTTCAGCATAATTTCAAGTCTATATCTGGATCACAATAACAAAGTTATTGTCAGTTAGACACAGAAAGGTGCAGTTATCTGTACACTAACATGGCTGTGGCAGCAACAGCAGTGCATTTCAGTTCAGCATATTTTCATATATTTTCTGTTAACCTGTGGCACTGAGTTTGCCTTATCACTTTGATACTCACTTTTGCTATTAGCTACAGGCATTCTTTTCTATATTATAAAAATCAGCACAAAGAAACAAAGCATATGATGAAAATGAATCACAGCAGTAATGTAGCAGTCATAATTGTTATCTGCAGAATAATATGACAACAGTGAAGAAAATGGAAGGCATGGCCTAGTTTCTTCTCTGGTTGGTTGTTAGTGTGATAGCTCTTCTGTCAACAGCCATCATTCAGTCAAGCACATTATTACACTGGTCCAGATATAGAGATGTAGGTCTGTGTACCATTTTATTATGAGTGCACATGACTGATAGCTGCAATATACAGTTTATCTTTGGATAGTATCTTATTTAACAGAAAGAATAGGTCATGAGCGATTGCAACAAAGTAAACTTTTAGTTATGTAGCATGCATGATTCAACTTAATGATTTAGCTACCTTGTTTAGCATGCCCTCTCTTTTCATACTTGATTGTTTATCTTATGCTTCATTGATGCATTTGTATTGTATAACTGACTGGAGCATTGCAAGATAGGAACACGTCTTTGGAGAAGACTGTATTGATTTCCAAGTTCACATGCCCTGTGATGTTAGATTTCAAAGCTTCTCTATAATCACTCCAGATGCCTATCCTTATAGCATGTGTCAAAACACAATGCCCAGTATTTTTCAACACCTTGTCAAATTGATTAAATTATACCTATGTATATAACAATATTCTTACTTTCAGTAGAGTACTAAACCATCATATAAAAATTAGAAAAAAAGGAATGGGAATTTCTTTTTGTTTGCTATGAAATCAAAAGCCTGGAAGAGGCTATTTCTGAAGTGGTGTATGTGATGTTTCTACAAGCATGTGTTCATATTATCTGCTTATTCTGACATTATAATCTGAAAAATTTTAATGTGAATTTCTGCAATTTTCTTGAGAATGTTGAACAACATCATAATCAAAAGTTTGTTCTTACATGGCTATTTCTTTTACTTTTTGTAGGATTGACACATGCATTGTTGGAGATGATTCAACTTGTGATGCTGCACAGAATGAGATATGTCGAACAGAACAAGGTGTATCATCATGCCACTGTCGACCAGGATTCAGCCGACGCAAACATCGTGAACCATGTAGAAGTGAGTTATTGTGTAAAGCTACAGTTGTTTAATACTGATTTTTTTCAGGTGTTGAGATCTAAGTCCTTATTAACAGCTGTATCAGATCTGTGGTGATTGTGAGGATAATTAGCCAAAAGAAATTTAAAACTGAATTATTTGTTATCTAGCTGACTAGATTACTTCGTTTCAAACATCTTAAGTGAATCAAGGGTGTACATGGTAAGGATAGAGCTCTTCAGAGTGATAGGACTGACATGGACATAATTAATGTATAAAAACTGAAGATCTCACAGCACTGAATTGCTGAATAAAAATATGGATTCCTCAAAATCATATTAACCAGTCCCACTTTAGGGAAAAAAAGTATTAGAAAAAGGAACCCACCACCAGGCTCTAAGAAGAAAAACAGTAAATATTTATTGTATTCTGACAGTTTGCATGGAAAAAATGTATTTGTATATATGTCACCAAGGAGAAACCATTTTGTAGTTTGCAGAATGAATTTTCGCTGTGCAGGAGAGTGTGTACTGATTTGGAACTTTCTGGCAGATCACAACTGTTTACCAGACTGGGACTCGAATTTGGAATCTTTGCCTTTTGTGGGCAAGTGCTCTACTAACTGAGTTTTACTTGGATAGCTTTTTGGTAGAGGACTTGCCCACAAAAGGCAAAAATTCCAGAAATTAAGCAATACACATGCTTGATCAATCAAGTAGATCAGCAGCAACTGTCTATCAAAATTTCAAATCTTTGCCTTGGAGAGTACTCGTTGTTCTCAAAACATTTACTGTGGTTAGTGGGCTAATGTGAATAAATGTCCCTCATATCCATACAGATCAGCTTACTAATATTGTTAATTTTATGGCTGGCCATTCCACTGTTTCACTATGGCAGCAACAGTGATTCCGTTTTATGCTTATATCAACAAGGGAAAAATTATTCATTGATATTGTTTTATTATTATCAAGTAAGGAAAATGTAATAACTTAATGGTTTATATTTACATTCTCTGAACTCTGCAGTGTCCAGGATAGTCAGGGTGGTCTACAGGAGATCTTTCTCTGTGAAAGATGGTAAGCACAGCACCAACCGAAGCATGTGACTTTTTCTTTATTTTCTCTGCAGTCACAGTTCACATACCTGTGTTCAAGCAACATTGCCTTACGATGTCCTTGAATCCTACTACATTTAAATATAGTCTGTGCTGCACCTCCCACACCAGTCAGCTTTCATTTCATCCAGTGAGCAGTATTCGCCTGCTGAAGTGAGGTGTCTTCTTCTTTCCTAGTTATATTGTGGCCTTCTCAGTGGGGATGATAATATATTTAGTTGATTTCAGGAAGCTTTTTTGGAACATAAACTGATGCTGAGAAGGGAGGTGACCATGAAGTGGGTGTGCTCTGCCTCTTTTCTTACTGGCAGCCACTTCCTGCTTACAGAGGATGGCATTATTTTAGTTATGGGATTATGGTTTATCATTTGGAGTAGGCTTGATGCAACCTGTAACAAGCTAAGATATTTGGTTGAGATCTGTCTCTACTGCCTGAGATTAGGGAAGAGAGAGAGAGAGAGAGAGAGAGAGAGAGAGAAACATAGAAGCGCGCGCGCACACACACACACACACACACACACACACACACACACATTCATGCACGCACACACGTACAGTGCCATTGCTGACGTACAAATTGTCTGTAGGTGTAACCTTAACTGCAAGTTTGTAAACAAGATTTTTTTGAGTAGAGATTTTCATTTTTCTACACATAGTGTGTTTCTGCCAAGCATTATGCCTAGGTACTTCAAAATGTATCATTATTTTTGTTGGTTTTCTTACCATTCTATATAGAAGTCACATCATGTTCTTCTGTTCCATAGATGAAAGGCAAAGATTTATGTCATTGAATGGTGAGATGTTAGTCTGTTCCTGTTAAAATGACTTGAAGTGTTTCTAAGGGCAGTTATGGAATTTCTGCTCACACATTCAAAGTTTGTGCCCTGGGCAGCTAAGGCTAGGTCATCTGCATACAAGAAGCTTCTTCTTTTTGGATTCCGCAGTGTGTATGTTGATGAAAATTTTAACCGAAAATCTTTCCTGTGGCTGGCAATTTTTCTATACTCTCTCGGAACTGTCAGATGATGTCATGGGAGTAAATGTCAGTGGACTGTACACAGTGGGTGGGTATGGTCCAGTGTTTGCCAATGTGACACTGCAGTTGGAAGGTGCTGACAGGTGTGAATATTACTGAACTGTCAGTTTAATAAGTAATGGCTGCAAAATACTAACACAAATTATTTACAGAACAATGGAAAAACTGGAAGAAGCCAACTTTAGTGAAGATCAGCTTGGATTACAGGGAACTCTAGGAACATGTGAGGCAATAATGACCCTACGACTTATCTTAGAAGATAAGTTAAGGGAAGACTAACCTATATTTGTAGCATTTGTAGACTTAGAGAAATATTTTGACAGTGTTGGATGGAATATTCTCTTTTAAATTGTGAAGGTATCAGTGGTAAAATACAGGGAGCAAAAAGCTATTTACAACATGTACACAAATCAGATGGCAGTCACAAGAGTTGATGGGCATGAAAGGGAATCAGTGGTTGAGAAGAGAGTGAGGCAGGGTTGTAGCCTATCCCTGAAGTTATTCTGTCTGTTACACTGAGCAAGCAGTAAAGGAAACCAAAGAAAATTTTGGAGTATGGATTAAAGTTTAGGGAGAAGAATTGAGATTTGTCAATGACATTGCAATTCTGTCAGAGACAGCAAAGGACTTAGAAGAGCAATTGAGTGGAATGGACAGTGTCTTGCAAGAAGGATATCAGATGGACATCAACAAAAGCAAAACAAAAATAATGGGATGAAGTTGATTTAAACCAGGTGATGTTGAGGGAATTAGATCAGCAAATGAGACATTTAAAGTAGTAGATGAGGTTTGCTATTTGGGCAGCAAAATACCTGATGATGAACAAAGTAGAGAGGATATAAAATACAGGCTGGCAATGGCAAGAAAAGTGTTTCTGAAAAAGAGAAATTTGTTAAAATTGAATATAGATGTGAATGTTAGGAAACCTTTTGTGAAAGTACCATATTTGTGTGGAGTGTAGCCATGTACGGATGTGAAACACATAAGATAAACAGTTTAGACAAAAAGAAAATAGAAGCTTTTGTAATGTGATGCTTCAGATGAATGCGGAAGATTAGATGGGTAGATGACGTAACTAATGAGGAGACCAAGAGATGAATACAAGAAGGAGATTAAGAATGGTATAAGTTGCAGTAGTTATTTGGAGCTTAAGAGGCTTAAGCTGATGACAATAACAACAGCAACACCACTGTTGTTAGTCACCAGTTACTGGTTGTCTTCTCCTGACATATCAAATAAGTTAGGGAATGCAGCTGGGTATTGTCATCAACAAACATCGATATTTCAACATTTGTGCCTTGAAAATGAGGTTTTCACCTGCTGAAATTTTGTCAGTTGTCAAGGATGTTACATGGATGCATTCCTTTAAGTTATCTGAACACTATTTATATGTGTTGATTTCAGAAATTAGTGAGTATCCTGATTCTGGAAACCACATTCTGAGGTTTGTATATCGAAGTGATCCAATAGCCTTTGATTTATAGTTATGACTGCAATTTTCTATCTCTCGTAAAAATGTGCGCTATATGCATATTCTATTGAACAAAGATGGCTCTTCTGCATTTGTGGTGGAGCCTTTGGTGCTGTGTCTTTTATCTTCACTGAAATATCAGTTGTCATCCTGAAAGTGATCCAGATGATGTTCCTGGCCTCTGGTGTGAAAGGTTTAGCTAGCATTACTGTCTTTGATGTGGAATGCCCAAATGCTCCATAGATTCACATTCTCAAGTGGGTTGCAGTTTTTGAGGGAACACCTTTCTTAAATGCACTAGTGTACAACCACAGTACTGTGGGTTGAACATATTCTCCTTAGATTCTAATTATTTTGATGAATAACTCCTCATTTTATAAGTTTGAGGCCGTATTACTTTTTCTTTGTTTTATTTGTTCTTTTATGTATTGTCAAGTATCATTTATCTGACTGGTTTTTCAGGAATTGTGTCTATGGTCTTGTCCCTGCGAGTTGACCGCATGTATGATAAGCGAATTACATGGAATGATGATCTGAGAGACAAAAATTCTGATGAATATCAGCAGTTGCAGTGGGAAGCTAGCCAAGCCGTGAGTAGATTGTGTTGTTTATCACTTGGTATGCAGTTCTGAAACACAACTAAAAAGTAGTATGTGAACATGGATTTTGGCACAGTGGTAGAAATTTATTCTGAATTTCTGTATATACTATACAGTTTTTGCTGTGTTTCAAAATAATTTTATACTAAATCATAAAGTATTACATTTCTTTGTAGTCTTTTTAGTCTTGAATGGACTCTGAAGTTTCAGAGTAATGTTGCATTATTAAATGGTATGACCCTCCATGGGCACATGACACTCACTTGATGAACAATCAAAATGATTAATTAATTTTAAAATAATCGTATGTTTTAATGAGGCATTCATCAATGGATTCAACAATATGGGCTGAATGTAGTTCGAATAAATAAACCAATTACAAGTAGAAATATAATAATGGAAAATCCTGTTTAGGTTTGGTTAGGTGGAGTAAAAGTAACAACCCACTGAATAGTAGAGGTGTTGAGTCATCACAAGGCTTATAAAAATAACTGGATTAAATAAATAATCTCCCCCTCCCCCCTCCCCCCACACACACACACTTGTACAGTGTAGACATACATGTGTGTGTGGTGGTGGTGGTGTGTGTGTGTGTGTGTGTGTGTGTGTGTGTGTGTGTGTGTGTGTAGTTTTCAGTCTTATTTATCTGTCTTTTGATGATTCATTTCCTCACACCTCAGTGAGTTGTTTATCTAAACTCCTTAAATTATTTAATAACAGTAGGCAGTCAGTTCTTACTACTAACCCATTGACTTGTATCCCATAAGACTTCACATTGATTGAGATGAACATTTTCTGCCCATCACTGCCGAAAGTGCCAGTTTCTTATTGAGAAAGACTGACACTCTGCCATGAGTTAAATATTTCTATGTTGCTTTCAAATAACTCCAGTTACGTGGTGGCATAACTTAGTCTGTCATGTAAAGTCACTGAAATTATTTTGTCATTGGTATCGAATATGAGCTAGTGTGCTTCATACAATAAGGATGTAATTTATGCATGTACTTGCAAGCACTGATTTATTTAATTTTCTTAACTTTATTGTCATGTTGTGCTGCAGATTATCATTAGGTATGGACATTTGAAATTATTGCATGCTCTTTAATTGACAGCAAATAATGTCACTCACACTTTAAAAGATATGAGCAAGCATTTTTTATTGGTTTGTCTGAGGAATTACTCCACACAACCACTTTAAAGTACAACAGTAATGAAAACTACAATGTGCTTTCAATAATAACAAAAATCATACTTTTGCGAATCAAATACTTTTTTATCTGTCCAAAAGCAACAGATATGCACCAATTGAGACTGTGTTTTGGTCTAATGAACTCATTATCAAGATGATATTAACCTTTAATCTTTCTTCCTTTTCTTGCTAATGTAATTCCTATCTAAATAATGGTATCTTCTTTAAAGTACTAACCCATACCTTTTTGTATGGTATTTCCCTGTAGATAAAGTATTGTGATATTGTGAAGTATGCTTGGAATACTAATTTTGCGTAGCCATTCCCAGACTTTTTGGCTTCAGTTCCATAGTTATTTTGAACACCTCTTTTCTGCAGAACCCTTAAGGTAATTTAAATTATTGTTTCTTCCCCTCTTTTTTGTATTCTGTTGTTTACATTTGGCAATGATGAAGCATGGTATGTAGTATTTAGAATAAGTGCCTTTACAGCTCTTACTCAACATATTGATTGGAAGTATACTTTCAGACTATTTTCTTGAGAAAGAATCAGTATGAATATCCCAATTCCATTTTTCTTTAATAATTTCACCCAGAAAATTTAATACACTTTACTTCTTTTTCAAAATTTCACTGACAGTGTGTAGTTCCATGCCAGTGTCACCAATCATTCACAAGTTGAATATTCCATGATAGATGTGCTGCTAATACTTACACTGGAATGGGTTTCATTGAAATACTGCATTATTTCATTTGGAACTTCGTTAATATGAATCTCTATTTCCTTATGGACATTATGCTCGTAAACTGTAAACACATAATTTGCATACAAAATTATTTTAAGTAGTATTTTGTGTTGTGAACATAAATAAGAAACACCAGTGGCTCAATTTTGTGTGTGTGTGTGTGTGTGTGTGTGTGTGTGTGTGTGTGTGTGTGTGTGTGTGTGTGTGTGTGTGTGTGTGTATGTTGGGGGGGGGGGGGGGGGGGGAGGATTACAATGGAAACATTTTCTTATCTTAAACATTACACACCAGTAATTTGAAATCTATGTTTTCAGATCAACTCTGCCATGTCAATGACACCATTCTCAGATGATGTCATGGGAGTAAATGTCAATGGACTGTACACAGTGGGTGGGTATGGTCCAGTGTTTGCCAATGTGACATTGCAGTTGGAAGAGACTGCAGAAACCCTGAGACCAGCTGTGAGGCATGATATCCGACGCCATCTGCTGGGAGCAATTCAGCGGAGGGGTAACAATGTGGGTGCCAGTGCATTGTGGGTGGATAGTCTGCCAGGAGCAGTAACTGATGTGCTTGATTTGGATGAGTGTAGTCATCCAGCATTACACGACTGCCATTCCTTGGCAGCATGTAGCAATGTGTTTGGCACATTTCGTTGTGTGTGTCCTAATGGGCTGCGAGACCCCTGGGCAGGTGATATGCATCATAGTGGACGAAAATGTGAAGCATGCCCACAGCAACATTGTAGTGGTCATGGGGAGTGCCGATTTGAAGGGAACCAGCAGGTTTGCCAGTAAGTAATGCATCAGTTTCTTCAAAGTCAGTATAATAATAATAATAATAATAATAATAATAAATACAGATTAAGCGTGGAATATACCAAGGAGACTCATTAAGTCATTTCTGGTTCTGCCTTGCTCTGAACCCACTATCCAACATGCTAAATAATACAAATTATGGATACAATATTACTGGAACATACCCACACAAAATCACACATTTGCTATACATGGATGATCTAAAACTACTGGCAGCAACAAATCAACAACTCAACCAATTACTGAAGATAACAGAAGTATTCATCAATGATATAAATATGGCTTTTGGAACATAAAAATGTAAGAAAAATCGCATAGTCAAGGGAAAACACAGTAAACAAGAAGATTACATATTGGATAACCACAGCGACTGCATAGAAGCGATGGAAAAAACAGATGCCTATAAATATCTAGGATACAGAAAAAAATAGGAATAGATAATACAAATATTAAAGAAGAACTAAAAGAAAAATATAGACAAAGACTAATAAAAATACTGAAAACAGTATTGACAGCAAGAAACAAGACAAAAGCTATAAATACTTATGCTATACCAATATTGACCTACTCATTTGGAGTAGTGAAATGGAGTAACACAGACCTAGAAGCACTCAGTACACTTACATGATCACAATGCCACAAATATAGAATACATCACATACATTCAGCAACAGAAAGATTCACATTAAGCAGAAAGGAAGGAGGAAGGGGATTTATCAACATAAAAAACCTACATTATGGACAGGTAGACAATTAAAGAAAATTCTTTCTAGAACGAGCAGAAACTAGCATTATACACAAAGCAATCACTCATATAAATACATCGGCTACACCACTGCAATTTCATAACCCCTTCTACAACCCTTTAGATCATGTAACATCAACAGATACGAAGAAAGTAAATTGGAAAAAGAAAACACTACATGGCAAGCACGCGTATCATCTAACACAGCCACACATCGATCAAGGCGCATCCAACACATGGCTAAGAAAAGGCAATATATACAGTGAGATGGAAGGATTCATGATTGCAATACAGGATCAAACAATAAACACTAGATATCACACCAAGCATATTATTAAAGATCCTAATACCACAACAGATAAATGCAGACTTTGCAAACAACAAATAGAAACAGTAGATCACGTCACAAGCAGATGTACAATACTAGCAAATACAGAATACCCCAGAAGACATGACAATGTAGAAAATAATACATCAACAGCTTGCCTTACAACATAAACTTATAAAACAACATGTTCCCACATACAAGTATGCACCACAAAATGTACTGGAGAATGATGAATACAAATTATACTGGAACAGAACCATTATAACAGATAAAACAACACCACACAACAAACCTGGGATCATACTCACCAATAAAAAGAAGAAATTAACACAACTAATCGAAATATCCATACACAATACAACAAATATACAAAAGAAAACAGGAGAAAAAATTGAAAAATACATCCAACTGGCTGAGGAAGTCAAAGACATGTGGCATCAGGATAAAGTTGACATTATACTAATTATACTATCAACTACAGGAGTCGTACCACACAATATCCACCAGTACATCAACGCAATACAGCTACATCCAAACTTATATATACAACTACAGAAATCTGTAATTATTGATACATGTTCAATTACCCGAAAGTTCCTAAATGCAATATAACATATACCGTACAGTTAAAAGGAAGTCATGGTTGATCAAGGTCCGCGTCACTTTCCATTTTTGACCAGACATAACGTCTGAGAAAAGAAAGAAATAATAATAATAATAATAATAATTATTATTATTATTATTATTAATACTTAATAATAATAAACTTGTTCACATATGTGAGAAGGAGGAAATATTATAGAAATTATTTTATGAGTTGTTTGTATCAACTCATGTGTGTCATCTATCTTGAAAGAAAATCATGTTTTCATGTAAGTTACTTACACTTCAATGAAGCAATAAGTAATATTGGCTTAGTTTCACACATTATTTTCCCTTCCATGAAACTGAATATTTATTTCCCTTCTGAAAGCTTATTTAGGTTGAAATTCTTGAATATATTTCCGCAAGACTATATTTACTCTTTTCTAGACCAGTATTTCTCTGAGGTATTTGTATCCCTAAAATAAATCTTGTTTCTTACTGGAATGAGATTTTCACTCTGCAGTGGAGTATGTGCTGATATGAAACTTCCTGGCAGATTAAAACTGTGTGCCGGACCGAGACTCGAACTCGGGACCTTTGCCTTTCGCGGGGAAGTGCTCAACCAACAGAGCTACCCAAGCCCGACTCACGCCACGTCCTCACAGCTTTAATTCCGCCAGTACTTCGTCTTCTACCTTCCAAACTTCACAGAAGCTCTCCTGCATACCTTGCAGAATTAGCTCTCCTGGAAGATAGGATATTGCAGAGACATGGCTTAGCCACAGCCTGGGGGTTGTTTCCAGAATGAGATTTTCTCTCTGCAGTGGAGTGTGTGCTGATATGAAACTTCCTGGCAGATTAAAACTGTGTGCCGGACCGAGACTCAAACTGGGGACCTTTGCCTTTCGCAGGCAAGTGCTCTACCAAGGTAGGAGACGAGGTACTGGCGGTTTGTTTCTTACTATTTGTTGCATCACACCTTTTCTTTTTAGTCTACTGATTAAATAAATCTGCCGCCATACATGAGGTCATGAAGACTAGTTAGTGTGATGTTGCTTGGCTGGGAAGTAGCCCCTTTAGCTCCTGCTGCTGGAATTAATTTTCATCACCAGTTACTTACTGGCCAACAAATGGAGAAGAGCTGGTGACACACAGTGTCTGATCACCAGACTGTGTTAAAGAAAGGAAGATTAGAGTTTAACATCTCATTGACAACAAGATCATCAAAGATGGAGCACAATCTCAGATTAGGGAAGGATGGGGAAAAAAATCAGCCATGCCCTTTTAAAGAAAACATCCTGGCATTTGGATTATATGATTTAGGGAACTCATGGAAAACCCAAATCTGAAGGTCTTAATGGGGATTTTAACCCTCATCCTCCCAAATGTCTGTTTAGTGTGCTAACCACAGTTCCACTTCACTTGGTAGACTTTGTTATAATATTATAGTTTATATTTCAAACATCTACTCTACATCTTATGGAGTGAGGATTTATAACACTACTGCTAATGATCCACCTCTGAGTGAGGGTATTAACCTTTGCAGCTTGACAGATGCTACTCAGAAGTATTTGGTTGCCTGGAAGAAGCTGATCACAGTTTGCTTTGCTTTTGATCTAAAATCATCTGTAACGACAAAAAATAACATAACATAGCATTGTACACATACTCATCAGATTTATCTTTACAATACAGATACACTAACATCATAACAGCTTCAGAGAATGCAATAGAAAACCATCTCCATAAGGTTCTTTCCCTTTGTAACAGTACAAGCTGCCTGAATAGTCCATACTGTTCATTGATGCAGAATGAAGAGGGGAAAACTCTTTACTCTCAGCTTATCCATTGTATTCATAACACTCTACATTATCGATATAAGAATTACCTTACAAGGAAGCTGGCCGAAGTGGCCGTGCGGTTAAAGGCGCTGCAGTCTGGAACCGCAAGACCGCTACGGTCGCAGGTTCGAATCCTGCCTCGGGCATGGATGTTTGTGATGTCCTTAGGTTAGTTAGGTTTAACTAGTTCTAAGTTCTAGGGGACTAATGACCTCAGCAGTTGAGTCCCATAGTGCTCAGAGCCATTTGAACCATTGAACCTTACAAGGAAAACTGAATTACTGATCAGGGTGGCAGAACTATCTTGTTTACACTCAAGAAGAGAGAGAAGTAGCAACGGCATACTCCTCGTATCTTTATAGGCCGAGTGTAGGCATGTGCTTGACATCAGGCCGCACTGAAATATTGATCAGCACTTTAGTTTGACTTTCATCACACGCACTGTAACTTTGACAGGATTTATTCATAACAATATGATGTGAATCCACATCTTGCCTAGATAAACTGGTGATCTTTTGAATTCTGATGCCTCATTTTTGCATAAAAACTTAATATACTGTTCATTTTTTGAAACTTCTTCTTTAAGTTTCTCCATTATCATAGAAGAATGCACATGTTTGACAAACACTGTGACATTTTATAGAGTTCATATCTCATTACATTCTTCATAGTATCATAGAAATTGCTGCCTGATAGCACCCATATGCAAATCATCAAGGGAACATTTATTGTGACCATTCTGTTTCTTTTTCTTTCAGGCAGATATACCAATTCAACTTCATTTGACTTTATGTCCCACCTTCTATAAATTCTGTACAATTTATTTGCTCAGCTACATAATACATCATTTTGCACATATGCTTTGTCACTTCTCTTTTGACATAGGCATCTTTCTTATTATCAGTTATTTTAGTGATTTTAATAGCAAGATTTTGTGACAGAGCCTAAACACTTTTTGTAATCACTTTGAAGAGGAATACAGTTTGTTTTGTTGAGAAATAAATAACCTGCATAAATTTTTTCCAGTCCCCAAAGACTAACTTAGTTTCCATATGAAATACCTTCTTTGTCTTTCGAATCATATTCTGTACACTTGATTTTATTTTATGTTTTTTATAAGTGTGAGCAATGTGTTTTCTGTAATATTTTTTCAATGTTTGTCATAAGATAAGTGATCCAGTTCTTCTGTCAACTCAGAAATTGTTGTGTTTCCAGGTAGTTCACTGATGTATGTTTACTTTTATGTCACTTATTCATATATGTGTAATTTTGCTTTGCAGCTGTACAGGAAACTTCTATGGATCTCAGTGTGAGATAGATGGAGAAGTCCTCGGAGTTGCAGTTGGAGCATCTTTAGCAGCCCTTGTAATAATAGTTCTCACCTTAGTATTCCTTTGTATGTGGAGGTTAGTGAATGTGATGTATATATATATATATAATTAATATAATTAACGTATTGATTTTTAGTTTGCTCCACAGTTATGCTTTTGAATTGAGAAAAGTCTGAACATTATAAGTGAAAAATAATAACACCAAAGAGATTACACAATAACATAGCTGCAGATCTTCAGAAGTGGCTGTCAGTAATCACATGGCAAACATGGAAGTGGGTTTGTGGACTCTCCCTTGGAAAATTTTAGGAGAGGGTATCTTAGTGTTTAATGTCCCATCAACATCAAAGTCATTTAGAGATGGATCATGTCAAGGATGGGGAAGGAAAATGGCCATGCCCTTTCAAAGGAACCATCCTAGCATTTTCTGGGAGCGATTTAATCAGAAAATTTTAAAAATTAGAATTGTGTTTTAGGCCTTTAAACACTCACACTTTCTAGCCCTAAGTAAAGTGGATTTTCCAGCAATTCAAATAATTGTAAAATAAAGAATCAGGTTAAGTGGAAAAAGCTAAAAAATCAGTTTAGTAAACATAAAGGTGCTTTAGAAACATTTCTGTAATTTACAAATACTTGAAAATCAACTCATTTATGTGTCTCAAATTATTAATTAAAAGGAAAGTAAAACAAGTAAACAAAATCCGCATGCATCATGAAACGAGAGGCCTGTCTTCAGTGTTTTATACAAAAATATTTACAAGTCTTTCTCATCCACTGCCTTTTCTTCCTGGATCTGCTCTACTTGTACAATACAGAAGCTTCACTTCTGACTGATAATATCTCTTGAGTGACAATCTTGTTGCACTCTTCACAGTCTGACTCTGAGTCTCCGAAAAATTATTTTGGTAACATGCTCTTCCTTAAGATAAATGGTTCATTTTACTGATGATAAAGGCAGTCAATGTTCCTGTATTCATACTAGATCAAAATTCAGTTCTGTTTTTCCTAACAGTACTAAAAACTCTCTCACAGGCAGCATTACTATGAGGCATAAGCAGTAATGCAAGCATAAATTTGCTAAGTGGTGTATACTTTTTAATGTCTGATGCATTAAATATAGCAGATATCTTGTGCCAATCAGTATCAGCTCTATCTTCTTCCACTATTCCAAAGTCATCAAACTGGTATCTCGAAAACTCTCAATTCTAATGTGTTTCTTTTCACAATCACTCAGAACACCAGGAAATAGCTCATTAAGCTTTACAATTGATACTAAAGGTTTTCTTTTTCTGGATCCAATGTCTATAACTTCTAAGTTTTTTGTGAGTCATAATATTGTGGAAATTTTTCTTTGACACAATTACATGAGTTGATGAAAAATGTTCTGACATCATCATAAAATTTTGTGAATACAGATTTTTCAAGCTTGGTATGATGAATGAAGCTTCTAGTGTCTACGCCAATGACTATATCTTCACCCCTTTGTGTTGTTTACTTGTTTGAAATTTTAGTTCCAGCAGACTGCAAGAAGTAGGTACTGCAGAAGGATTGATGAATCTAATAATCAGACCTGTAAATAATTTATTTAGGATGCTATGAAGTCTATGAATTACTGGCTCTTCTTTCTGAAAGATTATTACACAAGGAAAGAAGAAGTAGCTTAGTTATGGATCTCTTAGAATAGGGTGCACTCTAGATATGTAAGAGGTGTTTACATTTTTTTAGGCATCATCATTGAAAAATTTTACAAGAGGTTTGCACTGTTCCATTATTCTTTCTATTGACAGGAGCAGAGAGAGCCATCTTGTACAAACGTAATTCAGTATTTTATGGGGTTTAGTGTCATATATATCTTGACAAAGTTTAAAAGTAATTTCTTAGTACCTCTCCATATCTCCATAATGAAGGTGATAAATCCATAATAATTACAGAGAATCCGTAATAGTTGCCTGCTATGTAATAAGTTTAGGAAAACATCTTTTTTCAAGCACACCACAATTACTTCACTATATTCTTTATCTTCCTAAATTAATAGATATTTGAGTATATTGATGCTAATTTAAATTGTTGTGTATTTGAGATATATCATCAGGGTGAATACACTTTGGAACATCCAGGAAATCTGGGATTTTTTTTATCCGGGAGAAAACCAGGAAAAACCTGTACATTTTTTAGAATTCCAGGAATTTTTTGTTGTTTTAGTCTTGAGTTAAATTTTTAGAATTTTGACTGGTAAGAACTGATAGCCAACCAAAGAATTTTACTGTATTCCACTACTGCTGAATAATACTGCA
This sequence comes from Schistocerca serialis cubense, assembly GCF_023864345.2. Lineage (NCBI taxonomy): Eukaryota > Metazoa > Arthropoda > Insecta > Orthoptera > Acrididae > Schistocerca > Schistocerca serialis. Next base: position 236,477,716 of record NC_064640.1, read on the forward strand.
GCAATAAAACATAAATGACAGATAAAACCAAAATAAAACTTAAGTTGCAAAGGAAATGTGCCATTTACAACAACGAAACACAGTGTACACACAAGCGCCTGCCTAAAGCAAAATGTGTCAAAGGCTTTAGGTCAAACACAATAGAATACTTCATAACAGCAAACTATGTCTGATAAGCATGATGTTATAATTCTTAACATTAAGTTCATTTTGAGCTGTTGCCAGTGGGCTCATTCGCATGCGCAATTGAGTTGCATATGAGAAGTACCTTCTGCTTCTGGATACTTTAAGTGTAGCTACAACAGTAGCAAGAAGCAGTCATGCTACCCAGAAAAAAATTTCTAGCACACCTATGCTGACAGATTCACACATGCACAGAGCAGTCTGGGTTGCAGTGGGGAGTGGGATAGTGACCCATGTTTACGCTTAGTGATTTTACTGCTATTCTTCGTTTACAGTTCACACATCAAATGAAAACAAAACTGATTTCTGTTGCCGGGAGCTATCAAGTAAATTAAAATACATTTACGTAATTATGGAGGGCTAAAATATGTTATTAGTTTCATTTTTCTGATTTCATTTTATTTCCACATTTTTGGTATCAAGCATTGATTGCCTTGCACAACAACTAAGTTATTTTTATCAATTTGCTAAATAAATGTTGCTTTTATTAGTCTTTTCCACAGATGAAGTCAATTTATAAGAAATGAATTTTTTCATTCCACACTATTGGCTAGTTTCAACTTTTCACTGAATTTCAAGTGCACGTTTTCATCTTCTGGCAGGTATGGCATTATGTCATAATAAAGAACCAAACATGAGACAATACAGTACTAGTACTCCAAGAAAATTTGCATCCCAAAAAGTGCACTGAAAAGCTTAATATCAGGTTGGGGCCTACTTCGATGTAAATCTGGATGTATGAATGTGTCCTTTGAGCTGAATTATGCTTTTTAGAATGGTTTATGAAATTCCTATGCTCATGGAGTATCGTCGGATGTCCTATTTCTTTTATAACATCATATAAGAACTCTTAATGCTATATGTGTATGAACATAGGGGCTTCCTACGTCATCATAGCTGCCTATGCACAACCTGTTTTCTGGAACTCTCTGGGAGCTGCTGAAACGAACCCATGCCAAAGAGGTCATGGGAAAATATTGAGAATGGTTCTTCGAAAAGCATTATTTTCAAAGGAAATTTCCTTTTAGAGAGAAAAATGAATTATGTTATGTGTGAGAATGTACAATGAATTTCTTAAATCACAGAGCATTTGACATCTCATAACACTTTGAGCACCAACCACTTGGAATAATTTTGAGCCCAGACATTAATGTCATTGTTTAAAATTTTTCTGGCACATTTTTGTGATGTATCTTAAAGTGTAACAATGCTAAAAAGAACAATATTATATGTGGAAGCTTAGTTTTGCTTGTAGCTATACTATGTACATTAATTTAAACCATTAAGTTTCCCTATTTGTGTATTTACGCTACGTAGCAGTGATATTGCTATTGGATGACTACATCACACGTCCTATGCTCTGAATATATGCTGTCATTTGCTGGTGAGATCATGTGACATGACCTATGATTGGGTTACAATAGCGCATTGCAATCTCTATTTCAATGCTTTGGAAATCAACATGTTGTGTTTGGTGGAATTCAAATTTATACTTTCGTAATATGAAAATATGCATTGTATTGTAATATGAAATATGCACTATGCATGTTGCTGCACATCAAAGATCTTTCCAAAGCACATTTCTTTCCCTTTTTCTTTTTCGCGTACCGAGTTTTTAAAATGACAGGAAGGTCTATGCTGGTGTATGAAACCTTTACCATTCAAAGGATTGATGTTTTTACTCCGAGGGAAATTACACTGTTGCTTATCATGGAAAAAATGTGTTTTCACCTTGGAAAAAGCATATTTTCAGGTGAGATAAAGTGCTTTATTAACCGGGAGATCCAGGAAAAATCCAGAATTTTTTTTTCTTGTCTGTGTACACATCCTGATCATGTTAGTACAAATCTCATAACTGCAGATCACTGACTTATTAACATTTGACTTTTACACAAATAATACAGCTTACAATGCATACAAGTAGTGAGAAATTTCTCAGATTTTATATTACTGTAGTCAGCACATTTTTCTCGTGTTACACAAATAGTAAGCAGTACTGGCTCCTTTTTCTATTTTTTAAAAAGTGTTCAATTTCTTTAGAGCAAAATGCTCTATGTAAAACGTAAAATCTGAGAAATTTCTCACTACTTGTATGCACTGTAAGCTGTATTATTTGTGTAAAATTCAAATGTTAATAAGTCAGTGATCTGCATTTATGAGATTTGTACTAACATGATCAGGGTGTGTACGCAGACAAGAAAAAAATTCATTAGAAATATCATGGTAGATGGCACTATCTACATGAAATATATTTCCAATCTTATTCCTTACATGTTAGTATCAAAAATGGGAGGGTGTCCTCAGTTCACTTGCTGCATTGGAGTTTCTTGTGCTGTGGTATTTTTGCTTCTACAAGCACATTTTTGAGAGCTGTTCACATTAGTTTTGAGTCAATCTAGCTTACATCAGTGCAAATTATTCATCAAAATGAGTAAAGTAAGTAATTTGTTTATGCCAATTAATAAAGAAAAGGAAGGCTGAAGAAGTGGAAATTGTTGAACCTACACTTGTACAAGATAGTAAAGATTCTCATTATGACTGGTCTGAATATTAGACAATGTTGCAGAAAAAAATACTTTTGTAAGATAAATAAAATCTTTTGGGTTATAAATTATACTGAGATGTGGGAACTCGAGCCATTGATAAATGGATGGGAATGAAAATTTTAGTAGAGGGCACAGTGTGTGTGGCACAAAGCATGCCAAAAAATAACATCTGAAGGAAAAAATTAAATACCAAAGAAAGTTTTCTTAAGTACTTCATCTCACAACAAAGAAGCAAAGTTGTGATGAGAAATCAGTCATTTAACAACTCTGAAGACAAAATAAATTTAGATGTCCTTAATGGTGTAGATGTGGGATATATTTACTCTACAAATGCATGCATTAACATTGTGAGCCACATCACAAATGAAATTAGAAAAAGGACAAAGTGCAATTACTTACTCATGAATCAACAACTGTGAGTAACAGATACACACTCATGGGTGTTATTCATGTAGTTTTTCCTAAATTTTCAGCTCTATTCAGTCTTTTCCTTGATGTAATAGGATTATCATATGCAGCTGCAATACAATAAGAAGGCTTATACAAGAGAAGTTTCCTTCTATTGTTTTCTGGCACTGTAGCAACCATCTCCTTGAGTTGTCTGTTAGTGACGCAGTGAAGAGAGTGACAGGAGTAAACTGCTTCAAGGGTTTCATGGACAAACTTCATGTAACTCATCATGCTTCAACTAAGAATGCTAGAGAGCTACAGAACTGTGTAGTGACTCCTGAGCTCCAGTTTCTTAAAATTGGCAGAATTTTAAGCACTCACTTGGTTGAACCTACACTCATGCTCATAAATTAAGTATAATTTCAAAATGTGGTTCCACACAATGTGGCACAACACAAAACTGGTGCAAATAGCATAGGCACATAGGGAACACACACGACACAGATCTGCAAGTCCACGGTATTGGTGATAAGTTGAGAAAACCGTCCTGAAACATGTGTGCTACAAAATGCCACTGTTTCCTGAGCATGTACCCCAACATCAATATGGGATATGATCACTATACACACGTACACAGGCCACATAATGGGTTGGCATACTCTGGATCTGGTGGTCGAGCAGCTGCTGGGTTATAGCCTCCCAATCTTGCACCAGTGCCTGTCGGAGCTCCGGAAATGTCCTAGGGGTTTGAAGAGGTGCAGCGATATGTCAACAGAGAGCATCCCAGACCTGATCAATTGGGTTTAGTTCTGGAGAACAGGCAGGCCACTCCATTTGCCTGATATCTTCTGTTTCAAGGTACTCCTCCATGATGGAAGCTTGGTGGGGCCATGCGTTATCATCCATCAGGAGGAAGGTGGGACCCACCGCACCCCTGAAAATACGGACATACTGGTGCAAAATGACATCGTGATACACCTGACCTGTTACAGTTCCTCTGTCAAAGACATGCAGGGGTGTACGTTCACCAAGCATAATGCCCCCTCCCCCCCCCAACCCCCCCCCCCCCCCCCACCCACACACACACCATCAAACCACTAGCTCCATACAGGTCCCTTTCAAGGACAGTAAGGGGCTGGTAACTGGTTCCTGGTTCATGCCAGATGAAAACCTGGCAGGAATCACTGGTTGGTTGGTTGGTTGGTTGGTTTTGGGGGAAGGAGACCAGACAGTGAGGTCATCGGTCTCACTGGATTAGGGAAGGATGGGGAAGGAAGTCGGCCGTGCCCTTTGAAAGGAACCATCCCGGCATTTGCCTGGAGCGATTTAGGGAAATCACGGAAAACCTAAATCAGGATGGCCGGACGCGGGATTGAACCGCCGTCCTTCCGAATGCGAGCCCAGTGTCTAACCACTGCGCCACCTCGCTCGGTGCAGGAATCACTGTTCAGACTATTTCTGGACTCGTCCGTGAACATAACCTGGGACCACTGTTCCAATCAAAATGTACTGTGTTCTTGACACCAGGCTTCATGGGCTCTCCTGTGCCCAGGGGTCACTGGAATGCACCTTCCAGGTCTATGGGTGAATAAACCATGTCTGTTCAGTTGTCTGTAGACTGTGTGTCGGTTGCAGTAAGGTCCCGAGCAAGGCTACTTGCAGTTCTCCGTGGCCGTCTGCGGGCACTGATGGGGAGATATCGGACTTCTTGTGGCGTTGTACACTGTGGACATCCCGTACTGTAGCTCCTGAACACGTTTCCTGTCTGCTGGAATTGTTACCATAATTTGAGATCACACTTTGTGGCACACAGAGGGCCCGTGCTATGGCCTGCTGTGTTTGACCAGCCTCCAATTGCCCTAGTATTCTACCCCTCATAACATCATTAATATTTGTACTTTGAGCCATTTTCAACACACAGTCACCATTAGCACTTCTGAAAACGTCTGCACACTTACCCGCTGCACCGTACTCTGACATGCACCATTACACCTCTGCATATGTGGACTGCTGCCAGCGCCACCGTGCGTTGACTGCAGGTCAAATACACCACATGGTCATACCCCTAAGGTGGTTTAAACCTGCAAACTGCCCATCAGAGCATTGTTTCACCATGTATCTACATTACCCTTAATTTATGAGCATGAGTGTAGCTTTCACACTGTTTCTGCATTGTGGCAAGACTGTGAAGCCCTCATCCACCTTATTCAGGAGGTAAAAGAAGACAGTAAAAGAAGCAGAACAGATTGTTACCTTTAAGAGGGTCTTTTTGAAAAAAAAAAAAAAAAAAAAAGACATAATGCCAGTTTGTTCTTGATTTGGACCTTGTGTGTGATACTTTCCAAGAACATAGTGAACTAAGTCTAAATCTGCAAGAGAGATTTATTGACTTGTATAAAGCACACAGGAGGATAATGAATTCTGTCCATATTTTTGAAGAAATAATTGAAAATTCTGGTCCAAACTACAGTACCTTTCGTTAAAGTAAGGAGACCATGAAACTCAAAAGGACCAAACTCTGCAAAAATGAAACACAGTTCTACAATTAATTCATCTGATTTTTATAAAAGTTTGAAAGAAGCTGTAGGTAAATTCTGATTTAAGGAGATGATGTTAATTTTTCTGAAAGCACCAAGATTTTAAATTAGTGACCAGAAAACCCTGGCAAGCATCTTACATTTGGTGAAGCTGAAATTAGGAGCTTAGCCCACAAGATTCACTTAAATAAAAGAGAAATGCTTCATGGTTTTTGTGAATATCTTCAAGAAAATAAGTTCCCATACCTACTACTTCCTCTGAAGCGCACTTTGGGCACAATTGCAATGTTTTCCATAGAATGGAGAGAAAATCTCAAATGACTCTTATAGTTACTTCATCTAGCTCATCTATGCTTGCACAAACAACTTCTGCACTCCTGTTCATCAGGATGATATGGCCTCCTCTCAATCAGTTGAAACCTAACAAATGTGTAGATCTATGGCTGCACCACTTTTGTTATTATGCAGTTGATAGCAAAAGTAAGGAATGGTCTATAAACAAGGAGTGTACATTGGAGAATATGTTAAAGTTGTGGAAGTTGTTGGAATAACACCTCCTTTGTGAGCACCAGCACCTTTTTTTTCCAGAGAAAAATCACTGGTTGTTATAGCTGAACTCTTGTCTGCTAATCTCTTCATGTATGTTGCTTTTGTTCAAGAAACATATCAGTTTATTATAATAAAAACTACTTTTTTTGCCCAAAGCATTAATGTAACAGTCCAAAAACCATTTACACTTCATTAGATCAATTGCAGATACTTAGTTTAAGATATTGTCAGAACACTCAGGTAGAAATTATCACAGTGTACAGCTACAGCAATGTCAGACCAACAGTATTTCAATTTATCTCTGTAACTATTGTTTATTCCATATGTAAAATGGAAAGATGATAGCATAAAGATATCAATATAAACTACTATGCTAGTTTAGAAATGTTTCCATTTACATCTTAATATTTGCATTTATAGGGAGCAATTATTTCTATCTTTCTGTAATGAATTATCTTAGTGCCTGCAAATGAGTCCAGTGTCTCAAACAATAAACCTCCTCATGGTATTACATGTTTGATTCAGCAAAAACTGCATATCTGGTGGGATTTCATGAAATATGAGGCCTGTTCAAAGAATTCCGGAACGTTCATAATTTTGCACCAATGGCATGTTAGTGCGAAATGCGGTTGGCATCCCTGCACATGCCTGTACTTAATGTGTAACTGCCAGAAGTTTTATTGTTGTATGTCTGTTAGTTATTGTTCAGTGCTGTACTGAGTAGAACATTGTGTCACACAGTTTGCGAATTTCGAGACGGCAGAGTTAGAGCAGCAACGCGTCTGCATTACATTTTGCATGAAAACATTTATAGAGACATACCCACTGATGCAGGAAGCCTAAAATAATGAGTGCTTAAGCTGTACCCAGTGTTGTTAATGGTTCTGAAGTTGTGAATGGTTCTGAAGTTAAACATGACCCTCGTGCAAGACGCTCTCTGACGTTTACCAATGACACTCATGTCAGGAACGTCAACAAAGTCCTGTGTGATTATCGAAAACTGACTCTATGAGAGATTGCTGAAGAATGTAACATTTCAGTTGGATCATGTTGTAATCCTGACACTGCATTCTGTTGTGACTGAGTTCATCCCACGGCTTATTAGTCATGACCAGAAAGACCTTTGACTCACAATCCGTGAAGAACTTTTGGTTCATATAAATGAGAATAACATGTTTCTTAAGAGAATCATGACTGGTGATGAGACATGGGTATATGGTTATTATGTTGAGACCAAGGTTCAGTCTTCACAATGGGTTGGCAAAGGTTCTCGAAGACCAAAAAATGCTCGTCATGTCAGGTCAAATGTCAAAGCCATGATGATAGTTTGAAGGATTAGTTCATCATGAATTTGTACCACAGGGTCAAATAGTTAATTGATGATACTATCATGATGTGCTGTGGTGCTTGCGAGAAAATGTGAGAAGGAAAGGGCCTGAAATGTGGCAAGACAATTCATCACAATAACACGCCTGCACATTCATCCCTGTTGGTGCGTGACTGTTGCACAGAAAACAAAATTACTGCACTGCCTCAGTCTCTGTACTCTCCAGATCTGGCCTCTGTGGTTGAGATTCATTGGGAGAGTCCTTAGAAAATGTAGTACATCAACAAAGGAGGTGGCTTGCAAAACACTCGTTCGGCCTATACTTGAGTATTGCTCATCAGTGTGGGATCCGTACCACGTCGGGTTGACAGAGGAGATAGAGAAGATCCAAAGAAGAGCGGCGCGTTTCGTCACAGGGTTATTTGGTAAGCGTGATAGTGTTACGGAGATGTTTAGCAAACTCAAGTGGCAGACTCTTCAAGAGAGGCACTCTGCATCATGGTGTAGCTTGCTGTCCAGGTTTCGAGAGGGTGCGTTTCTGGATGAGGTATCAAATATATTGTTTCCCCCTACTTATACCTCCCGAGGAGTTCACGAATGTAAAATTAGAGAGATTTGAGTGCGCACGGAGGCTTTCTGGCAGTCATTCTTCGCACGAACCATACGCGAGTGGAACAGGAAAGGGAGGTAATGACAGTGGCATGTAAAGTGCCCTCCGCCACACACCGTTGGGTGGCTTGCGGAGTAAAATTGTAGATGTAGATGTAGATGAAAGTAAAAATAGATGCACAGGGTGCCACACCTTAGATTTACTGTTTTCTTATTCTAAGTTTTTATTTATGTAACACTTTTTTTCAGGTTTGATTGTTAAAATATTTATAATAATAAAAAATATATGTATAAGTAACACAAGTTTTTTTCTTAATTTTTACAGTGCAATATCACTATTATGAATAACATTCTTATTGAAAAGTCTACAGCAATGTATATTGCTAATAATGGACAAAAAGTTTGTTTGTATAAGGTTGTTTCTGGACATTACATTTCACAACATGTTTGAAAATGAGTGAGCATCAGATGTCCCAGAATCCAAAATTTTTGATAATAAGCTTTTGTTTACTAAGCCAACAGTAACAGTGTATTAAAACATCACACACACAGTATAAAATAGTGGCAATATTTTTGGCAAAGTGAAACATCTTCTTATATGCCTAGAGAGGGAGGGCTAAATGACTTTGGGTTAGTTTTTATACTTCCAGCTTTTAAAGATGACGTGATATGTGATGAACTTTTTCTCCAGTCGTCGCTGGAGCAAGGAGCAGAAGACAGTAACTGGAGTAGGGTCGCCTGTCTTTGATTATATGGGAGCTGCAGGCAGTGCTGTGAAAACTCCATCTGTTGGTGCTCCACCTTACCAAGTGACTCTTGAAGACAGACTGCGATGGGCTCAGTTAGCAGGTGCAATGGCACAAGCCAACCATTACACCGTAAGTACTCTTCTTTTACTTTACAATGTTGTTTAAAATAAAATATGTTGTCTTATATGTGAATTCATCTCAGAAGATTCATTGCACAAAAACATCTGTATCATGAACATCAATGTCTTGCTAAAGAATTACCAAGATTCATTTTATGATAAAAAACACGACAAGGGACATTCCCAAGTGTAAATAAATACATATCTTTTTGTTTGTCCCAATGTCACTTTTAAAGGGTGGAACATACAACTTGGCATATTAGATGTAGAGTGAATATCTTCAGAATGATTATATATGAAAAATGTTTTTATTTACAAACTGATGTGTAATTAACATTCTTGAAAACTGCATAATCAACTTTTGTAATAATCTGAATTTTTGAAAAGTAACCCACCACATTTAATTAATTTTGAAATATGAAAACTTGTGTTACAACATAAATAAAAGAAACTTTCAAGTCACACACATCCATGTGTAATAGAGTTGGTTTCTAAAGTACCATATTGAAAAATAAGCTGTACACAATGTGGTGTCAGAGTACTTTCTACATGCCTAATTAAAATATCTAAACATTCATCATTATTATAATTCTTTGTTTACTTATAGTTGTTGGATATTTTAAACTGATGGTTATTTTATGTTTTACATTTATGTTTTTTAGATTACTACTTCACATACATGCATTTTGTTAACTGAAAATAATAATTAACACTTTATTATGATACAAAATCATTACAGTAATAATAATCTGTAAAAAAAATGCTTAAAACATCTTTTTAACATCTTGTATATAAAATGAACAAAATTTCTTCACATAATATACACGATGTAGAACACAATATAAAACAAAATTCAGCAGGATTCTTAATTGCCTATATAGTCTGCTTTGTATTAGCTATATTTCAGTACATTGTTAAGTCTTGGTGAAGAGAATTGACTATATACTAGTGACTGCAGCTTGATTATATTGTTTCTCAAGTGGAGATTGACATCATAATCATTCAACAGGACAAGATCTGAAAATCTTCTCACAAAGTTCTTCCAGCATTGAATACCATATAGGTCCAATGGCTTTACCTGTGCCATTGAGCCTTTTGGGATCTTGTCCTTGGGTATGACACTCAAAGTGTTTTTTCACACTGATTCTTGTGACAGCACCAAAACTTGGTAAGTAAATTTCTGACCAGGTCAAAAGAAGTGTGAAAGAGGTTTTCTTTTCCACTGAGGGAGAAAAATCTGTGTTATTGTTAGATTCTTGGGGTAGTCAATGTGGGGAAAAATAGATAGAGCATCATACCTGAGGACAATGGACTTGTTTATCTGGTGATCACAAAGGGCTTGACAGCACAAGTACAGCCGCATGATGTACATGACTTTCAATGTTGGAAGAATTTCATGAGAAGATTTTTGGATGTAGTTCTCTTGCATAATTATGATGTCAGTCTCTACTTGAGAAACAGTATTATCAAGCTGCAGTCACTAGTCCATAATTATTATTCTCTTGATCCAAACTTACCAATGTACTGAAATATGCCTGATACAAATCAATCACCCACAACAATTTGAAATCCTGCTAAATTTTATTTTGTGTCATATTCTCCATGTTTATTTTATGTGCATGGTGGCATAGCCTATAAAGTTTCCCCCTTCCCATTCCTTGTGTGTAGGGACTCTGTTTCCTTGTTTGTTACTCCATTTGGTTTTTATCAGGGTGTTTTCAGACTTTTGGACCACCCTGTAGAGAATAATAACAGCCCTATTACATTTCCCTGCGGCATGGGGATGGAACTGTGTTATGAATGCATCAGAAAACATAATGGCAGAAAAGTATTCAGAATAAGCAGTCCTAAAAGACATAACACATGCAGTCCTCTTCATTTGTGTCTCTATGAACCAGTTTTCTGCACTTTATTCTTTTTCAGCAGCTAATTTTCTCCTCTGAATTTTGGATATAACATATTAGGAAGATAGTGAAAGGGCTCTAGAGCTTTTTTTGTTACATTCTGATGGGGCTCATTATGAGGACTTTCTAAAAGATCAATTCATAGTTCAACAACCGTGCAATATATGTACTGTATGCCTGAAAACCTCTGACAGTTGTCAAAGAAGATAATTGGCATCTTTATAAGTTATAACATTGTCCAAGATTTTGCTAATGTTAGCATGGGCTTATTCAGAGTTATCTGTTACAACCATGTTCTTATGCAAAGGATTCTGATAATTGTGCAAGTTGCTGGTTGCCAGCATAAGAACTGAATTATTTAATTTTTAATACAAGAAAACAATAAAATTCCAGTTTAACCCACTGGGTTGAGTTTTTTTTTAATAGCCAAGTTTTTCTCAACCTTGATAGAAACCTGCAGATAGAAAAGGAGAAGCAGATTTGCTTTTATCCATCAATCCCACTGAGCTGAAACAAGTAAAGAACTGCACTACATAATGTCAGTTATGGCTTAAAGTTGAATTGATCTTTGCATTCAGACCTGCTCGCAAAGCAATGCTACTGAAGCACCTCATGCTTCACAAAATGCAATCTAGTGGTGATGTGACACAACATCTTACTGAATTATTTGATGCTGTGGACAAGTTACAAGCAATGTATGTTGACACAAATGGTGATTTATTGTGAATAATGCTGCTCTACAGTCCTCCAAATATCTATGACAGTTTTAAATGTGCTATTGAACCCCATGACAATCTACCAGATGTCAAGACTCTAAAAGTAACAATCTGTGAGGAACACAATGCAAGGATTCAGAAAGACAGCTATGGTGCAAGTGGCATGATGTTTGTTAAACTGGGTACTTGCACCGGGGTGGGTTAAAAAAATCATTCATCGTATTGTTCAAAATAAACATCCACCTACCTCAGTTCAATGTCCCTTCACTCTGTAAGCATAGACTTACTAGACGACAAAAAAGCAGCACTGAAGAAAATGCCACCTGATATCTTTCCTGCAAAGTCCGCGTTAACTCTAGCAGTATTTCAGTTCTTGCAATCTCACATATATCTAGATTTCGGGTAGTGATATGGTGCATTTTTTCTCACAGTAAATGTTCAAAAAATTTGTAGATAAGCCTTTTTATTGCTTCTAGCACACATGAAAATGGGCTATCAAGTCTGCATTTACCTAACTAACATATCTATAGTTTTCTGTTCACAGTTCATACAACCAATTTCACATGCAAAGCAGCCAGAAATTTACACAAGTCTGACCCAATTGATGACATGATCTCACAGTCACAGATCCACTACTATAAATTGAGTTTCACATTCAGTCCATTTCTTTAGGTTTCTTTAAAAGAAACTGCTCGCCAAATACTCCATAACTGAATACAGGATACACCACATGGAATTTTCATAAAGGCCAAAAGTTCACACGTGACACTCTTGAAACTCCAAACTTTCATTAAACTGTTCGTAACTACATCAGCATTAGTCACAACATTTATTAAATGTGAGGAACTGAATATTCCATCATTTTACACATAATGAGAATCATCACATTTAACATGTCCTTCCGCATCCGAAGCTGGAGAGCGACTCTCCCGATGCTGCCTCACTCACAGCATATCTAACTAGTTGTGGGTGGGTACTACTTAATTCTGATTGGTTGATTAGTCTGACAGACAAATCAGAATGGTCCTTCAAGATCATTCTCATGGCAAAACTCGCCTAAGCCAATCACTGTTCAGAAAGTAATTTATGTCATCCCAAAATGCAAATACTAACACAATGTTTAATAAAAAAAGAAATGAAATAAAATTAATCTTGAAAATAATTTAGAAAACGATTGCACTTTAAACTGATATTCTGGCTGCCTTCTTACAAAAGCAATCACCCCTAGTCATACGTCATCAGCAGTGTGGGTAAATTACATATTTCCCATGTTCCAATTACATAATGTTGTACATAATATAATATTGAATTTTTTCGTATGTTCCACACACACCCTCTCACTCATTCTCATTTATTCACGCAACAACATAATAAACAGATACTAGTTTCTTCTGAATTTTTATACTACAAAATGAAGGATAATTAAAGTTTTGAGAATAAAAATCCAAACTAATTGATTTGATATATTGAGAACTCTGAATGATTTCAAATGGTAACAAAAGACAAACTGTAATCATTCCTAACTGAATTTTTCACCCTGAGTGTCTGTTTGGTGGTTTTTAGGCAATTTTCTCAGTCTCCAAAACTATTATATGTACAGCTTTGAAATTTGGAGGAGATCTTCTGAATAACAAAAAATAGTATACCAAGTTTGAAAATAATCAGTTAATATTTAATATGTTTTATTTAGATTCATAGGGGTTATGAATATACAGTCATTCTAAGTTACACAGAAGCCCATTCTCACACTGGCTAGTAGGGGCAGATATGCTATGAGTCATGGCTAAGACACAAGTGAGCAGCCTCTTGTACGTTCACCGGGCTCCATGTCTAGGTATCTTACTGCAATAAATGTTATCCCATAATAACTTGTGGCGTCACATACTGGTAATCATTCTGTGAGCAATCCAGAAAGTACTACGAGTGACAGTGACAAATGAGAACAAAAATCAAAACAAAAACAAAAAAACGAAAATCAGTGTACAAATGCACCTTTTGTAACAAGAAGGGGCAGAAACAATATGTGTGTTTTTCAAGAAGAAATTAAGTATGCAAGCTTGTCCCAAAGTTTTGTGACTCCAACATTTTTTGGTGCATAGACAGTCACTGCACATTACACATGAACAATGATCCAAAATTGTGCACACATGTGACAGAAACGCAAGAGAATTTAAAGCTTGCAGACAACAATACTACACAAGTAACAGCTAAGGGAGACATTTGCAACACAACCACACCCATTTGTGCCAACTCCATAATGCTGAAAAACACTTTGTACATGCCAAAACTCAGAACCAGACTCATTTCAGTCGCAAAAGTTGTGGACAGCAACCGCACAGTGACATTTGAGAAAACTCATACAGTTATGTGAGATGTTAATGTTAAAATCAAAGTGACTGCAAACAAAGTTGTTAACTTGTTTTATTTACAAGAAAATAGTCCAAAGATGTGTCATTGCTGACCGAAAAATTATGAAAGGAGAAGTTGTTAACGAATTTGTTGAATTCAAAAACCTAGTTGAAAATCAGACTGGTCATAATATTGAATTTTTTCAGTCAGACAATGGTGTGGAGAAATGCAATGAAAGAATGGAGTCCTCAGGAAGGCAGGAATACAGTGACGCCCAAGAATCCCTTACACAATGCAGCAGAATGGTGTTGTTGAACGAGAGAACCATTCATTATAACAGAGGTCAAAAATACTACTTCAGTTGTAAGGTTTTTTTTTTTATTTACTTAGACCATGATCGGTTTCAGACTATCACATGAGCACCATCAGGTGTGATAATTTTGTGTTGCAACTCCAAGTACCATGATGCGGAATATAGGGTGCGGTATACCACCAGCAAGGACAGAGCATGGATTCTCTGTGCTCTGTGCTTGCTGCTGGTACACCATGTCCTATACTCTCCATCGCGGCACTCATAGTCACAGCACAAAATTATCACACCTGATGATGAGCATGTAATAGCCCAAAACAGGTCTTAGTCTAAGCACTGAAACATGAAAAAGCTCCTTACAACTGAAGCAGTATCTTCAACCTTTACTGTAATACTCAGTTGCAGATGTTCTTCTGGCAGGATTGTTTGAACCATTCATTGTTTGAGTCAGCACTACATCATTTTGTGCCAAAGCCATTAACACAGCAAAAAAATCATTGTTTAACTAATTGAGTGTTTAGTGGAACTTCATGTGAGAATTTACTGCAGAGAAAAACCTGACCAATGTCATATTTGTAGATTTCATCAGAAGATTAGTCATCCTGGTTAAATTACCAAATAAAGGAAAGTTTGACCCTAAAGTCAAAGAGAGGATTTTTGTAGGCTATTCTGACTATTGGAAAGCTTTTTGTGTGTGGGTACCAGGAGATCATAGCATCATGTGAAGAGATGTAAAGTTCTTTGATCTTTACAGTTTTTAGACCAAACAAACTTACATGGATTTCTGTGAAGATGTACCAGATCGTCGCCAAAGAGGAGGGATCAACATGAATTTCTTTGGAGGAAATTTCAGTGATGATAGAAACACAATCAGTGCCATTGTCAGATGATGAAGCATTCAGTGACTGTGAAGAAGACAGGCTTCCAATGACTGCAGGGCAAGAATTCAATCTTGAAATGACCTATCATGTGATGAAGACAATAATTCTTCAAGCATCACATCTGCTCAACAGTTTGTGCACGTGTAGACCAATCAGATATTTCAGTTGATGATACTAACCTAATTCAAATGCAACAAAGATCAGTATCAATAATGCATTATTTCTCTAGACCATTGAGAGTAGTTTGAGGCTGTAAATGATAAAATCAGGTCACTAATGAAAAATGATACCTAGGATATTGTAGACAGGCCAATAAATGGAAGGGTATTAGAGCATAGAACTGTTTTGAAAAATAAATACAGAAGTGATGGATCTTTGCTGTGGAGACAAGCAAGCATAGTTGCATGAGGATTCATGCAATGGCCTGGAGTTGACTATGTGCAAACATTCCCTCCAGTTGACAGATTGAAAACATTTGTATTGGCTTGGTCACTCAAACTTGACTTGCATGTTTCACATTTTAATATCACCACTGCATTTCTCAATGGTGATATTGACATAGAAATATTCATGGAATGGCTGGACTTGCTTGTCAAATTCCTACAAAAGATGAAAGATATGGGGGAAGTTAAACATATTGTCAACAAGGCAAGTGTCATGCTCCATACATTGAAATCTAGTGATAAAGTATAAAAAGCCATTTATGGGCTGGAGCAGGCTCTTCAGCAATGGTATGCCAGCTTGAATGCAACTCTAACATCACTTGGATTGCAACTCACAAATTCAGATCCATGTTTCTTTGTAGACAGTGAAGAAAAACATCCCATCTTCCTTCTTATTTATGTAGATGGCATTATAATCACTTCATCAGACCCAGGAAGGGAAAAAAAACAAATCAAGGACTATTTATCAGATTTGAAGTAAAGAATCTTGGTGCCATAAGATACTATCTGTGTGTCAAAGTGAATCAATCTGTTGACAAAACTGCATTGTGCTGAAATGGTTACATCAGAGAAGTTTTTCACCAACTCCGAATGGATGACTGCAAGTCAGTAAGGATTCCATTGGAAACTGGGAGCATTTTTTTATGCAACAGATAGCAGAATGTAAGATGGTACTTACACTGAAGTGCCAAAGAAACTGGTATAGGCATGCATATTCAAATACAGAGCTACATAAATAGGCAGAATACAGCACTGTGGTTGGCAATGCCTATATAAGGCAACAAGTGTCTTTTGCCATTGCAGCAGCTTAGCAAGATTTAAGTGAGTTTGAAAGTGGTATTACAGTTGGCGCACACCACATGTCCAGAATTACTACAGAGTGGCTCCAGGAACACTCTTCTAAGTTTAAACATTTCTGCTGATCACCAGTCTCTCCAGACATGAACATTTTTGAGCATATCTGGGTTGCCTTGCAACATGCTGTTCAGAAGAGATCCCCACACCCTCACACTCTTATGGATTTGTGAACAGCCCTGTAAGATTCATGGTGTCAGTTCCCTAAAGCACTACTTCAGACATTAGTCGAGTCCCTGCCACATCATTCCTCTGCACTTCTCCATGCTCACAGGTGCCCAACACAACATTCAGTAAGTGTATCAGTTTCTTTGGCTCTTCATTGTGTCATCCACTCAGAGAACTGGTTGGAGCATTGATGTACATGTGCACCGGTATTCAAACTGACATACTTGTATGAGGATACCGCTTGGATTTAGATCCTATTATTATTTTTTCATTGTCTTTCATCACCACTCTCATCTGTATTTATTACAAGGAAGGACACTGATGACCTCACTGTTTATCAGCCTAAACCACCAACCACTGACATGACATATGCTATGCAGTCAATAAGTTAAGCCAGTAAAATAACAATCATATTTTCATTTACTGGAAAGTGCTAAACAAATCCTTACATGCACCAAAGGAACCATAAACAATAAACTGCCCTACATCAAGCATAAGGAAAGAACCTTTTGCTACACAGATTCTGATTGCGGAAGTTACAACAATGAGAGGAAGTCATTTACAGATTACAGTTTAACCTTATCCAGATCATCAATCTCATAGTGTTCATGCAAGCAGTGAGCCATTGCTCTTCCAACAACTGAGTACATCAGCTGCACTGAACCAGCTAAGGAAGTGATTCACCTGTCAACACTTATGAAGGAGTTACGTTTATGAAAACTGTCATACATCACCCTGTTCAGAGACAGTCAGCCAGATGGAAAGTTAGTACATAACCCAAATTTTCACCTCAAAGACTAAGCACATTCATATAAAATATCACTTAATACATCAGGCTCTAAAAGGGCATCTACTAAAACTGGACTATCAGCCAACAGAAGTTATAATGGCAGATGTACTGACAAAGACTCTTCCAGCACCAAAGCACGAGAAATCTGTTGAAGGACTTGGACTTCTTAGAACCACAAATGCAAACCTCAGTTCTTAATTTATAGCTGTCTGTAAAAGTTAAGAGGATGTGTTGAGATTCAAATTTTACTGCCATGTAATATCTTTTAGGTTAATAGATGCCATTAAATGAATGTTTTCAAGTCAGCTGTTAGTAGTTCTGTGTTTTTCTACATGCTGTGAGTGATAAATGAAGTTGTGGTAGAGTGTATGACTCGACAGGTAAATGCCAGACTGACAATCCAAAGGTCTGGGGTTTGGTCAAGTACCTTTCTTTCCTCCTCAAGAAAAGAGCTAACCTTTCTGATAGCTTCAATAGTTTTTAATGTGTATGTTGGTAGTATTTGAAATTTTGTCTCCTGTAAGTTATGTTGGCTAGTCAATATGTCATTGTTTTCATAAGTTAATTTTCTGTCCGGTACATACTGTAAGATATAATGATCACTACAGTAAGAAGTCCTTCCTCTTCTCCTTTTTTAAAGTACATTTGTTATTTTCTCCCAGCAGCTTGACACAATGAATGCACCTACACGACCATCATCTGTTGTGTTTGGTTATCCAAACCGTGCACCTTCCATACAGCAGTGTCAAACTTCTGCTGCATCACGTGCTATGAGCCTCAAAGGAACACACACTGCAGATTCTAGCAGCAGTGAAGAAGAAGACCAAGTTGATTTACTAGGGAGAAACTTCCATGTGCCAAGACCAAAAAGCAGATCATCTATAGCTGTAAGTTCTACTTTAATAATAAACCAAATATTTATTAAGTGATTGATATGCATACAGTGCACAGTTACAACAATATTTCAAGGGCAAGACAGAAAGTTCATGTTTTGGAACTGATAGGTGATTTATAGATAAATAAGTCATTTATCAATCAATGATGTCCTCATGTAGTCTGGTATCATTTGCCCAACTTTTTCCTCAATTCCATTTCATTTGTGAATTTAAAAAGAATGAAAAATACCCATATACAGCTGCCATAACCTCTTCATCCAATTAAAAATGTTTTGCATCCTTGATGATCTTTGTATGTGGAAATATACTGCCTGACAAAAAGAGTGAAGCATCCAGAAGACATATCAATCTAAATTCATAAATGCAATGTCACTGCAGTGAATGTAAATGATTTGAGTTACAGTTTTATGTGATTGATAGAACAGCCACCAGACTGCATTAGTGTTGCTTGTATTTAGTGTTGTTATCAGGCCTGGAAGGATATGTAAGTGGCGTGAACAGCTGAGGTGTTGGGTGATCACTGTAAAGGGCACAGGAATTCCACCTATTTATGTGAGATACTATTATGAGCATGTGAGAGATTTTGAAATAGGTGTCATTGTGGGTCTCCAGCCAGTCAGCTTGAATTGTACAATATCTGAATCTGTGGGATATTCAGATGTGGCAGTGGCCCGATGTAGGGTTGCATGCAATTGTGAGGTTAGGCATATTCATTGTCAATGTTCCAGTTGACCTCATCTGACCACCACAAAGAAGGATCACCCTATTGTGGACCCAGCACACTGTAGCCCCTTCATATCTGTGCCTGGCATCCAAGAACAAGTAATGGACTCCCTGCAACATTCTGTGTCATACCGCACCATTGTTTGGAAACTAGCAGTGGCTGGACTAGGGACTTTCCATCTGGTGCATAGACTGTCATTAACACCACAACATAAATTACTGTATTTGGAGTGTGCGACTGATGACCTCAGAAGTTGAGTCGCATAGTGCTCAGAGCCATTTGGAGTGTTGCCATGATCGGGAAGCATAGACTGGTGATGAATAACATCACATCGTGTTTAGTAGCGAATCAAGGTTCTGGAATACCCTGGATGACCATCATTGGTGAGTGTGGCCAATGTTTTGGAGACACACAGAGGTGTTACTCTGGGTGTCATCGTGTAGGGAGCCTTTGAGTATGAATTCAGATCATGGTTGGTAGCGACTGAGGGAATTTTGACAGCAAGTGGTACATTATGTGCATCCTGCATCCTCAGGTGTTTTGTTTCATGTGGCCATTTTTCAACAAGACAATGCTTGTCTGCACATGGCATGTGTCTCAATGATCTGTTTGGGTGATGTTGATGTACTCTTGTGACTAGCAAGATCCCCAGATATGTCCCTGACAGAACATATGTGGGACAGCTTGGTTTGGACATCAGCTCCATCCCAGTGTCAGTATCCAGGATATCAAGGACCATTTACGACAGCTTTGTGACACCCTTCCCAAATGAATCATGGCATGCATCCAGACCAAAAGATAGCAAGTCTATCATACTTAAACATAAATGGCTACACAAACTTGAATAGAAATTTCAAAAAATATACACAGATCAGTTTTCTCTCAGTTTCATTAATCTCTCCTGCAACACAAAAACACAATATGTCTTCTTCTAGCCTTCCAGGCAGTATTTCCAAATATCTGAAGTATGTATCCTGTTGTAGACCATCTGTCTTCTGAACTACTCCACTTAGGATGAAACTGACAAGGAACAAAATTTGAATTTTGCTTCCTATGAACAGGTCAATATCGGTTGTTCCTTTAGTACAGGGTGTACATAATGTCTGGGAACACTTTCAATTATTAATTGCACAATAACTAAACATTGTACAGATGCATTTTGAAGAGAAACTCGAAATTTTTTTTTTTACAAACACTCAATATGCGAACCATGAGTGACCAGGCAGACATCAATACATACAGTAATCAAATTCTTGCCATACCCGTCCCAGCATGGCATCGTCAACTGTCATGGCATCATTGACTGTGGCAGTTGCTTCCTGTATTGTCTCCCGGAGCTCTGCTACATCACGTGGTAGAGAAGGTACATACATCAGATCTTTAATGTGTCCCCACAGAAAAAAGTGAGATCTGGTGATCGGGGAGGCCATTTCACGAAATAGCTGACCCCTTCTGTACCACAGCCGATCTATCAATGTGGCAGCTCTGTGTTTGCAACTAGGGCTGACTACCAGCAAATTACCAAACAACACTGTGGCAGTATATATGAAAAAGAACTTTCAGGGTTTCTCTTCAAAATGACATATGTATGATATCTGCACAATGTTTGGTTCTTGAGCAATAAATAATTGAAAGTGTTTCTAGACTTTATGTACATGCTGTATATCAAAGAACCCACTTCAAACATCTGTCTGTGTTTTTTTTTTTTATATCTGCTAAAATAGGTACATTATCACTGTTATCTGCTCTTGAATCACTCACTTCATGTATCAAACACCCTATCAGCACCCTGTATGGTTCATTTTCAGCCATAACTCCACAAACATCTTTACTAGGATTGAGTTCCACTGGCATTTTTAAAGATTTGGGATCTTCCATATTGAACCTCTTCACAAAGTTTTGGAGGCAAGTGAACTGACTAAGGAAGTTTTCTGTCTCTTCTCTGTATATCAATCCCAAGGAGGGTTTTGGATCACTGAGTTCTCTTATCCAATTTTTTTTTTTTTTAATTTATCCTAAACATCCATTTGTTTGATTTTACAATGCCAGCACACAGAATATCATCTACATGAAATTTCAGGTAAATATTCAAGTAATAAAAGCTCAGAACATAGAGGTATCTATCAACTTCAGATTACTGAAATATAATTTACTTCATTTTATTATTAAGTTTACATTCAAGTCCTTCTACAAAATTTATATGTTTGATATAAATTTATATAAAATCTCTGTGTAGGAATGCACTTAAGCCATAAAAAAGCCACATGTGTTCATCGCACACAGAAAAGTGTACAGCCTTTGATAAATAAATATGCCTTGTACCTTTCAATATTTCTGGATGCATCTCACTGCACTCTTGAGTATTCATTTGCTTGAAGTAATGTGTAAGTGTATGTCCAGTTAGATGCAAGACACTCTAATTTATCTTACTCTGGAAACCAGTTTGTCTAATTCTTCTTTAATTGCCTTTGTCCATTCTCCTCACCATGTCAAAATTCTAAATTAATCTTCTCCATACCCTTCTGCATTCAAACTCAATGCAGCATAGATCTACAGGTATCTAAGTCTAATTATTATTATGTTATTTTATCACAGAGATTCTTTTTAACTGATTTCTTTTGAAGTTATGAGCTCTAGTTTTCCTTAATCTGCCTGCTGAGTTTCCTTGAAATTGCTTTTATTTTGATGTCCTTGATTTGTACTTTGTTGTTCATCATCTCATCTATTTGAACAGTCTCTATGACTCAGTCATCATCCATAAAATAAAAATTTTGTCTTCTGCATAAATAGCTTATCTTCGAGGAACAATTTTATGTTTTTCCTTACATGAGAATCTGTAACCTTCAGGACAATAACTGGTCATGAAACACTTAATGACTTGATTTAAAATTTATGAGTCAATAATAACTTTGGAATGTTGTTCATTGCATCCAAATTTATAGTTTTTCATAATTTGACCTCCATCCATACCATCCTATTGCCAAAATTTCTTCTTCATGTAAATCATAAATAGGATTAATATTAATGATAAAAATGACTATCATTATGGCATCTGACCATAATTGATTTCCACATTCACCTCCAAGAATCATGCTGTGAGATTTTTCAATGACTGTATGATGTAATCTTTTGGCCACTTGATTTTCATGAGAAACCAAATTGCTGCCCTTTTCTTTGAAGTATTTCTTCATCCCATTTTGAATGTCTTCAAGACCAGTACAACATCTAAGTGTGCTGATTTTCATATTAAAATAAGTAGTAGCTATTCCATAAAATACTTTAAAATAATGAAAAAATTCAACTTTTATTGAAGAATGTAAACTAAGGTACTGTAAGGTGAGTATGAGTATTAATGAAAGTAATTATATACTTTATTCCATTAAAAGACTCATGTATTACAGGACTAAGCACCTCCCTGTCAGTCAGTTAAAGTGATCATCTTGCCTGTAAATGAGAATGAGTATGCAGTACCTTCCATGCAGCTCACATCTTTGCTTTTAGATTTGAAGACTTTGCTTTTTGTAGACCATTGCTTGAGAGTATGCACTTCAAATCCTGTTTTGCTTATCTCCTTTATAATTTCATTACAATTTAGAACTTAGTTGACTGACTTTTTATAGTCAATGTGATAACCAGCCATTTCTAATTTATTTACTACAAGAACATCTTTTATTTTTATTCAGAATTTCTTTCTGAAAACAGCACTTTCAACATTGATTTCTCCAACTTTTTGCACTAACATAAGCACACCTGCTTTAGCAATTTTATTTCTTCTTGGATCTTCCCTCAGTTTAGTTTAACAAATAATTCATCAGCTAAATGTTCAAATGTTCAGTTATCCAGTAACTACTCTTCTTAGTCATCCGAATAACTCCCAGTATCATTTGATAAAGAAAAATTGTTTTCACTTCCGTTTGTTTCTGACAAATTTGTGACTTACATTCCCTGTCATGAAACTTCCTCGCAAATTAAGACTACGTCCAGACTGGGGACTCAAACTTGGGAGCTTTGTCTTTCATGGACAAGTGCTCTATTACCTGAGCAATCCAAGCATGACTCATGACCCGCCCACATAGTTTTGGAAACACTCCCTGTCATTTTTATGATATTCTTTGAGTCAAACCTTTTCTTTTGTGGTGGTTGTTCAGCTGTATCATCTTGATAAACTCCAACATTTTAGTTTAAGGTCTTTTGACAACACATAAGCTCACTTAAGAGAGCTTCAGGCTTAAATCTCCAGCTGTTCAAGTTTGTGCCATCAAAGAAAAGTATCCTATATTTTTTTTTCATTTCCTGTATCATTGTTGTACGTTACGCACATCAAATAACATTTGGCTTTCCAAAAGCTCCATAAT
Source organism: Schistocerca serialis cubense (assembly GCF_023864345.2). NCBI lineage: Eukaryota > Metazoa > Arthropoda > Insecta > Orthoptera > Acrididae > Schistocerca > Schistocerca serialis. Next base: position 236,501,116 of record NC_064640.1, read on the forward strand.
CTGCTCTGAGAACTAGATTTTTGAACTTAGCACATTCCCATACAAAAATGGATACCCCAGTCTGACAAGTACTAATTTTTTATTTCAAAACCATATTCACAGATCAACACAACAGGAGAATAACTGACAAATGTACCAAAAAGAAAAAGAAACATATACAGAGACTGTTCATTATAAAACAGTTATGAATCTGTTCAATGTACTGAAAAACAGGAACAGAACTAATCATTTCCACCACTTGTATTTATAGCAATTTTTCTCATATAATCTGTTAATCAATTTTTCTGTACATAAAAGCTGCTGTGTAAAAAACATATTGCAGCACTTATACTCTTAAGGATTAGTTAATACTATTGAGCCACAGTACACATGAATAATACTGAAGATGTCCTGAATATTATATTTGCATTAATAACAGAAATCCCTTTTTGATAGGTTCTTCCTTTTCAGGAAATGTTTTCAAAAATACATTAATAATTAATTGTGAGTAAATTTGCTAGTAAATTGCAGATTTCATTTGTTATTATGTTTGTTTCTCTGTGTAAAAATTTCAAATTTTCCTTGTTTCAGAACCAAAGTGGAATATATTATGACGTTGAATATGAACCAGAGGACATCTACAGTACAAAACATCCTCCTACTTCTATTCCTCTCAGCACATACAGAATGGGTCATCTACCTTATTATCAGAAATAGCTGATGTAAGGGAAAGGAAACAAACCTGATATCAACATGCTGATTTCCAGCCATGATATGCTGCTATGTGTAGAGTTTAATCTGCACTATAAGCTATGGAACATTATTCATCAGTCTACAGACTGATACTGTCCTTCAGTATTATTGTACATTCACTTTTGTAAAAATATTTCATTTCTATGTGTAATGATGTAATAGATGTTGAAAACTGTCTATTATAATGTTATGGTGTTAATGAGACTGTGTAAGCTGTATAATGAAATTATATATGTAAGTTAATAAATCTGTATTTAACAATACAATCACCATGATCAAGACCTTGGTAACAGTAAAGAATCAGTGCCTTTCTGTTCCATCTTCTGAGTATTGACTAATGAATGCATGTTTCCAATGAAAGGAGCTATAAATATTGGAGTGGGGAGGCTACTGATTCTGTCTTGCAATTAAGTGCAAACATGTTCATAGCTGCAAAACACGTCTCAGAAAGGCTGCAGAAAATATATTATTGGTAAAATTAAGTTATCTGCACTGAAAAATTTGTTTCTGATGTGTATTGTTTTAGTTCAAAAATAATTTTGCTGTGTTTCAGGCAGCTGTTAGCTGTCATAATGTACTTTCCACTGAAGATATTTCCTTTGGATTTTTGAATGGTCATGTTGTATTATGATTCATATACCAGATACAATCTGCACATTACTTACCACATCATTACCCCAAGTTCAAATTTTTCCATATATAGGCAACAAGAGCCTCAGTCGATTTTTGTAATTGGTGTTCATTTTATAATTTTTGTGACATATCACCTACTTATAGCTAATGAGCAATCCAACTGTCATCATTCTCACAGTCATTTCAGCAGAAGTTAAGCCTGATTTGGCCTGTAGTGATACAATGAACAAACCCATAGGGGTCAATTCATTCTGGAGAATTGTTTAAAGACACTGTCAAATGCAGCTGAGTGTTGGAGAAGAGTGATATATTTGATAATATTGTATGCTTGAAGTTACAAATGTCTGTTGTATTATATATATTATAGCTGAATGTTCGTGTATGTGTACAAACATGTGAGTGAAACTGAGTAAACTTATTTGTATTTAAAAAATAAACTGAGTAACATTATTTCCTTAGTCATCATCCATAAACTCTGCTTTAAGCTTTCAGTATTAATTTTTGTGTATGATGTTTGTTTCCATATCTTTTATACAATAAAATTGTGTTAAAGGTTATAAGAGTGTGGGCAGTTTCCCATATATGCAACCATATAGGCCATATAGTGTTTTTGAGCGTGGAAGTTATAAACAAAGCATGTGATTATGAGGTTGTGTTATAAGGGTTATGAGTTTACACAAGGAGAGCATAGTATTCATTTAAAGATCTCCACCACAGACACATTACTAAATTGTTTTTTTATGTAAATCTGGTCACATTTCCCATTTAAGCCTAATTTAAATGATGTAATGCTACTACTGAGAAGCAGATTTTGTGTACGCACATGCAGAGATAAAGTGAGGCATGTAAGGGACAGTACCTCTATGAATAGAGAAATAATTACATAACAAAGAAGAATGTTGCATGTGTAGTTACAAAACTTAACAGTTGATTTAGATCTGTGTTAGCTCAAAACAACAAAAATGAAGTAATCTTGATCAAACATTGCAGCACTACCATAAATGTATACTCAACAGCAACTCAGGCAGCAAAGGCAATGGAACTTTTGAAACTTTAATATATCAGCAGTGTGTGTGTGTGTGTGTGTGTGTGTGTGTGTGTGTGTGTGTGTGTGTGTGTGTGTGTGTGTCCGTCCATCAACACTTGTAAACTCAGGTGCAATTATGCACAATTTTATATAAGACGGTTTAGGAAATACGCTAAATTTAAAGGAATAAACTATGTTATCAGTTAGTAACAACAATTTTATAAAAGTGAACTGGCTTGAGCTACCTATTACTTTAAAATGTCCCAAAATACATTAGCTGAACACAGAGTAGCTCTTATGGATATTTGACGGAGGTATGATCTTAACAGTTTTTTATATTTAATAAAAATATTTACCAAGTCAACAGACATTACAAAACAATAAAATTATGAGTCATTCTCTCATCCAGTTTCCATTGTAACTGACATCAAAGAGAGGCATCACTTCATTAGGCATGGGATGCATTTTAGGAGAATAGAAAGATGCTGCATAAGCCAAATTTTTCTGCATCACTGGGAGTATTCGATCCAAGAGGTCAGTCAAGAGAAATTGTTGGCATAGTACTTACTTTGAGAGAGACAATGTTAACAGTGACCTGCTTGCTGCTTTGAATTCAAACAAATATGCAGTTGGTGAAGGCCGGTGAAGAATGGTCAAGGAAGAAGAAGAAGAAGAAATTCAGTGTTTGTTGAAGCTGAAAACTGCGTAAAAAAACATTTTTGAGTATGTGAACTACCAACATAGATTCATTTGCTGTCTGTGTTATACTTTATAATATTTATGATAATTATCACAGAAAGGAGTATCTGATGCTCAGCAAATTATTGGTTACCCTTAAGGAAAATGGCCTTTTCCAATATAGTCGCACCTCATTATCACATTCCTGCACGTGTGGGCATTTCTGTGTCCACAAACTGTTAGTGGAGAGAGAAGGTGGTGATTCCAAATACTCAGGCAGATGTATGACATTTATGATATGGTGTGTCCTGATGCAACATAGGTCAATGCTTGCCACATTCACAAGTAGTGCTCTTCAGGTGACAAAAACAAATGGGGCAAGAGAGGCAGACTTATTATTTTACATGCAAGCACATCACAAGGTTTTCCCCAAACAATCTCCTGCTCTTTAAATTAAAGAATACAAGGAATTATCTTGAGAAATGAATCATGGTGTGTTTACTAAGTTATTAAAAAAAATTGGCTCTGAGCACTATGGGACTTAACTTCTGAGGTCATCAATCGCCTAGAACTTAGAACTAATTAAACCTAACTAACCTAAGGACATCACACACGTCCATGCCCGAGGCAGGATTCGAACCTGCGACCATAGTGGTCGCTCGGTTCCAGACTGTAGCGCCCAGAACCGCACGGCCGCTCCGGCCGGCAGTTATTCAAAAACTCACTAATACTAAATCTTGGCAAACCATCAACAATGTTTTTGATCATGCTCCTTATCAATCTGTTGTTACTGACATCTATCATGACAAAGCAAAAGAAGGACATGATCAGTTCCAGCATTGCAACATTGGAGGTAGTTAAATATCTCTCCATAAATAATGGTTCACCAAATACAAAATCAAAGAACAGGCAAAAACATTGGGGCATACTTTCATCAGGCTGCTGCTTTGTCTCTGCCATTTAAACATAGCATAATTAGTATGGTCCAAAATTAAAGGTTATGCTTGAACATTTCACCCCATCTGCAGTGAATGCACTCACAAATGTAGCTATTAGGAAAGTCACATCTGAAGATAGGAAGAAAGCTGTCAATCATGTGCAGTACATTGTAGAAGAAAAGTGACACCATGAAGCTCTTTTGGAAAATCAAGAGGAAGATATGAATATTTTACTAAATAATGACAGGAACAGCGATTTTTCAGAACTCTATGATATTGAGTGGAATTTTTCTTGTCACCACAGAAATGATTGGATTTTAATAAGGCCATTATCAGTCACTGTTTTTTGTAATGCTGTTCTTCTTACTCCTAATACCAGAAGGCTAACATTAAAGGTAAGCATTCTCAGCTAGATCAACTTTTTTTTTACTTAGAAATAAATAGCCTTATCAGGAAATGTAGTAATAGATTAATTTTAAATGTAGAAATGACTTTCTCACAACAAAACTGAAAAGGCCATTGCTTAATTCTTGATATGTGAGTGAAGCGTTATGTGTCACATATAACATAAATTGTTTATAATGTTAGAAATCTCTTGACAGAGCTCCCAGCACTTCACACTTTTTTTAAAGATCAAGTTAGCTTCTGATTATTGATTGTGATGAGACAGTACAAAATTTGTCAAAGCAAAAAGCAAGGAAAGCTACATAAGTATATTTACATTTTTATTCAACATAATTTTATAATTTTTGTTCAAATTTCTGCTATAACTTCTATGACACTAACACACTTCTATAGCTTTCACATAGAAAGCAGGAGGTTGTGGAGAGATTACATAAAAGAAGATGTAGTTAAGGAAGTTTACCTGCTCGTTATGGGAATATTCAACTTACGTACAATCATGTTGGTATCCCATCAGTCCCAGCTGTCTTTCACGTGTTGTGTTTACATGTATCCCATGGTCAGTTTTTTTGATATGAACTTTTGATATTCATCCAACGATTGGAAGGAGGAACTGAAATAAAATCTGCAGTCATTTTTACAAAATGCAGTTTAGTATTTCAGTCTTTTCTTGGTCATCCTGCATTTTGGTACCATCATCATCATGAAGTGACTGGTAGATTGCTTTTATTAACTTACTGTCTGCCCCCTTAGCTGACTGGTCAGCACGTCCGATTGCCATGCAGTGGGTCCAAGTACAATTCCCTGCTGGGTCAGAGATTTTCTCTGCTCGGGGAATCGATGTTGTGTTGTCCTCATCATTCTTTTTATCATTATCAATACACACAAGTTGCTCAATGTGGCATCAACTGAAAAGGCTTGCAACTCAGTGGCTGAACTTGACCGAGTGGAGACTCCCAGCCATCAATGCCATATGATCATTTCATTTAGTTAATTACTGACTCATTGTAAGTCCAAAACTTCATAGGATTTATTGTCTAACCGGTAGATAGAATTTTACTTTTTAATTAATTTAAAGCTTCATGGATAGCTCCCCGTGTACCTATTTTGGCTTTGTTCAGTTTTTATTTGTCAAGCAGACTTTGGTTTTGATTATTCTCTACTGAAGTTCCCTTTATTTTTGTAGCAACATGGCTGTTGAACTAAGGCAGGTCTTTACAATCCATCACAACTTTGCTTGGCATAAGCTGCCTGTGGTCATCAAACTTCTTTGTTCAAGGGCCAATACTGATACTGTGAGGAGGCACCATGGGACACATATATACTGGTCTCATTATTAAAACGTTTCTTTTCATATTTCTCACAGTGTGATGGTGGTTGTATTCAAACACCTGAGGCTACTATTTTAATACACTGATCTCATACTAAAGCAAATACAAATTGTGCGATATCTCATTTGGTCAGAGAGATCTCTCTTTGAAGGGTCACAGAAAATAATTATATTCACAGCTGTCCTTTGTGCCTAGCTGATAGGTAAATACATTATACATAATTGTTTGGCTGGTAGCATAATTTGAAGGTGATTAAGGCTGAACGACTTGCTGTTCAATCTCATTTGCCGTTCACGAGGATCATGTTAGCAGCAGTGCTATTATAGACTAAAAAATGGACCTTTTTGCTACTTTCAAAGTAAAGGGTTCAACATGAGTCTGTCCTTCACTAAATGAGTGTATTGGTGTTCAAAAGTGCAAAGAGTTGCCAAAGAGATAATACATGGACATTTTCATGGAACATCAAAATCGAGTGTATTTACTGTATTTGCAGCTATTTGTTGTATTCTCTTCATACTGTTTCATACGGAACGATTAAGTTACTTTCTTTTACCTCCAGCAGGCTCCCATTCAATAACATATTTGCTGCTACGACTTCGTATTGGAAGCTGTATGAAACTCAATGACGTTTGTTTGTCCCAACGATAAGTTGCATCAAATAATAAAATCCATGAATTCATCAGTACTACACCATGCAGAATGCCTCTGTAACATTAATGCTGACTGGTTACATATTATGAATCAGAGCACTGTTTGGCAAATTTTTTGTGACTGATGATGTAATTACTATGTGACAATAGTAACAAATTTGTGGATTTTATTATTTAACACAGTTCATTTTATAACACCCAATATGATGTAATTGTTTTACAAACCTGATGATATTCCTTGACCAAAACTAGTTGATCAACAAAGAATATTTATCACTAACTTTTGGCGGTAAAGGTTCACATTTTTCAAACTGTGGGGAGTGCTGGATTCAGCTGCAATAATATGTAGCCTAACCGCAATCGTATTTCCTTATTCATTCTTAGACTGGTTGCCATAATATCACTCCTGTTGCTAACAGACCAGACGTACTTGCATGAATTACTGATGTGTTTCTCTACATGTAACGCAATCTTTCCATGCTCGACTGAAACAGTCAATGAGCATGTGATGATACTCATGGAAGTTGATACATGTGTTTTGATCTTCTTTGAATACCTTTTCCTTAAAATGTAATTTGTACACAGTTTTTAGTATTGATCCGTGAGGTTCTGGGAATGCGGCCAAACCACTTCGCCTCCTGTGGTGTTTCGGCTGTGATCGTCTAGCCACCTTCAGACTGAACCCGTGCACGCGCATGCACACACACACACAGACACACACACACACACACACACACACACACACGCACACACACACACACACACACACACACACACACACACACACACACTCACACAGATATATTGATTGTTACAGAATTTTTACTCTGCAGTGGAGCGTGTGCTGATTAAACTTATTGGCAGATTAAGACTGTAAGAAAGGATCAACTAAGTCTTTTACAGTTGTAGAAGATGCTGGGAGGGCGTGATTCCTTGTATGGCCTCTTATAAGGTTACTAATTTTTGCCTACTGAGGTCAGGGGATGTTGGAGGCCGAAGTACAGGTTCTGCGTGACCTCTTGGATCGTATTGGCGCATTCACCGTTGTCTTACATCAGTACAAACAAGTGCCGGTTCTCTATTATGCGTGTAACAGTAGTCCTCAAACTTACTTTCTCAAGAGCCATTACTAACATTGCAGAGTGGTGTCTCGAACTGCAAATTTAAGGATGTTATTATTAATTAGTAACCCACATAAATTAGTAGATATGTAATTGTTATGAGGCCCCAATAGACTAACTTAGCTGCTGCCCCCCACCTCCCCCAAGTACTGATTGTTGAAAATCGGCACCATTCGGAGCACTTTGTGTCGGCTGTTCTCTACTTCAGATTGCTGCACCACTCAGCGACCCTAAAGCTGTGACACTGTTAAGTACCTGACGATGTGTTGATGAGTTGTCTGTGTTAGCGGATGATTGATTAATAATAGCAACTACACTTATACTTAAATGCATTATACAATAGGATGCACAATCACAAATATTTACTAGATGTTGCTGAGTGACATTTGTCTTCTACCCGCTGCTTTGTACTACAGCAGCCTTAATTTAATTTCATACTCTTTGCTACAAATATGTACCGTGTTTGATGATGACCGTCTCTGTAATGCACCCTCACGGATCCATATTAATTCCGTTTGGAATTCATACCATAGCAGCTGATCAGTTCGAGGCACACGCACCCGAGAGTTGTCAGCACTGGAAGACAAACAAGAAAACCTTCCCCCTATGAAACCCTTTACCCTGCAATGACAAATCCATCTGCCCCTGCACCCAGCTTCGTCCCTGAGGTGCCCAGTCAACTTTTCTCACTCCTACTATACTTTCTGCAGTATATTTTTGGAAATAGACATACGGCCGGGAGAGCGGTGTGCTCACCACATGCCCCTCCATATCCGCATCCAGTGACGCCTGTGGGCTGAGGATGACACGGCGGCCAGTCGATACCTTTGGGACTTCATAGCCTGTGCGGGAGAAGTTTAGTTTAGTTTTAAGTAGTATTTCTTTAACTGTGAATTTAAGAATTAAAATTATTTAATTAATGTGTGTTGCGATGAATTTTTTTGGCTTTCTCGTCCATATTTGCACCTATTCAAATGCGTGTAATCTATATTACATCTTCTAAATGCAGAATCTTTGACTATCATGCGAGACAGGAGTCTCATTATAGTGGGATAGATTGTTGGGGATAACAAAAGAAAAAATTACCTGCTAGCCAACGAAAGGAACGCACTGCATTAGCACCTGCAGCGGTGCACCGATAGTTTTAATAAAGCGCATGCCGGTCGGATGGCAACTATGCAGAGTAAGTATGCTACACTGCAAGATGGGATTGGCCCAATCAGATATCGGCAACATGTGCTCTTAACTGTCAAGTGCAATATAATATTAAGTGCACTGCAGTTCTACATCTACATCTACATTTGTACTCCGCAAGCCACCCAACGGTGTGTGGCGGAGGGCACTTTACGTGCAACTGTCATTACCTCCCTTTCCTGTTCCAGTCGCGTATGGTTCGCGGGAAGAACGACTGTCTGAAAGCCTCCGTGCGCGTTCTAATCTCTCTAATTTTACATTCGTGATCTCCTCGGGAGGTATAAGTAGGGGGAAGCAATATATTCGATACCTCATCCAGAAACGCACCCTCTCGAAACCTGGCGAGCAAGCTACACCGCGATGCAGAGCGCCTCTCTTGCAGAGTCTGCCACTTGAGTTTATTAAACATCTCCGTAACGCTATCACGGTTACCAAATAACCCTGTGACGAAACGCGCCGCTCTTCTTTGGATCTTCTCTATCTCCTCCGTCAAACAGATCTGGTACGGATCCCACACTGATGAGCAATACTCAAGTATAGGTCGAACGAGTGTTTTGTAAGCCACCTCCTTTGTTGATGGACTACATTTTCTAAGCACTCTCCCAATGAATCTCAACCTGGTACCCGCCTTACCAACAATTAATTTTATATGATCATTCCACTTCAAATCGTTCCGCACGTATACTCCCAGATATTTTACAGAAGTAACTGCTACCAGTGTTTAGGGAGACAGCATGTGTAACCCACATTAATTAATCCGTGTCAAAATGTATACAATAGTAGCTGGTCGATACGAGCCGCGCATGCCCGTGAGTTGCAATTAACATCTACAACGCGTTGGGTAAACTTATGTCCGTGCTAAGCCATTTACGCGATGATAAATGTATCGAGAAAACTTGAAATAAAACGTCGTCCTCACAAGTCTCCGTAATTTGAAGAGCGAAAATTGCACTTCTATAATTATTGGTCACTTTTGTTACTGACAGTATTGTTCTACAGTAGACACGCGAGAAGCTGACTGGCAACCCCAAAGTACTGATCGCTACATGTCGGTACTATTCTGAACATTTCTTGTCGATTGTGATCTGTTTTACATTGCTGCCAGTCTGAGCAGTCGAACAGTTGTGACACTATCGTTACGTGGTGAAGTGGTGTTGATTTCACCATGTGTGCGGATGACTTGGATTAATACAAATATCTGTCCTTATAAGTTTGATAAACTAAATACTAGTTTTCTTCTACTCACTGAATTGTATTACAACAACCTTAAATAATTTGATGTTATTTGCTACAGGAAAGTTTAAGTGCTCGTTTTCCCCACGCGCCGTTCGGGAGTGGAACGGTAGGGAGACAGCATGTGTAACGCACATTAATTAATCCGTGTTACGTCCGTATCAAAATTTATACAATAGTAGCTGGTTGATACGAGCCGCGCATGCCCGTGAGTTGCAAGACTAATAGAACAACATTCTCTGTCTCACATCCCGTAATACCGCAGTGACCATGCGAGTGACTCCTCTGCCTCCGGGGAAGGGGACCAATTAAGGGGACCAATTTTACTTAGCTGACGGTCGAATTCACCAGCGTCAATTAAAATTAGGTCTAAGCACGTCTTAAAATATTACTGTCTCTGTAAGTATTTTTGTTAGTGAGCAGGAAAACTGCACTCTTAAGAAGCTCTTAAGGTTATTTTTTTATTTATTATTTTTTTTTAATTGTGCTGTGGACGAGTGGTTCTAGGCGCTTCAGTCCGGAACCGCACTGCTGCTACGGTCGCAGGTGCGAATCCTGCCTCGGGCATGGATGTGTGTGATTTCCTTAGGTTAGTTAGATTTAAGTAGTTCTAAGTCTAGGGGACTGATGACCTCAGATGTTAAGTCCCGTAGTGCTTAGAGCCATTTGAACCATTTTTTGTTCGCTGCTAAGTACATACTGTTATAAAATACGGCTGAGAACCGCGGTCCGCACGAATACTTAATTCAGGCTGCATGCTGCCAGCGGGTCACAGTTTTACGACTACCGATCTAAGGCTTTCGTACAGTTCTGTTGAATTTTGTTCGTTTGTTCTCATTACTCAACGTTCTTGGCTCTGAGCACTATGGGACTTAACATCTGTGGTCATCAGTCCCCTAGAACGTAGAACTACTTAAACCTAACTAACCTAAGGACATCACACACATCCATGCCCGAGGCAGGATTCGAACCTGCGTCCGTAGCAGCCGCGCGGTTCCGGACTGCGCGCCTAGAACCGCTAGACCACCGCGGCCGGCACTCAACGTTCTTACTCAGAGAGATGAATGTCTGATGAGGCAGCTCACGTAATCTGAAATCTGTTTTTGTCACACTTACATATCTTTCTTAACATTTCTATTAACACCCAATGCTAGCAATGATCTCTGATACCTTCCTCTACATGAACTAACTCAACATGTTTGGTCTGTTTGTAACCAGGAGATCTAAGGAATTATCCTCACGGGCTATTTCAGTGACTAATTGCTCAAGGTAAATTGTACAAAAAGCATTTAGAACAAAATAACACGACTCTCTCTATACCTACTACCCACCCTAATCACTTCCATTCAGTAGCTGTTGAGTTGAAATCTCTCACTAATACTGTAATACGATCAAGAAATAAACATGCAACCTTTTCCAAATTTAAGTTTTTGATGACAGCCACAAATCACACACTCAGTACTTTTATTGTCCAGTTTCACTCGCAAGGGAAGGCCACGACGCTGGTATCAGATTTATTTAAAACTCTGTAAACCTTTAGTAGGCCATTGAAACAACATAATGTGCAAGTTGTCAAGATGCACTACTCTGGCAATTCCGAGAAAATCAGGAGAGAAGTTTCACCCGTCTCTTATGTGGCTTATGTATCTCTGAATAGGTGACTGACATCGTCAGATGAGGACATCGAAAAAGTTCAAAGAAGGGCTGCTCGTTTTATATTATAGCGAAATAGGGGAGATAGTGCCACAGACATGATACGTGAATTGGTGTGGCAATCATTTAAACAAATGCGTCTTTCGTTGCGACGAGATCTTCTCACGAAATTCCAATCACAAGTTTTCTCCTCCGATTGCGAAAACATTCTGTTGGCACCCAGCTACATAGGGAGAAATGATCATCACGATAAAATAAGAGAAATCAGGGCTAGCACAGAAAAGTTTAAGTGGTCGTTTTCCCCACGCGCCGTTTGAGAGTGGAACGGTAGAGAGACAGCATGAAGGTGGTTCATTGAACCCTCTGCCAGCCACTTTATTGTGCATACTAGAGTTGTCACGTAGACGCAGACGTAGGCGGTAGAGTTCATGGTGGTTAAGTGGAAGCCGGCACAGTAGTTCAGCGAGTTCGGTCAGAGGATCAGCTGCACTCTGTAATAAAAATCTGAGTGAAGGAATCAACGATGAACTAATTTTTAATCTATAATGTCAGCAGGGAGAGAAATTTTTCAAAATGTCACCGAGGTGTGTTTTCCCCTGGAAATGAACATTCCCTACAAATGCCGCGAAACTGTATTCATTCGATGTAGTAGATGTCGTTTCAATTTATGTCTTCCATGTCTGTATGACAAATACCATCCTGCAACGTTTCATGTCGAGAGCACATCCGACGAGTAATTGTACGTTACTCTTGTGGTCTGGCACTGTGATTTACTATATTACTGAAAAACGTCATTCGCATAATTATTTATCTAGATTTTATTTGAATTTTGCAAGCCTGTCCCTCGTCCATAAAAACTGAATTAAAAATAGTAAGTAGACAAATAACATGAAATTCACTAAAACTTCATGAAAATGTGCGTGGTTTTTTTTCGTTATATTACCCCTTCAATGTCATATAAATTAAATAATGTGACCAGTGATGAAGAAATATTGGCTGAAAAATGTATGTTACCAAGATTCTAACCGTCGCCTCTTCCACGACCCTCTTCCTATGCGCAATCGCTAACCACTTTTCTTCGTGGACCTATCTTTTTAGTTAGCTAACTTCAATCACCAAAAATCAGTTCTGTCCTTACTTGGCTCCGCCACTTAAAATCTACAAAGTAAAAAACGGAAATGAACCATCCCTCTTTAGGCGTTGCCCCTAACTATTTACAAAAACCACTTGCCCAGAATGACTTCTTACAGCCTGCATCATCGCACAGATTCATCAGTTACGTAATGGGTGCGTAAAACTTCTCCTGCGATTTTCTCGAAATTGGCGTAGCAGTGCAACTTACTGCTTGCACGTTATGTTGTTTTAATGGCCTACTAGGTGTACAAAGTTTGAAGTAAATCCGTGATCTCAACGTCGTGGCCTCTCCTTGACAGTTTAATCAGCCATCTACCTTGAACTGTACACTCCACAGTTTCTGTTGATGCTCTTGTTAAACTGAGTGTAACCGGACAATAAAAAGCAGTCACTAATTCCCCAGCAGGCAATGCTTGTTCTCAATAAATTTTCCAAGTTTTCCCTGAAATATTTCGTCTCTACATTGAGGTAGGGAGTCTATAGGAGTAACCCATTACCATATTTGATCCATCTTTAATACTTATCTTCAGCCAAATTACTTTGCATACACAGTCTGTACTAATTACACGCAAGATGGCGCCGATAAGAAAGTGTAGTGATATTTCACTCTCGTTAAAAAGGCAAAAAATAAACAGTTATTCGCGTAGAGAATGTGAAAGGCGCATGATCAAAGGTGTTTTAGGCGTAAAAGTGCAACTTATGGTTACACGAAGAATGCGAAAAAGTTAATATGAAATTCATCAGTGATGATTTTTCCCTGGACATGCCACGGCTGTTTACGTCACGAAACGGACAATCGTCTTAAGTGCAGTGGATTCGAGAAACGAAATTATAAATCTACAACAAAGTGACATTGAAACAATAAAAACAGATATATTGACTATAAAGAAAGAAAATGATAGATTAATGCGTAAAAATCAGTCCTATGTGTGCGAAATAAATCAAACGGAAAAGCAAGACCGGGAAAATACATGTGCGCCTACGAACCCTACAAACAACACAACCAGCGTTTCCAATGTCACGATAAACTCAGCAAACCAAAAACTTGTAGATAAATATAAGTGGAGGATGAAGGCCTACAGAAAAAGAAAAGGCTGCAGTTATGCAAGGGGATGTAAATGAGTTTCTAATAATTTGCGATTCGTTGCTGAAAAATATCGCTGTCCCCAACTGCAAAATCGACGTCAGATCGAGAATTAGAATGCAACAACTTGGCAAACATTTTAAAAATATGGTAAATTCAAAACAAACGAATACAAAACCCGATTCTTAAACCAAGACTAATTACAGTGCTGTCTTTATAAACGTTGGAACAAATTCAAGAAGCAGCATCGAAGAAGAAATTATTAACGAAACACGAAATATGATTCGTTCGGCAAGAAGTATCTATAAGGGATTCCGGCGGTACTTAGCGGAATCATTAAAAGGTCAGTGAGTGCAAATATACCTCTAAAATAAATTATGCTGTCAAAGTACAGTGTTATCATCTTGGGGCAGTTTTCATAGACCCAAACAAATTTCTATGTGAAAACTGCCTGGGGAAGGATGGCATGCATTTAAACAGAATAGGATCTGTAACAGTTTACAGATGTCTGCAAATTAATCAGAAGTAAGGGAAACTTAATATGGCCTGATGGGGATGAAAAATCAATTGCTGCAGCTGAAAAAAAATATAAGCACCACACAAAAAAGGAGGCACTGCAGAATATTCACTCAGAACGCAGCCCAGAACACGTAAGACAGCAAAAGGAAAGTTGCATAAAAGCACTACATCAGAAATCCAATATATTGGTAACAAGAAACTGGAAGCAGAAGTAGTCCTAGGTGACATACAACCAGACATACTATGTATCAGTGAACATGGTCTAACTGAAGGTCAGATCGTTAACTTGACAATAAAGGTCTATATCTTATCCAGTTACTTCTGTAGATCTAAACATGAAGGTGATGGAGATTCCATATCTAATAAAAGAGTTAAGTCCCTAAAAACTGCAAACAGTAAAGGTGTGGGATTACTCACACCTAGAGAAAAAGACTTTGAAATTACAGGTGTTGGGATGTAGTGACTGATGATTTTAGATTGTTTTGTGTGTACAGATCACCAAGTGGCAAGATCAACATATTTCTGAAAAAAATTGGTAACTTACTAAGAAAGAACATGAAGAAAAACATCGTTATATGTGGAGACTCCAAAACTGATATGGGAAAACAATTGAAACCAAGACAAGATTTTGAAGAAATGTTAATCCAATACAATATTAAGACGCCAATATCCGCACTAACAAGAGTGACTTCTCAAAGTCAGACAGTTATTGCCAACATCATTACCAATACCAGTAGGTGTAGCTATGAGATATATGTAGTACAAACAGAAATATCTGATCGTCATGGACAGCTGATCTGCTTCCACATTAATAAAGACATAATATAAGAACCAAAACAAACAACCAAAGAAATCAGGAACATCAGTGAGCAAAATATTAATATATTTAGAACAATATTAAGCAGGGAAACCTGGAATGAAACCCTACAGGTGCAGAATTCAAATGCAAAGTATAATTCATTTGCTAAATTTTATGTAGCATTCGCCAAAGTAAAGAGACGAGAAAAGATGCAGGATCAGACAAAGTGGATAACAGAACTGCAAAGAAAGCTGCAGGATCTGAGATGGGGGGGGGGGGTGAAGCTGAAAATTACAAAATGCTACGAATAAAGTACAGAAAAATAGTAAGAGACGTAAAAGCAAGAGCAGTTAATGCCACCATAATGAACTCAAAAAACAGGCAGTTTGGAATTAATGGTGAACGAAATGAAAAAGCTTGATTGAGAAAGTGAAAGAGATATCAGGTCAATGAAAATTGACAACATAGTGGTTACAGGCGGTAGAGAAATAACTAACATACGAAATGATAACTATATAAATGTGATAGAGAACTTAAAATTTGAATGGAATAGTCCACTAAAGAAGGTTAGTTATCAAAAAAGCAAACAGAACCATGTTCTTGAAACCAGTCACAGAAGATGAATTGAAGAAAACTACACAAAAGCTGAAGTCTAAGGAATCAGCTCGTGATGACGAAATATCTAATCATAGAATAAAACAAGTAAGTGAGGAAATAATCTCACAAATGCTGGATATGGCAAACAGGTCTTTTAGAGATGGAATATTTCCAGAGAAACTGAAGATAAGTAGCGTGGTACCAGTATACAAGAAAGGGGATAAGAATGACCCCAACAACTACAGGCCAGTTTATATGATACCAGGTTCCCCATAAATCCTGGATATACTTATGTATAACAGATTAGTTGATTATCTGGACAAATACAACATTCTTATACCATCACAGAATGGTTTCAGAAAGAGTAAATCTACAGAATCAGCGATTGCTAGACTGACATAATATATTATAGAGTCCTTAGACGAAAAACAAGTTGTATCTGCAATGTTTCTGGATCTCTCCTGAAATACTGATAAGAAAGTTGGAAAACTATGGTATCCGAAGGCAAGCAGGCGAATGGGTAGAATTATACTCTTGCAACAGGAAACAATATGTAACAATAGGGAATGCATATCAGTCAGAAACCAAAGCCATCAAATATGGGGTGCCGCAAGGATCCCCAGTCGGGCCATTGCTGTTTAATCTGCTTGTTAATGACATAGGTGTTGAAGAGAAAGAGAAGAAAATATTGTATGCAGATAACATGACAATAATGAACAGTGATCAAAATGTGATACAGCTTGAGAGAAGAGCACACTTGTCTGCAAACACCACAGCTCAGTGGCTCCTTGAAAATGGATTTGTTACAACCTAAAAAAAGATTATGTATGCAGTGTTTAGAAATAAAGAGAAGGCTGTGCACATGGGTTAGAGGTGGATGAAATGAGTCTGGAAGAAGCATAATACGCTAGACTCTTAGGTATTACTGTGGATAACGAACTGAAATGGAAACAACATATTAATTCTGGCTGTAATAAACTCAGCTCCGTCATATTCATAATGAGGCAGCTATCACAGTATACAAACAGCTTCTGTGCAGTATACCAAGGACTCTTCGAACCATACCTGTAGTATGGAGTGATAATGTTGGGAAAATGAAACATTCAAGAAATAAAAAGGTGTTCACATTACAAAGAAAAAGCAATCAGGAGCATATTAAGAAGAAAATGTCCAATGTAGCTTTGGACGAAACATCAGGGATAGAAGAGTTCCATGGACCATGGTCATACAACCCGGAAGAATTCTCGGCAGTTGTTACTTATAATCAGTGGCGTTAGAATGTAAGAAAAATGATTAGGAAGTATGTGATAATAAATGTCTTCTATTTTTGACGTGTCATGTATTACATGTACACTCACTGTACGCTATGTAATCATATCAAATAAAATTCAATTCAATTCAATTCAAGATTATCACACTAGATATTGACATATTATTTACAGCTATAAACATCCCTCCGGGCCGGCCGCGGTGGTCTCGCGGTTCTAGGCGCGCAGTCCGGAACCGTGCGACTGCTACGGTCGCAGGTTCGAATCCTGCCTCGGGCATGGATGTGTGTGATGTCCTTAGGTTAGTTAGGTTTAAGTAGTTCTAAGTTCTAGGGGACTGATGACCGCAGCAGTTGAGTCCCATAGTGCTCAGAGCCATTTGAACCATTTTTGAGCCATCCCTCCACCACCTGGATCAAACCCATTTTGTAATTTACATTCCAGCCAGAAATAAAAATGTCAGTGCTGTTTACTTCCAGTTTAACCCAGCTTTCTATTCCTAGTACTGGCATTACGAATATCAGAGTTTATAAGCAAGACTTTCTTGAGACCTCTCCATAGACTCTCCTGCAATTATCCGATTCTCTCATCTGAAATAATTCAGTAGTAAACGGGGTGAAATGCTCTCCTATTCAAAACCAGTAACTAATTTTTTATTGTGGCTGAGGAGTGGTTACTCTTTCACAAGAATCCATGTGTGTACACCATACATATTTGGCTACCATTGTAACCACTTCCTGTCTTTAGAGTGAATATAAGCTGTTGGGGGAGGGGAGGTTCTATAGGTTTCCATTTTGTAGTGGATGTTCAGAAATCCTCCTCTAAGGCATTAAAGAATCATCTGATCTCTTATTTAAGCCCTGAACTCAGCTACAAACCAGACGACCATGATCAGTTTTAGAAACAATGCTGCATAGTGCTAACTCAGCTTACAATTCACATGCAAAATGCAAAGTTACCTGATTTTACCAGTTCAGCCAGCTAATTGTAAGAATCAAGAATGGCCTCCGATTCCAGATGTTGGGCATTATTCGTGCCAGTGTGAGCCATGATTTGCAGTCAGCTGCACCCTGTACATTCAGACTTCTCCAGATCTTAGATTACACCCCCCCCCCCCACCACCAATAAATATATCAAATAGGCAACTGCCTTTCCCTGAGAAATTCCATCACAAACCTAATGCTGCCGGCCGGAGTGGCGCTACAGTCTGGAACCGCGTGACCGCTACGGTCGCAGGTTCGAATCCTGCCTCGGGCATGGATGTGTGTGATGTCCTTAGGTTAGTTAGGTTTAAGTAGTTCTAAGTTCTAGGGGACTGATGACCACAGCAGTTAAGTCCCATAGTGCTCAGAACCAACCAACCTAATGCTGAAGGTCTCAGTGACTAGCAACCATACCTCTTTGTTGTCCAGAGCTTCCAAGGTAATCGCCCTCAGTCCTAACGCTCAAACGTATTCTCAGCAATAGGTATGACTTCAAATTTGGTTTTAAGGCGTAACGGAATAGCTATGCAGCCAGGACCCACTTTCACTTTCTACCCAGAGATTCACAATACTGTCACTTTTCATCATTCACATTGATTCATAGCAATGAACAGTCCTATCCCACTATCATACGTTTTCAAGATACTACACCCTACTAAAAAGCAGAGCAATATATTAAATCAAAAGGGAACTAGCATTGTTTGTGTGAAATCAACAAATTTCTGAAAATACATGAGTCATAATGGATATACAACAAGAATGATGCACCCAAAAGGAATTGATGGATTATTGTTGAGTTATGGAAGGGATTTGAGTGAAAAATGGTCAGGTGTAAGATGTCAACTGTTAGATAGCTATTCTAGCATAAGAGCTTTTCTTGTATGGGCACAAAGATTATATGTGGGAAAATGAAATATTGGCGTGATGTCCAGGCCATTACTGAGACTCATGGAGGAAGTGTGGTAAACAGTTCACTATATCAGCACTATTACTTCTTAAATTTTCAGTCATCTCATGTTATGGCTATTTGTAATAGATTCTAACTATCCAATACTTGATATTACATTTAGCTCTTCAGCACTGACTAATATTTCTCTTTATGGCAGCGGCAGAAGAGGTATAAATTACTAAAAGCGTCTTCAGAGGTATGAGACATATTTAGGTTATTTGAAGGATTGAACGCCGTGTGTTGAAACTTAAATGTGAGTTTATCTCTCTATCTGTCAGAAAAGTCACTGATCGTAGTAACTGATGGAAAGTCATCGAGTAAAACAAGTAATGTCTGGTGTTCGTCAGGGAAGTGCTATACGCCCTCTGCTGCTCGTGATCTACATACATGACATACGAGACAATCTGAGCTGCCTACTTGGATTGTTTGTTGATGATGTTGTCGTTTGCCATATTTTAAAATTGTTAGATCAATAAAACCAATCGCAAAATGATTTAGACAAGATATCGGTATGGGCGAAAAGTGGCAATTGCCTCTAAATAATGAAAACTGTGAAGTTATCCACATGAGTACTGAAAGACACCTGCTAGATTTCGGTTACATGATAAATTACACAGATCCAAAGATTCTAAACTCAACTAAGTACTTAAGGATTACGATTGCAAATAGCTTTAGCTGGAATGATCACCTAGATAATGTTGTAGGTAAGCAGACCGAAGACTGCGAGTTACTGACAGAACACTTTGAAAATGCAACATATCTACTAAGAAGACTGTTTACATTACGCTTGTCCGCCCTCTGCTGGAGCATTATCACTGCGCGGTGTGGGACCCGCATCAGATGAGGCTGATGGAGAACATGGAAACAGTTCAAAGAAGGGCAGTTCGTTTCGTATTATCACGAAATAGGGGAAAGGGTGCCAAGGACATGATACGTGACCTGGGGTGGCAATCATTAAAATAACGGCGTTTTTCATTGCGACAGGATCTTATTGTGAAATTTCCGTCAGCAACTTTCTCCTCCGATTGCGAAAGTTGCGCTCACCCATGTAGGGAGAAATGATTATCATGATAAAAAAAGATAAATCAGAGCTCGCATAGAAAGCTCGTTTTCTCTTGCTCTCCGTTCATGTGTGGAACGGTAGAGAAATACCTCAAAGCTGGTTCAGTGAACCCTCTGCCTGGAATTTAATTGTGAATTACAGAATAATCAAGTAGATATTATGTGGATCTGGCATATGCTTTTAGTTTACTACAGTATGTCATTTTCAGTGTGAATTCGTGCAGAGCTTAACTTGTACCTGCAGTTTACTTCACTTTTATTTAGAATCAAATAACAGTTGCAAATAAGTTTTTACCTCTTTATTTCAGTCAACTTGAGCCATTTTGTGTGTACAAATGGAAGAAAATAGTAAGCTTAAAAATATCTTAAAGCACTAGCGTTGGGGGAGTTCTCAGTCATGCTATGAAACACTACTGTATGCTGACAGCTTGCCAACAAGCTTCAAAACATTGTAAACATCCAATCATTTTCATTTTATACATCACTGGAGTTTTCTGGATTATAAATGTCCAGAGCAGTTACTGTAAAATACTTACACAAATAGTCTTAATCTTTAAGCCACATTTACTGCATAACACAGTTTTTGAATGTGAAGTGTCCATTACTTGCTGTTTTTATATACAGCTTAGAGACATTTGTTTTTATAGTAATGTTTCAAGAAGTCTTTCATGATTATACTTGCAAAGATGATAGAAAACCACAGTACAACATTGTCTACTTATTGAATAATGCGACTAGAATACAGATAAAAGTAAATTCAACTACTACATTTGAAATACATACACATCATTCACAAACATTTTTATAGAAATAGTGAAGTATTTAGAAAATTCTAATATATATTTGATAGGTGTCTCATGTATAGTTAAGTATCAGAGAGTCATTGTAGGATGACTGACGCTATTCAAATGCCATATGAAAATCTTTTGTGATCCAATGGAGTCATTATCAGAGTTTCAACTTTCATGTCCAGTGATTTGGAAAATCTTATATTTGCCAATGCTAAACAATATTGTTTCAATAACATTTGACATTCAAGCATGATAATAAACTTACAGTGCTGGATATAATAACAAGTACTAGTCTTGGTGTGATATAGTTATTCACGCAACTGTGAATTTTTCAAATTATAATTTCTGTAAAAAATAAATAAATATTCATATCCAACAATGTGTAATAAAGGCTGAGTCCAGTATACCTGGTTGTCAGCATTATTCATTTAAATGAATGTTGTTATATTGTCTGAAGTCATTGGCTACACATTAATGAATAAGCCAATTCATTATCTAAAACAATAATTTTTTCCAGACCTCTTCTCCAGCACCTGATATAATATTCTCAAAAGGGTAACACTGAAAGAAACAAATTTTGAAATAGAAAATACTTTCACCTGATGATTATGTTGAAAGTAGCATTTATGAAGAAATTTTGTCAAGTACGTTATAATGATAAGAAATAATTGCTTCTATATGATGAAGTAGGTTGGTCACAAAAGCACTGTATGTAATATAAAAAAGAAAGGAGACAATCCTATAGTTATTTCTGTAATGCAGTGTGATGAAGTGCTTTTCACATAGACTCAGAATCCTTTACCGCAAATCAGTACTGGTCCAATGTTACTGGATACAAAATGCGAGAAACAGAAGATCAGGCCAGGTGCTAAATGATTTATGAATGTCAGGAAAGTAGAACTCATATGAGGTCATAGTTTTCAAATCTGAATGGTCTATATGTATGGAAGAAACTGGAAACTGACTGCAAACTGTACCTAATTGAAAGTAAAGGCTATGAAATAACAGATAGTATGCAGCAGATTATTGGTATTCATTCTTGTCAAATACACTGATCAGCCAAAACATAATGACCGCTGCTCACCGCGGTGGTGCTACAGGCACGTGACTTGGCAACAGAACTGGAACAGACACGGACTTAGATCACCCTAGCGAAGATATGGGTTGCAAATGTGGAAATCCACTGTATAAGCGACTTTGACAAAGGAAGATTATTATTACGCTGATCCTGCGAACTAGTATCTCGGAAACAGTGAAGTTGATCGAATGTTCACATGCTACTGCCGTGAGCATCTACGGAATGAGGTAGGGGGACAGTGAAACTACCAGTAGGCGCTAATAGGTTGGACTTTCACGACTCTTCGCAGAATGTAGGATAAATGGCGATTTGTGGCATCTCTGCCGAAAGAGCACAATGCTGGTGCACGCACAAGTGTTTCGGAGCACACACTTTATCGTACATTGTTGATCATGGAGCTCCGCAATGGTCCACCTCTACATGTTCACATTTTGACCAAACAATATCGTCAATTACGATTGCACTGGGCACGGGACCATCGGAATTGGACAGTCGATCAATGGAAAGGTGTCGGCTGTTCAAGTGAATCACAGTTTTGCTACACTGGGTCGCAGGTCGTCTCCACAATCGCCGTCATCAAGGTGAACGGTGGCTCGTAGCTTGCAGCGCGCCAAGGATGTAGACTTGGGAGCGGTATTATGCTATGAGAAACATTATCCTGGGCTTGCATGGGACATGTGGTGGTACTCGAAGACACGCCGATAGCTGCAAACTACCTGTATCTCTTCATGCTTGATGTCTTCCCCGACGACGAGGTCAGCTTTCAGCAGTATAATTATCCGTATCTAGGAGTCAGAACCATGCTACAGTAATTTAAACAGCATTATAGTGAGCTCACGCTGATGTCTCGGCCACCAAATTCGCTTGATGTAAATCCTATAGAACCCATCTGGGTCCATATCGGGCACCATCACCGCGTACGCAAATCAGCGGTCCGTTATTTACGAGAATTACGTGACCTGTGCGTAGATATCTAGCGCCATATACCACCACAAGCCTACCAACAAACCGTCGAATCTCTAGTACGCAGATTCTGTGATGTATTTCGTTCCAAAGACTGTCAAACAAGCTATTTCGCAGGTGGTCATAATGTTTTGGCTCATCAGCGTATGTTCTTCCACTATTGTAACAATATTGCAACATATTTTGGCACCATAGCAGTTATGTAGAATATTATCAATTCTTCTGACGAATTTTATGTGGAAACATTCATTCACATACTTTTAAAAATGTCAGTGACATACTTCTTCTTACAATCCAAATTTGGTATCTCATAAATAATTAAACACACAATAAAATATTAATGGAGGAACTGTTTCACCAGAGCATGAGTCTAAGTGGCAACTTGTAAAGAATACAGTATCAAAAAATGAGAGCCAGATACATGTTGTTTGTATATGACAAACATATTATGACTGCAGACTGTATGAGTTAGTAACGTAATTTCAGTGTTATACATTATCTAAAACAATGGATACTAGGGAAACCATTGTAGTAATGGTAAAGAATTTGATTGACAGAACAAGTAAAAGATCAAGAAAGGTATCATTCCAGTATGAAATCAGTGAATATGAGCTTGGAATGATATTTTGTAAGTCATTCAAGAGTAGATTGTGGACTTTTCATGTTTAACAGATGACTTAACTTCATTATACTTCTCAATTATTCCCTTTATTGACTTAGAGGTATCATTTTATTATGCATATGCAGTAGAGATCACAGAATTCAACCTTTCAGTTTCAAACATTCTATAAAATCATCCCTTTAAGTACAAAGTATTAGGCTATGGTGAATTCTGTAACTGGTCTACAGTTAGCAACACCTTTATTATGCTCATCATCTCTTCCATTTGGCAAACGGTTATCCTTTCACATGCCACTGTCTAAACTGTAAAGAGATTTCCATTATGGTATGTGACAAAAAATATATGTGCCATAACTGTCACATACAACTCGGAACTACGATGTTTAAATTTTAATAAACTGTACTTTTGAATGGTTGGTTACGAAACTGCCTGAATTTTTTTGTAATATCAGGTGCGTGATGAATCAGATAAAGAATGAAAGCACTTTAACTGAGTCACTTTCATGGTAATCACTGAATGGTGATAACTGGTAGGAAGTACTTATGTACGTTATGTTGAGCAATTTTATTTTTCAGAGTAGATTGTCTTGAGGGTACTGTGGCAAGGTTTATGATTTATACTTAATTAGAATTACAGTGCAAGAACCACATTAGGTTTAAGGTTCATCAGATAAAGTCAATAAAGTTGCAAAAAAAAAAAAAAAAGAAATTCTGTTACCCGAGTACGTGGACCCATTTATTAGAAACTTCTTGTCATTTTAGTCAAAGCCATAACCGTGCCTCTACTATCAATTTTTGATCTCATTGAAAGTAAGCTCATGACCAGACATTTTTTCCAATCATGAAACTCATACAAATCAAACATGGACCATTTGAGATTACAGCACTATGTGCAAAGATGTCCTAGTTCAGTAGAACACAAGAAATTCGAAACTTCCAAGAAGATTAAGATCACATATGGATTCAAGGCTCAAACCCGCACCTTTCGCAGGCAATGCTAACAAAAAGCTGGGTTCAATGTCCAATCTGGTACACAGTGCTAAAACTGTTAGGAAGTTTCACAACTAAGTACACTCCTAAGTAGAGTGAAAGTTTGATTCTTTAGACAAGGAATGCTCATTTACAGTCTAGCATTAGTAAGAATGAAGGTAATAGCTCTCATAAAGAAGCCTTTCCTGATGGGCTTTATCGGTTTCAAGAATATAACGAAGTTATTGATGTAATAATTACTGGCAGATCAAACAGACACGTAAAATTTTAAACAAATAGTGTTACATTTATGAAAGCACTTGGTCGTACATAGCTAAAATATGCTGAAATACTCTGTTGAATACATTTAGCTATAACATTGTTTTGGTCCGTACGATATCCATATGTTTAGCAGCGTGAATAAAAAATCGGAGATGGGCTCTGCTGAATAGAGTAGTAGACAGTAGAGAACATCACTGAATCACGACATAGTCACCTAAAATTTCTTCGGTTAACTAGCCGTGATATGGTGTTCATGTGAAGATGTAGAGTTATAATGAGATTAGACAAGAGTGTACCCTGGACCTAGGAATCTGAGTTGGAAGGAGGGGGGGGGGGTGGCAACTCGTATTAGTGAATGCCAAAGTAGTTTTGATATTTCACAACAAATAGTTCTGGGTGCATTTGCTACTATCGTTTTCCACTACATGCTGCTCTTTCTTCAAATTGATCTCAATTACGAAAGAAATTTCAGACATTTAGCTGCAGTGGGGCACTGAGCGAACTCTAGGGTCGCGGATGAAAATTTGTGTCTGATCGGGAGTGCAACCCGTATTTACCGCTTTACACGAGAGATCGCCTTAACCACATCGGCTACCCGAGCGCGTTCTCCGTTATCACACGCTACAGAATAGCGCCCCCTATCCATTACTCCACTTGTTCGCAGCCCAGCTGTGTTCCTGCAAGGCTTCAGATACTCGTGTGCATGTGCACTGAAACACCGCAACGCCGTTTGGTGTACGTATTATATATGAATGGTGTGTGTTCTTTCGGCCAAGCATCTGCACATGTAGCTGCACTGAAATATTGCAACGCCGTCTGGCGTATACTTTCTCTGTAATTGGTGTCTGTTTTTTCGAACATGCATGTCCGAAGCAACAGACATCATTCACATATAATATATATGCCAGACGATGTTTCGATATTTCAGCGGAGATGCACACCAGTATCCGAATTCTTGCGGAAATACAGATAAGCTGCGGGCGAGTGAAATACTGTAGCGTGTGGCACGTGGAGATCTGGATCGGACGAGAGACGTGCTCGGATAGCTGAGGCGGTTAAGGCAACCACTCGCATAAAGCGGGAAATCCGGGTTACACTCCTGGGATGGCAGAAATTTTCATGTGTCGCATTAAGTTCACTGAGTGGCCCACTGCAGCTAAATGTCTGAAATTTCTATCGTAATTCAGTATCAGTTTGAAGAAAGGTGGAGCAAGTAGTGGAGAAAGATAGTAGCAAGTGCACCCAGAACTATTTGTTGTGAAATCTCAAAAGTATTTTGCCACTCACCAATGTGAGTTGCCACCCCCCTCCCCTCCTTGCAGCTCAGATTCTCGGGTCCTGGGTACACTCTTGACCACTCTCATTGTAACACTACAGTTTCACAGGAAAGCCAGATTATGGATGCTTACCTGAATAAATTTTGGGTGACTATGTCGAGGTTGCCTTCACCCCCCCTCCCCCCTCCCCCATGGACTTTCCGACGATGGGGTGGCTTGCGTGCCTCAGCGATACAAATTGTCGTACCGTAGGTGCAGCAATTTCGGAGGAGTATCTGTTGAGAGGCCAGACATACGTGTGGCTTGTGAAGAAGGGTAGCGGCCTTTCCAGTAGTTGCAGGGACAGTAGTCTAGATGATTGACTGATCTGTGCAGGTACTGCAAAGAAATGAAAGCAAGTGGAAACTACAGCCGTAATTTTTCCCGTGGACATGCAGTTCTGCTGTATGTTTAAATGATGATGGTAACCTCCTGGGTAAAATATTCCGGAGGTGAAATAGTTCCACATTCGGATCTCTGGGCGGGGACTACTTAGGAGGATGTCGTCATCAAGAGAAAGAAAAACCGACATTCTACGTATCTGAGCGTGGAATGTTAGATCCTTTAACCGGGCAGCTAGGTTAGAAAGTTTAAACAGGCAAATGGACAGACTGGAACTAAACATAATGGGGATTAGTAAAGTTCGGTGGCAGGAGGAACACGACTTCTGCCCAGAAGAATACGGGGTTACAAATACAAAGTCAGATAGGATAATGCAGGAGCGGGGAAATGCGGGTAAGGTGCTATGAACAGCATAGTGAACGCATTTTCGTAGCCAAGATAAACACGAAGCCCGCGCCTACCACAGTAGCGCAAGTTTACATGTCAAGTAGCTCCGCAGGTGGTGAAGAGATTGAAGAAGTGTAGGTGAGATAAAAGAAATTATTGAGGTTGTTGAAGGAGACGAAAATTTAATAGGGATGGGGGACTGGAATTCGACAGTAGAAAAAGGAAGAGAAGGAAAAAAGTAGAGGTATCCGCCTGGTAGAATTTTGCACAGAACATAATTTAATCACCGCTGACACTTGGTTTGAGAATAATAAAAGAAGACTGTATACGTGGAAGAAACCTGGAGATGCCGGAAGTTTCAAACTGATTATAAAACAGCTAGATTTAGCAACCAGATTTTAAATTGTAAGATATTTACAGGGCCAGATGTGGACTCCGACCACAATTTATTGGTTGTGAACTGTAGAGTAAACCTGAAGAAATTGGAAAAAGATACGAAATTAAGGAGATGGGACCTGGATAAGTTGAAAGAACCAGAGGTTGCTGAGAGCTTCAGAGGGAGCTGTAGACAATGGTTGATTAGAACAGAGGAAAGGAAACCAGTAGAAGACGATTGGGTAGCTTTAAGACATATAAATAGTGAAGGTAGCAGAGGATGAGATACGTAAAAAGACAAAGACTAATGGAAATACTTGGATAACACAAGAGATACTGAATATAATTGACGAAAGGTGAAAATTTAAAAATGCAGCAAAAGAAGCAGGCGAAATGGAATACAAACGTTTAAAAGATTAGACTGACAGGAAGCGCAAAATTTCTAAGCAGGAATGGTTAGAGGACAACTGTAAGGATTTAGAAGAATATTTCACTACGTTAAAAATAGATACTGCCTTCGCGAAAATTAAACAGGCCTTTGGGGAAAAGATGAGCAGCTATATTAATATCAAGAGCTCAGATGGGAAAGCTAATAGGTAGTAGAAGTATATGGACTCTCTATACAAGGGAGATGAACTTAATAGCAATACTATAGAAAGAAGTGGACATAGATGAAGATGAGGAGGAGGATCTGTCAAAGCTCTGAAAAATCTAAGCGAAACAAAGCCCCGGGATTAAACGATATTCTGTCAGAACTGCTGATATCCTTACGAAAGCCGGCCGTGACAAAACTCTTCCACCGCGTGTGTGAGGTGTATGAGACAGGCGAAATACCCTCAGACCTCAAGAAGAATGTATTAATTCCAATTCCAAGGAAATCATTTGCTGAAAGGTTTGAAAATGACCGAACAACCAGTTTAATAAGTCTTGGTTGCAAAATACTAACACGAATCCTTTACAGAAGAATGGGGAAACTGGTAGAAGCAGACCTCGGGGAAGATCAATTTATCAATTTGGATTCCAGAGAAATATATGAGCAAGCGAGTAAATACTGGCCCTACGACTTATCTTAGAACAGAGTTTAAGGAAAGGCAAACCTACAGTTACAGCATTTGTAAAATGAAATTCTGGAGGTAGCAGGGGTAAAATACAGAGAGTAAAGGCTATTTATAGCTTGTACAGAAATGAGACGGCAGTTGTAAGAGTCGAGCGGCATGAAAGCGAGGCAGTGATTGAAAATAGAGTGAGACAGGGTTGTAGCCTATCCCCGATGTTATTCAATATGTACACTGAACAAGTAGTAAAGGAAATCAAAGAAAAATTTCGAGTAGGAGTTAAAGTTCAGGGAAAAGAAATAAAACTTTTGAGGCTACCAATGAAATAGTAATTCCGTCAGAGACAGCAAAGGAAGAACAATTGAACGGAATGGACAGTGTCTTGGAAGGACAATATAAGATGAACATCGACAAAAGCAAAACAAGGATAATGGAATGTAGTCGAATTAACTCAAGTGATGCTGAGGGGCCCACATTAGGAAACGAGACACTTAACGTAGTAGATGATTTTTGCCATCTGGGCAGCAAAACAACTGATGATGGACGAAGTAGAGGATATAAAATGTAGACTGGCAACTGCAAGAAAAGCATTTCTGAGGAAGAGAAATTTGCTAACGTCGATTATAGATTTAAGTTTTAGGAAGTCTTTTCTCTGGGTATTTGTCTGAAGTGTAGCCATGTATGGAAGTGAAACACGGACGATAAACAGTTTAAATAAAAAGATAATAGAGCTTCCGAAATGGGGTGCTACAGAAGAATGCTGACAATTAGATGGGTCGATAACGTAACTAATGAAGAAGTTCTGAACAGAGGCAAGAAATTTGTGGCACAACTTGATCAAATGAAAGGATTATTTGACAGGACACATTTTGTGACATCAAGGGATCACAAATTCAGTATTGGGGGGAAACGTGGGAGCTAAAAATCGTAGAGGAAGATCAAGAGATGAATACAGCAAGCAGATTCAGAAAGATGTAGTTTGCAGAAGTTATTCGGAGATGAAGAGGTCAGGGTATAGTAACATGGAGAGCTGCATCAAAATAGTGTTCGCACTGAAGGCCAGAACAACACATGTCGAGGTTCAGTGATGTTCTGTACTGCCTGCTTCTCTATCCAGCAGTGCCCATCTCCAAAAAAATGTTCAAATGTGTGTGAAGTCTTATGGGACTTAACTGCTAAGATCATCAGTCCCTAAGCTTACACACTACTTAACCTAAATTATCCTAAGGACAAACACACGCACCCATGCCCGAGGGAGGACTCGAACCTCCGCCGGGATCAGCCGCACAGTCCACGACTGCAGCGCCTGAGACCGCTCGGCTAATCCCGCGCGGCTGCCCATCTCCGACTTTTTATTCCCCTTTCTAAAAACATTGACATCGTATGAGTCAAAAAAATGCTATAGTTAAATGTGTCGAAAAGAGCTTTTCGGCCCATTCTTAGTTATGTACGACCTAGTGCTTTCATAAATGTAACACTATTTGTTTGAGTTGTTTGATCTAATAATGATTATCACATCAATAATTTCATTATGTTCTTGGAACTGGATATTTAGGGAATACGCTTCGAAAACAGTCTGGTTTGAATGAACCGCTGTGAACCTGAACGTAGGCCTAGAAGCGTCGGCTGGTCCAGTTTAGTCGAACGATCACACAATGGCAGCGAAGAAGCTAGGAGCACACTGCTGCCATCTACGAACGAGACGGAGGACGTGTGCTACTCTAGCACAGTCAGTAAGGACGATTTTCACTCAGTACGTTTATAGGAAGACGAGGAGCGCTGGAGAGCTGGGCGTTCCGAGACTATAGCCTCGTCTCGGCCTCGAGCAGAGGCTAGGCGCGCTCCTGCGGCTGCTGCAGCGGCGGCGCGCGCCACAGGTCGGCTCCGGCGGCGCCCCAGCCGCGCGGCGTGTCGTACTGCTCCAGAGAGCTGAACGTGCTCACGTTCACCGCCTTCTTCTTGGCGGGCGGCCGCAGCGTCTCGTAGCGGCCGGGGCGGAACGACTGTCCTCCGAACTGCTGCTGCAGCTGCTCCGCGAACAGGAACGGAGTGGGCGTCGGCGTCGCCGTCGCCGAGGGCTGCGCGCCCGCCGCGGCGGTGTCTTCGAGGCGCTCCGGCGCCTTCTGCTGGGGGCCCATCAGTTTGATCGGCACGGTGACGGCGGCCGACGCCAGCTCGTAATCGGCGACGGCGTCCGCGACGACGGCGGCGTCTGGCTGCGCGACGGGCGGGGCGCGCGAGGCCAGCGGCCGCTCGGCGTCGCCGTCGGCGGCGTCGGCGTCGCGGCGCGGCTGCGGGCTTCCCGCCGCCTCCTTGGCGGGGTTGGAGGAGCAGACGTCGGGCGCGGCGGCGGCGCCGGCCCCGGAGGCGGCGGCGGGCAGCAGCAGCGGCCGCTTGGCGTACAGGCCGCGCGGGCTCGTCCACAGGTTGCGCACCAACCGCTCGGCGCCGGGCACCGCGGCGCTCACCATCTCCTCGACGGACGGGAAGCGGCGCAGGTAGGCCGTCACCGACAGTAGCGCCGCCAGCTCCGACATCAGGAAGGAGGCGCACGCCACGAAGAACGACCAGCCGTAGCGGTAGTCGAACAGCGCCGCCTGCTGGGTGCCGCGGGGGCGCTCCAGGTAGGCGTCGCTCAGCACCGACGCGAACACCACCAGGCCCCCGCCCAGCGACAGACCTGAACACCGACAAATTGTGTCCCGTTTCCTCTTTCCAAGGAAAAGTCTCTCTTACAACGGGAGACGATTAGGTTTGTTTATAAATAAATAAATCTTCTGCTACCAGTCACGATTTTTTCTTTATTTTACTATTCGCACGACGCGTTTTGAGAAATAATTCCCATTTTCAAGTGAGTTTTTTGGTGTGTATTAAGCCATTTCTTTTGATGTTGTCAGTGTGTGTGAGTCTGCTTCATTTTGTTGACTTTTACTGTAGTACATAAGAAACACGCGATTTTTAGTTGGGTATCAATTCTTTTTGCTCTGATGAGTGGAACGGGGAATTGTATCTATGCTTTATAGATCTAGAAAAGGCATATGACCGGGTTCCTAGGAGGAAGTTATTGTTTGTTCTACGAGATTATGGAATAGGAGGCAAACTTTTGCAAGCAATTAAAGGTCTTTACATGGATAGTCAGGCAGCAGTTAGAGTTGACGGTAAATTGAGTTCATGGTTCAGAGTAGTTTCAGGGGTGAGACAAGGCTGCAACCTGTCTCCACTGTTGGTCATATTATTTATGGATCATATGTTGAAAACAATAGACTGGCTGGGTGAGATTAAGATATGTGAACACAAAATAAGCAGTCTTGCATATGCGGATGACTTAGTTGTGATGGCAGATTCGATTGAAAGTTTGCAAAGTAATATTTCAGAGCTAGATCAGAAATGTAAGGACTATGGTATGAAGATTAGCATCTCCAAAACGAAAGTAATGTCAGTGGGAAAGAGATATAAACGGATTGGGTGCCAAATAGGACGAACAAAGTTAAAACAGGTGGACGGTTTTCAGTACTTAGGATGCATATTCTCACAGGATGGCAACATAGTGAAAGAACTGACGCGAGGTGTAGCAAAGCTAATGCAGTGAGTCCTCAGCTACGATCTACTCTCTTTTGTAAGAAGGAAGTCAGTACCAAGACCAAGTTATCTGTGCACCGTTCAGTCTTTCGACCAACTTTGTTGTATGGGAGCGAAAGCTGGGTGGATTCAGGTTACCTTATCAATAAGGTTGAGGTTACGGATATTAAAGTAGCTAGGATGATTGCAGGTACTAGTAGATGGGAACAATGGCAGGAGGGTGTCCACAATGAGGAAATCAAAGAAAAACTGGGAATGAACTCTATAGATGTACCAGTCAGGGCGAACAGGCTTAGATGGTGGGGTCATGTTACACGCATGGGAGAAGCAAGGTTACCCAAGAGACTCATGGGTTCAGCAGTAGAGGGTAGGAGGAGTCGGGGCAGACCAAGGAGAAGGTACCTGGATTCGGTTAAGAATGATTTTGAAGTAATAGGCTTAACATCAGGAGAGGCACCAATATTAGCACTGAATAGGGGATCATGGAGGAATTTTATAAGGGGGACTATGCTCCAGACTGAACGCTGAAAGGCATAATCAGTCTTAAATGATGATGATGATGATCAACTCTTTTTGTGAGGTTAGTGGTTAAAATTTAGAAGAATTTGTACTCACAGTTTTCTAATGGTCCATTTCTATAGAGTCTCACACACACTTAACATCACACACAACTAGTTGTACACTTTACACATCGAAAATATCTTATATAAACAAAACAGTTACAAATATCTTCTTACAGGTACAATTAAAGAACACACATTTCCTGCTGACAGAAACTGAAAAGAAATACCTTACATGTATGAATCCAAAAGCACCACGCCTAAGAGCACAGCCAAAATTTAAACTGTGGACTACCTGTAAGAAGATATTTGTAACTGTTTTGTTTATATAAGATATTTTCGATGTGTAAAGTGTACAACAAGTTGTGTGTGATGTTAAGTGTGTGTGAGACTCTATACAAATGGACCATTAGAAAACTGTAAGTACAAATTCTTCTAAATTTTAGCCACTAACCTAAAAAAAAAATTGATACCCAACTAAAAATCGCGTGTTTCTTATGTATTACAGTAAAAGTCAACAAAATGAAGCAGACTCACACACACTGACAACATCAAAAGAAATGGCTTAATACACACCAAAAAACGCACTTGAAAATGGGAATTATTTCTCGAAACGCGTCGTGCGAATAGTAAAATAAAGAAAAAATCGTGACTGGTGGCAGAAGATTTATTTATTTATAAACAAACCTATTGTATCTACAGTCGCAGGCTTTCAAAAACCAATTATAATGGATCAAATCAGGGAGACGATTAGGCAGTGCTTGTCTGCGGGCTTAGGGAACAACGAGAATTAGTACACGCAGACATCACCCGCGGGGGACACAGTAATTAAAGTACAGAACGCACCACAGGTCGCGTATTATTTGGTTTACTTCGTTGGTTTTGTTAGCCACACGCGAACATCTTCAGATATTCGCTGAGCTAGTGGCAATATGTTACAAGTCAAAAGCACCTCTTTGTACCTGGTGAAATGGGTTCTGCCTGAAACCAAATACACTACTATCCATTAAAATTGCTACACCAAGAAGAAATGCAGATGATAAACGGGTATTCATTGGACAAATATATTATACTAGAACTGACATGTGATTACATTTTCACACAATTTGGGTGCATATTCCTGAGAAATCAGTACCCAGAATAACCACCTCTGGTCGTAATAACGGCCTTCATACGCCTGGGAATTGAGTCAAACAGAACTTGGATGGCGTATACAGGTACAGCTGCCCCTGCAGCTTCAA
Source organism: Schistocerca serialis cubense (assembly GCF_023864345.2). Lineage (NCBI taxonomy): Eukaryota > Metazoa > Arthropoda > Insecta > Orthoptera > Acrididae > Schistocerca > Schistocerca serialis. Next base: position 236,534,662 of record NC_064640.1, read on the forward strand.
CACGATACCACGGTTCATAAAGAGTAGTGACTAGCGTATGTGACGAGCCAGTTGCTCGGCCACCATTGACCAGACATTTTCAATTGGTGAGAGATCTGGAGAATGTGCTGGCCAGGGCAGCAGTCGAACATTTTCTGTATCCAGAAAAGCCCATACAGGACCTGCAACATGCGGTCGTGCATTATCCTGTTGAAATGTAGAGTTTCGCAGGGATCGAATGAAGGGTAGAGCCACGGGTCGTAACACATCTGAAATGTAACGTCCATTGTTCAAAGTGCCGTCAGTGCGAACAAGAGGTGACCGAGACGTGTAACCAATGGCACCCCATACCATCACGCTGGGTGATACACCAGTATGGCGATGACGAATACACGCTTCCAATGTGCGTTCACCGCGATGTCACCAAACACGGATGCGACCATCGTGATGCTGTAAACAGAACCTGGATTCATCCGAAAAAATGACGTTTTGCCATTCGTGCACCCAGGTTCGTCGCTGAGTACACCATCGCAGGCGCTCCTGTCTGTGATGCAGCGTCTAGGGTAACCGCAACCATGGTCTCCGAGCTGATAGTTCATGCTGCTGCAAATGGCGTCGAACTGTTCGTGCAGATGGTTGTTATCTTGCAAACGTCCTCATCTGTTGACTCAGGGATCGAGACGTGGCTGCACGATCCGTTACAGCCATGCGGATAAGATGCCTGTCATCTCGATTGCTAGTGACACGAGGCTGTTGGGATCCAGCACGGCGTTCCGTATTACCCTCCTGAAGCCACCGATTCCATATTATGCTAACAGTCATTAGATCTCGACCAACGCGAGCAGCAATGTCGCGATACGATAAATCGCAATCGCGATAGGCTACAATCCGACCTTTATCAAAGTCGGAAACGCGATGGTACGCATTTCTCCTCCTTACACGAGGCATCACAACAACGTTTCCCCAGGCAACGCCTGTCAACTGCTGTTTGTGTATGAGAAATCGGTTGGAAACTTTCCTCATGTCAACACGTTGTAGGTGTCGCCCCCAGCGCCAACCTTGTGTGAATGCTTTGAAAAGCTAATCATTTGCATATCACAGCATCTTCTGCCTGTAGGTCAAATTTCGCGTCTATAGCACGTCATCTTCGTGGTGTAGCAATTTTAATGGCCAGCAGTGTAAAATAAAAAAAAAGCACCACTCGGTAGTCGTCAACATAAAGTAGGGGGAATGCCGGTGTCTGACGAGGGAAACCAGTCAAAATAAATCAAATAATACGTGACCTGCTAGTGTGTCCTGTACATTAAAGAGAAATTATTTGATTAAATTTTGCGGGATTTATTTAGAAAGTTAGGTCCGATCGGTCGCGAAATGGAAACCACAGTGAAAATACTATGTATCTTTGCATAGATGGGTTGGATAGTGCCTCCAGTATGCCTGTCGATCGCATCATGGTGCCCTTTTCATGTCTGAGATCACAGTGACCACATACAAATGCCTAGAAAATAGCGTCTCCCATTAAGTGTTAGTGACTATGAGAGATTTCGCCTGATTTCATGCATCCCACACAACGTAACTGCCGTCCATTTCCTTCTTCGTGACAATTCCCTACCGCAGGGGCAATGTGAACGCTCCTGCAGCGTTTTCTGCATCTACATCTACATTTATACTCCGCAAGCCACCCAACGGTGTGTGGCGGAGGGCACTTTACGTGCTACTGTCATTACCTCCCTATCCTGTTCCAGTCGCGTATGGTTCGCGGGAAGAACAACTGCTGGAAAGCCTCTGTACGCGCTCAAATCTCTGTAATTTTACATTCGTGACCTCCTCGGGAGGTATAAGTAGGGGAAGCAATATATTCGATACCTCATTCAGAAATGCACCCTCTTGAAACCTGGACAGTAAACTACACCACAATGCAGAGCGCCTCTCTTGCAGAGACTGCCACTTGAATTTGCTAAACAGCTCCGTAACGCTATCACGCTTACTAAATAACCATGTGACGAAACGCGCCGCTCTTCTTTGGATCCTCTCTATCTCCTCTGTCAACCTGACCTGGTACGGATCCCACACTGATGAGCAATACTCAAGTATAGGTCGAACGATTGTTTTGTAAGCCACCTCCTTTGTTGATGGACTACATTTTCTAAGGGCCCTCCCAATGAATCTCAACCTCGCACCCGCCTTACCAACAATTAATTTTATATGATCATTCTACTTCAAATCGTTCCGTGCACATACTCCCAGATATTTTACAGAAGTATCTGCTACCAGTGTTTGTTCTGCTATCATATAATCATACATTTCGATGGGAAATGTTTGATAACCCACCATACAGCCCGGACTTGGCTCCCTCTGATTTTCATCTCTCGCCACATGAACTACTGGCTATGAAGACAACATTTTAACACAGAAAAAAAGCTGCATATCAGCGTAGAGAATTGGCAGAAAGCACAGGCGGCTGCCTTCTATGATAAGGGTAGTGGGAAGTCGGTACAATGCTAGGACAATTGCCTCAGTCGGAGCGGTGACTATGTTGAAAAGTAGAGAAGCAGCTGGAAGTTGTAGCCAACTGTTGTAAATACAACATTTCTGATTTTCACTCTAGCTTCCATTTCGTGAGCGATCGGGTCTTACTTTCCGTATAGCTCTTGTAGTTTATTTATAAACTGGTTATTTTAAATGGTTTAAAGCAGAAATCAAAACGAAAAATTAGTTCAAATGGTTCAAATGGCTCTAAGCACTATGTTACTTAACATCTGAGGTCATCAGTCCCCTAGTCTTAGAACTACTTAAACCTAACTAACCTAAGGACACCACACACATCCATGTCCGAAGCAGGATTCGAATCTGCGACCGTATCAGCAGTGCGGTTCCGGACTGAAGCGCCTAGAACCGCTCGGCCACAGCGCCCGGCGAAAAATTATTAATATGAGCAGTGTAAGTAACGTGAAACTATTTCCGCAAAACATACGATTCCTTTTTAAGGGGTTTAGGACGTCAAACGGGACGACTTGGAGTAGGAGAGACACCACAGGAATTTTTAATTTCCACTGTCTATACTTTTAAAAATAAATTCATAAAACTTTGTTAGAATGACCAGAAATGATTCAGGATTTACACTTATAGTGGTGGAAGTTCAAAAATATAAGAAAATAATTTATTTTTTTACATTTGTATTTCACCTTTTTTTCACTTACCATTGGCTGCATTTGTTGCAATAGGTACACTTTTCTTCATAAGTGAGGGAGATTCTTCGCGGAATTTTGTACAGCATACAAACCATACGTGCAGGTGTATGAAACTCTAGAATTTTCCAAATCTAATAATAACTGCGGTAAAAATTGAGATAATTAACTATAAAATTTGAGTTTTTTCTAAACATGAAGTTTAAAATGTAACAGCAAATTCATTGTTTCATAAATTAAATAATTTCTAGGGTTTAATACACCTGTAAGTATGGTTTGTACACTGTACAAAATTTATCGAAGAATCTCTCTTACTTATGAAGAAAAGTGTACCTATAGCAGCAAACGCAACCAACAGAAGTGAAAAAATGATGAACTTCCACCTGTAAAAAAAAATTATTTTGTTATTTTTTTGAACTTACATTGGTATGATTGCGATTCCTTAACCCTTCCTGGTCATGCTGAATAAGTTTTATGAATTTATTCGTAAAAGTATAGACAGTGGAAATTAAAATGTCCTGTGGTGTCTCTCCTGCTCCAAGACGGTCCGTTTGACGTCCTACCCCCCTTAATGAAAATAGTTGACGAAATATTGATAATACGTAGAACTGCTGTAGATGGTGCTTGGGTAAGAGCTATGAGCAGTACTTCATCTTCGAAAAAAGAAAAGGAAGGAAGATTAGTGTTTAACGTCCAGTCGACATAGAGGTTATTAGAGACGGAGCTGAAGCTCGAATTGATTCAAGGATGAAGCCGTCCTGGAATTCACCTGGAGCGATTTTGGGAAACCACTATAAACCTAAATCATGGTGGCCGGACGCGCGTTTGAACAGTCATCCTCCCAAATGAGAGTCTAGTGTGTTACCTACCGCGGCACCTCATTGGCCTCTTCATCTTTGATACTGTGAAATAAATTTCTTCTTTTGGAATCTCTTCGCTTTCCATATTTTGAGAGGTGGTTGTATGGACCAAAAAAGAACAAAATGTCCAGTGAATATGGGCTCTAAATTGAATTCCTTAAGAGCTGTGAGCACTTGTTCACCTTCGCTACCGTGAAACACATCTTTTCTACTGAACAAGTGCTCATCGATCTTTAGGTATGCATTTGAGACCCCATGTTTACTGGACGATTGTTTCTTGTATACTTGACTTTCTTGGATCGAATGATGGTTCCTGTCACATCACCGAAGATTGATCTTTCCTCTTGGGACATCCTATATAGTATAGTGGAAAGAATACACGATAAAACTTGTATGTGATTTGGCAGTACACGAGGTTCGAAATTTAGTGCACTGTGCAGCCATCTGGCCTTGGATCGCGTCAAACTGAGCTTCAGTGACAGATGTGTGCGCCTCATTCCGTGCTGCTTCAACTCTATACCAGAATTCGTCAATCAGACGATTGCCAGTGGTTGCGCGGCAGTCTCATGGCAACCCATATCCAAATGTTTTCAATGGATGAGAGATTTGGATGAGGTGCTGTCCAGGGAAACAGTCGAACACCCTCTCTATTGAGGTAGATGAGGACAGCACATGCAACGTGCAATATTGTGTGGTCTTGTTGAAAGATAATATCACTGAGATGTAGAAGATAACGCACAGCCATCGGCCTTTACACACAGGAAATGTAACGCCGCTGTCCAAATTACTGGTTAATCAGACCTGGTCAAGCAACGCTCCGCGAGCGAGAGACTCCGTCTGCACTGCTGCTTAGTGCTCCGAGAACAGCGGAGAGAGGAGCTCAGGTATTAGGAGGAACAGGGAAATGAAGGTTGCAGCCAGAAGCGACTAAAGTAAATCACTCGCCTTGTCACTTGCCAAGCAGTTCTCTAACAGTACTACTTGCGTTAAGTCAAATTAACCTTCTGCATTTGCAATACTACGGTGTCTATGCCCTTGTCTAAGAAAGATAAAGTAGAGAAGCCACATCGTTAAGCTCCGAATGGGAATTGCCTTACTTTCTGCATAGTTTAAAGGCCATGCAAAGTACTTAATATACCATTATGAGCTTGAGAAACACTTCTTGCAACATCATTACAACACCAGCCACAAAGGCGATATGATGCAACTTGTCTTCTGACGAACGACAGTAAATGTTGGCTGAACTGAAGACGGCCATTAGGAAAAAACTGGGTGAAGAGAAAGTAGAGTGGTGACAAAATCCCTTATGGTCGACATCATCAGTTATTCGTACTCATGGAGAATCATTTGGTAACAGACATTGCAGACAAGATTGAGGCTGTCAAATAAAAAAATAATCCTATGGAAAAATCAGCTTCAAGTTCGTGATGTGGAACATTTCCCGTAACTCAAGGCAGTCATTTGTGGACCATACATGAGTGACTACGTTTCAGGAATTGAAACATTTCATCATGAATGCTCAAAGAGATGCCAAGACATTGCACGACTGAAGACCGATTTTGATTTATTTGTCAGACCGTTCTCGCTTTTGGCTGCTAATGAACTTCATTACTTCCAACTTGATCTGATAGTCGTACAGTGTAGCGACCAACTCAACGATCTGTTTGTCCAATCCAGGAATTTATAAGACTTTTATAAAATGTTACGCCAAGAGCAACATCAGCGAGTTCAGCTCACTGTACTAGCCCTATATAATGTACTTATTTAATCAAGTAATAAAAGTTATTTCTTTAGCCAAAAAATAAAAAGTTGAAAATAAAAATACGTGACAAAATCCTGCTTGTAAAAGTACGCTGCAATAATCGCCTCTTATAAGTAGTTCCACTATGTTTGCAAAGACGTCTTGAAAAGCTTCTGGCGCGTGCAGCATTCACACATACCCGTCTTATTTACACACCTGATCGGAATAGCGCAGTGGTAGGCGAAGCAGGAGTGCTGAGGACACTCGGCTGCAATCGCAGAGTGCGAGCGCAAATCTTGGCCAGGCATGATCTAAGCGAACTAGAGGCTTAGTGTACTAATACCATCACGCCTGGTGCTGGATCCGTACGACGGTGACGAAGGAAATGTGTCAACGTTCGTTTTCCACGGAACCTCCACACATGGGTATGTCCTTCGTGACGTCGTTATATTATCCTCATCCGAAGGAGACCTGTATTTAACACCCAGTCGACAATGAGATCATTAGAGACGGATCGCAAGCTCGGATTAGTGAAGGAATGGAAAGGATGTCAGCCGCCTCTTTCAATGTAACTATTCCCCGGAATTTGCCTTAAGCAATTTCGGGAAATTACGCAAAAAGCAAAATCTCGACGGCTGGGCTGGGATTTGAATGGTTGTCCTTCCGAACGCGGGTACAGTGCGCTATCAACTACGCCACCTCTCTCGGTATATCAGAATGGATGCCTGTCTTGTGCAAACAAGTCCATTTCCTGATCCAAAGTACAGGACATGTTTGTGAGATCCTGAATAGCCGAGCGAATAATACGTCTGTCCTCTCGGGAGCTAGTTGCACAAGGCCACTGCGATCCTGCATGGCTTTGAGTACGTCCCTCCTGTAATAATCCATTTCATCATACTCACATGACAGTCGCGTGACCCCGAGCATCGCGAGCAGCAGTATCGTGGAATGATACGCTGCAGTTTCGATAGACCTCATTGCTACCTCCGTCGAACTCCGACACGTGCTGCTAAACGTATCTCCTCCTTACACGAGGCATAATACGATCTTATCACAAACAAACAACATTCAAATGGTATTTATGATGAGAAACCCGTTGTGTAATTCTTTTTACACACGACACAGATGGCGTTATTCCTACGCACATTGTACAGTTGAGGTGAAATGCTAATAATTTGTATGTCGTCTTCATTGCATTACAATTTTTATGGCTAGCAGGGTAGTTTCCGTCTAATAGACGAACAGAGTAAGAGCAAGAATGAAAGTAATCGAAAGGGGTCAGTTTTCTGAACTGGTTATCTCCAAAAGTGGGACCATTACCTACGAAACCTCTGAGACTAATAGTCTAAAATTCACATTTTAACTTTAGATTATAATGTCGACTCCAAATCTCCCTAAACTACTTTTATAACACACGTGAAAAGGACTACAGCTTGTTCGTAAGTGGAGGAATGAAGTGAATTGTAAGGGGCAGTGAAATGAAAACGAGACAGATGTAAAAAAAAAAAAAAAAAAAAAAAAATCCGTAAGTACAGTGTTTATTATTTCAAAAGTGTTCGCCTAACTGTTAACACATTTATCCCACTGTGAGACAAGACGGTGGGTGCTTTCATGGGAAAATGTTTGTGGTGCCAAGGCGTGCACTACTTCGCCAGAATCCGCGCGGTGTTCAAAAATGTTCAAATGTTTGTGAAATCCTATAGGACTTAACTGCTAAGGTCATCAGTCGCTAAGCTTACACACTACTTAATCTAAACTATCCTAAGGACAAACACACACATCCATGCCCGAGGGAGGACTCGAACCACCGCCGGGACCAGCCGCACAGTCTGTGACTGCAGCGCCTTGGACCGCTCGGCTAATCCAGAGCGGCCGAAGCCGCGCTGTCTGGGGCGTCTTCTCACGGTCCGCGCGGTTCCCTCCGTCGGAGGTTCGAGTCCTCCCTCGGGCATGTGTGTGTGTGTGTGTGTGTGTGTGTGTGTGTGTGTGTGTGTTGTCCATAGAGTAAGTTAATTTAAGGTAGATTAAGTAGTGTGTAAGCTTAGGGACCGATGACCTAAGCAGTTTGGTCCCATAAGATCTTACCACAAATTTACAATTTTTTTTTCTTCGCCAGAAACAAATCGACGACCACGAATGTCTTTCTTCAGAGCTGGAAAAATATGGAAATCGCACGGGGAGAGATCGGGATTGTATGGAGGATGTGTAAGGGCTTCCCAGCGAAACTTCTGTACCGTGTGCGGATCCACATTTTGCCAAGGTTGTTTCGACTACGCTGCACAAGTTTCTCAGGAAAGCTCTTACACATCGTGTATACAGTCCTGATCTCATGCCATTTCCATTAATTTTAGAGTTCTGAGGAAAGATTTCAATGGGTATCAATTTGCTTTGGACGAAGAGGTGCACACCTGGGTGCTATCATGATTCCGTGCGCGGGGTAGGCGCGCGGCCTAAGGTGCATTGCGACGGTCCTGGCTTGAGCGATTCATCGCGTCGGAGGTTCGAGTCCTCCCTCGGGCATGGGTTTGCGTGTTGTCTTTAGCGTAAGTTAGTTTAAGTCAGATTAAGTAGTATGCAAGCCTAGGGACCGATGACCTCAGCAGTTTAGTCCCATGGGAACTTACCATGGTTCCGTAAGCAACCAGAAACATTTTTCCATGGAGACACTGACCGTCTTGTCTCACAGCGCGATGAATGTGTTAACAATTATGGCGATTACTTTTGGAATAATGGACGGTTTACTTACTTCATTTCCATCCGTCTCGTTTTGATTTGACTGCTCCCTATAATTAACAACGATACTTACCTATGAGCCTAGTTCATAAATCGTTCCTGTGCCTATACCGACTATAAATTGCAATCGGACGACCAGAACAAGGAACATTGGCTTCTTTGGCGACATATTAAATTGTTACATACCTCCGAGGATGTAGAGTCCACATGCGATGAGCATCTTGTGGTCACAGCTGCAGTGTCCCATCACGGCGAACAGCGTGGCGATTAGGATGAGTAGCAGACCCACAGCTTCAAACGGCATTGAAAGCCTGAAGAAAGCCAAAGATAATGTGTATATAGAGAGCCATATCACAAAAGACTGCTTTAATTTATATGTAAACTAGTAGTGGTGCTTCTTAACTATAACTTGGAAATACCTCAGTGTAACAATTTTCCCCTACCAATGTATTCCACACGACGAATCTTCCGAGACGATTCTCAAACAACGTGAGTAAAAACAGCTAGTTAAATTTCCGTGTTGCTTTCATCTTAATTGAAATTTGTAGAATTAAGACTTGGGATGTTACTTTATGATATATTACTCGCTAGCTGTTTGCGAACTGTGTAAATTTAAATACAGCTCGAGTAAAAACATGAATAACTTTGAAAATTCAGCGTAAACAATATTTTGTCTAGATATCGCAGAAAATAGTAGCCAGCGAATCGTTTTTTTAAAAGATCTTGTTCTTTCGTTCAAGGACTGGACCCTTGACCGTTTCGATTAAAGAAAATAGTAACGTATATTATCTGAATTTACTCTACTAGCAGCCAAGTCCTCTGTTTCCATTGTTTCATATTTTATCCTGCTTGATATATTATGTGACATTTCTTCGAATGTACAGATGTGGACGAAAATAATAAAACGCCAAACCCACGAGACATCACCATCCCTAATACCGTGTTGGAAAGCCGTTGGCATTGAAAACAATTTCCAGTCGTCGTCGAATTGATAAATACATGTCCTGTATGGCTTTTAAGGGAATCTTATACCATTCTTCCAGCAAAATAGAGACAAGTTCAGATAACGATGATGGAGGTGAATGGCGATCACGCACCCGTCTCTCCAAAGTAGACCAAAAAGGCTCAATAATATTGTAATCTGGCGCCTGTGGTGGACAGACAAAATGCGACACTTCATCCTCTGCTCACGAAATCAATCCTGGATGATGCGAGCTGTGTGAACAGGCGCCCTGTCGTCTTGGAACACAGCACCACCATTGGTAAACAAACATTGTACCATGGGACTGACTTGATCAGCGAAACTGGTCACACAGTCTCTGACAGTAATGCGACCTTGCAGAACAACCCTGGGACCTCTGGAATACCGCCATATGACTACCCATATGATCATCAAACTTCTGTCATGTTTCACTCTCAGGACGTAAACTCGGCCAGAAGTTGGAAACGCTGGGGAACAAAACTCAATCGAGTAAATGGCTTTCCTCCATTGCTCCATAGCCCAGGCTTTAAGGCTTTGGTGCCAAGTTTTCCTGTTACGGGCATGTGCATCATTAATGAGTAGCTTGGAATTCTAGCTCGACCTGCAGTTCCCTGCTTATGGACTACCTTCCTGTTCTTTTGGTAGTGACAGGGTTCGCGACTGCGACATCCAGCTCTGCAGTGACTTTCACACCTGTCGTTCGCATATTTTTCGACACAGTCCTCTTCAACGACTGTCGGACTCGATGTACTTAGACCGTTGATGACTTGCAGCCGTCTAGAACGAAATTAGAACTAATTTAATACCTTCAGCTGCTGACGGACGTTGATATGTATCAACGGGGACAGGTGAAATGTATGCCTCGACCGGGACTCGAACCAGGGATCTCCTGCTTACATGGCAGACCCTCCATGCATCTGAGCCACCGAGGGCACAGAGGATAGTACGACTCGCGTAAGCCTCCTGCGAGACCCACATTCTCATCTGGTACGTCCACACACTACATTCGTAGTGTCCCACCCCAACACACTCATTACTCGTGGAAGACATTGTTACCAAGTCCCGAAAGAGTTCGGGGAATATGTGTGAATCCGCACTGAAGAAGGTCATGGCCGGTATTGCCAGAACTATATACTTATATGGATATGGTGTCTGTTCTTTCGGACATATCCGAAAGAACAGACACCATTAATGACCTGCAGCCGTCAGCCGGCACGGTAGCTCAGCGTGTCCGGTCAGAGGGTTAGCTGCCCTCTGTAATAAAAAAAAACAACTGTGTTAATGGATCAACGCTAAACTTGAACAAGTGTCACAGGACATCCGCCCCGGATAAATACAACGATCCCTTATGAACAAAATGAGATAAAAAAGAAAGAGAGAGATGGATAGAGCGTCTGCCATGTAAGCAGGAGATCCCGGGTTCGAGTCCCGGTCGGGGACCATACGAGCATCAACAGTTCGCTCACGTTCGATTTCACTTAGCTCCGACATAATGCACTCACAACTACACAGAACACTTTTGTGACAACGGCTGACAGTTGCAAATTACTGAGGACATTGCACATGTGCTGTTCGTGGCCAAATACAACAGCGCAACTTTAATGCTCTGCTAGCGTCTGCATTTATGTCCAAGCATGCATTTCTCGCTTACAGTTTTGTCCAAAAACCTGTACGTTAATCACGAGAATGTTACGAACTTCGAATGATTGTTTGTTTAGTAATATTCTACGAAAAACTGATCTATAGTCACTGTCTGTTTCACCTACTACAAGCTGAAACGATGAAGTACCGTGAATGGTACGTTTCTGAAATAGTAAGGCCGGCTTCGTAGAGAAACTAAAACAATCAAAACAAATACAGGAGAAGCTTCAAGGAAGATTTCCTGTCCACATTGCAAATAAATATTTCTAAAGGGCACTTACATCTTCGTCCTTTTGCCCGCGACAAATTCTCGTGTGTTTTACCTAAAACGAACTAGTTTAAGTAAAGAAAATCATATAGCCCTCCAAAGTAGTAACTTTTGCAGAACTCGTCTTAAGATTCGGCAAGTTAACTTCGTCGAATCCAAAATGACGCTGAAGTCAGGTTAGCGAGGTGCTTTCAGCTAGTGTTGTGAGGAACACTTTTGCCAGTTAAAAGAATTAGGTCGTGTAAAATTTTAGGGATCGATGCATTCCCTCGGTCTCAGTTTTATTAGCTGACAGACTATTGGATTGATTCTTTGCGTCTAGGTCATCATCGGAGATAAAGTGAATCACTAACAAGCTATTCTGATTTGACAATAGCACTGGGGTGGGGGGATGAATATGGGGAGAAGAGAGCGTCATTACACTTCGCAGATCCGCCTTCCTCTCTGGAGATGCTTGATTGTGCCATTGAGGCGCTCTTTAACTGCTGATTCATTAATATGAAGAGTGTAGCAGATATAAAACCAAGTTTCAAGAGGAAGCTAATTTTGTTCTCCTTCTTCCGCCCAGCAAGTGATTTTAACTACAAGTGATTGTATAGTGCAATAACAACAGAACAGAGCAACATTCGTAATGACTTATGAGATCCACGTATTATTTTATGTTCTTAAATATACGTGTCCAGCACGTACATTCATGTCTACATATGACAAGATTTTGAGAAAACTTATATGATCCACATCTTCGTGTCCCCCGTGGCTGGCAAAAGTGTACTGGTCGCTTGAGTTTTTAAGCAGGATCTGGCAGATAATATTGCAGAGTCAAGGGACATACAAGGTTTGGACAAAAATACGGAAAAAACACGAGAAATGCATGCTTGAAAGTAAATGCAGATGCTAGCCAGCCCCGCAACTTCTGCTGTTGCATTTGACATTGAACGACACCCGTGCAATGTCCTCAATACGTTACAAGTGTCAGTGTTTGTGTAGTTGTGAGTGCATTATGTCGGAACTAAGTGAATTCGAGCGTGGGCAAATTGCTGGTGCACCTATTGTGGGTGCTTCCGTAAAGAAGGTAGACGAAGTGTTCGGTTATCAAGAGGAACCGTATCGACGGCTTATACTGCATAAAGGGAAAGTGGAAAAACATAATTTCCCCTACAATTTCCTGCTTATGGAGCTGCCTTCCTGTTGTTTTGGTGCTGACAGGGCTCCTGCAATGTCTTCTAAGTCATTTTTTAATGCTTACAATTAATAAAACCGTAAAAACTGTTTAATAGCATGGTATGCAAAGAAAATAAGTCTAAAACAGTTACTGTAGGGCTGTCCGCTAAGAACATCTACATAATTATCGAGTTCACCTTTCCTCAAAATATCGATGTATCTTGAAAAATATTAACATTGTTTAATTTTTTAAACAAATGGTTCAAATGGCTCTGAGCACTATGGGACTTAACTTCTGAGGTCATCAGTCCCCTAGAACTTAGAAGTACTTAAACCTAACTAACCTAAGGACATCACACACAACCATGCCCGAGGCACGATTCGAACCTGCGACCGTAGCGGTCGCGCGGTTCCAGACTGTAGCGCCTAGATTCGCTCGGCCACCCCGGCCGGCAATTTTTTAAACAAGTACTTTTTTGGCTTACCGCGGGCTATACTTACAGTAAATGTCAAGAATGCGAACGTGAGTGTTAACGAGTTATAGAGAACCAAATTATTAACGGTCTTTTCGATAGGTCTCGAAACGAAATAAAGAGTCGGTGATTACAAAAAAGATCAACAAGAACCTCTCGATATATCTTTTTAAACCCTACTACTTTCTCAGTGAACCTTTTTCGACCGGTGCTATAGCTTTTTACATATTTAAGAAAAACCGTGTTGTATAGTTTTGCGGATTTTTTGGACTATTTTCGTCATTGTTGATAGAGTTTCAAGCAAAAGAAACTCGATTTAAAATTTAATTTATTTCACGCTCATGTATTTTGTTTTCAGGGAATAATTTTTGCAACAACTTCGCCATAATGCTTGGAATATGGTGCAAGCACGAGTTTCGAAGCACTGCGTTGCAAATTTAACATTATGCTATCGCAGAATACTTGGACTACCAGTGTTGTACTTTGTTGTGAGATCTGCCACGGATCTCCGCTTACTTTTCTTTACAGAGTGGGCAAGGATCCAACTTCAACTTTCTGTCATAAGGCGTGGACTTGCAACACCTTGTCGCCTATTCGTCGTCTCACTTCTTCCAACAACTTTCCACAGATGCTCACGACAGTAGTACGCGAACAGCCGATAAGCTTCGCTGTTTCCCAGATGTTCGTTCCCTGGTACCGCGCCATAACAGTCTGCCCCTTGTGTAAAAGTCTCTTATGTCAGCGGATATCCCTGTTGCAGCTAGTATCGTTATTAGAATGATTCCCCATTCGTCTCTGCCCCGCCTTTTACATGCATTTCTTACCGCGTCACATGCCCGCAACGCCACTTGGCCTTATTCAGTCTCGCGGGGGGCATATGTCATAATGTTTTTGCTTATCATTGAAGACATGTATGTTGTATACAGTAAGGGCGAGCCATTATAAAGGTGCTGAAAATTGCGGCATTTGTGACTGGATTAAGAATCTTTTCGTAGGGAGAACACAACACGTTATTTTGCCTGGAGAATCATCAAATGTGTGAGAATTTCTAAGGGGCACTACTTACACTAACTTAAACTAACTTATGGTAAGAACAACACACACACCCATGCCCGCGCTAGGACTCGAACCTCCGACGGGAGGGGCCGCGCAGTCAGTGACATGGCGCCTCTAACCGCGCGGCCAATCGGCATGGCGGAGAATCATCGATTCTTCTATTTTAAGTCAATAGAGGGCTGACAGCAGCGGAGGCAGCCAGAAACGTTTGCGGCCGGCCGCGGTGGCCAAGCGGTTCTAGGCGCTTCAGTCCGGAAACGTGAGACTGCTACGGTCGCAGGTTCGAATCCTGCCTCGGGCATGGAAGTGTGTGATGTCCTTAGGTTAGTTAGGTTTAAGTAGTTCTAAGTTCTAGGGGACTGATGACCTCCAATGTTAAGTCCCATAGTGCTCAGAGCCATTTGAGCCAAACGTTTGCGCCCTGTATGGGAATAATGCCATTGGACAGAGCACGGCTAGAAAATCGTTTTCTCTTTTTAAGGAGGATCGTTTTGACAGTGACTCTCCACGTTCAGAAAGACCTTCGGGGTTTGACGAAGATGGTTTAAAAAGCATTAATCCACAATGATCCGCGTCAGTGTACTCGAGAACTGGCAAATGTGATCATTCCACCATCGTGTGACGTTTGCATGCAATAGGGAAGGTTCAAAAATAGGGTGTATGGGACCGCATGCTCTAAGCCAAAATCACAAAAATCTGCGGGTGGCCATACGTGCATCTCTGCTCGCTCGTCATCAGGTGGCTCGTGAACAACACCGAATATTCATATCCTGTATCGTTAATAACGACGTCTTTATGCTAACATAAGGAAAAGAAGGGACTGGATGAGCCCAAACAAGTACAAAGACCTGCAAACATCCACAAAGATAATGTTATGCGTGGGGTGGTGGGGCAGCGACGGTGTGGTATACTACGCATTGTTTCTCCGAAGTGTAGCCAGCCCTGCTGAGTCATTATCAACAACTGAAACGTCAAACAGACGCAGTCCGAGAACAACGACAAGGAAGACTGCGTGACGTCATGCTACTCCACGATAACGCCCGCGCGCATTCTTCTAGACTGACAAAAAACACGATACAGGAGTTGGGTTGGGAAGCCATCCGGAACCCCCCTTATTCACCTGAACTTGCGCCCTCAGATTTACACCTTTTCTGCTCTCTATCGAACAACCTCTAAGGAACTTCCTTTCCCGATGAAAATGCGCTCTGAAACTGGCTCGACGAGTTCTTTGCCTCAAAACCACTTGGTGTCTATAGTAGCGGAATCGAAGTTACCCCACAGTTGTCAGACTGTTGTCAGTAGTGACGGAGACTAAAGTTTCTATTTCGTGTACCTGTTGCGTTTATTGAACTTACGGAAAAACGCTATGAACCTGTGCGCCAACCCAACAACTTCGAGTGTGCCCCACTGAACTGTGTTGTGACTCTTGCTGTTCATGCTATGTGTTAATGGCCCTGCGGACACTGTCAGTAGTAACCTCTGACTTTTCGCAGATGACGCAGTTATCTATAATGAAGTACTATCTGGAAGAAGTTGGGTCTAGCGGTTCTAGGTGCGCAGTCTGGAACCGCGCGACTGCTACGGTCGCAGGTTCGAATCCTGCCTCGGGCATGGATGTGTGTGATGTCCTTAGGTTAGTTAGGTTTAAGTAGTTCTAAGTTCTAGGGGACTGATGACCACAGATGTTAAGTCCCATAGTGCTCAGAGCCATTTGAACCATTTTTTTTAAGAAGTTGTAAAAGTATTCAGTCAGATCTTGATAGGATTTAAAAGTGGTGCAAAGATTGGTAACTTATTTTAAATCAGTCCACTCAGACAAATACCTGAGTGTAAAAAATTGTAGGAATATGAAATGGAACGATCAGATAGTCTCAATCGTAGATTAAGCAGGTGGCACACTGCGATTCATTGGCAGAATACAAGGGAAAAGCAATTAGCCTATAGAGCAGACTGGATACAAAACACTTGTGCGACCCATCCCTGTACCAAACAGGACTAACAGAGGTACAAAGAAGGGCGGCACGAATGGTCGTAGGTTTGTTCCATCGATGGGAGACTGTCACACAGATGCTGAAAGAAGTAAAATAGCAGACGCTTGAAGATAGACGCAAGGTAGCCTATGAAATTCAACTTAGAAAATTTCTGGAACTAACTTTAGGTGATGAATCAAAGAATACGTTGCAAGCCCCTGTCTCACTCACAGAGACAGCGAAGACAAAATTAAACTAATTACAGCGCTCACAGAGGATTTGAGCAACGATTCTCCCCGCGCTCCATACGTGAATGGAGCGGGGAAAAGCCATAATAAATGTTACAGTGGGTAGTACCTTCTGCCACGCACTTCACAGTGGTTCACAGAGTGCGGATGTGGATGTCGCTGTAGATGTAGATGTACAACTGCAGGTGACCAACTGCAGTGTGGGTAGCTGTCCTCGAACGAAAAAAGTTAACTGAAAACTGAACGTTGTTTGATTACACTAGCAGCAATCACAGGAGTCAGTCACAGCAGTTAAATATATAAAGGTATCCACGCAGAGAGATTTAAAGTGAAATGGCCTTACACACACATCAAAATGGTTCAAATGGCTCTGAGCACTATGCGACTTAACTTCTGAGGTCATCAGTCGCCTAGAACTTAGAACTATTTAAACCTAACTAACCTAAGGACATCACACACATCCATGCCCAAGGCAGGATTCGAACCTGCGACCGTTGCGGTCACGCGGTTCCAGACTGAAGCGCCTTTAACCGCACGGCCACACCGGCCGGTCTACACACACATCAAAAAATGTTTTGCATCAAGCGGGTTTCCAGAACTCCTGACGATAGACGTTGACTGTGGATATTGTATCACAGACACAGTCGCTTTGACTGTTCAGAGATGTTACTAAATCCGCCCAAAGATGTAAACAACCATGCATGAGCAGCGCCTATTAGACGTAGCCGATCAGTTCCAGTTATTCCACTTATTCCAGGAAGGAGGTACACTGCACCTGTCGTCAGTAGTCCAACCATCCCTAGACGGTCGATGCCGCGGTTCGAGCGCGCCCGCATTGTTACTTTGTGCCAGGAAGGCCTCTCAACAAGTTAAGTGTTCAGGCGTCTCGGAGTAAACCACACTGATGTTGTTCGGACATGGAGGAGAAACAGGGAGACAGGAACTGTCGATGGCATGCCTCGCTCAGGCCGCCCAAGGGCTACTACTACAGTGGATGACCGCTACCTACGGATTGTGGCTCGGAGGAACCCTGACAGCAACGCCGCTATGTTGAATAATGCTTTTCGTGCAGCCAAAGGACGTCGTGTTACGACTCAAACTGTGCACAATAGTCTGCAGGCCGGCCGAAGTGGCCGTGCGGTTAAAGGCGCTGCAGTCTGGAACCGCAAGACCGCTACGGTCGCAGGTTCGAATCCTGTCTCGGGCATGGATGTTTGTGATGTCGTTAGATTAGTTAGGTTTAACTAGTTCTAAGTTCTAGGGGACTAATGACCTCAGCAGTTGAGTCCCATAGTGCTCAGAGCCATTTTTTGAACAGTCTGCAGGATGCGCAACTTCACTCCCGACGTCCATGGCGAGGTCCATCTTTGCAACCAAGACACCATGCAGCGCGGTACAGATGGACCCAACGACATGCCGAATGGACCCCTCAGGATTGGCTCAAAAATGGCTCTGAGCACTATGGGACTTAACTTCTGAGGTCATCAGTCCCCTAGAACTTAGAACTACAAGGACATCACACACATCCATGCCCGAGGCAGGATTCGAACCTGCGACCGTAGCGGTCGCGTGGTTCCAGACTGTAGCGCCTAGAACATCTCGGCCACTAAGGCCGGCATCGGTAGGCAGGGGGATCGTCTTATAAGCCAATAAACAGAGTGTAATAATACTTAGAAAGTTTATTTTTTTGCAGACATACACTTTTTTAAATGAACAATGCCTATTGACATTAACAAACTAAAGGAAGGGCAAATTAGAATGTCAGTGGTGTTTGTTGCAGGACTCTATGGGGAGTCGTTTACGAGATTTCTGATTTTGAGAAGTCCCCACACTGACACTTGTTTGTGGCATTCAACCTGCGTCGTTGCTAGGCATGATGTTGTTATGTTTGCTTACAGTGTGCTTGTGTGTGCCTCGAATGCACTGCTACTTGCTGGACATTTAGTGTGTGACAGTCCAGGCGGCATGTCTTGAGTCGAAGATGGGATTTGCCAATGCAGAGAAAGCCGACCTGCTCGTGATATATGGAGAGCGTGGGAAGAATGCAGTTCGTTGTTGTACGGTGTATTCGACAAGATATCCCAATACACGTCGCTCATGACGCCAATTATTTATCAGCCTTTTCAACTAGTTACATGAAAGTGGTAGTGTAACACCTAGACGTCCTTAGGTTAGTTAGGTTTAAGTATTTCTAAGTTCTAGGGGACTGATCACCATAGATGTTAAGTCCCATAGTGCTCAGAGCCATTTGAACCATTTTTTTTGTAACACCTAGAGGACGTAAAAGAAGGAAACAAGTGACGACAGAAGTGGGGGAATTAATGTTCTTGCTGCTGCTGCAGTTTATTCAAAATTTAGCTTTCGCGCTATCGCACGAGGAATTGACAAGAGTCAGGCAAGCCTCCTATGCATTCTCCTTAGGTACAGATTCCGTCCCTATCACATCTCTCTCCATCAAGAGCTGCATGGAAATTATTATGGGAACAGTGTTAGCTTTTGTACATGGGCGTTAAGACAGGATATTCCAGATGTATCAGGTATCTTGTTTAGTGATGAAGCCACATTTACCAATCATGGTCAGCTAAAAAGCCGAAACAAGCATTATTGGTCTGTTGAATTTCCCCGCTGGCTTCCTCAGATGGAACGTCAGCGTTTATGGAGTGTAAACGTGTGGTGTGGGATAGTGAACCATCAGATCATAGGCCCGTTTTTCATAGACGGCACACTGAACGCTCACAAGTATCGCAGCCTCCTAACAGATCACCTTCCACGGATGCTAGAAGACGAACCTCTGCAGACTAGGAGGAAGCTGTGAACCAACATGATGGCTATCCAGTCCATAGTGCACGAAGTACTGCAGCATGTCTTCACGAATTCTTTCCAAATCGTTGGACGGACGCTAATGACCTGTACCTGGGCCGGCCCGTTCCCCGGATTTGGCGCTTGTAAACTTTTTTCTATGGAGTAAATTGAAAGACGCCATCTACAAGGACACACCAACAACATCAGATGATATGCGACGACGTATTACTGCAACCTGCTCGAACATCTCGCTGAAATGCTAGCACATGTTAAGCAGTCGTTCCATACCAGACTGGTAATGTGTATTGCCGCTGCCGGTGGTCATTCTGAACACAACCTGCTATGGTCAGTTATCTCATTACTGGTCAGAATCCACATACGTACTGTATGCACTTGTGTTGTTCCTTAGTGTGTGCTACCACAGGTATTGTAAAAGTGTCGTGTGGGAACTTTTCAAAATACGATATCTCGTAAACGACTCGCACTAAAATCCTGCAACAAACTCCTTGACATCTAATTTGCCTGACTTTTAGTATGGTAGTGCGAACATGCATTTTTACATTTTAAAAAGTGTATATCTACACAAAAAATACACTTGGTAAGTACTATTGTAATCTAGGCGAAAACTGAACGTCGGCGACGAATCAGCTTTGCGAAGCCCTTTCACTTTGCAACCAGAAAGAAAATGTTAAATTAAATGAGCTGAATTATACACTAATAATAATGATAAACAAATTTTATTATTGTAATATACAAGGAATATACAAGGATTATTACGAGCCGGCCGAAGTGGCCGTGCGGTTAAAGGCGCTGCAGTCTGGGACCGCAAGACCACTACGGTCGCAGGTTCGAATCCTGCCTCGGGCATGGATGTTTGTGATGTCCTTAGGTTAGTTAGGTTTAACTAGTTCTAAGTTCTAGGGGACTAATGACCGCAGAAGTTGAGTCCCATAGTGCTCAGAGCCATTTGAACCATTTGATTATTACGATGACAAAGTTACTTTAAACACACACACATTAAAATGAACGAAATTTCCGCCTTTTCGCCACACTGAGTTCTTTTAAGATTACGTCGTAGTTAATATCAGCCGCTATTTTCGCTTCAGTTGATACTACTGACAAAGAAGATAGTCTTTCTTGGCTCATAGTGCTTCTTAAGTATATCTTAATCAATTTGATTTTGAGAAACTTCTCTCGGCAGAAGCTGTGCTGACCTGAACTGTGAGCATTATTCTGATTGTTATGTAAAGATTTGGATATACTACTTTCAAATCATTTTCTAATACGGACTGAGTAAGTTGTTTTGCGTCTTTGACTGAGTCCTGTAGGTTGGATTTTAAAAGTTGGAGTTCCTCATAAAGCTAGAAAGGCTCTATGTCGCTATTTTCGCCTTCTCGAAGTATTATACCTAAATCATTACAATTTTTGCGAAGGTTGTCCTTGGATAACGATTTCAAATAATTAATATCGTAAATAAAACCAAATCGTTCAAAATATTCGTCGAGCACTTTGAATCGACATTCAGTATAGACTGTTATAGCGCCTACAAAAAGCTAACTCTGTACTGCATTTCAGCAGATTTTATAGGTTCATCAATATGTTCGTAACCGAACACTCGTTTTTCCTGTGCTATTCTTTTTTTTTTTTTTTAATTGAGACTGAATTTCGTAACTACTTTTTTCTACAAACAATCGAGTTTCTGCAACGCTTGTTTCAAATCCTTTGTTACGGAATTCTTGTATCCAGTCACGAAATGAACGTAAAGTATCAATAGCGACTTTCAAGGTCACTGGAACCGATTGCCATAGTTTACTTATATTGTTGACACGTACTAAAATCTAAAAAAAATGGTTCAAATGGCTCTGAGCACTATGGGACTTAACATCTGTGGCCATCAGTCCCCTAGAACTACTTAAACCTAACTAACCTAAGGACATCACACACATCCATGCCCGAGGCAGGATTCGAACCTGCGACCGCAGCAGCCGCGCGGTTCCGGACTGCGCGCCTAGAACCGCTAGACTACCGGTGGCCGGCACTAAAATCTCATACCACACGTGTATTGCAACAATAAACTCAGAAGTTAACATTTTTCTCATGACTCCTTCACAGTCGCTAAGAGTTTCAGAATCATCAGTTCTACTTTTCAGGTCACTCACACTTTCGATGACATAATTAAATTCCAGAAATATTGGTTGTATAGCTCAAATTCTACTTTCCCATTGTGTTTCAGACAGTTTCTATGCAAATTTCAGTTTACTTTTTATACGGCCCCTACGCTTGCTCGATTTTGTAAAACGCACAAACTTTATTGACGAAGCCGAAAAACGTTTTAGCTGTTGTAGAAGTGTTAGCGGAATCTACCAAAAGCAAAATCCAACAATGGTATCCGCACGACGTGAACAAAGCTCGTGGATTAATACTGAATATTCCTGTTCTAACACCTTTTGTTAATGCCAACCATATTGGCACTGTTATCATATCCCTGTCCTCGACAGTTCTGAATGTCTAGGCCATTGTTTGCTAGTTCCTTTAAAATAGCAATTGATAAATACTCTCCCGTTGTTTCTGCGACGGCAGTAAGCCCAACGAAATGTTCCTTTAACTCTCCAGTTGAGGAATTACAAAACCTTAATATTATTGACATTTGTTCCACGCCCGCCGGGGTGGCCGAGCGGTTCTAGGCGCTACAATCTGGAACCGAGCGACCGCTACGGTCGCAGGTTCGAATCCTGCCTCGGGCATGGATGTGTGTGATGTCCTTAGGTTAGTTAGGTTTAAGTAGTTCTAAGTTCTAGGGGACTGATGACCTCAGAAGTTAAGTCCCATAGTGCTCAGAGCCATTTGTTCCACACGGCTCGAATCCCTGGTACACTCGAGCATGAGCAGTTTGCTTGTTTGACTCTATTTACAATTTCGTTGATAACAGATATTGACATTAATGTACTTAATTTATTTTGTGTGTCGTGGCTTAGCTAATGCTGACAAAGTTGCTTTTCGTTAATACGTTGCAAGTGCTCTTTTAGTGTTAGATCGTATTTGGGTAACAATATAAATAGGTCTATAACATTTCCACTGTTTCCGCTATCATTCAGGTTAAGGGATTCTCGATGCCTTCTAAACCCCAGAGTGTGTGAAGTTAGGTATTTTATAATATCGATGAACCTTTCAAACAAATTATGCCAGTAATTTTGTCATTCCATAATCAGTCTCTCGTTTTCCTTATCTATTATTTTTCCGTATTTGATTCCTTTACAGAATTCCATCCATCTAATCATGCACTCCATGTGTCCTTGTCTTTGTTCATGCCTTTTCAATATACTACTCAGATCTTTCCAGTCACAACATACTTCTTTTACCATCTGTGTCTGCAAATGTGAAAAAAGTCGACATGGAAAGCAATAAACTTTATCTTGAGATATGGAGTAAGCTAACCATCTGCGATGTTGCTTTTCACCGTTGCTCAATGTTCTAGTACAATGAAATTTAGTAAAATGTACTTTATTTGCGTCTTTGGGGAAACTTTCAGCAGGTTTCTCTAGGGTTTGTTGGGAACCATTTTGAATTAAATCATGACACAGTGAATCTGTTACTGGAAATACCCACTTTCCCAGATCTAATTCTATAAATGACTCTCTTATGTGAACGCTTTGCTCTTCATTATCACTTCTGAAGTCTTTCTTTGGCTCAGAATCTCGGATCACAGCAGTTTCACCAAACTCTGATGCTGTATCAGAAAGGGTAACAGATTCAGTCGACCCTGAAGCTGGTCCTGTTTTAGAAACTAAAGACACTTGGATAAGAGCTTCATTGGAGGCCTCTGGAGCAATTACACCTGAAGTTTTCTTACGAAATTTCATCATACTTGAACTCGTAGCTTCGTTGATATAATCGTCTCGGCCTTTCTGTACGTTTTTGATGCACGGGATTCCCATTTTCTCCCTACGTCTCTAACTCTTGAGGGTCCTCCAGACATGATGATCTAAAAAACATATTGTGCTAAGTACGTTGATAAGTACAGTAGGGTGCTTAAAATACTCAGTATCATAGAACAGAGCGAATAGGCTGTGCGATTTTCACACATGATAGAATATCTTTTTTTTTTAATTCTGTCATGTATGACAGCAGCCAAATAAATACGCCAAGAAATGTATTTGTATTCTAACTTACCATAGTATGGGGTTCTTTTTAGTATGTATGGCTGAAATTGATATAACCACACCTTCAGAAATAAAAGACTTGTTCACTTGTTCCAGTTCAATAACTTGAAAAAAGAGTGAAGTGTCACTTGGTAGGATTGGTTTCAGAGACAATGGCCACTACAATGCTCCTGCCTGTACTCTCTCTTCCACTCAGCATTGTTGCATTTGCTTGTTGTTGGATCGAAGTGGCAACTTGGAAAAACTGTTCATACCAAGCGGACTGTGAATATGGTATTGTGGGGCGGCGGGTGGAATGAATGTAGTTACATAATGTTTGGTTTGTAATCTAGAAAAGATGCATTTCCCGGCCGTTTCGCCATATGTGGGGCGGCGGGTGGAATTATTATTTGTTTATATAAAATGTTGAATGTTTTTCCCGGCCGATTAGCAAAATATGTGGGGCGGCTGGTGGAAAATTTACTGTTGTATAAATGTTTGAATGTAGAAACACTCCAGTTTCCCGGCCGATTAAGCATATGTGGGGCGGCGGGTGGAATTAATTGTTTTATATTTAAATGTTCCTATTATTTATGCTGTCTTTTTCCGTTCTCAACACTGGCTCTCTAACTACAATTTTGGCAACCAGAAAGTGATTAGCAAAACGTGAAGCCTGTAATTAGAATTCCTAGTGCCCACTTCATCTGAGAAATACACTTATAGCTACAGCTTGTAGCTCTGAGGAATTAGGAGATTGTCTGGGATTCATAATCAAAAACGATCGTGAAAAAACGTTCGCTATATTCTGAAAGTCGGTTACGCGTATCCCGATTAACTTAATACGGCATCCGAGGCAGTTTATAGCAATGATATCGACGCGACGCGACTCCCGACACAGGTGGTGCGCTATTCAGCGTCTGGAGAGAACTGGGGCCATTTTTCTTCGCGTAGCGTTCTTATACACTCCTGGAAATTGAAATAAGAACACCGTGAATTCATTGTCCCAGGAAGGGGAAACTTTATTGACACATTCCTGGGGTCAGATACATCACATGATCACACTGACAGAACCACAGGCACATAGACACAGGCAACAGAGCATGCACAATGTCAGCACTAGTACAGTGTATATCCACCTTTCACAGCAATGCAGGCTGCTATTCTCCCATGGAGACGATCGTAGAGATATTGGATGTAGTCCTGTGGAACGGCTTGCCATGCCATTTCCACCTGGCGCCTCAGTTGGACCAGCGTTCGTGCTGGACGTGCAGACCGCGTGAGACGACGCTTCATCCAGTCCCAAACATGCTCAATGGGGGACAGATCCGGAGATCTTGCTGGCCAGGGTAGTTGACTTACACCTTCTAGAGCACGTTGGGTGGCACGGGATACATGCGGACGTGCATTGTCCTGTTGGAACAGCAAGTTCCCTTGCCGGTCTAGGAATGGTAGAACGATGGGTTCGATGACGGTTTGGACGTACCGTGCACTATTCAGTGTCCCCTCGACGATCACCAGTGGTGTACGGCCAGTGTAGGAGATCGCTCCCCACACCATGATGCCGGGTGTTGGCCCTGTGTGCCTCGGTCGTATGCAGTCCTGATTGTGGCGCTCACCTGCACGGCGCCAAACACGCATACGACCATCATTGGCACCAAGGCAGAAGCGACTCTCACCGCTGAAGACGACACGTCTCCATTCGTCTCTCCATTCACGCCTGTCGCAATTCGGCGGTACGTCCACCCGGCCTCCCGCATGCCCACTATATGCCCTCGCTCAAAGTCCGTCAACTGCACATACGGTTCACGTCCACGCTGTCGCGGCATGCTACCAGTGTTAAAGACTGCGATGGAGCTCCGTATGCCACGGCAAACTGGCTGACACTGACGGCGGCGGTGCACAAATGCTGCGCAGCTAGCGCCATTCGACGGCCAACACCGCGGTTCCTGGTGTGTCCGCTGTGCCGTGCGTGTGATCATTGCTTGTACAGCCCTCTCGCAGTGTCCGGAGCAAGTATGGTGGGTCTGACACACCGGTGTCAATGTGTTCTTTTTTCCATTTCCAGGAGTGTATATAAAGCCGCGGTGCGGACGGCTAAGGGAACGCCTGATCAAATCGGCTCTCCCGACTAGCCGCTTGGCTAGTAATGTACCACTTTAAGTTATTGAATAAATCATCGCTTCCTTTGCTGATGGCCGATGAAGCTATCAATTTAAATGTGCATTCAGCACACAGGTAAGTAATCATAATAAAACTCTGACGTGGCTAAGTAAAATATTTTGGGCCAGAGAAATAATTTAATTACATTACATGCAGTAGACGAGCTCTGAACTTGCCCTTTAGAGATACGCTATCGCTATAGTTTTATAGTTATTCAATTGAAACTTCTCACATCTTTATGATTATAGCGGATCTCAATTCTACTTAAATTTATACATCCTAGCCTTATTTATTCGCCTACTTAATCTATCTTGCTTCCTTAATTTTTAAGACAAAAACCAGAAAATCATGTATTTCAACTAAAATTTTAATTTGTAGGATCCAGAATACTGTTTCTACTAAATTATTATGAAAAAGGAATCTAAATATAAATTTTTAAGTCTCTAGCTCTTTTCTGTTGCGCCAATGATTTTTACAGAAAAACGTCCAAATTTCGAAAATAGTTAAAGTTATTGAACTGACATTCAACACATGTTGATTTAGCATTACTCCTGACATGCTAGAAACGTTTCAGGTTATTTACTTGATTTTTAAAGTATTGCGCAACATTTATGACGTCAGGACTAGGCTGGCACACAATGGAAAGACTGATGTGAATTTTATACAGCGTGAGTAGGCTGCTTCCCTACAGTATAAAGAAAGCTAAGTGTTTTTTCCGTTTAACATGCATCTTTATTTAATATGGCAATCAGCTTCCTCTCTAAGTACATAATTTAATAATTTATTTTGTAAAATTTTTTTGGTCTATATGAACGACTTTGCAAAAAAATAGTCTCCTTCGAGTTCCATGCGTTACTGCCGTCTAGTGAGCATGCGCCGATTCGCGACAGGTATATCCAGCGCGAATCGTTTATTGTAATAGGCCTGCCAGAACCAGCCTGCAGTCCCAAAGTTGTATGATTGGAGTGCTGGCGCAGAGGTGTGCGCCTTAGATGCGTCTTGTAATAGGGCTTAATGTTGCCAGACGATCCTTGATAAATAATATTACATTCGTACGGAAATTGAGACGCACAACTAAGTACCTAAAATTTTTACAGCTTCAACAACTTTTATGCGAGGCCTGCACAGGCGCGAGGCCATCAGCGGGCGCCGACGTTGACGATTTCTAATACCGCCGCTGACTACCAATATATTCTGCGAATACCACACATCAGTAGTACTTTACATTGCCGAAATATCGGCGGTGCAAGTCTTAGGTGATTCACCTCGTATATCTAGTTGCAGGGAAGGCAGATGTGGGGAAGAAAATTATGGAAATGTTTTTCAACCACTAAGGAAACCACGTCAGATTGTTCGCCTGAGCGATATTTCTGCACTGGTCATCAATATGTGACCTTTACAAAGTTTTCTTATGGAAACAGAAAAAAGAAAATTTAAATCAAAAGAAAAAAGAACTGGACGATTTTGACACAGATTGTTGAGGTAAACGTGAGAGCTTGAAAGAATACTCAATAATCTCCAGAGGAGGTGCTGTAGTGAAGACGTTGTGTATCACTTAATGACATACTCTTGAAATACTTAAAGTGGTCGTTTCACGAGGAGTCAAGAAATGCACCGCTTCGCGCCAAATAATCTCACTAGAGATGCAGACTTACACGGAAATGTATCGACTGTCTGTCTTCTCGCACTCCATCAACAAAGGCATATGGAAATGGAAATGAGCGTTTGGCGTCATTGGCCGGGAGGCCCCTTGCGGGGCAGGCCCGGCGGCCTTGGTGCAGATCTTATTACATTCGACGCCACATTGGGCGACCTGCTCGCCGGATGGGGATGAAATGATGATGAAGACAACACAACACCCAGTCTCTGAGCGGAGAAAATCCCTGACCCAGCCGCGAATCGAATCCTGGCCAATAGGACGGCAATCCGTTACGCTGACCACTTCTTTTTTTTTATCGTTGTGTTTGGTCGTTGCGGACGTCGCAACACATCCTGTCCCAGTTCGGTGGTTGATCCTTCCACTCAGTTTTTTATTACAGAGGCCAACCGGCTCTCTGACCGAACACGCTGAGCTACCGTCCCGGCTGTCCACTCAGCTATCGGGGCGGACAACAAAGGCATGTAAAATAATACTAGTGTACTGTGTATCTTTCGTTACACTCCGTATGATGGCTTGCGGAGTAAAGATTTTCGTGGCTCGTGTACATTATCTTTGCAACAAGGGGAAAGAAAACTGTAACCTCAATCGCTACTTCCGTTGAAACGAGAGCAAGAACTCAACTAGGCCGCAATTACTGGTAACGCTATTGGTATATTTAAATTAAGGTAAGTACAGTGACTAGATAGTGTCTTAAATCTTTTTCGACAGCATATACGAAAATAAGGTTTCCATGCCATTATTATTTGCATCAGGCCAATAAGAAAAAACCAAAAAGCTGTGAGAGGCAACGAAGACTTCACCGACTTTCGATAATTATATAGTTGAGCGTGCAGTTATTACGTAATCAACTACAAAAACTTCTTTGTGATCGAGAAAACATAATTAGTAATACATCTGAAAATTTTCTATTTTTTCTCATCAATATAGTTGTAACGATAATGATTAAAGAACAAAAACTCTTGTATGTCATAGGGTAGACACTACTGTTGCGAAGGAGAGCATTTACTGACTCTTGCTTGCTGATGAGTATCCATAATACAGTAAAATGAAATCGACAATCTTCGAGGGGCCCTAATGCTGTTTCTAGGAACAGTTTGGAGTTAGCTGGCCGCAGGAGCCGAGTGGTTCTAGGCGCTTCAGCCTGGAAGCGCGCGACGGCTACGGTCGCAGGTTCGAATCGTGCCTCGGGCATGGATGTGTGTGATGTCCTTGGGTTAGTTAGGTTTAAGTAGTTCTAAGTTATAGGGGACTGATGACCTCAGATGTTAAGTCCCATAGTACTCAGAGACATTTAGTTTGGAGTTAGAAACCATGTCCGGAAACAGTGTCCGACGAGGCTGCAGGGCATCTAATTTATAGTGGCCAACGCCTGCCAATAAACTACCCCTTTGGTAGCGAAATTTGTGTAAGCTCACGCATTGGTTATTAATTGAAACCCTCAGCTGCCGAGAGGTGTTGTTAATATACCTCGATGGGGACAGCTGAAAATGTGTACCCCAACCGGGACCCGAACACGGGATCTTCTGCTTACATGGCATCTGAGCCACCGAGGACACAGATGAATATCGCGATTGCACGGACTTATCCCTTGCACGCTTCCCGTGAGACCCACCTTGCCAACCGTCCACAACCTACATACGTAATGTCCCGGTCGGGGCACACATTTTCAGCTGTCCCCATCGAGGTATATCAACAGCACCTGTCGGCAGCTGAGGGTTTCAATTAATTATCATTTATTCTAGAGAAGCTGCACCGTCATCAATGATATCTGTTCTTTCGAGAATCTTCATATATACTCAGCGTTGGTGTTTTGACAGGCGTGGACGTGTTTGACACCTTTTAACGCCATGAATGCTGTCAGGCCGTTTGCGAGAAGTTCCGTTTGCCGCACCTCAGGGTACTACCTCACGTTTACTGTCGAAGTTGTAGTCTAATGGCAGGCTCTGGTCCCTAAACTTCGATGCCCGTTGGTGTCTTTGGATGACGTTACCGGACATAGGCTCCTACCACAATTTGCCCAGCAAGACGCCATCTATCAACCCTCGAACTTTGTTGCAAATTTTTGTTGCTCCTTGTATATTTCTAATAGTGGCAAGCCATCACTCGATCTTTCCTTCAGGTAAAACCGACAGAAAGACTCAGTAGTGTATGATTACAACAAAATTGCAGAACAGTCATTGGAAGCAGTTATTTCCGTAAAAATCTAAGAGTCTGTGTAGGGAGCGATGTGATGTGGAACGACAACACAAAATTAATAACGAGTAAGCCAGATTCCAGACTGAGACTCATTGGTAGAATCCTCAGGAAATGTAGTCAATGAACAAAGGAAATAGCTTACAAAACATTCATTCGACCAATCCTTGAATATTACTCCCCAGTGTGGGATCCCTACCAGATAGGACTGTTAGAGGAAATGGAGAAGATCAAAAGAAGAGCAGCACGTTTCTTTACTTGTTCATTTAAAGAGATGGTCAGCCAACTCCAGTGGCAGACGCTGCAAGAGAAGTGTTTTGCATCACGTTGTGGTTTATCGTTAAAGTTCCGAGAGCGGACATTCCTAGAAGAATCAAGCAATATAATGCTTACTCCTAAGCGAAAAGACCATGAAGATAAATTAGGAAGATTCGAGCCCACACGGAGACTAGACAACAATCGATCTTCACGCGAACCACACGCTAATGGCGCAGGAAAAGGGGGGAAGCGAAACTGGTACACAAAGGACCCTCCGCCTCACTCCGTAAAGTGGCTTGCAGAGTATAGTTGTAGATGATGTAATTAGCACTGGTATTACGGGGTCACCATAAAGTCGCATAGTCATTTTAAAAAATCATCACTTGCAAAGTATCCGAGATTGAGTATCAAATTTGGTTGTAAAACGTTTACCAGGTCTCAAAGATTTTATCTGTTATGCGACAATACTAATGTGTGACTTACTAGTGGATCGTAGAACATCAATGCGATATTCGAGTTCTGCCCACTCACAGGTCATCGTTGCAGCATCGATAGTTCTGATTCCTTCATTCATTCGTGCAAGAAGGCTAGCTTTGTCATCGTGCTGTGTACACGTGATACTTGACATAATCCACAAAAAGAAGTGTAATGGCTTGACA
Source organism: Schistocerca serialis cubense (assembly GCF_023864345.2). Lineage (NCBI taxonomy): Eukaryota > Metazoa > Arthropoda > Insecta > Orthoptera > Acrididae > Schistocerca > Schistocerca serialis. The sequence goes on from NC_064640.1 coordinate 236,564,833, forward strand.
CAGGGAGCGCACGGGGGCCATGCGCTGCGACCATCACGCCCCTTTTATCTCTCAGGAAATGTGTCATTCAGCACATCACGCACGTTTCAAACTCCAGTGTGGGGTTGCATCATCATCCTGTACGATGATGCACCGTAGCAGATCTTTCATCTGTGTTGGCAGGAACTGTTCGAGCATGTCTAAGGAACATTTCCTGTTACGACTTTCTCAACGACCAAATTGGACCTATAAGCCTATAATGCATTATACCCCCTAAGCCTTAGACTACTGGGTCCGTGTGTGTTGTGTGGGTTTCGGGGCATCAAATCCTACTGTTCTTGTCTCTTCAAATGACCAAAAATGTGGCACGTTGCTTCTTCTGAAAATAGCCACTTATTCAGTAAGTAGTTTTCAGCATCTATGGCGGCCAGCATGGAACACGCGAGTGCATACAGCAGAAAACGGTCGTTTGGCTGCAATGCTTGGACCATTTGCACTTTGTATGCAAAAGTTGATCATGCTTCCTGCAGTTCACGTGATGCACAATGAATTGACTTCCTGGGGGCTGTGTCTAAATGCAGCTTGCACTCTGTTAACACGTGTTTCAGGTACAGGGTAACGTCTACTTCGAGGAAGGTCTTCGACGAGGCCAGTCTCTTTAAAGTTTTTGAACCACCACATTATGCTTGTTTTTACTCGTGGTGACCTCCCATACTGTGTCGATAATACCACAGTATCTTCATCACAGATTTGGATTCTGCATAACAGATGACGCATTGCTCCTTCTCCTGGTCTGTCCCCGTTTTGATGGAGTGCAAGTAAAATCCGCAAGTAAGGACAAATGAAAAAAATCTTTGAGAGTTGCTAAACGATTTACAGCAAACCAAAATTCTCTAACAGTTCCCAAGTTATGAGTTTTTGGAGTGATAGCGGGACTTCATGGATGTTTTTTGGTTTATTCAGCACCAAGAGAAGTGACGAAAGACTGGGGAATTTTCGCCTTATACTATATGTTTGGACAACAGCCCCGTTAGGGTTTACCAGTGCATATGACTGAATGCTTCCTCACCAATGACACTCTATTGGTGTTGCTATCTCCTGCTGCGGTACGAGTCTGTCCATCGTCCAATTCCATGTATGTCAAACTTTACCTTCTAGTTTCTGTTGTCTTTATACAAACAGCGTTTACTACACATTTACAGCAGCGAAATCTGCGCAATTTCGCAGCGTAGCCTAAATAAAAATATCGAAACTGTTACTTTCTTCTTCAGCCTACTCATCTAAGGAAATAAGAGAAATGTTGGAGAGGACATAAGTCAACTGTAAGCTCGGAGAAAGGGAAACCGAGAGTAAATATGCCGATTATATTGGGGAAACGAGGAATTCAGAAAAGCCTAATTAAATCATTTCTGTGAGTGTGTGGCGTCTATTCTTTCGGACACAACACATTCGTGTAATTGACTCGCCCCGATGGACAATCAATCCACAACTTTCAGTGCGGTTGCACATTTACATCCGACCTCCTGAGAGAATCTAAAATTAGAGAGCTTGGAGGACATGGACAGGGACTGCGAACAATTGGCGCTGGATGAGAATGTGGGTTGGCAAGGGAGCGTAGCCAGATAGTCTGAGCAGTTGCGCTAAACACTGAGTTCGGATGGGGCAGCTGTTAACACAGCTGCCTGGTAAACAGGATATCCCGGGTTCCAGTCCCAGTCTGGCACATATTGTCACTCCACGCTGCTGATTCCTCATGAAGTCCTGATGCAGCTGATATCATGATTCACCTACCTTGGACTCACCACTGACCGTCACCTCACCCAGATCCCTCATCTCAGCTCTATCCAATCCAAAGTCCACAACCCCCTCTGTCTCCTAAACTCCTCTCTGGCTGGACATGGGGGTTGAACCCCTCTACCATTCTCCACACCTACAAATCCATAATCTGTCCCATCCTCTGATATGCCAGTCCCTCCTGGATATCAGCCCCCCCCCCAAATTCGGTAAGTCCCCCCAGATCCTCCAGTACCACGCACTCCGCCTCGCCTTCTGTATATGCCTCCCATCCCCCACTTGGATCCTCTATGACCTGGTGCATTTCCCCCACCTGCTCCTTTTCCTCGAACATGTCTGCATCCTCTACACCTCCTGCTGACTTGATTCCCCTCATCCCCTGGTTACTCCTCTCCTCTCCAACCCCCACCTGCTGCCATGCCTTCACTGTTGTGTCCCCCTACCCTCCACCTCTACACCCTTCATCTTCTTTCCCAAGGTGGCTTCCATCAACTCCCTCTCCTGGATGACGTCCTCTCTCCCTTCATTTATCCCTCATATCAACTATGATCCTCACCTCCCCCTCCCTCCCTCTGTCCTTTCCCCAGGCTTCCTCCCCCCCTTCCATCTTGTTTTTTCTCCACCTTCCCACTCTTTGACTCCATTCTCTCCCCTTGGTCCTTTTTCTTTCCTATCCATTGCCTTCCCCACTCCTTCTCGCATCCGCCCTGCCCCCCTTTACCTGTGCCCTCTCCCTCCATTGGCCCCCTCCTTTTTTCCTTTCCTCTCCTCCCCCCCCTTTTTCTCCTCATCAGTCCCGGTACTCCCCCCCCCCCCCCCTCCATCTGCCGCCGTGTCTCCTCTACAGTGCTGTTTTAAGTGCATGTTCAGTGTTGTGCATCCCCCATCAGTGCTGCCAACGGAAAACATACTGTCGCTAGGTGTGTTTTCAAACTGCTGCGAACAGAAACCAACTGTCGCTGTGTTTTTTAATTGTGCCTGTTTATTTACTACGTGTTTTAATCAGTATCACCGACCGTTTGTTTTTATATTCTTCGCAATTTTTCGCCTTGTTCCATATTTAATCATTCATAGTTTTATCGCCTGTATTTATTTTTATGATATCTCCTAATTTTGTTTTTAACTTTTCTGTAGGCTGCTGAGCGCCATATTACGCTGCTGCAAGCCGCAACCCCCCCCCCCCCCCCAACCCTCGGGGGGGGGGGGGGGAATCGAAATCCAATAACCAATAAAGGAAAAAAAAACGGAACTTTCTTGTTCCTGATAGTTATCTTTCCGTCTGCTACTTAAGAATAAACATTATTTGTTGCAAAACTGAAATTATCAATGTTTAATTCCGGTTGCAGGTTGCAGTAAAAATGAAGAAAACAATACAGATTTATCATAGAGCCTTAGAAAACACAATTCCCTGAACATAAAGGTACAATAAAAAAACCGCAAAACAAAAGCATATCAAACATCGCTTCAATACTTCGTCGAACTTACATAAAACGTGTTTCTGTTATTCATAAACAACTTTCGCATTTACCAGTAAATACAGGAAGCACTTGTCTATCCTCACGATGAAGAACGTTCTACTGAGTACGAAATAACAACAATAATTATACATACTTTTTATGTTTGTCGATGTAAACTGTACTTACTTTATTACTTTAGAAGTTACTGCTTCGGTTACATAAAAGCGCAGAAGTTATGCGAACGACTAATTTTTATTACTTATAAAACTCATCTTATATTCTGCAACGACATAAAATACACACTGGACTAACACCGAATGATATGCGGTTCTAATTATGTGCAGAACATCATACTACCATTTACTGTGCCATTTATGTAATTTACAAAAACTACCGAACCGTAGTTTTGGTAGAGCTTAAATCTGCTGTTTACCGATATATACCGCATCCCCGCGATTCCAACAGCCCATCGCTAGTTTCTGAAGCTGTAAGGTGTCGGCACGTGGGACGAGACAGGTAAAGTTGGAGTGGCGCTCTGCGAGTTTCGTGTCGTTACTTCCTGCTGTTTCACGTTGAGGAAACATTTCGTTGCTTGAAAAACAAAATAAGTTCTGCGTTATTTAGATAACGTGCCACGTAAATAGAACTAATAACAGACAAGAACATTCCCTCAAGTAGAAAGCGAGATATGCCATATTGTAATTGTAGTGTTCAGTAGATGTCCATATTCGGTGGGTTTTATGTTATCTTTACAACCTGCGAATATACGGTGTTTCTAAGCAACCGCACATTGAATGTCTTAAGAATGAATCGTTATTGGCACGATTTGTTGTAAAAAATTATGGGAAATGTCATATTGGTAGTCACCGAATTTTGGTGTTTAGTTATTTTCGTGTTATAGCTTGCGTGTTATGAAAATAAGTTGTTTTAAGGCAACAGCACATCGAAGATTTATGAAAAACGTGTCGTTGTTTTTAGGATTAGTTATAAATGTCACTTATTAATATTCAGGCTATTAAAGCATTTAGGAGACTGTATAGCAAAATACAAGGTCACTTAGCCGGCCGAAGTGGCCTAGCGGTTCTAGGCGCTTCAGTCTGGAACCGCGGGACTGCTACGGTCGCAGGTTCGAATCCTGCCTTGGGCATGGACGTGTGTGATGTCCTTAGGTTAGTTAGGTTTAAGTAGTTCTAAGTTCTAGGGGACTGATAACCTCAGATGTTAAGTCCCATAGTACTCAGAGCCATTTGAACCATTTTTGCACGGTCACTTATTGCAGACAAGTAGCCTTACACGTCGGGCTACCACAGCTAAAGAACTTGTACATAATGTGGAGGACAATCAAACAATTCAGAAACAAAGATGGTAAAATAGTCTATATTAAGCTGAGGAAAGTCCAAATATGCAATAACTGTTTATTGTGTTGACCCCTGTATGACGACCGGTTTCATACCCTGAAGGTATGTCTTCATGTCATATAAAACTAATACTTCATGTTCCACGACTTCCGAGGTGCAAGTGCTCGTAAAAACATGTCACTCCACGGTGAAACCATGGATGAAACGGCAGATGGGCATCCGATCAAAATCGAGCATGATGGGACTATTTTACCATCTCTGATTCTAAATTGTTTGGTTGTCCTTCACAGTACGTATTTATTGCAGAGAGCAGTTAGTAAAAGCACCACTTACGGAACGGAGGGTAGAGCGGTAGAGGGTTCACGTCTCGTTGTATCAAAAATTACACACACCCCCTTGCGATGTCTAAATTGCTGTGGGACTTTCTTGTGATGTTAATAGAAATAATTTCTGCAACGTTTGTTGATGTGTAAATTTAAAATGCTCAAATGTGTGTGAATGCCTAAGGGACCAAACTGCTGAGGTCATCGGTCCCTAGGATTACACACTACTTAAACTATCTTTAACTAAATAACGCTAACAACAACACGAACACTGTCGTGTACATATTTCCACGTACACAACTTTCCCACTAGAGCGCGCCCCGCTAAGCACAACAGCGCAGGCGCAGCGCTCTCGTCCGTCTGCGCACTACGAGATGGCGGTGTCTTAGAGACGGACCAAATTCTGCTTCCGCCGATCCTCGTATTAATATGTAACGCAGCCAATGAGATTTCTGCTAACGTAGAACCTTTTCTCCTCGCGGATCACACTCGCGCAGTGATACCTGAACGCTCGAGGTATTATAACGAGTGTACAGACCTCTGATTAGTCTGTCTGCATTAGTATGCATTTGTCTGTACCAGTCTACAGTCAAGTTTCAGTCTGTGCCTAATAAGATTATCATATTCCTGTACATAGCCATGGAGAGAAATGTATAGACACTTTGTCATGTATCATAGATATGTGAGAATAAGATTAACATACCAAGGCCAAAGGAACTACAGATTGTCAATTGTAAATAGCATCCAGAATCAAGTTAAGTACGGTTTATGATTGTTATTATTTTAATAAATGTGTGTGAAAATTAATCAAGTTCTGTTTAAAGTTGGTCACCGTCAATCTGCTACTCTAAGCGTGCAAGTGGCTTTTCTATAGTCTGACCTAACGGCAGAAGATAAACACGCCACGATAAGACCACGAGACATATTGCTGACACTCGCCTACTTCGTTAGAGCGACAAGTCAAATAATCTGATGGTGTGTGTACCGAAGGTCTTACAGTAAGCACACCACACACACCAATGCCCGAGGGAGGACTCGAACCTCCGGCGGGAGGGGCCGCGCAATCCGTGACATGACGTCTCAAACCGCGCGGCCACTAGGCCCGGGGTGTAAATTTAAGTGCGCTCTCTGTCAGAAGTGAGTTTGTTCGATTTGGTGAACATTACTATGCTGATGTTACTGACTGAACATGTATGTTTCCTTTTTGAAATCTTCGTTTATGTATACCACAGACAGAACAATATGACTAACATATAGACAAGGGAGGAAACATGCATTTTAATAGAGCTACCGTAGGAGTGTACGCTCATCTGTTTTCGTGAACAAACTGTATCGTTTGCGAACCAAATAAAGCCCACAACAGCCACTGGAGAGCGCTAACACACGTTAACCAGTTCGTCCCGTGGGCTGACGGAGCTGTCTCGTGACGTTTGGCATCCGCTCAGCGTATACGTCAACGTTAGCTGCCTTGTCCCACGTGCTGACCGCTTTACGTATAGCATTGGATAGCAGAGTATTTTGACCTTGCCTGATTAACGTCTTGTCATTTGAACGTTTCACTGGACTGTGGTATATGCTTAGATGACTCGGCTACGATCTGGACCTGGATAGTATTTCACCTCGTGACCTTCGCTGTCAGTCACCACTGGAACCACCACTTTCGTTCATCCGGTTTCCTCGTCACCATCAGTGCGAGTAATCATGATCTGTGTTTCTGCTTTCGCAAAGTAGGATAGATAATTTAATGTGCCCCCTGAATGCTCGAATGAATTAATTGCTTGTGCTCTTACTCAACACGGTGTAGTCCTATCAGTGGCAAATGAGAAATGGTCTGGTGCCTACAGATACAAAGATAACAATGGCGAGACATGTGTTCGCGTAACCTGAAGAAACACATCCCCTTATACGTCAACACTAGCGGACGTCGAGCTCAGATCACGTACGTTGGTCAAACCCGAATCTGTTCCATAAGTCATTCTACGGAACACTTAAGGATGGACTCTATCCGTAGACCCCGCTGCAGCTTCCTTGTGAGCGTGTACCTCGAAATGTCCGTAGATTTCTGTGATAACGACGTTCAGTGTTTTCATGGTACTTTATGTGCCTTATAGCGAGCAATAGGTTGAACCGAAGAGTTGGAACAGGTGCTAGCGTCGCAGCTTCGAAGTTTTCCGCCTGGTGTTCGAAAGCCGATTATTAGTTTCACTTTTGTTTTTCATTTTTCTACCTATATCCGTAGACGATTACTACACACATGTTTCCAGTGTATGTTGAAATAACGTTGTCCTTATTTATCTACTAACTGTGTGTCTGGTGAATGAATTAAAATAATAAATAAATTAATATAAAAATTATTTGAAATTGCTTCCGGTGAAATTCTTGCAGTATATCTTTCATTCATAATCAGCTGAAAGCACCAGTTTTCGGTAAAGTGATCCGTTATGCGTGGTTTATGGCGAAGTTATTGTCAACTCATGAAATCTTCAGCACTGTTAACAACGTTTCTTTCCTGGATGAGATTCATACGAAGAAATATCACTGTGGCAAACCTGCCCTCGTGCGATGCTCCTGGTGATCGTAATTTCTATGTTTCGAATGTTTTTACGGTCTATATCGCCTAAGGAAATGCACCAAATCTTCCTGAAGAATAAACATAAGAACAAAATGTAAGAAGTAATATAAGAATTGATATAAGAATGAAATATAAGAGCCGGGCGTTGGGGCCGAGCGGTTCTAGGCGCTTCAGTCTGGAACCGCACGACCGCTACGGTCGCAGGTTCGAATCCTGCCTCGGGCATGGATGTGTGTGATGTCCTTAGGTTAGTTAGCTTTAAGTAGTTCTAAGTTCTAGGGGACTGATGACCTCAGATGTTAAGTCCCATAGTGCTCAGAGCCATTTGAACCATTTTTGAAATATAAGAATATGAAAATTTAAAAAGATTGTGAACTCTGAAAATACCATACGCGTATCTCTTATATTAAAAACGTGGGACAGTTAGTGTGAAACACAGTTGTAATCTTACAATTAATAAGACTCTCTTCTATCCCATAACCTGACGACAAACGTTCGGGTACTAACCTTCTAGAGACAAGGGCAGGTAAATGAAAAAATAAATAAATAAAAACAATAATCGGGTTTCGAACACAAGGCGCAAAACTGAGATGCCCCGACGCTAGGCACTGTGGCATCATCTCGACTTAACGTATCGTGCGGTAGAAGGCAGATAAAGTGTACCTCGAAAATTTTGACCGTTGTTTTCTCAGAAACGGTAGAGTATGTACGGATAAGCCGAGACAAGTGTTCGTTTATTTTGATTCTCCTTCCACTGACCGAAGTTCTTGTGAACTATGGCACTTGCCGCCCTCTCAAAAAAATGGCTCTGAGCACTATGGGACTCAACTGCTGTGGTCATCAGTCCCCTAGAACCTAGAACTAATTAAACCTAACTAACCTAAGGACATCACATACTTCCATGCCCGAGGCAGGATTCGAACCTGCGACCGTAGCAGCAGCGCGGCTCCGGACTGGAGCGCCTAGAACCGCACGACCACCGCGGCCGGCGCCGCCCTCTCCTCGCGAGATATTCGCGGGCACGATAGCACAACCCAACAAACTGCACAAGTAGACGAAATGAAAGCTCCTGTTTCTTTACACACCGTCACTAGTGAGACACAGGAACAGATGGAGGTAACTCCGGCTCCTTAACCCTCTTCGGAACAGTTACAGGGTGCACACCAGGAAGCACCGGTTGAAGTGGAAAGCACTCCGAGTGAGTTTCCGGAAGAAATGGAGGCCTCTTTACCTCCGCCGCTCTCACCGGAAAAGGTTCCGGTTGACAACAAAAAATCATGCAGGAGGAGGAGCAGAGATAATTGTGGCAAAGAACAGAACACGGATACTTTGCTGAACATCCCTGTGTCGGAAAGCAGAAGTGAAAGAGAAAGTCAATCCTCGTGTGTTACGCATGACGAGAGCGTCATTTCGTCAAGTCCGGATCCGTGAACAAAACGAACACTTGAACATTCATCTTAACACGGCAAAAGTGCAGGATACGGCACCCGATAAGCGGAGAAACGAAGAGAGTGGCGAGTAGCTGCTACAGCGCACATTCGATGGCAGTTTCTAGCAAAGAAATTCTTAGTAAAGCGACACACGGACCCAAATAACGTGGCGATCAGGATAATCCAGCAGCTACCACAGGTCCTGTACCAAAAAAGATGGCATACTCATAAAACTCCTCTTCTAGAAACTATCATCAGCTCCAAGCATTATTACCATTACTACCGCGACACAACGATGTACCAGAATTAAGCCGCCTGTACGACCTAGCTTCTTTGGGAAACAAGGTATACTCAAAAACTTGTCACACGCCGCACCACGAAGGAATTATCAGAATGGCACGAAATCTGTAGATGTAATGTAAATATACAGACAAATAAATGATTATAATTTCAGAAAAATTGGATGATTTATTTAAGGAGAAGAGCTTCACAAATTGAGCAAGTCAGTAACACGTTGGTCCACCTTTGGACATTATGCAAGCAATTATTAGGCTTGGCATTGATTGCTAGAGTTGTTGGATGGCCTGCTGATGGATATCGTGCCAAATTCTGCATCCCACCGATGTCCAGGGCGTCTTTGTTAGTCATCGAGGCTTACTCATCCACTGGGCTACATATTGGTAATGGTCGGTTCTTTTCACGTTTAGGGTCCAGTTTAGTTTGCAAAAAGATAGAGGTTTCTATTTGCCGAGTTGCTGCAAGCCGTCACCATATATCAAGCATTAAAACTAAATGAATGCCTATGGACCGCTGTACTCTTCGGCGGTCACACCTAACTGGTATTTCGTTTGAAAACGACACGGCCGTCCTCCTTGCCCATCGTCCACGAATCCGAACTTGGGTTCCGTCCCTAACGACCTCGTCATCGACGGGATGTTAAATCCTAATCCCCTTTCATTTTTCTTTCCATATGGAATACTGTGGCTCCGTAACTCAATAACTATGAAGTCTTGATGAATATGTACAGTCTTACGGTAGCGCAGGACGCGGTAATTTTATCCAAAATTATGGTGAGTGACTCGCAGGACGCACAGCCAGCTATTCAGTGCATGGAACCACTAGCTCCAAATCTCGGTCTCATTATCAAGGACCTCCTCAAGAGACCCTCTGCGAAAAAACTGGACTTTACTCCCAATTGTGCTCACATTCACCAACACTAACAGCATCAGACATAGTTGCATGTTCTCTGTTGCTGTTTGGTATAAATATTCTCCGATTTGAAGTTACTTGCGTTATGCTAATTTGGCAATCTATTTTGTATAATTAATGTACGTATCGAATTCTCACATTACTTCTTCTGTTTTGTTTGTGTTGCGTTTTAATAGTGACGGTAGACTGTTACTTGATTTGTGGAAACGAGTGTATACGGCATGTTTCTGAAGAAACCGGTTTTAAAGACTGATAGTATAACCATTTATGAAGTGCAAAAAAGTGTTTGACCTGCTCTCAAACGTTTGTAACATACAGTAGTTTCGAACTGTCTGGAATGGGAGCGGTGCAGGGGATCAAAAACAACAGACCATTACTTGTTATGTTGTATTATCAGTTTCACTTTACAACTCGTGTTCAAAAGTGCCAATGATAACTTCAGTGTGCTCGTACTTCAGCGCTCGCGTAGGCAGATACAGTAACGCAAATCCGGTGTTGGTGCTATGTTCTTTCACACAAGCGCAATGTTTGAATCTCAGACAAGAAATTCCTTTCTTCTGTACAGTTTTTGCCTGCAGAATACACACTTTAATCAACTTCGTAAGCAACCTAGAGGACTGGCATGAAATTTATGTGCACACAATACCACCATGATCATACCAGAGGTCAGCCTACTCTTCGTTTTGTAATGTGGTACTAATTCTTGCGTTATGTTGGAAGTACACTTTAGTCCACATTTTAGTCCATGGTTGCCAAATAAACATTATTCAGATACTCCAACATGAGATTATTCGGGAATTTCAGCTGCCTTGTTTTGTAAAGATGACTGCATACGCCGACCGCTGTGGCCGAGCGGTTCTAGGCGCTTCAGCACGGAACACCACTGGTGCTACGATCGCAGATTCAAATACATGTGTGTGCTGTCCTTAGGTTAGTTAGGTTTAAGTAGTTCTAAGTCTAGGGGACTGATGACCTCAGATGCTAAGTCCCTTAATGCTTAAAGCCATTTGATTTTTGACTGCATACAATAACTGAACCACTCAGTTTCCCATCAACCATGCTCCGTCATCCCATCCTTTTAAACAAGAATTTAGTATATGTGTATCTCAAAGGCGTTGAGAGTAGAGCATCTATGTACGTTATGAGGTCTTCCTTTAAAGTGGCCCATACTTCATCATTTAACGTGGATCAGATTCCTCCTCAAACATCCTGCTAGTTTTTTCGTTTATGTGGCTGCCTGTGGTGTTCTCTGACGCGAAAATACGAAATACCGAACTCATTGCCATATATATCAGATACTGTGTCGGTATCAGTGTGAACCAAGAAAATAAAAGTCGTCTAGACTGTGATGTAAACGACGAAGTAAGAAAGTGAGAAAGATATACCTAGCAAATATTCTGTCTGGCATTAAAAAGTCAAGGAACTATTGGATTTAAAATAAAGTACAACACTGCAGTCTGGCAGCTGTTAATTAAAAAAAAAATGGTTCAAATGGCTCTGAGCACTATGGGACTTAACATCTATGGTCATCAGTCCCCTAGTACTTAGAGCTACTTAAACCTAACTAACCAAAGGACATCACACAACACCCAGTCATCACGAGGCAGAGAATGTTAATTCAGACATTATTGTTTGTCAAGAGGGTAATGTTTGAATCCTTAGGGAGTACCCTAACAATGCTATCATAGGAACTATCACCAAATACTTTTAAAGTGGTTGATGTCATTTTATTGCTCATTGCTATCAGTTTTTTAAGTCTCCTTAACTGTTTCTTAAATGATAGTAAACCACAAAAAATACTTCTGGTGGATATAAACATCAAGATGTTACAAATCAACTGGTTAGACATTTACAATAACAGTGTTCATACAGTGTCTGTATATCACTGCAGTCAACTAAGAAAGAACTCCCCAACTGCGATTGTGGTTTCGCATCAGCTGCTGAATATTTTCGAACAAATGAAAATTTCTGCCGAACCGGGACTTGAACACGAATTATCCGCTTGTCGCCAGCAATCGCCTTTACGAATTCGCCTATCTGACAAGGGAACATCCCCATCGCACCCCCCTCAGATTTAGTTATAAGTTGGCACAGTGGATAGGCCTTGAAAAACTGAACACAGATCGATCGAGAAAACAGGAAGAAGTTGTGTGGAACTATGAAAAAATAAGCAAAATATACGAACTGGGTCGTCCATGTGTAATATAGGCACTATTAAGGACAGCATGAGACTAGGAGCGCCGTGGTCCCGTGGTTAGTGTGAACAGGTACAGAACGAGAGGTCTTCAGTTCAAATCTTCCCTCGACCGAAGATTTCAACTTTTTATTTTCAGTTTATGTGAAAAACTCCGAAAATTTTAACTTTTTATTTTCAGTTTATGTGAAAAACTCTTATGCTTTCATCACTTTCTTTGGAGTGCTTATTACATCCACAAGAAAACCTAAATCGGGCAAGGTAGAAGAATCTTTTCACCCATTCGCCAAGTGTACTAGTTAGGTGGGTCGACAGCATATTCCTGTCATGTGACGCACATGCTATCACCAGTGTCGTATACAAAATATCAGACGTGTTTTCCTGTGGAGGAATCGGTTGACCTATGACCTTGCGATCAAATGTTTTCGGTCCCCATTGGAGAGGCACGTCCTTTCGTCAACTAATCACACGGTTTTGCGGTACGGTCGCAAAACACAGACACTAAACTTATTACAGTGAACAGAGACGTCAATGAACGAACGGACAGATCATAACTTTGCGAAAATAAAGAAAGCAAAATTTTCAGTCGAGGTCAGATTTGAACCAAGGACCTCTCGTTCCGCAACTGTCCACGCTAACCACGGGACGACGGCGCTCCTCGCCTCATATGGCCCTTAATATTGCCTATCTTACGCATGGACGACCCAGTTTGTATATTTTGCTTATTTTTTCATAGTTCCACACAACTTCTTCCTGTTTTCTCGATTGATCTGTGTTCAGTTTTTCAAGCCCTATCCACTGTGCCAACTTATAACTAAATCTGAGGGGGGTGTGATGGGGATGTTCCCTTGTGAGCAGGCTTCCAGGAGCGCCAGAGGAGTAGGCACAACCACAAATGTATTTCCTGCTTATCGCAGGTGGTCGCCTTTACCATTTCTTTTTATTTATATGTTGGGTCCATGTTTCTGTGTACACTCGGATGCTGGAATTGTGGTGGTAGGAAGCAAAATGCCTCTTTTGCTCCGTAACAATAGAAAACTGAAGGAAATTTAACATTTTTAAAATTTCCTTCTGAGAAAAGCAACGAACTCCTCTTCCTCGCAGAGTAAGGTGTTCATCTTCAGTTGTAACCAAAGTATGTTTTCTTTTTCAAAATTTGAATCATTTCAGCATCTGATTTGAAATTAATCCTTCCTTGGAAACAGTGAACGGCTCTGTTGCGTTTAAAATTGAAATTGTTGATTCTTCCTGACAGAAATGAGCCACTTTATCAATACATAAATTAAGAAACGAAAGAAGAAGAAATAAAATCATGTTACAACAGCTGGGAATGAAAAAATATTTGCCTTCTGCAAGCCAAAGGAAGCTCCAATACGAACTGGCTAAACTCCTCTTGTGATAAAAAACGTGAAGTGATAACGTCCAGTCCAAAACCTAGCAAAAGTGTTCCGCAAAACAAAAACACTCCTCTTCAGAGCACTAGAACTAGTCCACACTTAGCATATCTCCAGGGCAACAAAGTAAAATCTAGTAGATTCCATCCCTGAAAGCTGATACCTGGATCAAGTACGAAGAGCCTTCTTATAACCATACCGTAGGACAGCCGACAAAAAGATGGCAAAGAATTCTCGATATATGTCAAACTTTTTAACTTTCAGTTAGTGTTCCTATAAATACACCAAGAAAGAAACAGCATCACTAGTTTGAACACCTATGACGGCATAGACCGCGTGGTCGAGCAACCGCAATTTCGTATTATGCTTCGCCTTTGGATAGAGTTTAAAATCGGGCAGGATAACACTGCTGACGGTCGCATTTCCAGGAATGGTCCGTCGACGAATGCCACCATGATTCGGCAGAGTTCTCTCACTGCTTTGACAAAGCGACGGTGAAATCAGTGTTCCTCTGTGTCGGGGTCACCACACCTTCCACTTGCAGTTGATGCCCGTAGACTGAAGTCCACGAGTCGCTGCTTTGTTGTATTATTCACTACTTTGTCCCACAGCACCCGAATATCTGGTGGAAGCGCTGGGTGACAGATGTTCTTGCACGTCTGCTGCCAGTTCGCTGTAGGCAATCGAACTTGCAGCTTGTGGACTTGCGATCAACCGAGAATGGCAGCATAAAGTCGTCGAACCGTCATATGCCTGTCGTGGCCGTCCATGAAATGTAAATACTGGCGCGGAAGTACTCCCGTGCAAAAGACATGTGGGTACGGGATGCCCGACGCTGACACTAGAGCTCGCTCTAGCTGGCCGGAAGTCCTGCCGTCGATCCATCCGAGTTGCCGGCTTGCCATGTGGCTGCGCGGTGGACGATCTGCTCCGCGCACTTGCGTTTCAAGTCGCCCAGTACGAGGCCCCCAAGTGACAAGGCCCCCGCACTAACTTAAAAAATCTTCTCTCTCTAGGGTAGCCGCTGTACAACCTGCGAGACTGACCTGCTGAGAAGCTTTGGTACACCTAGGGATTGAGCAATGTGCTAGGGCTTGGACGGGATGAACTTAATTAGTGTCACGTTTCGAAGCAGGTTGAGCTTCGTATTTGCGTGGATTCTGCAAAGATCCTTTGTAGTAACAAGCATTTGTAGCCCGGTTCGTGCCTGCATTTGTTGCAGACATGCAGTGACGTCATTTCCCATTATCGTGTGCTCTCGTACGACACAGCACTAAGTTCGTTCGTAGTCAGTTCCATGCTCGCCAGTTTGGAGGAGGACTGTTTTATGAAGATTGAGTGCTGCACCCGAAGAGCGTTCTTACTCTCTGAGTAAGTGTCGAAGTCACATCGGGAGCGGTTGCGGACCAGGATCCCTTTCGCCTGATGGATGCGAAGGACGTTTATTTTAATTTTACTGAGACGCGGGTGGAGGGTGGCATCGTGACATGCAAGGGTGCCGGGTGTATCTTGGAGACATTGTTGATAAAATGCAAACGCAAGCCTTTTCCAGAAAGATACTTCGAGACTGAAACTCAAAGCAGCAATCCTCAATTGTGGCTCTGCAAGGTTGGTCCATCACACGAGGATGGAGCTATAACTGCCCGCTTTTTGTATGCAGTGTTGCAACACAAGATGTACCTCCGCGTGGAGACCGGCTGCCACAAGATGACTTGTACTGAATTTTCAGAAACACTGAGCTGTCACGGAACTATCACCCTCCAGTTTCATTTAACATGCAAATCCACAGTGGTCACTGAAAGCCACAGGGTGCACTCCAACACTTCGCAAATCGTCTTTGAGCCACTTTGAGACATAGATCATATCGATCCTACTGGCACTACTATTAAAGATATGCGTGAACTGGAAGTTGGATGAAAGAGACGCAATGTGTCCTATAGTTCTCTAGTATCCAAGGTCTCCACGGGTTCGGGACATTTAGTAGGCATAGGATGCTGGTCGGCCGAGGCTGTGACAGAGTTGAATCGCCGCCGATTACTGTTGGCTGGGTCGTGGCCTAAAAGGGACAGGAGCCTTAATAAAAAAAAAAGGCTCATCTGGCACGTCTGTTATCTGCGCCAGACGGCACATAAATATTAAGAAATTGAACCACCCTGATACACGATATGGGGCGGCCATTCCATAAAAGTTGGATGTCTATTGGAGCAATCGCGTCTTTATAAAGAATTGCGGTTCCACATTTAGTGCTGAGGTTAATACTGAGGACAGCTTCATAGCAGTTATACTATCAAAACTCTTAGCAGTCACTTCTTGAAGTAAAATTATTTGATTATTTATTGCTTAGTTAGCCTGACCAAATTAGGGTCTTAAGACCCTCTTTTACATTCGACCAAGAACAACACATACGAAGAAAATTTACGTAAAAGTCGCAATAATAAATTGCAGTGTTAATAAAAATAATAATAATTGGCAATATTTATATTAATAGTAACACTAACAATGGTGATAAAATAATGGAGGAATTAAGAATGATATTAATTAGTTATTACATAAAAAACTCAATAATTTTCATTATTAACAAAAGTAATAATTTGCAGTAATAATAATAACAGCGACAATAATAACAACAAAATAATGGAGACAGTGAGAGTGATATCGATTAGTTTAGCACTTTCGAAGCCTTTCTTGCTATTGGAAGAAGTGGAAGGGATAATGAAAGAGGAGAGAACTGAAATTAAAGTGACGATGGTTGCTAGAAAAGAAGACAATTTCAATAGACAACTCTGCAGGCAAGGGAAGGGAAAAGTGGTGGGGGAGAGAGGGGGGGGGGGGTTGACGAGAATGAGCTACAAGAAGGAACAGCTATTATGATAGAAGGTAGGCTATTAGTTGCCTTTTCAATTTTGAAAGGATTTTAATTTCTTTAATATTTTGAGAAAGATTGTTCCAAAGTCGAGTTCCTGATACAAAAACTGATTTAGAGAATATGGCAGTGTTATGTAGTGGTACAGAGAGGTAAATTACTATGAAATCGCCGTACTATAAAAATTAATAAGAGATACTATTTTATACAGAGTTGAAATTGCATTAATATTAAGTGTTAAGTGGAAAACACTTCGAACTATATGTTATTAAAGGCATATAACGTTGTGCACTCAGTATATGGCGTAAAGAAACAATCATTTGCTTCTATAAGTAAAACCGGCGTAAAAAAACAAAACTAGCGTAAAATTAAAAACTAGTTTAAAATTATTGCTTTGTAGAAAACTCAAATGACACACTGGTTTGCAAAATTAGCAGAGCTGGCCGGTGTGGCCGAGCGGTTCTAGGCGCTTCAGTCTGGAAGCGCGCGACCGCTACGGTCGCACGTTCGAATCCTGCCTCGGGCATGGATGTGTGTGATGTCCTTAGGTTAGTTAGGTTTAAGTAAGTTATAGGGGACTGATGACCTCCAATGTTAAGTCCCATAGTGCTCAGAGCCATTTGAATTTGAAAACTAACAGACACTGTAAGAATACCGAAAACATGTCACTACTTTATTGCTAGGCCTTTGTGTAAACTTGAAGACATTTCTTCCGCGACAGACGACGACGGGGCAGGGGAATGCTACGGCATGTTTTCCTCCTCGTGCCGGCTCCACGGCCCGCGGCCGTCGACGTAACGTGCTGATGACGCGCTATCCTGCCCACCACCGTCCCCTGTCGCGTCGCTCGAGTGGCCGCTTCCGCCTGGCCGCCGCTAGGGGTGGAGCGCGTCACTGCCGTAGTCGAATATACACGTGTGCGCTGTACAGCTACTCGCCAGTCTCTTCTTTTCTCCGCTTATCGGGTGCCGTAGCCTGCACTTTTGCCGTGTTAAGATGAATATTCAAGTGTTCGTCTTCTTCTACAAAGACTGCACTGATCAATGATTTTTTCCTAGCTCCCAAATACTTTCTCATAGCTCTGTACTGTAGTTTGGCCAATCCATCTAAAACATTATTTGGCGCATTTCCGTAGCATCTACACTTACAATCTGGAAATGACCTTAATAGGGACATGTAGAAGATAAGTTGAGAGTCTGTAGCAGCTACCTACGATGAGCGGGTGGCGGATCGAAGGACATTCAGTACGTGATTAGATTTAATGTTAGGTATTTGATGTATCGGTACTGTGACAATTTGCAATCTAGATGACAGCCCTAGGAATGTGACTGATGGTTCATTAGAGAACGTATACGGAGCCAGTCGAATAGTGTCTGTTGTCGAGGTCAGATTTATCCTTGTAAAGGAAATCTGCTGATTGTATGAGTCCAGATTTTAGCGATCATGTGCAGAGTGCTATCATTGCGTCATTAAGCCACAACTGATTAACGCATAAGATGTAACGTAACTGCATATATCATCTGCAAATTGGAGAGATTTGGTATTAGGAGAAAATATATTTTCATTGTAGGTTCAGATATATGAGGGGCGTTGCGACAGTTCCTAACGGTTACTGCTCGTGTAGTAGCTCTTCCTAACTGCATCCCATACGAACAAACCAGTTACGTCTTTACGTGTGGTTACTCGTACTTTGGGTATTTGAGCTATACACGGCTCTGTTTCAAAAGAATAGCTCGAGGTAGTCATTTGGTCGAGCCACGCACATCTGCTTTATCGCTCCACAGCTAATTCGCTGCTAATAATAACTTGTCGCTGTGATTCTGCGGTCAAACAATCTACGCGTTGTACAGAATTGCGAGTCAATGAAACACACAGAAACACAAAATAAAAGTCAAACCACATCTGAAATAAACGGGAAGCGGTCCTACGAGATTCAGTTAAAACAGACAGAAAATACCATTGTCAAATGCAATAATGTTACGTTGAGAGCGTTACGAGAATGATAGCTTAATCCCCAAACTAAATTTTAATCAAAGATAAGCGAAAACTAAGTCCATTTCGTAATCAGAATACACGAAATATTCACCAGCTCAAAATAGTTCAGAGTTCAACACGATTATTTACAGATTAACACTCGAGAGATAACTCATACTCTGTCTATCATCAGCTCCGTAATACAAACGGGAAAAGTCAAGAATCCTATTCTGGAAAATATTCAGACCTCTCGAGATATAAAATTCGTTCGGAAGTTTAAGTATGGTAGTGGCCGTTCCCCACCTAGAATCAATCTCCTAGACGACCGAATCACGCACGTTGCTGTAGACAGGTCTGCCTTATTCCAGAACTCTCGTGAAAGTGTCAATAATAGCTCCCTTGAGCTCTTCACCTGAAAAGACCCAGTCTCCACTTAACTCCCATAGTGTCTGCTTTTCCACTGGCTGAGGACCGACCCCACCAAAATACATCGTTCTTACATGCTACAGACATGATTTCACTTATCTTGACCACTTTCCCTCAATAAAATAATAAATTACAACAATAGTTAAATAAAGAAATGTTATAAACATTCGGTCACACTCAGACCATTTATAATAAATATAAAGGTTTGTCCATGAATAAATAAGCCAGTATTCTTGAGCAAATGTGCTCACTATAAATGAGAACAGATTGTCGTTAAATATTTAAACAATTATTCAGGTCTGCTTGTCTGAAGTATCTCTTGGCACTTTTTTTTACAAATGTGGTGTCAGTTTAAAAAAACGATTAATGATTTTATATTGTTGTTGTTATTGTCGTTGTTGTTGTTGTTGTTCTGGTCTTCAGTCCGAAGACTAGTTTGATGCAGCTCTGCTCTATCTTGTGCTAGCATCTTCACCTCTGAGTAACTACTGCAACCTACACGCTTCTGGCTCTGTTTAACGTATTCACCTCTTGGTCTCCTCTACGATTTTTTTACCCCCTCCCCTTCCCTCCAGTACTAAATTGGTGATCCCTTCATACCATAGAATGTGTCCTATCAACCGATCCCTTCTTTTAGTGAGGGTGTTCCACAAATTTCTCTCCTCTCCAGTTCTATTCAGTACCTCCTCATTAGTCATATGATCTACCCATCTAATATTCAGCATTCTTCTGTAGCACCGCAATTCAAAAGCTTTTATTCTCTTCTTGTCTAAGCTGTTTATCGTCCATGTTTCACTCCCATACATGGCTACAGTCCATACAAATACTTTCAGGAAGGACTTCCTGACACTTAAATCTATACTCGATGTTAATAAATTTCTCGTCTTCAGAAACGCTTTTCTTGCCATTGCCAGTCTACATTTTATATCCTCCCTTCTTCGACCATTATCAGTTATTTTGCTTCGCAAACAGCAAAACTCATCTACTACTTGAACTGTCTAATTTCCTAATCTTATTCCGTCAGCATCCATTACATTCCATTATTCTTGTTTTGCTTCTGTTCAAAAATGGCTCTGAGCGCTATGGGACTTAACTTCTAAGGTCATCAGTCTCCTAGAACTTACAAGGGAACCTCCCCATCGCACCCCCCTCAGATTTAGTTATAAATTGACACAGTGGATAGGCCTTTAAAAACTGAACACAGATCAATCGAGAAAACAGGAAGAAGTTGTGTGGAACTATGAAAAAATAAGCAAAATATACAAACTGAGTAGTCAATGAGACAGATAGGCAACATTATGGACACTGTGAGCTGAAGAGCGCCGTGGTCCCGTGGTTAGAATGAGCAGCTGAGGAACGAGAGGTCCTTGATTCGAGTTTTCCCTCGAGCGAAAATTTTAATTTCTTTATTTTCGCAAAGTTACGATCTGTCCGTTCTTCATTGACGTCTCTGTTCACTGTAATAAGTTTAGCGTCTGTGTTTTGCGACCGCACCGCAAAACCGTGCGATTAGTAGACGAAAGGACGTGCCTCTCCAATAGGAACCGAAAACATTTGATCGCAAGGTCATAGGTCAACCGATTCCTCCACGGGAAAACACGTCTGATATATTCTATACGACACTGGTGACGGCATGTGCGTCACATGACAGGAATATGTTGTCGACCCACCTAACTTGCACACTTGGCGAATGGGTAAAAAGATTCTTCTACCTTGCCCGATTTAGGTTTTCTTGTGGATGTGATAATCACTCCCAAAAAAGTGATGAAAACATAAGGGTTTGTGACATAAACTGCAACAAATGAATGCAAAAGTTTCACAGTCGCACAGTTTTCCCTGTGTCCTGTCAAAACACATGTTTTTTACGTTTTTCAAATGTTTCCATGTGTAGACCGTCAAATCCTGCATATGTCCAAGCAAATCTGAACATGTGCTGGAATTTTGGATAACGAAGTTGATTATGTGTGAGTACCTGAACTTTGATAACTGTCTGAAAATAAAAAATTAAACTTTTCACTCGAGACAGGACTTGAACCAAGGACCTCTCGTTCCGCAGCTGCTCACGCTAACCACGGGACCACGGCGCTCGTAAGCTCACAGACTTCTTGATGTTGCCTACCTTGCGCATGGACTACTCAGTTTGTATATTTTGCTAATTTTTTTCGTAGTTCCACACAACTTCTTCCTGTTTTCTCGGTGGATCTGTGTTCAGTTTTTCAAGGCCTATTCCTGTGCCAACTTATAACTAAATCTGAGGGGGGTGCGATGGGGAGGTTCCCTTGTTAGAACTACTTAAACCTAACTAACCTAAAGACATCACACACATCCATGCCCGAGGCAGGACTCGAACCTGCGACCGCAGCAGTCGCGCCGTTCCAGACTGTAGCGCCTTTAACCGCTTGGCCACTCCGGCCGGCGCTTCTGTTGATGTTCATCTTATATCCTCCTTTGAAGACACTGTCCATTCCGTTCATCTGCTCTTTCAAGTCCTTTGCTGTCTCTGAGAGAATTAAAATGTCATCGGTAAACCTCAAAGTTTTTCTTCCTCCTGGACTTTAATTCCTACTCCAGTCCCTTCTCAACCACTGCTTTCCTTTCGTGCCCCTCTACTCTTATAACTGCCGTCTGCTTTCTGTACAAATTGTAAATAGCCTTTCGCTCCCTGTATTTTACCCCTGTCGCCTTTACAAAGCTGAAAGAGAGTCTATCAGTCAACATTGTCAAAAGCTTTCTCTAAGTCCATAAATGCTATAAACGCAGGTTCGCCTTTCCTTAACCAATCTTCCATGAGAAGTCGTAGGCTCAGTATTGCCTCGCGTTTTCCTACATTTCTCCGGAATCCAAACTGATCTTTACAGAGGATAGTTTCTACCAGTTTTTTCATTCTTCTGTAAAGGCTTCGTGTCAGTATTTCGCAACTGTGACTTATTAAATTGATAGTTCGGAAATTTTCACACCTGTCAGACCCTGCTTTCTTTGGAATTGGTATTATTATATTCTTCCTGAAGTCTGAGGATATTTCGCCTGTCTCATGCATCTTCTTCACCAAGTGGAAGAGTTTTGTCATGGCTGGCTCTCCCCAGGCTATCAGTAGCTCTGACGGAATGTTGACTGGTCCATGGGCCTTGTTTCGGCTTACGTCTTTTAGTGTTTTGTCAAAGTCTTCACGCAGTATCATATCTCACTTCTCATCTTCATCTACGTCCCCTTCCATAGCCATAATACTACCCTCAAGGTTATCTCCCTTGCACAGACCGTCTGCATACTCCTTCCACCTACTTTCCCTCATTGGATTAGAACTGTTTTTCCATCTGGCCTCTAGATATTCATACAGGTGGTTTTCTCTGCCACCATGCTTAGCCATTTTGCATTTCCTGTCAATTTCATCTTTTATTCGTTTGTATTCCTTTTCGCCTGCTTTATTTACAGCATTTTTATATTTACTCCTTTCATCGGTTACATTGAATATCTCATGTGTTACCCAAGGATTTCTACTAGCCCACGTCTTTTTACCTACTTGATTCTCTGCTGCCTTCACTATTTCATCTCTCAAGGCTACCCATTCTTCTGCTAGTGCATTCCTTTCCCCTGTTCTCGTCAATCGTTCCCTAATGCTCCCTCTGAAACTTTCTACGATTTCTATTTCTTTCAGTTTATCCAGTTTCCATCTCCTTAAATTCCCACCTTTTTGCAGTTTCTTCAGTTTTAATCTGCAGTTCATAATCAATAAATTGGGGTCATAGTCCGCATCTGCCCCTGAAAATGTCTTACAATTTAAAACCTGGTTCCGAAACCTCTGTCTTAACATTATATAATAAATCTGAAACCTTCTGGTCTCTCCAGGTCTCTTCCACGTATACAACCTTCTTCCATGATTCTTAAACCAAGTGTTAGCTATGATTAAATTATACTCTGTGCAAAATTTCTACAAGGCGGCTTCCTCTTTCATTCCTTTCCCCCAGTCCATATTCACCTGCTACTTTTCCTTCTCTTCCATTTCCTGTTATCGAATTACAGTCCCCCATGACTATTAAATTCTCGTCTCCCTTAACTACTCGAATGATTTTTTTATCTCATCACACACTTCCTCAACCTCCTCCTCATCTGCAGAGGTAGTTGGCACATACATTTGTACTTCTTTGGTGGGTGTGAGCTTCGTGTCTATCTTAGCTACAATAATGCATTTACTGTCTGTTCGTAGTAGATTATCCGCATTCCTACTTTTTTAATTCAT
Source organism: Schistocerca serialis cubense (assembly GCF_023864345.2). Classification (NCBI taxonomy): domain Eukaryota; kingdom Metazoa; phylum Arthropoda; class Insecta; order Orthoptera; family Acrididae; genus Schistocerca; species Schistocerca serialis. The sequence continues at coordinate 236,588,040 of NC_064640.1, forward strand.
TATTAAACCTACTCCTGCATTACCCCTATTTGATTTTGTATTTATAACCCTGTGTTCACCTGACCGAAAGTCGGATTCATCCTGCCACCGAACTTCACTAATTCCTACAATACCTAACTTTAACCTAGCCATTTCCCTTTTTAAATTATCACACCTACGTGCCCGATTGAGGGATCTGACACTCCACGCTCCGATCCGTAGAACGCCAGTTTTGTTTCTTCTGATAACGACGTCCTCCTAAGTAGTCCCCGCCCAGAGATCCGAATGGGCGACTATTTAACTTCCTGAATATTTTACCCAAGAGAATGCCATCATCATTTAACGGTACAGTAGAGCTGCATACCCTCGGGAAAAATTACGACTGTAGTTTCCCCTTGCTATCAGCCGTTCACAGTACCAGCCCAGCAAGGCTATTTTGGTTGTTACAAGGCCAGATCAATCAATCATCCAGACTGTTGCCCCTGCAACTACTGAAAAGGCTGCTGCTCCTCTTCAGGAACCACACGTTTGTCTGATCTCTCAACATTTACCCTCTATTGTGATTGCACCTACAGTACGGCTGTTTGTATCGCGCCGGCCGCGGTGGCCGTGGGGTTCTAGGCACTTCAGTCCGGAACCGCGTGACTGCTACGGTCGCAGGTTCGAATCCTGCCTCGGGCAAGGATGTGTGCGATGTCCTTAGGTTAGTTAGGTGTAAGTAGTTCTAAGTTCTAGGGGACTGATGACCTCAGATGTTGAGTCCCATGGTGCTCAGAACCATTTTTTGTTTGTATCGCACAGGCACGCAAGCCTCCCCACCAACGACAAGGTCCATGGTTCATGGGACAATTGTATTTAATATTTACATAAAGTTACCGGAAAATTATTAAACTGTTCGTTAAATAAATATGCAAGTATGGCAAAAGGTGAGATACTCATAGGTCAATAAACAAAACGGATACAGATGAGTGGCTTTCTGGGATGATAATTATCATGCAATGTTATCATCTGATATACTGTTTGTTGAAATCGCATGAAGAGTTTCAAAGCAGTTATTTCAGAAGTTGATTATGAAGATGTTTATCCGCTGCGAAATATTAACTTCTGTAGTCTTAAAGATAGTGGAATACCGTTGTCTCGCAGGATGCGGTTCATTTTTCTGAGATCGCAGAAGTATTCAGTTTTACTTTATTGTTTAACTGTGAATTATTATAGATTTTTGAAGAGCTGTAAAAACCATCTTTCAGCTTGTCTGACACTCCACCATTGTCTGTCCTGTTAAACACCAAAATTCACTGTACCATCCTTTTCCCCACATCCGGCCCTTTGCTGACGCCCTTGCACCTAGCTGGCCTGTACCGGTTGCTGTGGCTTGCCCAGCAGCAGCGCTTTGGCAGGAGCGGCGAAGCCGCTCCCTAAGCACCAGGCCCCCACAAGAAAATTCACTATATCTCCTGCATACTCAAAGCACCCAAATCCTCGCCTACATAGGCGTAACGTTACAGCGTTCAATAAGTAATGCAGCACATTTCTTTTCTCGGCCACTCTCGGTTGAAGAAGTGCGGAGTTTTTGTAGGGCATCGTGGAAAATTCCCGCTTGAGTCCCTATGGCTTCATTAAATTCCGATAGGTGGCCTTGCTATGCTTAACCTTCAAAATGTCGCATGTAACAGAGGTGCGTTCCAGGCAGAGAGCTGTCATTGAGTTTATTTTGGTGGAAAACCAAATCATCGCAGATATTTGTAAATGCTTAAAGAATGTCTACGGAGACGTGGTGAAAGGTCTCTGTTGGATTCCTTTCATGTTATTTCTTAAAACTGTTGTCATTTACGGCATACATTCCACTTCTAAATTTACTGTGGTGTTTCTGACTATCTGGGAGGAGACTGAGCAGTGGAACGTGTTACTTTTACACATAAACAAGAACGATCTGTCACACTACTACACTTTAAAACACAGTTTATATGTAATTCATGTCACACAGTCTCATACGGAACCTACATCCGCTTTCTTTTATATACTGTATATGATAAGATACTGTCATCCCCCTTCCCGTCTGTGTGAGAGGATGAATGAGCAAATGTATTTCTAGTTGCGTGCTTGATGGTAGCAGACAAGCCTGTCTGCTAGAGAACAGTAGGACCAACGTCGGAACAGGTAGCTACGCTTTCTAAAAGCAGAGAGGTTTCTATTCTTAGTATGGTCCTGTCCGTCCCTTGTCATGTTGGTATAGGAAGCTGCCTCTCTGGTCACTTCCGTTTGTATCTGTTAAGCACCCTCGGTAGGCGCCCAGGCAGTCTGTCCGCAGCGAACGTCTGAAGTGGTAAGATCTCCGGCTAAGCGCGTCTCTGCTAAGTCCGTAGGACAATGGATTTCTTAAGTTCAGCCTAACTGAAAATTTAATCACCTTTATTTCAGGTTTAGATCTAAAATATCTAATGTTATCTTAAATTGCAACGCAGTGTCATTCGAGTGTGAAGTTCAGAATATCTTCCAGTAGTTGCTTTGTCACTACTTTGTGAGTAAAGTGGAACCACTTGTGGATGATCCATTGTGGAGTTACGCTCTTTGTGTAAACCAAGTTGACCACGTGAAGCATGTAGTGTAATCATCAAAGTAGCCCTCAGCTATTCTTTTCGGGAAGATTTCACAGAGAGTTAGTATGAATTTAGTATACCAGTGTGTGGTAATTTCATGACGGACAGGATTGCGCTACGAACGTAACTTCTCTGGGTGAAAATTGAATCGGTTGGTTGTGGTTAATTTCCTCTTGCATATGTTTCAACGTTCTTCCTGTGTTATTTTATGAATGCAGTGTTGTATGCAGTCTCCCAATCTTTGCTTCCTATTTGATGTGTTCCGTAAGATTACGAACTCACATTTTCACAATCCTGAATAAGGCACCAGTTTAGTTATGAATCAAGTTTAATATGCTGAAATTTTAACGGAACAATGATCAATGTTAAAATAAATGTCCAAATATAAACTGATTTATTTCTTTTTATTTAAATTGTCTTTTCATATATATATCACCGGTTATCGTAAGATGACTACTAAAAGATTATAATTAATGTTAGTCTGGTTGGGAATTTGGTAAGCTAGACTGGATACCTGGTGAAACAGTTGCTCAGTAATGCAAGGTTAACTTCCCGAGATTGTTCACAGCTTTTAACTCGCTTTTATTGTCTTGAATATCAGCACCGCTTTCAGAACAAATTAATGCATCAACATTACAGTGGCAGTTATCAAAAGCACGGTGAGTCGTTGGGTGTGGTGTCTTTCGTCATCGCAACAAAGTCACGCAAACCTGTCCGATCTGCCGGCCGCGGTGGCCGTGCGGTTCTCGGCGCTGTAGTCCGGAACCGCGCGACTGCTACGGTCGCAGGTTCGAATCCTGCTTCGGGCATGGATGTGTGTGATGTCCTTAGGTTAGTTAGGTTTAAGTACACTGCTGGCCACCGTAAATGCAACACCCTGAAGGAAGCATCCGAATCAAGTGAAATTTACACCATGAGTTTGCAGCGATGAGATATGCAACTGATTAGAATTTCAGTGCAGACGCACATCACGCGCGCCTGTGGCGCCACTTCGTAGCGCCATTTAAGGCTTGGCGATTTCGGCGAGTGTACGTTCGGCACGTGTGGTTGTTTCACAAGACGATCAGTTGTGCCTCGTAGACAACAGCGAACATCTTTTGATCAAGTATCCGAGTTCGACAGAGGAAGGATAGTGGCTTACCGAGATTGTGGATTATCATACATGGAAATCGCTAGTCGTGTTGGACGAAACCAAACAACTGTAATGCGGATATGTGACCGTTGGATGCAGGAGGGTACGACGGACCGACGTGGTCGATCGCATTCACCTCGGTGCACCACTGCACGTGCTGATAGGCAAATTGTGCGCGTGGCAGTGACGAATCGCTCAGTGACATCCCGAACCATAGCACAGCACATTGCGTCTGTAACGCATCATCCAGTGTCTGCACGTACCATTCGACGCCGTTTACAGCAGAGTGGTCTGTACGCAAGACGTCCATTGCTTCGTCTACCATTGACGCAGAACCACAGACGTCTCCATCGCCAATGGTGTGATGACAGACGGATGTGGACGGCAGAATGGAATGACGTTATCTTTACTGACGAGGCACGCTTCTGTCTGCAGCACCACGATGGTCGGATTCGAGTGTGGAGACACCGTGGAGAGAGGATTCTGGACATCTGCATTATGCATTGCCACACTGGTCTTGCACTGGGTATTATGGTATGGGGCGGTATTGGATATTACTCTCGCACGCCTCTAGTACGCATTGCCGGTACTTTAAATAGCCGGCGCTACATATCCGAGATGCTGGAGCCAGTTGTCCTTCCTTACCTTCAGGGCTCGGCCACAGCCATATTTCAACAGGATAATGCGCGACCACACGTGACACGCATTGTCCAAAGGTTCTTCGTCAATAACGAGATTGAATTGCTTCCATGGCCGGCTCGCTCTCCGGATCTTTCGCCAATAGAAAACATGTGGTCCATGGTTGCTCAACGAGTGATCCAGATTACATCCCCAGCTGCCACACCAGATGATCTTTGGCAACGTGTGGAAGCTGCTTGGGCTGCTGTACCCCAGGAACACATCCAATGTCTCTTTGACTCAATGCCGAGACGTGTGGCAGCGGTGATCTCCAACAATGGTGGCTACTCTGGCTACTGATTCTGGCAGGAACCACATGTCACAGACGTCTGTAAACGTAATCATTTGATACTTTGTCAATATGTTATCTACAAAATACATTTTGTTGTGCTACCTCTTGTCTTTCTTGGTGTTGCATTTACGGTGGCCAGCAGTGTAGTTCTAAGTTCTAGGGGACTGATGACCTAAGATGTTGAGTCCCATAGTGCTCAGAGCCATTTTTTGAACCTGTCCATCTCCTGCATGCCAGCCGGCCACAAACAGTTGTGACTGCTGCCGTGTTGGAATCTGCGAACACTCTTATTCGAGATGATCGGCGAATCAGAATCAAATACCTCGCAGCTCATCTGGACGTCTCTGTTGGTAGTGCCTACATAACTACAATGGACTGTTCTTCCTCATCCACTCTACAGCCCGGATCTCGCAACTTCCAGCTACCATCTGTTTGGCCCAATGGGCGGACGCACTCTGAGGGAAGCAGTACGTGGATGATGGGGAGGCTATTGATGCAAGGAGACGTTGGCTGCGACGTCGATTAGTAGAGTGGTACCATGCGGGCATACAAGCCCTCCATCAGGATTATCTCGCTGTTACCATACGTTCTGCTTACTCGTACATTGAGGAACGTCGCTGCCAGAGATCCTTGTTCTAGAAATTTACGTTCTATGTCGAGTTTTAGGATAACAAGATGTTTTCTTTCCTAAAAATAAACTGTGTCTGTGGTAACAAGGTGTGTTTTTTCTAACCATCATTCTAAACGTACTTTTACAAATTTTCAAACTTCTGACAGACTCAGAACGACAGAGAGATGGTTAGCGAAGAATAGACCTTGCAAGGATCCTTTCCCGTTTTCGGAATAGGAATTAGTGTGAGTGTACTCTGCTCTGTCGGAAATGTACTGTTACACCACAGTACAAAATAAATTCCGATGAGCGTTTTCTTAGCAGAGTTCAGGAGTCGAGAAATCATTGAATAAGTTATGTAGTCGAATACTGCTGCTGTATTAGTCCTTAACTTCATCGCCAGTTCCATCTGAGCTGTCGCAAATGGTTTTTCCAGTATCGGTACTGGATTTCCGTGGGTGTTGGAGGGTCCAAATGTAGGCCGGCCACTTATAGACGGCCATTGCGGGCGCGGCGCGACTCTGTCCGCGAATTCCTCAATCCATCATCTCTGAGAACGATGTTTATTTGGTTTCTTCTTCAGATAAAACGTCTGACAAAGCAATGTCTTTACTGATATTTTGACAAAAATCGTGCCAACTACACTACCAGGAAAAAAATTAGTACATCCTTTTAGAGATTTGCAGTTCACTCAATATTTATTGTTGCAACAGTGCATATGGAGTGCATGAAATGATTACATTTACGGATCTATAGCACAGGTGGCTCTGATGTACCAGGTATCGACACATGCTAAACCCTCATATTAATACGTGGTATAACCTCCGCGGGCGGCAATGCAGGCGCCGAATCTGACATCCAGTCCATAGTACAGATGGCGAATATTGTCTTGGAATACGTTATGCCACACCTGCTCGACCAGTTCACGTTGTTCTGTAAAAATTGTTGGTTGACGACTTTCACGAGTTACTTCTCCTCCCATCGTATTCCACACATACTCAACTGGAGGCAAGGCCGGATATCGTGCAGGCCACGGAAGTTGCTGTACGTCTTGCAAAGCACGTTGAGTGTGTGTGCGACCGTTATCCTGCTGGTACATCACCTTCCTGTTGCAATAACGACAATAAAGCATGTCTAACAACATTCTGGATGTACTGAGTGCTGGTTAGCGTCCCCTCTAGAAACACCAAAGGTGAACGAGAGTTGAGGCTTATCACAACCGAGACCATAAGACCTGGGGTGGGGCCAGTGTGACTTGAACGAATGCTGTCTATGAGTCAACGCTCATTAGGTCTACGTCATAGCGCAGACGACCATCATTTACGTGCAGGAAGAATCTGCTCTCATTGCCGAAGACCACAGCGCACCATTCCATCTTCCAAATGATCCTCTGACGGCACCAGTCGAGCCGTGCACGTCATTGCTGTGGTGTGAGTAGAGGACAGGCTAGAGGGGTGCGTGTCCGTAGCCCCACTGCTAATAACCGGTTCGCAATGCTTTTTTGTTTACACAGCTGGACTCTCAGTCCTTCCTATCTATGCTGTGGCAGCTGTACGGTCTGCCACTGCTGCCCTCACAGTATACCGAATCTATTATTCCCCAGGCGGCATATGCTGCCATCGAATCAAAATTGACGTCGTCTCTCCAGATGTACAAATCTCTTTTACGGTAGTGTATAAATGTGCGTTTCGATTGAAACCGGATTTTCTTAAGCATTTCGTGAAATTATCCAAAGCAGATGTCTGTTTAAATACATTACTGGCCATTAAAATTGCTACACCACGAAGATGTCGTGCTACAGACGCGAAATTTAACCGACAGGAAGAACATGCTGTGATATGCAAATGATTAGCTTTTCAGAGCATTCACACAAGGTTGGCGCCGGTGGCGACACCTACAACGTGCTGACATCAGGAAAGTTTCCAACAGATTTCTCATACACAAACAGCAGTTGACCGGCGTTGCCTGGTGAAACGTTGTTGTCATGCCTCGTGTAAGGAGGAGAAATGCGTACCATCATGTTTCCGACTTTGATAAAGGTCGGATTGTAGCCTATCGCGATTGCGGTTTATGGTACCGCGACATTGCTGCTCGCGTTGGTCGAGATCTAATGACTGTTAGCACAATATGGAATCGGTGGTTTCAGGAGGGTAATACGGAACGCCGTGCTGGATCCCAACGGCCTCGTATCACTAGCAGTCGAGATGACAGGCATCTTATCCGCATGGCTGTAACGGATCGTGCAGCCACGTCTCGATCCCTGAGTCAACAGATGGGGACGTTTGCAAGATAACAACCATCTGCACGAACAGTTAGACGACGTTTGCAGCAGCATGGACTATCAGCTCGGAGACCATGGCTGCGGTTACCCTTGACGATGCATCATAGACAGGAGCGCCTGCGATGTTGTACTCAACGACGAACCTGGGTGCACGAATGGCAAAACGTCATTTTTTTCGGATGAATCCAGGTTCTGTTTACAGCATCCTGATGGTCGCATCCGTGTTTGGCGACATCGCAGTGAACGCACATTGGAAGCGTGTATTCGTCATCGCCATACTGGCGTATCACCCGGCGTGATGGTATGGGGTGCCATTGGTTACACGTCTCGGTCACCTCTTGTTCGCATTGACGGCACTTTGAACAGTGGACGTTACATTTCAGATGTGTTACGATCCGTGGCTCTACCCTTCATTCGATCCCTGCGAAACCCTACATTTCAACAGGATAATGCACGACCGCATGTTGCAGGTCCTGTATGGGCATTTCTGGATACAGAAAATGTTCGACTGCTACCCTGGCAAGCACATTCTCCATATCTCTCACCAACTGAAAACGTCTGGTCTATGGTGGCCGAGCAACTGGCTCGCCACAATACGCCAGTCACTACTCTTGATGAACTGTGGTATCGTGTTGAAGCTGCAAGGGCAGCTGTACCTGTACACGCCATCCAAGCTCTGTTTGACTGAATGCCCAGGCGTATCAAGGCCGTTATTACGGCCAGAGGTGGTTGTTCTGGGTACTGATTTCTCAGGATCTATGCACCCAAATTGCGTGAAAATGTAATCACATGTCAGTTCTAGTATAATATATTTGTCCAATGAATACCCGTTCATCATCTGCATTTCTTTCCGTTTCCTTATGACTGAGATGCAGTCTTTTATTTCAACAATGTTTCGATGGTTCTTTCGGTGAGTAGACTGGATTAGTTGCAGAAAATGACATAGTCGTTGTGTCACTGATAATACAATGCTAAAAAATATCGTAGTAGCTTTCTAATGGTGACGATTTTGATTTTAGCCTCTTACTCTGTTCCTCTTGTATTCCTTAACATATCACGCATTACATTTTGTTAACTTTCCACTTAATTGATGCGTTAGTAGGCATCCGAGGATAATCTCGAGTTGTTCATATTTCTATATTCCATCGGATACTCGAGGATAATCCGCAGGAGATCTGTAGCAATGTTTGGTGAACACATAGCTACGTCGGTAGCGGGCAGGCGTCTTCCTGGTTTCGAAATCCATCATTCAAAACATCTCTAATCTATGAAGACCGAAGTCATGTTCAATTTTAAGTAAAGCTGCTCCGTAACTTTCTTGATAGTGACATCACCGAGCATGCCTGCGGGCATTAAAATCTCCGCACATAATTCATAGTGATTTTATGTATCCCATGAAATTGTGCAATTTCTTTCTTGGATAACTGGTCTCATTGGGCAATACAAGGACACTGTCATTATATCTTTGTCAATTATTCTGGACCTAATGGTCACATCCGTTAGATCACTAATATTCGAGAAATCCATTTTTATTGGTTCAAATGGCTCTGAGCACTATGGGACTCAACTGCTGAGGTCATTAGTCCCCTAGAACTTAGAACTAGTTAAACCTAACTAGCCTAAGGGCATCACAAACATCCATGCCCGAGGCAGGATTCGAACCTGCGACCGTAGTGGTCTTGCGGTTCCAGACTGCAGCGCCTTTAACCGCACGGCTACTTCGGCCGGCAATCCATTTTTATTTCATCAAAAGTAAAATGTGAATATAGTAATATAATTACTCCTCTTCTTGCTTTTTCCCGATCACATCTAAACAAACTGCCTATTGGCTTCTGTCTCCGATTCTTCAACCGACGTTCATCTAATGACTTTACTGACGTTTCGCCAGCACGAGTGGCTGGCATTGTCAAAGCTTCACCCTACACTGCCGGTGGTGAACTGGAGCCGAGCTCGCGGGCGCAGACTATGCGTACCTGGCGCACCAACGTCTGAGGGCTTCTCCGAGGTCATTTCCGGTGCGGTTCTCCTCTTGCTACCTGCGATATGTCACACACAGTGGTCAACCTCACTGTACAACAGATGGCCGAAGAGGAAGTGTCTGTTCTTCAAAAAGGAGGGAATTTCGCTATCATCCCGAGAACTATACCTATGGAGGACATCATTGCCAACACCGAAGCAGCCATTCGGATCCTTCCTTGTGAAACGGCAGAGGAAATACGCACTGAAACAGCCAGGATACTGCGCCGAGCAAAACCACCAGCTTGCAACCTGAAGAAAGAAGAGGTACAAGCCATTAAGAATCTCAACGCCGACAAGAGTATATTGTTACTGCCTGCCGATAAGGGAAATGCGACCGTCGTAATGAAGACCGAAGATTATGAGGAAAAGATCCGAGACCTATTAGATCCGACGACGTACCGAAAACTAAGCGCAGATACGACGCAGCGTGTCACACGGAATACGAATTGATTAATCAAGGTGTCTTCTCTGCCGGCGGACTTACAGAGAAACCTGCGCAGCACAGAAGTCCTACCATCTTGGCTGTATGGATCACCCAAGATCCATAAGAACAACGTTCCACTGAGACCGATCGTTGGCGCTCCTGGCTCACCGACGTATAAACTGGCAAAACACTTGGCCTCTCTGCTCCAGCCACACGTGGTGAAGACCGACACATACATAAAGGACTCAGGACATTTCATTGAGAAGCTGAAGAAACTGAAACTTGCACCAAACGACATCCTGGTCAGCTTTTACGTTGTTTCGTTGTTCACGAAAGTGCCACTCAGTGACGCTCTGGAGCACATCGGTTCCTGTTTTCCCGCAATACATCAAAAAGCTCTTCCGTGTATGTCTCACCACGAGCTATTTCACGTGGAATGGCGATTTTTACGAACAGCTGGAAGGGGTCGCCATGGGTAGTCCTCTTAGTCCAAATCAAATGGCTCTGAGCACTATGGGACTTAACTTCTAAGGTCAGTAGTCCCCTAGAACTTAGAACTACTTAAAACCAACTAACCTAAGGACATCACACACATCCATAGCCGAGGCAGGATTCGAACCTGCGACCGTAGTGGTCGCGCGGTTCCGGACTGTAGCACCTAGAACCGCTCGGTCACCCCGGCCGGCCTCTTAGTCCAGTGGTGGCCAACTTCTTTATGGAACAATTAGAAGCAGAGCCACTGGAATTGGCTACTTGCAAACCTAAGGTGTGGTACAGATACGTCGATGATACTTTCGTGGTGTGGAGCCATGGTGAAGAACAGCTCGGTGACTTCCTAAGACACTTGAACAGCCTCCATGCCAACACAAAATTTACCATGGAAGTAGAAAAGGACAAGAAACTGCCATTTCTGGATGTGCTGGTCACAAGGGACGGCGGAAACCTGGGACACAGCGTGTATCGAAAACCAACACACACGGACCGGTACCTGCACAAACTATCAATCCACCACCCGAGCCAGAAAAGAGACGTGATTAATACGCTAGGACGCGAGCAGGACGAATATGTGAGCCGTAGCACCTCAGACGAGAAATGCAACACCTGGAAAGTGTTCTGAGGAGCAATAGGTACTCCACAAATTATATTAGTAGTGTAACAGAACCAAACGATCGGCGAAGTAAGGAATCAGAAAAAGAAATGTCGGTTAGGCCTTTCTGCCATACATTCCCAGAGTGACGGACAGAATCGGCCGTATATTGCGCAAACATGGCGTAAAGACGATTTTCAAACCGACAAGGAAGATCAAAGAATGTCTTAGATCGGGAAAGGAGAAAAGGGACCCACTTGCAATGTCGGGAACATACCGCACACCATGCACATGCGGAAAAGTTTATGTCGGAATGACCGGACGATCAATTAACACCAGGATCAAAGAGCATAAGCGACATTGCAGGTTGGGGCAGGTGGAGAAATCGGTCGTGGCAGAGCACGCACTGAGTGAGACCGATCACGTCATAAAAATCGCCGACACGGAAGTTCTGGCTGTAGAGATGTACTATCACACGCGCTGTTCAGAGAAGCTGTAGAAATACAAAAACAAGCGAACAGTTTCAACAAGAAAGAGGAAAGCCTTAAGGTAAACGGATCCTGGCTTCCCGTGCTGCAGCGAACGACCGTCGCAGGCAGCAAGAGGAGAACCGCACCGGAAATGACCTCGGAGAAGCCCTCGGACGTTGGTGCGCCAGGTACGTATAGTCTGCGGCCGCGAGCACGGCTCGAGTTCACAACCGGCAATGGAGGGTGATGCTTTGACAGTGCCAGCCACTCGTGCTGGCGAAACGTCAGTAAAACCATTAGATGAACGTCAGCTGAAGAACCCGAGACAAAAGCCAATAGGCAGTTTGTCAACAAGTGGCCACGAAAGCCTCAACAATTTCTCATCTAAATACATAAAACGAACATTCCACTGTAGAGTGTGTTTTTCATACCTAATATGTTACATTTTTACTTTTAGATCGACTGTAGATGAATGGTCCCTGATGGCACTAACTTAGCTTCTTCAGTTACGTTTATTATAAATTCAATGATTTTTTCTGTTAATAACCGGTTCCCACTTATTGAGATCGTGAGACTAAGAGGTTGTGGTTGGTATCGGTCATGTAAGACAGGGGTTATGGGAAGACATTGCGTCATAAATATTTCTAGATTCATCTGTGCGTAATCCTGTTAGCATTCACCGTTACAGTTGCGTGATTTAAGCTGATTCCTAGGGTTTAATGGTAGGCTCGATCGCTCCAGCGACCTTTCTCTGTACTGTTGTTGCCCTGGGTGAAGTAGTGGATACTTTATTTGCTATTAATGTTGTTGTCCCCGTTGTTGCTTTGGTAATGGTTGCGCTACATCAGTTCGTCAGTCTTGAGAAACAGGTGCTCTTATTGACTGGCAGATTCATGTCTTAGTGGTGAAAATTACGTATAAGTATTATATGCGGGGGATTTCTTCACGATTTTTGCATTTTGTTCAGCGGCAAGAAAGCTGACGAGTCAAAAGACGGCAGTTTTTAGTTTTTGTCACTGAAAAATACGTGTGAAGTGCCTCAACGTGCATTAAGAACTTCACATCTCTATCTTGCGATTTGTTCACTTCAGGGCAGTTTTGTCAATTTTGCTTCAGGCTAGTTCATGATTCGCCAAAACAAGAACAGCGTCACCTCACCGTTCCTACTGGCAGGTGCGCATGCATCATTCAAGATGAGCGACGCACTCTGACTTCTGACACTTTTCGCGTATTAAGTAAGTTGAATGTCGTTTTCAATATTGTATCATTGATTATTACAATATCTGATTTATACTATGTCCCCTATCTTACACTACAGCGTCCTTCAGACATGCATGCACTGACAGTGCTTTGACCATTACAGCTGTTGTAATATTAATAAATTTCGTGCCTTGCAGCGTACAAGAAGAAAAGGAAATTTATGCTATAAAGAAAGTTTATATTGAATCCCTTTTCTTGGATAAAAGTATTCCTACATTATGTAAGCCCATTTATGCTTCCATTTTTTCGTAAACTGTGTTTCTCAAATTGTATGTAACTGATGTTGTTTTTAAACTGTATTAATTTTCATAAAATGTTCAAATGTGTGTGGATTCCTAAGGGACCAAACTACTACGGTCATCGGTCCCTAGACTTACACACTACTTAAACTAACTTATGCTAAGAACAACACACACACCCATGCCCGAGGGAGACTCGAATCTCCGGTGGGAGGGGTCGCGCAATCCCTGACATGGCGCCTCTAACCACGCGGCTAATTTTCATAAATCACAATGCTGCGCGTAATTTTCTAATACAACAATTTCAAATTCATTTTGACTTCAGTGGTAAGTTTGCCTTATTGAGGTTCGAAGGTATTATATGACATTAAATAAAAAAAAGTATATTATTTGGAGTGGAATAGTAGCAAAAGTATTACATAAGGCATCATAAAAACAGTTTTTAGAAAATCGAGAAAAGTGACGCAACTAAAAGAATTAATAATAATTACCTGATAGCACTTTACATTCGGCGAGAACAGAACTACATGTCCATATTGCTGTTATATAGACTGTAATGGAATTTACTTCTGAAATTACTTACTTGAAATTTAAAGGACGCTTGCACTATTTCAATAAGTTTTATAGCATTCTTTAAGTCAATGTTTCTTAAGTACTGCATTTTTGGGTTGTGTCATTTCTTTCTGGGGTGCGATATGTGGTCTGCTGTTGGGATGGATTTCTCATCATCTTTGCTATCATACCGCGTTTTGTTTCTTGTTGGCGTTTATACGCTTGACGTATCTTGTCGGTGTTTTTTTCCTTGCAAACATCTATTGAATGCGGTCCGCCGCATTTATTGTAATTATTTTAGCTTCTTCACTGCGGGTTGAGTTGTGTCATAAATAATTCCGGCATTGTATAAGTAGGGCAAAATATGGTTCTACAGAACCTCGTACCAAAAATTTTAAAGTAGTGCGATAGAATCTGTGGCCTAAACGCAATCTTTCAGACCGAGAGCGGCACATTCCTTTCTAGGTTTATACCAACTTTCCACGTAACGCCAATAAATAGGTATTCACTCCGTATTTCCGTTTTATTTCTTTATCTGTTAGATTTGTATCAACGTCATATATGATCTCGTGTTAACGTAGCAGAAATTAGGGATATCCTCATTCAAGTTTTTAAAAATATGGATAGCTTTTGTAGTGTATTCGCAGTCATAGCTGATTTCACTCTGTTCCTGGGTGTCGGACTCATGTTTGTGATATATTTTTTTAATTGGGTGCTGTACGAATACCTCAATTTCCCAATGGATAAGGGATATGAATCTCCAGTGTTTTTGTATAGGCTTTCAATGAACACAAAGAAAGACCCCAGGCCCGTTCTGCTGTACTTGTTGTTATTACTCCTACGTTCATGCATATTTTACACTGGAGGAGATTGCTGGCTCCTCACCTGATTACTGACTTCTTGAACTGATACTGTAAACGAGCTACTTTCAACGGAAGGTATCTACTGTCTTTACTGTGTCAACATATCCATTATATTCTGCGTTGGATTCAGTACAAACGCATTTATGTTGTGATTCAGTACGTTCTTGGATTATAGCAGTTGCACCTGCATTCGACAATAAGCTTATGCTACTTCCATGGTGCTTAAGGTTTTCTGAAATTAACATCATCTGACCTTTTGCTCCATGTTGTGTTGTTGTCTTTGTAGTAGAAACTAGCGTTGCTCATGTCGCTGTTACAGCAGTTCGTGCTGATGTGGCTCCTGTTGTTACTGATGTAGAATCTGCTGTTGCCGGCACTGCCGAAATTGTTTCCCGTGATGGTGTGTTGTCGCTGTTGGAGAGTGTGCTTTGGAGATTTTTGCCCCTGTTGTAATACCACCGTTGGCTGCAGTGCACAATGTTGTACAGGAGTCTGGTAAAAGGCTTCTGTCGCTGCCTGTATAATCTGACCCGTGTCTGGTGGAACCACGATGTCTTCTGTATATAACACACTGTTAGGCACACTTCAATAAAACTGAATGTCGCACTCGCTTGCTGGAGGAAAGTAATTCTCTACTTCGTGGAGCGCACTGAATAACACGTCCTTATTGCGCGAGAGTTTGCACATTGACGGACAGTTTGCGGAACTCCTGGCAGTGGGCCTTATAGTAATGAGTGCGTTGGATGGCGTCCGTTGGGTTTACGTCTGTCACAACACTTTAGAGAGTACAAGATCACTGCAATTGCCGAAGTGATGGCATAGCGCAGACGTTTGCCTCTGTAATTTCAACACTCTGTAGCGAAATTTGATGACTTATCCGGACATGGAGCTCCAATCTTCAGTTTTCTCCTTATAACACGTTCTATAATCCATGACAGTTTGTCGTTATCGGTTCGTTTCACTCTAAAACGTAAATCATCGATTACTGGCTTGAGGCGCAGCCATGAACTGATCCTTGTGGTTGGAGAACGTGTAACTAGAAATTGTGTCTGCTGTCTGTAATAACAGAACAACGAATATTTAAGCGTCTAGAAACCTTAGAGTTTGAGCTACCTAAAATCTCCCCTTGTTACGAACGTTTATGCATCTTGCGGAGATTATGGCTCTGAGCACTATGGGACTTAACATCTATGGTCATCAGTCCCCTAGAACTTAGAACTACTTAAACCTAAATAACCTAAGGACATCACACAACACCCAGTCCCGGCAGAGAAAATCCCTGAACCCGCCGGGAATCGAACGCGGAGATTATGTCTGACTGAAGAACCAATATGTCTCTTAATAAAGCTCGCTGTTGACTCCCGGCCTAAGTAAAGATGATGGGATAATGATAACTTCTGCACTGGAGTATGTGCGGGGCCTAAGGATTACGTTGCAGGGGAGGCTTATGTTAACAAGCTCTACTTTATTATGCCAATAGCTGTGTTTGTGCTTGATCCACAGCGGCATCAAATTTTTTGGGAAAATTTTTGTTGCGTGAGGGTGTTTTTTACTTGAATCAAACATTTTATTTAATTGGGGATTAGCTAATTCCATCTCTTTCGGTATTAAAATGACTACCACTTTTTATTTATTTATTTTTATTTCATTTATTTATTGAGTTATTTAACCTGGTAAGATTAGGACCATCAGGCCTCTCTTACATCTAACCAGGCATTCTACTTATTTTGCTTTCATATGTTTTAGTAGGCATGTTAAGCTACATCCAGTACAAAAAGTGAAATAAACAATTACAAAGGTACACTTGCAAAAATACATACACATACAGTTTATATTCGTAGATGATAAGTACTGCTATAATTAGACATTATGATAGAGATACATTTTAGATAGGAGTACTAGCAGCAGGGGGTATAAGGGAAACTGATGGTGGAGGGTGGAGAAGAATAGGGATACGATGAAACACAGTTAACGAAATATAAAGGAAAAGAAGATTGTGTGGCTGATGGAGACAGGTGAAAAGGAAGAAGAGAAAGGAGCAAGATAGGAGACACTAGCTTTGCTATTTGACAAAGGGGAGGATTGGACTTGTACATTAATTTTGTGGAAAACGTTATCAGGATGATAGTAGGAAATGCTTCAACTTCTTGTTAAAAGTAGAAGGGGACTGAATTTTGCGCAAGGTAAGGGGCAGTTTGTTCCAGAGGCGAACAGCGGCAACAGAGAAGGAGTTTGCAAATGTTTTTGTTTTGTGAGTGGGCACAGTTAGGATGCCAAATAACAGTGACCTCGTATTTCGATTATGATGGCATGAAAGGTGTTTAATCTCTGAAGCAAGATACTGGGGTGCTTGCGTGACAAGGAGCCGGTGAAGTAGACACAGAGTGTGGTAGTCATGCAATTTTTCTGGCCGCAGCCACCCTAGCTGGGAGTATGAAGCATTAACATGATCATATCGGCGAATGTTGCAGGTGTAATGCACACAGGCATTCATTATTAGTTCTAACCGTCTTTTGTTTTCACTACTCATGCCTTGCTAAATTACATCACAACAGTGGAGGTTCAGTAGAACGAGTGCTCGCATGAGCTGGCGTTTCACGTCCTGTGGAAATACGTTCCGAAACTTTTTGAGATCATAGAGGTAAGCGGACGTCTCCCGTCACACTGCGACTGTATTCTCTGCCCAGTTGAGATGCTCATCAAAAGTTACTCCCAAGTTCTCAACTGTTTTCTGGTGTGGTATTAGAATACCGTCGAGAAGAATAGAGACCAACCGATCGCGGAAATCTGAACTTATTAATTTCTGATGAGCTATTAAGATTACTTGTGTCTTTTTTCCGTTTAGTTTACTCCCCAGGTTTTTCGCCCATGTCACCACTGAAGACAGATCATTATTTATCTGAGCGATTGCAGTGTTTATATCTTCAGGTCTGACGCTTAGGTAAAGCTGGAGGTCGTCGGCATAGAAATGACATTTACAGGAGGACAGAACCGAGGAAATATCATTGACATATAAGGAAAACATAAGTGGTCCTAAGACTGATCCTTGTGGCACTCTTGAGGAGACATGTTTCCAGGAAGAGTCTTCATTTACACAGACAACACATTGCTGTCTGTCTTTTAAATAGCTTTCAAACCACCTCACTGCAGCCATCGCATTTTTCTGAGCAATATGTCGAAGTTAACAGTGTCAAAAGCCTTGCTGAAGTCTCGTAGGGTCAATATAGCTACCTTTCGGCTATCGATGGCATATTTCAGGTGATCAGTTATTTTAATTAGAGCAGTGTTTGTGCTGTGGTGTTTACGGAAACCGGATTGAAGTTTGTCATATAGGTTGAGTGCATTCAGGTATTCAGTGATTTGATCATGAACAATATATTTAAGTGCTTTGGAAACAGCAGGCAGTATGCTAATTTGTCGGTAATCACTAGACACTTGAGGGTTTTCGATCTTAGGGATGGGTCGCATGATGCTTCTTTTCCATGCAGTGCGGTATATTCCGTTCACGAGGGAAAAATTAAATATGTCAGTTAAGACAGGTACTAAGACACCAGCAACATTTTTAATCACGGTTATACTGGTACTGTCATTGCTTATCGCATCAGAAGAGATTCTCATTATTTCTTTTCTTGCCGTACTTATTGTCATGTGTTTTAGATGGAAGGTATCGTGGTTTGTTATCCAGTTAGGGGATTCTTCTGGACGGTAATTATCAGCCGTATGGACATTCAGATGTGCAGAGAAGAATTCATTTAATTCGTTAGCTGAGACATGAAAAGCAGTTTCCGATTTTGCCTTTCCGACCCCCAAGCTACGGAGATTCTTCCACAGAGTCGTGGGCGTCAGATCGCTGCATACAAGGGAGTGAGCGTCCCTGATTTTAGCATTACGAATGCATTGCTTCACTCTGTTCTGTAGCTTTCTATACTTCACGAAACGCTCGGGTTTCGGATCTGCCTTGAAACGCCTGTGGGCAGCATCCCTATTATTCATCATTTGACGTAATTCAGTTGTCAGGCATGGAGCAGGAGATTTTCTTACACGGATTGTGCGTACAGGTGCATGTTTGTCATAAAGGGCAGTGAATTTATCATCAAGGTCGTTAATTTTGCCATCGATTGTAGGTTCTCTGATTATCTGATGCTATAAGATTTCTGAGCAATCGGCTGTTAGTGCGTCAAGAATACGTTTCATGTTCCTACAAGTTACGTAACACAACGGATGCTAATGGGAAGAGATCTGAAGGCGAAAAGCCTTCTTTGCCAGTGACGAATACCATTCTTCGACTGTTTCCGTTTATAGCTCCACACAGCAGTAACTGTCAGTGTATATTGGCTTATTAAAAGTATCCAGATATCCCTAAGTACCACAGAATTGACCACTAGATGTCACGAAGAAGTGCAGACATGCCAGCTATAAAGTGAAGCGGGGAGTATTGTGTTGTCAATAGAGAAGCAGTATCAGCATAATACGAGGTGCTACAATAATGTAATGAGACTGATTTTCTTTGGAAGATGTGGCAACCCTGCAGGTTTGTGTAGGCACAATATCTTTGACCTTGGTCTATAAGCTGCTTCTAGTCCAAGCGGCACATCGATGCAACTGCTCAGTTGTGAGTTTTGCTGTAATAAGTTAATACGTGTTTCTGTCTCTCGTCATGGAAATGGAACCGAACAATATTGCGGAACGGTATGCCATTTCTTTTTGCGTTAAATTGAGTGAAAACGCGACGACAACTTTCGGTAAGCTTCAGAATGCTTTTGGAGAGGAGGTTATGTCAAGAGCTCAAGTTTTTCGTTGGCATAAAATGTTTAGTGAAGGCAGAACGAATGTTGAAAATGAAGACCGCAGTGGGCGACCATGCATGCTTGTGTGCTTTCTTGATTTCAAGGGAATCCTTCTGGACAAACAGTTAACCAGTATTACTACATGCAAATTTTAGAAAGACTTCGTAAAAGAGTTCTTCGTGTCCATGCCAACATTGCTAATAATTGGATTCTGCATCACGATAATGCGCCATCCCATACTGCTCTGTCAGTACAGCCATTTTTAACCTCAAAACAAATTTCAGTACTACCACAGCCACCTTATTCACCAGATATCGCCCCGTGCGAGTTTTTTTCTATTTCCAAGAGTCAAAATGGCGGTCAAGGGACACCATTTTCAAACAACACAAGATGTCCAAAAAGCTGTGACGAGGGTCTTGGAGGATATTACATAAGATGAGTTCCAGAAAGGTTACCATCAACGGCAGAAGCGCTGGAAAAAGTGTGTGCAATCAGAAGTGAAATGCTTTGAAGGAGACAACACTAAACTTGACTAAAACGGTAAGCAACATTTTTTTCACATCAGTCTCACTATTTTATTGTCGCACCTCATAGGTCGGTCAGGAGAGCTCAGTGACTTTGAATGTGGACTATTTAATGGATGCCAAATGAGCAACAGTTCCATCAGGGACGATTAAACCCTTCTAAGGCTGCTCAAGTCGACTATTGGTGATGCGATTATAAAGTGGAAACGCGAAGGAACAATCGCAATTAAACAAAGACCAGGCAGACCTCATGTACTGGTAGACAAAGACCATCGAGCACTGCGGAGGGTGGTTTTAAAAAATCGCATGAAATCAGCATGAAGGAATCACTACTGAGCTCCAAAGTGGTACCAGCAGGCTAAATAGCACAATGACTGTGCGTAGGTAGTTAAAAGAAATGGGGCACAGTGGTCTTGCACCTCCTCATAAG
Organism: Schistocerca serialis cubense; assembly: GCF_023864345.2. NCBI lineage: Eukaryota > Metazoa > Arthropoda > Insecta > Orthoptera > Acrididae > Schistocerca > Schistocerca serialis. The sequence continues at coordinate 236,608,264 of NC_064640.1, forward strand.
CCACACATTTCTGTAAACGACGGCTGAGTTGGTGTAAAGAGTGACGCCACTGGACGGACTGGACGATTTGAAACAGGTGATTTAGAGTGATGAATCACGCTATATCCAGTGTCAATCCAATGGAAGGGTTTGAGATTGGCGAATGCCAGGAGAACGTTACCTGCCATCATGTGTAGTGCAAACAGTGAAGAACAGAGGAGGTCGTGTTACGGTATTTGGGTGATTTTCGTGGTTGTGGTGTCATCCATTTATTGTGCTTAAGAGAATGCTAAATGCGGACGGATATGAACTTGTATCAGTTTGACAATGCACCCGATCATAAACCAGCATCTGTGAGGCAATCGTTTGTGAACAATAACGTTCCTGAAATTGCCTGGCGTCCTTCAAGTCCCGATCAGAACCTAATGGAACACCTATAGGGTGGATTAAAACACTGACTTCACTCCAGTCCCAAGCGTATGTCACTACCATCTCTGGTTTCGGCTCCTGAGAAAGAATAGGCTACCAACCGTTCACAGACATTCAGACACCTAATCGAGACTGTGCTAAGCAGAGTTTAAGCCGTCATAAAGGCGAACGACGGAGAGTGGGACACTCCATAGTAGTGTCCACTAAGCCCGCCCGGCTAGCCGCGCGGTGTAACGCGCTGCTTCCCGAGCGGGAAGGCGTGCAGGTTCCCGGCACGATTCCGCCCGGCAGATTAGTGTCGAGGTCCAGTCTGCTGGCCAGCCTGTGGATGGTTTTTAAGGCGGTTTTCCATCTGCCTCGGCGCATGCGAGCTGGTTCCCCTTATTCCGCTTCAGTTACACTATGTCGGCGATTGCTGCACAAACACTGTCTCCACGTACGCGTACACCATAATTACTCTATCACGCAAACATTTGGGGCTACATTCGTCTACAATAACCATGAGTTCGGTGTGGGGCGACGGTGGGGCGGGTGGACTGCTGTTGCCTGTTGTGGTGTTGTGAAGTACTGAGGGCTACGGCGAGCAAAATGGCCACTAAAACGTGTCCGAATACTTTTGATCAGATAGTATACGTACCTACGTTAGCTTTCCCCTTGTTGCATGAAGCCCTATGAGAAGAGGTTCTCACCAGTACTGAGATGGAGTTTCTCATAAGTTTAGAGATGATCAGCTTGCTGAGAACCGGACCGTAATTAAATAAAAATTGAAGTAGCCAGCAGTCCGACGTCGTGCAAGGCAAACAGTCTATAAAACAATTGAAAACATAGAATTGACGACATCTGCTGCTGACAAGAAGAGGAATAGTGTGAAGAACATTGCTGCTAATGCCCTCGTCGACGGCCCCTGTGTATTTGTTGGATGTAGAATTAATTTTAGCATAGACCTTAATGATACATTCAGTCATGGGAATGGTTGGCTGACTGTAGCTATTGTACGAGGTGGTAGCATTTACTCATGTTTTCTGAAATAATTAATTTCAACCTAATAGCAATCTATCTTGGTAACAAAGCGATAAAATTAACTTTTGATGACGTGGGTCCATAGTAAAAGAAACCATTTTTCGTCTTTGGCTGTAACTGTTTTTATTGTTCTATTGAAATTTCAGTTTCTGTGCCATTGTTAACCTCAAGGCTGGACGTCATATTATGGCATATAACTAAGTTAAAAATAGGAACGTCCTAGTAGGGCTATCACCGCTGACGGTAATATAGTCAAGTGTGATACACCACTGCAATGCCTTTGTTATTTTAACCTGTCTCTATGCCGTAATGTAACGTCGAGTCTTATGGTTGACAATGGTACACAAGCCGAAACTGCAGTAGCAGAATGAAAAAAGTTACTGCCAAAAAGGGAAAATGGTGTCATTTAAAGTGAAAAAAGATGATTGTACGGCACTGACGAATACTGAATTCTTAGGGTCGATGTACACGGGCGATATATTGTCGTTAGCTATCAGCGTCATTTCCTCACATGTTTTAGCAGTACGTGTGAAACAATGGAACCATGCGAACGGCGGTAGTGAAAGTACGAACTCACAGAGAGCATGCTTCTAGAGATTTGTGCTCACCAATCACAGCTCCTTAGCGATCTCGGCACCGTTCTTTACTGGAGCAGTTCTTAACGATGTCGCACATAGGTTATAATGAATCCAGTTGTGTCGGATCTTTTGCTTGTTTACAGAAAGCTACGATACCGTCTGAATGTTGTCCCAATTTTAACACATTATAATTTGTAAATTATGTAACCCACATTTGAGAATGATTACTGATTTTTATGGTTTTAAAAACATGTCCCTGTTTATATTTTTATTTATTTACTGTCCATGTGTAATCGATATTGCAACATGACAGGAAGTTTCTCATTTTAATATTTAATATCTATAAATTTTGTAACCTTTGTTATCAGCTATTGATACTAAAAATCTTGACTTAAATACATATCTTCAGACATTCAGTACACTAGATCTAATTCACAATTTAAAAAAGGAGGTCACTTTAGCAATATTTTGAGCCATCGAAAACAAAGTACGTAAATTACATTATACGTCTGTTTTGCGTCAGTTGAGGCAGTCTTAGGTAAGACTCGCATATACTGTTTTTGACGTGGCTTGAGTTAACATATAGAGAGACACTTTGGAATGTGTGATGTGCTCTAAGTTTTATGTTACGATATTTACCTGTGGCATTGTGAAAGTACGTTTGAAATGTTATGTGGAATGATGAATAAATCACACTTTGAAACAAAATGGTTCAAAGGGCTCTTAGCACTGTTGGACTTAACTTCCAAGGTCATCAGTCCCCTAGAACTTAGAACTACTTAAACCTAACTAACCTAATGACATCACACACATCCATGCCCGAGGCAGAATTCGAACCTGCGATCGTAGCGATCGCGCGGTTTCAGACTGTTGCGCCTAGAACCGCTCGGCCACCCCGGCCGGCACTTTGAAACAGAAGAACTATTTTTTCCATGGCGTTTCATTTGACATATTGGATCTCATATATGATTTTACGCAACGTTTCATTGTTTCTGGATACTGATGACAATTATTAACCTATATGAAATAAAATCGTCATAACTTCTGAACGGTTTGCGTTAGGACGTTCATATTGCACGGTAGGCTGCTTGGCACAGTGGGAATTAGTGTGTGAATATGTTTTGGTTTAGCGACCAAGACCACTTTTTGTTTGCATGGGTTCGTCAATACGCAAACTTGGTGCATTTGGGGGACTGAGAATCCGCATTAGGTGATCGAGAAGTCTCTTAATCCTCAACGGATGAAGATACTGTGTGGTGTGCAATGTCCAGTCACGGAAAAATCGGTGCGATATTGCTTGATGGCACGGTGACTATCGAACGGAACGTGAAGGTTTTGGAAGATGATTTCATCCCCATTATACAAAGCGACCCTGTCTCTGGAGTACCCAGAGGCCACTGGCATGGGCCTCGATTGGCCACCATATTTTCCGGATCTGATAAAAAAAAAAAAAAAAAAAAAAAAATATGGCTCTGAGCACTATGCGACTTAACTTCTGAGGTCATCAGTTGCCTAGAACTTAGAATTAATTAAACCTAACTAACCTAAGGACATCACACACATCCATGCCCGAGGCAGGATTCGAACCTGCGACCGTAGCGGTCGCTCGGCTCCAGACTGTAGCGCCTAGAACCGCTTGGCCACTCCGGCCGGCGGATCTGAACACACGCGACTTCTTTTTGTGGGGCTATATTAAATATAAGGTGTACAACAATAACCCCAAAACCATTCCTGAACTGGAAACAGCCATTCAGGGTGTCATCGACAGCATCGATGTTCCCACACTTCAGCGGGTCATGCAGAATTTCGCTAATTAGTTTGCGCCACATCAACGCCAATGGTGACAGGCATATAGAACATATCATGACCTAAATCCGAATATCTGTTGGTGACGTTCACATGGTGAATAAAGTGTATGCACGCCGTAGTTTGTGACTAATTTATATTTTTTCATGTAGTTAAATAATTGTCACCCTATAAGTGAACATTTTTCTGCTTTTTAATGTCACCCTCCTTGGGCTTGAATATACATTGCCAATTATACAGTAAATATTTTTGAGCAATGTCGACGTGAATTGTAATCGTAAAATTATTTAACAATAGCATAGGAGGTGCGTCATAAGGTGCACTTGGTTTGACGAAACTAGTGTCGTTTACACGCTGACCATTTCGTAAAATTCTTGTGATTCCTCTGCCATTACTTACGGAATGTATACAGATACCACAGTTTCTTTTTCGTAGCTCCTCAGTTTATTATTTATCTCCACCGCTGTTATTCCGTTCTTAGTACGCTTTGAAATGGTGAATATCTGAGGTCAAAGCCGGCCGGTGTGGCCGAGCGGTTCTAGGAGCTTCAGTCTGGAATCGCGCGTCCGCTACGGTCGCAGGTTCGAAGCCTGCCTCGGGCATGGGTGTGTGTGCTGTTCTTAGGTTAGTTAGGTTTAAGTAGTTCTAAGTTCTAGGGGACTGATGACCTCAGATGTTAATTCCCATAGTGCTCAGAGCCATTTTTGAACCTGAGGTCAAAAGTTCGTATCTTTTACTCTGCAGCATATGATAGTTCATCAGTTTCGGCGTAGGAAGTAAAGCCTTTTGCACCCAATGAACTCTGACGACTCATCACTTGTTGACTCCACAGAAAACTGATTAGCATACCTTAACGAATCTTCAAGTATCTTAACGTAATTTTTGGAGTTCTTTGATTCACTGAGGAGCGATTCTGTCACAACTTCGATACACACTTGAACTGCTGATTCACGACCGTTACATTTTAGTTTGCAATTACGTGCTTTTTCTACTTAGTGACTTACACGAAACATTCAGAATGATACCATTTATGAAGCGTTGAGCATATCCGGTCACAATTTATCGGGTTTTCACGACACAAAAGATACATAGTGGAGATAAAGTAATAGTGCAAAACAATAGTCACGGCAGGATTGAGCAATGCACATGTGTTTGCAACCCTAATGACAACTCACATCAGCCTGCCATGGATACAGCCGGTTTGCATTTGGAACACTTATCTAAGAGGTCAATATACCACGAAATATGGGACAAATCTCGCAAGGAGTGCCATGATTATATTAAGAAGAGAACCGCGTGGTTTCAAAAGTGTGAAAAGTTTTGTGAGGTTGTTGCTGAGAAACTGGATCAGGAGAGAAATATGTAGGCAAAAATTATTCCATTTCACCTTGGCGTGTTGGTACAACAAGCTTATGATTGCTGATATTTAAAAAACGGTCATAGATTTCCCAATGGGCAAGAATGACGCCTTTCGCCTGGATGGTGCATCATCAGGTTATCTGTCCATTCTCACATGAATCATTGTCAATGATTTCCCGTTCTCTTCCACGCGGATATAGATTTGTTCTTTCTCTGCAAAGTTATCCAGTGCGATAACTCCTCCAACAGAATACAATACATCGTTGCCCATAATATACGGAGTATTTCCTTTTATTGCAGTCTGTAAGCCCAGAACTAGATGTGGATGAAATATACTACTGCAATGGCTGCTGCCAGTTTTCATCCACATCTTGTTCTGGGCTTATTTTTTGTAAATACTGGAATAGAAAGAAATGCTCACCATATTAATGGCAATGATGTATTGTATCCCGTTGGAGTAGTTCTCGCACTACATAACTTTGCAGAGAAAGAAGAAAGCTATATCTTCTAAGAAGAAAACGAGAAATCTTTGACAATGATCAATGTGAGCATGGACAGATAACCTGATGATGCCCTCTCTGGACGAAATGCGTCGTTCTTGAGTTAATAAAGAACATTTTTCAACTGTTTTTCAATATTAATATAGACAAGTATCACTCTTTAACAATTTGTGTTTCTGTTCTAGTGGTAACGGTTTTGCTCCAATGTGACCAATCAGAACCTGAGACAGTCCTAACCAACAAACGTTTCGCTTTCGGGCGAAAGTCTTTCCATCTAAAAGTGGAAATCTTTATACCATGATAAAAGTTCAAAATACATTTTGTTGTTTCGGCCGGTTCACTGTAATCACTGCTTTCTTGTATAACAGCCATACTGCCTGCTTTCTCTTGCCTATGTTCACAGCGTTTGCCTTCCAGTTTAGTATACTGCTGCTCGTTCATCGCTGCGGTGTCGTCGTCTGTGTACTGAACGATTTCTGACGCTGCGAACTCGATGCGAGCACGCGCATTTGTTACTCGCTCGTGTATATCGGGCCATACAGAGGCTTCCGTAGCACATGTGAGACATTTATTGCCGCCAGTAGAATGAACTTTTGGAAGCTTCCGTACGAACTAATCTAAGCGGGATGCAGTGAAAATGTCCCCTTTTGTGCAACCGAGTCTGCCATGTTTCCGTCAGACTTCGTGCACGGTCAAGTTAAAGTTTGGTAACTATTAAGTCGCATTAGTATTCAGCTTTGTGGTCGTTCCGGCAGAAGAGCGAGAAGGAGCGCAGTTAGGTGTTAACAGAGACTGCGACCAAAGAACTTGTTGACTCGGTGGTGGGGCGGTCGGGCTGACAGAAGCGTGGGGAATCCGTGCAAGAACCCGCAGCCGCAGCCCGGCGCATTCCCTGCAACGCGCCGTTATTGATCTTGCATCCGGCGCAGCACTCACCACAGCCTGTTTACTTCGACAGTCCCGGCTCTTCCCGTCTTCCCGCTGCCCGACTGATACTTTCACTAGCGGTCCATCCAAAGTGAAACAGTGTGGCGCACTTCGAGGACTGTGTTGAATTGGTGACTATGAGGTTCGATGTTCTTCCAGTGAACTACTACTTGGAACCAGTTAAAAGCCTTTAATGTCATCATATTCATAAAGGCTTAAAATATACAAGAAAAATGCAGACGAAGAGAAGAAAAATGGAATTTATTAAGTAGGTTTAACACAGAATCAAGTCGCTACGGTCGCAGGTTCGAATCCTGCCTCGGGCATGGATGTGTAAGCTGTCCTTAGGTTAGTTAGGTTTAAGTAGTTCTAAGTTCTAGGGGACTGATGACCTCAGATGTTAAGTCCCATAGCGCTCAGAGCCATTTTTGAACAGAATCAAGTTGTGACACTTCTGCCTCATTTCGACTGGAGCCTTTACAACATCGCCTTCATTTACGCACAGTGGCAACAATAATTACTGGCACGGACGCCTTTTCGCATGTAATAAAAAATGTATAAATACTAGGAACATTATTGTATGCCATTAACTCTAATTCAGTATAGGAAATAATTTGTATATTAAAATATTTTTCCAACACAACAGAAACACGTGTAATTAATTGAATGTGGGTTTTTCTCATATTGAAAAAGTTTTGGAACATTGTACGACGTTTGTTATTGTGCTTGACACACAGAGCCGCACGTACAAGATTTGTGCGATTGGAGTAGATAAACAGTTCAGTCGCTTGCCTGACGACCGTTATAAGGGACATTCACTAGTCACGATGAGTCCGTAGGGGAAGCGGTATTCACTGTCGTTCCGCAAGAAGGCAGTTTTATTGCATTCGCAGGTTAGAAGTTACTGTGAGATTGTTAAAGAACTTTCTTAAGACACAAAACAGTTACAGACATTGCGAGTGAGCATTGACTTGAATAAATGGGGAAAGTTGAAAATTTGTGCCGGACCGAGATTCGAGCCCGGGTCTCCGGTTTACTAGACATATGCTCTGACAAATTTTTTTGTTTTTTTTTTTTTTTTTTTTCTTTTTCAGTCTGTTCGTTATTATTCGTTGCGTTTGGCTTGGGTGTTTGGTGGAAGCCACATGACATCCGTTCAAGTCCATCGTTGATTCCTTAACTCAGTTTTTTTTTTTTCACACAGAGCAGGAAGCCCCAAGACCGAACACGCTGAGCTACCGTGCCGGCTAGCCATTTGGACACAGTTCTCATCGCACCTGCACGGGCTACCATAGCACAGCTCCACCTCCGGTCAGACGCGAATTCTCAACTTAAGCACACACTATAGTTGTAGCGCCCCTTGCCAACTAGCCTCATAACTCGCTGCATTTCGCCGATTCTCGTAAGAGTTCCAGCCTGGTTTGCTTCCGCAATGAAGAGATCATCCTCGTCTTAATTATGTATATAAGATGTATGTTCTATCGGACATGTCCGAAAGAACAGACAACACATATGTGAAGGACTTCATGTTAATTATACAACAGTGCGGGTAATCATAAAGAAGTTTGAAGAGACTGGTACAACGCACAATAAACTCAGATGCCGACGTCCAGGAGGGCTTAAATGTAGGGAGCGTCGAAGGATATTTCGTCTTGCACAAAAAGAGGCCATTAAAAGTGCAGTCGACGTTCAACAAACGGGTCAGTGCTCAAACTATTAGGAATGTTTTGAACGCAGCTGATATTCAAAGCAGATGTTCCAGAAAGAAATCATTTATTTCGGGAGTTAACCGAAGAAAACGCTTGCAGTTGGACAAACATTATGACAATAAATCGATTGAATTTTGGGAAACTCTGCTATTTCTGACAAATCCAAGTTTAACTTGTTTCGGTCTGATGGAAAGGGAAAAGTAAGGCGCAAACCAAATACAGAGCTCCAGTTACAACATATCCAACCTACAGTATAACATGGGGGAGGAAGCATAATGTTTTGGAGATGAATGGCAGCTTCTGGGGCCGGTGACTTGGCAATCATTGAAGGTGTCTTGGATCATCAGAAATATATCGATGTGTTGCGAGGCCAATTATGTAGCAGTCCACAGAAAGTGGGTCTTTTACTTTCAACAAGACAACGACTCTAAACATACGGCTCTAAGAATTCGGGAGTGGTTATTATATAATGCTCCGGGATTAAACCGTCGTCCTCCCGAATGCGAGTCCAGTGTGCTAATCACTGCGTCACCTCTCTCGGTCTAGAATTTGAGTTACATGAATTGGGGAGAGACTAACCTAATTTTTAAGTAGCCGTACCAAAACTTTTTGATGAGTAGAGCAACAGATTTCATTTTGTAAACTAATATTTTTGTTGTGAAAAACCAATTATGCTAGAAGAATCTTGTGTTTACTACTGTACATTTAAATGAATATAACATTGTCTTGGCACCACCTTTATTTGTTTGTAATGTATACACTTATATAATAGTATGTGTAACAATACTTTGTGGTGCCGCTTTAAGCCTGTAGTGTCCCTATATCTACAATTGTACTTACTTTTCTATTTTCTCTTTGTCCTGGGAATGCTCTTATGAAGGAAACATTCAGTTGCAAGATAGCAGTCCCTCTGTCCTCTTCACACACTAAATGGAAATGCCGTGTGGCTAGGACCTCCCGTCGGGTAGACCGTTCGCCTGGTGCAAGTCTTTCGAATTGACGCCACTTCGGCGACTTGCGTGTCAATGGGGTTGAAAGGATGATGATAAGGACAACACAACACCCAGTCCCTGAGCGGAGAAAATCTCCGACCCATCGGGGAATCGAACGTGTGCCGTTAGGTATGACATTCCATCGCGCTGACCACTCAGCTACCAGGGGCGGACTTCATACATTTATTAAGGGCATAAAACCAGCCTATCTTGCATTTCTGAAATACGTATTTGCATACGTGCAAATTATTGTCATTACGCTACCGTATTACATTGTCGCGCAAAGTTGGTACTCTGATGCTATGTACCGGGATGTACATGATTGGGAGTAGGATGCATGCATATCGTAATTCTGCTTATTTTACGAAGGAGATGAGCGGGAATTTTTTGGGCTGGGAGGAGGCGAACTGCTCACAATAGTAAAACCAATACATATAACTGAAGTTATACGAGGATTATTACAAAAGCATGTTTAATTTAATTACCTGCATATAGATTTTTTATTCCTGTTAATTCATAAGAGTAGTTTTAGAAGTACATGGTGACGGGTAGCATGGGATGCCCGATTTCATTAATGATAAATACTACTTAAAGTTAGCCCTAGAAGGAAGCCACCCATCCATTCACTTCTAAGTCCTTTACTTGCGCAAGTTAGTAATTGATATACTACTTATGGCAAACCATAGGATAAAGCTGCCTATCTTGTTCATTGTTAGTTATCTGTAAGTATAGAAATTAGATTATCATTGTCTAATGTTAGGGTGTTTCTTTTTGCATCAAAGAGCTATCCAATGGGCGCCTGACGAGAGTCTGTGCAGTTGACAGCTGCACTGCCCCAAATGCTCTCCAGCGGTCTTGGTGCATGTGACCGCACCATTTGCAATCATCTGTCTCTCTCTCGCCACACGCTCAACATGATTCCACCCATCTTTTACTTGGACAAACCACGCTACATTCTAGACACTGCGTATGATAAATGTTTTGTGTTGAGGTGTGCACGTGGAACTTTCTTTACATTACAGTCATTATCGCTGTTTGATTGGTTGTTGTTGTTGTTGTTGTGGTCTTCAGTCCTGAGCCTGGTTTGATTCAGCTCTCCATGCTACTCTATCCTGTGCAACCTTCTTCATCTCCCAGTACCTACTGCAGCCTACATCCTTCTGAATCTGCTTAGTGTATTCATCTCTTGGTCTCCCTCTAAGATTTTTACCCTCCACCCTGCCCTCCAGTACTGAATTGGTGATCCCTTGATGCCTCAGAACATGTCCTACCAACCGATCCCTTCTTCTAGTCAAACTGTGCTACAAACTCCTCTTCTCCCCAATTCTATTCAATACCTCCTCATTAGTTATGTGCTCTAGCCATCTAATCTTCAGCATTATTCTGTAGCACCACATCTCGAAAGCTTCTATTCTCTTCTTTTCTAAACTATTTATCGTCCATGTTTCACTTCCGTACATGCTACACTCCATACAAATACTTTCAGAAAGGACTTCCTGACATTTAAATCTATACTCGATGTTAACAAATTTTTCTTCTTCAGAAACGCTTTCCTTGGCATTGCCAGTCTAAATTTTATATCCTCTCTACTTCGACCATCAGTTATTTTGCTCCCCAAATAGCAAAACTCTATGTACGTTATCCTCTGTTCACTAAGAGCTACGTTGCGTTCGTCAATTATGCATTTTATTATCTTACATAGCCCTACTTTTGTGATGTGGATGATAGGATTTGACTCTTGCTCTACACGTGTTTTTTAAATGCATGAACATGATTGGACATTAGGTCAACTTTAATGGATTATGTACTACACTTTTGTTGTCCTAGGACACATGTTTGTGTGTGGTACTTTCATTAGTTGGTCTCCATACTTTTTCTTTGCGGATGTCTGTGGTGTTTTCTTAATGATACACATAGACATTTTGATTATTGTAGTTTGTTATTTGTCACATGAATTGTAATGACCTTGGTCCAATCTGGCACATTCTCTTCAAATATCTTGGGTAGCAGCCTGGTGTTCGGTTCTCTGATTGTGAGAGGTAAACAGAGAGTAGGTTTGGTGTCCCAGAGGATGCCTCCATGTTGTCTGTTTTTGTTGTGATGAATGTATACAAGGTTGGTAATTCTTAACCTCTGTTACTCCATTGAAACCTTTGGTTCCTTTTGGAATGCTGTGAAACGTTCGAGTTAGGTGCAATTTTTTGTTGGTATTGTGCCACACTATCCTCGTTTTTGAAGTGTGAGATACACACTCACACACGATACAACAAGAAATCTACGAGGTGCATTCAAGTTCTAAGGCCTCCGATTTTTTTTCTAACTAACTACTCACCCGAAATCGATGAAACTGGCGTTACTTCTCGACGTAATCGCCCTGCAGACGTACACATTTTTCACAACGCTGACGCCATGATTCCATGGCAGGGGCGAAGGCTTCTTTAGGAGTCTGTTTTGACCACTGGAAAATCGCTGAGGCAATAGCAGCACGGTTGGTGAATGTGCGGCCACGGAGAGTGTCTTTCATTGTTGGAAAAAGCCAAAAGTCACTAGGAGCCAGGTCAGGTGAGTAGGGAGCATGAGGAATCACTTCAAAGTTGTTATCACGAAGAAACTGTTGCGCAACGTTAGCTCGATATGTGGGTGCGTTGTCTTGGTGAAACAGCACACGCGCAGCCCTTCCCGGACGTTTTTGTTGCAGTGCCGGAAGGAATTTGTTCTTCAAAACATTTTCGTAGGATGCACCTGTTACCGTAGTGCCCTTTGGAACGCAATGGGTAAGGATGACGCCCTCGCTGTCCCAGAACATGGACACCATCATTTTTTCAGCACTGGCGGTTACCCGAAATTTTTTTGGTGGCGATGAGTCTGTGTGCTTCCATTGAGCTGACTGGCGCTTTGTTTCTGGATTGAAAAATGGCATCCACGTCTCATCCATTGTCACAACTGACGTAAAGAAAGTCCCATTCATGCTGTCATTGCATGTCAACATTTCTTGGCAACATGCCACACGGGCAGCCATGTGGTCATCCGTCAGCATTCGTGGCATCCACCTGGATGACACTTTTAGCATTTTCAGATCGTCATGCAGGATTGTGTGCACAGAACCCACAGAAATGCCAACTCTGCAGGCGATCTGTTCAACAGTCATTCGGCGATCCCCCAAAACAATTCTCTCCACTTTCTTGATCATGTCGTCAGACCGGCTTGCACGAGCCCGAGGTTGTTTCGGTTTGTTGTCACTCGATGTTCTGCCTTCATTAAACTGTTGCACCCATGAACGCACTTTAGACACATCGCCCGCATCTCGTGGTCGTGCGGTAGCGTTCACGCTTCCCACGCCCGGGTTCCCGGGTTCGATTCCCGGCGGGGTCAGGGATTTTCTCTGCCTCGTGATGGCTGGGTGTTGTGTGCTGTCCTTAGGTTAGTTAGGTTTAACTAGTTCTAAGTTCTAGGGGACTTATGACCACAGCAGTTGAGTCCCATAGTGCTCAGAGCCATTTGAACCATTTAGACACATCCATAACTCCATCACCACATGTCTCCTTCAACTGTCGATGAATTTCAATTGGTTTCACACCACGCAAATTCAGAAAACGAATGTTTGCACGCTGTTCAAATGGTTCAAATGGCTCTGAGCACTATGGGACTTAACTACTGTGGTCATCAGTCCCCTAGAACTTAGAACTACTTAAACCTAACTAACCTAAGGACATCACACACATCCATGCCCGAGGCAGGATTCGAACCTGCGACCGCAGCAGTCGCGCGGTTCCGGACTGCGCGCCTAGAACCGCTAGACCACCGCGGCCGGCTGCACGCTGTTCAAGTAAGGAAAACGTCGCCATTTTAAGTATTTAAAACAGTTCTCATTCTCGCCGCTGGCGGTAAAATTCCATCTGCTGTACGGTGCTGCCATCTCTGGGACGTATTGACAATGAACGTGGCCTCATTTTAAAACAATGCGCACGTTTCTCTCTCTTTCCAGTCCGGAGAGAAAAAAATCGGGGACCTTAGAACTTGAATCCACCTCGTAGCGTGAGCGGCGGAGTAATGCAGTATCACAGACTTTCTGGCCTCTTCCCACACTTATTATGGGGCATTAAACCAACCTTTAATTTCTGAAATCTGAATTTCCATACATGCAAATTAATGTCATTTCACTGTCATATTACACTGTCACGCAACGCAGGTAATCGGGTGCTATGTATCGGCGTGCACATAATCGGGGGCAGAATGCATGTATATCACAATTCTGTTCAGTTCACGTAGGAGATGAGCGAGATCTTTCGGGCCGTGAGGCGGCCAACCGTTCACAGTATCAGGACGTGGGGGGACTACCGACCCTGGCTGGCGACTTTCTCTGTTGATGTCAGGTCTCAGGAGCCAGAGCGAATGATGCTCGCTATTTTTACAATTGCTGGGGGCGGTTTTCACGTGAAGAATTTTGATTTGTGCAGCTCGGCACCACAGCTGTGCTATTATTTTGGACATTTCGGAACTTTTGGAACACGTATTATGTTCGAGTATAATGACATTTCTGGAGCCTAGAAATCTACTCTGTAGGAATCAGCATGGGTTTCGAAAAAGACGGTCATGTGAAACCCAGCTCACGATATTCGTCCACAAGACTCAGAGGGCCATAGACACGGGTTCACAGGTAGATGCCGTGTTTCTTGACTTCCGCAAAGCGTTCGATACAGTTCACCACAGTCGCTTAATGAACAAAGTAAGAGCATATGGACTATCAGACCAATTGTGTGGTTGGATTGAAGGGTTCCTAGATAACAGAACGCAGCATGTCATTCTCAATGGAGAGAAGTCTTCCGAAGTAAGAGTGATTTCAGGTGTGCCGCAGGGGAGTGTCGTAGGACTGTTGCTATTCACAATATATATAAATGACCTTGTGGATGACATCGGAAATTCACTGAGGCTTTTTGCGGATGATGCTGTGGTATATAGACAGGTTGTAACAATGGAAAATTGTACTGAAATGCAGGAGGATCTGCAGCGAATTGACGCATGGTGCAGGGAATGGCAACTGAATCTCAATGTAGACAAGTGTAATGTGCTGCGAATACATAGAAAAATAGATCCCTTATCATTTAGCTACAATATAGCAGGTCAGCAACTGGAAGCAGTTAATTCCATAAATTATCTGGGAGTACGCATTAGGAGTGATTTAAAATGGAGTGATCATATAAATTTGATCGTTGGTAAAGCAGATGCCAGGCTGAGATTCATTGGAAGAATCCTAAGGAAATGCAATCCGAAAACAAAGGAAGTAGGTTACAGTACGCTTGTTCGTCCACTGCTTGAATACTGCTCAGCAGTGTGGGATCCGTACCAGATAGGGTTGATAGAAGAGATAGAGAAGATCCAACGGAGAGCAGCGCGCTTCGTTACAGGATCATTTAGTAATTGCGAAAGCGTTACGGAGATGATAGATAAACTCCAGTGGAAGACTCTGCAGGAGAGACGCTCGGTAGCTCGGTACGGGCTTTTGTTGAAGTTTCGAGAACATACCTTCACCGAGGAGTCAAGCAGTATATTGCTCCCTCCTACGTATATCTCGCGAAGAGACTACGAGGATAAAATCAGAGAGATTAGAGCCCACACAGAGGCATACCGACAATCCTTCTTTCCACAAACAATACGAGACTGGAATAGAAGGGAGAACCGATAGAGGTACTCAAGGTACCCTCCGCCACACACCGTCAGGTGGCTTGCGGAGTATGGATGTAGATGTAGATGTAGATGTAGAAATGGTCGCCGAGCTCCACGGGATAGCTGACAGAACGGCGCCCCGCTTAACACCCAAATTATAATCCGTCGGCACCCATTGCCGGTAAGCTTTCCTTGCAAAGTGCTGGCGGAGGATATCATAGGCTGCTCGAATGTTACGTCAGCACACGTTTGCAGTCACCATCGTGATTTGTTGGGAAGGAATGATATTGCCGGCCGGAGTGGCCGTGCTGTTCTAGGCGCTACAGTCTGGAACCGAGCGACCGCTACGGTCGCACGTTCGAATCCTGCGTCGGGCATGGATGTGTGTGATGTCCTTAGGTTAGTTAGGTGTAATTAGTTCTAAGTTCTAGGCGACTGATGACCTCAGAAGTTAAGTCGCATAGTGCTCAGAGCCATTTGAACCAAGGAATGGTATTGGCGCCTAGCTTGATGGAGAAGGGCAGAGGGAGTCTAGACGGATTTCTTCTAAGGCAATAATTGGTGAATGCTTCGTTTATCAGTGACGATTGGCCGAGTTCTGGCACGGTGGATCGGTCGCTCTGTGGGCTCGGTGCGGAAAATAATTTTGAGAAGAGTTGGTTCCTGCTTGCCGCAGGTGCTGGTCGCGTACTTTGCCGTCCTTGCTGCAGAGTAATTTCATTCGCAGTTTCACTTGTCCGCCCACCCGGACAAACACTTAAGTCTTCTCGCGCTCGCGCTTCGATCGGTCTCCAAGGCGGTGCCCATCTTCAAGCAGCGGCGCCGACCACGAGTAGCAGCTGTCATCAACACGGCTCCTTCCACCATATTGCGGATGTCAGTTGATTTTTCAGCTGGCCAAAATTCGAAGTGTGGTTTTTCAGCGATGGTATCTGTAGAATCACTTTGCCTCCTTACGTCATATCGTGGTACTGGATCCGATTACCCACTTGTTTATCGTTATTAACCTTTTCACCTATTCTCTTGGCTCATCCTTCTCGTAGTAGAGAAGTACAGCATATTCAATGCAGTGTCGTTTGTACTAGGTTATTCCCAACACCTCTGTCAAGTGAAGACTACATACATGTTTGATTTACGTTGATATAAATGACTGTTCCTTCTACAAATTCATAATCAATTTTGTGTTAGATTTAAGGAAAATGGCAACGGCCTTGCCACAGTGGCTACACCGGTTCCCGTGAGATCACCGAAATTAAGCGCTGTCGGGCGTGGTCGGCACTTGGATGGGTGACCATCCATGCCGCCATGCGCTGTTGCCATTTTTCGGGGTGCACTCAGCCTCGTGATGCCAATTGAGGAGCTACTCGACCGAACGACCGAATAGTCAAGAATACCACCATGACGACCGGGAGAGCGGTGTGCTGACCCCATGCCCCTCCTATCTGCATCCTCCTCGGAGGATGACACGGCGGTCGGATGGTTCCGATGGGCCAGTTGTGGCCTGTACAAGGAATGGTTTTTCTTTAAAGAAAATAAATGTAAATTTGTAGGACGGTGTTTATCTGTCAAACAATCACACTCACCAGAATCCTTCCCCATCATCATTTTGGAGGAGAGCTTTGATCAGTTAATTTAATGAAAAAATTACATTAGAGGGTAGCCACCCCAATCAGGATTTATATCAGGGCCATTATAAGATTGCGTTACACACTTTGTGCAGATTCAGTGTAAACACACTTGGGTGTGATTTGCATAATATTGTGATTCTCCCCCAACTTGCATATCCCACGATAGCAAAAATGCATCTAATTTCCATAGTTTCCATTGTTTGTTTATTTTTACAAATCACACATTCTCGTTCATGCGATGGCTACCACAAGCTGCTCATCGTACTCAACAGACGAAAGGTAGGCTGTATATAAATTCCAAAAGTGTTATCTAATAATTATTATTACAGTAGCAAAGAACAACAAACTCTCATGAAAGCATTATAACAAATATCGTTTTACCTAAGGTTCGTCATTTTTGTATCCAGCGTTAGACCCTGAACGCAAATAAAGAGGATAGGATAAGCATACTAGTAATTACTGAACAAATCATTGAGGCATTTTCATAATTCAAGACGACTGGGGAGATTTCCGAGCTCATGCCCTCCCAAAAATCGATCATAGTATCTCGATCACTGTGACCGAGCGAAGCTACGCAGCGGCTATATTACCAGACTGGTATTTGCGGGATTGTGTTTGAGATTCCCATCTTACAACACAGATACAGGTTTTAAGCCGATTTCATAAAGAACTGCAGAGTGGCTGCCGCGATGGTTGCTTTAGAAAAGTCGCCTATTGAGTCCCTGTCCCATCCTTTCCCAATCCGAGCCAGATTCGAATCCAGTTTCGGGTGGGGGGATGAAAGGAGTGGTCATGGGTGTTGTGCCCCCCCCCCCCTCCCACCTAACGTCAATTTTATTATAAGCGTTCATATTTTTCACCATCATCATCATCATCATCGTCACCGTCATCATCATCTTCTGAGTATTCTACTGCTAACGTGGCTTCTCGCTTCCCGATTTCCACTTCTTCAGACCATGCCAGTCTCCCTGAAGCCCTCTCGCATCTATCACGTCCCTGACGTCTCGACTCCAACTCCTCCTAGGTCGCCCGCGGTTTCTTCTTTTCGCTGTGGAACAACTGCCAGACCTTCTCTGGCCATCGGCTATCGTCCATCTTTTCCAGATGTCCATACCATTTTACACGTTTCAACTCTGTGGTGTCCTTTATTTATTTGTCGACACTCAGAGCCTCTCTTATGTTGGTATTTGGTACTCTGTCCTTCAAGGAAATGCCACAACGTCGTCTCTAAAAGTCAATCGCTAGTGCAAGCAACTTGTTTCTATGACGCTTGTTTATTACACACTTTCTGTCCCTTACATTGCAATTTTTCAATAACTGAACGACGTATTGCCGTTATAATTAGTTCTTAGTTGGTCCCCCTTTCCTGTTTATGATCTCTTGCATTCTCCTTAGCACGAGCTTCACAATAAATTCGGTTATTTGCACTGTAATTTTACGCTGTGCTTAAATCGACTTCCGTCAGTAAGTATAACCTTCTCCCAGAAATCAAACCCACTGGATTTATGTTCTCTTGAAAATGCAACTCCCTTCCTTCTGTTGATTTTACTGATACATGGTTTTCTCCGGGCTGTTCAGTCTCCTTACGTACCTTCTAAAGCACATTTATTACAGTTTGTGCTAAACCATACTTTCGTGTACGCATCTGAACTGTAGTTGCAAGTTTTAGAGCGCTTAGTTTTGAATTTTTCTTGACTGCTCTAAGTAGCTGTCGCTTTCCCGCCTCTGATAGAACTGCAGGGCGACCTCTTCGTGACACGTTTTCGTACGTTTTTTTCTGTTTAAACCAGTATATAATACGCTTGGCTGTACTGGCAGGGCTGACAATGGTTTCTCCAATTTATTGAATTATATATTAGATTGCATACCACTATTTTTCAAACTCGATGCATGTTAGTTCCCTGTTGTTCGGGCGTCAGTCATAGATCTTTGAATACCTCTGTATAAAGAAGGTAGGCTGTGTGGAGAACACATCGATTGGTTGTATGGCGCCCTCTATACGAACTACGTGTATAACGTTTGAAGGAAAGTAAAAAGCTTCAACTTTGCACGGGAATTACATGAAATAAAACATATGTAAAATTCATTGCATTGCTATCCGACTTATCTCACATTTGCCAGTAAACATAGAAAATACAAGAAAATTTCCAGGTTCACTCTTTGTAAGTCAGTTGTTTTATTCTTTAAAAACATATGTAACGTCAATGAGTAAAACTTTTTTTAATTTTATTTATAAGGCACAAGGAAGCACGTGCTATATTCAACTGTTAGAATTGATCTGATTTAAATATTCTTATCTTTGTATTATTTTTTCTTTATTTAAACATCATGAAGGGTATGTTGTTCCCCTTTACTGAATAGTTCATAGATGGCGCCAAATGTCAGCCACATGGATGGTTGGTGTGACTTGGCATTCCGTTACAGATGTAGAGAGTATTACTCTCTGTGTCACTTCAAACAGATTTTACTTATAAGTACAATAAAACCAATACACTGAATTGCTCTTATTAACAGTGTACATGCCTCTAAGCTAAGGTACCATGGAGAAAGTTCTGTAGGTTCAATGTAATAACCATCATACTCGTACAGTATTATGCTAATAGCTGCTACATATTGGCAAGACGGTAGGAGCTACCCACCGGTGTCCTTTCCTTTCGGCGCCCTCCCTCCCTTCTCTTCCCTTCCCTTCTCTTCCCTTTTCCCCTGTCCCCTCCCTCCACCCCTCTTCCCCCGGGCTTCCTTTCCCCCTTCCTCCCTCCCCCCCTTTCTCCCCTCCCCGTGGCATCTCTGCTCTCCCATCTCGCTCTCCCACTCCCCTTCCTCCTCCTCCTCCTCCTCCTCTATTGGCAGGTCCCCGGACTCGCACACGCTCAGTGGACATTCGCGCGTCGGAGATCACCGCCGTCAGTGTATCGTGTGTGCTGTCATGTTTAGTGTTTCACCGTCACACTCCATCGTTCACCAGTGCCGTCGTCTTCTTCAGTGTTTGTGCATCGTGTCAACCGTTCGTCGTGTGGATTGTCATTGAGTGTGAACGGCTTCTTGTGTTTTTATGTTCATGTGTCTACTGTTTTTTCCCGCCGATTTTTTACGTGATGTCTCTTCTCTGATTATCTCATTGTACTCTCCTCGGCTGAAGAGCGGCGTATTGTGCTGCTGCCAGCCTACCTGATTGTCCAGGTGTCAAAATAACAATAAAGTAAAAAAAAAAAAAAAAAAAAAAAAAGGAGCTACTCCGATGCCTACTGGGACACCCTCTCTACCCAGGTCGATAGCCACCCCCTCACCTACTACCACCCTGATGATATAACCCGTGCCGCCTCCTTTCTCCAACAGACCTTGTCTGAGGCCATGGAGGCCCACGTCCCTTCCGTTGCCATCCACCCCGACCGTCCTACTTTACCCCCACAGGCTGTCCTCCTCCTCCGTGAATCCCGCGGTCGCTACCGTGCCTTCCACACGCGTGACCAGGACACACTACGACGCCATCAGCAATTACAACGACACATCAGAAACTTGCTCGCGGCTAAGAAACGCCGAGACTGGCGACAGACATGCACCCACCTTAATGCTACACTTCCTATCAACTCGTCCAAGTACTGGTCAGCCTTCCGCCACCTTACCGGATCTAAGCCCCCTCCCTACTACCCTCTCCTTCATGATAATCAACCCTTCCCTGACAACCTTAGTAAGGCCAACCACTTTGCCTCCTACCTCTCTGATGTCATTACCATCGCCGACGATCCCCAGTTCGATAACTCCCTCTTCCCGGATGTCCGCGATCGAACTGACACCTCTGTCCCTCCCCTCGCCCCTGGATTCCAGTACTTGGACAACATTGCACACACCGAACTCAATGCCCCCATCACTACTCAGGATCTCATCACTACACTCCGCACGAAACGTAACACCGCTCCCGGTCACAATCGTGTCACCTATTGCCACCTTCATGAAGCTCCTGCCTCCTTCCTCTCCAGTCTGGCTGGGCTCTATAATGTAGTCCTGTCCACCGGCTACTACCCCGACCTGTGGAAAACCTACCGCATCCTGATGTTCCTTAAACCCGACAAACCACCGTCCGCTGTCTCCTCCTACCATCCCATCAGCCTTACCCCGGTCTTCAGCAAGATCCTGGAATCCCATCCTTACCTGATGCATCCACCAGCATCTCCGCCAGCACTGCCTCCTTCCCGTTACCCAGTGTGGCTTTCGGCCGTCCCTCTCTACCGATGACCTTCTCCTTCACCTCACTCATTTCCTCTCTGAACAGCTTAATTCCCGTCGCTCCGCTATCTTCCTCTCCCTCGACCTCGAACGCGCCTATGACCGTTTGTGGCATTCCGGTCTCCTCTTCAAGCTCCAAACCTTGCCCTTCCTATTAACTACATCCGTCTGATTGGGTCCCTTCTTTCCCAATGTCCTTCCTATGTCACCATTCATAACACGGATTCCTACACCTTCTTCCTCTCCGCCAGTGTGCCCCAAGGTTCCGTCCTCTCCCCTCCTCTGTACCTTTTGTATACGGCGGACATGCCGCCGCCTTCACCCCCCATCCACCTTCTTCAGTACGCCGATGACACCGCCTTCCTTGCTCTCGCCCCCACCCTGCAGCGCTCCCAACACCTTCTCCAGTCCCATTTGACAGATTCCCCACTTGGTGCAACCAGTGGTTGCTTAAGGTCAATCCTTCCAAAACCCAGGCGATCATTGTAGGCAAAACCACCGCTTGCTTCTGTCTCCTCTGCTTCTATGTCACCGTCTATGGCCGTCCCATCGCCCTCACCCCCACCCTTAGGTATCTTGGCGTCACCCTTGACCATCGCCTCTCCTGGAACCCCCACCTCCGGACAATCCAAGCCAAGGCACACTTCCGACTCCGTCTCCTCAAGCTCCTTTCTGGCCATACATGGGATCTGGACCCCTCCACCATCCACCACACCTATAAATCCCTCATCTGCCCTATCCTCTGCTATGCCCACCCTGCCTGGATCTCCGCTCCTCCTCCCTTTCACAAATCCCTTCTGATCCTTGAACGCCATACTCTTTGCCTCGCCTATCGCATCTGTCTCCCCTCCCCCACCCTGATCCTGTACGACCTTATTCCGTTCCCCCACCGCCTCCTTTTCCTCGAACGGATACGGATGCTCTACACCTTCCGTAAACTCGATCCTCCTCAACCGCTTGTCTCTCCCATCCTCTCCCGCCCCCACCCACTGCCGCACCTGTATTTCCACATCCCACCTGCTCTCCATCTCTCCACTCTCCTTACCCTCCCCCGAGGTGGCTTCCGCCAACTCCCCCTCTCTGATGATGCCCTCCTCCCATCCATCTACCCCTCCTACCAACTTTAATACTCCCCTCCCACTTCCTGTGTTTGTTCCTTTGGGCACCCTCTCTCCCTTCTCTCCCCATTCCCTCCCACCTCCCTTTTTCCCCCTCCTCCCCCGGGCTTCCCCTATCCCCATACCTTCATTCCTCCCACCATCTCCTCTGCCACTGGCATCTTTGCTCTCTCCTATCCCTCCCCCACCACCTTCTTCCCCTCTTGGCAGGTCCCCGGACTCGCACACGTTAAGTGGACATTCGCACGCCGGAGATCATCGCCATCAGTTTCTCGTGTGTGTGCCATCGTGTTTGTGATTTAGTGTTTTTCGCCGCCACGCTCCTTCGTTGACTTGTACCGTCTAAGTGATCAATGTTTGTGTGCAGTGCCGACAGTTTTTCGTGTTTTTTCGTCGAGTGTGAACGGCTTCGTGTTTTTTTTAATTTTTGTATCTACTGTTTTTTAACCACCAATCTGTTACTTTTCTGTCTTCTTTGTCTCTTTTATTGTAATGCTTGTGGCTGAAGAGCGGAGTAGATTCATCCGCTGCCAGCCCACCTTTGTATGAGGTGAAAAATAACAGTCCCTCTTTCTGGTGGGCAAGAATAATATACTAGTTCAAATGCAGAACAGGTCTGTGTACGATGAAAATTTTGAGAACTGGATTCATATTATGTATGTGATCTCCAGACACATAAACGCTGAGTTGACTATAACTGTGATGTGTGTAAATTTAAGTATTATTAATGTATCCAAAAGCTGTAAATGAACCTTACCGCAAATGTACTCGTTAAATGTTGGAAGTTAAACTGTCCCCTACTTGGAAAAAAAGTTTATTTCATGTACTGCATGAGGGTTTTGAAGTGGGCAGTTACTTTCCTTCTCTCGAAGAGTATTCCAGCCTTGCATATGTGCTTGCATTCAACCAGACGTGCTTTCTAAAAAGTAGTGTTATTACTTCCTGCTTCTTCCTGTTTGTCAATCACGACGAAAACTCTGTGTAATAAAAATGACATCACGACTACTTATTCAAACGTTTGTTATGTGGTAATAACACAGAGTTGCTAGCACAAAAGCTAAAGAAAGGAGGAAAGAAGTAGTTTTAAATATTTCGTCTCACCTCATGCGCGTGACGAAGATGGGCGTGAAGTGTAGCGGCGCCCACAAGCCCAGGTCGGAGTGCTTCACCTCGTCCCAAGACGAATACTTAACGAGCGAACACGCCGGCGACGCCACCGCTGCAATCAAAACACCCCCACACATTAACAGCAGCCACTTCTAAATTATACACATAGCTATTTAAAGACCACATCTGACAAGATTCAAGAATTTAAATCGCGTTCTTGAATAATATAAAGGCAATTTGGTATTGTTTTTACATGTTCGAATAATTAGAGTCAGTGGAAACGTTAAACTGAATCTACAAACTGTTTCCATGTTCCTATAAAAATATTTTAACACAGAAGTATTATTCAATCCCTTTTGCATCCAGATGTATAACTGAGAGTATGCCATTGCAAATAATAAAATACATTTTGCAGTACAGAGCCTATACAACATTTTCTACAGAATGACAAAATAGTCTGCTAATGTTTACTTCTCATTCCCAATGCTTTACACCAGTTTGGGAAATACATATGTGTAGACAACGAGCTCAGAAGTGCCGTGATTTAATTAATTTGAAGAATCCTATCTTCACCTATGCTGTTAATTGTTAGGTTTAAAGATTTATCAAGTTTTATGTGACTAAGTACACGGTAAGTGCACACAGTCGAGTGCTTTGGCGTTTGACAAATTTTAGCTGTGATTCGCGAAATTTAAAAAAGATAATATGAGCTAACCTGTTTTGAGGATATGATTTCGACAGCATTCTAATTGTTGATAAAATTTCAGTACTAATTTATTACAGATAATATGTTGGATTTGCTTCTTCCTGGGTGACATATCAAGATGCACCAATGTAAAGCTTATTTTAATATGTGAAACACGTAAATATGGAGAACTAGAACTTCACCGACAACATTTCAGAGATTGTTCGAGGACGTTTTCGAAGTGTTTTGATACGGGGAAGCTGGGATGTCGCAAAGCTCGTTACAGAGTACTTGCATTTCTTTTAATTCCTATTTCCATTTATCTTAATATCTGTATAGCACTGAAAATAACTGCACGAGCCGACCACTGTGGCCGAGCGGTTCCAGGCGCTTCAGTCCGCAACCGCGCTGCTGCTACGGTCCCAGGTTCGAAACCTGCCTCGGGCATGGATGTGTGTGATGTCCTTAGGTTAGTTAGGTTCAAGTAATTCTAAGTCTAGGGGACTGATGACCTCAGATGTTAAGTCCCATAGTGCTTACAGCCATTTTTTTGAACTGAACGAGAGTAGATGTCAACACAATATACGCTGTCCTATTTGTAAACAAACTTGATTCAATCATTCACGGTACTATTCATCCACGTTGCTATTGCACTTGGGCGTTATCGGAAACAGGCGGTGACATTACAGCAAACAAGCATAGTGGTGACTAAAGGAAACGTATCGCACTGTCAATGCTTTCCAGTCAGTTGCGCTTATACGAGGGCTATTCAGAAAATAAGGTCCCATCGGTCACGAAATGGAAACCACAACGAAAACCAAAAATGTTTAATTTGCATCAGTTAGCTACACATTCCAGCTACTTCTCTCGATAGTGGCCTGTCAGACTGAGGCATTTGTCCTAGGATTGTACCAACTTTCAATGTCCTCGTAAATGGACGTTCATGCCACCTTTGTGACCTTCGTTGACCTTCAAAGACATTACTGTTACACATCATTCGATTCGTCTCGATAGCTGCTATCAGAAAATAAGTACCAAACTATAGCTTCCTATTAAAAAAAAAAAAAAAAAGAAAAGAAAAAAAGCTGACCTTCATATTACCGAAGCGACCCCACCTAGCAACAAAATACCAATGTATGTTACGGCCCCCATTGTCCCATGCAACTTTTGTCCCACAAACTTTTCAGCTCATATCATACTTTCGGAGTTATTCTTGGAGGCAATGATTAGTGACTCACCCTATATATTGCGAATTTCTTTGGCGAATATGTGCATTGTGGTGGTGCAGATAAAATACCTAACTCCTTGAAGAGGCACGTACATGACGACTGAAAGTGACAACGATTGTCGTAGCGGCCCCTTATCATTTAGAAGGCCTGCACAACAGACAAGCAAGGTGGGCTGCTGACCTCCCTTCAAGAACTCATATCAGAACATCACCAGTGAATGTAAACATCAACAGACCATCCGCATAAACACGGCACTACTTTGTGAAAAGCCAAGTGACAGAGATCTACCAATTGGAACTAATGTGGCTAACCATAGCATTCCGCAGAATCGGTGTCAATAAGCACGCCAGCAGAGTGAGACTGGTAGCGTGTACCTACAGCTAGGACAGCTCCAGCCAGTATCTACACTGGCTCTAGCCCAGTAGACACTCGCCATAGTCTTCTGTAGAAATTTGTATCTTGTTGGACCTAACATCACTTTGGAATCGTGTAGCATACTATTTTGATTGTTATTATTTCTTTTCATTGTGTTGTAACTTTTATCTGGCTTTAGACTGTCGGATGACATACTCACACGTCTTGCGGGTTCAACAGTTTTTGCCAAAATTACTTTGCTCGATGCTTATTTGTAGCTGCCGTTGGATGAGGAATCGCAGCAGATCCTAGTCATCAGTACACCATGCGATCTTTTCCGGTACAACCGCTCCCCGTTTGGCATTTCCAGCGCCCCCACCACTTTCCAACGTTATTTAGAACATCTCACAAGTCAGGTGCCCACTGCGGCAAACTATCTGGACGATGTCATCGTTGGTGGCTCGTCAGCGGTGGACCTCGCGGACAAGTTGGTTAGGCTGTTTCAGGTTTTTTCCAAGGGTAACCTACGTTGCTGGAGAGAAAAGAGTGACTTTTTTGCGAATGAGCTCAGTTTACTTGGGTTCACAACTGATGCTCGCAGCCGCCACACCTCTAAGGAGTATATCGAGGTGATTCAAAACCTGCCTCCTCCCACCAACGTGGAGCAACTGCAATCCATCCTCGGTCAAATTAACTATTATCGGTGTTTCATACCCCACACAGCCGAGAATTCGCCGCCCCTGACTGGGTTGTTGCACAAGGGTGTGCATTGGCTTTTGGATGTGGCGTGTGAGTAGGCTTTCACAAGTCTCAAGTCAGCTATCTCCTCACCTCCTTGTCTGGCTGCATACGACCCTTCCTGTCCGTCATCGTCGCCGCCGATGCAGTCCTTGCAGAACTAGCACTGCTGAAAGAAAGGAGTTCGAGTCTCGGTCGGGCACACAGTTTTAATCTGCCAGGAAGTTTCATATCAGCGCACACTCCGCTGCGTAGTGAAAATCTCATTCTGGAAATATCCTCCAGGCTGTGGTTAAGCCATGTCTCCACAACATCCTTTCTTTCATGAGTGCCAGTTCTGCAAGGTACGCAGGAGAGCTTCTGTAAAGTTTGGGAGGTAGGAGACGAGGTACAGGCAGAAGTAAAGCTGTGAGGACGGGATGTGAGTCGTGCTTGGGTAGCTCAGATGGTAGAGCACTTGCCCGCGAGAGGCAAAGGTCCCGAGTTCGAGTCTCGGTCCGGCAGACAGTATTAATCTGCCAGGAAGATTCATATCAGCGCACACTCGCTGCAGAGTGAAAATCTCATTCTGATTAAGTTTCATATGTAAGACAATGCCTGGACTGCACTTAGAATATAGCAAGTGTAAGTGAAATAGTGGAGAAATAAAATTACTGCTATCTGAACGTTCCGATATGTATTTTTCTGACAGTACAGCAATAGCCTGATGTCTATTCTCTTATGAGAACTAATAGTAAATTGAATGCATGTTAAATAGGGCTTACTCTGAAATGCCGTTTGTACATCTTGAGGGAAAATCAGAATACTAACACAGTGGATCATAAGGTCCCGAACCTGCCCATAAAATATGGAATGTGATGAACATTTGTCTCTCTCTGAAAAAGGCAAAGAAACACTTCAGACATATCTTTCATCCCGAAGACAGAATGGAAACAGTGCAGCAGCTCTGCAGAAAGTTTTGTGGAAATGAAAATAGAAAACTGTCTTCCTACTAAAGCCATGTTGCCATAGCAAAGCATTATTAAAGACACAGAAGGAAACAAGGTACAACGCAGGAATAACAGGTGATCTGAATCAGCAAGGAAAATTCTCTAACAGTGTAGCTCAGGTATTCACTAAACCATGGTCTTTAGTTTACTGAAGCGGATTTTAGGAAGTCCAGTATTGGTTCGCTGTCAGTACTATTTCTGCAGCCTCTGCATTAAGATGAGTTTGAAATAAAGTTTGAGAAATTAAGGAAAAAAAGAAACTTCAGGAGATGAACTGGAACACTCCATTTTATTTCCATATACCGTATCACGAATGCTGCGAAGGAAGATCATTCTTCAAGAGATACCACAGAAGGAAATGATTATGATTCTTTACACAGTGACTGTAGGGGATTATACAAAGTGACTATGTATAATGTGTTGGAACAACCCCAACATATTTTCGTTTTGGTATTTTAATTTTAGTTGCTATTTATCTATTTTTTCAGCTTCTTATATTAATTTCGCTTTCATTATTATCATATCGTCGTTTTATAATGAACATATCAGTACTATATGCATCACATGTGTTGTAGCAAAAAATCTTCAAAATATAGCACAGTAGATAAAATGATTTTGCACTTGTACCCGTTTTACTCTAAAGCGTTTTAAGACGCAAAGAGTACAGGTATTTTTAATTTACAATAAAAAATAGCCGGCCGATGTGGACGAGCGGTTCTAGGCGCATCAGTCTTGAACCGCGCGACCGCTACGGTCGCAGGTTCAAATCCTTCCTCGGGCTTGGATGTGTGTGATGTCATTAGGTTAGATAGGTTTAAGTAGTTCTAAGTTCTAGGGGACTGATGACCTCAGATGTTAAGTCCCATAGTGCTCAGAGCCATTTGAACCATTTGAACCGATAAAAAATAATACAGGGACACTAAAATCTCTAAGTATACCTACGACTACATACAGACTAACTGACCATTAGGAAAGAATACCTGCTGTTTCAATAGTAACTCGCGTAATTTATAAATAACCATTTAACTTTGACAGTCACACATTCAGTTTTCTTCAGCAAACACATGGACCACTTGTACCCTCACCTCTCAACTATTATCAGTGGCGGCCGGTAGTTTCCGAAGCTAGGTGTCGCACCGTAGTTTCAATGCTGCATTTTTATATGAGACGGTTACAAATGTGAAAATTTATCTCGGCGCCTGGCTTCCTAATATTCGTTGCGATGTCCACACATCTAGAATTTATGGTGTATGAAGGCACAAAATTCATTTTTTTAAATTCCAATTCACAATCCTGCGGAATATTACAGATATGCGGTCTAGTCACATTAATGTGACCACCACCTGTGTTCGACATCAACATGCTGTAACCACTTACAAACGGCAAGCGGCAACACTAGCAGTGGAGGGTATATAAAGGGTGTCAGGGGGACAATGCAGTCGTTGTCGTTATGCGGAAACGGAGCGATTTATCCGACGTCCAAAGGGCATGATCATTGGCTTTCCGGTCAAGGTTCAAAATGGCTCTGAGCACTATGGGACTTAACATCTGAAGTCATCAGTCCCCTAGAACTTAGAACTACTTCAACCTAACTAACCCAAGGACAGCACATACATCCATGCCCGAGGCAGGATTCGAACCTGCGACCGTGGCAGCAGCGCGGTTCCTGGCTGAAGCGCCTAGAACCGCTCGACCACAACGGCCGGCTCCGGTCAAGGGCGGAAGCTTTTCCGAAAAGGTTATCTTTGTAAACTGTTCGCGTGCCGCCATAGTTCAAGTATTCTGTGCCTGGCAAAATGGGGCTATCCAAAATCGGCGCCGAGGCTACTATGGTGCAACACGGGTCATAAGTGACAGGGGTGAACAACGGCTGCGGAGATGTGTACGGGCGAACTAGCGTGCAAATGTTGAGCAACTGAACTTCCAGATGAACGAAGCGACTACCAGAAGTGTCTCCTCAACGACCGTTCACCGAACGTTGCTGCGTATATGCCTCCGCAGCAGATGCCTGAATCATGCTCACTGCTGTTAGTTGTCGACGAAGGTTGGAATACCGCAACCTGACGTCCATTGAGTGGTGACAGGTGGCCTTTTTAGATGAATCACGGTTTATGCTCCATGGGTGTGGTACGTTTTAAAGGAAATAACTATCGACGGGGGAGTCCATGCCAGATGAGGGAGTGTTATGTTCTGGGGAATGTTTTCGTGGCATTCCCTAGGTGATCCTGTCATTCTGCAAGGCACAATGGATCAACACAAGTGTGCATCTATTCTTGGGGACCATGTTCAACCCTGCATATAGTTTTTTTTTCCTCGACACGACGACGTCTACCAGAAGGACAATGCAACGTGGCACGCAGCTCGCGGTGTACGTGCGTAGTTCGAACAGATCCACGATGATTTTGCCATATTCCCCTGGCCATCAATCACCCAGGATTTAAAGCCAATCGAGAAACTGTGGGACCACGTCGATCGGGCTGTTCGCACCGTGGAACCTCAGACGAGAAATGTAACTCAGCTGGCCACGAAACTGGAGGAGGAGAAGGAGGAGATTAGTGATTAACGTCCCGTTAACAACGAGTTCAG
This sequence comes from Schistocerca serialis cubense, assembly GCF_023864345.2. Lineage (NCBI taxonomy): Eukaryota > Metazoa > Arthropoda > Insecta > Orthoptera > Acrididae > Schistocerca > Schistocerca serialis. Next base: position 236,637,885 of record NC_064640.1, read on the forward strand.
CCGCCGATGTGGCCGAGCGGTTCTAGGCGCTTCAGTTTGGAACCGCGCGACCGCTACGGTCGCAGGTTCGAATCCTGCCTCAGGCATGGACGTGTGTGATGTCCTTAGGTTAGTTAGGTTTAAGTAGTTCTAATTTCTAGGGGACTGATGACCTCAGATGTTAAGTCCCATAGTGCTCAGAGCCATTTTTTAAAATTTTTTTTTTGACAACCAGGTCATTAAGACACGGATCATAGGCTGGGGCTAGGGAGGGATTGGGAAGGAAATCGGCCGTGCGCTTTCGAAGGAATCATCAGGGCATTTGCCTGAAGCGATTTAGGGAAATCATGGAAAACTTAAATCAGGATGGCCGGTCGGGGGTTTGAACCGTCGTCTTCCCGAATGCGAGTCAAGTGTGCTAACCGCTGCGCCACCACGCTAGGTGCCACGACACTGGAGTCAGCATGGCTGCACATTCCAGTGTACTTTCCATAACCTTATTGACTCTCCTCCTGCACGTCTCGCAGCGTACCGCCCAGGCTTCTGACAGGGGATCACATTAATGCGACGGGACAGTGTATATCTATGACAGAAAAATATCTGTGGCAAAGAGCATGCTACGATTTGTCGATCCCAGTAGAAATGAAATAAATTCGCCATTTAAAAGACTGGAAGTAAGGGGCCAACTACACGTTGTAAGTGCACTTATTCTTACCTTACTCATATTGAATACCTGCGGTAATATATCTTATCGATGGTAATTTGCCAGTCACCCGGTGATTGAATTCTGCCATCTCCTCACGAGATCTCTTTCAATAGAAAGCGCAGCCAAGACCGACAATCTTTCTTGGCTCAGGGTGAGAATGCTTTTATTCTTTTAAAAGTTGAAAAGCACGTTTTTGCTTCGGTCGACGTGATGGGAATTGAGAGAATTACATTCAACAGTTTAGAGCATTCAGTGAACGTCTTCTGTAGGTTCTTGATTATCATAAAGTTTGTCATGTTGATTAATCGGGTTTCTGCCGGTTATTCGTGTCTTTCTTGCACGATATTTCAACTGCGTGACTCGCAGTCTTCTTCAGGTGCAGTCTTCAGTATCAGACAACGCCTAGCCGGGAAAGCATGAAGAATTACATTATAAACTTTGCTAGACCTACAGCACCAGACAATGATTAAAGTTCTTGCGCTAGGTGGATAGAAGATAGTTCACGACATAGCTTCACCTTATCCAAAAACTTGTACACTGAACACACTTCCTCTGAGGTATCTTCGGGAAACTTAGAACAGCACAAGTGCAATTTTTATGGAAGAGTGGTTACAGCATGTTGATGTCGAACACAGGCGGTGGTCACATTAATGTGACTGGACCGCATATCTGCAATATTCCGCAGGATTGTGAATTGGATTTTAAAAAATCTTCCAAATCTACAAGACGACCTGAGAAACTAAAATGATCTTTAGCATCAGAAATTGTCACATCGTACAACTCCTTTGCTTCTCTTTTCCACTCAGTCTTGTCCAACCTCCTTTTCTTCAATGAGCAATCAGCTTGTTCATTACCATTGGTGATGTCAGTTTCTTCTCGGAACTCGATAATATTTATTTTAAATACTGATATGGCATTATGACCAGAGCACGCAATACTACCGCTACTTCAGAGGGCTCCAATGACAACCGAGTGATTATAGCACAATGAAACTTTTTGGAAACGTTTGTAAGTACATGCAGAAGAGAGACAACAAATAAAGCACTGACAGAAACACATTTTAACTTCCAATTAAGAGTGAAACCTTTGTTAACTGAGTACCATGTTTACGTTCCAGGTTCAAAATGGCTCAAATGGCTGTGAGGGGACTTAACATCTGAGGTTATCAGTCCCCTAGAACTTAGAACTACTTAAACCTAACTAACCTAAGGACATCACACACATCCATGCCCGAGGCAGGATTCGAACCTGCGACCGTAGCAGTCACGCGGTTCCGGACTGAAGCGCCTAGAACCGCACGGCCACCGCGGCCGGCGTTCCAGGTTCCAAATGTGACGATCATCTGCTTCCTTAACAATCTCGAACTCCACCAGAGGTTGCTCTAATGCTGCCGGAAACAGTGATGGACCATGGAATTTTCAGTTGTTCTGAAAGGGCTCGTGCGCTACTTGGAGATCCCACATTGCGTTCAGCATTCCCAGCCATGGCAACAGTTGCTTCTTCAACAATTTGTAGCGCATCAGCCGCCGGCCTCTCCCAGCTGCAATTCCCAAATCTCCAGTTAATTCCAACTTCCCAGTCATGTTCTTAAGCCGCGGTGACGAAAGAGGGCCTCACCGTATTCCTTTGACGCGTCGATACTAGCGAAGAGCAGCAGCGCTGTTGCTGTACTTTTAGTAAGGCAACTTTATGAGTAAATCCCTGCTCACCTGTCCAGACGTATGATGACTGCCTGCAACTGTAGTGCACACAGACGCCAACGTTTCAGACCTACGTCGCCGTACCAGTACCGGCACCCAACCGCAAGTCGTGACGCAAACACTACCAACAACGTAAATCCTGCAGCGCACAGTGTGAACATCATTTCTATAAAGATGAGCACCCATACGGTAAACAGTTTTCCGTCCCCAGTGGCTGAAGTAGCGTACGTTTAATCGTAACTACGCTGAACTCCATTTTTCCCGTTTCTTACACACATGCTATAAAGGAAGAATACAAACTGCAATTGGAAAAAAAAGTTGCTACTGAAAATTCACAAGCAAGATTACGCATTGGAGTAACACTAGAACAGCGGAAAGGGTCAAATTGACCCCTGTCATAATATTTTCTTAAATGTCAGATCCATTTTTTTATTCGTTCGTTAAATCATGTGACTTTCTATTTTCTTCTCTTATTTACTATGATGTATTAGAATTTACAAAACATTATGTTTTCTTCCACATTTCACTCGATATTCCTAGAACGGCGGAAGGAGCCAATTTGACATTGCCGTAATCTGTCTTCTGAAAATAAGCAGATAATCCAACAATGAAGTGAGAACAGTCAGCTGTCATGCAGAGTTGTTGCGCCTCATTGATGCATCTTGGCTCGTGCACAATCCAGTCTGCCACAGTTTTTATCGTGTCATTCAGATAATATCCTTGGACCGTGGAAGACATTTTCGAACATGTATCGTCAGAGTCTGATGAAGATCTGTTACGTCTCTTAGAGAATTCCGACGTTGAATCGGAAACTGGCTTGGATTTTTTACCACAGCCAAATGAATATAAAGATGAAGACATGAATGATAAGGGACTAGTGGAGGATACTGACCTACGCCAAACTTTACCTTATCCATCACTACAGACCAAGGTGAGTGGCTCTACAAAGATGGTCGCCAGGGATGGAATCGAAGACGATATTGCCAGTTTTCCATGTTCTGGCGGAATATCGGCTGTGAACGTTCTAAAGGAGAGAGGTGGTTCTACTACATGCGCTTGTCAACGGTAGACGACTCTGTCATCAGTTCTTTCCGTCTTGTTTTTGACGAACTAGTTCCGCGTCTCATCAAGAAACACACCCAATCAAATGCTCGGAAAGCATTAAAAAATGACTGGAACGTCTTACTTGATAGCTAGCATGTATGCTCGGAGTGTCATATATACAGAAGGTATGTTTGCGGATGTAATCTGGTCGCATTCTTGGGGGTTTACTTTCATGAAGGACATTATGGCAAAGGACAGATTTCAGTAGCTTCTCAGATTTCTCCGTTTCAATAAAAATCAATTCGAGCTGAGCTTATGCCAGCCAACACATTCGCTCTTGTATCCGAAATTTGGGGAAATTAATTCTAAACAGTATTCGTTCTTACCGCCCTAGAGAAAATATAACCATAGACGAGCAACTCTTACCAAGCAAAGTAAGTTGCAGGTTGATTCAGTTCATACTAGACGAAGCAGACAATATGCTCTCAAATTGTCGATTGCTGTCGAAGTATCGACGAATTATAAATGTAATGCTTTTCCATACGTCGGAAGAGCGACACAAATAGAGAGAAGAAGTAACTCAGACTACGTCGTTCTGCGTCTCATGCGACGGTTTCTGAATCGAGGAAGAAACGTGACGAAGGAAACTTCTTCACGTCTCTTCAACTTTCTCAGAAGCTGAAAGAAAACTTAGAAAACATCATTAGGTAGTACAATGGACAAGAACTGTCGTGAAAACCCTAATGAGGCAAAGAAGCCAAATTCTGAATTACAATCCACCACCATCCCGCGCCAGACTGCTCTATGTCAGTATACCAAAGAAAGAAGAATAAAAATGTCAGTTTTCTAAGTACGCGGCATGCTGAAGTATCAATAAGAAGGAAAGAAGAAACCTGGAACCGTAACATTTTACAATGCAGCAGTATATGCGGTGAACGTGACTGATCAAACAGCCCTAAAATATGTTACAAATGTTGCATGTCTTCAAAAACATCTTGGACATGGTGGCAATAAATGCATGGGACATCTACAAAATAGTAACAACCTGAAAGTTAGAAAGGAAAAAGTTCATACTACAGATGGCGAATGAGCTCAAGGGAACGAAAGAGCAAGAAGAAAGAAGTAAAAAGGACGAGGATACTGGTCCAAAATCATCTGTAAAGCGGAAGAAATGCCAGATCAGCTGCTGCAAAGGAAACGAGGGCAGCGACAGCTGTGAAGCTCCATGAAGCCGTGTGCGGAAAATGCGTACGTAAAGTAGAAATCACCTATGGTAAGTGCGCCTAGCTGTGTCTAATGGCTTGATTTAAAAGTGGAACAAAGCCACCTGTAGAGCATTTGAGTGTAATATGGACCATACAACTAAGTGTGTCTAGAACGTTCTATAAATAGTTTAGTCCACTATTTGGGAAACTTGTTAGCATTACCAATAATAAATTTTTAAGATTTTATTGCCGAGATAAATAAAAAATATATTAATTACCGTGTTAAGTAATTATTCTTATAACTCGAAAAAAAGGTAGGGATTAACACAAACTAAAATAAAGTATGTGTTTGAGTCAAATACGAAAATATTTTATGTGGAGTCAAAAGGCCCATTTCCGCCGTTTACGGAATGTCAGAAACTTTGTCACTCTACTGTTAAATAGGATAAGGAGAACTTTGCTTCCGCACCTCGAAACGCCATCACGCAATCATACTGTTTGTCGGATCCAACCTTTCAACGGCGCGGGTATGCGTAATTTCGGTAATTGGAATCACGCCGCGGTGTTCACGTTATTTAAAGTGCAGCTTATGCAGTATTGACAGCTTCCTGGAAGTGAGCCTGGGGGTAGTCGGCCATTGATATTCATGCTAAACAGGTCATGTGCACTCTGGCCCGGCGGCGCAGAACATGGAGTCTAGCATAAAGAGTACACGTTCCAGATGGGTTGTGTGCATCAGTTGCATATTAAATGATTGTCATTTTATTCACTGGAATATAGCAGCAGGCTGCCATGAGCCGTTTCCGCTTCCAGTATCGTATGACCATGTAGAACTTCATGATAACAATTTTTATAAACAAATTACCGTTAAAAAGCTGTTATTCCGTCGGTTTTAAACTCTGCAAACGATTTTTGTGTTGCTAGGTGTGTAACATCCAGGTCGCATTTAGATGAAATGTTACCATCCGTTTTAAGCAGATAGAGATTTGAATGGAAGTTTATAAACAGCTCTTTCGTGCGCCCCTTAATGCAATAAATGGTCTGGGTTCTTACATTTTCAACCAGAACTCCAACGTATGGCTACTTACTAATGCTGTTTACAGTAAATCATGTATTTCCCAGTTGTAGTCACAAAAATTTGGAAATTTGTGGTAAGGTCTTATGGGACCAAACTGCAGAAGTTCAAAAATGGTTCAAATGGCTCTGAGCACTATGGGACTTAACATCTTAGGTCATCAGTCCCCTAGAACTTAGAACTACTTAAACCTAACTAACCTAAGGACATCACACACATCCATGCCCGAGGCAGGATTCGAACCTGCGACCGTAGCAGTCCCGCGGTTCCAGACTGTACCGCCTAGAACCGCTCGGCCACTCTGGCCGGCAGTATTTTACAGAATGAACTAAAACACACAATAAATAAATGTCATAACATATATTTGAAATCTGAAGTTTATGAAGTAATATGCAATACTTGAGACAAACAATACATCGAACAAACAAGACGTAACTCCAGCATCACATTTCGTGAACACACAGTAGGTACAGCTAGCAGCAAATCGTAATTTGGACAGCTTGTAATGCAGAACAAACACTTTCACGGATCTACTGAAGTTAATCTTCAAATTTTGCACAATGTCCCTGAAGTTCTATAAGAAAATACAATAAGAGAAATTTAAATTTTCATGCAGAACAAAAATATCGCTAACTATTACTCAGTAAACAAACAGATCTCAAAGACAGATATATTTTGATCTGTTTGATGACCTGCTATAAGAAAAAAATTGCTTGCGCCTTTTATATTTTGCTATATACTGAAAATCACGTATGGTGTGAAATAAGATAATTTACACTTTTCAAACAGCTATTTGTAATTAAGTTCAAGATAGCGCTTACATAGCGCTTTGTATGCATAATAAAGGTGGATATACACTCCTGGAAATGGAAAAAAGAACACATTGACACCGGTGTGTCAGACCCACCATACTTGTTCCGGACACTGCGAGAGGGCTGTACAAGCAATGATCACACGCACGGCACAGCGGACACACCAGGAACCGCGGTGTTGGCCGTCGAATGGCGCTAGCTGCGCAGCATTTGTGCACCGCCGCCGTCAGTGTCAGCCAGTTTGCCGTGGCATACGGAGCTCCATCGCAGTCTTTAACACTGGTAGCGTGCCGCGACAGCGTGGACGTGAACCGTATGTGCAGTTGACGGACTTTGAGCGAGGGCGTATAGTGGGCATGCGGGAGGCCGGGTGGACGTACCGCCGAATTGCTCAACACGTGGGGCGTGAGGTCTCCACAGTACATCGATGTTGTCGCCAGTGGTCGGCGGAAGGTGCACGTGCCCGTCGACCTGGGACCGGACCGCAGCGACGCACGGATGCACGCCAAGACCGTAGGATCCTACGCAGTGCCGTAGGGGACCGCACCGCCACTTCCCAGCAAATTAGGGACACTGTTGCTCCTGGGTTATCGGCGAGGACCATTCGCAACTGTCTCCATGAAGCTGGGCTACGGTCCCGCACACCGTTAGGCCGTCTTCCGCTCACGCCCCAACATCGTGCAGCCCGCCTCCAGTGGTGTCGCGACAGGCGTGAATGGAGGGACGAATGGAGACGTGTCGTCTTCAGCGATGAGAGGCGCTTCTGCCTTGGTGCCAATGATGGTCGTATGCGTGTTTGGCGCCGTGCAGGTGAGCGCCACAATCAGGACTGCATACGACCGAGGCACACAGGGCCAACACCCGGCATCATGGTGTGGGGAGCGATCTCCTACACTGGCCGTACACCACTGGTGATCGTCGAGGGGACACTGAATAGTGCGCGGTACATCCAAACCGTCATCGAACCCATCGTTCTACCATTCCTAGACCGGCAAGGGAACTTGCTGTTCCAACAGGACAATGCACGTCCGCATGTATCCCGTGCCACCCAACGTGCTCTAGAAGGTGTAAGTCAACTACCCTGGCCAGCAAGATCTCCGGATCTGTCCCCCATTGAGCATGTTTGGGACTGGATGAAGCGTCGTCTCACGCGGTCTGCACGTCCAGCACGAACGCTGGTCCAGCTGAGGCGCCAGGTGGAAATGGCATGGCAAGCCGTTCCACAGGACTACATCCAGCATCTCTACGATCGTCTCCATGGGAGAATAGCAGCCTGCATTGCTGCGAAAGGTGGATATACACTGTACTAGTGCCGACATTGTGCATGCTCTGTTGCCTGTGTCTATGTGCCTGTGGTTCTGTCAGTGTGATCATGTGATGTATCTGACCCCAGGAATGTGTCAATAAAGTTTCCCCTTCCTGGGACAATGAATTCACGATGTTCTTATTTCAATTTCCAGGAGTGTATATTACAGGTAATGCTGGACAATGTTTACGCATGTTTTCTACAGGTTCGAACACATCAAGCACCAAGCAATGTTAACACTCAGCGCTGTAGGACGACTTGTAACCAATGCGAATATGAAGACCATTCGACGTCAAATCTAAAGCTGTACAGTAGCGGCATAGAATCCATGATCACCGTCGATAAGCCGCTCATGTCATTAGGTAACCAGCGGCGTCCTGCAGCCTATATTTGGTGTACAAAAAGTCCTCGAGAGAGCAGTCCATTAAGGTGTTAACTGATTCCATTGGCTGGTCTATTACACTTTTAAACAGTATGATATGTAAATATTTATTTAGAGATAACTTACGATAGTACCAAACATTTGCTAAGGTTTATATTCATGCTGTCTGACAAGTATAGCATATGTTATATTCTTCTGGCTGAAGATGATGTAGGGTGACAGGCAAGCGGTAGAGCATCTTCTGCTGAACTCCATGACACCGCCACAAAGTGGTCAATATCAGCGGGTGGTATTCACAGTTCCTGCTCTGTGCCGCCATCTCCACACGGTCTCACTGGGCATAACATCAGAAGAGTCAGAGGCATGAGCGGTAGTGGAAACACTGATGGCAATAAAGAATGATTTTATTTAACTCCGGCACATGAAGTGTCGCAGTTCAGAGAGGGAAATGCGCCTCCATGTTATGACTCTGGCCAGAGCTGATATGTGGGTCCTGGCTTCTGCCCTGATTGCTGAGATGGGACTGACGGCATGCATTTGGTATGGCCATTGATGTAAGATCTGCATTATTTCTCTCAGCAGCATGGAGTCATGGCGTCACCATCGCAGTGTGGGGTACGACTCGCTGCCCTCTGACAGGAGTCAGATGGAGGCTGTTGGTGAGGAACCAAGTCCGGCTAGGAATTCAGTATCTGCAGCAGCAGGCATGAACGGCAGGTCGTTGGTCTGTGGCACCAAGTCCCATGAAGCACTTAGTGCTGGTGGCAGGTGCAGTCCTGTCTGGAACTCATGGTTGCTGCTGGTGGTGCCCAGTTGTCTCGCTGTCCGGTGTAGCTCTGGCATTGTGGTAGTGCTGCTGGTCTCCGACGACAAGTGATCACTGCCTCAAAATTCTGACTTATTTATATGCCTCTGGTGCGTATTTGTTTCACTAAAACCCAGCACCTAATGAAGTCATCTATAACAAGATACTTAGTCTGGTGTAGTGACATCACCCTGGTTACTATGCAGTTACCGCTGCAAGGTGCAGTTTACTGCTGCACTCTGCTATCCTTGCCTCAAAATTCACTGTGTGTGTCATTGCGACCCACATGATGCCACACTGCCACCTACTGGCCAGCAGCTGCTACTGTAATACTGGCTTTCTGCCTACATCTTATTACTTTTGTTGAAGACTTGTAGCTTTTGTTCAAAGACCGTGTAGCAACACTCAAGTGCCTCACTCAATAGAGAAGACTCAGTCCCTCGGCTCTTGCTGTGGTACAGTACTCTACTGTAATCACCTTTACCCATAATCTGTAAAACAAGTGCATAATACTTAATCGACTACTCATAACTACGAACCAATTACTATATTAATTTGCAGTTTCATAAATATATCTTTCATCCCTCGCTTGGCAGGTCCAGTCTTTGGGAAACTGAATTACCCCTGGAATCAGGGCTAGACAAAGCAAACGCCCCCTCTTTGTCTCTTTTCTGGCTAGTCATGTTGAAGGACGACAGCATCTTCTTCCAGTACACCCCGAATGGTGTGCATTAATGTAATAACTAAGCATATTTACAGTTGTTTAATGAACTCTTTCCGTCCTTCCGTTAAGCTTGTGGGTGAAGTGGACTAGTTCGCAGCTTTTACTATCAACAGCCGATACAAATCTTTCATCGGGTCTGATGAAGTTCGTCCCTTGGTCCGTAAGTACTGTCTCCAGCATCTCGACCTTCAGTATCCACCTAGTAACTAATGCGAACTGCTTGTTGGACCGGCCTCGGCACCATCTCTGTGTAATGACAAAAATGGTGTATTATGGTCTGCACAAAACTATTTCCTGCTGGTGTTCAGTTCAGTTGTTCTATAACACGTCTACCTTAAAGAAATTTAATTGTTCCGTTGCTCCTGGCAGTCACTGTAACAGTACCTGCTTCCGATTTGAATCCGCTTGCTGTGCAGAATCCAAGCAATTTGTGACATACTGATCGACATCATTCTTCCTTCCCTTCCACCAGTACTTTTCTACCACTCTCCGATTCGTCGCTCTGCGTCCTTCATGGCCCGGCTGATAGCACAACTCATGGTCCCAATTCGTTTTTTCTACGCAATAACCAGTCATGCATGCTACACCGCTGTTGGTTGCTATATGTCTAAACCCTTCGTTTGCGCTCTGAGCTGCTTGCCACCCCCCAAGGTCCTGACCTAGTGCTTGTAGTACTGCTATTTTTCTGCTTAACCCGTCTGCATTTCTTTGCTTCTTCCCTGGTTTGTAGATTACTTCTTACCCAAATTCACTAAGTTTTAATGCGTATCTACTCAATCTACTGGATGGGCTTCAAACCTAGTAATCCCTTCAAAGCAACATAGTCTCTCAATTCCTTGAACTCACTTCCATACAGATAACACCAGAAGTATGTTATCCCGTACACCAAGCTAAGCTTTTCCCTCTCCGTCACAGAATAATTCTTCTCTATTGCATTCAACTGTCTTGATGCAAATGCAACAGTGTGTTCCTGACCATCGACCTCCTAGCTCAACGCGAATCCAAGAGCGTTGTTCGATGCATCACATGATAATATGAACTCGTTCTGAATGTCTGGAAACACCATCATCAGACTCGATGTTAAAACCCTTTTCAGTTCCTCCAATGACACAAGCTTCACCCCCTTCTTTAACAACTGTGTAAGCGGTCTTGCAGTTTCTGAAAGCCTCGTCATGAACTTCCTATAATAACTTGCAAGACCCAGAAAAGATTGTAATTCATTTGGTCGTTCCTGGCCCCTGTCCTCCTGTTGGTGGATAATGGCACAGACAGGTCATCTGGAAGGAGGTTCGTCATGTTGGAGGTAGCTGAGAATTTCAAATTTCAACTCAGTTGTATGCTATGTCCTGAAACAATCTGTGGAGGGGTCAGATTGATGTGTGTGCTCTCAGTACTGCTATTGGAAACAAGAAATTGACCAATCGGGGATTTCACACCTCAATTGTAAGCGGTGCTGTATTAAATGATAGTTTGAATTTCAAATTCCAGCATTGATTTATACGGTCACGATTGTGGGATTCCCATCCACTGCAGATCTCCTAAGTGTATTTTATAAAGCAGTGCAGAATTCCTAAGTTCATTCTCTCAACTACAGCAGGACGAAGAACGAAGAGGAAAGGGTCTAACACATGATAGGATAGTAACAACAACAAATACCACTACAAGAGAGAGTGTACAGCAATGTAATGAGAAGCACTAAACCACATAGTTGCCCATACCCTTTGTTAAGTAGGAATATCTGAAGTAATCCACGCCGAATTCTGTGCGGAAAAATTAACATCCAGGTAGACAGTGAACAACAAGTTTATTATCAATAACATAAATTCATTCTTCTTCGTTTTGGAGCATAAATCCATAAGGACACCAAAACTAAAAGGGTAGGCTGAAAAGTATTGCACAAGGCGACCTAAATTACACACACACGCCAGATGGCATGTGGAAGATTACTTCGCCCTCTATAGGCATGCGCAGTTTGAACGCGTTGCGTTCGTCCAGTGTACTTTGAGCAGCGAAAGTACGGAGACGTGGTGTGACACTATGTCAACACGAGTTAAACGGAGTGCTGTTATCGAATTTTAGCTGCTGTAGAAGTGACTAGTATCGAGGTTCATCGTCGTTTGAAAGCTCTGTGACGGGGCCATGGGAAATCAATGGTGCGGGATAGCACAGAACGTTGGAGAGAGTCCGTTACTTGTCTCGGATAGGCGCATATGTGAAGGGGTTAAGATGTGCTTGGTAAACAGTACGGCAATCCTCCAATGTAGCTGTCAGATGTGTCGATCCGAACCTTGACGACGAGCATACGAGCCCTCAAGTTTCCATGGAGTCCAAAATCGCAATTGTCCAAAAATCTGGATGTTGCACGATTGGATTAGTTGACAGAATAGAGACCCCCAATGACGCCCTTTAGAACTCCATTCAGTGGCAGTTAGTCTACAAAATGGCATGTCTTTACACCCAGTAAACTTCTATGTTAAGAAACTAAAGTTAGGTAACCCATTATACTTGAATGATGTCTCATCTAACTGAGTAGTTCGTGTTTATTAAGCGATTAGTGTTTATCACAGATGACACATGAAGCTAATTTTCATATATTTGTGCTACTTCATACCTGGCAAAGTGAACTCCGATTGCAGTATATTTTGACTTAGTACCAGGAATCGTAGTTAGAGACTAATTTCGAAGATCGAAATCGTTTCACATCTGCTGGTGAATTAAGACAGTATAGTGGCAACGAAACACTCTTACAAAAGTTCATGAAGTAAAATTTCCTTGGCATCTCCCCAGAATCTGGTGTTCCAGGTTGTCGCTGTCCAGACGCAGTCTATGTTGTGAGGCCATATATGTGAGGATATCCGACAAGAACTGAATTTTAAAGCAGAAAAGTTTTTGTTACGTAGTTTTAGTTGATGGCTTCAACAGCAGTTAGCATGTCTGGACTTTAGCCATCATTATATTTCTACCATCGTTCTGTCTACCCCTTCCGGTGTTTTGTCTCACTACAAAATTTAAATGCCGTAGATCTGTGGACTGATATTCTGCCTGAAGCTACCGTTTCTCACCTGCTCTGCTAATGTTGCTACGAACAGTGGCTTACAATAGCTATGCTTTAAGCACGGAGTCGTCGTCGGCTGGAAGTTATTCTCATTTGCTGGGTGCCGGTAATAATTTGATATTCAACGCTATATGATTCAGGATGAAGAATGGTTCAAATGGCTCTAAGCACTATAGGACTTAACATCTGGGGTCATCTGTTCCCTAGACTTCGAATTACTTAAACCTAACTAACCTAAGGACATCACACACATCCATGCACGAGGCAGGATTCGGACCTGCGACCGTAGCAACAGCGCGTTTCCGGACTGAAGCGCCTAGAACCGCTCGGCCACAGCAGCCGGTCAGGATGAAGAATATACTAAACAGGATGTTATTCTTATATAGTGGCAAATATACAAACTTTTACTACCGACATCCATAATTTTTAATTTTTAGATGATTTGTTGGGTGCATGTCAAGTTCTTTAAACTGTTGTTGCTAATGTAGATTGATATCAAGAACATTCCTGTGGGCCTAAAACAGCTTTTGCAGCTATTATAATACAGTGTGGAGCACAGTAGGCTCACTATGCGAGATCTGTTTTGCTAGATAAAACCTTTCGTGCAACTTCACTGTTAAAAGTCTGCAACCTTGCTGTCTACAAAAAATCCTAAAAATTCTAAACAAAATAAATCATGCAAGTTGCTTTTTACTACCATTAATTCATTTTTAATACTTTCGCAATAAAGAACTGTTGGTTCCACTAAATTTACGACTTTCGACTGGTGTAACTGTCGCTGTTGCCTACAGGATTACTGACTACTGAACGCAGACAACGAAATGACGGTTAAACTGTTGGTTTATTAGGAGTAGTGGTCGTAACAGCCTGAATGTATAAGTGATGTAATATACACACAGGATAGAGCCGTGTAGTGGACGTCCAATCGATCACAATCCATCAGACGGAAATGCGACATTATGTAGCTACATCTATAAAGCGGCAGCAAAACAGCGACAAGCGAACCAAAGTGAATGAGTTTAAGCTAGCTTGTCCCAGCTAATTCCTGTTACGCTAAAGAGCGCAATTACAGGTTAAACAGCTTACGCTGAGTGTTTAAACCGTACAGTCAGATGCTGGAAAATTCCAGTACACAGCTGGTTTCGTCAAAAAGGTCAAGCTTTGCGGGTGGTTCACAGTTGTCAGCGTATCTTCGAATACTTCCACAGGTCCCATGTAACGCAGGAGAATGTCTCCCACAGCAAAATACTGCTCTCACCAGCCAGTATCCGTGGCGCGCTGCACGTTTCGAGCCGACATTCACCTCGATGATGGTGTTTGTGGGGAGGACCATCAACGTAATGTGGCAAAAATGTGTTTCACCTGAAGAGTCAACACGTGTCCATTGATCAATAGTCGAATCTCGATGGTCCCGTGCTCACTGCAATCTTATTTGACGATGTCGTTGGATCAATAACTGAACGCTTAGGGGTGGTCTGCTGCGGAGCTCCATGTTCAACAATGTACGATAAATGGTGCGGTGTGCTCTGGAACACTTCTGAGTGCACCACCAGTGTGCTCTTTCGGCAGAGAGCTACAGATCATCATTTAAAAAACATCTACATCTATACTCCGCAAGCCACCCAACGGTGTGTGGCGAAGGGCACTTTACGTGCCACTGTCATTACCTCCCTTTCCTGTTCCAGTCGCATATGGTTCGCGGGAAGAACGACTGCCGGAAAGCCTCCGTGCGCGCTCGAATCTCTCTGATTTTACATTCGTGATCTCCTCGGGAGGTATAAGTAGGGGGCAGCAGTATATTCGTTACCTCATCCAGAAACGCACCCTCTCGAAACCTGTACAGGAAGCTACACCGCGATGCAGAGCGCCTCTCTTGCAGAGTATGCCACTTGAGTTTGCTAAACATCTCCGTAACGCTATCACGCTTACCAAATAACCCTGTGACGAAACGCGCCGCTCTTCTTTGGATCTTCTCTATCTCCTCCGTCAAACAGATCTGGTACGGATCCCACACTGATGAGCAATACTCAAGTATAGGTCGAACGAGTGTTTTGTAAGCCACTTCCTTTGTTGATGGACTACATTTTCTAAGGACTCTCCCAGTGAATCTCAACCTGGCACCCGCCTTACCAACAATTAATTTTATATGGTCATTCCACTTCAAATCGTTCCGCACGCATACTCCCCGGTATTTTACAGAAGTAACTGCTACCAGTTTCGTTCCGCTATCATATAATCATACAATAAAGGATCCTTCTTTCTATGTATTCGCAATATATTACATGTTCAAATGTTCAGATGTGTGTGAAATCTTGTGGGACTTAACCGCTAAGGTCATCAGTCCCTAAGCTTACACACTAATTAACCTAAATTATCCTAAGGACAAACACACACACCCATGCCCGAGGAAGGACTCGAACCTCCGCCGGGACCAGCCGCAAAGTCCATGACTGCAGCGCCGAAGACCGCTCGGCTAATCCCGCGCGGCATCATCATCTATCCTACTTTACACAGCAGACAAGCCTTCGAACCCCGCGTCCTGTGAAGAGTCGTGGACGTCCAAACATGTAACGCCTAGTGGTAGTTTCACTGCCTTCTACCACTTCCTGCAGATGATCACGCCAGTAGCGCGTGAACATTCGAGCAGCTTCGTCGTTTTCGAGATACTCGTTCACAGGCTCTGCGAAATAATAATCTGCTCTTTGACAAAGTCGCTTATCGCAATGGATTTCCCCATTTGCAGCCCATACCTTCGCTAAGGTGATCCCCCGTCCGCGTCTGATCCGCTTACATACTGTTGTTACCGCGTAGCGTGCCCCAACGCCACAAGACGGCACCCAACGTCGCGGTGTGCAGTGGTCATAATGTTTGGCTTATCAGTGTAGTCACTGGATGTCAACTGAGTAACAAAACCATCAGAGACATTTCAAACCTTCTACAGCTGCCCAAGTAGACTCTTGGTGAAGTGACTGGGAAGTGGAATGGCGAAGTAATGGTCAAAGCTAAACCAGGACGAGGCAGACCCCATGTACTCATGGACAGGGACCGACGAGCATTACTGTGAGTCTTTGGAAGAAATCGTGTGGAATTAGGGAAAGGAAGCGCTCTCGAGTTCCATATTCCTACCAGCAGTCCAGTTAGTACAATGACTGTGAGCAGTGAGTTACACTACTGGCCATTAAAATTGCTACACCAAGAAGAAATGCAGATGATAAACGGATATTCACTGGACAAATATATTATACTAGAACTGACATGTGATTACATTTTCACGCAATTTGGGTACATAGATTAGCCGGCCGGGGTGGCAGTGCGGTTCTGGGCGCTTCAGTCAGGAACCGCGTGACTGCTACGGTCGCAGGTTCGAATCCTGCCTCGGGCATGGATGTGTGTGATGTCCTTAGGTTGGTTAGGTTTAATTAGTTCTAAGTTCTAGGGGACTGATGACCTCAGATGTTCAGTCCCATAGTGCTTTTTTTTTTGTGCATAGATCCTGAGAAATCCGTACCCAGAACAACCACCTCTGGCCGTAATAACGGCCTTGATACACCTGGGCACTGAGTCAAACAGAGCTTGGATGGCGTGTACAGGTACAGATGCCCATGCTTCAACACGATACCACAGTTCATCAAGAGTAGTGACTGGCTGGCGTATTGTGATGAGCGGACGTTTTCAGTTGGTGAGAGATCTGGAGAATGTGCTGGCCAGGGCAACAGTCGAACATTTTCTGTATCCAGAAAGTCCCGTACAGGACCTGCAACATGTGGTCATGCATTATCCTGCTGAAATGTAGGGTTTCGCAGGGATCGAATGAAGGGCAGAGCCACGGGTCGTAACACATCTGAAATGTAACGTTCACTGTTCAAAGTGCCGTCAGTGCGAACAAGAGGTGACCGAGACATGTAACCAATGGCACCCCATACCATCTCGTAGGGTGATACGCCAGTATGGCGATGACGAATACACACTTCCAATGCGCATTCACCGTGATGTCGCCAAACACGGATGCGACCCTCATGATGCCGTAAACAGAACCTTGATTCATCCGAAAAAATGACGTTTTGCCATTCGTGCACCCAGGTTCGTCATTGAGTACACCATCGCAGACGCTCCTGTCTGTGATGCAGTGTCAAGTGTAACCGCAACCATGGTCTCCGAGCTGATAGTCCATGCTGCTGCAAACGTCGTCGAACTGTTCGTGCAGATGGTTATTGTCTTGGAAACGTCCCCATCTGTTGACTCAGGGATCGAGACGTGGCTGCACGATCCGTTACAGCCATGCGGATAAGATGCCTGTCATCTCGACATCTAGTGATACGAGGCCGTTGGGATCCAGCAGGGCGTTCCGTATTACCCTCCTGAACCCACCGATTCCATATTCTGCTGACAGTCATTGGGTCCTGACCAACGCGAACAGCAATGTCGCGATACGATAAACCGCAATCGCGATAGGCTACAATCCGACCTTTATCAAAGTCGGAAACGTGATGGTACGCATTTCTCCTCCTTATACGAGGCATCACAACAACGTTTCACAAGGCACCGCCTGTCAACTGCTGTTTGAGTATGAGAAATCGGTTGGAAACTTTCCTCATGTCAGCACGTTGTAGGTGTCGCCACCAGCGCCAACTTTGTGTGAATGCTCTGAAAAGCTAATCATTTGCATATCACAGCATCTTCTTCCTGTCGGTTAAATTTCGCGCCTGTAGCACGTCATCTTCGTAGTGTAGCAATTTTAACGGCCAGTAGTTTATGTCGTATGAGGTTCAATGGTTCAATGGTTCTCAATAATCCACAAATTTCTATGGTCAATGCCAAGCGACGTTTGAGGTGGTCTAAAGAGCTATGTCACTGGACAGCCGATTAACGGAACCAAGCGATCTGGAGTGACGCATACCGCCATATTTTGTGACAATCCGAAGGAAGCTTTTGGGTTTGCGTATCTCAGGAGAACGTTTCCTGCCATTATGCGTTGTGCCAACAGTGGAGTATGGAGGAGATGGTGCTACGGTAAGAAGGTGTTTTCCGTGCTTAGGCTGTGATCCCTCTACGGCGCTCAAAAAACACTAAATGCGGAAGGATATAAACACATTTCAGAGCATTGTGTAATGCGTGCAGCAGAGGTCTATGATCTTTTGCATCATTTCGCTCACAAAGCAGCATCTGTGACGCGATGGTTTGTGGACTGCGACATTCCTGGCATGGACTGGGCTGCTCCGCGCCTTGACTTGAACCTATGGGAGGAGTTTTAGAACGTGTTACAACATCGACTCCGCTCAAAACCCCAGCATTCAACATCACTGTCTTCTCTAGTTTGGGTTTTCGAAGAAGGAGGGCTGCTGCCATTCCCCCACATACATTCAGACACGTCATTGAAAGTGTCCTCAGAAGCGTTCAAGCTGTCACAAAGGCGAAAGATGGATGTACCCAATATTAAAGGCCAGTAATTGGTGACCATATACTTTTGATAAGACAGCAGATATGACCTCATCTTCGTCAGGACCTTAAACCCTGATCTTCCTTGGTTTAAATGGCTCTGAGCACTACGGGACTTAACTTCTGAGGTCATCAGTCCCCTACAACTTAGAACTACTTAAACCTAACTAACCTAAGGACATCACACACATCCATGCCCGAGGCAGGAGTCGAACCTGCGACCGTAGCGGTCGCGCGGTTCCAGACTGAAGCGCCTAGAACCGCTCGGCCACTCCGGCCGGCCTGATCTTCCTTCCTTTGTATAAATTACATTGGTAGATAATAAAGAAGACCAGTAGAGTCAGTTGCTAGTAATATGTATAGTATCGAATACACTAAAACAGGGCCGGCCATGGCATGCTAAATTTCATACATGCAGCGTGCACGGGCCGCGTGGGGGGCAAAGCCTGGCCTGTCACACGGCTTTGCTCGATCCTACTCTGAAGAATACGGAATAGCGTCAAATTTAATTTAGCGTTGCGGTACGGGATTTTTCTGTCGGCACAACTCTCTGAATTCTGCAGAATAGCGCTGTTTACCCTTCGCTATTTGTTTATGATACGAAGGACGTTCACGGGTCCAGTAACTGTTTGCTCAAAAACAGGCAATACAGCGATCTATTGTCTCAATCCTTTAAAATGAATGGGAATGACAGAAGGGAAGGATGAGATTCTCAGTTCGCATTGCCGACGGGTACAGCATTTTTGTATGAAATGACATTACAGTACAATGCAGAAGGAATTTAAAGATGTAGTGGACAATGAAAGAGCAGAAAATTGCAACGACGACAGATGGGATTCATTGTTCTGTACAACAAGAAGCACTTCGTACTAAATTGCAGGCATTTTTCCATCGTCAGTTTTAACAGTTTTCAATGGAACTGAACAAAGAGTTGGAGACTGCATATATTACTACGAAGTACATTGGTTAAGTCAAGGGACATGTTTGGAACGATTTTTCGATTTGGAGCTCGCTATTGTTGAAATTAGTGAACGCTTTGACTTTAATAAAGGTGTGAAGCAAGGGGATTATCTCTCCACTGTCCTATTCAATACAGCCCTGCATAGTGCAGTAAATAAAATCAACAAAAGAGGCACCATATTTATGAAAAATAGCCAAATATGTGCATACGCTGATGACATTGCTATAGTAGGAAGAAATAGCAATACACTCCTAGAAATATACTGGGCATTGGAAACAGTAACCTTAAAAATTGGCCTCATAGTAAACGAAAACAAAATATATGGTAATATCACAATCTGAGGCCAGAAGAACCCCTAAAAACCTAAACATCAATTGGAAATGCTTCAATGGGTTGTCCTCTTTTAACTACCCTATAACAAATGATAACAGTATTGGAAATGCTATAAGGGAAAGAATACAAGCAGGAAACAGAGCTTACTTTGGAAATATGCAACTTTTCAAAAATAGCCTTGTTACAAGAAAAACTAAACTGCTAATATATAATTCCCTAGTCCGCCCAGTTATCACATACGGCTCAGAGGTATGGACGTTGACAGAACACGATAAAAATGCACTAAGAACCATTGAGCGGAAAGTACTGCGAAAAATCTGTCGGCCAGCAAGGGAGGAAGAAGGCTGGAAAATACGCTACAATACCGAATTACAAGAGTTAATACAAGGCAGGGACATAGTAACATTTGTGAAATTACAGCGAATACGATCGCTAGGACACTTGGAGAGAATGGCAGAGGATAGAATTCCAAAGAAAATGATGAAAGGTATGATCCATTCAGTTAGGCGAAAAGGGAGACCTAGAAGGCGATGGCTCGACGAGGTAATAATGGATATCACCAGTATGGGAGTCCGGGGATGGAAAAGAGCAGCAAATAACCGAGAAGTCTGGAGGAAGATTGTTGAAGAAGCCAAGGCACACCAAGGGCTGTAGCGCTACTGAAGAAGAAGAAGATTGTTGAAATTATGAAGGGAAAAGGAGTGCACGAACAAAAATTAGAACATCCGGAATAGATTGCAGACTTCACATTTTAAGTGGGCTTGACGGCACATTGCCCACAGTAAGACTTTGCAAGGTAACATCTTTCTGATTTAATGGGGACACAAGAACACTTCTCTAAATGTTCTGAGGACACTGTCAATCTTACATGTTTTCGAAACCGTTTGCCATTTCAGTTGAAAGCGCTCCTGTGGATATGCAGATATAACTGATTGAAATTCAAGGTAATTCCGGTTTTAATGACAAATTTTTAACTTAAAATTGTCTAGGACATGTACATTGCTTTCCTCGGGTAGAGTTTCCAAATCTCCGTAATGAGGCTGAGGAAGTGCTATAATATTTCGACCGAATAATTAAGTCACGATTATGTGGCGACGTGAGTGCGAAACTCTGAAACTGTCTGCGTCTGTCCGTCTAAGAACACTTTGTACCAGATAAGAATTATATTATGTCTTCAGCGCCCCGAAAATAATTAAATAATGAAAATTTGTTTTGTGATCTATATTGTTGAGAAACGTGAACGATGAAACCAAGTTGTACGCAATGCGACTGCACTGCCATTTGAATGCAGCAATATCGTAGTTTCCCCCTTTTCCCCTCCCAGCGTGGTGTGGTGGTGGGGAAACGTGCAACAAGGCTGGGCGCCTTGGCACTCGGGCTTGGGCATGGCCTGCAAGCCGAAACCTTAAGCCGCACCTGCACAAGAGGCAAAATCCAAGGCCGATGCCAATGTCACTTACATCGAACCCTGGGGTACAGGGAATTCGTAGACATATTCAAACAACTTTTTTGGTGACCTGCTCCAAGTGTGTTGTAAGCAATTACTAAGTGTGCAATAGTTTGTTCTTAGCCAAACCAACTTGTGTAGTTCTCGCTGCTAGAGACTATTTAATAGCTGTACACTACTGGCCACTAAAATCGTTACACCACGATGACGTCCTACAGACGCGAAATTTAACCGACAGGAAGAAGATGCTGTGATACGCAAATGATTAGCTTTTCACAGCATCCACACAAGGTTGGCGCCGGTGGCGACACCTACAACGTGCTGACATGAGGAAAGTTTCCAACCGATTTCTCATACACAAACAGCAGTTGACCGGCGTTGCCTGGTGAAACGTTGTTGTGATGCCTCGTATAAGGAGGAGAAATGCGTACCATAACGTTTCCGACTTTGATAAAGGTCGGATTGTAGCCTATCGCGATTACGGTTTATCGTATCGCGACATTGCTGTTCGCGTTGATCGGGATCCAATGACTGTTAGCAAAATATGGAATCGGTGGGTTCAGGAGGGTAATACGGAACGCCCTGCTGGATCCCAACGGCCTCGTATCAGTCGAGATGACAGGCATCTTGTCCGCCTAGTTGTAAGGGATCGTGCAGCCATGTCTCGCTCCCTGAGTCAACAGATGGGGATGTCTGCAACACTACAACCATTTGTACGAACAGTTCGACGACGTTTGCAGTAGCATGGACTATCAGCTCGGAGACCATGGCGGCGTTTACCCTTGATGCTGCATGGTGTACTCAACGACGAACCTGGGTGCACGAATGGCAAAACGTCATTTTATCGGATGAATCCAGGTTCTGTTTACAGCATCGTGATGGTCGCATCCGTGTTTGGCGACATCGCGGTGAAAGCACATTGGAAGCGTGTATTCGTCACCACCATACTGGCGTATCACCCGGCGTGAAGGTGTGGGGTGCCATTGGTTACACGTCTCGGTCACCTCTTGTTCGCATTGACGGCACTTTGAACAGTGGACGTTACATTCCAGATGTGTTACGACTCGTGGCTTTACCCTTCATTCGATCCCTGCGAAACCCTACATTTCAGCAGGATAATGCACGACCGCATGTTGCAGGTCCTGTACGGGCCTTTCTGGATACAGAAAATGTTCGACTGTTGCCCTGGCCAGCACATTCTCCAGATCCCTCACCAAACAAAAACGTCTGGTCAATGGTGGCCGAGCAACTGGTTAGTCACAATACGCCAGTCACTACTCTTGATACACTGTGGTATCGTGTTGATGCTGCATGGGCAGGTGTACCTGTACACGTAATCCAAGCTCTGTTTGACTGAATGCCCAGGCGTATCAAGGTCGTTATTACGGCCAGAGGTGGTTGTTCTGGGTACTGATTTCTCAGGATCTATGCACCCAAATTGCGTGAAAATGTAATTACATGTCAGTTCTAGCATTATATATTTTTCCAATGAATACCCGTTTATCATCTGCATTTCTTCCTGATGTAGCAATTTTAATGGGCAGCAGTGTATTTATCACTCACATTAATAATGTGTCGTGTACATAAAAATCCTGAATCACTGATCAGCAGAACGTTTATTCTCAAAGTAAAGTAGTCTTTTCATTTTTAAGTTTACACTGTTAAAGAATTATTTTGTATGTATAGTGGTGCGAGAGGGGGGGGGGGGGGGATGTCTATCAGGGCGACATGCCTAAAGCTGCCATTTCCGACAGGTTGTGATGGATGTCAACAACATCGTGTAGGGCACACGCTAACTGTAGTGTCACGGGAATGCAACTGCGCATCACTGTTTATTGTTTCTCCTCTTTTAAATGGCTCTGAGGACTATGGTACTTAACTGCTAAGGTCATCAGTCACCTAGAACTTAGAACTACTTAAACCTAACTAACCTAAGGACATCACACACATCCATGCCCGAGGCAGGATTCGAACCTGCGACTGCAGCGGTTTTGCGGTTCAAGACTGTAGCCCCTAGAACCGCTCGGCTACATCGGCCGGCCCGCTTTTAAACCAACAAATACAAGGTAAGAGCTAATCTGATGACTTCTTAATGATGCACAGATATTTACAAGTCCTTACGAGCATGTGAATAAAGCAGAAGAGGCCAATCCTAGGCATGTTCAGCATAGTGGCTACTTTGTAGTGTATGTTCCCATCCGTGGTTTCCATGTGGTGGACGTACTGTGCTAGTTATGGAAAGTGACATCGCAACCCGTTACTCGGGAGAGATGCCACTGTTTTTTTTGGGGTAAGATGACGAATTTTATTCCTTTATATAGATATTATTTTCATATCAAATGCCTCGAAAGTACGTAAGAATATCAAATAAGGGTGAGTGGTCTGAAGAACTCTTACAAATAGCTATGGAGCATGCAAGGACTGGTGGAATGAATTGTTTTAGCGATTCCCAAGAATATAGCATCCCATACAGAATACTGAAACAACGTCTGACGGAGAACGATGAAAAGAAGCTGAAATCCTCACAGAACTAGTCTAACTGAAGAGGTAAGAGCAAGGTCACAGCAAATTAAGTTTAAAAGCAATCTAGGATCAGCGAAACAGGCAGGCCACAAAATGACAATGATTATTGTGCTCATTGTGCAATGAATTCCTACGATAAGAATGGACTACAGGTAGACCTATTCAGTATCTCATGTGCAAAAAGGGTTGCATTAAACCTGTACAGAAGAAGAAAACGTGCAATAACTGTGCAAAGAAACTGATTTAATGTTGAAACAGTTCTGTTATTTGTTGGTTTCTTAAATCCATTTACGAGGGCAGTTCAATAAGTAATGCAACACATTTTTTTTCTCGCCCAATTTTGGTTGAAAAAACCGGAAATTTCTTGTGGAATATTTTCAAACATTCCCGCTTCGTCTCGTATAGTTTCATTGACTTCCGACAGGTGGCAGCGCTGTACGGAGCTGTTAAAATGGCGTCTGTAACGGATGTGCGTTGCAAACAACGGGCAGTGATCGAGTTTCTTTTGGCGGAAAACCAGGGCATCTCAGATATTCATAGGCGCTTGCAGAATGTCTATGGTGATCTGGCAGTGGACAAAAGCACGGTGAGTCGTTGGGCAAAGCGTGTGTCATCATCGCCGCAAGGTCAAGCAAGACTGTCTGATCTCCCGCGTGCGGGCCGGCCGTGCACAGCTGTGACTCCTGCAATGGCAGAGCGTACGAACACACTCGTTCGAGATGATCGACGGATCACCATCAAACAACTCAGTGCTCAACTTGACATCTCTGTTGGTAGTGCTGTCACAATTGTTCACCAGTTGGGATATTCAAAGGTTTGATCCCGCTGGGTCCCTCGTTGTCTAACGGAACACCATAAAGAGCAAAGGAGAACCATCTGTGCGGAATTGCTTTCTCGTCATGTGGCTGAGGGTGACAATTTCTTGTCAAAGATTGTTACAGGCGATGAAACATGGATTCATCACTTCGAACCTGAAACAAAACGGCAATCAATGGAGTGGCGCCACACCCACTCCCCTACCAAGAAAAAGTTTAAAGCCATACCCTCAGCCGGTAAAGTCATGGTTACAGTCTTCTGGGACGCTGAAGGGGTTATTCTGTTCGATGTCCTTCCCCATGGTCAAACGATTTCTGGTGGAAATGCGTTATCTTTAGATTTTACTAAATTATGGTTCCACGTTCCTCTTCTTTTGTCTGCATGTGAAAGCTAATCTCAGGAATTAATGATGGAATTTTGATACGGTTCTCACTAGCATAAGGAGCAATGGTATTAAAAAGAGACAGATGGAATAAAAGTAAGGAAACTTTATTTTTTCAAAAAGTAATTACTGTAAATGTTAATACATTTATTCCGCGGTGAGACAAGACGGCCAGTGCCTTCATGGAAAGCTGTTCGAGGTTTCCAAGGAACCAGCTTTCCGTCCGAAGCAAATCGACGACCATGGATGTCTTTCTGCAGGGTTACAAAAATATGGAAATCGCATGGGGAGACATCGGGGCTGTATGGAAGATATGTAAGGACATCCCAGCGAAACTTCTGCAGCACAGTTGAACCAACCTTGGCAACATGTGGAACTGCATTATCCTGCAAAAGAATGATACCGTCCATCAACGTTCCTAGGCGTTTGACTTTAATGGCGCTCTTCAATTTTTGCAAAGTGTCTACGCACCGCTGTGGAGTAATTGTGGCACAGTGTTCCAGAGAGCCAATGAGCAGCGTTCCCTTGTAGTCAAAGAAAATGGTCATGAGGACTTACCGGAGCTGGCGTGCCTGTATCGACTACGCTGCAGAATTGTCGCTGGAAAGCCCTTACACATCATTCATACAACCCCAATCTCTCCCCACGCGATTTCCACATTTTTGTAGCTCTGAAGAAAGACATTTGTGGCCGTTGAATTGCTTCGGATGAAGAAGTGCACACGTGGATGCAATGATGGCTTCGAAGGCAACAGCAAACATTTTTCCATGAAGGCACTGGCCGTCTTGGCACACAGTGGGACAAATGTATTAACAGTTATGGTGATTACATTTGAAGTAATAAACGGTTTATTAAATTTTTTTCTGTGTGTCTTTTTCATGTTACTGCCCTTTGTAGACAGCCTAATTCATGAGGAAAGAATGTGTACATAATCTGTAAATATTTCGTGCAGATTGACCGAACTGTGATAAATTAATATTCCCATCGCTTATTTCTGTCTGTTTGTGAAGGCTACAGTGGGATGAATGCGTTAACGATTACGGCGATTGCTTTTAAAATAATGAATAGTTAACTTACTTTTCTTCCATCTGTCTCGTTTTCGTATTAATGCCCCTTATACTAGTGAAAACAGTATCTGAATTCCAGAATGAGATTTTCACTCTGCAGCGGAGTGTGCGCTGATATGAAACTTCCTGGCAGATTAAAACTGTGTGCCCGACCGAGACTCGAACTCGGGACCTTTGCCTTTCGCGGGCAAGTGCTCTACCAACTGAGCTACCGAGCACGACTCACGCCCGGTACTGTAGGGCTTTTCGGACGGTTTTCACTAATAGACTGATTCACGAGAAAGCTTTGCGTATGTAGGGTGTCTCAAGAGGAATGATGAGTATTCAGGGAGATGACAGGAACGATCATTCGAATCAAAATAATCTATTGAACATGGCCTCTAAAATGCATAACTTTAAGGGCTATGAGCACTTCATCTTCAATGCGGTGAAACAAATACCTTTTACTGCAAGCTTTTTGCTTCCCATGTTTTGAGACGTGGTAGTATGGACCAAAATAAGAAAAAACGCAGACTGAATATTAGCTGTAATGTGGATATGATAAGAGCTACGAGCCCTTCATCTTCGTTACTGTGAAACACAGCTCTTCTATTTAAGAAGTGCCCATAACTCTTAAGGCAAGCATTTTAGAGCCCCTCTTGGGACATCCTTTCTAATGTATTACCACTGCGCTGTAAAGTCATCCGGCCGAACATGCAGGGTACTTAAAAATAAACCTCCGCTACTTTCGAGGGCTCCCATGACAAACTTGTGGTTATAGGACAATGAAACTCATTGGAAACATTTGCAAGTACATGCGGAAGACAGATAAGGGCCGGCCGCGGTGGTCGTGCGGTTCTAGGCGCTCCAGTCCGGAGCCGCGCTGCTGCTACGGTCACAGGTTCGAATCCTGCCTCGGGCATGGATGTGTGTAATGTCCTTAGGTTAGTTAGGTTTAAGTAGTTCTAAGTTCTAGGGGACTGATGACCACAGCAGTTGAGTCCCATAGTGTTCAGAGCCATTTGAACCATTTTTTGAACAGATAAGGAGTAAACCACTGACCGACATTTTAGTTTCTACATAAGAGGGAAACAATTGTTAACTGAGTATCGTGTTTACGTTCCAGGATACAAACGTTGCTCAATGTGACGACCATCTACATCCACGACAGCCTGGAACAGCACTAGGCATTTCTCTAATGCTGCCCGAAGTAGTAGTGGACCAAGGAAGGTTCGGTTGTTGTGACTCAGCTCGCGCACAAGTTTAAGGTCGTACATTGCTTCCAGCATTTCAGCCATGGCAAAAGTAACTTCTTCAACAACTCGTGGAGCCGTCGGCTTCACACAGGAGCAGTTCGCAAACGACCAGTTAGTTTGAACTTCCGAATCATGTTAAACATCGGTAAGGAAAGAGGACCTCTCCGTATTCTTTTAATGCGTCGATACTCGCGAAGAGCAGGAGCACTGTTGCTGTTTTACCAAAACAGCTTTACGAGTAAAGCCCTGCTCACCTTGTCGGTTCAGTCCGGAACCGCGCTGCTACTACGGTCGCAGGTTCGAATCCTGCCTCAGGCATGGATGTCTGTGATGTCCTTAGGTTAGTCAGGTTTAAGTAGTTCTGAGTTCTAGGGGACTGATGACCTCAGATGTTAGGTCCCATAGTGCTTAGAGCCATTTGAACCATCACCTTGTCGAGATCCATGTTGACTGTCTGTAACCTTAATTCACACTCATGCTTGTTTCAGCCCTATGTCGCCGTACCAGTACTGATGGTTAACGCCAAAACATAACAATAACACTACTAACAACGCGAATCCTGCAGCATATAGTCTGAACATAATTTCTGTTGAGCTGGGTACTCACACTGTAAACAATTTTCCACCTACACTGTTTCAAGTAGCGAAAGTTTAATTATAACCACTCTGTACTTGGTTCTACCCGAGCGAAGCCGGTGTGGATTGTTAGTTACGTGATGGAAAGCACATGGGTAAATGGTGCATTGAGTCGAATCTTTTTTTAGCAATGTAGAGCTGTTGAACCAGCATCACCTCGGCAGGATCTCAGCGATATTCTCACAGAGTGATGCAGATAATGGTAGCGGATAACCACGACTTTGTGCAACTGTCTTTCATCCAGCGGCACGTGCAGGTGCGATTAAGGCGGCGCAGTTGCACGAATGTCACTCAACACTCTATACTTTACGCGGGATTATCATTGAGGTAAGTGCTTTCTCGACAAGAACACATACTAAATAATTCGCACGTTGTTTCTTATTAATGCTTCGGTGGAGCGCATGCATCGTCGAACGATACTAGACAATAATCCCGAAAAGCTTTGGATGAAGGATTAACTCCTTGTGCTTCTCCTACGGTTTTTTGTGTAATTTTCCCATTTATGCACACTGCTGGCCATTAAAATTGCTACACCACGAAGATGACGTGCTACAGGCGCGAAATTTAACCGACAGGAAGAAGATGCTGTGATATGCAAATGATTAGCTTTTCAGAGCATTCACGCGCCGGTGGCGACACCTACAACGCGCTGACATGAGGAAAGTTTCCAACCGATTTCTCATAAACAAACAGCATTTCACCGGCGTTGCCTTGTGAAACGTTGTTGTGATGCCTCGTGTAAGGAGGAGAAATGCGTACCATCACGATTCCGACTTTGATAAAGGTCGGATTGTAGCCTATCGCGATTGCGGTTTATCGTATCGCGACATTGCTGCTTCCGTTGGTCGAGATCCAATGACTGTTAGCAGAATATGGAATCGCTGGATTCAGGAGGGTAATACGGAACGCCGTGCAGGATCCCAATGGCCTCGTATCACTAGCACTCGAGATCACAGGCATCTTATCCGCATGGCTGTAACGGATCGTGCAGCCACGTCTCGATCCCTGAGTCAACAGATGGGGACGTTTGCAAGACAACAACCATCTGCACAAACATTTCGACGACGGTTGCAACAGCATGTACTATCAGCTCGGAGACCATCTAGGCACTACAGTCTGGAACCGCGTGACCGCTACGGTCGCAGGTTCGAATCCTGCCTCGGGCATGGATGCGTGTTATGTCCTTAGGTTATTAGGTTTAAGTAGTTCTAGGTTCTAGGGAACTGATAACCTCAGAAGTTAAGTCCCATAGTGTTCAGAGCCATTTGAACCAACAGACAGGAGCGCCTGCGATGGTGTATTCAACGACGAACCTGGGTGCACGACTGGCAAAACGTCATTTTTTCGGATGAATCCAGGTTCTGTTTACAGCATCATAATGGTCGCATCCGTGTTTGGCGACATCGCGGTGAACGCATATTGGAATCGCGTATTGGTCATCGCCATACTGGCGTATCACCCGGCGTGATGGTATGGGGTGCCTTTGGTTACACGTTTCGGTCACCTCTTGCTCGGACTGACGGCACTTTGAACAGTGGACGTTACATTCCAGATGTGTTACGACCCGTGGTTCTACTTAATTCGATCCCTGCGAAACCCTACATTTCAGCAGGTTAATGCACGACCGCATGTTGCAGGTCCTGTACGGCCTTTCTGGATACAGAAAATGTTTCACTGCTGCCCTGGCCAACACATTCTCCAGATCTCTCACCAACTGAAAACGTCTGGTCAATGGCGGCCGAGCAACTTGCTCGTCACATTACGCCAGTCACTACTCTTGATGATCTGTGGTATCGTGTACCTGTACACGCCATCCAAGCTCTGTTTGACTCAATGCCCAGAAGTATTACGGCCAGAGGTAATTGTTCTGGGTACTGATTTCTCAGGATCTATGCACCCGCATTGCGTGAAAATGCAATCACATGTCAGTTCTAGTATAATATATTTGTCCAATGAATACCCGTTTATCATCTGAATTTCTTCTTAGTGTATCAATTTTAATGGCCAGTAGTGTACCATTTCCTTCCTTAGAGAGACAAAGTCTGCGATCTTTAGATAACGTTAATCACTGAAAGGTAGTGGAGAAATGTGACAGAAAACGAAAGTAAACAGAAGTAAGACCGGAGTCTTCAAGCGGTAACTTCCCACTTGATGTAATGCTCTCTGATACCCACTCACTCTCATTTTCTAACCCCCCACCCGTCTCTCTCTCTCTCTCTCTCACTCTCTCTCTCTCTCTCTCTCCCTCTCTTGGTTAGCCACTGAAACAACTCTTGCACAGATCACAATTAAATGGAAACAGTGTGTTTTCTATCTAAAACCACACGTTTTTACCAGCACATTTACGGTCTGACATCCGCACTGCACCTTCAACGCACATCAAGGAAATTTAACTTCCAAATGATATATTGTGTGATCGATGTAAGTGTAATAGTAGGGAAAATAAGGATTCCTATTAGGTAATCGGGAAGACTAAGTCTAAGCATGGTGTAGAAATCCTGATTGCTGTAGGTTTCCTCTGGTTCATTCAAATCACTCTAATCGAAAATCCTCGTATAAAAAATTTCCTGACAGATTAAAACTGTGTACCGGACCGAGACTCTACGAACTTAGCAACTAACTCGTCACAGCTTTACTTTAGACAGCACCTCGTCTCCTACCTTCCAAACTTCACAGAATTTCTCCTGCTAAAGTTGCAAAACCAGCACTCCTGGAATTAAGGATACTGCGGAGACATGGCTTAGCCACAGCCTGGGGGGTGTTTCCAGAATGAAATTTTCAATCGGCAGCGGAGTGTGCGCTCATCTGAAACTTCCTACAACTTAATTAAATTAATTATTGCCGATGGAAAGTGGCATTACGTATTAGTTCACCCATACCTGCTAAAGTGAAACAGCAGTCAACTGCCTACACCCCGCTTTCCACAAAGCTTTAAAAAAAATCGTGTAACTCTGCGATATGAGGAAATATGTTATATCCATACTAACACCGCTAGTTGACTAGATGTCATTTAAAGTTTCGTGGAGAAGACGAAAGATAAAATAATAATGTCTGTTTCTAACTGCTGATAGGTAAAATGTATAGATATTAAGACTCAGAAGAGAAGGAGAATATGGTACTTTACGAAAAACGAAAAGCCTATAACACAAAATTAACACATGTAAACGACAAACTTGGAGTTTCTCGTCTCTACACTAGGCAATGTCACAGCTACCATGTGTAACGTATAGAAAGGAAGCTACCTCGCGAGAAGAAATTAAGAGAAAGACTTGTGTTAAAGCCATATTAAAAAAAGTAAGAGGTTCGGATCAGGATAATACGTTACCAAACTACGAAAAAAGCAACTGATGATACGTACTAATGGTGAAACGTCAAGCCTTACATAGTAAAGGCACTGTCATTACAAACTAACACTCTGACTTGCGGTGGAGAGCGCAAAAATGCTTGCTGTGTAGAAATTACTTTACTGCGTTATCACACACAAGAAAAGACACACATACATTAAAATACAAAAACAGTTCATACAGTGGGAAGTGTATTATTTCTTCTAATGGTAGAGCCGAAGTTGAATAAAGCAGGCAGGGAGACGGGGGGACACAGAACGAGAATATTTAAGGCGTCGGTTATACACCGGCCACTGGAAGTGGGGTTAGTAAGGTCAAGTGCCAAACAAGACCTCAAGTTGGACAGAGGTCGCTGACACACCGCTCCGATGGGACTTCTTTCTAGGAGAATGCATTTGAGTGTCTGCGTTAGGCGTGTGACAAATCTCTGGCGCGTATATAATGAACAGTTAATTGACAAATGGTTAAATGGAAACTATAGACTCGTTGAAAGTATGGAATTCTAATTCAGTAGTGTCAGTGGACTGCAGCGACGAACAACTGAATTAGAGAGAGCTGCCATGTTTCAGAATGATCTTTTCCACCACCTCGTCTCAAGAACGTCACGACAGTGTTTTCTGGATGAGTGATAATCGAGCAAATAATGAGTAAGGCACCTGGCCGGACAGCAGAGTGTGTTAACCCGCCGCTACCGTGACACTGGAGGAAGAGCCTGATCCGGACTGAATGCGCGTCTCTGATTAACGACGATGGCTGGTGAGCTATCGTCCGTCGCGCGTTTTTTCTATAATGGTCTACTGAAAGATCGAGCGAATCTCACTGTTGTTCACTAGAATGCTAAACAAATAATCACACCCTGGCTTCCGAAACACAGTCAGGGTAATTAGATTACCATTTCGCGAACGTACGGGAATTTGTCTCGCCTTCGGGATCTCATATCTTCAGCCCTGTTGATTACGTAAAGGGGCTGGCAAGATCTGGGGGGGGGGAGGGGCGCGGGGGGGGGGGGGGGGGGGAAGGAAACTATAAATCATCAACCGTTGTTGCTGTAGGATCGCTAACAGAAGTTAGATGCCAATGAATCAAATACCAGAAGCGGACTACAAGTTAGGTGAACATGCAGGTTAAAGCACAGTTTTATGCATCATTCTTAGCAGAAGACTTGCACTGCACATTCATCCCAATATGTATCCGAGGACAGTAATAAACTTAAATCGAACAGCTACATATTCGATTTAAATTAAAGAAAATGACTAAATCATTTGAAGGGAGGATAAAGGACTTCACCTTTGTTGATGCTGTTGCTCAGAAAATTTTGAATGGTTTTCCCAAATTCAGTTTCCCAAGTCACCGGTGAACACTGGGCAGGTGTTGAAGCCTTTCTCCTAATTATTGTAGATCTGAGGGGAAACGCAGTTTCTATGAAACACTGCAGAAATTCCCCATCTGTTAGGAAAGAAGCACACATGAATACCAAATGTGGAGTCCCTCCAAGCTATATCGTATCTGTAGAGCGTGTCTTTACAAAATCCCCAATCCCTAAAGCAGTCAGGCAGCTCAAGGAACGGAATTACATCGCGTGGCGGTACGTCAAAGAAGAAACGCAGGGATTCCTGCGGAACACTTTCTCCGGACGCTGCTAGTGACAATGTAGATGATACTCGCTTTCGAAATGAAATGCATATTGCCTAAATTAACAATGTGGTTGTACTTCCTTTTACAGACGAGGAGAGATCCTCTGTCACCTACAAGATGAGGAAAGGAAATGCTTCAGGTCTTGACAACATATCATTAGACAGCTTGTAGCAAACAGCTCCACAGATAATATCTTCTTTAACACATATTCTTACTGTCTCACTATGACGTATTTCATAGATCTAAAAAACAACAAGAGCAGTAATTACTAAAAAACTGAAATGATGAAGACTCATTAAATCGGAAGAGCCATAGAATACTACAGCTGAAGTCCAGGAAAGGCTCCACTGTGACCGTTTTCAGGTGCATAGAGATTCACGGGCTACACACAGTTAGTTTAAACCTAGAAACTGAGACTCTATTGCTGACATATGATACATTAAAAGGAATGCGCGCTTGGTGTGTGGCACCGCTTGGAAATAATAGTGGCTGCGATTGTGGACATGGCAGACACCTTTGATAATCTGCAATTTTTATTCGGCTGAAATATTTCTAAACCCAGAAATGCCTTTATATTGTGCAAGGGACTGATGTAGTGGAAGGACTTTTGAGTGGCAAGCTGGTAGGTGAAGGTTATTAAACTCATTACTAAACACTGCCTACGGTGTTCTATCTGCTGGACGCTTTGTTGGAACTTAGTCGTCGAGCCCTTGCTAGCCAGTTTATATTGAGAGTATGTCTCAGACGATGTTATCTCATACGCAGACGACGTTCAGACAGATGTCTCTGAATATTCGAGGTGAAAGCTGGAGAAAAAAGAAAAATTTTTCTGTTTGATGCAGCAATGGTGTGAAAAGAATACTCAAAATCTGTCCATAAGACAACCTTTTTATTGATGAGGGATAGATTATCTCTAACTAGAAATCCTAACATCAAATAATAAGGAATTTCCATTCAGTGGAGTCAGATGTGCAGTTATTTAGGCTAATACTTGCAAGGAAAACGAAATTCTTCAGCTCACCGCAATGGAATCACTCAAAAGGTAGCTCGAGTTGACACTATGACCCACAAATTACTATTACGAGCAGTGGGGCCATACCATGGTGCCATCTTTACAGTCACTGCCGGATTCACAGCAAGCAGTGGGGCCATCTGTTGCACTACCACTGTGAGAAAGCATATGACGTATACAGAAAGGGATACTTTAAGATTAAAATTAACATCTAGTAAAACACCAGTAGAAGCACCGTTTGCTATTTCAGGTTGTGGGTTGCACGGTATTGGTAGCGGAAACGGGACATTGGGAAGATGAGGCAGATCACTGGCGACCAGATCTACGAACAAAATTCAGTTCAGTTCCTAGAGAACCAGAACAACACAAAGGAACTGGGACAATAAAGACACTGACGGTCGTTATACGGTTTGCTCCCAGACAGTGGCCAAAGAAATAAAGTAGAGGCATGATACATTTCATGAACTCACCTGTCGTAACAAAATCCGCAAAAACAATTGGACAGATATGAATGTGTGTAGGTCGGTGTATGTTGTGTGGTGTTAATGTGTCCTCTAAATTCTGATATTAGAGACAACAACGCTGTAACAGTTCGCCTTCACTATACAATAGGAAACTGATTTCTGGACAGCTATAACATTTCCAATCAAATATCCCAAAGGGAACTGTTGAGGTTCGGGACACAAAGGAATATAAGTAGCTGATGGGTCAAGCACTTCTTAGGTGTCCTCGCATTTTCAGACACTGATGACGGGTATTGTCACCTAATACACTGAAGCGCCAAAGGAACTGCTATAGGCATGTATATTCAAATATAGAAATATGTGAACAGGCAGAATACGGCGCTGCGACCTGCAATGCCTATATAAGACAACAAGTGTCTGGCGCAGTTGTCATATCTACTACAATGGAAGGTAATCAAGATATAAGTTTAAAATGGTTCAAATGGCTCTGAGCACTATGGGACTGAACATCTGAGGTCATCAGTCCCCTAGAACTTAGAACTAATTAAACCTAACCAACCTAAGGACATCACACACATCCATGCCCGAGGCAGGATTCGAACCTGCGACCGTAGCAGTCGCGCGGTTCCGGACTGAAGCGCCTAGAACCGCTCGGCCACCGCGGCCGGTAAGATTTAAGTGACTTTGAACGTGGTGTTAGCCGGCGCACGAGCGATGGGACACAGCATGTTGTAGAACAAGTAGCCATGTAATACGGCGTAAGAAGAACGGTCGTTAAGAGATCCTAACAGAGAGACCGGAGGCGAGTGTCACACCTTGTCAATAACAGTCGGTCTCCATCCCGACAAGAAGTGTTGCTGTCAATGGATACAGGTCCGTCTCAGCCAGTTTCCGAGCTAACATTGTTAAGAAAACCGCATGCAATGGACATTCGGGGTCGGGTATTTTACAGAAAGAAGGTTGTTCCAAAATAGCTCTCCACACGAGTGACATCATTTGGCGCCCATTACCTTCTTATGCGACAGTTTTTTTCCGAATTGGTACTTATGTAAAACTCGAAAGAAAGACTTAAATCAAATCGGTATGAATTAATCTCCATCAGAAAATGAAATATTAATCAGTACCAGTGAATACCAACACTTAAAAGGTCAATGATGTTTAGGGCATTCGACGCCCCGCATACTGTCTACCACGCAACCACAATATTGGCTGTTAATGGCAATAGCGGGTTCAAATGGCTCTGAGCACTATGGGACTTAACAGCTGTGGTCATCAGTCCCCTAGAACTTAGAACTACTTAAACCTAACTAACCTAAGGACATCACACACATCCATGCCCGCAGGATTCGAACCTGCGACCGTAGCAGTCGCGCGGTTCCGGACTGCGCGCCTAGAACCGCGAGACCACCGCGGCCGGCGGCAATAGCGGGCGGGACTGCATGTATCCAATGGTGAGCACAGCATGAGGCTACGGAACGTTGTTGAACCGTTTAGTCGACGAGTAACTCACAACAACGCTACTGGTATTGATACGAAGCAGAGCAGTGGCAGCGATAAACAAAGCAAACAAACGCTTCCAATGGCCTAAGCACTATGGGACTTACTACTCAAACCTAACTATTAAGGACATCACACACATCCATGCCCGAGGGAGGATTCGAACGTGCAACCATAGCAGCATCGCGGCTCCAGACTGAAACGCCTAGAACCGCTCGGCCACCGCGGCCGGCACAAAGCAAACATTGCGTTATATCTACAACAACAGTTGCCGAAGTTGACATTTCGTCAGAAAGGAACCCAAGGAATTTCATACAGAGAAAGAAGTGCCAGTTGAAATACAGGGTGATTCAAAAAGAATACCACAACTTTAGGAATTTAAAACTCTGCAACGACAAAAGGCAGAGCTAAACACTAATTGTCGGCGAATTAAGGGAGCTATAAAGTTTCATTTAGTTGTACATTTGTTCGCTTGAGGCGCTGTTGACTAGGCGTCAGCGTCAGTTGATGCTAAGATGGCGACCGCTCAACAGAAAGCTTTTTGTGTTATTGAGTACGGTAGAAGTGAATCGACGACAGTTGTTCAGCGTGCATTTCGAACGAAGTATGGTGTTAAACCTCCTGATAGGTGGTGTATTAAACGTTGGTATAAACAGTTTACAGAGAATGGGTGTCTGTGCGAAGGGAAAAGTTCTGGACGGCCGAGAACGAGTGAAGAAAATGTAGCACGCATCCAAAAAGCATTTGTTCGCAGCCCAGGAAAATCGACTCGCAGAGCTAGCAGAGAGCTGCAAAAATCCACAATCAACTGTATGGAGAGTCCTACGAAAAAGGTTAGTTATGAAACCTGAACGTCAACTACCCGAGGCGATGGATCGGCCGCCAGGTAGCCCGTGACAGAGCACTTCATCACTGGCCTCCAAGAAGCCCTGATCTTACCCCCTGCGATTTTTTCTTATGGGGGTATGTTAAGGATATGGTGTTCCGGCCACCTCTCCCAGCCACCATTGATGATTTGAAACGAGAAATAACAGCAGCTATCCAAACTGTTACGCCTGATATACTACAGAGAGTGTGGAACGAGTTGGAGTATCGGGTTGATATTGCTCGTGTGTCTGGAGGGGGCCATATTGAACATCTATGAACTTGTTTTTGAGTGAAAAAAAACCTTTTTAAATACTCTTTGTAATGATGTATAACAGAAGGTTATATTATGTTTCTTTCATTAAATACACATTTTTAAAGTTGTGGTATTGTTTTTGAATCACCCTGTACAAGCGTTTGTGGAATATGAGTCAGTGGAATGTGTGTTGTGGTATATGCTGGACTGCGCAGACAATGTATATAAGGAGTACTGTGATGGAGATAGGTGCTTAACAAGTGAAAATGATATTAAAACAGATGTTGAGCCAAGCATTACATCATCCTTGTCGGACAGGGAGCCACAAATCCAGTCTCCAGTGCAACGTAGTAAAGGACAGTCGTCGTCCAAGGAGCGGGTGCTAAGCAGTTACCTACCTGGAAGATCATTCGCAGCATAGCACAAAAACAGTTATGAACATATCTGAATTAAGTCCGCAGCAACATGACCGTGTAGTGAATAAGAAAAACTACATAAATTCAAGGGAGTACAAGGCGTACTTTTTATAAAAACTGGTATTTGTGCGTTTCAAAAATGCTCGATACAATTAACAGGACGTGCCTAATAGTGACCTATTACGTTATGCACATCAAACTGCGCCTGACATAGATTACAGTCATTTCAAGGGAAGCAGTGGATTGTCGCATAACTTCAGACAGTATTACAGAACTGGAAGACGTAAGATGATGAAATTTCGAACAAAGCATCAACTTGACGATGCCAGCGAACTGCATAATCGGCCCGAAAATTTGATACAAACTTATTCCACCATTCAGTAAGGAATTTATAGAACTCCGACAATAGGGATTTGAAGAGGAAATGCATGTGAAAGGCACCGTGGAAATTAGAGGTACCAAGAGAGTTGTCTCAAGATCAACATCAGTGCCTTAACGCATTCGTATACCATTATGTCAACTGTTAATCTGGATGGCAAATTGGTTGGAAAGCTATTTGTTGTGCTGCGATAAGTTGGAGATACTCTTCCCCGTACGATTCTTTCTCGTGTGTGTGGTCTTGCAGGGCAGTAGGGTGTATTTACCTCACAGCCAGCAAGAGTGGGAAAATAGTCGTAAAAGAACTAAAGCTATGGTATGAGCAGTGCTTTTGGCCAATAGCTGGTCAAACTAACTTCCATTTGCTTGATTCCTGGTCTGCGTATAAAAATTTTACTCCTTCAGAGCAAAATATCCCTCCTGAAAAATGTGTAACATTGCAGTTCATACCACCTGGAACCACTGTACAAATTCAGCCTCTGGATGTTTTTTTCTTTTTTTATTTCGTGCCACTACTGTACAGCTACAATATTGATGACAAACAGCTGGATACATCGTCTGCCGTAAAATATTTAGGTGTAACTATCCAGAGCGAGCTTAAGTGGAATGACCATATAAAACAGATAGTGGGAAAAGCAGGTACCAAACTAAGATTCACCGGAAGAATCTTAAGGAAATGTAACTCACCCATGAAAGAAGTGGCTTATAAGGCGCTTGTTCGCCCGATTCTTGAGTACTGTTCATCTATCTGGAATCCCTATCAGGTAGGACTGATAGAGGAGACACAGAAGATCCAACGAAGAGCGGCGCGTTTAGTCACTGGATCGTCTAGCTGGCGAGAGAGCGTTACGGCGATGCTAAACAAACTCCACAGACAGACGTTACAAGAGAAGCGTTGTGCGTCAGGGAGAGATTTACTATTGAAATTTCGGGACAGCTCTTTTCAGGAGAAGTCGGACAACATATTACTTCCCCCTCCCCTCCACCCCCCCCCCCCCCCCCCCCCCATACATCTCGCGTGTTGACCACGAGGAGAAAATTCGAGAAATTAGGGCCAATACGAAGGCTTACCGACAATCGTTATTCCCGCGCACTATTCTCGAGTGTAACAGGGTTGGCGGGATCAGATAGAGGTACCGAAAGTACCCTCCGCCACACACCATTAGGTGGCTTGCGGAGTATGATGTAGATGTTGATGTACGCTTAAAGGGTAGCCAGTCTCATGATAAACTCCACGACAGACTGGCTTCGCTTTCGGCTACATGCCATCACATTCCATCAGTTCTCATCATCCTGTTATACTGATATGATTCTATATGCAATCCTTAAGAGTGGATAGCTAGCTGAACGTCCAGAACGGTTTGCAATTCTCGAGAATTTCGCCTTCGATCTTGATGGTGCGAACCTTTGTGATCACTATGGCGTGCCATTTCTCATTCGTTGTTCAAGGTGCAAGTTAATGGATTGTTTTAAACATCTGTTGAATGTCGACAATGTCCATTTTGTGAGCTGTAATGCACACATCCCACAGAAGATTGGTCTCTGCACCTCCCGGACACTCATTTTCTGCCCTGGTGCACATGGTGAGTCATTACCAGCTATTTTTCCTGTAACAATTAACAAAACACTTTCAAACGAGCCTTACTAAAGACTGAACTTGTGATGTCACACTCAAGGGGTTCCCTGTTAGATTACAATTTTCAATGGTTGAACTGGGTGTACATCTAGTTCAGAAGCCACTATGAAAGCAGGCCGCACATCGCTGTGGATAAGGGGACTCGCCATAGTGGTCATAAAACCGGCGGAGAACCAGCCCCCAGCAGAAGCACCACACTATTCAGTCGGGTCAGACTGTGCTTTGAAGAAAAGTCGCCTTGGTGCCAACCGACCAGTCATAATGTAATGTCTCTAGGATGGGGGGGTGGGGAGGGGTGGGGGGCAACAGACTATTTTTCGCGAACAGTGTGTGGTCGCGGGATGCGTGCAGTTTTTGGCAGAGTCCTGGAAGACCTGCTGTTGTGGGAAGCACCAAAGAGAGACTTCACCGGAAAACATGGGATGATAAGATAATATACACTCCTGGAAATTGCTTGTGTGTCCGCTGTGCAGTGCGTGTGATCATTGCTTGTACAGCCCTCTCGCAGTGTCCGGAGCAAGTATGGTGGGTCTGACACATCGGTGTCAATGTGTTCTTTTTTCCATTTCCAGGAGTGTATATTGCTGATCGACATTAGCTCATTCTGAGAGGCCGAACACGGCGCGGATGGTTGATGTACGGTGCGACACGCTACGAGAGGATACACAAATACGTTATCGGCGGCACTGCTCAATTTTAAGTACATCATTACCCAGTTTCATCTGAATCTCTTCCATATTTCATCAATTTACTCTTTTAGCATTTCTAGCAACCCTCGAACTTCCATAATAACAGTGCCTCTCACATGCAGAACTACCCACAAGACAGTATAAAAATTCCGTGTCCCGTGCTCGACTCTGCAAACGCGCTGCCCGCAAAGATACTCCGCAACTAAGCCAGCGATATGACAATACGCTTACAGGTCTTCCAACGACTTGTTGAGCCCATACCACGTTGAGTTGCTGTACTACGCTGGGCAAAAGAAGGTGCGACATGATATGAGGAGGTATTCAATGACATTTGTCACCTCAGTGGAAACCAGCTCTTCAATAGGCTAAACACAGAAACTTGACAGTAGGTAACTGGAGGGGTGGTGTGCGATCCGACAATTTCCGCTGCTGCCAATGAGGTGTTTACCCACAGTGTGAGGACAGTGTAGTGCACGTCAGAGCTGGTTCTGTAATGCTTTAAGGGAGTTTTTGTACAATGACAAGAACCCAGTCACTCAGGTTACAACGAGCGTGAACGAAGATTTTTATTTTGACATCACCTGTGACCAAGTGTTATACTTTCTGCTGCATCTTTATGAGTATGCTATGGACACTCCCGTCGTCCAAGATGACAGCTGAGTGTGAAGGGCTGCTCCTGTAAACTGAAGGGTAGGCCGAATGTAGTAAGTGAGTAGGAGCAGGAAAAGGTGAAAGTCTCTCGGTACTTCTCTTAGAAATGGTTTTACTATATCACAATATTAACTGAATACATAGTAACCTGTATACCTAACTTTGCACTGAGGAGCACGTAGATGCGAAGCCTTACACCCGTCGTAAGCAGTGCAAAGTCTCTATATGAAGCGAAACTGAAGCGAAGTGTCCCGGCCGTCTGCTTTTGATCAAATGGGTGGAATCTGCAGCGGCGCCCGTAGAGCTGAACAACGCCTGCTAGAGGGCGCTCTGTCGTCGGTGTCGGTGTCGTAGTGCCAACCTATGAACTTGCGCCTACGCCGTGGCATCGTAGCTATCGATACCACAGCTCCCTTTTCGGTTTGTGAATAGGTAACGTGGATCGAGTTAACGTCTTTCAAACGCAATGGACGCTGTATTGCAGTTTGGTCTTTGTGTGGCAGAACTGCATAACTACTGTAATTTGAGGCACGTGTTACCAGAGGTAGGATTTTCCCTGGGGAAAATGTGACGAGACAAGGAGCTTAACGAACCTTATGTTTTAGGCTTCTGAAGGTTTTGTCCCAGTTTACGGACCATGTCGACACCACGTCTTTCTTCGGCAATGTGTTTAATGATTTAAAGCTCTGGATTACGTTTCAGATGAGGTGACCATAGTATTAACTAATCCTAAGAACGCTTTCAGTTCTTTAAAATTCTGGGGACGTAGCATCTCGTCTGTTGCTTTCATATACTGTTTCGTGGTTAGCACTCTGTTCTTCGGAAAAGCAAACCATAGGAATTGGACTGATTCTTTAAAATTCATCACTTTTTAAGGTTTCACGCCAATTCGGCCGTTTGTATTCTCAGTATGCTGTCACATATTTGTGCCCATGTCAATTAAGGCGTTGAGATAATGTGATGAAATGCTGCTGATTAATTCTTTTGAAAATCTCTGAAAAAATCAAAATGTCGATGTGGATATTTGTCGAGGCCAGAAGGATTGTTCAACACTAGGAACTTTTGAGATACTTCGTCTAAGGGTAACTGGAGATATCCGTGCGATAGTTCTAACCTAGCTACACATTTACTACCATACCTTGGAATTAACAGCTTTAAAGTCACCACACAAGCAGATAGACACGATGTATTTCCTTACCACAACCTATGGAGAAGTCCAAGAACGTCTATGAAAGGCACCATTATGTTTTGCTACTTCCGGAAGGCGTTCGATACAGTTCCGCACTGTCGCCTGATAAACAAAGTATGAGCCTACGGAATATCAGACCAGCTGTGTGGCTGGATTGAAGAGTTTTTAGCAAACGGAACACAGCATGTTGTTATCAATGGAGAGACGTCTACAGACGTTAAAGTAACCTCTGGCGTGCCACAGGGGTGTGTTATGGGACCATTGCTTTTCACAATATATATAAATGACCTAGTAGATAGTGTCGGAAGTTCCATGCAGCTTTTCGCGGATGATGCTGTAGTATACAGAGAAGTTGCAGCATTAGAAAATTGTAGCGAAATGCAGGAAGATCTGCAGCGGATAGGCACTTGGTGCAGGGAGTGGCAACTGTCCCTTAACATAGACAAATGTAATGTATTGCGAATACATAGAAAGAAGGATCCTTTATTGTATGATTATATGATAGCGGAACAAACACTGGTAGCAGTTACTTCTGTAAAATATCTGGGAGTATGCGTGCGGAACGATTTGAAGTGGAATGATCATATAAAATTAATTGTTGGTAAGGCGGGTACCAGGTTGAGATTCATTGGGAGAGTGCTTAGAAAATGTAGTCCATCAACAAAGGAGGTGGCTTACAAAACTCTCGTTCGACCTATACTTGAGTATTGCTCATCAGTGTGGGATCCGTACCAGATCGGTTTGACGGAGGAGATAGAGAAGATCCAAAGAAGAGCGGCGCGTTTCGTCACAGGGTTATTTGGTAACCGTGATAGCGTTACGGAGATGTTTAATAAACTCAAGTGGCAGACTCTGCAAGAGAGGCGCTCTGCATCGCGGTGTAGATTGCTCGCCAGGTTTCGAGAGGGTGCGTTTGTGGATGAGGTATCGAATATATTGCTTCCCCCTACTTATACCTCCCGAGGAGATCACGAATGTACAATTAGAGAGATTAGAGCGCGCACGGAGGCTTTCAGACAGTCGTTCTTCCCGCGAACCATACGCGACTGGAACAGGAAAGGGAGGTAATGACAGTGGCACGTAAAATGCCCTCCGCCACACACCTTTGGGTGGCTTGCGGAGTATAAATGTAGATGTAGAAATGTAGATGTAGATGTAGAACCGGCTAGAAAATATTAACAGATGCTGTGGAGAGCTTGTAACTATTCCACATAGTTATTATCTTATTTAAATGTTTACATTTCCGTGCCTTTGCTTTTTTAGATCTGTAAACACTGTTTCCCCATACTCCGCACTGAAAAAAATGCATCTCTAAAAACGCTCGGTGGACCAGTTGTTAACACACTCGACACTCATTCGGGAGAACGACGGCTCAAACCCGCGTCCGGCCATCTTGATTTAGGTGCAAATGGTGCAAATGGCTC
Organism: Schistocerca serialis cubense; assembly: GCF_023864345.2. Classification (NCBI taxonomy): domain Eukaryota; kingdom Metazoa; phylum Arthropoda; class Insecta; order Orthoptera; family Acrididae; genus Schistocerca; species Schistocerca serialis. Next base: position 236,680,968 of record NC_064640.1, read on the forward strand.
TGAGCACTATGGGACTTAACATCTGAGGTCATCAGCCCCCTAGAACTTACAACTACTTAAACCTAACTAACCCAAGGACGTCACACACATCCATGCTCGAGGCAGGATTCGAGCCTGCGACCGTTGCGGCCGGCCGCGGTGGCCGTGCGGTTCTAGGCGCTTCAGTCCGGAGCCGCACTGCTGCTACGGTTGCAGGTTCGAATCCTGCCTCGGGCATGGGTCTGTGTGATGTCCTTAGGTTAGTTAGGTTTAAGTAGTTCTAAGTTCTAGGGGACTGATGACCTCAGATGTTAAGTCCCATAGTGCTCAGAGCCATTTGAACCATTTTTTTGCGACCGTTGCGGTCGCGCAGTTCCAGACTGAGGCGCCTAGAACCGCTCGGCCACACTGGTCGGCCCCTGATTTAGGTTTTTCGTGAATTCCCTAAATCGTTTCAGGTAAATGCCGGCATGGTTCCTTTGAAAGGGCACGGCCGATTTCCTTCTCATCCCTTCTCTAATACGATGGGACCGACGACCTCGCTGTTTGGTCATATTCCTCAAATCAACCAATCAATCTAAAACTGCTCTGCAAACGTGTTTTTGACAACAGTGAAAGACATGAGGATAATCTAGCTACTTTCTTTTGTGAGAGTGAGTGACAATGAGGACGAATAATCTTAAAGCCTTATTCTCACCGGACACTGCCAGAGGGAAGTGCTTTCTTGCTGCTCGTCACATAAGTTCCGCAATCGGAGCTGGCTCGTCGTAAGAGAAAATTCAAGACACATACACTTATTTCGACTGACTTATATTCAGTTTGAAAACTCAAAACGCATGTTGTGTCTCGATAATTTGCATTGTTGCCCGTCAGACATGAATAATAAAGACCACTTTGAGTGAATGTGAAAGCATCAAGAACAAAATTAATGTTATTCATTGGAAAAAGACGGAAACAAATGCTCCGGGTGGTCATTCCCAGGCAACTCACCTGTAAATCTACATACCATGTATTTTGATAAAACCATCCAAGCCATCTGACGAATGTGAGAATTCTAAACAATTAACCGTGCTTTTCGAATAGAGGGAGACAGAGAGAGATAAAACCAAACTGCAGCTGTTTCTCCTGTGTCCTATAAACATTCAGTAGTCTAGAACATTCACTTTCGTCTTCTTTAATATCCTGCTTACTCTTACAGAAATGTCGGCACGTGCAAGAGCGAAAATGATATTTGTAGAAATGGTTCACGGGCGGGACGTAAGATGTTGTGAAATTACCTCAATATCTCATCGGCGCAGCTGATCGTTATCTGCAGGTGCCGCAAACACACTCCTGAACTGTGACTGAAGTCTCGTTTGCGTGGCATATGCAAGAGGCTTCTGTCACAGCTCAGAAGTGTTTTCGTCGCACTTGAGCTATCGATCAGTTACGCCGATGAAATATTGTATGAAATTCACAACATTCGACGTCTCGCCCGAGGACCATTTCTACAACTAGTCCGTTGGGAAAGCCTCAAGCAATCCAAGTTGATATTTGTACTAAAATTCCGTGAACAGGCCGAGAACGCCACGCAATTCCGATTAACGGACGAGTCGTGCTATGCCTACGGCCTCAGTAGACGTTAGTATGGAGATGCACGTAGTCATAACATTGTACATCTGCTTCAAGTAACACATCAGCTGTACTCATGACGCTGAGGTACATCGCTCTAGTACTCCCACAAAGGAAAACACGTATAAGACAAAAATCTTAGACGGATGCACTCCGCGGTAGTCAGACACGCTGACTGCTCGGCTGCAGAAGGGTCCACAATCATAATCATCGTCATCATCATCGTCATCATCATCATCATCTCATCATCATCATCATCAGTATTACTATTATTATTGTCGAACAAAGAGCAGGAGAGCGTCTCCGATGAGTGTACAGCCGACAGAGGCCTGCATTCTGTCTGTAAGCGACATGGTTCATGTTTCGTTGCCTACTATATAATTCGCTGGTTGGTTATAAAAGTTGTCACATAGAAGGAAAATACGAGTAATGCGAGTATACACGTAATTTACTCACCTTACACTGTCAGGGACGTTGTGACAGGAATTATTCACCAGGATTAAAATATCACTCTACACCCCGAATATACGCTGTAACTAACTTCAAACAGGTCATCACTTTGCGTCACGTAGTAAATCAAACATAGAGCGCTTACAAAGTAAATATCTGGATTAGAGTTAGGTCCAGTACACAGTTTTCATCTTTCAGGGAGTTCCATGAATTACTCTGATGGGAAAAGATCTCAACAGTAAAAAGTAATGTCCAGTAATGAAATTTCGGGAACAGATTAGTCTAGAAAACATATTTAAGTTGTTAACATTGCAAGATCACAGGTTAATTCAAACGAGAGAAGGCATTGCAAATGTGGAGTGATGGTACGTTAATAAACGATGTAATCGCCGGAATTTTTAATGCAAGCATGCAAATGTGCATGCATTGTGTTGTACAGCTGCCGGTAGTCAGTTTAAGGGATGGAGTTCCATGTCTGTTGAATTTGGTAGGTCAATACAGGGACGGTTAATGCTGTTTGTGGATGACGCTGGAGTTGCCGCCCGATACAGTCCCGTATGTTCTCGATTGGAGACACATCTGGTGATCTAACAGGCCAAGACATGTCGACACTCTGTAGAGCATGTTGGGCTAGAACAGCGGTTTGCGGGCGAGTGTTATCACATTGGAAAACACCCCCTGGAATACTGAGTGGCAGCACAGCAGGTCGAATCACCAGACTGACGTATGAATTTGAGATCAGGGAGCGTGGGATAACCACAAGAGTGCTCCTACTATGATACGAATTCGCAGCCCAGACCATAACTCCAGGTGTAGGTTCAGTGTACCTAGCACGCAGACAGGCTGGTTGCAGGCCCTCAACTGGCATCTTCAGTCTGGAACCGCGCGACCGCTACGGTCGCAGGTTCGAATCCTGCCTCGCGCATGGATGTGTATGATGTCCATAGGTTAGTTAGGTTTAATTAGTTCTAAGTTCTAGGGGACTGATGACCTCAGATGTTAAGTCGCATAGTGCTCAGAGCCATTTGAACCATTCAACTGGCCTCCTCCTAACCTTCACACGGCCATCAATGGCGCCAAGGCAGAACCAGTTCATCAGAATACACAACAGACCTTCACCATGCCCTCCAGTGAGCTCTCGCTTGACACCACCGGACTCACAAATGGCGATGGTTTGGGGTCAGTGGAATGCACGTTACTTGGCGTCTGGCACGGAGCTGTTCTTGAAGTAACCGATTTGTAACAGTTCGTTTGTCACTGTGGTGCCAACTGCTGCTCAAATTTCTGCTGAAGATGCAGTACGATGCGCCAGAAACATACGCCGAACACGACGGTCTTACCTCTCGGTAGTGCCACGTGGCTGTCCAGAGTACGGTCATCTTGCGATCGTACAATCTCGTGACTATCGCTGCCAGCCATCATATACAGTGGCTACATTCCCTCCAAGTCTTCCTGCAATATAACAGAAGGAACTTCCAGCTTCTCGTAGCCCTATTACATGACCTTTTTCAAACTCAGGTGTTGGTAATGGCGTCTTCGTCGCCTTAAAGGCATTCTTGACATCAACAAATCACCACGTCCAATCTCAGAGGTAACTAACGCTCACGACCGTTACGTGAATTCAAATCAAACCTGCTTTGCATCATCATAGTGGCGCTAGTAGTGTCACTCTTATGAGACAGGCACTAATACATACAGCTTTCGGATGTAGATACAGGCCTTTTTTCCTTCAGTGCACATATATAAAGAAATGGTGTATCATATTAATTTAAATTAGACGTCTAAATGCCGATCAAATCCTCGTTCAGCCTTCTTCATTTAGGTTTGTGTAGTGTCCTGAAATCACTTAATGCAACTGCTAGGCTAACCCGTTAAACATATCGCGGCTGCTTGCTTCCAGTATTTTTTGAGCATCAAGAAGTTTGCTTAGTGGTAGCTTATGATGGAAGCACTGTAAATGAGATCACCGAACAAAAAATAAGTCATCCTTTTAAAAGAGAGGGCTGGTCACTTTGGGGCACTGTAGATGGCGTAAGACGGGTAGTGGGCGGTAGTGTGACGCTCCACCGCTGACGTAAGTTATTATCAATGAAGTGGTGCGTTTGGGCCAGTGGGTTGTATGGACTCAGCGCAGTAAGATAGGTTGGTGTGGAGACGTGACAGTGACTGATATGAACTATATTCTTTGGACGTGTCTATGACCACACCGTGAATCAAGTTGCCCAATTTACTGGTGCACCATCGCGGACTATCCATCAAACAATGTGTGTACAAGGAATGGTGTAACAATCGCATCCATGTAAAGTGGCGTGAAAACAATTGTGGTTAGATCCTAAAAGCCAGAGACTGGAAACTAATATTACTGTTCGTTTCAAACACAACAGGAATTGCCGTGAATGCAGGTGTTCCTCAACCAGTTTCCGAGCGAATATTACGAATGGAACTGTATGTAATGGATACTTTACAGAAGTCTGTTTCTCACAGAGTGACATGAATGTGCACGTCATCAATGGACCAAGAAAAACTAAACAATTGCTAACAAGGGCGTGTAATATGGTCCGACAAAACCATTTTGCCTCTATACATGGAGGGACGGGCCAGTGAGACTTTTAGGCTGCGGTGTACGTAGGCTGTAGATCGGATGGAAGTAATTCCGTTATATTTTGAGGACGTTTTCCTTCCCATGACCTGGAACACGCATATTACCACGAACGTGAATCTGGATGCTTATTTCGTCACTCTTTGTGACCGAGCGCTGCCCTTTGTTTTACAACTTCTTGACGAGTATGCTGTGGACACTCCAGTCTTCCATGGTGAAAACATCCGTGTTTCAACAACACGACTATACCCTGTCGCACCTAGACTGGCCTATTAAATCACCCTGACTTAATCTCATAGAAAATCTCTGGCGTTATTTGGAACAGCAGACGAAGCATAAATATCAACATATTCGCAATTTGCTGTCTCTACAGTGACTTCCGGTAAATGTAACATACCTACAGAAATTTTTAGTGTGATTTTCGCCAAATTGAATCCATTCTCAAGGCTAGACTTTACACTGCTATGTGACCTGGACCTGCCAGTATTTTTTTTTTCTTTTTTTTCTGGTGTGCTTATGCAACTTGGCTTAACTGGACTCTTTGGGATGTCCTACCACACATTCTTGTGTGTGTTAAACATTATCTTATTTAGTTATTTGTGGCTAATAATGTGAGTAAAAGTTGAAACATTCCGACAATTTAAACTTCTTTCTTTCCTGACGATATTAACCGAATGAGATGGCGTAATGCTGAAGATAGTAGACTAGCATTCTATACGGGGCGTTCAAAAAGGACCGAGCTGGGGGCATAATTACGGAAACCAGAACCTGTATGTTAGAAGTATTGACTCTGGCTGTTGAGACACTTGTCCCACTGTGACACAAGGTGGTGAAAGGCTGTCTCATAAAATTTCCGGGGCTGCGATGTTAACCAGTTCGGCACGTACAGCTGGACATCGCCGTCCACACGAGTGCAGGAAAGGTTATGCTGCCGTTCTTCTTTGGCCAAGATTCACTTCCTGCAGCACGGGACGGCAGTGAATGCCCAGCGCTACTCGCAAACCTTGACCACCCTTAGCCAAGCGATCAAATTAAATTGACCAGGCCATCTCACCCTTAGGGTCATTCTGCTCCACGACAATGCAAAGCCTCATACTGTCAACACAGTCGCGGCACTCCTGCAGAAATTCATATGGGAGGTTCTCGGCCACCCTCTATATAGTCCAGACGTGTCTCCCTGTGATTACCCCATGTTTGGTCCCCTTAAAAAGGCTCTGAGGGGCAAACGATTCACCTCGGACGACGACATCCAGGTGTACGAGCGGAACTTCAAATGGTTCAAATGGCTCTGAGCACTATGGGACTTAACATGTGAGGTCATCAGTCCCCTAGACTTAGAACTACTTAAACCCAACTAACCTAAGGACATCACACACATTCATGCCCAAGGCAGGATTCGAACTTTCGACCGTAGCAGCAGCGCGGTAACGGACTGAAGCGCCTAGAACCGTTCGGCCACAGAGGAAATACGAGAGCATGCTGAAAAGCAATGCCTCCAAATTTTTTATGTGTAAAGTCTTAAAGCTTTTTAAATAAAACAAACGTTATTAACATTCTACATCTTTACTTCTTCATGTCTATATATTTGCAGTCCTCTGCCGCTAGATGACTTCGAATTGTAGCGTGTTACATTTCGGTTTGGAACGTAACTACGTCGGTGCGCGAGATAGCGTGCCGTAATCAAGTTTCGAATTGGAAGAGTTCGTCCACACATGGAGTATCCTCTCCTTCAGCATGACAATGCCAGACCACACAGGAGCACTGCGACAGCTGCAACAATCCGACGCCTTGGGTTCACTGTCATCCATCATCTTCCATCAGTCCCGACTTGGCCCCATGCGATTTTCATCTGAGTCCAAAACTTGAAGAATGCTTTCGAGGAACTCGCTTTGCCAGTGACGAAGCGTACAAGCAGAGGTGAGATTGTGGCGCCTTGAACAAAGCAAAATATCCTACACCGACAGTATCAACAAGCTGGTCTATCGTACGGAGAAATTTATTCGTGGCCAGGGTGCCTCTGTTGAGAAATGTCAATAAGATTCGTTTTATTTAAAAACGGTTAACAGTTTTCAAGTAAAAACTTAGGAGGAATTACTTTTCAGCACGCCATCCTAGTTTCACAGTATCGAAAGAGTTTTTAGTGCGCTATGAAATTTTTAGGAGTTACGTTTGCCATGTGCGAGCTGCCACATTATTCTCATAACTGTACTGTAATGTGAAAATGTGTAATTTATACACTACTTGACATTAAAACTGCTACACCACGTAGATGACGTGCTACAGACGCGAAATTTAACCGACAGGAAGAAGATGCTGTGATACGTAAATGATTAGCTTTTCAGAGCATTCACACAAGGTTGGTGCCGGTGGCGACACCTACAACGTGCTGACATGAGGAAAGTTTCCAACCGTTTTCTCATACGTTGTTGTGAGGCGTCGTGTAAGGAGGAGAAATGCGTACCATCACGTTTCCGACTTTCATAAAGGTCGGATTGTAGCCTATCGCGATTGCGGTTTATCGTATCGCGACATTGCTGCTCGCGTTGGTCAAGATACAATGACTGTTAGCAGAATATGGAATCGGTGGGCTCAGAAGAGTAATACTGAACGCCGTGCTGGATCCCAACGGCCTTGTATCACTAGCAGTCGCGATGACAGGCATCTTATCCGCATGGCTGTAACGGATCGTGCAGCCACGTATCGATCCCTGAGTCAACAGATGGGGACGTTTGCAAGACAACAACCATCTGCACGAACAGTTCGACGACGTTTGCAGCAGCATGGACTATCAACTCGGAGACCGTGGCTGCGGTTACCCTTGATGCTGCGTCACAGACAGGAGCGCCTGCGATGGTGTACTCAGTAACGAACCTGGATGCACGAATGGCAAAACATCATTTTTTCGGATGAATCCAGGTTCTGTTTACAGCATCATGATGGTCGCATCCGTGTTTGGCAACATCGCGGTGAACGCACATTGGAAACGTGTATTCGTCATCGCCATACTAGCGTATCAGCCGGCGTGATGGTATGGGGTGCCATTCGTTACACGTCTCGGTCACCTCTTGTTCGCATTGACGGCACTTTGAACAGTGGACGTTACATTTCAGATGTGTTACGACCCGTGGCTCTACCCTTCATTCGATCCCTGCGAAACCTTACATTTCAGCAGGATAATGCACGACAGCATGTTGCAGGTCGTGTACGGGCCTTTCTGGACACGGAAAATGTTCGACTGCTGCCCCGGCCAGCACATTCTGCAGATCTCTCACCAATTGAAAACTTCTGGTCAATGGTGGCCGAGCAACTGGCTCGTCGCAATACGCCAGTCACTACTCTTGATGAACCATGTTATCGTGTTGAAGCTGCATAGGCAGCTGTACCTGTACACGCCATCCAAGCTCTGTTTGACTCAATGCCCAGGCGTATCAAGGCCGTTATTACGCCAGAGGTGGTTGTTCTGGGTACTGATTTCTCAGGACCCATGCACCCAAATTGCGTGAAAATGTAATCACATGTCAGTTCTAGTATAATATATTTGTCCAAAGAATACCCGTTTATCATCTGCATTTCTTCTTGGTGTAGGAATTTTAACGGCCAGTAGTGTAATTAGTGATGTAGATAATGACGAATTTGGAAACAGCTTTTACTTACGGATTTCTTGTTGACGTGTTATGTAGAAAGTCAGATTATACATCATTTACACAATTCAGAGGCTACAGGACACAGAAACTGACATACATAAACGATCGCAAAGATATGTTACATATTGTGACAGTTATATTATATTACAGATCGACCACAGAGAATACATGATATTCTCTAATGTACAAGCCATTTTGCGTATATAATCTAAAACCATAATTTTCTTAGATATCAGCCACAAGGGTGTTTAGTTTTAAGTATTACTGTTTTATTATGCCTATTGTATACGTAGGAATAAATGTCCTTGTAGTTGTACAAACACTTAAGAAAATGCTGCCTGCACTAAGGAACAGCATAAATTGTCTGCAAAGCATCTTTAACATCGTGTCTCTTGACAATATGCAACATCTCTTTATAGCTTTTTGTTTTTACCGGGTAGTCAGAAACAATCTAAAGCTTGTAAGTGTCTTCTATGATAGGCTGTGCCGAGAAATAATTGTTGTGAAAAAAATTCGACACGTTGCGCCGTCCCCGAGTTCATTAGCATTGGAGATGGGCAATCAGGCAGACGTGCGAGCCAATTCAAGAGGCTCGCCATATACAATAATTGTCCGTTGTTCTCATGTTGTCGATGATACAGCAGGAAACAGCTCAGCCTCTGGGTCGGGTTCGATCCTTACTACCGTCCCATTTCCAATTTTTGTGCTGCTTTCTCGTTCAGTTTTAGAAGCCGGAAGGAAAATGTGTTTGGCTAAACCGTCTCTGGCGGGCGGCTTGAATTTTCGTGGCCTGATTGGCTAACTTCAACGCTAATTAACTCGGAAACGGCGCCGCAATACCATTAGAAGCTTTTCAGACTGTTTCTGACCATCCTGTGTCGGTGTGTTTTTAACCTGTACTATGGATGAACTGAAATATGTAAGTACTATATAAACAATCTGGACTTGTTAGTAACAGGCCATCAAGAAATGCGTAATCAGAAGCTGATTTCGAATTATCTGGTAGCTTTTTGAAAAGCTACATCAGTAATTATGAAATCCCGCCTGTTTACCTTACAGTAAAGTCAACAGAATAATTTAGCAACTCACACATCGAAATATCGTGCGTAAAAGTGTCATAGCATACGCACTCGATAATGGGAAACATTTCCCGAAACGCATCGTGCAGCAGCACTAAAAGTTCCTGTACAAGAAACAAAACCATTGCCTGTAGTCACAGACACTAAGCACCATTTCTTCTTCTTTCATCACGGTATAGGTCTTACGTACGTTCCATCTTCTTTTGCTTAGTCTGCCCAAGGGTCTTTTACTTGAAGGTCTGAAATTTAAGGTATGTTTTGGTAGCCTCGAACCACATTCTTCGTAGATGTTATAGTCAGCTTTGTCGATTAAACTTTATCTTATTTCTAGAATGTATCCAATGTCTTCGTTTCCTTGTCTATATAATCTTGCATAGCCCTTCACGTCTCTTAGAAATGTCATTTCTGCCGTTTCGATTCTTCTTTCTTGCTTTTTAGTACTTGCCCAAGATTCATTTGGAAATTACCACACAAAACTTTATTTTTGTGCCTTTCGTAACTTTATTCCTCCATGTTCTATTGACTGTTCCGCATTCGTTTAAGGGGGGTATGACGTCAAACGGGCCGACTTGGAGCAGGAGAGGCATCACAGGACATTTTAATTTCCAGTGTGTATAATTTTACAAATAAATTCATAAAACTTTGTCAGGAACACCAGGGAGGATTCAGGATTCACACTCATTGCAGTGGAAGTTCGAAAACATAACAAAATAATTTTTTTACGTGCGAAATGTCATCTTTTTTCACTTACTAATGGCTGCATTTGTTGCTATAGGTACACTTTTCTTCATAAGTTAGAGAGAGTCTTCGATTAATTTTCCACAGCATACATACCATACTCACAGGTGTATGAAACTCTAGAATTTATTTAATTTATGAAACAACGAATAAACTGTTATATTTTAAACTTCTTGTTTAGAAAAAACACAAATTTTATAGTTAATTACCTCAATTTTTACCACAATTTTTAATAGATTTGGAAAATTTTAGAGTTCCATACACCTTTAAGTATGGTTTGTATGCTGTGCAAAATTCATCGAAGAATCTCTCTTACTTATGATGAAAAGTGTGCCTATAGCAACAAATACTGCCATAAGTAAGTGAAAAAAATGATGAAATTTCACATGTAAAAAAAATCATTTCGTTATGTTTTCGAACTTCCACTCCTATAAGTGTGAATTCTGAATCCTTCCTGATCATGCTGACAAAGTTTTATAAATTTATTTGTAAAAGAATAGACAATGGAAATTAAAATGTCCTGTGGTGCCTCTCCTGCTCCAAGTCGGCCCGTTTGTCGTCCTACCCCCCTTAATACCTCTGCCGTCTGTTGTCAACCTAGAGTTCATTCAGATAGCTTATAATATTACCAGGTAACTAAAGAGACGAACAAGTGCCATTGACCGAGCGAGGTAGCGCAGTGGTTAGACACTGGACTCGCATTCGGGAGGACGACGGTTCAATCCCGCGTCCGGCCATCCTGATTTATGTTTTCCGTGATTTCCCTAAATCTCTCCAGGCAAATGCCGGGATGGTTCCTTTCAAAGGGCACGGCCGTCTTCCTTCCCCGTCCTTCCCTAATCCGATGAGACCGATGACCTCGATGTCTGGCCTCCTTCACCAAAACAACCAACCAACCAAGTGCCATTGTTTTGTTTCCTATTATGATATTAGTTCTCAGCGATTTCGTCCCTTTGAAAAACATCACTTTTGTTTTTGTAATGGATATTTTAATATTACGTTGTTTAGAAATTTAGTGAAGTATGTAGATGGATGTATTTGCAACGAAGTTTCGCTATCCTGTACGATTGCAAGGTCGTCTGCAGAAAGCACTGTATTTGCAATTTCCCATGTGATAATTCTGGTATCGACAGCTAAGATTCCACGGCGTAGGTGCAAGTTCTTAGGTTGGCACTACGACAGACACCGACGACAGCGCCCTCTAGCCGCTCCAGATTCAGCCCATTTGATCAAGAGCAGACGGCCTAGACACTTCGCTTCATATAGAGACTTTGCTCTACTTACGACTGGTCTAAGGCTTCGCAACTACGTACAAAGTTATGTATGCCTCTGTATATATTCATGCACCAGTAAACCACTTTCACTTACTTGCAGTATCGACGTGTTGTACCTCACCTGCTCCTACTCACTTCCTTCAGTCGGCCAACCTTTCAGTTTTCAGGAGCAGACCCACGCACCGTCTTCCAGGCGGATACAAAAATAATCTTTCTCCAGGATCTATTTAACGAACTTCGATTCCGTAACGAACCGTTGGGCACAGCGGCTGCAGATTAAGGAAGGATAGGAACAGCAATCAGTGGCAATCCCACTGGTGTTTTATTATTGTTGCATATACAGATTTCAGCTATAGCCATCGTCAGTGCTAAAATACAAGGAAATTGATTTCTGTGTCCCTATCCTTCCTGGATCAATTTGTTGTTTCCATGTCTAAATCATTTCGTCAATGTATATGTTATAAAGTGTGAGTGCTAAACGACGACCTTCTCGGGTCCCCTGGCTTATACACATGTTTTCTGATACAGCGTGATTAGTCTCTAGTATTTTGGGGCCATTTCATTGCGGATAAAAAAGTTCAACAATCAAAGTGAGGGTCATTCTCTATCCCGGTTTCTTTTAGAATCGCAGACAACTATCCAACCACGCTACTGGCCATTAAGATTGCTACATCAAGAGAAACGCAGATGATAAACCGGTATTCATTGGACAAATATATTATACGAGAACTGACATGTGATTACATTTTTACGCAATTTGGGTGCATAGATCCTGAGAAATCAGTACCCAAAACAACCACCTCTGGCCGTAATAATGGCCTTGATACGCCTGGGCATTGAGTCAAACAGAGCTTGAATGGCGTGTACAGGTACAGCTGCCCACGCAGCTTCAACACGATACCACAGTTCATCACGAGTAGTGACTGGCGTATTGAGCGAGCCAGTTGCTCGGCCACCATTGACCAGACATTTTCAATTGGTGAGAGATCTGCAGAATGTGGTGGCCAGGGCAGCAGTCGAACATTTTCTGTATCCAGAAAGACCCGAACAGGACCTCCAACAAGCGGTCGTGCATTATCCTGCTGAAATGAAGGGTTTCGCAGGGATCGAATGAATGGTAGAGTCACGGATCGTAACACATCTGAAATGTAGCGTCCAGTGTTCAAAGTGCCGTCAATGCGAACAAGAGGTGACCGAGACGTATAACCAATGGCACCCCATACCATCACGCCGGGTGATACGCCAGTATGGTAGTGACGAATACACGCTTCCAATGTGCGTTCACCACGATGTCGCCAAACACGGATGCGACCATCATGATGCTGTAAACAGAACCTGGATTCACCCGAAAAAATGACGTTTTGCCATTCGTGCACCGAGGTTCATCGTCGAGTACAACAACGCAGGCGCTCCTGTCTGTGATGCAGCGTCAGGGGTAACCGCAGGCATAGTCTCCGAGCTGATAGTCCATGCTGCTGCAAACGTCGTCGAACTGTTCGTGCAAATGGTTGTTGTCTTGCAAACGTCCCAACCTGTCGACTCAGGGATCGAGATGTGGCTGCACGATCCGTTACAGCCATACGGATAAGATGCCTGTCATCTCGACTGCTAGTGATACGAAGCCGTTCCGTATTACCCTCCTGAGCCCACCGATTCCATATTCCGCTAACAGTCATTGGATCTCGACCAACGCGAGCAGCAATGTCGCGATACGATAAACCACAATCGCGATAGGCTACAATTCGACCATTATCAAAGTCGGAAACGTGACGGTACGCATTTCTCCTCCTTACACGGGGCATCAAAACAACGTTTCATCAGTCAACGCCGGTCAACTGCTGTTTGTGTATGAGAAATCGGTTGGAAACTTTCCTCGTGTCAGCACGTTGTAGGTGTCGCCACCGGCGCCAACCTTGTGTGAATGCTCTGAAAAGCTAATCATTTGCTTATCACAGCATGTTCTTCCTGTCGATTAAATTTCGCGTCTGTAGCAGGTCATCTTTGTCGTGTAGCAATTTTAATGGCCAGTAGTGTATTTTAAACCTAAGGATAAGAATAACGCGTGGCAGGCACTCACGCTGGGAGGAGTTGTCGCGCCAGACGGTGGGGCAGACGTGCCAGAGGCCGATGCGGAAGGTGACGGTGGCCGTGGCGGCCGAGTTGAGCGGCTCCCAGGTCCAGAGCCAGCCGCTGGTGACGAAGGCGGTGAGCACCGTGGCCAGCGCCAGCAGGCCCCAGGCCACCGCCAGCCGCGACACCGCCGCCGTGCTGCCGCTCGAGCACGTCATTGTCCTGCGGACACGTATACACACACCGTACTACTAGCGGCATCGTTGTGGGGGAAAGGGAAAGGTTCCCGGTCTAACAAAGAAACGGCGCACACATACATATTAATGGAGATTTACAGCGTGCTTCAAAAAGAATTTTCCGATTTGGAAACTCCGTATTTATTAACAAAAAAAAGGTTCAAATGGCTCTGAGCACTATGGGACTTAACTTCTGAGGTCATCAGTCCCATAGAACTTTGAACTACTTAAACCTAAATAACCTAAGGACATCATACACATCCGTGCCCGAGGCAGAATTTAAACCTAACTAACCTAAGGACATCATACCCATCCGTGCCCGAGGCAGGATTCGAACCTGCGACCGTAGCGGTCGCGCGGTTCCAGACTGTAGCGCCTAGAACCGCTCGGCCACCCCGTCCGGCATTTTTTAACATGCTGTAAACATGGAATGAATTGCAAATCACTCAAAAAAATCTTAAAGTTTTAGCTGTGCTGTTACAAATGCTCTATTGTCCAACAGCAGCAGCACTAACAACGTCTAGATGACAGCTAAATACGTCAAACTTTACACAATGTATCTGCGTTTACAGAAGTTATGGCGGCTGTTATTCTGTTCTTCACGTAACGAAGTAAATGGGAGATGAACACTTTCCTTCACATATCCCCACAAGGAAAAAGTTGCACATGATCATGTCTGGCGATCTTGGAGGCCAAGATTGCAAGGCTGTGTCACGGGGTTCCATGCGTCCTGTCCAACGTTGAGCTACATCTACATCTACATCTACATCTACATCCATACTCTGCAAGCCACCTGACGCTGTGTGGCGAGTACCCCTATCGGTTCTCCCTTCTATTCCAGTCTCGTATTGTTCGCGGAAAGAAAGATTGTCAATATGCCTCTGTGTGAACTCTAATCTCTCTGATTTTATCCTCATGGTCTCTTCGCGAGATATACGTAGGAGGGAGCAATATACTGCTTGACTCTTCGGTGAAGGTATGTTCTCGAAACTTCAACAAAAGCCCGTACCGAGCTACTGAGCGTCTCTCCTGCAGAGTCTTCCACTGGAGTTTATCTATCATCCCCGTAACGCTTTCGCGATTACTAAATGATCCTGTAACGAAGCGCGCTGCTCTCCGTTGGATCTTCTCTATCTCTTCTATCAACCCTATCTGGTACGGATCCCACACCGGTGAGCAGTATTCAAGCAGTGGGCGAACAAGCGTACTGTAACCTACTTCCTTTGTTTTCGGATTGCATTTCCTTAGGATTCTTCCAATGAATCTCAGTCTGTCATCTGCTTTACCAACGATCAACTTTATATGATCATTCCATTTTAAATCACTCCTAATGCTTACTCCCAGATCATTTATGGAATTAACTGCTTCCAGTTGCTGACTTGCTATATTGTAGCTAAATGATAAAGGATCTTTGTTTCTATGTATTCGCAGCACATTACACTTGTCTACATTGAGATTCAATGGCCATTCCCTGCAGCACACGTCAATTCGTTGCAGATCCTGCTTCATTTCAGTACAATTTTCCATTGTTACAACCTCTCGATACACTACAGCATCATTCGCAAAGGCCTCAGTGCGCTTCTGATGTTATCCACAAGCTCGTCTATATATATTGTGAATAGCAACGGTCCTACGACACTCCCCTGCGGCACACATGAAATCACTCTTACTTCGGAAGACTTCTCTCCATTGAGAATGACATGCTGCGCTCTGTTATCTAGGAACCCTTCAATCCAATCACACAATTGGTCTGATAGTCCATATGCTCTTACTTTGTTCATTAAACGACTGTGGGGAACTGTATCAAATGCCTTGCGGAAGTCAAGAAACACGGCATCTACCTGGGAACCCGTGTATATGGCCCTCTGAGTCTCGTGGACGAATAGCGCGAGCTGTGTTTCACTCGATCGTCTTTTTTGAAACCCATGCTGATCCCTACAGAATAGATTTCTAGTCTCCAGAAAAGTCATTATACTCGAACGTAATACGTGTTCCAAAATTCTACAACTGATCGACGTTAGAGATAAAGGTCTATAGTTCTGCATATCCGCTCGACGTCGCTTCTTGAAAACTGGGATGACCTGTGCCCTTTTCCAATCTTTTGGAACGCTACGCGCTTCTGGAGACCAACGGTACACCGCTGCAGGAAGGGGAGTAGGTTCCTTCGCGTACTATGTGTAAAATCGAACTGGTATCCTGTCAGGTCCAGCGGCCTTTCCTCTTTTGAGCGATTTTAATTGTTTTTCTATCCCTCTGTCATTTATTTCGATATCTACCATTTTGACATCTGTGCGACGATCTAGAGAAGGAACTACAGTGCAGTCTTTCTCTGTGAAACAGCTTTGGCAAAAGACATTTAGTATTTCGGCCTTAATTGTCTGTCATCCTCTTTTTCAGTACCATTTTGGTCACAGAGTGTCTGGACATTTTGTTTTGATCCACCTACCGCTTTGACATAAGACCAAAATTTCTTAGGATTTTCTGCCAAGTCAGTACATAGAACTTTACTTTCGAATTCATTGAACGCCTCTCGCATAGCCCTCCTCACATTGCGTTTCGCTTCGCGTAGTTTTTGTTTATCTGCAAGGCTTTCGCTTTGTTTATGTTTGCTGTGAAGTTCCCTTTGCTTCCGCAGCAGTTTTCTAACTCGGTTGTTTCCATCTCTTACGATCTTGCTTGGCACATACCCATCTAATGCATATTGTACAATGGTTTTGAACTTTCTCCACTGATCCTCTGTCTGTATCTGTACTACAGACAAAACTTTTGTGTTGAGCCGTGAAGTACTCTGAAATATGCTTCTTGTCACTCTTGTCAAACAGAAAAATCTTCCTAACTAACTCTATTTACGGCTATCATCAAATGCTGCAGAATTGTCTTTTTCGACAACTTTAGGACGACTCCGATGGCTTCATTTTCTAACATCGCTGAGCTCCAACACACTGGCACAACAACGTACGTCAGTTTTTCAATGACACTCCGCCTCACCGCTGGATAGGGCGCACGGAACACCGAGACACTCTCCCGCGTTCTTGGCCTCCAGGATCACCGAGTATAACACTACGCGATTTTTTCATGTGGAGGTATGTGAAGGAAATTTGTTCATCTCTCCTTTACCCCGTGACACTGAAGCGAAGAACTGAGCCTGCCGGAGTGGCCGTGCGGTTCTAGGCGCTACAATCTGGAGCCGAGCGACCGCTACGGTCGCAGGTTCGAATCCTGCCTCGGGCATGGATGTGTGTGATGTCCTTAGGTTAGTTAGGTTTAATTAGTTCTAAGTTCTAGGCGACTGATGACCTCAGACGTTAAGTCGCATAGTGCTCAGAGCCATTTGAACCATTTTTTTGAAGAACTGAATAACTGCCGCCGTAACTCCTGTAAAAGTAGATGCACTGTGTAAAGTTCGATAATTTAGCTTTCGTCTAGATGTTGTTCGTGCTGCTGCTAGGCACACAGCATTTGTAATAGCATAGCTAAAACTAAGATTTTTTTGAGTATTTTGTAATGCACCCCATGTCTGTGATATGTTTTTATCAATAAATGTGGAGGTTTGATATCAGGTCATTCTTTTTGGAAAGCCCTATATTTTCGTTGTGTCGGTACGCCTTTGACAATAACATAAGTGGAATGTTTTCTTGATCTGAGTAATAGTTTTGTTTATACGGCTTTTTTAAAACAGAAGTTGAGGTTTGGCATGTAGTCATTTAAGAGGCATGCGACCATGTCATATATATGTGTCTTTTTTATTCACTGTTATGATCTCAGGCATAACTTAATCACAACTAACACTTGGTTCAAGAATCATGAAAGAAGGTTGTATACATGGAAGAACCCTGGAGATGCTAAGAGTATCAAATAGATTATGGAATGGTAAGAAAGAGATTTAGGAACCAGGTTTTAAATTATAAGACATTTCCAGGGGCAGATGTGGACTATGACCACAATCTATTGGTTATGAACTGTAGATTAAAACTGAAGGAACTGCAAAAAGGTGGGGCTTTAAGGAGATGGGACCTGGATAAACTGAAAGAACCAGAGGTTGTACAGAGTTTCAGGGAGAGCATAAGGGAACAATAGACAGGAATGGGGGAAAGAAATACAGTAGAAGAAGAATGGGTAGCTTTGAGGGATAAAATAGTGAAGGCAGCAGAGGATCAAATAGGTAAAAAGACGAGGGCTGGTAGAAACCCTTGGGTAACAGAAGAAATATTGAATTTATCTGATGAAAGGAGAAAATATAAAAATGCAGTAAATGAAGCAGGCAAAAAGAAATACAAACGTCTCAAAAATGATATCGACAGGAAGTGTAAAATGGCTAAGCAGGGATGGCTAGAGGAGAAATGTAAGGATGTAGAGGCATATCTCATTAGGGGTAAGATAGATACTGCCTACAGAAAAATTAGAGAGACCTTTGGAGAAAGGAGAACCACTTGCATGAATGTCAAGAGCTTTGATGGAAACCCAGTTCTAAGCAAAGAAGGGAAAGCAGAAAGGTAGAAGGAGCATATAGAGGGTCTATACAAGGGCGATGTACTTGAGGACAATATTATGGAAATGGAAGAGGACGTAGGTGAAGACGAAATGGGAGATATGATACTGCGTGAAGAGTTTGACAGAGCACTGAAAGATCTGAGTCGAAACAAGGACCCCGGAGTAGACAACATTCCATTAGAACTACTGACAGCCTTGGGAGAGCCAGTCCTGACAAAACTCTACCATCTGGTGAGCAAAATGTATGAGACAGGCGAAATACCCTCAGACTTCAAGAAGAATATAATAATTCCAATCCCAAAGAAAGCAGGTGTTGACAGATGTGAAAATTACTGAACTATCAGTTTAATAAGTCACGGCTGCAAAATACTAACGCGAATTCTTTACAGATTAATGGAAAAGCTGATAGAAGCCGACCTCGGGGAAGATCAATTTGGATTCTGTAGAAATGTTGGAACACGTGAGGCAATACTGACCCTACGAATTATCTTAGAAGAAAGATTAAGGGAAGGCAAACCTACGTTTCTAGCATTTGTAGACTTAGAGAAAGCTTTTGACGATGTTGATTGGAATACTCTCTTTCAAATTCTGAAGGTGGCAGGGGTAAAATACAGGGAGCGAAAGGCTATTTACAATTTGTACAGAAACCAGATGGCAATTATAAGAGTCGAGGGGTATGAAAGGGAAGCAGTGGTTGGGAAGGGAGTGAGACAAGGTTGTAGCCTATCCCCAATGTTATTCAATCTGTATATTGAGCAAGCAATAAAGGAAACAAAAGAAACGTTCGGAGTAGGTATTAAAATCCATGGAGAAGAAATAAAAACTTTGAGGTTCGCCGATGACATTGTAATTCTGTCAGAGACAGCAAAGGACTTGGAAGTAGAGATGGGCAAAACTGTTCTTTTCAGAGATCGGATCAGAACTGTTCACTCCCTGAAATGAACTAGCTCTTTTTCATGACTCACCACTCATTCACAACAGAAAATAAATGGAAGGCACATTGCCCTTTAAACTTTGTTTATTCCAGTACTATACCTGTATTTTGATCTTATTTGATCCTATTTTGAAGTAACACAGATAATGAGTAAGAATTTTGTATTGTTTATTGAAATTTCCACGGTATGACAAAGTTTTTGATTATTGATTTATTTTGCACTATCGTGGTTTTTTGGGTGATCGGAAAATGTTGTAACTTGAGATTTACATTAACAATATATTTGGCTATAATGTATTAAAATTTCATTAACCTCGTACAAATACATCGCAAGCCATATCTTTTTAACGTGAACATTTCCTTCCAAAGACGCCTAAAATCGCAAAATCCGTACTACAATAAGAAAAAAATATATAAATTTGACTGTAAGACCAAAGTGCTGCATATAGCCTTCTGCAGAATAAAACAAGGAAAAACTGGTGTATCACTTTTGCTATACGTTTATTGGTTCGCACGTAATTAAAGTGTAAATTCGAGTGACCATAATAAAAAATCCAATAGTAAGAGGAGCCATCAGGAACCTAATCTGATCAGTTTAAACAAATAGAAATAAAATAAAAACAAATGATGTATACAGAACATAATTATGTAATATACATAACGGTATTACTACGAAGAACAATATCTAGTAGAGACGAACTCCGATGCAGAGGCGCTGACTCAAGCAGGTCGAGCCGCGAGCTGTATTACTGCGCGAGCTAAGACCGCAGAGACCAGAGTGACACCTGAGTTGCTTTGCTCAACGCTCTGGCTAGAGTCGAGAACGGTGGGGTGCGTTGAGCGGGCAAGTTCCGAGGGTGGGGGGAGCGGTGAACAGCCACCACTCACCCGCTCGGAGACAAATCTTCCGTTCTCTTGCGAACAGGTTGTTGCAAGTAGTTCTTATGTTCTCCGCTAGGAGGCTCTCTGGCCTGTTGCTCGCATCAACTGCCCAGAGGGCAGGACGTGCGACTGAAACGATCGCTGACGGAGTGCGATTCTAAGTTAAGGTGCGCCAGACACTGCAAGCGGCAGAGGAAGCACAGAGACGGCACGGCATGTGTGAAACACAAAATCCAATGGGGCACTGCACAATGCAGGCAGCCAAGGCAGAAGCAGGCTAGAGGCCGGCGCTGGCTGTGTTGTGTGGCGTGCAGTGTGCTCTGACCAGCAGAGGCCCCACTGGTCTTCTCTGACTCTCTCTCTCTCTCTCTCTCTCTCTCTCTCTCTCTCTCTCTCTCTCTCTCTCTGCTGTGGGAAACGTTTGGAGCTACCGTTCTTTTTTTCTGAATCACTGATTGTTCACTCCTTTGAAAGATTCAACTCTATGAATTAGTTCACGAGCGGATCCCCCCATCTCTACTTGGAAGAGCAGCTGAACGGAATGGACAGTGTCTTGATAGGGGGGTATAAGATGAACATCAAAAAAAGCAAAACGAGGATAATGGAATGTAGTCGAATTAAGTCGGGTGATGCTGAGGGAATTAGATTAGGAAATGAGACACTTAAAGTAGTAAAGGAGTTTTGCTATTTGGTGAGCAAAATAATTGATGATAGTCGAAGCAGAGAGGATATAAAATGTAGACTGGCAATGGCAAGGAAAGCGTTTCTGAAGAAGAGAAATTTGTTAACATCGAGTATAGATTTAAATGTCAGGAAGTCATTTCTGAAAGTATTTGCATGGAGTGTAGCCATGTATGGAAGTGAAACGTGGACGATAAATTGTTTCGACAAGAAGAGAATAGAAGCTTTCGAAATGTGGTACTACAGAAGAATGCTGAAGATTACATGGGTAGATCACATAACTAATGAGGAGGTATTGAATAGAATTGGGGAGAAGAGGAGCTTGTGGCACAACTTGACTAGAAGAAGGGATCGGTTGGTAGGACATGTTCTGAGACATCGAGGGCAGAGTATTGGAGGGCAGCGTGGATGGTAAAAATCGTAGAGGTAGACCAAGAGGTGAATACACTAAGCAGATTCAGAAGGATGTAGGCTGGGAGATGAAGAAGCTTGCACAGGATAGAGTAGCATGGACAGCTGCATCAAACCAGTCTCAGGACTGAAGACCACAACAACAACATGATCTCAGGAGAAAAATGTAGTCCCTTTATATTCAGCAATTCAACTTTATTGAAGCGTTTTGAGTTAGCCGGCCGTTGTGGTCCCATAGTGCTCAGAGCCATCTGAACCACTTGTTTTAAGTCACCTTCAGAATATCAGCGGAGGTAGGGAGTTTCATACACAGGTATAGGGTCAAAAATAGTTCAAATGGCTCTGAGCACTATGGGACTTAACGTCTAAGGTCATCAGTCCCCTAGAACTTAGAACTACTTAAACCTAACTAACCTAAGGAGATCACACACATCCATGCCCAAGGCAGGCGTCAAACCTGCGACCGTAGCGGTCGCGCGGTTCCAGACTGTAGCCAACCCGGCCGGCATATAGGGTCACGTACAAATCCAACAGCATAGCATAATCAGTTGAAACCTGGTGTTGGTACTTGCAGATGACACCATACCATGTGAATGCAGCTCCCTGCCTCCTGAAGACGAGTTTACTCGAAACACGTCAATAAAGTTGAGTTTCTGAACATCAAGTGTTAATTTTTTTCCAGCAACCATAATAGCAGTGTATAGAAAAGCACCATTAAAAAAAAATAGAGCAGTTTCTTCTTTCCTTAGCCGATAGCATATTTCATCCTCTTTACGGCGTGCATCCGGACAGCATTCGTTCCTCTTCCGACGTCTCTTTTAATAACTATATAGTGAGTCTGTGACAGAAGTAAAACCACTTTGACACAAAGCTGTGGAGTAAACTTGTGTGCGCCAGAGGTAAGACCATAGCCCACTGGCCAAGACGGCAGCTCTCCTGGGATTTGAGAAAGATGGTCTGATTTTACGAAAGTAGGTATTTGTGAAATTACTTTTCAGTGTGGTAAAAGTATCATAGTACAAACAATACGTACTGTGCAAGAAAGGTGCACCGAACACCAACGACAAACTCCCCTTCTACAGCCCTGCAAAACTGCGGGGGCTCAACATTGTACATCCATTTACCAATCCATGGGTTACGAGCAAGTCGAGATTTTCGTTACAGCCTCATTCTATTGGGACTCTGTGGTCAAGGATGCTGTAGAAATATAATTATCAGAAAACCCTCTCAAACAAGACCTCGGTTTCTAGCTCGACGAATCGTGGAAAGCACCCTTTCACTTATGCGCTCTCAAAGAAACTGTTGCTCTGAGTCTTCGCTGCTTAACATCCCAACACATACGAGGGATGTCCAGAAAGTAAGTTCCGATTGATCGCAAAATGGAAACCACAGTGAAAATGAGAAATGTTTTATTTGTAACAGTTAGCTCCGCCTTCCAGCTACTTCTCTACGTAGTCACCGTTCTAACTCGGACATTTGTCGTAGCGTTGTACCAACTTACCAATACCCTCATAATAGAAGACAGCCGACAGTGCTTTCCGCCAATTCTCTATGCTGACCTACAGCTCGTTTTCTGTGCCAAAATGTCGTCTTCATAGCCAGCTGTTCATGTGAGCAGAGATGAAACCCAGAGGGAGTCAATTACGGGCTGCATTGTGGGTAATCAAACATTTCCAATGGAAAACGATGCAGGAGCATCTTCATTGCCCCTGCAGAATGCGGCTGAGAATAGTCTTGAAGATGAAACCGCACCACAGTTATGTAATGTTGGCTGCATAGCTTCAGACGAAATTTCTCACCAGGCCCTCGTACTTGGCGGAACACACTAATTTCTAGACATCTTTACGCACCCAATGTGACGTCAGAAATGAAAAGAGCGACGTGATGCTATCTAGGGTCATACTAGAGACGCTGCCCAACACACTGTCCAAAACTTTATCGGATTTTCATAGTCGTTTCCATTTCGCGACCGATCGGAAGTTACTTTCTGGACACCCCTCGTACCATCCACTTTGATAATTAACTACATAATTCGTAGCCACTACGAATTCACTGACTTCGCGCCTGCTTTGTTTTATTCTTAGATGCATGAAGTTTTAGCTGTGACTATCGCTCTTGTTAACAACTGTCTTATATGAGCTTTTATTTGACAGCATTGTGTAAAGCGGTTTTTATTCTGCTACCGACTCACATTGGAGGTGAGTTATCAGGCGAAATATCCAAAGCAGAAATACGAGAGCTATTTTTCTTTTCTTTTCGTTTTTTTTAAACATCCGCCCGACCGTGAAATGGAAAGCACAGTAAAAATCAAAATTGTTTTATTATTTGCAAGATTTACCTACACATTCCAGCTACTTCTCTACTTAGTAGCCGCTCCGACTTATTTGTCGTAGCGTGGTACCAACCTTCCAATACCCTCGTCATAGAAGGCAGCTGCTTGTTATTTCCAACAATTTCCTATGCTAATCTGCAGCTCTTTGTGCCAAAATGCTGTCGGCAAAGTGAGCGTTTCATGTGAGTGAAGAGATGAAATTCAGAAGGAGACAAGGCCAGGCTGTATGGTGGGTGATCAAACAATTCCCATCGAAAATGCTACAGGAACGTCTCTGTTGTAGCTGCAATGTGTGGCCGACCATTTTCATGGAAAGGAACAATTCCTGAGGACAACATTCCTCTTTATTCGTTCTGGATTTTATCAAATCGCCTGATCCACTCGCTGAATAATATCTTCGGTTGATACTCGCTTCCTTCCCTGACTACCTGCATTATGAACATCTGTATGTCCTGCCTCAAATTCCTGCACCATTTGTAAGTAGACTGTATGTATGTTTGTATCTAGGCAGCGCTATAGGCTATATTAATATTGCTGACAGCGCTCTGCGCCCTCGGCAAAAGATTCTGAGGTTGGCTGGACTAGCAGTTAGCGAGCAGACGGAGAAGCTTTCGGACATGTTTTCATAGTGGAGACTCAGTGTTGGTAGGGCATGCATTGTAAAATAAGGATGGCTGTAGTTGGTAATGTTTGGGTAGTGGAATTATTGACAACTATATAATTTTTGGAACTGGATGCCACATGAATAAGCTGTCTGTAGTTGCTGCTTACTGTAATTGCTGTAGTTCGTGTTATGAAGATTTTCTGTGCGGTAAGTGACTTATGAAATAGTGTGGGTCATTGTTTGAATTTCTTGTAATTCAGGGTCATTGTTTTGTGTTAATTATTTGAAGCCATGTTGTCATTGTATAGCAGTCAGATTGCGTTGGGCTTGTATATTGTGGGTAATAAATAAATAGGTTAAGTTTGAGTTGTCTTTGTCAGGGAAAATTCCGTGGATCAGTGTTAAAGAGACAATAGTTTCACATTGTCGCACTTTGCTGTCACGCATGACAGGTGTGTTATGTGGGCTGCGTGAAATCAGGCGAAAACCCTCAGGTGGACTTCACACTTGGCAGGAGAGACTATTTTCTAGACTTCTTTACATCCTCACTGTGCTCTCAGAACTGAAAAGTGCTATGTGACACGATGGATGGGCATACTAGATGCAATGCGCAACACATCTGTGCAAAGCTTCACTAGATTTTCACTGTGGTTTTAATATAGAGACCGATCGGAGGATGAAAAAAAAATAGCACTCTTTATGCTTCATTGGACATACACCTGAAAGATGATGGAATAGTGTTGTTTGTACAACGAGTATATCATCGTTTTCAGAGATTAAGAAATGATCAGCTGAACTTAAATGTGGATGTAGGAGGGGACTTCAGACAGTAAGTTACAAATGCCGTACATACGTGTAGAGGTTTTGGGTTTCCTGCAGACAGTTCTGCTGCGGTAGAGCTAACAGGTGCATCACAGTGTGAGAGTGGAATGGCACAGCAGTTAGAAACGTACACCAAAGTTGAATTACGCTGGACCATGCGTTTCTTCTGTGCAGAAAGTCTGAATTGCACACAGACTCACTGTGAAATTCTGTTGGGATATAATCCAAATGCACTGTCACGTGCAGCCGTAGCGAAATAATGTGAAACATTTTACGAAGGCCGCACGGTCGTGAGTGATGTTGATCGGAAAAGAAGGCCATCGACATCTACTACTGACAATAAAGTCCAGACAGTCGGGGAACTGATTCGCTGCATTCTCAAATTTTCCAACGATGAGGACGTTCATACAGCTTTTCTCGAATGATTCCGTGACCAAGGAGAGGATTTCTGTCGTCGAGGGACTGAACGATTGGTAATACGTTCGGGATTCTATTTATAGAGACCTGCCGACTATGTTGAAAAAATTGTGTCGTATCTGTGTTACTTTGAAGTGTAGTGCAGCATTCAATAAAAGTTACTTGGCTTGCCACAATAATTTTTAACTTACTTTTTGAAGTCCCCTCGTGCTTCTCAGATGGTTCGCGTAGCGGCATCTCGTAACTGCCACTACAGCTGAAAATATGGAAAAGTGCAGAATATGGTGTTAGATCATTTGAGATAGCTGATCCCATAGGTATATCAGAAGAGGAGTTAGCACTCGTCGCATTCTTTGTGGTGTCACCGCCAGACGCCACACTTGCTAGGTGGTAGCCTTTAAATAGGCCGCGGTCCGTTAGTATACGGCGGACCCGCGTGTCGCCACTGTCAGTGATAGCAGACCGAGCGCCACCACACGGCAGGTCTAAAGAGACGTACTGGCACTCGCCCCAGTTGTACAGCCGACGTTCATAGCAATGGTTCACTGACAAATACGCTCTCATTTGCCGAGACGATAGTTAGCATAACCTTCAGCTACATTTGCTACGACCTAGCAAGGCGCCGTATTCAATTGATAATTAATATTATGAAGCATGTACCGTAACGAGAGATGTTCTACAATTGTGGATTAAAGTTAAGTATTACATCATCTACGTACTTTATTTGCAATTCTCAAGATATTGTCCTGTTCCAGACCTCACGCCAGTCAGCGTGTAATTAAACGCGTGCATTTCGGCCTCCTCTAGAAACAGTTTTGGCTCTTCTGCCAACACTACATTCTTGGCATTCAATAAGCCACACATGTGACGGCGATCACCTCAGGGAACTCATCTTGATTGTATACCGGTTTTGCGAGTTCCGGGTTCCTGAGCTAAGAATAAATGAGTGCTGTCAGTCTCTTATTACCGTAATCTCTGGATATGCTTATGGTGTGTTTACATCTATGCAACTTCCCGGTCGCACAAAGAGACCATTGCAACGGTGCAAAGTCACACACGCCTCTAACCTGTGCGTACAGCCGAAGTCTTCCCATCCCAGTCGAGAAGACGTATGCAATAGTTGTGCGCGGTTCTGTTCATTTGGTTCTTTGTTTTACTACGTCTTACTGTTGAAAGATTCAGATTTTCGGAAGCACTCAAATTTGTCTTTTTACTACCACTTTGACTGAGTGATCTGACGAGCAGAAGACAGAATTTGAGGGTATTATCGTGCTTTTCCTTGTTTATGGCTGGTTAATTCTGCGAATTGTACGGACAGAGAGAAGCGAAATGACTCAACAAATAAGAAGAAAGACAAACCTGGACAAAATAAAAAGCCTGCGTTCACACCTTCGACGATTACATGTTGAGGAAGAGGACTGATTCTCGGGCCCTTAATGTGCCGAAGCCGTTCTGGTTCCTTTACGAACCGCTTTGTTTCATGTGAGTAAAATCAAAACGAGACAGCTGGAAAAAAGTAACTGTTTATTATTTTTAAAGTAATAAGCAGACTTTAAAATCAGGGTAGCCTAACCATGGATATATCATTTTGAACAGGTAAGACCGCTTTAGCTGTAAGTCCTTTATTTATAGGAACCACCGATTTCGTAGTATTTCAGCTGCATCATCAGTTGTTGTCTATACAAACTGATGAACAAAGGCTCATGTAAGCAAGAAAACCTAACAAAAATGATATGTCTCTACGGAATGAACATACAAAATCAATTCATTTTCCGATCGAGAAAAGAGAATTGGATGACCCAGCGCTCATCGTCAGCAATTTTTCACTAAGTAGCAGACGTTAAACATAAAATAACATAGGACGCACCCGTGATACCTAGAAAGGACGGAAGCTGATAAAAATAAAACCCTAATAAGATACTTTCGGTTAGGTAAAATATTAATAAATTCCACTGACCACGAATTACAATATCTGGTGAGTTAGCGGGATCCCCATATACCAAAACAGTGCTCAAAGTACGGACCGTATATGACCTATGGGATAATGTGAAATTTGAGCAGCTAACGGTCCCTCATTTGCCTAAAATGGAGTGAAAAACATACTGGTGAGGAATCAATTATCTTAAATTGTAGTTAATCCTCCAAAAAATTCCAATATAAAACTATTTTCAAGTTTAGCAAGAAAGTGCCTAAGTTAAAGGGGGCTGAATACCGTATCGTACCTGGACAACTCAACTGGCAGAAAACAACGCATTGCGAAGCCAGATGACAAGAGGCTCAACTAACCAGAAACAAGCGCATGCACTGCATTGTGTATTAACAGGTGGCGTGTCAATGGGCAATTACAAATGCACCATATAGCGACATGGAGTGATGGGTCATGTAGAACGATCATGGACATACTCGGATAAGTAGCAAAGAGAATGACAGCTGAGCTGATGTGAAGACTGGATATTCCATTATAACGTGTTAAAACCAATGTTAATTCCAAAAACTTATTAGTGCCGATGTTGTCCACAGAAAAATAGCACTTTAATGCCTACTAACTATTAGAAGTTCTAAGCTATGGCATGCGACGATAATTTATAAAAAGAACTAATAAAAGCCAGGATCCAGACTAGCACTATACGTTTTACAGTTATCGTGTTGGTGCTACTTTAAAAATTTTTTGTGATTACCTTACTTTGTTGGTGAGTTTTTCAACATTTTTGGTTAATTTTAAATCGAGCGCGATGGTTGTTTGGGTGTCTCTGCACGTTCCCTGTTGGAGTCCGGACACTTGCGAACGTGGATATTTGCGACCCCCTAAAATCTGCGGTTTTACCTGCTCCCAACCGAAGGGTTGGATGCCCTTGTCTTCTCCTCCTCCTCCTCCACCACCACCACCCGGCCCTGGAATTCCCCTGGGCGGTGTCCAGATACTTGCGGTTTTAAGTGCTCCAAAGGGATAACGCCACACTGGTCGAAACTTAAGTCCTTATTCTCACTTTGCTTTCGAAGTTCCTAGTATGACCATCAGTATTGAAATTATTACAGCGACCAAGAGCAGGCCTTCTACTCATTAGTGGTTACGCATATCGTAAAGTGAAGGAATCTAACAAGATGGTGTTACGGAGGTGTGCTTACACCAAAAATCTGACCACGCCATGGAAGGACAATAGCAGAATGGAAAAGTGTTTGACGTATCAGAACATTTGTGGAAACCTGATGCAGTTCTGGAAGTGAAGAAGCAGGTGGAGAATGCAGAGAGGAGGGCTCGAGATGAAAGTGCGCAGCTATCCGACAGATACGTGGATGGAATGGGAAATCTTCGTAATAAATGTCATGACTTTGTTACAGTGATGCCTGACTCAGAATTTATGAACAGGACCTTGGGTCGTCAACGGAGTCAAGGGCGGGCAAACCAACAAGAGCTTAAGAGCTCTTACGAACTTTATCTTCATGAAGATCTCTTAAAAATTGGGTATAGTAGTAGTTTTCTTCTAGAAGACGATGGATTAGAGGAGAGGATACTCATTTTGGTGGAAACAAAGAAAAATAAAGCTTAAAAACATCTTCCCATTTTTATGGATGGAAAATTTAAGAGCTGCAGCAAGCAGTTTGCACAAATGAGTACCGTTCACGCACACTTAGGAGGCCCGAGTGGCGAAACAAACTTTCTCCCTGCTGTATTTGCACAGCTCCCTAATAAAAAGAAAGACACATTTGTTCGCCTGTTTAGTCTAAGTGAACAAGCAGTTTCTTAGTGGTGCCCTAGAGAAGTTAACGTCGATTTTGAGGCAACTGCGATATCGGCCCTTCGTTAAGTTTCCTACTCAAGTAAAACAACTGAATAAATGGATGTTTTTTCATATGAAGAAGGGTGTATATGGAAAAATACGTCAATATCTCTTTCTAACTGAGGATTTCGCCAGAACGAAGATTTAAGGCTTCTCATCAGTATATGCACAGCGCTGGCATTTGTAAAACCGGAGGACCTAAGTAAATGATGTGGTGAGATTCATGCAAAAGCCCTTGATAACGAAAGGGTCTCTCAATTTTTTGAATACTTTAAGGATATCTAGCTACAGCATGAGGATATCCCCATGGCAATGTGGAATCGCTACGGAAATGTACCGAACGACGAATGCTGCTGAATGGTGGCACAACAAAATAAATAATGTTGATAACCTTCATCCTAGAATCACTTATTTGGTCGAGTGCCTCAAGGAGGAAGCGGGACTCACAAACTGCATATACATGAGGCTAGAGATGAATCTTAAACGAAAGGAAAAGACGAAGGAACACTTTTAGCTGGGCGACTGGATAAAGAGAACCATAAAAAATTATGAAGAGATTGGCAACATTAGGTCCTGCTTGGAAGCTATTCCCCATATTCAGGCACTGGAGTAAACTATATCAGAAGTGAAACTTCCTGGCAGATTAAAACTGTGTGCCGGACCGAGACTCGAACTCGGGACCTTTGCCTTTCGCGGGCAAGTGCTCTACCATCTGAGCTACCCAAGCACGACTCACGCCCTGTCCGCACAGCTTCACTTCTGCCAGTACCTTGTCTCCTACCT
The DNA here is from genome assembly GCF_023864345.2 of Schistocerca serialis cubense. Lineage (NCBI taxonomy): Eukaryota > Metazoa > Arthropoda > Insecta > Orthoptera > Acrididae > Schistocerca > Schistocerca serialis. The sequence continues at coordinate 236,710,784 of NC_064640.1, forward strand.
TCCAAACTTCCAAGGTTCGCAGGAGAGCTTCTGTAAAGGTACCGAGTTCGAGTCTAGGTCCGGCACACACTTTTAATCTGCCAGGAAGTTTCATATCAGCGCACACTCCGCTGCAGAGTGAAAATTTCATTCTGGATATATTAGAGGTAATGCATTAAAAGGCTATGAAGACCACTGAGTTCTCGCAGATTATTTAGTTAGTTAAAGTTATTAAGTGTACTAAAGTAGCATTATCGACGCAAATATTTAGTTATAGTTATTAATACAGTGTATACTGTAGTTCTTGCATAAAAAAGATGAAGCCTATTTAGACTTATGTTAAACCCGCCAGAATGGTAAATGATCATTTATCACATTGTCAATCAAAAGGCTGTGTCTAGAGTGATGGGAATCAGCCTTTATTGCTTGTAAAAATCAAAGAGTGTTTCAGGCCTCGAAACAGAATCCCTAAACAGCTTATTGATGAAAGTAGTTGGTCGCAGCTTGGTTCACTAGAGTTTAATCAATAACCAGTCGGATTTGGCTTAGCGAAGCAAACATTAAATATCACTCAAATGATTCCTCTCAACATAAATTACAGTTGCATTTAACTTATTTTCGCTCTCTCTTTGGACTTTGTCTCGCCGAACATTAAAGAATTTTTGGCCGCAAGGGATATCGAGTTTTACATAGTAAATTAACATGGAGTACGTCCTTTTCAACCATTCACATACCCACTTCTTCTTTCGTTGTTGTTTTTGGACTATCAGTCATAGCAATTAAAATAAACAAAAACGTAGCGTTCAAAATGATTAGCGAACATTCTCTTTCTTTTTATATCGTTTCTTTGCTGCTCCTCCCATGGCGATGGGCTGTTTCTATCAGTAAATCTGGAAAGAAGCTATCATACAGACGGAAGGAGGATGGGGTTATATTATGCTTGGAAGAAATAATTATATATTGACATGGTATTGCTTTAGTTTCCCAAAAGTTTTAAATATTTCGATTTCCCAGTATTGAAAAAAAGCGCTACATTTCGGTACAATGGATCGTTGACTGGAAATATGTTAGTTTTAGATGAAAAACTATATCTAAAATCCTGAAACTGCTTGTTCACTTAGACTAAACAGACGAACATATATGTCTTTCTTCTTATTAGAGAGCTATGCAAATACAGCAGGGAGAAAGTTTGCTTCGCCACTCGGGCCTTCTAAGTGTGCGTGTACGGTACTCATTTGTGCAAACTGCTTGCTGAAGCCATTAAATTTTCCATCCATAAAAAATGGGAAGAAGCTTTTATGCTTTATTTTTCTTTGTTTCCACCAAAATGAGTATCCCTCCTCTAGTCTATCGTCTTCTAGAAGAAAACTACTACTATATCCTGTTTCTAAGAGATCTTCATGAAGATGAGTATCCCTCCTCTAGTCTATCGTCTTCTAGAAGAAAACTACTACTATATCCTGTTTTTAAGAGATCTTCATGAAGATAAATTTCGTAAGAGGTCTTAAGCTCTTGTTGGTTTCCCCGCCCTTTACTCCGCTGACGACCCAAGGTCCTATTCATAGATTCTGAGTTAGGCATCTGTAACAAAGTCATATATGCAGTGGGACACCATCAATAATTATATCAGTATTTTCATTAGCAACGTGATTACCAGAAGCCAAGGTGTCTAAGAAGGAGGTCCCTTACGCACTGCATGTCGGGAAAGATGCGAAGACGGAGGCTTGGAAGCGAACATTACGATTACGAGGCCTCCCTTGGCTGAGGGATCGCTGTTCAAACTACCTGGCGATTGGGGTGACCGCCAGTGTCCGGCAAAGCGACCGCAAATATCCGCGATCACACCTGGCCAGCGTTCTCCCTAATGAAGGCAGCGGCGTCCATGGTGCGACCAAACAGTTCATCTCGTGTATTCATCTTTCTTTTCTACAGCTCAGGCTTCTACCAGCCCATAAATAACGTGTGGCGTGAGATCTGGCGATCTTGTGGCCAGTTAATTGTACCACCACGACCAATAAAGCGATTAGGGTATGTGGGATTGAGATGTTCCATCACGCGTCTGGTAAAACATGGAGAGGCTCCGTCGTGCTGGGAGCTAATGCAGTCTGCGTGACCAAAGGGACGTCCTCTAGATACTCAATAAACGAAATTTGAAAAATGCAAGTAATTCTGTAAATTAAACTCGCGTGCGGGCCACTAACGCCCAAAAACAAATGAACATTAAATGTGTCCTATTCCCGAAACCATTCGAAATAGGAAATATGACTATCTGAAGTTTTTAGCCTAAAATAGGCGTTCCTGTCATATTCCTGAATATTGACCATGCGTTCTCGGAGCCCCTCCTCTCCGCCCCGTTTAACACTTTTAGAGATACTGGCGAAATTATTTGCACCTATTTAATTATTGTTTCCACAGCTAAATAGTCTATTTCACTAATTGTAAGAATTTTGATTACTCCCGTCCCAATACTTTAACAAATGGGCGTTGATGAACTTGCTTTGTTACGACCCAAATTGTTGTTGTTGTTGTTGTTGTGGTCTTCAGTCCTGAGACTGGTTTGATGCAGCTCTCCATGCTACTCTATCCTGTGCAAGCTTCTTCATCTCCCAGTACCTACTGCAACCTACATCCTTCTGAATCTGCTTAGTGTATTCATCTCTTGGTCTCCCTCTACGATTTTTACCCTCCACGCTGCCCTCCAATGCTAAATTTGTGATCCCTTGATGCCTCAGAACATGTCCAACCAACCGATCCCTTCTTCTGGTCAAGTTGTGCCACAAACTTCTCTTCTTCCCAATCCTATTCAATACTTCCTCATTAGTTATGTGATCTACCCATCTAATCTTCAGCATTCTTCTGTAGCACCACATTTCAAAAGCTTCTATTCTCTTCTTGTCCAAACTATTTACCGTCCATGTTTCACTTCCATACATGGCTACACTCCATACGAATACTTTCAGAAATAACTTCCTGACACTTAAATCTATACTCGATGTTAACAAATTTCTCCTCTTCAGAAACGCTTTCCTTGCCATTGCCAGTCTACATTTTATATCCTCTCTACTTCGTCCATCAGTTATTTTGCTCCCCAAATAGCAAAACTCCTTTACTACTTTAAGTGTCTCATTTCCTAATCTAATACCCTCAGCATCACCCGACTTAACTCGACTACATTCCATTATCCTCGTTTTGCTTTTGTTGATGTTCATCTTATATCCTCCCTTCAAGACACCATCCATTCCGTTCAACTGCTCTTCCAAGTCCTTTGCTGTCTCTGACAGAATTACGATGTCATCGGCGAACCTCAAAGTTTTTATTTCTTCTCCATGGATTTTAATACATACTCCAAATTTTTCTTTTGTTTCCTTTACTGCTTGCTCAATATAGAGATTGAATAACATCGGGGAGAGGCTACAACCCTGTCTTACTCCCTTCCCAACCACTGCTTCCCTTTCATGTCCCTCAACTCTTATAACCGCCATCTGGTTTCTGTACAAGTTGTAAATAGCCTTTCGCTCCCTGTATTTTACCCCTGCCACCTTTAGAATTTGAAAGAGAGTATTCCAGTCAACATTGTCAAAAGCTTTCTCTAAGTCTACAAATGCTAGAAACGTAGGTTTGCCTTTCCTTAATCTTTCTTCTAAGATAAGTCGTAAGGTCAGTATTGCCTCACGTGTTCCAGTATTTCTACGGAATCCAAACTGATCTTCCCCGAGGTCGGCTTCTACTAGTTTTTCCATTCGTCTGTAAAGAATTCGTGTTAGTACTTTGCAGCTGTGGCTTATTAAACTGACTGTTTGGTAATTTTCACATCTGTCAACACCTGCTTTCTTTGGGATTGGAATTATTATATTCTTCTTGAAGTCTGAGGGTATTTCGCCTGTCTCATACATCTTGCTCACCAGATGGTAGAGTTTTGTCAGGACTGGCTCTCCCAAGGCCGTCAGTAGTTCCAATGGAATGTTGTCTACTCCGGGGGCCTTGTTTCGACTCAGGTCCTTCAGTGCTCTGTCAAACTCTTCACGCAGTATCGTATCTCCCATTTCATCTTCATCTACATCCTCTTCCATTTCCATAATATTGTCCTCAAGTACATCGCCCTTGTATAGACCCTCTACATACTCCTTCCACCTTTCTGCTTTCCCTTCTTTGCTTAGAACTGCGTTTCTATCTGAGCTCTTGATGTTCATACATGTGGTTCTCTTATCTCCAAAGGTCTCTTTAATTTTCCTGCAGGCAGTATCTATCTTACCCCTAGTGAGATAAGCCTCTACATCCTTACATTTGTCCTCTAGCCATCCCTGCTTAGCCATTTTGCACTTCCTGTCGATCTCATTTTTGAGACGTTTGTATTTCTTTTTGCCTGCTTCATTTACTGCATTTTTATATTTTCTCCTTTCATCAATTAAATTCAATATATCTTCTGTTACTCAAGGATTTCTACTAACCCTCTTCTTTTTACCTACTTGATCGTCAGCTGCCTTCACTACTTCATCCCTCAGAGCTACCCATTCTTCTTCTACTGTATTTCTTTCCCCCATTCCTGTCAATTGTTCCCTTATGCTCTCCCTGAAACTCTGTACAACCTCTGGTTCTTTCAGTTTATCCAGGTCCCATCTCCTTAAATTCCCACCTTTTTGCAGTTTCTTCAGTTTTAATCTACAGGTCATAACCAATAGATCGTGGTCAGAGTCCACATCTGCCCCTGGAAATGTCTTACAATTTAAAACCTGGTTCCTAAATCTCTGTCTTACCATTATATAATCTATCTTTTAGTATCTCTATCTATCTTTTAGTATCTCCAGGGGAATTCAAAATCACATTAGGAGAAATACCACTCACATTTTATATCATGAATTAACTACGAGAGCATTTTATACAAGGCAGATGTGCATTTGTTGAATTATAATCACAGGCTAGTGCGCAAAAATGTTTCAGCAATTTTTCGACCATTTCAATGACATACTAACTGAAATAGCAATAAAAGCAGGGGGTGGAATCCGGTGGGCTCGCAGCAGAGACTACGAACTCGCTTTCATCTACAAGAAAGGTTAAACGATGTTTCTTCTTCGGTCTCGTTAATCACTACTATGAAGAAGGTAAAATAACTGGGATATACTGAGGATGTTTTCTGCACCTCAGTGAAAGAATAAGTATCAAGTGGGCTGGATTGCAATAGAGGAAATTCAACGTAAAGCCTTATTCGGTAATGGGAAAAGAGAGAACTCAAGAATCAATCACAGAACATACACTATCTCATCAAAAGTGCCCGGACGCCTCTATGTAATGCGGAGTTGGCCACTAGATATGAGATCAGTGTCTGCCAGTAGAAACAGTGGCGAGGTGTATTGTGTTTTCAGTAGAAAAGCAGTAACAGCAAAATGGATCGCTCAGAAAAGCTCAGTGACCTCGAACGTGGACTAGTTATTGGATGTCACCTGAGTAACACATCTATTGGGGACATTTCAAACCTTCTAAAGTTGCAAAAGTTGATTGCTGGTGGGCCAGCCGCTGCGGGCGAGCGGTTCTAGGCCCTTCAGTCCGGAACCGCGCGGCTGCTACGGTCGCAGGTTCGAATCCTGCCTCGGGTATGGATGTGTGTGATATCCTTAGGTTAGTTAGGTTTAATTAGTTCTAAGTCTAGGGGACTGATGACCTTCTATGTTAATTCCCATAGTGCTTAGAGCCATTTGAACCATTTATGATTGCTGGTGATGTGATTCTGAAGTGGAAACGTGAAGGAACAACCACAGTTAACCAAGACCAGTCAGACCTCGTGTACTGATGGACAGAGACCGGAGGGGGAGGAGGAGGAGATTAGTGTTGAACGTCACGTCGACAACGAGGTCATTAGGGACAGAGCACAAGCTCGGATTAGGGAAGGATAGAGAAGGAAAACTGCCGTGCCCTTTCGAAGGAACCATCCTGGCATTTACCTTAAGCGATTTAGGGAAATCACGGAAAACCTAAATCAGGATGGACGGACGCAGTTTTGAACCGTCACCCTCCCGAATGCGAGTTCAGTGTGCTAACCACTGCACTACCCCGCTCCGTGGACAGAGACTGTCGAGCATTGAGAATGGCTGTAAAAAATCGCTTGAAATCACTCGCGAGTGTCCAAGTGCTACCAGCAGTACAGCTAGCAGGACGACTATGCGTACGGAGTTAATAAGAGGATACAGTGGTCGAGCAGCTCCTCATAAGCCACACATTTCTGAAACGACGCTTGTGGTGGTGTAAAGTGTGATGCCAGTGGACAGTGGATGGCTGGAAACGAGTGATTTGCAGTGATAATCACGCTATACTCTGTGGCTATTTGTTGGAAGGGTTTGAGTTTGGTGAATGCCAGGAGAACGTTACCTACCTTCATGTGTAGCACCAACAGTGAAGTACGGAGGCGCTGGTGTTATGATACGGGTGTTTCTCGTGGCTACGGCGTGATCCCCTTACTGCACTTACGAAAACGCTAAATGTGGAATGATGTGAACACCTTTTTCCGTCCTGTGTACTACGTACAGCAGAGGAGCAGTTCGGAGACGATGAATATATCAGCATGACAGTACACCCTGTCAAAGCAGCCTTTGAGAGCAGGGGTTTGTGGACAATAACATTGCTCAAAAGGAATGGACTTCTCACACACTTAACGTGAACCCACTGGAACACTTTCGGAGTGAGTTAGATTGTCGGCTTTGCTCCAGACCCCAGCATCTGACATTACTATCTTCTGTGGTTTTGGCTCTTGAAGGAGAATGGGGTGTCATTCCTTCACAGATATTCACACACCTTACTGAAAGTGTCCGTAGCACAGTTCCTGCTGTCATAAAGGCGAAGGGTGGATGTAATCCGTATAAATGTACACTGAAAGGGGTCTGGATACTTTTAATTAGATACTTCGATCTTCTTCACTTGATTCCTGTAACATTTGACTTCCACTTGGTCTTGCATGAAAATAAAACTGTGGTAGCGTTACGAGGCCAATAAAGAGCTTATGACACACGTTAAAGGTTATTTTCAGACCTATAACAGCGCCTCAGTGATGAAATTTACTTACCGAAGGGGTTGGATAAAATGTCCTGCCATAAACGTGGGCGATGCCGAGAAAATAAGTGCAACTTTAAACCAAATCTCATTTTTTCAATGCCAGGCCAAGAAAGTTTTCACCTCGCCCTCGAGTGCAGAAATTATAGAAGTTGAAAACAGCTTGGGACTCAACAAATAACAAAACAGCACGAAATGTGTAATATACTGCAAATTAATTTAAGGAATCAAGCAACATGTATATATACCATCTGTCCCCGTAAATGAGGTCACATTGTTTTTTGAATCCTGATGGTGGAAGGAATTATCATCTCCAGTCTTTTGGCATACAAATAAGGATATATGTTTTCAGATAATCAGAATGTCAGGTAATGTTCTGCGTACTTTCAGAAACCTCTCGACAGTACTGCACGATGCTATGGCCTGTGAAACTTCGTGGTGCTTCATCTCCTGTGGGGGCGTTAATCTCAGCGACAATCTTAGTGCCATTTAAGAGGAGTAGGGTATCTGCAGACGCTGGGCTTCGTCCCCCCCCCTCCCCCTGCTTTGATTCCCTTAATGGTGTATGTTGACAACGTTAAATATTGTAACCTCCAAATAAACGAAAAATATACCTATTCAAAAAAGCAAATAAGAATTCACCTGACGCCTTTCTGAGAGAGAATCTCCAGTCCTTCCAAATTAACAATGTAAGTGTAGACCAAATGTGGCTTGAATTCAAAAAAATAATACGGGAAAAATTGAGAGCTTTATACCAAACAAAGTAACAAACCACGGAGCTGACCCTCCGTGCTTCACAAAGCAGGTCAGAACACTCTTGCAGAAACAACGAGAAAAACATGCCAAATTTGAAAGCACGAAAAATCTCTAAGATTGGCGATCTTTTACAGGAGCTCTAAATTTAGAGCGGACTTCAATGCGAGAGGCTTATAATAGTTTCCACAACGAAACTTTGTCTCGAAACCTGGCAGAAAATCCAAAGAGATTTTGGTCGTATGTGCAGTATGCTAGCGGCAAGACACAGTCAATGCCTTCTCTGCGTGCTAGCAGAGTTACTGAACACAGCCTTCCGAAATTCCTTCACCAAAGAAAACGAAGTAAATATTCCAGGATTCGAATCAAGAACAGCTGCCAACATGAGTAACGTAGAATTAGATATCCTCCGAGTAGTGAAGCAACTTAAGTCACTTTACAAAAGCAAGTCCAGACTGTATACCAGTTTGGTTCCTTTCAGAGTATGCTGATACAATAGCTCAATACTTAAGAATCATTTACAACCGTTCGCTCGACGAAAGGTCCCTGCCCAAAGACTGGGAAACTGCACAGGTCACATCAATATTCAAGAAAGGTAGAAGTAATCCACTAAATTACAGGACCATATCATTAACGTCGATATGCAGCAGGATTTTGGAACATATATTGTGTTCAAACATTATGGTGGATTACCTCGAAGAGAGTCTATTGACACGCAGTCAATACGGCTTTAGAAAGCATCGTTCTTGTGAAACACAACTGGCTCATTTCTCACACGAAGTGTTGATTGCTATTGATAAGGGATTTCAAATTTATTCCGTATTTCTAGATTTCCAGATGGCTTTTGATACTGTACCACACAAGCGACTTCTAGTGAAATTGTGTGCTTATGGAATATCGTTTCAGTTCTGTGACTGCATTCGTGATTTCCTGTCAGAGAGGTCACAGTTCGTAGTAATTCACGGAAAGTCATCGAGTAAAACAGAAGTGATTTCTGGTGTTCCCCAAGGTAGTGTTACAGGTCATTTGCTGTTCCTCAGCTATCTAAACGATTTAGGAGACAATCTGAGCATCCGTCTCAGGTTGTTTGCAGATGACGCCGTCGTTCAGCGACTAGTAAAGTCATCAGAAGATCAAAACAAATTGCAAAACGATTTAGAGAGATATCTGAATGGCGCTAAAATTGGCAATTGGCCGTAGATGAAGAAAAGGTGAGGCCATGAGTGCTGAAAGGAATTCGTTAAACCTCGGCTACACGATAAATCAGTCAAACCTAAAGGCCGTAAATTCAGCTAAATACCTAGGAATTACAATTACGAACAACTAAAAATGTAAATGTCGTGTGACTAGGACCTCCCGTCGGGTAGACCGTTCGCCGGGTGCAAGTCTTTCGATTTGACGCCACTTTGGCGACGTGCACGTCGATGGGGATGAAATGATGATGATTAGGACAACACAACACCCAGTCCCTGAGCGGAGAAAATCTCCAACCCAGCCGGGAATCGAACCCGGGCCCTTAGGATTGTCATACTGTCGCGCTGACAACTTTTTTATCTTATTTTGTTCTATATTGTTCGTTGAATTTGTTCGTGGCGGACGTCCGATGACACTCAGTTTTTTTTTTATTACAGAGGGTAGATAAACCCTCTGACCGAACACACTGAGCTGCCGTGCCGTCGAAGGGGAGAGAGTGTCACTGAAATGATACAGGATTTGGGGTGGACATTATTAAAACAAAGGCGTTTTTCGTTGCGGCGGAATCTTCTCAAGAAATTTCAATCACCAACTTTCTCCTCCGAATGCGAAAACATTTTGTTGACGCCGACCTCTATAGGGAGTAACGATCACCGTAATGAAATAAGGGAAATCAGAGCTCGCGCCGAAAGATATAGGTGTTCATTTTTTCCGCCCGCTGTACCAGATTGGAATAATACAGAATTATTGTGGAGGTGGTTCGATGAACCATCTGTCAGGCACTTAAATGTGATTTGCAGAGTATCCATGTAGGTGTAGAACACAGCATCAGCGCCACATTGCACGAACTTTTATCATAGTCATGTACCGAGTAGTTTTAAACTTGGCACAATTCACACAAGAAAGCAACAGCACATTACGTCTTTTTTTTCTCCTTTATTTCCTGTAAACATCCATAAAATAGTGTTTCGAAATTCGTTGTCAAAATATGGCTAGGTATGTAAAACATAAAGCTAATAATGACTAAACTTATTAAGTTTTCTGATTGACCGTCGGGCTTAGACAGTGTGCTGAATAATTTCTAGACTGTCGTGTGTCAGAGTATTTTTTAAATCTACATTTACGAAGCACATTAAGTGTCACACTTTCAGGTTAATTAAAATAATTCCAGCCTATATTGCGTTCAGGGGGAAGACTGCAGCCGGCCGCTAGTGGCCGAGCGGTTCTAGGCGCTTCAGTCTGGAACCGCGCGAGCGCTACGGTCGCAGGTTCGAATCCTGCCTCGGGCATGGAAGTGTGTGATGTTCTTAGGTTAGTTAGGTTTAAGTAGTTCTAAGTTCTAGGGGACTGATGATCTGAGATGTTAAGTCCCTTAGTGCTCAGAGACATTTGAACCATTTTTGGAAGACTGCATGGTGTTACACGATCCAGTCACAATATGACCACCTGTCAAAAGCATGAATAACCATCTTTTGTAAGCCGACCGTTGTGACCGAGAGGTTCTAGGCGTTTCAGTCCGGAACCACGCGGCTCCTACGGCCGCAGGTTCGAATCCTGCCTCGGGTAAGGATGTGTATGATATCCTTAGGTTAGTTAGGTTTACGTAGTTCTAAGTCTAGGGGATTGATGACCTCAGATGTTAAATCCCATAGTGCTTAGAGCCATTTGAACCATTTGAACCATCTTTTGTAGCGCGGACGTGTTTGAACAGAATCAGTGGATTTCTAGAAAGTACTGACAGGGTTATGGAGCCATACCGGCTCCAGTATCATGGCCAGCTGCGCTACGTTTCCAGGTTGAGGATCAATAGCGCGAACTGCCTGATCGAGGAGATTCCACAGATTCTTAGCTGGGTCTAAATCTGGCGAGCTTGGTGGCCAGGAGAGTACAGCAAACTCATCCGGGTGCTCGTCGAACAACGCACGTACACAGCGAGCTGTGTGACACTTTGCATTGTCCTCGTGGTAAATGCCACCGTGCCGAGAAAAATTGAACTGCATATAGTGGAGAACATGGTCCCTAAAGATAGATCAATAGTTGTATCGATCCATTGTGCCTACCAGCATGACGAGATCACCCAGGGAATGACAAGAAAACATTTCCCAGAGCATAACGCTATTTTCTCCAGCCTCGACCCTTCCGAAGATTGTTGCAGGACCGTACACGCCAACGGCCACCTGCGCAGTGGACCATGAACCGTGATTAATCTGAAGTGGCCACCTGTCCCAAATCAGTTGACATCCAGTTCAAATTCCAGCCTTTTTAGCCAATGAACAGCAGTTAGCACGGTCCATGAAGCAAGCGCCTGCGGCGGAGGCACATATGCAGCAATGTTCGCTGAACGGTCGTGGAGGGGACGTTGTTGGTAACCTCTTGGTTCATCTGGGCAGTCAGTCGCTCAGTAGTTGCATGTCTATTCGCCCTTACACTATCCGCAGTCGTCGTTCAACCCTGTCATCTATGGCCCGTAGTGCACATAGCTGCCTCGGCGCCGATTTTGGATAGGGCTGTTTTGCCATTCACGGTATATTCCTACCACGGTGGCACACAAACAGTTTACAAATTTTACTGTTTCGGAAATGCTTCAGCCCTTGGCTCGAAAGCCAATGATCACTCCCTTTTGGACGTCATATATATCGCTCCGTTTCCGCATCACGACAACCTACGACAACCATTGCAGTGTTTTCCGCGTCCCCCCACCCTCCTCCACGTTTTATATACCCTCCATTGCTAGTGCTGCCACTTGCCAGCTATGAGTAGTTATTGCATATTGACGTCGAACATAGGTGGTGGTCACATTAACGTGAGTGCACCGTTTATTTCCCTTAGCTATTGTAGGTTGTGCCTCGTTCATTACTGTGCAAGAGCCTTCCGGAGTGGCCGAGCGGTTCTAGACGCTACAGTCTGGAACCGCGTGACCGCTACGGTCGCAGGTCCAAATTCTGCCTCGGGCATGGATGTGTGTGATGTCCTTCGGTTAGTTAGGTTTAAGTAGTTCTAAGTTCTAGGGGACTGATGACCTCAAAAGTTAAGCCCCATAGTGCTCAGAACCATTTGAACCATTTTACTGTGCAAGATATTGCGATAAGTACACCTAAGTGTAGTGTGATGTTTGTATTTCTGAAGAACTGAAAGTAATGAGGATAATGAACCATGTTTTTGGGATGTAACCCATACTAGTTAGGCAACAGTGTGTCCATCAGTATTTCAGATACTCATACAATGTACGAAGCATTGTCAAGCGTACCGTACGTCCTTTCGTATGGAAAGAGGTCCGAAGCTCTGTGCCCGTAAAACAGTGAAGGGTAAATGTGGGCGAAAAGTGGTCGTAGGCGAGATAGTAAACAGAATAATGGATCGACATAACTGGACTCGTATTCGGGAGGACAACGGTTCGTATTCCCGTCTGGCCATCCAGATTTAGGTTTTCCGTTATTTCCCTAAATCGCTTAAGGAAAATGTGGGGATGGTTCGTTCCAAAAGGGCACAGCCGATTTACTTACCCATCCCTCCCTAATCCATGCTTTTACTCCGTCTGTAATGATATCGTAGCCGACGCGATGTAACTCTAATCGTCCTCCTTTTGGGCTGACGTAACATAATAAACGATAAATACGTAAACCTTCCGGACATTTCAAAACTATATCTGACGGGGATAAATGTACTACAGTCTCGTAATCATGTAGAAAATTAGACTTCTGTGCATGAAAACTTCGTTATGGAGTAAAGAAAGTATTCTTAATGTTAATTCTATGTCTATAGTGAAAGGAAGAGAGGAAAAAGGTGACTGATGGATAGCAAAGACAGGAAGGTAAGTGAAAGAGAAGTAGACTAAATGCTATTATACACAAATGATAACGGAAAACGGCAAGGTTTTGTTGTTGTTGGCCGGCCTTAGTGGCCGAGCGGTTCTAGGCGCTTCAGTCTGGAACCGCGCGACCGCTACGGTCGCAGGTTCGAATCATGGCTCGGGCATGGATGTGTGAGATGTCCTTAGGTTAGTTAGGTTTAAGTAGTTCTAAGTTCTAGGGGACTGATGACCACAGCAGTTGAGTCCCATAGTGCTCAGAGCCATTTGAACCATTTTGTTGTTGTTGTTGTTGTTGTTGTTGTGGTCTTCAGTCCTGAGGCTGGTTTGATGCAGTTCTCCGTGCTACTCTATCCTGTGCAAGCTTCTTCATCTCCCAGTACCTACTGCAATCTACATCCATCTGAATCTGCTTAGTGTTTTCATCTCTTGGTCTCCCTCTACGGTTTTTACCCTCCACGCTGCCTTCCAATACTAAATTGGTGATCCCTTGATGCCTCAGAACATGTCCCACTACCGATCCTTCCTTCTAGTCAAGTTGTGCCACAAACTCCTCTTCTCTCCAATTCTATTTAATACCTCCTCATTAGTTATGTGATCTACTCATCTAATCTTCAGCATTCTTCTGTAGCACCACATTTCAAAAGCTTCTATTCTCTTCCTGTCCAAACTATTTATAGTCCATGTTTCACTTCCATTCATGGCTGCACTCCATACAAATACTTTCAGAAACGACTTCCTGACACTTAAATCTATACTCGATGTTAACAAATTTTTCTTCTTCAGAAACGCTTTCATTGCCGTTGCCAGTCTACATTTTATATCCTCTCTACTTCGACCATCAGCAGTTATTTTGCTCCCCAAATAGCAAAACTCCTTTACTACTTTAAGTGTCTCATTTCCTAATCTAATTCCCTCAGCATCAACCGACTTAATTAGACTACATTCCATTATCCTCGTTTTGCTTTCGTTGATGTTCATCTTATATCTTCCTTTCAACACACTGTCCATTCCGTTCAACTGCTCTGTCTCTGGCAGAATTACAATGTCATCGGCGAACCTGAAAGTTTTTATTTCTTCTCCATGGATTTTAATACCTACTCCGAATTTTTCTTTTGTGTCCTTTACAGATTGAATAACATCGGGGATAGGCTACAACCCTGTCTCGCTCCCTTCCCAACCTCTGCTTCCCTATCATACTCCTCGACTCTTATAACTGCCATCTGCTTTCTGTACAAATTGTAAATAGCCTTTCGCTCCCTGTATTTTACCCCGGCCACCTTTAGAATTTGAAAGACATTATTCCAGTCAACATTGTCAAAGGCTTTCTCTAAGTCTACAAATGCTAGATACGTAGGTTTGCCTTTCCTTAATCTTTCTTCTAAGATAAGTGGTAGGATCAGTATTGCCTCAGGTGTTCCAATATTTCTACGGAATCCAAACTAATCTTCCCCGAGGTCGGCTTCTACCAGTTTTTCCATTCGTCTGTAAAGAATTCGCGTTAGTATTTTGCAGCTATGGCTTATTAAACTGATAGTTCGGTAATTTTCGCATCTGTCAGCACCTGCTTTCTTTGGGATTGGAATTATTATATTCTTCTTGAAGTCTGAGGGTATTTCGCCTGTCTCATACATCTTGCTCACCAGATGGTAGAGTTTTGTCAGGACTGGCTCTCCCAAAGTTGTCAGTAGTTCTATTGGAATGTTGTCTACTCCCGGGTCTTGTTTCGACTGAGGTCTTTCAGTGCTCTGTCAAACTCTTCACGCAGTATTATATTTCCCATTTCATCTTCATCTACATTCTCTTCCATTTCCATAATATTGCCCTCAAGTACATCGCCCTTGTATAGACCCTCTATATACTCCTTCCCCGTTTCTGTTTTCCCTTCCTTGCTTAGAACTGAGTTTCCATCTGAGTTCTTGATATTCATACAAGTGGTCCTCTTTTCTCCAAAGGTCTCTTTAATTTTCCTGTAGGCAGTATCTATCTCACCCCTCGTGAGATAAGCCTCTGTATCCTTACATTTGTCCTCTAGCCATCTCTGCTTAGCCATGTTGCACTTCCTGACGATCTCATTTTTGAGACGTTTGTATTCCTTTTTGCCTGCTTCATTTACTGCATTTTTGTATCTTCTCCTTTTAACAATTAAATTTAATATTTCCTCTGTTACCCAAGGATTTCTACTAGCCCTCGTCTTTTTACCTACTTGATCCTCTGCTGCCTTCACTACTTCATCCCTCAAAGCTACCCATTCTTCTTCTACTGTGTTTCTTTCCTCCATTCCTATCAATTGTTCCCTTATGCTCTTCGTGAAACTGTACAACCTCTGGTTTAGTCAGTTTATCCAGGTCCGATCTCCTTAAATTCCCACCTTTTTGCAGTTTCTCCAGTTTTAATCTACAGTTCATAACCAATAGATTGTGGTCATAGTCCACATCTGCCCCCAGAGATGTCTTACAATTTAAAACCTGGTTCCTAAATCTCTGTCTTACCATTATATAATCTATCTGATATCTTCTAGTATCTCCAGGGTTCTTCCATGTATACAATCTTCTTTCATGATTATTGAACCAAGTGTTAACTATGATTAAGTTGTGCTCTATGCAAAATTCTACCATGCGGCTTCCTCTTTCATTTCTTAACCCCATTTCATATTCACCTACTATTTTTCCTTCTCTCCCTTTTCCTACGATCGAATTCCAGTCACCGATGACTATTAAATTTTCGCCTCCCTTCACTACCTGAACAATTTCTTTTATCTCATCATATATTTCATCAATTTCTTTGTCATCTGCAGAGCTAGTTGGCATATAAACTAATACTACTGTAGTAGGCTTGGGCTTCGTGTCTATCTTGGCCGCAAATAAACAAATTTCAGGAACGATTGACGTCTACGAATGCATAGTTTCGCTGTTTGCTAACTACCTTGTCCTAAATATAAATACCTCCCTCCATACAACACGTCTTTGTAACCTTGATAAGGATGTCATTGTTGAACATGGTTAATTGTTATCAGATGATTGATGTGAAAAACTAAAATTATTTTCCAGATTTACTGTAAGTCACTGCTAGCCTTCAAGGTGAGTAATGACTGACATAGAGACAGCAAAAGGAAATTGATTCTTTAATTACTTTCAGTATCCATCGCTTGTTGAAATTAGGGTATGCAATATTCAGTTCTGAGACGCTTCTCGATATTTCATTTTATGACTTTACAAAAAACCTGTAATCTCTCTTGTATACGTGAGTGGATACGAAACAATTGAGTAATTACAATAATACATATTGAATTAAGCCCACTCAGTAGAAATTAATGATTAAAATTCAGTTTCAGAATTACTTCATAGATATGAATAGTATTAGTTGAAAACAGTCTTGGTTGCAATTTTAATTTTTTTTATTTATCAACTACGCGTGTTTCACCTTATTTAGGCATCTTCAGGCTGATCTATATTTCAGCCTGAAGATGCCTGAATAAGATGAAACGCGTAGTTGATAAATAAAAAAAACTAAAATTGCAACCAGGTATGTTTCCAACTAATACTATTAAACACTGGTTTGTTGAGTCGAGCCACAGATGGATTGGAAGAATTTCGATAAATATAAATCATTCTTTTAATTGCGCCTTAAGGATGAATTCTAACGAATCTGTCCTAATGTAATCCCAGCGCACAGAGTACTGAAGTTGTGAGCTTGGAACCGCGCCCTGTAGTCATTCGATGCCAGTATTTACTTTACTGTGGTGTCTAATATATTTTATCACCGCAGTAGTATAAAAACCAGCTCGCAGAGAACAAGCATTGAATCCACAAAACGAAAAATAACATGAGAAGTTTGTGCATATATTGTCAAGAAAGCATCTCAGACTGGCTCAGAAAAGAAAGACACTGCCGCGCTGTAAGCAATTCGTAAAACTATACAACATTCCCTTAGCTGTTTTCCGATTGTTGTCATATCGTAGCTTTGAAGATTAAGTATTCGCGCACAGTTTGCAACTGTTGTGTACAATTTTAGTGGCCACATTTGATTTAAAAAAATTAGTGAAGCATCTAAGCGTCGTAACGGAAGCGATGCCAGGCCATACGCGTTGCTAGCGCACACTTACTTTGCGCGTGACTCATTGCTTCAGAGCGGCGCTTGGTTCTGCAACTGGACGCGAGGAGTCAGCACCGCGTCTGCGATTGTACGCAGTAGCAGCTCGCCGGCTGGCGGACTCGCATACAGCTGTGCACCAGACACCGCTCGCCGCTCTCGTACCCCCTTCTGCTAGCGGACCTCTCGGGAAAGGAAAATAATAACGCGTCAATAACAAAAAACGTGAGAGCGCGGACCCGCAAGAGGCTGCGTGGCTGCGCCCGGGAAACTGCCCCGCCCAGGCCGGTGGCCGCGACGCGGGATGCTGCGCGTGCGCACGCCGCCGGCATTGACCGACGCGGCCGCAGCGCCCTCTGTGGGGGAGTGCACCCTGTTAACACCGTAAAAACCCACCCCATTGTGCTCGGCGTGGCTCTGACACGAAAGGCCAGCCATTGGCCCGTGACATGACGTCCCAATAGGGCAGATCCGCCTGAGTAGCGCAGGTCGCAGAGTCAAGCGCCCGAGCCAAGCGCATACTAAACGGAAATGGAACTGGCGAAGGGCGTCAGCTCCTTTTGGGCTTCTCATATCCGAATTGCTTTTCTAAATATCTCTGATGTCTTCAAACAGCTGTCCGAATGACTGAGGCTGCGTCACGCGTACTGTTTGACATATTATGCTCCACATTTATCCTGTATTGGGGAGACGAACCACGCATTATTCACAAGCACGGTCTCCGCAAGGGGGATCAAGATGGGTCAGTTTTCCCCTCATAGAACCTGGAGGTTGATTTCTTATTCATTAGCGAATTCTCACACATTTCAAGCAATAATTGTCTGTGACATCACGAAACTACAGATTCTGAACTGCGAAGAGCAGTGGGCAATAATTTGGCTTTAGCAGTTACTGTATAATTTGGATTTATTTCGTTGACAGCCGGCCGCGGTGGCCGAGCGGTTCTAGGCGCTTCAGTCCGGAACCGCGCGACTGCTACGGTCGCAGGTTCGAATCCTGCCTCGGGCATGGATGTGTGTGATGTCTTTAGGTTAGTTAGGTTTAAGTCGTTCTAAGTTCTAGGGAACTGACGACCTCAGAAGTTAAGTCTCATAGTGCTCAGAGCCATTTGAACCATTTTTTTTATTTCGTTGACATCATGTTCACAGGATATTACGCCGTTGGCACAGGATCCATTTCGGCGCCGTCCTGTAGATTGCCCTTTGACTCCCAACAATATTAAAAAAAATATATAATTTTAAAATTTTTCACAAAATTAACCTTACTTATAGTAGTAAGCAACGAATACAAGAAGAAATTGGCAAGAAGGAAAGCATCAGTGACTTTAAGGAGGTGGTTTCACTTTCTCACTACTGGGACATACAGTTTTCAACCACCGATCCTTTAATGTGATATTTGCAAGCAAATTCACATTTTTTCTACACAAAATCCCTCAGCTCGTAACTTCGATGAACTTACAACGCCTAAGATAAGTTACAGGAATCAAGAACAAGCAAAAATGAGCCTAAAAGTTAACAAATGTTGTATCGGAACTACATACTGCCGTAGTGGTTTCATTTCGAAACCACCAACAAAAGCAGTACTACAAACTAAAATATACGTTACAATAACTTTAGATATACTTTCACTGTCAATGATCTCAATATGGCCATTATAAAAAAATCCGCATCTCACACTCTATGGCCGGCCGCGGTGGCCGAGCGGTTCTAGGCACTTCAGTCCAGAACCGCGCGACTGCTACGGTCGCAGGTTCGAATCCTGCCTCGGGTATGGATGTGTGTGATGTCCTTAGGTTAGTTTGGTTTAAGTAGTTCTAAGTTCTAGGGGACTGATGACCTCAGATGTTAAGTCCCATAGTGCTCAGAGACACAGTCTACGTGTCGGCTGTTGATTTTAACTCTTTATGTGACTGCTACAATGCCTTACATTCGTAGAAGTACCTCAGTGTACTACTAGATGCCTGTCTTCCAATAGCATCGGTGGTTTCACGCTAAAAGCACTGCTACTTCAAAAAAATTAATGAAGTAGTGGTTCCAGGCAGGAACCACTGGTACTCGAAGGGTTAAGGTGAATGTGAATCTTTGCGGCACAGAATCGAAGTAAAGTCCCCAATCTTCTCTCTATTACTTCTACGCACACCCTTTATCGAGATGTGGAAACGAATTGGCCCAACATCCTGATGAGTGGACTAGATGGCAGCTCCCAGACATTTTGATCAAGGCTCCCGTTTACCTGTATAACATCCGTCCCGAATCCTAAAAGGACGCTCCCTTCTTTTTACTGTGCCACGCAAACAACACAGTAGTCTCCCATTTCTCTGTGGGCAAAGAAGACACGCGACAGCTTGCTGACTCTACATTCTATTTTACACGGCACAGCTACTTTTTGCCCGAAGAACACTTCCACGCTGTTCGAAAATACGTTATCTCCAGGAAACACTATGGGGGGAGGGCAACATCGCCCAACATCCATCATAGAGTTGCTAACCACGCAGTGGCGTTGCTGTGGATCAACGATAAACCGCGGAAACGATAACGGCTTTAGTTCAGTCCTACACTGCTAATTATAGCGGACAGTTAAGGGTAGTTTTGGGAGATTTCCCATATTTATGTACTTTAATACTCATCCTGGGTTATGCTTTATTCAATCAACGCAAAAATATGTAGTGTCGAAAACATTTTACTCTACTTTATTTATGCTAGCTAACATTAAATAATAAGAAGTATTAAAATCCATTTAAATGGCCACATGTTATGTTTTCTAAGCAAACAAATTATGAGGGGCAGTAAAAAGAAGAAGAGGAAGGAGAAAGTAAGTAAACTCTGTTATTTCAAAAGTAATCGCCCTAACTTTATACATAACTGTGATGCGACGGTCAATGCCTTCATGGAAAATTGTTTGCGATTGCATGCGGATCCATGATGGTACTCAGGTGTGCACCTCTTCTTTCGAAACATATCGACGGCCTGAAATGTCTCCAAGAATTTGTAAATTGCACAGAGAGATCGGGACTGTATGTAGAGCGTGTTAGGACAACCTAGCGAAACTTTACAGCACAGTGTAAACAACTGACAACAAATTGACCGCCCACTTGTTACCAAGGCTGTTTCGACTATGCTGTACAAGTTTCGTTGGGTAGCCCTTAAACATTCTCCACACAGTCCCGATCTTTTCCCATGCGATTTCCATAGTTCTGCAGACGTGAAGAAAGGCATTCGTGGCTGACTATTTCATTCTGATGAAGAGATGAAAGCCCGGCTACAATCATTGTTCCGTGGACAACCGCAAACATTTTCTCATGAAGGCATTAACCATCTTTTCTCACAGTGCGATAGATGTATTAACAAATATGGCTATTACTTTTGAAATAAATAGCTTACTTGCTTTTCCATCTGTCTCTCTTTCATGTGACTGCCCCTTATCTTATAATGTAGTTGTCATCACAGTTGAATACACGTTCTTTAAAGTTTATTTCCTTTCTCTCCACTTCGAAGAGACTTAATGGTGTATTTTTTGCAGGTTACTTTTGTTGGTGTCCAAAAGAGTTTTCTCAGTCATTTCTATTTTGTCCTGTTTTGGATTTTTAATTTTCGGAGTATACATGACGTCGCTGGTATATAAATAAAAAAATTTTTTGTGGTAAGTCGGATATACTGGGTTTAATTATAAGAGAGATGTACTTTCACATCATTGAACTTAGCATATACCAATGAAATATATATACCTTTTAGATTTCAAAGCAGTCCGCCCTAAAACATTGAGATACAACAAGTTTTGTGGAAATCATGCCAGATTTCATTCTTGGGGCGCGATACGTTCTCACAATCGCAAAATAGTTTATATAAAAATTAACAGTTTTAATTTCTTGCCCCATTTTAAATTTCTGAGGATGCCCATGCTCACAGGAGATCTTTCACGGGAAACACCAGAATTGGCTGTCTGCATCTACACCTAAACCCCGCAAGTGATCTGCTGGTTGGTACTTCTGGCTTCACTATCATTTACGCCATCCATATTTCATTCGTGAATGGTGCGTGAAGCACGACTGTCGATAAACCTCCGCGTGAGCTCTAATCTTCCTGATTTTCTTGTCGTAGCCGATTTTAGAGAAGTATGTCGGAGGGAATAAAGGGAGAAATATGTTGTCCGAGCCTTCTTGGAAAACAGGCTTTCGGAATTTCGACAGTAAACTTCTCCGTGATTTTCAGTGCCCCTCTTGTAGCGTCTGTCACTGGACTTTTTTTTTTTTTTTTTGACGAAACATGCCTCTTTTGGTGGGATATTCTAAATCTCTTTTCCTAATTCCACCTCGCAAGGTTCACAGATTGACACACAGTACTCAACAACCGATTGAACAAATGTTCTGTACGCCATTTCTTTCGTGGATAAATTACCGGTCCGCGGAGTTCTGTCTCTAATTTTTAACCTAGCAAACACCTCCAAACGATGGTGGAGATTTGCCGCAAACGACACATGTTTCGGATTCCACGTTCTGCTGCACGTCGTCTATTCTCAGTCGGATAACTGGGTAGGGAGACCCAAGTCGCTGAAGTGACATCCAATTGAAAGACTTGCATCAGGACTTTGAGCCACACGAAATAATTATTATTACTAAAATTTATTCTCCTCTTATACATATCATACATTGAAGTCCCCCGTCGAGTTTCGCTGTCTGTATGTCTGGATTCCGTTACTAGTTGCTATATGCATCTCTTCCCTTCTCTGCATGTATAAACTGAAGGTCCCTACTCGCTTTGTGTACGGGCTAATCCCAGGAACTACTGTAGGGATGCTGCTATTCGCGGCGGACTGGCGCGACCGCCCGCCGACAAGCGAATGGCAGCGGAGGAACAGCGCCTTTGATCCACTGCTCGCATAGTGATCAGATTGCGGTAGGGCAGTCCGCTCACGCCCTTGGGCAGTGCAGAACGCCGACAAGTGGTGATTATTGCTTAAAT
The DNA here is from genome assembly GCF_023864345.2 of Schistocerca serialis cubense. Lineage (NCBI taxonomy): Eukaryota > Metazoa > Arthropoda > Insecta > Orthoptera > Acrididae > Schistocerca > Schistocerca serialis. Next base: position 236,732,606 of record NC_064640.1, read on the forward strand.
CATTTAATATACACTGAAGCGCCAAAGAAACTGGTATAGGCATGCGTATCCAAATACAGAGATATGTAAACAGGCATAATATGGCGCTGCGGTCGTAAACGCCTATATATGACAATAAGTGTCTAGCGCAGTTGTTATATCGGTTAATGCTACAACAGTGGAAGGTAATCAAGATTTAAGAGAGTTGAACGTGGTGTTATAGTCGGCGCACGAGCGATGGGACACAGCATCTCCGAGGTAGCGATGAAGTGGGGATTTTCCCTATTAGCATTTCACGAGTGTACCGTGAATGTCAGGAATCCGACATCGGTGCGGGCAGAAAACGGTCCTGCAAGAACGGGACCAACGATGACTGAAAAGAATCGTTCAGCGTGACAGAAGTGTAACCCTTCTACAAATTTCTGCAGATTTAAATGCTGGGCCATCAACAAGGGTCAGCGTGCGAACCATTCAACGAAACATCATCGATATGGGCTTTCGGAGATGAAGGCCCACTCGTGTGCCCTTGATGCCTGCACGACAGAAAGTTTAACGCTTCGCCTAGGCCCGTCAACACCGACATTGTACTGTTGATGACTGGAAACATGTTGCCTGGTCGGACGAGTCTCGTTTCAGATTGTATCGAGCAGATGGACGTGTACGGGTATGGAGACAACCTCAAGAATCCATGGACCCTGCATATCTGCAGGAGACTGTTCAAGTTGATGGAGGCTCTATAATGGAGTCCGAAAGAACAGACACCATATCCATATAAGTATACAGTTCTGGCAAAACCGGCCATGACCTTCCTCCTCTGTGCGGATGCACACATATTACCCGAGCTCTTACGGGACTGGTAAGAATGTCTTCCACGAGTAATGAGTGTGTTCGGTAGGGAAACTGCGAATGTAGTGTGTGGACATATAAGGTGAGAATGTGGGTCTCGCGGGAAGCGTGCGCTAGATAGTCCCTTCAGTCGCACTATCGTCTGTGCCCTTTGGATAGAGCGTCTGCCATGCTAGCAGGAGATCCCGGGTTCGAGACCCGGTCGGGGAACACATTTTCATCTGTCCCCGTTGATATATATATGAGCGCCCGTCAACAGCTGAAGGTTCAAAAATGGTTCAAATGGCTCTGAGCACTATGGGACTTAACTGCTGTGGTCATCAGTCCCCTAGAACTTAGAACTACGTAAACCTAACTAACCTAAGGACATCACACACATCAATGCCCGACGTAGGATTCGAACCTGCGACCGAAGCGGTCGCGCGGTTCCACACTGTAGCGCCTAGAACCTCTCGGCCACTCCGGCCGGCGCGAAATAACTACAAATTGGGTTCTGAGTGAGTTCATGCGTGTTTAACAGGTGTACGGCATCAAACTAGATGGATCATGAATTTTTGGACAAGCAGAGTATCTTACATCACAGGCGACAAAAAGGTTACAAATAACGGCAGTGTCTCCTAGTTCTACATAGATAGCAAAGGGTGTTGGCCGATGTCAGACCATGTAGATAGTAACTGCTCAACTTCAGCGGCGCAATAGGCTTTATTGTTAGTTCATCTCACATTTGCGAAATATAACTATATACAGTTGCGTAGGAAATGACTTTGATTCCTGTTCAAAAGTTGAATTTTTAACCTAACCATAAGCACAGTTTTAGCGGTGGTGAAACCAGAAGAACAAAGCTCATGTGGTGCTATTACCACACGTCTCGCATTGCTAGTGGTTAGTAGGATTGTGCTTAGTATCTTACTCTGAATATACTCTGTTATGGTAGACAGTTGCTGATAGCCTTCTGGTTGCAATTGAATGAGAAACTTTAAAACTATTCGCGGAGAATCTCTTAAGTCGAGCTGCTAATCAATACCAGAACTACCCTCGAGTATCTCTTACAAAGTCCCGTGTCGCAGCACCTTTTGTTTGATATCCTACTGAAGTCGTTCTACTAACGTTGGGAACACGATTATTTTGAATTAGTGGCTTCCGCGACAGCTCCGTTAATTCTGGTGTGACGCATATTTATCTTTGATTTGCAATTGCTACTGATGTACACCGACTTCACTGGAGGAAACAAGGGTCAACAATGGATTCTGTTTGTGACAGACGCATTGGGTATGTTCTTGCTGACCAACCGAGCTCTTCCCAGGTTCGTCATTTAGTCCAGTGATTGTATTTGTGCTGTAAGTTGGAGCGCTACGTCAGAACGATTGCAAACCAGGTAAGACAGGTGAGACTGAGCAGGTAGCAGCAGTGTGGATATGGACCGAGTTTCAGAAACCATCAGATTGATTGACAGTAGCGCTAGATGGGACACGTCTGTTACTACTCCTGTTGTGGGGTCTTTTCATCAGAGAAGGTGCATGTTTTTGTTCTTTTCCCCTATTTTGTGAAAGTCGATGCATAAACGTTAATAGAAAATGTGAATTAAGTTACAGGATGAATCACGTTTCTTGTTACACTGGTCGATGGTCGTGTTCGGATACGCCATCATCCAGGCCAATGGCTACTCGAAACTTACATCGCACCACGGATACAGGCTGGTGGGTGCGGTACTACGACATGTGGAACATTCACTTAGTCTTCTACGAGGCCTGTGGTAGACGCAGTAATAGCTGTGGACCATTGTCCCTGTCTCAAGGTCAGAATCGAGTTACAGTGGTGTCTCGGACACGAATTTTGCCTGATCTGAACCTGATGGAACACGTCTGGAATGCTACTGCGTGCCAAATCCGCTCTCACAAACTACCCACCTGTAATTTACGGGCTGGCCGTGGTGGCCGAGCGCTTCTAGGCGCTACAGTCTGGAACCGCGAGACCGCTACGGTGGCAGGTTCGAATCCTGCCATGGACATGGATGTGTGTGATGTCCTTAGGTTAGTTAGGTTTAAGTAGTTCTAAGCTCTAGGGGACTGATGACCTTAGCAGTTAAGTCCCATAGTGCTCAGAGCCATTTGAACCATTTTTTGTAATGTACGGTAATTGTGTGACCTTTAAATAGACATCTGGTGCCACATACCTCCGGAAACCTTTAAAGTGCTTGTCGAATCGCTGCTGTATTGCGTTCCGAAGGTGCTCCAACGTATTATTATCTTGGTGGCCATAATTCGAATAAAAATATTTTGAGTTTTAGTTTGCGTCATTATGAACTAAAATACCGACGTCTGATGGTTTTTGTAGCGATCCTCTTCAGGGCGACTAACTACTGGATTCTGGTGATGGTCTTCCCCTATTGCTCTCTTATTTTAGTTGTCACATGACTACCAACTTCTGATCCCGTGATGCTGCTGAAGAATTCGAAGTAAAGATTGTAATAGAGGGGTTGTTGTACGGGAGACTATCGCCTGTGCTACTTTGACATGTGACTGGTAGCCAATAGCGAATCGACAGCTTGAACTCGGGCCCAGTGGTTTCCCCTCAACGGGACGTTGATTGTATCTATGACTTCGTGGAACTGTTAATGTCATCAACATATTTTATTTGGCAGGGAAAATTCTATAATCAGACAGGTGAAGTGACAATGAGCTTCTCTTGCTTACCTGTAGCAGCTGAATTATTCATGGAAGCATTCGAACAGACAGCGTTAAGTTCTGCTCCATTGCGTTCACATTGTTGGCTGAGGTACGGAACGATACGTTTGTCATATGACCGCGTGAGAAGTAGAACGCAGCAAAGATTAGCTCCCCAACAATTTGCATAAAAACACACATTTCACGCTAGAAATAGAAAATGACGGCGCCCTTCCCTTTCTGAATGTAGAAGCGCACAGGACGTCTAACGACAAACTAGGACACAAAGTTTGCAGCAGACAACATATCTGTATGCGGAGTTGCACTATTATGCAAAACAAAAGAACGATTAGAGACCGAGTTCATCGGACTGGCGACACTGATAACCTCCAACATAAACTGAACAAGCTCCGGACAATATTCCAAGCAAACGGATATAGGAACAATATATATCGAGCTGTATGGTATGGTGACCATAAATCAGAAAAAGGAACAGAAGAACTTCATCCTGTTGCTCGCTTCCTTTGTGTAAGAAGCGACAGCGTCCTTGTAGGCGAGATACTCCGCCGCAGTAGGAATTAAACCAATATTCCAGAGCGGCCGCAAGACCCGAGGTCTTTTGAGCTACACAAAGGATTCCGTAGATGCTCCCGATGCTGCAGGGTTCTAAGAACTTCGATTTGAGCTCTGCAAAGCCTGTGTTTATGAAACCGAGAGACCGATTAGAACTTGCGTTGGAAGACTATTACTTGGAATTGGTGACTTCCATGAAGCCTCCGTGAATTCTGATATGACACAGATCCATCTTCAGTTTACAGTTGTTACTCAGTTACACCAACTTACTAGAGGACACAGGGCCCCGACAGTATTGTCTGTTGCGAATGGAACAACACAACAAATCAGCTATAGCTGAACGCCGCTAGGGTTGTGGGTGATCATGCGTTTGCTCGGCAGCTGTGGATGTATCAGCTAAAAATAAGGAGAGGCTATAGAAATCATTTAACGCCCTAACGTCTTGTTACAGGAAACACTACTCGTGGGTACAAGTTGCCGATTCACTGTTGCCTTCCAGTCACCTGGAGAGTAGCATAGGAAATAGTCTACCGTACAGCTTCCCCAACACAGCAATATTTACCTCTAATTCTCCAGTTGCATCGCAGAATGTAATGCCATTAGTAACCTAACAGAAAGAAGACAGTACACAGGAGAAGACCATCGCCTGAATCCCCTGAACAGGACTGATCCAAAGACGATCGAAACATCGGTATTTTAGTTGGTTTTAGTGTTCCGTAATGACGCGGCCTAGTACCCACAATGACTATTCAAATTTACACTGATCATAGAAGACTTAGAACTTATGTTGGCGGTCAAAGTTTTGGTTAATCAGTGCATATAGTCCGTTGTAATCTATATTTGTGTTGGTTTTTTTTCAATTTTGGTTCTAATGTACTCGTCAAGAGAATCGTTTCATCTAACTTCAGTTATATCGAAGTGAATAAAGTTATATTGGCGAGAATTTTCGGAATTTATAATGGTGTGTGTATTTAACACTAGTAAATCGACGTTTCTGGGTTACAATTACGCATTCTACGAATTGCAGCAGCATTATCTGGTTTGAAAAACCGTTTCCCCTTAATCACAGCTTAGCTATTTACGTAATTAGTTCAACATTTTCACCTCTTTTCCGATAGTTGACTAGTTCGTTCTACGGCAGTTTTTGAAAGTGTAGGATCGCAACGTAGTAAATACAGCTCTCTCTCATTCGACTGCTGTGGTATAATAGTGTGTTCTGCGCATATTGTAACGATCGTATCATGTTTCATTTGGTTACCGATTTCAACAGCAAACGATAGTTTGATGGAGAGCGTGGAGGGGAGGAGGAGAGCTAAACCTGGGGTATAGAGTATTATTAATATTTTGGAAGACGGCTTTAAGTGCCCATGAGAAAGTTCCAGTTCAGACCCTGGTAGAAACCCTCGTAATACCCACTTTTAAATCATTTACTTGAAAGGAAGTAAACATGAGAACACTATACCTTTTTACTTTACGTGATAACTAGGAGGGGGCCGTGCCGTTCCCCCCTCTCCCCACTCCCCCCCCCCCCCACCCCACCCATTGCCCATGAGTATGGGCGTCCTTGCAACAGCAGCATGTATTTTCTGCATTTGTCATAACTTTTCCACTACTTTAGATTTCATTACGTGTATTCTTTAGCGAGCATGACCATATATTTTATGAGACAGCAATATTAACGTCAGGTGCTGTGTTTGTGTTCAAAACTGACCTGAGGGCGAATGCTGGGGTGGATTTTCGGCTAGACAGGCTGGCTGGTGAAAACTCTATGGCCCTTTGTGAACAGATTGCGTTTTCACCGACAGGACGGCTCCAAACGTAACCGTTTACCGTTCAGGGCTAGCAGTCAGTGGTCCAGCCGGCGTTAGTCGCCTAAAAATACTGGAGTTCGCCAAACTCGGAGCCAAAGTAAATCCATTTATTGCCGTTGAAGTGTGTGAGTTGTAGTAAAAGCAGTGTTATCCCGGCTTAGCTTTATCTGTTCTGAGTTCGGAACCTGGTGGCAACCTTCGCATTTAAAGGTAAAGATATAGGTGGAGGTCAATTGGGCTTCAGCTGTACAAATCAGATCTCGATCCACAGAATTCCCAAAGTTATGGATCAGCTTTTAAAACCCCTAATAATGCCGTGTGGCTATGGCCTCCCGTCGGGTAAACCGTTCGTCTGGTGCAAGTCTTTCGAGTTGACGCCACTTCGGCTACTTGCGTGTCGATGGGGATGAAATGATGATAAGGACAACACAACACCCAGTCCCTGAGTGGAGAAAATCTCCGACCCAGCCGGGCATCGAACCCGGCTGTTAGGCGTGACATTCCGTCGCACTAACCACTCAGCTACCAGGGGTGGACAAAACCCCTAATGACACAAACAATTCATACCATCCCATCACCGAACAATTTTTTGACACTGTGCAGGTCTGAAATATTACCCAGAGACAACAACCTCTAACAGTTCCACGAATGTAACTTCCAAGGAAGTCTTCCATCTTTATATAATCTTCATTCCCTCCCTTCCCCCTACCCCTCTTCCCCCCACCCATACCCCACCCTCTACCGAATAGAGAACGGGTGACATCCTATCTGTGGTCTTTGAACAAGAGAATGGTATCCGTCAAAGTAGTGTTTTTATTGTGACTGTCTTTGTTATTACAACTGACAATAAAATGTTTCTGTCAAAGATTGTTTATTTGTGCATGCAAGATTTCTGTCTTTTGTTCTTTCTCTAGCCCTGGAATAACATTCTATCAGCTACAAATGACAGTAGGAGATAGGATAGATGGAGAAGGAACTGTGTCCTTTTTATCTGTGTTCTGTTTATAAATTTCCTGAATTCAAAACGATTTTGAGCTTATCTGCTTCCCAGAATTTAGAAACCTGAAATCACAGAACCAAAATCTTTGAATATTTGAAATGTGTTAGTTCATGGAGGGTAGACAGTGTTTACATAGCATTTGTACAATCTCCCCTTGATTATCCTTACATGGCCTACGAGTCTACATCCAATCTCTGCAAGCCATCTTATGATGTATGTGGTGGAAGGTATTTGCGTCGTTTCCTATTACGCTCACGAAAGCTGCATGAAGCACTAATGTTGGAAAGCCTGCATGTGGTCTCGAATCTCTCAACTTTTACTTTCACGGTGTTTTGGTCAGGTATATGGTCTACAGTATTTGGATACCTATTAGAGGAAATTAAACTGGGGTACATCCATCCTTTGCCATTATGACGGCCCGGACTCTGCTGGGAACGTTTTCAGTGCACGTTTGTGGCGGAACGTCAGCCATTCTTCATCAAGAGCCGATATCAGAGACTGCGGCGAAGACGACGTTCTAACTCATCCGAAAGGTGTTCTATTGGGTTCATGCCGGAAACCTGGTCAGTCCAGTCCCTTTCAGGACTGTTATTGTCTACAAACCGTTGCTTCAGAAATGCTGCTTTATGATAGGGTGCTTTGTCTGCGAGTGGAACAGGAGAGGAAATGGCTTGTAGTGGTACAGGGTAACCTCCACCACGCACCGTACGGAGCATTGCGGAGTATCTATGTAGATGTAGATGATACAGTCAGTCATCGTCTCCAGTGTTTTCCTAAGCGCAATAAGCGGACCACACATTATCCACGAAAAACACCACCATACCGTAACCTCCTCCGTACTTCACAGTTGGCACTACATTTAACAGCAGATAACGTTCTCCAAGCATTCGACAAACCCAAACCCTTCCATCGGATTGGCACAGGGTACAGCATGATTCGTCACTCTAAATCACTCGTTTCAATTCATCCACTGTCCAGTTACATCGCTCTTTACGTCACCTCAAGCATGGCTTAGCAATGACTACAGCAACATTTGGCTTATGAGGATCTGCTCAACTGTTGCACCTCATTCTTTTTAACTTCCTACTCAAAGCCATTGTGCTCTCTGGACAGCTGGTTGCATTCTGGAACTCACGAGCGGTTCATTCCGCTAATTTCATGCGATTTTTTTACAACTGCCCTCTGCACTGCTCGACGGTTCCTTGTGCGTCAATATATAAGGTCTGCCTAGTCTCAGTTTAGCTTTGGTTGCTGCTCCGCGTTTCCACTTCATAATCACATCAACAGTTCACTTGGACAGATTTAGAAGGGTGAAATATCCCTGATCTGAAACTTCCTGGTAGATTAAAACTGTGTGCCGGACCGAGACTCGAACTCGGGACCCGAGTCTCGGTCCGGCACACAGTTTTAATCTGCCAGGAAGTTTCATATCAGCGCACACTCTGCTGCAGAGTGAAAATCTCATTCTGGTAACATCCCCGAGGCTGTGGCTAAGCCATGTCGCCGGCCGAGGTGGCCGTGCGGTTAAAGGCGCTGCAGTCTGGAACCGCAAGACCGCTACGGTCGCAGGTTCGAATCCTGCCTCGGGCATGGATGTTTGTGCTGTCCTTAGGTTAGTTAGGTTTAACTAGTTCTAAGTTCTAGGGGACTAATGACCTCAGCAGTTGAGTCCCATAGGGCTCAGAGCCATTTGAACCAATTAAGCCACCGAGCGAGGTGGCGCAGTGGTTAGCACACTGGACTCGCATTCGGGAGGACGACGGTTCAATCCCGTCTCCAGCCATCCTGATTTAGGTTTTCCGTGATTTCCCTAAATCGTTTCAGGCAAATGCCGGGATGGTTCCTTTGAAAGGGCACGGCCGATTTCCTTCCCAATCCTTCCCTAACCCGAGCTTGCGCTCCGTCTCGAATGACCTCGTTGTCGACGGGACGTTAAACACTACCCACCACCACCACCAATTAAGCCATGTCTCCGCAATATCCCTTCTTTCAGGAGTGCTAGTTCTGCAAGGTTCGCATGAGAGCTTCTGTAAAGTTTGTAAGGTAGGAGACGGGGTACTGGCAGAAGTAAAGCTGTGGGAACGGGGCGTGAGTCGTGCTAGGGTAGCTCAGATGTACAGTCGTGTTCAGGCACTCGGCCAGTGCACATCGCGCGGTGACGGGCGGTAGCACGGGTCAGTGTTAACGTCGCGAGCAGTGCTGAGGTGGAGAGCTGAGCAGCGTGTGCGAGCACTGTTAACGTTTGTTTCTGTATAACTGTTGTAAGTACGATGTCGACAATTAACAGAGCGAACAGCGTTCAGTGTGTTTTCGATCGCGCTGCATTGCGAGCGACGGCGTTTGAAATTCACGAGTGGATTTTTGAGGATTTGATATTGCCTGAAGATATAGTCGACACGTTCCAGTTGGACTTTGTGCAGTACTCGTTATTTGTGAAATTTATTTCGAGTGACACTTATGAGAAATTCGTTGAGGAGCATGTTGGCGTGAGACCATTTCGTCATAATGAAGGCAGTATTAGTAATGTCCAAATCGTGCCTTCAGGATATGGAGTGAGAATCGTCAGGGTATTTAATGCGCCGCCTGAGTGCCCTAATGATCTGATTGCACGTTCTCTGTCACTGTACGGCGCTGTTTTGTCAGTTACCAATAAAAAATGGTCGAGTGCATATCGCTAGCAAGTTAACAGCGGCGTGCGAAGTGTACGTGTAGACTTAAAAAAGCATATACCTTCAAAAAATGGCTCTGAGCACTATGGGACTTAACTTCGGAGGTCATCAGTCCTCTAGAACTTAGAACTACTTAAACTTAACTAACCTAAGGACATCACACACATCCATGCCCGAAGCAGGATTCGAACCTGCGACCGTAGCGGTCGCGCGGTTCCAGACTGTAGCGCCTAGAACCGCATATACCTTCGTATGTTGTCATTGGCGGCTGTCGCGCACAGGTAACTTACATTGGACAACCCCCTACCTGTTCGATCTGCCATTCAACAGAACATCTGCTGATGAACTGCACACGTCGACGTCCATTTCAGCTTCCACGGGAACGTCCTGCAGACGGTAGTGAAAGGCTTGTTCCATTATTGAGTGAGGTAGTCGCGGGAACTGTACCACAACCCCGGCAGCCGGAACATGTTTACGAGGCGGATATGCCAGTTCAGGTGGAATGCAGTGCCAAAGACACGGACGTCGATTCGGTCCCGTCATCCTCGCCGGGACAGTTACCGCTGGATACCAACGGTGCCCCAGTCACCTCTGAAACTAAGCCGCGTGAGACGCAGGAGCGCCGGCCGGAGCGACCTAGCGGTTCTAGGCGCTACAGTCTGGAACCGCGCGACCGCTACGATCGCAGGTTCGAATCCTGCCTTGGGCACGGATGTGTGTGATGTCCTTAGGTTAGTTAGGTTTAAGTAGTTCTGAGTTCTAGGGGACTTATGACCTCAGCAGTTGAGTCCCAAAGTGCTCAGAACCATTTGAATTTGAACGCAGGAGCGGGTGCAGATCAGTTTCCTGAACCACCCCTACCGGCAGAGGCTGCAGCAGAAACGAAGAAAGGCCGCTGAAGGAGAAGCAAAGGGAATAGTAGCAAAGAGGAAAAGTCGGATGATTTGAGACCCGTACACGTGTCAGATAGTGGCAGCGAGACTGAACCTCAATCTTCTTGCTCAGTGCGCTGCGAGAACACCGCGAGGCAAGAACGCATTCGTGAACAAACCAAACACCTGAAGGCACTACTGAGCACTGAGAGGGAACAGAGCTCCGTAACGGCTAAGAGGAAGAGCGAACAGAGCAGCGAGCAGCTGCAGCAGCGCTCCCGCAGGAACTCGCTGACGTCAGTCGCCGCCCCGCGTGGTGGCCAGGCGGATGCGACCACGTTGACAGACTCAGCTGGCGGTGGCGGGCAGGGCGGCGCGCGCACCGCAAAACACCCCGACAGCAATGAGCCGTGGTGGCAGCAGGACGAGGAGATGCAGCAGTAGCTGCTCTCGGGCATGTCCATCGCGCTGCGACCTTTTCCACTCCCTGAACCGTTATGGCTTTGACGTTTCGCCTCATACTCCAGACGTTACCAACGAGCTCGGTTCAAAGCCGTAGAGAAGGATTGGTTCAAATGGCCCTGAGCACTATGGGACTCAACTGCTGTGGTCATAAGTCCCCTAGAACTTAGAACTACTTAAACCTAACTAACCTAAGGACAGCACACAACACCCAGCCATCACGAGGCAGAGAAAATCCCTGACCCCGCCGGGAATCGAACCCGGGAACCCGGGCGTGGGAAGCGAGAACGCTACCGCACGACCACGAGATGCGGGCGTAGAGAAGGACGAATGGTTCAAATGGCTCTGAGCACTATGGGACTTAACATCTGTGGTCATCAGTCCCCTAGAACTTAGAACTACTTAAACCTAACTAACCTAAGGACATCACACACACCCATGCCCGAGGCAGGATTCGAACCTGCGACCGTAGCAGTCGTGCGGCTCCGGACTGAGCGCCTAGAACCGCTAGACCACCGCGGCCGGCAGAGAAGGACGATCCCAGCACTCAGAGCTCATTGTCCTCTGAGCCATCATGTGCGACAGCTAAACCTACAATATTACCACACTTAGGATTCAAAGTGCAGTGAAACTCCGTTCGCTAACTGATTTCTTGTATGGTACCAGCGTTGACATTGCCCTCCTACAGGAGGTAGTCACAGTCTTAGAAGTGCCAGGTTACGTTCTTATTGATAACACCAATGTCCAGAATGCTGTAGGCACTGCCATACTTCTGCTCGACGGTATACCCTTTACGGATGTGCAGCGGCTGCCTAGCGGTCGTGGCATTTCTCTTCGAGTGAATGGTGTGCAGACTGTTAACGTGTACGCCCCCTCAGGTAGCACTCATAAGAGAGATCGTTCACATTTTTATAAAAACGAGGTTCCCATTCTTCTTAGCGCTTATCGTGCACATCTCACCCTTGGTGGTGACTTCAATTGTGTGCTGAACGACAGAGACCAAACTCCTAACACAAACAGATGTATCGAACTTGAACATTTAATTCATGGCATGCGTCTTCACGATACATGGGAACAACTGCACGGTGAACGGGTAGCGTACATCTTCGTAACCAGTCATTCTGCCAGTCGGCTGGATAGGATCTATGTGTCCGATGCCCTCCAGCGACACACTGTGAACAGTGACTTAGCTCCTGTCTACATCTCCGAACATTGCGCATATCAGTGTTACCTTAACCTACAACGCCAGCAAATTTACCGTGGGAAAGGCTACTGGAAATTGAATGTCAGCCTTCTGGAGGATGGCCAACTTCAAGAGGAGGTGAACATAACATGGCAACAGCTCCAGCGGCACCGACGTCGTTACGCTAGCGTTCTACAGTGGTGGATTCAGTGTGTCACGCCCAAATTACGCCTCACCCTCATGAGCTACGCCCGACAAAAAAGCTTTTCGCAGAAACAGACTATTGAATTCTATTATCGCTGTTTGAGAGAACTGCACAGTCGCACTACCAAGCCTTCTCGCCATATCGATGTAAAGATCAAACGATATAAAGCGAAAATCACGGCGATACAACGCAAACGAATGGAAGGCATCATCGTGCGAGCCCACCCCAAAGACGTTGCCGCCGAAGAACGGGCCTCTCTGTACCACATCCTGAGAACGACGAAACGGTGTAAAGCCATGTTGATTGAAGCCGTCGTTGATGACGCCGAGAATGCCATCACGAAGCAACGTGACATCATCTCGCACGTCTACCACTATTATAGTCAGCTGTACAAGAAGCAATTCGTTGATGAACACTCGTGCAACGATTTTCTTAGGACCTTGAGCTGCCGCTTGTCACAACAGGATAATGCAAATCTGGAATCTGTTTTCACAGGGGACGAAATCTGACTGGCGGTCCACAGTGCAAAGAAAGGGAAATCACCAGGACCCGACGGTCTCAGCGCTGAGTTTTACCAGCGATACTGGAACCTCCTCGGTCCGACACTCCTCGAGATAGAGAATAAAACCTGTCTCCTGGAAGTCATACCCAAGGCATTTACGGAAGGTATCATCTTGCCCTTATCGAAAAAAGGTAACAGCAGGAAGGTTGAAAACATGCAACCCATCACACTCCTGAATGCCGATTTCAAAATCATTACCAGATCGATTACGCTACGGATGCAAAACGTTATGTACAAGGTTTTAGGCAGTTACCAGTACAGTGCAGTGCAAGACCGAAGTGCAATCTCAGCTGCCTGCGATTTGAGGGACATCATCTGTTCATATGCTAAAACCAAAGGACAGGGCGCTCTGATCTTTCTAGATTTTGAGAAGGCTTATGACCGTGTACGTCATGACTTCCTCTTTAAAAGCATGACGAAACTAGGATTTGGACCTCAACTCATAGAATTAATTCGCAAACTTACTACAAACGCCTCTTCAAAGGATTCTCATTACTGGCAATTTTACAAAAGATGTTTCCATTGGGCAATCCATCCGCCAAGGATGTCATCTGTCAATGATTTTGTACGCCATTGCAGTAGAGCCGCTACTGAACAACTTAGCGCATAGCCTGTCACTATTCCATGCATCGCGCATACTGACGATATATCAAAAAATTGTTCAAATGGCTCTGAACACTGTGGGACTTAACATCTGAGGTCATCAGTCGCCTAGAACTTAGAACTACTTAAACCTACCTAACATAAGGACATCACACACATCCATGCCCGAGGCAGGATTCGAACCTGCGACCGTAGCAGTCACGCGGTTCCAGACTGAAGCGCCTAGAACCGCACGGCCACACCGGCGGGCGACGATATATCAATGCCTAAAAGAATGCGGAGAAGTACCCGTGGTCTAGGGGTCAGTGCGGCTCTCGCAGCCGAGCGAAGCAGACGTGCGGTGTGTGCTCTCCGCTGTCAGAGAGAGCCCGCGCGCCTTGTTTACTTTCTTCGGCCGACACTAACGTGACGCCGTAGCGCTACAAGACCATGGCAAACCAATACAGAAGATCAACCTTGAAATTCACATTTCGGAACGACTTTACCCGACCAAAGGCGCTCGAAGTCGAACGTTTTTTAAAAGAGGAAGCCAAGATCCCGGCTGCCGACATTGTTGGCATTCATTTTTCGATCGTCAGTAGCACGGTCTATGTAAAGCTCATAAACGAAACTACATGCGACAAGGTGCTTCGTGAGATGAAACAAGAACTCCGCTTCTGCCACGCAGATGGCAATGTTGGCAACGTCGAGGTTGGCCATGCCGCAATGGGACTGCGGACTATCCGCATATTCGAACTTCCATTTGAACTCCCGGCGGCAGAAGTTGTAGCGCCGCTCCGCCCCTACGGCACGGTACACGAACACTTGGCTGAAAAATGGACCCAGTTTAAGACGTATCCCGTACTCAATGGAGTACGCCAAGTGCGCATAGATCTCCAACGACACGTGCCATCCTATCTACAGATAGGAGGATGCCGGGCCATAGTTATTTATGACGGCCAGCCGAAGACGTGTTCCGGATGCGGCAAAGAAGGACACCTTCGTTCCGAGTGCCTCCAGCGTCGGATCACACAACTCCCACCGAAGGACGTTGCACCACCAGCGGCGAAGACTGTTCTACCCGTGACTTACGCGGCGGCGCTCACGACGTTCTCCACACAACAGACACGGCCGACCGCTTCAGCGGTACAAGAATCACTTTCCACGGACAAAAACCTGGATGATCCGCCGACCTGGCCAGTGGTGGAAAATAGTACTACGACTCTGGAGCTACCGAACGCGACAGACATTGACGCCGGCAAGATGGCAATTGATTCCCTTATTGTACCGACCGAAGCGTTTGTTCCGGCGGAGCGTGAGTCAGTGCCGTCTTCTGACAATGAAGGCCATGTACGGAAACAGCGATCACCGAAACGCCGAAAGCGCCGTCGTCGGACCGTGTCGGAACACAGCGGTTCGCATTCGGCCGGGGAAGAACAACTGACCCCTCAAGAAGCCAGCCGCGAAGCTGGGGCTGTTTCCACTGACTCCAACCTTGCAGAACAGACAGAAAAACATGCAGCTTTCGAACATCAGCCCATTGACAGAAACAGTGAGCAGCGGGAAGGTACCAGTGCAGGCAGCGAATTCGCCCAGTCCCTTACTACCAAACATTCCGAGGCTATGGAACATGAACAGACATCCGCGCCCGCTTCGTGGGCCGAGGACGTCGAGCCACAAGATCCCGACCCGCGGCCAGCTGAGGCGCCGCCGGATCATGCAGCATAAGCAGCACAGGGAGGACCGCGTTTGGCGGGGGGTGACATTACTTCCGATGTTCGCTTCTCTCCAACTTCAACATGGATAACCTCGCCCAAACAACGCGTTGCCAGGCTTACCGCCTGGCGACAATGAATATCAACATGATCAGTTCTCCTGTCAAGATCCAACTTTTGAAAGAAACCATACGAGCCATGGGAGTTGACTTTGCTTTCCTACAAGATGTGAAAACGACTGCACTCCCGCACTTTTACGGTTACGCCACACATGTGACGCCCGGTAGCCCTGCAGACACCGGAGTGGCAATATTAGTGCGTGAAGGTATTGAAGTTACCGACGTCACGTTTCTTCCCTCCGCGCGAGGAATAGCATTTACGGCACTCAACACCCGATTCATTAATGTTTACGCGCCGTCGGGTACCACAAGACGTCACGACCGCGCCAGATTCTACTCCACAGATGTCGCTCCCCTTTTCCTTGGACGATACGACCACAGCGTCTTCGCCGGCGATTTTAATTGCGTACTTCATCCCAAGGACCAAATCCCACATTACATGCCTTGTCCGGAACTGGGTGCGATGATCCAAGAACTTCACTTTTGCGACACGTGGGAAAAAGTCCACGGTAACCGCTCTGGCCACACTCATCTTACCAGTCATTCGGCCAGCCGACTTGACCGCATATATGTGTCACAAGATCTCACACAACATGTGGTGGACGCCGAATTATGGCCTCAAGCCTATTCCGATCACAGTGCCTATATCTGCACTATACACCTACGCCCCCAACAAGTCTGGCGCAGCAATGGCTTTTGGAAGCTGAACATAACTCATCTCCAGGACCTGGATTGCCGTCGGCAAGTTGCAGCAACGTGGACTGACTGTGAACGCCGCCACCCACGATACACCTCGACCCTGGAGTGGTGGCTCCTCTGTGCCAAACCAGCAATCCGTAGGACACTTATGCGATATGGCAAGGACGTGACTGCGTGGCATCGACAGACCCTCGATTTTTACTACATCTACATCTACATCTATACTCCGCGAGCCACCTTACGGTGTGTGGCGGAGGGTACTTATTGTACCACTATCTGATCCCCCCTTCCCTGTTCCATTCACGAATTGTGCGTGGGAAGAACGACTGCTTGTAAGTCTCCGTATTTGCTCTAATTTCTCGGATCTTTTCGTTGTGATCATTACGCGAGATATATGTGGGCGGTAGTAATATGTTGCCCATCTCTTCCCGGAATGTGCTCTCTCGTAATTTCGATAATAAACCTCTCCGTATTGCGTAACGCCTTTCTTCAAGTGTCCGCCACTGGAGCTTGTTCAGCATCTCCCTAACGCTCTCGCGCTGACTAAATGTCCCCATGACGAATCGCGCTGCTTTTCGCTGGATCATGTCTATCTCTTCTATTAATCCAACCTGGTAAGGGTCCCATACTGATGAGCAATACTCAAGAATCGGACGAACAAGCGTTTTGTAAGCTACTTCTTTCGTCGATGAGTCACATTTTCTTAGAATTCTTCCTATGAATCTCAACCTGGCGCCTGCTTTTCCCACTATTTGTTTTATGTGATCATTCCACTTCAGATCGCTCCGGATAGTAACTCCTAAGTATTTTACGGTCGTTACCGCTTCCAATGATTTACCACCTATGGCATAGTCGTACTGGAATGGATTTCTGCCCCTATGTATGCGCATTATATTACATTTATCTACGTTTAGGGAAAGCTGCCAGCTTTCGCACCATGCATTAATCCTCTGCAGGTCCTCCTGGAGTACGTACGAGTCTTCTGATGTTGCTACTTTCTTGTAGACAACCGTGTCATCTGCAAATAGCCTCACGGAGCTACCGATGTTGTCAACTAAGTCATTTATGTATATTGTAAACAATAAAGGTCCTATCACGCTTCCCTGCGGTACTCCCGAAATTACCTCTACATCTGCAGATTTTGAACCGTTAAGAATGACATGTTGTGTTCTTTCTTCTAGGAAATCCTGAATCCAATCACAAACCTGGTCCGATATTCCGTAAGCTCGTATTTTTTTCACTAAACGTAAGTGCGGAACCGTATCAAATGCCTTCCTGAAGTCCAGGAATACGGCATCAATCTGCTCGCCAGTGTCTACGGCACTGTGAATTTCTTGGGCAAATAGGGCGAGCTGAGTTTCACACGATCTCTGTTTGCGGCACGCGGCACTCAGGGACCTCGACGCCTTACCCCCTTCCCCGGAGAGACAACATGACCAAAGCAGAATCAAGGCTCACATACTATCATTGACGAAGCGTCGACTAGAAGGTGCAATAGTCCGCTCGCGACGGCACGACCGAATGGTTGCAGAGGAACCCACTATGCACCACGTTGTGGCGGATAAGCGCCGACAACGTCAACATTTAATCACACAACTCAGGACACACGACGGTCGCTTATGTACGACCCAAGCAACCATAGTAAAGGCGGTGGAGGATCATTTTCGTCATCTTTACAAGGAAAGAACCGTCATTGACGAGGCCACTACTGAAGTGTTACAGCAGATAACACGTACTATCGACGAGGCTACCGTGAATGCACTAACAGAGGAAATCTCACTCGAAGAAGTCGAAGACGCCGTGGACAAAGGTGCGGCCAATAAATCTCCTGGACCTGATGGATTGCCCATCGAATTCTACCGGACTTTCCGTGACCTCATGATGCCTCGCTGGGTTATAATGTTCCGCGAACTTATGTCTCCAGACTGTGTTGTGCCGCCAGCGTTTGTAGAAGGTCTCCTCATACCAGTACACAAGCCAGGTGGAGGGCTATCGATTAACGACTATCGGCCGCTTACAATGTTGAACGCCGATTACAAGATTTTCACCAGGATTATGGCGAGCCGTATTAAGACGACTTTGCCGATGATCCTCGCTCCAGAACAGACGTCGCAGGGGGGAGAAGCCAACATACACACGGCCACCGGTGACTGCAGGGACTTAATAGCGATCGCTTCTGCGTGCCGTCTGAGAGCGGCGATCGTCTCCGTCGATTTCAACCGCGCCTTTGATAGAGTGCACCAAAACTTCCTCCTACGAGTGATGGACTGTATGGGCTTCCCCCCGGGCCTCATCGACACCCTACGGCGTCTTTGGACCGCAGCCAGCTCACACGTCCAGGTCAATGGAAGGACGGTAGGACCAGTACCCATTAAGAGGTCTCTACGACAGGGTTGTCCCCTTTCTACCTACCTTTATGCAATCGCACTCGAGCCACTCCTAGGGGGCCTTAACCACCGCCTATCTGGTATCACGCTGCGGGACGTCACCTTTCGCTATAGGACATACGCTGACGACCTGCTACTGCTGGTTCGTTCCAAGGACGAAGTTCAAAGCGTACTAACCTGGATTGAGCGATACGGACAGGCCGCAGGCAGTCTTCTGAACATCAACAAGTCGGCGGCGTTGGACATTGGGCGTGGTCTCGGACCGGAAGCCCTCGCTCCCCTCCCACCAGTTTCTGATCTGCGATATTTGGGCATCACGTTCAAGAAAGATGTACGTCAAACAGCTGCAGCAAACTACCGACGGTTATTACAGATCATACGCGCAATGGTGCGACAGAACCTGCTCCGGGACTTGAATCAGCTACAACGTGTTGAATACTTGAACCTCCACGTAGCATCCAAACTCAACCACGTGGCACAGGTCCTCCCACTACCGCTGCAGATAGGTCGCCGGCTTCAGGCGGCCTTCAGTTACTACGTTTCCGCAGGTCATATCTTTAAAGTACGATACGACACTCTTACCCTCCCAGTGCACAAAGGAGGGCTGGGATTGGTCAACGTCAGGGCGAGAGCAGCTGCCCTTTACATGAGCAACATGAGGAAACGATGGAAAAGTCAATATACCTCTCTCACGGGTCGTTTACTACAGGTTCTGATGCCAGCCTCTAACGTCCCGCCGGTGTCGGTTGCGCACGTCGCACCACAGCTCTCCCATGTGTCGACCTTCATTCTTGATTACAGCTATGTCAGCTTGAACCTCTCCGCCACACGTCCACCGAAGGCGAAAGATTTTTATACTAACCTTCTGCGGGCTGTTCACCATAACGTGGTGGAAAACAAGTACCCTACGGTTCACTGGCCAAGAGTGTGGAAAACGATACACCACCACTTTCTGTCATCCACGGTGCGTTCGAAGTGGTATCAGATCGCCAACAAAAAATATGCCACACGCCAGCGACTTCACACTATCGGACTGGCAGACTCCCCTTATTGCCCAGATTGTCACCTTTTGGATACTGATGAACATCGTTTTACTTGCGCATCATCGTCCGGAGTTTGGCGACTAACACAGAAGATACTGGCTTGTTACCTCCGGGTTACACCTGATATGATTGACCCGCAGACCCTACTCTGTCCCGATGAAACTTACTTTCCGGCTGCAAAATATCATGCGCTTACATGGTTCAAGGGACTTACCGTCGCCTACATCTTTAGCGACGGAGTGAAAGAGCAGCTTGATTACTGGTGGTTCCTACAAAATGCTCACAATGCCCTCGAACGCACACCGAAATACCGTACGCTCTTCGCAAATTATTTACGCAGCGTTTTCGTTAACCCCCCACTCAGCTGGGGAGTGCCAGGCTGTGGTTAATGTGCTGTGCCGCATCACACTAACGGCTCAACGTTCTGCCTTGTCAGCCATGACCAAAGGAAGAGACAAGCTGCTGCAAGGCTACTGTTTTCCTTGAGGCACTAGCGAAGCAGAGTGCCTCCGTTGCAGATGCCCTTCAAAGGCGCTATTGGAGATTTCAGATAACTATGGCAAGGCTCCAAGTGGAACCAGTTACATTATTGAAGAACGTTTTAGTTAGAATTACATCAGTGGTTTATATTTTTATTTTTTTTGATTACTCTTTTATGCCACCTTTGTTGTTGTAACACTTACTTGTAACACTTACTTACTAGAATTCTCATTTGTACACGCTCCCTAAATATAATCATATAAAAAAATAAGAAAAAGTGGCGACGAATAGCCCTAACCTTGATTCCCATACTTCCCCTGGTCTATAGGCAGCTCTCTGGGGTGGGCTTACTCAGGAGCCAACGCCTGAAGTGGATCAGATTTTTTTTTGTTATAGGATGACAAGTGGCGGTGGCACTTAGGTTTCTTTTTTATTTTCTTATTTTTTATTTATTTATTTTTTTTAGTTCCATTTTCCTAATGGGCTTTTTAAGGGAAAAAAGTGGTCCAAAAAGGGGGTAGCGTCTAAAGAAACCAAAAAGAAAGCGGTTATAAAACAACAGAAACAAAAGAAAAAAAAGAAAAAAAGAAAAAAAATATAAAAAAAATGAAAAAAATAATAAATTAATAAAAAAAAGGGGGTAATTAAAAAAAATGGATAAGGCATCGGTCTCCTAAACCGGGGATTGTTAAAAAAAAAAAATAAAAAAAAAGAAAAAGAATAAAAAAAAAAGGGTAGCGTCTTTGATTCGTAATCAAAACGTCTTCGGTCCCGGGTTCGATCCCCGCCACTGCCAAAATTTTGATAAATAATCGGCATTGGCGGCCGAAGACTTCCGGCATAAGAAGTCAGCCTCATTCTGCCAACGGCCTTGTCAAAGAGGGCGGAGGAGCGGATAGAGGTTCAGGGCACTCTCTTGTCCTAGGGGTGGGAAATTGCCCCTAAAGGCGGAAGAATCAGCAATGATCAACAACATGAGGATGCATAAGGCAATGGAAACCACTGCATTAAAGACACGTAACGTGTATCCACAGGACATGTGGCCTGTAATTGAAGAAGTGTCATGATGATCTCTCCATTGGCAAAAGATTCCGGAATAGTCCCCCATTCGGATCTCCGGGAGGGGACTGCCAAGGGGGAGGTTACCATGAGAAAAATATTGAATAATCAACGAAAGGATAACGTTCTACGAGTCGGGGCGTGGAATGTCAGAAGCTTGAAAGTGGTAGGGAAACTAGAAAATCTGAAAAGGGAAATGCAAAGGCTCAATCTAAATATAGTAGGGGTCAGTGAAGTGAAGTGGAAGGAAGACAAGGATTTCTGGTCAGATGAGTATCGGGTAATATCAACAGCAGCAGAAAATGGTATAACAGGTGTAGGATTCGTTATGAATTGGAAGGTAGGACAGAGGGTGTGTTACTGTGAACAGTTCAGTGACCGGGTTGTTCTAATCAGAATCGACAGCAGACCAACACCAACAGCGATAGTTCAGGTATACATGCCGACGTCGCAAGCTGAAGATGAACAGATAGAGAAAGTGTATGAGGATATTGAAAGGGTAATGCAGTATGTAAAGGGGGACGAAAATCTAATAGTCTTGGGCGACTGGAATGCAGTTGTAGGGGAAAGAGTAGAAGAAAAGGTTACAGGAGAATATGGGCTTGGGACTAGGAATGAAAGAGGAGAGAGACTAATTGAGTTCTGTAACAAGTTTCAGCTAGTAATAGCGAATACCCTATTCAAGAATCACAAGAGGAGGAGGTATACTTGGAAAAGGCCGGGAGATAAGGGAAGATTTCAATTAGATTACATCATGGTCAGACAGAGATTCCGAAATCAGATACTGGATTGTAAGGCGTACCCAGGAGCAGATATAGACTCAGATCACAATATAGTAGTGATGAAGAGTAGGCTGAAGTTCAAGTCACTAGTCAGGAAGAATCAATACGCAAAGAAGTGGGATATGGAAGTACTAAGGAATGACGAGATACGTTTGAAGTTCTCTAACGCTATAGATACAGCAATAAGGCATAGCGCAGTAGGCAGTACAGTTGAAGAGGAATGGACATCTCTAAAAGGGCCATCACAGAAGTTGGGAAGGAAAACATAGGTACAAAGAAGGTTGGTTGGTTGTTTGGGCAAGGAGACCAGACTGCGTGGTCATCGGTCTCATCGGTTTAGGGAAGGATGTGGAAGGAAGTCGGCCGTGCCCTTTCAGAGGAACCATCCCGGCATTTGCCTGGAGTGATTTAGGGAAATCACGGAAAACCTAAATCAGGATGGCCGGACGCGGGATTGAACCGTCGACCTCCCGAATGCGAGTCCAGTGTCTAACCACTGCGCCACCTCGCTCGGTACAAAGAAGGTAGCTGCGAAGAAACCATGGGTAACAGAAGAAATACTTCAGTTGACTGATGAAAGGAGGAAGTACAAACATGTTCCGGGAAAATCAAAAATCAGGAATACAGAAATACAAGTCGCTGAGGAATGAAATAAATAGGAAGTGCACGGAAGCTAAGACGAAATGGCTGCAGGAAAAATGTGAAGACATCGAAAAAAGATATGATTGTCAGAAGGACAGACTCAGCATACAGGAAAGTCAAAACAACATTTGGTGACATTAAAAGTAACGGTGGTAACATTAAGAGTGCAACGGGGATTCCACTGTTAAATGCAGAGGAGAGAGCAGATAGGTGGAAAGAATACATTGAAAGTCTCTATGAGCGTGAAGATTTGTCTAATGTGATAGAAGAAGAAACAGGAGTCGATTTAGAAGAGATAGGGGATCCAGTATTAGAATCGGAATTTAAAAGAGCTTTGGAGGACTTACGGTCAAATAAGGTAGAAGGGATAGATAACATTCCATCAGAATTTCTAAAATCATTGGGGGAAGTGGCAACAAAACGACTATTCACGTTGGTGTGTAGAATATATGAGTCTGGCGATATACCATCTGACTTTCGGAAAGGCATCATCCACACAATTCCGAAGACGGCAAGAGCTGACAAGTGCGAGAATTATCGCACAATCAGCTTAACAGCTCATGCATCGAAGCTGCTTACAAGAATAATATACAGAAGAATGGAAAAGAAAATTGAGAATGCGCTAGGTGACGATCAGTTTGGCTTTAGGAAAAGTAAAGGGACGAGAGAGGCAATTCTGTCGTTACGGCTAATAATGGAAGCAAGGCTAAAGAAAAATCAAGACACTTTCATAGGATTTGTCGACCTGGAAAAAGCGTTCGACAATATAAAATGGTGCAAGCTGTTCGAGATTCTGAAAAAAGTAGGGGTAAGCTATAGGGAGAGACGGGTCATATACAATATGTACAACAACCAAGAGGGAATAATAAGAGTGGACGATCAAGAACGAAGTGCTCGTATTAAGAAGGGTGTAAGACAAGGCTGTAGCCTTTCGCCCCTACTCTTCAATCTGTACATCGAGGAAGCAATGATGGAAATAAAAGAAAGGTTCAGGAGTGGAATTAAAATACAAGGTGAAAGGATATCAATGATACGATTCGCTGATGACATTGCTATCCTGAGTGAAAGTGAAGAAGTATTAAATGATCTGCTGAACGGAATGAACAGTCTAATGAGTACACAGTATGGTTTGAGAGTAAATCGGAGAAAGACGAAGGTAATGAGAAGTAGTAGAAATGAGAACAGCGAGGAACTTAACATCAGGATTGATGGTCACGAAGTCAGTGAAGTTAAGGAATTTTGCTACCTAGGCAGTAAAATAACCAATGACGGACGGAGCAAGGAGGACATCAAAAGCAGACTCGCTATGGCCAAAAAGGCATTTCTGGCCAAGAGAAGTCTACTAATATCAAATACCAGCCTTAATTTGAGGAAGAAATTTCTGAGGATGTACGTCTGGAGTATAGCATTGTATGGTAGTGAAACATGGACTGTGGGAAAACCGGGACAGAAGAGAATCGAAGCATTTGAGATGTGGTGCTATAGACGAATGTTGAAAATTTGGTGGACTGATAAGGTAAGGAATGAGGAGGTTCTACGCAGAATCGGAGAGGAAAGGAATATGTGGAAAACACTGATAAGGAGGAGGGACAGGATGATAGGACATCTACTAAGGCATGAGTGACTGACTTCCATGGTACTAGAGGGAGCTGTAGAGGGCAAAAACTGTAGAGGAAGACAGAGATTGGAATACGTCAAGCAAATAATTGAGGACGTAGGTTGCAAGTGCTAATCTGAGGTGAAGAGGTTAGCACAGGAAAGGAATTCGTGGCAGGCCGCATCAAACCAGTCAGTAGACTGATGACAAAAAAAAAAAAAAAAAAAGTGAGAGACAAACAACTGCAAAATGAGAAGGAATGGCTAGAGGACAAAGATAAGTTCATATAAGAATGCATAACTAAACGAAAGATAGATAGATACCGATGACAGGGATACTAAAGAAGCCTTTTGAGAAAAAGAGAAACAGCTGTATGAATATCAAGAGCTCAGATGGGAAAACATTACTAAGCAAGGAAGGGAAAGCTGAAAGGTAGAAGGAAGCTACAGTATACAGGAGCTATGTAAGGGAAATGAACTTTAAGGCAATATTACAGAAAAGGCAAAGGAAGTAGATGAAATGGGAGATACAATGCGGGCAGAATTTGACAGAGTACTGAAACAAGGATGCAAGAGTAGACGACATTCCGTCGGAACTACTGATACCCTTGAGACAGCCAGCCATGACGTTACTATTCCACCTGGTGTGCAAGATGTATGAGACAGGCGAAATATCCTCAGACTTGAAGGCGAATAAAATGGTTTCTGTTCCAAATAAACCAGGTGCTGAGAAGAGTGAGTACTACCGAACATCTGTTTAATAAGGTATCGTTGCAAAATACTAACATTATTCTTTACAGAAGAACGAAGAAACTGTTACAAGCCAACCTCGGGGAAGATCAGTTTGGGTTCCGGAGAAAGTTAGTAACACACGAACGAGGCAATAATGACGCTACAACTTACCTTGAAAGACAGATGAAGGAAAGGCAAACCTACATTTATAACATTTGTAGTCTTAGATAAAGCTTTTGTCAATGTTAACTAGAATACTGTCTTTGAAATTCTGAAGGTAGCAGGGGTAAAACACAGGGAGCGAATGGCAATCTACAACTTGTACAGAAACCAGATGGCAGCTATACTTGACGAGGGGCATGAAATTGAAGCAGTGGTTGAGGAGGGAGTGAAGCGGTTGTAGCCTATACACGACATTATTTAGTTTGTATACTGAGTAAGTAGTGAAGGAAACCAAAGAGAATTTAGAAAAGAGCAAGTAGTGAAGGAAACCAAAGGTAATTTAGAGAATGAATTAATGTTCAGGGAGAAGAAATAGAAACCGGAGTTTCCCGATGACTTTGTAATTCTGTCAGAGACAGCAAAGGACTTTGAAAAGCAGTTGAATGGAGTGGACAGTGTCTTGCAAGGAGGATAAAAGATTATCAAAAGCAAAACAAGGGTTAATGGAATGTAGTATAATTAAATCAGGCGATCCTGAGGGAATTACATTAGCAGACGGGACCCAGAGTAGTAGATTAGTATCATATTTGGGCAGCAAGGTAGCTGGTGTTCGCCGAAGTACAGAGAATGTAATATGTAGGCTGGCAATAGTAAGAATGCGTTTCTGAAGAAGAAATTTGTTAACATTTAGTACCGACTAAAGTGTTATTAAGTCTTTTCTGAAGGTACTGTATTTGTCTGGAGTGTAGCATTGTATGGAAGTGAAACGTGGACGATAAACAGTTTAGACAAGAAGAGAATAGCCGCGGTGGTCTCGCGGTTCTAGGCGCGCAGTCCGGAACCGCGCGACTGCTACGGTCGCAGGTTCGAATCCTGCCTCGGGCATGGATGTGTGTGATGTCCTTAGGTTAGTTAGGTTTAGGTAGTTCAAAGTTCTAGGGGACTGATGACCACAGATGTTACGTCCCATAGTGCTCAGAGCCATTTGAAGAAGAGAATATAAGCTTTTGAAATGTGATACTACAGAGGAATTAAGGATAAATAGGGTAGCGCAATTAACTAACGAGTAGGTACTGAATGAAACTGGGGTGAAAGCTGTGCGCCGCAACTTGTCTAAAAGAAGGGATCATTTGATAGGACACGTTCTGAGAGATCAATTTAGTATTGGAGGGTGGTATGGGGGGTAAAATTTGTAGAAGGAGACCAGGAGATGAATAAGTTAAGCAGGTTCAATAGGATGTAGATGGCAGTAGTTACTCGAAGAAGAAGAAAAAGAACAACAACAACGATCGAACAGTGATAGATACTTTGAAGTCGCCAGTATTGAGTCGTTAGGCATTTTATTACCATGTCTGTTGCCCATTGTCTAGATGCAGTAGGTATTACATCACGTGAAGTTTACACGATCGAGTTCTACTTTAGCAATTTCCTTCATACCAAAAGGCAAAGATCTAGCAATGAAAGAAACAATTAGCATTACGTTTTAATGCTGCGTGCTTTCTAAATGTTCAAATGTGTGTGAATTCCTAAGGGACCAAACCGCTTAGGTCATCGGTCCCTAGACTTACACGCTACTTAAACTAACTTATGCTAAGATCAACACACACACCCATGCCCGAGGGAAGACTCGAACCTCCGGCGGGAGGGCCGCGCAATCCGTGCATGGTGCCTCAAACCACGCGGCCACTCCGTTCGGTTGCGTGCTTTCAATTTTGTGTCTAACCACTATCATATTCATATACTTTACATAAAGCGTCAAAATTACTAGCGGAATATTATTAGCCGTGATGTTAACTGAATATTGTATTTGAAAATCTAAGCCGGTAAAGGCGTCTATTTCAAAAATGTATGTTGCCCCTAGTGCAGACACTACAAAAAATGACTTTCTTAGCCACAGATGGAGTGTTTGTGATCCCCACCAGTTCGGACTGAAAGAAGACATCGAAGGAATTCAGATGCGCACTGCAAGGTTTGTACCGGTAGGTTCGATGAACATGCGATTACTACGGAAATGCATCGTGATCTCAAATGGGAATCCCTGGATGGTAGACGACGTTCTTTCCGCAAAACACTTGAGGTAATTTAGAAAACCGGTATTTGTGATAGACTGTAGAACCGTTCTACTGTCGCCAGCGTACCGCATAGACGATAAAAATTTGGGCTCGTAAGAAGGCAGATACGAGGGCTGGAACTTAAATAGTGGCAACTATTTATTCACAACCGATACAAAAGAGTTACATGTTTGTACCTGTTACTGTCCTTCAAAGTAGTCACCAGCGTTGTGTAGAACCCGTTGCCAGCCATGTTGAAGGCGTAGTACACCGTTAGCAGAGCTTGTTCTGTAGATGATGCGAATGGAGCGCTCTACTGCCTGTCTAATCTCTGGAACAGTTCTGAAGCGAATGCCACGAAGTGGTTCCTTCATCCTCGGAATCAAATCAAAGCCACAAGGACTTAAGTCCGGGGAGTATGGTGGATGGTACAGTACTTCCCAGTCCCATCGAGCGAACAGAGCAGCCACAGCTTGCGCTGTATTCGCCCGCGCATTGTCATGCAAACTGATCGTTGGGTCGCGCAGAAAGTGTTGCCGTTTCTTTCGCAAAGCTGGTCGTAGGTGATGCTCCAAAAACGAACAGTAATACGACGTAAGTCCTTGTGACTTTGATATGATTCCGAAGATGAAGGAACCACTTAGTGGCATTCGCTTCAGAACTGTTCCAGAGATTCGGCAGGCAGTAGACCGCTCCATTCGCACCATCAACAGAACAGGCTCTGCTAACGATATACTACGTCTTCCACATCGCTGGCAACGGGTTCTACACAACGCTGGTGACTACTTTGAAGGACAGTAACAGCTGCAAACATTTAACTCTTTTGTATCGGTTGTGAATAAACAGTTGCCACTATTTAAGTTCCAACCCTCGTATATACAGTTGTTTTTTCCTCGCTGTATCTGCGCGTGGAACAGGAAAGGAAAGAACTAGTAATGGTACAGGGTACCCTTCGTCACGCACCGTACGGTGGCTTGTGGAGTTTGGATGTTGATGTAGATAACATAGAGGAGTCAGGACAGAGCCTTCGGGCACTTCTGCCGTAGGGTGGAAGGTACAGAAATTCGTAACGTCAACAGTGACAAAGGTTGGACTATTAAATAGCGAGGATGCATTAAGGCGAACACAGTTAGCTGTAGGTCCATTCGCCTGGACTTGAAAAAGGAATTTGAAAAGGAGGCTGTAATGCCAAGTAGGGTAGTCGGCTTTCTTTATGTCGAGGGGGACAAAATTAGCGCATTTGCGAGTGTTCAGCTTATGGGTATAAGAGATGGGTGTGGTGCAAGCGCTGGTCATCTGAGGATAAACTGGGACGAAGCCACGAAGGTTGTCGGGACGGAGGAGGAGGAGGAGGAGGAGGAGGTGGTGGTGGTGGTGGTGGTGGTGGTGGTACAGGTGTTTATGAATGCGTCCGTAAAGGATGGATTCGAAGACCTTACTAGACAATAAGGTGAGGCAAATGGAGGCGACGTGAGGAGGTATCATTAAGAGGTTAGTGAGGTTTGAGGTAAGCGGGATGTTGAAGGTTTTAGCATTCTTTGAGGCGTTTATAGATAATGCAGTCGTCACCAGGGGATGTGTTGTGGTTTTTGTAGTACTTTTTTGGGGGAGGGAAGGTATACTATGTGATCCAAGTATCCGGACGCCTAGCTAAAAATGACTTACAAGTTCGGGGCGCCCTCCATCGGTAATGCTGGAATTCAATATGGTGTTGGCCCACCCGTAGCCTTGATGACAGCTTCCACTCTCGAAGGCATACGTCCCTCAGGTGCTGGAAGGTTTCTTGGGGAATGGCAGGCCATTCGTCACGGAGTGCTGCATTGAGGAGAGGTATCGATGTCGGTCGGTGAGGCCTGGCACGAAGTCGGCTTTCCAAAACATCTCAAAGGTGTTCTATAGGATTCAGGTCAGGTTTCTACGCAGGCCAGTCCATTACAGGGATGTTATTGTCCTGTAACCACTCTGCCACAGGCCGTGCATTATTAACAGGTGCTCGATCGTGTTGAAAGATTCAGTCGCCATCCCCGAATTGCTCTTCAACAGCGGGAAGCAAGTAGGTGCTTAAAACATTAATGTAGGCCTGTGCTGTGATAGTGACACGCAAAATAATAAGGGGTGCGAGTCATCTCCATGTAAAACACGATCACACCATAACACCATCGCCTCCGAATTTTACTGTTGGCACTACACACACTTTGGCAGATGACATTGTGTTCCGTGACTCGTCTCTCCACACAACGTTTTACAACTGTTCAGTCATACAATGTTTACGCTCCTAACACCAAGCGAGGCGTCGTTTGGCATTGATGTGTGGATGAGCAGCCGCTCGACCATAAAAAAAAGTTTTTTCACCTCCCGCCTAACTGTCATAGTACTTGCGGTGGATCCTGATGTAGTTTGGAATTCCTGTGTGATGGTCTGGATAGATGTCTGCCTATTTCACATAGCGACCCTCTTCAACTATCGGCGGTCAATATCAGTCAACAGACGAGCTCGGTCTGTACGCTTTTGTGCTGTACGTGTCGCTTCACGTTTCCACTTGACCCTCACATCGGTAACAGTGGAGCTAGGGATGTTTAGGAGTGTGGAAATCTCCCATACAGACGTATCACACAAGTGACACCGAATCACCTGGCCACGTTCGAAGCCTGTGAGTTCCGCGGAGCGCCCCATTCTGCTCTCTCACAATGTCTAATGACTACTGAGGTCGCTGATATGGAGTACCTGGCAGTAGGTGGCAGCGCAATGCACCTGATATGCAAAACGTATGTTTTTTGGGGGTGTCCTGATACTTTTGATCACATAGTGTATCTATCGCAGACGGTTGGTATCAATACGTCATATTTGTGAAACTTTATTGGCCCTAGAACATATTAGGCTAGACATAACACAAAGGAAGACTGTAGGAAAGAAGATGTTTATGGGCAGTCCGGCTTTTCAGTGATTAGTGACTGACAATCAGCGGTTGGCTTCCGGTGGGCATGTTTTCTTCCTGCTGTGACCGGAAATGTACCGCCAGTTCCTCTATTGCAGTTTGATTACGCTTTCGCATCCGTGCCCGTGAGTCCTGCGACCGCTTTCCGTCTGACTGGGTAGCCGACATCCAGGACGCCGGAAGTTTATAAAGAAATGGTTCAAATGGCTCTGAGCACTATGGGACTCAACTTCTGAGGTCATTAGTCCCCTAGAACTTAGAACTAGTTAAACCTAACTAACCAAAGGACATCACACACATCCCTGCCCGAGGCAGGATTCGAACCTGCGACCGCAGCGGTCTCGCGGTTCCAGACTGCAGCGCCTAGAACCGCACGGCCACTTCGGCCGGCGGAAGTTTATAGCCATCCTTTATTGATGTAAGGCTACTTAATAATTTCAATCATTTCTCGCGTTTTTCGTTGTTGTGTCCATGACTGTTTCGCCAGCACACGTGCTTTCTGGAACATAAGTTGTCCAGTGACAGCGGTGTTCCGCTATCGCAGACATATGCTCGAAACGTCGGTTTTACAGTTTATATTTACAGCATTTTATGCAGTAAAGCGATATAATACCCAGAAAAATTTTAATCATCTTGACACCGGCCGCTGAAGCCAACGTAGTTATGATTACTGTATGTTGTCTTAGGACGTTTAGTGGCCTTCAAAGACTGTGAGCCTATACGCCGGTATGTTTGAACAATAATTAGCGGTACAAATTATCTTGGTATCAACCTGAAGATCCACATTCGCATTGTTGCTGACCAGTGAGATCATCAGTTTGAATGAGTTCTAGCATTAGCACATAGTACGGACGTGGTGCTTTGCAGTTTTGTGCCGCGCTGCGGCGTAGACCGTGGGCGTCTGACAGACAGCGGCCACATTCCCACAGTTGTTGCGAGGGAAACAGGTAGCGTCGCTCTGAGAAATTGAGGTGGCTGTAACTGCGTAAACCATCCGTGGAGGAATTTACTGTTTCGTTACACTTTGGGAAAAAACACCTCATACCTTCAGCGAGAAAGGCTGCCTTCCCCAATTGTATCAAGCAGTATCCCAGCGATGAGCATTCCGAATGTTCTTAAATTCCCTAGCCCAGTTCCTTTTGACCAACTCTGTGTCCGTTTTCTCGGGAAGCGAATCATTATTCTTCCATAAGTTAGCGATAGGCGAGTTTAGCGGATATGTTAACGTAAGTTTAGCTGGAGTGGCCTCATGCGCTTCGTGGACTGGCGAGTTGAACGCAAAGTTCAGTGCAAAGGAAGAGTGCGTATAATACGGGAAAGTAGTGAGAAAGGATACGCCGTTATCGAAACAAAACCTGTGAACGCAGGTCTGAGCATTATCACTCATCAGCACCCCGGGCGACCCAGAGCGAGAGACAGCCTCTTCAAGACACTGAAGAGTCGCCTCTGTGGTTATTCCCCGGACATGGAACAGCCAGACAAAACAACTAAAGGCGTCCACGACCACTAATACTTCTGTAAAATATCTGGGAGTATGCGTGCGGAACGATTTGAAGTGGAATGATCATATAAAATTAATTGTTGGTAAGGCGGGTACCAGGTTGAGATTCATGGGGAGAGTGCTTAGAAAATGTAGTCCATCAACAAAGGAGGTGGCTTACAAAACACTCGTTCGACCTATACTTGAGTATTGCTCATCAGTGTGGGATCCGTACCAGATCGGTTTGACGGAGGAGATAGAGAAGATCCAAAGAAGAGCGGCGCGTTTCGTCACAGGGTTATTTGGTAACCGTGATAGCGTTACGGAGATGTTTAATAAACTCAAGTGGCAGACTCTGCAAGAGAGGCGCTCTGCATCGCGGTGTAGCTTGCTCGCCAGGTTTCGAGAGGGTGCGTTTCTGGATGAGGTATCGAATATATTGCTACCCCCTACTTATACCTCCCGAGGAGATCACGAATGTAAAATTAGAGAGATTAGAGCGCGCACGAAGGCTTTCAGACAGTCGTTCTTCCCGCGAACCATACGCGACTGGAACAGGAAAGGGAGGTAATGACAGTGGCACGTAAAGTGCCCTCCGCCACACACCGTTGGGTGGCTTGCGGAGTATAAATGTAGATGTAGATGTAGATGTAGATCTATTTCTCTTCGGGTATGGGGCAATGGTCGTAAATCTATAAATTATTCGTCCATATGACCACACTCTCGACTCGAATTGCGTTAACCCTTACGGATGTTTGGGTTTGGCTTAGCATTTTCATAGTCCACACACTTGGCGGCCAACTTCCTAATATCCGAAAACAAAGTCGGCCGTGTTACGTGTTCTTTGACCTTCTCAATAGTTTTATACTTCCTCAGGTGCCCTCTACATAAGGACCTGTGAAAATAATGAAAAACAGCTGGCAGCATCTGCTTGGGGAGACAAATGTTTGGTATTCCATCATTACGGGTATACAGGGTGTCCCAGCTATCTTGTCCACCCAAAATATCTCTGGAACAATAACAGCTATTGGAAAACGACTTTCACCGGTATCAATGTAGAGCTGGGGCCCATCAATGTACATATTTGGAAACATTCTAAAACGAAAGCATATGTGTTTTTTAACACAAACTTATGTTTTTTTAAATGGACTTCCTATATTTTTTCTTCAGCAATCCATAGCATGACAAAGCACATACACAATGGCGATGATTGCATCGCAATATTCCCATTACATCCAGAGATATTGAGACGCGAAGTTGACGCTTGAAACACCCGACATTCGCTGCTAGCGCACGTCCTGAGGCTCAGGCATTAACCCCATGCTGCCCGTAATCGCGATGTGATTGACATGCGTAATCACACTTCCATACTTATCACGAGGTCCGAAACGAATAATACGGTCTGCTGCCATCCTGCATTAACGTCGTACATTCCAGCTGGTATTTATCCCATAGGCTAGGGGTGATGCGGTTCTGTAACATATCTGTGTACCGTAACGTTAGTCACAAAGTTAACTTCGCTTATCGTTAATCCGTTACTAAAAAGGTAATGCCGTTGAACGTTAAAGTTTTACTTTACTGTAGATCTAGCGCAAGTGGCAGTTAATCATTCACTCGTAATAGTAAAATTCATGTTGATGGTTTTAGTGAAACGAGCAAGTGGGCTAAAAGGTTTACCGTTGTTTAGGTAAAAATGTTTTGATTTGGGAAGTTCAGGTAGGACATAGAAGATGAATGTAAACATGTTTAACCAATTAGTTTTATTATCACATAACTATCAATGTTATGTTTATCTAATGCGTTAAATGACAAATTGTTGCAAACAAATGTTTCTTAACATCACTGGGTAAAATGGCCCTTTGTAGAAACTTCCACTGTGATACCAGCACTACATACTAAACATAGCGTTCACATCTCATGCTCAAAGTGATGCCCATTGGCTTGCATACATAGGGTCACTCTGCGGATGCCCTACTTCGTGCTACTGTTTCCTCTTTGATGGCTGTACAAGCATCAATAATGCGTTGCTTCATGTCCTCTGGTGATGTTGGTTCATGTTGGTAAACAGCATCCTTCATTGCTCCCCAAAGAAAATAATCCAGCGGTGTAAGGTCCGGAGATCGGGCAGGCCACCTAACTGGGCCACCTCATCCAATCCATCTACCAGGGAACTTACGGTTCAGAAGTCGTCGTGCTCGTAATGCGTTATGTGCAGGGCATCGGTCATGGTGATACCACATGACCAATCTCCGTTTCAGAGGTACGGTGTCCAAGAGCACAGGAAGATTGTGTCGTATAAATCTGGAGTATTGTCTGCCATTTTGGATGCCATTTATAAAGAAAGGTCCGATAATGGTATCTCCAATAATCCCACACCAAACATTAACTTTCCACGGACGTTGATGCTCTAACTGACGGAGCCATTTTGGATTGTCTCCGGATCAATAATGCATATTCTTCATATTGACAATTCCTTTGTCGGAGAATGATGCCTCGTCGGTAAAGAGAACATCTGCAAAAAAATTTGGATTAGTCAGACGTTTTTGCTGAGCCCACAGACAAAATGTTACCCTATTGCGGAAGTCATTTCCATGAAGATCCTGGTGTAAATGAACATGGTAAGGATGAAATTTATGACGTTTAAGAATACGCTGTGCACTTGATTTCGACACACCAACTTCACGTTCAATTTGACGTGTGCTGATTTGAGGATTCACAGCTATGGTAGCGAGCACAGCAACTTCAGCACGTTCATCTGTGCGTGTTCTACGACGATGTCGAGGTCTTGGATTGAAGCTTCCCGTTTCACGTAGACGAGATGTGAGACGACCAAACATCCGGCGCGAAGGCGATGGCTTGTCAGGGAATCGTCTTCTGTACAGTCGTTCTGCCTGAACAGCATTTCGTCCACCTACAACGGGGTACAGTACAGGTATGTAGAGTAGGGTAGAAAACAGACATATTAACTTAATATTCATAATGTTCGCTAACAGTACTATCAACAAACAAGCAATCTCATAACGTATTTCCCGTCAACGTACATTCTCCATAGATCAGCAGCATTTCTACCATATCTTCATGTGTGTACATTATACTGTACAGTATAAGTTCCACAACACAACGTTTATTCACAATGTGTACTACCTCCGTGCCGTCACTAGATTACTCTGATGCACGACTACACTGGCAAGCGGTGTACTGCACGCCAAAGCAACAACAAATGGGATGCTCGGAGGGTGGTGGAGTATAGGAGTTTGCATGGGTCGCAAATCATAAACAAGGCGAAGTGGTAACTGTGGCAGTAGTGGGAACTACGTTGGACACTTGACTAGGTAGAGCCAGGCCCTGCGCGACAGGCACAATGGGTCATATAACGCGTTAGATAAACCTTATTTTGGGTGTGCAAGATAAATAAGACAACCTGACGGGTGTACACCGATCGGTACTGGTTCATATTGTGTACGTAGATACGTAAAACGTGCAAGAGGGAAACCATTATGTGCTTATGAGAGTTGATGGCAGCAGACCGTATTATTCGTTTCGGATCTCTTGACAAGTATGGAGGTGTGATTACACATGTCAATCACATCACGATAACGGGCAGCATGGGGTTCACGCCTGCGCCTCAGGACTTGCGCTAGCAGCGAATGTCGGGTGTTTCAAGCTTCAACTTCGCGTCTCAATATCTCGGGATGTAATGGGAATATTGCGAAGCAATCAACGCCATTGTGTATGTGCTTTGTCATTCTATGGATTGCTGAAGAAAAAATATAGGAAGTCCATTTAAAAAAACATAAGTTTGTGTTAAAAAACACATATGCTTTCGTTTTAGAATGTTTCCAAATATGTACATTGATGGGCCCCAGCCCTACATTGATACCGGTGAAAGTCGTTTTCCAATAGCTGTTATTGTTCCAGAGATATTTTGGGTGGACAAGATAGCTGGGACACCCTGTAGTAACATATACCATTTTACTTAAATGGCATCCGCTTAGCGACTTACCTTATCCGTCTCCTGATTTTCACCCAGCGTTCGTCCTCTTCCTGCTTCTGAGGCAAATACTTGAAGATCAGGGACCTCTCAAGACAATGGCATCCACGAAGGCCCCCTCATGATTTTCCTAAACCTCGGACTCAGTTCTCAACTTCGAACATCCGGGACAACGTACCCGCTACTGCCCTGCCTGATCCTTTAATGTGTGACAAAACTGGAATGCGGAGATGTTCATGGCCCAGCGGGCAATGCGGCCAGTTTTCCGTGGCATTTGAAGAGCTCAACTCAGACCTTCGTTGTCAGCTTTTACTTTAAAATTTAATGCTCAAGGTCAAAACGAAACTTTTCCGAGCCGTAAAATACCGCAGCCGGCCGGGGTGGCCGAGCGGTTCTAGGCGCTACAAATTGTTCAAATGGCTCTGAGCACTATGCGACTTAACTTCTGAGGTCATCAGTCACCTATAACTTAGAACTAATTAAACCTAACTAACCTAAGGACATCACACACATCCATAGGCGCTACGGTCTGGAACCGCGCGACCGCAGGTTCGGATCCTGTCTCGGGCATGGATGTGTGTGATGTCCTTATGTTAGTTAGGTTTAAGTAGTTCTAAGTTCTGGGGGACTGATGATCTCAGCAGATAAGTCCTATAGTGCTCAGAGGCATTTTGAACCAAAATACCGCAAGGGCTTCGAGTTCATAATTGTCAAACATTTAGAGGCGTTAGCAATGGGCTGACGCCCTCAGTCGTGTTCTTGTAACAGTACCGCCGCTATTCCAAAATTAGAAGTGTCAGGCTGGAGGACAAACTACGAGTACTTGTCGAAATCCGGAATCACTAGAACTGCAGTGTTAAAGTCTCTTTCAGGGCATCAAACGCCGTCTGCTCTGTGTCCGTCCAGTTAAAGATCTGGGCTTTCCTGTGGAGTTAATTTAGAGGTGTTGGCCAACTCAGCGAAATTCAGAACGAATTTCCCCAAAAAAATTAACATTCCTACGAAACGTGCGACTCCCCTATTATCCTTGGGCAATTTGTAGTCTCTGTTAGCCTTAGTTTTTTCCTGGTCGATCTTCACACGCCGAGCCGAAATCGAGTGCCCCGAGGAAGATTTCGGAATGCGCTAGATTGATTTTAGTGGGATTCACAGACCAGCGCCTTTCAAATACTGCAATACTTAGCAAAAAATCTACAATACTTGTCTCATGTAATCGAGATGTTCCGAAAGGGTTTTACTGTACACAACGAGATCGTCCATATAAGTGTACACAAACTGAAACTTTAATCCTCCAAAACTGAGATCTAACAAGTAAGACAGAAATGGAACTCAAACTACATCTGCGTCTACATAGATACTTCGCAAGGCACAGTACGGTGCGTGGCGGAGGGTACCCTGTACCACTACTAGTCACTTCCTTTTCTGTTGACACGCCGTTAGAGCTAAGGAAAAACGACAGTCTACATTCCTCCGTCTGAGATCTAATTTCTCGTATCTTTTATTAGTGGTAATTGTGCGCAATGTATGTCGGCGGCAATACAGTCGTTCGGCAGTCAGCTTCAAATACCGGTTCTCTAAATTTTCCCGATAGTTTTTCTTGAAAAGAACGTCGCCTTCCCTCCAGGGATTCAGATTTGAGTTCCCTAAGCATCTCCGTAACACTTGCGTGTTGTTCGAGCTTACCGGTAACAAACCTAGCAGCCAGCCTCTGAATTGTTTCGATGTCTTCCTTCAATCTGACCTGGTAAAGAACTCTTACACTTTAGCAGTACTCGAGAATAGATCGCACCATCTTACTAGGTCTCCTTTACAGGTGAACCACACTTCCTCAAAATGCTCCGAATAAACCGAAATCGACCATTCGCCTTCCCTAACACAGTTCTCACATGCTCGTTCCATTTGATATCGCTTTGCAACGTTACGCCCAGGTACTTAAACGACTTGACTATGTCAAGCAAGAGACTAGTAATACAGTAACCGAACCTTAGAGGTTTGTTCTTTCTACTCATCCTCATTAACTTACATATTTGCACATGTAGAGCTAGCTGAGATTCATCACACCAACTAGAAATTTTGTTTACATTGTCTTTATCTTCCTACAGTCACTCAACTTCGAGACCTTACCGTACATAGTACCACCATCGGCAAACAACCGCGGGTAGCTGCCCACCCTATCCGCCAAATCATCTACGTATATAAAGAACAACAGCGCTCCGAGAACACTTCCCTGGAGTACTCTTGACGGCACCGTTGTGTTTGATGAACACTCGCCATCGAGGACATCTTATTGGGTTCTATACTTAAGAAATCTTCGAGCCACTCACATATCTGAACGTACTCCATAACATTCGTTAGCCGTCTGCAATGTGGCACCTTGTCAAATGCCTTTCAGAAATCGAGATATATGGAATCTGCCTGTTGCCCTTCATCCGTAGTTCGCAATATGTCACGTGAGAAGAGGGAAAGCTGAGTTTCGCACGAGCCATGCTTTCTAAAACCATGCTGATTCGTGGACAGAAGCTTCTCAGTCTGAAGAAATCTTATTACATTCGAACTGAGAATAAGCTTAACGATTCTGCAGCAAACCGGAGTTAAGCAAAAAGGTTTATAATTTTGTAGGGCCTTTCTTCTACCCTTCTTATGTACTGGAGTCACCTGCGCTTTACTCCAGTCCCTTGGAACTTTGTGCTGGGCGAGAGATTTACGATAAATGCAGGCTAGGTAAGGGGCTTATGCCATAGAGTATTCTTTTTAAAACCAAATTGGGATTCCATCCGGACCTGGTGATTGTCTGCTTTCAAATCTTCCGGTTGTTCTCTACACCAGGGATGCTTATTACTATGTCGTCCACATGGGAATCTGTCCGATGGTTAAGTGATGGTATGTTTGTACGATTCTCATGTGTGAACGATTTCTTGAAAGTGGAATTTAAAACCTCGGCTTTCGTTTTGCTATCTTCAACTGCCACACCAGACTGGTCAACAATAGAAGCCTTAGACTCACACAGGTTCCAGTCGATGCCAAAAGCCATAATAGGTTTAGATCTTTCTGATAAAGACATCTGATAGTACGCCTGATTAAAGCCGAATATAGGAAAGCAACAAACTCCAGGAAACCATGGAAAACAATTATGGAGGTACGGTAAGGGTACTGAATCTAACAACCTCACGATTAAATGCTTGATCATCAACTAAGAGTCGTTAACCCTCACCTCCCTGTTAGGAGCCAGGAAAATTTGTTCCGCATACGGCGACGTGGAGGGTTTCAAATGGTTCAAATGGCTCTGAGCACTATGGGACATAACATCTGAGGTCATTAGTCGCCTAGAACTTAGAAATAATTAAACCTAACTAACCTAAGGACATCACACACATCCATGCCCGAGGCAGGATTCGAACCTGCGACCGTAGCGGTCGCTCGGATCCAGACTGTAGCGCCTAGAACCGCACGGGCACTCCGGCCGGCCGTGGAGAGTTTAACCAGGCCAGCCTCCAACTCAGTAATCTTTTCTAGCTGACGCGTCTTCGTCGGGTATAGTCGATAAGGCGATTGCCGCACTTGAACCTGATACGTCAGCTGAATATCATACTATATGTTATTAGTAATCCCCAACTGCTCTGTCAATACATCAGGAAACACAAATTCAAAATGTATTGTGCCTCGACGGCTCCCAGATGATCTAACGGAAATTGTTTCTCATATCCAACAACCGCATTAACATGCTAACCTGAACTGTGTTCACACAAATCATATTTAACTTCAGGGTGGAACTTAAGAAAAAATTTTCCCGCGTAATCCACACTCACTGTGACTTAGTTATAAAATCGCACCCCAAAAATTAAGTTCGTCGAAAGATACCTAGCTACTAGCAATTTCAGTTGCCAAGTTAAATTAACCCTTAATGTAACTCGTACCTTCCCCACCAATGATAGATTCTCTGCATTAACAGCGCGGCACTACTTTTCCACCGGCTGCAGGTGTAGAAACTTAAAAATGTTTATGCCGTTGGTACCACTGGTAACTTAGAGAACAGTTACTCTCAGAATCTAATAAGCTGCACACCCATTCCCGGTTAATGGCGGCGCAAATGAAGGGAAGAGCACTCTTCACACCCCTTACCTTATTACAACCTTTAGGGGCCTGCTTCCGCTCCCCTCCGCCAACATCGTCAGCTACTCTTACGGGCGGGGTAGGGACGGGTTCCGGAGTTTCTCAGAAAGTGCCCCGCCTGGTTGCAGCAGAAACAAGTCTCTGATCAAACAAACCCCTGACTGCTGCACCCTTGCTTCTTCCTAGCAGAACCCGTGCCTCCTTCACAATCATGCGTCACTCATTTTTCATTAAGCAACTGGGAACCTTTCATAGTTGTGACTAATTCATGTAGTTCCTTGAAATCCTTCGGCTTAC
This sequence comes from Schistocerca serialis cubense, assembly GCF_023864345.2. Classification (NCBI taxonomy): domain Eukaryota; kingdom Metazoa; phylum Arthropoda; class Insecta; order Orthoptera; family Acrididae; genus Schistocerca; species Schistocerca serialis. Next base: position 236,772,293 of record NC_064640.1, read on the forward strand.
CGGTGGAAACCAGCTTCCAACGGTCCTCAGGACACATTCCTTCCAAACTATTAATCCTTTCCACTCCAGTACATTCTAAACAAAGATCAAACCTTGCGTTACGAATGCAAAATTCTCATTTCAACGTTGCACCCTAAAGTAATGCTGCCTCAACTTATTTGTATTTATGTTTGACAAGTTTCCAGAAATAATCATTTTACTCAAGCTCTGTATTGAACGTTGCTCACTAATGGTCCGAATCACCAAACCACGGCAAGAGGTCGCCTGCTTTATCATAAGTATATGTCCAAGTGATGCTAAATGTTGTTATCTTTACATATAGAAAAGTATTATCTTCTCAACAATCTTCAAATCGTGAGCTACACCCTTAATTTTTATATATGAAATTAGTGACTTTACTCATGGCACTTTTGTTGCTTTAGTCTGCAGTCACTTTCAGAACTCTAATTAATCATTTAATTAACTAATTTAGTATGATTGCACACTGAGTTGCTGGTGTATCCATGTATTACCACAATAAAATAAAAACAGTGAATGGCTGAGGGAGTATGAATGAGGACACTGGCGTATTTAAGTTTATAAAAATAATGAAAAGTTTTTATTCATCCTTTTATAACTACAATCAAGCCGATAACTCTTACATAAAACGATAAACATAAATCAGGAAAAGAATGGTGCTTGATTGGCAAAGCATTCCTTGGGGTGGAAACTATACAATTTCTCACCTGAATTAGTCCCTTTTACAACGCAATCGGACTGTGTTTACATGACTCCACTGTGAGGCTAAATTCTATTCAAATGGAAGGAACCACGATCAGGTACACCACAAACTATATACTTATATGGATATGGTGTCTGTTCTTTCGGACATGTCCGAAAGAACAGAAACCATATCCATATAAGTATATAGTTCTGGCAATACCGGCCATGACCTTCTTCTTCTATGCGAATGCACACATATTACCCGCGAACTCTTACGGGACTTGGTAAGAATGTTTTCCACGAGTAATGAGTGTGTTGGGTAGAATGTGTGTGGACATATAAGGTGAGAATGTGGGTCTCACGGGAGGCGTGCGCGAGATAGTCCCTGCAGTCGCACTATCTTCTGTGCCCTCGGTGGCTCAGATGGATAGAGTGTCTGCCATTTAAGCAGGAGATCCCGGGTTCGAGACCCGGTCGGGGCACACATTTTCACCTGTCCCCGTTGATATCTATCAACCCCCGTCAGCAGCTGAAGGTATTAATATATAATTCGAACCACAAACTATAGTTCACGGAGAACAGGGAGCTGTGAATATCATTAAACAACCCTACGCCGGTGCAGCTATACCTTACCCTTTCACTCCGATTCAGGCGGCAGCAGAAACGGCACGCTGTGGGCTAGGGGCAGAGCGTGGCGGCAGCTGTAATTTTCTCACTCGTCCACGAAAACTTGCAAACTACGTGGACTGGCGTTTTGACAGTGAAATTACGGCAGATTTCAGTGTGAGGTGCACCTGTTCGCTGGTCTGGCCAACCAATTTGACTCACAGGCATGGCAGCGCTTGCTGGAATTGTCAAAGTCAGAAGGCCGACTCAGGACGAGTAAGTTTACCCTCGTGACAAACGATATGTCCGAAATGATATGCAGTTCCACTGTCGGTACAGCTGGAAACAGGCACTGGCTCTTAGCCCACCACAAGCTGCATACCACAAGTCTCATTCACTAGGAAAAGACCTGAAGTTCTCCACCAGGAGAGGACCAGAAGACGAAGAAGGCAAATCATCACAGTGACTTTCCACCAAGCCTCGTACAGGAGCCGAATTAGCAGAAAAAACTCGCGTCCACGTTGTACAAACCAACTGAACTATCCTCCACTCATTGAATCTTCCCTCTTGACTGTTATGCTGGCCTGGTAGCCAATCCAAACGCAGCACTGGGGTTCCTACGCTGTGAGAGCAAGCCTCTACTGTGCATATCCTGAGGGGAGTCAATCAGCGACTCAAAATCCCTCTTGTCTGAAAAAAAGAAGATTTTAGACTAGGGAGGCGTCGTTCTCACGGTAAGCATGGCCATGTTTCGGCAAAAAATGTCTACCTAGATGGGACCACATTCTCTCATTTAAGAAGAGATCTAATCTTTCCACGCTGACCATTTCCAGTTTCTGAACGAAGGCTGCTAAGCTTCCTAAACAGTCGTGTCTGTGAAATATATGTTTTTTTATTCGATCGCTAAAAGAACGTGGCGACTTCCTGGCGTCAGGGAAGTTACAGTCTTGCCTCCAATAAACACGTGCACCAGCCGCTCTGATCATATCGTCCCAGCTTATAACATGAGAATGCTTATTGTTTTATGAGCGTCCCACCATTTGCACAAACCCTCATATTACAGCAGTCTATCTTAAATGGCTTCCTAAAACCATTTTCCGCTACCTTTCCGCCTTCAGAATAGACTGTTGCCATGTTTTGCAAAACGTTTTGCGAACCGGGGCCCTAAGTGGCAAGAGTGGCGTGCCACGGCCCTAGATCCCTCTGCAGGTACAATTAACAGAGCGCTGCTTTCCAGAATCACTCGCACAGCCAGATTACTGGACACAAGATTTATGGCCCGCAATCCATCTTTCTCTCTGTCCTCCGTCGCCTGCACTACAGCCCCTCAGCTAAAAGTTCTCTGCAGACTACATGTGCAGTTATAAGAACATTCTACTCACAATTTCCTCATATAAAAAAGTCATAAACCACACATACCAAACTTAGTGTTGGGGAACACGGAGATCATGACCTAAAATACGAATATAATCTAACCGACAGAGTACTTACATTGAGAAAGTGGCTTGCCACCTTTCACCACTCGGTCTACCTTTTGTCATAGGATAAATAATATGATGTGCTAACAAATGGGAGCTACAAAGAATATCAATTTGTCATTTTAACTTAACCGATAATCACTACCTACCTCGACTTAACTGACAACGAGTCTGTGCCATTTAGTAGTCTAGCTACTGGATTAAGAAACTTACTGAACTAAGCCCACACCACTTCATCACCACTGCTTCGCACGTGGCTGTGCTGAGACGTAAGATTCACTCCGTCATCCAAACCATCTTGCACAGGCAAGCCATCTCTTAAAGCTTGCAGTTGGGTTGCATTATCCCATAGCCCATCGAGAGTTGTGGTATTCTCTTATTCACATTACTTAAGCACAAATCCTAGATCCTATTCGTCAAATAACTATAGCAGCAGCACTCCGTCATCAGGCCACAAGTGGCCCATCGGGACCATCCGACCGCCGTGTCATCCTCAGATGAGGATGCGGATAGGAGGGGCGTGTGGTCAGCACACCGCTCTCCCGGTCGTTACGATGGTTTTCTTTGACCGGAGCCGCTACTATTCGGTCGAGTAGCTCCTCAATTGGCATCACGAGGCTGAGTGCACCCCGAAAAATGGCAACAGCACATGGAGGACAGGATGGTCACCCATCCAAGTGCCGGCCACGCCCGACAGCACTTAACTTCGGTGATCTGATGGGAACCGGTGTATCCACTGCGGCAAGGCCGTTGCCTCAAATAACTATAGGCTCAGCCTTAATAAGCATTATTTGCTTATGGGTGGGACAAATATCTTCCAAAAATTCAATAGTGGCTTAACAAACTGAACACCTTATCACTTAAAATCTGGCAAGGTTAGATACATCTTTTAGTACATCCAAGTTGTTTGATTTGAATAACTTTTAAAAAGAAAACAATCTAAGACAGAGTCAGCCTATACAAGATAGGATGCACACTGCTTCTCGCCAGTACATCAATCGTCGTGTCTCAGTTCAAACGTACAACAGATTTCAACTTGAATGAATGTCAATTTCGCACCTTACATGAGATTTTATACGTTATAACAAGTAGATGTATAAGTCACCTGACATACTTTGGCGATAGTGAGCAGATTTACCTATCAAAATGTACATTATGTAATCCAAGGGGATGACACTCGATCCGATGGTATTAACACACCGAACCCAAATCCTGTAGGTCAATGAACAAAAGGTGAAAAAAATCTCTTGGAAGAAACGTTTTAGTTTGGGTGCAGACGCGAGTTGTGTTATCACGGCCCGCATACAACAAAAAGCTTCTAACAGGAGGTTGGTGACCTGCGGCGAGAGGGACAACGAACACGCTGGGCGATACATCGAGGGGAGCAGGTAGTGGCCCAGCGCTACTTGCAACAGAGAAATTCTTTAGAAAACTGCGTTGGGGAATTTACACATCGATACAAACAGATGAGCGATGCAGTTGATCATGTGAAAGGCCCGTGGTAGGCTCATGATGTAGGTGTGTAGCTTTTAGGAGTCAGGAGCGGGCATAAAATGTCCGATTGCCTGAAATTTGGTGGTAAGTTACTATGGGACCATACTGCTAAGGTCATCACTCCCTAGGCTTAGACACTACTTAATCTAACTTAAACTAACTTACACTAAGGACAACACACACACTCATGCCTGAGGGAGGACTCGAACCTCCGACGGGGGGAGCTGCGTGAACCGAGATAAGGTTGGCTGAAATAAGCTCGGAAGGAGAAAAAGGGGCGATGTTGCGACGCAGTTTAAAGGTAAGGCCCTTTACGATTGGCAGGGATAGTTTCCACAAGATGAAAGGAACATTCCTAATGGTCTGAAAAAGCTGTGACGTGAAGCACGAAAGAACACAGGTGGGGGACAGTTTGCTACAAAAGACACAAGACCGAAAACTTCGTGGACTCTCCTCTGAACCAGCGGTAAGTGTAGAACAGGGTGCATCACGCTCTGTACGACGCCAAAAGAGGAATTTTGGGTGATCACTGCGTTCACTTTGGCTGACATTCACCAAGAAATTAGTTGAAGAGTCGTTGAGCTCCGATAGCGGAGAAACGAAACAGCCACGTAGTTAATTGTTCTTGCGAGAACTGTGAGGGCATTGAAGCATACATGCCGCTCCATCTATGCACGTGTATATAGCCATATTTTCCAGACTAGGGACGAGTGCATGTTTTCTCGCCTAACGAAACACATAGGGCAATTTCAACTGATAATATCAGTAAAGATTTTGATTAGCGCTTTATAGGATTTTCAGAGGGCGAGAGCATCCATGCAGCCAGCAGCACGTCTCAGCTAAAGGTAAATACTGCTCGCAGAGGTGTAAAATTGTTAGATCACCAGCTTGTGTCCACTATGAACCCGAGCAACCTTGAGTAATCTTTTGCTCATCTTGTTACAAAAATTAACCACCCTCCATAGAGTTCATTGTCATCCTAAATAGTACCGACCTTAGAACTGCAATCGGATGATTTGTGATAATATTGGCCAACTTTACTGTCTAGAAGTAAGAAAAATCTTGTAGAGCACCTTCTATTTAAATTTTATATTGTTGTGTTCAGTCTCATTTCAGCTGAACAGGACGTAATGCGTTATATTGACAACTGTCCTGAAATTGTTATGTCACAATCCATTTAAACTCGTGTGCTTCTTTAACACCAAAATAGAAATTAAACCAATTTTACAGCTAAACACCGATGTGCTCTGTCATAGAATAGGGGTCCACTCCTAACCTCAATCATGTATTCTACTGACGCTTACGCACTCAAAAGGTGTTTTTTCTGATGTCTGACGAACGTGAAAAGGAGTGGATTGTCAGAGCTTGGTGGCGATAAAGACGTGAACAGTTCTTGCAATTGCAACACACCAAAACTCCAATTATACATCCACAGCCAATCGGTCTCTGTAATGTAGCAATTGAAGATAAGATAACTTTCAGCAAAACTTTAAATAGATCTTTCAGAACTGATAAGTACTATTAAGCAGAACTCTGTCAAACCTGGACAACGTTGTTCAACAGATCGCAGCCAGCTGCCAAACAAATATGAGTTTAGCGTCCATAGGCACAGCTTAAGTTTGCTTCAAGTTAACCACAAATCCGAACGGCTCGCTGACACACAGTGCACATTAGCAAACGCCCAACCCCGTTATGAGCTTCAAACAGAAATCCTCACCAAAAGTAATAGCCGTGGTGCAGTTCCACAAGTGCTACCCAACCCTGTCGTTTCACAGTACAAGCTAAAGGATGGACTCAGAGACCCTCAGGTGTATCTTCAGCAGAAAATTCTCTTTACAGAGCTCCACAGCCAAATTACTGCCCTCGCACTAAGCAATCACTGGTCATCCATGCGTTGTGTTCTGGCGTAACTTCAAGCGCCGGCACGTCGGACTGGAACGTAACAGCAGAGAAGGCTGTGAGACGATGTCAGCCAATAGTATGCTGACTAGGCCCGCATGACGACAGGTGCGGCCCCTATACGAAGAGAACGTAAGGGCCGCTCCAGCTAGCCTCGGCTGCACTAGAAGAGCCACACTAGAAGACCTGCTTGCGTGGAAATTGTATATATCGAAGAACATTGATTATTTGCATGTCGTCAATTGCTTGCGACACCTCTTTGTAAAAGGCAAAGTTAAGTACTGTCAATTCAGTTTAGTGTAACACACTCTGTGGTGTCACCGCCAGACACCACACTTGCTAGGTGGTAGCCTTTAAATCGGCCGCGGTCCGCTTGTATACGTCGGACCCGCGTGTCGCCACTATCAGTGATTGCAGACAGAGCGCCACCACACGGCAGGTCTAGAGAGACTTCCTAGCACTCGCCCCAGTTGTACAGCCGACTTTGCTAGCGATGGTTCACTGACAAATTACGCTCTCATTTGCCGAGACGATAGTTAGCATAGCTTTCAGCTACGTCATTTGCTACGGCCTAGCAAGGCGCCATTATCTATTGCTATTTATCTTGTGATGCATGTACCGTCAGACCGATGATCACCAATTATGCATTAAAGTTAAGTATTCCAGAAGCTACGTACTTTTTTTGCTAGTCTCAATTCCTTGTCATTTTCCAGACCTCACGCCAGCCTGCGTGAGCTTAAACGCGTGCCTTTCGGCTTCCTCATAGTGGCTTGGCTGTCTTGCCAAGCCACAACACACTCCATTAATAAGATTTGCTTGTATGTAGTCCAACTATCCGAGAAAACAGCTTCCTAGCACCCTATTTTAGACTAGTGGGCAGGACACCACGTCGGCGATGGGCCATAAGAAGAACCTAGTGCCTCGAGGCCATGAAATTTTCTTTTTTGTTCTGCTGGCGCCTTAATTCTCTCTTGTCTCTTCTTTGCAGGGGTGTTTACTTGCTTTAGCAGTCTCTTTTGCTAATCAGAGTTTCCAAGTGGGCACTGTAGAAGTTTTCTTTGCCTTTGTACTTATTTTTCTTGCTTGCCTTGTCTGTTTCTTGTATTTGTCTCTTCCAACATGACCACGCCACCCATCCCACTCCTGCTCAGGCGCCACAGCCGCCAGTGTTAGATGCAACACAGCTAATGCAGATGTTTTACTTCCAGACTCAGCAAATATCTACACTGCTCAACACGGTGCAGCAACTACCGGCTAACGCTGCGCACCTGACGGAAGAAGCATCTCCTTCAGCAATACCTACAGCTATACCACCTTTTCGCCAGTTTCGTGAACAAGAAGAGGAATGGCTCGAGTGGTTGCAACAATTTGAAGCCCACGTAATTGCTCACAACGTACCAGGTACTGTGAAACTACCATAGTTCTTGTCCACGATAAGAAGTGCAATGTTTAGGCTCCTAAACAAACTTTTCCCTAACGCCACTTCGAGTGAACTTTCGTATGAACAGGTTATAGATTGGCTAACTAAGTATTACGACCAACAAGTGAATGTGGTAGCAGCTGGGTATCAATTCTTTAATTGTGAAAAACCGTCAGAACAAATTTATCGCGAGTGGGTAACAGATTTGCAGGGTATGACGAGGAAATGCAAATTCCAGTGCTGCGTAAACACCTATCCACACCGCGTAAGCAGCTCGCTAAACAGGCGGCTACACAGGCGAACGGAACTAAGTCTTGCCCTCGATGTCATTCACGGCATAGACGCCAAGACTGGCCCTCCCGACAAGCTCAGTGTTGCGCCTGTGGCAGGAAAGGACATGTACAATCCGTATGTTTGCAACGGAAGAAACATAAGAATTCGACCCACTCACAAAAATCTAGTCGCAGGGCCCATGTCATTAATCCAGTATACTCAAAGTCTGCAACAGGCATTAGAAAAACTAACAAGCGAGCAATTTCTTCGGTGCTACACAGTCCAACAAACCTTTTGTTCAATTGCTTCTTTGTTGGAAACGTATGAAATTTCAGTTGGACACGGGTGTCTCTGTCACATTACTAAATCGTCACACATATGAACTGTTAGGTTTCTTACGCCTGACTAAAACTAGCACGCATCTGACGGCTTACAGTGGACAAGACATTCCCGTTCTCGTCCGCAGTTCGTGGTCGTGCGGTAGCGTTCTCGCTTCCCAAGCCCGGGTTCCCGGGTTCGATTCCCGGCGGGGTCAAGGAATTTCTCTGCCTCGTGATGACTGGGTGTTGTGTGATGTTAGTTAGGTTTAAGTAGTTCTAAGTTCTAGGGGACTGATGACCATAGATGTTAAGTCCCATAGTGCTCAGAGCCATTTGAGCCATTCCCGTTCTCGGAAAATGTACTTCACCTGCCATGTATAGCTCGCGAGCAGTGTCTTTTACGGTGCTACAATCACGCGGTTGTGAGAACATATTTGGTCTTGATTCCTTTGATGTGTTTTGCTTTAAAATTCAGGCTCATGTGTTGTCAGTGTCTGCACTGAATGCAAAAGACAGTGTAGCTCGCTTGCTAAAGGAATTTCCGGAACTCTCTTCTAAAGGTTTAGGAAAGGCTAACAATTTTGGTGCACATATTACTCTGGAAGACAATGCTCAGCCTAAATTTTGCAGCGCCAGAACTGTTACCATTGCATTACAGGACAAAGTCGCAGCTGAACTTAAAGAATTGCAAGATAGAGGAGTTATTGCACCCATACACGCTAGTCACTGGGCAAGTCCATTGGTTTTGCTCCCCAAACCTGCAGGTCACATTCGCCTCTGTGTTGACATTAAGTCTACAGCCAACCCACAAACTGTGATTGATGCTTATCCATTGCCAAGCCCAGAGGATCTCATGGACAGATTAGGCGCTGGTTGCTACTTTTCAAAAACTGATTTGTGCGACGCCTATCTTCAAATACCGCTCGATGAAGAAACTCATAAAGTGTGTGCAGTACATACTCATTTGGGCTTGTTTAAATATTTGCGTTTGCCTTTTGGCAGTGTTTCCGCACCCGCTTTTTTCCAACGGTATTTGGAACGGCTGACTGTGCAAACACCAAACAGTTCAAATTATTTGGACCATATTGCCGTAGCAGGTCGAACACCTGAATATCATATTGCAAATTTACGTGCTTTGTTTCGTGTGTTGTCTGACGCAGGACTAAATTGTAGATTGGAGAACTGTCATTTTTTACACCTGAGTTGCAGTATCTTGGTCATGTCATAAACAGTCAAGGTGTACAGCCTCATCAGTCGCGCTTGTTAGCCATATGAGATTTGGGAGTTCCTCGCAATGTCACAGAATTTTTTTAGAAACTTGTGGTAAGGTCCTATGGGACCAAACTGCTGAGGTCATCGGTCCCTAGGCTTACACACTACTTAATCTGACTCAAACTAACTTACGCTAAGGACATCACACACATCCACGCGCCAGGGAGGACTCGAACCTCCGACGGGGGGAGCCGCGCGAACCGTGGCAAGGCTCCAAAGACCGCACGCTTACCCCGCGCGGCGTCACAGAATTGCAGTCAGTCTTAGGGAAAATGAACTATTATATTCAGTTCATACCGAATGCAGCACAAACTGCAGTTCCATTGCATCGCTTGCGTCGCAAGAATGTCCCCTTTATTTGTGCAGATGAGTGCCAAGCAGCTTTTAGCTTTTCAAAAACTGAAAAATGCATTTCTCAGTGATCGATGCTTAGTTGACTTTGATCCTGACAAACCAGTTGTTTTGCAAGTTGACGATTCCTCTTACGGAATCGGTGCAGTGCTTTCGCACAGAACTGGTAATAAGGACAGGCCTATTGCTTTCGCATCAAAAGCGTTGTCCAAAGCTCAGTGTAACTACTCACAAATTGAGAAAGATGATTTGGCTGTTGTGTATGGTGTCACCAAATTCCACCTCTATTTGTATAGCAGAAAATTCTATTTAGTGAAGGACCACAAGCATTTGCATTGCTTGCTTCATCCGACGTAACCGATTCCTATACGAACTGCCCAAAAATTGCAAAGATGGGCTTTGTTGTTGTCTCAGTACCAGTACGAGATTGTGTATCGTCCGACAGCTCAATATGGTAATGAGGAGGCACTTTCACGTCTTCCGAGTGGCCCTGATACAGACTTTGACGCTTGTGATGCATCTTGTTATCACATCGATGCTCAGGATTCTGAATTGCTTCAATCTTTTACGTTGAACTATAGGAAAATTGCACAGGTCATGGAAGCTGATACAGATTTGAACATTTTGCTAATTTACACTCGCACATCTTGGCCTCGTTCCTTGCGTAGCATGAAGAACTCTGTAGTGAGGCGATACTTTGCTTGTCGGCATAGCCTCGCTATACAGCAAGATGTGATTCTTCTTCAAAATGAAAGCGAACAGTCACGTGTATTAATCCCCAAAGCTTTGCAGAAAGAAGTTTTGCAGTTACTTCACCAAGGACACTGAGGGATTGTTCGTACGAAACAGTTAGCGCGTCGACACTGTACTTGGCAGGGTATGACCGCCCAAATAGAACAGATGACGTCACAGTGTCACGCATGTACGGAAAATCTGTCGGCTCCGCCACAAAAGTTCTCTGTTTGGCCTAAGTCGCAATCACCATGGTAACGTGAGCACATAGACTTTGCAGGTCCTTTTTGGAACACTCGTTGGTTGAGTGTGGTTGATTCGTATAGCAAGTTTCCTTTTGCTGTGCCAATGAACTCGACAATGTCACGTAGCACAATTCAGACGTTGTCCTCTATATTTTGTCTCTAAGGTTTACCTGAACTCATTGTGTCAGACAATGGCCCTCAGTCCACGTCAAATGAATTTGAAACATTCTGTGAACGTAATTGCATACAGCATCTAAATAGTGCACTGTTCCATCCATAGTCAAACGGCGAAGCGGAACGTTTTGTCAGAACCTTCAAGCAGCAGGTGGCCAAACGTCGCTCAGCACACACACCAGGGATCAAGCATTGAAACTGTTTCCCGCCTCCTATCGTTCGCAGCCACGAGATGAACCATCGCCGGCGGAACTGCTTCACGGCCGCCGCCATCGGACACTTCTCCACTGGCTCCATCCTCCTCAGCAACCGGCGCCGAAGGAAGGCCGCAAGTATCGCTTCGGGCAGCATGATATTGTCTTTTACCGGGTTCTTAGCGGCAGCAGACGGTGGGCGCGAGGCGAGATCGTCCGTCGACTTGGTGCTTGCACGTATCTCCTTATAGGTCCATAAGTGATGCAGCGCCGACATCACAATCAGCTTGACCACTGTCATGTACACAGTAATCTTTCTATGTGTCTTCCCCCAGATTCACGGATCCCAAGGACAGTGCGGTGCAGCGCAGCGTACAGCCCGCCGTTGTCGCGCTTCCAACACGACGATGGTCTGTCGCTTTGGGAGGGGTGGAGGGGGGGGGGGGGTGATGTCCTGAGGTAACATCAAGCATCGGCATGTCGGCCTGGAATGTAACAGCAGAGTAGGCTGTGAGACGACGTCACCCAATAGTACGCTGACTAGGACCGCACCACGACAGGAGCAGCCCCTATACGAAGAGAATATGACATCTTCGATGTTAAAAGATCGAATCGAGCCTACGACGGCTCACTGTCACTGCAGTAAATACTACTGCAACCGCCACCACCCCTAGATCTTCTGACTATACAGGGTGTTACAAAGAGGTACGGCCAAACTTTCAGGAAACATTCCTCACACACAAAAAAAGAAAATATGTTATGTGGACATGTTTCCGGAAACGCTTACTTTCCATGTTAGAGCTCATTTTATTACTTCTCTTCAAATCACATTAATCATGGAATGGAAACACACAGCAACAGGACGTACCAGCGTGACTTCAAACACTTTGTTACAGGAAATGTTCAAAATGTCCTCCGTTAGCGAGGATACATGCATCCACCCTCCGTCGCATGGAACCCCTGATGTGCTAATGCAGCCCTGGAGAATGGCGTATTGTATCACAGCCGTCCACAATATGAGCACGAAGAGTCTCTACATTTGGTACCGGGGTTGCGTAGACAAGAGCTTTCAAATGCGGTGCGTTTCGTCACAGGGTTATTTGGTAACCGTGATAGCGTTACGGAGATGTTTAACAAACTCAAGTGGCAGACTCTGCAAGTGAGGCGCTCTGCATCGCGGTGTAGCTTGCTCGCCAGGTTTCGAGAGGGTGCGTTTCTGGATGAGGTATCGAATATATTGCTTCCCCCTACTTATACCTCCCGAGGAGATCACGAATGTAAAATTAGAGAGATTAGAGCGCGCACGGAGGCTTTCAGACAGTCGTTCCTCCCGCGAACCATACGCGACTGGAACAGGAAAGGGAGGTAATGACAGTGGCACGTAAAGTGCCCTCCGCCACACACCGTTGGGTGGCTTGCGGAGTATAAATGTAGATGTAGATGTAGAAATGAAAGTCAAGGGGGTTGAGGTCAGGAGAACGTGGAGGCCATGGAATTGGTCCGCCTCTACCAATCCATCGGTCACCGAATCTGTTGTTGAGAAGCGTGCGAGAACTTCGACTGAAATGTGCAGGAGCTCCATCGTGCATGAACCACATGTTACGTCGTACTTCTAAAGGCACATGTTCTAGCAGCACAGGTAGAGTATCCCGTATGAAATCATGATAACGTGCTCCATTGAGCGTAGGTGGAAGAACATGGGGCCCAATCAAGACATCACCAACAATGCCTGCCCAAACGTTCACAGAAAATCTGTGTTGATGACGTGATTGCACAATTGCGTGCGGATTCTCGTCAGCCCACACATGTTGATTGTGAAAATTTACAATTTGATTACGTTACTGACGAAACTAAAATGAGCTCTAACATAGAATTTAAGCGTTTCCATACACATGTCCACATAACATCTTTTCTTTATTTGTGTGTGAGGAATGTTTCCTGAAAGTTTGGTCGTACCTTTTTGTAACACTCTGTATAAAGTTTAATTTTTACTAAGGCCAACGTTGAAAGAGAAATTCTCATTGCATTCCTAATCGGTTTATTTGCACCTTTGGATGGTGGTGCCGCGGAATCCACAGCTGATAGCATTGCCCTGTCGTCGGTTGGCTTTAGGGAATAATATGGTCTAGGAATCACTTACGCTAAGTTGGTTGCACGTTGTGCAACTGATGCAGTTACAAAGTATTAAGCGATCTGATGAAACTTACTTAACCTAGGGTCATACTTTGTAACTGCGTTAATTTAAACTTCCTGGTTGGGAACTACATACACAATCACATTACTAATTAGAGATTAGACATTATAGTACGTTAGTCCCCAACCATGAACCGTGGACCATGCCGTTGGTGGGAAGGCTTGCGTGACTCAGCGATACGGATAGCCGTACTGTAGGTGCAACCACAACGGAGGGGTATCTGTTGAGAGGTCAGACAAACGTGTGGTTTCGTGAAGAGGGTCAGCAGCCTTTTTCATTAGTTGCAGGGGCAACACTCTGGATGACTGACTGATCTGGCGTTATAACATTAACAAAAATGGCCTTGATGTGCTGGTACTGCGAACGCCTGAAAGGAAGGGGAAACTACAGCCGTAATTTTTACACAGTGCATGCAGCTTTTGTGTATGGCTAAATGATGAGGCGTTCTCTTGGGTAAAATATTCTGGAGGTAAAATAGTCCCCCATTCGGATCTCCGGGCAGAGACTACTCAGGAGGACGTCGTTATCAGGAGAAAAAAAAACTGGCGTTTTACAGATCGGAGCGTGGAATGTCAGATCCCTTAATCGAGTAGGTAGGTTAGAAAATTTAAAAAGGAAAATGAATAGGTTAAAGTTATATATAACTGGAATTACTGACATTCGGTTGCAGAAGGAACAAGACTTTTGATCAAGTGAATACAGTGTTATAAATACAAAATGAAATAGAGGTAATGCAGGACCAGGTTTAATAATGAATAAAAAATAGGAGCACTGGTAAGCTACTACGAACAGCATAGTGAACGAATTATTGTAGCCAAGATAGACACGAATCCCACGCCTACCACAGTTGTACAAGTAGCTCCGTAGATGAAGAAGAGATTGAAGAAATGTATGATGAGATAAAAGAAATTATTCAAACAGTGAAGGGAGACCAAAATTTAATAGTCATGGAGGACTAGAATTCAGTAGTAGGAAAAGGAAGAAAAGGAAAAGTAGTACGTGAATATGGGAATGGGGGTAACGAATGAAAGAGGAAGTCACCTGTTAAAATTTTGCACGGAGCATAACTTAATCATAGCTAACACTTGGTTTAAGAATCATGAAAGAAGGTTGTATACATGGAAGAGACCTGGAAACACTGGAGGGTTTCAGATAGATTATATAATGGTAAGACAGAGATTTAGAAACCAGGTTTTAAATTGTAACACATTTTCAGGGGCAGATGTGGACTCTGACCACAATCTATTATTTATGAACTGTTTATTAAAATTGAAGAGACTGCAAAAAAGTTGGAATTTAACGAGATGGGATCTGGATAAAATGAAAGAACCAGAGGTTGTAGAGAGTTTCAGAGAGAGCATTAGGGAACGATTGACAAGAACAGGGGACAGAAATACAGTAGAAGAAGGATGGGTGGCTTTGAGAGATAAAATAGTGAAGGCAGCAGAGAATCAAGTAGGTAAAATGACGAGGGCTAGTAGAAATCCTTCAGTAACAGAAGAAATATTGAATTTAATTGATGAAGGAAGAAAATATAAAAATGCAGTGAATGAAGCAGGCGAAAAGGAATGCATACGTCTCACAAATGAGATCGACACTAAGTGCAAAATGGCTAAGCAAGGATGGCTAGAGGACAAATGTTAGGATGTAGAGGCATATATCACTAGTAGTAAGATAGATACTGCCTACAGGGAAATTAACGAGACCTTTGAAGAAAAAAGAGCCACTTTTATGAATATCAAGAGCTCAGATGGAAAATCAGTCTTAAGCAAAGGAGGGAAAGCAGAAAAGTGGAAGGAGTATATAGAGGGTCTGTACAAGGGTGATGTACTCGAGGGCAATATTATGGAAGTGGAAGAGGGCGTAGCTAAAGATGAAATAGGAGATAATGCTCCTGCTTGAAGAATTTGACAGAGCACTGAAGGACCTAAGTCGAAAAAAGTCTCCGGGAGTAGACAATATTCAATTAGAACTACTGATAGCGTTGGGAGATCCAGCCCTGACAAAACTCTTCCATCAGGTGAGCAAGATGTATGAGACAGGCGAAATACCCTCAGACTTCAAGAAGAATATAATAATTCCAATCCCAAAGAAAGAAGATGTTAACAGGTGTGAAAATTACCAAACTATCAGTTTAATAAGACACGGCTGCAGAATACTGACATGAATTCTTTACAGACGAATGGAAAAACTGGTAGAACCCGACCCCGAGGAAGTTTGGATTCCGTAGAAATGTTGGAATACGGGAGGCAATACTGACGCTACGATTTATCTTAGAAGATAGATTAAGGAAAGGCAAACCTACGTTTCTAGTATTTGTAAACTTAGAGAAAGCTTTTGACGATGTTGACTGGAACACTCTCTTTCACATTCTGAAGGTGGCAGGGGTCAAATACAGGGAGCGAAAGGCTATTTACAATTTGTACAGAAACCAGATGGCAGTTAGAAGAGTCGAGGAACATGAAAGGGCAGCAGTGGTGGGGAAGGGAGTGAGACAGGGTTGTAGTCTCTCCCCGATGTTATTCAATCTATATATTGAGAAAGCAGTAAAGGAATCAAAAGAAAAATTTGAATTAGGAATTAAAATCAGTGTAGAAGAAAAAAATCATTGAGGTTTGCCGATGGCATTGAAATTCTGTAAGAGATAGCAAAGGACTTGGAAGAGCAGTTGAACGGAATGGACAGTGTCTTGAAAGGAGGGTATAAGATGAACATCAACAAAAGCAAAACGAGGATAATGGAATGTAGTGTAATTAACTCAGGTGATGCTGAGGGAATTAGATTAGGAAATGAGACACTGAAAGTAGTAGATGAGTTTTGCTATTTAGGGAGCAAAATGACTGATGATGGTCGAAGTGGAGAGGATATAAAATATAGACTGGCAGTGGCAAGGAAAGGGTTTTTTAAGAGGGGATATTTATTAACATGGAGTATATATGTGTCAGGAAGTCGTTTATAAAAGTATTTGTATGAAGTGTAGCCATGTATGGATGTGAAACATGCACAGTAAATAGTTCAGACAAGAAGAGAATAGAAAGTTTTGAAATGTGGTGCTACAGAAGAATACTGAAGATTAGATGGGTAGATCACATAAGTAATGAAGATGTACTTAACAGAATTAAAGAGGAATTTGTGGCGCAACTTGACTAGAAGAAGGGATCGGTTGGTAGCACATGTTCTGAGGCATCAAGGGATCACCAAGTTAGTACTGGAGGTCAGCGTGTAGGGTAAAAATCGTAGAGGGAGACCAATACATCAATACACTAAGCATATTCAGAAGGATGTTGGGTGCAGTAGTTACTTGGAGCCGGCCGCTGTGACCGAGCTGTTCTAGGCCCTTCAGTCCGGAATCACTCTGCTGCTGCGGTCGCAGGTTCGAATCCTGCCTCTGGCATGGGTGTGTGTGATGTCCTTTGGTTAGTTAGGTTTAAGTAGTTCTAAGTCTAGGGGACTGATGACCTCAGATGTTAAGTCTCCTAGTGCTCAGAGCCATTTGAGCCATTTCAGTTACTTGGAGATGAAGAAGCTTGAACAGGATAGAGTAGTATGGAGAGCTACATCAAACCAGTCTCTGGAATTAAGACCACAACAACAACAACAACAACTATATGTTAGACAGTGAGCACAGTAATTAGGACTGTTGACCAAGATCCTGTAGGTCGGCCAACTGGTATGTATACTATAATTTTTTATTTCTCACTAAATCACTTTTTTTACGATACAGTCATAGCCAGTTTCGTCTTTCAAAGGCCATCTTCAGATGCTGCGGGCATCATTTGATGATCTAGGAACAAGTGTTCATGCGCTGCCTTTGAAGGCTGAAACCTTTTATGATTGTATCATAAAAAAGTGATCGAGTCAAAAATTAAATAAATAATTCCTCACTATAAGTAAATCGCCGTCGACGCAAACAAAATGCCGTTATTTCCAAAACGGGATGTATACTGGTAGTTCACTTTCTCCCGACACTGACTGGAACTTATTCCGGCAGCCACTACATTCGTCCGCGTATCCAATAAACGTACAACAAACTACGCAAGACATCGGACGACAAGCTACTGGGTACCGCGAAAGACTGTAATTTACGCTGCAGCTCGTATATATTACTGCTAGAAAATAATAACAAAGCATAATGAGTATTATAAATATTATAAGCCTTGCAAAACAGCAAAATATATTCCACGTTTCCATTGAATCATCAAATGCCGGAAAGTTAGATACAGGCAATGCTGGAGTGTACGAGCAAGGATATTGTTTAATTACTTTCAATTACTGACAATTTATAAAAGAATTGTACGAATTTTTAACGCATTGTAATTAAATTTAATTTGTTATCAATAGTTACAATTTTATTTAACTGGGAAATCAAATTCTGATTAGAGTTCTGTGATATGCATTTCGTCACCTGATATAAGATACAGAGGGCTACCAGGCAGTTTGTGATCGGGAACAGTGACGTGCAATTTGTTCCACTGAATACTGAAATATTCTAATGGCTCTAACGACGTCCACCTTTAATAGTATTCAATCGAATTACTTAAACAAAACACATTATGCACTGTCAAATGACAGACATAAAGAGCAACGTGCGACCGCATCAGTTTAAAGGCGACCACCCAAATGATAACATGGACTATCGTGAGTTATTAACAATGGCGGAGTTTAAAGGGGCTGACTTGAGGGCTAATTAAAAATAAGTATGAAACTTCCTGGCAGATTAAAACTGTGTGCCGGACGGAGACTCGAACTCGTGACCTTTGCTTTTCGCGGGCAAGTGCTCTACCAACTGAGCTACCCAAGCACAACTCTCAACCCATCCTCACAGTTGTACTTCTGGGAGTACCTCGTCTCCTACCTTCCAAACTTTACAGAAGCTCTCCTGCAAACCTTGCAGAACTAGCACTTCTGAAAGAAAGGATACTGCGGAGACATGGCTTAGCCACAGCCTGGGGAACGTTTCCAGAATGAGATTTTCACTCCGCAGTGGAGTGTGCGCTGATGTGAAACTTCCTGGCAGATTAAAAGTGTGTGCTGGACCGAGACTCGAAATCGGGACCTTTGCCTTTCGCGGGCAAGTGCTCTACCATTGAGCTACCCAAGCACGACTCACAGCCAGTGGCGCACCGACCCCGGACCGAATCCGCCCGGCGGATTAACGACGAGGGCCAGCCTGGATGTGGTGTATAGGCGGTTTTCCACATCCCGCTAGGGGAATACCAAGCTGGCCCCCACGTTCCGCCTCAGTTACGAGGCTCGCAGACATCTGAACACATTCGCACTATTCCATAGATCACACTAGACGCAGACAGTTGGGATACACTAATTCCTTCCCAGGGGGTACGGGGTGGCGGCAGGAAGGGCATCCAGCCACCCCTTAAAAATTAACATGCCACATCCGGTTAACTAGCAGACCCTGAAAGTCGGGATTAATGCTTGGAAAGAGAGAACCTATGTTACAGCAGGCGCCACTGGTGTATTGGAAGAAAGGATACGATTCATTTAACAAGAAGAATTGAATATAAGGACGCTTCATTTGTGAAGATACCGCGTTTTCTGAACTCTCATCGTAACTGGTTGTTGGAATGAATATCTTAGGAATGTTTAAAGAAATAATCCAGCTCATTCTGTGCGCCGATTTGTTAGTGTGAACGAGACGTGAGTTCATCACTTCATGCGAGAACTAAAATAGCAGTTGAAGCACTCGGTGAAAGCTGATGAGCCTGCACCAAACATGACAAATTTGAGTCCATATACCGAAAGGTTATGGAAAATGTTTTCCTGAATGGAAAAGAGATTCTCTTTATCGTTTATCTTGTAAAAACTAAAATAACAACTGTTGAATACTAAGTAACACGTCTGAACCAAGTGTATGAAGAAATATATCTGAAGAGATCTGTTTTGCAAAGGAAAAGGAATCGCTTTCCATCAGGAACATGCATTGCCTCACAATGGTGGCTTGGCAATGTTGAAAGTGAAGGATCTGAAGTATGAACTCTTGGAATATTCGCCACACTCACCAGCTTTGCCACCGTTTGACTTTCACCCGTTTCAACATCCAAAGAAAAGCGCGGCTAAGAAACAGTTTGAGAAAAATGAATAGTGTGAAATGCATTCGCAATCTGCGGATACGATAGTACAACGGCCATACGATTTACTAGAAACATTAAATAATTTGTGCCGGACCGCGACTGGTATCCGGATTTCCTGCTTGACGCGATCGCTGCCTTAACCGTCTGGTTTTTTTACATAACTTCAGCAGACGCCCGAAATACGATTTTTTAAAAATAAGGTATCAAGGGGTCTCGAGGTCGCGACTTTATATGTACAGTGTGGGACATTTACCACTTTTTTGTACAACATCTCGAAACTAGCCAGACACTTTATCGCATTTTTTTTTACTCCGCATCAGACACTTTTTTTTATATAAACTAATGCTTTCTCTGCTAGAAATTAATAAATCTTCTTCGAATTTTAAAGCACTTCGTCAAAAAACTGTAGCTCTACCCCGAAAGCACTGAAGCTCCCGTACCACGTTTCCACTTTTTTCCACTGCAATCTGCCAGTAATGTAATTCAAGTCGTCTCGTTTTCATGCATTTGTGCAACAAGTCATGCCATCAAAAGCCTCCACCACTCACGTCCGACCGAGCCAGTGTCCTGCCGTTAAAACTGAAGCGTGAGTATGTTGGCAAAAAGAGTCCTGAAAGCGGGGCAATTGACAGCTACACCAGTATGCAGATAACATGTACTGGTGAAAACATAGGGGATCGTCTCTCCCAATCACCGGCGACCAGTAGGTATACAAAATGACCAAGCTACCACATTGTCGTATTGTAATTGATTTTCGGAAGAAAACAGCGTTGCGGGCGACAGAACAATTTCAGTGTTGTAGGCGGTGTCAACAGATCTTGTAAGGAAAGCCAACTGTTTCCAGAACCAATACCAGTTCGCCAAATGTCCACAGCAGGTAAATCGGCGCTGAATGGTATCTATATGAGAACACTTACTACAGCTGTCTGTGTCGCTGACCCAAATTCGTTGCAAATGATCATTAGTGGGGATCAAATTATTTATGACTCTGTACTAAGATGAGGCCACTGGCACTGAACCGGGAGATTAACAGTGCTCCACGGTTACAATACTTCTATTGGACTAGGACTGGGACAAACCAACACCTCCCAGCGAGCGAGCAAAGATCGGATAGTAGGCACCCAGCCACTGAAGTACATCGGCACCAAAATAGCTGACGGGAAGGTAAATTTCTCGAACGTGTCCTAGTTTAAAATTAAGATAGACGAGAGCCTCCCATCGGGTAGACCGTTCGCCTGGTGCAAGTCTTTCGATTTGACGCCACTTCGGCGACTTGCGCGTCGATGGGGTTGAAGTGATTATGATTAGGACAACACAACACCCACTCCCTGAGCGGAGAAAATCTCCGACCCAGCCGGGAATCGAACCCGGGCCCTTAGGATTGACATTCTGTCGCGCTGACTACTTTTTTTTTTTTTTAATGTAATCTCATTTTGTTCGCTTTTGTTCGTTGAATCTGCTCGGGGCGGACGTCGTAAGACATCCGTTTAAGTTCGTTATGGTCGATTAACTCAGTTTTTTTTTTGTTAGAGAGGGCAGTTAACCCTCTGACCGAACACGCTGAGCTACCGTGCCGGCACCACTCAGCTACCGGGGGCGGACAAAATTAAGATGACGAACAACAGACGGAGCAAGACTTGATGGACGCAGGATTGTGAGCAGCCGAGATGTAAAAATAAGAGACTGCTGGATAATAATAAAAACTGTGCTCCAAATGTATAAAGCTGAAGCTTTGGTCTTGATACCAGACAGGTCCAAACCCCATATGATATGTGGTTTGGTTGTTATCTCATAGCGCAACCTAAAAACGTAACGTTTCCATAAAAACCGCCCAGACAACTGCGTCAATTTTTTCGCCTTCATCGCAGAGAGCGGGAACAATGGGGCAATGTAAAATGACTTACAAAACACCTATGTATCCAAATGCGAAATTTTTGGAGAATTATAACTTGGCGCCTGTTGTCTTCCAGTATGGCCCCCTGTATTTTGTATGTTAGAGTTCCCCAGTTAACTGTCGCCGTTTTAAGAGGGCAACGATCGACAATGACCCCAATGACCTATGCCGGTCTACAGCAATACCCCATGGAAAAGCAACATCACCGAAGCCTTACAGTCTAAGAATTTTACTTTTGACCTCATTCAGCCGTGCACGAGAGACTCGACAGTAAGCAGCTAACTCCGGCATTAGCAAGCGAAACTCGTCAATAAGGCAGAGGAGAATCACCACATCGTTGGCATACACCGAAACCGTCAGGGACGCACCAGAAAAGGTCATTCCTCGTAACTGATGTGAGAGACGGCGAAGCAGCAGTTCCAGAGAGAGATCAAATAAGGAAATCGAAAGCGGGCTGCCGAGGGACACACTCCGACAAATCACTGTCGGCGGCGTCATTTGACCCTTTTTCGCCACGATGCCCTGAAACATGTGAGAAATAAATACACGAGCCTCAGGGATAAAACCAATTATTTCCAACATATTGGCCAAATAATTTTAAGAAACGTAATCAAAAGCTTTGTTAAAATCCAGAAAACAAAGGGCACAGTGGACATTAGTTACTTCAGCAACTGAAATCACATCCCGGTACTCCGCTATTGGAGTCAAAATTGAGCAACCAGGAAAGCAACTCTGATATTCCCAACCACGTTCACCAGAAGAGGAGACAACCTGCTACTGATGACCCTCGCAGCAGTTTTATAATCAGAATTAACCAATGTGAGAGGACGAAAAGAATCTACACTGTCACTGCCAGATGTTTCGGTATCAATACCATTTTACCCACTTTAAAATCTGCCGACACTGTTCTCCCTCGCATAAGCTCTTTTAACATCGCCGTAAACGTCGCACTTAAAAGGAGCCAAAAGCGGACATGAAACTCTTTAGGGAGAGCATCCCAGTCAGGTGATTTACGGTGGGGAGGAGCAGCAATAACTGCAAACACCTGATATCCCTGAAAGGCGGCCAAAAATTCAATGTTATGAGCAGATGTGATACTCTCACTTAGGGCTCCACAAGCATCTTCGGAAAACAGTCTCACATTGTTATTGTCTGCACGTAGTTCCGCGTAGTATTGGTGGAGAGCACTAACAATATCACCTCGCTCAGTCAGTTGGCGACCTGCACCAACCGTGAGAGACATAATGAAGGAGCGACGACGTCGGGACTGATGGTTCAAATGGCTCTGAGCACTATGGGTTCAAATGGTTCAAATGGCTCTGAGCACTATGGGACTTAACATCAATGGTCATCAGTCCCCTAGAACGTAGAACTACTTAAACCTAACTAACCTAAGGACATCACACACATCGATGCCCGGGGCAGGATTCGAACCTGCGACCGTAGCAGTCGCGCGGTTCCGGACTGAAGCGCCTAGAACCGCTCGGCCACCGTGGCCAGCCGCGACTGATGGCGAATCAGGTGATACGATGATGTCAGTTTCCCTTCCCCCGATCTGATGTCGCCTGAGCTGCAGCAGCCTTGCTTTAATGCGGCGAACGTCTTGGGTCCGTAGAGGGGCGTTACCTGCTCGTTTAAACAGTTCACACAAAAGAGAGTAGTGAAATTCGTAAGTTTTCATGAAGTCCCTCGCTCGAGCAGCACAGTACAATATTAAAGACTGATGGAGCTTCGGCTTCGCTAAATCGATCCACCAATCTAATAGCGCAGCATAACGCACAGCGGAGCGAAGGCAACGTCTCACACGGCGCCAACCACATCACCCAGCGCGTTATCCATGACATGTGAGACGCTCAGCATCCACTGTGGCCGAAACAGTTTAGCAGGTTGCTGTTCAAGGTTTAAAGTAGCCGCTACAGCACAGCGGTCAGAAAAGGAAATGGGGATGACGTCAACCACAAGAATCTGACCACATAAATAATGAGATAAATAGAACTTGTGGATACGCCTGGAAAAGGTGACGGTAACAAACGTTGGGATATTTCTGTTCCTACACGTCACACAAACGCATCCAATGAACCAATTCACTTAATTCACGACAAAAATTGCAATGCAGGGGCTGATCTCTAGGGCGCGAAACACAGTTAAAATCAGCACCCAGCATGAGACACCGAAGACACTTGTGCAAAGGATAGACAACAACTTTGTAAAACCAGGAACACACCACTATATGACCCGAACCAGACGGTACATATAAAACAACCAACGTGAGGTCAAAAATACGACACCCTATGCCCCTACTAGAATACGATATTTGAATATTGAGAATGGGAATACCCTCACGAAAGGAAAAGCCGGCACCAGTCGCACATTCAAGAACCACATTCTACTTCTAGATCTAACCCACATGGATACTCTACAAATCACATTCAAGTGCCTGGCAGAAGGTTCATCGAACCACCTTCACAGTTCTCTATCATTCCAATCTCGTATAGCGCGCGTAAAAAATAAACACCTATATCTTTCTGTACGAGTTCTGATTTTCCTTATTTTATCGTGGTGATCTTTCCTCCCTATGTGGGTCGGTGTCAACAAAATATTTTCGCATTCGGAGGAGAAAGTTGGTGATTGGAATTTCGTGAGAAGATTCCGTCGCAACGAAAAACGCATTTCTTTTAATGATTTCCAGCCCAAATCCTGTATCATTTCTGTGACA
Source organism: Schistocerca serialis cubense (assembly GCF_023864345.2). Lineage (NCBI taxonomy): Eukaryota > Metazoa > Arthropoda > Insecta > Orthoptera > Acrididae > Schistocerca > Schistocerca serialis. Next base: position 236,796,346 of record NC_064640.1, read on the forward strand.
CTCTCTAACATATTTCGAGATAATACAAAACGTGCTGCCTTTCTTTGAACTTTTTCGATGTACTCCATCAGTCTTATCTGGTAAGGATCCTACACCGCACAGTAGTAATCTAAAAGAGGACGGAAAAACGTAGTGTAGGCAGTCTCCTTAGTAGGTCTGTTACATTTTCTAAGTAGCCTGCTAATAAAACGCAGTCTTTGGTTAGCCTTCCCCACAACATTTTCAATGTGTTCCTTCCAATTTAAGTTGTTCGTAATTGTAATACGTAGGTATTTAGTTGAATTTACGGCTTTTAGATTAGACTGACTTATCGTGTAACCGAAGTTTAACGAGTTCCTTTTAGTACTCATGTGGATGAAGTCACACTTTTCGTTATTTAGGGCCAACTGCCACTTTTCGCATCATTCAGATGTCTTTTCTAAATCGTTTTGCAGTTTGTTTTGATCTTCTAATGACTTTATTAGTCGATAAACGACAGCGTCATCTGCAAAAAACCGTAGACAGCTCCTCAGATTGCCTCCAAAATCGTTTATATACATAAGGGACAGCAAAGGGCATATAACACTACCTTGGGGAACGCCAGAAATCACATCTGTTTTACTTGATGACTTTCCATCAATTACTAGGAAATGTGACCTCTCTGACAGGAAATCACAAATCCAGTCACATAACTAAGACGATATTCCATAAGCACGCAATTTCACTACGAGGCGCTTGTGTGGTACAGTGTCAAAACAGCTGAAAACAGTCTGAAATTCAGGGAGAGCTAAACTGGTTAATATCAGCACAGGAATCATAAATAAAGTGACTAAACGAAGCCAAACATAAATCTGATTCAATTCTATTAACATTTATGCTAATAAAGGTGTAAGCGTGAGTCATCAATCAGAATAAGAACAGATGGAAACGGAAAAAACATACAACTTATTCCTCCCCTCGAACGTCACGCTCCATCGTCACGTCTATCGACGAATCTGACGGAGCGGGGCAAGTGCTTTGTTCTGTCGATCTTTATGTTTCTGTTTTTTTTTTTTCTGTGGGATAGCACGATCCGGCTTCATTCGTTATTTACGCCTGCCGTATGGCAAGCTATCCTCCGCCGTCGGCGAGGTAGCAGGATAGTTCACCACATCCACGTCAATGATTGCCGGCCCTGAATCGGAAGCTGTCTGCGCAGGAGGAACTTATAGTGAAAGCGACCGACCCACGTCAACGGGACAAACAGACGGCAGGCCGAGCGGCACGGGAGACAAATAATGTGAAACTACCCCCGAGTCTGGTTTCTCTAAGTGCAAGGAAATACAGTCACCGTCGGAAGTAATAGACAAGAGAACAGGAGGGTGCTGGAACGACCGGAACAGGCGACAAGGAAATCGACACAAAGTGTTCCGACATCTGTAGAGGTTCAGAGAAAACATCCGCGCAAAAGTGGATGGAGCACCAAAACCCACAATCTCAACTTTCGGCTCAATAGTCCTGACTCCATCCCTACCATCCTGAGAATCGGCAAATGCACTAGGTTGAGGGGGGGGGGGGGGGGAGAGCTAAGACAGGGGGAACGACATCAGCAGTATCCTTATCATGTGCTGCACCTCTTAGCTTGGATCACTTGAGAATACGGGCAACGGGCAGTCACATCTGCACCCATCTTCTGTCGTAACGCTGGACAATCACTGACAGCGAAATTCAAAACCGTCAGTTCGGCGCCATTAACATAAGATTGCCTAGCCCCTGATTTAGATCCACTGGCGATGAGGTCCGCCACTGTTAACTTACACTGCTGTTCAAGGGAATACCGCAAAACAAAATCCCTTCTTGGACAACAGGTACGAAGATGACCACTCTCGTTACACAAAAAGCACGTCCCCACCTGGCCACTGTATCTAGCGTGTATACGGTAACCACATACTTGTAAATGAGACGGGATATTCCATTTCACCTGCATTTCTACGGAACAAATCCACATGTAACACTGAAGTCTGCTGGCTGGACCACTGTTCTGGATGAATTTTTTTTACCTTCTCCACATTTAAGGCAATCATCTTTAAGGTAAACATTATCTACATCTGCAGGCACTTTGAACATACGACCATTCGTGTACTCAACGTCAGCGTTCTCAAAGAGGACTGTACTAACTGAGCCACCTCTGTGCCGGAAATAAACCTGGAAACCTGTTCTTAAGGGAGTCACAAATTTAACAAAGAGAACATGAAGTTCTTCGTTAAAATACTCTAATGGCCATTAAAATTGATACACCACGAAGATGACGTGCTACAGACGCGAAATTTAACCGACAGGAAGAAGATGCTGTGCTATGCAAATGACTAGCTTTTCAGAGCATTCACACAAGGTTGGCGCCGGTGGCGACACCTATAACGCGCTGACATGAGGAAAGTTTCCAACCGATTTCTCGTACACAAACAGCAGTTCACCGGCGTTGCCTGGTGAAATGTTGTTGTGATGCCTCGTGTAAGGAGGAGAAATGCATACCATCATGTTTTCGACTTTGATAAAGGTCGGTTTATCGTATCGCGACATTGCTGCTCGCGTTGGTCGAGATCCAATGACTGTTAGCAGAATATGGAATCGGTGGGTTCAGGAGGGTAATACGGAACGCCGTGCTGGATCCCAACGGCCTCGTATCACTAGCAGTCGAGATGACAGGCATCTTATCCGCATAGCTGAGGAGACCATGGCTGAGGTTTCCCTTGACGCTGCATCACAGACAGGAGTGCCTGCGGTGGTGTACTCAACGACGTACCTGGATGCACGAATGGCAAAACGTCATTTTTTCGGATGAATCCAAATTCTGTTTAATTCATCATGATGGTCGCATCCGTGTTTGGCGACATCGCAGTGAACGCACATTGGAAGCGTGTGTCCGTCATCGCCGTACTGGCGTATCACCCGGCGTGCTGGTATGGGGTGCCATTGGTTACACGTCTCGGTCACCTCTTGTTCGCATTGACGGTACTTTGAACAGTGGACGCTACATTTCAGATGTGTTACGACCCGTGGCTCTGCACTTCATTCGATTCTTGTAAAACCCTACATTTCAGCAGGATAATGCACGACCGCATGTTGCAGGTCCTGTACGGGCCTTTCTGGATACAGAAAACGTTCGACTGCTGCCCTGGCCAGCACATTCTCCAGATTTCTCACCAATGAAAACGTCTGGTCAATGGTGGCCGGGCAACTGGCTCGTCACAATACGCCAGTCACTACTCTTGATGAACTGTGGTATCGTGTTGAAGCTGCAGGGGCTGCTGTACCTGTACACGCCATCCAAGCTCTATTTGACTCAATGCCCAGGCGTATCAAGGGCGTTATTACGGCCAGAGGTGGTTGTTCTGGGTACTGATTTCTCAGCATATATGCACCCAAATTGCGTGAAAATGTAATCACATGTCAGTTCAAGTATAATATATTTGTCCAATGTATACCCGTTTATCATCTGCGTTTCTTCTTGGTGTAGCAATTTTAATGGCCAGTAGTGTATGTTGTGTGTACCTGATCCGTAAAACCGAAAGTATGCATCAACCAAGCGTGGATCTTTAGAGAACCTGTTGCACATCAGACTGGTCGACTGACCAGAAGAGAAACTCGCTGTACCTGTACGTGGAACAGGCCTAAACGCCATGGAAACAAAAGAATCAGCCAACGCCGCTACCGAGGACATACTTGAACTAACACAAAGACGAATTCAACGTAGGGTATGCACTCACACAGCGCAAAACTTGAGGTAAATGGCAGACTACCAACACTAATATAGCTGTGACGGAGAGGAAGTGAACAAAATCCTACCCACACGGCGTCGCAAGCGGAACTGTCGTTCGAGCACGGCTCCAGGTCCGACCCAAATTTCCGTATGTCCTAGTGTCTACGTCCCACAGTGGTCACATACAAATCGTGCGGTTCCCGCACAGGAAGGACATGGTTTCGCTCGTCAGAATGTCTTGGTTGGGCAGTGAGACAGTAGGGTAGTGTCTATATTTTACAGTGTCTTTATAGTTCGATGCAGTGTCCTTTCGAAAATGGTACTGTACAGATGTTGTAAAATACAGAAACTGCCCTACTATAACATGAAAAGGTTCTGGCACCATTAATGAGAATTTTATAGTCATTTCTAGAATCTTACTTCGTGGATGCGATTTACCGATCGGTAAAACGTTGATCGAAGTGCGCTGATGTAAAGGGATTAAGCAAAAACGAATTTCTAATTTAAAAACTTTTTCGGCCCCAGACCGAGGAATTTTCTTCTTTCTCTTGTATTCATTTCAACTGTCTTCAGATTACAGTTGAGTTAATCGCTTACATCCTACTCCCTCGTCCATGTTGTGAAACTTATTATACGACAGAAAGGAGCATTGCATTATGATTTACACTTTTAAAACTTCCATAGCGACTTGAAATATTTAAATATACTATATACAAATTGCGGTTGTATTTCTCTCTTTTTTAGTGACGGGAAGCTCTAATTTTTAGAAAGGATTCTTTTTTAAATTCATGAACCCGCCTACAGTTTGTCCAACAAATAGAGAGAGATAGAGAAGTAAATCGAACGTGTTCTTGAAAGTATCACAGCGTTCTTCAACTGAAGTAGTTTATAAAGATCATGGGAAAACCAAATCAGACGAGTGGAGCAGAATTTGCTGTGTCTCCTGTGACTCGTGAGTGGAATACTTTTTGAGGTGTGCAATTCTGTTCGGCAGACTGTATGATATTCTACATGTACTTGTCTCACTTTTCTCCGATGTAAATAAATCCTTAACACTCTTAAAAATACTATTATCTATTCAAGTTGTAGAAATATGAAAAATTGGATTTCGTAATGAAATTTCTAATAAAACTGACTCAGTGAAAAAAGAGAATCTGTTCTCCATCAGAAAACCGTTCAGGTGTCTACAGAGAACTGGTAGTCAAGTTAATTGTACGTACACTAGATGAGGAAATAGGGCCATTATGTAGGCAGGGGACCAGGATGGGTTCTGGAACAATGTTAACAAACCATATGTAAACAAACCATTAATTTATGACCTTAATGTAAACAAACTGTTGCCTTGTGCTTTAAGTTTTGTTTATTTGGGACCTAATTAATGGGCAAATGCTTTTAGCCTAACCTCAATGAGCATAATTTATGATCCAAGTTGGCCATAAAGTAGTCCACTTACATTATTATGTTTATGCGAGTCTGATTTACGAAGAAATGATTTTGGCCTAATCTTAATTACCATAATTTATAATCCAAAGGGGATGTCTCACCTTCCTCACTCCTGTAGTGCGCCCCTCTGGTGCCCCTCCCCACTTGCTCCCCCACCCACGACCACAACCACTCTACATCGTATCCATGGGGTGAACGTAGCGTTTGCGCTCTGTACATTGATTGATCAACACCATGAAGCGTTGGCAGCAGCTGCAAAGAGCAGCCACCTCCCGCAGGGCGAATAAAAAGACTGTCACATTTGAACATAAGTGTTGTTCCTTCCTTATCTCTCTCATTGTAGAATATTATTGTTATTATATGTGTTTTCAATTTTTTATTATTTCTCCCACAGTGCAGCGGACCAGTGTTGTAGCAGTCATCCTACCAGATTCATGGGCACCATTTGAGTGTCCATAGCGCCTACATGATTTATAAGACATCACTCTTCCACCACCTGATTCATCATCCAGCTTTGAGTCTCATCCACAGCAGCACCAGTTCACTGGCTATATACCACAGCAGCAGCAGAATCATCAAAACATAAAATAACTTTTCTCCCAGGACTTTAAGTTCTCCTATCATCACAACAGTATCACTGGATGGGCAGTTACAATGGCATAAGTATTAGAGTTATGCAGTTCTCAGTAACATACAATCAAAATGTTAGTGAGAGTAAGCATGTGGCTATGGTATGTTTTCTAGTGAAGAGTTCAACATAATGATAGTGTTTGAAAATTCCCAATTTAGTGTCATGAAGGCTTTATTTTCCTCCAAACAATGGTGATTGTTATATCAGAATTTTTCAAAGTTATTCTCACTGTTCAGCGCTCAAACTGACACTGTGTTACTGGACTGCCATACAATACGTGTTGGGGACTATTAAAAAACAATTAAAATGTACAATAACAAGAATATTGTAGAGTGAATTCATTTTCAGGAATCAACTTTCCGAAATTTTATGTGTGCTATCTCACTCATTCAGTGTGCTGTGAATTACCATAACGGATGGTGGGAGTATGTGAATGGATTTTTTGGAAATCTATGGTATGCACTTAAAAAGCTCAGCTCTCAGCTACGAAAACACTTCAGAGGAAGTTTTTACTATTAATTTCGATAGATGTTGCGATTCTGTGTGTAGTATGTATGGATGTTCATACGTCCTAGAATGTTATCTGATATTAATAATGAAAATAGATGATAGTTTTTTACCTCTAAGACTTTCTCTTTCATTTCAAGTAGACCATCCATAGTAGGTAAGATGCACAGCCACTGTAGTTCACTCAGTAAGACACCAGCACTAAAACACATAGTGCCTCAGTTACCAACTGGCTAAGTTACAATGCCTGTCAATTTTATATGCAGTGTAACTGTCAATGTCATTCGGATCTTTTGTAAATAAGAAAACCAAGAGGGATATAAGAGTGTCCAGGAGGAATGATCAATATTAATGGATATGACAAGAACGATCAGTCGAAGCAGGAAAGCGCACACACACACACACACACACACACACACACACACACACACACACACACACACACACACACACACACACGATATAGATAAATGACCTTGTGGATAACATCGGAAGTTCACTGAAGCTTTTTGCGGATGATGCTGTGATATATCGAGAGGTTGTAACGATGGAAAATTGTACTGAAATGCAGGAGGAGCTGCAACGAATTGACGCATCGTGCAGGGAATGGAAATTGAATCTCAATGTAGACGAGTGTAACGTGCTGCGAATACATAGAAAGAAAGATCCTTTATCATTTAGCTACAATATAGCAGGTCAGCAACTGGAAGCAGTTAATTCCATAAATTACCTGAGAGTAGGCATTAGGAGTGATCTAAAATGGAATAATCATATAAAGTTGATCGTCGGTAAAGCAGACGCCAGACTGAGATTCACTGGAAGAATCCTAAGGAAGTGCAATCCGAAATCAAAGGAAGTAGGTTACAGAACACTTGTTCGCCCACTGCTTGAACATTGCTCACCAGTGTGGGATCCGTACCAGATAGGGTTGATAGAAGAGATAGGGAAGATCCAACGGAGAGCAGGGCGCTTCATTATAGGATCATTTAGTAATCGCGAAAGCGTTACGGAGATGACAGATAAACTCCAATGGAAGACTGTGCAGGAGAGACGCTCAGTAGCTCGGTACGGGCTTTTGTTCAAGTTTCGAGAACATACCTTCACGGAGGAGTCAAGCAGTATATTGCTCCCTCCTACGTATATCTCGCGAAGAGCCCATGAGGATAAAATCAGAGAGATTAGAGCGCACACAGAGGCATACCGGCAATCTTTCTTTCCACGAACAATACGAGACTGGAATAGAAGGGAGAGCCGCTAGAGGTACTCAAAGTACCCTCCGCCACATACCGTCAGGTGGCTTGCGGAGTATGGATGTAGATGTAGATGTAGATGTAGATCTACTTATAATGTGTCATGTGTCAAACGGCTTAAAACTATTCTGTATACAGTCACACACACATACGCTATTTACATACAAATACAGCTACTGTTTCCCTATCACCCAAGTGAATAGTGTGAATATGGGAGGGTCTCGATCGTGTCCTCAACAATAATCAGTTTGTCATCATAATGCGCAACAGTCGCAGGCTTGAATCCTGCCTCGGACATGGATGTGTGTGATGTCCTTAAGTTAGTTAGGTTTAAGTAGTTCTAAGTCTAGGGGACTGATGACCTCAGATGTTAAGTCCCATAGTGCTCAGAGCCATTTGAGCCATCATAATGCTACAGTCCAGTTTTAGGTTGCGATAAAGTGTGTGCCACATGGTATCGCCATGATCGAATGTTTACTTGGCGCAACATATTCGGCGGTGGAGACAGAGCACCACCAGTGCCACTGAGCAGGCATTCCTTGTAATCATTAATAGTGGGACCCACTGAGGCCACACCACACACATCCTTCACCCGCCTTTGAGTGGCACCTGTTTCTGTACAGTGTGCATGCATTTTCGACGTAAGACCCTGAAACTCCATAATATGCGTCTCATTTGCCTTGTCTTCATTAGGGCGAGAACATTTTTGTTAGCTGGCTTTATACCGTAAAGTCTACCGGCCGCAGGTCCAGATGTATCGAATGTGTTGGGGTGGTACCTTATTACTTCATACAGATTACAGCCCTCCACCTAGTAGATGAAGCTGTCCATATACATACAAAGCAACTTGGGATCTGCAGAATGAGTTTTTGCAAAGCTTCTATAAAACAGATCCCTATGGAGTTTGGAAAGGTCCAATATACATTAACCACACAGACGGGTTTCAAGTAGACTACCGAAATCTTAGCTATCTCCAAAGCAACTAATTCTTGATTAAAGATTGTAGCCCATTTAAAATTTTAACTTGTGATATAATCTCGTACATCATAACACCTCTCCCAGCAATAAGCTACATGAATTTTGTGATGGCTTCTCAAATGTTGCATTATTTTTCCGGACATAATGTTGTTATCAATGTAAAAAAAATCTTTTTCAAAACTACATGTAATGAGAGTTGTCTGCTCAATATTAACATCAATATTCTCCTTCAGCCAGAGTGACTGCTTGAAGGAGATAGCACAGGTGATGCTAATCAGTTTCACCCCAAAACTGAGACACAGCCGGAGATTTCAATAGTGAATAATGTATCTCTGTTTACCCCTCCCCCCAGTGTCGTGATCAGCTCGGGGTAAGAACTCATGCGCGGACCTTAGTACTCTGGACATTGAGACAAATCACTGTGCGTGTCATGCAGACTGTTAGGATATGCCAGATCTGCCTCCATGACTTACCCCACACCAGAATTTTCTGTCACATCAGTAAATCTATTCAACTTGATGAATTCACTATTGGACAGGTTTCTAAATCCTCCAACAGGCAAAAATTGCTGTGTAATTCGTCAGCATCCATGTGCATGATGTAACTCACATCATTAGATGCGTTGAACTGTTCACCCATTCATGTGTTATTTGCCTCAGTGTGCCTGTGGACACATTGGAAAAGTCTCCTACGAATCCCACATTCAGAAAAGAGCAGCATTTCAACATCAGTCAATATTTCAGCATAACACCCCACGAAAGCCCTTGCACAGTGTAATCGAAGGCAGGGTCCAGTGTGTATGTGGTCAGGCATATACTTTGGAATTTATCGAAAATATCCAAAATCAGGCATAAATCTGTGTCCATGTATGCTTTTATAGCTTTGCATACTCGCCTAACTTAGAGATTTTAAATTTCTGTCAGACATTCACCACATGCTCATACTCAGCATCCATTATGGCATTGCGTTTGAGGTTGCTGGTGAATGCGGCAATGTCAGGCAATGTGTTTTGATAAGTCTCCATTGACTTCCAATTCTCTTATGGGAAGACCCCTTTTTTTCTTCACAAGCTGAAATTTTGCATCATCGCGATGTGCAGCTCTAGTGAGGTGCATGTTCTACTGATGCAGTATCTCAGAAAGTTTCGGAATCATTGCATGTGTAAATCAAAGAGAATCCATGAAGAACAATGTAGTGTTTTTGATCATCTGTTTGGAGAATGAAATGTATCTTTCAGCGTTCTGAGGCAAGACAATAACCTGGTCGTTATGCAAACCGAAATCACGCAAGTGTTCTGTGATGAAATGAGCATTACATCCGCTAAAATTATGGAAAAAAACCGTTATGTGTTACGGCACTTGATAGTTAAAGTTGCGTGCAATGTTTGCAGCGGTATGCAGTTGTCTCTAGACAAATTTTTTGTCTCTGTATTTAAGAGCAGCCTACAGATATGATAGTCAAAAACTTTCTTGTATAACGCATCATTCTCTTGCGGTTCAGTCTTGGGATGGTTGTGCAATAAATGCGATCAACATGTATTTCAAGTTGTTCGGGCTCAGTGAGTAACCATCTTGCAGGATTTCCCCAACATATAATTGAAAACGATTGAGACTTGAGTTTATGAACATACAACTTTATACACTGCTGCATATGGTACGTATTGCTCTGTGAAGGTTTAATAGGAGGCAATGGGCTCACATTCACAGCACGCCGTGTAAATCAGTGAGCAATACAGTGGGTCAACGCTCCTGGCGGTGGAAATTCTTAAACTATGAGGACTTGCTTTCCTCTGTGGGCATTTCGTCATGTACAAATTCCTGGTTAGAGCTGTCTGTCAGATGCTTTGCTAAAGGTTCAATCTTAGTAGACGAGTTGAGACGCCTCGGACAAACGTCCCATGCACAGATGCACAGTTTTTTTTACTCATTTGGTAGAACCATAGGTGTTCGGTGCACATTGCTTCAACTGCCAATGTCGCACTACGTTACCCTATACTGGCGTCCCTTCTTCCACATATTTGCTTGTCTGTATCACGGAAATTTGAACTGCAGCATTACATTCTACCAAACATTTAGTTGCAGAATATGCTAAATTACGTTCCTTGCAGGCAGATTAATCCTCTAACCATCACATACTAACTGCTTCTCCAGCTTCGTTCCAAGTATGCTATAGTTATACCCAGACACGTGTAACTCAACAGGCAGCTTCTCAAGAATACTGCCAGTACCATTTACATTGCACGGCCTGTGGGATACATTATGCTAATCCATACTTAGAGGGTTTGCACACCTTACTACATACCATATACTTAGCACATACCAAGGTGCTGTGCACTGACAGGTAGCTGCATCATTTAACCAAGATGTTACTCCCACATTATCATATCACACGCTCTGTGAGAAACACATCAGGTTTTGAGCTTCTCTGTAATTCTTCTGTGTAGAAGCTCCCAGCAATATCGCCGCCTTCGCCATCCTTTAAGGTGTAACAGTTACACTTTGGGAACTATAAATATCTCTGTTGACCAGTTCAGTAGGTAAGATTTCTCAAATGCAGTCTAGCATTTTGAAATATGTACCAAATTACCTAAATTAAATTTCTGCTTGCATGCATCCACCATTTTAATATGACTGTATACTATATTTAGAAGCTCATTATCATGAACATCTCTAATTTTCCTTTTTATTGTATGATGTTTAGTTCGGGTATACTGCCCAGTTAATTGTGGGAGGATGTCCAGTCACTTGTATGATCCTTGAAGATTAGAGCATATCCAAATATGGTTTTTTATCATTCTGTTCAAACCCAAGGTCGGTTTTAAGGTTCATGGGACGTCAACACTTCCCCATCTGCAGCAGTTATCTGAACAACATGGAACTTTCTTCCCAGCCTTTGCTTTCACAGAAGGGAACCAAGCAAATTTTGAATATGTATAAATGACCACTGAAATATACTTTATTCACCCATCAATCCTGCCTCATATCTGTGAGATCTTCCTGCCATAAAGCATATAAACCTTGAACTATAACATGTCTATGTGAGAAGGGTTTGGGTGGATGTTTGTGAGTTCTCTGACTACCATCTCCATAACTATTATTCAAGAATACATCTTTCTCAAAGCTGTGAAATAATTGATATGATTTCGTTCATGTGACCAGTAGTCTGTGCTATGGCTGATGCTGAGAGTATTTCGATGGGGATGACATAATGTGACGGTCACCCCCTAAGGTCAGGAAGTCAGTGGGCGTCAAGGTGAGACAAGTGATGTGGTGATGTTACCAGAGTCAGAGGCCGAGGTCAGTCTTGTGCCCGAAGCCAGCGATGTCTGTAATAACATTTTATTAACATCATTGCTACAATTAATATTGTCTTCTGTGACATGCAGGAAATGGGATCAGGTGCTTGATCAGATTTTGGCGAGGAATGCTAGATGCAGCACTCTGACAATCAGTCCTTCTTCAAAAAATTCGCTCCCAGTATTGGGTTGGTGTCGCCATAGAACAGTTTCATATACATAGGGTATACATACAAAGGTTTACATTTAGCAATTATTATTTAACTACTCATGAGAGTGGGTTCTACTCCTCATTATCACTCTGTTCCTTAAATTCTGGTTTCAGTCTCTAATTACTGTAATCCAATAGGAAATTTTATGTCAAATAAGTCTAGGCCTTATTGGTTATGTGTACTCTATGGGCATCTGAAGTGGCTGTATGTTCTAATGACTGGCAGCTTCACACCTCAAGTGTAGATAGAGCATTAAGTTACTATAAGAAACACGGCTATTCTAGTAGTGGAAACACTTATAGTAATAACATTCTGACAATGTTTTTATAAGCCTGAACACTTGTTCCATAGTAATACATCCATTTTCTTCTTTAATTAGCTCATAGAGGTAATAGAATATTTGTTGTAAGGTTTAGTTCATAATGGTTCCTTTTGTTCTTTATTTATTTATCAGAAAGCACATTGGTGCAAAGCTACTGGCTGTGGCATTCAAAGCTAAGAAGGAAATTATAATGGCTTTATGTAAAATAATTTAACGCCGTATTTAGAACGGGAAAGTGGTCAAGCTTTGATTATTTAAAAATGTTAAAATATAAAATAATGTAGAATAATCTGTAGTCAATCAGATGGACGGCTTCAGGAAAGGGAACTGCCCTAGTCAGTTGAGCGAGGATATTCGGCGCGAGGGAAACGCGGCCGGGGACGGGCAGAGGGAGTGCTGGTGCAGACGCGAAAGCGGACAGTTTGGCTGGAGACACAAAAGCGGACACACCGAGCGAGGTGGCGCAGTGGTTAGCACACTGGACTCGCATTCGGGAGGACGACGGTTCAATCCCGCGTCCGGCCATCCTGATTTAGGTTTTCCGTGATTTCCCTAAATCGCTCCAGGCAAATGCCTGGATGGTTTCTTTCAAAGGGCACGGCCGACTTCCTTCCCCGTCCATCCCTAATCCGATGAGACCGATGACCTCGCTGTCTGGTCTCCTCCCCCAAAACCAACCAACCAAAGCGGACAGTTCGGATTGAGACGCGAAAGCGGAGAGTCGGTCTTCAAGCAGTGAAACGACTTAGAAAATTTCGCGTTGTGTGGTATCGCGGGACAGTCTCTGAGCGGTGAGCAGCCGCGCGCCTTATGTGAACTCTAACTTTTCGCGTGGATAACTTGTATTTCGCGATGAGATTGTGAATGATCGAACTGTGTCAAATGTGTAACAGTAACTCTAAATACGACCACTTTCACTATTAGTTTGCTTTCTGAATAAACATTATTCTAACCAAATCGAAAATGTGTGGCGTACATCATTGATAAGTCGTTAATTCAGTTCCCGATATTATTATTACTACTGTTATTATATGTTACGTTAATTTTGTATTTCGCAAACTTGCCATCAGCCAGACAATTTAACCAAAGGGTCACAAGTGTCTAATTTAGGGCGTGTAACGCGACACGTGCGGTTCAACTCCTAGACGAGTTTGAGCCAAGACATTTCGACGAAGAGGAACCGCATGTGAGCCCGAACATGTTTGTACATCTACATCTACATACATACTACGCAATCCACCATACGGTGCGTGGCGGAGGGTACCTCGTACCACAACTAGCATCTTCTCTCCCTGTTCCACTCCCAAACAGAACGAGGGAAAAATGACTGTCTATATGCCTCTCTACGAGCCCTAGTCTCTCTTATCTTATCTTTGTGGTCTTTCCGCGAAATGTAAGTTGGCGGCAGTAAAACTGTACTGCAGTCAGCCTCAAATGCTGGTTCTCTAGCCGGCCGCGGTGACCGAGCGGTTCTAGGCGCTTCAGTCCGGAACCACGCGACTGCTACGGTCGCAGGTTCGAATCCTGCCTCGGGCATGGATGTGTGTGATGTCCTTAGGTTAGTTAGGTTTAAGTAGTTCTATGTTCTAGGGGACTGATGACCTCAGATGTTAAGTCCCATAGTGCTCAGAGTCATTTTTTCTGGTTCTCTAAATTTCCTCAGTAGCGATTCACGAAAAGAACACTTCATTTCCTCTAGAGACTCCCATCCAAGTTCATGAAGCATTTCCGTAACACTCGCGTGATGATCAAACTTACCAGTAACAAATCTAGCAGCCCACCTCTGAATTGCTTCTATGTCCTCCCTCAATCAGACCTGATAGGGATCTCAAACGCTCGAGCAGTATTCAAGAATAGGTTGTATTAGTGTTTAATAAGCGGTCTCCTTTACAGATGAACCACATCTTCCCAAAATTCTACCAATGAACCGAAGACGAATATCCGCCTTCCCCACTACTGCCATTACATGCTTGTCCCACTCCATATCGCTCTGCAATGTTACGCCCAAATATTTAATCGACGTGACTGTGTCAAGCGCCACACTACTAGTGGAGTATTTAAACATTACAGGATTCTTTTTCCTATTCATCTGCATTAATTTATATAGAGTTAGCTGCCATTCTTTACACCAATCACAAATCCTGTTCAAGTCATCCTGTATCCTCTTACAGTCACTCAACGACGACACCTTCCCGTACACCACAGCATCATCAGCAAACAGCCGCACATTGCTATCCACCCTATCCAAAAGATCATTTATGTAGACAGAAAACAACAGCGGACCTACCACACTTCCCTGGGGCACTCCAGATATTACCCTCACCTCTCATGAACACTCACCATCGAGAACAATGTACTGGGTTCTATTTCTTTGGGATGTTAGCTCACAACTCATTTACTTATTGTTTCCAACTGCGTCGGGTATAGATGAATGATGCATCGTTGATAACGCGCATTTCGATTTGCTGCTGGAAATAGAACTGATGTGAGTAATGTCGCTTCATCTGTTGTGACCTCGATGGCGGCTACGCTATAAAATAGGGCTAAATTCCATTGTGTAGGTCCAACTACCTGCTGAACTTCTGTTGAAAAACCTCCCTGTATTTCATGCAATTCTTTCAAAAACTGTTGCGGCAGAAACTGCGCCAAACTAAATTGCCCAAGTACTACATGAGGTAGGGCCTCTTACATTCCTGCAACTTGAAGACTTGTGTCTTTAATACTGTCTGCCAGTTTCTGTAGCAGTCTAGCGATAGTCCTCTTCTCGTCTGAGGTAGTCAGTCGTTTCTGAGTGACTACCAGGTTACTATTGTACTGCACACATGTTCTGCGAGTTCTTTAGCTACTTCTTTTATGTCCAGTAGCCTCCTTAAGGAAGCATTATTCGTTACTACTTTGAATTTCTGTACGTATAGGTAACATGTAAAGTACACTACTGGCCATTAAAACTGCTACACCAAGAAGAAATGCAGATGACAAACGGGCATTCATTGGACAAATATATTATACAGGAACTGACATGCGATTACATTTTCACGCAATTTGGGTGCATATATGCTGATAAATCAGTACCCAGAACAATCACCTCTGGCCGTAATAACGCCCTTGATACGCCTGGGCATTGAGTCTAACAGAGCTTGGATGACGTGTGCAGGTACAGTTGCCCCTGCAGCTTCAACACGATACCACAGTTCATCAAGAGTACTGACTGGCGTATTGCGACGAGCCGGTTGCTCGGCCACCACTGACCAGACGTTTTCAATTGGTGAGAGATCTGGAGAATATGCTGGCCAGGGCAGAAGTCGAACGTTTTTTGTATCCAGAAAGACCCGTACAGGACCTGCAACATGCGGTCGTGAATTATCCTGCTGAAATATAGGGTTTCGCAGGGATCGAATGAAGGGTAGAGCCACGGGTCGTAACACATCTGAAATGTAACGTCCACTGTTCAAAGTGTCGTCAATGCAAACAAAAGGTGACCGAGACGTGTAACCAATGGCACCCCATACCATCACGCCAGGTGATACGCCAGTATGGCGATGACGAATACACGCTTCGAATGTGCGTTCACCGCGATGTCGTCAAACACGGATGCGACCATCATGATGCTGTAAACAGAACCTGGATTCATCCGAAAAATGACGTTTCCCCATTCGTGCACCCAGGTTTGTCGTCGAGTACACAATCGAAGGCGCTCCTGTCTGTGATGCAGCGTCAAGGGTAATCGCAGCCATGGTCTCCGAGCTGATAGTCCATGCTGGTGCAAATGTCGTCGAACTGTTCGTACAAACGTCCCCATATGTTGACTCAGGGATCGAGATGTGGCTGCACGATCCGTTACAGCCATGCGGATAAGATGCCTGTCATCTCGACTGCTACTGATACGAGGCAGTTGGGATCCAGCACGGCGTTACGTATTACCCTCCTTTTTCTTTTTTCATTTATTGAATTTCAATTCCCCCCGAAGGGTGCGGGCTGGCAGCAGCTTAGTATGCCGCTCTTCAGCCGACAGATTTTGTGACAAAGATCAAGAGAACAAATAATAAAAAACAGGCGATAAAATCGGAGACTTATAGAGTAACAAGGCGAAAGAAATCGTGGAACTTAAAACAACAACACAGGGATGATCACGCTAATAAAAATACATACGAAGCAGACAGGGAAAACAATAGACAATTAAAAAAAACACGGCGACAGTCTGGATTCTGTTCGCAAAGGACATAAAATTCACACCTAGCGACAGCATGGTTTCTGTTCACAACACGAGAAAGACAAACAACACTGAATAGTCACTGGAACACTGCACTAAAAAGTTGGCAAATGTGACACCACAGTCGAGAGCAGGTGGGGGGAAATTGGACAGAAGATGGGAAAACAAAAAAAGGAGGGAAAGGAGAGTAAAAGCGAAGGGGGGAGCCGGGAAAGGAGCTGAAGGAGGATGAGGACCCATAAGAGGGGTGGGGGCAGACGCGACAGGGAGTGGGGTAGGCAGAGGAGGGGAATACAAAAGGACTGGGGGGGAGAAGGGAGGTAGGGAGAGGTTTAGTGGGGAGAAAAACAGGACGGAAGGGGGGGGGAAGAGGGAGCCCAGGGAAAGGACAGAGGAAAGGAGGGGGATTGAGGATCAGAGTTGATAGGAAGGATAAATGGAGGGAGAGAGGGCATCATCCGGGAGGGGGAGTTGACGGAAGCCACCTTGGGAAAGGAGATGGAGGGTGTAGAGATGGAGGGTAGGGGGGACACAATGGTGAAGACGTGGCAGGGGGCGGGGATGGGAGAGGAGAGGAGCAACCAGGGGGTGAGGGGGTTCAAGACGGCGGGAGGTGTAGAGGATGCGGATATGTTCGAGGAATAGGAGCAGATGGGGGAAAGGAATGAGATCATAGAGGATCCGCGTGGGGGACGGGAGGCGGATACGGAAGGCGAGGCAGAGTGCGTGACGCTCAAGGATCTGGAGGGACTGATAGAATTTGGGGGGGGGGGGGGCAGATATCCAGGCAGGACTGGCATAACAGAGGATGGGACGGATGAAGGATTTGTAGGTGTGGAGGATGGTAGAGGGGTGCAACCCCCATGTCCGGCCAGAGAGGAGTTTGAGGAGTCGGAGGCGGTTGTGGGCTTTGGATTGGATGGAGCGGAGATGAGGTATCCAGGTGAGGTGACGGTCAATGGTGAGGCCAAGGTAGGTGAGGGTGGGGGTGAGGCGGACAGGATGTATTACCCTCCTGAACCCTCCGATTAAATATTCTGCTAAAAGTCATTAGGTCTCGACCAACGGGAGCAGTAATGTCGCGATACTATAAACTGAAATCGCGATATGCTGCAATCTGACCTTTATCAAAGTCGGAAACGTGATGGTACGCATTTCTCCTCCTTACACGAGGCATCACAGCAACGTTTCACCAGGCAACGCCGGTCAACTGCTGTTTGTGTATGAGAAATCGGTTGGAAACTTTCCTCATGTCAGCACGTTGTAGGTGTCGCCACCGGCGCCAACCTTGTGTGAATGCTCTGAAAAACTAATCATTTGCATATCACAGCATCTTGTTCCTGTCGGTTAAATTTCGCGCCTGTAGCACGTCATCTTCGTGGTGTAGCAATTTGAATGGCCAGTAGTGTACATGATCCCATCAATCACCGCTAACATTTCCTTCTCTGTGGTAGACTAAGCGCGTTCTACTCTGATTAGATTAGATTAAATTCATTTATCGTTCCATAGACACAAAAAATGAGATGATTCTCGTGGGTGTGGAACATGTCAGAAAGTGTAACATAAAAACATAAAATTTGTGAATATAATACTTACTACCCCGATCATTTGTCAGGAATTGTCAAAATAGATGAATACAATGCGGTAAACTGGACCAGCTAATATTGACAGAATTAACACGCTGTCAGAATGAAACATTGTTACGTGCTATCAATAAATTTATCATACATAAAATACCTAATCTTGACTGTTGCAACCAAGTGCTGTCAAAACTGAAATCTAACAAACATTTTTACTTAAGTTGACTTAGCAGTCTCTGTTAAGATATTCATCAATAGAGCAGAAGGATTTGCCTGTCAAAAAGTCTTTCAAATTCTGTTTAAACCGTGCTTTATTTGAAACCAAGTTTTTTATGGTTGCTGGCAATTTATTGAAAATGTATGTTCCTGAATATTGGACCCTTTTTTGGACCAAGGTAGGTGATTTTAGGTCTTTATGTAGATTGTTCTTATTCCTAGTACTGATACTATGTATTGAGCTATTGGTTGCAAATAGAGATGTATTACTTATAACAAATTTTATTAAGGAATAAATATGCTGAGAAACAGTGGTTAGAATACAGTGTTCCTTGAACAGGTTTCTAAATGATGGTCTTGAATTTACACAAGAAATGATTCTTATCACACGCTTTTGCACCCTTAAAAGTTTTGCTCAGTTTGATGAGTTGCTCCAGAATATGATCCCACATGACATAATAGAATAAAAGTAAGCAAAGTATGCAAGTCTTTTTTACATTCATATCTCCTACATCTGAAGTCATTCTCACTGCAAATACAGACTTGCTTAAGCGCTTAAGCAGTTCTGTGGTATGCCCTTCTCAACTGAATTTATTATCAAGTTGTAATCACAGAAATTTAGCGCTGTCAACCTCTTCGATCTGCATATCTTCATATGTTATACACATGGTGGAAGGAAATCTCATACAGGTTCTGAACTGCATATAGTGGGTCTTCTCAAAGTTTAATGATGGTGAATTAGCTTTAATCTATTTATTATTGTGAGTGAAAATTTCATTAGCAGCTATTTTTAAATCTGTACTTGACTTGCTACTTATTGTAATGTTTGTATCATATGAAAACAATACAAATTTAACATCTGGCAATGTAACAGATGAGAGGTCATTAATGCACACAAGAAACAGCAATGGACCAAAGATGGAACCTTGAGGAACACCACATGTAAAAATGGCTCTGAGCACCATGGGACTTAACATCTGACGTCATCAGTCCCATAGAACTTAGTACTACTTAAACCTAACTAACCTAAGGACGTCACACATATCCATGCCCGAAGCAGGATTCGAACCTGCGACTGTAGCGGTCGCGCGGTTCCAGACTGAAGCGCCTAGAACCGCTCGGCCACTCCGGCCGGCACCACATGTAATTAATTCCCACTCAGAAGAAGATTAACTGCTTACTGCACAGGTGTTTCGCAACGACAGCCTGTTACATAGATAAGACTCAAACCATTTCACAGCATTGCCGATGACACCATAATATTCTAGTTACTTAAGAGACTTCTGTGATTCACACAGTCAAAGGCTTTTGACAGGTCACAGAAAATGCCAATAGCCTCTTATCTAATGAATTAAGTACATTCTCACTGTAAGTGTAAATAGCTTTCTCTATATCAGAACCCTTAAGAAATGCAAACTGTGAGCTGGACAATATATTATTTGCAGTTATAAGAAGACACTTGAACTCAACCTTTTCAAATATTTTTGAGAAAGCCAGCACGAGTGAAACTGGTCGACAGTTTGTCCTCCTTCGTGTAAAGAGGCTTAACTTCAGCATATTTTAGCGAGTCTGGAAATGTTCCGCTCATAAGAGATCGATTACACAAATAACTTAAGATAGAACTCAACTCGCATGAGCACTCTTTGATTAACTTCAATGATATATCATACCCAGTTGAATACTTAGATTTTAAGGATTTTATTGTGGATGCTGCTTCTTTGAGAGACATGAGTGTCATTTCCATTTTACTGAAGTTATTTTTAAAGACTGGTCTAAGATACTCCATTTCACTGTTCACTGAACCTGATAACCCCAGTCTGTCAGTAACAGAAATGAAGTACTTGTTTATGAGGTTTGCGACATTGTATGCACTTGTTACCAAAGTCTCATTTATTTTTAGAGCTATCTGTTCCTCTTCCTTTTTGGCCCCTCCTGTCTCTGCCTTCACCATATCTCATACAGTTTTTGTTTTGTTGTGTGATGTAATTATCTTTTTCTCATAATACAGCTGCTTCGATTTCTGGATTACTTGCTTCAATATTTTGCTGTACTCTTTGTAATGCATTAGAATTCTAGCATCGGAGCTGTTCCTAGGTAGTAGATACAGTCTCCTTTTTGTCCCACATGATATCTTTATTCCTTGTGTACTCCATGATTAATTTTTTGACTTCTGTGTGATTTCAGTTACCTTTAGGGGAAAACAATTTTCAAATGTGGAGGTAACTTTATTAAAGAATGCTTTGTATTTTCCATTTGAGTCAGAAGTATTGTAAATATCTATCCAGTTCATATATTTGAGCAATTACGTGAATTTCTCAATTTTTGACTTATTTATTACCCTCCTGTACTCAGATTTAACAGACTTTTTATCCTGACAAGTTTCAAATTTAACACAAGATGCTGCATGTCATGATCAGATAGCCCATTTACTATTGGTTTTGTGATATAACTTTTTCCCCTAGATTTGTCCACAAAGATATTACCAGTGCAGTCGAATTTACATATGCTAGTAGCAAAGTTCACAGTAGGAACTAAAATGAATGTTAGTGTTACTGACTGCAATAATTGTTCTCTGACAGAGCTTTCAATAAATCCACATTAAAATCACCAGCAACCACTATTTTCTTGTTTTTTACTGTGAGATGGGACAGCAGACCTCCAGATTCTTTGCTAAGAGGTTAAAATGTCCTGAAGGTGATCGGTGCATACCTATTACTACCATGGACTTATAAAATACTACTTCTGTTGCACAAGCGTCTAAGTGCCGCTCTGAGCAAAATTTATTCATATCAATATTCCTGAAATCAAAACAGTTTCTGACAAATGTGGCAATTCCTCCTTTCTCCATATTTTCTTTACAGAAGTAAGAAGTTAAATTGAATCCTGTAACATTTAATACATCTATAGCAGTGGTCACATGATGTTAAGAGAATCAGATTATATCAACTGGTTTGCTCAACTCTAATTCTTCAAGACAAATAAGCTATTCATTAAGCTTACCCTTAGTCCTCGGATATTTTGATGCAATAACGATAACTGATTTTGTGCACTGGCTGAGTTACACCTGGATGACCTAATATTCCTGCCAGTTTTTGAGTATCTCTAGTTTCAATCAGAGGCTGTCTACATGAACTGTGTACATTAAAATTTGCTCTCTGGCTGTCTGTTTTATCAATGTGAATGTCACTTTAAGCCTGTCTGTGAACATCTTATGTTTCTGCCCTCCCTACCCTAAAAAAAACTGTTGAGCTGTCACTTGTAACCACTGGAACTTTACCAACTTGTGACTGTCCCCCCTGCTTTAAGAAGTTATTTCCTGTTAGCCCAGACAGTTTTCCTTCCCTTTCCTGTTGAGGTGAAGGCCAGGAAGTGTACACCACAGGATTCTCTTTTCCCTCAATATCGTGACTCAGAACACAGCCGAGAGCAGCATCGTTAGAGTTATGAGAAAGAATATGTTCTGTCAAAATTTGGAAATACAGTACTAGATCTTTGAATAATGCTTTTTAAAGCCTGAAAGGCACATTCACAGCCCGTAAACCATTCAAATTTAATCCATTTGCTTAACAAATGATTGAAATGTTCAGTAATTTGTGCTAAAGCTCTAATAAATTTTCTGCAATAATTACGAAGGCACGGAAAATATTTTAACTGTCTTGTTGTTTGTGGAGTTGCAAATTCAGAAACTTCTGATACTAAATGGGGATCGGTTTATACACCCCCCCCCCTCTCACTTTTGACATCGCCTAAGTACTTGAATTGAGTCTGTTCAAAATTATGTTTGGCAGTTCTTACTGTAAGGCGCACTTCTCTTAGTCTATCGAATACTTTCTCCAAGCGTTTGACATGTTCGTTTACATCTTCCGATAAAACTATAATACCATCGGATTATACCATGCACTTCCCAGGTTTTAGGCCATACAACATTGCATTTAGCTGTCTCTGAAACGTGGTCAGCACATTTTTAGCGCTGAATGGCATCTGGTGATACAGAAAATGCCTCCATGGGCATTTTAGATCTATCTTCCGGTACTATTGTACTTCTATCTAGTGGTACCTACTAGGCAAATCCATTGTAGAGAAGTATTTCCATCTCCCTAAATCGTCGAGCATCTCTGTGATATTTGGTACTGGATAGACATTAGTGGTAGCTCGCACATTCATACACTCCTGGAAATGGAAAAAAGAACACATTGACACCGGTGTGTCAGACCCACCATACTTGCTCCGGACACTGCGAGTTGGCTGTACAAGCAATGATCACACGCACGGCACAGCGGACACACCAGGAACGGCGGTGTTGGCCGTCGAATGGCGCTAGCTGCGCAGCATTTGTGCACCGCCGCCGTCAGTGTCAGCCAGTTTGCCGTGGCATACGGAGCTCCATCGCAGTCTTTAACATTGGTAGCATGCCGCGACAGCGTGGACGTGAACCGTATGTGCAGTTGACGGACTTTGAGCGAGGACGTTACAAATCATGCTTCCTCTGCACCACTCCTATCCATAGCAAACTCCTTCACCCACACCCCTGAACCCCCATGTAAAATCAACCAAGCTAATATCCGTGCGCTACACTTACTGGTTGTAAATCACTTGATTGCTGGACTCCTTACTTGTGAACTGGTGGAAATTGGAAGATTTTAGGGTGTCAATGTATTGGGTCTGACCATTGGCACTAATAAAAATAATTATAATAATGATACTGTGTAGACAATGTGGTAGCAATTACATAGTTACTGTTGTGTTGTACTGTCAGTTACTTTGCTTATCTGTTGCGAAGTGAATAATGAAGCAGTTTGTAATTCACTGCGAGAGCTACTTGCAACGAGGAGAAGGCATTTTCGTGAGATATTTATGCATATACAGTGTGTCTCACTATAACTGTCATAGATGCGCGGTGCACAGTAGGAAATATGTGTGTGGTGGATGGACTAAATGAGGAACAAGGAATTCGTTATTCGTACATTCGTTTGTAACTTCTGCAGTCAGTATTACAGTCTTCATAAATATTGTTGATAGTATTGATCTTAAGAAAATAATGCAATTTCGTGACCAAAATACAATCGAACCCATTTTGTTTTTACCCATCAGGAAATTTCATTTTAAACCTCAGGGGGTTATACCCAATAGGTTGCGAACCACAGTATGACAACAATGGCTTCTCACGAAGTAATGAGTGCCATCGACAGGTGGCGTAATATAGATTCCACATTTTTACATATCTAGAAGGTTTTTGACACCGTTCCTCACATGCGGCCTCTATTCAAATTGCGTGACTATGGAGTATCGCCTCAGTTATGTGACTGTATTCGTGTTTCCCTCTCAGAAAGGTCACAGTTCATAATAATTGGGGCGGCCGGTGTGGCCGAGCGGTTCTAGGCGCTACAGTCTGGATCTGCGCGACCGCTATGGTCGCAGGTTCGAATCCTGCCTCGGGCATGGATGCGTGTGATGTCCATAGCTTAGTTATGTTTAAGTAGTTCTAAGTTCTAGGGGACTGATGACCTCAGAAGTTAAGTCCCATAGTGCTCAGAGCCATTTGAACCATAATAATTGATGGAAAGTCATCGAATAAAACACAAGGAACATCTGGCGTTCTCCAAGGAAACTTATACGTTCTCTGCTGTTCCTTATCTACACTGGGGTGATCAAAGTCATCCTTTTGCCCGGCGTAGTGTAGCAACTATACGTGGCATGGACTCAACAAGTCGTTGGACGTCTCCTGCAGAAACATTGAGTCTTGCTCCCTCTATAGCCTTCCATAATCGCGAAAGTGTTGCCGGTGCATGATTCTGTGCACTAACTGACCTCTCGATTACTTCCCACAAATTCTCGATGTGATTTATGTCGGGTGATCTGGTGGCCAAATAATTCGCTCGAATTTCCAGAATGTTCTTCAAACCAATTGCGAAAAATTGTGGCCCGCCGAGACGGCACACTGTCGTCAATAAGAATTCCACCGTTGAATGTCTGCAGATGGTCTCAAAGTAACCGAATATAATCATTCCCAGTCAACCATTGGCACAGCTGGACCAGAGGACGCATTCCATTTCACGTAAACAGAGCCCACAATATTATGGGGCCACCACCAGCATGCACAGTGCCTTGTTGATAACCTGGGTCCATGGCTTCATCATGCCTGCTCTACCCTCGAACCATACCAAGAGCTCTTACCAACTCAAATCTGGACTCATCTGACCAGGCCATGGTTTTCCAGTCGTCTAGGGTCCAGGCAGTATGGTCACAAGGCCAGGAGAGGCGCTGAAGGTGATGTCGTGCTGACAGCAAAGGATCTGGGGTAGGTCGTCTGCTGACATCACTCATTAACGCCAGATTTCACCGCACTGTTCTAACGGATACATTCGTCGCAAGTCTCACATTGATTCGTACGGTTATTCCACGCAGTGTTGATTGTCTGTTAGCACTGACAACTTCACGCGAACGCCACTGCAGTATTAGTCGTTAAGTGAAGGCCGTCGGCCACTGCATTGTCCATTATGAGAGGTAATGCTTGAAACGTGGTATTCTCGGCACACTCTCGGCACTTTGGATCTCGAATATTGAATTTGCTGACAACTTCCAAAATGGTGTGCTCCATGCTTCTAGCTCCAACTACCATACCGCGTTCAAAGTCTTTTTAATTCCCGTCATGGGGTCATAATCACGTCGAAAACCTTTTCACATGGATCATGTGAGTACAAATGACAGCTCCACCAATGCTCCGCCATTTTATATCTTGCACAGGCGATACTATCGCCACCTGTGTGTGTGCATATCGCTGTCCCATGACTTTCGTCATCTGAATGAGCAGCCCTCTTAGATTGTCTGCAGAGGATGCTGTCATTTAGCGTCTTTTAAAGTCATCAGATTAACAAAATAAATTACAAAATGATTTAGACAAGATATCTGTACAGAGAAAGAAGTGGAAATTGACTCTAAATAATAAAAAGTGTGAAGTCATCCATATGAGTACTATAAGGAAACAACTACATAATAAATCACTCTAATCTAATGGCTGTTAACTTAACAAAACACTCAGGGATTACAGTAACGCACAACTTAAATTGGAACAATCACGTAAATAATGTTGTGGGGAAAGCAAACCAAAGACTGTGATTTTTTTGGCAGAACCCTTAGAAAGTGCAACAGGTCTACTAAAGAGACTGTTTACACTTTGCCTGTCCGCCCTCTTCTAGAGTGTTGCTGTGATGCGTGGGATCCGCATCAGGTAAGATTGACTGATGGCAACAAAAAGTTCAAAGAAGAGTGTCACGGCGTAACATCAAGCGCTAGCTAGTCGGCCTGGAACGTTACAGCAGAGAGAGCTGTGAGACAATGTCAGCCAATTGTACGCTGACAAGGTCGACACCACGACAGGAGCGACCCCTGTACGAAGAGAACATAAGCGCTGCTCCGCCTAGTATTTTATATGCTCCATGAATCGCCAACTGCGTCTTTCAACATTGTCAACTTTTTTAACTGTCCCACAATGAATGTCTCTTTGTCAGTGTATATTTTAACCCCCATTGTCTCCTTTGTCTCCACTTATTCTGTTTTTATGTCACCCTTTTTATCGTCTTTATATGTATAGTTTTCTCCTTTTACTGCTGCCATGTCACTCGCCTGAAGAGCGGCGGATTGTGCCATTGCCAGCCCTCTCCTGCCCATATGGGGCAGGGGGATGAAATCACAACAAAGAAAAAAATAGCCACGGTGGCACTAGAAGACGAGCCGTGATATAAACACTTTATCCGGGACTTGTGAACTGTATTATTTGCTTGTAAGGAAAATATACACACATCGAAAAAGTTTTGAATGACCTCGGTTCGGTGAGTGCCGGAACCTGTACAGAAAATCTGAATAGAGATCAACATAAACATCATTTGTGCAATTTTTATTGCTCATGAAAACCACACATTGTATGTTGTACCACCATACAGTGAGACCTTCAGAGGTGGTGGTCCAGATTGCTGTACACATCAGTACCTCTAATACCCAGTAGCACGTCCTCTCGCATTCACGCATGCATGTATTCGTCGTGGCATACTATCCACAAGGTCATCAAGGCACTGTTGGTCCAGATTGTCCCATTCGTCAACTGCGATACCGCGTAGATCCCTCATAGTGGTTTATGGGTCATGTCGTCCACAAACACACCTTTTCAATCCATCCCAGGCTTGTCGATAGGGTTCATGTCTGGAGGACATGCTGGCCACTCTAGTCGAGCGATGTCGTTATGCTGAAGGAAGTCATTCACAAGATGAGTACAATGGAGGTGCAAATTTTCGTCATGAAGACGAATGCCATGCCAATATGCTGCTGATATGGTTGAATTATCGGTCGGAGGATGGCATTCGTATATCGAACAGCCATTATGACGCCTTCCATGGCCACCAGTGGCGTACATAAGCCCCCCATAATGCCACACCAAAGCAGCAGAGAATCTCCACCTTGCTGCACTCGCTGGACAGTATGTCTGAGGCGTTCAGCCTCACCGGGTTGCCTCCAAACACATCTCCGACAATTGTCTGGTTGAAGGCAAATGCGACACTCATCGGTGAAGAGAACGTGATGCCAATCCTGAAAGGTTCATTCGGTATGTTGTTGGGCCCATCTGCACTGCGTTGCATGGTGTCGTGGTTGCAAAGATGGACCTCGCCATGGCCGTCGGGAGTGAAGTTGCGCATCATGCAGCCTATTGCGCACAGTTTGAGTCATAACACGGCGTCCTGTGGCTGTACGAAAAGCATTATTCAACATGGTGGCGTTGTGGTCAGGGTTCCTCCGAGCCATAATCCGTAGGTAGCAGTCATCCATGATGTAGTAGCCCTTGGGTGGCCTGAGCGAGCATGTCATCGGCAGTTCCTGTCTCTCTGTATCTCCTCCATGTCCAAACAACATCGCTTTGGTTCACCCCGAGACGCATGGACACTTCCCTTGTTGAGAAACCTTCCAGGCACAAAGTAACAATGCAGACGCGATCGAACCGCGGTATTGACCGTCTAGGCATGATTGCGAGCCCTATACCTTCTTCCTGGTGGTATGACTGGAAGTGATTGGCTGTCGGACCCTCTCCATCTAATAGGCGCTGCTCATGCATGGTTGTTTACATCTTTTGGCGGGTTTAGTGACATCTCTGAACAGTCAAAGGGACTGTGTCTGTGATACAATATCCATTGTCAACGTCTATCTTCAGGAGTTCTGGAAACTGGGGTGATGCAAAACTTTTTTTGATGTGTGTATATATCGAAGGACATTGATTATTTGCATGTCACCATTTGCTACCAACCCATGTTTGTAAATACGCAAAGTTAAATATTGTCTATTTAATTTACTGTAATAAACTCCATTAATAAGATTTGCTTGAATTGTTGTCTAGCTGTCGGAGAAAACAGTTTCCTAGGCACCCTATATTAGATGAGTGGGCAGGACATAACAAAGAGCAGCTCGTTTTGCATTATATCTACATCTACATCTACATCTACGTGATTACTCTAATATTCACAATAAAGTGCCTGGCAGAGGTTTCAATGAACCACCTTCAAGCTGTCTCTCTACCATTCCATTATCACGAAATAGGAGAGCGAGTACCACAGATATGATACACGAATTCAGGTGGCAGTCATTAAAACAATGGCGTCTATCATTGCGGCAGGACTTTCTCATAAATTTCCACCCACTATCGTTCTCCTGAGAGTGTGAAAATATTTTGTTGGCTATCACCTACACGGGGAGAATCATCACAATAAAATAACAAAAATCAGAGCTCTCACGGAAGGATTTAAGTATTCGTTTTTTCCGGGCGTTGTTCGAGAGTGGAGCGGTAGAGAACTAGCTTCGAGGTGGTTCGATGAACCCTTTCCCAGGCACTTAATTGTGAATTGCAGAGTAATCATGTAGCTGTAGGTGCAGACGTACTAGGAAGCTTAATTGTGGTGTTCTACGTATACGCTACACTCTCGACTTTGAAGAGGACGTGCTTCGTGACGTAGGAACGAACCCAACGTCAGTACTCGAAATATTGCACATGCCGTGGGCTACTGTTGTGCACTCGGTGACAGCGCATTGTCTCCACTCTGTGCGTGCAGTGAAAGGGAGATTTTAAAGTGTTCCGGTTTTCAAACATATTTTACATCGAAATGGCACATTTTCGGATATGGGTTCCTTATCAAAACTTTACGTACAATTGTCCTCTTCAACCACTAGGACCTTGTAATGATAATTGAAAAACACCGTGTAAAACCATCAGCGTAAGTTCACAGAGCCCTCTCTCCTTCTTGTCTGTGGGACGGAAAGAATGAACTTCACTGTTTAACTTCCTGTCTACGACGAGGTGAATAAGACGTAGCACGAGCTCGAGTTGGTCAAAGATTGGGAAGGAAATCAGCCGTGTCCTTCGAAGAAACCATCCCTGAAGTCGCCTTAAGCGATTCAAATGACCCACAGAAAACCTAAACGTAGATGGAATCCAAGTCCATGGCCTTAATTACTGCCTACCATTAGCCACGGAATGATTGTATACTACTCGTGAACTGCTAGCAGTTATGTTATGTACTATGTGGGCATTGTAGGGTTGGTCTAGGTAATCGGCTCTATGATCTCTGTTTATAACCTTCGAAAGTTGATTGGTACGATCTAAGTGGGTACTTGGGCAATGAAGTTCAGCCATGTGTTGGTAAAACTGCATATAAACAGAGCTTGCACAGTGGAGTGAGCCGATATCATTTGATATCTTGTTTCCCAATAGCTTTTTTCAAATAAAGGGAAAGATGAGTAAATAAAAAGTATAATTTTCAGCCAAGAATCGTTGATAGATGTTGCGTGCTCTCATTGTAAGGCTCAAGTATTCTTGGTCGTGATCAGATGTCTGAAAATTGTCACATGGCCACAGATATTAATTTTGTGCAGAAACAGAATTTCTGAATAACCCGCCGGGATAACCGCCCGGCAGGTTAACGACGAGGGTCGGTGTACCATTCAGCCTGGATGTGGTTTTTAGGTGGTACTCCAAGTCCCGCCTCAGTTACACGACTCGCAAATATTTCCAAAATTTCCCTCATGAATAATACTACAGGCAGGCGGTTGTGGTACACATATTTGGACCCGGGGGGTCATGGGGTGGCGACAGGAGGGGCATCCGACCACCGCTTACATTAACCATACCAAATCCGTTAACAGCCTTGCCGACCCTGCGGGACAAAGGCACAAGAAAATGAACAGGATGTTCGACTTGCTGATTATATTTTGTTGTCACGTGTTTCCTATAAATTATACAATGCTTTGTGATAACCATATTTAATGGGATGACATTTCTCTACTCTTCAGTGACATATACTCTGTTACGAACATTTGTGACAATTTTAAATTGTTTACTTAAGCAGAATTTGTACCCAGATCCTTAAGTTTCACGTGCAGTGTGCTTCCAACCACACGTAGTAACTCTGAAGGTCCTTCTGGGATTTCCAAGTATTTCACGACTGGCACCATACTGCTAGCAGAAAGCAGACTTCTGAGTTCGCATCCTGCTCTCTCAGAAAATTTTGATTTGCTATGCTGTTCACAGCAGTACAAACTCAGTTAAAGCGTCAAAAAATGTCATATTTCACTTACATTTCTGATGTTATGCTTAAATCAAACAGTACACCATTTAGAATTATCTTTAGTTGTTCGAACAATAGCA
Organism: Schistocerca serialis cubense; assembly: GCF_023864345.2. Classification (NCBI taxonomy): domain Eukaryota; kingdom Metazoa; phylum Arthropoda; class Insecta; order Orthoptera; family Acrididae; genus Schistocerca; species Schistocerca serialis. The sequence continues at coordinate 236,826,388 of NC_064640.1, forward strand.
GCTCCCTATTTTATTTAATAGAGTTAATAGTCTCACGCCAATCTTAGCATAGCGTATTTAAATTACATTCGTTAAAAGAATATTATTGTACCACAAGATGTCTCAATCAAGTTTCCAATGATTTTACTTCGATTTCATCTATTAAAGTAAAATTATATATTTTTGGTTCCACATTACTAATAAAGCCATCATTACCTAATAATACAAATACAATCTGTTAAAGTCACCATTACCTAATAATCGAGTCTGTTATTCAAATCCAATTGACTTTGAGTGATCAAACAGTTTTGATAATAATGCCATGTTATAACACCGCCATGTAGCCTTTTTTGCAGTAAAACATCATGCAACGTTCTAACGTCCTAGCGCTGCGAAGCTTGCAGCTGGAGGGCCCACTTGCGAGCATCCGAGCATTCATTAATCCTGGGGGGAGCCACTGTTGCATACATAACGTTGGCACGTGCGCCAGGGAGCAAGAGGATACGTGATGGCCGGTGAACTTTGTAGCAGGCCATGTTTAACGGAACGGAACAGTTAACACCAGAGCAAAAATGAAAACGTTTTATTATTAAGGTTTTGAAACATGAATTTCTTTTTATTAAGTTATTTTTACTGACTCAAACAAAAAATTCTATTTCTTTTCTATGTATCGTGAGGGAAGCTCTTTTGTATTAACAACGTACAAATTCATCGTGCTGTGCAGAATCGGTCACAAATGAGACAAATGTTTCGTTCATAGTGTAGCACATGGATATATGTTTTTTGGTTTGGTTTGTGGGGCGCTCAACTGCGTGGTTATCAGCGCACATGGATATAAAAACACAGAATTTTCCCCGTATTCCGATGCACAGAAATTGTCAATGGAATCGAGTTTCATACAGTCGAGAAACGTGAAGAAAGCTTCTGAATGTTTCTCTGCTCATATTTCCCTTTATTGTTACTTCATACACCTCGCTCCATACGGGAGAGGGGTGGGCAGTCAGCAGTATAATACTCTGCTCTCCAGCCAAGAGCGTTTTTAAAAACATAACAAGACGAGAGAAAAAATATGAGGGCTGTTTTTCATTTTGAAATTAAAAAGGCTAAAAACTGACAGCTAAAAGGACGAAAAATACATACAATTAAAAAAAAACACAATTGCAGTGTGGTGATACCCTTCAATGAAAAAGCACAGGAACACAATGTTTTCACTTAAGATCTGAAAGACCTGCATTGGATGATAAGTATTACTGCAGGGGACTGTCCACCTGGTAAGCGTCACAATAGTGTATAACGTGACGGGGATGCGGCACTGTGGGATGGTCTCCGTTACATGGCACTGCAGTCGTCTTGATGCGGCCGCGCAATTTATTTTCATTTCGGTATTTGGTATTACATGCGAAATAGTCATCGTTTTTAGCTCTAAACTTCTACGGACCTCCATTCAATTATCAAAATTATCGAATAAAATGTATTTGCTAGAAAAATCTTAATATATTTATTTTTATAATCACGCGCTCTAAGTGACTACATAAGTAATATACATAGACCGGAAAGAATGCAAGTATTGTGACTGATTAACAACGTCGAATAGTAAATTTTTCGAGGGCTTGGATCGTTCGTAAGTGATCTGGGCCGCTAAATATATTTTATAAAGAGTATATGAAAGTTTGTCTGGATTTCAAATCAAATGCCAAAACGCGGAACCTGTTTCCCTTGCAGTCTTGCGAATCATGGTTTCCTGAACCCCTCTACCTGCCCTACTCTTAATTGGCTTTAGGGAACCATGTTAATACAGTTGACAAAAAAAAGTAAATTAAGAAGGAACTGTATTAAAGGGCAATCTTTTTTGTTGTATTTGTTACTGTTAAGTAGCAGCTCCAAGGTCTTGTCAGCCAACAACGGACGGGAGACCAAAGTCTGACCACATGGTCCCCCATACCACATCCTAATGACGCCATATGACAGAGGATGGCACAATGGCCAATCGGCATCTCATGGTCCTCTGCGCGGAGTTGGAGTAGAGTTTTGAGAGTTGTTTTTTCTGGAGTTTGTTTTAAGGAATTAGTACAAAGTACCACATAATAAGTACAAACACTTATGCAAACGTTTACGATACTAGTATGAAAGTCGAAAATAACACATAAGCACAAGACTTTTAACAGTATAAGCGTTGTTCAGTGTGACTGCTTTGTGGTATATGGCAAACTTCGATTCTTCAATAAATATCTCTTGCACGCGATCTACCATACTCCATCCCATAACTTCATTTCACAGACACGTTGTGTCCTTCGTAAATTAGTAGTTTATGGTGGTCCCTGGAAAAGAAATCTGGCGATGTAACTGCCCATGATACTGGTTTTCTGCGAGAACTTAAAGTCGAAGGCAATGACGTTTCGCCTTCGACTGCGGAAGGCATCCTCTGAGGTCAATGGGCGAACTGCAACGACAGCGTGAGTGAGCACTGTATATATAAGCCATCCAGAGGGCGCCGCTGTCAATCGCGTGACGTCTACTGTGCTGTGATCTCTGATACTGCCAACTTTCTCAATTGAAAGTAATCGATTGTCACGCTGTTGCTGCAATGTCGACATCCATATCTTATCCAGCTTAATGCCTTCATCTTTTCTATTAAAATTATTGCAGTGTTTGGCTATCTCAATGGCCTCTCTGTACATCCGCGCATAATAATGCAACGGCTTTGCTATGACAGTCCTCTCACTAAACTTTATTTCATGATCACCTTCCTGAAACACATGTTCCGCTACAGCCGATTTATCAATATGTCCGAGGCGGCAGTTCCTTTTATGTTTACCCAGACGGGTGTTGACGCTTCTTTTTGTTGTGCCTATATAGACCTTTCCACAGCTGCACTGAATTTTATAGACACCTGGTGTAGCTAGAGGATGTCGTTTATCTTTTGCTGAACTTAAACATTCTTTTATTCTCTTGGTGGGTCCGAAAACAGTTTCCACATCGTACTTGCTTAAAAAATTTTCCAATGCGATCAGTGACCTTACTGATAAATGCTAAGAACAATTTCCTCTTGGGTTGGTGTCGATCCTCGTACTTCCTGGTTGTCAGTCTAGGGCGTAGAGCACGATCTATCTCTCTGTTGGAATACCCATTCTCCTTGAAGAATGGCTCTAAGGTGTTCAATCTCATCATCTAAGTAAGCCCATCAAGAACGTCTCACGTGTGCACACGATGGGCTTGACTCACTTCTTCCCATAATTCTGGTACATTAGCTACCAGGAAACGCAGATATTCTTCTCTTGTCATCCCATGTGGTTACGTTGGTGGCACACTCCGCATATTGACACCGTATCTTGTTGCTGTCCTCGTACGCGTGTGCTCTCAAATGGTTCAAATGGCTCTGAGCACTATGGGACTTAACTTCTGAGGTCATCAGTCCCCTAGAACTTAGAACTACTTAAACCTAACCAACCTAAGGACGTCACACACATCCATGCCCGAGGCAGGATTCGAACCTGCGACTGTTGCGGTCTCGCGGCTCTAGACTGCAGCGCCTAGAACCGCACGGCCACTTCGGCCGGCGGAAGTTTATAGCCATCCTCTATTGATGTAAGGCTACTTAACAATTTCAATCATTTCTCGCATTTTTCGTTGGTGTGTCCATGACTGTTTCGCCAGCACACGTGCTTTCTGGAAGCACGATGAAGTAGGCTTCATCGACGAGGAAGAAAGTTCTTGAAAGTTGCTGATTATTCATTTCTTCGCCTATAATGAAGTCGCAGCCTCTGTTGATAATCTCTCACGTCTACATGCACATCTACATCTACAAACACGTACATACTTCGTAAGCATCCATATGGTGTGTGTGGGAATATGCCCTGTACCACTACTAGTCATTTCCTTTCCTGTTCCACTCGCAAATAGTGCTAGGGAGAAACGACTGTCTATATGTCTCGGTATGAGCCCTAATTTCTCGTACGCTATCTTTGGGGTTCCTACGAGAAATGTATGCTGGCAGCAGTATGTTCTGCAGTCAGCTTCAGTTGCCGAGTCTCTAAATTTTCTCAATAGTATTCCTCGAAAGGAACGTCACCTTCCCTCCACGAATTCTCATTTGAGTTCTCGAAGCATCTCAGCAACAATTGCGTCTTGTTAGAAGCTACTGGTAACAAATCTAGCCGCCCGTCTCTGAAATGCTTCGATGTATTCATTTAGTCCGACCTGGTGCGGATCCCAAACACCTCAGCAGTACTCAAGAACAGGCCACACTAGTGTCCTATGTCCGGTCGGCTTTAAAGATGAACCGCACTTAAAATTCTCGCAATAAACTGAAGACGACTATTCGCCTCCCGTGCGAGAATCCTCACATGCTCGTTCCATTCATAGCAATTTGCAACGTGATGCCCATATTTAAACGACGTGGCTGTGTCAAGCAGGACACTACTAACGCTGTATCTGATTTTTCCTACTCATGCGCATTAACTTACATTTTTCTACATTTAGAGCAAGCTGCCCTTCATCACATCAACTAGAAATGTTGCTTGAATCGTCTTGTACCATCCAACAGTCACTCAACTTCGACACCTCCTCGTACACTACAACATCATCAGTAAACAATCGCAGATGGTTGCTCACCCTGTCCACCGTATAGAAAATAACAGCGGTCCTGTCACACTTCCGCTCCATATCGAAATGGCTCTGAGCACTACGGGGCTTAACATCTATGGTCAACAGTCCCCTAGAACTTAGAACTACTTAAACCTAACTAACCTAAGGACATCACACACATCCATGCCCGAGGCAGGATTCGAACCTGCGACCGTAGCAGTCGCGCGGCTCCGGACTGAGCGCCTAGAACCGCTAGACCACCGCGGCCGGTCGCTGCATATCGCCGACGATACCATTCTCTCTGATGAACTCTCGTCATCGAGGAGAACGTAGTGGTTTCGGGTTCTGTTATTTAAGACGTCTTCGAGCCACTCACATACCTGGGAACCTATTCCATATGCTCGCACCTCCCTTAACAGACTGTGTCAAACGATTTTCGGAAATTTAGAAATGTGGTATCTGGCTGTTGCCCTCCATACATATTCAGCATTATACACTCCTGGAAATGGAAAAAAGAACACATTGACACCGGTGTGTCAGACCCACCATACTTGCTCTGGACACTGCGAGAGGGCTGTACAAGCAATGATCACACGCACGGCACAGCGGACACACCAGGAACCGCGGTGTTGGCCGTCGAATGGCGCTAGCTGCGCAGCATTTGTGCACCGCCGCCGTCAGTGTCAGCCAGTTTGCCGTGGCATACGGAGCTCCATCGCAGTCTTTAACACTGGTAGCATGCCGCGACAGCGTGGACGTGAACCGTATGTGCAGTTGACGGACTTTGAGCGAGGGCGTATAGTGGGCATGCGGGAGGCCGGGTGGACGTACCGCCGAATTGCTCAACACGTGGGGCGTGAGGTCTCCACAGTACATCGATGTTGTCGCCAGTGGTCAGCGGAAGGTGCACGTGCCCGTCGACCTGCGACCGGACCGCAGCGACGCACGGATGCACGCCAAGACCGTAGGATCCTACGCAGTGCCGTAGGGGACCGCACCGTCACTTCCCAGCAAATTAGGGACACTGTTGCTCCTGGGGTATCGGCGAGGACCATTCGCAACCGTCTCCATGAAGCTGGGCTACGGTCCCGCACACCGTTAGGCCGTCTTCCGCTCACGCCCCAACATCGTGCAGCCCGCCTCCAGTGGTGTCGCGACAGGCGTGAATGGAGGGACGAATGGAGACGTGTCGTCTTCAGCGATGAGAGTCGCTTCTGCCTTGGTGCCAATGATGGTCGTATGCGTGTTTGGCGCCGTGCAGGTGAGCGCCACAATCAGGACTGCATACGACCGAGGCACACAGGGCCAACACCCGGCATCATGGTGTGGGGAGCGATCTCCTACACTGGCCGTACACCACTGGTGATCGTCGAGGGGACACTGAATAGTGCACGGTACATCCAAACCGTCATCGAACCCATCGTTCTACCATTCCTAGACCGGCAAGGGAACTTGCTGTTCCAACAGGACAATGCACGTCCGCATGTATCCCGTGCCACCCAACGTGCTCTAGAAGGTGTAAGTAAACTACCCTGGCCAGCAAGATCTCCGGATCTGTCCCCCATTGAGCATGTTTGGGACTGGATGAAGCGTCGTCTCACGCGGTCTGCACGTCCAGCACGAACGCTGGTCCAACTGAGGCGCCAGGTGGAAATGGCATGGCAAGCCGTTCCACAGGACTACATCCAGCATCTCTACGATCGTCTCCATGGGAGAATAGCAGCCTGCATTGCTGCGAAAGGTGGATATACACTGTACTAGTGCCGACATTGTGCATGCTCTGTTGCCTGTGTCTATGTGCCTGTGGTTCTGTCAGTGTGATCATGTGATGTATCTGACCCCAGGAATGTGTCAATAAAGTTTCCCCATCCTGGGACAATGAATTCACGGTGTTCTTATTTCAATTTCCAGGAGTGTATCATGTGAGAAAAGGGTAAGCTGAGTTTTGCACGAGCGATTTTTTCTAAACGCCTGCTGGCTCGTGGGCATAAGTTTTTCGGTCTCAAGGAAATTTATTATATTCGAATTCAGAAAATGTACAAGAATCTTGGAGCAAACCAGTGTTAAGGATATTGGTCTGTAATTTTGCGGGTCTTGTTCTTTCGTCCTTCTTATATACAGGAGTCGCATGCGCTGCAGTCAGGGATAATGGTCTCAGGAAGTTTGGTAACCACTGTTGTAGTCGGACGAAAATGGTATGTGATGCCATAGTTACAACAGAACCTGATAATGGTGCCCTCTTCTCAGTTTGTGTGCGTACCGTGAAACGGAAAATTTGAAATTTACCCGATCTTAAAACATATTTATATCCACACGTGTATTTACCGGCGTGGATTAATGGGTTCCTTATCACAACTCTGTTCCTTCTGCAACCCCTAGAACACTATAATGGTAAATGTGAAACACCGTGTATACTATGCCAAATAAACGGCACCTCCAAGCATACAGAAAGACGATAATGTCTCTGCCGATAGAGCTACTCTGTATTTCGAACGCGAGATGGAGTCCAGAGGAAGCTCATTCAAATCCCGTGGCTACCAGAGCCTTCCTCCATCTAGTCTGCACAGAGGTCAAGAACTATCCGACCTAATGTTTCCTATGCCTAGGATGAAATTTATCAGAAATGAATGGAACACATTGCGATCCCCTGGCGGACGCCCTGGAAGCCTACCTTGACGTCTGTGTCCCATGTAGTGGTTTTAGCAGTGTGGGCGCCATCGGTGCTTGTAGTGTTTCGAACAATGGGCCGGGTAGTACCTACGAGTAACCGACTGCTGATTCTTTCTACGGTTATGGACAGGATGAGGCCCCTGGGGCAGTAGGTGGTAGCAGTTAAGGCCGTATCTGTGTGAGAGGACATTCCAGTTAGAGATGGGTCGTTCGCGAACAAACGGGTCCTAAGGAACGGTTCATCAAAATGAACGGCACGAGTGATGAACGAATTCTAAGGAACGGTCTTTCATAGTTCACTTCGGTTGCGACTTTCTACTTATAGTTCCCGGGAACGGCAAACGGTCGGTCTCGTTCCCGCTACGGCACGTCGGCCACTCTCGTTCCAGCCTCGGTCCCGTTCCCATCTGTCTCGGTACCGCGCGGCCGGATTCGTCCTTCTTCGCGTAGCCACTCGTCGCAGTTCCACTGCCGACTGCTCATAGTTAGTTCAGTATAGAGTTGTTCGTTTCTTTCGCTGCGCACGCCCATTTTAGATTTGTTTCAAACCTTTTTTGAACTCTGAACTTCTGGTTCTTTTCGTATTCTAGTCAGCGTCCATGACCGGTAATCAAAATGTATTTTATAATTACGTTAATTACATAAAATTACGTGGTATGTAATACATACATCTTTTCATGTAACAAAACGCTATATCAGCTTACTTCACTATTTCGTTAAAAAGCAGAAGAAATACTTGTAAAAAGGCAAGATTTTTTGTTATTACACACGCAAAGGAAACCGGCACGGCACACACGTGTGACCATTTTCCGTCTTTTTTTGATCCAAGGTAAAAGAGCATGTTCATTGTTATGGAAGGCAGACCGACATGTAACCGTATGAAGTCCGCGTTCCATAATCGAGGGTCTGGTGTCACATTTTGTAAAGAGAATATGATAACTTCTACCATATTATTTCAATTAGACAGGGTGGCGCACGAAAAATCGGTCCCGAGCATTAGACTGCTCATTGTCGCCTACCAATAGTCATCTATTGTTTCGAAGCTGTTGTTTGCATTAGCTTATTTGTTATTTCTTCACTGCCTAATTATCACATGTTTATGTATTCTGCTCGTAGCGGTCAACAAATCCTGCATAATTGGCGACCAGTCTGTACTCGGGGCTGGTTTTTCGAATGCCACCTTATATTATTTCACTGCTATCAGCCACATAACTCTAAAGTGAGCTAAACGAGAGGTTTTGCAGACTCACGAGAATTACAAGTGTGTAAGAATTCTGTAATGAATAAAAACTCTGTACTCCAGGGCGGAGGCAAGTGCCCCTCTTGACGCCTTCCGTCTTCAGTCACCTATGCTATTAATTTTCAGTTTTTCATAAGAACCGTATACCAAGTACAAATGAACGTTGGACGAGTAAAAATGAACTATTTCCAAAACAGAGCGATCACTAGTGAACTAGTTCCCAAGGATGAACGAGTTTGCCCATCTCTAGTCCCAGTATCTTTACCGGAAGACAGGGGCGCATCTGCTTCTGGTGGTGTTTCTGCTTACCTGCTGCTATGGCGATGTCATACACGTCATCTTACTTTCGGAAAAGTCGGTACTCTGAGGTCACCTGGAACTCAGTCTAAATGTATATGCCGAGATGGAACGAGCTGAGTGTGTCTTCCATGCTGAGTTTGATACATTTGCACGGAGTGATACATGTACGGAGAGGGAATGTATTGACATTTGCACGGAGCCCAGGACACTGTAGGTAGTGGAGAGGGTGTTCCAGAAATAGGATATACCACCCTGTCCGCCACTGCCTGCGACATATTCCGGGGAAGGCCAAAGCCCATTTCCTGCACAAAGTTCCCTGTCCCTGCAACAGTTCGTAGTGTCCGTGGCTTTCTCCTAGAGTTCAGTACTACAGTTAACCTCTGATTAGCAAGTAGTGTTCCTGTTTTAGAGCTGAGATAACTGAGCTCACCGAGACCACGGAAGAGAAGCCTTTACCGATTTACAACGGACAATAGAATTTGATGTAATATACAAACAAACGAGAAGTGATTTAATAGCTTAGTGTAAACTCTGAAAAGAATAAATGCAGAGGGAGACTATCCACAAAAAATAAAAGGTTTAGGGGAAGGTAGCCACGTTTGTACTCCAGATGAAGCAGCAGATGAAATGCGAAAACATTTTGCTAACGCAAAGAAGCGGGCAAAAGAAACAGACGCTACAGTTTCATCAGCTTACGTTGAAGAAGTAGGGCAGTTCTCCAGTCTAGGCTACGACTTAATAGCAACGTTACCAACACATAGAAATGCAAAACAATGGTTACACTGCATTAGACGAAAATACATGGGAACTACACAAGATCCCACCGATTCTGGAGGAACATTCTTCCAAGAAAATAACTTACTGATGAATGATGGTAGCAATTTTTTACTTGCAGATGATAACAGGGGACCGAATGACAGAATACTGGTGTTCGCCAGCGAAAAGGAAAAAGCGTGTTTATCAAACTTCGAATCATTCTTTCTGGACAGAACGTTCAAGAGCTCGAGCAAGCAGTTTGGACAGTTGTTTATACTCCTCGCTGACCTCAATAATTCTAGAGAAGAATGAAATACCATTCCAGTTGTTTACGCTTTACTGTCAAATAAAAAGAAGTAACATATGAAAGTTTCTTAAAGCTATTAAAACGAACGTGCCTGGATGGAATCCTGCAACTCTGGTGATGGACTTCGAAATTGCTATCTCCCAAGTAGCTAAGAGTTTGTTTTCTGGAACAGAGATTGCAGTTATCATTTTAATCAATGTTTGTGGAAACAAGTTCAGAGTTGCGGCCTCGCTCCCGCCTATAAGGAAAACGAGGAAATACGCTGTCACATAAGAATGCTTTCTGCTCTAGCACATCTTCCCTGGAAATGCTAGACGATGATTGGTTGTGTATTCAGGACAGCACGTCTGAAAACCAAAAGCTTCAGGATTTTATGACGATTTTTTGAACTAGTGGCTCGATAACGAACATATGTCGAGAGACATGTTAAATTGCAGTGGAAGCCACCATCGCACTAATAACGTCTCAGGAGGATGGAATCGAAGAATAAATACATTAATATCAAAAGTTCATCCCAAAGTTTACTCATTATTTAAAAATCGTCGAGAAGATGCAGAGTGCCACAGGCAAGAATTTGACCGACTAAATTTAAACTTTGATGGGAAAAGAAGAAAACAGTCAGCAAAAAAGACTGACAAACGGTCGCAAAAGCTTTCAAACAAAACTCCAAACTGATGGAAACTTAAAATAATTTCTGACTTGTGTGGCCGAAGTACAGAAGTTACAATGACGAAGAAAACGTCAGATTCATTGAAAACCTAGTAAATTTTGAACAGTAGTTTAATGTAACCATTGGCAATCTTGTAAATTTTGTAAATAAATTTAATGGGGGATTGAAAGAAACTACCTCTTGTGCTGTTTCCTGGAAAGGCACAAAGTCGGCTAAATGTCTCTTGAAATTTGTAAAATATTTCCTAACGAAGAGAAACAAGACTATCTCAAAGGCCAAGACTTTACTACGAAAGCAGCATTCGCCTTGAGAGGTTCCTAGAATGAAAAGGGTGAACACAAAATCTTTGCAGTGGATGCGCAGACAAATGACATGCAATTAAATCCACACTTCTCCCTCCGTTAGAAGATGAGCAAACCAGCATGAAACCGCCAAAGACAAAATAAATTATCATAAAAAATGATGTGTCGACAGAAGTGCCGACACAGTGTGATTTGAGGGGACCGCAATGCACGCTATAAACACACGAAGGATGGCGTGAGGTCTGAAACAGGATACGTAATGAATGCTATAAAGGAAAGTACGTAGCTTTTGGAATACTTAACTTTAATCCATCCTTGTTGTATACATCGTTCTTGATGAGACATGCTTTATACGATAAGTATCAATTGCTATGTAAGGCTAATGGCGCCTTGCTAGGTCGTAGCCATGGACTTAGCTGAAGGCTATTGTAACTATCTGCTCGGCAAAGGAGCGAGGCTTCGTCAGTGTATTCGCTAGCAAAGTCGTCCGTACAACTGGGGCGAGTGCTAGTCCGTCTCTCGAGACCTGCCTTGTGGTGGCGCTCGGTCTGCGATCACTGACAGTGGCGACACGCGGGTCCGACATGTACTAATGGACCGCGGCCGATTTAAAACTACCACCTAGCAAGTGTGGTGTCTGGCGGTGACACCACAAAAAATGAATGGTCGCAGTTTTGCAACCGTTCAGCATATGTTAAAACTAATTTCTAGTAACACGTGTCGTTGACTACAACAGGCTTGTTGAGGATGCGCCTAGGCGACCAAGAGCGCTGACACTGACTCGCCGCCTGGTTGTGAGCGCTCGCTGTAAAACAGGACGGTCAGAAGCCCTTACGACTGAGAGCGCGTAAGTGCAAACCATATGCTCCCTTCAGAGGAATGACCACAAGTAGGTGCGGCGTAGCCTTAGATACGAACATACAGTACATACGGCACAGTGCTAAGGCCGGTATTACACTATCAAATTTCTTTGTCAAAGATTTGATCAAAGATGTGATCATTCGTCAAATGTATTTGACAAATATCTTTGACGTGGCGCTAAAAAGGGGTATTACACTGTCATCATATTTCTCGTCAAAGTTCAAGATGGCTGACAACGGCAACTTGTTATTAACCGCAGCAGTTGCATATACCACAATTGCACTGTGCCCCCATGCGGAAGAGAAGCGGGGGAAAAAATGAAACGTACCTGGGTGAAGCCATGGGTTTTACGACGACACGATAAAAGCATTCAACAAAACATGTTACGTGAGCTTATAGTGCAGGACGTCAAGTCGTACATCAATTACTTAAGAATGGATGAACATACATTTCTGTATGTGCTCAGTGAAGTGTATCTTCATATCACAAAGCACAATACTCACTTACGAACTGCTACATCTGAAGGAGACAGGCTCACTGTAAAACTCAGATTCCATGCCGGCACGGTAGCTCAGCGTGTTCGATTAGAGAGCCGGTTGGCCTCTGTAATAAAAAACTGAGTGGAACGATCAACCACCGAACTTGAACAGGCTGTCTTGCGACGTCCGCAACGACCAAACACAACGATCAATAACGAAGAAAATGGAAAAAAAAGCGGTTCTAGGCGCTCAGTCCGGAACCGCGCGACTGCTACGGTCGCAGGTTCGAATCCTGGCTCGGGCATGGATGTGTGTGATGTCCTTAGTTTAGTTAGGTTTAAGTAGTTCTACGTTTTAGGGGACTGATGACCACAGATGTTAAGTCCCATAGTGCTCAGAGCCATTTGAACTATTTTTTTTTTTAGGTTTGTTGTTGTTTTTGTCTTCAGTCCTGAGACTGGTTTGATGCAGCTCTCCATGCTACTCTATCCTGCGCAAGCTTCTTCATCTCCCAGTACGTACTGCAACCTACATCCTTCTGAATCTGCTTAGTGTATTCATCTCTTGGTCTCCCTCTGCGGTTTTTACCCTCCACGCTGCCTTCCAATACTAAATTGGTGATCCCTTGATGCCTCAGAACGTGTCCTACCAACCGATCCCTTCTTCTAGTCAAGTTGTGCCACAAACTGCACTTCTCCTCAATTCTATTCAACACCTCATCATTACTTATGTGATCTACCAATCTAATCTTCAGCATTCTTCTGTAGCACCACATTTCGAAAGCCTTTATTCTCTTCCTGTCCAAACTATTTATCGTCCATGTTTCACTTCCATACATGGCTACACTCCATACAAATACTTTCAGAAACGACTTCCTGACACTTAAATCTATACTCGATGTTAACAAATTTCTCTTCTTCAGAAACGCTTTCCTTGCCATTGCCAGTCTACATTTTATATCCTCTCTACTTCGACCATCATCAGTTATTTTGCTCCCCAAATAGCAAAACTCCTCTACTACTTTAAGCGTCTCATTTCCTAATCTAATTCCCTCAGCATCACCCGACTTAATTCGACTACATTCCATTATCCTCGTTTTGATTTTGTTGATGTTCATCTTATATCTTCCGTTCAAGACACTGTTCATTCCGTTCAACTGTTCTTCCAAGTCCTTTTCTATCTCTGACAGAATTACAATGTCATCGGCGAACAACACTTTTATTTCTTCTCCATTGATTTTAATACCTACTCCGAATTTTTCTTTTGTTTCCCTTACTACTTGCTCAATATACAGATTGAATAATATCGGGGACAGGCTACAACCCTGTCTCACTCCCTTCCCAACCTCTGCTTCCCTTTCATGCCCCTCGACTCTTATAACTGCCATCTGGTTTCTGTACAAATTGTAAATAGCCTTTCGCTCTCTGTATTTTACCCCTGCCATCTTTAGAATTTGAAAGAGAGTATTCCAGTCAACATTGTCGAAAGCTTTCTCTAAGTCTACAAATGCTAGAAACGTAGGTTTGCCGTTCCTTAATCTATTTTCTAAGAGAAGTCGTAGGGTCAGTATTGCCTCACGTGTTCCGACATTTCTGCGGAATCCAAACTGATCTTCCCCGATGTCGGCTTCTACCAGTTTTCCATTCGTCTGTAAAGAATTCGCGTTAGTATTTTGCAGCAGTGACTTATTAAACTGATAGTTCGGTAATTTTCACATCTGTCAACACCTGCTTTCTTTGGGATTGGAATTATTATATTCTTCTTGAGGTCTGAGGGTATTGCACCTGTCTCATACATCTTGCTCACCAGATGGTAGAGTTTTGTCATGACTGGCTCTCCCAAGGCCGTCAGTAGGTTAGGTCTCCAATCTCCTTAATCTGTTTTTGTATTCAGGGTGCCTCACGTTATAAAGCGCCTAATCAGCTTCATACATCTCTATTAATTTTGTAGTTGTCGGCACACACAAATTGTATTTACCGGCAATGTTTATAAAAACACTACAGATGACAGAACGCTGCAGCGATCCTAGCTCCCCACGTGCTAACATGTCACATTGCAGTGAACAGAAGACAAGCGACTTCTTTGATCAAATCTACAGCGAGGCCCTAGATTTGACAATATTTGATAAAGTTCCCTATTACACCATCAAATTTCTTTGACAAAGATATTGGACAAAGAGATTTGATAGTGTAATACAGGCCTAAGGGGAGACTCCATCAAAACATTTAACTTTTCTACTACTTTGCCGATACCAACCAAATTTTAAAATCGTGTCTGTTACGTAAAGATGTAGCAATACCCAAGTTTTGAAGTCAATAATTTCACTGGATTTCGAGTTTTGAATTTTCATACGTAGTTCAATCGTTCTGTGTATTCATTTTATGAGAAATATTAATAATTTGTTTGCAGTGTTTATTTAATATTTCAAGTTTAAATTTTCTTTGATTATGGTTACATTAATGTTATTATAAAAGAAACAAATTACATTTTCGATAATATTAACCCTCAAACTGACACATCGGTCTGAGAGAACGTCAGTGTTTTTTAAATGTGTACTGTGGCAACACTGATCTGTTCTCCGGTTTCCCTTTCACAGTACCTTCACAATGTTAAATCATATTCGTAGCAAAGGCACTGTAGTTCAGTTTACGGCTTGTAACTGTCAGCTACGCTGTAATTTCGTGAACCCTACGGGTCTGTCAGGCCGGGTATATCGAATTAGGTGTGAAATCTATCGGTCTGTTAGATCGGATGTATCGTACTGTCTGTGATTTATTTTTTCGACTGTTTCTTACTTTCGTGACGTGTCCTCTTTCGTGTGTTTTAGAAGACTCCATGATGGCTAGTACTTCGGCGTGTGTTCGTAAATTAACTAGAGGCCCAAGAAATGAGAGAATTTCCGAGTGGCTACAGGAAAGCAGTGATGAATCCGAGGTGGAAATTGAATATTCTGATTCTAATTTTACAATTACCGACGAGAGAGATGATTATCAGAGAAGAAAAAGTAAAGGCAGAAGGCTGACATTAAGTGAGAGTAGCGATGATGACGACGATTACGTCGACGATAGTGAAAAGTACTTGAAGACGCGCAAGATTTTTTTACGGACAATATACACGGAGAACAAAGCAACATGCCAGATGCTTTTCTTGGAAAAAGGAACAAAAAAGATTGCGTACGGAATAGACTGAAACCAAAAAGAGCAGTCAGAACACCAAGTCATAACATTTGAGACAATTACCTAGACTGACTAGGAAAGCTACTAACTTACATAATCCTGATATTCGTGCAATTTGGGAGTGTTTGTTTGACCAAGCTATGACTGACAGTATCGTTTTTCATACAAATAGGAATTTTTTTTCAGTGAAGAACAACTTGAAAGACACTAAAAACCAATCTAACTACCGCAAAATTGATTCTGTAGAAATTCATGCCTTCATTGGTTTGCTAAAGTTCGCATCCATTTTCAAATCTGCCCACGAAAATACCATCTCTCTTCGCCAAGGACCTAATTGGAAGACCAATATTTAGAACAACGATGTCTGTCAAACGGTTTGAAATACTGATCAACTGCCTACGGATTGATGATTATACAACACGTGAGGTGAGAAAAAAGTGACTGTGCGGCTGGCATCTCTCATATATAATTCTCCGCAGATGTATTGCATTAGTGAGAATGTGACGGTTGACGAAATGCTTGTTCCTTTCAGAGGGAGGTGCGGATTTCGCATTTATATACCAAAGAAACCCACCAAGTATGGCATCAAGACACTTCATGGCTGACTCAATTACTTTCAATTCTTACATTTACACTAGAAGGCCGTCCGTTGTGGCCGAGCGGTTCTAGGCGCTTCAGTCTGGAACCGCGGGACCGCTACGGTCGCAGGTTCGCATCCTGCCTCGGGCATGGATGTGTGTGATGATGTCCTTAGGTTAGTTAGGTTTAAGTAGTTCTAAGTTCTAGGGGACTGATGACATCAGATGTTAAGTCCCATAGTGCTCAGAGCCTTTGAACCATACTGGAAGGGACAGTGATGGCATTGTACTAAGTGAAGAAGAAAAGAAACTTTCTAAACCTACGCAATCAACAATGCTCCTACGCAAACCAATTGAAGGTTCAAACAGAAACGTCACTGCAGATAATTGGTTTTCATCCATGGAACTGGCAGAACTGAGAAAAAGGTCACTGACATTTGTTGGAACCATGAAAAAAAAAAAATCAAACTGTTATTCCACGAGAATTCAAGTCTGATAAATCTAGACCAGTTGGATCAGTTCTCTAAGGTTTTGCAAATGATTTATTTGTTACTTTGTTGTCTGTTGTTCCCAAGAAGAACAAAGCAGTTGTTCTCATATCTTCAATGCACCACCGCATCGAAACGGACCCTGTCAAGAAAAAGCCAGAAACTGTTTGCTGCTGGCCTTTGTTGCCGAGCGGTTCTAGGCGCTTCAATCCGGAACCGCGCTGCTGCTACGGTCGCAGGTTCGAATCCTGCCTCGGGCATGGATGTGTGTGATGTCCTTAGGTTAGTTAGGTTTAAGTAGTTCTAAGTCTAGAGGACTGATGACCTCAGATTTTAAAACCCATAGTGCTTAGAGCCATTTGAACCGTTTGAAATTATCTGCTATTATAATAAGACAAAAGGTGGAGTAGACCTTCTGGACCTAAAATGTCCCTTATATTCTTCCAATGGGAAATCTAGAAGATGGCCATTAGCTATTTTTTACACACTTATAAACGTAAGTTGTGTCAACAGTTTCATGCTTTTCTTGTGCTATCGACAAAACCCTATTATCGAAAGGGTGAGGTTTATCAAAATATTGGCCCACTCTCAGATAGAACAGCACATCAGACGTCGGCTCACCAGTCCGAATCTGCCTCGTGATATGAAGGACCTCATTTGGCAAGAGCTACTTGAAGAGGAATCTGTTGCGGGAGGAGACGGTCAAGTTCCAAGGGATAAACTTTAGAAGAGTAAAACCTACCCTAAGTGTCCATCTTCCAATGGTCGAAAGACTTCCTACAAGTGTGTTCAGAGTAACAAGCCAATATGTCTGGAGTGTAGCAGGAAATTGTGTATCACATATGTAACCAAAAATGAATAATCGTTGGTTTTCATTAACAGTTACAATATTATTTTCTCAGTAACAGTTTATATAGTAACTTTATTATTCTGAAGAAATAAAAGTAAAAAATAACTCAGTTTAATGTTTCATATAAAAATATGGTCCTAAACCCAAAAATAAACTATTTAAAATGTTAAATGGTTCAAATGGCTCTGAGCACTATGGGACTTAACTTCTGAGGTCATCAGTCCCCTAGAACTTAGAAATACTTAAACCTAACTAACCTAAGGACATCACACACATCCATGCCTGAGGCAGGATTCGAACCTGCGACCGTAGCGGTCGCGCGATTCCAGACTGTAGCCCCTAGAACCGCTCGGCCACTCCGGCCGGCTAAAATGTTAGACTATGAAAAATATGGAACAGGAAAAATCAGGTCTCTCAGACCAGATGTTTCTAATTATGTACTATCAGCCTATGTTTTTGTTTAAGGGTTAATGCACAGAAGTATGCAAACACATCAAGATAACTTCCTGCAAGAATTTCATTCAGAGTGGATAATATTTTTGATAAGAGTTGGCACTGATCTTAGTAAAACAAACTTATGATAAAATGGATTTTAACATTTTATCAAAAACTGAATGTCACTACAAGAAACATACCCATTAAAGTTCACTGGCACCATAATGTGTTTCCTTCCTACTTCTATGAGGATTCTTCTTGTAATTTCAAAAGCAAGGTAGCCTTTTTGTTTTGTTGAATTTTCTGAATAAAAATCTACCCTCAAGACTTGTTGAGGAGGTGAAGTGATAGGGATAGCTGGTTGTAAGCCAACCCCTGTTTCTCTGGAGCCTGTTGGTTGTACTGAAAAGGACTTTAGTATATACCCTAAATTAATATTTGCACAGTCAACAGGCAAAGCAATTGATTTCCAAATACTGGCTGCCAATTGTTTCACTTGAGTTTTCCTGGAAATCTGGCAACTTATTTTGTACAGTTTGAGTTTTTGCAGTTTGAGTTAATGCCATGTTCGGAGTACAGATGGTTAGATGGTGATAGAAATAAAACTTGTCTTTGGTATCTTTCGGTGTGCCACAGTCCCTTACGCAATCAGTATTTCAAACATTTCTTAGACGTACTTGTAATAGGAACACAGCCAAATCGTTTTGGGATCCAAGAGTAAACACTCTACAGATGTGAACTAGCTTTTTTTTTTTTTAAATTGAAGTTTTGGAGTGGAGTCTCCCCTTAAAATTGACAGCAAGTGTTTTGAAAGGGATTATAAGTACCATGATGACCGGGTTAGGAGCTTCAGAGTGGTCATACACATCAATGTCAACGTATCAGTGCAGGATACCTAGGCTATATGTTTATTTTATGTGATGGTGTCTTGATACGCTTAGTGTTCTATTAATGTGCTTCAAAACTTTGTACACAACGAAAAAATTCAGTTTTCAACAACATTAAGCGATATGACTGAAGAAAGAATTCTTCATAAGGGAGCAGAGAAATGAACGTCTCAATAATTTTCCCAACATCTTCACTACGAAAATGTATTTTTGTTTCCAAGACGAACACCCAACTGCATAGTTAGCGCAAGTTACCATATTGCTTTTCAGCTTCCAAAAGGTTCCGCAGTTTCAGTGATTTCTAGTTGTTGCTGACACCGTGGAAACTCGGCTACAGCTTGAACTCATACACTTACTGCGTGAAGTTTACGAGAACTTTTTCATAGCAGAATTAGTTCAAATGGCTCTCAGCACTATGGGACTTAACTTCTGAGGTCATCAGTCCCCTAGGACTTAGAACTACTTAAACCTAACTAACCTAAGGACATCACACACATCCATGCCCGATGCAGGATTCGAACCTGCGACCGTAGCGGTCGCGCGGTTCCAGATTGTAGCGCAGAATTAGTCTCGCTGACTACTCAGACTACTGTTTCCGTAAATTTTCACGACTTTAAAAGTCTGCAGCTACGATTATGTTGACGTTAGGACTTACATGTACATGCTGCTTTTTTTCACAATGAAGAGAACCAAATCCGCCTTCAGAGGCTGAGTGATAGACTTAAACTCAAGAGCTTGTCTTCGAATTAGCACTAATCTAAAAGTGGTACCAGACATTGATCCTTTAGCGAAAAGGGTAAGTAACATTCATCGGAATTCCGTGTTTTTACGTTTAACGCTTAAATAAAATGGTAACGAAATATAAATTTGTCAACTGAAGTTTCGTCTTAAAACTGCAGTCATCATAAGGCTGCAACAGTCATAAGAAATACCATGTTTCTTACTTAGCTGCCCCCCGTTCCTTGCAACATCAAATTATTAAAAGAGATATTGAATTCCATTGTCAGTTCTCAT
This sequence comes from Schistocerca serialis cubense, assembly GCF_023864345.2. Taxonomy (NCBI): domain Eukaryota; kingdom Metazoa; phylum Arthropoda; class Insecta; order Orthoptera; family Acrididae; genus Schistocerca; species Schistocerca serialis. The sequence goes on from NC_064640.1 coordinate 236,845,964, forward strand.
TATGTTGAATTTCATTGCCAGTTCTGATTTACACAACAGTGGTAAAAATAAATTTGCCGTGAAACGCGTTAACAGACCACCATGCAGCGATACGTGATTGCCGTGGTGTGTGCTCGAGCCAGCTCGCATAAGCAGCAGTGCTGAACTGCTGGACTTCTGGGTGCGCCTGTACCCGTGAAAAGCCAATTAGCCCAGCAACAGCTCCAGGCTCCGTGTGTCACTCCGTGGAAATGTCACTCCGTTCAACTGTTCCAGACCCTTCTAAGCTACCGGAACGCGTTGGCTGCAACAGAGAAGGGATCATTCTTCACGCCACTCGTGGAAATGTCAACGAGCCACCGACCGCAGATGCTCGTCAAAATGGAGCAGTGCACTATATCTGTTAAGTATTTGCTTTTGGAAATACCAAACGAGTCCGTTCCACCTTGCCTTTCATTTCGGTATACAACAGTGCAGGTATTGAAATGATGAATCCATTCTTCGTTATTAAATCCTGGAACAACTGTGACGTGACCCGCGACAACAGTGATCGGAAGTTCTTCAGTGGCCTTTATGCTAAATGTCAGACAGTGACTTCACGGTAACAGAGCGCATACATTTTACATCGCAAGGGTTTATGAAGATATGTTTAATAACGAGGCAATACAAAACATATTTTCGTTCGAAGATTGTTAACTGCATAGCTCCAAATTCTAAAAGTCGAGTTCACTAATTAAAAGTGAAGAAAAGAAAGAGAGAGGTAGTAGAGAAGCAAAACAAAAGTGAAAGTAGAGATGGAAGGAAATTTTTTGTACAACACACCATCGACAATGAAGAGATTGAAGGCAGAGTACAAATTCGCATAGGACAATTGTGGGGAGGGGCAGGTTCTTGTTTAATAAGACTAATGGGGATTAACTGCGTGACTTTCGTAAATAAATCTGCTCCTAACTCAGGAAGTAACGTATTTTTTGCAGTTCAGCTTGCAGTTGTCGCCATCCGTTGCTAAGACAACCAGGGATATTATCAGATGCAACTCATGACTCATGAGCTCAATTATGTAACTCATATCAATGCGCTAACGTTACGTCAGTATCAAAAATTAGGGCAACTTTTCATTTTTGAAAACTCTAGATCACTCAAAGAGCATATAATAGCCTTTGAAAATCGATCGTGAATGTTAATACTGCCTCCAAAATCCAAAGTCACTTCACCAAACTCATCATTCTCGAAGACAGTCCACTTCCCTTTTTCTAAGCCTCACTCAATTAATGATTCGGCTTCTGTTCAGTAACATGATCTCGATAAGATATAACACGATGAGCATCTAGCGTAAACAATCTTGCAACAAATAACTTCTCAACGCAAGCTTTTAAATTGCTATTAATAACATCTTCTTTTCGGTTTTGATTCGCTCTTCATAATACGTTCGTATCGTCAATGTAATAACTGAAACTCGGGTTTATCAGAAGTATGAGTGCGGCTTAATGCTATGGAGACAACCAGGCAACAACTGATACATGAATTACTTTCATACAAAGCTTTTCGTCTCTTTTTCTTTGTACAAAATAATACAATATCTTTTTAAATAATAATCAAAGGCCTCTGTCACAAAGACGACGTCTTCCGGCTTGGCACGGCCGTCGGATTCGCGCGTGTAGTGACCAGCTTTCAACGATGCCGTACCTTATTTGTATATTCAGAGTTCTTACCACAAACCATGCTTCGAACTGCGTCTCTTAAGGAAGGTGGTGCTGGCCAGAAAGTACTGTATTCTCTCATGTATATCAGCACAAGATGTATTTGTGGTTCTTTACGTTTTCTGGCGCTTCAGACCCTTCTATACTGTCTACCCTTCTTCTGTTGGCAACGTACAATACTTGTATGACTAACAACAACTCAAACGGCAAGCAAGTATTAAGCAAGGAAGGGAATGTTTAAACGTGGAAGGAAGGTATAGGGGATCTGTTCAAGGGAAACGAACTTGAAGACAATATTATAGAAAGAGAAGAGGAAGTAGATGAAGATGAAATGGGAGATCTGATACTGCGAGAAAAATTTGAGAGCTCTGAAATGCCTGAGTCGAAACAAAGCCCTTAGAGTACCCGATGTTCTCTCAGAATTATTGAGATCCCTGGATGTGCCAGCCATGACAAAACTGTTCCACCTGCTTAAAATATATGAGACGAGCAAAATATCCTCAGACTTGAAGAAGAATGTAACAATCCCTATTCCAAAGAAGCCAAGTTCATAGCTCACCAGACGGCTTGAAAAATTACACCTCTACCGTTGATGTAGCAGACTGCGTATGCGCAAAACGATGCGCACTTTTCCTTGATTGACGGCACGTCAGTTACCAGATAACATGGCACAACCTGATCGTAAGTTGCAAAGCGAATTTCAGTTTCCATTGATAGTTTCACTGACACAGTTGATCACAGTTACTATTGGCTCGAATTTCCAACGCGTTTAATATCCATAATAATTAGCATTTTGCTAAGTGTTAACAGTGGAGATAAAACTGAACTAACTTTCTTTGTGTTTTCTTCGTATATGCCTGCTAATAGAATCTGTCTTCCGTAGGTTCCACAGTTTTGCATTAATGTTCTATCCAGTTTACGTTCTCTGCCTCGCAAAGAAAAGTCAAGAAGAACTTGTATGCAACTAAAATCACGTACTTCTTCTGAAGCCCTACATATGTACTATTTATTAGTTAATGTCTTGGAAGTTCATTCGAAAGATGTCGACATTACATAAGAAATTGTGGGAACATTAGAAGAAAGAGGAAGTAACTCAAAGGATTCCGTGGATTGTGGTTCTAACAACGATTGTTGTGCCAATTAAAGTTCAGAGCAAAAATACACCACCTTCCTAGCCCAAAGAAATCATGAAAAGCAGTAGCTTTCAGTGACAAACAAAAGACAGTAAATTTCATGGCTAAACGCAGAAGGGAGAAACGCTTAAACTTAAGCGCCCGAGAAGCCGTTTTATTTTCGTAAAATCTGAACGTGCGTTGTCGAAAACGAAGTAAAAAATATGCGACAAAATGAAACTCGCAGTACTGTGTGAGAAAAACTACTCGAAAGATTTAGAATTGCTCGTGAGAGTCAATGCACCGTTACCGAAGGAAATCTACTAGCGTAGGAGCTCTGAATTGAAGGTGAAATGAACATTACCGATTTTCTGGCTTCTTCGACCTGGTTAAACAGATCCAGAAAACTATACGGAAGAGAAAGTCGCAAAATTACAAAGTTTACTTCAAGTAAACGTGTAGAGGAGATGGCATTAGTAGGTAGCACTATAGACGCATTTGTAGCTTCTTGTATCCCCTAAAATGCTGTGTATCAAGCCAACCAGTCAGTTTTCGTGCAAGAACTGCGCATAAAACCACACTTTATAATTTCGAGCGAAAAAAGACAGAGTCGCTTGTGCATTCGATAAATGCTATGACACATTTGCATACAATAATGCCAGTGATAAATATCAGTGGATTACTGCTTCCGCAGCTATCACCTGTCTTCGGGAACCTCGAGTCAAATTAAGGCCAAAAATTAAAAGCAAAAACTGTAATCGATGTACTAAAAGCAGGAAAAACAGGAGAGAATAATTTTCAATACTACATCCGTAACGTCTTCTTAACAGTTGCAGAGAATAATTCATTGTTTTTGTTGGACTGCTGGGCTGGACATAACGACACCTCCGTCTTTAGGAGGAGGACGAAAAGACCGTTAACATATTCAGATTCTACCCGGAACTAATAGTGAGGCATTTTTCAGAAAATTGTAGGACAATGTAAGTTCCGACAGCTCTGCGTCATTTCAGGTTCATCAGCGGAATACTATTGTTAAACTTCAGTCGTTTCTGCAGTGTCAGTGTGCATCACCACCTTTTACGAATTTTTTCAAGTATGACCCCCCCACCCAACCCCCTCCCCTCCCACCCTCCACCCCTCCCAAATGAACCATGGACCTTGCCGCTTTTGGGCAGGCTAGCGTGCCTCAGTGATACAGATAGCCGTATCATAGGTGCAACCACAATAGAGGGATATCTGTTGGGATGCCATACACACATGTGCTTCCTGAGGAAGAGTAGTAGCCTTTTCAGTAGTTGCAGGGGCAACAGTCTGGATGATTGATCTGGCATTGTAACATAAGCCAACATGGTCTCCCTGTGCTGACACTGTGAACAGCTGAAAGCAAGGGGAAACTACAGCCTTAATGTTTCCCGAGGGCATGCATCTCTACTGTATGGTTAAATGATGATGGAATCCTTCAGTTGTCGATGTTACTTTCTTGTACTAGTGTGGCTTTCAATGTATCGCTGTAAATGTTTTAGAGTAATTGCCAGATAAATATGTCAAATGACGGCAATTAACGCGAAGCGCTTCACAAACAGGCGAGTAAGTTTATTTACCACATTCACAAAGTTTTCAAACGTGGATCTGAAAGCGGAACTCCTAGTTTTGACATTTTAAAGATACAAGAGCGAGCCGCAGAGGCACGTGTCGGCAAGAGAACTGTACAGAATGGTAAACGAAAGCGTTGGCGCTGTAGAAACGTTAGGAAAATTTGGTTTCGTCTCGCCCGGAAAGCATCGAAATTGCAGGGAACCTAACACAAATGGATGGTTTCGACAATGATACTTTGAGGCGCTCTATGTTTGAAATGTATGTAAGTACTGAATACCCGACATCACAAAATCTTGTTACAATTATGCAAGACAAAATTGGCAGCAGGGCTAGCACTTTGTCAACGCAAATAATTTTAAATGGCATTGATTTCAAATACGTTACGAAGACACTTTCTGACTGAAAGAAGTGACTTAGTTGCAGCACGAACCATATTCCCTATAAAGATGTACGATGCAAGAGAAGGGGGTACTTCAAAATGTATTACCTCGATGAAATGCGGGTGATTTAGAATCATTCCATGAGTTGTTGTTGTTGTGGTCTTCAGTCCTGAGACTGGTTTGATACAGCTCTCCATCCTACTCTATCCTGTGCAAGCTTCTTCATCTCCCAGTACCTACTGCAACCTACATCCTTCTGAATCTGCTTAGTGTATTCATCTCTTGGTCTCCCTCCACGGTTTTTACCCTCCACGCTGCCTTCCAATACTAAATTGGTGATCCCTTGATGCCTCAGAACGTGTCCTACCAACCGATCTCTTCTAGTCAAGTTGTGCCACAAACTACACTTCTCCTCAATTCTATTCAACACCTCATCATTACTTATGTGATCTACCCATCTAATCTTCAGCATTCTTCTGTAGCACCACATTTCGAAAGCCTTTATTCTCTTCCTGCCCAAACTATTTATCGTCCATGTTTCACTTCCATACATGGCTACACTCCATACAAATACTTTCAGAAACAACTTCCTGACACTTAAATCAATACTCGATGTTAACAAATTTCTCTTCTTCAGGAACGCTTTCCTTGCCATTGCCAGTCTACATTTTATATCCTATCTACTGCGACCATCATAAGTTATTTTGCTCCCCAAATAGCAAAACTCCGTTACTACCGGAAGTGTCTCATTTCCTAATCTAATTCCCTCAGCATCACCCGACTTAATTCGACTACATTCCATTATCCTCGTTTTGCTTTTGTTGATGTTCATCTTATATCCTTCCTTCAAGACACTGTCCATTAAGTTCAACTGCTCTTCCAAGTCCTTTGCTGTCTCTGACAGAATTACAATGTCATCGGCGAACCTTAAAGTTTTTATTTCTTCTGCATGGATTTTAATACCTACTCCGAATTTTTCTTTTGTTTCCTTTACTGCTTGCTCAATATACAGGTTGAATAACATCGGGGAGAGGCTACAACCCTGTCTCACTCCCTTCCCAACCACTGCTTCCCTTTCATATCCGTCGACTCTTATAACTGCCATCTGGTTTCTGTACAAATTGTAAATAGCCATTCGCTCCCTGTATTTTACCCCTGCCACCTTCAGAATTTGAAAGAGAGTATTCCAATCAACATTATCAAAAGCTTTCTCCAAGACTACAAATGCTAGAAACGTAGGTTTGCCCTTTCTTAGTCTAGCTTCTATGATAAGTCGTAGGGTCAGTATTGCCTCACGTGTTCCCATATTTCTACGGAATCCAAACTGATCTTCCCCGATTTCGGCTTCTACCAGTTTTTCCCTTCGTCTGTAAAGAATTCGCGTTAGTATTTTGCAGCCATGACTTATTAATCTGATAGTTCGGTAATTTTCACATCTGTCAACGCCTGCTTTCTTTGGGATTGGAATTATTATATTCTTCTTGAAGTCTGAGGGTATTTCGGCTGTCTCATACATCTTGCTCACCAGATGGTAGAGTTTTGTTAGGACTGGCTCTCCCAAGGCCGTCAGTAGTTCTAATGGAATGTTGTCTACTCCTGGGGCCTTGTTTCGACTCAGGTCTTTCAGTGCTCTGTCAAACTCTTCATGCAGTATCATATCTCCCATTTCATCTTCATCTACATTCTCTTCCCTTTCTATAACATTGCCCTCAAGTACATCGCCCTTGTATAGTCCCTCTATATACTCCTTCCACCTTTCTGCTTTCCCTTCTTTGCTTAGAACTGGGTTTCCATCTGAGCTCTTGATATTCATACAAGTGGCTCTCTTTTCTCCAAAGGTCTCTCTAATTCTCCTGTAGGCGGTATGTATCTTACCCCTAGTGATATAAGCCTCTACATCCTTACATTTGTCCTCTAGCCATGCCTGCTTAGGCATTTTGCACTTCCTGTCGATCTCATTTTTGAGACGTTTGTATTCCTTATTGCCTGCTTCATTTACTGCATTTTTGTATTTTCTTCTTTCATCAATTAAATTCAATATTTCTTCTGTTACCCAAGGGTTTCTACCGGCCCTCGTCTTTTTACCTATTTGATCCTCTGCTGCCTTCACTATTTCATCCCTCAAAGCTACCCATTCTTCTTCTACTGTATTTCCTTCCCCCATTCCTGTCAATTGTTCCCTTACGCTCTCCCTGAAACCCTGTACAACCTCTGGTTTAGTCAGTTTATCCAGGTCCCATCTCCTTAAATTCCCACCTTTTTGCACTTTCTTCCGTTTTAATCTACAGTTCATAGCCAATAGATTGTGGTCAGAGTCCAGATCTGCCCCTGGAAATGTCCTACAATTTAAAACTTGGTTTCTAAATCTCTGTCTTACCATTATACAGGGTGATTCAAAAAGAATACCACAACTTTAAAAATGTGTATTTAATGAAAGAAACATAATATAACCTTCTGTTATACATCATTACAAAGAGTATTTAAAAAGGTTTTTTTTCACTCAAAAACAAGTTCAGAGATGTTCAATATGGCCCCCTCCAGACACTTGAGCAATATCAACCCGATACTCCAACTCGTTCCACACTCTCTGTAGCATATCAGGCGTAACAGCTGCTGTTATTTCTCGTTTCAAATCATCAATGGTGGCTGGGAGAGGTGGCCGAAACACCATATCCTTAACATACCCCCATAAGAAAAAATCGCAGGGGGTAAGATCAGGGCTTCTTGGAGGCCAGTGATGAAGTGCTCTGTCACGGGCTGCCTGGCGGCCGATCCATCGCCTCGGGTAGTTGACGTTCAGGTAGTTACGGACAGATAAGTGCCAATGTGGTGGCGCTCCATCCTGCTGCAATATGAATTGTTGTGCTTCTTGTTCGAGCTGAGGGAACAGCCAATTCTCTAACATCTCCAGATACTGTAGTCCAGCTACAGTAGCACCTTCGAAGAAAAAGGGACCAAAAACTTTATTGGCTGAAATGGCACAGAAAACGTTCACCTTAGGCGAGTCACGTTCATACTGAGTTGTTTCCCGCGGATTCTCAGTGCCCCATATACAGACATTGTCACGGTTGACTTTCCCGTTAGTGTGGAAAGTTGCTTCATCACTAAACACAATCTTTGAAACGAAAGATTCATCTGTTTCCATTTGAGCAAGGATAAAATCACAGAAATCGATTCTTTTAATCTTATCAGCTGCAGACAGTGCTTGAACCAATTTCAGACGATAAGGTTTCATAACTAACCTTTTTCGTAGGACTCTCCATACAGTTGATTGTGGAATTTGCAGCTCTCTGCTAGCTCTGCGAGTCGATTTTCCTGGGCTGCGAACAAATGCTTGCTGGATGCGTGCTACATTTTCATCACTCGTTCTCGGCCGTCCAGAACTTTTCCCTTTGCACAAACACCCATTCTCTGTAAACTGTTTATACCAACGTTTAATACACCACCTATCAGGAGGTTTAACACCATACTTCGTTCGAAATGCACGCTGAACAACTGTCGTCGATTCACTTCTGCCGTACTCAATAACACAAAAAGCTTTCTGTTGAGCGGTCGCCATCTTAGCATCAACTGACGCTGACGCCTAGTCAACAGCGCCTCAAGCGAACAAATGTACAACTAAATGAAACTTTATAGCTCCCTTAATTCGCCGACAGATAGTGCTTAGCTCTGCCTTTTGTCGTTGCAGAGTTTTAAATTCCTAAAGTTGTGGTATTCTTTTTGAATCACCCTGTATAATCTATCTGAAACCTGCCAGTATCTCCAGGCTTCTTCCATGTATACAACCTTCTTTTATGATTCTTGAACCAAGTGTTAGCTATGATAAGTTATGCTCTGTGCAAAATTCTACCAGGCGGCTTCCTCTTTCATTTCTTCCCCCCAATCCATATAAACCTACTACGTTTCCTTCTCTCCCTTTTCCTACTATCGATTTCCAGTCACCCACGACTATTAAATTCTAGTCTCCCTCCACTACCTGAATAATTTCTTTTATCTCATCATACATTTCTTCAACATCTTCGTCATCTGCAGAGCTAGTTGGTATATAGACTTGTACTACTGTGGTAGGCGTGGGCTTCGTGTCTATCTTGGCCACAGTAATGCGTTCACTATGTTTTTTGTAGTAGCTTACCCGAACTCCTATTTTTTTATTCATTATTAAACCTACTCCTGCATTACCCCTATTTGATTTTGTATTTATAACCCTGTATTCACCTGACCAGAAGTCTTGTCCCTCCTGCCACCGAACTTCGCTAATTCCCACTATATCTAACTTTAACCTATCCATTTCCCTTCTTAAATTTTCTAATCTACCTGCCCGATTAAGGGATCTGACATTCCACGCTCCGATCCGTAGAACGCCAGTTTTCTTTCTCCTGATAACGACGTCCTCCTGAGTAGTCCCCGCCCGGAGATCCGAATGGGGGACTATATTACCTCCGGAATATTTTACCCAAGAGGACGCCATCATCATTTATCCATACAGTATAGCTGCATGCCCTCGGGAAAAATTACGGCCGTAGCTTCCCCTTGCTTTCAGCCGTTCGCAGTACCAGCACAGCAAGGCCGTTTTGGTTAATGTTACAAGGCCAGATCAGGCAATCATCCAGACTGTTGCCCCTGCAACTACTGAAAAGTGCTGCCCCTTTTCAGGAACCATACGTTTGTCTGGCCCCTCAACAGATACCCCTCCGTTGTGGTTGTACCTACGGTACGGCTATCTGTATTGCTGAGGCACGCAAGCCTCCCCACCAACGGCAAGGTCTATGGTTCATGAGTATCTACTGGAAAATGAGTGATGGTACTGGCGATTTTAAAGTTCCCATAGGAACAGGTTTTCGGATAATTATTCTGCATGAGGCTCTTCTTCTGGATTTGTTCCTGACAGTAAACTAGTATGTCGGTGTAAAAACAACAGCAACATTCGGAAATAAACACTGTCAGTTTCAAGAAGTAGTTCACTGAACAATTCTTCCCATAGCTTACTTCGAAGTCGCTCATTGTAATTACCATGCCCAGTTATCATTCACATGTTACAGAGAAAGCACTACGTCTACATCTACATTCATACTCCGCAAGCCACCCAACGGTGTGTGGCGGAGGGCACTTTATGTGCCACTGTCATGACCTCCGTTTCCTGTTCCAGTCGCGTATGGTTCGCGGGAAGAACGACTGCCGGAAAGTCTCTGTGCGCGCTCGAATCTCTCTAATTTTACATTCGTGATCTCCTCGGGAGGTATAAGTAGGGGTAAGCAATATATTCGATACCTCATTCGGAAACGCACCCTCTCGAAAATTGGACAGCAAGCTACGCCGCGATGCAGAGCGCCTCTCTTGCAGAGTCTGCCACTTGAGTTTGCTAAATATCTCCGTAACACTGTCACGCTTACCAAATAACCCAAAGTACAAACACCAGAAAAGCGGACACAGTGCTCTGATTTGAATAAAAGTATTCCGCACATTATAAGGCAGGCTCGTGATGCAGCTTGTTAATTGATACATGCTGGGCGACAGAACGTACAAATTTGACTTTCATGCACGTGAATGTGGCCACAAAATTGTAAGTTTACCCGCACATCACTGTACGTATAATTCGACAGAATTAAATTGGGCACAGGTAAAAAGATATGTTTGGGAACAACAAAACATTCAACATAACAGACACTGAATCGCTTGTGCATGAAGCAATAGACAACATCCCGCTTCAGCGTGGTCACACTGTGTACGGTAAGCTGAAAAGCTTCAGGAAGAAAACTTTGACAGGGAGGTGAAGATGGATGGATATAAGCATTGAACCTATCATCCTAAACTTGAAATTATGTTGTTCAAACACAGTCTCAGATAGCAGTGACGATTGTATTACGATGTAGACTTTGGAACAAAATAAAGTAATAATATTTCTTGGTTTTGAAGAGTCATGGTTTGAAAAATCTGTTTGTCAACACGTCAATTGCGTACATGGTATATGGGAACTTCCTAGCCTTTACTGATTAGGAATTTATATCTCATGAAGAATGTAGACTACAATGTTCCACTTATTTCCCAAGGAGAAGTTAAGCTTTGCCCAGCGTGTCGTATGCTCTAACTACTCGCGAGAATGCGGCTGGATAAATTCGTCGAAAACTCCGATATTGCGACGCATAATCCTATGATTTTCAAGGTGAGAGTTATTCATAGAAGGTGGTTGATTGTTTGCCTGTTCAATGGATCATAAATACGATCTCTCACTGAAATGTCGAACTAGTTATTTTACACTCATAATGTCTGTTGACAGTGAAAAATATGATAACATACTCACAGTTTACTCTGGTCTTTACTACTAGTAATTCTTTTTTACTCACAGTAATTTACATTTAACTACAGTCAGACACACACACACACACACACATACACGAATTATACACATTTAAAAAAGGTATATGAAGTAGAAACAGTTGTGAAGCATGTACAATGATTTCAATTTGAGTTTGATGTTAATTTTCTTATGTATTACATTTTTACTTATGTCACAGTCCAAATCGCAATAAATGACAATTGCCACAACCAGTTTCGATTATCTTGTCGTTAGAAAAACGTCATTTTCAGAAAAGATGCGCTTGGCATCTTCAAAAGACTTCATCAGCTGTTATTCCCTTCTAACGTCTCGCAGACTTATGCTTTGGAGCAGTGGACACAACACCAAGGTGTGAAGTAAGATTTCTCTCATGTGGATAACTGATCGAAATCGGTTTTAAAACGTATTATTCCCATCATAGATTTGAACATATAATACGATGTACCACAGGGAAATGAAGCCGACAGTTAACCGCAGCAACACGTATCGGCAAGAAGGACTTCTGTTTGCCCGCTCTCTGACACCACGCATGTGAAGACTTCATCCCCTCCACGCTTGCCTATCGCTCTGCCTCTGTTCGCGGAAGCGTCGTCCTACATGACGCGGACGATAGCTCCACAGATGATGAAGAGATTGAAGAAATGTATGATGAGATAAAACAAATTATTCAGACAGTGATGGGAGACGAAAATTTAATAGTGATGGGGGACAGGAATTTGATAGTGGAAAAGGAAGAGAAGGAAAAGTAGTAGATGAATGTGGACTGGGGGAAAGGAATGAAACAGGACGCCAGCTGGTAGGATTTTGCATAGAGCACAGTTTAATTATCGTTAACATTTGGTGTAAGAATCATGGGAGGATGTCGTATACGTGGAAGAGACCTAGAGACATCAGAAATTTTCAGATTGCTTACATAATGATAAGACTGAAACACTGGAACGAAATTTTAAATTGTAAGACATTTCCAGGGGCAGATGTGGACTCCAGCCACAATAAATTTGTTGTGAACTGCCGTTAAAACTGAAGGAATTGCAAAAAGGTAGGATATTAAGGAGATGGAACCTGAGTAAACTGATAGAACCGGAGATTGTTGAGAGCCTCAGACGGAGCATCGGAGATCGATTTGCGGCGGCGCGGTTCCTTCCGTCCCTTTACGGCGAATCTGCACCTACCTGTGAACATTGTCTCAGCATATAATCAGTAGGGAAGCCGAGCGATACCTACTGTACTTCGACGTGAACCAGGCTGCAATTAAAGTCACTAATCTACGTTTCGGGAGAAAGTTTTCACACGAAATGAAAGGGTGGAAATTTTGTCCTTAATTAATATATTCTGAAACTTAGGTGAACAAGCATCACTGCCAAGCCCGTGCTAGTCTTAACACAGTCACTCACAATCCCTTTCAATCGCGTTAGCAAGTTTATGGTGTTGCATTTCCCGAAAACGTAATAGCTACAAAAATACGGATTGTTTTTGATTGAGAATGCTTGCCAAATATTAAGTCTGTCGGTACCTAATGCTGTCACAGTTTTTAGCCACCGACCTGCTCAATAAGCCACGCAGAATTTATTTCTTTTCTCGTCACAAAATTCACTTAAAAATTCCGAAATTTCTACACACCCATCGGAATAATTATGCCGTCATTTTACAACACTTTTAATGTATGAAAGACTGCTAGATCCGGTAACTTATCATTTCCATTGGAACGACTACTACACACGTCCGAACTGTTTCATGGCTAGGCTCCGACTCTTCTCTAGAATACTCTGTCTTCTCCACCAGCAGAGAAAGGCGCGCGAAGAATATTGCTTTACCATTGGTCAGTTTACTCAACAGCCAATAGCAAAACAATATTATCCAGCGTCAGTCTGCGCTTTTCATCAATAACAATCGCAATATAGTAAACTTAACGACTGCACTTTTTACCGACGTAATTATCTAATATGCTGAAGTTTTGTTTATGCATAAAGTTATTTACTATTGTTATTTATACCTGAATTAACTTTCCCTTCACCATAAACTTACTTTACAAATCTATTCTACAAAAATCCCCTTTGTCCACATCCATACTTCTTCGAAACGTTTCCACACTAAATCCCATTACATAACTCGTTAAACAATTATCTTCATATTAACCTTAAACCACACTCACGCATCATTCATACTGCTGAAACACATTTATAACATTTTATCTACAAAAAAAGACATAATAACGCTTTATGAAAATACTAGAACAGTTTATGAAAAACATTCTATTACTTTAGTGCATTCTAGTGGACACAACCGAAACTAAATCAGTCCCCTATCCAATGTTGTCCTCTGTCGGCTGATACATAAACTACGTGCGCGTCCAGTTTCGCGTCACCATCTGTCACTATCCAGCTATGAGACAACATCTCCCACTTAACCGCCTCCAAGGCAGGATCGGTGTACGGCGCTACGCCTCAGATTGACAACAGGGGAAAGAAATACAGTAGAAGAAGAATGGGTAGCTTTGAGAGACGAAATAGTAAAGGCACTAGAGGTCAAATAGATAAAAAGATAAAGCCTTGCATAAACCCTTGGGTAACACGAAATATATTCAATTTAATTGATGAAAGGAGAAAGTATAAAAATCCAGTAAATGAAGCAGGTGAAAGGGAATACAAACCTCTAGAAAATGATATTGACGGGGAGTGCAAAATGGTGAAGCAGAAATGAGTAGACGACGAATATAAGGATTTAGAAGCATATAAAACCAGGAGAATGATAGATGCAGCCTACATAAAAATTAATGATGCCTTTGGAGAAAAGAGGACTACCTGTACGAAGATCAAGAGCGGAGATGGAAACCCAGTACTTAGCAAAGAAGGGAAGGCTGCAAGGTGTATGAATTACATAAAGGATCTATACAAAGGAGATATATTTGAGGGCAGCATTATAAAAATGGAAGATGATGTAGACGAATATGAGAGGGGAGATACGCCATTGCGTGAAGAATTTGACAGAGCACTGAAAGACCTAAGATCGAAACAATGTTCTGGGAGTAGACGACATTCTGTTGGAAGTATCGATAGCCTTGGAAGAGCCAACCATGGCAAAACTCTTCCATCTCGCGAGCAAGATGTATGAAACAGGCGAAATACCCCCAGGTTTTAAAAAATATATAATAATTCCAATTCCAAAGAAAGTGGGTGCTGACTGGTGTGAATATTACCTAATTATTATTTTAATAAGTAATGGTTGCAAAACACACGAATTCTTTCCAGAAGAATGGAAAAACTGATAGAAGCCGACCTCGGAGAAGATCAGTTTGGATATAGGAACACGTGAGGCAATACAGACTCTACGATTTCACATAGACGATAGGCTACGAAAACGCAAACCTACGTTTGTAGCATTTGTAGACTTAGAGAAAGCTTTCTACAATATTGACTGGAATACTCTCTTTGAAACTTTGAGGGTAACAGGGGTAAAATACAGGGAGTCAAAGGCTATTTACGACTTGTACAGAAAGCAGACGGCAGCTATTACAGTCGAGGGGCATGAAAGGAAAGCAGTGGTTGAGAAGGGAGTGAGACACGGTTGTAACCTATCCCCGATGCTATTTAATCTGTACATTGAGCATGCACTAAAGGAAACAAAAGAAAAGTCTAGACTAGGAATTAAAATCCAGGGAGGAGAAATAAAAACTTTGAGGTTTTTCAATAACGAAGTAATTCTCTGAGAGATAGCAAAGAACGTGGAAGCGCAGTTGCACGGAATGGACAGGGTCATTAAAGGAGGATGTAAGATGAACATCAAAAAAAGCAAACAAGGATAATGGAACGTGGTAGAATTAAATCAGGTGATGTTGAGGGAATTAGACAAGGAAACCAGACAAAGTAGTAGATGAGATTTACTATTTGGGCAGCAATATAAATGATGATGGTCGAAGCAGGGAGGATATAAAATGTAGACTGGCAATGGCATGAAAAGCGTTTCTGAAGGAAATAAATTTGCTAACGTCAAGTACAGATTTCGTTGCTGGGAAGCCTTTTCTGAAAGTATTTGTATGGGGTGTAACCATGTATGGAAGTGAAACATGAACGATACACAGCTTAGACAAGAACAGAGTAGAAACTTTTGAAATGTGGTGATACAGAAGAATCCTGCAGATTAAATTGGTAGATCACGTAACTAATGAGGACGTACTAAACAGAATTGTGGAGTTAAGAAGTTTATGACACAACCTGACTAGAAGAAGGAATCGGTTGGTCGGACACATTCTGAAACATCAAGGGATCACCAATGTAGTACTGGAGGGAAGTGTGAGGGGTAAAAATCGTAGAGGGAGACCAAGAGATGAATGCAGCACGCAGATTGAGAAGAATGTATTGCGCAGTAATTACTCAGAGATGAAGAGGCTTGCACAGGACAGAGTAGCATAGAAAGTTGCGTCAGACCAGTCTTCGGAGTTTAGACCACAACAGCCGGCCGGCAGTTACCTTATCTGTCCTCCAGATTTGGTGCGAGCGTTTCAGATGACGCAAGACAAGGCGATCCCAACATTTGTTAGCAAGTCGAAAGGGTTTTAAATTTCCTGTAGTCCCGCCCTACAGTCTTTAAGATGCAGAGGAATGCAGGCGAGAAGATACAACCAGAGATCATTAGGAGAATCAGAAAGATAAAGAAAGCTGAATTTCTATCGAACAGTCAGATAACAATGAAAAGAACTATTACTCCAAACAAAAGTAGGAAATCGGATGATGATGATGATAATTAGTGTTTTAGGGCGCACAACAACGAGGTTATCAGCGCCCGTTCCCAAAAGTTCAATTCAGAGCCGAATTGTGAGAGAATTGGTACTGTTCAAATTGCAAGATTGGACACAGCACATCAAAACAGGGAGATAAAACTAAAAATAAAATAGCAGTACAAACAGGTAAAAATAATTGACGGTGGCTGAGTGACCACTTACAAATAATGGGTGACCAAACCACTGGACAGCACATTAAGACTTCAATCCCAATATTTTGGGAAGAAGGCCAGACATCACACAAAAACGTAAAACTCTAGCGACACTCGCCTCATTATTAGAGAGGGTAGGTCTGGTGGGAAACTGAAATCTTCCCTCAAACCCGCATATAAAACACACTCAGTTAAAATATGTCGTATCGACAGCTGTGTCCCACATGTCTGACACGTTGGTGGCTCCTCACGACGTAACAGAAAACCATGTGTCAAAGGACAATGTCCTATTCTAAGCCGTGTAAGGGCTACTTCCTCAGCGCGTCGTTGTCGGAAGGAGGTGAGCCACGGTCGGACAGAATCCTTCACCGCTCGCAACTTATTATCCCTCACGTCCAGCCACTGAGCCTCCCACCAACGCATGACCTTCCGAGTCACGAAAGACGTAATGGCCTGCAGGGGGACGGAACAGCGAGCAGAAAATCGGAAAGCCGGCCGGAGTGGCCGAGCGGTTAAAGGCGCTACAGTCTGGAACCGCACGACCGCTACGGTCGCAGGTTCGAATCCTGCCTCGGGCATGGATGTGTGTGATGTCCTTAGGTTAGTTAGGTTTAAGTAGTTCTAAGTTCTAGGGGACTTATGACCACAGCAGTTGAGTCCCATAGTGCTCAGAGCCATTTGAACCATTTAGAAAATCGGAAGGTATATGTCAGGTATCACGAGGGGAACAGATGTTTTGGGCTTTCCACAAAAACTTGCAACAAACAATCTTCGACCACCCACTGTATTATTATCCTTGAGTCGACCTAATGGCACAATGACGACAGACAGGGAGACGTCAGTGCCGTACCTACTGATAAGGTTGCTGCCGGACTCTTAGTTAATAGAGCAACATGTGAGTAATAGAACTGTGATTCCGTTTGCCCAGAAGGAAGTGAGACTGTCAATACTGAAGTTAAAAAAAAGGAAGCACCTGGACTGAATATAATTGTGGCAAAAGTTTTGTATTAGTCAGTAAACCATATTGTTCTGTATCTAATAGTATTACTAAACAAATGTCTTCTGCAAGGATAGCCGACCGGGACCACGAAAATCTCGAATACCTTTATACTAAAAAAGTAGGAAGACAAAGATCCATGAGAACTGAATTTTTACAGGCCAGTTTCTTTGGTAAATGCTCTAGGCGAAGCACAGGGAAAATTTCTGTACCACGGCCTGAAGAATCACAGACAGGAAATGAGATGAGCCCCGTCCAGTATGATTTCAGGAAAGGGAAATCTACCGAGGATGCGGTAAATCACGCAATGCATATTGCGAACACGTCAGACGATAAGTACTTTATAGGCATAATGACTGATATAGCTGGGGCATTCGGTAACTTATGATGCCTGCAATGTTCAAAAGACTGAAGAAGATGAACTGTCCCATGTGTCTCCATAACAATTATTGCACATAGAAGCAGATGAAATAGGAATATCCCCGAAAGAACATTCTGAAGAACAGTACCTACGGCCGCCCTCAGTGCTCTGTTTGTGATCCAGAGTTCTGAAATGATGGCATAGAGCCATTACTGAACCAGCCATAGACTATGAAAAACACTAGAGTCTGTATTATATGATATATTTTTCCCAACTGTCACATAACTGTTGTCAAACCTGAACGAAGAAGTGAGATGAAATGTGAGTAAATTAATGTCTAATGGCAAAAAAATGTTTCAAATAGCTCTAAGCACTATGGGACTTAACATCTGAGGTCATCAGTCCCCTAGACTTAGAACTACTTAAACCTAACTAACCTAAGGACAGCACACACATCCATGCCCGAGGCAGGATTCGAACCTGCGACCGCAGCAGCAGCGTGGTTCCGGACTGAAGCGCCTAGAACCGCTCGGTCACCGTGGCCGGCCTCTAATGGCAAATAGAATGTAAATCAGGACCAGTAATTGCCAGTACGTAACTGTACAGATTACAATTTCTAGTATTGAACTCCATGTACTAATAAACAAGGGGGTTCTATGAAAGCAAGTTGCACTTGGCTGTAGATGAGGGGCGCACTGCGGTTCATAAAACGGGCAGGGGAAACTGACACCAGTAGAATTCACAGAAGGCACGCTCGCACACGAGCACGCCGTCCACACGAGTGCAGGAAAGGTTATGCTGACGTTCTTCTTTGACCAAAATGGTTCTCTTTTGATTCACTTCTGCAGCACGGGACAGCAGTGAATGCCCAGCGTTACTGGCAAACCTTGACCACCCTTCGCCAAGCCATCAAATCAAAACAACCAGGCAATCTCACCCGTGGGGTCGTTCTACTCCACGACAATGCAAACCCTCATACGGCCAACACAGTCGCGGCGCTCCTGCAGAAATTCAAATGGGAGGTTCTCAGCCACTCTCCGTACGGTCCTGACCTCTCTCTCTGTGATTACGCCATTTTTGGTCCCATTAAAAAGGCCCTGAGGGGCAAAAGATTCACCACGACGTCCAGCTGTTCGTGCAGAACTGGTTAACATCGCAGTCCCAGGAATTTTATGAGACAGCCATTCTCCGCCTTGTGTCACAGTGGGAAAAGTGTCTCAACAGCCAGGGTCAATACTTCTAACACACAGGTAGCGGTTTTAGTAATTATGCCTCCGGCTCGTTTCTTTTTGAACGCCTCTTATATTTGTTAGGTAATGTTATTTCCGGTCATATATGTATATTGACTTTGTGTTTCTAGAAGCTTCAGCCTATTGACGAAAATATCATCTATGTAAAAATTTTCACTAACATTCTAACAGACGATTGACTTTCATCGCAAATGATGCCGGGAATGAGTAGTTTATAGATGGTCGAGTGTAGCATGTCGAATTATCAGAGGAAAAGGCAGTACACTTTTGTACAAAGAAGTGTTTCTCGATAGCCACAACTAGATGGAGTTTGGAAGAAGCGAAGTTGCAAGTTACAAGGCTTAAGTAGTCCAAGATGGGAATTCATGAATAGACGGATCAGTCGCGTGTATGTTGTGAATCGGTAGAGGGTGTAATTAAATTGTGAACTATTTTGTTTTAAACTTTATCTCAATAATGTTAGAGCCAAGTTCCTGAACAATTCATTTGAAAGTAGTAATAAACAGGCGGCTTGCTACTCAAATATACGATCAAGCAGTCGTTCTTGTAAAAATTGAAAACTTGTGTTCACAATAATGACCTGATGCAGACTGTCTCACATCTTCTGAAATCAGTTAAAACTCATTTACTGTGCGCATGGCCAGGGAACAGTACGCTGGAGCACCGCTATATACGCACATCAAAAAAAGTTTTTCATCACCTCGGATCCGAGATTTCTGGAACTTGTACAGAAAATTGGAATAGTGATCAACATAAACATCATTTCCGCCCTTTTTATTGCTCATGAAAACCACACATTGAATGTTTTACCGTCATACAGCGAGACCTTCAGAGGTGGTGGTCCAGATTGTTGTACACACCGGTACCACTGATACCCAGTAACACGTCTTCTTGCATTGATGCATGCCTGTATTCGTCGTGGCATGCTATCCCCAAGTTCATCAAAGCACTGTTGCTCCAAATTGTCCCACTCCTCAACGGCGATGCGGCGTAGATCTCTCATAGTGGTTGATGGGTCACGTCGTCCATAAACACCCTTTTTCAATCTATCCCAGGCATGTTCGACAGGGTTCATGTCTGGAGAACATGCTGGCCACTCTAGTCGAGCGATGTCGTTATCGTAAAGGAAGTCAGTCACAAGATGTGCATGATGGGGACGCGAACTGTCGTCGATGAAGACGAATGCCTCGCCAATATGCTGCCGGTAGGGTTGCACTATCGGTTGGAGGTTGGCATTCACGTATCGTACAGCGATTACGGCACCTTCTGTGACGACCAGCGGCATATGTATGCCCCACATAATGCCAGCCTAAAACAGCAGGAAACCTCCACTTTGCTGCACTCGCTGGACAGTGTGTCTAAGGCATTCAGCCCGAGCGGGTTGCTTCCAAACACGTCTCCGACGATTGTCTGGTTGAAATCATATGCGAAAAACGGTGAAGAGAACGTGATGCCAATCTTAAGCGGTCCATTCGGCATGTTGTTGGGCCCATCTGTACTGCGTTGCATGGTGTCGTGGTTGCAAAGATGAACCTCGCCATGGGCGTCGGGAGTGAAGTTGCGCATCATGCAGCCTATTGCGCACAGTTTGAGTCGTAACACAACGTCCTGCGGCTGCACGAAAAGCATTATTCAACATGGTGGCATTGCTGTCAAGATTCCTCCGAGCCATAACCCGTACGTAGCGGTCATCCATTGCAGTTATAGGGAACGATGTTAATTTACCTAAATTTATTAATTTAAAGGTAGAGGCTGTTGTGAAACAGTAACAGTGCCCTAGGGTGGCCTGAGCGAGACATGTCACTGACAGTTCCTGTGTCCAAACAACATCGCTTTGGTTCACTCCGATACGCCTGGACACTTTCCTTGTTGAGAACCCTTCCTAGCACAAAGTAATAATGTGGATGCAATCAAACCATGTTATTGACCGTCTAGGCATGGTTGAACTACAGACAACACGAGCCGTGTACCTACTTCTTGGTGGAATGACTAGAACTGATCGGCTGTCGGACACCCTCCGTCTAATACGCGCTGCTCATGCATGATTGTTTACATCTTTGGACGGGTTTAGTGACATCTCTGAACAGTCAAAGGAACTGTGTCTGTGATACAATATCGACAGTCAACATCTGTCTTCAGGAGCTCTGGGAACTGGAGTGATGCAAAACTTTTTTTGATGTGCGTGTTATTTTATTTCAGCTTGGTCATTTTATTAGCAAAATAGACATCGCCATCTTGCAGGCTGCCAGAGACAATGTCATCGCATCGACAGCAGGGAGTATCCACCGTATTGCAGTTCATCTCGAGATAGGAGCATATATGGCTCACTGAACAGCTGTCAGCCAGCGTCTCATGCTGTGTCGCACAGAAACAAAATTTTGATAGTAGACGATTAGCAAATATCAACAACGATGTCAATTTACCTAAATTTATTAATTTAAAGGTAGAGGCTGTTGTGAAACAGTAACAGTGCATTGCATTCAGCTGAGAGATGCTTTAAATTTGTACCTTATAGGGAACTATTAATATAAAACATTTGCATTTAAGGACTACTCAAGAATACAAAGTATCTAACTCACACTACAGCTCTAATTGTTACATACTTCTGATAAATAAACTATTTAACATGTGTTATAGCGATCAGTCTAATCTTGTACTACACCAAACTGTCAACACACACCAGTGAAGCTATTCTGCTCGTTTACTCTGGGCATCATATCTACATAAGGGTTTTGAATTATCCACTCATACACTATGTCCTGTAGCTAACAGTTTACTGAGAACAACCATCAAAACAGAAGTACCTAATAGTACGTGTGTCTTTTATCTATTTATGTGCTTCGTTGTGTACATTGTTTTGTTAGAGTGATTGTGAATATGTCTGTGTCTTGAACTGACCATTGGCTACAAGCGGATTTCATAGGTGCGTCCGTTCAATTTTGGATACAGATTTCAATAAGGGGCTTGTCGCATCCAGTTTATTCTCTCAGCGAATGATTGTAGTGGCTTGTTTTTGTACTGAGGTACTAGGTATTCAAGACAGCATAGTGCCCTCTTGCAGTCAGAAGTTTAAGTGTAAAGTGAGGAGAATATTGTTTTGCCATTACTTTTTAACTGCAATGGGGTCTACTATGGAGCAGATCAACTATTTACAGGCTCCGCAAAACTGTCTTAACCTATACAGATACAGTCGTGGGAATTAATGGTCAAAGTTGAAGTAGTTCTTGATTGAGAAGTAGCGGTTCCAGTCTCGTAAACTGACATACGGCCGGGAGAGCGGCGTGCTGACCACATGACCCTCCATGTGCGCATCCAATGACGCCTATGGGCTGAGGATGACACGGCGGCCGGTAGGTAACGTTGGCCTTCTAAGGCTTGTTCGGACGGAGTTGAGCGAAGTAGTTAGGACCGTTTTAGGTGGCGACCGTCTGGCTGACTGATGTTATTGTCGTATCTAATAGCAGCCTAATGGCAGTCTTTAGGTTAGAAGTATAGATTAGGTGACTGTCTTTGCTTATTCGAGCCCAAGTGAGACTGAAAGCTATCAAGATGGCGTCTATTGACGAAATGATTGAACAAGTTGTACGAAGTAGCACTGTAGGTTACAAGTTGAGGAGAGGCCAGCAGAAACAAGAGGATCACAAGTTCGACCAGTAGCTACTAATATGACAGTAGAAGCAAACCCAGTAGGAGACATAAGTGCTAACCTGGTTTAGGCATTTCTTCAAAATGATGAAGGAAATGTCATCGAAAATGGACGCAGGTCAAAATAAAATAAACATGAAAATACGGGTTGGACAACCCCAGATGAACACAAGGCAAACCAAGCTTGGAGGAGTCATGCCGAAGTGGAACTAAAATTGAAGGATCGACTCAAAATGGTACAAAAATAGGTTGACAAAAAAATCGAGGACATAACGGAACAGGTGAAGAGGACAATTGAAAGATAACTGTGCAGCTCATCGAACAGGTCGAAACAATGATTACTGAACAAGTGAAACTTGTAGGAAGTAGAGTACGAGAGTTTATTGAAAAGTATGAGGAGTCCAGAGGCATAGTAGACACCGTACAACAACGAACTACAGCGGTAGAGAAACGAATAAGCAGAACAGATTAGCAATTACAAGTAGGATCAAGGAATGTTGTCATGTGTGAACTTATATTCTAGAACTTTGAATGTCATTGCGAAGAGGCTAAATACAATAATTTAGAATTTAAAGGAGGGTTAGTGCATCCCCAAGAATTTGGGGACGGTTTGAAGGAAAATACCAGCACATTAGAACAAGGATAAGAAAGTCGATGTTGCATGTAGTTTAAAGAAAGATATTGCTCTCTATTGGGCGCACGATATACGAAACCAATGTCAGAAACATGAGGAATTTATTCAGAAGATTGTGGAAAAGTATCGGTCACCAGGATTTCAGTCTAATGTAGTAATGGAGTTCGTGTGGAGTTTGTGGCATAGTAGTGGAAGAGTGTATCGGTATAGTGAATAGATACTTAGAAACTGCGCGACAGAAACCAATTTGTGGATGATAAACTACAGTATACGGCGCTATGGAAGAAGTTGTCGGAAGCAGTTCAGGAAGTATTGGGAGGAGGCCCTTGAAAAGATGAAGAGAGTTTCCTAAGGCAAGTACAATGGGCTAAATCGCGGTTTAATATTCATAGACCACTTGAACAGCGCTTGAATTACATGAACGGGTCGAATAGGAACAACGATAACGCGCTACGAGTTAGGAGAGGAAAATTTTACCACAGAGGAAACTAGGGAAGAGCCGGAGAGGGAGAAGAGAGAGGGAGAGATCAGAACAAAATTGACAGGAAAAACTAGGAAACGCCTGTGTGACAGTCCCTACACACGCGAAATGTCGGCCTGGGCCAACTATTTGGTATAGGCAGCAAAGACCAGACAATTCTTCTTACAATTCTAAAAACAGATGCGGATACGAAGACTGGAAGGTACAAAGAGGAAATTGTCAGCAGTTAACACCGAGCGAGATAAGTAGTAAAGAGGGCAGCAACGGTGAATACCAGCTGAGCGAAGGACGGCAGGGAAGAGGGGAGTGAAGCAGAGAACAGAGGGGCCGCCGTTTCAGCGTAATTGACTGGCGCGCACACGTGTAACAGACGGAGCTCACACCGAGGAAGCGACCGTTGCCAGCCGAATTGACGTCGCTCAAGTCTACATGGAAGAAAATAAAGCACGGATGGAGTCTGGTGGATGTGACGATGAAAGATGTGACCGATGGGAGGCAAGATCGCTACAAACACAGCTTTTAGTCAGCGCCGTTGCTAGTTGTTTTGCCGGCGTAGGCGAGAATTGTAAAATGACGCCCTCTCTTTTTACTACCATTGGTCTCCCATACATCACCGCCCCCCTCCACCACCGCCAACGTCCAACGGCATATCAATGCAAATCTCCTGTTACACTTTTAGTCATTAAACTGAGGTGACCAGGCGTCCTTATTTTCTGGGGACAGTTCTCAATTTTCGTGCTTTGTCCTCAACTCCTTTAAAACTGATTGAGGACAACTAACGTCCACAGTTTATTTTTTGATCTCAATTTTTGAAATTTCCCAAAATCACTGAAATAGGAAGAATGCGCTAAACATTTTAAACTAGAACCCACATGAATATAGGAGTGCAGACAAAGTTGACTTCAATTATTTAGGCCGAGCGGTTCTAGGCGCTACAGTCTGGAGCCGCTACGGTCGCAGGTTCGAATCCTGCCTCGGGCATGGATGTGTGTGATGTCATTAGGTTAGTTAGGTTTAAGTAGTTCTAAGGGACTGATGACCTCAGACGTTAAGTCCCATAGTGCTCAGAGCCATTTTTTCAATTATTTATTTTATTTAAGTGCAAGAAAACAGACTAATAAAAGCATAGAACTATTTTCTGGTGCGGATTAATTTTTCTTTGAATTTAGAAATTATGTTATACTGATGGGAGACATGCCGAAGCATCTAACGAGGTAACGTGGGAAAGCGTGGTGTTCTTTCGTTCCTATTTTAATGGAAATATTTTTAGAAAGGGGAATACAGCTAATGTTTTCAGCATCCACTTCCTTGCGATTAAATAAATAAATGTCCCCTTGTTTGCATTTTCTATTGAGAATTTTACAACTTTTAGTAGCCGCCCCGGTGGCCCAGTGGTCTAAGCTATAAGCTTCTGATTATTCGTCCGAGATAGGTCAGGGCTCGAATCCCGGTGAGGCATGAATGTTGTGTTTGTCTAAAAGAACAATAATAAATCTGAATATTGTATAGAATAATTCTGTATAAGACAATAGAAAAACATAATAGCAAGATTACCAAATAATGTAAGGAGCTAGTGCTATTGATGCAAATGATCAGGTTCAAACTGAGTACAGAGGTCCCAGGGGGCGTATTGATGTGACGGGGCCCACGAAATGTACGAATCACGCAAGAGGGGGCCGGGAGCGGCTATTGCCACCCAGGGCAGCCGAAAGTGATAACTTTTTAAAATTTCAATATGGCTTTCTTACATTTTAGAGCATTTTAAAGCTCTAATTGTTTGATGAAAAAAGGTATTCCATTAGGGCTCAGGGAGTACGCAACTAAGAATTCTTGCATTTTCTGATAATCTTATAACCCTGGTAATAGTTAAATTAAAACGGTAATGTAGATTGTAATATAATGACTGAATCATCAAAAAGAAGTGGTTTCTATGATGTTATCACACCTGATGAATTTTATTGCAGGCTCGCTAATCAATCAACAGCTTCGTCAAATTTTTGAATGACACGGCAAACTCACTTATAGACTGCCAGAAAAATAATTAGTACACCTGGAAAGACGACGTCGATTTTGATCCGATGACGGTGTATGGTACCTGCGGGGTAGATGATATACTGCTAACGGTTTCAGCGTCGTCTGCCAACAGATAGCGTAGTGGCATAGCTACCAGAGTGGTATCTGTGTCTACCCTGTAACAGGGAATGCTAACAGCCAGAAGCCTTAGCGTGTTTGCCGCGGGGTAACCACGCGGTCTCTGGGCGTCTTGCCACGGTTCGCGCGGCTTCCTTCGTAGGAGGTTCGAGTCCTCCCTCGGGCATGGGTGCCTGTGTTGTCATGAGTTCAAAATGGTTCAAATGGCTCTGAGCACTATGGGACTTAACGTCTGAGGTCATCAGTCCCCTAGAACTTAGAAATACTTAAACCTAACTAAACTAAGGACATCACACACATCCATGCCCGAGGCAGGATTCGAACCAGCGACCGTAGCGAGTCCTTAGTGTAACTCAGATTCAGTAGTGTGTAAGCATAGGGGCCGATGTCCTCGGCAGTTTTGTCCCATAAGAACTTACCACAAATTTCCAAAATTTCCTTAGCCTGTTGCAAATGTGTGAAGCAACCAGGCAACCGTGTTACTGAGGTGCACTGGGGGTTCCTACAGCCAATTGAGCGAGCTTGAAAGGGGTGAAACTGTGGCCTTCTTAGTGGCGGAATGGGCCTGCCGAAGAATTGCCACAGAAGCCGGAAGTGCTGCGTCAGTTGTGCAACGATACTGGTATCAGTGGTCACGTGAACAATCTCATACCCGCAGACGAGGTTCTGGACGTTCACGCAGCACAGGCGCCCGCCAGGATCGTCGTATTGGAAGGGCAGCAGAGACAGATCACACAGCTACTACACCACAGATAACAGGGCTTGTGAACCCAGACCTGTCAACACGAACTGTTGCGCACGAGTTATTAGTAGGGGGCGACGGGCACGCACCCTCTAACTCTTCTTCCACTCATGTCAGAGCATCGACGTCCACGGCTCGACTCATGCCGTCAGACGATCGCCTGGAAGATGGAATGACGCGCTGAGGCCTTCATCGATGAAAGCAGATTTTTCCTGCACGCAAGTTATGGTCATTTGCGCGTTCGACGTAGACCTAGTGAGCGCTATCTCGTAGAGTGCATTCGTCCAAACATACTGGCCCCATCCCAGGCCTTAAGGTCGGGGGTGCGATAAGCTACAACTCTCGTTCAACTTTGGTGTTTCCGGAGAGGTCGCTAATCATCGCTCGGTACGTGCAGAATGTTGTTCGATCTGTTCTTGCAACAAGAAGGTGGTGTGTTGTTTCAACGGGATAATGATCGCCCATACACAAGACTTCCGGACTTCTCTCCAATCGAGCATGTGTGGGATTTGATGGGAAGAGAAGCGACTCGTGTGACTCGTCAACCAACAACTCTTCCAGAACTACGTGAACAGATCAAGCAGGCGTGGCATAACGTATCCCAGGACGGCATTCGTCATTTGTACATCGAATCTGGGCGCTTCAGTCTGGAACCGCGCGACCACTACTGTCGCAGGTTCGAATCCTGCCTCGGGCATAGATGCGTGTGATGTCCTTAGATTAGTTAGGTTTAAGTAGTTCTAAGGTCTGGGGGGCTGCTGACCTCAGATGTTAAGTCCCATGGTGCTCAGAGCCATTTGTACATTGAATGACTGCCAGAATCAGCGCCTGCATTGCTGCCCATGGAGGATTCACCGCGCCTGCCGCTGTGGCCGAGAGGTTTTAGGCTCTTCAGTCCGGAACCGCGCTGCTGTTGGGGTCGCAGGTTCGAATTCTGGCTCAGGCATGGATGTTTGCGATGTCCTTAGGTTAGTTAGGTTTAAGTAGTTCTAAGTCTAGGGGACTGATGACCTCAGATGTTAAGTCCCATAGTGTTTAGAGCCATTTGAATAAAAACAAATGTTCAAATGTGTGTGAAATCTTATGGGACTTACTTGCTAAGGTCATCAGTCCCTAAGCTTACACACTACTGAACCTAAATTATCCCAAGGACAAACACAGACACCCATGCCCGAGGGAGGACTCTAACCTCCGCCGGGACCAGCCGCACAGTCCATGACTGCAGCGCCTGAGACCGCTCGGCTAATCCCGCGCGGCCCATTTGAATCATTTTTTGAGGATTCACCAGGCATTAATACGGGTGTTTCAGCAAACACCGATATGTGGTACCTCAGAACCGCTTGTGGTATTGGTCTGTAATGTAATCATTTCATGTATTGCATAGTCACTGTTGCAACAATAAATCTTGAGTGAATTGGAAACCTCTAAAAGAGTGTAGTAATTTTTACCGGCAGTATAACTTTATCATGAAACACAACACCAGTGTTATTAGTAATACCTGCTCCAATGTTCAAGAGTACGAATGCTTCTAAGATTTCTTGTCCGAACGGCCCACGAAACCCACCCTCTATTCACTTTAAAGCAGAAAATTTCCTTTCACACGTTAGTTGTGTAAACGCAACAGTTAGCAAAGTGCAATGTGCAACATAGAGATTTCAGTGTGTGTGTGTGTGTGTGTGTGTGTGTGTGTGTTTGTTTGTGTCAGCGTGTTTTGACTTTACCGGCACTCAAAGGAGAGGTTATTAGCAGCCTGACACATTTTAAAAGGAACGAATGTGGACGTAAAGTCGCTAAATTTGTTGCTGACAGTGAGCACCTCACTCCTACATCACTCGCATTCACTCACACAATCACAATATATCACTTGCCTTAAGACAATGGGGGAAATGCGAAAGGTGCTATACCAGCGATTAGAACACAAGTAAACCGACAGAAGAGATTGCAGTATGCATTAATATGTAAATTATACTCAAACAACAGCTTACAAGCACAAGGTACACTACTTTTACAAGTATTTTCTGTCGATAAACAAATCATGACAGTCTCTTCTTATTAATTGTTTGCGTATGAGTCAAATTTTAAGAAAACGACAGCTAATTTTGTTTGAGATAAGACAATGGAGTTTTTTTCCTCGTACTGCGTGTCTCAGACACTCAGACACACAGACAGATACCAACACATTTTTATGGATGGATATGATAAATGCACATATCTTTTACTTCTGTTAGATATGTTGAAAAATAAATACGAAACCTAGCTTGTGAATACGTGATCCATAATTCACAGGAAATATTAGTAGAACTAAATTCATCAATAGAACCATCCTATACAACTGACTCTTGACAAATGATCTGCAGAGACAGACTGAGGGAGGTATGCTATTAAGTCAGAACATGATCACGAGCCAGCGCACATGCCCCACTCCAGAGATGAATCAAGGTCATGTTTGTTTACGTTTCGTACACAGTAGCGGCTGCTGTAGTTTTGAGGTTGGTAGAGGCAATGTGTTTGCATCGGTCAAAGTAAGTAAGTACTTATTAATTAACTAATGTAAGAATGTAGAGCATGGTTCAGAAAAATGACATCGGATAAAATTTGACGAAACATCTGTCGTGGCTCGCACAAACGGCTTCTGGGATTTTATAATTAAAAAAGCCATTTAAATAAAAATCACTAATAACACCCTAAATAGAGACGGTGGCCTGCAGCCTGCGGCGTGGGATCCAGCGACCACTCGGCTTAAGCGGGTGCATCGCACGCCGAGCCAACATATGCCCGCATATGGAGATGCCGCAGAGTTCTCCAGTTGCACGGTTCAAGAAAATCGAAGCAACATTAAAGAAAAGTGAGGAGGAAATTGGTGTGTAGTTGAAGAAAATGAAAGAGCGATCTCAAAAAAGCGAGGAAAAGGGAGACACACAATTTGAAAAAATATATATAGGAAGGAATTTAAAAATCTAAATGGTAATGTAGATTAACAAGCAGGGGCTGTAAACAAGAAACTCAGTGATCAACTAAAGAAGCGCAAGGAACATATAAAGTTATTAGACAAACTGACTGAAGGTCAGATTATGGAAGCAAAAAAACAGCTCACGAAGAAGGCAGACCCACAGGCACAGTCCTATAATACGAAAGAAGACATATTAAGAGATCCGCAGATGGTTGAAGACAGGGCACTGATACCTACGTTCAGAACTTTGATTCATAGAAGAATATGTTAGGCAAAATAATTGAACGAGTCAAAGTAATAACCATCGTCGTCGAGCGATTGTTTACACGACCATATCAGATAGGACAGCCTCAGTAAGATTATGTGAAAATGGAGATATTAGGGATTTGGTACAGTTGAAAGACATCCAGATTAACATTAAGTGAAAGAATAGAGAAACGTTGGATGTGCTTATCAAAGAGAACGAGAGCAGTAGAAACTCAAGCAGTAAAGAAAGGGAAAACGTGAGGAACCAAAGGGAGGCAGAAAAAATCGAGAGGGAGGATAACTAAGAAAGCTTACAGACAGATTATGTCGCATCAACGGAGTGCCGACACCACTGGTAATCACCATTGTAACCAGTGAAATCTTTTCGTGCGATCTAGATGAAGAAGAAATCAGGGAACAGTTTGTATCTGTGCAAAAATTTTCACTGTTTCTGGATGCATGAAACCGCTTACATCCAATGGATTGAGCAGTTCCGACAGCCTTTACCTAGATTATGGCCACATGTTTTGAAGATTAACTTTGTATCCAAGCACTTTAAAGATAAGGTAGCAGTGAGAATGACAGTGATTGCAAGACAGTTAAGACGTTCCAAGAATTCAAACAAGCTTTCCTTCATAATTCCCAACCCAAGGCAAAACAAGACCAAGTTAAACTGGGGATACTGATGATGGAACATTGTGCAGATTCGAGGTGGCAGGGCCCCATACTATATTTCAAGGAGACGGTCGATAGAAACCAATATTATTTTGAGCTGGCAGAACTAATACGAATTTGTTTGACCGAACTTCCATGTCAATTACAGAGAGACGTTATAATCGCTAGTAGGAACATGCATGATGTACGTGGATTTCAATACTTACAGCAAGTGTTAGGTTACAGTCGAGGTACAGTCGTATTTTCCACCTGAAAATCAGTAAGCGAATAACCGAAAATGGAGAGTGAGACACCCAAAGTGAAGAAATGGAAACGGACCGGATAGGCGAAATGAACGACGACGATAGGAACCTCAATATCACCCCGAGGATAGGAGAAGTAACTGGAGACATGACGATCGGCAAGATAACTGGAGCCATAACGATTGTCAAGAAAGAAGAGTCGAAATTGTGGAAGTTCGTGAGCCTGACCCCAGACATAACCATAAGTATGAAGAATGGGGGAACGCACCTGGAAGCTGACTACCAGAAGAGGCTCCAGCATTACAGTTACTTACCACCAGCCTATCAGTAGCACCACATATAAATCACAACGAATTGAAGCTGTGGAAATCTACGAATTTGACAACAGTGCAGAGAACAGAGCATATCCGATCATACGAGGTGCATTCAAGTTCTAAGGCGTCCGATTTTTTTCTGATTAACTACTCACCCGAAATCGATGAAACTGGCTTTACTTCTCGACGTAATCGCCCTGCAGACGTACACATTTTTCACAACGCTGACGCCATGATTCCATGGCAGCGGCGAAGGCTTCTTTAGGAGTCTGTTTTGACCACTGGAAAATCGCTGAGGCAATAGCAGCACGGCTGGTGAATGTGCGGCCACGGAGAGTGTCTTTCATTGTTGGAAAAAGCCAAAAGTCACTAGGAGCCAGGTCAGGTGAGTAGGGAGCATGAGGAATCACTTCAAAGTTGTTATCACGAAGAAACTGTTGCGTAACGTTAGCTCGATGTGCGGGTGCGTTTGTCTTGGTGAAACAGCACACGCACAGCCCTTCCCGGACGTTTTTGTTGCAGTGCAGGAAGGAATTTGTTCTTCAAAACATTTTCGTAGGATGCACCTGTTACCGTAGTGCCCTTTGGAACGCAATGGGTAAGGATTACGCCCTCGCCGTCCCAAAACATGGACATCATCATTTTTTCAGCACTGGCGGTTACTCGAAATTTTTTTGATGGCGGTGAATCTGTGTGCTTCCATTGAGCTGACTGGCGCTTTATTTCTGGATTGAAACATGGCATCCACGTCTCATCCATTGTCACAACCGACGAAAAGAAAGTCCCATTCATGCTGTCATTGCGCGTCAACATTGCTTGGCAACATGCCACACGGGCAGCCATGTGGTCGCATTCGTGGCACCCACCTGGATGACACTTTTCGCATTTTTAGGTCGTCATGCAGGATTGTGTGCACAGAAACCACAGAAATGCCAACTCTGGAGGCGATCTGTTCAACAGTCATTCGGCGATCCCCCAAAACAATTCTCTCCACTTTCTTGATCATGTCGTCAGACCGGCTTGTGCGAGCCCGAGGTTGTTTTGGTTTGTTGTCATACGATGTTATGCCTTCATTAAACAGTCGCATCCACGAACGCACTTTCGACACATCCATAACTCCATCACCACATGTCTCCTTCAACTGTCGATGAATTTCAATTGGTTTCACACCACGCAAATTCAGAAAACGAATGATCGCACGCTGTTCAAGTAAGGAAAACGTCGCCATTTTAAGTATTTAAAACAGTTCTCATTCTCGCCGCTGGCGGTAAAATTCCATCTGCCGTACGGTGCTGCCATCTCTGGGACGTATTGACAATGAACGCAGCCTCATTTTAAAACAATGCGCATGTTTCTATCTCTTTCCAGTCCGGAGAAAAAGAATCTGAGGCCTTAGAACTTGAATGCACCTCGTAAGTGTGAACATGGGAGAAAACGTATTGCAGCGTAACTCGATTCAGGTATGCAATTGTCAGTGTTGGACAAGGAACTCTATGAGTTATGTGACAGGAAGAGGACGTGGCCGTTATCTGAGATACAGGGTATGAGATACAAGATGCAGTAAACGGAAAATGTGCAGAGGTTGTGGAGCATATGACAGCAGATTTTGAATGCCAGTCACGTGCATTTAGTGCAAATTTTTTGATTGTGAACATTTTGAAGGTGAAAGCCATACGAGGACTCGGTTTTCTGAAGCATTACCGTATCGTAGTACATTTCAAGGAAAGGCTTGCACTGGTGAATTTGAAGGCCCAGAAGAGTAAATTAAAATTCGTAGACGATGCAGAAACATCGGTAGAAGGAAGTTATTCGTTAGGCCTTGTTGTCACTGAAAAAGAAGAGAGAATGATGTTAGGGGGCGAAGAGGAAGAATTGGGAAAGGCAGAAGGTGAAGTTCTACATGTACATCTACATTTATACTCCGCAAGCCACCCAACGGTGTGTGGCGGAGGGCACTTTACGTGCCACTGTCATTACCTCCCTTTCCTGTTCCAGTCGCGTATGGTTCGGGGGTAGAACGACTGTCTGAAAGACTCCGTGCGCGCTCTAATCTCTCTAATTTTGCATTCGTGATCTCCTCGGGAGGTATAAGTAGGGGGAAGCAATATATTCGATACCTCATCCAGAAACGCACCCTCTCGAAACCTGGACAGCAAGCTACACCGCGACGCAGAGCGCCTCTCTTGCAGAGTCTGCCACTTGAGTTTATTAAACATCTCTGTAACGCTATCACGGTTACCAAATAACCCTGTGACGAAACGCGCCGCTCTTCTTTGGATCTTCTCTATCTCCTCCGTCAAACCGATCTGGTACGGATCCCACACTGATGAGCAATACTCAAGTATAGGTCGAACGAGTGTTCTGTAAGCCACCTCCTTTGTTGATGGACTACATTTTCTAAGCACTCTCCCAATGAATCTCAACCTGGTACCCGCCTTACCAACAATTAATTTTGTATGATCATTCCACTTCAAATCGTTCCGCACGCATACTCCCAGATATTTTACAGAAGTAACTGCTACCAGTGTTTGTTCCGCTATCATATAATAATACAATAAAGGATCCTTCTTTCTATGTATTCGCAATACATTACAATTGTCTATGTTAAGGGTCAGTTGCCACTCCCTGCACCAAGTGCCTATCCGCTGCAGATCTTCCTGCATTTCGCTACAATTTTCTAATGCTGCAACTTCTCTGTATACTACAGCATCATCCGCGAAAAGCCGCATGGAACTTCCGATACTATCTACTAGGTCATTTATATATATTGTGAAAAGCAATGGTCCCATAACACTCCCCTGTGGCACGCCAGAGGTTACTTTAACGTCTGTAGACGTCTCTCCATTGATAACAACATGCTGTGTTCTGTTTGCTAAAAACTCTTCAATCCAGCCACACAGCTGGTCTGATATTCCGTAGGCTCTTACTTTGTTTATCAGGCGACAGTGCGGAACTGTATCGAACGCCTTCCGGAAGTCAAGAAAAATAGCATCTACCTGGGAGCCTGTATCTAATATTTTCTGG
This sequence comes from Schistocerca serialis cubense, assembly GCF_023864345.2. Lineage (NCBI taxonomy): Eukaryota > Metazoa > Arthropoda > Insecta > Orthoptera > Acrididae > Schistocerca > Schistocerca serialis. The sequence continues at coordinate 236,879,706 of NC_064640.1, forward strand.
GTCTCATGAACAAATAAAGCGAGTTGGGTCTCACACGATCGCTGTTTCCTGAATCCATGTTGATTCCTACAGAGTAGATTCTGGGTTTCCAAAAACGACATGATACGCGAGCAAAAAACATGTTCTAAAATTCTACAACAGATCGACGTCAGAGATATAGGTCTATAGTTTTGCGCATCTGCTCGACGACCCTTCTTGAAGACTGGGACTATCTGTGCTCTTTTCCAATCATTTGGAACCCTCCGTTCCTCTAGAGACTTGCGGTGCACGGCTGTTAGAAGGGGGGCAAGTTCTTTCGCGTACTCTGTGTAGAATCGAATTGGTACCCCGTCAGGTCCAGTGGACTTTCCTCTATTGAGTGATTCCAGTTGCTTTTCTATTCCTTGGACACTTATTTCGATGTCAGCCATTTTTTCGTTTGTGCGAGGATTTAGAGAAGGAACTGCAGTGCGGTCTTCCTCTGTGAAACAGCTTTGGAAAAAGGTGTTTAGTATTTCAGCTTTACGCGTGTCATCCTCTCTTTCAATGCCATCATCATCCCGTAGTGTCTGGATATGCTGTTTCGAGCCACTTACTGATTTAACGTAAGACCAGAACTTCCTAGGATTTTCTGTCAAGTCGGTACATAGAATTTTACTTTCGAATTCACTGAACGCTTCACGCATAGCCCTCCTTACGCTAACTTTGACATCGTTTAGCTTCTGTTTGTCTGAGAGGTTTTGGCTGCGTTTAAACTTGGAGTGGAGCTCTCTTTGCTTTCGCAGTAGTTTCCTAACTTTGTTGTTGTACCACGGAGGGTTTTTCCCATCCCTCACAGTTTTACTCGGCACGTACCTGTCTAAAACGCATTGTATGATTGCCTTGAACTTTTTCCATAAACACTCAACATTGTCAGTGTCGGAACAGAAATTTTCGTTTTGATCTGTTAGGTAGTCTGAAATCTGCCTTCTATTACTCTTGCTAAACAGATAAACCTTCCTCCCTTTTTTTATATTCCTATTAACTTCCATATTCAGGGATGCTGCAACGGCCTTATGATCACTGATTCCCTGTTCTGTACATACAGAGTCGAAAAGTTCGGGTCTGTTTGTTATCAGTAGGTCCAAGATGTTATCTCCACGAGTCGGTTCTCTGTTTAATTGCTCGAGGTAATTTTCGGATAGTGCACTCAGTATAATGTCACTCGATGCTCTGTCCCTACCACCCGTCCTAAACATCTGAGTGTCCCAGTCTATATCTGGTAAATTGAAATCTCCACCTAAGACTATAACATGCTGAGAAAATTTATGTGAAATGTATTCCAAATTTTCTCTCAGTTGTTCTGCCACTAATGCTGCTGAGTCGGGAGGTCGGTAAAAGGAGCCAATTATTAACCTAGTTCGGTTGTTGAGTGTAACCTCCACCCATAATAATTCACAGGAACTATCCACTTCTACTTCACTGCAGGATACACTACTACTAACAGCGACGAACACTCCACCACCGGTTGCATGCAATCTATCCTTTCTAAACACCGTCTGTACCTTTGTAAAAATTTCGGCAGAATTTATCTGTGGCTTAAGCCAGCTTTCTGTACCTATAACGATTTCAGCTTCGGTGCTTTCTATCAGCGCTTGAAGTTCTGGTACTTTACCAACGCAGCTTCGACAGTTGACAATTACAATACCGATTGCTGCTTGGTCCCCGCATGTCCTGACTTTGCCCCGCACCCGTTGAGGCTGTTGCCCTTTCTGTACTTGCCCAAGGCCATCTAACCTAAAAAACCGCCCATCCCACGCCACACAACCCCTGCTACCCGTGTAGCCGCTTGTTGCGTGTAGTGGACTCCTGACATATCCAGCGGAATCCGAAACCCCACCACCCTATGGCGCAAGTCGAGGAATCTGCCGCCCACACGGTCGCAGAACCGTCTCAGCCTCTGATTCAGACCCTCCACTCGGCTCTGTACCAAAGGTCCGCAGTCAGTCCTGTCGACGATGCTGCAGATGGTGAGCTCTGCTTTCATCCCGCTAGCGAGACTGGCAGTCTTCACCAAATCAGATAGCCGCTGGAAGCCAGAGAGGATTTCCTCCGATCCATAGCGACACACATCATTGGTGCCGACATGAGCGACCACCTGCAGATGGGTGCACCCTGTACCCTTCATGGCATTCGGAAGGGCCCTTTCCACATCTGGAATGACTCCCCCCGGTATGCACACGGAGTGCACATTGGTTTTCTTCCCCTCTCTTGCTGCCATTTCAATAAGGGGCCCCATTACGCGCCTGACGTTGGAGCTCCCAACTACCAGTAAGCCCACCCTCTGCGACTGCCCGGATCTTGCAGACTGAGGGGCAACCTCTGGAACAGGACAAGCAGCCATGTCAGGCCGAAGATCAGTATCAGCCTGAGACAGAGCCTGAAACCGGTTCGTCAGACAAACTGGAGAGGCTTTCCGTTCAGCCCTCCGGAATGTCTTTCGCCCCCTGCCACACCTTGAGACGACCTCCCACTCTACCACAGGTGAGGGATCAGCCTCAATGCGGGCAGTATCCCGGGCAACCACAGTCGTAGTCCGATCGGGGGATGCGTGGGACGAGCTGGCCATCCCCGACAAACCCCCATCCGGACCCCCACAGTGATGCCCATTGGCAACAGCCTCAAGCTGTGTGACCGAAGCCAACACTGCCTGAAGCTGGGAGCGAAGGGATGCCAACTCAGCCTGCATCCGAACACAGCAGTTGCAGTCCCTATCCATGCGATTGTGTTAACCAAGAGATTGTGAGGAGATTCGAACAGGTGATTTGATGGAAGATGTGACTCCAGCTTGGGTCTTAGAAAGTAGTGAAGTAGATGATTTAGAAGATGACGAAGAATGTGAAGATGCGTAGAACAGCGGATCAATAGAAGAAGAGTCAGAGTATATAGGATTCAACGTAATTAAAGAAAATTATCCAGTTTTTAACTTGAGAGGATTTGCTGGCAGTTTGTTACCTGCGTAATACCGAGTCGTGAATTTTCATCATGCTGTGCTGTGCTGATAACTGGAAGGTTAATTGTTTTTGAATGTCAACGTCGGTAGATGCTGATTCTTCATGAATCTACCAACGCTTCTGATAAGTGCTGCATTCTCCTGAGTGTTTCGGGTACTCTAAAGCACCACGACTTTTTATTTTTATCTTTCATCTTGACATTTATTCAGCTATTAAGGAGTTAAGCGCACCAGAAGATGAAGTGGACATGAGCGAGCATGTGGACGTTGTAGGCGCTGGAAAATGCTCCAATGTGCTACTGCTAGGAACGGAGACGAAACGGAAGAACGGCTAAGATGTAGCATATAGTGAGTGCAAAGATGATCCGTGGGGTAACCAGTTCGATGGAAATAATTACACAGTATCTTCAGGAAGATGAAGAAACTAGTGAGGTCACTCTAAACGAAAATTGTGTAGTGGGATGTGAGATAGATTGGATAACGAAGATTAAAAGGAATTGTAGACGACCCATCTGTTGGACGTAAACGCCTCTCGTAAATTGTAAAATCAGCTCTAGAGAGGATAAGCACAAGAGCAGATAAAAGGAAGGAAAATCAGAGAGAACTGACACGAGAGATGAAACTTACTGTGGGTTATTACGATCACAGAAACAATCAGAGAAGAGCAGATTCTACGCAGAAAATTCTTTTGTGTATTTTGTGGACCTTACCGTGTGTGGAAAATTATTCACCACAACATCATCGAATTAGGAACTCTGCGAAGCTGCAAATTAATTGGAAATCGCCACATTTCACATGCCAAGTTGCTTAGGGAATGAAAACTTTTGAAGAAATGAGCAGAGACATGACATCCTGTCTAAGGTCTGATGTAAGAAGATTTAGTAATAATATGAAGTAACACCTTGAAAAAATAAGAGTCCTGAGGTCTTAAAAGAGAGATTTTTCATGGAACAAGTTCATCAGGAGAAGTCAGGAAGATGGTGTAGGAGATACTGAGAACAGAAGCATTAAACGGATCATTGCCCGTAATTGCCCGTTGATGAAGACGTTGATATTGGTTGAGGTTTTTTGTATGTTCACCACATGCGAAAGAGCGCTAACCAAGAAGCTTGATAATTTGAGTTTATGTGAGTGATGTTAGGTAGTATGAGATGATGAGTGTTTGAGGACAGCAGACGTGAAGAAACACAGTGCTGTGAGGATTTTGGAAATGTGAATGAATGCTACACTACGAAGGTACAGTTGGTGAGTAACACAATGCGTCGAATTACATGAATATTTGTTAGTTTGATTAGAGTATTATGTGATAATTTTTGTGAATCTCCATATACTGTTGACAGGACACAAAGCTGAACTTTTGGAGGAAAGCCATGATGAAATCAAAAGAATAAGAGATTATGAAAGAGTGAACTAACCATGACCCGGGTTGGAGGAAGGAGTAAGTCAGTTTCCAACTATAGGAGAGAGACAGACCACGAATCATGCAAAATGTGAAATTTGGTAACCATTTGGGTTAAGAGATTATTAGGTAAGGAACCACCGAAGCAAATAACATATAAAGCAAGACAATTTTTTTTCATTTTCTAGTATGGCTGAAGAACCATATTATACTTGTGTTTATGTTTCAAATAGCGATAGCCACAATTTAGTGAACCCACAGTATAACAGATAAAACTAATTCATAAGGTGAAATGTGATGGATATTTGGAAGACCTAGCTTATTAGATGAAATGTAGTGAATGAAGTGAACAGAATATAGGTAATACGGTCAGATAGTAAACACATGTAGTGTGGCTACAGTAGATTTTGGCAAGCACGTAAGTAATTGTGAGTCATCTGCTAGGTATCGGTAGACCTCTCCTGGTTATTCATTACTACAAATGGTTCAAATGGCTCTGAGCACTATGGGACTTAACTACTGTGGTCATCAGTCCCCTAGAACTTAGAACTACTTAAACCTAACTAACCTAAGGACATCACACACATCCATGCCCGAGGCAGGATTCGAACCTGCGACCGTAGCAGTCGCGCGGTTCCGGACTGCGCGCCTAGAACCGCTAGACCACCGCGGCCGGCTTCATTACTACATGTGAACAATAAATAACAGCATGAAAACAATTATATACCAAAACCTTACCTGAGCTCCCACTCTAAATATGAATTGAGAAAACTGTCATTATGTAAATAAAAGAATGAGTTTGAAAATTTTGAGTAAGAGAATTGTGATTACAACTAAACTGTCAGGATGTAAATTAAATGTATGAAGATAAATAATAAGAACTGAAATTCTTTTAAAGATGAATAATAAAAATTTCGAAAAGAACTGAGAAGCTTCATTTGTAATGATATTATATTAGAAATGAATTTGAAGTGTTTTATTATTGAACGAAATGTAATAGGAGCTGAATATGTTTGTATGTTATTAGGACTGTAATAGTAATATATGTATTGTTAACGTTTGTGGTCACACCAGTCAAACTTTGGAAGAAAGCTTGAGAGAGATACAGATGGTGGATTGGTCGAGATAGCAGGAGTGAGTAGCTGTGGCGTCTTGGCCCCCACAGTTGGTCTGCCACTCTACCAATTGCACAAGAAACTAGTGCAGCAGGTTGCCAGCTGAGGTATGTGCCATGGCATGGTCACTGCCCGGCAATTCAGATAAGCTTCTGTGAGAACAATACGCTTGCTGACTACCTGCCTGCAGCTGAATGAGCCCATCGCTCAAGCTGCAGCCCTGGGGGATTCTTAGGAACTCATCACCGTCTCGTCGCAAGCAAACGCACAGCTGGACGTTCTGAGACTTGACTACTACAAGATGCGCATGCTCCAGCGTCCCCGTTTACATCTGTAAAGTAATTATGTCATGTGAGGACTGCACGTAGCTACTACCAAAGAAACACTACATGTTGCCCGTGGGGTAAATGTACCGTGTTTTTATACATAATGAACAGTAAGACAATCACAACCCTACTCACGATTCCCATGGCGATGTGCGTGAAGGACTTATACTTTTATTTTTAATGTGTACCTTGTGGCTTGAATGGAACGTTGTGTCAAGTGAGAGGAGGTCGCTAACTGCGCCTCAAGTGAACACTAATCACGAATCACAATGTTGGGCGGGTAACAGGACACTAACTACACAATTTGTGACACTATAAAGGAAGGAAGAGACAGTATTACAACTTTGTTACTACACCTGTACCCAAAAACAAATATGAACAGCTGTGACCATATAGGGGACTTGAACTTTATGTAAGATAGATTATAGTCACCAATACTGCGAAGACTTGAAGTTGTGACTTCATATATGTGTGCAGAAGAGACAGTAGGAAGAAACTTTCCTTTGAGCACAGTTTTGCATTTCAGACAGTTCGTCTTCTCATACTACTGTCAGTATGCCACAACAAACTGTACTCGTTATCATGAACCTTGAACACAGAAGCTATTTCTATACCACTCTTACCAACCCGTGACTATGCCACTTCCATGTGACTAATTAGTTTTTTGCCTCAAACTGGCATCAATATTTTGTGTTTTTCTAGTGCGCTGCTTGCCTGCCTTCGTGCCTACCAAATCATACGTTGGCTATGAAGGTCGCCGCATGGCCAGGGCCCTTCAACCAGCTCGGAATTTTGACGATCTAACGCGCCATCTAGACAAAATTTGGCACTGCATACCTCAGGTGGACATCGAATACCTCTGTCACTCATTGCCAAGTCGAATACTGCTTGCATAAGGGCCAGAGGTGGACTAACGCGTTATTGACTTGCTCAGTTTGTAAAGTTATTCCTCTTGAATAAATCATCCAATTTTTCTGATTTTGTAATTATTTGCTTTCCTGTACATGTAAGTCATATCTACTGACTTTCAGTCTAATCGGATAACTCCTTTGTGGTGCGTCTTTTTCTTTGTCTTGGACTGTAAGTCACACTGCGCCTCCCTTCTCGCTCCCGTCCCCGTCGTGAATCTATTTTCTCCAGCGTCATATTAAATCTTGATGGCGGTACCTCTCCACAGCTTAGTACATCATTATGTCTGTTGCCTCTCAGTCTATTACTACGGCATACTCCTAAATTGTGGTTACTACTCACCAACGAGTCTAGTTGATCGACTGACTGCACAATAGCACCGACGTCAGATTTTTTTATTCCAGTTTACTTCTCCTGAAATGGTATAGGTAACTCAATCATTCTTGTCGGGATTAGTTTCGACTTCTTAAGCAGTGCGTCCAAATACAAATTCCTCTGTAAATAGGCTTGGGAAACTCTTTGTACATTTTACACCTGATAGAGTCAGTGGAACGCACGCTACACGGCGTCTGGCTCGGAGCTGTCCTTGAAGTAACCGATTTGTAACAGTTCGCTTTGTCACTGTGGTGCCAAGTGTTGCTAAAATTGCTGCTGAAGACGCAGTGCGAAGCGCCATTGCCATACGTCGAGCACGATGGTCTTCCCTCTCGGTAGTGCCATGTGGCCGTCCAGAGCCCAGTCTTCTTGTGATCATACATTCTCGTGACAACCGCTGCCAGTAATCATGTATAGTGGCTCCATTCCTGCCAAGATTTTCTGCAATATTGCGGAAGGTACATCCAGCTTCTCGTAGCTCTATTAGACGACCTCGATCAAATTCAGTGAGGTGCTGATAATCGTGTCTTTAAAGGCAGTCTTGACTAACATCAACTCACTGCTTCCGACCGCAAAAGTAACTAACGCTCACGACCGTCACAGCGTGTATTTGAAGAAAACCTGATTTGCATCTTCACAGTGGCCACTCTTATGCGACTGGCGCGAAATTTGAATAAACTTCATCTTTCAGGTATAGAAACACGCCTACCAACTTTAGTTTATGGCGTAGGGCTCCTTCTTGGTGTTGCGATTACTTGCCTGTCTCATCACGCAATTCTGAGCGCTGCTCGACCAAGATCGATTCATAACACCTTTTCTGAATTGAACGTATGTATTGCATTGCAATCCAGTTCACATTCCCCAGGATAATACGTTACCTCCCGGTCTACTAATTATCTTCTTCTTATCATCGCACTATTCCGGAAATATTCCTTCAAATTTTTGTTTGAATGCCAGTGGGTGATGCTACCCCTAGCAGAGGAAATGTGAAACTTGCATACACGCAAGTATTTATCGTCAGGCATAACATAACACTTGTTTTTATCTTTCGATTTCTCCATCTCGTCCCACCTTTCAAGTCTCTGCTTTATGTCTATTTCCATCTGAATAGTAGTCGGGATACTGCATCTAATTCTGCCTCGAGCCTCTTTTCAACTTTTTCGCGAACGTCTTGCAGTTCTGAGTTACATCGTTACATGATTCTTTTTAAATTCGTCTCCTCTAGAACTCGAATCAGCATGAATGTTTTTATGTTGCTGTTCCGTTACTTATGAACTAGTTCACAAATCTTATTAGTTTCTTTTAGATCATTTGTTACTTGTACAACATTAGATTCTAAGAACGTCATCCTAGGTTCCTGAGCTTCAGGCAACTCCTTACTCTTCAATGCTGCCTCTGATAGGGCCTCTATTACTAGCTTTTGCCTCTCTTCATAATTATTAATTAAGGCTCAGGTTTCTAAGCGTATTTCATCTTTTATTTTGTCAATTTTAGTGTTTGTTAATTTAAGGGGATAGACCAGGGTTGTAATTTTTTATCCATATTTTTTATTGGCTTAAAATGTTCCATAGAGGGTCTATTTTTAAGACTCATTCATACAAAGTATGCCATAAATGTTAAAAAATGTTAAAACCACAATTTACTACATAAGGATCTGGCGCATCCGAGCGCTCGAATGAAACCGAAATAACACTGTAATAGTTACCGACTGAACAGGAGTCGTATTAGCTTCGGATAGTATCACAGAGGGCATCAGCATCAATTAAAATACTTTTCTCAACAAGATTTTTCTTCGTAACATCATTTTCGTTTACGTAAACGTTCTGAAAGTGCATGCTTTTGTCGCTTCTGCTGAACTTGCCGTTTCGCTTGTTATTTACACGAAGTAAAACGTGAGTGCCTGAAAATGAGAAACAAACCTATTTATACGGATAGAAAAGGTTCAAAAAGTAATCCCAGCCGTACAAAAAGCGCTTCAATTGATAAGCGGAAGTCAGTTAATTGATATAATTTCGCCAAAATGGGAGTGTTTCAACGCCGGCGGAAAAAAGCCAACTGTATGGCGATGGTATTTCCGATTAATGATTTGTTCAATTTCAATACTAAAAAACACAAGTAGAAACTTCATACGCTAGTTTCTTTCAAAACAGCATTTTTCAGATTGGCTCGAGCCCATGAAATATACATGCAATTACATTATATCTTTTTATAATTTGTGAGTCGGTCTTCTGATATGATTTAATATCGACTTTTGTGCACGCTTTTTGTCGAAAAAATTGACTTTTATTTTAAAGTGCAGCCATTTTGCTCAAAATCATATTGTTTAATATTCGCACGTACTTCGTTAGACATTATCGTCAGGTTCAAAACAGTTTTGGAAATTTTGTTATGCGTTGAAAATTGCTGCGTTCAGATCACCCACTCCACGAAGGGCTTTCGTTGATGTGTAGTGTCCTCTTTACATAATACAGTCTTAGAGTTGTACAATAAAGGTCTAAGGTCAGTTTTATAATTTGTTTGTTATTTTATTGACAAAAAATGATGAATATCGTTTCCAAAATCGAGCATCACTCTGGTCTACCACCCCTTTTTCCTTATTTGTTCTTTAAATGTTTGTTTATACTCCTTAATCGCATCTACAATTTTTTTATAGACTACTGATTTAACGTTGCTTGAATGTCCCCTGTTTAATCTTCACTGTCTATTTTGTGAGTCAACTCCCTATGAACCCTCATTACATCATCCCTCAGTACATCATCCCTCATTACATCATCTTTATTATCAGTAACATTAACTTCAGTACTTTCACTGGAGAATTCGACATTACTGTCGACAGATATAGTATCTGCCGACTCAGTGTTGTGAGTTGCGTTCGATTCATTCCTATCAAACCCATGGTCTTCAGAGAGTACTCGAGCAATGTGTACTTCAGGAGTGACTTCCGTTGCCTCTGACCTGTTTTGCACATCCAAAGCATTTTGTGTTGACGAACTAACGTAATGTAACATACGTTTGTGGTATGTATGTTATTTTTTGTTTCGTTGGTATCTCGCTACATATGTAGGCAATATATCCAGCAAATTTAACGCTTTGCTAAAGAAGACCATAGTTCGATTTGCATACCCCACTGCACACAACCTCAAGACACAAATTAACACCGGAAATACGAAACTACCAGTGCATTCATACCCTGGCGTGTACAAAATTAATTGTAATGACTGCGAAAAATTCTATATAGGCCAAACATGCAGAAAATTCCAAATTAGATACCGATAACATGCCAGAAAAAGAGACACAAACCCATCTACATTATTTAACCATGTAAAAACTGAAAATCACATCATAGACCAGATTGCAAATTCGATGCAAATTCTCCACATAACACCAAAAGGCCCAATACTGAATTTTTTTGAAGAGATAGAAATCTATATACACACCCACAAACATCCAGAAAAAATTATAAACGAACAAACCGATTTAAAACATAAAAACTATTTTGATAATTTTATTGAAGTTATTGACCACGGATAATTTCATAAAACACCAACATACAGCTGCAAAGATTTTACTGTCACGCAACTTCACAGATTTATAAAAACAAATCTGGAACCATGTAACATCGCTGACATAACTCGAAGCTGTCAAACTTACAAAATGTTAACAAGATCTTAACGATACTGGCCAACAAAGAAAAATTCCACTGCTCAGACATGACTTAGCGAGTCATTTATAATTTCGCCTGTGCTTTGCTTAAAAACGCACCAAGTAAGATATCTGATAGCAAGAGCGTCAACGACGTAATATGGAAATTCATCTTACGCCAAATGCACAAAATAATTACTTATGAGGAAAACTCACAGATATATGACCTAATACCGTACTATATGTTGCAGAGTCCTTGAAAATGGCCTTTGATCTGAAATAGGCCGATAGCCAATGAAAATAAAGTCACAATAATAACAACTGCTACACAAAGCAGCGTTTTGGCTTAATGTACGCATAATATCCTTGCAAGACGCATATAACACTGCAAGCCCAGAAGAATTTAAAATGATTTCTTACAGTTCAAATTAAAAAAAAAAATTAGTTCCTGGCCGCTGTATGTACACGTCTGCACAACTGTTGTGGTGTGTTCTGCTGTGCGTTGGACTGTGCTACCATAGATTTGCACGACGCTATTCAGCTGCGCCTACAGCGATAAGAGTTGACAACCTTACCGTGTTTTACGACACAAGGCTATGCCTGAAGGCTGCGTATGCGGCTGGTAAGGTCGACGTTCTCCAGCTGCCACGTGAATGGTTCAAATGGCTCTGAGCACTATGGGACTTAACTGCTGAGGTCATCAGTCCCCTAGAACTTAGAACTACTTAAACCTAACTAACCTAAGGACATCACACACATCCATGCCCGAGGCAGGATTCGACCCTGCACCGTAGCGGTCGAGCGGTTCCAGACTGTAGTGCCTAGAAGCGCTCGGCTTCCTCGGCCGGTGCCACGTGAATGGCCACCCGCCACATTGCATCGTTGTCGCCCGCCGAAACTACCCGAATACGATAAACTGTTTCTGTTTATTACTGTGTTCACGAAAGTGACGCCTGTCTCAATCGCATAGTTTACAACGTCTAGTTTAGTAACTAGGGGTAGAGAGCTGACATCATCATTTACATGTCACTTTGAAGAACCTGCCTTAAGGAACTTGCGAACGCAAATTGTTTTTATTTTCTTAGAAACAAGCAGTTCAGTCTCTACATCTACATCTGAATCTACATGGATACTCTGCAAATCACATTTAAGTGATCTTGTATAGCGCGCGAAAAGAATGAACACCTATATCTTTCCGTACGAGCTCCGATTTACCTTATTTTATCGTGGTGATCGTTCCTCCCTATGTAGGTCGGTGTCAACAAAATATTTTCGAATTCGGAGGAGAAAGTTGGTGACTAGAATTTCGTGAGAAGATTTCGTCGCAACGAAAAATGCCTTTCTGTTAATGATTTCCAGCCCAAATCCTGTATCATTTCTGTGACACTCTCTCCCATATTTCGCGATAATACAAAACGTGCTGCCTTTCTTTGAACTTTTTCGATGTACTCCGTCAGTCCTACCTGGTAAGGATCCCACACCGCGCAGCAGTATTCTAAAAGAGGACGGACAAGCGTAGTGTAGGCAGTCTCCTTAGTAGGTCTGTTACATTTCTAAGTGTCCTGCCAATAAAACGCAGCTTTGGTTAGCCTTCCCCACAACATTTTCTACGTGTTCTCTAGACCCTGACGAAAACGCACGAACTGTGTCTAGTAATACGCAGATATTCAAAAACCTAACTACCGAAGCACTGAAATGAAACTAAGTACCGCGAGAACTGTGGCTATTAGATATTAAATTTATACGCAGAAACTCAAGAAACTAAACTATTAAAGCACACAGATGGTCTAATAAAATTCTCTCCTGGTTAGGAACTCTTAAATGCCACAATAGTGTTTACTTTGTTGCTGCGTCTCATTAGTCATAATTTCTGGGATTTATTGACTCCTTCTTGAATCCTTCTGTATCTTCGTCTGTTGGTTCTGCTTCAGGATTCAGTGTAGTGACTGTTTTAATTTTTGGTTCAGGATATTAAGGCGACAGAACAGTGGACAGGAACCACAATTATACTTTTCTTTTTGTAAAGCCACACGAAGGACATCACTATCGACAACCTGATATACATAAATTAAGTTTTGATAGAATTCTGAAATAGTTTCTGAAGCTCCACAGGATCATACTTCGACATACGTAGTGGTAAACAAAAGACAAATAGAACAAACTGCAGTCTGCTCTTGTGGTCGCAATCCATTTTCATCAAGGAACAAAACTTTTTCAACACATAAATAGTTTTTTTATCTACCATGCATGATGGATCCCCTTTGGCACGGAAAGATACTCCGAGAGATGGTTCTTTATGAAGAGAAATCGCGGTTAATTAAAAAGCTGTCAGTATGATCGTCATACGTATGTTATGCCTGCAAGACAAATAAAAAGAGATTTTTTTTTCAAAATGTTTTCAATCAAAACAGACGCACTTCTAAAAGGGGTCGTATTTGACGCTGTTGTGGCAGAGACTACTGATACAACAGAAAAGTCATTTAGTGCGAGTTTCACGGACAACTTTTTCTTGCCATTTATCGCAGTAAGTTAAACGACCACAACATGAGTAAAATATGCAGCGTTGAACTAGTAGCGGATTTTTCTTTTCTTTCGTTTTCAAATAAATTTGTGTGTAAGATTTATCTTTTACTTATGTTAATAAGTAATTTACTGTTTTGTTGATTTTGATATTCGTTTCACTTTCGTCTATTAATGGCTGCCTGTGCTGGCTAAGAATTTCTCTTCCCCAAATAACTGAGTCCATGCTTGTACCTTGTATGTATTGTATTGTATGTTAACCGGGGACCTAGAAACGACGGAAAGGCTCCGTCCCCGCCGCAGCCGCAGTGGTCCACAACCCCACGACGACTAACCCAGTCCACTTCACCCCTTTGCCGCCCCACATCTAACACAGTGTTATTGTGCGGTTCGGCCCCCGGTGGACCTCCCAGGGAACGTCTCACACCAGACGAATGTAGCCCCTATGTTTGCGTGGTAGAGTAATGGTGGTGTACGCGCACGTGGAGAACTTGTTTGCGCAGCAATCGACGACATAGTGTAACTGAGGCGGGATAAGGGGAACCAGCCCGCATTCGCCGAGGAAGATGGAAAGCCGCCCAAAAACCATCCACAGACTGGCCGGTTCACCGGATCTCGACACAAATTCGTGCCGGAGACCAGGCGCTCCTCCCCACCCGGAAAGCCGTGCGTTAGACCGCACTGCTTGTACCTTAGGGTGCTCTTTAAATGCTGATTGATCAAACACTGGTCATGTTTTTCGATTGTAAATACAGTAAAAGCAATGACGTGTGTTAGTTCGTTAAGGTTCTGAAAAAAATGTCTTATTCCTTTCCGCTTGTAATGTTTCGACGATCTCCTAGCTTATTTATGTAGTTCCTGCCACTGCTGATAAAAACTTTCTAATTTTAGTATTCAGTCTCTCACACCAAATCTTCCAGATGTCAGACAGTCAGATCGGTATTAAACGTTGTATATCGATAGGGTATCAACCAAAACTCAGATATCGTTTGTGCTATGTGCTGTTGCCCAGGAGAACGTGCGTAAACGTTGATTAATAAGTAAAATCTGACCTACAAAGCACATGAAAAGCTTAACTGTGAGCGTATGTCGTGTAGCGATCCCACGTGGAAGTCCGTAGAGCATTAGTTTGTCGTACCAATGGATTCTAGGTTCTAACCCTGATCATGGCCATTCTGTTTATACCGTAGTACGTTTGAAACTGTTATATGGGACAATACAGGGTGTCCCACTCAAACTTCCCTGATTTCAAAGACCCAGAAAAAAACACAGTAGATACGACAATGAAAAATACACCACATTGTAGAGCATCTCAAAGAATTTATTTATTTATCATCAATACACCTCTACATGTGAACCATTTGTAGAACGAAGAATATCGAGTCTATATTCAGTTTCTTGCCAAGTTCTATGTAACATTTCCTGTTATTGTTGTAATCGCATTAATGATACGATGTCGCAACGTAGGAATATCGTACACTTTGGCTGCATACACGCGGTCCTTCACGAATCCCAACATGAAGAAATCAAGCGACCTAATGTCGGATGAACGTGGTCCGCGTCTGATCCAACGATTGGGAAATTTCCTATCCAGGAACTTGCGAACAGCCGTTGACCAATGCGGCAGAGCTCAGTCTTGTAAAAATGATGTTGGTTTTTGTGGGATTTCAAATATATACATGAAATGTGGTGTGGTGGCCGTCAACTACGTACCCTCCGACTCAGAGTTGCAATATTAAAAGTTTTGGCTGGTTTCGTTGTCTAGGGGCTGGGATACGTAGTTGCCGCATTACAGGCCGAATACTACTGAGTTTACAGTATACGATAAGAATCCACACATGAATCGAATGGTCGAAGGTTTTTATCACTCGGCAATTGCGAATTATGAATGTAACATATAGATCTATAAAGGAAAGATTGAAATTAAATAAAATCTACAGGTACTATCTCTACGACTTTAAATGATGAGTACGACAGTAGCAGTACTTTTGAGAATGCAGTATATTTCTGAAAAACACTTATTGGTGTCGATGGTCCAGCAATTAAATAAAATATAAGCTGAATAACAGGGAAACAATAGATTCCTACTTTACATAATTAGTTATGAACAACAACATAGCTCGAGAGATATTTGTTGTGGTTGGCAGGAGAGCGAACACCGTTACTAGAGGAAGCCGAAAGGCATGCGTTTTAGCTCACGCAGGCTGGCGTGAGGTTTGGAACAGGACAAGGAAATTAGAATTTAGAAAAAACGGACGTAGCTGGTGGAATACTTAAATTCAATCCATTAATGGTGAACGTCGCTCTTGACGGTACATGATTCACAGTATCAATAGTAACTGGTAATGGCACCTTGCTAGGTCGTAGCAAATGACGTAGCTGAAGGTTATGCTAACTATCGTCTCGGCAAATGAGGTCGTATTTTGTCAGTGAACCATCGCTAGCAAAGTCGGTTGTACAACTGGGCGAGTGCTAGGAAGTCTCTCTAGACCTGCCGTGTGGCGGCGCTCGGTCTGCAATCACTGATAGTGGCGACACGCGGGTCCGACGTATACTAACGGACCGCGGCCGATTTAAAGGCAACCACCTAGCAAGTGTGGTGTCTGGCGGTGACACCACAATATTCACTTCTGAAAGCATACTACGTCTTCACTGCAGAAGCCACGGAAATCAGACAAGAGCACAGGTCGGCACTCCGAGGTATTTCTGTCCTCCGCGACCACGCGCAAACTGCTCCACTGTCCAAATCCTTCCGCCGACTCTGCGTCCGTCGCGCTGCCGCGTCCAGCCCCTCCTGTGTCGTGTGCCGTACCCAAACTCTCCGCCGGCCGAAGTGGCCGTGCGGTTAAAGGCGCTGCAGTCTGGAACCGCAAGACCGCTACGGTCGCAGGTTCGAATCCTGCCTCGGGCATGGATGTTTGTGATGTCCTTAGGTTAGTTAGGTTTAACTAGTTCTAAGTTCTAGTGGACTAATGACCTCAGCAGGTTCAAATGGTTCAAATGGCTCTGAGCACTATGGGACTTAACATCTATGGTCATCAGTCCCCTAGAACTTAGAACTACTTAAACCTAACTAACCTAAGGACAGCACACAACACCCAGCCATCACGAGGCAGAGAAAATCCCTGACCCCGCCGGGAATCGAACCCGGGAACCCGGGCGTGGGAAGCGAGAACGCTACCGCACGACCACGAGATACGGACCTCAGCAGTTGAGTCCCATAGTGCTCAGAGCCATTTGAACCATTTTTGAACCAAACTCTCCCGTACTGTCCCTCGCGCCGCACTCCCATCCACTCTCCCCAATCACAAGCGCTGTCATTGACTAGAGCGCTCCCGCCATGTCTTCAAGACAATGCACATTCACAGACATAATGAAACACATTCGAAACACTGGATTTACGTTTAAATAACTTGAAAATAAATAAGTGTTCCTATGGCTGGACCATAAACACGCTCTAACACACATTATTAAATACATAAACAAATTAAATAGCCGGCCGAAGTGGCCGTGCGGTTCTGGGCGCTACAGTCTGGAGCCGAGAGACCGCTACGGTCGCAGGTTCGAATCCTGCCTCGGGCGTGGATGTGTGTGATGTCCTTAGGTTAGTTAGGTTTAATTAGTTCTAAGTTCTAGGCGACTTATGACCTCAGAAGTTAAGTCGCATAGTGCTCAGAGCCATTTGAACCATTTGAACCAAATTAAATAAACATATATGAAAGGAACAGCAAGCAAAAGTAGGCCAGTAGCCTAATGTCTCTGTGCTTTCTAAAACACAGTAAATATTTGACCAATTTCTTCATAAATAGCATATTTCGGAAGTAAACAAAGGCATAGATGAATAAATATATTTATAAGCATGCTGCTATCGTTTTTCGTTTAACTGTGTAGTACTTATGGCCTGACGCTATTGATAGTAATCGGCCACTTTGACCTCCAATAACTCATGTACTATTCAAGTTACATGCCTGTAATTCATACCAATTTCGGTTTAGACTAATAGCTTTCAATAGACACGCCGATCGACAAAATCGGACGAACCATTTAGATTTTGGAAATTCGTTGCTGGGTGTTAGTTGTATAATTTATTGTCAGATACTAAACTTTACACTAATAAAGATATTGAAAATCTGATTACACCATCATAATCGTCATGCAAATAATGGTAATACACATGTTTCTTTTTGAGGTGTCATGATTTGTCTGGCTACTATTAATTTCTGTACTAACTGTGAAATGTCTGCTATTATGGTTTCACAAAGTCCGCCATCTTTGGCGCTCCTGGCATAGACATCTCCTTCATCGACACAAAGCACCGTCCTCGTTAGAGCGTCAATATGGAATTCCCAGCCACGCGATCGGGATGGACCACGGCCGCCTGTATTAGAGGCCGGAGGACTGAAATGTGGCAACGTTACGTTAAGGCCTACCGTATGGCTGTGGCTATAAGGTAGCAAACGGAAGCAGTTGTTTACGTACTTTCGCGGTGTCTGTTTTATCCGACATTACAGTGTAATTATGCTATACTGGACGCTGCAAAAATTATAGCAAGTAGTCGTGACTACAGTCGAAGATATAACACAATGTAAGTATACAATTCTGTGAAATTTGTAGCGTTTTTACATGTATATGTGCAAGTGTGCTACGTGATCGACTTTCGTCTATACAACTGCAACAAAAGTTCTACTATATTCTAGATATAATTTGAAAATTAAGTTTTGAATTCATAAGTTTAGTATCAGAATCTTCTCCTAAGTGATTTTGTGTTAATATTATGAATATTTCTACACATTTGATTCTATTTGTAGACTTGTGTTTCGTGATGTCCAAGCAGTAGAAAAAACCAGTCCACCCAAATTCTCATTTGCTATTTTTACATAATAGCATGTTGATTTAAGATGTTTGCAATTAATGCATCATTCTATTTGCAGATGCCAGAAAAATGTGTTCCTGGTTGCAACAGCAACTACAAATCCAGCAAGGAAGAGGGTTACATTTCAGTGTTCAGATTCCCTACTGATTCCGTAACAGATTCATGTCTCTGTGGAAGGCCACTTACTGATATCTACAAAAAGCTGGTTTCCATTATGTGTAACATATTGTTAAATAATTACACCAGCCGGCCGGTGTGGCCGTGCGGTTCTAAGCGTGTCAGTTTGGAACCGCGTGACCGCCACGGTCGCAGGTTCGAATCCTGCCTCGGGCATGGATGTGTGTGATGTCCTTAGGTTGGTTAGGTTTAAGTAGTTCTAAGTTCTAGGGGACTGATGACCTCAGTAGTTAAGTCCCATAGTGCTCAGAGCCATTTGAACCATTAATTACACCAAACTCCAAAATGATCATTTAATATGTTCCAAGAAGGAGGAAGTTAATAGAAAATTAAAAACATTACATAACTTTTGACACAAAATTATGAAACTTTTTTCTTACCCATAACCTCAGTCCTTAAATGCTCTGATTAGTACTGGCAAGGAGGAGGTGGCCACTATGAAATAAACTTTAATGCACTGATAAATTTCAGTCATGCTTCTTATGCAAATCCTATAGCAAGGTCCCCAGTTCATTCTGACTCAGAAATATGTGTAGATTGTGTATGACCTGTGATTAAAAAAAAAATCTAACCTACTAATGAACAATACACAAAAAAACGCTCGTTAAAAATATTGTTATTATGCCACCCTCGTATATAAAGGTGTGAAAGATATGTTGCAGCTGTCAGAAACTCTTATATTAGTTTGTCATTTATATAGGAAGGAACATGATAATATATTTCAAATAACAGACTGAAATAATTGCAAGTCTGCAAATAATGTTAGTAGGCATCTCACAAAATTGTTTGCTGAACTTGTATCTCCAAATCTCGGGTACGAAACGTCATAATATACTGCTATGAAGCACATGTGAGTTATTGTAAAGTTCATCGTTGCAAGGAAACGAGAATAAAATGCGTAATTCCGACATAAAGTCGGCGTAATACTGCGAGAAATTAGCTTTTCTGGGTTACTGTGTTACTTATAGGGACCAAATCTACAAGAAAAGAAAGTGATTGCGTATTTATATCTGACACGTCGTCTGCAATCGACGAAATCTAAAACTTCAGTCTCGGCCTAGCTGCTCACGCTAGCCGGCCTACTGACGTCACAGGCTACGACGTTGTCAGCTTGACGACTACGGCCTCTAATACAGGCGGCCGTGGATGGACCCCTCTTGCTTCGGCCAACGTTCGGCACCCCGTGGTCGGCCTGGCTAGCGTATCGCGCCAGCCGAGCGACCCGTGCGGCCACGCCAACTCTTAACTTTGAATATTTTCAGGGCACCACAATTCGCCCGTCACCTCACAGTTGCAAGTCTTGTATCTGAGGGTACAAAAACTGCTCCAACATGTCCAGATACAATGACCCATTCACTGTTCGTTCCGCAAAGAGGAACGGTCCAACAACCCCGTCGTGCATTAGCCCACACCAGAAGTTTATTTTAGGGCTATCACGAACACGTTCAATGACAAATTGGGGATTTTGCCAACCCCAAATCCGAACATTATGCCTATTAACCCTTCCTGATAGATGAAAGGTTGCCTCATCTGAGAATAAACGTATTTCCAGGAAGCTGGCATCCATATCAATATGCTGCAGATATCCGCAGCAAATTGTTGCCAGCGTGGTTTGTAGTTCGGCGTCAGATATTGCTGAATTTGCAATTTACTTGAACAATTATAGGAGTATCGGTTGAATCATATTCAGTCGTCGTCTTATTCTTTGTATATCCCATCATACTGCAAAGATATTTGCACTCATACCATGAATACCGCACTTTGGCATCAGTGCACTGCACGTTTTCAACTTCAGTCACGCAGTCCGGTGATAGACCCACATTTACGAATTTAGAGCGACTTGCAGTCACATTGAAAGTGTTGGTGAACAGCAGTACTCTTGAGGGACTTGCATGCAGCTCGGTGAGATGTGATACCTGTAGTTGCAATGGCTGCAGCTATAGCTGCTTGTGCTACGGCTGCGGCAGTACAGCACAGTCAAATGACAGTATACCCAATAAACCAGGAAGACCACCTGTGAACTGCTAGCCGGCCGGGGTGGCCGAGCCGTTCTAGGCGCTTCACTCTGGAACCGCGCGACCGCTACAGTCGCAGGTTCGAATCCTGCCTCGGGCATGGATGTGTGTGATGTCCTTAGGTTAGTTAGGTTTAAGTAGTTCTAAGTTCTAGGGGACTGATGACCTCAGATGTTTAGTCCCATAGTGCTCAGAGCCATAGTGATCAGAGCCATTTTGTGAACTGCTGTTTGGGTGTGGACAACAGTATGTGAGTGTCCTCGTCCAGCACTTCAGCTACTATAGGATCAGGGGCGTACTGCACTACTGGCAGAAATAACAAACCATAATTATAAACGAATATGTTTATTAATAACAATATTAATAATTATAATATTATTATTGGTACACTGACCAGCCAGAACATTATGACCACCTACCCAATAGCTGGTATGTCCAGCTTTGGGATGGACAACAGTGCCGTAGTTTTATGGCATCAAAGCAATGAGGCCTTGGTAGTTCGCTGGAGGGAGTTGGCACCAAATCTGCACACACAAGTTACCTAACTTCAATAAATTTCGGGGAGGGGAGCGATGATCTCTGACGCCACATTCAATCACATCCCACATGTGTTCCATCGGGTTCAGAATCTGGAGAGTTTGGGGGACAACAGATCAACAGAAACTCGCCAGTGTGTTCCTTCTGATATGGCCCATTATCTTGCTGAAAGACGCCACTGCATCAGGAAATATGATCGTCATGAAGGGGTGTACGTGGTCTGCAACCAGTGCACGATACTCCTTGGGCGTCATGGTGCATTGCACGAGTTCCACTGGACCCATAGATGCCCGCGTGAATCTTCCACGGAACATAATGGAGCCGCCACCAGCTTGTCTCTGTATCTTGTCTCGGTACAGGTGTCAAGCAGCCGTTCCCCTGGAAGACGATGGATTCTTGCCCTCCTATTGTCATTATGAAGAAAGTATTGAGATTCATCAACTCTGCCACTGCACCACGTCCAGTGCCAATGGTCATCTAACGATTTCAGTCGTAGTTGCCAATGTCGTGGTGTCACCATTGGCACACGCATGGCTCGTTGGCTGCGGAGGCCCATCGTTAGCAGTGTTCGGTGTATTGTATGTTCAGACACATTTGTACTTTACCCAGCATTAAAGTCTGACGTTAGTCCCGCCACAGTTCGCTGCCTGTCCTGATTTACCAGTCTGCCCAGTCTACGACGCCCGACATCTGTAATGAGGGATGGCCACGAAACCCCACAACGTCTGGACATGGTTTCACCTTGGTTTCGCCACGTGTTGAAGACACTCGCTACAGCACTCCGTGAACACTGGAAAGTCATGCAATTTCTGAAATGCTCTTGCCGAGCCTTCGGTCCATCACAGTCTGCCCTCGGTCAAACTCAGATAGGTCCCATTCCTTCCCCATACTACACACAAACATAACTCTCACTGGTACTACATGCACTGTGCGTTCGTATGACTAGCAGTTATTGCTCGACAGGTGACGCTATTATCACCTGGACGGGTTTATATCGATAACAGGTCGGTGGTCATAATGTCTTTCAAATCTGACAGTGTTATTTTTGTAATGCCTGGGGGTGCTGGCTGGTACCTGCTGGCACATCATCCTTTTAGTATTTAGATCAGACCTGAAATGAAGGGGCTCAGGCAGCTGGATTAATATAACAAAGGGGAAGGGAGTACTCATTTCCTATTCATGCAGCCTGCCGGTTGGAGAAGCGGATGACAGTAGAGTAGGAAAGTGGAAGTGGAACGACAAGGGGAGAGAGTGCCGGTTCCCCTGGGTGACCTTGATCAGTTGCTGGTGATTTGGTGATTCTTGGGGGGGGGGGGGGGGGGGGAGAGGGATGGAGTGGCGGTGACCTTGAATATAACTACTACAAGTGGTGGGTAACCTGTGGCCTTGAGAAAAGATCGTTGTCTTTGCTCATATATAATACACTGCCATCCTACTAAATGCATATGAGCAATCTTTAAAAATAAATGAATTAATTGATCCAGTCTGAGTTACGCTAAGTGCAGTTCACACACGAATAAGGTAGTTTAAAATACCTTCATTTAGCCAATGAATGAGTATTGGTCATCACTTTGGGACCTTTACCATATAGGATTGATGGCATAAATACAGAAGATACGAAGGAGAGCAGCACGTTTCGTCACAGGATCGTTCAATAAATGCGACGGTGTAACAGGGACGCTCAGCCAACCCCAGTGGCAGATGTCGCAAGAGGGGCGCCCTTCATCACATTGTGGCTATTTTTAAAACGCTGAGAGCGTATGTTCATGGAAGACTCAGTCAGTATATTGCTTCTTCCTACGTACATCTCTCGAAAAGACCATAAATGCAAACAAGAGAGATTCGAGCTCTCACAATGGTTTCCCAACAACCGTTCTTCCCGAACACCATTTACGAGTAGAACAGGAAACCGTTACACAGCATGACGTTCCTTGCGCAGTGTAAATGTGGATGTGGATTTGGAGGATTGTAATCACGATTTGGTTTTTGAATCGGGTGTTGGCATACACCCGAATCTCTGAGAACGTGTTTGTTACAATTAGTAGGTTCTATCAATGTAATCACTGGAAGCTAGGGAATTTCCGCATGCATGAGAAGGCCTAATACAACCAAGGCGTAACAGGTACTCTAAAGTTTCCTCCCTGAAGTGATGAATGATTCGTCTTAACAACCATTCATCTTTTCGATAATGCTGATAAAAACAGAGCTCAGCCCGCATCTCGTGGTCGTGCGGTAGCGTTCTCGCTTCCCACGCCCGGGTTCCCGGGTTCGATTCCCGGCGGGGTCAGGGATTTTCTCTGCCTCGTGATGGCTGGGTGTTGTGTGCTGTCCTTAGGTTAGGTAGGTTTAATTAGTTCTAAGTTCTAGGCGACTGATGACCTCAGCAGTTGAGTCGCATAGTGCTCAGAGCCAGCCACAGAGCTCAGACACAATTGGCTGAGACCTCATACGCCAAGTCAATTTTAATAGGCGTTTTAGTTCCTTATACAGTAAATGAGATGACACCAATGGCTAGATATCATCGTTAATCAATGTTAACGCATAAATGAAAGACGGGATTGAGTTAGAATCAACGATAACTATGTCGCAAGCGTTGTGGAGTAGAAATATTTCACATATTTAGGAAGCTTGGCTGTTCGTACGGTACCTCTTAAAGGCACGGTTCCTTCTGTTAGAGGTTAAATGAGGAAGTGAGAGTATTCGAACGGAAGGGAAATTAGAGTTTAACGTCCCGTCGACAATGAGATCATTAGAGAAGGAGCACAAGCTCGGACTGGGAAACACTGAGAAAGAAATTGGGCCATGTCGTTTCAAAGGAACCGCCTCGGCATTGGCCTTAACGATTTAGTGAAATCACGGAAGCTTTAACTCTGGATGACTAGACGGGGATTTAAACCACCAACCTCCGGAGTACGAGTCCAGTGTTATTATCATTGGACTGCCTCGCTCGGTTAGGGTACACTAAATCGAATATTTACACAATTTGAGAAGGTCCTGAGGCAATACAGGTCGAAAGCGAAGGTATCGTGAGTAAATAATTGATTATACAGAACTACAAACTTAGATCTGTGAACAGCAGGGAAGTCTTAACGAGATTTTCCAACGATACTGACGGATGAACTTTTACCAGCAGTAAGGAGGATATAAGTCCAGACAATCTGAGTGAAAATCTCTGAGTGATTACAACAATGCCCTGCAAAAGACAGAGGGTACAGTAAATGCACTCCACTAGTCACATTTTTTAAAAAATAGCTCAGAGAGGGCATGTCAGCAGCAGAGTGGAAAAATTATTAAAGAATCGATCTAAATAGCGTTTTGTAAGCTACCACTTCCGTGGCTGAATTCACTTCCTTAAGATTGATCAAAAATGGTTCAAATGGCTCTGAGCACTATGGGACTCAACTGCTGAGGTCATTAGTCCCCTAGAACTTAGAACTAGTTAAACCTAACTAACCTAAGGACATCACAAACATCCATGCCCGAGGCAGAATTCGAACCTGCGACCGTAGCGGCCTTGCGGTTCCAGACTGCAGCGCCTTTAACCGCACGGCCACCCCTGCCGGCTTAAGATTGATCCAGTCAGTGTATGAAATATACGTTTCTGGGCAGATTTTTGCATCAGAAAGTGGGGAATGGTTAAATTTACCTTGTGACAAGATGTAGAGCGTGTGGAGGTGCAGAGAACAAGGTATGTGTTGATACAGTCGTAGCAAAGGCAGTGGCCCAAATTGGATGAGGAGTGGGTGCACGATGGGATTTTGCTAATCACGTTCATACGTTATTTATGGTTTCTGGAGGCGTTCTAGCAGTTTTGAGTACTATTGGGAAACAAGTAGCTGGTAAAGAATGCACGTAGGGAAAGGTGACCAGATGCGGAATGCAAGGCAGAGAGCATAACGTTCAAGAACTAGTAGCAAGTCATAAAATTTGAAAGATTCGATAATGCAAGAATCGTCGGCAAATTGAAGGGCGGATCAAATAAGGCTTTTGTAGGTGCGGATCACGGGAAATGATGTATTCCTCATAGAATGAATGTTTACCCTGGAGTGGAGTGTGTGGTGATTTGAAACATAGTGGCAGATTAAAACTGTGTGACGGACCGAGACTCGAACCTGGAAGCTTAGTTCTTCACGGGTAAGTGCTGTACCGACTGTGCTATTCAAGGATGACTACTGACTCGTGCTGAATAGCTGACCCGCACAGCACTTGATTGTGAAAATCAAAGGTTTTCAGGTTCTAGTCTTGGCCCATGACACAGATTTACTCTGTATTCCTCATGCTTTACTTGTTCGTTTTAGTCCGTTGTGAGCTTCTTTTTGATGATGTAGTAAATGGGGTATCGAGGTTAATTTGTTCTATGAGCTGCCATTGACCAAGGCATGAATAAGTTATATCGGATATTGTGAATGTGATCGCTGCTGTGAACCGCTGCCTTGAAGAAAGGAGAAAGGGCGAGCTGATGGAACAAGTAGTCCGTGATGTGGTAATATTTGGGCACAGACTTAGTGAAAGCTTGCTGGCGATAGTAATGTTATCAACCTATGTCGCTGTGGGCTCCGCTTGACTCACAACGCGGAAGTTTTGCTAGCGTTTGCCTCGATGACGCATAGGGACAGCTCGAAGCTTCGACAGGCAACTAGTCACCCTTATTATTCATCGCAGGCTTGCTGAGACCTGTCACAGCCATCATCTCTCTCATTTAATTTTCTGCCAGTTGTTTGTAAATCATGTGAGCATGGCATAATGAGTCACTGTCTAGTTATATTTGCATATAGGTCCCCAGATTTGTAGGGAAAGAGTAAAAAATGGGTTGATCATGACTTTATGTGAAGTACCGTCATAGCTATTATCTCATCAAATCTGTATCAGGATGATATTACAGTTAAATCTGTATCAGGACGGTATTACAGTTAAGATCGTCCAGAGTTAGGATCTAATTTTTCCCATCCAAATTCTCGCTTACTGGCCCACATCTCTGGGAGGGTATAACAACTAAGATAATAATGACTAACAAATAGTCTTGTCATTCGATCTATATGCCGTTTCTATTTTAGAGAAACTGAATAATCTCCCGATATAAAACACACGCCCCCATCCTTGAGTACAGTGTCGCGAAACACTGTCCGTATACGAAAAGTACGCACGATAGTACTCACTAAACACGGAGAACGACCATGAACTAGAAAAATGTGTGAATGAGAGAGGATTTATGACAACAGTCAATAAAACGTATAACTGCAGTCGTTAAAAAATTACTAGTTATAATTTCTACCACCTTTAACGCTCATTGTCATACCGAACTCTTCTGTTTGTAAGTTACAAGTTCAAAACTGTTTTCTTGCGCCGAGTTCTTTATTTTCGTAATTTTCGGACTGGTTTGAGGAGCCCACTCGCTCGACTTCCTCTCCCATGCCAACTTCTACATCTCTGAGTAGCACTTACATCCAACATTCTCAATTATTAGTTGGGTTTATTCCAATCTTTGTCAGGCCGTATAGATTTTGCCCTCTTCAGGTCCCTCGAGCACTATGTAAGTTGTTCCATGATGTAGTGTTTTCAAAATACTCCTTTCATCAATAATTCTGCGGAAGCCCTCTCCATTTCTTATCTTATCAGTGCACTTAATTTTTAGCATCCTTCTGTAACACATTTCAGACACAACTATTCTCTTCTTTTCTACATTTTCCACAGTCCATGTTCCACTTTCAATACAGTGTTGTGCTCCAGACGTACATTCTCAGAAATTCCTTCCTCAAATTAAAGCCTTTGTTTGATACTAGGAGAGTTCTTTTAGTGAGGAATGCCTGTGCTAATCTGTTTTTTATACCCTCCTTGCTTCGTCCATCACGTGTTATTTTGCTTCCAAGGTACCAGAAATTCCTAAACCTCGTCTACTTTGCGGTTCCCAACTCTGATTACATGTCTACTACTTTCGTCGTTCTTTGGTTTACTCTTAACCCATAGTGCTTGTTCATTAGACGTTTCATTCCATTCCAAAGGGGCTGCAGTTCTTCCTCACTTTCAGTAAACTTAGTAATGTCACCAGCTAATCTTACGACTGCCATTCTTTCATCCTGAATTTTAAAACCATTCCTGGTCCTTTACTTTACTCCTGTCATTGGTTCTTTGATGTACAGGATGAAAAGCAGGGGGAAGAAACTGTATCTCCACCTTGCGTCCTTCTTAATTCGAGCACCTCTTTCTTTATCTTTCTATTCTTATTGTTCCCGTCTTCGTTCTTGTACATATTGTGTATCACCTATCTTTTACAATAACTTACAGACTCATGCGATGTTACCTTATTGTTTTCTGCTGCTGACTAGTTGCTCTTTAAACAGCATCCCAAACGAGAAAAAAATGGATCAAATGGCTCTAAGCACTATGGGACTTAACATCTGAGGTCATCAGTCCCCTGGACATGGAACTACTTAAACCTAACTAAGCTAAGGACATCACACACATCCATGCCCGAGGCAGGATTTGAACCTGCGAGGGTAGCAGCAGCGTGGTTCCGCACTGAAGCGTCTAGAACCGCTCGTCCACAGCGGCCGGCCCATTCGAAATAACTAGTTGCTTCTTTACCTTATGCTGATCGAATCTTAGGTAACCTCTGTTTGAAAGGAATAGCTCCTTGTATGCATATGATTGATCCGTACAACTCGCTGCAAATAATAATCTGTAGCTGCGATCCTGCAGTCAAATAGTCTATACATTGACAAACTGCCTGTTGGCTTTTGTCACGGGTTCTTCGAACACGTTCGTCTGATAATTTTTCTGACGTTTCGCCAGCACGAGTGGGTGGCATTGTCAAAGTTTTACCCTGGTGGTGAACTGAAGCAGAGCTCGCGGCCGCAGACTATACGTACCTGGCGCGCCAATATCCTAGGGCTTTTCCGCGGTCATTTCCGGAGCGGTTCTCTTGCTAGCTGCGACGGTCATTCGCTGCAGCACGAGAAGCCAGGATCCGTTTACCTTGAGACTTTCTCCTTTCTTGTTGAAGCTATTCTCGTGTTTGTGTTTTTCTATAGCTTCTCTGAACAAGCGGGTGTGATAGTTTTTCTCTACAACCAGAACTTCGGTGTCCGCGAATTTTACTACGTGGTCTGCCACAGCCCATTTGTCCACCAGCCCCAGCCTGCTATGTCGCCTATTTTCCATGATCCTGGTGTTGATTGATCGTCCAGTCATTCCAACATAAACTTTTCCGAATTTGCATGGTATGCGGTATGTCCGACATTGCAAGTGGGTTCCTTCTCTCCTTTGCCGATCTTGTTCTTCTTTTGTCGGTTTGTAAATAGTATTTACGCCATATCTGCGCAATATACGGCCGATTCTGTCCGTCATTCTGGAAATGTATGGCAGAAAGGTCGAACCTGACATTTCTTTCTCTGATTTGTCTCTTCGCCGAAAGTTTGGCTCTGTTATACAGTGTGATTCCAAAACCATACCACAACTTTGAAAATCTGTATTTAATCAAAGAAACATGATGGAACATTGGGTAATTAATCAACGTGAAGAGGACTCACCGAAGATTTTTTTAGTAGAAAACTAGTTCATAAATGTTCAGTATGGCGCATTCCAGACACTCGATCGTCACGAATCCCCTACTCGAACTCGTTTCACACTCTCTGTAGCATATCCGGCATAGCAGTTTCGATAGCTACAGTTATTCTTTCTTTTAGTTCTTCAATGTAAGCTGGTAGAGGTGGTCGAAACACAATATCTTTAACTCACCCCCACAGAAAAGAATCGTAGGGGCTGAACTCGAATTCTCAGTGCATCATATATTGACATTTTGCCGATTGGCCTCCCTGCTGTGTGAAATGTTGCTTCATAGCTAAACATTAACTTCGAAATGAACTGGTCATCAGTTTCCATCTTCTCAAGGACGAACTTGCATAACTCTATTCTTTTCATCTTATCAGCTTCGTAAGGGACCTGGTTCATAAACAACCTTTTCCTTAGCACTCTCCAAATGCTTGGTAGCGGAATTTGCAGCTCTCTACTAGCTCGGCAGGTGGATTTTGCTGGACTGCGAGCATATGCTTCTTGAATGTGGCCAACATTTTCTTCACTGGTGCGCATCCTTCCGAAACTTTTTCATTTGCACAAATACCCTTTCTTTGTGAATTGTTTATATCAACGTACCAACACCAACTATCAGGAGGCTGAACACCATACTTGGTCCGAAATGCACGCTGAACAACTGTCGCCGATTCACTTCTACGGTACTCGATGACACAAGAAGGTTTTTGTTGAGCAGTCGCCACTTTTGCACAGACAACCGAAATGCAGGTTACGTAGCTAACAGTGCTCGTAGTGATCAAATGCGCTACCAAATGAAACTTCAGAGCTCCCTTCAATCGATAAGACGGCGTAGCTCTCCTTATCTTCTTTGCAGAGTTTGCGATTTTCAGAGTTGTGGTATTCTTTTTGAATCACCCTGTACTTCTAATGTCACTTGTGGAGAACACGTTGCTCCTCAGAACACTTTCCAAGTGTTGTATTTCGCCTCTGAGGTGCTGCGGCTAACATATTCGTCTTGCTCGCGTTATGAACGTATTAATCATGCCTCTTTTCTGGCTCGGGTGGTGATATGATAGTTTGAGCTGGTATCGGGCCGTGTGTGTCGGTTTTCGATACACGATGTGTCCCAGGTTTTCACCATTCCTTGTGACCAGCACTTCTAGAAATGGTAGTTTTTTGTCCTTTTCTACTTCCATGATAAATTTTATGTTGGCACGGAGGCTGTTCATGTGTCTTAGGAGGTCACCGAGCTGTTCTTCACCATGGCTCCACACAACGAAGGTATCATCGACTGAGTTCAACATGATGATTTACAAATTAACACACAAGACGTAACGAGTAGAAACTAATACTCTTTCTATTCTCAGTTCTGTAATACAATCGGAAAAAGTTGAAGTATCGTAGTGGCCGTTCACTACCCAGAATCAGTCACCTATACGACCGAATCATGCACGTCACCACAGGCAGGTCTGCATTCTTCCAGAACGAACATCTAAGTGTTTGATAGTTAAAGTCCTATAGCGGCCGTTCGTCATCCAGAGTCAGTTTCCAACACAACCGAAATAGCACACAATACGACAGGCAGGTCGACCGTCTTCAAGAACTCTCGTAAAAGTGTCATCTTCAAGATCTAAACGAAAGGTGCCCAGAATCGCTCCCTTGAGAGCATCACTCGAAAAAAAGTCTGTCTTCACTTGACTCCACCACTGCCTGCTTTTCCATTGGCTGAAGACCATCCCCATGAAAAATAAGTTCTACAGACATGATTTGACTCAACTGGACCACTTTTCAGACTAAACTAATATATTATAACGACATTTAAATAAAGAAATGTTATAAACATTGGGTCACACCCAGACCATGCACAAATAAATACAGTAAATAATTAAACCAGTATCCCTGCACAAGTTCAAATTCAAACGGATCCAAACACTATGGGACTTAACATCAGAGGTCATCAGTCCCCTAGACTTAGAACTACTTAAACCTAACTAACCTAAGGACATCACACACATCCATGCCCGAGGCAGGATTCGAACCTGCGACCGTAGCAACAGCGCGGTTCTGGACTGACGCGCCCAGAACCGCTCGGTCACAGCGGCCGGCCCTTGCACAAGTGCGCTCACGTTAAATGACAACAAATTTTCGTTAAATGTTGTTAGAGTAATTATTTAGGTGTGCTTGGCAGAAAGAGTGCTCTACGTTTCCCAAATCGACATCTGTTTCGTCTTGTAGTTCGCTAGCGCACATTTGCTCCTTATGGGTGAAGTCCTCAACAAAGGTACTCTTTCCACGTATGCGCTGCCTACTCGGCGAGTAATAGTGAAGTTGTTTTTCCACATTTAATTTTGACAATTTTGCTTTTACATTCTCTGAAAGTTATTTTCCCTTTCCTGTATCTTGAGTTTGCACTTCTGACGAATATTTAATTTTCGATTTCTTCACAATTTACGTGCCTCCATTTCAATTTAGCTTCACTGCACTTCCTAATGATTTCATTTGTGAATGTCTTATTTTGTTTAATTTCTTTCTTTTCTCGAACTTCTTTGCAGTTCTTACTTTTGTCGATCAGTTGAAGCATTTGTGTCGTAACACAAGATTTCTTTGCAGTTGCCGTCTTGTACTTACATTTTCCTGTACAGCTTCTGTGAGTGCAATTTTTAGGGATGTCCCTCCCTTTTCAACTGAAGTTCTTAACCACGGTATTTCGAAACATACATTCCGCAGCCATCTTGATCGGACACATGTACAAAATAAGCCTTACTGTGAATGTGTTGGAGCAACATTAGGAGCTATAAATCACATTTTCTTCGAATGTACGCAGTATGTAAACCAACAAATGGATTTCTTACAACTGTTAATGAGCTGTCATCAATTGTATTCGTTTCGTTTCCTGAATATTTTTGTACTGTGTTTCTTCTGCTACTCACAGATCTCTCGCAGCTATCTTCGTTGCACGTATATTTGTCTGTCCAATATCTGTAATTTTCCATTTTCGAGATGTACAATCATCGTCAATAGAACTTGTACTTTGGTATTTATTAGCACTTTACCGACAGCCTCGGAGAACTTCAAACGCACATTAACATTCCTCAGTTTTTCATTATTCCATTTCTTTACATTTGATTCTTCCTGACTGTTCTCTTAAACTTCAGCCTTGTCTTCTTCGTCGTTAAATTGTGAGTCTATATCTGCTGCCGGGCACGTCTTACAATTCAATATCTGACTACGAAACCTGTGTTTCACCACAACGTATCCCATCTGGTGTGTTACCGTTCATTCAGGCCTCTTCCCAGTTCGAAAGTCCCCAAAAACTTGCGACAGATCGACCGAGTGTGAGTACTTAACGTATTCGATGTAATGCAATCGCTTTCATCATCTTCCCTTCGAAAGGAGGTAAAGAGAGAAAATTAAGGTTTAAAGTCCCGTTGACGACGCAGTCACTAGACCAGTGCTGATAATTTTACGCACCAGCGGTCGAACCTGTGAAATATTTATCACAACTGTTGGGTCAAATTCTCAATGCCGCTACGTGAGACGATTGTAAAATTACTTTACAACATAAGTCATTACAGATGAGACACAAGCTCAGGTTGAGGTAAGGTGAGAAAGGAAATTGGTTGTGACCTTTTCAAAGCAACTGTTCCTGAATTTGACTTGAGTGGTTTAGGGAATTGTTTCCTTAATTCTTATTTCATTTCCCTTACCCCATATGGGTGGAGGGTACGCTGTCAGAGGATACAATTCACCGTTCTTCAGCCACGTGAGAGTAAAATTTTTAAAATCTAGTAGAAAATTAGACATTGCGATCGACAAAAATGAGTGTCTTACACAACAAAGGGACAGATTGTCAGTTGCAAAAGTTAAAATGTGAAAGATTCATTTGTTGATTAATTGAAATTTAGATACAGATGAATGGATTGGTCGGTTGATTGGTTGATTTGGGGGAGGGTACCAAACAGCGAAGTCATCCGTCCCATCCGAGTAGGGAAGGAAGGGGAAGGAAGTCGGCCTTGCCCTTTCAAGGGAACCATCTCGGCATTCGCCTGTAGTTATTTAGGGAAATCACGGAAGGCCTAAATCAGGATAACAGGATGCGGGTTTGACCCATCGTCCTCCCAATGCGTTAAGATGAATGGAAAATGAATGTTTCACACGGATGTATAAGACAGATGGGCAATTGCATAAGTTAACAGGTAAAAGGCCGATGAGTTGACTGGTTAAAATAGATACATACATGAGTGAAGTGATGAGTGAATGTGGACTACCAGGGCTAAGGGTATCATGGGAACGTAGCATTCAAGGGTAAGGGCGGATGTTTGGTGGAGTGATTTGGGAAAAGTGAAGAGTGTTGTGGATCCAAACCAAGACTTATGAAATGGGTGGAGAGGAGTCTGGGGGAAGAGAGCCCTTACAAGGAGAGGGTGGGTGGGATCTCTAGATCAGGTAGAATGCATATATATCATCGCAGATTTCGTTATCCAGTAAGGGAGGCCGGTTAAAGTTTCGTTGGGAAATGACGTTGAGGTCGTGGAGATGTAGAGTTAGGGGAATTTGGTGGCAGAAGTGCGACATAACATCAGCATCAGAGGGCAGAGGGAAACTAGCAGGTGGGTAGTGTCGAGTTCACAGGTAACATAGGATACTCGGAGGTGTTCCAGATGGAAGAGTATGGTGCGGAATTTTATAATTTGATGGAGGATGCGGGTGGGAAAGGGTAAGCGGATCCGAAAGGCTAAGTGGAATGCATAGCGTTTGGGGACCTATAGGATCTGATAAAAGGAGGGAGGAGCGGAAGTCTGTGTCACATTTGTCTAGCAGAGGATGGGTCGGGTTGGTTTAGCGAAATCACGGAATACATAAATATAGACCACCAGAAGAGGATGTTACGAGAATCTGTGCTGCAAGCAGTGTAGCGTAGCCGTTAGCGTCGCTGGCTGGCATGCTGTGGGCCACCAGTTCAAACCTGACCACCTGTAGTTATTTATCATTTAGTATTTAACGGTTCTAAAAGGTACTCTAGATTTACTGTGTTTCCACAGTCTGAAATGTTAATGTGACCACCGCAAGTGTTCGACGTCAGTGTGCAATAACCACTCACAGGCGACATATGGCAGCGCTAGCAGTGGATAGCATATAAAGTGTGTCGGAAAGACGCGAAAAACAGTGCAGTCATCGTCGTAATGCGGAGACAGAACGGTTTATCTAACGTCCAAAAGGGCATGATCATTGGATTTTGGGCCAAGGGTGGAAGCATTTCGAAAACGGTTAAGTTTGTAAACTGTTCGTGCTCCTCTTCAAGTACAGTATCATGTGTGTGGAAAAATGGTGCTATCGAAAACCAGCGCAGAGGCGACTCTCGTGCGCCACGGGCCAGAGATGACAGGAGTGAACGACGGTTGCAGAGACGAGTACGGACGAATAGACGTGCACTGTTGAGCAACTGACCACCCAGATGAAGTGAGGGGCTACCAACAGTGTCTCCTCCATGATTGTTCACCAAACGATGCTGCATATAGGCTTCCACAGCAGACACTTGGTTCATGCCCACTTTCTGACTGATGTTCATCGGCGACGAGGGCTGGAATTTGCACGCCAATACCGCTACTCGACGTCCACTGAGTGGCGACAGGTGGCCTTTTCAGATGAATCACATTTTAAGCTCTAACGGACAGACGACCGTTGGAGTGCACGAGGTGAAACGTTTGAAAGCAAACACCCTGCAACAATGGTCAGAAGGTCCAGGGCGGAAGAGGGAGCGTTATGGGTGGCATTACCTGTGTGATCTCGTCAATCTAGTATGCGCAGTGCATCAACACAAGTATACATCGTCAAATGGATCAAATGGCTCTGAGCACTATGCGACTTAACTTCTGAGGTCATCAGTCGCCTAGAACTTAGAACTAATTAAACCAAACTAACCTAAGAACATCACACACATCCATGCCCGAGGCAGGATTCGAACCTGCGACCGTAGCGGTCGCGCGGTTCCAGACTGAAGCGCCTAGATCCGCACGGCCACTTCGGCCGGCTTATACATCGTCGTTAGGGACTATGTTCACCCTTATATGCCGTTTGTTTTTCCTTGGCAGGATGGTATCAACCAACACGACAATGCAACATGTCACACGGCTCACAGTATACGTGCGTGGTTTGAAGAGCACCAGGATGAGTTTGCCGTACTCCTCTGGCCATCAAATTTAACCAGATTTAAACACAGCCGAGAATCTGTGGGGCCACCTCCATCAGGCTGTTCGCGGCGTGGATCCTCACTCGATAAACCTAGCTCCGCTGGCCACGGCACTGGAGTCTGGATGGGTCCACATCACTGTCGGTACCTTCCAGAACATCACTGCCTCTCTTCATGCAAGTGTTGCAGCGATCGCACTGCAAAAGATCGTTATTCAGGATTTTGACAGGTGATCACATCGATGTGACTGGACAGTGTATATGTCTGTATGAATAGCTGCATCCTCCTTCCAACGGTTCACCTGTGTTCTGCCTGTACGTTGGTGTTCGTATTAAACGTGCTTTCAGTGACAAGTGCTTAACTCCATTAACGACCCTACTTTCAGATTTAGACTTCCTTGTTACTCACGACATTACACACCACTGTCCCACTCGAATGAGCTACCCATCGAGTTAAATATTTTTCAAAAAAAAAAAAAAAAAGGTTCAAATGGCTCTGAGCACTATGGGACTTAACATCTGAGGTCATCAGTCCCCTAGAACATAGAACTACTTAAACCTAACTAACCTAAGGACATCACACACATCCATGCCCGAGGCAGGATTCGAACCTGTTACCGTAGCGGTCGCGCTGTTCGAGACTGAAGCGCCTAGAACCGCTCGGCCACATCGACCGGTATATTTTGCAGCATCCTTTGTTAGAATATGTGGAAAACTCGTGTTACCATTGATATAATTCACCATACTCATACAGATGAGCTCGTTATACACTAATCAGGCAGGACATTATGACTTCCGACTAACTATCGATATAAACCCGTCCAGGCAATAGCAGCCTTACCTGGCGAGGAATGACTGTTAGTCAGACACACGCACGGCACGTGTAGGATTTAGTGAGTGTGCTGTCCGTGTATATAATGGGGAAGGCGCACGTTCAATCTGCGTTTGACCGAGAGCAGATTGTGATGACCTAAAGGCTCGGCACAACCATTTCGGAAACTGCACGACTTTTTGGGTGTTTGAGGAGTGCAGCGGCTAGTGTCTTCAACACGTGGGGAAACCAAGGTGAAACCATGTCCAGACGTCGTGGGGTTGGGTGGCCACCCATCG
The DNA here is from genome assembly GCF_023864345.2 of Schistocerca serialis cubense. Lineage (NCBI taxonomy): Eukaryota > Metazoa > Arthropoda > Insecta > Orthoptera > Acrididae > Schistocerca > Schistocerca serialis. The sequence continues at coordinate 236,915,391 of NC_064640.1, forward strand.
TAGACTGGACACACTGGTAAAACAGGACAGGCGGCGAATTTTGACGGAAATAACATCAGACTGTAATGCTAGGCAGAGTTCAAGTGTCCCTGGACGCACAGTGCACCAAACGCTCCTAACAATGGGCCTCCGCAATCGACAACCCATGCATGTGCCAATGTACGAGGGTGAGTCAAATGAAAACCTTAAATATTTTTTAAATATTATTTATTGTGCAGAAGTGGTACAACGCTGTATCACTTTTCAACACAATCTCTCCCACGCTCAATGCAAGTCCTCCAGCGCTTACAAAATGCATAAATTCCTTTAGAAAAAAATTCTTTTGGTAGTCCGTGCAACCACTCATGCGCCACGTGACGTACCTGTTCATCAGAATGGAACTTCTTTCCTCCCATTGCGTCTTTGAGTGGTCCAAACATATGGAAATCACTTGGGGCAAGGTCTGGTGAGTATGGTGGATGAGGAAGACATTCAAAATGAAGGTCTGTGATTGTTGCAACTGTTATACGAGCAGCGTGGGGCCTTGAATTGTCATGTTACAAAAGAACACCTGCTGACAGCAATCCACGTCGCTTTGATTTGACTGCAGGCCGCAGATGACTTTTTAAGAGATCTGTGTATGATGCACACTGGTGACAGTGGTCCCTCTAGGCATGTAATGCTCCAAAATGACGCCTTTTTCGTCCCAAAAGAGAGTCAGCGTAACCTTCCCTGCTGATGGTTCTGTTCGAAACTTCTTTGGTTTTGGTGATGAGGAATGGCGCCATTCCTTGCTCGCTCTCTTCGTTTCCGGTTGGTGGAAGTGAACCCAGGTTTCGTTCCCAGTAACGATTCTTGCAAGGAAGCCATCCATCACCTTCTCGTTCAAAGCGCCGTAGAAGTTCTCCACAAGCATAAATACACTCCTGGAAATGGAAAAAAGAACACATTGACACCGGTGTGTCAGACCCACCATACTTGCTCCGGACACTGCGAGAGGGCTGTACAAGCAATGATCACACGCACGGCATAGCGGACACACCAGGAACCGCGGTGTTGGCCGTCGAATGGCGCTAGCTGCGCAGCATTTGTGCACCGCCGCCGTCAGTGTCAGCCAGTTTGCCGTGGCATACGGAGCTCCATCGCAGTCTTTAACACTGGTAGCATGCCGCGACAGCGTGGACGTGAACCGTATGTGCAGTTGACGGACTTTGAGCGAGGGCGTATAGTGGGCATGCGGGAGGCCGGGTGGACGTACCGCCGAATTGCTCAACACGTGGGGCATGAGGTCTCCACAGTACATCGATGTTGTCGCCAGTGGTCGGCGGAAGGTGCACGTGCCCGTCGACCTGGGACCGGACCGCAGCGACGCACGGATGCACGCCAAGACCGTAGGATCCTACGCAGTGCCGTAGGGGACCGCACCGCCACTTCCCAGCAAATTAGGGACACTGTTGCTCCTGGGGTATCGGCGAGGACCATTCGCAACCGTCTCCATGAAGCTGGGCTACGGTCCCGCACACCGTTAGGCCGTCTTCCGCTCACGCCCCAACATCGTGCAGCCCGCCTCCAGTGGTGTCGCGACAGGCGTGAATGGAGGGACGAATGGAGACGTGTCGTCTTCAGCGATGAGAGTCGCTTCTGCCTTGGTGCCAATGATGGTCGTATGCGTGTTTGGCGCCGTGCAGGTGAGCGCCACAATCAGGACTGCATACGACCGAGGCACACAGGGCCAACACCCAGCATCATGGTGTGGGGAGCGATCTCCTACACTGGCCGTACACCTCTGGTGATCGTCGAGGGGACACTGAATAGTGCACGGTACATCCATACCGTCATCGAACCCATCGTTCTACCATTCCTAGACCGGCAAGGGAACTTAGTGTTCCAACAGGACGATGCACGTCCGCATGTATCCAGTGCCACCCAACGTGCTCTAGAAGGTGTAAGTCAACTACCCTGGCCAGCAAGATCTCCGGATCTGTCCCCCATTGAGCATGTTTGGGACTGGATGAAGCGTCGTCTCACGCGGTCTGCACGTCCAGCACGAACGCTGGTCCAACTGAGGCGCCAGGTGGAAATGGCATGGCAAGCCGTTCCACAGGACTACATCCAGCATCTCTACGATCGTCTCCATGGGAGAATAGCAGCCTGCATTGCTGCGAAAGGTGGATATACACTGTACTAGTGCCGACATTGTGCATGCTCTGTTGCCTGTGTCTATGTGCCTGTGGTTCTGTCAGTGTGATCATGTGATGTATCTGACCCCAGGAATGTGTCAATAAAGTTTCCCCTTCCTGGGACAATGAATTCACGGTGTTCTTATTTCAATTTCCAGGAGTGTACGTCGTTCTCTCATTTCAGGAGTCAGCTGCCGTGGCATCCATCTGGCAGACACTTTGTGAAACTGGAGCTCATCATGCACAATGTGGTGTGCTGACCCCTGACTGATATGTCAACATGCTGCAATGTCATTCAGTGTCACTCGGCGGTTTTCCTTCACTATGGCTTCAACTGCTGCAATGTTCTGTGGAGTCACAACTAGTTGTGCCTGACCTGGACGAGGAGCATCTTCCACTGAAGTCACACCGTTTGCGAACTTCCTACTCCATTCGTAGACTTGCTGCTGTGACAAACATGCATCACCGTACTGAACCTTCATTCGTCGATGAATTTCAATAGGTTTCACACCTTCACTACGCAAAAACCGAATAACAGAACGCTGTTCTTCCCTGGTGCGAGTCGCAATTGGAGCGGCCATCTTTATACTGATACTGCGACGGTATGTGTGCATCTGCACTATGCTGCCACCTACAGGCCATTCTGCACGCTGTCTGTAGCACCCTTACCAACTTACAGGATAACGGCGCGAAACTTCGGTTTGTTATTACAAATTTAAGGTTTTCATTTGACTCACCCTCGTATAACACCACAACATCGGCAGTTATGACTGAAATGAGCACATGACTGTTGGCACCGGACGTTGCCACCGTGGCAGAGCGTTGCACGATCCGATGAATCCAGATACCTTCTTCATCAAGCCGATGGGAGGGCGCGAATCCGCCATCTTGCAGGCGAACAGCTCCTTAACACCGGAACTGTGGGAAGGAAACAATCTAGCGTCGGCTCCAGCAAACACGAACATAGCCAAAGCCTTGCAGACAAACAAAAATTACGCGAAACGAAATGTAGTGTGAGGAGGGATATGCGAGAGGCGTTCAATGAATTCGAAAGTAAAGGTCTATGTACTGATTTGGCACAAAATCCTAAGAAATTCTGGTCTTATGTCAAAGCGGTAGATGGATCAAAACAAAATGTCCAGACACACTGTGACCAAAATGGTATTGAAACAGAGGATGACAGACTAAAGGCCGAAATACTAAATGTCTTTTTCCAAAGCTGTTTCACAGAGGAAGACTGCACTGTAGTTCCTTCTCTAGATTGTCGCACAGATGACAAAATGGTAGATATCGAAACAGACGACAGAGGGATAGAGAAACAATTAAAATCGCTCAAAAGAGGAAAGGCTGCTGGACCTGATGGGATACCAGTTCGATTTTACACAGAGTATGCGAAGGAACTTGCCCCCCTTCTTGCAGCGGTGTACCGTAGGTCTCTAGAAGAGCGTAGCGTTCCAAAGGATTGGAAAAGGGCACAGGTCATCCCCGTTTTCAAGAAGGGACGTCGAACAGATGTGCAGAACTATAGACCTATACCTCTACCGTCGATCAGTTGTAGAATTTTGGAACACGTATTATGTTCGAGTATAATGACTTTTCTGGAGACTAGAAATCTACTCTGTAGGAATCAGCATGGGTTTCGAAAAAGACGATCGTGTGAAACGCAGCTCGTGCTATTCGTCCACGAGACTCAGAGGGCCATAGACACGGGTTCCCAGGTAGAAGCCGTGTTTCTTGACTTCCGCGAAACGTTCGATACAGTTTCACACAGTCGTTTAATGAACAAAGTAAGAGCATATGGATTATCAGACCAATTGTGTGATTGGATTGAAGAGTTCCTGGATAACAGAACGCAGCATGCCATTCTCAATGAAGACAAGTCTTCCGAAGTTAGAGTGATTTCAGGTGTGCCGCAGGGGAGAGTCGTAGGACCGTTGCTATTCACAATATACATAAATGACCTCGTGGATGACATCGGAAGTTCACTGAGGCTTTTTGCGGATGATGCTGTGGTATATCGAGAGGTTGTAACGATGGAAAATTGTACTGAAATGCAGGGGGATCTGCAAAGAATAGACGCATGGTGCAGGGAATGGCAATTGAATCTCAATGTAGACAAGTGTAATGTGCTGCGAACACATAGAAAGAAAGATCCCTTATCATTTAGCTACAATATAGCAGGTCAGCAACTGGAAGCAGTTAATTCCATAAATTATCTGGGAGTACGCATTAGGAGTGATTTAAAATGGAATGATCATATAAAGTTGATCGTTGGTAAAGCAGATGCCAGACTGAGATTCATTGGAAGAATTCTAAGGAAATGCAATCCGAAAACAAAGGAAGTAGGTTACAGTACGCTTGTTCGCCCACTGCTTGAATACTGCTCAGCAGTGTGGGATCCGTACCAGATAGGGTTGATAGATGAGGTAGAGAAGATCCAACGGAGAGCAGCGCGCTTCGTTACAGGATCATTTAGAAATCGCGAAAGCGTTACGGAGATGATAGATAAACTCCAGTGGAAGACTCTGCAGGAGAGACGCTCAGTAGCTCGGTACGGGCTTTTGTTGAAGTTTCGAGAACATACCTTCACCGAAGAGTCAAGCAGTATATTGCTCCCTCCTACGTATATCTCGCGAAGAGACCATGAGGATAAAATCAGAGAGATTAGAGCCCACACAGAAGCATACCGACAATCCTTCTTTCCACGAACAATACGAGACTGGAATAGAAGGGAGAACCGATAGAGGTACTCAAGGTACCCTCCGCCACACACCGTCAGGTGGCTTGCGGAGTATAGATGTAGATGTAGACGTAGAATGGTTCGAGGAACACAGTGGCGAGTTCCAACTGATGTACTGGCCTCCAAACTCGCCAGATCTGAACCCGATGGAACACATCTGGGATGTGATAGCACGTGGCGTCAGAAATCATGGCTCCCCTCCCCGGAATTTACGAGCAAGAGGTGATTTGTGTGTGCAGATGTGGTGCCAACTTCCTCCAGTGACCGACTAAGGCCTCATTGCTTTCATGCCGCTACGCGTCGCCGTTGTCATCTGTGCCAAAAGTGGACATAAATTGAAGTGTGTTAGTTTAAGCTAAAAATTGCCCTGACTACTGCAGAATATACATGGACAAATGACTGGCTGATATTAATTATACAAGCATACTGAAGTAATACCGAAAATAGTAGTACATCTGACTGGTAACTAAAGACTGGGTCTGAATCAGATTGATTATTTCAGCGCAACAGAAAACAATTTATCCACCTAGAAATTAGTCAGTTAGGACCACTAAAAGTGTACGGAAGATAAAATTATAAATCTCGTCAGAATTAATTAATTAATATTTAAACAACAGCGCGTACCAGGTAACGTTTCTGGCTGCACAAAAACAGCTCTTACTATCTAATATACTAGTTTGTACCTAACCACATCAGGAGCATCCTAGCAGCTTTTGGATTTAGTGGAGAAGTTACTTTGAGCTAAGTACACACATGTTCATCCCATCTGTCTATTCTGTACTGATAACAAAGTTATAAAGCCATCGTGTCTGTTTGTCCGTCTGAACATGCAAATCTCAAAAACTACAAAACGAATTTCTTATGCGGTTTCCACAGTTAAGTTTCTTGTCATGTTCTTTAATGTGAATTTACATGCTGTTACTGGGGCCGCTAAAGCGCTCCAGGAAAATGCCGGGACGATTCCTTTGAAACATGGCTCGGTCGATTTCCTTCCTCATTCTTTCGTAATCCGAGCTTGTGCTCCATTTCTAATTAACTCGCTGTCGACAGTAAATTAAACTGTAATCTTCCATCCTTTCTTCCTTGCATGTGGGACTAGCTGGGGAATTTTTATGAGGTTTCCACTGGTAATATTCTTGTCAAGTTCTTTAGTGTGAATTTACATACTGTTACTGGGCCCGCTAAATCGCTCCAGAAAAATGCCGGGACGATTCCTTTGAAACATGGCTCGGTCGATTTCCTTCCTTATTCTTTCGTAATCCGAGCTTGTGCTAAATTTCTAATTAACTCGGTGTCGACGGTAAGTTAAACTGTAATCTTCCTTCCTTTCTTCCTTGCATGTGGGACTAGCTGAGGAACCCGTCACTTCCCGGGTATTTATTTATTGCCGTGCCCAAGACTTCCTAAGCATGGAGTTTATTTTTTACTTAAAATGCTTCTTTGTGTACAACGTTGAAGTAGTACGATTGCGGATATGAACGAAGAGCTTATTTGCTTCACTAATATGAGAGAGAGCTACGCAGAGTTGACAGTGCAAAAGCAAATGACACTGAGTTCCACGTCCACAAGACGCAGCATCTGGTCTTGTGCTTTGTTTATGGTCATGGCATAACATAAGCTCATTGGGTATTGTACACGTTTAAAACAAAATGTTAAATTGTTAAGGGTAAGCCCGCATCTCGTGGTCGTGCGGTAGCGTTCTCGCTTCCCACGCCCGGGTTCCCGGGTTCGATTCCCGGCGGGGTCAGGGATTTACTCTGCCTCGTGATGGCTGGGTGTTGTGTGCTGTCCTTAGGTTAGTTAGGTTTAAGTAGTTCTAAGTTCTAGGGGACTTATGACCACAGCAGTTGAGTCCCATAGTGCTCAGAGCCATTTTTTTGTTAAGGGTAAGCGGTATTCTGGGTATAAAAGCTCACTCGCCTAAGCCACTTCCTGTCAAAATTTCCGCTTCTATGGAGAGAAGTAACTTTAAAACTCTGCGAAGGAAGGGTTCTGAGGAGCGAGATAACGCATGACGCTCTTCACCAAAGTTACGTCGTGCCTCACATTCGAACGGAGTTTCCAGCGCGCGAGTTAATGCCTGATGTTCTCAGGCTGCAGCAACTCTTGCCTTACGATCATATTGAAACGTCATATTCCTCAGTCTTTTAGCTGGTCTGGGACGTACAGAAAGATTCTTAGCATTTTCTAGGCATTGGAAATGCAATGTCTGTAGTTGAAAATCTGTGCCGGGACTCGAACACGGATTTATCACCTGAAATAAGCGTCAAACGAAAAAACTACAAAGAACGAAACTTGTCTAGCTTGAAGGGGGAAACCAGATGGCGCTATGGTTGGCCCGCTAGATGGCGCTGCCATAGGTCAAACGGATACCAACTGCGTTTTCTAAAATAGGAACCCCCATTTTTATTACATGTTCGTGTAGTACATAAAGAAATATAAATCTTTTAGTTGGACCACTTTTTTCGCTTTGTGACACATGGTGCTGTAATAGTCACAAACATATGGCTCACAATTTTAGACGAACAGTTGGTAACAGGTAGGTTTTTTAAATTAAAATACAGAACGTAGGTATGTTTGAACATTTTATTTCGCTTGTTCCAGTGTGATACATGTAGCTTTGCGAACTTATCATTTCTGAGAACGCATGCTGTTACAGTGTGATTACCTGTAAACACCACATTAATGCAATAAATGCTCAAAATGATGTCTGTCAACCTCGATGCACTTGGCAATACGTGTAACGACATTTCTCTCAACAGCGAGTAATTCGCCTTCCGTAATGTTCGCACATGCATTGACAATACACTGACGCATTTTGTCAGGCGTTGTCGGTGGATCACAATAGCAAATATCCTTCAACTTTCCCCACAGAAAGACATCCGGGGACGCCAGATCCGGTGAACGTGCGGGCCATGGTATGGTGCTTCGACGACCAATCCACCTGTCACGAACTATGCTATTCAATAACGCCTCAACCGCAAGCGAGCTATGTGCCGGACATCCATCATGTTGGAAGTACATCGCCATTCTGTCATGCAGTGAAACATCTTGTAGTAACATCGGTAGAACAGTACGTAGGAAACCAGCATACATTGCACCATTTAGATTGCCATCGATAAAATGGAGACCAATTATCCTTCCTCCCATAATGTCGCATCATACATTAACCCGCCAAGGTAGCTGATGTTCCACTTGTCGCAGCCATCGTGGATTTTTCCGTTGTCCAATAGTGCATATTATGCCGGTTTACGTTACCGCTGTTGGTGAATGACGCTTCGTCGCTAAATAGAACGCGTGCAAAAAATCTATCATCGTGCCGTAATTTCTCTTGTGCCCAGTGGCAGAACTGTACACGACGTTCAAAGTCGTCGCCATGCATTTCCTGATGCATAGAAATATGGTACGGGTGCAACCGATGTTGATGTAGCATTCTCAACACCGACGTTTACGAGATTCCCGATTCTCGCGCAATTTGTCTGCTACTGATGTGCGGATTAGCCGCGGCAGCAGCTAAAACACCTACTTGGGCATCATCATTTGTTGCAGGTCGTGGTTGACGTATCACATGTGACTGAACACTTCCTGTTTCCTTAAATAACGTAACTATCCGATGAACGGTCCGGACACTTGGATGATGTCGTCCAGGATGCCGAGCAGTATACATAGCACACGCCCGTTGGGCATTTTGATCACAATAGCCATATATCAACACCATATCAACCTTTTCCGCAATTGGTAAACGGTCCATTTTAACACGGGTAATGTATCACGAAGCAAATACCGTCTGCACTGGCGGAATATTACGTTATACCAAGTACTTATACGTTTGTGACTATTACAGCGCCATCTATCACAAAGCGAAAAAAGTGGTCCAACTAAAACATTCGTATTTCTTTATGTACTACACGATTATGTAATAAAAAATGGGGGTTCCTATTTAAAAAAACGCAGTTGATATCCGTTTGACATATGGCAGCGACATCTAGTGGGCCAACCAAGCGCCATCTGGTTTCCCCCTTCAAGCTAGACGAGTTTCATTCTTTGTAGTTTTTTCGTTTGATGCTTATTTCGTGAGATATTTGGCCCGGTCACTATCAATGGACCACACTATATATATATATATATATATATATATATATATATATATATATGTGTGTGTGTGTGTGTGTGTGTGTGTGTGTGTGTGTCTGTGTGTGTGCGTGTATTTTTCTGTGCTAGCATGACGGCCACATGACATTTGCTTCAGTGCGGATACACTAATATCGTCTGAACTCCCAAGGAAATCAGTAAGGGTTAATGGACGAGGGACACTGTATTGCAGCGTGCGTTAAGTTGGAAATCTGAGTCGATCAGGATTGTGTCCGAATGGTCGAACGGAGTCCGGCTTTAGCGGCCACTCGGAACGGACGCGCCGTACTTCCGCCTGCGGAGCGTGTGAGCTCGTGTTTGTTTACATTTCGACTTAGCCTGCGCGCGGGCTTGGTGCACTGAGATCATGACAAGTAAGTTCAGAAAATCGACATTACGTTTCAACTTTTGCCCGGAATTTGCACGACTGAAAGCCTTAGATGTGGAAAGTTTCCTCCGTGAGGAGGCGAAGATCCCGCCATCGGAGCTTCTGGGTATCCACCTCTCGATTCTCAGCAACACCGTTTGCATTAAAACGATCAGTTACGCTGAATGTGAGCGCGTTTTGAACGCAACCAAATAGGGTCTCCGTTTCCGTCACACTGACGGTAACGTCGGCGTGGTCAAAGTCTAACATGCGAGATTAGGCGTTAGAACTATTTGCGCGTTCGAACTGCCATTCGAGGTACCTGCAGAGGACGTCAAAGCCGCTTTCCGGCCATAGGGTACTGTCCATGATCATAAGGCAGAACGCAGGGCCCACTTCCGCACACACCCTGTTCTTTAAGGGGTGCGTCAGATCACAATTGATCTGCGCAGCCATTTTCCATCTTAGCCGACCATCAGCGGATGTCGGGCCGTAATCATGTACGACCTACAGCCGCGTACTTGTTCTGGGTGTAGAAAAGTGGGACACATCATATCTGAATGTCTGCAGTGACGGATAACGCAGCTACCAACTTGGGGAGTGGTACTTCCCTCGTCGTCTACGGTACTTCCCATCACGTACGCGACAGCGCTTAAGTCACCGCCGACTGCCCGGGCTCTCGAAATCGCGTGACCAGTTGATGGATAGTGTTCCGTTCTTTCCTGAAACGGTTGCGGACGAGGTGACTGACGATTTGACTTTAGCCATCTTCACAGTTCCGGTGATAGCTCCGACTACGCCTGTCGCCGGCGCTAATGTCCATCGTGACTACTTGGTCGACTCTCTGGTTGTCCCGACGGCGGCGTTTCTGCCTGGCCGGCGGACTCCCTCCCGTCTTCGGACACAGGAGGACGACTGCGCAAACAACGCTCCTCTAAACGATGCAAACGGAGGGGCCGTACGACGTCGGAACGGGACTCTTCGCCCTGTCCAAATGATACACTACCTGTTGAGGAAACCAACGTTTCAGCGTCTGAGACCGTGGACGACGGCGTAGTCATTGCGACTTTGGAACAGCGGCCCTCAGTGGCTCTCGTATCGACGGAACGGAATGTTCCTGCCCCTACCGAAGAAGGAACGATACCAGCCGATCTGGCAGTGTCGGCAGCAGTTGAACATATGGATACTACGGCGACGGATTCACCGCAACGTGGAGCAAGGAGTTTGAAGAAACAGCAGATCTCATACAGGAGTCCCCACCGTTAGGGGCAACGACCTACTGATGTCAACTTTAGCGCCGTACGAGGGTCGCCAGCAGCTCCTGCTGCCGGTTACCCCCGCATCTTCACAGCAGTGACCTGCAACCCTCCACTATGGTAGGACACAGCTCCACGCATACCATATCGCGACACTGATGTCAACGGCGTCCGCGCCCCGATAATGATCCAGCTTCTGAAAGAAATGATATGAGCTTCGGAAATAGACATTGCACTGTTACAGGAGGTGCATTTAGCAGCGCTCCCCCGGATAGCAGGATACGACTTCTATGTCTCTCATGGAGATCACATTGGCTGTGTGGTGGAGGTGTGATTGACAATATCATATACCTCCCATCTTCCAGGAGTTTGGCTTTTACGATTCACTGCACGCGTGTCATTAAGGTCTATGCGTCTCCTGGTACTAGACGTCGACGTAAACGAGCACTATTTTGTGCGGAGGAGATTGCTCCACTGTTCTTAGGTCGACATGAACATCTTCTCTTTGGAGTGGACTTTGACTGCGAACTTGGCCGGAACGATCAGTACCCGAATTTTACACCGTGCCAGGAGCTGCATCTCATTGTTCGTGATCCAGCCCTACGGGATACCTGGGACGTATGGCGTGCAGACAACCAGGGCTTCACGTTTCACACGAGCCGTTCGGCTAGGCAGTTAGACCTCATTTATGTCTCCTGCAGTCTGGTTGATGCGGTCCTCGATGTAGAGCGCTGGCCTTTGGTGTTCTCTGAGCACTGCGCGTACACGTGCACATTGCTCCTTCCCTGCCAGGCGGTTTGGAGGAGTCGAACACCATGGAAACTCAACACTCAACATCTGCGGGCTCCTGATTGTCGCCAACGTATCACTGAGACGCGGACAAGATGCAAACGGCGTCTCCGATCCTATGCGTCGGTCGTGGACTGGTGGCTGAAACATGGCAAACCGATGCTCCGGCGCACGTCCATAGCTTACAGCAGGAACGTGGCCGTTTGGCACAGGTACACTACAGACTTCTACTTCAGCACCCTCCGCGACCTCGATGGCCAACCACCTTCGCCGGAAGTGCTAACCGAACGCAGCATGATTAAGGCGAAGCTACTAGCGATTACTCGCCGGAAACTACAGGGGGCAGTGGTGCGTGCCTGCAGACCTGATATGGTGTGGCGGGAGAATCCTTCCATGCATCATGTTTTGAGCACGATCGCAGGCCGAACTCATAGATCATCGTGCGCAACGGGTCACCTGCCAAGCAGACATAGTCGATTGCTTTGTCGAATATTATCGCCACGTCTACCGTGCAGATAATGGGTTTGTCCTGGACTACAATCCTCTCGCCGTGGAGGTTCCGCCCATCCTCAAACTTGAAGGGGGGGGGGGGGGGGGGTTACATTAATGGAACCTTTCACTACCGAGGAGGTCACTACCGCTATCTTCAAGGGTGCACCGTGCAAGACACCAGGCATCGACCGATTCCCTATTGAACTTTATCGCACGTTCTGTGGTCTCATATTTAGACGATTGACAGAGATGTATAACGAACTGATTACGTCTGCAGCTGCGATTCTGCCAGCTTCGTCGAGGGCATTATTGTTCTCGTTCATAAATCGACGCCTGCAATTACTACGGGCCACTACCGCCCTATCATCTTATAAAATACTGATTACAAGATTTTTGCGCGTTTACTGGCGGCGCGCTGTACACCCGTATTACCACGTGTCCTCTCCACCGCGCAAACTACGCCAGGTGGAACAGTTAACGTCCAGACGGCAACTGGTGACAGTCGTGACGTGATTGCGTTTGCAGAGGCGTGCAGACTTCGTGCGGTGATTGTCGCTGTAGATTTTGACAGCGCCTTTGACAGGGTGCGCCATGTCTTCCTATACTTTGTCTTAGAATGTGCTTCCCTGCCCGTTTCATCAGTGTCCTTCGGCGGCTCGGCGTTCGTCGGTCCAGGTCAACGGGCGTTGGGCCGGTCCAATACCGATTCAACAGTCGGTCCGACAAAGCTGCCCCCTGTCCATGCATCTTTATGCGGTGCCCCTTGGACCCGCTCATTAGCCTTCTGACGTCGCAGTTGTCTGGACTCTCTCTACGCGGTTACACCGTACGATGTCGTGCAACCGCAGATGACCTCCTGCTATTGGTTCGTTCTCGGTAGGAGGTTTCACGAATCTTCCACGCCATCACGGCTCATGGGAGAGCAGCTGGAAGTGTGATGAATGTGCGCAAATCAGCGGCGCTGTCTGTTGGTCGCGGCCTACCTCCGGAAGATCTAGCGCCCCCGCCCTGTGTCCAACATCTCCGCTATCTTGGGATCGCCATTACGTCGCCAACGCGCCTACAGCGGCGGTCGTCTTTAGTCAAGTTTTGAGAATGACCCGCATGATGATCCTTTGCAGCGTGTTGCCTACCTGAATGCGTATGTAGCATCCAGAATGGTTCATATTGCACAGATTCTACCTCTTAGAAAATGGTACAAATGGCTCTGAGCACTATGGGACTTAACTTCTGAGGTCACCAGTCCCCTAGAACTTAGAGCTACTTAAACCTAACTAACCTAAGAACAGCACACACATCCATGCCCGAGGCAGGATTCGAACCTGCGACCGTAGCGGTCGCGCGGTTCCAGACTGTAGCGCCTAGAACCGATCGGCCACTTCGGCCGGCGATTTTACCTCTGCCGATTACGATAGGATGTAGTATTCAAGCGGCAATCCGATATTTTCTGACGGCTGGGTCCATCTTCAAAGTACGCTGTGACACACTCACTCGCCCCTGCGTGCAGGAGGGCTCAGTCTTACAAACGTCCGCTATCGTGCAGCAGCACTTTACACGGCCACGATGCACAAACAGTGGCGCACTGTCGAGGGCCCCATTACGCACAATTTACTTGCCGTTATTGTGCCAGTATCCCTCTCTCCGCCGGTCCCGTTCTGTAGCATCAGGACCACGTTTGCACACATCGTGGCCTTCATTGTGGAAGTCAGTTATGTTCGCCCCCACCGCCCACGAACGCGCCTGCCGAGGTGAAGGATTTTTACGTTCTTTTCCTGCATGGCGTCGCCTGTTACGTCGCAGAACCCAAGTTTCTATTGTTGTCGTAGACTGTCATTTGGCGGCACATTCACCACAACTGCTTTCCGACGCATATCAGAACCGATTTATGCTGTTTCAATTTCGGCCACGAGGTACAAACCTGGTGCTGTACAGCATCTCGACGATGTCTCCAGTGCTCACATTGAACAAGTTTTGTAAGAGGCAGTCAATAACAACATCAACACTATGCTTTTCTCACTTGTTTCACCTTTTCTGCCCATATGCTATTGCTAATCCATTGCTTGCATTTACAACACTGGGTTTTCACTGTGTGGCCAAAATTGGAACTAATTTTTTCCGATGTTAATCGGTTCCGCATTAACGCTCTAGAATATCTACCAAGTTCCGCTGCCATACGATAATTTCAGCCCTCACTTGAGTTCTGTTAGTAGCTGCATTTTAATTTTAGCCACCAGGTATGTATGTGTAACAGCATGTACGTATGTTCCACATCCCCTCCAAACCACTGGACTGATTTCAAGCAAACTTGCTACACATATCACTTACTATCTGGAAAGAATCGCTGTTGGGGTAAGAACCTCCTACCTATCAAAATGGATAGATGGGGTAAAAAAGAAGTGTAGCCCAAAGTGCGCAGACACCCAGATTCAATTCATTCACTGTTGGAGGATGAGAGCACTTAGTGACTTGTAACAAACTTGACACATATTCTCAAACCTTTAATTGACAAACCTCAACAAAATGATGAAAGGAAAAAAGTTTATCGCTTACTGCATTTTTGCTGTTTGTACAGAAAATTTTCACATTAGGCATGACGTTTTAATTTATTACTTCCTTGCTACTAACTGTATTCGTGACACATTTCGTAGACAATATCCACATGTATCGCTGAGTGTGCCTACGAAAATATATCATTGTGAAACTGCAGGGCTAATTTCGATAGAGATACATGTGAAATATGTGTAGAAGTATATGTTAAATTTATTAAATCTATGTGAAATGTGTATAACACATGCATATTCGACCAAAGCCTTGGGTAAAAACCTCCTCCTAAACTCCTGTATTGATTGCACCCAAACTTCGGGCACATGTTATTTGCTTTGTGTGGGGTAATAAGTAGAAGCCTCCAACTGGCGAGGGGGTGATAACGTGGAGAGAGAAGAGAGGAAGAGATGGACAGACAGAGAGGAGAAAGGAGGACATTGGCACAGGAGGAGGAGATGACAGATAAAGACAAGTGGAGGCAGACAGAGACGAGGTGGAGAGAGGCATTGAGAGGTGGAGGGAGGAGATGCACAGAGAGTGGAGCAGAAGGAGATGGACAGAGAGTAGGGGGTGGAGGATTTGGAAAGAGAGAGAGAGAGAGAGAGAGAGGGAAATGGACATAGAGAGGGGGAAGGTGACTGGACTAATAGAATTGGAATAAATACAAACCTAGGCAACCCCGGTTTCCTAATATTACTTATAAAAACAAAATGGCTAAATCATAGCAATAGCGTGTTTCCACAGATACCTCAGAAACATGTCATCGAGTCATCTGTGGGTTGGAGAAATCATTATGGAAACATTTCCAATCTACAGATTCAGAAGTTTTAGTTTTCTCTGAGTATATGAAATGATATTCCGTATGTGCTTCATTCTTGTTAAGTTCCACTTATATACTGATGGCACCCCTTTATGCCGGCCGGAGTGGCCTTGCGGTTCTAGGCGCTATAGTTTGGAGCCGAACGACCGCTACGATCGCAGGTTCGAATCCTGTCTCGGGCATGGATGTGTGTGATGTCCTTAGTTAGGTTTAATTAGTTCTAAGTTGTAGGCGGCTGATGACCTCAGAAGTTAAGTCGCGTAGTGCTCAGAGCCATTTGAACCATTTGAGCCATCCCGTTATGTCTAAGAGCCAGGTCAATAAGCACTGTTATTTCCTTATCAGGTATCAATCGTCTCATCTGCTAATCTGAGTCTATTATTTATAGCACTGCTTTTGACCTGTCGTCTTCTTCACATTTGATTCCTTCTGTACTGCTACCCTGGCTGGTTAAATGTAAGAGATGACCTGAAGTCAACAGTTTACTAGATGGGAATCCACAGCCAAGTTTTTGCATGCTGAACATAAACAGCAGCAGCTGTTGTAAATCCTTTATTACAGGCACGACCGGTTGCGCAACTTTAAATTACAGCGTCATGTACAAATCCGAATAAAAAGAAGAAAGAGATCGTAAGCAATCTGACACAAAAACCATATGAAAATGACAACAAGTGTCCAGAAGACCGAACACTTTCATTACGTCGTCAGGCCCCTTTACAGTCCAATCCCAAACCTTTCTTTAAAATTTGGGAAATTTTGCAAAAAGTGATGGTTACGGATTAAAAAATGCAGCATAAAATTAGAACTAATGAACAAATCGGACGAAAGAAAAGATTATAAAACGCACTGGAAAGAGGGAGGGTGGTGGGGACAAGTACAAAGTAAACAGTGCCTCAGCTGAAGACGCGCCGGAACGGAACGCTGAAAGTACCATTCACGCCGGCCAAAGTGGCCGTGCGGTTAAAGGCGCTGCAGTCTGGAACCGCAAGGCCGCTCCGGTCGCAGGTTCGAATCCTGCCTCGGGCATGGATGTTTATGATGTCCTTAGGTTAGTTAGGTTTAAGTAGTTCTAAGTTCTAGGGGACTAATGACCTCAGCAGTTGAGTCCCATAGTGCTCAGAGCCATTTTTTAGTACCATTCACCGATTGACTGGATATCAAAACATAGGCCGTTACGGAAGCGGCACATGTGTGGAAGTGTGAATAACCTCCGATAAACTTTATGGAAATGGTTGGGAATCGGGTGTAGAAAAATAAACGTAATCCATGACTATTGCTTTTCTCGAAACAGCGCAACGCATCGAATTTTTTTGTTAACAAATGTTGCTCAACACAACGTACCCTGCAACAGCCTTACAAGCTTTTCAGACAGTATAAACATGGCTGTTGTTAAGATACTGTGAACCTGTCCCGTAGTGAGAATAGGTAGGCACAAGTTCTCGTATTATACCTCTGCCTTTGATTTGTTTCAGTTATGCTAGGTAGTTTAGAAAGTATGTAATTAAAATCCTTGTATTTAATGAACAGGGGCTTACAGTGTATTCTATTATGTACCGTTGTGATTACTCTGAAACCATCTGAATGTTTTGCTGTTTCTCTGGGGTATTAATCCATACCTTAACTGAGACTGAAAAAGCAAAAATTTTTCTTCTTTCATATGGTAAAGTGTTGCAGGCCATTACGCTCTTTAGTAGATATATGATTCTTGACAACACAAGTGTCACTGGTCCAACATTAAAGTTACGTATTTGTTTGCTCTCAAGTGTACGTAATACTATAAAAAAAATTATTTAGCCTAAATTGAAAGTTTCTATATACTGAACTTCGTAGTTTGTTTTTTTATTTAAAAGTTATTATTAAACCAAATGGTGTACTTTTTTTTATCAAATTCACATTGCTGATTATGGTCCTTCAATGCAGCATTTACAGGACGAAAATTTGCTTCATCTGCATATAAATATGGCCTTACATTAGTATCTTCTGGTAAGATACTTCGTAGTACAACCTGTCCTGCAGTGCCCTCAAAAGCTTTTCAGACTTTTCTGATAACCCTATATAGTGCTCCATTTTATGGAGGAAAACAGAATGGTAAATACAAAGGACTTACGCTGTTCTCACATGGAATGAGGCTGCTCACATCGAAATGGACACGGATGCTGAAACCAACCACACGAAACACAAAGCCTCCATCACATGTGACGTGCTGTTTAGCGTTTTTTTCTGTTCTCGGTCATATCAAGCGGCAGTTGTGGACTGTATCTGCCTGGCAAATCGTACAGTTCGTTCACAAAATTGGATGGGTGTAAAGTTACTTCATTAGCTCTATTAAAAGGAACATTTCCTCCCTCTTCCATATGCTAGCTATGTTGTTCATTCTGCTTATTTCGATAGGTTTTATTTATATTATTTGTTAGGAAAAAGGAATACATTTATACCAGTAGTGCCTGTTCTGTCGGACGTGGTTCAAATGGCTCTGAGCACTATGGGACTTAACATTTGTGGTCATCAGTCCCCCAACACTTAGAACTACTTAAACCTAACTAACCTAAGGACATCACACACATCCATGCCCGAGAAAGGTTTCGAACCCTCGACCGTAGCGGTCACGTGGTTCCAGACTGAAGCGCCTAGAACCGCACGGCCACACCGGCCGGCTGTCGGACGTGCCGACAGAACAGGTACCACTCATAGTGACGCAGTGGGTGTATAGATTGTATCTGAAGTAGAGGGTTGGACAGGACAGGGAAAGGGTGGATAGGAAACTAATGTCTTCCAGCCACACAGGGCACTGTAGAAATGCAATGTCGATATTTGAAAGTCGGCTGAGCGGTTCTAGGCGCTTCAGTCCGGAACCGCACGCCTGCTACAGTCGCAGGTTCGAATCCTGCCTCGGGCATGAATGTGCGTGATGTCCTTAGGTTAGTTAGGTTTAAGTAGTTCTAAATCTAGGGGACTGATGACCTCATACGTTAAGTCCCATAGTGCTCAGAGCCATTTGAACCATTTTTTTATGTTTGAAAATTTGTGCTGGACCGAGACTCGAACCCGGATTTACCACTTCTCGCGAGCAGTTGCCTTAACTGGGTTATTTTACTTTTTTCTTTAATTTTTTCGCTTTTTAGACTAATTTTTTCTTTTTTAATTTTTATTTATTAATTTATTTTTTGTATTTTCAGTTTCTTAGGGCCGCAGTCAGCTACAGATTGGAGGAGACAAGGTGGCAAGGGGTCGAACCCCGAGACCTGACCACGATGCCTCCCCCTTCCCGCCACCGTGCTGCACCATCACACTGTTCATATTAATTTTTCTTAATTATTTATTTCAGTTTTTTGTGCACATATATACAGACGAAACCCTGAATATCCCCCAAGGTGATACAGGGTGGCAGGCGGGCCGAGTCTAAGGCGTATACGCGTCATGTTTCATTCCGATTCGAGCGGGCACCTGCCACGCAGGGAACACGCCAACTTAGTGAAAGCGTGGTAAGAAAGCTGTTAAGATAATTGGCAAAATACGCGAGATAACGGGAACTGCTCGCAACCGCTGCATGTGCAGTCTGCAAATATTGCCAGAAATCAGGGCGTGAGTTATGAACATCTCCACATACATGTGCCAAAATCCAGCCCTTTACCCAGAGAACCACCCGAGACTTTCTTGCAGGAAAATTTTCCACCGCTGGGTAAAGAAAGGACTCAGGGTGAATAACATGCGACGGTCCTCGTAGGAAACACGCGACTATTTGTCGCCCCAATAACCAGACATCCGCAACGGCTATACAGTTGAATCGGTGATGATCATCGTCGACATTACGACAGACATGTAGAGGGGAGACTTTAGCCAGTCCTGTGGCATGGAGCCGCTGATTATTTGGATACTTTCCACGAGTCGTATAATAAATATCAAGTGAGTAGCTACACTTCAATTATAACAACCCGGTATACACAGCCATGTTTATAGTATTTGTGGATATCGATATCAGTAACATCAAAAGCCTTGCTTGGATCAGACATCGTTAAAACATTCGCTACATGCCAGTCCATTACTGCTGTTGTTGTGCTATAATGATTCTGGAAGCCTAATTGGTATCTATCAAGGAAAGTATAAAATTTTAGGGTGGCTATCTATCGTTCATGGACAATGTGCTCCAAGGCTTTAGACACTATGTGTAACATGCTGACCGTTCTATAGTCACTTGGTGATTTTGTACGATCAGTCTTGCTTTGCTTCCACACGATAGGATAAGTATGACTAACAGAAAAGAGTTTGAAGATATTTTTGTGAAATGGAATAATAATATCAGCAACATCATTAATCATTCCTATGCCCACAGCAGAAGTATATTGGGGTTATTGGCGTATCTAGTGCATTCGATCAATTTTAAACCAATCGAGAAAGAATGATGAAATTTCAAGGGAAAAAATATTTTATCAAAAAGGAGGAAAACAGATGCATAAGAGAAAAAAGAATTTTCACTGTTTTTAACTTACTTTTGGCGAGAATTTCATAGAATTTTATTATACATGAGACTGGCATGAATTGACAATATTCCCTGTTGTTTGAGTCCACACCTGGCTACAAATGGTTCGAATGGCTCTCAGCACTATGGGACTTAACATCTAAGGTCATCAGTCCTCTAGAACTTAGAAATACTTAAACCTAACTAACCTAATGACATCACACACATCCATGCTCGAGGCAGGATTCGAACCTGCGACCGTAGAC
The DNA here is from genome assembly GCF_023864345.2 of Schistocerca serialis cubense. Lineage (NCBI taxonomy): Eukaryota > Metazoa > Arthropoda > Insecta > Orthoptera > Acrididae > Schistocerca > Schistocerca serialis. Next base: position 236,935,411 of record NC_064640.1, read on the forward strand.
CTGGCTACACTTCTACCACTTTCACATATAACTTTCTAGTACCTCTTGCTATAACAAGATACACAATCTGTACATACGTTATGATACACATCTTTTCGAAATCTGTCTTTATGAATTTCTCCAAGAGTTTTATAAATCCATATGCCAGCTGCACCGTTTGCCACGGTCCATCTAAAGTAAAACATTTTCTAACAGAAAAGTGCAAAACAAGCCCTACAATATCCTACGCCATTTTTCTAATTTCTTACTAAAATTTGTTCCTCAGTAAGTAAAACGGAAAATGGACCTGTCAAAGCAGCTGAACTTCTTGAGTATAAATTTTAGAGAGTACAGTAGACTAAGAAAAGCTGAACTGGTCAATTTTGTTGCTAAACGTTATAACATTTGCAGGAATATTCGAAAAAATTGGAGAGTGTGTCTCTCTCAAAAATTTAAAATGATGATGAAATCTAAAAAATGGATAAACCCAGGACCTTGAAAAAATCTTTTCATTTTCTACCAACTTCTATGGGGGACAAGGACACAGAACAATGGTTAATCAATATCCTGTTGACAAAGCATTTGCTGACAGGCTACAGATTATAAATTTCGTAAACATCCCTAACTTCCTTGATTCAAACTTCTTCTTGAATGCATTGAGACCAAAGTTATGAAAACTGTGAAAGATTGTCTAAAAATTCGTCATCAACTGAAGGTCAGTTTTACTGCATTTGTGACTACAAAATGTAGGCAAGTGAAAGTGTCATGGAATTTAGGTTTCAAACACAGAACTATAGGATCACAAATGAAAGAGATTTGACTAAACTCTATAACGGAGGAAAAAGAGAGATTATGTAAAAAAAAATGTCTGATTCTCAAACCTCTGGATCAGGTTGGATATTAAACACAATTATTCACCTGTAACTGCCAATTAATACTTATGCTCCACTAAGAGGCTCACCATGCACTGAACTACCACATAAATAAGAGATATGAAAGTTTGTATAGTGTTAAAATTAATGATAAAAACGCTTCCTATGGCCTATAAAATCTGCTTACTTTCCTGTAAAGAAAGATCGACAAACAGTTAGTAAGTACAAAAACGTCGGTCTTGACATTGATGAAAAACTTGGAAATTTTGAATTTCTAGCCTGAAATTGATGCAATTCCTAAAATTGAGGAAATAAGTAATGTCTCCATCAACGTTTACTTGTGTGAAGAAAAAGTCAATAACAACTGAAGAAGTCACCCCATAGTGCCTAGAACGAATCAGACATCATCTAAGTATATCCACTAAAAATAACAAAATGCAAGAAAGAAAGAAATGTCAAGTTACTATATTTTAAAGAACATGGGAGCCCCCACTGTTGCTGGATATAATAGCTGTCTCAGCTTTGCGGGCTTTCAAATAAGAAAAGATGAATTGATGTGATGTGGCCCTCAACTATGTACCCTCTGACTCAGAGCTGAAATATTAAACGTTTTGGCTGGTTTCGTTGTCTAGGGGCTGGGATACGTAGTTGCCACATTACAGGCCAAATACTGCTGAGTATACAGTATACAATATGAATATACACATGAATGGAATGGTCGCAAGTTTCTATCACTTGGCAACTGAGAATGTAACGTAGAAATTTATAAATGAAAGATTGCAGTTAAATAAAATCTGCAGGTACTACCTTAACGACTTTAAATGATGAGTACGATAGTAGAAGTACTTTTGAGAATGATGTATATTTCTGCAAAACACTTATTGGTGTCGATGGTCCAGTAATTAAATAAAATATAAGTTGGATAACAGGCCAACAATAGATTCCTACTGCACATAACTAGCTATCAACAACAACACAGCTCGCGAGATATTCTCTTCTGAACGCACACTACGTCTTCACTGTAGAAGCCACGGTAATCTCACAAGTGCACAAGTAGTCCAGTGAAACTGTCAGAAAAAAAGCGTGTACCTTGCAAAAGGTGGGGTAGAAGATTTTATTTTTTTAACTCGTTCATATTGTTGGAAAGGTTAGAAAACCAAGTTTTGCCAACAAAATTTCTCTTGGGAAAACTTTCTGCAGTAAAAAAACTTCGAAAATTTCGGACTTTTTTCAGTTTTCAAACTATCTCAGTTTCATTTGCTCCTATCGCTTTGACGTCTATTTTCTTATTTAAAGATCACAAAAATCTCTACGAATTTGATTCTTACCATTTTTTTCTACCCCCAGTATCTAAGGCGCTACAGTGCGTCAAAAAATACCAATTTTTCAAATTTCGAGCAAAGAATAGTTGGTCACAATTTCCACGATGTAAAGTTCCGGAGAAAAGATAAAATTGTGACTCTCCTTTCTGTGTTCAATTCTGTAAAAGCTGGGAGCACTAAAATTACTCCTGTTGATCCTTTAACTCTTTTCCAAAGGATTTGTTTAATGAAACAAAGTGAAGAAGAGTTAAAAGCCTTTCTGAAATATGAACTTGCTCCTTACCCAATGTCCCTATTCTCAAAAAAAGGCATGTGAAAAGGAACAAAATCTTCATTCTACAATGCCTTCGTTCCAGTGGAAGATGTGAAGTCAGGTGGACCGAGTAAATTTTTTGTCATTGATGGAGGGTACCTTATCCACAAAGTGACTTGGACTCGAAATGTTTGCTTCAAGTCAATAGCCCAAAGCTATGTTTCTTACCTGTAACGTCATTTTGGATCTCAATTTGCTATTGTATTTGATGGGTATCCATGTGATGGAGACAAATGTAGCACAAAGAGTGCTGAGAGGATTCGTAGGTCCAAACAACATTCTTCGGTTGACGTTGTGGTTGAATCAGAGATGGTGAACCAAGTCCCTCAGGACAAGTTCTTGTACAACGAACGATACAAGATGCGTTTGATCACACTTCTTAAAATGGAATTTCTGGAGTGTAGCATTGAAGTGCACCAGGTACAAGAAGATGCTGACGTTATAATTTTAACATCTGCCATTTCAAGAACCAAAGATTTTGGAAGTGTCATTGTAGGAGAAGGTGTTGACCTGCTTGTGCTCATGACCGGTTTGGGGAAAGGCATTGAAAACTTATTTTTCTTAAAGCCAGGAAGAGGAAATGCAGAAGACAAGTGGTTTTCCTCTGTATCTTACACGTTTGACAGTGGATCTATTCTGTTCACTCACGCCTTTAGCGGATGTGATACATCTGCTTTTTTTGGTCAAGGAAAAATTAAGTGCTGCAGTATTGTTGCGAAAAATGAACACCTAACCTCAGCACTTCGCACGTTCAATAAACCACATGCTACCCGTGAAGAAATAATAACTGCAGGAGAACAGGATATTATCGCATTGTATAGTGGAGGAGTCAGCAGTTCCCACACACTAGACCATTTGCGGTACCAGCTATTCGCCAAGTCTGCCACAAAAAGCAAACTGAATCTTGCACAGTTGCCACCTACACAAGATGCTGCACAACATCATTCGTTGCGGACTTACCAACAAGTCCAAAGTTGGATGGGAAACTGGGAACCTCCTGAGAAATGGGGCTGGAATCACAGCGACCACGGTCCAATACCCGTTATAATGAGCCAAGATCCAGCACCTGAAGCACTTCTTCACATTGTTTCATGCTCATGCAAGCTGAACTGTGGCGGAGCGTGCTCCTGCAGAAAAGTGGGTTTGAAATGTTCTTCAATTAGCAAGAAATGTATTGGGGTCAACTGTGAAAACACGCCAAAATTTTTATATGAAGACAGAGAAGAAGATGTTATGGAGAATGTTGAGGAAACCGCTGACGAAACCAACGAACTTGCTGAGGCTGACTCGCTGTTTAAAGAAGAGGTCAATCTGGGATCAACTGTATGTACAGACCCTGAATCCGTAAGGCAAGGTATTTCTGGTGACACTGAGGAACCTGGCCCATCAAAACGTTCGAAGTGATGCTCATATCTGTCTCAAGTGCACTTAAGTGCAATATAACAAGTATTACACACTCAGAACTGTCAACATTTTTTAGTAACTGACAATGCATTTTTATTGTAATAAAGCTACGTATTTTTAATGTCAACTGTGTGGCTTTTATACACAAGAATAATCACCTACCTAATTAGGTTGCCTATTGCAGCTAATAATAGTTCAGTTTCCTGAGACAATTTATTTTGTGTGTGTGTGTAAGTGTCTGTGTGTGTGTGTGTGTGTGTGTGTGTGTTTGTGGTATGTGTGTGTGTGTGTGTGTGTGTGTGTGTGTGTGTGGTGTGTGTTTGTGTCTCTTAATGATGTATTTTTATATTTATAGTTTTACAAATACCAGGCCTGAGGTGGCCCATAGTGAACTTCAGGTAGTGATGTAAGAATCATAATAGTTGGGTCCCCAGCAATCCTCATGTTGCATACAGACAAACTGAATACCTGAAAGTGAGGTGGTAAATTCCAAATTATAGCATGATGTATAATGTATTTATACTACACAAACAGAAACTGAAAAAATAGTGTTCAAAAATAAGGTATCTTGCCACTATGCTCAAAATTTGAAAAATTGGTATTTTTTGAGGCGCTGTAGCGCCTTAGATATTGGGAGTAGAAAAAAATGGCAAAAATCAAATTTGTAGAGAATTTTGTGCTCTTTAAAAAAGAAAATAGACGTTAAAGCGATAGGAACAAATGAAACTGAGATATTTTGAAAAAACTGAAAAAAGTCCGAAATTTTCGAAGTTTTTTAACTGCAGAAAGTTTTCCCAAGCGAAATTTTGTTGGCAAAACTCGGTTTTTCTAATCTTTCCAACCATATGAACGAGTTGAAAAAATAAACTCTTCTACCCCACCTTTTGCAAGGTATATCTACTATTTGACTGGACTAAAGTCGGCACTCCAAATTATTTCTATGTGCCGCGACCACGCGCAAACCGCTCCACACTCTCCAAGTCTCTCTCCCGACCGTGCGTCCTTCACGCTGTCGCGTCCAGCACTTGCTGTGTCCTGTGCCGTACTGTCCAGTACTTTTCTCTCGCTTCCATCCAGTCTCCCCAGTCACGAGCGCTGTGAATGGCTAGAGCGCTCCCACCATGTCTTCAAGCCAATGCACCCACACAGACCTAATGAAACACATTCGAAATACTAGAATTCCATTTCAATAACTTCAAATTAAATAAATATTCCTACGGCGGGATCATAAACACGCTCTAACACACACTATTAGATACATAAACAAATTGAATAAGCATATACCATAGGTGTAGAATAAGGGTAGGCCAGTAACCTAATGCCTCTGTGCTTTCTAAAACACAGTACATATTTAACCAATTTCTTTATGAATGGTATATATCGGGCATTAACAAAGACCTAGACGAATAAATATATTTATAAGCATGCTGCTACCGTTTTTTCGTGTCACTGTGGAGTACTTATGGCCTGACGTGATTAGTAGTAATCAGCCACTTAGAACTCCAGTAACTCATGTACTATTCAAGTTACATGCCTGTAATTCATACAAATTTAGGTTTACACTAGTAGCTTTCTAAAGACACATCGATCGACGAAATCGGATGAATCGTTAGACTTTGGAAATTCGTTGTTGGGTGTTACTTGTATAATTTACCATGAGATACTAAACTTTAAACTAATAAAGATATTGAAAATCTGATTACACCATCAGAATTGTCATGCAAATAATGGTAATGTACATGTTTCTATATGAGGTATCGTGATTCATCTGGCTGCTATTAATTTCTATATGAACTGTGAAACGTCTCCCATTAAGGTTTCACAAAGTCCGCCATCTTTGGCACTCCTGGCGCGTCTCCTTCATCGACACAGCGTCACCATGGAATTCCCAGCCACACGGCTGGACCACGTGCTGGGCCACCCCTCATGCTCAGCTAACTTTTGGCACCACGAGGTTTGCTGCCTGCCGAGAGAGGCCCCCACGTGCCCACATCAACTCCGAACATAGAATATTTCCAGTATGCCACATCTGCCTCATTACCTCACAAACTGTTTCACCTCAACTAACACGACATAAACCAACAAAATTTATCTGTGGCATCTGTCTACTCAGTTTCAACAAGTAGGAAAAATTTGATAATCATACAAAAAATCGGTTAGTTAATAAACCCTTAAAGGCTGAACTGACAGAAAAAGGTACATATATAACTTTTAAAAATTATCAACATGCAGTGAAGGTTCCATTCGTTATTTATGCCGATTTTGAGAGTTGGCTTCAAAAGCTGGACAACTGTCATCAAAACCCAGAAGCTACAAATATAGTAGAATATCAAAAACACAAACCAAGTGATGTCTGTTACTACATCAAGCATATCAGTGGACAGCACAAAGACCCAGTCGTGTATAGGGAATCAAACTGTCATAAGAAAATTCATCGAATGTATGAAACAAGAGGTTGAAGAAATTGGAGGAATTTCTTCTGAAATTGAAGAAATCAGACCATTAATACTTGAAGTAGAAACAAGACACTACAGATTTGAACTACGTTCATTGTGTGGATTTTGTTGTTCACATAAAAAACAGAAAAGTTCGTTACCATGACCATCTAAATGGAAAATATGCAATCCCGCTACACAACTGGTGTAACTTAAAAATAAAAAAATCTTATTTTTGTATCAATTTATCTACATAATTTGTCAGGATATGATTCGCATTTGTTCATGAAAGAACTCGAGTATGACACAAAAAAATAGATTTGATATGCAATAATGAAGACATATATATGATTCTTTTGCGAGAAGACAGACAATCTGTAAATGAGCTTTGCTGACACATTTAGGTGGCTCTAAAGGAGTCAAGAAATGTGTCATAAAAAATAAAATTGTCTATATGACTACAAGGATTCTCTGTTAAACAACATTGAAAAGTACAGGACTATGAACTTAAACATGAAATTTACTGTACCAAGATCAGTAAAAAGGCTTTGAATCCCCGTGACAATGAAAGATGTATCATGGAAAATACAACAGATTCACTTCCATATGAACACTATCCACTTAAACAATTTTGTCTTTGTTTACCCAGATATTGTGAGAATTATCAAGATCTATCCACTTAATATATACTTGGTTGCCTTTCCTTCTCAACATTTTCTCAACATGGTGTGCATCAGGATAGTTAGTTTTCCAAGTTCATAAAAATTTACTTTCACTGCTTCACCAGCCATAGTTCTTAACTTGTATGTAACTGGGTTAGAAAGAATAACACATTCAGCATCGAAAATTTCTGTTAAAACAGTTGGCCACATAGCCTTTTTCAAAATTTTCTTAAGTTTGCTGATTCTAAACTTATCACCTACTTTTTATTCAACATCTGTCACATAAACTATCTTCGGCAAGTCTTCTTTGGTTGCATGTTTTGGCTTCATCTTTACTATCGCATGTTTTGTGTTGTACTGATTCACCAAATTTTCAACTGGTTCAGCTCATTTATAATTGCCGAAGAGCAAACCTCTCCACATTTTTTCCATCAATGTTCTGTGAAATCTTTCAACAATAGACGCTTTCAACATTATAAATGTTGAGTCATGTTTGATGCTGTGTTTCTTTGCCAGTTCTTGAAATTCTTTGTTGGAGAATTCTTTGCCACCGTCTGTTTGTAGATTTCTTGGAGTACCACAAGCAGAATGCAGGGCAAAGTCTGCTAAGTACACCTTTGGCGTACAATTTTTTCAAAGGCTTTTGAAACATTTTCGGCTGTTTTGTTTTTAACTGCTGTGACCTATGCAAATTTAGAAAATAAATCGATAACAGTGAATAAACACTTATTCCACTTGCTTATTTTTGAGATGCCTTTCAAGTCCCCACTGTCGACATGTATTAGATCTGCTTGCCATGGATTATCAACACCAAGTGAGACAACACCCCTTCCAAAATATTTTCTTGTCAGTTTGTGAAGTTTGTTAATAGTTTCTTCAAGTGCAGTTACAAGATTTTTTTTAACAAACATGCTCTTTTTAGTTTCACATTCTGCGCAAACACCTTCAAACGTCTGTCTCCCATTTTTAGTTGTACGTTGGGGATGATGATTTTCAGTAATCTTTTTACACTCCACACACCAGATGCGGTTGGGATTGTCCATTTACATAGATTAAATTTCACCAAATAAAATTAATTTTTCATCTCCTGGCACATCAATGTTTTGCCTTCTGTTTTTAATCTTATATCTAGTTTATCATTATGGAAAAATGGAAATGAGCATACGGCATTGTGGGATTAGCCATCTCTAATGAAACTGTCTGATTCTCTGATTCACATGGTAATGTGACCACAAAATCGATAAACTTGAGTCTTTTATTTTCATTTCTTCCTATGAGAATGATTTTTAAGTGGTATATCATAGTTAAGATTATGTAATATCACACCTTTTTTAGACCCTAGAGAAAACTGATACACTTGTTTGTGGCATGAGGTATCTTGTCATCTGTCTATCTGATGTAAATATGGGACCAAATATGTCTTTGAGTGGTTATCTGAGACCAGTCCTTCTACTTCCTTCTTTGTATAGTAGTTATCAAGTTGCGTTAGAATACTCGTAGGCATCTTGGGGTATTTGGCCTTTGTAGCAAGATTTTTTGCTCCTTTTTTCTAGATATTGCTTAATAACACAGTTGTTGAGGTCGTTGGAATACTTCAACACTGAGCCTCTGTAGCAAGGTATTTTGCTACTTCTTCTAAATATTGTTTAGCAATATAGGTGTTGATGTGTGTTACCATATTTACATATTCAGCATTTGAAGCAAAATTTTTAAATTATTTTTCTAACTATCGTCTGGTGACTGCATCATAAGCACTTAATGAGCCACTTACACTGAGGTGACAGAAGCATAGGATAGTGACATATACACTCCTGGAAATTGAAATAAGAACACCGTGAATTCATTGTCCCAGGAAGGGGAAACTTTATTGACACATTCCTGGGGTCAGATACATCACATGATCACACTGACAGAACCACAGGCACATAGACACAGGCAACAGAGCATGCACAATGTCGGCACTAGTACAGTGTATATCCACCTTTCGCAGCAATGCAGGCTGCTATTCTCCCATGGAGACGATCGTAGAGATGCTGGATGTAGCCCTGTGGAACGGCTTGCCATGCCATTTCCACCTGGTGCCTCAGTTGGACCAGCGTTCGTGCTGGACGTGCAGACCGCGTGAGACGACGCTTCGTCCAGTCCCAAACATGCTCAATGGGGGACAGATCCGGAGATCTTGCTGGCCAGGGTAGTTGACTTACACCTTCTAGAGCACGTTGGGTGGCACGGGATACATACGGACGTGCATTGTCCTGTTGGAACAGCAAGTTCCCTTGCCGGTCTAGGAATGGTAGAACGATGGGTTCGATGACGGTTTGGATGTACCGTGCACTATTCAGTGTCCCCTCGACGATCACCAGTGGTGTACAGCCAGTATAGGAGATCGCTCCCCACGCCATGATGTTGGCCCTGTGTGCCTCGGTCGTATGCAGTCCTGATTGTGGCGCTCACCTGCACGGCGCCAAACACGCATACGACCATCATTGGCACCAAGGCAGAAGCGACTCTCATCGCTGAAGACGACACCTCTCCATTCGTCCCTCCATTCACGCCTGTCGCGACACCACTGGAGGCGGGCTGCACGATGTTGGGGCGTGAGCGGAAGACGGCCTGACGGTGTGCGGGACCGTAGCCCAGCTTCATGGAGACGGTTGCGAATGGTCCTCGCCGATACCCCAGGAGCAACAGTGTCCCTAATTTGCTGGGAAGTGGCGGTGCGGTCCCCTACGGCACTGTGTAGGATCCTACGGTCTTGGCGTGCATCCGTGCGTCGCTGCGGTCCGGTCTCAGGTCGACGGGCACGTACACCTTCCGCCGACCACTGGCGACAACATCGATGTACTGTGGAGACCTCACGCCCCACGTGTTGAGCAATTCGGCGGTACGTCCACCCGGCCCCCCGCATGCCCACTATACGCCCTCGCTCAAAGTCCGTCAACTGCACATACGGTTCACGTCCACGCTGTCGCGGCATGCTACCAGTGTTAAAGACTGCGATGGAGCTCCGTATGCCACGGCAAACTGGCTGACACTGACGGCGGCGGTGCACAAATGCTGCGCAGCTAGCGCCATTCGACGGCCAACACCGCGGTTCCTGGTGTGTCCGCTGTGCCGTGCGTGTGATCATTGCTTGTACAGCCCTCTCGCAGTGTCCGGAGCAAGTATGGTGGGTCTGACACACCGGTGTCAATGTGTTCTTTTTTCCATTTCCAGGAGTGTACATATACAGATGGCAGTAGTATCTCAAACACAAGGTATGAATGGGCAGTGCATTGGCAGAGCTGTCATTTATACTCAGGTGATTCATGTAAAAAAGTTTCCAATGTAACTATGATCACACAACAGGAATTAACAGACCAACAGTAGTTGGAGCTAAACACATGGGACATTTCATTTTGGAAACCATTAGTGTACTCAGTATTCCCGGACCCAGTGTCAAGGGTGTCCCAAAAACCCCAGATTTCAGATATAATCTCTCATCACAGACAACACACTGATCGAAGGCTTTTACTTAACGACTGAGAGCTGCAATGAATGCTTAGAGTTGTCAGTGCTAACAGACGAGCATCACCGCGCGAAATAACCGCAGATATCAATGTGGGGCGTATGACGAACGTATTCTTCAGGATAGTACGGCAAAATTTGGCGTTAATGGGCTTTGGCAGTAGGCGAGTGACGTGAGTGTGTTTGTCAACAGCATGATATCGCCTGCAACGCCTCTTCTGGTCTGGTGACCATACAGATTTGATCCTAGATGACTGGAAGGCTGTGGCCTTGTCAGATGAATCTGACTCCCAATTTCAGTTGGTAATAGCTGATGGTAGGGTCTCTGCGCATACACCACGAAGTGGTTGTCAACATGGCCCTGTGCAAGATGGTGGTGGCTCCAGAACGGTGTTGGCTGTGTTTACATGGAATGGACTGGGTCTTCTGGCCCAGCTGAACCGATCGTTGAGTGGGAATGGTTATGTTTGGCTACCTGGAGACCATTTATAATCATCCATGGACTTTGTGTCTCGAAACAACGATGGAATTTTTATGGATTAAAATGCACTGTGTGACTGCGCCACAACTCTTTGTGATTAATTTTGAAGAATAATCAGTACAATTTGAGCAAATGATCTGGCCACCTATAGGACATTTATGGGACATAATAGAGAGGTCAGTTTGTGCACAAAATCCTGCACCAGCAACACTTTCGCAATTATGGTTGGCTACAGAGGTACCATGGCTCAGTATTTCTGCAGGGGACTTCCAGTGACTTGTTGATTTGCTGCACTATGCTGGGCAAAAGAGGTCTGACACAATATTTGGAGGTATTCCATAACTTTTGGCACCTCAGTGTAGTTCTACTAGTCTTCTACAATTTAAAGAAATCTAACCCACAATTGTTTTAAAAACGTTACTCAGTTCTTTTCTAAATGTTGTTTGTCCACATACCTCTTATCAGTTATATCACTTACATCAACTAGTTTTCTCTGTTAAATGTATTGTCTAATTCCTTGTGAGCCTATTTAACACATTTTCAATTTCTGGGTCTGCCTTTTCTTGTAACGACTGCAGGTCTTCGATTTTTGATCGAAAATCTTCATCTTTTTACTGAAATATTTCGATTTTTGTGTGTAGTGCTTTAATTGCTATAAGAACCTTAGCTAGCTCTTACTACAGTTTCCAATTTTTGGATATACTGATGATCAAAAATCTTCATTTTTTTAATTTAAAATATTCTCTTTTTCACTAAAAATCTTCGATTATTGATTGAAAAATATTCAGTTTTTAATTCTAACACCTTATTGTTATTAAAAGCATTACCTAAATCATCGTTAAAATTTTCTATCTTTGGGCCTGATTTTATGAATCTTTTAAGATTGGCTACCTCATTGATAGATGTTTAGCTAAATTATTGAGTCTTTTTAATATTGGATTGAAAAATTCCATTTTTAACTGAAAATAATGGATTTTAAGCCAATTCTTGCCAATTTTTTTTTTCAAATAACTGAAAATTTTCGATTTTTGAGTGAAAATATTCAATTTTTTTATTCAAAATATTTAATTTTTTAATTCCAATTATTTTGGTGTTGGTTTCATTTATGTAGTTCTTTGGACTGTAATCAACCTTTGGTTAACATCTTATTTCCAAAAATGTCTACTTATTAGGTTCAGAATTCCATTAAACTTATGACCATCTGACAAGAGCTTTATGACAAATATTCACAAGTATCAAAGTTTTGTATTCTTTCAGTGTTGTCATGTAGTTCATTTTCACCTGAATAGTTAAGCAGTGGTTTTCTTATGTTACCAATGAATAGCACCATATCCATTTTGTGCCATCATCAGGAATATCTAAATTTACTACTCACATTCAAAACTGTTTGATTCTTAGGCAGTTCATCAGTCATGTAAACACCATACAACTCTTTAATTTTCAACTGTTTAGCAAGATTTTCTTCGAAATTTTTTTATCGCTTTTCCTATATCCTCCTTTAGAAGACTATGTCTCTTTTGTTCTGCTAATTATTCGTTTATTTTCTTCTTGTTTATGACTGCATTTACAACAGTAGCTGCCCTACTGAACAATGAACCAACAGTTGCCAAATAGGGCGATGTGGTCAATAATAATAGAAGAGATCAACCTGCGTTTTTTGCTAGAACTGAACCTTCCTTCTTTTTCATAAGATATACAACGATCTTCCTCACAACAGATATGCCCCATATTATCCACCAGTTTTTTCCTCTCTACTTCTCCTTTAACCATCTGTTAAAATTGTTGAATTTAATTTTAATTGCTTTTGGTTTAGTTTAGCAAGTAGGTAACAAACTCTAGTCAATAGTAAAATTGTTCATTTATATGGAACGAGAAAGAAAGAAATTTTGCTAAACCCCAACCATTTTCATTCAGGCCCACACCAAGTTTTCATTTTCCATACATTATTCCTCTAACAACTGTTGCAGCCAATTTTCTCCAAATGAGGCATAATAACTGGCATTTTTTTCTTTTGCAAAACGTTGAGGTTCTTTGTCAGCTTTGTGTCTTTTCTTTAAATTTTTATGATCTCTATAGACAATGTCATGTTTTACATGCTTAATCCAATGGATTTATCCTTGCTGTCCTCTGGCTAGTCCTTTACTCAATTTTATTCCAGAACCACAACAGCTCTAACCTTTCAGATGAATTTTCAATGGAAGTTTCTTGATTGAAATGTCTAATAGATCTTCCCCGTACTTTTCACTTTCTACAGACTGTGTGAGGAAGATTGGTGAGAAATCTCATCAAATATATTATTCACTTAGGACTGTTCTTCATGAAGCCACTAAATTTATTCATGAAAATCTATGTTATTCCAAGTTGTTTGTGGTAATTAATTTACTTGCTGGCCATTTCTTCTTCATGAGTAAGTGTTGATATGTTGACTAGTTAACTGCATGTTTTATCCAAACATACTCAAATGTTTTTTCTGTATACTTTATTATCAGGCCTTCACCTGAGTATTTTGGGATCAATATTTCAGTACATTCTCATCTACACTTGAGTCTAAATCAACTGCCATCTTGGGAAATAGACTTCAACACTCTCCTTTGTCAAATTATCGTACTCAATACCTCTACTCGATTTTATCTTATTTCGGTTTTTCTCAGATTATAACGGCCCTGAATTGAACAAAATACCTGTAACGTTTGATAGGTTAACAGCATCAGATTTTGTGTTCAAATCGTCCATAGTAATTTGATTTGTAGTTAAAAAATTTATCCGTCTGTCTGATCATTCAGACATCCTTTCATCAACAGTTAAGATGTCTTCTTCAAATTTTACTGGCAATTTATCAACAAATTTATATGTACCCAAAGGTATTAGTCCAAAAACTTGATCTTCAATTTGATTGATATACTTCATCATTCTTTCACTTGTAATTGTTCTTTTGGTGACTTGGATGAAGTTCCCATTTTGTTCTTTATCACCCTGAAGGGCTCTTGGAGCTTCCTTCCTACTATTTTTAATCTCTTATCCATATTTCTTCAACAAAACCTGTAGTTCAGATTCACTTAATATGTAATCCAACTGTGGACTTTCGTGAGATTTTGTCAGTGGTATGTCATTAAATTCTTCTAAATAGTGATGATGATGGTAGGGAATCATCTGTTTTCCAGCCTCTCTGTTTTGTTCAATGGCCTTCAAAACATCATCACCCACACCTTCATTTCCCCCTTTAACTTGTACGATTGCATCAACAACAGGTTGATCCTCTTCTTTATACTTTTCATACTCTGTTCTCAGTTGTTTGTTCCATGTTCGAAAAGATTCCTTTAAATCTTCCTTGTTCTTTCTACTTCGTTTAGCTTTCTAACGCCCTCAGGGTTGTACACGTGTATACTACTTCCCTTCAGATGATCATACTTTGTACTATTTACAATTTGTACAGAAACCAGATGGCAGTTATAAGAGCCGAGGGGTATGAAAGGGAAGCAGTGGTTGGGAAGTTAGTGAGACAGGGTTGTAGCCTGTCCCCGATGTTATTCAACCTGTATATTGAGCAAACAGTAAAGGAAACAAAAGAAAAAATTCGGAGTAGGTATTAAAATCCATGCAGAAGAAATAAAAACTTTAAGGTTCGCCGATGACATTGTAATTCTGTCAGAGACAGCAAAGGACTTGGAAGAGCAGTTGAACTTAATGGACAGTGTCTTGAAGGAAGGATATAAGATGAACATCAACAAAAGCAAAACAGGGATAATGGAATGTAGTCAAATTAAGTCGGGTGATGCTGAGGGAATTAGATTAGGAAATGAGACACTTAAAGTAGTAAAGGAGTTTTGCTATTTGGGGAGCAAAATAACTGATGATGGTCGAAGTAGAGAGGATATAAAATGTAGACTGGCAATGGCAAGGAAAGCGTTTCTGAAGAAGAGAAATTTGTTAACATTGAGAATTGATTTAAGTGTCAGGAAGTCGTTTCTGAAAGTATTTGTATGGAGTGTAGCCATGTATGGAAGTGAAACGCGGACGATAAACAATTTAGACAAGAAGAGAATAGAAGCTTTCGAAATGTGGTGCTACAGAAGAATGCTGAAGATTAGATGGGTAGATCACATAACTAATGAGGCGGTATTGAATAGAATTGGGGAGAACAGGAGTTTGTGGCACAATTTGACTAGAAGAAGGGATCGTTTGGTAGGACATGTTCTGAGACATCGAGGGATCACCAATTTAGTATTGGAGGGCAGCGTGGAGGGTAAAAATCGTAGAGAAAGACGAAGAGATGAATACACTAAGCAAATTCAGAAGGATGTAGGTTGCAGTAGATACTGGGAGATGAAGAAGCTTGCACAGGATAGAGTAGCATGGAGAGCTGCATCAAACCAGTCTCAGGACTGAAGACCACAACGACAACAACAAAGAAACATAAAATTTATATTTAACATTTTCATTAAATGTTTAAGGTCTATGTTCATCAAAATTAACGTTTTATCTTCATGATGTTAACAAAAGTAATTTTGTCTCTATGGGTCTCCATATAATGTCTGTTATTGAACTACCAAACTTGTCGTCTTTCGAACACTCACCACACATTCCTTTAACTTCGTTAAAATTTAGATTCCCACCACCCAACTCACAGTAGATGTGGTCTAAATTTGTGATCTCTTACCTAAAAATCATTTAAAAACTTAGATTATCTCTCAGTAGTTGCTTTGGCATCTTCAGTATGTTTGAGTCAAATAAAAACAATGTATCCTCTTATGTCGTAATCCTCTAGCAAAATATTCTCTGACTACATCCCAGTTTTCAAGAAGAAATTCGTCAAATAAAACAACTGAGTTTTCCTTACATCATCCAATGGTATGCTTTCATCGCTATTTTCAATGACTGTGGCAACAAAAAAATTTTCATATTTTTGTCTTGAACTGTTTTGCACATATTCATAAATTCTTCATGCTTTGGTTGACTTAAACTCTTTGGGTAAACATATAAATGATTAATTTTGTCTCAGTTCAACCAACCTTGACCTCAGATATAGTAGTTGATCATTAATGTTGTTTTCCCACATCTGCTCAGTCCTATCATTGCAGATCAAATGGAGTTACGCAAAAGTTTGCGTTATTTATTTATTTTTCATTTTTTCTTGGAAATTATTATCATTAGTTCTCAGTATGTCGTTATTTAATTGGTAATAATTATTCAGTAATAAATGAGTATATTGGTTTACCTGATTGGTAAGTCATCAATACTTAAGAAAAGACTGACTGCATGTACAGAAGGCAGTTACAAGCATGTTGCACTGGATGGTTTCATGCAACATTTTTGACTCAAAACAATACATCAAAGAATAGTTTTGGAAGCAGATGAATGTGTTTATAGAGTCACTGTGGAGAGTGATGCTAGGTTGTACATGAATATAACCAAACGTTCTGCCAGTGAAAAAACCATCTTTTACGGCCTTTCAAAAATTATAATGTATGAGTTAATAAACGTAAATTTTAATCTCGATGATGGAATGTATGTGAAACATAGTGACCCCTCTCTTCAAGAAAATAACACTAATGCATCATTTAAGCCCACCATCAAGTTTGGTTCACCAATAATTTAGGAGCCACATATCTTTTTTTGTTCCAATCCATGACAAAATTCAGATCTTAGAAGCAACCATAACTGATGAAAATGATGATTTGATTGACTTCACTGGTGCCAGTGTGACTGTTGTTTTGGAAACGAACTAACAAAACATTTTCCTTAATAAATGAACAAGATGAAAACCTAACAGCTTTACTCATTCCCTGTGAATGAAAAGACAATAAATAACCTAAATATTTTTGACAAGGATACAGAGATTAACATTCATGCCAGTGATGGTTGGGTTGACCCTAGCCATGCCCAATTGTACCTGAGTTTTAGTACTGTTGAAGTTGATGGAACAGATTGTCCAACACGTTATGAAAAAATACAAAAAAAATAAAGATTGATAACTATGTCGCAAAGTATTTTGACCCAGTAAAGGAAATGAAAGGACATAATTTTTTGTCTAGAGTGGAGCATCCTTTCATTTCTTCATTAGTTTTGTTACATTTGGCTTTGTCTTTTGCTGTTGAGTTAAGTATGGAAGGTCATAAACCTGATAAAGGGAAGATAAAAAGGATGAAAAATGAAGTGTTTTTTCAGTGAACAAGCTTAGTGGATTATTTAAAGATTATAAACAAGTTACGAGCGACAGTGATCGAACTATAAATTTAAATGGAGTTTAAGTGCAAGTACCATTTTTTGATGGACTCACCACAATAATGAAGGAGTTTTAATGAAAGATACACTTCCAGAAGAATGTAAAGTTGGTGTAGAAAATATGGATATTCATCTGTCTGTTATTAAATATGCAGCAAAATATGTGAACTAGAACAATATAGGCTTAAAAATCTGAAAATAACAATATCTTTCTTTGAAGCACAAATACGGAGATGGCAGGATTGAGTGGCAAGAGATATTTTGAATTAGATGTCATAAATTACTATAATTCTGCCATGTTTGACATGCCCTATTTTATCTTCATCAACTTTCAGGCAAATCGTAAAAATAACCAGCTGGTTGGCTCTTCATTGTCTGATCACTTAAACTGAAATATATGTACCCAAAAATTTGGAGAAATGAAGTTTCTTTACTAAAAAATGTGGAATATAATTCAACCAACCAACTTTCTGACGGCTTATGATGCTTTTCGTGATTTTCAATCTGTTACACAATGGAAAGGTGGTGATCATGTAAATCTTTTCAGTTTCATTATCCTATCTTTATGATCAGCATGTTATGCAGAAAGAAGTCTTAGCAACACAAAACACTACAATGAAACTGTGTTCCACATTCAGTGATAAAATTCCGAAAGCTACAATTGCTTACATAGTCATGTATGGCAAGAAAATTCTCACAAATGACACACAATACAGAATACTGACTGAAAATTTTTAAAAAGATATATGCCAGAGAGTGGACACAGTGCGTACTGAAGTAGTCTTAGGTATATGTCCAGACCATACAAAAATTTCGTGGAACTTCATTTTTCTCATATTTCTGTTAATTTTGCTTGTTTGGCCATTAGTACATGTTATTTAAGGTAAGGTGGAGGTACTTCTGTTTCACAGGTACACATCACTTTATTTTTCCCACATTATCAGTAACAAATCTTGCATCTACTTGTACACTTGTCCCCAGATGCAGGAGTTGGGTGAAAACAACCAGAATCTTTCATTTCTTCTCACTTGATACATTTTTTGTTTTTTTCTTCATACCCAATTTCCTCATTATTTTTCATATATGATAACAGTTCTGTGTCTTAACCATTCGAGACTAGTTTTAAATATTTCTTATAGTGTCTACATAAACCAGATTTTTTTGCATGCACATAGCACTCTATTATTGATAAGGTGCCTACTTTTTTATACCTTTTAACACATTCTTTGCATGTGTGTTGATGATTGTCCTTCGTGTGCTTGTGCAAATAACACTCTTCAAATGACTTCTCCAGCACAATTTCCATTTATTAAAAAATATTTTTATAGATTTTCTCCATGTAAGTGGAGACTCTATTGAAGAAACTTGTCAACACAGGCAATACTTAATCATTTAAAAAATAAGAGAACAAGAAGTAAACATTGGACACAAATTTAAGAAAATGTGTAACACTGTGCTGTCTGTAATAACAATATTTCATTTCACTACGGGTTTTGGTAATGAGCCATCATCAATGGCAGGAAAATTACCACAGATGCATGAGGCGTCGAATGTGCTTTAACATAAATTACCACAGGAAAACATAATTGTCAAGATAAAATAAAATAAAAAATTGTAACAAGATTAAATTATGAT
Source organism: Schistocerca serialis cubense (assembly GCF_023864345.2). Classification (NCBI taxonomy): domain Eukaryota; kingdom Metazoa; phylum Arthropoda; class Insecta; order Orthoptera; family Acrididae; genus Schistocerca; species Schistocerca serialis. The sequence continues at coordinate 236,954,243 of NC_064640.1, forward strand.
GGCACATTGACACAAGGACAAAAAGTGATTGCTTGTTGTGCTTGTATCAATGTGTCATATAATCTTGCCATAATTTTTTATTTTATTTTATCTTGCGATTATGCTTTCCTGTGGTAATTTAAGTTAAAGCATTTATGACATGTGACACAGCTGTCATAACTTTCCTGCTATTGTTGATGGTGCAGAACCAAAACCAGTAGCAGAATAAAATAATGTTATTACAGACAGCACAGTGTTATGCATTTTCTAAAATTGGTACATGCTGTTGACCATTGTGTGAGCAAGACGTTCATTGTATACAACACCCTTGGCTGTTATTACTTGAACACGAGATATGGGAAGAAGTTTGTGTGGAACCCAACAAAGAATTTAAAATTATTTTGATAGACAGAAACTTGAAACTAATTAGTGGGTTCAATTTTCAGTATTTTGTAGATGGAAATGTTAAACTAAAATACACAGGGATGAGGCAACACACAAAATATCATGAGATGGTCTTCTTGACACTATTCTGAGTTTTTTGTTCATTTTCAATTTTTTAAATTTTTTTCTGTGGAATCTTCGCATCGTGCATTAGATTTGATACATTTGTAAGATTTGACACATTCATATGCTTCATTTCCTTCATAAAATTTTATTCTTTCTCATCCTGGGTCATCGCCATAATCTTTGTATTCATTTCTTCTTCTTTTTCCATAAAATATGTTCAAGCTTTTCAACCTTTTAAGATATGCTGTCATATCATTTCGAATATATTCTTTTCATTTTTTCCATTTTTCCCATTCAGAAATGGAAATTTTTTCTTGCTCTTCAGTCTCACCGAGCGACGTGGCACAGTGGCTAGCACACTGGACTCACATTCAGAGAATTATGGTTCAAACCGACATCTGGCCATCATTATTTAGGTTTTCCGTGATTTCCCTAAATTTCCTTTGAAAGGGTACCCCCAGTTTCCTTCCCCTTCCTTTCCTAATCCGAGCTTGCACTCCATCTCTAATGGCCTTATTGTCGACAGGATGTGAAACACTAATCTCCTCCTCCTCCTTCTCCTTCAGTGTCAAAAAAAGGAAAGATTTCTTCATCTTCACCTTCTTGATTGCGATCACATATGGAAAGTACTTGACATGCTTCAAAAATTCTTCTAACTCTCATCCATATAATTCTGTGTTTAGTCTTCTGGTTGTCTTCGTGTGTGTGTCCACATATAAGCAATAGAATTTTGAGTATATATAAATAAATGCTTGGAGAAAAAATGGTTATTTTCACTTATTTTCCTTCACTTTTGTTCATTTTTCCTCCTGTGCAATGAAAATTGTTTTTTTATTGTGTTTGGTAACATCTTATTTATACCTTGAATTTTTGTTATTTTTCCTTCATTTTTTCTCAGTTTGTTTAAAATTGATCGACTGTGCTAGATGTACCAATAATTACATGTCTACTACTCATTCCATAATCAAGTATTTCTAAGAAGAGAATCTCTTCATCTCTTGTATATAGAAATTTGATTTTTTAAAAAAATTAATCTGTTGATGTGGTGCTATCTTGCTATCTTGTGGCCATGTATTCACTTAAGTCTCATACTTCAGGAGGGTCATATGCTGTCCACTCAGACTCCTCTAGGATTTCCCATTTATAATCCAAGTAGAGAGCTGTATGACACAAAATTCCAGTTTCCTTAAATAGGCAAATGATCATCCTAGGATCGACAGAGGCAGAGGGAAAGCTTCATTACATGATCCTTCTACACCTACAGTATGGAGTCTGATCCAACTGCTGGTATTGGAGTTGCTGTATCTGTTAGTAGTTGATCAGACCTTTGTGTGGAGTTGTTTGGACTGGTGTTTGCTTTCGTGAGTGCTGGGAGGGCCTGGTGGAAGAATGCATTCGAATTTCAGGAGCAGTTCCTGCTACTGCTTGGCCTCAACCACTGTGGCTGTGTGCAGTACACTCATAGATCTTAGTACCGCTCCAGTCTGTTCGTTGGGATATGGTGGGTCAGTTTAGGTGTGCATTTATTTGTTTCACTACAACATGTCTGTGGTAATTGGCATCAGAGTCCTTCCTCAGCCCACGTGGGGTCACCCCCTGTGCTGGGTGTTGTGGCCTGTGCTGGTTCCTGAGGCAGACCAGCTGCTCTTCCTCAGTTTTGGTATGCTAACACCTGGGTTATGGTTGCTGTAGAAGTGTCCGAAATTCTCTTAATGTAGGGAAAGTTCGACAGCTTGTAAATCATAATGAGCTACGTAACGTCTGGTATCTACCATCATCTCTGGCCAAAGGAGAAAGCCCTGATGAGGGAGGTTACATGGTAATTACATGTATATTGCCACAGGATCTGGGCTCACTGTTTTGTGTGTAGAATATTGAATAATATGTGTGGTCTGTGCCTGCAAAAGTTTTGGCCGAGGCTTTGGTTACTGATGAGTGAAAGAGCATAGCCAAGAGGCTGGCCAGAACTTCACGATATGGGAATTCCACCATGGCCTTGCACATTTGAGTTTTAAAATTTCTGATCATTCGCTCCATCTATGAATTAGACACGGGTGGAATGGGGTGGTAGTAAGATTATCAATACCATTTTTGTCACAGAACTGGTTAAATGTGAGGATAACGAATTGGAGACCATTGCTGGGAAGGAGAGTGGATGATGGGGAAGGAAATCGGCCATCCTCTTTCAAAGGAACCATCCTGGCGTTTGCTTGAAACGATTAGGGAAATCACAGAAAACCGAAATCAGTTTGGCCAGATGTGGGTTTGAACCGTCATCCTTCTGTATGGGAGTGCAGTGTGCTAACCACTGTGCAGTCACGCTCAGTATAGGGAGAAACAAAAATATCTACCACCTGTGACATCCGATATGTAAAGGTGGGCTGCAGACAGAGGAACAAAGTAAATATTATTGTGGCTTTACAGAGTCTGAATAATCAATTGCAGTGACCATCTATCTACATTTACTGCAAAAGAAAATGTTAAAGTTACCACAGACTATCTATAATCTCATATCTTTTTGAATTTATTTGGTTTAGGAGCCATTTTTTCCTCTCAAAAATATCTCAAAATATCCTAATGGAGACTTATACCCACAGGTCATGTCTATTCTAGAATCTGATTTGTAGTTTTTATTATTGCTGCCTCAAAACCGTTTTCACTGCTTTGGAGAGTAGTATTTACCGTATCTGAGACTTCTGTAATATCAGCTGTGTATATAGCTACTCATCCATTGTATTCACGAAGTCTGATCAATGTTGTACACTAAGTGAGTTGTTACAAACCATGACGAACTTTTCTAACGGACTGCCAAAATTCTGTTTGGGCAGCTGCAGTATATTAACATTTTATTTATAATTTATAACAAAATTACAGTTCCAAAGTTAAAAAAGTAGAATATCATAATTTTTCAAAGGTGTGACGTATGCAGCATTACTGCCATTTTTCCCTTAATATGTTCTCATTTGTGGATTTTTTCGTACTATTCAGTATTTCATGTTGTCCATATGTTCTCTTCCATTTTTGTAGCCATTTCCCTTCTGTTGTGAAATAAACAGTACACAGCATGCAGTAAACATTTTTTTGGTTTGTTTTTTGACATGAGAGATCATGAGATGCAATAAAAGTATTTTATGTGTAGTGAATGGAGGTAGACCTGCATTTAAAGAAAATTACATGATTTTCAACACATGTGTAATTTTGCGGAGATGATGTGGTTTTCCATTGCTTCTTGCTTGCACAAAGAGCTGTGTGATATGACTGTGACATAATAGTATAACTACAGCACTACAAAACAGAAGAGGATATACTCGTAAGTGAGAATTTTCTTTTGCACTTAATTTAGAGACGTAAATAAGACAACGAAATATATCACTCAAAAAACAGAGGAGGAGGAGAAGTTATGCAATTTATAGTTGGTTTTGATATACAGCTCAGTACATGTATGAATTTGGATTCCTTGCTTATGACCTTAGCCTTTCACAGGCAAGTGCTCTACTGACGTGTTTACGCCAATTGAAACATGATTAATATGGCGAATGGCCATGCTCAATGCAACTAGCAACATTTAGCAATCAAAATTGGTGACTAAGGAACGTTAAGACACACAAACGCGATTTATCTGTAATATCAATGGAGTATTATCACATCTGCTGATATTATAAAAGCTGTTTCCGAATTTCGAAATTCTTAAAGTAAGGCCTGCTACTTGTTGCCGAATTATATCGTTAAAAAGACAGTACACTCATTGCCTACACCATTATCTATTATTTTTAACAAATGTTTAGAATTTGGAGTATTTGCGAACTGACATAGGGTAACGGAAGTTATCTCAGTTTTTAAAGAGGGGGGACAAACAACTTACCCAAAGCTACAGAGAGGTCTCAGTTGCGCCAATATTTTCAAAGGTATTTGAGACTAAAACACAGTCTCCTATGTAACAATCAGTTTGGTTTTCGCAAGGGGAGATGCACAACAGCAGCCATCTTGGAAATTGTGGACCAAACTTTAACAGCTCTTGAACACAAAAACTTGATATCACTGCCGTTATGCGGTCAATCCTGTTGACATACTAATAAGGAGTTTTATGGGGTGTGTTGGAGCACATTAGCTGTGATTCGTTCTTGTTTAAGCAACAGAAAACACTTCGCCTCAGTCAGAAACGTAAATGGCCTCTTAATGGAAATCAGCGCGGGTGTTCCACAAGGACCCTTATTTAAGATGGAAAAGCACAGAAATCTACAACAAGGTGTTTACAACTTTAAAATAATCCACCAGAATGTACAGGGCTTGAGCAAGTAATATGAACAATTAGATGTATTTGTAAATGAAACTATGCCTGATGTGCTTGCTATTAGTGAGCACTGGTTATCTGATGCCAAATTAGAACTTTTTAAACCTCTAAACATGGTACTAGCTAATAAGTTTTGCAGATCTTCTATCAGAGGTGGGGGTGTGTCAACGTATGTAAAAAGCGCATTTGATTTTAATTCTGTAAATGTAAGTAAATATTCATTAGAAGAGACAGTTGAATTATGTGCAGCCCGTATAAAGATACCAAATGATGAAATTTATGTTATATGCTTATGGATACTGGATATCAACTGGAAACTGGATATCAAATTCAGTCACTGAGGTTAGAGAAAAACTAAGATGGTATGAGTATGCTATGTTGAATAACTTGAGCAATAAAAAATTAAAAGAAGAGTTCAAAAAGTATCAGAAATACTATGTAGACCTCCTAATTTCGGTAAAACAGAAACATTTTGATAGTGTCATTCAAAACTCAAATAATATTTCCAAAACATCATGATCGCTAGTAAATAGAGAAACAGGTAAATCTAGGAAACATACAACTGAAAATCACTTAATGATAAATGGCACAATAGAAACTGATCAGAATAAGATAACAGATCTATTTAACAATTACTTTGCTTCTGTTGGCTCCAGGATAAACAATCAGCTTAAAAATCATAAATACAAATTCAGAGGAGCACCTGTGTCAGAAAGTATATTTTTGACACCAACAAGTAAAGAAGAAGCAATTAAAATAGTGAGTCTTAAGGAATTCCCATGCAGCAAGATATGATAGTCTTAGTCTGGACACTCTTACGAAATGTATACATAAAATTACATTACCTTTATCAACAGTTATCAACTTTCATATGGAAGATGGTCTATTTCCTGATGAGTTGAAAATTGCTCGAGTTGTGCCTAATTTAAGAAAAGGAAACAGAAATCTAGTAGAAAACTTTCGACCCATTTCTGTTCTTCCAATAATATTCAAAATCTTTGAGAAAGTAATATACATAAGAATCTGGAACTTCCTGGTATGCAAAAAAGTGATTCCTAAGGGCCGGTATGGGTTTGTCAAGGGGCATTCAACTTAATCGAAGGTGTCACTCAGGCAATAGATAATGAAGAACATGAGTGTCACATCTTACTAGACTTACAAAAAGCATTTGAATGTGTTGATATGACCATATTGCTGGGCAAACTGTGGAACTATGGCATTCGAGGCACAGCCCATAATCTGATTAGGTCCTACTTCACAAACAGGAAGCAGTTTGTGTATATTAGCACTACACAGGGAGCATACAAATCAAACACCACTGACACAAATTTTGGTATTCCGCAGGGGTCAATATTAGAACAACTTCTTTTTATTATTTATGTTAATGATATTTAGTCAATAACAAACCATGCTACAGCTATCTTATATGCAGATGATACCACATTAATATGCTGCAACCCAAGCTATTCGCAGCTCGAAGTGGAATCCAATACTGCAGCAGGCTTAATTCTGCAATATTTTAATGAAACCAAACTAAAATTAAACACAAATAAATCTCTCTATATTGAATTTGATTTTGGGGGGCAAAAACTCATGAAAACAAAATTTTAATGGGTGACAAATATATTAAAAAGCAATGCTCGACCAAATTTCTTGGCCTGACACTTGATGCAGAGGGGTACTTATCTTGCAAATGAAGGCACTTAGAATTATGGGAAAGAAATATGCCAGGGAGTCCTGCAGAAATTTGTTTAAAGAATTTAAAACACTAACTGTTTATAATTTGTATGTACTGAAGATAATCATTATAGCAGTAAACAGTAACAAATCACTCAATAAAGAAATACATGATCACAACAGTAGAGGTAGAGAAAGTCTCCACATCATCTCTCATAGAAAAACACTTTATGAGAAAAGCCCTCGCTATGCAGGCATAAAACTACTGAATTGCTTCCATCCTAATACCTCCAAATTGTCCATTCCAAAACTGAAAAGGAAATGAAAATTATGTCTCCTAAAAATCCTGTATATTCAGTAGATGAGTTTCTAGATTTAGTGCGCTCGTATGATGGAAGACCATCTATCTAAAAATATATGCAATCTCAGATCTGTGTCACAAACTGTAAATATTTGAATCTCAGATCTGAATACTGTGTCACAAACTGTACATTCCTTAATCTGTGTATTGCAATAATAAATTGTTTTTATGTATAGTCCACATATGTAACATTGTTCTCTCAACTAAATTTAGAAAAAGTTGTGTAGATAAAAATGCCAGTCAATTATATGTAATTCAAGTAAGTAAGGCTCTGACTTATCCAGAAGACTGGAACAAAAAAAAATTGTAATCGGTTGATGTTGGATCAAAATAAATAAATAAATCATTGCAGCAATCAATGACTTGTCTAATAACATAACTCATTCTGTTATGTGTTATGCAGATGATACAACGCTACTTACCACTCATTGGAGACTCTCAGATCTGCACAGGAAAACGAAAGAATCTCTTGATACAGCCTTGGAATGTGTTGCAGCTAAGGAGCACCAGTGTAATCCCGTTAAAACACAACCACTTCTAATTGGAATGTCTAATGAAATAGAAAATAAATCAGTAAAACTTTTATGTATTTATATTGACTCTGAACTCCACTGATAGGAGGATATCAATCACGTATGCGAGAAAATATCTCGAGTGTCAAACCTCATTCTGAAGCTAAAGAGATTTAGTGAGCTTGGATTACGTTGGGATGAGATATTTTTCACTATTCGAGTCACATATGTCAAATGGTCTGTTTATATGGGGACGCTCGCCTCACCTCAAGAACATTCTAAAAGTACAAAAAAGTCCTACATATAATATGTAAAACAGGACACGTGGAACATTCTCGTCCTTGTTTTCCAGGCCCAAAATACAATTATAAATATATACTTACATGTGTCTGTGCTGTGTGTTAAAAATAATATCAAGGGGAGAAACTCATGAACACAACACTAGAGCTAAGGGTAATTTAAAGGTACCAAGGCATGGGTGAATAAGAACTGGAAATTCTCACGAAGTGAACCCACTGAGAATTTTTACCAAATTAACCATTATGTTCGATCTATGGATCTCATAATTTTTAAAATTGAATGGTACAGCTGGCTATAAGATTACTCATTTCACCATTTTAAAGAATTTTTTCGGAGACCTGAGGAGGATATTAGCATTTAACAAATTTTACTATACTGTACTGTATCATTATGTGGTTTGTTTATGGTTTGTAAAATTACGCTTCTATGTTTTGTATAACTATGTCGTTTATACTCTATCCAGTTATTACTGCACAGTGTTTGTACCGTACTACATTATACTATAACGTATGGTCACTAGCCCTCAGAACTATTCCTGTAGCGTATTTTATTATTGTGGTGCTTAATGTGTAGACTACAGTTAACTGACATTATTTTATTATTATATACCCATATGTATTACTACATCCCGTATTATGCAATAATGACGAAGCCTATTTCATTTTAATATCATCAATGGCGAATAAAAATTCTTAATTATTGATACAATGTGAGAAAACGCTTAAATGTTCGCACTGACATTTCTTGGTCAATAATATCGATGTATCGAAATACGACGGATATGTGTAGTTTATACACTGCGATAAGACTGCGTTCGCTGTTGACAGTGCTGCGCCGATTAGTTACAGAAGTATTGGCTGCCTGTAGGGTGAAGTGGTGGAGGTGTTTGACGTTTCTTTCGAAAGTAAAATGTGACTTACTCCGAGAGCAAGACGATAGGAACTGTTCATCGCGTTGACTTTTCGTGTTTCGTGTTAGCTGTGCAATGTACATTAAATATATTCCAGTATTTTAATGAAAGAGATTTAATGATGTCGATAAATGTCATTATGACGTCTTATGAGAAAGTATTTGTTGTTGTATTATTGGTAGCGTATTTTGACAGAGTGTTATGTGAAGGTAAAATCATTTTTCTGCGCTCGTTTTGTGTATATTTCCAACAATGATAATGTGTTCATTAAATTTAATGAGTATAATGCACAAGACAATGGAAGAGAGAGAGAGAGATTGCTTCTACAATTGTTTCTCGCAGTCGCATAAGAAAAATCCCATTTCTTTTTATGTTTTAAACCAACAACCGTAATTTTCAGGAAAAACTTGTGATGTGCACATTCTTTTCGAGTGTGAGCCGAATGAAATGTGTGCACAGACAGACAACGGTACAGCCGAAGGCATTTGCATTTGCAGAACTGGATTTCAGCTTAATGAAAACATGTCTTGCACGTTGATACCAGAACTAGAACATCCCAATATTTCTAGTTCCGAAGCACCCTACATTCGAACCGATCAGAAGTATTCTGGAGCTACAGGTCAGAATAAAATATTTTTGCCAATTTTTTTTTTTTTTTTTTTTTTTTTTTTTTTTTTTTTTTTTTTTTTTTCCTTGTAATAAACGGACGTTTAAAATTCGCTTTTGGCTGCTTTACTGCGTTATAATTACCCGTTTACTCAAAATGTCTTTCGTGTCATCTTATCTGTGTGATGTTAAATTATTGATTTTGTTCTGCTCAGAGTGAATAGTCAACTAATTCTGTAAACATGAAGTTTACTGCTATTTCAGTATGCCAGTCAGTCTTTCAACAAGATTTAGCACTTGATCTTTGTGGACAGTCGAGTATGTAACATTTAGAGCCTTGCTGCAGACGGTTTTTGATGGAGTTTCTCAACATTTCATACCAGATGGAAGTGGAATCAACCTTGAGGGGCAGCCATAGTTACATTATTTTATGTTGTCCTCAATATGAATATTCCAGATCTGGTTTTTTTTAAGCACATTAAAAAATGAAATCAAAATGAGAATAAGCTGTGCAGATCCATGTCATTTTAGTGACTTAGGACACCTGACATACACTTACAGAGAAGATAGAAAAACTCCTACATTAAATATGATTTCTCCCTCTTTGTATTTTAGGTTAGATAGCATTGGTGATCAAAACGCCACTCCACAGAAATCACTCCAGTGGTTTGACCAGTAAAATTGATGAGAAATGGCATTTATGGTAAATGAGGGCAGTTTGTTGAGACTGAGAGGGTAATTTCATATCTGTAGAAATTATCCTGTCAGTATCCATATCAGGATGGTCTTTGTTAATTTAGTCTAGGTACTTGGATTCCCATGCGAGTCTGACACAAATGGATGGATGAAAGTCAGTACTTCTGCGCTCTATCCTTATAGGTTCAGAACTGTAATGGTGTATGGTGTGGTGTATTGATATTTTTACGTTTTCTGGTGGTAGCTTTGTCTGAAGTACATTGATGTATAACTTATGGTTAATTTGAATTAAAAGTGCGATCCATATGGAATCTTGTAATTGTTTTTGCACGTAAATTTTTTTTCCTGTTTTGGGGCTAAAATAAAGGAAGCAGGTTGTGATTGGTCTGTATGTGGGTGTATAAATATGAACTGAATAAATTGCTTTAAACAAAGAATAGCTGTGCTGTTTGGAAGGGGCAAGTTGTTTGAAAACTACACTTTCTTTCCTATTTGTGAACACACCAATATGTGCTGACACCACAACGTAACTCAGGGGCTTTGCAATGTGTGAAGCATAAAGAGTTATAAGTGACACTGGTTCTTTGTTTAAACCTGCTGACATCTTGAATTTGAGGCTTTTAATCACCTTTACTACTTTGTGCTCGCTAATTGAAACTAACCTCGTGCTGTAGGCAGATGTAAGATATATGACTTTATCGTGATATGGAAAATTTAAGCTGTTTGGGACGCATTTATAAAATAATCATACATGTAGTTTGGTAGGGGTTTTGCTGATATTAATATTATCAGTATTTTTTATTTATTTGTCCATACCTCGTTTTCAGTACATGTATTGTATACAGGATATTGAACAGAAAATCTTTTTTAGCTATTGGTTTTTCAAACGTCAAACATACATGATTTAAATTTTTATGACAAATTGGATCTATACAGTTAATAATTACAAATTTCTGAAATACTGTATATTTATAACTTATTTCTACAGTGAAAGATACAAATTACATGTTTTCTTGCATAAGATACTGTCAGATTGAATAGTAGCAGTTTTTCAGAAGGTAGGCTGTCACAGACTTTCTGAAGCTTTGTAGTTCAGGAAGAGATTTTGTGTGTCTTGGTAATTTGTTGTAAAGTTTTGTTTCAGCATGATATACACCTTTTTGGCATAATGTTGTGTTACAATGATTAACATGTATGTCCCTGTCTGACCTGGTACTGTAATCATGGACACTTTTGTTTTGAGGAAAAAGGTTTTCTTCTCTCAGTATGCTTTTTTTGACATGCACAACTGCTTCCAGTATATAAATGCAGGGAGGGGATAGGATCTTCAGATCTTTAAAGAAAGGTTTGCATGGTTTCTGCAGCTCACTCATTTCTTGTAATAGCTTTTTGTTTCCAGAAAACTGTTATGGCCTTGTGTACTTTTCACCAGAAAATGATACCGGACTTCAATACTGAATGTACACGAGCAAAGTATACAGCCCTAACTGTTTCTACACTAGTATTGTTGCAGAGAATTCTTACTACATAGCTCATTTTTGCTATTTTGAATTTAGGGACGTGATAAGTGCTCCATTTAAGATTCTCCTGGATATGAATCCCAAGAAATTTACTTTCATTGACAGCACTAATGTTTTGGTTATCTATACGTATTACAGGTTGTGCCGGATTTTTATTTTAAACAGTGTGGAAATTCATGAGTACTGTTTTTTGGGGTTAACTGTTTCTGGTAAACCATTCAGACACACTTTTTGTAATATCTTTTGCAGATGCAGTAAGATTCTTCTTTATTCCCTTCAATCAATAGACTGGTGTCATCTGCAAACAGTACTGGTACAGAATCTCTGACGTGTGATGGGAAATCATTAATGTAGACCAAAAGAAGGAAGTGACCCAAAATGTAGCCCTGTGGAACACCTTGGCTTAGTCCACATGGTTCTGAAAGGTTCGTTTCCTTCCGTGTACTTAGTTTGTTACCTGAGAGAAATATTCCAAATATGATTCAATCCACTGATTTGGCACACCTCTTACACCATACCATTCAAGCTTCCTCAGGAGTATAGAATGGTGAATCACATCAAAAGCTTTTGTTAGGTCCAAGAATAAACCTGAGATGTTTCTGTGGTTGTCCACTGCATTTAAGACATGGTTTATCAGACTGAAAGTCGCTGTTTCAATTGATCGCTAAGGTCTGAAGCCATGTTGACATACATAAAGAATATTATTCTTGTCGAAGAATGTAATTAGTTTTGAAAGGAACACTTTTTAAATAATTTTCAAAAACTCTGACAACAGAGACCCATGCATTGATCACCTTTTTTATATAGGGGTATTACTTTTGCCATTTTCGGTTGCTGAGAGAAGACACCACATAAGGATGACTTGCATATGTCCAATAAAGGTGAAAGTATTTGTCTTGCTGTTATTTTTATAATCTGGAATATCATCAATACCAGTTGAATACTTACTCTTCGGTGAATTAATGGTATTTAGGAGCTCTGTTTGGCTTACTGGACTGAGGAACATGGATATATTATTTATTCCTATAGATGAAAGTTCTTTACATGTTGTATTAGGTGGATTTCCAAATTTTTCCTTCACTAATTTTCCAGCAACAGTTGCATAATAAGAATTGAAACTGTTTGCAACTGCCCTAGGGTCAGTGACATTCTTGCCATCATGTGATATCACAATATTTTTGTGAGTTGTCTTCTTCCCCGTAAGATCCCGCACAGCTTTTCACATGGACTTAGTTTTATTGGATGACTTCATAATTAATTTGTCATTTTCCTTAATTTTTGCCTCTTTTATGACCTGTTTCAAAATTAACTTGTATTTTTTAAAATAATTAATAAATGCTGGCTTGCTGAGAGTTTTTAACTGCTGAAAAAGTTCCCGCTTCCTTTTACAAGATACTCTAATGCCTGCTGTAATCCAGTTTGTGAATCTATCTGTGCTTTTCGAAATCACTTTCCTTTGTGGAAAGGCTATGTCAAAGTTATGCTTGAAAATGTTCAAAAAATTTTCCATCTTTTTGTTGGTGCTAGAGGTATCGTATACTTATCTCCTAGATGGTTTGCTGATTAGGTACTGGAAGTGTTCAATATTTTTCCTACTATAAATTCTTTTATGGGTGATGTATTCTGTGCTGGTTGAAATGTGATTTACAGGTATGGTCAGTAATTGTGAAGTATGCAGCTCGTGGTCGTGCGGTAGAGTTCTCGCTTTGCGCGCTCGGGTTCCCGGGTTCAATTCCTGGCGGGGTCAGGGATTTTCTCTGCCTTGTGATGACTGGGTGTTGTGTGATGTCCTTAAGTTAGGTTTAAGTAGTTCCAAGTTCTAGGGGACTGATGACCATAGCAGTTAAGTCCCATAGTGCTCAGAGCCATTTGAACCATTTAGTAATTGTGAAAGGTGGTCACTATAGCCAGTATCAAAGTTTTCTGATGTACACTTGTCCATGTTTACACATACCTGATCAAGGAGAGAGATACTAGTTTTTGTTACATGGGTTGGGGAGCTACCATTCAGAAAAAGATTGCAGGCTTTTATAATATTTAAAAACATTTCCCTGTGAGGGATATGGTTCAGAAAGTCAATATTAAAATCAGCACTGGTACCACTGTTTTCCCAGTTGTCTTAATTTTGTCTAAAGCAAGGTCCAATTTTTTGGAAGAAAAAAAACCCTAAGTTGCTAACAGGAGATTTATACACACAGAAAATAATAGTTTTTTTAAACATTAACTTAATTTAAAGTCTCTTTAACAACAAAGTTTGCAAACAGATACTATACTCCTATAATCTACATACAAGTTCCCTCATGTTTTGACTCCATTCTACAAAAGCAGTTTGCAAGGTTAAAATGCATTATTTTTAAGTACTGAAAATCATTTTGTAGCCAATGCTTACAAAAACATAACACTGAAACATCTTTCCATTCACTATTGAGGAATATATTTATTTCATCAACTTTGTTTGTTAATGACTGTACATTCTGGTGTGCAATCTTCAATGTGTATTTGCTATTTAATTCTGCATCACATTTTTTTTCTGATAGTCTAGTTCCCTAAAAATGTCTTTCGCCATTTTTATAAGACATCGCATCTTTTTCTATGACCCATTTGTCTGAAGTACTTTGAACTGCTTCTATATTATGCCTATTGTGACTCAAATTTCCTAGGCGACTGATTTCTTCAACCAAAAATTCTTTCCCTCTGTGATTTAAATGAAGGCCATGGCTGTGTGCATGGACCTGTCTAACTTGCTTACATTTGTTAAGTTCACATACAGAAACTTTTTGCATACAGCATTTCTCTCTTTGTAAGTGTAGTTTCATGCTCTCCTTCCATATTCCCTATTTTAATTTTTAGTATGCCCCATATAGACTTAGATTTATTGCCCAGCAGTCTGCTGCTGTTTCCAAGTAGTTTCGCATTCGCAGTTCCTTTCAGTATGCTTTCTTACAAGTCTTCACATGTTCTATGATTGAGACCTACGACTTTTTAAAGTCCTACAGGAAATCTTAATGCCTGATTTAAACCAGGAACTAGAGTGCTCAATTTTTCGGGAGTGTGTGCTGGACAGTTCATTTACTTGACCACTGTATCTTCTGTCCTACGATATTAAGTATATTATGCAGCAGTTTACTTGATTGGGCTAATGGCTCTATTATGAAGGGATAAGTCTTCATTCTGATTTGCACTGTAGTTATTCACAAGATGTTTTAATTTCTCCACAAATTTCTGTTCTTCCTGTTAGTTTCCAGTTAAGCAAATACATTTATCAGTTGTGCTTGATGCCAGATGTGGGTTACATAATTGTCAGTAATGGAGGCCTTGTGGTTGTTAAGTGTCCTAGCCATAATTATGGTTGTTCATTCAGTTTGTCAGTCTCTGATGGGAAATCATTATATAGAAATAAACAGAAGTTGTAAAATAGAAGTGAAGAGTGATTCTGACAGCAATTTATTGAAATGCTATCTAGAAGGAAAATTAGTGAGGCATGAGCAGCAGGACAAGGAAAATTGAAAAAAGTTACAGCAACAGCAGTTTGTGAGTAAAAAAAAGTATTAAAATTAAATTTAATAAAATTAATACACAACCAACACCTCCAGAATAATTTTAAAGTAAATGATAAAGGATATTTTTAATTGTACATTTTATTTTATTTAGTATGATTGTTGCCAACTTGCAGAATATATGCCAGTAAATACCAGAAATGCATATTGCATTATGCCAAGAATGAAATTCATTTCACAGTTTGATTAAATGAAGGAATAACTTAATAGGACATGTCCTTTGACATAAAGGAATAGCCAGTTTGCTGTTGGAAAGGGAGAGGGGATAAACCTTGTATTAGGGGTGATCAAAAAGTTTGAGGGTGTTGCTGCAGCTTTTATGCAGCATAGTTTGATTCTGATGCATGTATATAAGCACAGGCATGTAGGCAAATAAGTGTGGCATTCATATCTTTCCTAAGTGCATGCAGAAATGTGAGCTATGGCAACATTATTACCAAATACATCCAAACAGGACCAACATGCTGTTATTCTTTTCTTGGCTGCTAAATGACAAACACCAGTAGACATTCATTTAAGAACAAAGAAAGTATATGGGGCAGCATGGTCATCAAAAACCACCATTTTGGAGTTGTGCATGAAGAGGTGCTGCTTTTTCATAAGTTTGCATCCCCATGTCAAAAATTTCACAATGCAGAAGTTAATACCAACTCAGGTGGGAGACATTCGGGTACCTACCCTGTAGTCCTGGTCTCTCCCCATATTATTATCGCACATTAGATCCCTTAAAAAGGCCTTGAAGGGTTGAAACATACTTTCAGATAAGGTTGTGCAGCAGGTAGTTATGGACTTCCTCTTGCAGCATGACGTGGTGTTTTAGCAGACGGATATCCTCAATCTGGTGCATCAGTGTGATGATTTTCTCTGTGCTCGCATCTGTTTTGCCCAATTGACATACTCATTCTATACTGTGTAGCCCTCAAACAGGAACTTTTTGATCTCCTGTCATTCATTTCCATGTCTGGTCAGCATTTCCTAAAAATAGCAGCTGTGATAGCTTTCATTTCCGTGGTAAACATCTTGTATTGTGCACGAGTTGTGTAGGAGGGGCATAAAAGTAAGTGGCTTGGATCTAGTTCAGCCCCACAGTCGCAAAAGATGTCAGCACTTGCTGGAAGGATTCCCTATTTCTTCAGGTTGGTCTTGCATTGGGGGACTCCTACCCTTAGGTGGTTGAGGGATTTCTATACCGGGTAGTGTAGGTTTTTGCCAGGAGTTAGTTCTTTTGGTGAGACGTGTATGGGCAGTGAGCTCTTCCATGTTGCAAGATGAATTGTCTCTGGTGCTCCCTCAAGTGGTGCAGTCCTAGCAAGGAAACTCTTGCAAGATTTATGGCAGGATCTTGCTGCCTGATAACCATACAGAGGATGTCGGTGGTCATTCTCCTTTGTTCTCTCATTGTCTGCAACAATGGCCCTTGAATGCTGGGTGGAGCCATTCCAACAATTGGATACAATTTCTACACTGGTGTTGGCTTAAAGCATCTTGAGATGATCCTTGCAGTATCGTTGACCACAATATTGACTTGCTTAGCATGAGCTGAAGCATTCCACAGAGGAGCAGCATACGCAAGTGCAGAAGTCCTTATGAGGTGTGGATTGGTTCCCCAGATTCTGCCAGTCAGCTTCTCAAGTACCCCATTGTGAGCAATATGTTTCTGTTTCACGTTTAGGTATTGCTGCCTGTATCCATTCAAATTTATCTCCTGTTACAGGAGGTTACAAATGTTTGGCTCTAGTAAGAAGGTCCAAATTCGTGTAGGTTTCAGTAAATACAGAGATGAAGAGGCTTGCACGGGGTAGATTAGGGTGGAGAACGGCATCAAACTAGACTTAGGACTGAAGACCACTAGAAGCCAAAACTGAAGATGCTAATTCAGATAGTGGCTTTCATGTATATATGCAGACTGAAACAACAAATAAAAATTTCTATGAAGGGCAGGATTTGAGCCCTGGGTCTCCTGCTCACTACCCAGGTGTGCTAACCACTACACTCCTATGGCTTACTGGCTTTGCGCAACCCCACAGAGTACCGTAGCATGTGTCCCTCATAAATACAAATTCCCAAGTGACACCTCAGCCAACTTGAAGTCTGTGGGTTAGCACATCTGCTTAGTGATCAGAAGACCCGGAGAAGAAAACACACACACACACACACACACACACACACACACACACACACACACACCAGTTCTGGCTACATCTGACTAATTCAGTGGTAGAGAGACATATTCCCAAGGAATATGCGATCAGCCAGAAGTGTCATTTGCATCCTGCATTGGCAGCATTTCCATCCATATCATCTGTTACATGAGGCACTTGATGACCATGATTTTGAATGTCGTACGGAATTTTGTCAGTTTGCCCTTCAGCAACTGAAAGACAACCGTATGTTTTTCTAATTTGTGCTCTGTAGCGATGAAACAGTTTACTAGCAACGGTAATGTAAATTTGCATAACATGCTCTACTAGATTGCCAAAAATCCACACTGACTTAGTCAAGTGCAACATAGACCATAAACTTACAGTGCAGCATCATAGGAAATTACATTGTGGTTCCTTACTTTCTCAGGCTTTCTAAATGGACATTCGTACACACAATTTCAAAGAAATATTCCGCCACTTCTAGAAGAGATCGACATCTACATTTATACTCCGCAGGCCACCCAACGGTGTGTAGCGGAGGGCACTTTACGTGCCACTGTCATTACCTCCCTTTCCTGTTCCAGTCGCGTATAGTTCGCGGGAAGAACGACTGTCTGAAAGCCTCCGTGCGCACTCTAATCTCTCTAATTTTATATTCGTGATCTCGGGAGGTATAAGTAGGGGGAAGCAATATACTGTATTAGATACCTCGTCCAGAAACGCACCCTCTCGAAACCTGGCGAGCAAGCTACGCCGCGATGCAGAGTGCCTCTCTTGCAGAGTCTGCCACTTGAGTTTGCTAAACATCTCCGTAACGCTATCACGGTTACCAAATAACCCTGTGACGAAACGCACCGCTCTTCTTTGGATCTTCTCTATCTCCTCCGTCAACCCGATCTGGTACGGATCCCACACTGATAAGCAATACTCAAGTATAGGTCGAACGAGTGTTTTGTAAGCCACCTCCTTTGCTGATGGACTACATTTTCTAAGGACTCTCCCAATGAATCTCAACCTGGTACCCGCCTTACCAACAAGTAATTTTATATGATCATTCCACTTCAAATCGTTCCACATGCATACTCCCAAATATTTTACAGAAGTAACTGCTACCAGTGTTTGTTCCGCTATCATATAATCATACAATAAAGGATCCTTCTTTCTATGTATTCGCAATACATTACATTCGTCTATGTTAAGGGTCAGTTGCCACTCCCTGCACCAAGTGCCTATCTGCTGCAGATCTTCCTGCATTTCGCTACAATTTTCTAATTCTGTATACTACAGCATCATCCGCGAAAAGCCGCATGGGACTTCCGACACTATCTACTAGGTCATTTATATATATTGTGAAAAGCAATGGTCCCATAACACTCCCCTGTGGCATGCCAGAGGTTACTTTAACGTCTGTAGACGTCTCTCCATTGATAACAACATGCTGTGTTCTGTTTGTTAAAAACTCTTCAATCCAGCCACACAGCTGGCCTGATATTCCGTAGGCTCTTACTTTGTTTATCAGGCGACAGTGCGGAACTGTATGGAACGTCTTCCGGAAGTCAAGAAAAATAGCATCTACCTGGGAGTCTGTATCTAATATTTTCTGGGTCTCATGAAAAAATAAAGCGAGTTGGGTCTCACACGATCGTTGTTCCCTGAATCCATGTTGATTCCTACAGAGTAGATTCTGGGTTTCCAAAAACGACATGATACGCGAGCAAAAAACATGTTCTAAATTTCTACAACAGATCGACGTCGGAGATATAGGTCTATAGTTTTGCGCATCTGCTCGACGACCCTTCTTGAAGACTGGAACTACCTGTGCTCTTTTCCAATCATTTGGAACCTTCCGTTCCTCTAGAGAGTTGTGGTACACGGCTGTTAGAAGGGGGGCAAGTTCTTTCGCGTACTCTGTGTGGAATTGAATTGGTATCCCGTCAGGTCCAGTGGACTTTCCTGTGTTGAGTGATTCCAGTTGCTTTTCTATTCCTTGGACACTTATTTCGATGTCAGCCATTTTTTTGTTTGTGTGAAGATTTAGAGAAGGAACTGCAGTGCGGTCTTCCTCTGTGAAACAGCTTTGGAAAGAGGTGCTTAGTATTTCAGCTTTACGCGTGTCATTCTCTGTTTCGATGCCATCATCATCCCGGAGTGTCTGGATATGCTGTTTCGAACCACTTACTGATTTAACGTAAGACCAGAACTTCCTAGGATTTTCTGTCAAGTCGGTACATAGAATTTTACTTTCGAATTCACTGAACGCTTCACGCATAGCCCTCCTTACGCTAACTTTGACATCGTTTAGCTTCTGTTTGTCTGAGAGGTTTTGGCTGCGTTTAAACTTGCAGTGAAGCTCTCTTTGTTTTCGCAGTAGTTTCCTAACTTTGTTGTTGTACCACGGTGGGTTTTTCCCGTCCCTCACAGTTTTACTCGGCACGTACCTGTCTAAAACGCATTGTATGATTGCCTTGAACTTTTTCCATAAACACTCAACATTGTCAGTGTCGGAACAGACATTTTCGTTTTGATCTGTTAGGTAGTCTGAAATCTGCTTTCTATTACTCTTGCTAAACAGATAAACCTTCCTCCCTTTTTTTATGTTCTTATTAACTTCCATATTCAGGGATGCTGCAACAGCCGTATGATAACTGATTCCCTGTTCTGCACTTACAGGGTCGAAAAGTTCGGGTCTGTTTATCAGTAGGTCCAAGATGTTATCTCCACGAGTCAGTTCTCTGTTTAATTGCTCGAGGTAATTTTCGGATAGTGCACTCAGTATAATGTCGCTCGTTGCTGTGTCCCTAACACCCGTCCTAAACATCGTAGTGTCCCAGTCTATATCTGGTAAATTGAAATCTCCACCTAAGACTATAACATGCTGAGAAAATTTATGTGAAATGTATTCCAAATTTTCTGTTGTTCTGCCACTAATACTGCTGAGTTGGGAGGTCAGTAAAAGGAGCCAATTATTAACCTAGCTCGGTTGTTGAGTGTAACCTCCACCCATAATAATTCACAGGAACTATCCACTTCTACTTCACTACAGGATAAACTACTACTAACAGCGACGAACACTCAACCACCGGTTGCATGCAATCTATCCTTTCTAAACACCGTCTGTACCTTTGTAAAAATTTCGGCATAATTTATCTCGGGCTTCAGCCAGCTTTCTGTACGTATAACGATTTCAGCTTCGGTGCTTTCTATCAGCGCTTGAAGTTCCGGTACTTTACCAACGCACCTTCGACAGTTTACAATTACGATACCGATTGCTGCTTGGTCCCCGCATGTCCTGACTTTGCCCCGCACCACTAGATATTCATCAGTGTACTTGGCTGTAACACGGCGGGTGTCCAGCTCACTTGTCCCATGTTAAAACGCAAATTCTGAATATGAACTTTCCTGGATGTTCGATAGGATGAAATTCTGTTGTCAAATGGCCTGCGAGGTCCTCGTATTTGACTTCTCTAGGTTTCTGTCCTTGGAATCACTCAAAAATGCAGTTTATGATGAAGCCCCAATTATGCCAGACAATGTGTGTCATCGAATCGTCTGTGCATGCTCTGCCATATGATCCACTGTAATGAGACCTGTTCATCGTTGTTTTGAATAGTGATTGCAAATGTGCTATTCAGTTCATGGTCAACAGTTTGAATACATGCTTAAATGAAGGATAAAGCAAATCCTTTTGGAAGACAAAATTTATGGTATGTGATTTGGGTGGTTATGGAACATTGTTAGTAAATTATTTATTTAATTTACGTGTGTATAAAATAGTATTGCAGTGTCAAATAAATCAACCACATCTATTGCACATAGCTGGTGACACTGTCATTATGTGCTTACTTTCAGAATGAAACGATGTTTTGTTGAGAAAAATATTTGTTTTGGTGTGTATAGGTGCTCACCAAAGTGTTTTTAATAAAATGTTTAGTGCAGTGAGCATATCCCATATGACGCAAGTTAGCTGTGTAGGTAGGCAGTTGTCAGACAGCATGTACAGGGCTATTACAAATGATTGAAGTGATTTCATAAATTCACTGTAGCTCCATTCATTGACATATGGTCACGACACACTGCAGATACGTAGAAAAACTCATAAAGTTTTGTTCAGCTGAAGCCGCACTTCAGGTTTCTGCTGCCAGAGCGCTCGAGAGTGCAGTGAGACAAAATGGCGACAGGAGCCGAGAAAGCGTATGTCGTGCTTGAAATGCACTCGCATCAGTCAGTCATAACAGTGCAACGACACTTCAGGACCAAGTTCAACAAAGATCCACCAACTGCTAACGCCATTCGGCAATGGTATGCGCAGTTTAAAGCTTCTGGATGCCTCTGTAAGGAGAAATCAACGGGTCGGCCTGCAGTGAGCGAAGAAACGGTTGAACGCGTGCGGGCAAGTTTCACGCGTAGCCCGCGGAAGTCGACGAATAAAGCAAGCAGGGAGCTAAACGTACCACAGCCGACAGTTTGGAAAATCTTATGGAAAAGGCTAAAGCAGAAGCCTTACCGTTTACAATTGCTAAAAGTCCTGACACCCGATGACAAAGTCAAACGCTTTGAATTTTCGGCGCGGTTGCAACAGCTCATGGAAGAGGATGCGTTCAGTGCGAAACTTGTTTTCAGTGATGAAGCAACATTTTTTCTTAATGGTGAGGTGAACAGACACAATGTGCAAATCTGAGCGGTAGAGAATCCTCACGCATTCGTGCAGCAAATTCGCAATTCACCAAAAGTTAACGTGTTTTGTGCAATCTCACGGTTTAAAGTTCACGGCCCCTTTTTCTTCTGCGAGAAAAACGTTACAGGGCACGTGTACCTGGACATGCTGGAAAATTGGCTCATGCCACAACTGGAGACCGACAGCGCCGACTTCATCTTTCAACAGGATGGTGCTCCACCGCACTTCCATCATGATGTTCGGCATTTCTTAAACAGGAGATTGGAAAACAGATGGATCGGTCGTGGTGGAGATCATGATCAGCAATTCATGTCATGGCCTCCACGCTCTCCCAACTTAACCCCATGCAGATTTCTTTCTGTGGGGTTATGTGAAAGATTCAGTGTTTAAACCTCCTCTACCAAGAAACGTGCCAGAACTGCAAGCTCGCATCAACGATGCTTTCGAACTCATTGATGGGGACATGCTGTGCCGAGTGTGGGAGGAACTTGATTATCGGCTTGATGTCTGCCGAATCACTAAAGGGGCACATATCGAACATTTGTGAATGCCTAAAAAAACTTTGAGTTTTTGTATGTGTGCAAAGCATTGTGAAAATGTCTCAAATAATAAAGTTATTGTAGAGCTGTGAAATTGCTTCAATCATTTGTAATAACCCTGTATTTCACTGCTAAGAAGCACACGGCTATATACAGGAAAAGGTAGGTCAAATATTATTTCTAACATCTACATATTTGATACAATAGTTTCTTTTTGCAGTGTAAAAGATTTCTTTGCTTTTTAAGAATGAACAGTTGATTTCCCTGTTTCAGCACACGTATATCTGGGAGGATACACAAATATGAAATAGTTCTCCTAAGCCCTTTACACTAGATTCTAGCCATTCTTGTATTTCCATATACAGCATTCGTAAGTGAACATGTATCTACGTTGTAAATTGGTTCAAGGAGAAATAAAGCTTTATTCTTATTGTGCAGCCCACCCTATGATATGCAACTACACAGCCTGGTCTGAGATGCCTGCTTGGCAGTGCTTCCACTAAAATTAACATTTCCGGCCACTGTGCTCACACATTCTGGGACATTACTCGAATTTTTATATGACAGGTTTCAACATCAACATTAACAAATGTTATGATTTTGTAATTGGTTTCTCGAGAGGTATTGAATGCATTTATAAGAAGCAAACAGTTCAGTTAAAAAAAAAAGTGCTTGCTTCAATATTGCCATTGATACCAGACTAAAATCATTAACCAAACAAAAACATATGTGCCCCTTGACAGTCTAACATTTTTCGAAAACTGTGTTATGATATGTGTGAAATTCATGAAATAAAAGGTGCCAACTCTTACGTGACTCAACCTGTATAAATCATAGATGGTTGAGACTTGAAAAGGTCTTGGAACAGCATAGTTTCATTTGATTAGTGGCTTTCACTTTTAATTTGACAATTGACTGAATTAATGGTAGATATGCCATCATCATCATAAATCGTTGCGCCCATTGCTGAGCGTCGTGACCCCATGAACCAAGCGTCTCCATCCCGGATGGATGACAGCTTCTCCTAGTGTCTGCTGAAGAGGTAGACCGAAGATCATCTTGATTTGATCCGTCCATCTGTTCGCTGCTCTTCCTCTTGGTGCCGTGCCTCCTTGCAAAATTATTTTCTCCATCTCTTCTCACAATATGGCCAAAGAACTGGAG
Source organism: Schistocerca serialis cubense (assembly GCF_023864345.2). Classification (NCBI taxonomy): domain Eukaryota; kingdom Metazoa; phylum Arthropoda; class Insecta; order Orthoptera; family Acrididae; genus Schistocerca; species Schistocerca serialis. Next base: position 236,977,684 of record NC_064640.1, read on the forward strand.
AATTTTTTTGGTGGCTCGAAAAGAAAGGTGTCTGGAGGTATAGAGTTGTTCAATAATGGACGCATTTGTTCTTCTTTCGGTCCATTTCATGCACAGCATCCTACGCCAGCACCAAAGCTCACACACATCAATGCGGTAATGAAATAAAATTCAGCTATGGATATATAATGTATGGAAGTGATGCTTCATACATGTTAATACTGCTGCACTTTGGCAGAAAGGCAGAATTGAGAATGTGCAGTAATTTGTGCTTTACAATCCCAGTGTGACTGCCACCACTGTATGTAGCACTTTCTTTTTGTTGTTTGAAACTGAATAGGCTATGCACTCTCCAGTGGTTTCAGTTTTACTTGTACAAGTAGAAATCCACAGTGCTGTCTGTGTGCTTGTCATGGGATGAGCTGAAATCAGCTTCATTTTTGTACTAGTTAAATAATTTATATAAAAACATTTGTGTAACAGCAGGCTGAAACTGGTAGGTTTCATTGTTTTCAGGTAAATGGGGGGGAGGGGGGTGATAATAAATTTAGGTATTAAGAGAGGAAAAAAGCTCCAGTACTTCATTAATGAAATCTGAAGACAAGAATGATGACGGTTCAATCCCGTGTCCGGCCATCCTGATTTAGGTTTTTCGTGATTTCCCTAAATCGCTCTAGGCAAATGCCGGGATGGTTCCTCTGAAAGGGCACGGCCGACTTCCTTCCCCATCCTTCCCTAATCCGATGAGACCGATGACCTCGCTGTTTGGTCTCTTCCCCCAAACAACCAACCAACCAAGAATGATGGGTATGTTTTGTAGCTCTTCAGACATGATAGTACCCTGAAGTAAAATTGTTTTGGTAGAAAGGTAGATAATAGGAGGCCTAGTTGTACTTCTGTCCAAAATGTGATTAAATATCATAGGATTGTGAAACACATACGAAAATTGTCTTACATGAGGTACAGTTAAGAGTAATGCTGTATTGTGTAATCTCAATGACTCCTTGATTTGGACGCGGCGTATGACACCTGTTGGAGAACTGTTATCATCCGTACTCTATACACGTGGGGCTTCTGTGGGCATCTGCCCTGTATTCTTCGGGCATTTTTACAAGACAGTTTTCAAGGTGCATGTGGGTTCTGCCTTGTTGGTCAAGTTTATCAAGGAAAATGGTGTACACTCAGGGTTCTGTCCTGAACATTGTCCTCTTCGCTATTGTCATTAACCCTGTAATGACCTGTCTTCCGCCGGGCATCTACGGCTCTCTTTCTGTAGAAGATTTTGCCATCTATTGCAGTTCTCTGATCTGTCTCACTCGGCGGCATCTTCAGCGCTGTCCTGATTGCCTTTACTCCTGGAGCATCGACAGTGGCTTTCCATTTTCCCATGACAAAACAGTCTGTATGAATTTCTGGTGGCAGAAATGGTTTCTCCCACTGCCTCTACATCTTGCGCCTGTTGCCCTTCTGTTCATTGAAACTATGAAATTTCTGGGGCTCATGCTCGATAGGAAACATTCTTGGTCCTCCCATGTGTCTTACCTGGCAGCCCACTGTACACAGTCCCTCAATCTCCTACGTGTCCTCAATGGTACTTCCTGGGATGTCAATCGAACCACTCTGTTTGTACCAGTCCTTTGTCCGTTCGAAACTCAACTATGGGTGCTTTGTTTATGCATCTGCACGCCCATCCCTCTTAGCTGTCTCAACACTATCCACCATTGTGACATCTGTTTGGCCACGGGTGCCTTTTACACCAGCCTGGTTGAGAGGCTATATGCTGAAGCCCTTGAACTACCACCGTCCTACCATCATGGCTTTCTCCTCAGCAGGTATGCATGCCATTTGTCTGCCATGCGTGGCCACCCTCCTATTCCTCCTCCTTTGATGATTCCTTTGTCAGTATGGGGCTCGTTCCTCCTCTGTTACCTCCTGGAATCTGCTTTCGCCACTTGCTACGGTGGCTTAATTTCACACTACCTGCTATTTTCCCGGTGGGTGTGAACCCTTCACCACCTTGGCTTCATGAAGCAGCCCATGTTAACCTTTGCCTTCATTCACTTCCTAAGGACGCCACTCCAGCCTTGGTCTATCGCCTCCAGTTCCACAATCTTCACATGGAACTTCGCGATAGTACCTTTGTCTACACTGAGGGCTCTCGGCTGACCATGGGGTCGGGTGTGCCTTCGTCAGTGACATCTGTGTCCTTTGATATCGGCTTCCGGCACACTCCTCAGTATTTAAAGCAGAGCTCTTCGCGTTGTATCAGGCCACGGAGTACATTCGGTGACACAGCCTTTCCAATTGTCCTCTGCTCAGACTCTCAGTGCCCTCCAAAGTATGTGTACACTGCTCATCCCTTAGTGCAGCAAGTCTAGGAAAACTGTCACTTGCTCACACATTATGGAGCCAATATCATGTTTCTGTGGGTCCCTGGTCGTGTCGGTCTGCCAGGAAATGAGGCTGCTGACGCTGTTGCCAAGGCTGCAGTCCTTGTACCTCAGCTCACGAGTACCTATCTTCCCTCTGATCTCTAGAAAGCCGTCTGTCAGGTGGTGGTGTCCCTTTGGCATCACCAATAGTCCTCCCTTCATGGGAATAAGCTTTGGCTCATGAAGCCTCTCCAAGTGCCTTGCATGACCACCTCTCGCCCCTCCTGCCAGGAGGAGATTAATGTGGCCTCATATTGGGCACTGCCTTTTCATCCATCGTCATTTGCTTAGTGGCGCTACCGAACCACTTTGTACACATTGTGCCCAAATTTTATCTGTCTGCCACTTCCTGCTGGAATGCCCTTTTATTAACAATTTACTTTCCAGCTTGGCTTTTATTCTGATTTATCAGTCGCATTTTACTTTTTATCTGCCGAAGCAATATGGTGAAGGTCATTTAATTTTTAGATTTGAACCTCAATTTCTGCATGGTATTTTTAGCCCTTTTTGAACATGCCTGTTTTTTAGCTGTCATATTCTGTCCTTTGGGACTAACATATAGTCATTTAACTCCTTTGTGTGTTAGTGTTCCATAGTTTTGACTTGGGCAATTATGACCCCAGTTGTTTTTTGTTCTGTAAAGCAAAACAAAACCAATCCATGACTCCTCTTATTCCTGTTTCTCTAAGAGATCAGCATTGTTATATGGGTTTTGGCAATGTTAGTGATAGTTGGTGGCTGGATGACCTTCCTAAGCCCATCATTCCCCTGGGATGGGATCTCTGTACCCCATCTGCTTGTATCTAGAGTAAATCTCATGTTTAAGTGTGAGAAAGTTTTCTAAATGTTTGTGGAGTGTGTATCTGAGGTAAGATAGTGGGTATCAGTCCAGTGTTAACGTAGTTTGGAGTGAGGAATCCAATTAAGTCACATCCAGTCTGCCCAGGTCACCAGGCCTTCTTGTTAATCTGAGAGGTGGATTTAATCCAGGGCAAGCTTGCATCCCCAAATCCTGGAAGCAGCATGTTAGCACACTCAACTAAGTAGGTGGGTATGTATATTATCTGTGAATGATGAACATAAATGATAATGCCATATTATTGCTCTGTCTCAGACCAAGTAATCAGCTTTAATGGCTGAAGGAAGATGCTAACACGTGAACATTTATTCCTAATTGCACTTGCCAATGGCATTTTTCCTCACCCTATTTCTGAATCTGTAACACAGTTATTAATGCAGACTTTTTAATGTTAAAGTTGTACATTGTTATTGTTGGTTGCAGTTCAGTAAATGAACTATCTATATCGCACATTATTGCTCTGTCCCCAAAATTACTATACTTCCACAGCACCACATGCTAGTTATGTTACGGAAATGTGGAGCAACCTCATGGTGTAAATGCAACTTTTGTGCCATATTGTATTTATTACTTCCACATTGTCAGCATGGTTGTAACATGAGAATTATGTAAGTGGTCATATTGACTTTGATGAAATCTTATCAACAGAACTGCAGCATCTTTGTTGTTTCAATGTGACGCCACAACTTTGCAGATAACCTGAGAAGATTTCATCAGTCAAATTTTCTGATAAAGCAGGCGATCCCACATGGGTCAAATTGACTGTCTTGATTTTTTTTTCTGTGTATGACAATATTTTTTTCCCTAGACTTTGAACATTTGTGATCTTTATTTCTTTTCATCAGAGACTAGACTGTAGAAATTAGACCTGTAGCCATGCTTTTTACTTTGTTTCACTGGGTACTTAGAACCATGGCAGTGGTGATTTTGATACCTTAACATTTTTTATGAACCTATGTTGGAGTACTGCAAATGCTCAGCTGCCTTGTCCATGACTATATGATGCTGTAATTTACGTGTGGTTGTGTATAAGTCATGATATAGGTACAAAAATTCTTCATAAGGTTGTCAGAGGAGGAAGTAATGGAATACTTAGAACTTCTGCAAGGAGTTTAGTAAGAGTCCAAAGGCCATGAAATTGAAAGAAAAGTGGAAACTAAACATTACTGCATAAAGTGAAATTAGTCGTCTTTCGAGAATTAAAACCAATGTCCGTTACCACAAGAAGACACGTTTCTGTCAAAGAAGGTTGTTGTTCAGGGAAGGATGATACTTGATACTGCAGGGGGAAACACGGAGGAAGAGGTAGGTAGATACCAGTTGCCAGCACATACTATGTAGACCATACAGAAAAGTCTAAACATAATGAGAGATCTAGGTTCAGATCTTGAATGCACCTAGAAGACTACAAAAACAAAATATTTCATGACAATAATGGGATCAACGCCTCTTGTGAACTGGAACATCAAAATTCACACCATTGCTAGTTCTGGTCAGCTGTTCGTAGATGACTCAATGCTGAAACATATAAAACTTTGCAAAGAGACAGAATCCCATAGGCAACTTGGAAACAGTGGTTGGAGTATTTCTCCTTCTGATCTAGGTGCATTAATTGCAGTTTGGTACTCCCATGGCTTTTTGTGTGCTGTAGGAATCAAAATTGATGGGTTGTGGTCAGAAAACCGGGGATCACAGCCCTTACATAACACAATGTCAAGAGAGATTCACAAACTTATGACATTGTTTCACTTCACTATTGTGGAACGTAGGACAATAAGACTAAAGCTGTAAAAGTTTGCATTGGTGTCAGAAGTTCATGTTCGTCACACTGAAAATTTTATAGTCCAGGAGGAACCATAAAAATTGATGAAAAATTTTTCCCACTAAAGTAGATGCAAAACGTAGCACCAGATACATTTGGTGTCAAATTTCTGTTAAGAGCTGATGTAGACATCAAATTTCTTACACGCATATTCATGGCAGGAAAAGTGATGTCAGCCAGAGAATGAAACCCTTCCTGAATACATTGCCATGAGCCTTATTGGAACATCCTTACAAGTGGAAGGAATCTGACTACACAAAAATATTTACATATTTTTTGCATCTAGCCAAAATATTGAAGAGTACACTATTGGGTACAGTGTACTGTTAAAGATACACAAATATTAAAAAGGCTGTCAAAAGCACCACTATATTGTTTTATGAATTCCTGATTCATCTGCATACATAAACGAGCCATTTTGCGTTGTATAGTGGGGGAAGGGGAATTTGTTCCACTCCCATCCATTTTCTGTGCTGCTCCATTTGCACAAGGAGCAATAACTGAGTGTACTGACACAGGTGTAAGACACTGAACTCGCATTTAAGAGCACGGTGGTTCAAATCCATGTCCTGATTTCAGTGGTGACCCTAAATCATAAAGTGTAAATGTCTGGGTGATCCCTTTGAAAATGATGTGCAATTTCCTTACTTTCCATAATCGAAGCAGATGTTCAAACTGTTATGGTCCCATTGCAAACATAATATTAAACTATAACTCTCCTTAATTTTTGAATCCGGAGTCAGGGGGATGACTGACTAAATGCACACTTTTATCATATTCTGGTGATCCTTGTGAGCTACATGAAGGCAGCAGAATTGTTGTACAGACTTTCTCAATTCTTTTTCATGAATCCAACCAACAAGGGTACATAAGTCTCCTCTTTTTTGTAGAATTCTAGTTTTTCACTGACTAGATCTTTCATACTTTCGGATGGTCAACACTGACCTGATGAAGTGAGCTGGTGCAGTGGTAAGACACTGGACTCACTCAGGACGATGGTGGTTAATGTCTCTGGCCAGCCATCCTGATTTAGATTTTGCACAGTTTCCCCGATTCATTTAATGTAAATCCTATGATGGTTACTTTGAAAAGGGGTATCCAATTTCCATCTCCTCCTCCTCCCTCCTCCTCCTCCCTCCTCCTCCTCCTCCTCCTCCTCCTCCTCCTCCTCCTCTCTGAACTCTAGTAACGTCACTGTTGGCGGTATGTTAAACCCTAATCTTCCTCCCTCCCTCCCTCGCTGACCTGTAACAATCTTAGCAGCAGGCATTTAAATTGGTGATGTGTGCTTTTGCATCTACTCGATAAAGACCATGAACAGTTAAGTGCTGCACTGAATAGGTTGATCTATAGTGTTGTACATGATTCCCTTAACACGTCTTGTGATTTCCAGCTTCTACAAGAAATTCAAATCTTCCTTTTCCCTTCGGTACTACTGATTTTACATGTTTGCTAAACGTAACCTAGCTTTGTACCATTACTCGTGGGCTGTTAAAAAATGTTGCAATAAAATGGTTTTGTTTCTTTGTCATTGTTAAAGATTGTCTGGTATTTATCCACATTTAGAGAGAGTATATTATCAAAATCATTATCCATTTTCTTACAATTTTACAGTGAGTTTACTTTTTTGTAGGCAATGGAATACTCATCTACAGAGTGGCAACTTGGTTTTGCCAAAATATTTCCAGGTTAAAACTCCAAATTTACCTCAACCAATTTTGTTGTATGTGAGAGCAAGTTTGATTTTACTGATTTCCAAGGCTGCAAATTAAGTTTTTTTGGTTGCACCTTCACTTGCTAGTGATATTCCTAGTTCATCTAAAATTCAAAACAAAATACATACAAAACCCTTGCTATTTATTTTGCATCTTAATGATCTGGCAGACAATATTAATAGTAACTTCAAACTTGTTATTTATGATGCTGTTCTCTATAATGAAATACAGTGAGAAAAAGAGCTACATAAATATTCAGTCGGATCATCATAAGGTTGGCAGCTTGCTTTAAATATTCAGAAATGTAAAATTGTGTACTACACAAAATAAAAACTCGGTAGCGTATGACTGCGATATCAGTGAGTCACAATTTGAATCTGTTGAACTCGAATGTGTAGGTGTAGCAATTTGTAGGGATATGAAATGTAATGATTGAAGAGATTCCATTGTTGGTAATGCAAGTGGCAGTTATCTTCCATTGGTAGGATACTTGTAAAATGCTGTCAGTCTACACAGCAGATTGCTTACAAACCACTTGTGTGATTCATCCTTGAATATTTTTAAAGTATGTGGCACCCATACCAAATAAGATTAACAGGGTATATTGAATGTGTTCAAAGGTGGATAGCATGAATAGTCACAGGTAATTTTGACCCTTCAGTGTACGTCAAAAATCCTGGAAAAACTGGTCAGACAGTTAAAGAAACACAAATACCTTACGAAAGCCACCTTCCAAAGTTTCAGAAGCCAGTTTTAAGTGAGAAATCAAAGACAGCCAATATATTGCTCACACGGAGACTGCGAAGACAGTATTAGAGTAGTTAGTGTGCACACGGACGTTTAAGCAATCATTCTTCGTGCACTGCATGTGCAAATGGCATGGAAGATGGTCTAATAAGTACTGTGGGAAGTACATCGTGCAGTACATTTCAGTGGTAGCAGAGTATAGGTGTAGAACGGATAATTTTTTGTTGTTCTGAATATAATGTTATATCGTAATAATTTGTAACAGTTACTCCTAATAAATTTACGATATTTATAAGAAACTTAATTTACAGTCGGAGAACTCACACTAGAACAAAATGTGCATAATTTTATCATTTTGTCTTGCTAAACTTAGTCTAAACTTGTTAAAGAAGACAATGCATGGTGTTGCAGTATTCATAACATTGCAGGGTAATCGTGCATATCAGCTAACACTTAAAGGCACTTTCTATATGGAGCAATGATGACTGTCAAGTGAGACATTTGCCAAAACAATAGTGGTTGTTCCTAATTCTTCTGTAAGATTACTATTATTATTATTATTATTATTATTATTATTATTTATTTTCAGTGTAATAAAAGTACTGACATCACAGAACAGAAGACAGATATCCATGGCTTAAATTTTGTGAGAAAACCAATGGAAACATTTTTGGTTAAATTATTAACAAAGCAGTGGAAAAGTGAAATTGGAACAGTAGTTTGATAGTTTTATCAACAGTTACTACTAGCTCTTGCCACCCCTGTAAATTCCATTGTTATCACTGTGCTCACCATTTAGTTCCATACTGTGTTATTGTGCAATAACTTCAAGTATGAGCAATGATCTCAGGAACACGTTTCAAAGTGTTGTGAATGGAATGCAACATAAATAGACTTGAAGAGCAAATATGCATCGTATAGCAAGCTAGCCCCTCTCCACATTAAGGTGATAGTTGACTTCGAGCCTGACACTGTGAAAATTGGCAAAGTAATTGTTTTAATTAAAATTAATAAAAAAGAAAGAAAGACTGAATATTCAGTGCTGATCTACAAAAATGAAATACTGTTTTTTTTATATATATATATATATATATATATATATATATATATATATATATATATATATATATATATATATATAGACATGTTTATATTTCTTAAAAATTAAAAACTTTTGCTCTGTGGATATAGCGAATCCATAACTATGTAAGAAACTTTAAAGTGTATGTCAGACTCTGACACACTTAAGTTATTTAATGGGAAATCAACCTGGAGTCAAAGAACTCTGACAATAATGAAGAGTGCAAAAGTTAATGTGTGTTACAGGTTGCTGAGATTGAGCAGCAAACATTACAGTAATTCAGTGCACTTCCTCACCTTTCCTTATTGGACTCCACAATAAAGTCTTTCTGAAACGGAATTTAAGAGTATTCTTTCCATCAATGAGGAATTCAGTCCCCTACCACCATCCTGAGTCTCTCAGAATCCAGAGTTTTCCAGTAAATCTGATTTCCCTGAGTATTTGTGATTTTCAAGTTTTCAAGACACTGATATGAGCTGTGTGTGCTGTTGACTTTGCTAAGTTCTTTATATGTATTACAAATATTTGAAGTTTTGTGACACTGTTCACTACACTCAGTGCCCCATTTGTGTTGAATGTTCACCATGTACTGTAATGTAATAGATTTGGTCAATTAAACATTCTTAGTTACTTGTCTCCGATGAGATAATCCACATAGTCATACCTTGTTTCAGTCAACATGGTGGTACAGTCGCATTTGACTTTCAGAAAGCTAGGAAAGTGTAATGTGTTCATCTACATTTGGTATGTGCAAGGTATGAAGTTTGTAAAAGAAATTGCCACTATACAGGGATACAGTGAAAGATCAAAAGCAGTCCTGTAGTAATAGGCCATGATGAACAGTTTTTCTCTTGTCCAGCCTCATCCTTTTAGTGGAAAAAATAAGTTGTACTTCCATCAGCTGCAGTTTCTTGTACGCTTGCTTATTATTCGACAAAATTGTATTTTCAAGTTAAGTCAAAAGGTTATGGTTGAGAATATGCTCTAGACTCCTGCAACAGACACTAGTTGCATTGCTCTGTAATTCTGTGGTTCTTCCTTCTTCGAATTGGAAGTTACTAGCATTTTTAGTCATTTTACACATGACTCGTGACTGCATGAGGTTTTTTCTATATAAATGAGTTGTGATAGGTATTAAATCCGTAGAGTGGTGTAAAATATAATAATGATTCTAATAGGACCTTCTACCCAGCATTCTTAGAGTAATTTCAGTTGTTTGAAAAATGGATGTGCTTATTTCAAGGATATCTTTTTCTGCCATGATGCAAGTTTACACTACCAGTACCCCTTGCCCCCTCAGCCTCTCCATCAGACGGTTCTCTTGGTGCAGACCCTGCTTGGACCTTGTTTATGATTGAGAATAATTTCCACTTCTGCCCCCTGCAGGCAGGGGGGGGGGGTGTAATATACCGGAGGTATTCCTGCCTGTTGTAAGAGGTGACTAAAAGGAGTCTCACATCTTTTGGCCTTTAAGTGATGGTCCCCTGTAGTGTTTAACGTCAATTTTTCAAAATTTTCCTGAGGAGCAAGCCAATTGGAAAAGGGCACCTTACGTGTAGCATGGTGTCCATAATGCATAGAGATCTTTAGCCCACTTTCTCATCGTGGCAGTGCAGTGCTGCTCATACTCCATATCTTGGGGAGGACACCTTCCTGGGTGCGTTTTCCTCCACCCACTATGCAGTGTTGTTTTCTACGCCGACGATGACCATGGAATTCTTTGCACCTCATATCCAGCATGGTAACCAGTCTCTTGTGGTGGGGCGCCATGTACCCTGTTGGTTGTAGCCCCCTGACTACGCAGGAATTGCTCTGCTGATGCCTGCACCATTAACTCCCCACATACGCCAAGGATTAGATGCCCGTCACTCTGGAGCATTGGTACTCATGGCAATGGCCATCCTGCCAGGTGGCCTTTGCTGCAGCTGGGTGGCACCCATGGGGGAGGGCCCGTGGTTGGAGTGGGTGGCATCAGGGCAGATGACGTGCGATGAAGCGTACAATGTCATCACTTGCTGGTGATAAAGCGCCAGCAGTCTGTGTGAATTCCAAGTCTCAGTATAATGTAAGAAAGTATGATTGTAAATTGTTCCCCTCCCTGGTCACACCATGGGAGGAGTGCCAGGCTAAGGATGGCAGCGAACTTTATTTGCCCCAGTACCTCGTATGTATGAGAGCTTATGGGGACACCTTTGTCTCAGTGAAGCCTCAGTTTTGTGTAGAGCATTGAGAGGGCAAGTTGGGGAGGTGGAGGGCTTGTCCAAAACCTGGTGAGGGTCAGTCTTGATAAAAACGGCATTCTCTGCCCAGTCACGGGCATTACTCGCTTGTGACAAGCTGGGGATGTTTCCATTACCATCATGCCTCATAAGAGCTTAAATATGGTCCTGGGTATTATATTCCACAGTGACCTTCTTTTGCAGTGTGACCACGAGCTGCATGCCAACTTAGTGATGAGTTCATTATGTCTTAACAACTCCATCGGGGTCCGAGGGATAATCAGGTTGCCACTGCCGCCATCATCTTGGCCTTTGAGAGTGACAAATTTCCCGAGAAGGTCAAGGTGATGGTCTGTCACTGTGATGTAAAGCCATATATCCCTCCCCCCTGTGCAGTGCTTTAAGTGCTGGAAGTTCGGCCATATGTCTTCCTGCTGTACTTCCAGCGTCACATCTTGAGATTGTGGATGTCCATCACATCCCAATACTCCATGTGTCATCTGCCGAGAGCATCATTCCCCTTGCCCGCCAGACTGCAGCATTTTACAGTGTGAAAGGAAAATGATGGAATAAGACTCTGGACCAACAGACTGACACTGAGGCTAATTGAGTGTCTACATCCTGTGGCTATGACCTCCTCTTACACTGCCACTATGAGAACCGTTTTAGCTCCATCCATTCTGCGAATTCCGGTCGGCTTTCCAAGCCAGAAGACTACACCTGCCCCCTTGATGATGGGGGCATTTCTCTCCCTGTTGCTCCCACACCATCTACCTCCGGAGCACTGCCCCCCCCCCCCCCCCCCCCCCAAGCATTAAGGACACCAGTCCCCACTTCTCAGCTGGAGAAGCGTAAGTCTTCTTTGGCACCTCTCTCTAGGAAGGAGTCCCTTAAGTCACTCCCTTCCCAGATTTCTGCTGTGGGAAAGATGAATCTCTCTCCCCCCCCTGCCCCCCTTCACTCCCCCCCCTCCCCAGTGGCTGAAGTGCCCAAAAGTAGCTGGTCATAGGGCTTCACGATCATCCTCAGTCCCGGAGACCAAATCCGTCAAGCCCTCCCAGCCAGAGAAAGCTAAGGACCAGCGAGAGAAATCCAAACAGAAGAGCCCCAAGACAAAGGGACTTCTGGTGGCACCCACACCACTGCTACCTACAAGCTTTGCTTCTGAGGATGAGGTGGAGGTCCTGGTGTCTGCTGAGGACAAAGATCTCGCCTGACCTGCAGACACCATGGAAATAAATCAGTAGCAGCAGGTGACTCTGAGGTGTAAACTGCCTCATTGAATGTTCCATGCCTTCCCAGCCTCATGATCATGTCATCCTCCAATGGAATTGCAGCAGTTTAGCTGAGCTACAGCAACTGTTAAGCTTTACACCTGGTTTCTGCATTGCCCTCCAGGAAACCTGGTTCCCAGCAATGCGGAACCCTGCCCTCCACGGCTATAAGGGTTATTACAAGAACCATAGAGACTATAATGGTGTCGGGTGGAGTTTCTCTGTCCTGGACTCAGTATGCAGTGAACCTGTGCCTCCTTCAAACTCCTCTTGAAGCTGTGGATATCAGGATAAGGATGATGCAGGAAATAATTGTCTGCAACATATATCTTTCTCCAGATGGTGCAGTACCCCTGAACGCATTGGCTGTGCTGATTGATCAACTCACTAAACCTTTCCGACTGTTGGGAGATTTTAACACGCATGATCCCTTGTGGGGTGGCATCGTGCTTAGTGGCCAAGGCACACACATTGAAAATTTACTGTCACAACTCAACCTCTGCCTCTTAAATACAGGTGCCCCCACACATTTCAGTGTGGCATGAGACATGTACTCAGCCATTTAGCTCTGTTTGCAGTCCCATCTATCCACTGGAGAGCACATGACCTGTGTGGTAGTGACCATTTCCCCATCTTCCTGTCACTGCCTTGGCGTAAGCCTCAGATGCCTGCCCAGATGGGCTTTAAACAAGGTGGATTGAGTAACTTTCACCTCTGTCACTGTTGAATCTCCTCCACATGGTAACATCAATGTGATGGTTGAGCAGGTGACTACAACTATCGTTTCTGCAGCAGAAAACACGATCCCTTGTTCTCTAGGGGCCCACAGTGAAAGGCAGTCACTTGGTGGTTGCCGGAAGTCACTGAAGCAATTAAGGAGTGTCGGCAAGCTCTACAGCGCCATAAGTGACACCCTTTCCTGGAGCACCTAATAGCCGTTATGTGGCTCCGTGCCCGTGTTCGCCTGCTTATAAAATGATGAAAACAGGAATGTTGGGAGTGGTATGTGTCAACCATTGGGTGCCATACATCACCTTCCCAAGTCTGGATGAAGATCAGATGTCTTCCGGGTACCAGACTCAAACAGGTGTCCCTGGCGTTAACATCAATGGCGTGCTCTCTACTGATGCACACGCAATTGCCAAGCACTTCGCTGAGCACTGTGCTCGAGCCTCTGTGTCGGTGAACTACCACGCAGCCTATCTCACCCTCAAATGGCAGATGGAAAGGGAAATCCTCTTGTTCACTACATGCCACAGTGAATCCTATAATGCCCCCTTTACAGAGTGGGAGCTCCTCAGCGCCCTTCCACATTGCCCCGACACAGCTCCTGATCCGTATCGGATCCACAGTCAGATGATTAAACATCTCTCGTCTGACAAAAAGTGAAACCTCCTTGTCATTTTCAACCAGATGTGGTGCAATGGCAGGGGAGCACAATCATTCTGGTCCTAAAACCTGGTAAATATCTGCTAGATGTGGATAGCTATTGGCCCATCAGCCTCACAAATGTTCTCTGTAAGCTGCTGGAATGTATGGTGTGTTGGTGGTTGGGTTGGGTCCTGGCCTACTGGCTCCATGCCAGGGTGGCTTCTGCCAGGGTCTTCCTACAACGGGTAATCTTGTGTCCCTCAAGCCTGCCATCCAAACAGCATTTCCCAGATGCCAACATCTGGTTGCTGTGTTTTTTGACTTACGTAAAGCAATGACATGACCTGGCGACATCATATCCATGCCACATTGTATGAGTGGGGTCTCTGGGGCCCGCTCCCAATTTTTATCCAAAACTTCCTGTCACTCCATACTTTGCGTGTCCAAGTTGGTGCCTCCCATAGTTCTCCCTGTATTCAGGAGAATGGCATTCCGCAGGGCTCCGTATTGAGTGTCTCTCTTTTTAGTGGCCATTAATGGCCTAGCAGCAGCTGTAGGGCAGTTGGTCTCCCCTCTCTGTATGCGGATGACTTCTGCATTACGTGTTGCTCTTCTAGTACTGGTGTTGCTGAGTGGCATCTACAGGGAGCCATTCACAAGGCGCAGTCATGGGCTCTAGGCAATGGCTCCCAGTTTTCAGCTGCGAACTCATGTGTCGTGCATTTGTCCGCATCGCACCATTCATTCAGAACCAGAACTTTACTCATTGCAGGGGAGACATATTGACTCTTAGGACTTGTTTCCAACACCTGATTGACTTGGCTACCTCACCTTCGTCAGCTTGAGCAGAAGTGCTGGCATCACCTTAGTGCTGTCCGCTGCCTGAGCAACTCCAACTGGGGTGCAGATTGCTCTACGCTGCTGCAGCTCTACAGAGCCCTTGTTCAATCCTGCCTTGACTATGGGAGTATGGTTTTCGGTTCGGCAGCATTGTGTTTACTCAACCCAGTGCACCACTGTGGCATTTGCCTAGTGACAGGTGCTTTTAGAATGAGTCCAGTGACCAGTGTCCTGGTGGAGGCTGGAGTTGCTCCAGTGAAGGTTGGGTGTGCACAACTGCTCGTCAGTTACATTGCACACTTTCGTAGTTCTCCTGTGCATCCGAATTATCATCTCCTTTTCCCAATCGCAGCAGTTAATCTCCCACATTGGTGGCCCATGTCAGGGCTTAGCATTGCAGTTCGCATCCGGTCACTTCTGTCTGAACTGGAGTCCTTCCTGTTAAATCTCCTTGAGGTCCATTCACATACACCTCCATTGTGTACCCCTAGGTTGCAGATTCTTCTGGACCTTTTGCATGGCCCTAAGGACTCTGTTAACCCCACCACTCTCTGCTATCACTTACTCTCGATTCTTGACTTGTTCCGGGGCTCTGAAGTTGTTCACACAGACAGCTCGATAGCTGATGGTAATGTTGACTTTGTCTATGTGCACAGAGGCCATATTGAACATCATCCCTTGCCTGCCAGCTGCAGTGAATTCATTGCAGAGCTTGTGGCCATATCTCGTGCACTTCAGTACATCCGTTCCTGTTCTGGTGAGTCATTTCTTTCTGTTCTGACTCTCTGAGCAGATTAAAAGCTATCAACCATTGCTACCCTCGCCATCCTTCTGTAGCAAACATCCAGGAGTCAACCTCTGCTCTGGAATGGTACAGTCGCTCAGTGGTGTTTGTGTGGACCACAGGACATGTCAGAATCCCAGGCAATGAACTTGCAGACAGGCTGGCCAAACAGGCTACATGGAAACAGCTCCTGGAAATGGGCATCTCTGAAACTGATCTGCTTTATGTCTTACACCGCAAGGTTTTTCAGCTTTGGGAGACGGAGTGGCATGACAGTATGCACAACAAGCTGCGTGTCACTAAGGAGACTACGAATATGTGGAAGTCTGCCCTGTGGGCTTCTCGTAGGGAATCATTTGTCCTTTGTTGGCTCCGCATTGGCCATATGTGGCCCACACATGGTTACCTCCTCCATCACGAGGACCCACTTAAGTGTCGCTGTGGCTCCTAAATGACAGTCTTCCACCTGTTGCTGGACTGCCCATTTTTAGCCGCTCTGCAGCAGACTTTCAACTTTTCCAGCACCCTACCTTTGGTGTTGGGGGACAGTGCCTCAACAGCAGCTTTAATTTTACGTTCTATTCGTGAGGGTAGCTTTTATCATTTGATCTAAGGTTTAGTGCATGTCCTTTGTCCCTCTGTGTCTCCTACCCTAGGGCTTTGAGGGTGGAATTTTTAATGTGTTGCAGAGTGGCTGGCTTCTCCTTTTTTTTATTCTCATGGTTAGCCAGCCATTGTCATCTGCTTTCTTGCTTTTAATGTCTTCTCCCTGTTTCTTGCATCTCTCTGTGGTTTTGGTGTCCTGTTTTGTCCATTGTAGTGTGTGTTGTCCTTCTGTTCTTCTGGTTCTTCCTTTCTCCTGTTATCGTGCCGTACGTCTTCTTTGTTTTCTTCTTTCCCTTGGGTAATTGTTCAACTGGGAACAGGGGACCAATGACGAAATCCTCCAGAAGTGTGGATCGTGCAGGGAAGGTCACCCAATGCAGTGGATGCTCCATTTTTGTACCTTTCCATCTTTGTATGATTTCCTTTAATAAAGTAATATACCCAAGACCTGGCATGGTAGCCATCTGGTTGTGCATGTGTGTGATAGTGCACAGGGAATCCAAATGTGAATTACTGGCCAGGTAGCTGCTGATTCTGGGTGGTACCCATGGGAATCTAAATATGGTTCAGGGCATCATTTTCCACAAAGAACTGCTCTTGCAATTTGATGAGCTACGCACCAACTTGGAGTGATGGGGCATACACTTTGTCATGTAAGTAGGGGTCAAAAGAAAATAGGGTCACCACAGATGGATTCATCTTGGCTTTCGAGGGCAGTTCATTCCCTGGAGTGGTCAAGGTGATGGTGTACTGATGTGATGTGAAACTGTACACCCCCTCCTCCATGTGGTGCTTCAAATGTTCGAAATTAGGGCATATATCTTTGTGATGCAATTCTAGCCCCATCTGTAGAAGTTGTGGATGAGTGCTGCATGCAAACACTCTTTGTGCCCCTTGCTTCATCTGTCAGCTGTGGAATGCTCACCTGCTTGCACCAATTTCCAGAGAGAAGAAAATACAAGATTACAAGACTGGACAAACGTACTTACAAAAGGCCAAAAAGAAGTACATGTGGTTGCACCCAGCATGTAAAACAGTCATATGCTACAGCTGTGATGATGATGCCGCCTTTGGTGACAGTACTCCACCTGCTACACCTCCTCCAGTGGGCCCTCGGGACTGCTTAACTAAGCTAGCCCCCCTGATGTTTGGGGGCTCCCCTACTGCTTCCTCCACACCTACTTAGAATTAGAGGCCTTCCCACCCACTAGGGACATTGGTCCCCACCTCCCAGCCATAGATGAATCACATTCCTCTGGCTTCTCATGCCAGGAAAGAGTCCCTCAGAACACTTCCCACTTTCTGGTGGTCTGCAACTGGACACACAGCCACTGGCTGAAGGAGCCAAAGGTTGTTTGCAGGGCTTCGCAATCATCGTCTTTACCTGAAATAGATTCAGAGAAGCTCTCGGTCATTGAAATGCTGTTAGGAGAGGAAAGACAAGAAAAAGTCATCCAAGGAGAAAGATATTCGAGGGCCCCCCATGCCACCAGATCTCTCTTGTTCCACTCCTGTGGCCGAGGCAGAGATGCCGGTCGTCTGAGGCCCTGGGTCGCACCACACAACAGAACCCGGGGACTATTTGTGTTGATGCCTTAACCCCTCAACCATTGTCAGCAGGTGACTATAGGACATAACACACTTCCTTCATCCGTTCATGGCCTCACAATACATCGACAACATTATTCTCCAGTGGAATTGCAGCGGTTTTTTGCACCACCTGGCTAAGACAAATTTTAAGCACTTCACCTGCCTTGTGCATTGCTCTTCAGGAGAATTGGTTTCCAGCAGCATGGACCCCAGGCTTTCTTGAATACCAATGATACTGTAAGAATCGTGCTACCTATGACAGTGTGTCAGGTGGAGTTCGTGTGTATACTCTGTACACTATATAGCGAGCTTATGCCTTTTAATACACCTTCGGAGGCAGTGGCTGTTCAGGTAAGGGCATTTCAGGATATTACAATCTGCAATGTTTACATCACTCCCAATGGTGAAGTGTCTCAGAACATATTGTTTGCAATGGTTTCCCAACTCCCCACCTTTCCTAATCATGGGTTATTTCAATGCCCATAACCCATTGTGTGGTGGAACAATGATCACTGGTCGTGGTAGAGACTTCAAAAACTTACCTGTTGAATACTGGTGCCCCCACGGTACTTTCTAGGCCATTGACCTTTCCATCTGCAGTATTTGTTTTCTCCCATCCATACACTGGAGAGTACATGATGATCTGTGTTGTAGTGATCAATTCCCGATCTTCCTGTCCATCCTTCAGCAACTCTCTCCTGGAAACCTACCCAGATAGGCTCTCAATAGTGTTGACTGATGCGCTTCCACCTCTGCTGTCACTATTGGCCCCCCCGCTATATGGAGATATCGGCAAGGCAGTCCAGAATAGAAATACGTCCATTATTTTGGCAGCTGGTTTAGTGATTCCTTGTTCCTCGGGCTTGCCTTGACAGTAGACAGTACCTTGGTGGACATCAGAAGTCGCAGAGGCCACTATAGATCGTAGATGGGATCTCCAACACCATAAGCGGCACCCATCAATGGAGCACCTCAATACCTTCAAGTGGCTCTGTGCCTAGTTCCACCACCTAACAAAACAATGGAAGCGAGAATGCCGAAAATAATGTGCTTCAACCATTGGACCATAGACGTCTCCTCCCAGGTTTGGGCAAAGATCAGACATCTCTGTGGATATCCAACACCTTCAGGTCTACCTGGTATTACCTTGAATGGCACTGTCTACACTGACCCACACGCTGTTGTCAAACATTTTGGTTTCCATTTCGCTCAAGCCCCCTTCATCTGAGAATTAATCTTGTTTTTATGTTCTAAAACATTGGGTGGAGTGGAAGCAATTATCTTTTCCTACATGCCTCTTGGACCCATATAATGTTCCATTCAGTGAGTGGGAATTCATCAGTGTCCTAGCCCACTGTCCTGATACAGCTGCAGGGCCAGACCACACCCACAATTGAACGATCAAGCATGTACCGATGGATTGTCCGTGTCATCCTTGTCATCTTTCTCCACATCTGGAGAGGGGGCAAGTTTCCATTGCAATGACAAGAATTCATCATTGTTCCAGTACTGAAACTGGGCAAGCATCCTTTAGAGAGGGATATTTATTGCCCAGTTAGTCTCACCAATGTTCCCTGTGAGTTACTTGAATGCATGTTTAGCCAGCAGCTATGCTGGCTCCTTGATTCTCTGGGTCTTCTGGATCTGTGACAGGGTGGTTTCACCAATGCTGGTCCACTGCTTATAATCTGGTTTACCTGGAGTCTGCCAGCTGAACAGCTTTTGCCCGGCGTCAGCACCGTACAGCTGTCATCTTAGACTGCAAATGGCTTATCACACCATATCCTTGCTACGTTACATGAGTGGGGTCTCCATGGTCCGTCCCTCAGCTACAGCTTTGTCTTGACGTATCACACAGTCCAAAAGACTTCGTCCCTCAAGAGGTCCTCCGCCACCAATTTGTCTGCGTCCTTGGTGCAACTTGGGGTTTAGATGTATTCTATACTGATGGCTCGATGGTTGCTGGTCACTTCGGCGTTCCTTATACTCACATGGTAGGTACTGATAGATACTGAACTGCACTCCTTTCTGGAAGGCTGTAATTCCCCCCCCCCCCTCCCCCTCCCCCTGCTGTGGAGTTGGTTGGCATCTCTTGTTCTCTTGAGTATATCCATTTGTGCACCAGTGGGTCCTTCCTCATATGCAGAGACTCCTTGAGCAGTTTGGAAGCTCTCAGCCATTTTACCTTCACCATCCTTTCATGATCTCAATGTGGATGCTCAGTGACCTTCGTCAGGACTCCGGGCCATGTTGGGATCATGGGCAATGAACTCGCTGATAATACAGCCAAACTGGCTACCAGTAAACTGATATTTGAGCTCAGTATTCTGGAAACAGACCCCAGAATGGTATTATGCCATCAAGTTTTAGGACTCTGAAATACGGAATGGCTCACTCTAACTTCACCAAAGAGTCTGTGGGTGATAAAGGAGACTAAAAATCTGTGGAGGTGCTCCATGCAGGCAGCTCTCAAGAACTCCGCATGGACCACACTGGCCTGACTTGCGGTCATCTCCTCCATCACAAGGACCCACCCCACTGTCATTGTGGTTCCCACTGGATGGTGGAGTGCATTTTGCTGGACTCCCCCAACTTAGCTGCCCTTTGGCGGGCTCTTTAATCACACTGACTGGATACCCATGGTATTAGGAGACGATGCCTCAGCAGATGATTCAGTTCATTTTATTCTTAAAGGGAGCTGTTATCACTCTTCAAGGGAGGGCCACTTAACCTTATTATACGGGCGCTAATGACCATAGCAGTTTTGCGCCCTAAAACCACAAAAAACAAACTTAACCTTGTTGGCCCATTGAGGGGTTGGCAGAACACACTGTTGGCTTCTCTGCTTACACCGGGCTGCGGTTGTCTGGTCTTGGTGGTTCTACCTGACCCCTACCCTACCTGCTCTTTCACCCGTCTTCCTCCCTTTCGTGTGGTCTGTTAGACTTTATAATTTTCTCTCTCTGTGCTTCTCTTACCCTGTCTGTGTTGCTTGTCTTTCGTAGGCAATTTCTGAATGGAGTACTTCTGGTGGGTATTGGGGGACGTATGTCCCCTCATTGCACTCCACTTTTGGGGGCTTCCGGCTGCTTCATAGATGGGACACTTTGCCTGCCTTTTTTCCTCTGTTTGCCCTTCTTCTTTTTGTCCTTTACCTTGCCTTCATTGACCTTTCATAGGCCTTGGGTTTATCTTCACCCAAGTTTTGTGTGGCAGGCTCTCTGATCTACAGTTATAGACCTGTCTATTCGAGGAAAAACGGACTGATGCCTTAGTAGTTCGGTCCCTTTACTCATCCAGCCAACAGTTCGTTCCATTGAATGTTGATTATTTTAGTAGTAACACTGAACAGAGTGACTGTGTGACTGTTGTATGCCCCCCTCCCCCTCCAGGGGGTCCACAACTTTTTTGTGGATAAGTGTGTGGCGAGCACCGGGCCCTGAGCTAGTGCAGTTCTCCTTCCTTTCCAGGCTGCCCTACAACCCCCCCCCCCCTTCCCCATCCCTCATCGTCCCCAATCCTGCCCCCCCCCCTTACCTCCCCTTCACACTCCCTCTTCTTGGGAGTAATGTATTGAGCCCTTGTCCGGAGACGGATGTTTGAAAGATCCAGGATCCTGTTTCCTTTGTTTTTCTCCATCCTCATGCTTTCTTCCTCTATTGGTCTTTCCCTATGTTCACTCTTCTCCTTGCTTTCATGCCCTTACTTCTCTCTCTGCCTCATTCTCCTTGCCCTATTCTCCTTGTCTTCTTTTCAGTGTCTCATTCTTCACTTTGGCGTTTGAGATTCTTTCTTCCATCTCTCTCTCTCTCTCTCTCTCTCTCTCTCTCTCTCTCTCTCTCTCTCTCTCTCTCTCTCTTTCCTCACTTCTTTCCTCCCTGTGTGTGTCTGAAGGCCGACCCACACATTTGCACGCGTAGCCGGTAGTGGGGTTACGCGTAATTCCCCGCCCTGGGTAGACAAGTAAGGCACGCACATACACCCTGTTAAAGGCCAGGCCCAGGGAGGGGTGATGGCCTGAGCTGTTACCTTCTGAATGTGCCGATTGGTCCCTCCGTCCGTTCCTCGGGAAGTGTGACCTGAGGTGTGGACATTCACCTAAGGCAGGAGTGCCCTCTGAGGGGGGCCCCCATAAGGAAGGAGCGCTCCATCGGAGACACTGGCAATCGTGGGGGACTCATCCACAATGGATTTCTCTTCTTCTTCCCTGTCTTCTGTCCAAAAAAGAAAGCTAGATGAAACTCCTGTTCCAAAAATTCTACAACTAGCACTGAAGTTTCTTGTTGTCACAAGAACTGATGGTCACAATTTCTCAACAGTCAACCTTTAAGTCATTCAGAAGGGTGTAGATGCGATTGCAGGACCAGTGAAATCTTGTACTCGTTTGCACAATGGTACCTTGCTGTTGAAGACAGAGCGCCTTCCAGGCCCAAAAATTACTTCGAGCCAATCTCTTACACACACTTCCTGTACGGGTGGAGGCCCACTGCACCTTGACTTCGTCGTGTGGCGTGGCGTGGTATATACCAGGTCACTCTACGGACTAACTGATGAGGAGATTCTGTCTTTCCTCGCTGATCAGGGAGTGACTGCCGTCCATCGGGTTGTGAAAAGGGTCGACAAGGACCTCATACCGTCCCGAACCATATTCCTGACATTCGACAATGTGCAATTGCCTTCACGAATTAAAGCGGGTTATGAGATCATTTCTGTTCGGCCGTATGTACCCAGCCCTACAAGGTGTTACCAATGTCAGCAGTCTTGTTCAGGTGCGGCTAAATGTGTTACCTGTGGCAGCGATGCACATGAGGGTGACTGTCCACCACCGTCCCCTCATTGCATCAATTGTATGGGCGACCCTGCTGTTGCTGGTTTGGGGTGATGTCTACTACAATCCACTCACATTGCACACAGATCTGCAGGCAGTTGCCGTCCGAATTACTCTCCCCACTTTCACATTTTCCATTTGTACTGTTTACACTCCATCGTCTGCCTTTACTAGGGCAGACATAAGACTGATTGCTCAGCTTCCTACACCATTTTTGTTGATTGGAGACTTTAATGCCCACCATCCCCTCTGGGGCTCTCCAGCATCCTTCCCGAGAGGCTCCCTCTTGGCAGACCTATTTAACCACCTCAATCTAGTCTGCTTAAATACCGGTACACCTACCTTCCTTTCAGATGCAATGCATACCTATTCCCACTTGGACCTCTCAATATCTACATCCAACTTGCACGTCGGTTCGAGTGGTATGCTCTGTCTGACACATACTCGAGTGACCATTTCCCCTGCATAATCTATCTCCTGCATCACACCCCTTTTCCACGTTCCACTAGCTGGAACATCTCCAAAGCCAGGGGGGCTTTTTACCTCCCTGGCGACCTTCCATGATCAAAACTCCTCCAGCTGCGATAGTCCATCACATACCTCACAGACGTTATTCTCACTGCTGCTGAATATTCTATCCCTAGTACTTCTTCTCCACGTTGACTCCCAGTCCCCTGGTGGACTACAGCATGCAGCGACGCTATTCGGGTTTGGCGACCTGCTTTACGCACCTTCAAACGCCACCCTACAATGGCGAACTGTATCAGTTACAAACGACTCTGTGCACAATGTCGTCGTGTTCTCAAAGAAAGCAAAAAGACTTGCTGGATGGCTTTCACCAGCTCATTCAACACTTTTACTCCTTCGGTTGTCTGGGGGGTGGCCTGTGCTGGTTATCTGGCACCAAGGTCCACTCTGATTTCTGGCCTGACTGTAGCGAATGAAGTCCGTGTGGATCCTGAGGATGTCTCAAATGCATTCGGCTACTTTTTCACGGAGGTTTCGAGCTCTGCCCATTACCACCCTGCCTTCCTCCCCCGAAAACAAGCAGAAGGGGCACAGCCACCTTCTTTCAAGTCTTTGAATCATGAAAGTGCGGGAACTCGAAAATGCACTCTCCCAGTCCCGATCCTCTGCTCTGGGGCCCAATGGTATCCATTTTCAGATGCTGAAGAACCTTTCTCCTGCAGGTAAAGGCTTTCTTCTTCGTGCCTATAATCGCATCTGGACTGAAGGTCATGTTCCCACACGCTGGCATGAAGCAATTGTTGTTCCCATACCCAAACCAGGAAAGGACAAACACCTTCCTTCCAGTTATCGCCCCCATCTCCCTTATCAGCTGCGTCTGCAAGGTGCTGGAGTGCATGGTAAATTCTCAATTGGTATGGCCCCTTGGATCTCGACGCCTCCTTAACAATTTCCAACGTGGCTTTCGTCGGTGCCGCTCTGCTGTTGACCACCTAGTTACCTTGTCGACCTTCATTATGAACAACTTTTTGCGTAAGCGCCAGATAGTGGCTATGTTCTTCGATTTGGAGAAGGCTTAAGACACCTGTTGGAGGGCAGGCATTCTCCGCACCATGCACACTTGGGGCCTTTGTGGTCACCTCCCTCCTTTTATTAATGCATTTTTAATGGATCGAATGTTCAGGGTACGTGTGGGTTCTGTTTTGTCAGATGCCTTTTGCCAGGAGAATGGGGTGCCCAAGGGCTCCGTTTTGAGTGTGACCCTTTCTGCCATAGCTATCAATCCAATAATGGATTGCCTTCCAGCTGACGTTTCAGGCTCCCTTTTTTCATGGATGACTTCACTATCTACTGCAGCACTCAGAGTACATGTCTCTTGGAGTGCTGTCTTCAGCGTTGTCTAGACCATCTATATTCCTGGAGTGTTGCTAACGGTTTCCATTTTTCTGGTGAGAAAACGGTCTGAACTTCTGGTGTTAGTTTCTTCCACCATCCTTACATCTCGGTCCCGTTGCTCTCCCAGTCGTGGAGACAACAAAATTTTTAGGTCTTACATTTGACAGGGAACTTTGCTGGTCTCCACATGTGTCTTACTTGGTTGGTCGTTGTACCCGTTCCCTAAGTGTCCTCAGTGTCCTCAGTGGTATGTCATGGGGAGCAGATCGAATGGTCCTGCTTCACTTATATCGGTCCATTGTCCAATCAAAGCTGGATTATGGGAGCTTTGTCTACTCTTATGCCTGGCCGTCCATCTTACGCCGTCTAAACTCTATCCACCATCGGGGGTTACATCTGGTGACTGGAGCATTCTACACCAGCCCTGTTGAGTCTGCATGCAGAAGCTGCCAAATTACTGCTAAACTACTGGTGCGATATGTTGCTTTGTCGGTACACCTGCCGACTGATGTCAATGCCCGACCACCCGTCATATTTCTCCTCCTTTGACGACTCTCTAGACTGCCAATACGGGCTGTATGTCTCTGCCCTGTTGCCTCCTGGAGTTCACTTTCGTCGCCTGCTTTAGCAACTTGATTTTACCCTCCCTACGACTTTCTGAGTGGGTGAGAGCCCGACACCACCTTGGCTCCAGGCTCAGGTTCACATTCCCTTTGAACTCGGCTCACTCCCGAAGGAGAGGACCGCAGATTCGATATACCGCTCAGGGTTTGTCAAACTTCGTTCGAGGCTCACTAATAACGTCCTTATTTACACAGATGGCTCCAAGACTACTGCTGGTGTCGGATGTGCCTTCGTCGTTGGAGATACCTTTCAATACTGGCTCCTTGACCAGTGTTAAAGCCTTACAGCTGAGCTCTTTGCTCTCTATCAGGCTGTTCAGTATATCCGCTGCCATTCTCATTCTCCCTATGCCATCTGCTCTTGATTCTTTGAGCACTATTCAGTGTGTCCATGGCCCATATTTGGACCACCCTCTCGTGCAACGAATTTAACGGTCCCTTCAGTTGCTAGCTGATACCGGCACTCGTGTCTTTTTTTTTTTCCGGGGGGGGGGGGGGGGTGTAGATTCCTGGCACACGTTGGTGTGGTTGGGAACGAAGCTGCTGATGCTGCGCCCAAGGCTGCTGTCCTCCTGCCTCAGACAGCTTCCTTTTGTGTCCCATCAACTGATGTTAGTGGGGTTCTTTGTCGGCGCGTTTCCTCATTGTGGCATGAGGCTTGGTCCTCTCTCCATGAAAATAAGCTTAGGGCCATCAAACCGATCCCGACGGCTTGGACAACCTCCTCACGCCCTTCCCGCCGAGAGGTCATTTTGGCCAGGTTGCAGGTTGGGCATTGCCGATTTACCCATCACTACCTGTTGTCTGGTGACCCCACCCCCCAGTGCCCCTGTGGTCATCCATTGACGGTGCGCCATGTTTTATTGTCCTGTCCCCGTTTTATTCACTCTCGTGTTGTCCTGTGTCTGCTGTCTACCTTACAGGAACTTTTAGCTGATGACGCTCGAGCAGCTGCTAGTGTCCTTAGTTTTATTACACTGACGGACTTGTCCAAAAAGATCTCTTATTTTGTTGATCTGTGTCTTTGTCAGTACTTTCTGATGTTGCCCCCTTGCGTTTTTCTACGCTCTAAGTGCACTAACATTTGTGACTGGGTGCTAATGACCTTACTAGTTGAGTGCCCTAAAAAAACTGTTGTATGCCAGTTTAGATATGCATCTTGATATTTTCATGTTGTAATGATCCATTCATTAAATTTCAGGAGTGCATCCATATACACTCTTCTTTTTCTACTAGTGTTTTGACCACCTTCAGAGTGAGCTGACAGCACTGTAACTTCAATGGCTCATTCTGTAGGTGTCCATTAGATACATGACTGAAATATTGCAAAAGGAAAAAATAAGGAATGAGATTTTCACTCTGCAGCTGAGTGTGCACTGATATGAAACTTCCTGGCAGATTAAAACTGTGTGCCGGAGCGAGACTTGAACTTTGGACCTTTGCCTTTTGCGGGCAAGTGCTCTACTACTAAGAGCACTTGCCCGCAAAAGGCAAAGGTCCCAAGTTCAAGTCTCGCTCCGGCACACAGTTTTTATCTGCAAGGAAGTTTGGAAAAAATAAGGTTTATGCAGCTTTACTCCAGAAATGTAATGGATGTATTACTAATGTATTACTGTAACTTTTTCAAGGAATGTGAAATGTTTGGAGTTCTAATAAAGTAGTAAATTAATTTTTGGTAATTGATTTTTTCAGCTTCTACAATAACTGCTGGTGTACTGATACCATTGTCAGTGCTAGTGGTCTCAGGTTTGATGTATGTTGCTCATCGATATAAGTGGCTGCAGCGCCTGCAGCAGTTTCGGATGCGACGTTATGATGAGGTTCACATTGGTCAAGATGACGACGATGATGATGATCCTCCACTTCAGTGATTGTGTACATGCCGAGTTTGCTTTAGTGCTTCTTTGAGACTGGTAATAAAATTTTTGAATATTTAGTCAGCACTCTTGCCCTTATATTTACATCATAGTAACATTTTGATAGGATCTGTGAATGTCACTTTTTTTTTCAGCTTGCAGCTGCCTTTAACCAAATACACTGGGAATGTGTGAAACGTCTTCCTCAGTGCAAGCTATGTATGCTGAAGAGACATTTTGTTAAATTTTGACAGCGAAGACATCGCATGGTGGTATTATGCATTAGTAACTTTGCGAAGGTGATAAACATGTGGAAGGAATTTTGCAGTTCATATGGTTGCGAAGTGAAGGTAGAAGTAAAGACAGATGCTTAATGGAACAGCAGAATTTGTACTGCTAGTTTGTGCAATTTGCAGTTTTACTTTCTATTATAATTTCAAGAAGTGAAGGCATGAAAATGACACAGGGATAACCAAAGAATTGTAAGGTAATGATTCAGAGATGATTGGACAGCATGATGTGTTTTTGATGTCATTCTGAAGCACAATAAAGTATTATACACAGGTTTGACAGTTTGATTTTCTAACCTTTTAAATTTCTACAAATATAAAATAGCAAAACATCAAATGTTTCCTTTTCTCTGTGTTGCTGGTTCTTTGCCCAGTTTTGTAAGAAGAAAAAATTACCCATAATAATGTCTTTTCACTGCCATGCCCCTCTTATGTTTCTCTCTTATATTCTCAATTATTCAGATAAGGATGACACTGCTCCCATGTTGTGCATTTATTCTGTACTCTTTGTTCATGCAAGATGACATATTTGTGAAACGTTCTCTCTGTAGGACTGTGATCATTAAGATATTTGTTATGTAAAGGGTGTTTTAAGTGCTAAATTGGCTGTGATTTGAAAAGATAACGGATGATTTCCATCCTCATCCTTCTGCTCAATTTCTAATGAACTCAAGATACTAGACTCCCTGCCCTTCCTTCCTTCTTTCCATTGAAAATACATTAGCCTATTTTGAGCTCTTTCTTTAGTGTAGATGATCTGCTCAATCATGTATGTCCTCATTGTTGTTGTTTGTTGTATCTGTTACAAGTTTCTCAGTTTCTTTAGATTCACCTTCCTGCATTCTGAGAATGGGGAATGGTGCTACAATTTGCTGATAATGGAATGGTGCTATAATTTGCTGATAATGGTGAATCAGAGCTTACATTTTAGTAACTGTTATGAGGAGAACGAATTATCACCATTTATGACTCTTTGCACCAAGAAATTACATGCCATTACATACTTCGGGTAAACTAAATAGTTTACAGAAGTAAGCTTCCAGTGCATCTGAAAGTTTGTAAACTGTGTGTATTAACAATTTCAACTTCTGGTGCTAAGATATGGACTTTCAGTGCAAAAATCATTCAGAAATTGAGGCTTATGTAAGAAGCACTGGAGATACATGTTAGAGCAATGATAAAGAAATGAGCTGCAGTGTAAGTTGTAATTAGTACAGCAATAGAAAATTCAGATGGACAGTACATGTAATTGCACTAGTGGCTTAAGGGTTGACCAAAGAAGTTCCTTGTCTTAATCTCTGCCTTCCAAGAAACTAGCAGTTACATAATGGGAGATGAAATAAATGAAGGCAGAAAACAGTGGCAGATTTTGTGTGTTACTGAAAACTCTGATGATGGTATGCTGTATTATACTACTGCACAGAATGGGCATGTGAATATTCAGCCCAACATATGATTGTGGAAGAGTGAGGTTACCTTTCAGATATGGGCTGCAGTATTTTTCACTTTCAGATATGGGCTGCAGTATTTTTCACATAGATTCTGCAGATTTAAGTACTATAAACTACACTGAAGACTGTCACAAACTATTCATTGTAGTTCAGAGTTCACAGTTCACTGTAAATCACCAATGGACTAAAATTCTTCAAAGTCTGATGTGATATGCCACACAAATAATTTGGAGTTCTGTGCCACCGAACAGAGTTTTTACGAAGTCTAAAATTTGTTCTTCTGCACCAAATTGTGTAAAGAACAGTCATGCAGTACTCCAGCTGACCAGGATCTACATCTACATGGTTACTCTGCAATTCACACTTAAGTGCATGGCAGAGGGTTCATCGAACCATTTTCATACTACTTCCCTACCATTCCACTCTCGAATGGCGCGTGGGGAAAAGGAACACCTAAATCTTTCCGTGCGAGCTCTTATTTCTCTTATATTATTATGATGGTCATTTCTCCATACGTAAGTGGGTGTCAACAAAATATTTTCGCATTCAGAAGAGAAAGTTGGTTATTGAAATTTCGTTAATAGATCTCGCCGCAAAGAAAACTGCCTTTGTTTCGGTGACTGCCACCCCAACTCGCATATCATATCAGTGACACTCTCACCCCTATTGCGCAATAACACGAAATGAGCTGCCCTTCTTTGCACTTTTTCAATGTCCTCCGTCAATCCTACCTGGTAAGGATCCCACACCGCACAATAATATTCTAGCAGAGGATGGACAAGTGTAATGTAGGCCGTCTCTTTAGTGGGTTTGTCGCATCTTCCAAGTGTTCTGCCAACAAAGCACAGTCTTTGTTTTGCCTTCCCCACAATATTATCTATGTGGTCTTTCCAGTTTAAGTTGCTCACAATTGTGATTCCTAAGTATTTAGTTGAACTGACAGCCCTTAAATTTCTGCGATTTATTCTATACCCAAAATTTATTTCCTTTAGTACCCATGTGGATGACCTCGTACTTTTCTTCGTTTAGTGCCAATTGCCACTTTTTGCGCCATACAGAAATTCTCTCTAGGTCATTTTGTAATTTGAATTTACTGTCTGATGATTTTACTAGACAGTAAATTATAGTGTCATCTGCAAACAATCTAAGGGAGCTGCTCAGGTTATCACCTAGATCATTTATGCAAATCAGGAAGAGCAGAGGGCCTACGACAGTACTTCTTGGAACACCAGAAATCACTTCTGTTCTACTTGATTTACCATCTACCAACAAGAACTGTGACCTCTCTGAGAGGATATCACGAATCCAGTCGCACAACTTAGAGGATACTACATATGCACGCAATTCGATTAATAGTCACTTGTGAGGAATGGTATCAAACTCCTTCTGGAAATCTAGGAATATGGAATTGATCTGAGATCCCTTGTCGACAGCACTCATTACTTTGTGGGAATAAAGAGCTAGTTGCGTTGCACAAAAGATATATTCTGAATCCATGTTGCTTCAAGATGATTCATAATATTAGAGTACAGTATATGCTCCAAAATCCTACTGCAAACTGAGGTCAGTGATACGGGTCTGTAATTCAATAGGTTACTCCTATCCTCATAACTTCCATTAAACTTTGAGTGATTGAACATGCAAATTCCTTTGAAGTAAAACCCAGTTCACGTTGCTTGCCCAGTCCTTATGTGCTCCAGCACCCTCTCTGTCTGGAAATCTCAAACGTTTTCTACCCTAATGAAGAAAACTGAAGATAAAAATTGTCATGTAACCTACATTAAAGCTACTGGCACCACAGTGTGCTGCTTCCTATGCTGCATCCATAGACATCAAACATGGCAGTGTCTGCACTTGTTGTTTCAGCAATCATTTATTAAATTTCTCACATCATAAGTTACCAATGCTTCCATTAATTTAAAAGATATTATTACAATGAAGCATGAGCCCATTCATTTCCAAAGGAATTTCCATATCTTTCCACTGGTGGTGACTATTTGTCCTTAGCTTCATTAGTCCTCATTGAATGTTCAAATTAATGATATCCAAGACTTAAAATCTAATTAATTCTATGAAATCTGCATTGGTTCTTGTTTTTTTTAAACACCATTGTTAAAATTACTATTCTGTACAACACACTATAATTTCCTGTTGTGATTCGTTTTTAATTTACTATGAAATTAGTTACATAACTATTACAGTTATGTCAAATAAATGGGTGACTTTTGTACATTAACCAAACTTTCCATACACAATTCACTGCTGTGTGAGGGACATACTTGAGTGACATCTTGATTTATAATACACTTTTCCTGCAGAAGTTAACAATTTCCAAAGTAAGTGTTAAAATGTCATCTTTACTTAAGTAATGATTGTCATTTATCATCCAGTGAAAATGCTCCTTTTTTAAAAACAATTCGTATTTTTTTCTAAGTCAGTGTTTTCGGCTGTGGAATACTATATACAGTGTTGAAGTTATTGCAGCTTTAGGTTGCCAAGAAAATGAAATGACTGCATCTGTGGCAGCACTAGGTATCAGTCATCGTGTTTAGTGTTTGACAGTAAACTTACAGGAATTACATCAGATGCACTGTTCAGTCACGTGCTTGTCAGTACTGGCTCACATGCTTTGGATCTGTGGCCAACAATATTAATGTTTGCGGTCACCTCAGTGGGGTAGTTGGACACACCCGCCTCTCTCACGAGCTCGCCTGTCACTAATTCAGAATTGTCATCATTATATTGTACCCCACTTGTGAACTGGTGAGCTCTCTATAAGCAAGTACATTGTTCTTCACTAGCAAGTGGAAGTACACAATTAAAGATCAGATATGTGCACTACCTGAACTTGAGTCAAGTCACGCCATGCGGGGTGGCTGTGCAGTTTGAGGTGCCATGTCATGGACTGCGTGTGTCCTCCTCCTGGAGGTTCGAGTCCTCCCTTGTTTGTTTGTTTGTTTGTTTGTTTGTTTGTTTGTTTGTTTTTTCTTAGCATAAGTCAGTTTAAGTAGTGTGTAGGTCTAGGAACCGATGACCTCAGCAGTGTGGTTTCTTAGGAATTTACCCACACATTGAGTCAAGCCACATTTGCTGTGTGTCATTCCCTGCTGCCAGCAAGCTGTCAAAGATGGAATATTTGCTCTTTCAAAATCCTGTGCAGCCATCCAAATTTTATGTTCCCCCATAGCTTCTGTAAGTCAATTAAGGTGAATGTGGGGATGGTGTTCCTGAAAAGGAGAGAGCTAATTTCCACCCATTCCAAACTTGTTCACCATATCCAATGACCTCATTACCAGCATGATTTTAGATTCTAATCTTTATTGTTGCCCTTGCTGATGGAAAAACGTGTCTAGATCAGCTTCCTGGCATTGTATGACTTTGCTAAGTACGCCACATGACAGTGGAGAAAATTATACCAATGAGTGTGTGTGATCTGTAAATTTTTGAGTAGGACTAAAATGGCCCGGGAAAATGAAGTGACAAACAAGTTACAGCAAAATTGTTGTTTAATGTTTGTGCAGTTGCAACACTATTTTCCATCAATACTGTGTCTGGTACTCTGCATAACCAAAAGTGCATTTTTTGGGTCTGTATTTTAGGCACTGGATGGCATAGTTTTTCATATTGTTTAATAGGGTGTATCCTTTTTGCTGACGGTCACATATGTAACTCCTTGAACTTTACACACAATTAAAATTGTTCTTTATTTCTATTAACGGTCCCTTAAATCTTGTAATGTGACTGGCCCACATGGAGCATATTGAATACCTCAAATTTCAGCACTGCACTTGTCTTCCTCAAATCCACTAATCAGCTTATTGGGGGTAGGTATGGATGAAATGTGTGGTTTGTGTAGTGTCATTCGCAGAGTGAGGTGCAAAAGCAAGGTCAATACCTTACAATGCAGAGATGAGAAAAAAGAACAAGTTGCTGCAGGCCGCATCAACGAATAAGTGACACCAGTGTGGGCATGCCAAGAAATGTTGGACTACACCACCACATCAGAACTTCTCCTAACAGCTGAGCACAGTACCACTCAACCCAGTCCACAATCATGGACTAAGGTGACAGTATCATTTTCTAGTAGGGCAGGTGTGCGATCAATATATTAGGCAGAACTGAATGTGGAAGTTACTGTTAACTGTACTCTGAGTGAGACTTGTTTTGTCTGTACCAAGTGATACATTAATGTTCAGAGAGTTGTAAATACTCGTGGAATTCCTGTAGAAATGGGTTGTCGAAGTTAAGTAAATCACCTTATCTGGGTCATAATAAAGTGAACGAATATTTTACATGTCAAAGTACTCACTTGGTGTCCTCCTGGAGCAAAATTAAAGAACCCACCGATGTACTGATAAGTGAATTTTCGTTTGTGCGGCTATCGGACAATGGATAGAAAGTTCTAGGGTTGGTGTCAGTACTGAAACTAGGATTTTTCCTTCAGTTAGTGATTTGCGATTTAGCATTTCCTCTCTTATACATATATTTTTCAGATGTAATAATCACTTCAAATGTGAGAAGAAATTTCATGAATAATCAAAATTGAACTCCATACGCTTAGTTAATTATCTGCTATTGACCTTCTAAATTTCCAAGCAACACACTTAATGGAAATGAACTCGTGAGCAATTAAATTGGGGACTTGCCTAGTAGTGTGCAGCAGGCCCTTTTGTCCTGATGGCAACAGTGATATGTCATGGCAGATACTCAGACACCAAACATGTTGGGTTGCCGTCCTGTTACATCAAAACTCAGTTACTACCCATAGCACATAAAGATTGATTGGAAATAGGTCGTAGGTGCACAATATCTGGTTGGACGAAAGCCTAACAATGTTTGAAGAACACACTAATGTAGACAAATACTATATATATAACTCCAAAATAATATATTACCTTCAGATTTGAAGTAAAGGAAAAATGCATTCAACATTTGGCTTAGCATACAAATTAAGAATGTGCACATGTGAAAACGAGAACTGAGACACTTAAAATCAATAATTTAGTAACTAGAGAAAAGTTTCTTGTTAACGTTGAACTTGAGGGTTTTTTGTGTAAAACACGAACATAATCTTAGGTTGTTTTCTTTTAATACACACAACTCAAAATAATTGTGTAGAATATATTCCAGTGCTCATTCTCTCCTCAGTCTTGTTTCTTCATCTCCTCGGCATCTTCTGCAAGTCAGTGATAGTTTTCTATGTGTTTTGCAAACTTTGTGTAAGCATTTGTTCTGTAATTTTTATGGGATCCTCATAAGTAACAACTTCTATGAACAACTGAGGTGGCATTAGGTGGAATGACTGAAGGTTTCTTGTGCTTGGAAAGGAAAATTTGTACATCATTTTGGAAGCCTCTGATTTGTTACTCGGTTTCTGAGGTTCGGTTCCACCAACATTTGAGGGAGTTCACTGAGATAGTCTTGTTCTGTAATTATTTTCTCTAACATTATTTATTTTTATAAATTTTGTATGGCTAGATTCCAGAAAAATTGATTTACTTGGTCATCTTTTCCTAGCTGTGCTCAATGTGGAATGTATCTGATTCTCTTGAGTACACACCCCCTTTTGTAATATTATAATAAAGTAGTGTTAGAGGCGTAGCTGATTCCAGCTCAGTTTCAGCAGTTTTGTGCCAAGTTGACAAGATCATTATGGCTGTAGACATCTTAATTACGAAAGT
The DNA here is from genome assembly GCF_023864345.2 of Schistocerca serialis cubense. Classification (NCBI taxonomy): domain Eukaryota; kingdom Metazoa; phylum Arthropoda; class Insecta; order Orthoptera; family Acrididae; genus Schistocerca; species Schistocerca serialis. Next base: position 237,011,595 of record NC_064640.1, read on the forward strand.
CACAAAGGGTGTGTTACACTGAAAACATATAATTGATCCTACCTTTAGAGAAAGACTATTTACGAATTCTGCAGGTATCTCTTCTTCTTCTTCTTCTTCTTCTTCTTCTTCTTCTTCTTCTTCTGCTTTTACGGCCTCATTGGACCACTTCAATCAATCATTTCTGGTCCTCCCCCCAGGGGATCCACAACTCTTTTGTGGATACGTGCGTAGCGAGCACGGGGCCCCGAGCTAATGTGGCCTTCCTTCCTTTCCGGGCTGCATACCTTCCCTTTCCGCATCCTTCCCCATCCCCTGTCTTCACCCCCCCCCCCTCACCTCTGGCTGTTTCCTTCACTTTCTCCCCCTCTGGGAGTATGGTTTGCGCCTACGTCCGGAGACGGACGCTTGTAAATGTACCGCATTCTTCTTCTTACTTGCTTGTATGTCTTCTTCCTTCCTTTGTCCTTCTCCTTTCCTTACCTCTTCTCTTTACCCTTTTCTCCGCTGCGGCGTTTGAGACCCCCTCTTCCTTCCTTTCCCTTTCTCTTTCTTCCTCCCTGTGCGTGTCTGAAGGCCGACCCACGCACTTCCATGCGTAGCCGGTGACGGGGTAACGCGTAATTCCCCGCCCCGGGTAGACAGGTAGGACACGTACGTACCCCCTGGTAAAGGCCAGGCCCAGGGAGGGGTGATTACCCGAGCTGATACCTTCCGAAAGTGCCGATTGGTCCCTCCGTCCGTTTGTCGGGAGGTGTGACCTGAGGTGTGAACAATCACCTAAGGCGGGTGTGCCCTCGGTGAGGGCCCCCACAAGGGAGGAGCGCGCCATCGGAGACGCCGGTAATCATGGGGGATTCTTCCGCAATGGTTTCCTCACCTTCCACTATGTCTGCTCACAAACGTAAGTTCACTGAGTCTCAGCCACAGACGGTTCTTCCATCGTTGCCACAGTTCCTTGTTGTGTCTCGGTCTGACGAAGGTCACGACTTTTCCACGGTCAACCCTTTCATTATTCAGAAAGGTGTCGACGCAATTGCGGGTCCTGTAAAGTCTTGTTCCAGACTACGGAATGGCACCCTGTTGTTGGAAACACACAGTGCCCTCCAGGCTCAAAAATTGCTGCGTACTTCTCTGCTCCACACCTTCCCTGTCCGGGTGGAACCGCACCGTACCTTAAATTCCTCGCGTGGAGTCGTTTATACACGCTCCCTCGATGGATTGTCTGACGAAGAAATTCAGCACTACCTGTCTGACCAGGGCGTCACCGCTGTTCATCGGGTTATGAAAAGGGTTGACTCGAACATCATTCCAACCCGCACTGTCTTCTTGACATTTGACAAAGTTCAACTCCCATCAAAAATCAAAGCAGGCTATGAGATAATTTCCGTTCGCCCTTATGTCCCGAACCCTACGCGTTGCTATCGATGTCAGCGGTTCAATCACACCAGCCAGTCCTGTTCCAATCCGGCCAAATGTGTTACGTGTGGCCGGGATGCCCATGAGGGTGCTTGTCCACCTCCATCCCCTCGCTGCATCAACTGTATGGGAGACCACGCTGCTTCCTCTCGAGATTGCCCTGTTTTTAAGGACGAAAAGCTGATCCAGGAAATAAGAGTGAAGGAAAAGGTGTCGACCTTTGCTGCTCGAAAGTTACTCGCCAGTCGACAGCCCACCGTGCCTCAGAAAGGAAAATACAGCGCTGTCCTTGCTTCTCCTCGGCCAACAAAGGAGGCGGCCACGCAGACTTGCGATCTCACATTTAGTACCACGGTCGTCAGATCGGCCAGCGCAAAGATCGCCCGTTCAACCTCACCTCTTTCGCCTGCCCACTCTATGGCTCACCCTTCGTCGGGTTCTGCTAAATCTCGAGCCCAAAAGTCAGACGCCAAGTCTTCCAAAAAAGAGCATTCTCGTGAAGAGTTTTTACGTACTGCAACTTCACAACCATCGGTTCCTCCTTCATCTAAACATACCTCCAAGAAGGCTACGAAGAAACACAGTTCCTCTCCTTCTCCGCCAAGGCGTGTCCCATCTACAGCACCACCTGGCGGAAATCGCCCTCGGCCATCTTCTGTGTCGCCGAGGCGCACTGTTGGTGGCCGGTCAACTGGCCGATCGTTGGTGGCAGGAGCTGCTCCTGACCAACCTATGGATCAGGATCTTCTGCCTTCGACTGAATGCCATTCCATCCTGTCGGTCGCAAGCTCTGAGCAGTCGTTGAGTTGACAGCACCCTTGGTGACGTTCCTCCATTTTCTGTTCACCCTATGTCCATTATCCACTGGAATATCCGCGGCATTCGCGCCAATCGGGAGGAATTGTCGATCCTCTTACGATCCTACTCGCCGGTCATCTTCTGTCTTCAGGAAACAAAGCTGCGTCCCCATGACCGCTTTGTTCTCCCTCATTTTCAGTCCGTCCGATATGACCTCCCCTCTGTTGAAGGCACTCCAGCCCATGGAGGACTCATGATTCTGCTCCATGATACTCTCCATTATCACCCAATCCCCTTAAACACTTCGTTCCAAGCTGTCGCCGTCCGTCTTTCCCTTTCTGGATACACGTTCTCTCTTTGTACAGTATACATTCCATCGTCTACACCAATGGCACGAGCTGATCTCCTTCATCTTCTTGATCAGCTTCCACCCCCCTATTTGCTGGTTGGGGACTTCAATGCCCACCACCCGCTTTGGGGATCTCCACATCCTTGTCCACGTGGCTCACTATTGCTAGACGTCTTCCACCAAGCGGATCTAGTCTGCCTCAACACTGGGGTCCCTACATTTTTGTCTGCCTCCACGGCAAATTTATCCCATTTGGACCTTGCGGTCGGTACTGTTCCGCTAGCTCGGCGCTTCGAATGGCTCGCCCTTGATGATACACACTCGAGTGACCACTTTCCATGTGTTCTTCGACTGCAGCCTCAACTGCCATATATGCGCTCGCGACGCTGGAAGTTTGCCCAAGCCGATTGGACACTTTTTTCGTCTCTAGCGACATTCGATGACCGTCGCTTTCCCAGCGTCGACGATGAGGTCACACATTTTACCGACGTTATTCTCACAGCTGCGGAACGTTCAATACCACGCACCTCCGAATTGCCCCGGCGCCCCCCAGTTCCTTGGTGGAACGAGGCATGCCGTGACGCAATACGTGAGCGGCGACGTGCTCTTCGCATTTTCCGTCACCATCCAACTTTGTCCAACTGTATCCGATATAAGCAGCTCCGTGCGCGATGCCGTCGCGTCATCCGCGATAGCAAGAAGGCCAGCTGGAAATTCTTTACTAGCTCATTTAACAACTTCACTCCCTCCTCGGAAGTTTGGAGTCGGCTTCGACGGTTCTCAGGCGCGCCTAGTTTCTCCCCGGTCTCTGGGCTCACTGTCGCGCATGCTACCTTAGTGGACCCCGTCGCAATTTCTAACTCATTGGGTCAGCACTTTGCTGAGATTTCGAGCTCTTCAAATTACCCGCCAGCGTTTCTCCCGAAGAAACGTGCAGCGGAAGTGCGACATCTTGCTTTCTCCTCTCAAAATCACGAAAGCTACAATACTGTTTTCTCCATGCGCGAACTCCAACATGCACTCTCTTCTTCTCGCTCCTCCGCCCCAGGACCGGATGGTATCCATGTCCAAATGTTGCTGCATTTATCAACCCATAGCCTGCGTTACCTCCTTCGCCTTTATAATCGAATTTGGACCGACAGTACCTTTCCCAGGCGATGGCGGGAAGCTATTGTCGTTCCCGTTCCGAAACCTGGAAAGGACAAACATCTCCCCTCTAGCTATCGCCCCATTTCTCTCACGAGTAGTGTCTGTAAGGTTTTGGAGCGTATGGTGAATTACCGTTTAGCTTGGTGGCTGGAGTCCCGCAGTCTTTTAACACCAGCCCAATGCGGATTCCGAAAGCATCGTTCTGCTGTTGACCATCTTGTTGCTCTCTCCACTTATATCATGAACAATTTTCTCCGGAAACGCCAAACGGTAGCGATATTTTTTGATCTGGAGAGAGCGTACGATACCTGTTGGAGGACAGGCATCCTCCGCACACTGTTCTCTTGGGGCTTTCGAGGCCGGCTGCCCCTTTTTCTTCGCGAATTTATGGCAGAGCGCACATTTAGGGTGCGGGTGAACACCACTCTCTCCCGTACTTTCTCCCAAGAAAACGGGGTACCCCAGGGCTCCGTGCTGAGTGTTGTACTGTTTGCCATCGCCATTAATCCAATTATGGATTGTCTCCTTCCTGATGTCTCGGGCTCCCTCTTTGTGGACGATTTTGCGATCTACTACAGCTCTCAACGGACCAGCCTTCTTGAAAGACATCTTCAAGGGTGTCTCGATCGCCTCCACTCGTGGAGCATCGAAACCGGCTTCCGTTTCTCACCCAGTAAGACCGTTTGTGTTAATTTTTGGCGACGTAAGGAGTTTCTTCCGCCCTCCTTACATCTAGGTCCTGTCAACCTTCCGTTTTCCGACGTCGCTAAATTCTTGGGTCTTATGTTTGACAGAAAACTGTGCTGGTCCTCCCACGTTTCCTATCTTTCGGCTCGCTGTCTGCGTTCCCTTAACACCCTTCGTGTCCTGAATGGTACCTCTTGGGGAGCGGACCGGGTGGTCCTTCTCCGCCTCTATCGCGCCTTAGTGCGCTCGAAATTGGATTATGGAAGCATAGTCTACTCCTCTGCTCGGCCGTCTATTCTTCGGCGTCTCGACTCTATCCACCACCGTGGATTACGTTTAGTGTCTGGAGCTTTTTACACCAGCCCTGTGGAAAGCCTTTATGCTGAGACTGCTGAACCTCCGCTGTCCAATCGGCGGGCAGTCCTTCTGAGTCGTTATGCTAGCCATCTGTCTTCTATGCCTGCTAATCCAGCCTATAACCTTTTTTTCGACGAGTCCTTTGATGTCGGGTATGCAGGCCGCTCCTCCTCCCTACTACCCCCGGGAGTCCGCTTCCGTCAACTGCTCCATTCTCTTTCCTTCCGCTTTCCTAAAACCTTCTTGACAACTTGGGGTACAGCACCGCCTTGGCACCGTCCCCGGATCGACTTGCTCAGAGACCTATGTGAATTTCCCAAGGATGGTACCCCTACACTTGTTTACCGTCGGGCATTTGCTGCTCTATGTGCACAAATGACGGAAGCCACATTTATTTACACCGATGGCTCGAAAACATCGTTAGGTGTAGGGAGTGCCTATATTGTTGGCGACACCCCAAATCACTTTCGGCTTCCCGACCAGTGTTCGGTTTATACTGCGGAGCTTTACGCTGTTCTCCAGGCTGTCCACTACATCCGCCGCCATCAGCGGATACAGTACGTAATCTGCTCAGATTCTCTCAGCTCTCTCCTCAGTCTCCAAGCTCTTTACCCTGTGCACCCTCTGGTCCACCGGATTCAGGACTGTCTGCGCTTGCTCCACCTGGGGGGCGTCTCAGTGGCGTTCCTCTGGCTCCCGGGACACGCTGGTATCTGTGGAAATGAGGCGGCCGATATAGCAGCCAAGGCTGCAGTCTCTCTTCCTCGGCCAGCTCTTCAGTCACTTCCGTTTACCGATCTACGGAGCGGTTTATGTCGCCAAGTTACTCATTTATGGCATGCGCATTGGTCAACACTTCCCCACAATAAATTGCGGGAAGTGAAAGCCGTTCCTTGCGCTTGGACCTCTTCCTCCCGAACGCGTCGTCGGGAGGAGGTAATTTTAGCCCGACTCCGGATAGGGCACTGTCTTTTCAGTCATCGACATCTTTTAAGCGGTGATCCTCCCCCACTCTGTCCCCACTGCTCTCAGCTGTGGACGGTCAGACACCTTTTAATTGAATGCCCCTATTTTAATCCGTTACGCTCCCGTCTACAGCTATCGCCTGATCTATCGTCGATTTTAGCAGATGACACGCGCTCAGCTGACCGCGTTCTACAGTTTATTAGAGACAGTGAAATGACGTCAGTCATTTGAAGCCTTTTTTTTGGGGGACAACCAACCCCTTTCTATAGTGGACTTTTAAGCATTCCTTCTGCCTTTAGTTTCTCAAATTTTCTGACTTTGTTTCCATTGCTGCTGATTTTAAATTTGGTTTTTTTCCTGTTTTCTATGTCACGGGCTGGGCGCTAATGACCATAGAAGTTTTGCGCCCTAAAACCACAAAAAAAAAAAAAAAAAAAAAAAAATTTCTGGTCCTCTTCTTTGGTATTTTCCCCTTCCGAGCGGCCCAGTATCCCTTCATTCGTTCCGATGCTTTCCGTCGTTCCTTATCTGTAAATACCCTTTTCATTGTATGTCGTTTGTCGATTTTTGCTTTAAATCTTATTTCTGTGTCCCTCAACTTCTTTAAATTTGGCGTTTTGTTCTGCAAATCATCCAGAGTTATTTCCAGTTCTTCCATATCCTCTATTTCCTTAAGCCATTCTCCTTGTTTCAAATTCCAGAGTTTCTCAATAATTTTCCTTGATAATCTGGTTTCTGGTGTCCTCAGAATGTGACCACAAAAAGAGATCCTTTCTTTTCGTATAGTATCGGTGATGGGCTCCAGTTCTGTGTATACCACTTCATTTGGAACTATCCGCCATTGCCCAGCTTTTTGATATTTCTTATTTATGCATGTTCTAGCAATTCTTCTCTCTACTTTTAAAATTTTGTCAATTCTGTTTTTCTGGGTGACTTTAAAAAGTTTCACTTCCATATGTAACCTCTGGTTGAACCACCGTCTTGTAATGCTTTAATTTTGTTTTAATTGATAGACATTTTTCATTGTACATAGACCATGTTAGTTTTTGAGCTTTTATCGTTTTATTAGTTCTTGCTCGCCATGCAGGTTTCTCGTCCAATTTATGTGTTATAATTTCACCCAGGTATTTAAATTGTTTCACTATTTTAATTTCCCTATTGTTCACTGTGATGTGATCTATTACAAGTGGATCTGTTACCATTATTTCAGTCTTTTCAAATGACATCTGAAGTCCTAATTTTTGTGCTATATTTTGTAAGCTTCCTGAATATTATTAGCTAGTAATGCTAGGTCATCAGCAAATCCCAAGCAATTTAGGTTTATTTTATCTTTCTTAGTTCCAATTCTAATATTCATAGGATTTTCCTTGTACCATTCTCTCATTACATATTCAAGAGCACAATTGAATAGCAATGGTGATAAACAATCTCCCTGTCTCAACCCTGTTTTAATCGTAAATGGTTCAGATATTTCTCCTCTAAATTTTACTTTGGATTTGGTGTTTAAGGTTAACTGTATCATTTTTATTAATTTAGGATGAAGTCCAAAATTCCTTAATATTTTCATCATTGAAGATCTATGGATGCAATCATATGCCTTTTTGAAATCTACAAAGGTTATGACTAGTTGTTTTTGCCTTCTTTTGTAGACATCCATAACTAACTTAAAGGTGATTATCTGTTCTGGGCAGCTTCTCCAGGATCTAAATCCTCCTTGATATTCTCCCAGTTCCAGTTCTAATTGATCTTTACAGCGGTTGTATAGTATTCTTGACATGATCTTATACGTGTAGTCCAAAAGGGAAATTCCTCTATAGTTGTCTGGATTTGATTTTTCTCCTTTCCTATGTAATGGATGTATTATAGCAGTAGTCCAATTTTCTGGTAATTTCTCTTCATTCCAGATTTTTACTATGCATTGGTGTAATGCTATCTTTACTGGTTCTGCTGCATATTTCCAAAGTTCAGCAAACGTTTGATCTTCTCAACTTGCTTTGTAGTTTTTGAGTTCTTTCAAAGCTCTGTAGACCTCATTAATTGTAAGTGGATTTATATTTTCTGCTGGTGTTTTAATTGGGGTTTTTGTGTTTATCTGAAGAAGTTCTGGGGGATCTTCACAATTTAGTAACTTGTTAAATGTTTCTGCTAGAATTTCTGTATTTTTACTATTGCTATGGGCTAGGTTATTATCTTTATCTTTTAACATTGTTGGAGGATCATATCTTTGTAATTGTTTGCCAAATATTTTGTAATAGTCTCTTGAGTTTGTTTTTTCACTATTAATTTCTATCATTAGAAGTATATCTTTTTGGTACTGACGTTTAACTCTCCTTATTATTTTTTGTGTTGTCTTCCTTTGTTTTGTGAGTTCCAAATATGATTTTTCTGTTTTTTCATTTTGATACCTTAACCAGGCTTGGTGTCAATCCAACACTGCTTCATCACATTCATCGTTCCACTTCTGGTGTTTTTTCCTTGGATTTATAGGGGCAACTTGTTCAGCTATTTGTTTCAATTTGGGAATTATTTCTTCCAGATCATCTGTTATTTTTATATCCCTGGTTTGTGCTTCATAATCCTCATTTTGTATCAGTTTATGAGGGTCATAGGTTCTCTTCTTCTGGTGGGATTTTTTCTTTGCTAATGGGGTTAATTTAATTTTAATTTTTATCATGTAATGATCTGATCCGGTATCTGTCCCTCTCAGTACTTTCACATTGTAAATTTCCTTGTGGTAATTCTTATCCATGCAGACATGGTCCTGTTGCCATTCTCCTTTTTTCCAGTCTGGATGTTTCCAAGTTTTTAGTTTACTTGGTCTTCTCTTAAAATACGTCGACTTTGAGATCATGTCATGGTTTGTGCAAAATTCCACTAGTCTTATGCCATTTTTGTTTGTTCTTCTTTGTGCTGTCCATTTCCCTATTATGTCTCTATATCTCTTTTTCCCTTCCTAACTGGACATTGAAGTCTCCAATTAAAATTTTGATGTGATTTTTATTAATGTTATTCGTCGTTTGATCTAAGAGCTCCCAAAATTTTTCTACCTCTTCTGTGTGTTCTTTCTTACTATTTTTATCATTTGTCGGGCATGGGCATTTATTATTGTGTACATTTTATTTGCAGCTTCAGAGGTTTTTTGTTTTTTTTTTCTTTTGAGTGTGGTTAGGAATGTCATTCCACTTTCCAGCAAATATTTTGTTGCAATTGTCTGTGGTCAGGTTACGGGTACATTTTTATTGGTTCAGTCAACTGTTTCACAATGTCAAGGGGCTTCTTCAAATGACCGAAATGGGGGGGCCCTCAGGCTGTCTTCCGAAGTATATTTCAATGGTGTGAGTGTGAAATGTCTCTCCCCCACAATCTAATAGATTTCGATGTCATAGTTGATGGGCTTTTGAGGCATAAATAGGGTAAAACAGCATGTACCATGAAAGGCAACAAGCATTTCATCTACAGTTGTGAGCGAACCCAGACAGTAACAATTTTGGCAGTTTTTGAGGAGTTGAGAGTGAAAGTCATGAATAGGAGCCAATTTCTCAGTGTGATGCCTCACTGCTCTGATATGGCTTCAAAATGAAAGTATTGCAATGGAAGCAAAATTCTATTGAAACTGAAATTTGCTCTGAGCATTAGCAATCCTGTCTCACTGATTTTGCACATTTCCCTCATGTTAGCATGATTTGACTTCTTAGAGGCAATCATAAAAAGAGTGCAGTTAATTGCCACAATTCCTTTGCAATTTGTTAACCTGAACTCCCTGTCCCATCTGTAAACTTTCCTCTGTTCCTCTCATTGCAGACATCTGTTTTGATGAATGTTTGTTACAGAAATATTTGTATTTCAAAAGTTCCACCAACTGTTAGGAGAGTTAAGATTTGTAGAAATGCAGCTAGAGAGGTTTTGGCATCTGTGGCAGCTCCTTCCAGTCCAGTGAAAACCTTAATGATATTTTCAACGCTTATTTTTTATGAAATTTGGGTTAAGTATTTAGTCATTTACGCATAATGCATCATTGGCTCTGCAAAATAAAAACGTAATTGAGCAGGGTTGTCACCCCTCAAGTGGCATTTATTCAACTGACCCATCATTGTCTGCCCCTTCTTGTACCCTTCCTCCTCAGCTTCAGACAGTTAACGTAAATGGTGCTGTATCTCCTCTTTGGTAAGAAGTCTGCAATCCCTAAAATAGAAGCAGAATTCTTTCAAAGCTGAAGATAAACTAGGTTCATTTAGTAATAATTTTCAATCATTTGTCCCTCACCATACCACCATACAACCATACTGGCTAGATCTGTATATGGAACAAATATGACTTGCAGAACAGTGACTACAGGAATAAATACTAAAATCCTTGAGAAAGCTATGCATTTGTATATATTAGTTATACCATTCACTCCCCACTTGCATTATAAACTCGAAATAACATGAACACAGAGAAATAAATTGGTGGTTCTTACAGGACAGCTTCCTCACTCCAGTTTCAGAAAGATTAGGAACTGTTTGGCGGCTGTCTGGCCACTCGTGTCTCACATACAACTGGTGCCGTATCAGCAGTTCCTACAGAATAACTGTAGTGGCTCCAAATGCCAAAGAGATGAGCTTCAGCATAGCTGACAGCTTTCTCTGCCGTGAGTTACTCTACCTTTTTAGGGAATTAACTAAATTTGTGACCATTGTGCTGTACACGTGTGTTCCAGAGGGTTAAGGGACCACAAATTCTAATCACTGTGCAGTGGAAAACACTATAAAGGGGAAGACTTCCATCTGACGACTATAAAACACTAGTCAAATTTTCCTGAGGTCACAGAAAAATGCAGTAAATTGTACAAATTGAAAAGAATTAGCTGCGAAAAGTACTTAAGTGATGAAATTTTACAGTAAAACTGTACTCAAATTTTGACAAAAATCTATGCATTGACATAATTAAAACTTCACACACCTAGGATTTTTTGAAGTTGTCAAGAAAAGTTTGCTTTTTATTTCTCTTGGATTGTCAGAACCATTTCTTGCTCCAAATTAGAAAGTTGTGCTATTGTTGTGTGCTCTAGTATATGGGCCAACATAAACCTTCGGGATGTTTCATATCCATCAGCTGCCTTGGGATATGAGGGCATGGGCTTGAGTTATGGCTATCACTTCGATTTTTCCATGTTTCTCTCTCTCGGCAGTCAATTCCTCAACACAGTGCTCCTGTGGTTGCCACATTTTCGTCTATGGTCAAATTCCTCAAATGTGGCAGAGTAATTGCCTACTAATTCAGAGAACTCTTGCACTTCATATCAAACTTATTACTCTGGAGCAACCATCTTGATCTCGTGGAGTCTTTCTTACGCCGGCCAGAGTGGCCGTGTGGTTCTAGGCGCTACAGTCTGGAACCGAGCGACCGCTACGGTCGCAGGTTCGTATCCTGCCTCGGGCATGGATGTGTGTGATGTCCTTAGGTTAGTTCGGTTTAACTAGTTCTAAGTTCTAGGCGACTGATGACCTCAGAAGTTAAGTCAAACAGCGCTCAGAGCCATTTGAATTGTTTTGAATCTTTCTTTCTTGAAACAGATACTGAGAGTTTCAGATTTACCTTGAACTGTGAATTATAATGGGTTCCTGCCTTTTTTAGTCTGTGGCATTAAAGGCATTCCTTACCAGATCTGTTCTGTATATAACCTCAGACACATGTCTTGTCCACAGGTTGCAGATGGTTGGTGCAACTGGGTGGCAAGAAAACTAGGTTTACAAGGGGTACCCAAAAGAAACTTTTTTACTTATTTATTGACATTATAAGCACAAACCTTCCATCCCATTCAAAGTACCCTCTTGTTTCACTGACACACTTCTCTAACCTTTATAAATGCAGAAAAATGCAAGCAATTACAGGTTCTTAAACATCGGTAATGTACAAGCTTAATCTGTCTAATCTGTTGTTCCATTTTTCAAAACCTTGTTTAAACTCATCATTTGTGATGCTTGACAGCCTCCGTATTTTATTTCTTCGTATTTGCAACATCAGCAAAATGTTTTCCTTTCATGTCCTCTTTTCATTCTAGGAAACAATAAATAAATAAATTCACATGGGGCAATGTCAGATGAATATGGGCATTGAGGAACAGGGGTTGTACCATTTTTCATAGAGAGTTGTCATACGGACAGGTCTGTGTGAGCAAGATCATTGTCACTCAAAAGCCAAAAATCACACACTGTTGCACAATCTTTCCAAAACATCCAAGTAGGGATCCTGGTTAACTGACTGACCTTGGAGAACAGTCTTTGAATGGACGATTCATCTGATGAGCTTTCTTGGGGTGAGGTGAACTTGAAGTCTCCTACTGACTTGATTGTTGCCTTGAATCAGGATAGTAAGCATAGTGCCACGTTTTATCACATGTGAAAATTTTTGAAAAAAGTTTGGATTATTTCAGGGCTTTTCTATCAAAGCACAACGTGCTCCCATTTTGACTGTTTTTGTTCAGCAGTCATGCCACGTATTTGGGAGCCACCCCAATTTCATTTCCAGATCTTCTGTCACAATTCAGTGCACTGAACTTAGTGACTCCTAACAGCTCCACAGTTTCTTCAGTGGTCTGCTGTCGATCTTGGTTGGTGACTGCATGAACTTGTCAACATTTTCATTTGTACGGGCCACGTGACGACGACTGGAATGAGGTTTGTCATCAGGCGATTTCACCATTCTTGAAATGGAAAAACCACTCTAAACACTTGTTTCTCCATAGCATCATCCTTGTATGCCATTTTTAATGTTTCAAGAATTTCCGTTCCACTTTCTCTCTGCTGCAGACTGTTCAGGAAAATTAGCCACTGTCAAAATGACAATCGCACAAAACAGTAATTGCTATACACTCTGCCGAAACTAGTCCTGACCTGCAGAGATGGCACTCAGCTTACTGACTTTGGAACTTTTGTTCTGTGCATCCTTGTGAGAAAACATGGCACTACAAAAGCTCTGTCCACCAAAAAATTTGTTTGGTTTCTTATGGGTATCTCCTCATACATTTCTCAGAAATGAAATATCTGGGGGATTTGCTGCACATCCATCCACTAATGGAAATCTCCCTACAATACTCTCCATTTTGGCATTGATTTCGCTAAGAACATTTAAAAATATTTTGCTAGTCATCTATGCTTTAGCATTGTTTGTGTACTTTCATGGTAAGGTAGAAATGGGTTTGAAGCACTTTGGCTTTTTAGTCTTCCTAGTGACCAAAAGCTTTAGTTTCACTGGCATCTGCATTCATGCATGACAAAACGATAAGGCACACCTTGCTTTGTTATCGCCGAGGCAATTTTCACTGTGAAAAGTATCATCTGGCATTAAACTGAAGAATATGCTGGTTTTGTTGGCATTAAGAATGTTACGTAGCTGTGAGTGAGTGAGTGAGTGAGTGAGTGAGTGAGTCTGCATCCATTCAGCTACAGTGTGCTGGTCAATACTTTCATTCTCCCCAGATTCTGCTTTATACACACCAACATGCCATGCTCGAAATTTGTCAGTCCAACTATTGGAAGCCTTGAGATTTTTACCGCAAACTGCAAAGCTATTTGTAGCACCTTTTTCTTCAAAATGAGTCCACTTGTGGGAATATTTGCAGCATGTGCTTGTTCAAACAAGGTTATTAAAAGTTGCTCCATTTCACGATAGATCGAAGGCTTCATTCGCATTCGCTTTGAATTTCAAGAGTTGGTGAGGCCAGTGCAAATTGTTTAGTTAGCTCCACCCAACTCATAAGTGCATTGACCTCTACTTAATTATTGAAACTTTTTCTTAAATGGAAATCTTCCAATTCTCAGTGATGTCCATTGTTCAGTGAAACCTGTTCCAAAGATGTTATATTGCCAACGTAGACTTTCCTCCAATTCACCGGACAGCAATGCATCCACCATTGTTTTCACTTGAGATGTTCATAGTTTCCTCAAAATAAAAACAATAAAATAACACCAATAAGACATATGGCAAGCATGATGTGAGTCATGTCTCGTGTGACCCGGGTGCTGACTCGTGCTGAGAATAGTCTTTCGGACCTTGGACAAATCCACAGAATGGGAAATACATGAATGGCTTTAGTGTTGTAAAAATGGAAGTAATTGATTAGGGTGCCAAAAATGCAAGTGCTACATGGAGGAAATCATTGTCTAGAGTAAACATGATTCAGAGGAAAATTAGCATTGTGTATAAGGGCATTTAGTCGGGGAAAAATTGGACATAACACAGAGGAAAATATTATATACAGGAACATTATCAAGAGATTTCATTGTATTAGCAATTTTGATTTAGTTTTCCATGGTTTCCAAAGTATTTTCTGAAGTACATTGAGTGTGTTCTTAGGGGCATCAACCACTGGCTACATTCATTTTCTTTTGGCATACTTTACCAACTGAAATGATCAGTCTGTTGAATGTAAGTTAATCTGTAACCAGGAAAACCCTTCTGTGTTGTATACTGTAGGGTTGAAAAGGTGTAATGTTGGAAATTTTTATACAAAATGACTTGAGATGGCATATCTCCATTGGGTTACATTTCCATATTCAGAACGTATTTGAGATGCTTCGCTAGTAACTACTATGTATAACCTTCTCAATGTCATTTTTATTTTAAGTGAATCATGCTAATGAGAATCTGTGACACCTGCAAATTACCTTGCATTAATCTGGATGAGGTTTTCATGACAACTAAGTCTGACATAGAGAATACAAGGTAGTTTCATTGCTTCACGTTTTGTTCTCAAGTGCTAACTTACATTTGCAGAGATCAACCAATGCTATTTCTTAGTGTTTGTAGGCACTGCATACAGAACATATTGCTGCACAATGGTTTTTTCTCTAGCAGTTTAGAGTTTACCAGGAGAAGTGATGGAGATTAGTTGTTGCTACTCCATGCCGTTTTTGTCCTCATTGGAAAAATGATTGACCATGCAGGTGTCTAATTTCCCGTCAAATGTGGGAGACTGTTGCTAACATTTGATCTGGTTTAAAACTATGGTTGTCATGAATGACTCTGTTCATGAGGTACAATTTTGAGAGTGGTTAGAATAACTGAATGTCGACTTAAGTTGAAGAGGCTCATCCATGCGAAACGTGAACAAGCATAGGAAAAGTGAATGGGATTATTCTCCCACTTACAGGAACTTGACATGTTGAATCATAATAACTGTGAAACTGAGTGTCAAAACTATGCTCATAATATTTTGTCATTTGTTTTTGACTTGTCATCAATGATTTAATGTCCAAAAGGCAGACAGCTACTGGCAAGCTGTACAAAGGCATGATAGATTCCCTCCCCAAGAATCAGATACATGCAACCTGTGATGCAAAGAGTGCTTTCCTGTAAAGTGAGTGTTCTCAAATGTGTTCCAAGGACTTCTCAAATGAAGAAAAATGTGTATTGATAAGAGAAGAAATTGATAGAGATTTTTTAAAAAAGGGTAAACCCATACATGCTTTTATATTTACCTATTACAGGAACTTTCCAGACCGATTGTGTATGCTGTGAAAAAAACAAAAAATTACTGCACCTGAGATATTAGTGTCATCCAAATATTACTCAGGTGTCCTGTCTGAGCATGGATTATTATCTAAAAGATTCCTGCAAGTCATCCTTGTGCAAACAATTTAGTACAAAAACTGAAGGTATCGCCGCAGCAGTAACAAAGTCTCAAGCTAGAAATCCATGTGTGTTTCCCAGAGCCATGATATTGTAAAAAGATAGTGAAAAAGTATTGCATCAGCCTACCCTCAGCAATGAGTTATAAACAGATTATTCTGGTCAATATGCACTAAAAAAGCATTACGTTAAAAAACTGGATCTCGTATTCGAAGAGCACTGTCTGCCAGCACCTGTTTAACAACTCATTTTTTCATGGCATACAGGTCATCTGCATGACTCTCTCCATTTAAACTGTTCCCACCCACCAACATACAAGATAAACACTGATAATACTGGACAATTTGACTGAAAGAGGTAGCTTTGTGGTTAAAATACAGGCTTCACTTTTAGAAGTGAGCTTCAAACATCCATCCAGTTTTAGGTTTTTTCATGGTTTCTCTAAATCGATTAAGCAAATACTGGAACACTTCCTTTCAAAGGTGCTTAGTAACTTTGTCTTAATCATTGCATACTCTAAGCTCTAATGATGTCATTGATGTCTTAAGAGACGAGGGAGCAGGGGTAGCAGCATTGAGCATTGTAACTGCCATGTAACATGTTCCAAACATCCACTTCTCACTAATTTTCACATGATTCATAACACTCGGTATAAATTCATGGAGTGAGCAATGCCAAAACTTATCTGGGCTATCAGAATATACACAAAGTTGCTGATTGTACTGCATGTCTCTAGAAAGTAGGTTTAATACTGAATTTAAAAGGAAAATAAGTGGCCTTACTCTGCAGTACTACCTTGCTGAAAGTGCTTTCTTGTTTGAGGGAAGTACAGGAAACAGTTATGTTCCTCCATCTAAAACTTAGTTTGAATGGAGGACATTTTTGAAGGTGATCATTGTATTGCACCTAACTTTCACAAAAAATATGCACTTACCTTCCTGCAACAACTGTACTAAAGTTATTTGGATGACTCAGTGTCACAGGTGCTTCAACTGTAACATTAAAAATCTTTGAGACCATTGTGCCAGCTAGTGTGGACACAGTCTTAATGCCAGGAATGTCAAAAGTCTGCAGGGCACTGTGTGATGTAGTGATGACAGAGCAGTTCTGTAGCTATTACAGAATGGCTTGTCTCAGTGCAACGAATGTGCCTAATACATGCAAAACGGATGCAACCTAAATGCTAAATGTTGGGTGTTAGGCAAGAGATTGCTGACAAGTTGGATGTTCCATCACTGAGAAGTTACACTACTGGCCATTAAAATTGCTACACCACGAAGATGATGTACTACAGATGTGAAATTTAACCGACAGGAAGAAGATGCTGTGATATGCAAGTGATTAGCTTTTCAGAGCATTCACACAAGGTTGGTGCTGGTGGCTACAGATACAATGTGCTGACCTAAGGAAAGTTTCCAACCGATTTCTCATACACAAACAGCAGTTGACCGGCCTTGCATGGTGAAACATTGTTGTGATGCGTCGTGTAAGGAGGGGAAATACGTACCACCACATTTCCGACTTTGATAAAGGCTGGATTGTAGCCTATCGCTATTGCGGTTTATCGTATCGCGAAATTGCTGCTCACGTTGGTCAAGATCCAAAGCCTGTTAGCAGAATACGGAATCGGTGGGTTCAGGAGGGTAAGACGGAACGCCGTGCTGGATCCCAACGGCCTCATATCACTAGCAGTTGGGACGACAGGCATCTTATTAGCATGGCTGTAACGGATCATGCAGCCACATCTTGATCCCTGAGTAAACAGATGGGGACGTTTGCAAGCCGACAACCATCTACATGAACAGTTTGACGACGTTTGCAGCAGCATCGACTATCAGCTCGGAGACCATGGCTGCGGTTACCCTTGACGCTTCATCACAGACAGGAGTGCCTGCGATAGTGTACTCAACGACGAACCTGGGTGCACGAGTGGTAAAATGTCATTTTTTCGGAAGAATCGAGGTTCTGTTTACAGCATCATGATGGTCACATCCGTGTTGAGCGACGTCGCGGTGAACACACATTGGAAGCGTGTATTCGTCATCGCCATACTGGCGTATCACCTGGTGTGATGGTATGGGGTGCCATTGGTTACACGTCTTGGTTACCTCTTGTTCGCATTGACGGCACTTTGAACAGTGGACGTTACATTTCAGATGTGTTACAACCTGTGGCTCTACCCTTCATTCAATCCCTGCGAAATCGTACATTTCAGTAGGATAATGCACGACCGCATGTTGCAGGTCTTTTACAGGCTTTTCTGGATACAGAAAATGTTTGACTGCTGCCCTGGCCAGCACATTCTCCAGATCTCTCACCAATTGAAAATTTGTGGTCAATGGTGGCCGAACAACTGGTTCGTCACAACATGCCAGTCACTACTCTTGATGAACTGTGGTATTGTTTTGAAGCTGCGTGGGCAGCCATGTACAGTACATGCCATCAAAGCTCTGATTGACTCGATGCCTAGGTGTATCGAGTCCATTATTACGGCCAGAGGTGGTTATTCTGGGTACTGATTTCTTAGGATCTATGTGCCCAAATTGCACGAACATGTAACCACATGTCAGTTCTAGTATAATATATTTGTCCAGTGAATACCCGTTTATCATCTGCATTTCTTCTGGGTGTAGCAATTTTAATGGCCAGTAGTGTAAATCTCAAAAAGAGTAGAGTCAGAACTTTGCAGAATGTTACGTGAAAGTTGTGTGTATGTGCATGTGCTGTAAAAACTAGTCTGTAACCAGCTCAGTTGACAAATTGGACAGGCATGTTCAGCAACTAACAGCTGTATTGATGATTCAGATGCAGACAGGGATTGTGAGCTATCAGAGGAGAGCATTTCTTTAGAGGAAGAAATAATTCCTCATTAAACAAAAAAAGGTCCAAATGAATTGTTCAGATAGATAATGTGACAAAACTGCAGCATCAGAGGGAGTAAGTTCACATCCTTAGGTGGTAAGCTTGTTTTAGCCAAATTGTGCTCATGAGAGCCCTGTGCTTATGCTAAGCAGTATAATCACAAAAAAATTGGAGAAAGACCAGAGCAAATATTTACAAACTACTACTACAAAGGTGATAATGAAATGAACAATATGTAATTGGAATATGGGTATAAATTCTGGTAACAATTGAGGTAAATATGTGCCACATAACAAATCTGTTCTACATAAGTGGAAGACGTCTAAACATTTGTGACTCTCTTGTTTAGTTGGGACTTAAATTAGCAGGTGCAATGTCAAGATAGTGTTCACACCTCAGAAATTTGTATGGTCTGTGCAGAAATTTTCAAGACTGGTTATACTCCATGAATAAAACCAATGTCAGTGCAGTAATGATAGTGGCAGGTTGCCCTAGAAACTTCAAATGAGATGCGGATTCAACCTGTCAGTTGTTAGCAGGCAGTGTTAAGTAGTATACGAGCGGCCATAGTGTGCCAATACTGTTCTGTCATAATTTGCAGTAGAGGTACATCTCAATAAAGTGCTCAACATTCTCCAGAATGTTTCAAAGAAGAGAAAAGTGTGTTCAAATTTTTCCTGCATAACTTAACTCTAGAACAAAAATGACACTGTGTGGACACCTGCATTGGCTTGATTAAAATACAAAATGTGAACAGTTATTTTATGAATCATAAGTGATGAGACTTGTTGTCATCAATCCAAATCTACCACAAAATGACAAAGTGTAGAAATTGACATGTAGGGTCAACACTTTGACAATATAAGACATGTTGTGACTTGGCAAGACAGCCAAGCCACTACGAGGTGAAGCCGAAAGACACGCGTTTAAGCTCACGCAGGCTGGCGTGAGGTCTGGAACAGGACAAGGTAATTAATATAGCCAATAGCGTACGTAGCTGCTGGAATACTTAACTTTATTCCACAATTGGTGAACATCGGTCTGACGGTACATGCATCACAAGATAAATAGCAATTGATAATGGCGCCTTGCTAGGTCGTAGCAAATGACGTAGCTGAAAGCTATGCTAACTATCGTCTCGGCAAATGAGAGCGTAATTTGTCAGTGAACCATCGCTAGCAAAGTCGGCTGTACAACGGGGGCGAGTGCTAGGACGTCTCTCTAGACCTGCCGTGTGGCGGCGCTCGGTCTGCAATCACTGATAGTGGCGACACACGGGTCCGACGTATACTACCGGACCGCGGCTGATTTAAAGGCTGCCACCTAGCAAGTGTGGTGTCTGGCGGTGACACCACAAGACATTCTAGCCAATATGACATATACGTGGAATAGCGTCCCAAATGAGAAATTTTATAACAGTATCACGTGGTCATACAAACATTGTGTGTATTGTACTCAAGTGGGGGAGACTATGAAGAACACCTGAAACATTAAAGCCACCATCTTAACTTTTCTCTTTGTTTATTAATGCAGTCTTGAAACTTTTTGCACTGAAGAAGTGTACACTCAGGATATATTTGTGATTAAGAAATAAAGGTGGTGGTAATGGAAGAATGATTATAATATGCAGCGTCCACATTAACTTCAGACAACCATAATTAAATTAATTTTCACTGTCACCACTTGTCACTTGCTCCATCAATACTGGTGGTCTTTCAAAGCTGTGTGGAAAAAAAAAAATGAGCCGATTAGATGAGGCAGGCAAATGAAGAATTGAAAAATTGTGCATTTTGTAGTTTCTGCACTAATTTTAGGGGACCATTACCAAATAAATATTTGTCATTGACAAATGTCATTCACTCCACCTACACTAGTGAATGTTTGCATCTGTGTGTGAGAAAATTATCTGAAGTTAATCAGCCAGTTTGGATGTAAAGACAAATAAAAATAACAACAAAAATGTGCTGTTTGTGCATACTGCAATACATTTGGTGAGCAGTAATTAACTAAATTTATTTATGTGCTGCTGTGCAACTGCTGATACAGTTGCAGAAATAAAAAGAAAAAATCAAGAGATAAATGATGGCTGTTAAGTACTGATTGTTACTGAAGCCTCAAATTAATCTAATTTTAAATGAAAGCTATCATTTGACTGAGGTACTGGGAGACAGAATGTTAATTTTACCAAAACATAGTCAGATGCTCTAGTTCTTCACAATGTATGCTGCTAATTCCCAGATGTGCTACCTTTCATTAAATATCATCTATCTTCTTTCCTTTGTAACAACAACAACAACAACAACAACAACCACTACTTTATTGTTTTCAGTTGTTGAGGTGTGATACACATTACAGTGGTTACCTAGCACATTATATGGACTATCATGTCTTGGTATTAGCTCATGTTGCCAGCTCTATTCACCATCACAAGTCTGTCTGCAGTAATTTATACAGGCAGGGAAAAAATTCCAAAAGTTCAAGTTTTGAACTAACCAATTGAGTTTAGAACATGCCCACATAGTAAAGCAACTGTGACAGGAAATACAAAGACTATTGTATCTTAAATGTTTGTTAGTTCACAATGACTCTGGAGATAAGGTAACTGATAAATATTGAGAGATCAATTGTCAGATGAAATTAGTTTGTTGCTACCTAAACACAAGAGGGCAAGTACACAAATTTAGATCTTCATATGACTCTTCAACATATTTTGGGGTTCAGTTGTGCACAGTTATATTAAGCTCTTCTGGAAGCATCAATTAGTCCTTAGATAGCCAGTTGAATGAACAGTCTTTGAATAGTTTACAAAAGCACATAAATAAATGTATAGGTTATTAAATAAAATGAATAAGAAGAACTGATCCCTCAGGATAATGATGTAGCATAACTGCAGAATTAAAGTTCACTATCAGTTTACGAGTATTCAGACCAACTGTGAATGATGGCCTTACAAGGGGTACTGTTCATACACAGTGAAGTAAATTAGATATAAAATAATTGGACCTAGCAGATTATTCACAGGCAATGATAAATGTAAGCCAAAGGCATTATGCAGTACACCAATTCACTCAATCTGAATAAAATTCCCGACACTCAAGATTATACACAACAACCAGTTCACCATAGCAAATTTCAGTCGCTGATAGCTACTCTAATATTAACCGTTCAAATGTTTGGAGTCCCAAACTGATGCACTGAAAATACTGAGTCCTGAATAGGTGTACACCAAAATATTCCTAGCACTGAACTGTTATCTTTTAACACATTGACTGCCACAAGCCGAGAGGTGGGCACAGCAGAGCCTCATTCCTGACTGCTTGGCCTGGCCTGGCCTGGCGGTGAAATATCCATCACTATGCGTGCAGAAGTCAGCTTGTTAGACACTTGTGGCTCACTCACTTTTCAGACCTTACCAGAACTATGCAACTATACAGATACAAACATCAAAAGACCAAGAAACATGCCTGCCTATTTATCACTTCCATCACGTGATGTAGTACTAGAGTGAGGTGAGTATATTGAAAGTAGACCACCCTTCTACTTGACACTGACAATTTGCAGAGAAATATTACTTAATCACATGTTAAACATGTAGAACAATCAGTTTCAATCTATATTTTACACATCGCACGAGCAGAATAGTAAGCATTAGTCAAATATGCAATTTGATTCAACATGCTGTTTTGCACTATGTAACTCAAATATCCTTATTACAGATATTGTCATATAAAAATTCTTATTATACAAATATAAACAAATTGAATTAATAGGTCAGATCATTCATGATGCTAATCTATCATGCGTCTCTTGAGAACTCTTTGGTTTGCCACTCAACTTATAACTGTGCTAACATGAATATGTGCATTTTATAGCTGACTTATTTGCTGTATAAATATGATAATAATTTTATTGAACTGGCCTCTTCATAGTGATTTCAGTACTGTCCTCAGATATTCTGTAGATTGTCTGGAACTGATTTTATTGTTTTTGGTGAATATCTGAAGTTTAATTTTAGCAGTCAGTCTCGCCATACTGCTTAGCATCCATAACTATGCAGAGATTTATTTTACTCTTTTCGCCGCAGGAATCGCAGGCTGCTTTCACCCAGTGACCCACTGGACATCAACTCACCATCTTGTATGGCTGCTTTGGTGACTTGGAGCTCTACCTAGCACTTGCATGCCTACCTGTTCTAGTCACCTTTGAGCATATTGACAGCTACGTGATGTTGAATCAAACCATGCATTGAATAAAATCTGTTTTCAAGCCGCGTCAATTCGAATAAAATTCACAAGTTTTTGATGGCCATCTCTGCCATTGGCATCAGGAGTAAAACCACTGACTGCCAGGGCTGGTGTGGTTTTCCACTTATATAGCCACAATTGCGGCCGAAACAATGCGTGCACTGGAGGTGACTGGGCAGCTCATAGCAGTTTCGGCCCACTGCAGGACTAAGTGAAGTCAGGTGTCATGAGGGGCTGGCGCCACATTTGATACTGTCATTCCCGCCTACCTAAAAGCATCAACTGTTCACTGTTGCTTCCTTTTGACATCCAACTGTGTGTGTACCCCCTGGTCTCTGTCTAAATTCTTGTTATTAATTCTAGTCTCGGCTGCCTCTTTTATAATGCAGTCCAAGTATGTTGACGGATGAGCCAAGACTCTCGTGTTCTCAAGCATTATTTTTGTCTGTTTTCCAAGCAATGCCCAGCTATGGCCAACGTGTCAAGTTCCCTTTGATTTAATATGTAATTTGTGCTTGGTACAACATGCTGCAACTGTGCGAATTGTCTGACCCACATAGATGCTGCTGCATTCACAAGGGACACTATGCGTACCGGGTACACGAAGAGCTATGTCATCTTTAGCAGCATATCTAATACCTTGGGGTCTCAGTCCGTGTGTCTGCAGCACACATCCTAAGTTGCTGCTCAGTGCCACACAGTATGGAAGGGAAGCAGCTGGTTTGGCCTTTCAGCTGATTCACAAGGCATCCTCCTTCGTTGGCATTTGCAAGCGTTTGCTATTCTCTCTTGCTATATCCACTCCCTCTGAGCATGTCTCAATTGCTGCAATTTAGACTGTAGGTGGTCATAGTCAGAAATAATTTTTGCTCTGTGTATTAACATGTTCAGGACTGCTTTCTTGTGTGTAGGCTAGAGAAAACTATTGGTGTTCAAATATTGATCAGTTTGTGTTGGTTTCCTGTACAATGAACGACTAAGCCGGCCACAGATGGTGGAGGTGGCCATTGAAAGCTCGAGAATTTTATTCAGACAAGCCACTGTGAAAGATTCCAGGGACGTATATCTTTCCGCTATAGTGAGGACATAATGTGCAGTGTGAGACTGCTGGAAAAACTGCAGAAAAAGAAATCACATTTTGCTTAGTTCTTTAGCATTTGTGCAATGCTGCCAGGACATGGACGTAATTCCTTGCTTTGCTGTAGTTAAGCACTACATCCGAACTGCTGCAGTGGATGGAATTTTGAAGAGGATAGGCTACATCTTTAAGAAAGACTTCACTGCTCAAAAAAATGCTCACCCACAATCACCTTGTAGATGTCTGTTTAATGAGTTTGGCATTCTGACTGCTGCTTCACAGTATATTTATTCCTTCATGGAGTTTGTTGTAAATAATCTGCTGCATTTCAAAAGGAACAATGATGTACATAACTACAATACCTGAAGGAAAAATTATATTTATTACTCCACTTAAGGTTGTCTTTAGCACAAAATGGGATGCACAATGTAGAAATTAAAAATTTTAGTAATTTACGAAGTGATGTAAAATGACTGACAGACAGCAAAGTAAAACTTGAAAACAAAAAGAAAAAAAATTTCTCCTTTAGTACTACTTCTATTCCATACAAGAATTTCTGTTATTGTAATGTGTAAAGGGTGATGGGTAGGAATTACTCTCACATCTGTATATCTCGTTACAATCATAAAACCATGAAACTTACATGAGGGCTGTTCGGTATGTAAGGTGGAATCAGTTGCGACCCACAAACCACAGTGAAAAAAAAATTTTTTGTTATTCGCAACAATTTGCCGCTCAGGCTTAGACATGTCATGGCATTGTACAAACTTTCCAGTAGCCTCATCACAGAAAGCAGCCACCTGTGCTTTCCACCCATCCTCTACACTGGTCTGCCTTCTATTGTTTGTGCCAAAATGTTATCTTCATAGTCAGCGGTTCATGTGAGCAGAGATGAACAACAGAGGGAGCCTGTATTGTGGGTCATCAAACACTTCCCATCAAAAACGCTGCAGGAGCATCTTCATTGCCCCTGCAGAATGTGGCTGAAAATTGTCTCCATGAAAGAAACACATGACATATGTTATGTGGGCTGCATAGTTTCACGTGAAATCTGTCACCAGATCCATATAATTGGTGGGAGACACTAGTTCTAGGCATTTCTACTTGATCACTTTGAGCTCTGAACTGAAAAAGAGCGATGTGAAGTGATTGACAGGCACATTAAAGACACTGCCCAACACATCTGTGCAAAGTTCCATCGGATTTTCACAGTCATTTCCATTTCATGCCTAATCGGACCTTACTTTCCGAATACACCTCATAATGTTCAGTATGTAGCCATATTTACAAATTAATTTGTGATATGTGTGTAAAATGACTTGTTCCACATCATTACCACTTATTGGCAAATGATCCATGGAACATGAAATAAAGTAACTAACTAACTAACTAACTAACTGCATGACTGTACTAGCTCATTGCATTTCCAGTTCATGCATTTTTTCCTTTTGTCTATCAAGTTTAAGAGAGAAGTGTAAGGCCCTATATCTCATATTATCAGTCAGGACTCATTACAACAACTGTATGTGTAGTGAATGGTTTAGCCACCCAAGAGGTGAGATGAGACCTTAATTTGATAGCTAAGCAAAACAATTTCCCCACTGCAATCAACAGCCAAAGCTGTGGACAAAATGGCTCTGACCACTATGGGACTCAACTGCTGAGGTCATTAGTCCCCTAGAACTTAGAACTAGTTAAACCTAACTAACCTAAGGACATCACAAACATCCATGCCCGAGGCAGGATTCAAACCTGCGACCGTAGCGGCCTTGCGGTTCCAGACTGCAGCGCCTTTAACCGCACGGCCACTTCGGCCGGTAGCTGTGGACATTGTGCAGTTAAATTAGCAGACAAAAGAATAGTATCCCCCCCCCCCCCCCCCCCCTATCAAACTTACAAAATGTAGTGCACAGTTAGGGAGAAATGTGAGCTTAATTTAAATTCATGATCATAAATCCACAAAATAATCAGCACACTTGACAGAGTTGCAATTACATTATTTCCTATACTAAATAGCTGCCACATAACTATTGGCACAGTAAGTAAACATGTTAAGAAACTGGTAAGTATGAACTGGTTACTTGGTGCTACTTTGTGCCACATTTAGCAGGGGGTAACATTATTCCGTATGACACTGTTGAATGAAAATACGCAAAATCTGTCAACTTACTGGTTTATATCTGCCAATGATTTCAATAATTCTAAGTGTAAATGTGGCTGAATGAAGTTTCTTTAGAGGAGTTCTAAAGCATGCATTTTACCAGTTTAAATTCTCATCAATATGGAGACCTAATAGTTATGAAGTTTGCACCCAATTTATTATTTCCTCATTGGTGTATTGCCTCTTAGATGTGCAGAACTGAATATATTTTGTCTTTCTAAAATTGAGGGAGACCATACACAGAAAACCAGTCAATGATGCATTTAAGATTCTTGTTAACCAGTTCTGTTGATGTATGTATGTGTAATTTGATTACATTACTTGTGCCAACTGCAAGAATTAATTCTGCTTGTTGTATATTAGATGGAAGATCATTTACATAAATGAACTAACAATAGCGGACCTAAGATCGAGCATTGGGAAACCCCCCATATGGGAAGCTCATTTCCAAAAGGTACCAAATCTGTAAAATCTAATTTGACAGGAGAGACAAAAGACATTTTGCAACCACAGTACCATCAGAATACGTTTTGTAGCTTTGTTGTAATATTCAGACATGTTGAGACACATTATGCCACATATCTCTGTTAAATGTTTATTTGTTGAATTGTTACTGCGTAGATAAAAAAGAATATGGTATCTTCTGGCAGAGAATTATGTTAAGTTTTATAATTGTTATTCTGGAGTTACATTATACAGGGTGATTCAAAAAGAATACCACAACTTTAGGAATTTTAAACTCTGCAACGACAAAAGGCAGAGCTAAGCACTATCTGTCGGTGAATTAAGGGAGCTATAAAGTTTCATTTAGTTGTACATTTGTTTGCTTGAGGCGCTGTTGACTAGGCGTCAGCGTCAGTTGATGATAAGATGGCGACCGCTCAACAGAAAGCTTTTTGTGTTATTGAGTACGGCAGAAGTGAATCGACGACAGTTGTTCAGCGTGCATTTCGAACGAAGTATGGTGTTAAACCTCCTGATAGGTGGTGTATTAAACGTTGGTATAAACAGTTTACAGAGAATGGGTGTTTGTGCAGAGGGAATAGTTCTGGACGGCTGAGAACGAGTGATGAAAATGTAGCACGCATCCAGCAAGCATTTGTTCGCAGCCCAGGAAAATCGACTCGCAGAGCTAGCAGAGAGCTGCAAATTCCACAATCAACTGTATGGAGAGTCCTACGAAAAAGGTTATTGTCTGAACGTCAACTACCTGAGGCGATGGATCGGCCGCCAGGCAGCCCATGACAGAGCACTTCATCACTGGCCTCCAAAAAGCCCTGATCTTACCCCCTGCGATTTTTTCTTATGGGGGTATGTTAAGGATATGGTTTTTTGGCCACCTCTCCCAGCCACCATTGATGATTTGAAACGAGAAATAACAGCAGCTATCCAAACTGTTATGCCTGATATGCTACAGAGAGTGTGGAACGAGTTGGAGTATCGGGTTGATATTGCTAGAGTGTCTGGAGGGGGCCATATTGAACATCTCTGAACTTGTTTTTGAGTGAAAAAAAAAAAAAAAAACCTTTTTAAATACTCTTTGTAATGATGTATAACAGAAGGTTATATTATGTTTCTTTCATTAAATACACATTTTTAAAGTTGTGGTATTCTTTTTGAATCACCCTGTATTACTATAAGCAGTAAAATATAGTTGACTGTTTCATTTGCAGTGTTTTGGGACTGCAGTTTATACTCTTCACAGGTTATTTTGAATTACTAACTTACGGGTTTACAAATATTAAAAGGAAATTAGTGAGAATATTTTTATTTCACAAAATATTTCGCTCATTATTTCCACTTTCACACAACCTGGACAATGAACTAAATTGTATTCCCTGTTACTTCCTGCAGTGCTGTCATCAGCACGCGGAACAATATTAAACGTCTACTTTAGAATAAAGGCTACAGGTGAGAGAGAGGTATTCCATGAACTGTATCATCCATAAGGAGATTGATATTATTATAATAATATCGTTTTTCTGGAGGTATAGTACATGTATGATCCTGTATAAATTTAAAAAAAATATTAATATTATTAATGTAAAAATAAGTATGCTTCAAAACAAAGACCAGCAGTACATTGCTACAGATTGTCCTCATTAATTACTTCATCATCACTAACATCATTGAAAGATTCTGTACTGTTATCTTCATTAAGTGCTCTACTATAAAAGGGCAAATCCCATACTGATTATCTCATATCTCCAAGAAGTTTAGTTATGTCATTCTTTTTTGTGGGTTGTGCGTGGCTCCCAGCATTAAGTTTCCTAATCCTTGCCACAAAGTCCTCATATTTTAATGATTTTTTTTTTTTTTTTTTTTAGAATTTTGTGTTCACAATGAGGTGTTTCCACATAGAATGGGTGTAAACCAACCAGACGGGTTTGTGGCTACAAAGTAATCCTCTTCTCTTTGCTTATCATTATGCTTTTTGAAGATGGCATACAGAGTTCACAGATTTTGCCAGTTGACTTAATTAAAAGCAGCGCCTTACACATGCTATTTTACAGTATCTTTGAAAAGGATATCATATTTTTCTGGCAAAAGGATACAACTTTTTTCTTTATCATTTTTTCACCCAGCCCAAAAGTGCTATCTGCAGGCATGTAGGAATGACCTATAGTGGGAAAGAACCACTCTACTTGCAAATTGATTTGATGTGCAATTACTGACAATATGAAAATATTACAATAGTTTCTGTTATGTGATGAACAGCTGTCACAAAATACTGCATCAATGTGCTTCTTGTTGCAAAGTGGAAAGAGTATTTTTCAAGGAAAAAATCTGACAAACGAGAACTTATTTCATTAGGTCCCCTACTCCCTCATACTCTAACAATCTGTAGAAGTTTGTTGTCTTCTCATTAACAGTTTTATCTTTTTACACAATCACAGTACCAAGAATGTAGTACTACAGCTGCCTCGAGTAATAGGGCTGCTCAATGGTAGTCTTAGGCAGAGTTTGATTTTGCATAAAATCAAAATTTACAGCCAGTGAAATTTTCAGCCAACTAACTGAGGTTCTAGAAAAAAATGACTTTACCCCATATTTATGAACAATGTGTTGAATAACTATCACCCTCTTCTGTTCCATAGATGCCAGCTAATTTGAACTGTATACTACATTTCAGACATTTGCTTCAAGTGTCCTGTTTCATGCTTTCAAAACTTAGGTTCAGTTTGGTAACAAATATCTCTAAAAAAAAATCTGGTGTAATGATTAAAAATTTACATTTGAAGTAAATTATTTAAAAAATTCAGAGAATCATAAGAACTCCCACTACAGAAACCCAAGTGCATGGTAATTTATTTATTTATTTATTTATCCTGTGGATCACATATTGTACAAAGTACACATGATATAGGACAAGTCATTTTTCTTGACAAATATGTAGTTTGGAGAAGAAAAATAGGCAATGGACTGCCATTTAAAAAAATGTACACAAAATTGTTCGTTGAAGAATATAGTAACTTCACATACAGAGAATACAAACAATTTACATGGGGAACTAAGAAACGTGTAGGCAATGTAGTGCTACTTTAAATTTACACAAATAATCACTGAGATTACAGAATAGTGAAAATGTCAACTGGAAACACAACAGGACGACAATGTCATTTAAAAACTACATTAAACATTGACATTTCACAGACAATTAAGTTTTAATACTAATAGAATGTGTACTTGTACATTCAAGAGTGAGTTGAAAAATTTTGGGAAGTGAAACTGAAACATAGTTGTGTACAGTAGAAATTAGGTTATTATTTTGCCTACAGAATGTTTTACTCTAATCACAGTATTTTACAAAGGAACTTTATAATTTTTCATTTCCAGGAATTCTTGTACTGAATAGAAACAGTGCTTTGTCAGAAATGCCTTTAGTTTATTTTTAAATATTGGATCTGGAGCAGTTTTTATTTGTTCTGGAATTTTATTGTGTAATACGACACCCACATGAGTTATATATTTTTGGTATGATGATGTCCTTGAAAAAAATTGATGGATATTTGATTGCCCTCTGGTATAATGAGCGTGTATATCATTGTTTCGGATTAATTTGCCTGTTCTTGAGAGGTATTCCCTGGTGAATAGGATTGTTTCTTGAATGAATAGAGATGGGATGCTTAGAACATTAAGTTTTATAAATTGACATTTACAGGATTCCAGCTTTTTGAGGCCACAGATTATCCTCAGTGCTCTTTTTTGTAGTTTAAATATATTTGTGCTGTGAGTTGAATGTCCCCAAAAGATGATTCCATAGCGGAGCAATGAGTGGAACTGCACATTGTATGCTTGCATTAGTGTGGATTTACTTGTAGTAGATTTTAGTATTCTTAGTCCATAGCACAATGATGAGAGTTTCTTTGATAAGTTGTTTATATGAGTGTCCCATTTTAAATTTTGTTGGACCCATAGACCCAAAAATTTTGTTGCATTTACATTTTCAATTTTATCGTTATTTAACTTTACTTGGATAGTTTTTTGACTGGATGGGGGAATTAGATGGAAGTTGATACATACAGTTTTCCCACTATTAACAATTAGGCCATTTTTGTTAAACCACTCAAAGTTTTTCCATAGAGTTATCAGATATTGGCTGAAGGGATTCAGGGCTAGATCCAGTCAACACTATGCTTGTAACATCAGCAAACAGGATAGTTTTTTGTGGGCTCATACGTTCAACAAGATCATTTATGTAAATGAGGAAAAGTAATGGCCCTAGAACAGAACCCTGGGGAATACCATATCTTATTGTTCTTTCCTCCAAGAGGAAAACTGTTATATTTATTTTATTCTGTACATTAATATCATATTGAAGTGATACCTTCAGTCTGCGGTTTTGTAGGTAAGAGCATAGCTAGTTGTGAGCCACACTTCTTATTCCTCTTCTTTCCAATTTAGCAAGCAGTATTTTATGATCTAGCACGTCGAAGGCTTTAGAGAGATCTAAGAAGATACCTGCAGCTATATTATGTTGGTCAATTGATTTCAGTATGTGGTCCAACAGTTCAAAAATTGCTGTCTGGGTGGATAAAGATTTACTAAAACCATGTTGTTGAATGCTGATTGGTGCGTGGCTTTTTATGAAATTTATAAGCCTGTCATAAAGTTTTTCCAGGATTTTTGAAAAGATGCTTAATATGGATAATGGTCTATAATTGGATACTAAATCAGGGGAACCTTTCTTTAGTAATGGTGAGACTTTAGCTATTTTGAGAGCATCTGGAAAAATGCCAGTTTTTAATGATTGGTTGTAGATGGTTGATAATGGCTTTACTATATGGGGAGCACACACACCTAATATGAGGTCAGGTACTTCATCATAGCCACTAGAGATTTTATTGCATAACAATTTTATTATGTTCACAATTTCATCAGGGTTTGTTTCATAAACAAACATTGTAGCATTGGTGCTGTTTGACGTATTGGTGGAATTGAAGAACGATACCTTGCAGTTTGCCTGAATGAGATCTTCTGCTAGTGAGGTGAAATATTCATTGAACTTGTTTACAACTGTGTATGGATCTGTGACCTTAGAGTCATTAAGTGTTAGAGAAATGTTTTCCTTTTTAGGTGTTGAACTACAAGTTTCTTTTTTAATAACTTTCCACATAGCTTTCATTTTGTTTGAAGAGTTTCTTATGAAATTGTCAGAGTGTATGCTTTCTTGTAATACTCATTACAAAGTTGTTTTTCAATTTTCAACCAAAGTACGTGATATGAACAATAATCAAAATGAATGAGATTTTCACTCTGCAGCGGAGTGTGCGCTGATATGAAACTTCGCATTACGAGATGGCGCTGTCTTAGAGACAGACCAAATTCTGCTTCCGCCGATCCACATATTAATATGTAACACAGCCAATGAGATTGCTGCTAATGTAGAACCTTTTCTCCTCAGGGATCACACTCGCGCTGTGATACCGGAATGCTCGAGGTATTATAACGAGCGTACAGACCTCCGGTTACTCAGTCTGCATTAGTCTATAGTCAAGTTTCAGTCTGCGCCTAATAAGATTACCATATTCCTGTACATAGCCATGAAGATAAATGAATAGACACTTTGTCAAGTATCACAGATATGTGAGAATAAAATTAATGTACCAAGACCAAAGGAACTTCAGATTGTCAATTCTAAACAGCATCCAGAATCAAGTTACGTAATGTCTAAGATTTTTATTATTTTAATAAATGTGTGTGAAAATTAATCAAGTTCTGTTTAAAGTTGGTCACTGTCAATCTGCTACTCTAAGCGTACAAGTGGCATTTCTATTGTCTGACCTAACAGCAGAAGATACACACGCCACGATAAGACCACGAGACATATTGCTGACACTCGCCTACTTCGTTAGAGCGACAAGTCAAATAATCTGATGGTGTGTGTACCGAAGGTCTTACAGTACGCACACCACAATTATGTTTCTTTATCTTTTCACTATTCAAATGTTTGTCAGAACATCATGTCCTCCACAGTTACACTGCAAATCAATGCAGCGTGATAAATCTCATATTGTCGTAGTTGTGTAGTTACATTGAAGCGCCAAAGAAATTGATATCGGCCTGTGTACTAAAATACAGACAGGTAAACAGGCATAAGACGGCGCTGCAGTCGGCAACGCCTATATAACATAACAAGCGCCTGGCGCAGTTGTTAGATCGGTTACTGCTGTTACAGTGGCTGGCTATCAAGATTTAAGTGAGTTTGAACGTGATGTTATAATCGACGCATGAGCAGTGGGACGCAGCATCTCTGAGGTAGCGATGAAATGGGGATTTTCCTGTGCTAACCTTTCATGAATGTACCGTAAATGTCAGGAATCCGGTAAAACATCAAATCTCCGACATTGCTGTGGCCAGAAAAAGATCCTGTAAGAATGGGACCAATGATGACTGAAGAGAATCGTTCAAGGTGACACATGTGCAACCCTTCCGCAAGTTGCTGCAGATTTCATTGCTGGGCGATCAACAAGTGTCGGCATACAAACCATTTAACGAAGCGTCATCGATGTGGGCTTTTGAAGCTGGAGGCCTACTTGTGTACCCTTGATGACTGCACGATACAAAGCTCTACGCATCGCTTGTGCCCATCAACACTGAATTTGACTGTTGATGACTGGCAACATGTTGCCTGCTTGGACGAATCTCATTTCAAATTGTATCGAGCAGATAGGTATGGAGACAACTTTATGAATCCATGGACCCAGCATGTCAGCAGGGAACTCCTCAAGCTGGCGGTCCGCAGCTCATGGTCGTGCGGTAGCGTTCTCGCTCCCCGCGCCCGGGTTCGATTCCCGGCGGGGTCAGGGATTTTCTCTGCCTCGTGATGACTGGGTGTTGTGTGATGTCCTTAGGTTAGTTAGGTTTAAGTAGTTCTAAGTTCTAGGGGACTGATGATCATAGATGTTAAGTCCCATAGTGCTCAGAGCCATTTGAACCATTTTTTTTTCAAGCTGGCGGAAGCTCTGTGATGGAGTGAGGCATGTGTAGTTGGAGTGGTACATGACCCCTGCAGTTCAGAAGAGATCTCCCCCCTCGTACTCTTCAGGATTTATGGACAGCACTGCAGGATCCATGGTGTCAATTCCCTCCAGCACTACTTCAGGAATTAGTCGAGTCTATGCCACGTCATGTTGTGGCACTTCTGTGTGCTCACCGGGTCCTACACGAATTAGGCAGGTGTACCAGTTTCTTTGGCTCTTTAGTGTGTTTAATGGACAGTTAACAGTTTTTCCAGTAACTCTATTTAAATGTTATTGCAAGTGCTATTAAAAAAAACTGTGCTACTTTAAAAGTGGGCAATCACATGTGTTAGCTGACACCACATTTGTAAAAGAGTGCCAAAAGATGTTTCTGACGAGCAGGCCTAAATAATTGTTTAAACAATATTTATTGATGATCCGTTGTCATGTATAGTAAGCACACGTGTGCAAGAATACATTCTTATTTATTTATGATCAGACCTTTAGTTATATTTATTGTTAATGATCTGTGTGTGACGGAATCGTTATAACATTTCCTTATGTAAATATTGTGGTAATATATCAGTTTAGTTCGGGAATTGGTCGAGTTGAGTCAAATTACGTCTGTAGAATACGGCCTTCAGCCAATGGAAAACCAGACTGTAGCGGAAAACTGCTGGAGTCAAGTAGAGACTTAGACTTTTCGAGTGCAGAGCTCAAGGGACTGATTGTGGACACTTTATGTTGAATGCTCGAAGAAGATAACGCGCGTAATTCAGTCGTATAGCTGACTGATTCTGGGTACTGAACGACCGCTACAATATTCTAACTTCCGAAGGAAAATTATGCTTCGATAAGTCTGGATGTGTTCCAGAGGAAGGTTCTAAATTTTTCCAGTTGTACTACGGAACTGAGAATAGGCAGAGTATGAGCTACTATTCTTTGTATTGCGTGTATTGATTCGTAAATCTTAATGTTGAACTCTGAACTGTTTTCAGCTGTTGAATATTTCATGTGTTGTGACTACAAAATGGACTTAGTTTTCGCGTATCTTCGGTTAAATTTAGTTGGTTGGTTGGTTTGGGGATTTTGCTGCCATGCTTGTAATGCTCTCAACATAACTGTAAGGGGATTTTTTTGTCAGTATTTTAATTGAATGTCCTAGGACCACTGCCCGTTTATTTGAGATGTCCTTTCTTGAATAAACAGTGTTTGACGTAATTCTCTGTCATGTACATCAATTACAGACTTTAGAATAACAAAATTAATTTTGTTATGTATTTCTGTGTATTTTATTAACTTGCAATTCTAGCAAATGCATAGACTGTTTGATTGCAGGATCACAGCTACAGGTTATTATTTGCAGCGAATTAGCTGTGGGACATGAAAGTAGACGTGCACATCTCGACCCTATGACTACATTGAGCTATTGTTTTTAAAGCCAGCATCACCGACAAGTTAAATACACTCCTGGAAATGGAAAAAAGAACACATTGACACCGGTGTGTCAGACCCACCATACTTGCTCCGGACACTGCGAGAGAGCTGTACAAGCAATGATCACACGCACGGCACAGCGGACACACCAGGAACCGCGGTGTTGGCCGTCGAATGGCGCTAGCTGCGCAGCATTTGTGCACCGCCACCGTCAGTGTCAGCCAGTTTGCCGTGGCATACGGAGCTCCATCGCAGTCTTTAACACTGGTAGCATGCCGCGACAGCGTGGACGTGAACCGTATGTGCAGTTGACGGACTTTGAGCGAGGGCGTATAGTGGGCATGCGGGAGGCCGGGTGGACGTACCGCCGAATTGCTCAACACGTGGGGCGTGAGGTCTCCACAGTACATCGATGTTGTCGCCAGTGGTCGGCGGAAGGTGCACGTTCCCGTCGACCTGGGACCGGACCGCAGCGACGCACGGATGCACGCCAAGACCGTAGGACCCTACGCAGTGCCGTAGGGGACCGCACCGCCACTTCCCAGCAAATTAGGGACACTGTTGCTCCTGGGGTATCGGCGAGGACCATTCGCAACCGTCTCCATGAAGCTGGGCTACGGTCCCGCACACCGTTAGGCCGTCTTCCGCTCACGCCCCAACATCGTGCAGCCCGCCTCCAGTGGTGTCGCGACAGGCGTGAATGGAGGGACGAATGGAGACGTGTCGTCTTCAGCGATGAGAGTCGCTTCTGCCTTGGTGCCAATGATGGTCGTATGCGTGTTTGGCGCCGTGCAGGTGAGCGCCACAATCAGGACTGCATACGACCGAGGCACACAGGGCCAACACCCGGCATCATGGTGTGGGGAGCGATCTCCTACACTGGCCGTACACCACTGGTGATCGTCGAGGGGACACTGAATAGTGCACGGTACATCCAAACCGTCATAGAACCCATCGTTCTACCATTCCTAGACCGGCAAGGGAACTTGCTGTTCCAACAGGACAATGCACGTCCGCATGTATCCCGTGCCACCCAACGTGCTCTAGAAGGTGTAAGTCAACTACCCTGGCCAGCAAGATCTCCGGATCTGTCCCCCATTGAGCATGTTTGGGACTGGATGAAGCGTCGTCTCACGCGGTCTGCACGTCCAGCACGAACGCTGGTCCAACTGAGGCGCCAGTTGGAAATGGCATGGCAAGCCGTTCCACAGGACTACACCCAGCATCTCTACGATCGTCTCCATGGGAGAATAGCAGCCTGCATTGCTGCGAAAGGTGGATATACACTGTACTAGTGCCGACATTGTGCATGCTCTGTTGCCTGTGTCTATGTGCCTGTGGTTCTGTCAGTGTGATCATGTGATGTATCTGACCCCAGGAATGTGTCAATAAAGTTTCCCCTTCCTGGGACAATGAATTCACGGTGTTCTTATTTCAATTTCCAGGAGTGTATTTTCGCCGGTAGTGTTAATACGCGTGGATCCGCTGAGTTATTCTCATCGACAAAGCTTCCGAAGATTAACCAATCACCCAGCATTTGTAGTTCAGATAATGTCAGTGGGCCAGTGGGTCCAAGATCGGTACGTGGTGGTACTGCTATGGGCAATATTCACTGACAGGGCAGATACTTCAAAATCAGAGAGGGTAAGTAAGCTTTCAGACGATACATCGTCACAACTAATGTAAACTTTACTAGAAATGCAATCTAGTATGGGAGCAATGCAGTCTTAGAATAGGTGCTTTGGGTACAGAAACAAGTTATGTGAAAACAGAGCTAGATTCGAAAATTGAAAATGTAGACATGAGTGCAGCAGAAAATGTAAAGGTGATGTGGAAAAAATTAGATCTAATATAGAAAGGATGTCTGATTCAAAATTAGAAGGTATAAGGGCGCATGTGGGTATGATTTTTGAGGAGATAGACCTAGTTAACACCAGAGTCGATACAGCAGAAAAAGATTTCGGAAAAAAGTTGGAAGAGCTACAGGATAAGCTAGGGGCGATGTTAAAAATTGTGTGCTGAAGCAAAATGCTCTTGAGCAAGTAACCACAAAATCCGTTAACAATTTGTCAGGTAGATAGTTCAAAATCAGAGAGGGGAAGTAATGTGAGAAAGAGATGCCCGTGAAGGGGGATCATTTTGAATATATATTAATTAAAGAGGCAGTTTAAAGACATGCAGAATGAGTTACTGAATGGACCAAGTTACAGATATGGAAGTGGGTCGATGTGGGATGTTTGTGTGCCTGAAGTGGCTAAGTTGATGCTTATAAATCATCCGCTGGGAGTGTTTATGGAGATAACGGTCCTCAAGAGACGAATATTGGAAATTTTACAATGGAGTATTGTCCACGGTCCGACAAATTACACTGACGAGTTTAGATTTTCTTGAGGAATTTGAACGGGCGTTGAAATTCAAGCCACATAACGGGAACAGTAGACACGGAAGTGGGTATCAGAATGGGAACAGTGGTAATGTCCACAATAATCATAATAATTGCCGCCACAATGGTAACAATAAAATTCAAAGAGGAAATGGAAATAGGAACTCTCACACCAGAAATCAAAACCGGAAACGAAGATTTGAGGAGCAGGAGCCTCACGAAATGCGTCGCCAGAATATGAGGTCGGGAAATTAGAGATCGCTGCATCTCAGCCCCGGAATGTGGCGAAATAAACAGGCGTTGAAAAGTACACATTATTTGACACATTCAATGACTGTCGAAAATTCTCCAAAGAAGCCACAAATGTTTGGGATAGAGGGATGAAAGTTATAAAAAATAAAAATAAAATTGGGAATAATCTTAAGCGGCACAACCATAAAGGGGCCGCAAGAGGTATGGTAAAATGTGTTGAGAGATTCGATAATGAGGGTATGGGGCTGAAAAATTTATTTTTTGAAAGGGAAGCTTGTGTCAACGGAAGTATGTAAGGATATCTGCGAAGGCAGCGAAGCCGTATTTTCATCAGCTGAGGATGAATTTTGTGGTGTGTCGACGGAGGTATGTGAAGGTATTTGTGAAGGGGGCGTGGGACCAGTCTCGTCAGCTGGCGATAGGCTTTATTATTATCGGTCAAGGTGTGTGATTTACTGTTCAAGGGAAGTAAATGTTACGTGTGAGATGATGAAGTTGCGAAGGTCGAAGCTACTGCTTTAGATATCTCAGAGGAAGGAATTTGCGCATTTTATTTCTATTGATGGAAGTGAACTGATAGCTCTTAATGAAAGCATAACTATGTGTGGATGCGGAAGTATGAATGTGAAAACGTGTTACACGTATTTTGAAGCATAAAGTGGCGGAGGCGGCTGATAGTAGAGAAAATGTGATGGAGACAGAGGTAAATCCGAGTTTCGCGCAACTCGAATGTACTGTGACTTCTGACCTGGAACGATGCAGTAGGCAGTTTATGTGGTGTATCGGCGGAGGATGACGGAGTTATTGGTGGTGATTTTTATAATCTATTCACGGATGTAATGGCTGTTTCAAGTAAAGAAGGTTATAAGTTATCGACGAATATTAA
This sequence comes from Schistocerca serialis cubense, assembly GCF_023864345.2. Taxonomy (NCBI): domain Eukaryota; kingdom Metazoa; phylum Arthropoda; class Insecta; order Orthoptera; family Acrididae; genus Schistocerca; species Schistocerca serialis. Next base: position 237,049,677 of record NC_064640.1, read on the forward strand.
TGAAATTATTTGTGGTAAAGTTAGTGATAGATCGAAGGGAGTAAATACATTTTGCGTAAGGGAGACGAAGTTTTAAGTTGTGTGATTAGTTGTGAAAATGTTGCAGATACTGATATCATTACTTCAGTGGAAGGGAAGAGTATATTTGATGCTTACGAGGATGGTAAGACGAAGGATTTTGACGGTGATTTAAAGACTACAGATGACTTAAGTGTGGGTCGGGAGAATATACAAATGGATAATGGGGAAAGTATTTCTTTAGGGGATGATGTTAGTACTGAATGGTACAGCAAGGAAGAAAGTGACTATACATGATTGGAAATGGTAACGTAAAAGTTTAAAGTCTTAACTATCTCATTGATGGGCACACGAGAAATACCAGTAGCTCTTGAAGGGAGGAAAGACGAAACTTGGGTGAATGAAGTGTTAAATGAATTGTTTGATGATGATAATGAAACTGAAGATAGGTCTGATGTTGTAATGTGCCCAAGTGAAATGAAGGAGAAAGGAAGAGATCTTTAAAACGATCTTTTGAAGGAGCAGTATTTATCGAAGAATTCATCAGTGTGCAACCTATGTTAGAAATCGAGATTCCCGTAGTTTATATGTTGGCCATATGAGAACAATTTTTAAATAGAATAAGAAATTTATAATTGTTCTGATCAACAGTGTTAAGATTAAGACTACGGTTGTGGGCTGAGTAAACTCATAAAACCCGAAATGCATTTAGAGTTTAAGTATAGTGGTTGGGGTTTTAATATTAGATGTTTTATAGCAAATGATGTGATTAAAGATGTCGTACTGGGTACGGATTTCCTGTATAAATATAAAATTTCTTTGAATTGTGTTGAGAAATATCTTGAATTTTAACTGGAGAGTAAGAGGAGGAAAGTAAAATCCAAAAATTTGTTAACTAGAGACCCACGAAGATTACAGAAGGTTAGGAATGATTACTGGGTGTGATTACTGTAATCCGGTTGTAACTGTTAAAAAGAGACGTAACTCAGTTAGACTGGTTTTAGACGTTCGAAAATTGAATAAGGTTATAGTAGGAGAACTCGATCAGCCATACAACACTGAAGAAGTCTTACAGAATTTTCACAATATTAAACTGAGGTCGAGTGTCCATTTGATATCTGGCTATTGCCAAATTCCTTATCGCTTCAAATTGGTCCCATTCAGATTAACAATATATGTTGCGGTTTCCGTGAGAGCCCTAAGTCACGTACTAGCAGATCGATTAATGTGAAAATTTGTTGTCTACGTGGACGATATTTTAATCGTCACGAAATCTTGGCGTGAATATTTCGAGTTGTTGGAGAAGTGCTCTTCGCTTTAAGAAAGGGAGGAATGACCGTTAACACCCTTTAAGTGCGAATTTGTTACAGTAGAAATATAGTTTTTAGGTCATAAACTCTCATCTGTAGGAATTGGTCTAGCAGTCAGAAACTTAAACAATTTCAGAGTGCAAGAGGCCAACTACCAGAAAACAACTAAAATCACACTTAGGATTATGAAGTTTTTACCGTAAATTTCTGGGTAATGGTGGGATAAATACTTCAACATTATGCAAACTACTAAAGAACTCGATATGGATATGGAGCGAACTTATGCAATAGTAATATGTTAAACTACACCATGTCACTGCCATTCTGTCTAGATACGGATAATTCCGATTACAGCATCGGATGTGCGGTGTTCCAGGAAAAGTTGGTAGGAGAAGAGATGGGACACAAGAGTTTAGCTTTTGCCAGCCATATGTTAAATACACTACTGGCCATTAAAATTGCTACACCAAGAAGAAATACAAATTTGGACAAATATATTATACTAGAACTGACATGTGATTACATTTTCACGCAAAAAACCACCTCTGGCCGAAATAACGGCCTTGATATGCCTGGGCATTGAGTCAAACAGAGCTTGGATGGCGTGTACAGGTACAGCTGCCCATGCAGCTTCAACACGATACCACAGTTCATCAAGAGTAGTGACTGGCGTGTTGTGACGAGCCAGTTGCTCGGCCACCATTGACCAGACGTTTTCAATTGATGAGAGATCTGGAGAATGTGCTGGCCAGGGCAGCAGTTGAACATTTTCTGTATCCAGAAAGGCCCGTACAAGACCTGCAACATGCGGTCGTGCATTATCCTGCTGAAATGTAGGGTTTCGCAGGGATCGAATGAAGGGTAGAGCCACGGGTTGTAAGACATCTGAAATGTGACGTCCACTGTTCAAAGTTCCGTCAATGCGAAAAAGAGGTGACTGAGACGTGTAACCAATGGCACCCCATACCATCACGCCGGGTGATACGCCAGTATGGCGATGACGAATACACGCTTCCAATGTGCGTTCACCGCGATGTCGCCAAACACGGATGCGACCATCATGATGTTGTAAACAGAACCTGGATTCATCCGAAAAAATGACGTTTTGCCATTCGTGCACCCAGGTTCGCCGTTGAGTACACCATCGCAGGCGCTCCTGTCTGTGATGCAGCGTCAAGGGTAACCGCTGCCATGGTCTCCGAGCTGATAGTCCATGCTGCTGCAAACATCGTCGAACTGTTCGTGCAGATGGTTGTTGTCTTGAAACGTCACCATCTGCTGACTCTGGGATCGAGATGTGGCTGCACGAACCGTTACAGTTATGCGGATAAGATGCCTGTCATCTCGACTGCTAGAGATACGAGGCCGCCGGGATCCAGCACGGCGTTCCGTATTACCCTCCTGAACCCACCGATTCCATATTCTGCTAACAGTCATTGGATCTCGACCAACGTGAGCAGCAGTGTCGCGATACGATAAACTGCAATCGCGATAGGCTACAATCCGACCTTTATGAAAGTCGGAAACGTGATGGTACGCATTTCTCCTCCTTACACGAGGCATCACAACAACGTTTCACCAGGCAACGCCGGTCAACTGCTGTTTGTGTATGAGAGATCGGTTGGAAACTTTCCTCATGTCAGCACGTTGTAGGTGTCGCCACCGTCGCCAACCTTGTGTGAATGCTCTGAAAAGCTGATCATTTGCATATCACAGCATCTTCTTCTTGTCGGTTAAATTTCGCGTCTGTAGCACGTCATCTTCGTAGTGTAGCAATTTTAATGGCCAGTGGTGTAAATATGAGCACGGTTATAGCATTTCCGAACAAGATTTAATCGCTACTGCTTAGAGGCTGAAGAAGTTCCGACTGCAGCTGGGGAGTTGCGAGGTGGCCGTGCTATCTGATCATAAAGCTCTCAGGTTTCTGCAGGATAGTGGACTGCCAAACGATCGTCAACTGTAGCATAACATACATAAAAGCAACCGAAAAATGCATAGCTGATGCTTTGTTATGGCTGCCTGTTGGGAAAGAGGACAGTTATGAGGAATAAGTAAGTGAAGAGATTTGACTCTTATACGTGAAAGGAGTAGAACGGGAAGAGAGGTTCGTGCTGTCTGCAAGGTCATACGATGAGTGCAAAATGACGACCCTGAACTGAAAAAAAAAGGTTTTGGCAGCGAGAGTTACGAAAGGATACCCCGATTCTACAAAATTCATAAAGGTGATTTATTTCGTAGGAAAGACGGGAAAACGGGGCTGTAGAGACTGTGCTTTCGGGAAAAGTGTGGTGAGCAACTGATAAACTATGTCCACTTAAGTTACGGGGCACAAACGTATGTAGAAATCATTGAGTAGCATGTGCACGTAAACAATCAAGCCAGACGGATGTGCGCTCAGTTAGTCACTTGTGACAAATGCCAGCGGCTGAAACATTACACTACCTGGCACAAGGGGAAAATGCGGAGTATGATCCCTAGCAAAGTTGGTGAGCTATTGGCTATAGACAGTTTCAGGTCACTGTCAAGTCGTGGTGGTGGTGGTGGTGCGAAAGATATATTTGTGATTGTTGATATGTTTACAAAGTTGACCAGACTGTATCCAATACAGAAAGCTAATAGCAAAACTCTGATCATAAAACTGGAAAAGGGCTTCTTTATTAAGTAACCAGAGAGGTTTTTGCCTGACAATGGGCCACAATTTAAATCTAAAAAGTGGAATGATTTCATGAATAAGCAAGTATATCTATCACAGGCGCAGACTCCATGGGGCCTGAGGGGGCCCGAGCCAATTTAAGAAAACTATTAGTTATATTATGCTTTGTAAAGTCACAAAATTATGTTGGAATTTTTTATTTTCCTTTTTTGACGATAGTTGCCTTTTAAAATACATTCAGTAATGAGTTAAAACAAAAAATTATTATGGTGGTAAGCAGGTTAACTGAAAACGACGCCGAGCGGTCTCAGGCGCTGCAGTCATGGACTGTGCGGCTGGTCCCGGCGGAGGTTCGAGTCCTCCCTCGGGCATGGGTGTGTGTGTTTGGCCTTAGGATAATTTAGGTTAAGTAGTGTGTAAGCTTAGGGACTGATGACCTTAGCAGTTAAGTCCCATAAGATTTTACACACATTTGAACATTTGAAAACGAGTGGTGTGAATTATGATTGTGTTACGGTGCTGCGGGCACACTTAAAATTTGTACCGGCGCGCGAACCTTCGGGTAAAGTCTGGCGCCGGCGGGCTAGCGCTGCGGCCACGGCGACATCAAAAGGACTGGAGCAGAAGCGCCTGGAACCCTCCGCCTCGCATCGCCTTAACACTTCGAGACATTACGACGCCGCGGCTATATAAAGCTCACTCTGCTGTCACAGTCATTCAGTGTGGATAGTTTCATTCAGTGCGTGCTGCAGACATGTTTAATGTTTCGACTTTAGTGTCTAGTGGACTATTTTATATGACTATATTTTATTCGTATACTTTAGTCTCTTAGTGTATAGTGAATTAAGTTTGTAATGGATAAATTTGTTACCAAAAAGGCGCGCTAGGAAGTTGATGATACTACAAGTCAACCCCCAATAATTACTGTGTCGTCAATTACTTCGTCGTCTTCAGGCGCGAACCGTTCACAGTCGAAACCTGGACAATCCAGTAAGGGAAGATCATTTCAGAAGTCTTGGATGATCTAATATACATGGCTAGAATATGAAGCATCTACCGAAAAAGTTTTTTGCAAAACCTGCAAAGAGGCAGATGCTAAAAATCTATTACAGTTTTCTTCAAAAGAAGAAGATGCGTTTACTTCCGCAGGATTTTCTAGCTGGAAAAAGGCTTTGGAAAAAAATTCTGTCTTCATGAAAATACGTTTACGCATAAAGAAGGTGTTCTGAAACTAAAATTCCATCACTAACCGAAGTGTGGCCTCCTAGTTGAACGAACAGTTAGATAGTGATATGAAGAAAGGCCGTTTAGCTCTGGAGGCAGTTTTTGCTACCGTGCAATTTCTATGCCGACAAGGACTAGCAATTAGAGGGCACGAAGATGTAAACTCAAATATTTTTCAGTTGTTGGAACTCAGAAGGAATGACATACCTGAGTTTAAAGATTGGTTAGGGCGTTCGGTGTATAAGTGGATGTCCAACGATATTCAAAAGGAGATCATTGATCTACTAGGAAAGTCCGTGTTGGGAAAGGTATTGGCTTCAATCAAGAAGACTGAACATTTTTCTATTATGGTTTACGAAACATGTGATTATTCGATTCACGAACAAGTGTCATTTTGTATTCGTACTGTCAATGATTCCTTAATCATCAACGAAGACTTTATTGGCTTATACGAGACCCCCAACACTGATTCACAAACTCTGTTTAGTATTTTAAAAGAATTTTTGCACGTCTTGATTTGTCAATGGATAACTTAAGAGGACAGTGCTATGATGGTGTCTCTAATATGAGAGTCAAGTTCAATGGACTAAAAAAAGTTAGTTTTGGATATACAGCCAAAAGCACGTTGTGTGCACTGCACTGCTCACAGTTCAACCTAGGCAGTTGTAGACAGTCTCCGCCATCTTACGTCTATGAGGTATATTGTGGCTTTAGCCAAGGACATAAAAAACGCTGTAAGGGAATCCGGCAAAGGGATGGGATTTTTCAGAAGCATACGCTGTAAGAACGCCAACGACCAAGATGGTCTACGACCCCTTTGCTCGGCTCGATGGATTATGCGAGCTTCTAGTATCTTCACAATACTGAAAAAGTTTGAAGAACTTCTAGAGTTTTTTTGAAACATTTTCTGCAGAGGACAAAACAGAGGCAGGTTACAAATGTGCAGGCTACCTTGAGTCAATGTTACAATCCAAGACTTATTTCTTTTTACGTCTTTATTGCCATGCAATGAGCCCAGTAGAAGATGTAAATGAAAAAATTCAATTCCCTCAACTAAGTGTAGCTGATTTGGAAAAAATATATGAGGGCTTGTTTTGTATATTGAATGGAAGGCGTGACAGCTTTGAACACTTTTGTGAATTGTGTTTAAAAGAAAAACCTTCACAAGTTGATGATCTTTCGCTTCCTGGGAATCGAAGTATACCAAAGAAGTATGAAAACAACGAAGGAAGCCCCAACGAAGGAAGCCCCAAGGAATACTACAAGCTATTTACATTGAAGTTTGTGGAACAGTGCAGTCTTACATTACTGAGCAGTTTGCCTCAATTGGACTCACATAGGTTATTGCAGTTGAACAAGAGTGCTTGCTTTTAGTAAACAGAGTTGAAACAAATTTGGAAAAATCAACAGAGTTTTTCAAAAATGTCCTACACGTTGAGAGACTGCGCTTGCACTTGAATATGTTAGCTGATATTGCTAATAAAAAAAGCAACTGTTTTTAAGAAACGTGTGTGATGTAAGAAAGTACATTACACAAGAGCCTGCAGTTGGAGAAATGTTATATGAAGTAGTGCAGTGCATTAAGCTTCTCCAAGTAGGTCCAATCACTACAGCAACAGCAGAACGGTCATTTAGCGCCCTTAGACGTCTGAAGTCATATCTCCGATCAGCAATGGGACAGAAGTGATTGGACAACTTGGCTGCTCTTCATGCTCACCGAGATGTTTTGGATGATTGGATATTCGACCAGTCACCGACTTCATATTCAGTAATCCAGTCAGATGGTCGACATTTGCACCTTTCTAAAGACACTCTAGCCCTAGTAATGGCATTTAGAGCAATATTAAAAATCGTTATAAAATACAGAAATAAATACATACATAATGTTAAATTTTCAGTTTCGAAATATTAGTACTAGTTTAGTACTGTATTATTATATTATTATAGTACTGTATTAATTATTATCAAATATTTAAATATTTTACGGTGTAAGACCCAATTGAAACCTGCTATTTACATACTTTTTGACTGAAAGTATTAGGCATACTGTATTAACTTTATTAACTGTAGAAAGCATTAACCTTCAGATATTGTTTTTATTTAATGAAGCCTGAGCCTTATTCAAAGTAAGCTTAAATTAGCTATTTCACTTATTAATCAAAGTGCTAGTACTGTGCGACAGCAATATTTTATGTTTTATTCTTTTAATGATAGTTTTGGATTTATTTAAATATAATTTCAGTCTTTTCAGAGGTATGTATTCACTGCTCTGTCATAGTCTGTAAGCCTGATTATTACTGTAAATTAAATTAGATTTTTACGAAAATACCGTGCGTGTTTATGTTTTGTTTGCCGGCCGCGGTGGTCTCGCGGTTCTAGGCGCTCAGTCCGGAACCGCGCGACTGCTGCGGTCGCAGGTTCGAATCCTGCCTCGGGCATTGATGTGTGTGATGTCCTTAGGTTAGTTAGGTTTAAGTAGTTCTAAGTTCTAGGGGACTGATGACCACAGATGTTTAGTCCCATATTTCTCAGAGCCATTTGAACCATTTTTTTATGTTTTGTTTATTTTTTCAAAGCCAAAAAATGTGTCAGGCTTGTCAAGTTTCCTGGAGTGTCGAGTTATCGAGAGTCCAGTTTTTGGGGTTCTAATGTTGATCATATGACTCTAAAATGCTTAAAAAACTTTTAAAACTCTCTATTTTTTATCTAAAATTTAGAAAATTTCCCGGGGCAAGACCCTCGGTATGGGCCTCCCCAATATATTTTATACGTCGGCGCCCCTGATATCTATACCTATGTGAACGCTATATGTGAGAAATTGGCCGCCTGTGTAGAACACACGCAAGAAACATACATTAGAAGTGGATGGGGTTTATGAAACCATTCGAAGACATATTAAATAAAGTTAAGAGTAACGCTGCAGGGTACTCATCATCAGAAGTAATGAAAGGAAGCAAGCTCAAGTTTTTACTTACTGAGGTCGTGGATTTTCCACGAAGTTAACTAGTAACAGCTACTGAAAGAGAGGAGGCGGTAAAGGTTAATTTGGAGAAGATGGCAAATGAAAGAAGAAAGCTATGTGATGGGCGTTATAAGACAATGTAGTACGAGATTGGGAAAAACCAAAGAAAAATCTAGTGAAGTAGATGGGGAAATAAAAACGCTCTTCGAACTGTACTATGGATCAATTGTTGTGGTTGAATGTCCACACCCCAGTGCGTAAAGGCTCAAGTATCCTGAATAAGGAAAATTAGTGGGGCCATGAAACGTGACAGAGCTGCGATTATACACAGAAAGAAGAATGCAGTAGCTGTGTACTACTGTGTGTGTATATATATATGTGTAATTTTCATGTATAGTTTATAACCATTTTGGGGGTATTTCTCTTTGGTATATAGAATAAATAAATTTTGTACATTTAAGATGTATTGAGGCACAATTTAGTGCAACGAGAGTGTCGACATTGGCCGCACAATTCTTGGTATACGGACGTCGGCAGAACATAATGAATTCCTTTATCTGGAATTGTACTGTATGTAAGACGTGCGGGGAAATTTCAACAGGTTATTTAAATGTGTTACTTTTAGTATTTTAGATGGGTTTCTCATGTAATATGTTTAGTTTATTTGTAGTTATTGTTTGCATAACATTTGGTGTGTGGAGGTTATCAGACCTCTTTGAAATCTCAACTGCTTGTGGGAATAAAACAGGCAGATACGTGCCAGGCATAAGCTAACTTTTGTGGGTATATTATGTGCGTTAATTCTATGATGTATGTTATTTTGAAAGAGTTTTGAATATATTTTTATGTAAGTTTTCGGGATAAGTTTGTAATACGTTTAAGAGAACAATTCTAGGGATAATTGCTTTATCATGCTAATAAGATACTGATGAACTGTGATCCAGTTATGTGCAGGGGTAAAATGAAAGCTAAATAAGTGATTTCTGCGCAGGGTAGAATTGGTTTTAAAGTTTCTAATTAGATGCAGCAAAACTGTAGAGAAATGATAAATTTTTACTTGATTTATGGTGTCGAACAAATGTCATACCGCGAAATATGTGATTTCTAGTGGGTACAGTGACAGAACATTTGAGATGTCGAGCCGAACCATGTGTTTCGTTCAGGCTATCAATCGGTTTTTGCTTCCTGTCCTGTTTGTGAATGTATCGACTCCACTGGGGAGGACTTCTAGTGCCTGATCTATGGGGAGTCATGTAATTATTGATAACAACACCACAGTTGTATTTCGATAGCTATCGTCCTTCAGCACTGAAGGTGACTGCAGATTGGCGCATTTTCGTCGCAGTTAGTGGCCAAGGGAGTCATGAAATTCTGCTGAGGTGGCTGGACTGCCAACGATCTGAACTTCAATGGGATCTGAACTTCAATGTTAGAACACCGACCATGTTCTGTGTTCGTGTTAGTGAAGTGCTACACAGAAATCTTCAAAGAAAATCTGGTTTCGAATGAGAAAAAGTCGAGTTGACTCAAATTTTAATTAATTTATATCCTTTGTGTTTACATGAGCATTTAATTCACATGCCATAAATTTTATAATTTGTATTATGTATAGTAAATTAATGCTGATAATTGATATTATGACATATCCTTGGAAGTACATGATATTTTATACATCACCACAAAGATAATTACACGATTGTTCTTATATGCAAGTAAGGTATTCTATTTATTTATGTAAAATTTGGTGTGACTTAATGTGCCATGTTAGAGAGCTAATATGCCACATGAAATGGAGATCTGTAACGTTATCCATATGTAGGCGAGCGATTTGGCCACCTGGATTTGGTCTGAGGAGAGAGCAATTTGTGCAGATGAGGACCAGCTGTGTGGCCGCACGGCCGAGGGCACATTGCGGCCTCCCTGGCTAGCTGAGACAGGTACAAAGATGAGCAGCGTGGCCAGGTGCAGGTAAATCCCAGTACGAGGAATTTTGACGGCTGTTGTTTGCATGCGGTTTGTAGAGAAGATCCACCAAAAACGGCGAAAAGTCACACTTGCTTAAAGATGGCTTCTTACAGCTCTTCAATAATCTACAATAATTCACAGTTAAGTATTAAAGCAAACCTAAATGCATCAGCAATCTCAGAAAAATGAGTCGCATCCAATGACACAACAATATTTCAATATCATTGAAACTACAGAAGTTAATATTTCACAGTGAATGAACATTTTCACAATGAACCTCTGTATTAATAACTAAAATGCTTCATGCGAGTTCAGCATATGATGCCTCAGATGATAGCATAGTACTACAGCTATCATCTCTGAAGGCTACGTATGTATATCTATACCATTTCTTGATTTTTTACGTTTTTCTTATATCGTTTCGTCATGAAAATGTTTGTCCTTATATCGTTTCGTCATGAAAATGTTTGTCAGAACATGATAGCCTCAACAAGTATACAGCAAATGAATACAGCATGAATATCTCACATACCGTCGTAGTTATTTAATGAACAATTTACTATTTTGCTAGTAGATTTATTTAAACTTTGATTGCAAATGCTGTTAAAAAGTGTACTAGTTTAAAAGTGGGAAATCACATCTGCGAAAAGACGTTCCTGGCAAGAAGAACTAAATAATTGTGTAAACAATATTTAATAACAATCTCTTGTCATTTACTGTGAGCGCACTTGCAGAAGAATACTGGCTTATTTATTTATGGACAAATCTTTATTTATGTTTCTTGTGAGTAGTCTGCGTGTGACCAATTGTTTACAACATTTCTTTATTTAAATATTGTTGTAATATATTAGTTTAGTCTGGAAAGTGATCAAGTTGAGTTAAATGAGGTCTGTAGAACATAAGAAAGATATATGTTTGGTGGCGATGGCCTGCAGCCAATGGAAAAGGAGACAGTAGTGGAACACTATGGAAGTCAAGTAGAGACGGGGGCTTTACAAGTGAAGAGCTCAGGGGAACAACCATTTATGTCAGGTGCTAGAAGAAGGTAACATGCATGATCAAGTCGTATAGGTGATTGATTCTGGGCAGTGATCGACCGCTACAATATTTTAACTTTTGAAGAGTCTGCCGGCAGGAGTGGCCGAGCGGTTAAAGGCGCTACAGTCTGGAACCGCACGACCGCTACGGACGCAGGTTCGAATCCTGCCTCGGGCGTGGATGTGTGTGATGTCCTTAGGTTGGTTAGGTTTAAGTAGTTCTAAGTTCTAGGGGACTTATGACCACAGCAGTTGAGTCCCATAGTGCTCAGAGCCATTTGAACCATTTTTTTTTTTTTGAAGAGTCTTATATTTCGATAGGTCTGAATGTGCTCCAGAGCAGGATTATAACTTTTTCCGTTTGTATCACGGAACGGAGGGTAGACAGGGTATGAGTTACTATTCTTTGTATTGCGTGTGTTAATTTGTAAATTATTATGTTGAACTCTGAACTGTTTTGAGCTGGTGAATTTTTCGTGTATTGTGATTACGAAATGGACTTTGACTACGATTTAGTTTGCTGTCAAGGTCGCAATGCTCTCAACATAACTTTACTGGATTTGTAAGGGTATTTTCTGTCAGTATTTTAACCGAGTATTTTAGGACTACATTCCGTTTATTTGTGATGTCCTTTGTTGAATAAACATATGCAGTTTAATTTTCTGTCAACTGCAACATTTACAGACGTCAGAATAGAACCCTTATTATTAAATTATAATTTAACTTTTATTTTATGTTTTTGGTGTGTTATTAACACACAGTTCTAGCCAATGCATAGACTATTTGACTGTAGGATCGCAGCTACAGCTTATTATTTGCAGTGTATTAGTTGTGGAGCATGAAAGCAGACGCGTGCGGCTCAACCCCATCACTACACTTGGCTTTTTAAAAACAGCCGTCCATATCACAAGTACCTAAAGTACGAATAACGACAGGTAAAGACACAACGGGTTTTCTGTTTAGGAGAGCGATTCAGTAGCGGAAAAATGTTTGGTGCCATTGCAGGTTTCAGAAAATCTCCCCCCTTTGGCCCGAAAGCCAATTATCATGCTCTTTTGAACGTCAGATAACTTCTTGCGTTTCTGCATTACGACAGTGACTGCACTGTTTTCCACTTCCACTTACCCCCAAAGTGCTTTACATACCCTCCACTTCTAGCGTTGGCGCCTGCCGTCTGTCAGCGGTTATTGCAAGTTGATGTCGAATACAGATGGTGGTCACATGAATGTGACTTGATTGTGTAAATGTAACAGCTCCTACTTCTCCCTTATTAGTTCTGCATGAGTAAAATGTTAGAGAGTAATCTTTTGTATGTAACTTACCTGGTGCTCAGGTAGGCAGAGGATGTCTGCCTTTTCAGAGTTCTCTTAATTCGAAACAGGCAAGGGGCTCTTTTACCTTATTTCTCAGTCCTCTATTATTTTGATGAAATAGGCTAACCTTTCTTTTCTGTGAATTCTTAAGCATTTTGTTGGGTTCTTCTGTTATTCTGACATCTTTCAAAACAGGGTGCCTGAATCCTGATTCTAACCTAAGCAAATTACCTCTCTGTCACCAATATTGACAGGGATCTTGCCTTGGGTGATGGTGCCCCTCTCCCCCTCCTATACGTTTTCTGCAAGAAGCTCAGCCGAACTATTCATCGCCATCTCCCAATTATAGCAACAGGCATTGCCCTCATATGATATTTCATTTCAGTCAGCAGCAGCCTATGCAACTCAGTGTTCACATGGCTCACAGGAGTGCTAACTCAGGCCTGGTAATGGTACTGTAGAACCACCACAAAACCCAAACTCGTGTATAGTTGCTACTCGTGTTTCATCCAGGTCACCCCTAACCACGTAATTACTGTCCTTGATCCTCTTTGTCGAAATCTTTGCATAAATTCGCTACGTCCAGTGTCACCTGGCTAAGGCTAGCACCTGGCTTTACAATACTTGTGACCTGGCACCCTGTTCGTAACTTGCCCTGCAGCATCTGGCCTACACCATTGCTATGGCTAATACCTAGCAGCAAGGCTCATTTCTTCCTACCCTCTTTTGGTATGGATCTACATGTAGTTTCTTTGCTAGAAGTTTGCTGCACCCTACTGCCACCTACAACTGGATGAGGCTCTTAACAAGTCAGATGTATTCGACACTGTAAGGTCAAATGTAGATGAAGAAGTTGAAGAGATGTGTCCCTTTCACTCATTGCTTGTTACCTTTACACAGCTTCTGCTATACTTTTCCCTTTTTAGCTTATCTAATTCAAGTTTCGCATGCTCTAATTCAGCCTGAAGGGAAAAACCTTTGCCGCTCTTCTGTGATTCTCTTGTCTTTTTTTGCAGAGCCTACAGTTCCATGGGAGAGCCTCACTGAGTATCCCATTCAGTTCCCAAGTAGTCACTCAAGTGAAACTCCAACCTACAATCTACAAAAACATATACTACTCCCTCTATGACTATTCTACAGGAACGTCCACACTTATCACACATTGCAACCCAGATTACACTCTTAAAAATAGAATTAATCACGTAACACACTTTACACTACACGAATTTTCTAGTTACAAAAATTAGCGCTACAACCTAGCACTTCAGGCACATAATATAACGCAAAAGGTTAATTATTTCCGCTTACAAAGAGAACTTGGAACTTACTTAAGTGCAGTATTTCTTAATTAACTCACTCACAATAGATTGTAGCTTTTAATGTAACTTTAATGTAAGCAAACTGTGCTGCATGTACACTGACGACTAGCGCAAAAGTTACTAAATCAAACAACTTAAGATTTCCACTAATTTCCAGAAATATGAACTTAATAAAGATTAGACACACTGTACTTGAATTCACAGAACAGTTAAATGGGATTCTTTGTTTACTGTGCCAAACATAAACAAAAATACGACTACAACCAAACTTTATGATCTTTTAGCTCTTTCTGGAATACTACATAAAGAAAAGTGAAACCTTTAAATGTGGTAACTTTAATAGTAACCTTACAAAACACACTGATACACGTATTTAATGTGTAATCTGTACTAAACCAAGTGTTATTACTATCTCAGTCATGAAATTTCTCTATGTGTACCTTAATTTAAGTATAACAACCAGAAGCTGTTGTATACTCTGCGGTGAAGGGGGTATGGAATGGACGAACATGACTCCATTGCCTAACCATTTACTACAGGAATTCGATTATGGAAGATACATACAAGTAAAACCCACACTATGATAGCTAGACCTTTCAAGTTTATTTACGTGGTTATAGGCTGAAGTTCGTTGGTGGCACGTGTGGAATTGAAGTCTTATAAGCTTAAATTATTTTTTTAATAATATATGTGTAATAAACAACAACACCACTTAGTGGTTTGCCTACACTGTCAATTTATGTTGTCATTACACACCAATTTACAGACCACTTGATTCACTCTAAACATGACAGTATTAATGTTCCACCATCACAAGTTCAGCATATAGTGTGATTTACCTAAATTGATTAAGACGATTGTCGGGATGGTCACTTTGTAAAGGCACAGCCGATTTCCTTCCTTTTTCTTACCTAATCTGAGCTTGTGCTCTGGGTAACTGTCAATGGGATATTAAACCCTAAACTTCCTTTCTTTCTTCCTTTCTTTCTTCTATTAGTATTTAGTGACAGTAAGCCCAGTTGTCTTTCAACTCACAGTTCATCGAAATTAATACAGCACATCAGCATCCATTAGACAAACATGTCCTGTTACTCACAGTAGAAGACTTAGTAAGACATTAGCCACATGCTGGCTGTAACAAACATTATTGTACACAAAGAGCCACTGATTTTTAATAATCCAAATACCATGAAACTGTTAATGTGATCATAATTGTAAGTGCACTTCCGTCGAGATGATAGCAGTAACTTTTTATACACCCTGACGGAGAAAAGATCGCAACACCAAGAAGGAGTTAGACTCCAGAGAGCTATGTGGCACTACCGAAAGGGAAGACCATACTGTTCGGCATGTGGTCCTGGCGCATTGCACTACTGCTGCAGCAATTTGAGCAGCAGTTGGCACCACAGTGACAAAACTAACTGTTACAAATCGGTTACTTCAAGGACAGCTCCGAGCCAGGTACTGTACATTCCACTGACTCCAAATCACCACCATTTGCGATTTCAGTGGTGACGAGCGAGAGCTCATTGGAGGGCAGGGTGGATGTCTGCAGTGTCTTCTGATGAAAGCTAGTTCTGCCTCAGTGCCAGTGATTGCCATGTGTTGGTTAGAAGAAGGCCAGTTAAGGGCCTGCAACCAACCTGTCTGCATGCTAGACACACCGGACCCACGGAGCTATGTCCTGGATTCGATTTCATATCACAATGGAAGCACTGTCGTGGTTTCCCGTGCGCTCTGAGTGCAGATTGATATATCAGTCTGGTGATTCGACCTTTTGTGTTGCCATTCATGAACAGCATTCTAGTCCGCTCCTGGTAGCTGAGTGTGAGCGCGACGGAATGTCATACCTAACGGCCCGGGTTCGATTCCCGGCTGGGTCGGACATTTTCTCCGCCCAGTCACTGGGTGTTGTGTTGTCCTTATCATCATCATTTCATCCCCATTGCCACGCAAGTCAATGAAGTGGCGTCAACTCGAAAGACTTGCACCAGCCGAACGGTCTACCCGACGGGAGGCCCTAGCCACACGGCATTTCCATTTCCAACAGCATTCCAGGGGTTGTTTTCCAATAGGATAACAACATTTGCCACACACCAGTGTAGTAACCCAACATGCTCTAGAGAGCGTCAACACGTTGTCTTGGCTGCTCAATCACCAGATTTGTCTCCAATCGAGGAGCACATATGAGACATCATCAGAAGACAACTCCGGTGTCGTCCACAAACAGCATTAACCATCCCTGTATTGACCCAACAAGTGCAACGGGCATGGAACTCCATCCCAGAAACTGACATCCAGCAGCTATGTAACATGACGCATGCATGTTTGTGTGCTTCCATTCAACATTATGGTGGTTACATCGGTTATTTATGTACCAGCATTTCACATTTGCAGTGGCTTATCTCGCACTTACATTAACCTGTGATCTTGCAGTGTTAATCACTTAAAATGTTACCTAGACAAATGTATTCCCGACAATTCATTACGCTGTATTAATTACTTTTTGATGTTGCGCATTTCTTTTCCATCAGTGTTGATGTAAACTAAGGGTATGAAGTGTGTGATCGATTTAGACAATATTCATGTAATGTTACTTACGCGCTTTGAGGGCATGGGCTGAACTGCTTCCAAAGAGATTCTCGAAGATGCAAGATGATGTTTGCACAGTGATGTTAGTGACGTACTACTTCGACCAAAGCCTGAAGATTGTTGTACTGCAAAGGGTACTTATAAACAGGCGTAATTATATTTTATGATCTTTAGAACTGTATTACAGTTTGTAAGAGTGTGCTCTTCAAATTTACTAGAGCAGATGCTCTAAAAGTTTCACCAAGAACTTGCTTTAAAATTTGTTAGTTGACAAAGTAAAATAGATTCTCTAACAACTTTGCATTGCTCCATTCTGGATTTCATATTTACACATAAAGTTGCCATGTTGGAGTTTTATGATAATTTAGTCATTCCTTAATTAAGGGCTTAACCAAATAATGAAGGTTGGCATATGGTTCAAAAAATTTAGGACAACGGAAATATAAAATCAGTTCCTTTAATATAAGGGGCATAGTGGCTCAAATGGCAAAGATAATTCTGGGTGTGACTGATCTTTAGTTACAGATAGCTTTTAAGATAATCAGTTTTCACGAAACTGAAGTAGGTTACTGAAAACACTGAAATGCTGGCCTTCTAATAAGTGGTGCCAATACTCGCAAATTTGCTAATATGATCATACTACTTTTTTCAGTTATCAGTTACTGTTCATTAACATCGTTTTCAGTGAAATTACATATCTTGTTGGAATCAGTGGATTGAAAACTACCACCTGAATGTGATGTGTTTGTGGAAAAACTGTTTGATGCAGAGGAAAAAAATAATCAATGCACTGATCTGTGTACACATTTAGGCACCACATATAAAAATATCTGCACTTATTCGTGTTTCACCCTGTATATGTTAGGCTATGTTATAAATCGGTCAAATTAAGCAAATGGAAGTCACTTTTGAATTCAAACATTTTTGAAATTAAATAAAATTACTGAAATCCTCTATTTTCTACTTATACAAAAATTGTAACTTATATGAAACTTCGTGACAGATTAAAACTGTGTGCCGGACTGAGACTCGAAGTCAGGACCTTTGCCTTTCGCGGGAAAGTGCTCTGCCGACTGAGCTACCCAAGCACGACTCACACCCCATCCTCACAGCTCTGCTGCGAACGAAGGTTCACAGAAGACTACTCAAGGGGACGTCGTTATCAGGAAAAAGAAAACTGGCGTTCTACGGATCGGAGCGTGGAATGTCAGATCCCTTAATCGGGCAGGTAGGTTAGAAAATTTAAAAAGGGAAGTGGATAGGTTAAATTTAGATATAGTGGGAATTAGTGAAGTTCGGTGGCAGGAGGAACAAGACTTTTGGTCAGGCGAATACAGGGTTATAAATACAAAATCAAATAGGGGTAATGCAGGAGTAGGTTTAATAATAAATAAAAAATAGGAGTGCGGGTAAGCTACTACAAACAGCATAGTGAACGCATTATTGTGGCCAAGATAGATACGAAGCCCACGCCTACTACAGTAGTTCAAGTTTATATGCCAACTAGCTCTGCAGATGACGAAGAAATTGAAGAAATGTGTGATGAAATAAAAGAAATTATTCAGATAGTGAAGGGAGACGAAAATTTAATTGTCATGGTGGCTGGAATTCGGTAGTAGGAAAAGGGAGAGAAGGAAACGTAATAGATGAATATGGATTGGGGATAAGAAATGAAAGAGGAAGCCGCCTGGTAGAATTTTGCACAGAACACAACTTAATCATAACTAACACTTGGTTCAAGAATCACAAAAGAAGGCTGTATACATGGAAGAAGCCTGGAAATACTGGCACGTTTCAGATAGATTATATAATGGCAAGACAGAGATTTAGGAACCAGGTTTTAAATTGTAAGACATTTCCAGGGGCAGATGTGGACTCTGACCACAATCTATTGGTTATGAACTGTAGATTAAAACTGAAGAAATTACAAAAAGGTGGAAATTTAAGGAGATGGGACCTGGATAAACTGACTAAACCAGAGGTTGTACAGAGTGTCAGGGAGAGCATAAGGGAGAAATTGACAGGAATGGGGGAAAGAAATACAGTAGAAGAAGAATGGGTAGCTTTGAGGGATGAAGCAGTGAAGGCAGCAGAGAATCAAGTAGGTAAAAGACGAGGGCTAGTATAAATCCTTGGGTAACAGAAGAAATATTGAATTTAATTGATGAAAGGACAATATATAAAAATGCTGTAAATGAAGCAGGCAAAAAGGAATACAAACGTCTCAAAAATGAGATCGATAGGAACTGGAAAATGGCTAGAGGACAAATGTAAGGATGTAGAGGCTTATCTCACTAGGGCTAAGATAGATACTGCCTGCAGGAAAATTAATTAGACCTTTGGAGAAAAGAGAACCACTTGTATGAATATCAAGAGTTCAGATGGAAACCCAGTTCTAAGCAAAGAAGGGAAAGAAGAATGGTGGCAGGAGTATATAGAGGGTCTTTACAAGGGCGATGTACTTGAGGACAATATTATGGAAATGGAAGAGGATGTAGATGAAGATGAAATGGGAGATATGACACTGCGTGAAGAGTTTGACAGAGCACTGAAAGACCTGAGTCGAAACAAGGCCCCAGGAGTAGACAACATTCCATTAGAACTACTGACAGTCTTGGGAGAGCCAGTGCTGACAAAACTCTACCATCTGGTGAGCAAGATGTATGAGACAGGCGAAATACCCTCAGACTTCAAGAAGAATATAATAATTCCAATCCCAATGAAAGCAGGTGTTGACAGATGTGAAAATTACCGAAATATCAGTTTAATAAGTCACAGCTGCAAAATACTAACGCGAATTCTTTACAGACGAATGTAAAAACTAGTAGGAGCCGACATCGGGGAAGATCAGTTTGGATTCCGTAGAAATATTGGAACACCTGAGGAAATACTGACCCTACGACTTATCTTAGAAGCTAGATTAAGGAAGGGCAAACCTTCGTTTCTAGCATTTGTAGCCTTAGAGAAAGCTTTTGACAATGTTGACTGGAATACTCTCTTTCAAATTCTGAAGGTGGCAGGGGTAAAATACAGGGAGCGAAAGGCTATTTACAATTTCTACAGAAACCAGATGGCAGTTATAAGAGTCGAGGGATGTGAAAGGGAAGCAGTGATTGGGAAGGGAGTGAGGCAGGATTGTAGTCTTTCCCCGATGTTATTCAATTTGTATATTGAGCAAGCAGTGAAGGAAACAAAAGAAAAATTCGGGGTAGGTATTAAAATCCATGGAGAAGGAATAAAAACTTTGAGATTTGCCGATGACATTGTAATTCTGTCAGAGACAGCAAAGGCCTTGGAAGTGCAGTTGAACGGAATGGATAGTGTCTTGAAAGGAGGATATAAGATGAACATAAACAAAGCAAAACGAGAATAATGGAATGTAGTCGAATTAAGTCGGGTGATGCTGAGGGAATTAGATTAGGAAATGAGACACTTAAAGTAGTAAAGGAGTTTTGCTATTTGGGGAGCAAAATAACTGATGATGGTCAAAGTAGAGAGGATGTAAAATATAGAATTGTAATGGAAAGAAAGCGCTTTTGAAGAAGAGAAATTTGTTAACATCGCGTATAGATTTAAGTGTCAGGAAGTCGTTTCTGAAAGTAATTGTAGGGAGTGTAGCCATGTATGGAAGTGAAACATGGACGATAAATAGTTTGGACAGGAAGAGAATAGAAGCTTTCGAAATGTGGTGCTACAGAACAATGTTGAAGAGTAGATGGGTAGACCACATAACTAATGGAGAGGTATTGAATAGAATTGGGAAGAAGAGGAGTTTGTGGCACAACTTGACCAGAAGAAGGGATCGGTTGGTAGGTCATGTTCTGAGCCATCAAGGGATCACTGGTTTAGTATTGGAGGGCAGCGTGGAGGGTAAAAATCGTAGAGGGAGACCATGGAGTAGTCCTATTGTGGTAGTGGCCGATATTAAACATGTGTAAAATATATATTAATGTGACAGTGACGGCTAACTACCACTACTGCTGAATCAAAAGCGATATTGTAAATAACTTGTATTTATCGTAAATTGTCTCACGATAGAAATTAGATCATATTGAACAAATCATGAATGAAAACAAATTAAACAAATTGTACACTGTTCTTAGATATACTACACTGCTAAGATTGGCTCTCAGCTCTGAATGTTAAGTTGATGCGAAGTTAGATTTAATTATGCCCCTGGATAAGCAAATGGTAAATGCGGTCTGACTGCGTTCGTATAATCTCTTTTGTGTCTGAAATAATACGTACTTCAGACACCACCACCAAGAAACAAACCAAACATCATGCAAAAAGACAAATAACCAATAACGAATCGTAACCAAAACTGCACGGATGGTTAGTGGATGGCAAGAACACGATCCAACAAATATTTGTGAACTTTACTGCCGCTGCTGCAAATTTTACAATACCATCTACCAGCGTGCTGGCTCCGTCGATACTGCTGGGGCGACGACAGGAGCTGCGAAGTCTCTGAATTAAGATAAGTCTCTCAAATATCTTGAGCAGAGTAAACTACTCAGAAACTACTAATACCACAAGCCCTATATTTCCTCTAAATGGTATACAACGCTTTCTAGACTGGTTCAACAACGTTTAAGGTGCAGCCCAGTGTGTCTTGTACTAACATGCTATACCAGTATGATAGCTCTGTGCACTGGTTGACTACGTTCAATGGTGACTGCCAGCCAATAAGGCGAAATAAACTACAATTATACTAGTAGTCAATGCAATGCCTATCGTGGACGCTGATGTCCTACTGTAGCTCCAGACTCTAGATCATACACAGCACAGTATTCGGAATCTAAGTCCCTATCTCAGAGCTACCGAACTTTGCGACTGTCCGCTTTCACGGCACAAGACGCTCTCTCCTGCCTCGCTCTCCCTGATGCTCTTGCGACAATCTTGCCGCCAAACTCTAATCAGCCAATCCCGACGCTGAAAGGCCTCCCACATCTCCCTCGCGGAGTTATACAATTTCTCCACCTATCCAAAAATTTCTCTGTTCAAACAGCGGGCGTTGACCCTCAGCGTTTCCAGCACTTTCTTATGAACTGCCCAGTCAGAGCTCAGCCCATTTGCCGCTAAAACAGCGCGCGACCGGGCAGCGCCAGTGCGTACGTTGGACACTCTCTGTCTGCTCGACATTTCCCCTCTCTCTCTCACCTGGCACTCGGCGGTGTTCCTTTTGATGCTTGCCGGTCACTGGCCCGATCCCCTGGGACCCCCGGCCCATGCACAATGCTCTTCCGGCGCTCGCCGGCCTTCGCCTCCCCGGTTGTGCCCGTCCACTCCTCGCCTCCACTGGCAAATTTACTGTGCTTACACCTACAGCATACAACTAAATATTATCAATACCAAAGCCCGTATTATTTCAGACATGAGTTTAATCATCACGTGTCTCTCTTTCTAATCCACCTAATAAGACTAATTAACCATTATATAGGTTTATTTACTTCAAACATGCAGAATAATCTGCGAAATGAACATCACAAATAAAAACCACCTTTCAACCAAGAGATGAATACACTAAGCAGATTCAAAAGATGTGGGTTGCAGTAGATACTGGGAGATGATGAAGCTTGCACAGGATAGAGTATCATGGAGAGCTGCATCAAACCAGTCTCAGGACTGATGGCCACAACAACAAGAACAACAACAACAACAATCTGCTATCTCACCAGATATTTCCCTACAACCTTGTTAACTGTGGAAGTGTATTTGCTGAATTAAACTGCCACAAAGACAAAGTCTTTTACCATAGCTCTTCCAAATAATGATCCCCATACTTACTATGTTTTGTCATTTCATACACACCATCACATTCTAACGATTCATTACTCGATTATTTCATGTCATCACTTCAACATATACTTCAGTATTCCAGTAAATACTTTATCATTCATACTCACATCTTTATTCTGTGTATCTCATTACATTTTGTCACTTCATTGTGCATAGTTGTTTTATTACATAATCATTAAACATCAGAACTCCTGCTTTGCTTTCCTTATGAAAATGACTTTAAAGAATGACACCTCACAGCAACAAACAATAACCAAACTTTACCTTTATTGACATAACAGACAAAACATTATTTACTGCAAATATTTCTTCACTGTAAACAACATTTTTCTCTTTACTCGTGCCTGAAGTGCCATACAAAAGCAAAACTTTAATTCTACAAGCCTTACAGTAGGAGGTGTTTAATTGTTTCTGATTCAGCTTTCTCTATTTTAATCTGAAGGGCAATAAGGTGGCACATTATTACTGGACAACCACTTTAATTTAAGCAATTAAACTTATCTGAGACCTGTCCTTTACTGCTGTTGCAAAAATCTGTATACTTACAAGTCTCTCTGTATTCTTTCACAGTTATATCTTATTTCAACATTTTACATGGTCATCTACTGAAAGAGATTCCTTGTTACGTACACAAATTTCGTGATTACTTAATCCAGACTCAAAGAAGGCAGTTTTGCAGGTATAGCATATCTTCTGTCCTCTCATATGCTAAATCATCAAAATACTAAAACTCAGTCATTGATACAGAAAATTTTTAGATACGTGACAAATGAGCAAAGCAGAAGATGACTACGTTTATTCTTACAATATACATAGTGATTCATGAAAATATGACTGACATCTCCCAGTTGGGGAAGGTGAAGAGTATATTCACTGAAGATCAGTGGACATATTTATTTTATTTTTGCCCACATTTATTTCGATCCTGTTTACAACTTAAATGGCTCTCAATGTTAGAAAAGGTTCAGGGTCAAATGACTGCATTTTCATATTTTTTTCCACTCAGAATGTGTGGTTTTAAATCAGTTATGTTTTGTTTTACTATTTCTACCAATTCCTCTCTTTGCATGGGTGAGATGCTATCAATATTTTATTTTATTTCTATCTGCATTTTTCCTTATTATCTTTATTTATTTCATTTTCTTTGGTTAACTATCTCAATGGAAAAATGATTTCATCATGTCCCTCTGTGCCCATTTTTTTCAAGAAAAGTAACTTCAGTTAAATTTTTATTACACACAAAATTAAATTTCCAAACAGCAAAAGCTATCTTGACAGTCTGACCACACAAAAATTCTGTTCATAAAACTGCATCTATGTTAGAGTCAAGAATTACTAATATTTTGGATTCCAGTTGTTGACCCCCTAATCTAGCAGACCAGAGAACCTCTTGTGTAATGCTTTTGGATAGTTTTCCAGCAGTCTCAATAATTTCGATTCATTATACTTACATTACTACTAAACCATCTCTATCCTCAATTGACTCAGAAAATATTTGTGATATCATAGTTAAATCACTCCCATTGTCCAATTAACACTTAATAAGGTTACTAGTATGGCTGCCAAAATCACAGACTTCCATATTTCATAGTTATTTAAAATGAGTCTTATTCGTGTAATGAATCCTCATTAATACTTCCCATGAAAAAACTATCATCTGGATTGCCAAGCTTAATTTCTCATTTCACAGTTAATGTTAATATTATACTCTACCTCCCTACTTAAATCTTCATCCTCTTCTAATTCATCATTATTATTATCCTGATCATTTGCTTTCTCTGTCCTTTGTTTACTCAGAATATTTCCTTCATTATCAGAAATGCATTAAAGTATTTCTTCTTCACATCTACACTACTACTTAAAGAGTCACTATTCTTATAACTGCTGTTATTACGGCTTGTGTCACTTCCACTGTCTCCTAATTCCTGGCTGACCAGTTATTCTTCATTTTCATCATTTAAATTGTTTTTTTGTAACTGTTTACACTTTTTGTGGAATCCTGGTAATCAGTTTTTCAAGGTTTTTCTGCACTGAACTGTTGGTAATTTTTCTATTTTATCTATTTGCCTTTTTACTAACTTTCGTAATTCATAAGAATTCTTCTCACTGAAATCAACTTTATTTAGCACTACATGTGATTTACGTTTTTTTACTTTCTTTGTGTTCCTGACAATATTATTATGATTTAGCAAAGCCTTATTTACTAAATTCTGTTTTCTAGATCTTGTCTAAGTGTGAGCCCCTAGCTGGAGCAAACCACCGGTTTCTCTGGTTATTTTTATTAGTATTATACCCCAAACCTCTATTACTGGGATTCCTGCTACTGTCGCTCTGTTCTCTAGCATCCTTTGTTATCCATATTGCCCTGGGGTCCCCATTATTTCTCCTGGAACCTGCCATATGCATGCAGTTTAACTGATAATCTCTTCTTGGTACATACCTTACATGAGAATTTTTCACATTCTTGTCTATTGTTGATCACTTGTCCTAAATAATACAGAAGTCACTGATATTATTTCTAGGGACCAGTAAGACTAAGTAATAGAAACTTTGGGGTGATTAATTCTCAAGTCCCATTACAATTGCTTCACTCCCTAATTGTTTATCCAAATCTCAAGTTTATTAACCTTTAATGGTCCATCTTCTGGACTCATATCTAAAAAAAACACTTATAACTTTTTGTTGTTTGTTCTTAGACCAATATTTTTCTAAACATATTTTTTTTACGTTCTACCTAAGAATTACACTTATATGTTACTTTGGCAGCCCATACAAACACATCTTCTTTTAAATAACCCTAACAAATGACATCTTTTCCTTGTCAGTCCAACTTCTACGCAAATTATCAAATTCCTTAATAGAAACAAATGGATGAACATTACCATACGTTTCAAAGCTGTTAAATTTCTCACAGTTAACAAAGCTAACTTCATTTGATACAGTAAGTACACAGTGAGTTATGTTTTGTACTCTACTAACCTTGCCTACAGTTTCATTCTCATTAACCTCTTTCATTCTCTTGTCAACAGTAATTAAATAAAAAGCTATTTTCTACTTCCTGTCCTATTGTTTCTATTTTATTACAAAAATCCAGCTTCATTTTTCAATCGATGATTTTAATTCATCCCTATTTTCATTACATATTTTCTTTAACCCGGCAGGTTATTTCTGAAAGGAATTACGAGGAACAACGGCTTCTACCCTCTTACCACAATATTCTGAAATTTTATTTTCCTAAGTTTCACGTTCTTTACTGACAACATCTCTGACATTAAATCCTTTATTCAGTTTTCTAAGCTATTTTTCAGATGAACTTTAACGATTCCACTTTATCATCTAAGTCTCTGATATATTTTCCCAAATCTGAATTTAAATTACTAATTTCACAGTTAAATTCCTTTTTAATGTGACTAGTACTCATGTCCAATTTCAATTTCATTTCTTTATTCCTATTTTCTTGTTGCTCCTTTTTTTAATTTTGACTGCCTAGTTTCTTTCATTTCCATCCCTATTACCATCCCCAAAATACGCATATACATGCTCATTTCTTCGATAAATTTCATTATCTTATTGTCGCTAACACGATTCTTTACTAGAATATCATTTTTATCGTTTTTTTTCATTCAAAAATTCCATGGGTGATCTCTTAGACATTTCCTCAATAATATACGGATTACTTCATCATAAAACAATGTTTCTCCTAATTTTACTCCATTGGCATCCTCATATTCAATCTTAATTATTATGTGTTTTTCATCATCAATGCCTAGTTCTTGTTTCTTATTCTCAGACATACTATCTTTTAAAGGCTCCCTTTGGAATAGTACTCTTTCTCAGTTAATTTATAACCCTTGTCCATCATCACCAGTCACATTGTCTTTTATAGTGTTGTCACTCATCTTAGTAAAGATAACAGATGACACTTGAAAACAAATATACGCTATCTTATATTTTTCTTCAATATTAGAAGCTGCTGTCTCACTATTTTCACCAATTCTTTTGTAGTTCCATATCATGGTGATCTGTTTATATCTGAACTACAAGCTGTTTCCTCATTGGCTGAAACCCCTGAAATATAAAATTTTCTCTGCCCTACCATTGGTCTATCCTGTTTGAAAAATATGGCGGCCGCTTTCTTCACTTTTCATGTGTTGTTTCCCAATCTGCTGCCATCTCTGCTGCATTATCTGCATAGCATCATAATTAATTTCGTCTCTTTTATTGGTACTCTGTACACTTTCCACTTCTTCAAATAAGAATAGTCTCTACACTCCAATGTTTCCAGCTGAATTGCATGTTCATTATTTTACTGTCACTATGCATTCACTATTTGCTATCAGTGGATTCCAGTTTTTGTCACTCGTAAGTTCTTGTTACTTCATCTCCTGAGGCACATGTGTTAGTTTACTTATTTGTTTGTGGATCGAAGCTCCTCAGTGGCACGAGCAGAGTTGAAGTCTTATAATCTGAAAATATATTTGCTGGTAATCACACCATTCAGTTAAGACCGCATGTTTGAGTTAAACTTCACATTTAGTCAAATTAAGTATTTTCATTTGGAGTGATGTCCAATCTTTATCAATCAAAAGTTCTTTGTATATTATGTCTCTGGCAAATTTACCAGAAGCCCTCATGCTAATTCCCATACAAAGCAATGTTCATAAGCAACCAAGTAACGTTTTGTTACTTCTTTACATCATCAACAATGTTACTCAGTTTATGTACACAATCCATTCATGCTGTTGTTATACAGTTCACTGTACATAACACTATGTTATAGTCCAATGGATTCACTCTCAATACAGCAATGTTAATGATTCACTAACTGAAGTTCAGTATTTAGTGTAGTGCCCTCAGCGCAGAGGTGGGTGGCTGTGAGCCAGGATGGTGTGAGTGCGTCTCAGAGGTGAGTTGGGATCCCAGGATGCTCCATAGAGCAAATTCATTATTAATGCATCTGCGCTACGTGATACACTTGGTCAGTAGCTGGATGGTTGCTGAATTCTGCTGGACTGGCTGCCTGTGTACCCTGTGGTGCTGATATGGAGTGTCCAACAAGTGCTGGCAGCCTTAGTACATAAGCTAGCCATGCAATTTCCATCCCAGCGGCGTGCATACTCGACGATGTTGTCTCTGCCACGGTCCCTTGGAGACACCTTTGCTGTGTCATGGTGGTGGATGCCCACCGTGGTGAGATGCCTGTCCTGCAATGGAGTCCAGAGGAGACTTAGTGCATAGTGCTATTGCCCTACCATGACCTCAGACCGGCGACGTCCGCTGGCACATCCATATAGTGGCCCCATCTAGCTCAGCCCCATCGTACTGATAGGGTTGTGAGAGTAAGAACAATTTCCTTACGAAATTGTTCAGTATATACAGTTGGCAGCAGCACACTTGTTGTGCATATGTGCAACTACCAATCGTATATCCTAAAACACCACTGCCATTGTCAGTATGGCCGTTGCTGCATTAGTCAATGCAGTACAGCTGAGGTCACTGTTTTAGCAAGCTAACCTGAGTTGTGACATTGCAGCGGCCATGTTGAATTATTACAGTGACAATATGACACGCTCGTCCGCTGTCAGTAATGCTCCAGGCTGCTTCACGCTCACTCTAATATTACATGAATGCGTGGTGTCTGTTCTTTTGAGATACGGCCACAAAAAAGGAGACACCATGCGGAATTGCAGCTGTGATACATATAATGCAATTGATGGCGAAGGGGAGAATAAAAGAAAGGGAAGGGAAGGAGCTAATGATATCAGTTGCTTTTGGGATTCTTTGCGAAACTGTTTGTCAGGCTGGAACTATAAGCTGGGATTTCCTGCTTACTAGGCAGTTACATTAACCACTGCACCATCCAGACACAGTGTTTACCGCAAATGTGCGGACCATTTCGGAATGTTCCCCAGCCATCTCACATTCCCACCCAGTGCCACCTATCTGCTGCCCCCACCCATGTCCTCCATGTTCGCTTATTTTAGATTCCCACTGGAGGTCGAATGAAATGTGCATATGTACTAAAGTTTGTGGATTCATTGCTCATCGAGGTGAACCAATTATATGAATGCATGGCGTGTGTTCTTCCGGAAATGTCTGAACGAACAGAAACCACACGGAGTCTGCAGCTGTGGTACATATTACATAATGGTGAAGGGAGGGGGGGAGGGAGAAAAGAAAAAGGAAGGAACTAATATCAACCGCATCGTGACTTGTTGTGAAATCAGTGGCAACGAGTGAAAATTTGTTCCGGACTAGGACTCAAATCTGGGATTTCGTACTAACCAGGCATCTGCGTTAACGACGGAGCCATCCTGACACAGCGATTGCCATAAATATGCGGACTATCTGGGCACGCTCCCCAGCCATTGCTCATTCCCACTTAGAGCCTCCTGTCCACAGTCCCTGTGCATGTCCTCCATGCTTGCTATTTTAGACTCCCACTGGAGGTGGAACGAAGGGTGCATCTGCAATGAAGGTTGTCGATTCATTGCCCATAGAGGCAAATCAATTATACGAATGTGTTTGACATCCAACAGGAATCTAAAATTACCGAGTATTGAGGATATAGATGGGGAGTGAGGGTACGTGGCGCTAGGTGGGAATGTGGGACGACTGGGGATTGTGCCCACACAGACAGCTCATTTACGATAAACACTGTGTCTGGATGTTGCAGTGGTTAGTGCAACTTCCTAGTAAGCAGGAGATCCCGGGTTCGAGCCCCAGTCCAGCACACATTTTCACTCGTCGCCGCTGATTCCGCAAAAAGTCCCGATACAGCTGATATCACTAGTTCCTTCATTTCCTTTCCTCCTACCCCCCTTCACAATCAATTACATCAACTAATATGGCCATATATGGTTGGTACACCACAATACCCCTGTCTATGAACAAGAGCCAGTCCCTCAGGTCGAGCTTAAAACCAGTTTGATACTATATTATGTGTTCGTAAATAATACAGAGAAACTGATATCCAAAACAACTGGCGACCTGCCCATATTGGTTAGATACTGCAGACAATCTTAATTACTATGCTGCTTATTGCTATTTGCTTATGAGTCTATTCATATCATCTGCTTTGTGCTTATAGCAATTTAACTTCCGTGGCTTGCCCTGTTGCTTCGTTTCCTCTTAACCCTAAATTTACATCTTTTTCACAGTCTCACCCTGTCTCATGCTCTAGGGGTACAGTCTGCTGGAATCTGAACTATTGGTATTTTATGCTGACGGTCGGCTCTCTGTCTCGAAAGAGTGAAAGCTGGGCACAGTAGAGATAGAGCCACACTGGCACTTGGTATTGTGGCTCTTAAAATCACTGTTATGCGTTGTTGTCCTTCTCTGAACTGCTCTACGTGCTGCATATACTTACTCGGCCGAGATGCTCCCTTCTTGAACTGTAATGAATCAGTCTAGGGAATGGATTAGGTCACGTTCTAGAGTTTGACTCCAGAATGTTACACTGAGGGGACAAAAGTTGGAACTCCTTTTGACTGGCGTAGTGCAGCAGCTTACCATGACATGGACTCAACCAGTGTTTGGAAGTCCCCTGCAGCAATATTGAGCCTTGCTACCTCTATAGCTGTCCATAACTGCAAAGGTGTTGCACGAACTGACCTTTGGATTACGTCCCATAAATGTTTGATGGGATTCAAGTTGGACTATGTGGGTTGTTAAATCATTTGCTTGAATTGTACAGAATGTTCTTCAAACCAATCGTGAACAATTGTAGCCTGGTGATATGACACATTGTCATCCATAAAAATTCCATCTTTGTTTTGGCATGAAATCCATGAATATCTGCAAAATTCTTCAAGTAGCCGAACATAAACAGGATCAGTTCATTCCATGTAAACACAGCCCACGCTATTATGGAGCCACCACAGCTTACACAGTGCCTTGTTGACAACTTGTATCAATGGCTTCGTAGGGTCAGCGCCACACTCGAACACTACCATCGGCTCTTACCAACTGAAATCGGGACTCATCTGACCAGGCTACAGTTTTCCAGTCGTCTAGGGTCCAATCTATATGGTCACAAGCCCAGGAGAGGAACTACAGGCGATGTGCTGTTAGCAGAGGCTCTCACGTCGGTCGTCTGCTGGTAAGGCCCATTAATGCCAAATTTCGCCACACTGTCCTAATGGACACATTCTTCGTATGTTCTACATTGTTTTATGCGGTTATTTATCACAGTTTTTCTTGCCTGTTAGTACTGACAACTCTACACAAACGACGCTGCTATCAGTCGTTAAGGGAAGGCCGACGGCTATTGCTTTGTCCGTGGTGAGAGGTAATGCCTGGAATTTGGTAACCTCAGCACACTCTTTACACTGTGGATCTTGGAATACTGAATTTCCTAACGATTTCCGAAATGGAATGTCCCACGCATCTTGCTCCAATTATCATTCTGCGTTCAAAGTCTCTTAATTCCGGTCGTGCGGCTATAATAACGTCGGAAATCTTTTCAGATGAATAATCTGAGTAGGAATGACAGCGTTGCCAATGCACTGCCCTTTTATACCTTGTGTATGCGATACTACCGTCATCTGTTTATGTGGATATTGCGGCCCCATGAATTTTATCATGTCAATGTATTTTCGCTACTGGCAATAATTCCAGATTTACGTCTGGGGAACACAACTGTGGCTGTGAGATTTTCACTTCTGTGAGTCTACTGATCATGTCTGGTAAATGGGAGGTTGGTCTTGTTATGTACATGTGTTCACATTGGTTATTAACCCACTTCCCTTAATTTCAGTTCATCTGATCTCCGTGCCGTGAACTTCCCCTGCTCGTAACAAACCGCTAATATTACCATATCGTATAATTGGAGTAAATCGAAGGAAACTTGCTTGCTGGAAATGCAGTCTGTGTTCTATGATATCCCATGGATGATCTAGTCCCTTCTGTCTGGCTAAGTACAGTTATACCGTGGATATGGCCTGGCTGGTTTGGATTACCCTTGTCGGACGCCTCATGACCTTACCCGTTCGTTAATGTGGCAACTCCTCCTCCGTCATTATTGCATGCCTGCTACCATCTTCCGCAACTAATAATATCCCATGGATCCTCACCTTCACGAATTTTCCACGAACTTCCTACCTCAGCGGATACGTCTAAATGGCGTAACACTTCAGCTGTGCACATCTTCCTGGTACTAAGAATCGAATTAGAATATACAATAGCGCTCAATCAGTTTTCACTTCTTCTGTTGCTATGTGGTAATAAGATATGTAGGTTTTTTCAGCTGTATTCCATAATTAGACTTATCACAGGCGGTATCTCTCTCCATGATTTCTGTAACCGCGATGAGGACTGTCTAGGCGACAAAAGATTAGCAATCGGCTGTCCATGCAACCCGTGATGGATGGTTTTTTGTGAGATTGGCAATACCCCCATGCGTCCCATACGCTATCCGCTAATGCTTTTAACAGCCTTATCACAAAAATTCCATTGTCCAGTACTTCTACCCGTGATTGCAGCAGTCCCAGATCTTGATTCGTCCCGTCCTCCAATGCCCTAGTGCAATGCATTACTCTGTCCGTTAATTGCCGTAACAACCACGTGTCGTTAAGCACTTCTCTCTCCAAATTCGCGCCAGTCTTCTGCTGATTTACTTCGCTCTGTCAACTTTTTTACTGCTTCCACGCCGGCCGAAGTGGCCGTGCGGTTAAAGGCGCTGCAGTCTGGAACCGCAAGACCGCTACGGTCGCAGGTTCGAATCCTGCCTCGGGCATGGATGTTTGTGATGTCCTTAGGTTAGTTAGATTTAACTAGTTCTAAGTTCTGGGGGACTAATGACCTCAGCAGTTGAGTCCCATAGTGCTCAGAGCCATTTGAACCATTTTACTGCTTCCACAGTTTCGTTGAATTATCTAATCTCACCCTCACCCGCCATTTCAAACACTGTTTTCAAAATTTTTCCTTCAGCATGCAGACATCCTCTCTTTCGCTGTGTACGTGACACAACTTCCACTACCTGTCTCATTTGTTCTCATAGTTGATCGTGGGTTCCATGCGGTTTGTCATTCTCCCTGATACTTCCTCGAGTACCTCCATGCTTTTGGCACTTTGCCGAAGTTCGTGGAATGCTTCTTCCAACCTTTTCATCTCACTGCCCGTTTCTCATGCGTTGAAAACCACCTCCAGTGCCCGCTGATAGCAGGCAACTGTTGATTTGAGAGTAGCACTCCTCTTTCCAGGTGCTGGTTCTGCAACACTTCCGTCCCGATCCAGCGACGAAATACAGTACTTCTATGATTCTCATTCCTTACGTGTTTGTTCTCGACGTATCACAACCCGAGGAGAGGGACTAATATCACACTTCCTCTCTCCTCAGACGTCTGCTGCCACTTATAAGCCCATTCACAAACAACAACAATGACAGGCACAGAGAAACAAAGAAATCCTTGACAAACGCCTCTCATTTTCTTGATCTAAATGCATATGGTACTTCACGCACAGGCTCAGGCAGATCTTCTTGTCTCTTCCACTTATTCCTTCTCCTCATGTTCTTCTCTTTCACCACCCATGAAACTTCTAGAATCGACTATGAATTACCAAAATAAGATCGTAGACGCCCAACGTGTGCTGTTTCCATTCTTGTTTGCAACTGAAGCTTCACTTTGATTGGCGAAGTAGTCTCTACCACCTGATAAGGTCCTTGGTACTTTATGATGAACGTCTTTGTCTTCCCTTTCGGGGTGTAAGGACTGGATAACATCGCCGATTATCTTACTTTACACTGCGGTAAACTTTCTGAATATTTCACTGATTCCTCCTCTTTCTTTAACGCCAATGCATTCCCGTTCTGTACTCGTTTCCATACATCACATACTGTCTTCACAAACTCACATACTAATTTCCCAGCTTTACCACTCTCTACCTATATCAAATCGTATCGTGATGGCATTTCCCAACTGTAAATCATCTCATACGAGGACAATACTGTGTTTGTGAATATGTTTCAATTATACGCTGCTATGACATACCTTAGATATGTATCCCAGTCACTATGATGTGCTTTCAGATAGTAACTAAACATTTTCCCAATTGTTCTGTGTACCCGTCCCGTTCTTCCATTGGCCTGTGGATGAAGAGGAGGAGTTCTTAACTTCTTCATATGGAATAACTTACACAGCTGCTTCATTAAGTCTGATACGAAATTCGTATCGTGGTCTATAATTGTCGTACTTGGCATTTCAACATTCAGTTTTTAACCATTTCTTGTGCAACTGTCACTGCCTGGTAGATTGAAATAGCATCCATCTCCATGTACCTACAAAAGTGATCGATTATTGTTCATACAAACCAGTTTCCTGCTGGCATACAACTGAACGCTCCTAGTACATCAGTCCAGAGCATTTCAAATGGTTTTGATGCTTCCGGTAGTCTCTGCAATGGTACTCGCTTATGATTCACGCCGTCTTGCTGTACACACTGTCTGCAATACCTCATGTATTGATCCACATCCGATTTGCTTCCTCTTTAGTAGTATCTCTCGGCCACTTCCCAGTTCGTTGCCCTGCACCCTCTGTGACCAGATAAGACTTGGTCATGTCCTTCCTTTACCGTCTCCTTTTTAAACTTTGCTGGTACTACTGCGCACAGCCCTAACCTCATATTCTTGTACAACAGTCTGTCACGTGTGCTAAACTGCAATTGCGTCTTCTACTGTTTTACAGTCACTGTCAGCACTTTACACCGCCTACCACTCCACAAGATCATGCCCCAGAGCTTCCAACACTCCTACCTTCCTGTTTAATGGGTCTTCATTCCTGTGCTTCTTCTGTAGCTTGTGTACTACTTCGTAGTCTAATTCATTAAGCCGCAGGGGATACATTGTCAGCCTGCCAGATGGGTCCTTCAGGCCCAATAACCACTTCGAAGCATCGTGGTCGGTCACTACTCGAAATCTGTTCCTTTAAATATAACATCCAAACTACGTGACACCGTATCTTCACTGTTAATCTCTTGGCTTAAGAGACATCACAAAGCTGATTAGATGTCTCACACGAAAGGATAAACTCCTTTTGAAAGTTTGGAAATACTAGAACTGGGCTGGATGTCAAAACCCTCTTTAATCCATCAAATGCACGCTCTTCTGTTCATGTGATTTTCACACCATTGCTTAGCAACTGTGTGAGTGGCTGTGTTATGTCAGCAAACCCATTCATGTATTTTCTGTAGTAATATGAGATTCCCAGAAAATACGGTAGTTCCTTAATTGACTTGGGTCATGGAAACTCAAATGCAGCTTACAATAGCCTCGGGTCTGTCCTTACTCTGTCTTTACTAATGGCATATCCCAAATACTCTAACTCTTTCCTTACAAAATGCCACATCCTTGTGCTCAACATGAAACATGCAGCCCTCAATTTCACAGACATTTTCTTCAGACATTATTTGTGCCGCTCCATGTCTTTTGAGAATATGACGATATCGGCTAAGCAAATTAGACACTGGCATGGTTTCAGATGTAGGAATACGTCGTCCAATAACCTCTGAAGCGTTACACGCGCATTTATCAATCCAAACGGGATTCTCTTGAATTAATAGTACCCCCCCCCCCCTCTCCCGTGGTACCGAAAATGTTGTCTTCAGGAACAATTTCCTAATGATAGGAACCACTCCTCAAATCACAAATCACCGTCAAAATGTGCCGACACTGACTCAAGTTACTGATGGTCTCAGTAATGTTGGAGGCTGGATATGCATACATTAAGGTCTTGCTGTTCAGGTGACAGTAATCACAGCAGAGCCTGTATTGTCTGTAACCTGCTTTTTTGGTTCGACCATGATTCCTGTACCCTACTATCCCATCAGATATCTGCTGGTTAATAAAATCTTCCATAATTGGCTGCAAATACCTAATCATGCAACATGGTTCCTGATACACCAGTGCTTTGTTCCGTCTTGGTGTTCAGTGTTGAGTCACATGTGTTGCAGGCAATGGACCCTAAGGAAAAAATAAACCCTCAAATTCGAACAATAATTTCCTCCATTCACTCTCTCTCTATTCACTTTTGGTGCTCCACTTCCCTATGTAATGCAGTCTTAACAGCAACTTGCGGTTGCTTGTGGTTCACACTTTTCCTGCACCACTCATCCTCACCCAGAACGTCTGAACTTGCTGTTAACATCCCCTTCCTTTACTTCACTTCTTCAGCACCATAATTATCTATATTTACGGGTACCACTCTCCCACCATTCTTCTCTTCTGCACATACCACACTTCACTTAATACAACAACTTGCTCGATCCGGTATATCGTTCTCTTCCAGAGGCTGTACAACACACAACAGACCCACAGGTAGATCTGGCTATACATTGACCCAAAGCGATTTCCTATTGCCACCTGGCATAGAAGCACATGAATCATCAAACCTTATTGGAATTGTATACAGCTGAGCTGGTTTTTCCAATATGCTAGATGCCCCTCACGACAATTCTACATTGACAACAGCTTCCTCTAGTTGAAATGTGATTCCGCTAAGTTCTACTGAGTGTTAGTGAAGGTCAATTTTAGCGCAATGTCGATACAAAAAGTATAACCCAAGGAACGTGCTGTAGCCTTCACTTACGTGTGCTCTACATACTGCTTCAATCGAAAACCCCTGTACGGAAATCTGTGTCCGGAAACCATAACAACCTCAAGAAACTATCCCTGACCTTGCGTAAGCTACAGTCTGACAGGTTCCATTGCCTTCAACCCAGTAATTATCTGTTACCAACAAACACATGTGCCCTGTTTCCAACGAAAACTTGTATTCTTTACCTCTTACAACACTCACAATACTCCTTGCTGCACACTCCACCTCTACGTCTATATTCGTTACATCCAATTTGAATGAGAACGCCTTCAGGTGGACTTTATGTTCCCCGTTGCGTTTAACGGCTGCTTACCACCTTCTCGTCCACCCGTACATCAATTACCAAAATTCTGCTGCTGATACCTTCCATTTACTAGATTTCCCAGTGACTGGCCACACTGCCTCTGTACATGACCCTCCTGTCCACACCTGTATCACTTAACGTTGACATAAAACACACCACATCTATTTCGTACCACTGTTGATATGTTAGTTTCTTTGCATTCCGTCACTAACCTGACAATAGAATGCAGATCCTTTCGTGCAGCTGTACATTCCCTTCTTGATATGCCCATCCACAATCCCCTCAGAAAACCATTAAGCGCCCTCTGCTCAGATTCTTGCAACAAAACTGCGACTGCTATATCACTCTGCCCTAACTTGAACGTATGTTCATGACATTTCCTTATCCTATACACGAAATCATCCACTGTTTCTGCACGTCTCTTCACAACAGTGCTCAACTGCTCCCAAAAATACCTCACACTATTAAGTTTTTGGTATTTCTGCAGAAGCTCCTTCTCCAACTCTTCAAAGCTTGCTGCATTCTTTAATGCCTCTGTACTCCACTAGTACGTTTGTGCTTCTCCCACTAGTTGCAGTTTTGCTGTGCCCAGAAACTGAGTTTTGGTACAACCACCCATTTCCACCGACATCTTAAGGTCCTCTGAGAATGACTGCACACCCTCAGATGCTTTCCCAGAAAAGGGAGCAGTTAATCATGCAGCAGCTGAAACTATCTCATGCTGTGGTACCTGAAGCAATACTAACGGTTGGCCCCTAGCTGTCAACTGCTCATGTACCGGCATATTATCCGCTGTCAGCTGTGCTACTTATTCTAACAATATCCATAATGCTTCCAGCTCTGGTAAACTTTGACTCTACCATTGTGATATTCTTACTCTCCTTTACACACTATAATGTAACAAGAAATCACAACTCCAAAAGATCGTCACAAATTAGTCTTTACATTTATCACAAACCACTTAGACTCTCTACACTGCCTTATAATACGACCATATCAATAACATGTATAACCAGTTAGAGGCACTGACTCCATGCATGGTGCAATATCCCAAAGTGCTGCTGGTTAGTGTTTAACGTCCCGTCGACAACGAGGTCATTAGAGACGGAGCGCAAGCTCGGGTTAGGGAAGAATTGGGAAGGAAATCGGCCGTGCCCTTTCAAAGGAACCATCCCGGCATTTGCCTGAAACGATTTAGGGAAATCACGGAAAACCTAAATCAGGATGGCCGGAGACGGGATTGAACCGTCGTCCTTCCGAATGCGAGTCCAGTGTGCTAACCACTGCGCCACCTCGCTCGGTATCCCAAAGTAAGTTACATTGCGTACACCTTACAGTCACCAAATACTGATCTCTACAATTACCATTAAAGTCAGATAAGTCAGTCGGCTTCTCCAGCCTAAACAAGGTAACCTTTAAGTTACGACGAAAGACACGCCTCACTTCCACGTCTATGACATCTTCCAAAACATGACCAAATTGTTCATCAGTCACCATACTGTAATGACGTCATAGGTCATGGTGCAGACCCTGTGCTGAGTGAAGATGCAGCTGCAAATTCTGACACCAAACTATAGTTCAACCAGTGCAGAGAGGGGCAGCTATGAACCAGTGAGCGGTGAGGGGAGGTTGGAGCCCCGAAGGCTCCACAGATACGCAGTTGTAAATTTGACACAGTCTTCATTGGCGCATCTTCGCTGCTCGATTCATCTGGTCAGCGGCCAGCTGACCGCGAATTCTGCTGGACTGGCTGCCTGCATGTCCTGTGATTCTGACACCGCTTCTCCGCCGAGCGCCAACAGCCTCTTGACGTAAGCTGGCCATGTAGTTTGCCCTCCAGCAGTGTGTATACGCGATAATGCTGTCTCTGCTACTGCGCTGGGTGTCGCATCAGCTGCATCATGGCAGTGGACACTCACCACGTGGGACACCTATCCTCCAATGGCACTAGCTGTCTGGTGTACACAAAGAGCGACCCTCTACTATCTTCGCAGAAGTCCGCCGAGCTGCTGGTGTTGACCTGGGATGCCCAACTGTGCACTATCGCTAAAAAGGGAACATTCCCAGGTGTATCTAAACGATCTTGATGGAACTTGGTGCTCATGTAGAGGGCCAAAATAATGCAATATGTATGTTATGTTTTCAGTTCTGCCCAGTTTCACTTTTAAGGGATAACACACACCCTGAAAGGTAATTTGGAATATTGGGTTTACAGGGAATATCTTCGAAACCACGACAGGCCTATATAAAAGCGGATTTCATATGAAGGTTGAAATGTAATTAACGTTCTTAAAAATATATAACCAACTTTTGTAATAATATGAAGTTTTGGAAAATACTCCACCACCATTAATTAATTTTAAAAAATAAAAACATTTGTTACTACATAAATTAAAGAAGCTTTCATGCCACATCCATCTCTGTGTAACAAAGCTGGTTTCTGTAATACCATTTTTGGAAAGTAATCTGTACACTATAGGCTATCGGAGTATTTTCGACGTACCTGAATGAAATATATAAATGTTTATTATTATTCGAATTATTTATTTCACTTATTTTTGTTTTATGTTTTAAATTGTTATTTTAATTTACCATT
Organism: Schistocerca serialis cubense; assembly: GCF_023864345.2. Taxonomy (NCBI): domain Eukaryota; kingdom Metazoa; phylum Arthropoda; class Insecta; order Orthoptera; family Acrididae; genus Schistocerca; species Schistocerca serialis. The sequence continues at coordinate 237,088,364 of NC_064640.1, forward strand.
TCACATTTGTGTATTTTCTTAATTGAGAATGGTAAGCAGCTCATTATTATGATATTAAATCGTTACAAGAATGATTATCTGTAAACATATATTTAAACCATAACGTTTTTTACACAATGCACAGGAAACGAACGAAATTACTCACGTAATACACATGATGGGGAACACAATATAAAACAAATCTCAGCAGGGTCTTCAAATTGTGGTGGGATACCCTCTAAACATTCTGGTTCGCGCCAGGCATATTTCAGCACATTGGAAAACCTTGGTGAAGAGAACTGATTATGTGCTAGTGACTGCAGCCTGGTTGTATTGTTTCTCAAGTGCAGACTGATATCATAATTATTCAGCAGAAGGAGATCTCAGAATCTTCTTACAAAGTTCTTACAACATCGAAAGCCATACATGTCCAATAAGTGTAATTGCTCCGTTGATCGTTTTGGGATCACCAGATAAACAACTGTGCAGCATCATAAATTAGAACAGCTTCTAGTTCGGTGACATTTGAGAGAAATGACAATCTTAAGTTATATTCTCTGTAGACATTAACTGTCTTTTGTAACTCATTCTGAGGATTTTGTACAATCTTAGAACACATCATGTTCATTCTACTCCAGATTTCAACACAATCTGATCCTTCTTCTTCTTCTTCTTCAGGACATTTTTGTTCGTCTTCTGAGTCAGATGATTCATCAAAAAATCTCTTGCATTAAACTTGAAATTTCCGTTTTTGATTCCCAGCAGCTGAAGGAGGTGAAACTGATTCTGAATCCTGGATCTGCATAAGTTTCTCATAATCTAGGTCCTTGTGAACTGAGAAAGCTGTCTGAAGCTCAGTTAAAAACATTGCAAGAGAGTCATAAATTTCAACAGAAGTGGAAATATCGACATCTTCAGCATACAGTTTTTTCATTGCTTTGTTAAGCTATTGCAGAATGCAGCCCACACTGATATCATGAAAGCTACCTCAGTACTACTTATCTTTCTAAGAAGGCCTTCAACTACCACTCTCATTTTCTGAAATTGTTTTTAATGCAGAAAACACAGCTCTCCAATCTGCATTCAAACTCTTACAAGCATCCTCACGTGCACACCATATTGTTGTAGACAGAGACGTTAGTGCCATACTCGCAGAAACAAAAAATGTTTCCAAGATGTTTCGTCTGCCTGTAAAATCCGCAGATAAGCTGTATAAACCTTGAATTAACCCAAAAAACCGTATTGCAGCTGTGAAGCTCGTGAGCCAACTAGATTCAGCGAGTGAGTTCAGCATGGAATGTAGAAAAATAGAGTTTCGGAGCTTGAGTCTTGCTTGCAAGCCTGAATATTCACCCGACATGTTGGCTGCGTTATCATTTGTAAAATTTCAGTTCACGCAGTTCTAAAGAATTCAAAACTGCTTCAGAAAACGTCTCTCCAGTGTGACCTGTATTTTTTTTAATAAAATACAGGAGTCTTTCACCTGACAGACTATCTTCATTTACGTATAAAATTATCATACTTAACTGGTCATTATGGGTGTTATCAAACCTTGTTATGTGGTTAGCCAAAAAACAATCATACTCCATAATTAATTCCGGACACATCATGAAATTTCCGTTTTTCACGGAGCCAAACATCTCTTTGTCTCCACGAAGTACTACAACCCTAGAAGCTAACTTCTTAACTACAGAAACAACTCTCTTCAGCATGTTCGTCCAATGTGTAACTTCACGTTCATGCTGGGTGAGCAAACTTTTGTCAGTTGTAATCATCTCCTATCTTCTGTTTTTCAGTTTTAACAAGCAGTCTCTATAAGAGGAAGACTTTTCAATTTGAGCTATTCGCATTCCACCATACCTCCTATCACTGAAACCTGATGTTGGAAATGAGGTGCATCACCGAATAATTTACGAGATGCTCAGAACAACGATCCTTGGCTGGGAGCATATACAAGATATTCAAGGTTGATAATGTCTTCAGCTACCAAAAACAATCTGAAACAATTTTTTTCTTCAAAATCGCTCAGACCCGTCGGTGTACCGTCGTGACAACATAGAAATTCAGAATTTTTGTTCCGATTAATACCATTTTTAACCAAATAATGCAGCGTCTTGTCATTGTTTTCCCAATAAAATGGGACATTACTGGAAACAGGAAAGTCCTCTGTTTTAGAGCATGTAGATTCTGAACATCCTTCCAGAACTCCAAAAGTTAGTAACTCAGCATTCTGTTTACCGTTTAGGGCTCTAAACTTGCAGGGCTACACTTTTCATTTTTACTGTTTTGAACCGCAACTTCACCGGAATGTTCAGAGCCACACAGTTCACTTCCACTTTTACCACTAAAATATGAGTCCAGTTGCGGTATTTTCTGTAAAAGTTCACTATCTCTCTATCTTTTTCCTTCAGCTTTCTTTCGATATGCATCAGTACTTAAACTGGCTCGACCTTCCACATCGCTACCGTGAATTGAAGAAAGAAAAAGGACTCTGCGATGTGGTAAGTGTCGGAAACTGAGCATACAGTATTTTCCGATTATCCGGCCGAATGTGGTGGAAGATCAAGCTGGACAACATAAACCCCGGATAGGCTGGAGTTTTACAAATGCTCTTTTCCGACTCCATCAAGTACCACTAAAAATACTTTTTTCTGCACTGAGTCCCAATTTTTTGATGTGGTGACAGTGTGTCAGGAAGAAGCTCCAAATGACCTGAACGTGGCCAATTGTGATACTTCTTGGCCGTATTTGTGCCTCCGTTCATTAATTTTAGTTATTCACTACAGTACTAACGTAGATTCTTCCCTTTTGCTCCAGTAGCCTCACATGTCAAGTAATATGAAAATTATTTATTTTATTTCATATGATGCATTTATTACTAACAAATAGTACATTTTCTTTCAGATATTAGGCCATTGGTGATTCAAACCACACCATCGCTTTTTAATTCCTCATGGAAGGACAGCTGTCTGTAGCTTAGTCACGTAAGTGCGTCAAGAACTGTACAATGTTTTACAAGCACTGTATTCAGCTCAACCAGCAGAGGAACTCTGGACGAAAACTGAGATGGAATTGATGGAAAGGTGGCAATTTCCTAAATGCACAGGCAGCATAGATGGGAAGTATGTTCGAATAAAGTGTCCTAAAAACAGTAGCTCAAATATTTTTGTTACAAAACTTGTTTCCAATTGTCCTGCTTGCAGTTACTGATCACGATTACCATTTCATAGTTATGGATGTGGGCAGCTATGGCAGAAACTTTGGCAGCACATGTTTTTAAAACTCTGCATTTTTCCTCAAATTCGTACGAGAAAAGGTATTCTGCTTCTCAAACCATAGTCGGGCACAAACAGATCTGTTGCTAAAGCGCTGACTACTGATGAAGGGTTTAAATTACAGACCTATCTGATGACCCCTTTCCCCAGATCAGCGGCCTTGGAAGAGCCTTCAAAAACAATTTTCAAGAAACAAATATATAGAGGCCATCGTATGGTGGAAAATGCCTTCGGCGGACTCGCTCAAGAGTGATAAGTCATTTTAAGACCAACGGACTTACAACCGACATTGCAGAAGCTGTTGTCGAGGCGGCATATTTCTAGCTTAAGTTGTACTACAACGGCGGCACTAGTTTGTGAAAGCACATTATTATTTCAATTGAACTGTATTGTACACTACAGTATTCATCTGGTACTACATCATACAACTGTACGTTTATTTATGAACAAAGAAGACATTTGTTTCATGTACACTTGCATCAATTTTCTTCCTTGTTGCCGCCTTTTCCATCACAATTTTATAATCAGTGTCGTATAACCTGCCAGCCCCGCACTGCGGGTAAGGGTGGTCTAGCGGTCTAGAGCGGGCGCCAGCCTCCTGTTTAACCGGTACGATGCCGTAGCGTGCTACACGGAGACTGCGGTGAGTGCCCGTGCTATATATATATATATATATATATATATATATATATATATATATATATATATATATATAATCAGTGCCGTTTGTTGCATTGTAAAATGTTAATTACATCCGGAGATATTGTAACCTAAAGTTGACGCTTGAAACCTCCGACGTTCAGTTGCGTGTTGTAACAAACACGGGCCACGGTCGGCGAGCAGCATCTGCAGTATAGCGCTAAAAACGCAATATCCTCAAAAACCGGTAAAATTTAAAAAAGTGAAACAAAAACGTATTAAACATCACTTCACTACTTCACCAAACTTATATAAAACATGTTTCTGTTATTTGTAAATAACTTTTGCACATATCAGTAATAACATTTAGCTTTTGAGTGTGATTATGATGAAGAATGTTCTGTTGCATACAAAGTAACACCAATAATTACACAGATTTTTTTATTTTTGCGCATGTAAACTGTACTTGCATCAAAAGTCATTGCTTTGGTTACATACAAATGCAGAAGTTATGCGATCAACTAATTTTTATTACTGGTACTTATAAAATGAAATTTATATTTTGTAAGGAAATAAAACACACATTGGACGAACATTGAATGATGGGCAGTTCAAATAATGTGCAAAATAGCAAACAAGAGAATAAAAAATATAAAGAAGTTTTCGGCTTCCAGTTTCTCTCTCACATATTCATTTCTGTTTCTTTCCTTGCCAATGTTTCCAAATTATACTTTTGGTAGAGTGCAACTCTAGTGGGTGACACTTAAGCTCAGTAAATGCGAAATTTCACAGGCACAGATAACTGTCTTTGGGCACCAGCTGACTCTTGAGAGTATTCTGCCAAATAAAGAAACGAACAGAACTACTACTGAATTGAAAGTATCTAAAAATACCAAGCAGCTGAAGTCTTTCATTGGACTATGTTCTTCTTACAGAAAATAAATTAGTGATTACAGTTTGAATTCACCTCTCAATGTACGTTATTGAAAAAAAGTGACATGAAGCTGGATAGCTGTAGGTAGAAGGGAGTTGTAGGCCACAAAAATTAATTTACGCAAAAGCAATGTATTAGACTTCCAGCGACGTCTTTAACTAATATTGAGCTTCTGGGTGTACAGCCGAGTTCTTTCCATTTCCTGCACAATATTTCGTCGAGTGCCCTAACAATATTCTTCAGGTGCTGCCAGTTTTACTATTCAGTGTACTAGCTGCATGACAGTTTGTTTTAGATACGTGGGATAAGACTATTAAAAGAATAGGAATTAAGCATACGCAAATATCATCCAGCTAGCAATCCTGCTAAGAGATGCATGCCAAAACTGTGTAGGTTACGCAGGACATATTACAACAAAAGACACAGTGCATAGGTAGAATATGAATCAGCATTTGAAGATGCTGTAAAAAGTTGTGCTACAGGCTTTCATACGAAGTCATAATGGGCAGAAAGCTAGAAAACTTGATTGCTGAAAGTATAAAATTTTCTCTAAAAAATCACGAAATCAAGAAAGCAATAAGTTATCTAGGAAGCATAAAATTAAGGATGAAAGTAGAGGCACAAGGGAAGACACAACGTAACAACATTTAAAAGGAAATATGTGAGAACCATAAAGAAATCAACAATGTTCGAATAAAACCTGAATTAAACATTGACAGTCGCAATTTTGCTATAACTACTGTTTATCTTTAAGTAACTGACAGGGGGATAACCATGCAGAACAAATATGTTCCATAGGTTATACAACACTTTATATACCCTCACTCAGTTTCTACATGTTTCACCGCTTCTGGTTTATAGGAAATCTAGTAAGAACCTGATCACATGCGCAAGAAAACTATGGAAATGAAGTAATGCCCAATAGGTATGCAACATAGCTAATATCTAGATAATGTGGTTAGAATCTTAACTGACCAAGGCTGCAAGGGAAACAACTGTAGTCTATGCTTACTTATGATACTCAACGGTAGCCTACAGTAGTTTACAACTCTATCACCTGCCCTTTATGAAATGCTTTAGACATGTCCTCCAACAGCTGACAATGTTCATGCCATGTCTCCTGGTAATTAAGGTATCCTCACCATATGCATTTAATCTCTACACCGCTTCAGTTCCACGAACATAATTGAAAGTCCTGACACATACAGTTACTGAGATTGATAAACCAAAAGTCAGTATCCTGTACATATATATCCTTCCTTCAAACAGAAAAGCTGTATAATTTCTGATTTCAAAAAAATGGCTCTGAGCACTATGGGACTTAACTTCTGAGGTCATCAGTCCCCTAGAACAGAAGTCATCAGTCCCCTAGAACTTAGAACTACTTAAACCGAACTAACCTAAGGACATCACACACATCCATGCCCAAGGCAGGATTCGAACCTGCGACTGTAGCGGTCGCGCGGTTCCAGACTGTAGCGCCTAGAACCGCTCGGCCACTCTGGCCGGCTAATTTCTGATTTCCTCAGCTACTGGTATCCACCAGAATCTAGAGGTTAAATCTATATTAGACATGAGATTCACATAATTGAAATTGGGTAACAACTCATTCATGTTTTCAGGTTGATCGTTCTCCTTAATTACTATCTTGTTTAGCATTGTTATATCTAATACTATTCTCACAGACCCAGCCTTTCTATTAGCCCTACTGTTCTGTTAATTTTCACTACAAAAATGTACTGTTTGGGTCAATATGAACTGACATTAAAATACTACAAAGAACTTCTGTTAACAAACTTTCTTGTACAGTTGTTGACATTACATGCACCCATATGTTGTTGAAAATAATAATAATAATAATAATACACAGAATCTTATTTAACAAAGTTTCTATTGTAACATTTACATAGGGTAAATCTGGAATATCAAACATTATTCAGTAAGGCATGCTTCTTAGAAAGCATTACATTATTCTTCTTTTCTTCCTTTTTGTTCCCTTACTGATCGCGGTTTGGACAAAATTAGTCACACAAAAATCACCAAAGAAACAATCATGAGACAATAATTTTCAGTACAGGCAATTAGTTTTAAAAGCATCAATATTTATTTTCTGACTTTCATTGATTCGATTCGAATTTGAACAAAAACAGGTGACATGTGTTTTGAAAACATGTTTATTACATTTTCTATACAATATGTTTATTTTGTTACTGTTGTTGCTTTCTGGACATAGCTTATAGCATGCATGTTTGTAGCTTTTCTTGTTGTCACTGAGTTTGATTACTTACCACACCTTCAGGGTTTTGGTTGCAAGTGAATATACTTAGAGAATCTACTATTCTTGGGAATGTTTCCTTGATGCAATGTGTTCTGCTTTCAGTGAATTTGCAAGTTTCTTTGACAAAATTCTGCTCCCCGCTATCTGACATCTCTGTTATTTCATTTTGAAGCACTATACAAAATCACATTTCAAATGGATTTTTAAGTCACTCATTCCACTGCTTGCATACATGGTAACTGCTGATAATATTCGAAGCTAATAAGCAGCCATGTTGTGTTGGTGGGTGTAACTACGATTATACACGCCCATTTACTGAAATGAAAGACTACATTATTTTGTACAGGCTATGGACTGTCGTCACTATCATCAGAAAGCTTAGTCTCAGAGCTGTTACTCAACATCAGTCAATGATGTAACTACTGTGATGTCACATGTCAGACAGTGCATAAACAATGAAGATTCAAGTACTTGTAGTGCTAAACAGCTTCTTCAAACAGCTGTAGACAAGCACACTGGTGCAGATCCAGAGGCTTTAATGGTTGTTTAGAGTAAGCTGGAAGAATAAAAATCGTTATTATCACAATTTATATCAGAAAACAAAAAAATTGACTTTGGAGTAGAAATATTTGTGTCACATCATTATGAACCAGATGTTACATATACAGCTATTAAGGTTATTACTGAAACAGCTAAAATGTTTTAAAATAGTTTTAAAAATGCATTGCTCATGTATTTTCAGACAGTCACCAAATTTCATAAAATTATCTTGGTATTTCAATCATGAGAAACGAAATCTATAACCATTTTTTGTCATACAGACGCAAACAGATTGCAAAGTTTACAATTACAGTATTCGCGTCCTCTCAGTTCTATTACATTTCAGTCCAACGTCATTTTATTCTAACCCTTATTACTTCTTTATCCACCATAACAATAGAAAATAGCTTGACCCCCATCACTTTATGAGATATTACTCACAACGAATATTCAAGCCTAACCGAAAGCACATGTCTATATTTACATAGGAAACCAGTAAGGTGCATTTTCTGTTTCTCAGAAAACCCAAAGTATACAGTTTAATTCTGATCATCTTTGGATATGTTGTAGTGTAGAGCAAAATAAGAAATACATATTTCTTTTTATACATGCCCACACAGCCACTAAGGGGGTGAGACACCCACTTGAAAAAATTGAGTTTAAAATTTCTGACATAAAATGTATTTGCAGTAGCGAATATGGATTCAATCAGCTGTATAATGGAATAACGACAATGAAAATTTGTTCTAGATCGGGATTCGAACCCAGATTTCCCGCTTACCATTTGGCTACCTGGACACGATTCAGAGCCAGACCCAAACTTCCATATTTTGTCAACCATGTGTCTACAACTTGTAATTGTACATTCATTATTTGGACTCCTGCACAGGGTAGACATTTTACTTAAAAGTCACTTGCTCATAGTGCCTGTTCATTTGGACATGCATGCATGTCCGAAAGAACTTTACACGTAATTCGGAACAACAGAGCAACTGCAATATCGTATTTAATAGTTCTGAATGAATACCATTGAAACGGTAATACATACAAGAAAACTTCACATAAAAGTTCTTTGGTTTTTAATGTACATTACAATGGCGCACCGCAATTTGTCGATAAAGTCATTTTTTCGAAATCCCCTCTCCCCAACATTTTGATTTTCATTTAGACATTTGACTAACAGTAAAACGTATAGTGTCGTTAATACCAAATTCAATCATATATGACGAAGTGGTATTCAAAAGACTCATTTGTCAGAAATCAGCTAGAAATATCTCTATATCGTTGTATGCAAGCCCAGTATGTGTCCACTTCAATGCCAATCATCAGAGAAGCATATTTTAAAAGTATAGTCTACATATACTGTTCTACATAGGCCTACATATTTTCTTTTAATTTTATGAATTAGAAAATGTCTTGCGTTGTATTTATGTTTTCTTTGTACATTTGGTGTAGTCTTTTTGTTTCCAAGTTGCAACCATTTCAGATTTAACTGTATTATATTTGATTTTTTTGTACATTATTGTTATAACATTATCGTAACTGTACAAGAGTGAGGAAGCAGAGTATTGTTAGGGTCCAAAAATGCTGAATGATTTTTCATTTTGCCCACCAAGCACAATGGACACTTTCTATTTCATGACAGGAGCAGAAAGGAAGTGATTGTTCCCTCACTTTCCCTCAACTGACCAAACTTTCCCAAGCACAAGAGCAGCAGTGTGGGGACAAATGGTGTGAGGGAACACTGTGTGCTGAGATGCCTACTTTGTATCCGTGATTGTGAAGGTGATACACCAAGTGTTTGGCCTACAGTCTACTGTTCCATGTCTTCTAGGCACCAAATATTTAATTGTTCATATATATACAACTATGCAAACAGGAAGAATGCCCATGAATCCAGAAAATAGTTTGCGTTTGCTATGTACAAGTTTGATCAGCCACAATATAATGTGGATATTATGATAACTAGCGAAGAAATTACTTTTGCATCACGGTTAGAATATGTGATTAAAGACGCTATTGATCATGAAACGATTGTGGAAAATCATAATACTCTAAGTTTTGATGAAAAAGGTGCAATTTCAGACCCTATTCTAATTGAATAACACTATGAAGAAGATTTTGAAGAAATGGTAAAAACCTGGCATAGACCTTGAGTATAAACAAAAAGCCATTACAGTTTGGTGCTCTGGTAATAACTAATTTGAAACTGCAAAACATTGATGTAGAATGGTCACAAAGAGACAAGCTCTGTATAAATGGTAAGCACAAATTGATGTGGGGTGGGACGAGAAATGGGAAGTTATTAGATATTTCTAAGTATCTATTAGATAAATTTCAAACTGCTACAGACAAATCAGTACCCATATATGGTCTGGAAATAAAGAGGTGGGCTTTCCAAAAGGGGATTATGGTAACCGGTTACAACATCTGCCCAAGGTTTCCTCAAAATGGGTTCTTAATTTTAAAGTAACACACTGGATTGTTTCAAGGAAAATTAATAAACTCACCATTCAATCACAAATAGTGAATAAAGAAGAACTGAGGGGGAAAGGCTTATAAATTTGTAGAGACTGCGAAATCGAAAATTGTATTGACTGGCGAGGCCAATGTGTATGTTTGTGGTCAGTCAAGTTTCAATTAGGAAACGCATGCAAGAAGAACATTATTCTTCAGAGGAACATCAAAAATCGAAATTCTAACCAAATCCCTGAATGCCTCAACACCTAATTATACTATAAAGTCAAGTTTCAATTAGGAAACGCATGCAAGACGAACATTATTCTTCAGAGGAACATCAAAAATTGAAATTCTAACCAAATCCCTGAATTCCTCAACACCTAATTATACGATACAGCGCATTATATCTTCAAGAAGAAATTTATGTCCCTTTTTACATAGTTTTGAAAGAATAGGTGGTGTGTTTGTGCCAAAAGTTGACAAAGATTTATACAAAAGCAGGTAATATCCTTTTGTTCACTTGTATGTCTGGTAAATTGTCTTGGGTTTAGATTCACGGACAGCAAAAAACGAAACAAAATTTAACACCAATGGTAAGTGTGGAAAAGAGGTGAATATTTTAACGATTTCTCCCAGAAAGTCTGATATGATACAACCATTAGACATTCATATTTCAGCCATAGATGTAGCTGCATTATATAACTCTGATGTTAACTTGTGTTTCAGAAATAATTTTCTAAAACTTCAATCTATTATTCACAATTAGTTTTCTTCTCCCAGATTCGTCAAACTTTTGAAATATGCTCCGTACAAGAGAGATTACACTGAACAGAAACCACAGAAATGTGAGACACCTCTCCACTTTTTCTTTAAAAACTGTGATTCTGTTTGTGACTCCTGTGATGAAATTGCAGTTATCCAATGTGCTTGGAGTGCAAAATCAAAAAGGATTCAGCATTTCTTGACCCTAACAATTGCGCATTTCCTCATTACTATATAGAGTTACAGTAATGTCACATCAATATTTGACTTAGCCACGTCAGACAATTTGAAATATAAGAAAATTATATCTGTAAAAGCTACAAGGTGAAAAAAATACACCAAGTGTAAAAAGACTACACAAATACAACATGTAGGGAAGCACCCTACTCACGCCTTATAAAGTTTACGTCAGTCTTTCCATTGTGTGCCAGCCAGTCCGCTGTAACTAGCTCTGACGACATAAATGTTGTGCAATACTTTAAAAATCAAGTAAATAATCTGAAACGTTTCTAGCATGTCAGGAGTAATACAAAATCAATATGTGTTGAATATCAGTTCAATAACTTTAACCATTTTCGAAATTTGGATGTTTTTCTGTAAAAATCATTGGCGCAACAGAAAAGAGCTAGAAACTTAAAAATTTATATTTAGATTCCTTTTGCATAATAATTTAGTAGAAACAGTATTCTGGATCTCACAAATTAAAATTTTAGTTGAAATTCATGATTTTCTGGTTTTTGTCTTAGAAGTTAAGGAAGCAAAATAGATTAAGTAGGCGAATAAATAAAGCTAGGATGTTTAAATTTAAGTAGAGGGGAGATCCGCTATAATCATACAAATGTGAAAAGTTTCAACAGAATAACTATAAAACTATAGCTATAGCGTATCTCCAAAGAGCAAGTTCAGAGCTCGTCTACTGCGTGTAGTGTAATTAAATTAATTCTCTCGCCGAAAATATTTGACTTAGCCACGTCAGACTTTTATTATGATTACTTACCTGTGTGCTGATTGCACAATTAAATTGAAAGCTTCATCGGCCATCAGCAAGCAAGCAAGCAGCAAGCAATGATTTATTCGATAACTTAAAGTGGTGCACTACTAGCGCAGCGGCTAGTCGGGAGAGCACATTTGATCAGGCGTTCCCTTAGCCGTCCGCACCGCGGCTTTATATGTAAGAACGCTGCGCGAGAAAAAGAAGGCCCCAGTTCTCTCCAGACGCTGATTAGCGCACCACCTGTGCCGGGAGTCGCGTCGCGTCGGTATCGTTGATATAAACAGCCTCGGATGCAGTAATAAGTTACTTGGGATACGAATAACCATGAAATCGTTTTCGAGTGAAGTGTTAATTTTGGGATGACGTTAATGATCTATCTTTAGTTTGCGTATGTTGTATTTCACGTGCCGCTGCAGGACAGACATTCTACCATTATTAGCGTGGCGTTTGATGAACATTATCATCAAATTATGGCGAGCATTCACTTAAACATTTAATTTGAACAGTTATAGTTGCATCAGCGCATTAGACTTTGAACTGCTGTGGTAGTTGGATTGTGTAGATTCTTTTTGGTCTGTGACTTTCAGAATATAGTGAACATTTTAGAGAGAATGGTTTTTGACTATGAATCCCAGACAATCTCCTAATTCCTCAGAGCTATAAGCTGTAGCTATAAATGTATTTCTCAGATGAAGTGGGCACTAGGAATTCTAATTACAGGCTTCACGTTTTGCTAATCACTTTCTGATTGCCAATATTGTAGTTAGAGAGCCAGTGTTGAGAACGGCAAACAATATAAATACAAAACATTTATTCTATTATTCCACCTGCCGCCCCACAAACAGAAGATATTTGATATTTCGTAAAATTAAAAGAAAAAAATATGTTGAACAATATATCTTGAATATACGTTTAGAATATATTTATATGGGAACGACTTATTAAACAACCCAGCATGACAATATATAGTGCTTGATTTGTGATGGTTGAAGCAATGTAAAGCAAATATTGTATTCACACTCTTAAAATGCTCTGAAAAGCGTTAAAATAACGTTTTAAGAAGTCTTAATTTCAGAAACACTTCACTGCACCAAGAAGTGTACGTGAATGACTTTCAGTCCCGCATTGCATTCTGTCGCTTTGCACTTCAGCAGTTGCAAGATAATTCAGTATTCCTAAGCAATACGTTGTTTACGGGCGAGGCTTCATTTACAAATCATGGTAATGTGAATCTTTGGAACAAGTACTCCTGGTCCGTGCAAAATCTCCACTGGATTCGTCAGATTGCTCTTCAGCGACAGTGGAGTGTCAATGTTTGGTGCGGTATCATTCCTAACTGTATTGTAGGTCCCTATTTTTACCGTGGAACACTGAATGGATAGCGATATGCATCATTTCTTCAACACACACTAACATTCCTCATGAAGGATCTAGGATTGGAAACTCGTCTATCAGTGTGGTTCCAACATGATGGATGTCCCACACACAATGCAAAAGTTGCCAGAGTTGTTCTAGATGTGACATTTACAAATAGGTGGATGGGGCGGGAGGTACTATGCGATGGCCAGTACGGTCTTCCGACTTGATGCCATTAGACTTGTTTCTCTGGGGCGCAATGGGAGACAGAGTGTATCAAAAAAATGTTCAGATGTGTGTGAATTCCTAAGGGACCAAGCTGTTGAGGTCATCGGTCCCTAGACTTACACACTACTTAAACTAACTTATGCTAAGAACAACACACACACACACCAATGGCCGAGGGAGAACTCGAACCTCCGGCGAGAGGGGCCACGCGCAATCCGTAACATAACGCCTCAAATCGCGCAGCAACTCCGCGCGGCTTAGAGTGCATCAAGAATCCCCAACGACAATAGAGGATATGCAACATCGTATTACTGCAGCGCGTGCGGCAATATCTGTAGAAACTCTACAATCTGTGCAACACTCTCTCGTTACCCGTCTGCAAACGTGTATTGATGCAAACGGTGGGGACTTCGAACATACGTTGACGTGATACAGTTTCATTGGTCAAAATGTGGGTGTAATGCACAACAATACAGTTTCTGTGGGCGTCAGGGCACTAATAAATGTGTTCAGCAAAGTAAATTCAAGTGCGTTATCTCTAAATGTAGCTCTAGTTGTCATTCGCTAGAATAAACATACATTTACAATTTGAAAAACGTAAGTTTGCGTTGGAGGTGTTACTTGTTTATTTTTGTGGAGTGCGCATACCTTCTTATTGTGTGAGCCCTTGACACAGGCAGCGTGAGGTGCATGGTTGAACCTCAGGACGTGCGCTAGCTGTGCGCTTCATTTATTTCAAGTGTCAACTTCGCTTCGCAATTTCTCTGGATGTAATTGATGTATTGCGACGCAACCAACGCCATTATTTATGTGATTTTTCATGCTATTGATTGCATACGAAATAATAGAGGGTGTCCATTTAAAAATTCACAAGTTTGTGTTGAAAATAGTATTTGTTTACGTTTTAAAATTTCGCATAGTATTTGGTTTCCAGCGTTCGTGCTGGTGAAAAAGGTTTTTGAATATCTATTGTTGTTCTAGAGCTATTTTAGGTGGCAGAGTTAGGTGAAACACCCTGTATATACACTCCTGCTCATAAATTAAGGATAATTGCAGAATGTGGTACCACACAACGTGGCACTACACAAAACTGGCGCTAGTAGCATAGGGACATAGGGAACAAACACGACACAGATCTGTAAGTCCACGGTATTAGTGATAAGTTGAGAAAACCGTCCCGAAACACATCTGCTACAAAATGCCATTGTTTTTTGCACTTGTATGATGTAACCCGACATCAATATGGGATATGATCACTATGCACACGTATACATGCCGCACAACGGGCTGGCATAGTCTGGATCAGGTGGTCGTGCAGCTGCTGGGGTACAGCCTCCCATTCTTGCACCAGTGCCTGTCGGAGCTCCTGAAGTGTCGTAGGGGTTTGAAGACGTGCAGTGATGCGTCGACCGAGAGCATCCCAAACAGGCTCGATGGGGTTTAGGTCTGGAGAACAGGCAGGCCACTTCATTTGCTTGATATCTTCTGTTTCAAGGTACTCCTCCACGATGGCAGTTCGGTGGGGCCGTGCGTTATCATCCATCAGGAGGAATGTGGGACCCATTGAACCCCTGAAAAGGCGGACATACTGGTGCAAAATGACGTTCCGATACACCTGACCTGTTACAGTTCCTCTGTGAAAGACACGCAGGGGTGTACGTGCACCAATCATAATCCCATCCCACACCATCAAACCACAACCTCCATGCAGGTCCCTTTCAAGAACATTAAGGGGTTGGTATCTAGTTTCTGGTTCACGCCAGATGAAAATCCGGCGAGAATCACTGTTCAGACTATAGCTGGACTCGTCCGTGAACATAACCTGAGACCACTGTTCCGATGACTATGTGCTGTGTTCTTGACACCGGACTTTACGGGCTCTCCTGCGACTAGGGGTCAGTGGAATGCACATTGCAGGTCTCCGGACGAAGAAACAACGTCTGTTCAGTCGTCTGTAGACTGTGTGCCTGGAGACAACTGTTCCAGTGGCTGCGGTAAGGTCCCGAGCAAGGCTACCTGCAGTACTTCGTGGCCGTCTGCGGGCACTGATGGTGAGATATCGATATTCTTGTGGTGTTATACACTATTGACGTCCCGTACTGTAGCGCCTCGACACGATTCCTGTCTTCTGGAATCGTTGCCATAATCTTGAGATCACACTTTGTGGGACACGGAGGGCCCGTACTACGACCTGCTGTGTATGACCAGCCTCCAGTCGCCCTAGTATTCTACCCCTCATAACGTCATCAATATGCGTTCTTTGATCCATTTTCAACACACAGTCGCCATTAGCACGTCTGGAAACGTCTGCACACTTACTCGCTGCACCGTACTCTGACATGCACCAACGCACCTCTGCGTATGTGGACTGCTGCCAGCGCCACCGTGCGACAACCGCAGGTCAAATGCACGGCATGGTCATACCCTGAGGTGATTTAAACCCACAAACCGCCCACCAGAACGTTGTTTCACCATGTATCAGCATTACCCTTAATGTATGAGCATGAGTGTATATATAGGGTGAACATTATTAAAACTGACAAACTAAAGGGACAGATTCCTGGCTGGAAATGGAGGAAGAAGGGTCCTATGAACATGTAGTTGGAAATACATATTTGCCATGGTAGATGGCGGCAACTAATGACAGTTCCTTTGACCATGTGCTGTGTGTTCCTTGTGTTGCAGGCTGTGTGATTGCTCCAGCGTACTGTAAGCAGCAGAAAGGTCCGATATTCATGTCAGGAACAAGCCTCAGTGATGTTTGTGTACGGCCAAGCAGATGAAAATGGTCGTGAGGCAGAACCTGAGTCTCGAAATCTGGTGTATGCACAGTCCGCCGCTTCCCTGCACGTTTGTCTATCTGAAGGCACCCACGATCACTTAAACGCCGAAAAAGTGCTTGAAATGTTATGTGATGTGGCTGGTGTCTATGAGGGTAGTTGTCTTGGTATAGCCATGCTGCCTCTTGACCATTTCCATCTGCTTGACCGTTCACAAACGCCATCTCGACTTGCTCCCGACATGAATACCTGATCATCGTGCTGCTTACAGTACGCTGCGTCAATCTCACAGTCTGAAACAGCCAACGAAGAGGCAGCACGTGGTCAGAGGAAATTTTTTTCAGCAGTGCCATCTACCAAGACAAAGATGTAAACATGCATTTGCAGACCCATGTGCATAAGACCATCTGCAGTTTGTTGGTTTTATTAATGTTCACTCTGTATATACGAAATTATGTGCAAGCACTTTTAGTGACAAACACTGTTTTCACATGTGAACAATGGTTTTCGTAAAAGGATTATTATGACTCCTAACGAAAAGAGTAAGTACTTATCCAACGTTCGGGCTTCATTGTCCTAAAGCTAGGTTCATTTAGCATCTTGATCAATAACATTTAATATCCGAGTCCTTTTCATACATATGCTGACTACTCAAATTATTCTTTGTCATTAAATATACTATAATGATTTTATTTTCTGTGACTGTTTACAAACGTCTTGGTTCACCAAGGCAGTGCATACAACACACTTGATAAAAGAAGTGACAATGTAAGAAACATTTGAAGTAAAGGTGTCATGCTGCCAACTAAGATAGATGTTGCATTTCTTCAGGTAAGAATCAGCTGAGGTACTGATAGCACTTTTGATATTTACTAAACAACTGAACTGCTCATAGCAAGCTGACTTACTGATAGTGAGTGGTTTGATTTTAAATAACCTTGCATTTGGTGTGCGAACATTGAGAACAGGAATTTTCGTAAAGCTTGTCGAAATATAATTAGTTTTTATAAACAAAATAAATTCGTGGAAAAGCAAATATATTGTGAAATGTAAATTTAAATCTAACAAAGTAACAATTTCTGTTGTTTAAATAAAAGTTTAATTTCTTCTATTTCATTTACTATATTTATTATATTCCCTCTAAACCTTTTTTACCACTTTTAATAGTATGCGTGTGACATATACCCACTTCTTTTCTCTTCCTATTGCATTCATTCCGTATCCTCTTGTATCTCTGTCTGCCCTTATTAACTGCATAGCTATAAGTCACCATGTGGACCTAAAGTGAGGCACCAGTTAGTTTTCCTACTGTCTGTTCGCAAAATTGGCATCAGGTGCTCCCTCATGCATTGTCCCTTGTCTATCATCATCTCGTCCTAGCTCAAAATAATCTCTTCTCCCCCGTCTCCCGAAAAATTTCTCTTTTCTCCTTGCTGTCTTTTTCTCCAGTCCCTGTTCCGATTATTGTGTCCACTCCTCCCATCCCTCCGTCTATGAGCACAATGCCCATTAAAATTGCTATTGTTGTAATTTTCCCTGTCCTGATATTTCCATTCTCTCTCTGTTCAACATACCTTGGTTTATATCCTAAATTCCTATCCCCATTTCCTACAAAATTTCAAATTCTTCCACAGAATTGGTTAGACTGTTAAAGAGTTCCCATTACAAGGATCGTGGTAGCCTTCTCATCAAAGTTGGAATTTCTACTAGCACTTCCAGTGGTCTACCCAAATAAATTAAATTATGCAGCTCCCTAAGACAAAACTCCTTCGTGGCTTCCTTCTCACTTCTGTAACCTGGCCCATACAAAAAAACATTCTGAAAGCGCAGTTGGTTTCCCTGTCCCAAATACGTATTCAAGAACATTGTTTCAAATATCTTGTTATACATAAATTGTTCAGCATTTTGATTAATTCTGGTTTGAGCTCCATACTCTTATTGCCTTTTTACAAATTTAATCTTAGCAATCTCACCTATTCCAACTACAATATTATCCTAAAATGAATCCTAGAAATCCACTGCATGATATCTATTCTCACCACTGAAACGTTTGGTACGGAAACCTTATCACTTTTAAGAGAAATGATGTTTGATTTCCTTGCACCCATTGATTTTTGATACCTGCTTGCTCTCTTTGCATTCTCAGACTCACTGCATCACTACCTGTACCGTCTGAATGACAACCACTTAGCAATTATTTAATTCCATCCACCAGGGCTGGTGATTCGAAAAACATACAAAGGACTGCAACCGCTTCTGTACTTAGTTCAAAAGTCTCTCAGTTGCTGCTGTGATGCAATGTACTGCAGACAGAAATGCCTGAGTATGTCGTCCGCTGTGAGGAGACACTGCAGCTTGGGGGCGGCAACACTATGATGCTGCGGTACGAAGGCTGTGGCATGGAAGCGATATGGCACAGAAGAGGCGGCATGGAGACGCTGCTGGCTGGAAGCAGCGGCACAGAGACGATGCGCCCTGGAGGTAGTGACACAGAGGTGCTGCAACACAGTGACACTGCAGTATGGAGGCTGAGGCATAGATGGGACGTGTCACAGAAGTGGAGTGCATGGAGATCGTGCAGCTTGGAAGCAGCAGCGCAGAGACGACATGCCCCGAAGGCAGTGACACAGATGCACTGCAACTCAGAAGTGGCAGAGCAGAGACAAAGTGGCAAGAAGGCTGTGGCATCGAGGCGCTGATGCAGCTTGGAGGTGATGTGGCACAGAGGGGTGACACGGAGGCAAAGGCGTCGACTTTCCAAAATTTCCGTAGGTGCAAATCAGTGGCAGAATGTAGTGTATACACTACTGGCCATTAAAATTGCTACACCACGAAGATGACGTGCTACAGACGCGAAATTTAACCGACAGGAAGAAGATGTGATATGCAAGTGATTAGCTTTTCAGAGCATTCACACAAGGTTGGCGACGGTGGCGACACCTACAACGCGCTGAAATGAGGAAAGTTTCCAGCCGATTTCTCATACACAACAGCAGTTGACCGGCGTTACCTGGTGAAACGTTGTTGTGATGCCTCGTGTAAGGAGGAGAAATGCGTACCATCACGTTTCCGGCTTTGATAAAGGTCGGATTGTAGCCTATCGCGATTGCGGTTCATCGTATCGAGACATTGCTGCTCGCGTTGGTCGAACTCCAATGACTGTTAGCAGAATATGGAATCGGTGGGTTCAGGAGGGTAATACGGAACGCCGTGCTGGATCCCGACGGCCTCGTATCACTAGCAGTCGAGATGACAGGCATCTTATCCGCATGGCTGTAACGGATCGTGCAGCCACGTCTCGATCCCTGAGTCAACAGATGGTGACGTTTGCAAGAAAACAACCATCTGCACGAACAGTTCGACTACGTTTGCAGCAGCATGGACTATCAGCTTGGAGACCATGGCTGCGGTTATCCTTGACGCTGCATCAGAGACAGGAGCGCCTGCGATGGTGTACTCAACGACGAACCTGAGTGCACGAATGTCAAAACGTCATTTTTTCGGATGAATCCAGGTACTGTTTACAGCCTCATAATGGTCACATCCGTGTTTGGCGACATCGCGGTGAACGCACCTTAGAAGCGTGTATTCGTCATCGCCGTACTGGCGGATCACCCGGCGTGATGGTATGGGGTACCATTGGTTACACGTCTCGGTCATCTCTTGTTCGCATTGGCGGCACTTTGAACAGTGGACGTTACGTTTGAGATGTGTTACGACCCGTGGCTCTACCCTTCATTCGATCCCTGCGAAACCCTACATTTCAGCACGATAATGCACGACCGCATGTTGCAGGTCCTGTACGGGCCTTTCTGGATACAGAAAGTGTTCGACTGCTGGCCTGGCCAGCACAATCTTCAGATCTCTCACCAATTGAAAACTTCTGGTCAATGGTGGCCGAGCTACTGGCTCGTCACAATACGCCAGTCACTACTCTTGATGAACTGTGGTATCGTGTTGAAGCTGCATGGGCAGCTGTACCTGTACACGCCATCCGAGCTCTGTTTGACTTAATGCCCAGGCGTATCAGTGCCATTGTTACAGCCAGAGGTGGTTGTTCTGGACACTGATTTCTCAGGATATATGCACCCAAATTGCCTGAAAATGTAATCATATGTCAGTTCTAGCATAATATATTTGCCCAATGAATACCCGTTTATCGTCTGTATTTCTTCTTAGTGTAGCAATTTTAATGGCCAGTAGTGTATTTTTTCTGGGGAGTCTCAACATTTTTTTTGAATGATTACCTTTCATTTATATTCTTTTATGAACATTGCCTGTGCTGTGATAAAGTAAAATATACCAGTACTGTAAGCATACGCTGAGACTGCCGTAACTCTGTCGGTATCACATCATAAGCAACAGAAATGAGATCAAACTGGGGTTCAAATGTACTTGGACGAACCCACTGACCCAGTGGCGACTTTTAAAAACTTCGAAAATTTTTGTTCGGCGAAGAGCTTCTGCTCCACGCGAGCCGTCAGTATACGCTCTTCTTTATACTAGCTACTAATGCGGTAACACCCCTTCAGTCTACGACACAAGCTCCCGCGTCCTTCAAACCCATTGCCTCAACAAACAAAACGATAAAATTCCAGATTACTTGAAAACAATTTTACTGAAATCTTAAACCATACCGCTGTTATCTTAAAAAAAATAAACCTATTGAAATAGTCTGTAAGAATCGGCTTCATTGTATATCGGACTATTCTTGATTACTGCTCAACAGTGGCAAGCAGATATTTGCCTGTTGACGAATGGAGTGGGCGTGTTGTAGCGTGTCACTTCTAAGGAAACATGAAAGCAAGCCGAAAAGACAGGATTCCATTCACAGTATAGTGTGACTGTTATTCTAGGGAGAGCCTTTGACTCGGCCAGAGAAACGCAAGAAACGAGGGCGTGTGTTGCTTGGTTGCCTAATTGTCGGAAGTCGGCGTGGACGATATGGTCCTGCAATGGTTGCAGTGTGGTCACGTGGCGGGATGAATAGGCATGACACTGCTGAGACGCTTTTAGTTGGACAGTCGTCGGCGTGGGCAGCGTAGTGCTGCAATTTCCGCAGTATGGTCAGGCACCGGCGGAAATGCGGCAGCCCTGTGAAGATTACAGTTTCGACTGGCAGTGGTACAGATGTTGTAGTCCAGCGAGGGAACTACGGTACTGGTGGGCAACGGTGTGAACGCAACAGTTCAGCATCATCTGCAGTTTGGTAGCCCACTGACAGAACAGCAGTCCTGGCAGGCATTGGGGTGAAGATGGCGCCCCTGAGACAACTGCACAGTGGACAGGTGCTGGAATGGACGCTACGACACTGTGAATACTGTGGAGTGAACGCATGATGGTATGAAACCTGCAGCACTGAGGTTGCGGCACGAGAACATGGTGGCATGGAGGTGGCGTATAGCCGTTATAGTATTGCAACTACTGCTGCCTATTACTACAACAAATGGACTGCTAACGCCTAAAATACTTTTTGGGACTCCAAATCTAGAAATACGCCTTGGAACGAATTGTATCTACAACTCTATCCTGAACAAGCTAAATAAATTTGAAACATCCCCTGTAAGTAGGCTGTTCAGGTTTTTATGTTCGTAACGCCACGTAGCGCTCTGTATGAAAATCACTTACGTACTATGTAAGTAGGCTGTTTAGGTTTTTATGTTGGTAATGCCACGTAGCGCTCTGTATGAAAATCACTGACTGTGCTGTGTGCAATCTGTGGCTAGTTGGCATTCTATGTAAGTAGGCTGTTTAGGTTTTTATGTTGGTAACGCCACGTAGCGCTCTGTATTGAAATCACTGACTGTGCTGTGTGCAGTCTGTGGCTGATTTGCATTGTTGGAATATTTGTTATTGTAGCGTTGGGCAGTTGGATGTGAACAGCGCGTAGCGTTGAGCAGTTGGAGGTGAGCCGCCAGCAGTGGTGGATGTGGGAAGCGAGATGGCAGAGTTTTGAGAGCGGACGATCTGGACGTGTGTCCGCCAGAAAAACGAAATTTGTAAGACTGGATGTCATGAAGTTATATATGTATTGTGACTTTTGAACACTATTAAGGTAAATTCATTGTTTGTTCTCTATCAAAATCTTTCATTTGCTAAGTATGCCGATCAGTAGTTAGTACCTTCAGTAGTTAGAATCTTTTACTTAGCTGGCAGTATTGGCGCTCGCTGTATTGCACTAGTTCGAGTAACGAAGATTTTTGTGAGGTAAGTGATTCATGAAAGGTATAGGTTGTTGTTAGTCAGGACCATTCTTTTGTAGGGATTCTTGAAAGTCAGATTGCGTTGCGCTACAAATATTGTGTGTCAGTTTAGTGATGATCAGAATAAGTAAAGAGAGAAATGTCTTAGTACGTTCAGTTTTGCTCAGCTGTTTGAAAATCAAATAACGTAAGAGGTTTATCAGCACAGTCATTTATAATTTTCCAAAGGGGGCGTTTCATATTTTATAATTTTTCTGAGGGGATGTTTCAAATTTCAAAAACGTTGGGAGTTCGAGGTAACTGAAAAACATTGTGAGATAAATTGTCAGTCAAAATCAGTTTGTTGCTACCTAACCACAAGAGGGTGAGTGCGTAACTTTAGATCTTCATATGACTCGTTTGCATATTTAGGGGCTCTGTTGTGCACTATTATATTGGGCTCTTATAGAAACATCGATTATTAATGTGGCCAGTCTAAAGAACAGTCAGTGAATAGTTTGCAAAGGCACATAAATAAATGAAGAGATTACTTAAATGAAGAAAATAAAACTGAATGATCCCTCAGGATAATGAAGTAGCCTGAACACAGGATTAAATTTCACCAGCATTTTATTAAGATCTGCTTTGTCAGTTGACACAGCTTCTAATAAGAAGCGACTTGTTTTGAAATTCCTGTATGCACTTTAGATCTAACACTTAAATTTATTGCTTGTTTGTGTATTTATGAAGAACAGTTCCTCGTTTTAGTAACTATGTAGTGAATAGTACCACTGTTTGCATGGGTACAGGCGTTCCTTTTTGTTTGAAGATCGAGTTACAGTTATTAGATCCTCCAGTTGAGTGGTAGCTTCCATCCCAGCAGAAGCACATCGAAGCACACTGTTACGTTGTTGAGTTGACACAGCTTATAACAGGAAGCGACTTATTTTATTTCACAGTGTGACGTTTAAACACCTAAATTTATATGTATTGAGAACTCTGCGGAGTAGATTTTAGTGCCTGTTTATTCTCTTCATTTATATTTTGTGCACATTCCAACCACAGTAGCGCCACAGTCTCTTTTGCAGGGATCTGTTTCTAGTTTCTCAGTTTCTTCTGACTGCATTGTTTGTGTTTTTTGAGATCTTGTACAGCACGAGGTGGGTAGGGATTGTAGTTCATGCGAGCGGTTACAAGCAGAATTCACTGTCATCAGTAAGTAGCTAGAACCTGCATTGGCCACAGTCAAAAGGCTTCTGGCTACTATTCAAAGATGCGGTAACATGAGAGTGGGAGTGACGGTACCTTTGATGCCGTTGGAATCCCCTGGTGAAATGGCTCTCACTGCGTCATCTGATATGCAACATCTAACAAGCCCGTCTTCAGTTGAGGGTGAGTGGCGGAAGCTGGTGTGTTTATGTGTTAACTGTCAGAAGGCGAAACAGGAAACGGGCCATATGGCTGGCCCCTTATGCTTTAGCTACAGGTACGAGGTTCTACCCACAGTTGATAAAACTTCTGAGCTAGCACGAGATGATTCCCTTGCGGGCCAGTGGCCAATTTTCTCGCCCAGTCCAGACAAGTGCTAGTCATTGGTAGCTCCAACATTTGGCAGGTAATGTAGCCCCTCAGGGAAATAGGAGGCAGGACGGGAAAGAATGCCATTGTGCACTCATACGTTTGCCGCGGGGTCTCATCTGAGACTTGGAGGAGACTGCCAGCGGCTATCGAGTGAACTCGATGAAACTGGGTGCAAATTGTGACATATATTGGTACGAATGACGCCTGCTGCTCGTGTTCTGAGGCCATCCTCGGGTTCATTCGGCGGATGGCCGATTTGGTGAAGGCAATTAGGATCGCATGTGGCGTGCAGACTAAAAATGGTTCCAATGGCTCTGAGCACTATGCGACTTAACTTCTGAGGTCATCAGGCGCCTAGAACTTAGAATTAATTAAACCCAACTAACCTAAGGACATCACACACATCCATGCCCGAGGCAGGATTCGAACCTGCAACCGTAGCGGTCGCTCGGCTCCAGACTGTAGCGCCTAGAACCGCACGGCTACTCCGGCCGGTTTGCAGACGAACTCGCGATTTGTAGCATCATACCCTGGGTCGATCGTGGTCCTCTGGTTTGGAGCACAGTGGAAGGTCTAAGAGGCTCAAACGATTATGCGTTGGTATCGGAGGTGAATTTCTAGACCTCCACTATCGGATGAAGAGTTGTAGGATTGTTCTTCATAGGTCAGGCGTGCACTACATTCTGGACGCGACTACTAGGGTAGCGGAATACTTCTGACATGCACATGGTGCTTTTTAGATTAAAGGAACACCCCCGCCCACCTTGGGATCAGAGACGCATTGGCTGCTAAAATCGACGATACATCAGCCAAATTCTTTTCAGAGAATGTTCGTCTTCGCAGATCGATATACAGAGTGTCCCAGAAGTGTTGCGACAGATTTCGAGGTGCTGTAAAGAATGTCTTGAGGAACAAATAGAGGATAGGAACACGTGCCCAGAAATGACACCCTACGACGAAGTTATAGGCGCCGGCACCTGACACTAGGCCACCCGTTCGGCAGCGGACATGACTTTGTATGCTGGTGGACCGTAAGCCAACGTTTCCCAATGTTATTTGTTATTCAGTGATTACGACTGATTGCCGCAATATCCAGTGGAGACGATGGAGATAGCTGCTGCGTAGTGTTCCCTCCTATGAACTTGATGCTCTGTTGTCTCGGTGGATGACGGTTTCGGACACGGATTTCCATCTCCTGTTTATTCTTCCCCTGGAATCCTCTAAAATCTCCAGTGTTTTTTGGTATCCAGGAGGGAAACAAACTGCGGATAAAAACCCATGTCCGAAACCGTCATCCACCAAGACAAGAGATAGCTTTATATACACTCCTGGAAATGGAAAAAAGAACACATTGACACCGGTGTGTCAGACCCACCATACTTGCTCCGGACACTGCGAGAGGGCTGTACAAGCAATGATCACACGCACGGCACAGCGGACACACCAGGAACCGCGGTGTTGGCCGTCGAATGGCGCTAGCTGCGCAGCATTTGTGCACCGCCGCCGTCAGTGTCAGCCAGTTTGCCGTGGCATACGGAGCTCCATCGCAGTCTTTAACACTGGTAGCATGCCGCGACAGCTTGGACGTGAACCGTATGTGCAGTTGACGGACTTTGAGCGAGGGCGTATAGTGGGCATGCGGGAGGCCGGGTGGACGTACCGCCAAATTGCTCAACACGTGGGGCGTGAGGTCTCCACAGTACATCGATGTTGTCGCCAGTGGTCGGCGGAAGGTGCACGTGCCCGTCGACCTGGGACCGGACCGCAGCGACGCACGGATGCACGCCAAGACCGTAGGATCCTACGCAGTGCCGTAAGGGACCGCACCGCCACTTCCCAGCAAATTAGGGACACTGTTGCTCCTGGGGTATCGGCGAGGACCATTCGCAACCGTCTCCATGAAGCTGGGCTACGGTCCCGCACACCGTTAGGCCGTCTTCCGCTCACGCCCCAACATCGTGCAGCCCGTCTCCAGTGGTGTCGCGACAGGCGTGAATGGAGGGACGAATGGAGACGTGTCGTCTTCAGCGATGAGAGTCGCTTCTGCCTTGGTGCCAATGATGGTCGTATGCGTGTTTGGCGCCGTGCAGGTGAGCACCACAATCAGGACTGCATACGACCGAGGCACACAGGGCCAACACCCGGCATCATGGTGTCGGGAGCGATCTCCTACACTGGCCGTACACCACTGGTGATCGTCGAGGGGACACTGAATAGTGCACGGTACATCCAAACCGTCATAGAACCCATCGTTCTACCATTCCTAGACCGGCAAGGGAACTTGCTGTTCCAACAGGACAGTGCACGTCCGCATGTATCCCGTGCCACCCAACGTGCTCTAGAAGGTGTAAGTCAACTACCCTGGCCAGCAAGATCTCCGGATCTGTCCCCCATTGAGCATGTTTGGGACTGGATGAAGCGTCGTCTCACGCGGTCTGCACGTCCAGCACGAACGCTGGTCCAACTGAGGCGCCAGGTGGAAATGGCATGGCAAGCCGTTCCACAGGACTACATCCAGCATCTCTACGATCGTCTCCATGGGAGAATAGCAGCCTGCATTGCTGCGAAAGGTGGATATACACTGTACTAGTGCCGACATTGTGCATGCTCTGTTGCCTGTGTCTATGTGCCTGTGGTTCTGTCAGTGTGATCATGTGATGTATCTGACCCCAGGAATGTGTCAATAAAGTTTCCCCTTCCTGGGACAATGAATTCACGGTGTTCTTATTTCAATTTCCAGGAGTGTAGTTAAGGCTCACCGGCCATTTGACCATCTTCTATGCGGATGCACACACATTGCCCGAACTCATACGGGAATCGGTAAAGCCACGAGTAACGAGTGTAATGGTCAGGGGCACAACGAATATAGTGCGGGACAATAAGTTGGGAATGTGGGTCTCACGGGAGGCGTGCCAAAGATAAGTCCCTGCAGTCACACTATCCTCTGTGTCCTCGGTGACTCAGCTGGACAGAGTGTCTGTCATGTAAGCAGGAGATCCCGAGTTCGAATCCCGGTCGGGGCACACATTTTCAACTGTCTCCGTTGACATATATCAACGCCTGTATGCAGCTAAGGGTATTCGTTTCATTGTATTGATTTAATTTTCAAGAGATAGCTCGCCAAGAAGTGCAACAAAACGGGGCGTGGAATATCGCCAAAGTACCGCTGTGCTGTAAGGGTGCCGCGGATGACACTCAAAGGAGTCCAAGAGATGGCACCCCAGACCATCACTCGTGCTTGTCGGGCTGTATGGTGGGCAATAATGATGTTGGTGTTCCACCGCTATCCAGGCGATCTCCAGAAACGTCTTCGCTAGTCGTTTGGGCTCAGTTCGAAGCGGGGCTCATCACTGAAGAGAATTCCACTCCATTAAATGAGATTACGGAGCGAAAACGTGTCTGGAGACGCCCTGGAGAGTGATGGGATACCGGTCTGACTGTCGACCGCCATAAGGCGCGATAGCTAGGAGTGATAGTGTGGGGTGCCATTTCTTTACACCACGGAACCCCTTTCAGCTACATCTTCATCTACAGCTACATCTACAGCTACGTGATTACTCTGCTATTCACAATTAAGTGCCTGGCAGAGGGTTCAATGAACCACCTCCAAGCTGTCTCTCTACCGTTCCACTCTCGAACGGTGCGCGGGAAAAACGAGCACTTAAATTTTTGCCATCCGCGGAATCCTTACAACACAAAGATACGTCGACGATATTCTGCGCAGCATTTTGTTACCCCAAAGCGAGTGAAATTAAGCGTGAAAGGTCTGTCGAAACTTACATCGGACACTTTTATACATCGCCTCACTCAGGAGCTGTAGTGACGAAGCTGTTCAGAGAGAACTTAGAGAATATCATTAATAACTTTCCTGATCATATCTCTGTAATAGAAGATGACTTCAACTTGCCAGATATAGATTGGGAGAGCCATGCTTTCGAAACTGGTGTGACATTTTTCTGAATGCCTTGTTCGAAAATTGCTTCGAGCAGATCATTAAAGAACCAACTCGCGAAGCTAACACCTTAGACCTTAGAGCACAAAGTGATCTCGACTTATCAAATCCGTTAATGCCGAGGAAGGGTATCAATTATCAGGTCTGCGGTAGTAACTATCACTACGGGTATTGCAAAGAATGCCAAGAAAGGCAGGAAAATATTTTTGCTTAGCAACAGTGACAGGATACAAGTTGCAGAGTACCTGAGTAGTCAATATCAAATATTCAGTGCTGAGGAAGAATATGCGGGGTACAAATGGATAAAATTCAAAAGCATCATCCAATATGCCTTTCAAAAGTATGTTCCGAGTAAGGACTTAAGGGATGGGAAAGATCAACCGTGGTTTAATAGCCGTGTTAGAAAACTGCTACGTAAACAAAGAGAGCTTCATCACAGATTCAAGAGAAGTAAAAGCCTAGCTAACGAAAAAAAGTTGTACGAAGCGAAAATGAGCATTAGGAGAGCAATGACAGAAGCGTTCAGTGACTCTGAAAGTAAAATTTCGTCAACCGACGTGACTAAAAACCCTAAGATGTTTTGGTCTTACGAAAAACCAGTAAGCTGTTCGAAATCATCTATTCAGTCACTCAGAGACTGTACAGGCACCGAAATGGGAGATAACAGAGAGAAGGCCAATATATTGAATTCGGTCTTCCGAAATTGTTTCGTCGAGGAAGATCGTAATACGATCCCTCCTATCAATAATCGGACGAATGTCGAAATGGCGGATACTCAGATAACCGATTGCGGAATAGAAAAGCAACTACAGTCTCTTAGTACTGTAAAGGCATGAGGACCTGATGAAATTCCTGAAGATTCTACAAAGATTACGCGAAAGAAATTCCTCTCCTTTTAGCAGCAGTTTACCGTAGTTCGCTGGAGCAACGGAAGGTTCCATGACACTTATAGTGCTGTAGACAACGACACTCAGGTTGATGCCACGTTGCCACCGTCCTGCATGTGTTATCATAGATCGATACCACCCGTCTGGCGTCCCATAGTTGGTAACGGCAACGCAGGTTTCCGTCATTGCGGGATCTGGCGGACCCAATGTAGCACGCCTACTGACCCATGCCTCCAGCAGCTCCCTAACACGAGTGCCCTCTGCCTCTCTGATTTAGGATGATCGGCCGCAACCGTGCAGCCAATTCGCAATGAGACGCAGCCCTGTCGGAACGGAGTGCAAAAGTTAAGAGAGTCTCACCCCATGATACCCTGGTCGCCATTGTATTAGTTGAACTTCACTGCTGTATGTTCATTTTTAAAGAGTCTTCGTACACTTAAAGAAAGCTACAGGTTAAGTAAAGCTTCTGTTTACTCTATTCATTAGATTGCTAAGCATTTCTGCTCGTGTCCCACTTCCTACGACGACAGCCGCTACACCACTCTGTATCCCTCCTCTCCTTGCCATTGTATATAAAGTGCACTAGTGTCCAAAATTAAAACAAACTACTATTTCCCCGTTCTGTGTCTAATTCACGATACAATAATACGAACTGTCGACAGAAGTCCGCACGATGGTGATCTTCACGGGAGGTGGCATTCGTGTCAACGGACAACCACTCCAACGATGACGTCAGGGCACTAATCAAATGGGATAATGTTTCCTGGGCAGTCCCTCATCCACAATTGCTGTGTACACAGTCACAGACGGTGCAGTATGACATAGAAAAGACGCCAAAAAGACTCTCTGTGGTGGAGGGCCGTAGGAAGAATGGAAGCAGGGCAGTCGCAAACTGATGTGGCCCGAAGGCTTAATGTCAATAGTTCTGTTGTTTCTAGGCTATGTCGACAGTTTATAGAGACCGAAGTTGTATCCTGAAGGCCAGGGGAGGGCCAATCATGTGTGACATCAGAAAGAGAGTACTGTGATTTGGCTGTAAGGGCAACACGGTACCGCCTTAGTACTGCATGGCAACAGGCATCTGACCCCGTAGCATCTACTGGACGTGTTGTATCGAGGCAAACTGTGTACAGAAGGCTTCGGCAGAGTGGCATTTACTGTCGGGGACCTCCTGTATGTGTGCCTCTGACGTGACTTCACGGAAGGGAAGGTCCAGAGTGGAGTCGTCAGTATGCCACCTGAACGGTCGAACAGTGGGCCAGTTTTCTTTTCACAGATAAATCTCGATTTGGTCTGGAGAGTGATTATTTGGAGAGAACGTGGAAAATGGTTCAAATGGCTCTGAGCACTATGGGACTTAACTTCTGACGTCATCAGTCCCCTAGAACTTAGAACTACTTAAACCTAACTAACCTAAGGACATCACACACATCCATGCCCGAGGCAGGATTCGAACCTGCGACCGTAGCGATCGCGCGGTTCTAGACTGTAGCGCCTAGAACCGCTCGGCCACCCCGGCCGGCAGAGAACGTGGAACTCGATTTCGGGACCCAAACGCTGTGGAAAGAGGCCGATATCGAGGAGGATCTCTAATGGTGTGGGCAGGGATTACGCTAACCACACGAACTCCTCTTCATGAAATTGTGCGGGTGAATCGGCAAGGTTAAACTGCCGTCAGGTATCGTGACGGGATCTTGGGATCTCACGTGTAGTTGTTGCGATGTGCTGTGGGCCAGACTTCGTACTGATAGACGATAATGCTCGAACTCATAGAGCACAGGCGGATATTTTCTTGGAAACGGAAGATATTGCACCCATGGCGTGGCCTGCTCGCTCTCCCGATTTGAATCCCATAGAGCGTGTCTGGAATGCACGGGTAGACGGGTTGCATCACGTCAGCTTCCACCGACCACTCTCCAAACCGAGCGAAGCGGCGCAGTCGCTAGCACACTGGACGCATTTGGAAGGAAGATGGTTCAAACCCGTGTTCGGGCACCCTGATGCATGTTTTCCGTGATTTCCTAAATCACTTCAGGTAAATGGCGGAATTGTTCCTTTGAAAGGCCACGGCCGACTTCCTTCTGCATCCTTCCCTAATCCGATGGGACGATGACCTTGCTGTTTGGTCCACTGCCCCGAATCAACCAACCAACCACTCTCCAAGACTAGCGGGCAGCTCTGCAGGAGGAACGGGCATTATTGCCACAACATCTACATCTACATTTATACTCCGCAAGCCACACAACGGTGTGTGGCGGAGGGCACTTTACGTGCCACTGTCATTACCTCCCTTTCCTGTTCCAGTCACGTATGGTTCGCGGGAAGAACGACTGCCAGAAAGCCTCCGTGCGCGCTCGGATCTCTCTAATTTTACATTCGTGATCTCCTCGGGTGGTATAATTTGGGGGGAAGCAATATATTCGATACCTCATCCAGAAACGCACCTTCTCAAAACATGGACAGCAAGCTACACCGCGATGCAGAGCGCCTCTCTTGCAGAGTCTGCCACTTGAGTTTGCTAAACATCTCCGTAACGCTATCACGCTTACCAAATAACCCTGTGACGAAACGCGTCGCTCTTTGGATTTTCTCTATCTCCACTGTCCACCCGACCTGGTACGGATCCCACACTGATGAGCAATACTCAAGTATAGGTCGAACGAGTGTTTTGTAAGCCACCTCCTTTGTTGATGGACTACATTTCCTAAGGACTCTCCCAATGAATCTCAACCTGGCACCCACCTTACCAACAATTAATTTTATATGATCGTTCCACTTTAAATCGTTCCGCACGCATACTCACAGATATTTTGCAGAAGTAACTGCTACCAGTGTTTGTTTTGCTATCATATAATCATACAATAAAGGATCCTTCTTTCTATGTATTCGCAATACATTACATTTGTGTATGTTAAGGGTCAGTTGCCACTCCCTGCACCAAGTTCCTATCCGCTGCAGATCTTCCTTGCATTTCGCTGCATGAGACTGATGACATCATTCGTAGCATACCCCGTCGTTGTCATGCCTGTATTGCTGCCAGAGGTGGTCACACCCCATAGTGAGCAAGTTAACCAGTTGTCAGAATGTATGTGCAAATCTGTTGAGTTGAAAAAAACGAAGGACATCTTTGTCTACCGTTATGCATGTTGCAGTTGTTTACGTTCTGTATTCTTTACATTATTTCTACTTACTATCACCTGTGTATACTGTTTTGTGGAAAATTAACGCAACCTTGCAAACTTCCGTTTGTTGCTTTAATTTTGGATACCAGTGTAGTACACAACATCGCACAGTCGTTCAGTGAAAAAAAGAGGGGAGCGTATCGAGTATCGGACCAGATTTGCGATTGGATTCAAGACTTCCTTGCGTATAGGACTCAACACGTCTGTCATAACGGAACAACATCGAAAGATGTAAAGGTAATTTTCGGAGCACCCCAAGGAAGTGTGATAGGAAGGACCATTACTGTTTATAATGTATATAAATGATCTAGTAGAAAGCGTCGGATGCTCTTTAAGACTGTTTACAGATGATGCGGTTGCTCTATAACAAAGCAGCAACGCCAGAAGACAGTATCGATTTGGAGAATGACTTGCAGACGATTGTTGAGTGCTGTAGACTCTGGCAGTTGACACTGAATGTAAATAAATGTAACGTATTGCATATAAACAGGGAAAGAAATACACCACTGTACAGCTACACTATCGATGAGAAACTGCTGGAAACAGTATCTGCCGTACAATATCTAGGAGTAACAATTCAGATCGACCTTAAGTGGAATGACCAAATAAAACAAATAATAAGAAAATTAGACACCAGACTGAGATTCGTAGAAAGAGTCTTAACCCCTTAATGAATGAAAAAATTTGTCGATGAAAGATGTTGTTGTTGTTGTGGTCTTCAGTCCAGAGACTGGTTTGATGCAGCTCTCCATGCTACTATATCCTGTGCTTCTTCCTCTCCAGGTATCTATTGCAACCTACATCCTTCTGAATCTGCTTAGTGTATTCATCTTTTGGCCTCCCTCTACGATTTTTACCCTCTACGCTGCCCTCCAATAATAAATTGGTGATCCCTTTATGCTTCAGAACATCCCTTCTTCTAGTCAAGTTGTGCCACAAATTCCTCTTCTCCCCATTTCTATTCAGCACCTCCTCACTAGTTACATGATCTACCCATCTAATCTTCAGCATTCTTCTGTAGCACCACATTACGAAATCATCTATTCTCTTCTTGTCTAAACTATTTATCGTCCATGTTTCACTTCCATAAATGGCTACACTCGATACAAATACTTTCAGAAAAGATTTTCTTACACTTAAATCTATACTCGATGTTAACAAATTTCTCTTCTCCAAAAACGCTTTCCTTACAAAGGCCAGTCTTCATTTTATATACTCTCTACTCCGACTACCATAGTTATTTTGCTCCCCAATAGCAAAACTCATTTCCTAATCTAATTCCCTCAGCATCATCTGATTTAATTCGACTACATTCCATTACCCTCGTTTAGCTTTTGTTGATGTTCGTCTTATATCCTCCTTTCAAGGTACTGTAAATTCCGTTCAACTGCTCTTCCAGGTCCTTTCTGTTTTTGACAGAATTACAGTGTCATCGGCAAACTTCAAAGTTTTTATTTTTTCTCCATAGATTTTAATTCGTACTACAAATAACATCGGGGATAGGTTACAACACTGTCTCACTCCCTTCCCAACCACCGCCTCCCTTTCATGCCCCTCGACTCTTATAACTGCCATCTGGTTTCTGTACAAATTGTAAATACCCTTTCGCTCCCTGTATTTGACCCCTGCCACCTTCAGAATTTGAAAGAGAGTATTCCTGTCAACATTGTCAAGTGATTTCTCGAAGTCTACAAATGCTATAAATGTAGGTTTTCCTGTTATTAATCTATCTTGTAAGATATTGAGTTGTATTGTATTGTATGTTAACCGGGGGTCTAGAAATGATGGAGAGGCTCCATCCCCGCCGCAGCCGCAGCGGCCCACAACCCCACGACGACTACCGTAGTCCACTTCCCCCCTCCGCCGCCCAACACCGAACCAATTTCTCAGGGTCATTATTGTGCGGTTTGGCCCCCGTGGACGGCCCCCCCCCCCCCCTCCCGCCATCCCTGGAACGTTTTACACTCTCACACCAGATGGCTGTAACCCCTACGTTTGAGTGATAGAGTAGCAATCGCCAACATAATGTAGCTGAGGCGGAATAAAGGGAACCAGTCCTCATTCGCCGAGGCAGACGGAAAACCGCCTAAAAGCGAAACAGACTGCTCGGCTCACCGGACCTCGACATAAGTCTGCCGGGCGGATTTGTGCCAGGGACCAGGCGCTCTCCTTCCCAGTCCGGAAAGCCATGCGCTAGACGGCACGGCTAACCGGGCGGGCATCTTCTAAGATAAGTCGTAGGATCAGTACTGCGCCTCACGTGTTCCAACATTTCTGCGGAATCCAAACTGATGTTCCCCGAGGTCGGCTTCAACCACTTTTTCCATTCGTCCGTAAAGATTTCGTGTTAGTATTTTGCAGCCGTGAATTATTAAACCGATAGTTTGATAATTTTCGTAGCCGTCAACACCTGCTTTCTTAGGGGATTGGAATTATTATATTCTTCTTGAAGTTTTATTTATTTATTTACACGTCAAGTTCCGTAGGACCAAACTGAGTAAACGCAATCAACACTCCACCAAGAATCAGCTTAATTTATCAAGGAACTCCTCGACAGAATGGAAGTAGTGACCCATGAGGAAACTCTTCAGTTTCGATTTGAAAGCACGTGGATTACTGCTAAGATTTTTAAATTCGAGTGGTAGCTTATTGAAAATGGATGCAGCAGTATACTGCACACCTTTCTGCACAAGAGATAAGGAAGTCCGATACAAATGCAGGTTTGATTTCTGCCGAGTATTAACTGAGTGAAAACTGCTTATTCTTGGGAATAAGCTAATATTGTTAACAAGAAATGACTGTAGGGAATATATATATATATATATATATATATATATATATATATTCCCTACAGTCATTATATATATATATATATATATATATATATATATATATATATATATATATATATATAAGATCCTGAATGTGGGCTTTCTACTACAGTTTACTATCTATCTGAACACCTAGAAATCTTAACTGTTCAGTTTCACTAATCATATTCCCATTCTGTGAAATTAAAACGTCACGTTTTATTGAATTGTGTGTTAGAAACTGTAAAAACTTAGTCTTATTATGATTTAGCGTTAGTTTATTTTCTACAAGCCATGAACTTACGTCACGACCTGCACTATTTGAAACCGAGCCCATGTTGACCACAACACCCTTTACTACGAAACTAGTGTCATCAGCAAACAGAAATATTTTAGAATTACCCGTAATACTAGAAGTATACATAGGGAACAAGAGTGTCCCCAACACTGATCCCTGTGGCACCCCCCACTTGACCATACACCACTCAGACCCCACATCATAGCTATTCTCAACATTACGAATAATGACCATTTGCTGTCTGTTGCTGAAATAAGAGGTAAACCAACTGTGAGCTGCTCCCCGTATTCCGTAATGGTCCAACTTCTGGTTGGTTGGTTGTTTTGGGGAAGGAGACCAGACAGCGAGGTCGTCGGTCTCATCGGATTAGGGAAGGACCGGGAAGGAAGTCGGCCGTGCCCTTTGAAAGGAACCATCCCGGCATTTGCCTGGAGCGATTTAGGGAAATCACGGAAAACCCAAATCAGGATGGCCGGACGCGGGATTGAACCGTCGTCCTCCCGAATGCGAGTCCAACTTCTGGAGCAATATTTTGTGATCAACACAATCAAATGCCTTAGTTAAATAAAAAAAAATATGCCAAGCGTTTCAAATCTTTTGTTTAACCCATCCAGTACCTCAGAGAAAAGAGAATATAGCACTTTCAGTTGTTAAACGACTTCTAAAGCCGAACTGTACATTTGATAGCAAATCGTGCGATATAAAATATCCTTACATACACAGATTTGTCAGTAAGTTTTGCAAACACTGAAGGCATAGAAATAGGTCTAAAATTATCTATATTCTCCCCTTCCCCCCTTTTATAGAGCGGCTTTACTACTGAGTACTTAAATCGTTCAGGGTACTGACCATTCCTAAAGGAAAAATTAGAAATATGGCTAAATACAAGGCTAACATGTACAGCACAGTACTTTAATATTATGCTAGGCACTCCATCATAACCATGAGAGTCCTTAGTCTTCAGTGATTTAATTATTGACTCAATCTCCCTTTTGTCTGTATCTCTGAGGAGCTTTTTCAGACATGAATCGCGGAAAGGCATTTGTCAAGAAACTCATTGATTCCTGGTAGAAATCAAATTTTTATTTAATTCACTAGCAATGGTCAGAAAATGATTGTTACATACTGTAGATATGTCTAATTTATCAGTAACAGAAATATTTTTACTTCGAACTGATTTTATATCATCTGCCTTGTGCTGCTGACCAGACACTTCCTTCACAACTGACCGAATGGTTTTAATATTATCCTGTGAATTAGCTACTCTATTTGCATACCACATACTCTTTGGCTTCCTATTAACAGTTTTAAGCACCTTACAATACTGTCTGTAATGTGCTACTCTAGCTTGATTGTGACTGCTTCTAACATTTTGATATAATTCCCGCTTTGTTCTACAAGATATCCTTATCCCACTTGTCAGCCGCCCGGGCTACCTATTGCTGCTAGAACACCGTTTAGAACGTTCTAATGGAAAGCAACTCTCAAAGAACATGAAAAATGTGTTAAGGAAAGCATTATATTTGTCATCTATGTTATCGGCACTATAAACACCCTGCCACTCTTGTAACTTGGCAAGGTTTAGAAAACTCTGTATTGCTGTTGGATTAACTTTCCTACATAGTTTGTGATTAAATGTGACATTTGTTTGAGTTCTAAAGCCTTTTAGTGTTAAAATTTGTGCATCATGGTCTGAAAGGCCACTCACCCGTTTACTAACAGAATGCCCATCCAGTAATGAAGAATGAATAAAAATATTTTCTATGGATGTGCTACTGTTCCACTGCACCCTCGTTGGAAGTAACACAACCTGCATCAGATCATATGAATTTATGAGATCTACCAAGAACCTTTTTCTTGCACCATCATATCCAAAGTTATATTGCAGTCACCACATATAACTTATTTCTGGTACTTCCTACAAAGTGAATGAAGAATCCTCATTAGCCTGAAATGCTCTGAAGTCAGAGTTAGGGGACCTATAAAAAACAGCAATTAGAAGTTTAGTTTCACTAAATTCAATTGTCCCTGCATAACATTGAAATATCTGTACAGTGCAGTGCCGTGATACGTCTATGGACTCTAATGGAATACTATTTTTTACGTACACAGCCATTCCCCCACCCCACAAGGAACCCCTTGAAAAACAGCCAGCTAATCTGTATCCTAGTAAAGGGAGCCTCTGAATTGTCAAATTATTTAAGTGGTGCTCTGATATACCAATAATTTCAGAGTCAACATCTATAAGCAGTTCACTAACTTTATCCCTAATACCTCTTATATTTTGATGAAATATGCTAATTCCTTCTCTTCTTGAAAACATTACATCCTCAGAAGGTGAGCACTTAGTTAGAGAGACTCCCTTTAAGCAGGTATACCTATCAGCTGAGGGTACTTCACCTGTCTCATACATCTTGCTCACGAGATGGTAGAGTTTTGTCAGAGCTGGCTCTTCCAAGGATATCAGTAGTTCTAATGGAATGTTGTCTGCTCCCGGGACCTTGTTTCGACTTAGATCTTCCAATACTCTGTCAAATTCTTCGCGCAGTATCATATCTCCCATTTCATCTTAATCTACGTTCTCTTCCATTTCCATAATATTGCCCTCAAGTGCATCGCCCTTGTGTAGACCCTCTATATACTCCTTCCACCCTTCTGCCTTCCCTTCTTTGCTTAGAACTGATTTTACATCTGAGCTCTTGATATTCATATAAGTGGTTCTCTTTTCCCTAAAGGTCTCTCTAATTTCCCTGCAGGCAGCATGTATCTTACCCCCTGCCTCTACATCCTTGCATTTGTCCTTTAGCCATCCCTGATTAGCCATTTTGCACTTCCTGTCGGTCTCATTTCTGAGACGTTTGTATTCCTTTTTGCCTGCTTGAGTCACTGCATTTTTATATTTTCTCCACTCATCAATTAAATTCAATCTCTCTTTTGTTACCCTAGGATTTATACTAGCCCTCGTCTTTTTATCTACTTGATCCTCTGCTGCCTTCACTATTTCATCTCTCAAAGCTACCCATTCTTCTTCTACTGTACTTCTTTTCCCGGTTCTTGTCAATCGTTCCCTAACGCTCTCTCTGAAACTCTCTAGAACCTCTTGTTGTTTTAATTTATCCAAGTCCCATCTCTTTAAACTCCTGCCTTTTTTCAACTTCTTCAGTTTTAATCTGCAGTTCGTAACTGATAAATTGTGGCCGGAGTCCACATCTGTTCCTAGAAATGTCTTACAGTTTAGAACCTGGTTCCGAAATCTCTGTCTTACCATTATGTAATCCATCCGAAACCTTCAAGTGTCTCCAGGCCTCTTCCACGTATACAACCTTCATTCAGGATTCTTAATCAAGTGTTAGCTACGATTAAGTTATGCTCTCTGCAAAATTCTACCAGGCGGCTTCCTCTTTCATTCCTTACCCCCATTCCATATTCACCTACTGCTTTTCCTTCTCTTCCTTTTCCTGCTATCGAATTCCAGTCCTCTATGACTATTAAATTTTCGTCTCCGTTCACTATCTGAGTAATTTCTTTTATCTTCTCACACATTTCTTCAATCTCTTCGTCATCTGCGGAGCTAATTGGCATATAGACTTGTATTACTGTGGTAGGCTGGGCTTCGTGTCTACCTTGGCTGCAATAACGCGTACACTATGCTGTTCGTAGTAGCTCCTATTTTTTATTCATTATTAAACCTATTCCTGCATCACCCCTATTTCATTTTGTATTTATGACCCTGTATTCACCTGACCAGAAGTCGCATTCCTCTTGCCACCCAACTTCACTAATTCCCGCCATATCTAACTTTAATCTATTCATTTCCATTTTTAAGTTTTCTAACCTACCTGCCCGATTAAGAGATCTAACATTCCACGCTCCGTTCCGCAGAACGCCAGTTTTGTTTCTCCTGATAACGACGCCGTCCTGTGTAGTCCCCGCTCGGAGATCCAAAAGGGGGAATATTTTACCTCCGGAATATTTTACCCAAGAGGACGCCATCATCATTTAAGCATGCAGCAAAGCTGCAGGCCATTGGGACACATTACGGCTGTAGTTTCCCCTTGAGTTCAGCCTTTCGCAGTACCAGCACAGCAAGGCCGTTTTGGTTTATGTTACAAGGCCAGGTCAGTCGGTCATCCAGACGAAAGATAAAAATAAAAAATTGTGGTTCTTTACAGGTACCTGAAACACTCAGGAGAATGCAGCACTTGTCATGAAGAATTAGCATCTACCAGCAGTGGCATTCAAAAACAATTAACCTACCAGTTATTATCACAGCATTGTCATGATGCGAATACGTGACACTCAGCATTAAGGGGTAATGAAGTGTAACTCATCCACGGAGGAAGTGGCTTATAAGGCGCATGATCGACCGATTCTTGCGTGTTGTTCATCAATATGGAGCCTCCACCAAGTAGGACTAATGGAAGAGATAGAGAAGATCCAACGAAGAGCGGCGCGTTTCTTCATGGGATCATTTGGTCAGTGCGAGAGCGTTACAGAGATGCTCAACAAACTACAAGAGAAGCATTGTGCGTCACTTGGATGTTTACTATGGAAATTTCGAGGGAGTACTTTTCGGAAAGAGTCGGACAACTCGTTACTTCCTCCCAAATACACTCCTGGAAATTGAAATAAGAACACCGTGAATTCATTGTCCCAGGAAGGGGAAACTTTATTGACACATTCCTGGGGTCAGATACATCACATGATCACACTGACAGATCCACAGGCACATAGACACAGGCAACAGAGCATGCACAATGTCGGCACTAGTACAGTGTATATCCACCTTTCGCAGCAATGCAGGCTGCTATTCTCCCATGGAGACGATCGTAGAGATGCTGGATGTAGTCCTGTGGAACGGCTTGCCATGCCATTTCCACCTGGCGCCTCAGTTGGACCAGCGTTCGTGCTGGACGTGCAGACCGCGTGAGACGACGCTTCATCCAGTCCCAAACATGCTCAATGGGGGACAGATCCGGAGATCTTGCTGGCCAGGGTAGTTGACTTACACCTTCTAGAGCAGGTTGGTTGGCACGGGATACATGCGGACGTGCATTGTCCTGTTGGAACAGCAAGTTCCCTTGACGGTCTAGGAATGGTAGAACGATGGGTTCGATGACGGTTTGGATGTACCGTGCACTATTCAGTGTCCCCTCGACGATCACCAGTGGTGTACGGCCAGTGTAGGAGATCGCTCCCCACACCGTGATGCCGGGTGTTGGCCCTGTGTGCCTCGGTCGTATGCAGTCCTGATTGTGGCGCTCACCTGCACGGCGCCAAACACGCATACGACCATCATTGGCACCAAGGCAGAAGCGACTCGCATCGCTGAAGACGACACGTCTCCATTCGTCCCTCCATTCACGCCTGTCGCGACACCACTGGAGGCGGGCTGCACGATGTTGGGGCGTGAGCGGAAGACGGCCTAACGGTGTGCGGGACCGTAGCCCAGCTTCATGGAGACGGTTGCGAATGGTCCTCGCCGATACCTCAGGAGCAACAGTGTCCCTAATTTGCTGGGAAGTGGCGGTGCGGTCCCCTACGGCACTGCGTAGGATCCTACGGTCTTGGCGTGCATCCGTGCGTCGCTGCGGTCCGGTCCCAGGTCGACGGGCACGTGCACCTTCCGCCGACCACTGGCGACAACATCGATGTACTGTGGATACCTCACGCCCCACGTGTTGAGCAATTCGGCGGTACGTCCACCCGGCCTCCCGCATGCCCACTATACGCCCTCGCTCAAAGTCCGTCAACTGCACATACGGTTCACGTCCACGCTGTCGCGGCATGCTACCAGTGTTAAAGACTGCGATGGAGCTCCGTATGCCACGGCAAACTGGCTGACACTGACGGTGGCGGTGCACAAATGCTGCGCAGCTAGCGCCATTCGACGGCCAACACCGCGGTTCCTGGTGCGTCCGCTGTGCCGTGCGTGTGATCATTGCTTGTACAGCCCTCTCGCAGTGTCCGGAGCAAGTATGGTGGGTCTGACACACCGGTGTCAATGTGTTCTTTTTTCCATTTCCAGGAGTGTACATCTCGCGAAATGACCACGGCGTGAAAAGTCAAGAAATTGGAGCTAATATAGAAGCTTACCGACAATGACTCATCTAGCAGAGCAATCTTAGGTAATGGAAAATGTAAGCCAAAGCCATGTGCAGTACACCGAATCAATCAAACTGAATAAAATTCCTGAAGCTCAGTAAGTTCATTCAAAAGTATATACAATAAGCAATTCATCATAGGAAGGTTCAATCACTGATAGCTATACCAGTACTGGCTGTTCAAATGTTTTCTGAGTACCAAACTTACACACTGAAAATGGAAACATGCTCTGCATGCCAAATTAACACTCCAATCATGTGGTCGACTATTACAGTCAAATGGGTACACTTATGTCAGACACCGTTCTATTTAACACAAGTTTTACAATTTTAAGTACTTCAAATATATTTTCAGACTGATATTATTTCATAATGTGTTCAAGTTTAAGTTATATTTTATAAATCACACAAAAACGGAAAGGCAAGCGCTAGTCAAATACTGTAACTGTATTCAAAATGTTCAAATATGTGTGAAATCTTATGGGACTCAACTGCTAAGGTCATCAGTCCCTAAACTTACACACTACTTAACCTAAATTATCCTAAGGACAAACACACACACCCATGCCCGAGGGAGGATTCGAGCCTCCGCCGGGACCAGCCGCACAGTCCATGACTGCAGTGCTCCAGACCGCTCGGCTAATCCCGCACGGCTAACTGTATTTAGCTTGTTGCTTCTACACTACCTTACTCAAACATTGACTTATAAAAATTCATGTTAAACAAACGTAAACAAGTGTAATCGTAGGCTTCTGCGGCCATTTTCACAGGCAATAAAATTCTTCTGGGCATGTGACCTTTTTGTCAATGTGTAAAACTTTCCAACGTTTCGACCGCTACTGAAAATGGCCTTCCTCAGGGTATATTTGCTAACTGATGAATGAGTAAAATTTTTGATTTTTATATACTGGCATGCCTCAACCAACACTAGGTAGTAAGTTACCAGCGCTATGTTACACCTTCCGCCAGTTTCTCATTTACCTGTTTCCACCAGTGGCAAGCAGTTAAGCAAACATCAATCAATAACGTCTATTCCTATCAGTGAAAAGAAATAATGCATACACCAATAAAGGACGTCTTACATACTTCTCCTCATCCTCAATACCCTACTAGATTACGATAACAGCCTCTTTCACCATAGAATTTTGAGAAGTCGGCGTACCTGCAAAACACCGTCTTACCTTTAGGATGAAGATTACAGAGGCGATAGAAAAAGCTAAGCGACCCGCTAACATGGATATAGAAGACGGCTACAGACATCTGGCGTCTTGGCTGCCAGCAGTAACAGCGCTACGGAATGGCAGCTCATGCGAAGCAATACACACAGGCGCTCGGAAGACTACAGCGGCCGCAGGTACACAGAGTACTGGTACGCCTCAATCGG
The DNA here is from genome assembly GCF_023864345.2 of Schistocerca serialis cubense. Taxonomy (NCBI): domain Eukaryota; kingdom Metazoa; phylum Arthropoda; class Insecta; order Orthoptera; family Acrididae; genus Schistocerca; species Schistocerca serialis. The sequence continues at coordinate 237,130,969 of NC_064640.1, forward strand.
CGCTTGGAGGCCAGTAAACAGCGTTATGTCAGAAGTGCCGCCCATTTCTCATTTGCCTTTTTCCACCAGCGTCAAGGAATTCAGCAAACACTAATCAAGAAGTCTATTTCCACCAATGAAAAGAAATAATGCAAACACCAATAAAGGATGTCTAACACCCTTTCACCTCATTCTCAATACTCTCTAAGCTTACAACAACAGTGTCTTCCGCCAGTATACGGGTGTACAAATGGCTCTGAGCACTATGGGACTTAACTACTGAGGTTATCAGTCCTCTAGAACTTATAACTACTTAAACCTAACTAACCTAAGGACATCACACACTTCCATGCCCGAGGCAGGATTCGAAACTGTGACCGCAGCGGTCACGCGGTTCCAGACTGTAGCGCCTAGAACCGCTCGGCCACTCCGGCCGGCTATACGGGTGTAACTGGTATCAGTGTAGATATTTTTATTGGTGACTGAGGACGATGTGCAGACTAATAATTATGGCCATTACAAATCGTATGTTGTTAGGTTGGTCAGTACTATGTCCGAAAGAACAGACACCACACATTCAGATAAATGATTCTTCTCGATGGGCAATGAATTTACAACCTTCAGTGCGGATGCACATTTACGTTCGACTTCCAGCGGGAATCTAAAATTAGCGAGCATAGAGGACATAGATGGGGACTGCGGATAGGTGGCTGTAGGTCGGAGTGTGCCTCAACTGGGAAGTGTGCGTTGAACACCATGTGCAGGTGGTTAACGTAACTGCATAGTAAGTAGGAGATGCTGGGTTCGAGTCCCCATCCAACACGTTTTTCCTCGTCCTCGCTGATTCCGCATAAATTCCCAATGCAGCTGATATCAATGAATTTTTCTTGGAACCATTCCATTTGGTCCGTGTTTGCACAGAAAAACGTCAATATGGGAATTGTGAGTCCGCCCTGATGCAAAACACCTTGTTATTTGTTTACTTATTTATTCCCCAAACTAGTTTCGGCACCAAATATCACCGTCATCAATGGGTTCTTTGAATCTTGTTTATTGTATGTTATGGCGACAATTATTCTTAAAATCATGTCATAACATACAATGAATAAGATTTAAAGAACCCACTGATGATGGTGATATTTGTTGCCGAAACTAGTTTGGAGAATAAATAAGTAAACAAATAACAAGGCGTTTTGCATCAAGGCGGACTCACAATTCCCATATGGTTGTTGCAGCTTATATCATTAGTTCCTTCAAAAATGTGTGTGAAATCTTATGGGAATTAACTGCTAAGGTCATCAGCCCCTAAGCTTACACACTACTTAACCTAAATTATCCTAAGGAAAAACACAAACACCCATGCCCGAGGGAGGACTCGAACCTCAGCCGGGATCAGCCTCACAGTCCATGACTGCAGCGCCTTAAACCGCTCGGTTACATTAGTTCCTTCCTTTACTTTACTTTCTTCCCCCCGCCCTCTTCCACCTTCAACTTACATACCATCTTTTTGTTGCTATGTTAATTCGAAGTTAATTGCTGAAGTGTTTTGCCTCAAATATCTTTTGATACGTCAAAGATAAAATCTGTTTTCATCTTGATGAACACTTGCACGTAGTTCATGATAGAACTTAACCACGTGTTTATGAATAGATCTGTTCTATTTAGCTCGGGAATATGAGTTCTTGTTCAGATATCATATCTTGTAGGGTCGAAGTTGTGATCGATCTGACGACTTGCAGAATTCTGTCGACTACTCAGCGAGGGGAAAATAGATTGTCAGTAACTTTGACGAACTTAAAAGATACGTGAGGTGAGTAAGTATAGTCCTTCACTCATAGGATCAAAACTATGGTGTGCCGTTTGGCATCAATTTTTTCATATGGGGTGGTTCGAATTTGTGGAAACATTTGTCAAGATATGCGGAAGACAAATAACGAATGAACCATGGAAATTCCCACTTGAGAGGGTAGCATTTGTTAATTGCATTCGGCTTATAAATGTTGCTGTATGTGACGACCATTTTCTTCCACGATAGGCTAGAACAGCGCCGGAGATTCCTCTACTGCTGCCTGAAACAACGGTGGACCATGGAATGCTCAGCTGTCGTGACACAGCTCGTGTACTACTTGAAGATCACACATTGCTCGCAGCATCCTCAGCCATGGCAACAGTAAATCCTTCAACAATTCGTGGCGAAAATTTGGTCTCTTCCAGGAGCAATTTTCAAATCGCCAGTTAATTCGAACTTCTGAATCACTTTCTTCAACTCCAGTGCGGAAAGAGGACCTCTCCTTTAATGAGCAGCAGCGCTATAGCTGTGGTTTTGATAAAACAGCTCTGCGAGTAAAGCCGTGCTCACCTTGTCCGGACTGTGCGGCTGGTCCCGGCGGAGGTTCGAGTCCTCCATCGGTCATGGGTGTGTGTGTTTGTCCTTAGGATAATTTAGGTTAAGTAGTGTGTAAGCTGAGGGACTGATGACCTTAGCAGTTAAGTCCCATAAGATTTCACACACATTTCAACATTTTTTTTTTCCACCTTGTCCAGTTCTGATGCACGATGGTGTTTATGTGTAAACACTATGTCGCCGCACCAGTACCGGCACCTGACGGCAAGTCATGATACTAACACTACTAACAACGCAAATGCTGCAGCACACATTCTGAACACTATTCCTGTAATGTTGGACATGCATGCTGTAAATAGTTTTCCATCTACACTGGCTCAAGTGAGGAAAGTTTAATTATAACCACCATGTATTTCTGAGATCATGAAGGTGCACAAAGAAAATTCTTTGATGGGTTTCAGCACTAGTTGTTCACAATTAAAAACCCACCGGGTTACAGGATCCACTGAAATTGCAACAAAATGAGCGATTTAGTTGTCGCGGACTTCTTATCTATTTTCTGCTTCAGAGAAATGTCATCAATAATGAATTTTGACTAAAAACCACAGCAGTGTTTACACAATGTTACCTTACTAACATGTTAGTACAATTTAATTGCCACAGAACCCTGAAACAGTGGTTTCATTAGCAGGTATATGAGGAATAGTCAGTTCAATAGCTTGTGAAGAAGCACATACTCAGTATGAAGATAAAAATGTTATTCCTTCACTTATATTGTTGCAAAACGCAGAGAAATTCTCTTTTCACCAGCAACTGATTGTCCTTTACAATTACATTGCTTCATCGAAAAAATCTTTAGTTACTTTTAAAAACAGGTGATTAAGTTTCGGGTGCCGACCATACGGCAAAATACTCTCCTCTTTACGTGCTATAATTTGCCAAAATCTCGCTTCTATACCTCAAACTGTTTGTGAGACATCAGGGATATCACGAGTATTTCACTCTGACTTTATCGCTTGCTCAGGAACAGAAATGAGTACGCTGCATAAAGCCAACGTTTTTGCGATTGCTGGTAGATAGAGACCTCCCCTAAGTCGAAAGAAAAATTCAGTATGTTCCTAAATTTCGTAAGCAGCATATGATGTAATATGCACGGAAAGCAAACTCAGATCAATCCCTATTTTCTATTGGACTCTTCGGATTTCGCACAGTGTCTTACATAAATGTGAAGTATCACAATAACTGTGATCGTTAACGAAATGATGGGCAATTCACTATGAAAATGACATTTAAAGTTATAATTAGCGCAAAAATCAGTTTTTTACCGAATAGTTTCTGTAAAATCATGTGAGGAAGATGAAGAACACAGCTGGACCTTGGATGGCAGGCTAACCAATAATCACTGCGTGCACCTGAAGGATCATATATCTGTGTTGGACAGCGCGGTGGACAACCACTCAGATTATCGGTTCTCTTTGTGTGCTTACACTTACTCTTACCGCTGCCAGAATTCTAGGCTGCATCAGCACAACGGTCCGGTGGACACCACCCCACCCCACCTCATATCTATAGCAGCAACTCGAAGCTCTCCCCAGCACATGCGTACCTATCTGACCTAAGCACTTTGTGGCAAATTGGCAGCTCCGTGGTGTTCCTCCAAATCTTCTGTCCTTTTAATAATTTGCACATAGCAGACACACTGATGGTAATCTTACAAGTTTTACAGTCAATATCTCTTTGAAGGTACACTACTGCTCTACCTTTACGCCGACTGGCTGCACATTTTTGTATCTGCCACACAGCCGATCATATGAAGTAAGCCTGTATATATTCCCCCTACAGGCATTGGTGGGTACACGGGGCCCTGATATTGGTGAGGCACGAGCAGCGACGGACAGTTGAATGGGTCTCGGTAGCGTAGTGCACTGAGAGCAAGATTGTGGCTTGCGAAAAGGAGATATATTTGAAGGGAGCGAGTCGATGCTGTTGGAAATGGTTCAAATGGCTCTGAGCACTATGGGACTTAAGATCTTAGGTCATCAGTCCCCTAGAACTTAGAACTACTTAAACCTAACTAACCTAAGGACATCACACACATCCATGCCCGAGGCAGGATTCGAACCTGCGACCGTGGCAGTCCTGCGGTTCCGGACTACAGCGCCTAGAGCCGCACGGCCACCGCGGCCGTCTGATGCTGTTGGACGTTGGGGCTTCAAGCCATCTGTCTACAATGAAATTTTTTGTGAGAGGCGAGAACACAAGAGTGAACAGCATAGCTTGTGGCGGTTGTTTAAGCGATGTGGGGCATGTTGTGTGTTCAGCAATAGTGAATTATAAGATACTGTATTGGGACTGCACTCTGGTTTTCGTTAGGTGTGTACTGTGATATAATTATTGCATTTCGAATGGGGGATGTCGACTAAAGTTGAATATGGTTGGCCGTGCTGGTTTGACTTCCCTTATCTTATTGTCCCTTTTGGAATATACAGTGGGCAGTGATTTAGACATCGTACTTACTCTGTGTTGCAAATGCAAAGTGAATTGATGGTATGTCATTTTAGTTTAGGTAAGGCATGCCTTCCTTGATCGTACTATTACATGAACACATGAACGTCCTATTGGGTGACAACAAACGGGTGTGGGGGTATTAAGCAAAGAAGGAAGCCCATAGGGTAATTTTAGCTGAACTGCTATATGTTTCATGTAAAAAATTATTGTTTGAACTGAATTTACTTGATACGTTGTTAATGTATCACATGAGTTGTGTATATCGCAAGTTGCTTCCTGTTATGGTTAAGGTTATGATAGTCTGATATTCACACGAGTTCTGCTGCAGATTCCATCGAAGGTCAATTTGTCTTGTTTTTGGTTAAGACATACATCAAATGGGCTACACCTTGAGGGGAGGGGAGAGGGCGGGCGGAGGGGAGGTTGGAATCTGTTAAAATGAGTTATTTCGAGCCAGTATCTGAGATGCAGACTCAAATACAAATCCAGTACTGTTCTAAAAGATTTTATAAGTTTTAGGATCTGATAAACTTTTATCTTAGTAAAGTATTTATTTTTTGTAAAAAAATAGTCCTTTGGTAAATGACCTGAGTTGTCATTGGATCAAAATAGTCTGTTTTTGGGAATAATGAATTCAAAAGATATTTTGGTTTTAGAAAGAGCTTTTTTATGCATAATAAATGTGAACATAAAATATGGCATTGTGATGTTCATAAAGAAATAGGTAATATAAGCGCAATCTGTGTATGAATTGAGCCAGCCAACGACGTTACCTCTTTTGGTGCCCTGTGTTCTCTTTTGAGCTCAAGTGATTTATTGTAAAGTTAACATCTTAAAGGTAAGCATATTTTTTAGTATAACCAGAGCACCTCTTTTCATATTATCGATATTTCTCTGTACTCAGTGTCAAATGTGCGGCCCTCAACATCAAGAATACCTTCCTTCAGCACTGTCTGTGTTGCTCCATGTTACTCCCAAAGACAATTGTATCATCTAGACATATCATACAGTGATGTGGTTTTAAACCTCTCAAGACTCTGTCCAACCAACTCTGAAACGTCGGAGGTGCATTTTTTAATCCAAAAGGCACCAGCAGGGTGAAGAGAACGGTGTCTTTCGCTGGTCTTCTAGAACTGCTTCCAGCGGATGGTAACCACTTTTCTGGTCCATCGTCAAAAAATATTTGCACAGGCAAGATAGTCTACAGTTTCCCTATGATTTGGCAGAGGGTAGGCATCTGTTACAGTCTTGGCATTCAGATATCGATAATCGCAACAAAACCTCTATTTTCGTGATCCATTCGTTGATCTTTTGGCACAACAACAATTCCTGCGCCCCATGGGCTATTACTTTCCTCAAGAATCTCATCCTTCAGCTGCTGATTAATGAACTCCTCGACAATCAGCTATAAGTACCTCGATATTCTATATGGTTCGCAGTTCACTCGTGATTCAGTCCCCTTCGGTATCAGGTGCTGCATAATATGCGCCGTTGGCAATGGCTCCCTTGGAAAAAACAAACTGGAGCCGTAACTCCTCAATCTGCTTCTCATCATTCCCCTTCAAATGTTTCACTTTTGCTCGTAATGTGGTTTCAATGGCGTCTGGCTACGGCTCGTGGCCAACACCTGTCGCGTCCTACTATTCCTCATCCAGGATATCCACGCTAGGGATTAGCAACACCTAATTAACCTCAAGTCCTCAGAGCTAAAATTATCTACCACACACAGCATCACTATAGGTAATTTAGACTCAACATTAATCCAAAGCTATTTCCTAGTACCATTGAGTACACAATCATGGGAACTGAACCTTAGTGCAATTGTTCACGGTTTAATTGTTTCGTCACACATGATAAGCTCACCTCACGGCAGTCCTACACTGGCCACTTCTTCGCTTAACTGAAACACCATTCCATCAAGCTCCATCGTATGTTGCCTGAGATCGATTTTGATACAATGCTGATGCAAGAAATTCAAAAATCTAATCCCAGAATCATTTCATAGCCCTCATTTACGTGTGGCACAGTTTCTATACACTGACTGAACTCAATCATACCCAAACATAAATCTACGTCCACTGACTTCGAAAGGGAAAGCCTGATATTACTATCTCCCACTTGAGGTAACCTATACCATAGTGGGTTCCACTGTTTTCGATTCACCAGACCCCTACTGGCAACCGACAAATGCACCCATGTATCCAATAACATCCTGAAATTCTTCTCTCCTACTACTCCTTCCACTGCGCAGTCCACCTCTGCATGCGTCACCTTAGCATCTAATTTTGCTGGGGTTCACTCTGGAATTTAACACCTGTTTGTTCCCTTGTCCACCACCCCTGGAAGTACTGCTATCATTATATTTACCTCTGCCTATACTTCCACTGTTTCATGGCTGGTGACAGTACCTATGCACATGTCCCATCTTCTCACTTTAACAGCTGAAAATATTCCCAATCTGTCTTACAATCTGGTCGACACATGAATCTCCTCACATTCTACTGCCAACCTAACAGCTGTATGCAAATCAACTGGAACTCCTGCTCTTACTCTCCTTTACATTTCTGAAGGCTATCCACTTACAAATACGTAATCTGCCCTTTTCTCAGCCTCCTGCAAGGTTACTCCATTCATTACTGAGACCTGTCCCAACTCATACATTCAAGCACTGATCTTTCTTACCTTACCTGCAAATTCTTCCATTGACTTTCCATGCCTTTTCATTTCCATATGTAACTGCTCTCGGCGATATATGGCACTCTTTTGCCTTCTACACCTTTTACCAACCTCTTTTTAAACTCTTCAAATGTCCTGCTCCATTAAGAGTTTTTATATATCCCACATAAGCCTCCACTTCTCCTTTTAACCTTAGCTTTCCCATTCCTAAATCATCCACGTCACTCCAATCTCCCAACTCTGTCAAATTCTTAAGATCGCCAATAAATGGTTGCACATCTTGTCAGTTTACCAGAGATAGGAGCAACTAGACCCATGGGTAATAAATCTACACCTCGCTGTAGTGACTGCACTTCTAATATACCGCTCAGTTCTGTATTAACTGCTATTAACTGTGCTAACCTTTCCGACAGTATACGTACTGCCTCTGGCTCTGACACTCCTTGTGTTCCTGACTCTGCCATATCGTTGTCTTCATCTTTGCTCATTTAGAAACATAACACATTATAAATATAACAGAACAAAGCATAGAAACTTAATAACTGTGTCTCAACATTAACCACTTTGACTCCCAGCAGCCGGCCGGAGTGGCCGTGCGGTTCTAGGCGCTACAGTCTGGAACCGAGCGACCGCTACGGTCGCAGTTTCGAATCCTGTCTCGGGCATGGACGTGTGTGATGTCCTTAGGTTAGTTAGGTTTAATTAGTTCTAAGTTCTAGGCGACTGATGACCTCCGAAGTTAAGTCGCATAGTGCTCAGAGCCATTTGAACCATTTTGAACTCCCAGCACTGTCTAGCCATATGCTCATAATGCGTGCATGTTAAATATACTACTGCTACCGACCATGTAAATTGTGCTGAATCACCCAGAAAATCACACGAGACATCCACAGATTCCTTATTCTTAAAAAATTTAACTTTCGAGATTGCATAGTAGTCATGCTTTCTCTCCATGATAAACGTACTCTCCACAATAAACGGTCAAATCTGTTGACTCATCACAAGATAGACTGTAGAACCGAACGTCGCACTGAAATGATGATGCCAGCAACTCTGGTACCACTTGTTAATGAAATAAACATTCGCTATCACCATATGTTACTTGCTGCATCAATACTAGTTGGCTAGGTCGCTACAGAGTGATATGTGCTCGTTCTTTGAGGAGAACAGATGTCAGTCTGAGGCAGCAAGAACCAAGCCACTCTGAAAGGACGATAACTGTTTACTAACTATGTCTTAGCCTCACCATTATGTGTAGCACAACTTTACAACATCATGCTGCACATATAAGAATTTGACTTTTCACTAATTGTCCTTGTGTGAATTTACCGATAGATATTGTAATAAAATGTAGTGAAAACCATATGTGATATATTTTTCCACACAATAAACCATTCCCATATCGAAAAATTAAGTTCTTCTACGAACGGTCGATCGGTTCTTTATCACTTCTAGAATTCTTTGCATGTATCGTTGGGACTTACCTGCCTACGTTAAGAGCGCCGACTACTGGCACCACTTGTGGGACTATCGGTAGCTGGGTATAGTTGGATGGACACAAGGGAGCGCCAGATGTACAGTCTGCAAATACTCAATTCTCTATTATTGCATCTTGCTGCAGCCCAGTACAGGATGGTGGCGACTTGGCTCAGGAAATCCGTTGCCTGGTGATGCTGTTGACACCCAGGATTGCTGACGGAGTGCAGCGTCGGCTGGCCGTAGCCTTCGTGAGGAAACCTCCTCTGCCAGCGGCGTTCCTGCGAGCTCAGTGGCCTGTGCAAGGCACCTTGTGAAGCGTCGCCATGATTCTCGCCCTGCCTCCCTGCAGTGTAAGAAGGCTACTGACCGGTGACGTAGCAGGCAGTGACTCATTGCCCCCGCGCTGGTTTTCACAGCTGCTACCCTGGGCTGGCATTGGCCCACTGTAGCAGCAGCTCCGACATCGAACAGCTTCAGGGCGGTTTGCCCTGGCGGAGATGAGAACTGAAGTCCTCAATCAGCATGGCCAGACGACACAGACCCTGTGGTGGCAGAGCTGTGGTGCTGACGGAAGTGATTTTAGTACAAATGGCTTGGGTATGTACACTTTTCCGAGCTGTGCGCGTTAGGTCTGTGATACGCCTTTTGGTTCGCACATTAAACACTTCAGCGGTTGCTGGTGTGGAGAAGCTTGTTACACCTTTCTCCCTGAATACTGCTGCTACAACTATTTCCACACAGTACCAGGCTGGCCCATCTCAACATTACGATGGCTGTGCTACATTTCGTAAAGCACAACACCCACGCTTCCCTTTGGTTGGTGCTGCAGCAGTTCTCGTTCTAACTTCACACACTTATAACTACATATAGTCGGTATGCTACACATGATACGGAAAACTAAGTGAATTGTAGCACATCTTGAGATTAACCGCAGATATATATCCGCAGCTCTTGGTCTCGCGGTAGCGTTCTCGCTTCCCGATCACGGGGTCCCGGGTTCGATTTCCGGCGGGGTCGAGGATTTATCCTGCCTCGAGATGACTGGCTGTTGTTGTGTCGTCATCATCATCATCATCATTCATCTCCATTACGGTCGGAGGAAGGCAATAGCAAGCCACCATCACTAGGACCTTGCCTAGTAAGGCGCGGGTCTCCCGCGTCGTTCTCGTACGCTCTGTAAAGACGTATGGCACTTCTATATGTTTGATATGTTATTGTAAGAGTAATGCAGTCGGGTTCTTGGGGTAGGTATAATTTGTATTTGAAAGGAGCACATAAATTTTTGTGATCTAAAGTATCCGGAAACATGGCTACAAATGAATTACAAGTTCGTGGCGCCCTCCATCGGTAATGCTGGAATTCAATATGGTGTTGGCCCACCCTTACCCTTGATGACAGCTTCCACTCTCGCAGGCATTCGTTCAATCAGGTCCTGGAAGGTTTCTTGAGAAATGGAAGGAAGCCCATTCTTCACGGAGTGCTGCACTGAGGAGAGGTATCGATGTCGGTTGGTGAGGCCTGGCATGAGGCCGGGGTTCAAAAAAATGGCTCTGAGCACTATGGAACTTAACATCTGAGGTCATCAGTCCACTAAGAACTACTTAAACCTAACTAACCTAAGGACATCACACACATCCATGCCCGAGGCAGGATTCGAACGTGAAGCGCCTAGAACCGCACGGCCACAGCGGCCGGCGCCGGGGTTCCAAAGCATCTCAAAGGTGTTCTATAGGATTGAGGTCAGGATTCTGTGCAGACCAGTCCATTACAGGGATGTTATTGTCGTGTAACCACTCTGCCACAGGCCGTGCATTATGAACAGGTGCTCGATCGTGTTTAAGGATGCAATCGCCATCCCCGAATTGCTCTTCAACAGTGGGAAGCAAGAAGGTGCTTAAAATATCAATGTAATCCTGTGCTGTGATAGTGCCACTCAAAACAACAAGGGGTGCAAGCCTCCTCCATGGAAAACACGACCACACCATAACACCTCTGCCTTCGTAGTTTACTGTTGGCACTACACACGCTGGCAGATAACGTACACAAGGCTTTCGCCATACCCACACCCCGCCATCGGATCGCCACATTGTGTATTATGATTCGTCACTCCACACAACGTTTTTCCACTGTTCAGTCGTCCAATGTTTACGTTCCTTACACGAAGCGAGGCGTCGTTTGGCATTTACCGGCCTGATGTGTGGCTATGAGCAGCTGCTCGACCATGAAATCTAAGTTTTTTCACCTCTCGCCCAACTTTCATAGTACTTGCAGTGTATCCTGATGCAGTTTGGAATTCCTGTGTGATGGTCTGGATATATGTCTGCCTATTACACATTACGACCCTCTTCAACTTTCGACGGTCTCTGTCAGTCAACATATGAGGTCAACCTGTACGCTTTTGTGCTGTACGTGTCCCTTCACGTTTCCACTTCATATCACATCGGAAACAGTGGTCCTATGGATGTTTAGCAGTGTGGAAATCTCGCGTACAGGCGCATGACGCAAGTGATACCCAATCACCTGACCACGTTCGAAGTCCGTGAGTTCTGTGGAGCGCCCCATTCTGCCCTCTCACGATGTCTAATGAGTACTGAGGTCGCTGATATGAAATACCTGCTAGTAGGTGGCAGCACAATGCACCTAATATGAAGAACGGGTGTCCGGATACTTTTGATCACATAGTGTACAGTTTTTCTTGATACTGGAACTCTATGATTACTAAATCTTGTATTTATGTGGACATTCTTAAATCGACCGAGGTTATTGGTGAGAAAGTAATATTCTGCTGCACCCATGTCACTTTCATGCGTTCTACAGAAATACTCGTACGCTACTCAAGACATTACTACTATAGCTTTGAGAATCCTATTATCCTTCAATCGACTTGAAACATATTATTTTCCCTAGGTTGACTGAACTCTTTTTTAGCAATACAGAATAGATGTATGCCTTTTCAAGCTCGTGTAATATTTCATCTGCGTTTTTTCTGTAATCCCTATCATACCTCCTTGTACAGCCACAGGGAACTTATTAACATAACCACTACAGAATTTTTCTCTTTTATTGGTCATCCAAGTACAAGGTTTTTTTTCCTGAAATGTTCAAATAATTCTTGATAAGTATTACACTCTGTGTTTACACACTTTATCCATTTCAGAATATCAATTTTTATGCGGGTCTATGCATTTATAGACTAGCATTAATTTTAACTAACAGCTACAAGTAAGCTTTCGTTTGACAAGTCTTCATGACACATCATAACATATTACTTCGGATCGACTGATTACGTATCCAGTTCTCGAATCGACTGATTACACATCCAGTCTTTTTCTGTTATCCCACTGACCTGGTAGGAAATCCTCAAGTTCATTAATGAAAGTGTTGGTGTATATTAACCATTGTTGAAAATATCTGCAGACAAATGTTGTTTCATATTTCACTGAAAGCAGGAACATTTCTCTTCTTCTTTACGCATACCATTCTTTTAACCATTGTTTTATTTCTCTTTTAGCTGATTGACATAATTATCCACAGTTTCACTGCTTGCTGAAATCCTTTTGCTGAGGATATGTTGTATATTATTTCTCTTATAATTATCGTATCCACTTATACATGAAAAATTGACTTGTCAGAACTAGTGTTACAATTGAGGGTGAATTTAAACTGATTTATATTACAAATTTGGGTTGTGGTGGAACCCAACTCTTACTACATGTTTTGGACTCTTGACATTTTCTCAGCATATCTCAGATGGTAGGTTTTTGCATTTCCAGACAACTTGAAATTTTTACGCACACTATTCCACCGACCGACCCTGCCCAATCATTTTGTTCAGGAGGTGTGGTTTGTGGTATTATGTGTGTTTGCTGCCTCAGCATTATCCAGACTTGCCGTACCTGAAGTAGTGTACTAAGTCAGTCATCAATATATTGTGCCAAAAAATCGAATCATTAACTTGACTCAAACACAAATACGTGACGTTTAGTCACACTAAGAAAACATCAGAATTTCGAGAAGTATTGCATAGCATTTGATCAAATTTCGTACTTATTTATTCAAATTTAACATTAGTCCTTGCAGTATCCTTATTTATTTGCTTGAATTTAGTGTCATTTTCTTTAATGCTGTTTTTTATTTCTCCCAATTTAGCATAATTTGATCAGTTACAGTAGGAAACCAAAATCCTAACAAAGTTTTATGATTCTGTTCACACAGTTAAACAAAAAGTGTTTCTGTTCTCAATGATAATTGACTTTGCTCTTCTCTGGTTTAGTATCATTACACATATCATCCCTAACATGGATATTTCCAGTAAAGTAAAGCTAGTTATTGTATAGACTTCTATTTCTGCAGTCTGCTCTTCCTATCAAACAGATAAATTACCATTCATGTTTTCCCTCTATTTTCTTTCTCGCTCTCATGAACAGATTCCAGATCGTTGTCTGTGTTGACACTTACACTGCGAATGAAAAACCTGTTGTGCAGCGCTGTATCTACTTAACTTTGGCGTGGTCATGTTCTTTGCTTCCAGTTAAGAACTTAGTTCTCAAAAGAAAGGAGCATACACTTTATTCAAGATTCACAGTAATTCAGTGCACTTAACTATAACTATGGAATTTTCTAACACCAACTTTTTCATACCTTAGACACAAAATCATACGTGACACGCACAACTCAACTTCAGCAAGAGACTTAATTCAAAAGTAAGTCCCGTACTTTTGCAGGACGTGCCTTGTATGATACCTCATACAAAATTTTGTCTGTGGTAACTGATAACACACGAAGGAGTAGCAACGTCTATAGCCCATGGGCGCCGTTTGTATTGCAAAATTTCGTTCCACAACTGATCAATCAAATGCTGATTTCCAACAGTGCTTGGTTATCTGCGTTCTTCTGTTTAAGATATCCGTTTCTTGTAGAATGGCTGTCAATAAGAATGTCCCTAGACTTTTAATGTCTAGGCTTACTGCACAGTGCTTTGGTGGAATACCGTGTAATTGGAATAGTAACTCGGGTGCCAATGCATTTATTGAACCCACAGCAACGAGTGGTGGAATACTCATTCGTGGAAAATAATACACAAATATAAAAACAAGTTTTAGCAAGATTACCAACGAGTTTGATAAATCACGAAAGACACGTGGAAAATAATACACAAATATAAAAACAAGTTTTAGCAAGATTGCCAACGAGTTTGATAAATCACGAAAGACAATCGCTTAAAATGCTTGAAGCTATATGATCTGCGGTTCTGTGACCGTGTAGGCTGTAGATTCCTAGACTTGAGCCGGCCGGAGTGGCCGAGCGGTTCTAGGCGCTACAGTCTGGAACCGCGCGACTGCTGCGGTCGCAGGCTCGAATCCTGCCTCGGTCATGGATGTGTGTGATGTCCTTAGGTTAGTTAGGTTTAAGTAGTTCTAAGTTCTAGGGGACTAATGACCTCAGAAGTTAAGTCCCATAGTGCTCAGAGCCATTTGAACTTTGACTTGCGCTATCGGTTGGTGGGTGTCCGGGTTCCGTTTAATAGGTCAGGAGTCCACTACACACAGAAGGCGGCTACACGGGTAGCGGGAGCTGTGTGAAAGGGACTGGGCAGCTTTTTTGGTTAGAGGGTCTCAGGGAACAACAGAAGGGGCGCGGCCGTCTAAAAGTGGGCAGGTAAAACACAGTAAGGTAGTTGTAGAAACGATTGGTATTGTAGTTGTAAATTGTCGTAGCTGTGTTGGGAAAGAAACAGAGCTCCAAGCCCTAATAGAAAGCACTGAAGCTCAAATAGTTGTAGGTACAGAGAGCTGGCTAAAGCCGGAAATAAGTTCAGCCGAAATTTTTCAAACGATCCTAACAGTGTTCGGAAAGGATAAATTAAATACAGTTTGTGGTGGTAGTTTGCCTTGTAGCGAAATTGAAGTAGATAGCTCGTGTGAAATAGTACGGGTAGAGGTTATATCTGACAATCGGACTAAACTACTAATTGGATCGTTTTACCGACTCCCCCCCCCCCCCCCCCCCCCACGACTCAGAAGATACAGTTGCTGAACAGTTCAAAGAAAACTTGAGTCTCATTTCAAATAGGTACCGTGCTCATACAATTATAGTCGGTGGTGACTTCAATCTACCCTCGATATGCTGGAAAAATTATACGTTTAAAGCCGGCGGCAGGCATAAAACGTCATCCGAAATTGTACTGAATGCTTTCTCAGAAAATTATTTTGAACAATTAGCTCATGAGCCCACTCGAAGTGTAAATGGTGGCGAAAGCATACTTGACATTTTAGCTACAAATAATCCTGGACAAATAGTGAGTATTGTGATGAATACAGGGATTAGCGACCACAAGACAGATGCTGCTAGGCTGATTACCGTAACACCTACAACCATCAAAAAGAAACGCAAAGTATATCTCTTTAAAAAAGCTGATAAAAATGTTCTTACCCCTTTTTAAGAGACAGTCTTCACTCCTTCCGATCTGATCATGTAAGTGTAGAAAAGTTGTGGAAAGTTTTCAGAGAGATGGTATCGACAGCATTTGAGAGAAATATTCCACATAAATTAATAAGTGATGGTACTGATTCCCCATGGTACACAAAACGGGTCAGATCGTTGTTGCAGAAGCAACGAAAAAAGCATGCCAAATTTAAAAGAACGCAAAATCCCCAAGGTTGGCAAAGTTTTATAGAAGTTCGAAATATAGCACGTACTTAAATGCGAAATGCTTTTAATAATTTCCACAACGAAATTCTGTCTCGAAATCTGGCAGAAAACCCGAAGAGATTCTGGCCATACATAAAGCACACCAGTGGCAAGACGCGGTCAATACCTTCACTTCGCGATAACAACGGTGAAGTCACTGATGATAGTACCACTAAAGCAAAGTTATTAAACACGGTTTTCCGAAACTCCTTCACCAAAGAAGACGAAGCAAATATTCATGAATTCCAATGAAGAACAACTGCCAGGATGAGAATCATAGAAGTAGATATCCTCGTTGTAACAAAGCAGCTTAAATCACTTAATAAAGGCAAGGCCTCCGGTCCAGATTGTATGCCAGTCAGGTTCCTCTCAGAGTATGCTGATAAAATAGCTCCATATTTAGCAATTATATACAACCACTCGCTCACAGAAAGATCCGTACCTAAAGACGGGAAAATTGCTCAAGTCACACCAGTACCCAAAAAGGGAAGTAGTAGTATTCCGCTGAATTACAGGCCTATATCACTAACGTCGATTTGCAGTAGGGTTTTGGAACATATACTGTATTCGTACATTATGAAGTACCTCGAAGAAAACGATTTATTGACACATAGTCAGCACGGATTCAGAAAATATCGTTCTTCCGGAACACAACTAGCTCTTTATACTCATGAAGTAATGAGTGCTATCGACAGGGGATGTCAAATTGACACCATATTTTTAGATTTCCAGAAGGCTTTCGACACCGTTCCTCGCAAGGGTCTTCTAACCAAACTGCGTGCATACGGAGTATCGCCTCAGTTGTATGACTGGATTCGTGATTTCCCGTCAGACAGGTCACAGTTCGTAGTAATAGACGGAAAGTCATCAAGTAAAACAGAAGTGATATCCTACGTTCCCCAAGGAAATGTTATAGGCCCTCTGTTGTTCCTGATCTATATTAACGACATAGGAGACAATCTGAGTAACCGTCTTAGATTGTTTGCAGATGATACTGTCATTTACCGTTTTGTAAAGTCATCAGATTGTCAAAACGACTTGCAAAATGATTTAGATAAGATATACGTATGGTGTGAAAAGTGGCAATTGACCCTGAATAAAGAAAAGTGTGAAGTTATTCACATGAGTATTAAAATAAATCAGCTAAACTGCGATTATGCGATAAGTCATACAAATCTGATGGCTTTAAATTCAACTAAATACTTAGGGATTACAATTACAAATAACCTACATTGGAACGATCACATAGATAATATTGTGGGTGGAGCAAACCAAAGGCTGCGATTCATTGGCAGAACACTTAGAAGGTGCAACAGGTCTACTAAAGAGACTGCATACACCACTGTTGTCCGCCTGTTCTGGAGTATTACTGTGCGCTGTGTTATCCGGATGAGGTGGGACTGACGGATGACATCGAAAAAGTACAAAGAAGGGCAGCTCGTTTTGTATTATCGCGAAATAGGGGAGATAGTGTCACAAACATGATACGTGAATTGGAGTGGCAATCATTAAAACAAAGGCGTTTTTCGTTGCTACGGGATCTTCTCATGAAATTTCATTCACCAGTTTTCTCCTCCGATTGCGAAAACATTCTGTTGGCACCCACGTACATAGGGAGAAATGATCATCACGATAAAATAAGAGAAATCAGGGCTCGCACAGAAAAATTTAAGTGCTCGTTTTTGCCGCATACCATTCGGGAGTAGAACGGTAGAGAGACACCTTGAAATTGGTTCATTGAACCCTCTCCGAGGCACTCAATAGTGAATAGCAGAGTATTCACGTAGATGTAGATGCTTGTTCCACATTTACAATTGCTCATTCATTTCCTTTATTTACGAGCAAGAACTCAAAAGAGTGTTGCAGATCAGCTACCAGTCATCGAATGTCTGTGGACTTGATTCATGAAAGCCCAAGAGGTCGCCTAATCACGGAATTTCGGCTGTTGCAGATGTTGATCAGGATTATTTCCGTAGAAATAAATTAATAAATTGACATGCGCGAAGAGGACCTTAATAGCAGTCCTAGTGTAAGCGAACACACACACACACACACACACACACACACACACACAGAGAGAGAGAGAGAGGGAGGGAGAGAGGGAGAGCGAGACTGTGTGTGTGTGTGTGTGTGTGTGTGTGTGTGTGTGTGTGTGTTGGGGGTGGGTGGATTATGAGGTTAGTAATGATACGTAAATGAACGATTTGATGTAAGTTTCGTGCGTAATTATATACCTATACTTGAGAATTACTTAATCTTTAAGCCTGTTTTTCCTTTGCACTGAGATGACATGTAAATATGTCACCGTTAAAAATTTTCTATGAATTAATAAACGACTGAACATAACGGTACTCAACACAAAACATTGCAAATTAAATCGTTTAATATGCATATTAACAATAATGAAAATACACTACAACTTATAGTATCTTTGCAAGTACAGGTAACTGATTTACACTCCCCGTGTCCCTAATTGCTCGGCCCCGTCCGCCGGAGGTTCGATTCTCCCTCGGGCATGGGTGAGTGTGTTGTTGATAGCATAAGTTAGTTTAAGTAGTGTGTAAGTCTAGGGACCGATCACCTCAGCAGTTTGGTCCCTTGGGAAGTCACACACATTTGAACATTTGAACATTCTGTTATATATCCCTTACTAACTATGCAGCACGTCATCAAGTAGACTCCATACCACAAGGCACGCAGATCACTGTTTCAGCTTGATTAACTATTAGCTGCCTTGCATCTAAAAGCCACCTAAACTCAGATGAAATTTCAGTAAAGCAATCATAAAATGATGCTGGAAAAGCGTAAGCGCTACAAACTGACGATAGTGTTGCGAACACAGTTCTCAAATTAAACTCATCAGCTGGATAGGTCCATGTTTAGCCATATACAGTTCCCAACTATTTAACTTCATTGACTGATTCGACGCAGATCGCCAGTAAAGCTGGTTTACAGAAAAGGAAAGCCTCTAGTGACTAGGTTCTGAAGTAGGACGTCCAGTGCCTTCTCATGATGAACAGTTTCAAGTAACTTCTTAACTTTTGATATAAGGGATCTTCACCATACAAACATCAACTTGTTTTAGCGCCTTCATTAAATGCCGTGATACCAGCATTAACTTTTTAAAAAGGTAACTCAATATTTTGTCGTGCCAGAATAGCACATCATTGAGACAGAAATTCAGTGACATATTTGTGTTGTAGGTCTTTTGGATAGTGTCCTGTCCGGACGTTTACTCGATTCTTCAATGTAAGTCGAGAGCGATGAAAACAACACATTTCTTTCTCTCGCCGTGATTGTTTCCGTGGAGAGTGCCGTGAAC
Source organism: Schistocerca serialis cubense (assembly GCF_023864345.2). Taxonomy (NCBI): domain Eukaryota; kingdom Metazoa; phylum Arthropoda; class Insecta; order Orthoptera; family Acrididae; genus Schistocerca; species Schistocerca serialis. Next base: position 237,149,967 of record NC_064640.1, read on the forward strand.
TTAATACACTCCTGGAAATTGAAATAAGAACACCGTGAATTCATTGTCCCAGGAAGTGGAAACTTTATTGACACATTCCTGGGGTCAGATACATCACATGATCACACTGACAGAACCACAGGCACATAGACACAGGCAACAGAGCATGCACAATGTCGGCACTAGTACAGTGTATATCCACCTTTCGCAGCAATGCAGGCTGCTATTCTCCCATGGAGACGATCGTAGAGATGCTGGATGTAGTCCTGTGGAACGGCTTGCCATGCCATTTCCACCTGGCGCCTCAGTTGGACCAGCGTTCGTGCTGGACGTGCAGACCGCGTGAGACGACGATTCATCCAGTCCCAAACATGCTCAATGGGGGACAGATCTGGAGATCTTGCTGGCCAGGGTAGTTGACTTACACCTTCTAGAGCACGTTGGGTGGCACGGGATACATGCGGACGTGCATTGTCCTGTTGGAACAGCAAGTTCCCTTGCCGGTCTAGGAATGGTAGAACGATGGGTTCGATGACGGTTTGGATGTACCGTGCACTATTCAGTGTCCCCTCGACGATCACCAGTGGTGTACGGCCAGTGTAGGAGATCGCTCCCCACACCATGATGCCGGGTGTTGGCCCTGTGTGCCTCGGTCGTATGCAGTCCTGATTGTGGCGCTCACCTGCACGGCGCCAAACACGCATACGACCATCATTGGCACCAAGGCAGAAGCGACTCTCATCGCTGAAGACGACACGTCTCCATTCGTCCCTCCATTCAGGCCTGTCGCGACACCACTGGAGGCGGGCTGCACGATGTTGGGGCGTGAGCGGAAGACGGCCTAACGGTGTGCGGGACCGTAGCCCAGCTTCATGGAGACGGTTGCGAATGGTCCTCGCCGATACCCCAGGAGCAACAGTGCCCCTAATTTGCTGGGAAGTGGCGGTGCGGTCCCCTACGGCACTGCGTAGGATCCTACGGTCTTGGCGTGCATCCGTGCGTCGCTGCGGTCCGGTCCCAGGTCGACGGGCACGTGCACCTTCCGCCGACCACTGGCGACAACATCGATGTACTGTAGAGACCTCACGCCCCACGTGTTGAGCAATTCGGCGGTACGTCCACCCGGCCTCCCGCATGCCCACTATACGCCCTCGCTCAAAGTCCGTCAACTGCACATACGGTTCACGTCCACGCTGTCGCGGCATGCTACCAGTGTTAAAGACTGCGATGGAGCTCCGTATGCCACGGCAAACTGGCTGACACTGACGGCGGCGGTGCACAAATGCTGCGCAGCTAGCGCCATTCGACGGCCAACACCGCGGTTCCTGGTGTGTCCGCTGTGCCGTGCGTGTGATCATTGCTTGTACAGCCCTCTCGCAGTGTCCGGAGCAAGTATGGTGGGTCTGACACACCGGTGTCAATGTGTTCTTTTTTCCATTTCCAGGAGTGTATATACTACATGTTTATTTACATCCATTGACATCTAAGATAGGAGAGAAAATGGAAATTTGTGGTAAGCTCTATGGGACCAAACTGCTGAGGTCACCGGTCCCTAGGCTTTCACACTACTTAATCTAACATAAACTAACTTACGCTAAGGACAACACACACACCCATGCCCGAGGGAGGCCTCGAACCTCCGACGGGGGCAGCCGCGCGAAGCGTGGCATGACGCCTAAGACCACGCGGCTACAACGCGCTGCGAGGTAGGAGAGGCTTAACCCCTGTCGTGATGACATTTAACAGTACCACGGGATTTCATGCAAGATGTTGTGCGCTGACCGCCATCAATAACGATTTCCGATGAAAATTTGATATAATTTCACATAAATAGCGCCAAATGAGCTAATCAGCTTGTCCAGCAATGGTTTCACCTTTCGTAAGTGTTGCTGGGTGTCCCATTCTCTCTTTATCCAGCACAATAATAGATCCGTAAAATAGCTACTAGTAGCTACACTTTCTCCCTCTAAATGTTTACTCACTCAGATAACAGTGTTTTCATGTGACATTTGAGCATGAGCAACAGCTCTCAAGTCCTTTCTTCACGACTGCAAATCATATTTATGCCATCTGGACTTGCACGATTTAAATTACCTGTTTAAAACAAATACGGATCTCTGCCGCAATTTGGCATTGAATTAAATTCAGTCGCGACAGGTGAAAATTTGTATCAGACCGGTATTCGAACCACCGATTTCGTGCTTTACTAAGCGATCGCCTTAAGCACTTTTTTTTGTTCATCTAATTTTGTTCGTAATTGATCGTTGTATTTGTTCTGGGTGGACGTCCTATGACAGTTGTTGACATTCGTTGTTGATACATTAACTCAGTATTTTTATTAGAGAGTGCTGCTCACCCTCTGACCGAACACGCTGAGCTACCATGCCGGCTAGCGCCTTGGCTATTGGGACACGCTTTCCTTCCAATGCAGATTCTCAGCTAGTCGCACACTACATTTGTAGCATCCATCGCCACAGGGGGCGTGAAACCGGAGGACTGGAAACGCATAAGCACAAGCTCAAATTTCGTTGAATGGTTTTCAACAGTTCCTAGTAGTTTCAAACTGGACACGTGAGGAAAAGTAGTGGTTGCGCTGCACCCTAAAGGGGTGCGATCACGTTCAAAGTGGCCCCACGATGGCCGAGGGGGCCAGCAGCTCAAAGGTTGTTAAGAACGTCGTCTTGTTGCTCATCCCACTGAGAACTGTCGCTTTTGACCTCGAAATGTGCGGGAATCAACGTCCCAAGGAAAGGAGGGTTTCATGGACGCCCTTTATGAACCCTCTGAGGCCTTTTCGTGTCGCTTCTGAGCTCCGGTGTGTCTGAAATGTTTTCCACGGCCGCCTGTAAGAAACCTGTGTGATTTCAGTGCTTGGTGTCTCCCATCTGATCTCCATGGCACGGGAGTCAAAAGAGCGAATGGAATGTGGGTAAGAGGTGGTATGACGACCTTCCCATCATATGTCACATCCACGGTGGCGTTGGGCAGAATGGTGATGCAGTTTGGTGACACTGTGAGTTCATTAACCCACTCTACACTTTAGATAAACTTCTAAGCTCTACACTTCCGATGAACTTCTGAGCTGTGGTCTCTTTTCGCATGTGCCGACATCTTGCTGTTTGAAGCATCGCCGCCAGCCGCTGTGGCCGAGCGGTTCTCGGTACTTCAGTCCAGAACCGCGCTGCTGTTACGGTCGTAGGTTCGAATCCTGCCTCGGGCATGGATGTGTGTGATGTCCTTAGGTTAGGTAGTTTTAAGTGTTCTAAGTCTACGGGACTGATGACCTCAGATGTTAAGTCCCATAGTGCTCAGAGCCATTTGAACCATTTGAAGCGTCACCGAGTCCGATGATGACGTCGCAAGGCTCCTCGCTTTTGTACTGTTACAGTGGAAGACTGTAGGCACATTTTAGCCAAATTTCAAACTTATGCGTCGCAATGGGAAACAATTAGGAGGTATTGAAAAAGTAATCCTTTAATTCTGTTGCGCAGTGTAAATTACCTTTCTTTTATCTGACACTGTGGTTGTTGCGTAAATGATGAGAAGGTAACACACGTGGTAATCAAGTTTACGTGGTAGCCTCTCTTTCAAGCGGTCAGATTGTACACAAAAAGACCTGTGGCCTCTGTGTTTAGTGGAGGTTCAAATGGCTCTGAGCACTATGGGACTTAACTACTGAGGTCATCAGTCCCCTAGAACTTAGAACTACTTAAACCTAACTAACCTAAGGACATCACACACATCTATGCCCGAGGCTGGATTCGAACCTGCGACTGTAGAGGTCGCGTGGTTCCAGACTGAAGCGCCTAGAACCGCTCGGCCACTCCGACTGGCTTTAGTGGAGGGCTTGAATATGTTGTTGAAGTGTAGAGAAAACGTAGAGGCTGTGACTTATTGTTCCTGGCGGTTGCGTAAATACGTAGTGAAGATATCACTCAGAAGACCGCTAGAAAATAAAAACTTACAGCCTCTTCTTACCTTTAATATTAAGTAGAAAATGGAGCGTTTCTGTTTTTTCTCGTGGAATTATTTTGCCACTGAAATGTCTGTATATGATGTGTAGAGCTGACACTTGTGCCTCTTGGCGGATGCCATTCCTAATGCCACTTTATTATAATCTAAAGAAGAGAAAAGGAAAGAAGTTTATCATTCAACGTCTCATCGGTGGCAGCATCAGTGGACTAATGCCAAACTGTGATAGCGGAGGAAATTGGATTTGTCCCTTTCAAGGGGCCTCCCCGACATCTGCCTCAGACGTTTTAGGGGAACTACAGAAACCGAGATACGGATGGCCGAACGTGGATTTGTATTCTGCCCCTTCCGAAGGTGCACTACCCCACGTGGTTTCATGTAAGAAGCGTCGTTTACGCTACGAGTACGCGAATCGTGTAAACTTTGTTCTGTATCTTCTCTTGTTTCATTATTTGTGTATTGAGTGTCTGAATCGGAAATTACGAACCAGTTCGGAATCCAAATAAACAATCAAGCGAGCTGGCGCTGTGGTTGGCAGACTGGACTCGCAATCTGGACTACGTTTGAAATCCCCGTGTGCCCAACTAGATTCAGGTTTTCCGTGATTTCCCTAAATCCCTCCAGGCAAATGTCCGGATGGTTCGTTAGAAACGGGAACAGCCGATTTCGTTCCTCATCTTTTTGTAATGCGAGCGTGTGCTCCGTCACTAATGACCACTCTCTCGAAGAGACGTTAAGCTGTAATCTTTCTTCCTTTTTTCCCCACCTAAACAAGAATAAGTAATCATTTGAATATATTACATCCGAAATAAATGGAGCATTGAATTAGATGCTGAACTCTTACGCAGGGCCGCGCGGTGTAGCCGTGCGGTCTCAGGCGCCTTGCCACGGTTCGCGCGGCTGCCCCCGTCGGAAGTTCGAGTCCTCCCTCGGGCATGGGTGTGTGTGTTGTCCTTAGCGTAAGTTAGTTTAAGTTAGATTAAGTAGTGAGCAAGCCTAGGGACCGATGACCTCGGCAGTTTGGTCCCACAGAACTTACAACAAATTTACAATTTCTTACGCGGCAGGTGCTGTGTTCGGCCGACCTGGCTTATTCCGCGGTTCCTCTTCATCATTTCTGCCAAATGATAGGGTTATACCGTAATCAGATAACGACCGATTTTTGATCCAAAAATCGTCCCCCTTAGCTGGCGCTCCATCTCTAATGATCAGAGCACAAGATGGTAAACTGTACCTTTCTTTCATTCTTTCTTTAAAAATTGCGAGACAAATGGTAATAAATTCAATGCGTGCATTTGATCTTTTTCTAGGTTGAAAACGTATTCCTCACGTGTTATGCTGTGTTAGTAATTCATGGCAACCGAATTTCTGATACATTATGCTAGACTACACTGGTCTTGCAGTGTGTTTTGGAAGGCGACAGGCGACTATGAATTACCTTCCTGACAGCAATCGCTTCAACTAGTAAACCTCCCACTTGATTACCTGCACCAAGTGTCTGCCAAATTGATTTTGCCCTTTGACTGTGGTCGTTGTTGATATCCTGTATCAGAGGTTAACACATATATCAGAATCTAAATAAACTTTAATGCTGAAGTAATATTAATGAAATGATGGAATTGTCGTTATTAAAGTCAGTCGTTGATTGGTTCTTAACATATCAACACGGGATTGATCTTTCATAATAGTTACGGCACAAGTTTATTGATTAAAAATAGGGCAAAAGATATATGTTAAGCGTGATGACGAAATAGAACATGAATTGACAGCAGCACCAATATACAACAAACAGTTAACACTCCCCCGTGCAGCGGCAGGTTGTCAAAGACTAAGGTTTGATTGATTGAACTATTTGTCTCACCCAAAATATGGATAGTTCAATCTGAAATTATTTAACACTAAGTATACTTTGATGGATTTATTCTACACAGAAGTTATACTACGTTGGTGCAGCTGTGAACAAGTGGCGGAATTGGGATCTTGTTTGCCCTAACAAGTTGGAGCAGCAATACAGTACCCCTCTTCTCTATGTGCGGTACTATCTCAGGTAACGATTGTGGTTCAAGCATCTGCAGAGCAGCGATGCGCGGCGCCTGTAGTTTCCAATCGCGGGCACGAAATATGGAAAGTCACCCCTGGCGTTCTATTAGACGGACAGCAGTTACTTTCTAATGGAGCCCTGAAATCCCAGCAGATTCCAGCGAGTGACACTCCCATTCGCCGGTCGTAACATGGACCAATTTGACTCACTTATACGGCAGCGTGCACAAGGAGATTAAACGTCTAGGCAGCAGCCCTCTCACGAATAAGATTTCCCTAGGCACAGCGAGTTGTCTGAAATGACTGAGGTTTAAACTGTCGGTCCTCACCAAAGGCTACCCTGTAAAGATCAGTGCTAGTGCAAAGTCACATTCAGGACAAGTGTCCCAAGAGCAACCCACTCACAACAAAAGTTGGGGCCAGAATCCTCTCCGGACCGGAGACTGAATCAGAACACCTAGTCCAGGCTGGAATCCGAATCAGACTTGTTCTTTGCGACGGCCACATTAGACAGCGTGTTTTGAGTTTCTGTATAGCCGTAAAGCAAACAGTACATTTATCATGGAGATCATTATCTGGACAGTTCAAACGTTACCGCATGTCCAACCAGGGGTCCCAGCCAAACTAAGAGAATTGCTTTTGTGTCCCAACATATATCATTTCAGAGCCACCATAAATGTTGTGTTCCTTCTAAAATTCTTTTGAAGACATCAGACTTCCCAAAAAACTCTGCAGGCTCGGGGACGAAACCACCTGACAGCTCCTTGATAGTGTAAGGTCCACAGTAAACATGGAAACTCGCGAATTTTTAAGGCCGCAGTCCCTGTTCACAAACGGAACTTATGAAAATTTCGTAACTTGTTGACCCGGTGCCCTAGATTTCTCTGGCACCCCCGGCCCTACTGTGGCAAGAGGTGCCGAACAGGTAGGTCCAGGTGGGCAGTTTTTCCACTTCTTCAACTGAACGCATTGTCTGCACACTAGTGCGAGAAATTCTTGGGCCTAGCATTCTGACCCCAGCAAGTGCTTCGAGAAGTTCCATTCCCTAATAGCTGCATGTGGTTTTCAAGCCACAAACGTAGACGGCAAGACTTACTGTTACCATAAGTTTCCAAACTGCCTGCTTGTTCTCAAATCTAGAAAAGGTCTGTTGTGTACTTAGATACACAATTTCTATTATTTTTCTTCAACGACGAAACTTAAAAAAGTAGTCTTGGAGGTTAAGTGTGGTTTTGACTTCGAAGTTATTAGAAATGTCGCACTGGCTTTGGTCAACAGGTCTGGGAAATGAAGTAATCGTGGACTTAAAGAAGAAAGCATGTCGGTCCAAACCACAAGTTGACATTTTTCACATTAAAAAGTCATTGCCAGAGATAGAAGGAAAGATAAGAGCCTGAAAAATCCTAGGAGCGATGAGTGATTACAATTTTGGACTTGTAATCTGACAGCTACACACTTAGTAACAGAACCACTCCGAGTAACAGCTTATTTATCTCAGTATGAACTGTCAATAGTTTCATTTCATCCTGTCAGTCTTTACAGGACTTGTACATAGGAAGTTAAAGAGTATTCACACACTTAATATTGAAAAACTGTTGTTGGGCTTTTAAAGGTAGTTCTCATTAGATACTGAGCATCTCTCCATGAGTATCTGGTGGTTTACGTATTTCAGTGTATCTGTGAGCCATTCTTTCTACAAGCTCAAATGTGTCTATTAGTCCAACCTGACAAGGATCATATATATTTGCCTATCGCTGGTGCTAATGCATTTTCTCACCAATCTGCTGTGTCAGTAAGCTGGCTGTGTGTGGTCGCATGTGTAAAATCGGAATCTTGTACGTCAGGACTCATACACTGTGAAATCCCATCCACCGTCTGAACTGAGAGTCCTCAGCGTATAAAACCAGCGACCTTCAGCCTTCCACACCCAAACCAAAATGTCCATTTTCACATGTACACTACGTGATCAAAAGTATCCGGACACCTGGCTGAAAATGACTTACAAAGTTCGTGGCGCCCTCCATTGGTAATGCTGGAATTCAGTATGGTGTTGGCCCACCCCTAGCCTTGATGACATCTTGCACTCTCGCAGGCCTACGTTCAATCAGGTGCTGGAAGGCTTTTTGGGGAATGGCAGCCCATTCTTCACGGAGTGCTGCACTGAGGAGAGGTGTCGATGTCGGTCGGTGAGGCCTGGCACGAAATCGGCGCTCCAAAACATCCCAAAGGTGTTCTATAGGATTCAGGTCAGGGTTCTGTGTAGGCCAGTCCATTACAGAGATGTTATTGTCGTGTAATCACTCCGCCACAGGCCGTGCATTATGAACAGGTGTGTTCGATCGTGTTGAAAAATGCAATTCCCGAATTGCTCTTCAACAGGGGGAAGCAAGAAAATGTTCAAATGTGTGTGAAATCTTACGGGACTTAACTGCTAAGGTCATCAGTCCCTAAACTTACACACTACTTAACCTAAAGTATCCTAAGGACAAACACACACACCCATTCTCGAGGGAGGATTCGAACCTCCGCCGGGACCAGCCGCACAGTCCATGACTGCTCGGCTAATCCAGCGCGGCAGGGAAGCAAGAAGGCGCTTAAAACATCAATGTAGCCCCGTGCAGCGATAGTGCCACCCAAAACAACAAGGGGTGCAAGCCCCCTCCATGGAAAACTCGATCACACCATAACACCACCGCCTCCGAATTTTACTGTTGGCACTAAACAAGCTGGCAGATGACGTTCACCGGGCATTCGCCATACCCACACCCTGTCATCGGATCGCCGCATTGTGTTCCGTGATTCGTCACTCCACACAACGTTTCTCCACTGTTCAATCGTCTAATGTTTGCGCTCCTTACGCCAAGCGAGGCGTCGTTTGGCATTTACCGGCGCAATTTGTGGCTTATGAGCAGCCGCTCGAACATGAAGTCCAAGTTTTCTCACTTACCGTCTAACTGTCATAGTACTTGCAGTGGATGCTGATGCAGTTTGGAATTCCTGTGTGATGGTCTGGACAGATGTCTGCTTATCACACTTTACGACCCTCTTCAACTGTCGGCAGTCTCTGTCAGTCGACAGACGAGGCCGGCCTGTATGCTTTAGTGATGTACGTGTTTATTCACGTTTCCACTTCACTATCACATCGGAAACAGTGGGCCCAGGGATGTTTAGGAGTGTGTAAATTTCACGTACAGCCTTATGACACTAGTGGCACCCAATCACCTGACCACGTTCGAAGTCCGTGAATTCCGCGGAGCACCCCATTCTGCTCTCTCACGATGTCTAATGAATACTGAGGTCGCTGATATGGAGTACCTGACAGTAGGTGGCAACACAATGCATCTAATATGGAAAACTTATATTTTTGCGGGTGTCCGGATACTTTTCATCACATAGTGTACCTGCTCCCGACTCTGCTGGTCGCATCGTTCCGGCTGCAACCGCCAGTCAGGAAATATATTACTGTTTCCGTCAATAGTGTGAAAACTACTACGTTTAATAAGCTACCACCACAGAATGTCTCCAAAAGTGGGCCAATCTGATCACATCTTTCTCGCCAGTTTACTCTAGAAATTCTCTGATGTTAGTAGGTAATGGGAGAATGAGAGCGTTGTTTATACACTTCTGAATTTCCAGAACCCTAACGAATGAGACAGGAATTTCGCGTGGCTTCTCTACCCACTTCGTAGGCCCAGACATACCAAGATTTGTGATTTCTCACCATAGATTATTAGGTGGCAGCCAGCACTTGAGACTACCGCCGTCAGTCTTCTACAGAGCTGAAACATGACGAATAACGTGAGCCTCGTCTTGGCTTCGTTGACAGGGGACTTTTGTGAGACCTGCCAGGTGACTCTTTGACACGTGTAAGCCGGAACAAACCCTTTGAATACCGCACGGTCTTCCCTGTCGCTCTGTAAGTTCCGTGCGAACTGAGCAGTTCTCAGGCATTCTTAAAGTGGAAGTACAAGCCTCGACCGACAACCATTGCAGTTTTATAAAATACATTCCCCAGTATTAATGTCATGACACATTTAGAATGATGAAAGTAAAGTGTCCTGTCTATCACCAGTCGTGACAAGGAGTAGGTGAATTTAGCATGTAAATGGAGTGAGGCAAGCCAGACGACTTCTATTTTTCACACAGGTGACAAAAGTTATGGGATCGCGCTATAATCAGATACAGATGACGGTAGTATCGCGTACACAGCGTATAAAAGGGCAGTGCAATGGCGGAGCTGTTATTCACTCTCAGATGATTAATGTGAAAAGGATTTCGACGTGATTATGGCTGCATGTCGGGAATTAACAGACTCTGAACGCGGAAAGAGCTAGACAAATGAGATATTGCATTTCGGAAATCATTAGGGAATTCAATATTCCGAGATCCACAGTGTTAAGATGTGCCGAGAATATCAAATTTCAGCCATCTGCCCACACCACGGACTACGCAGTGGCCGACAGCCTTCACTTAATGAGCGGCTTTTGCGTAGAGCTTCCATTGCTAATAGACGAACAATACTGCGCGAAATAACAGCAGAACTCAATGTGGGACGTGTGATGAACGTATCCGTTACTCCAATGATTCGAAATTTCGCGTTAATGGGCTGTGGCAGCAGACGACTGACGCGAGTGCCTTTGCTATTTGCACGACATAGCTTGCGGTGCCTCTCTTGGGCTTGTGACCGTATCGGCTGGACGCTACACCACTGGAAAACCGTAGCCAGATTTCAGTTAGTAAGGGCTGATGGTAGGATTCGTGTGTGCCGCAGTAGCCACGAAGCCAAGGACCCAAGTTGTCAACAATGCACTGTCCAATCTGGTGGTGGCTTCATAATGATGTGGGCTGTGGTTACATGAAATGGTCTACGTTTTCTGGTCCACCTGAACCGATCATTGGCTGGAAATGTTTACGCTGGGCTACTTGGAGAGCATTTTCAGCCATTCTTGTACTTCATTTCCTCAAACAACGATAGAATTGTTGTGGATGGCAATGCGCCGTTTCACTATGCGTCAATTGTTCACGATTGGTTTGAAGAACATTCTGGACAGTCCGAAGGAGTGAACTGACCGTCCAGATCGTCCGATATCGACGCTATGAAACCTTTATGGGACATAACCGAGCCGGCCGCTGTGGCTGAGCGGTTCTAGGCGCTTCAGTCCGGAACCGCGCTGCTGCTACGGTCGCAGCTTCGAATCCTGCCTCCGGCATGGATGTGTGTGATGTCCTTATGTTCGTTAGGTTTAATTAGTACCAAGTCTAGGGGACTGATGACCTCAGATGTTAAGTCCCATAGTGCTTAGAGCCATTTGAACCATTTGACACAACCGAGAGGTCAGTTCGTGCACAAAATCCTACACCGGAAAAACTTTCGCAATTATGGACGGCTATAGACCCAGTATGGCTCAGTATTTCTGCAGGGGACTTCCAATGACTTGATACAGGCCACGTCAAGTTGCTGCACCACACCGTACGAATGGAGGTCCGATATGATATTAGGAGGTATCCCACGAATTTTGTCATCTCGGTATACGTTTCGATGGTGTTCTGTTATACGGGATCACCATTGTCTCAAAAATGGCTCAAATGGCTCTGAGCACTATGGGACTTAACATCTGAGGTCATCAGTCCCCTAGAACTTAGAACTACTTAAACCTAACTAACCCAGGGACATCACACACATTCATGCCCGAGGCAGGATTCGAACCTGTGACCGTAGCGGTCGCGCGGTTCCAGGCTGAAGCGCCTAGAACCATTGTCTCAACCAGCCCAAAAAACGATTTGTCGAGATGCAAAATAAAAAAAGAACTCATGCAAATTTTAATTAGCTATGAGGGGAATATTAACCAGCAGGATTACCTTTTTCATAACTTCGTTCGTTAGGAAGATGCAAACGACAGTTACTCCTTTTGCAATGGCACTTTGTATTTTTTATTCTGTGATCCACTTCCTTTCCTCAAGAATTTTTAAAAAACTGTCATTGTATCTTTAGCGTAAACAAGACGTCATTAGAAACGTTTCAAAATACTAAGTCACGCAAACTCGCAACTGAAGACGGATGACTGAATCGACGGTGTGCATTGTCCTTGCGTTTCAATTTATTTACTGTCGGCTCTGGCAAGTGGACAACTCAAGTTACTCAGGGTACACGCACTACGTGCTAGTACAGGACAGTCAGTCAGTTTTATGTCATATTTTAATACCGTCATGTTTACATTAATGTACACTGTGAAAATTTTTTGAACAGATCATGACGAGACGAAGTGGTTGCCGAATAATTTATACAAAGTGCTATTTAAAAACGACTTACTGTAGTTTATATCTTCGTAACAAACAAAGTTACGAGGGGGGCAGTCATACTGATTAATGTGCCATGGCAACTAAACAACATTGTTTTGATACTTTTTTATTTTAATTTGTGACAAAAAATTATTAGGACTGGTCAAGATAAATGGGGCATGCTGTCAGCTGTAGGGAATCTTGCAGATTTACATATTACGAGTGTGCAGTATCCTCATATCCTGAGAAACAGAAGAAGTGATTAAAAAGAATTTTATATATCTCTTTAAATAAGTCCTCAAAATCTTTTGCGATATCAGATATGGACAACACGATTTCAAATAGTTATGTTTGATGTCCGTTTGACACTGTCTGAAAAATGAGGACGTCTCTGTATTTACCAGGAAGTGCTTGGTATATTTCGCTGTTGTTACTGTCTCGAGCTTTCCAAAGCCTCTGCGAGATTTTGGAGAATTTTTTGTGGTTATCTCAGGCCGACTTACCTCTTTCCGGTATGCAAAAAAGTGTCATCGGCGAAGAATCGTACTCCGCTACCACCAAAGACAACACAAGAGAGGAAGCTGCTGTCGAAAGACCAATGGATGTGGCCTAGCCGAGGAACACCGCCAATGATTAATAACCATTCTGCACTAATTTTCGGATACTTTCAAATACGGGGTGTTGAAAAGAAAAGGCAAGCAGCCGATGATAAAACACCACTTCAACATTAGAAATCATCCACCAATTAGTCAGTCCTCTTGCAGAGTGTTTAATGTCCACGTCTCTTTTGTTCTTATTTAATATTAGATTAAACTTTAATTTAGAATTGCATTTAGAAACGTGAAAATGTGAAAGCTACTTTATTATGCGTAGCTTTGTTTCACTGTGGAAAGTTAACCGTGCGTGTTCTAAGACAATTTGACTTCGAGCCACTCACATACTTGGAAACCAATCCCATATGCTCGTAACTAAGGTACGAGCATATGCGATTAGTTCCCAGCTATGTGAGTGGCTCGAAGACTTCTTAAGTAATAGAACCCAGTACGTTGTCCTCGATGGTGAGTGTTCATCGGAGGTGACAGTATCATCTGGAGTGCCCCAGGGAAATGTGGTAGGTCCGCTGTTGTTTTCTATCTACATAAATGATCTTTTGGATAGGGTGGATAGGAATGTGCGGCTGTTTGCTGATGATGCTGTGGTGTACGGGAAGGTGTCGTCGTTGAGTGACTGTAGGAGGATACAAGATGACTTGGACAGTATTTGTGATTGGTGTAAAGAATGGCAGCTAACTCTAAATATAGATAAATGTAAATTAATGCAGATGAATAGGAAAAAGAATCCTGTAATGTTTGAATACTCCGTTAGTAATGTAGCGCTTGAAACAGTCACGTCGATTAAATATTTGGCGTAACATTGCAGAGCGATATGAAGTGGGATAAGCATGTAATGACAGTTGTGGGGAAGGCGGATAGTCGTCTTCGGTTCATTGGTACAATTTTGGGAAGATGTGGTTCATCTGTAAAGGAGACCGCTTATAAAACACTAATACGACCTATTCTTGAGTACTGCTCGAGCGTTTGGGATGCCTATCAGGTCGGATTGAGGGAGGACATAGAAGCAATTCAGAGACGGGCTGCTAGATTTGTTACTGGTAGATTTGATCATCACGCGAGTGATACGGAAATGCTTCAGTAACTCGGGTGGGAGTCTGGAGGAAAGGAGGCGTTCTTTTCGTGAATCGCTACTGGGGAAATTTAGAGAACCAGCATTTGAGGCTGACTGCAGTACAATTTTACTGCCGCCAACTTACATTTTGCGGAAAGACCACAAAGATAAGATAGATTAGGGCTCGTACAGAGGCATATAGGCAGTCATTTTTCCCTCGTTCTGTTTGGGAGTGGAACAGGGAGGGAAGATGCTAGTTGTGGTACGAGGTACCCTCCGCCGCGCACCGTATGGTGGACTGCGTAGTATGCATGTAGATGTAGAAGAGGGAAAGGAAGTCATCGCAAATGACAAAAACTGCAATTACAGTACACAAAACGATCAAAGTTACTAATGAGAAAATAAACAGTCACTATCAGTGTGCAACTTTAATTGATCTTCAAAAAAACTCAAGAAACTCATGAGCTATGTATTAGTACCCGTAATAATTATAAAAGTCTCCATTAATCCCAGTAGCACTTTCGTCACAAAAGAAGATTTACTCCGAGTATTGCAACAGGGTTCACCATACCACACGTATATTTAACAATCACCATTATACAATTTCACTTCCCTGGTCATATAAACAGTTAACGGCCTGTTGATCCGACAACACTAAATCTACAATTAACAGGATGTGCAACATTTGCTAAAGAGATTGCCAAGTGTGTCATTTGTTTCAGAAAAATTTACATCGAGATAAACTTGTCTTGAAAATTACGTAATTAACAACATAACTTTGACATATTACAGTTTGGAAAGAGAGTGTAGTTCGTGTCTGTGTAAAATCAGCAATAGTCTTCAATGAATTCACTTTAGTACCCAATCTGCCTCAAATTAAAGTAACTTGCACTTATTCGACTTCCACCTTTGGCTACTTTCCAGATGGACAATGGTTGATCTATTTAGATATAATTCCTGGAACTTTCTTTAGCAACACTTCCTATCACAGAATAATATTTGCTCCATTAAATACTCATGAAAAGCTGAAATAGGTCTGTATTAGTGAAATGTTATCGCAGTTACCAGTATACACTTTTCACAACCATCATTCATTACACATTTGTTTACTACTATTGTGAGAGAGAAGAATGAATTACATTTACCATTCGAAACCTTTCTTTATCAACTTTTGAGGAAGTCCATGTGAGTTAGAATTGAAGAATAGTACATTTATGTCAGGCAAGCTGCATAATATAACTGTGTCTTTTTACTTGTGTGACTTTTATCTAGATGTGTAGTTTTTCCAATTCTTCACGACCGAAGCTCGACTTAACCCTATGACTGCTCTGGACGTGTTAACGTATGCCACTGCTACTGTTCGCAGGTGCTCTGGCGCATTTATATGCCCCTTTGATCCTACTGGCAGGTGCTCTAGAAGTATCCCCCCTAGCCGACGCCTTTGTGTCCTCGACGTGTCAGTGCGGCCGGCCGCTAAGGTCTCCTGTAAGCTCCGAACGCATAACGTGCACGGCACTCAGTGGCCAGTATAACTGCTTAGTACCCGCATTTCCATTCTGAGAGTTCAGCAGCTTTCCATCGTTCGGCCTGTGTGTGCTTTTTGCTGTGAACGTATGTTGCTGTTTTTACGAGGGCAAATCAGAAAGTCTTTGCCCATATTTTTTATTAGCCAAAGTGAGATACATACAGGTAATGACAAATATACATCGTATTCTACGTACACTCCTGGAAATTGAAATAAGAACACCGTGAATTCATTGTCCCAGCAAGGGGAAACTTTATTGACACATTCCTGGGGTCAGATACATCACATGATCACACTGACAGAACCACAGGCACATAGACACAGGCAACAGAGCATGCACAATGTCGGCACTAGTACAGTGTATATCCACCTTTCGCAGCAATGCAGGCTGCTATTCTCCCATGGAGACGATCGTAGAGATGCTGGATGTAGTCCTGTGGAACGGCTTGCCATGCCATTTCCACCTGGCGCCTCAGTTGGACCAGCGTTCGTGCTGGACGTGCAGACCGCGTGAGACGACGCTTCATCCAGTCCCAAACATGCTCAATGGGGGACAGATCCGGAGATCTTGCTGGCCAGGGTAGTTGACTTACACCTTCTAGAGCACGTTGGGTGGCACGGGATACATGCGGACGTGCATTGTCCTGTTGGAACAGCAAGTTCCCTTGCCGGTCTAGGAATGGTAGAACGATGGGTTCGATGACGGTTTGGATGTACCGTGCACTATTCAGTGTCCCCTCGACGATCACCAGTGGTGTACGGCCAGTGTAGGAGATCGCTCCCCACACCATGATGCCGGGTGTTGGCCCTGTGTGCCTCGGTCGTATGCAGTCCTGATTGTGGCGCTCACCTGCACGGCGCCAAACACGCATACGACCATCATTGGCACCAAGGCAGAAGCGACTCTCATCGCTGAAGACGACACGTCTCCATTCGTCCCTCCATTCACGCCTGTCGCGACACCACTGGAGGCGGGCTGCACGATGTTGGGGCGTGAGCGGAAGACGGCCTAACGGTGTGCGGGACCGTAGCCTAGCTTCATGGAGACGGTTGCGAATGGTCCTCGCCGATACCCCAGGAGCAACAGTGTCCCTAATTTGCTGGGAAGTGGCGGTGCGGTCCCCTACGGCAGTGCATAGGATCCTACGGTCTTGGCGTGCATCCGTGCGTCGTTGCGGTCCGGTCCCAGGTCGACGGGCACGTGCACCTTCCGCCGACCACTGGCGACAACATCGATGTACTGTGGAGACCTCACGCCCCACGTGTTGAGCAATTCGACGGTACGTCCACCCGGCCTCCCGCATGCCCACTATACGCCCTCGCTCAAAGTCCGTCAACTGCACATACGGTTCACGTCCACGCTGTCGCGGCATGCTACCAGTGTTAAAGACTGCGATGAAGCTCCATATGCCACGGCAAACTGGCTGACACTGACGGCGGCGGTGCACAAATGCTGCGCAGCTAGCGCCATTCGACGGCCAACACCGCGGTTCCTGGTGTGTCCGCTGTGCCGTGCGTGTGATCATTGCTTGTACAGCCCTCTCGCAGTGTCCGGAGCAAGTATGGTGGGTCTGACGCACCGGTGTCAATGTGTCCTTTTTTCCATTTCCAGGAGTGTATTACACTATTTTTCCGCATAGTCCCTACTCCGGTTCACACATTTGTCCTGTCGCAGCACTATATTTGAAATGCCCCTGCGGCAGAGCTCGTCTGGCTGACTATGGAAGCACCGTCATCATTACTTGTGAATCGCTGTCCTGCCAGAAACTTCTGCAGTTCGAAAACGTGGAATTCAATTGAGGCGAGGTCTGGACTGTATGGTGGATGGTCCAGAATTCCCCAGCGAATATCTCGTCGCTTTTTGGCAGTTCTGTTTGCCACAAGTGGTCTCGCATTGTCGTGGAAGAGAATCACGTTGTTCACATCGAGAATCCCTCGGCGCCTTCGCCTCACCCGTGACAGTGTGGAACAATAACGTCGGCTTTGATGATTGCACCTTGTGGCATGAAATCCAGTAGGAGCGGTCCACAGCTATCCCAGAATGCCCTTAATATCAGTTTCCCAAAACACGCGCTGAACGGAATTTTTAGTCACAGGCGAACCCGGATGTTTCCACGCCGTGCACTGCTGCTTGGATTCTGGAGTGAAACGCAGTATCCACGTTTCATGACCAGTAACAATGTTGTTCTGGAAACCCTCATTTGCAGATGATTCAGAGAAGACATCATTCGCTTGCCATTCATGATGTCATCCAAATACTTAGGCACCCACCGACATGAAACCTTCCAGTACCCTAAGGCCCCGTGGACGATGTTGTAAGCACTCCCATATGATATGCCAAGCTCCCGGGAAATGGCCGTGATGTGCACACGCCGATCTGCTTTCACCATCGCATCCACGCGGGAAATGTCGTCAGTCAACGGCAAATGCGGCCTCCCCGACCAGTCATTGTCATGCAATACTTCATGGCCTTTGTCGAACTCACAACATCCCCCATATGAAGGGCGTATTTCAATAGTGGTACAAATCCATTACCTCCACTTTTCTGTCTATAATGCTTCTGAGATTAATGGTCGAAACAAAGAGAAAGAAAGGTTTATCTCTAGCAAGAAGCCATATGCTTGAATATTTCTGGTATCTCAATTGCAGATTTTTCAGAGCTCTAACTTTAGGACTCTGTATCTCAGAATGAACAAAAATGGACTTGTACCACTATTGAAATAAGCCCTTCATATGTCGGCTGCATTTCCCTGCAGATCTCTATGGGCGTTCGTCCCTTGCTCCATAGAAAACGAATCAGACTTCATTGCTCTAACACCATGGACGTGTGAAGCACAGCCGCCATCTGTAACAACTGACAACAGCGCCGTGCGGCGGAGCTACCAGCAGATAAAGCCAGCACGAACGAAGAAAGAGCCAATGCTGAGAATGGATATTTACAGCCGTAATTTGGCTAAAAATATGGGGGCAAAAACTTTCTGATTTGCCCTTGTATTTTTGTTTTTGATGGAGAAAGTGACACGCCGTTGTGGTTGTACAGTCGAAAAAACTATGCAGATGGTGACAGGCAATTATAACTGGTACTTGGCATAGTAGGATACAAGAAACTGAAGTAGACCATCAGATGCCTCCATATAAAGCCTTTTGCAATAGTGTTGCGGAAGAGATTAGTTGGGAAGGTGCTATCATTACACGTTGCTGTAATCCATTCTCAAGGTTGTAAATGTTTCGTTACGCTCGCGAGCGCTGACACACAGTCATTAACATCCATCAGTGGCTTCCTGGCGAGCTTTGCACCAGAACGTAGCAAGCTCCAAGTAGCACATGCAAATGTCCAATCTCTGCCAGCTCATCACCACGAGATACTTTATATATTTCAAGAAACACAGACATCCATGTAATTCTTCTGTCAGAGACGTTGTTCAAATCAAATATTTCCACTAGTTCGGTAAACCTAGACCACCACATCTTTCTAAGACTCGACAGATGTAACAGGGAAGGGGTTCGAGTATGGGCATGCATAAGCTCTGATTTATCATCTACTGTGCTACACACATCCAAATACAATAAACATAAACAAGCGTAATATCTGTTTGTAGGGATAAAAGCCCTTAACAGAAAGTGCGTGGTATGTGATCTCTACAAACCTCCTAAAGCAGACTGGTTTTCCCGCGAAAACTGCTCCTTCAAGTCTCTTATTGACATACAAGCATATAAATATAGCTGGTGACACTACCATAAATTTTCTATACAATAGTCATTTAAATGGGAAATTTAAGGGCATGCTTTCTTTTTCAAACGTGTCACTACTTCAGCTTGCTCCTACGCATCACACAGATAGTAGTCATACCCTCATAGATATATTTGAAACGAGATCTCCAGAGTAATTCGTAGCTCTCAAACATCTACACCTGGAATGTATGCCCACCACATAATTTTCATGACGTACTCGCCAGAATGTCCCAAAAAGAAACCACAGCTGACTACATTCCGAAGACTGCAACGCATTAATTTATCTGTGCTTCTAACTGAGGTTCAAGAAATAGTTTTGGGCACGTTTCCTATTCCCTTCTCGAACATAAAAGAAAATCTTCATGGATTCACTAACAACCTTACTCAACTATGTGACAATTATGCGCCCCTCATGGCCGAAAAGTAAGAAGGAAACCTACACCCTGGCTAACTGAAAAACTAAAACAGCTCATGAATTTCAGAGACGCTTCAAATTGGTCCACACACCTGAAAATCGTATTGCTTACAAGCAGAACCAGAACAAAGTCAGTGGAGCTGTGAGTATTCCAAAGCTCAGGCATGCCCATTAATTAACCGACAACAGAAATAGACCAGCTGTCCCATAGAAAAACCTGCGCGACCTTGGTATACGCAAGGTAACAGCTGCAGCTGATCAAAATTTCCCCGCCGAAGAACTAAACAGGCACTTCACATTATATACAGCCACAATTTAACTACAAGCGAAACAGAGACTCATTGATTACTTCATGGGGCTAAACGACTGTGGCAATGAAAAATTCTATTTAAAACATGTTGCGTGAAATATCGTCAAAAACGCCGTCAAGCATATCATATTAGCATCTGCTGGATATGATGGCATCCCAGTCCAAGTGATGAAGCTTATTATTGACCTTCTACTACCTATTACTACAGATAACTTCAACCACACCTTAAACATAAGTGTTTTCTCTGAGGCCTGGAAATAAGAACTAGTTAAGCCAGTACCTAAAAAGGATATTGTCACAGGACCATCTGATTAGCGACCTATCTGCGTTCTTCCCACACTCTCCAAGGCCTTAGAATATGTAGTCCACTATTATCTAACAAATTATCTAACCACAAACAACGTACTAGACCAGGGCTTCACAACATACGTGCTCGCGGAGCAAGCTGTGAGCAACAAGGCGCGAGCACGGAGCAGCGCGAGCACGCTACCCCCACTACTGGACCAGAGCGGAGAGTGGGGAGAGTCACGTGGGGCACACAACAGCTGCCAGCCAGTCAATGTAAATCCTCGGCCACCTGCAGGGATATCACTCACGAACTATTACTGTGACAAATGAAACAAATAAAGGAGAATGTACAGGTGCCACATAATTTTATTAGCTTAGTGTATGCCTCTACATTCGTATTAATTTGTGAACTGTTACACAATAAAAGGTGTCATTGAAGTGTGGGGTTCTCGGTTATCTTGTACTTTTTGTCCTTTACAATTGCGTCTATGTTCGGAGTAATTGTTCTTGTGCATTGTAGGCGCAGCGTGCAGTTTAAATTTCGATCAGACAATGAGTTTCTCAGGCGCGTCTTGTTACATTTCATTGCAGAGAACAGTTGTTCACAAAAATACGTGGAACCGATCACTGATATTATTGTAGCCGCCAGTATGTGCAAACGAGGAAATCTATCCTGAGTGAAGCCTCTGTAGAATTCCAAAATGTTTTTCTTGTTCTGAAATTTGTCTCTGTATTCTCTGTCACACTGCAGGTCAGTAATTTCTAGTTGCAGCTCAGGACGAATCTCTTCAATATTCGCTGGATATGGAGAGGAGAACAGATCAAAATCACTGTCTAATGCTGTCAGATCTTGAAAGTGTTGATCAAATTCTTCCTTAAGGGCGTGTGAATAACGTTCACAGTCTTTGTGAACATCTTGCATGGATGATAATGTAGGAAAATGAGCTAGATTTCCTGTTTCCAGCTGACTCACCCAAAGTGTCAATTTCATTTTAAAAGCTCGTATTCGATCTATGAAATGAGTAATTAGCAGATCTTTACCTTGTAGTGAAATGTTCAAAGCATTCAGATGGCTAATTAAATCTGCTAAGAACGCGAGATCACATTTCCATGAAGGCTCTTTCAATTCAGGAATATGCATATTATTTCCATGAACATATTTATCTCATCTAATAGGCAAAAAAAAATCGATTTAATAATTCGCCACGACTAAGCCAACGGACCTCGCTGTAATAAGGCTGGCTTTCTACATACTCAAGGAAGCTTTTAAATTGCCTTTGTTGTAACCCATGCTTCCTTATATAATTGGTTGTACGAAAAACAACACTCATCACATTTGTTAGAGTGGTACTCTTTGCACATAAGTTTTCCTGGTGGATCAGCCAGTGAACGCCCCTTGTTGCATTCGGCACGGTCAGTTTTTGCATTTTCTCCTTCAACAGCGCGACAAAACCTGATTTTTTCCCTGTCATCGCTGGTGCACCGTCTGTAGACACTGAAACTAAAGAATTCCACGACAATCCTATATTTTCAACACTTTTTTCAACACTACTTAAAATATCACCTCCGGTTGTAGTGTTCTTCATGGCTACTACATCGAGGAGCTCCTCCCTCACCCGAAGAAATATGGTAAGCTGCGCTGTTCCTGTGATATCAACACTTTCGTCCAGAGATAGAGAATACGCCATAAAATCTTTAAGGATATTTGCAAGCTGGCTCTGGACGTCGTCTGCCATGTCCTGTATGCGACGCATAATGGTCATGTTAGATAACGGCACAATCCGAAATCGTTCAACTTGAGATGGACACATATGTTCCGCGGCAACTACCAAACATTCTTTTATTAAATCGCCATCAGTGATGGGGAGCAGGGATTTTGCTAAAAGCAAAGCTATTTTGTAACTCACTCTGAGAGCTGCCTCAGTTGATTTTTCTTCGTCGTCCAGATATTCTTCGGATAGCTTCCTTTTAAGTTTAATAACTTCCTGTGCACCATCTGGTCCATCACATTTTCCACTTCCGTAGTCTTTCGCGTGGTACGACATATAATGTCGCTGCAAATTAAATTTCCTCAAAGAATTGAGCGTTTTGTGACATACTAAACATTTTGCAACACCATCTTTTTCTGTAAACAGATACAATTCCTCCCAATGGGGGTTGAACTGCGAAAGCATGGTTGGGGTTACACAACGGCGACTTGACATGATTCTTAACCAACGAAGTAACTGTTAGAGCTGATCGTAGTACTTTAAACGTCACACAGTCGGCGCGAATTCAATAGGCACGCTGCGGCCCTATCCAAACGTGCGCGCCCATTTCACCTCCCTCCCCTCCCTCCCTACTCCGCGACCTTGCACCTGCTCGCGAGCACGTGCCTGAGCAGACGCGAGTACTCGCGCTCAAAACCGGCCAGTTGTTAAGCCCTGTACTAGACGAATACCAGTCAGGTTTCCGTAAACACTGCAGCACGACATCTGAATTGATAAAGCTAACAGATGACCTGAAGCTTGCAATGGATGCAGAAGAGGCGAATTCTTAGAATTCAGCAAAGCCTTTGACACTGTCGGCTTCGACATTTTACTTGCCAAACTTAAAAGCTTAAATTTCTCACCACGTGCAGTGTAATGGTTTCGCTCATACCTGACGTTTCGCCAGCAATGTGTCATATCCGACACCACAAAGTCAAGTCAGGCGTCGCCCAGTGTTCGGTATTAGGTCCTATACTCTTTTCATTGTATGTCAGTGACGTGTTAATTAGTTAGAGAACCAACTCGTGAGGGTAACGTCTTAGATCTCCTGGCAACAAACAGGCCTGAACTTTTCGAATCAGTTAGCATAGAGGAAGGTATAAGTGATCATAAGGCTGTGACAGCATCTATGAAGACGGGGCCTACAAGGAATTTAGGAAGGTAAGTGGCAAGTTCCTATGAGACCAGACTAATGTAGGAAGGCCTACAAGGAATGTAGGAAGATATATTTGCTCAGCAAATTTCAGAATACCTCAGCAGTCAGCATGAAATATTCAGTGATGAGGAAGAATATGTGGAGAACAAATGGAAAAAATTCAAAGGCATCGTTCAATATGCCCTAGACAAGTATGTTCCGAGTAAACTTTTAAGGGATGGGAAAGATCCACCTTGATTTAATAGCTGTGTTATAAAAGCTCTATGTAAACAAAGAGCACTTCATCTCAGTTTCAAGAGAAGAAAAACCTAGCTGACAAACAAAAGCTGAACGAGGCGAGAATGAGCGTAAGAAGAACAACGAGAGAAGCGTTCAATGATTTTGAAAGTAAGACGTTGTCAACCGTCCTGAGTAAAAACTCTAAGAGATTTTGGTCGTATGTAAAATCAGTAAGTGGATCAAAATCATCTATCCATTTTCACCGGCACCGAAACGGAAGGTAACAGAGAGAAGGCCGAAATACTGAATTCGGTCTTCCGAAGTTGTTTCACAGCGGAAGATCGTAATACTGTCCCTCCTTCCAATCTTCGTACAAACTTCGAAATGGCAGATACTGAGATAACCGATTGCAAAATTGAAAAGCAACTACAATCGCTTAGTAGTGGAAAGACGTTAGGACCAGATAAGATACCTATAAGATTCTATAAAGATTATGCGAAAGAACTTGCTCCCTTTCTAGCAGTAATTTATCGTAGATCGCTTGAGCAACTAAAGGTACTTAACGACTGGAAAAAAGCACAGGTAATTCCCGTTTTTAAGAAAGCCCGTAAGACATATCCACAAGATCAACGTCAATCTGTTGTAGAACTATGGAACATGTTTTATGCTCAAGAATGAAGTCGTTTTTGGACCATGAACACCTCCTCTATAAAAATCAACTTGGATTTCGCAAACAGAGATCCTGCGAAACTCAGCTCGCTCTGTTCCTCCATGAGATCCACAGCGCAGTGGACAACGGCGCTCAGGTTGATGCCGTGTTAGTTGATTTCAGTAAGGCATTTGACGCCGTCCCACATTGCCGATGAACGAAAAAAAAAAAAAAACGAGCTTACGGAGTATCGTAGCAGACTTGCGATTGGATTCAAGACTTTCTTGCAGACAGAGCTCAACACGTCGCTCTTAACGGAACAAAATCGACGGATGTAAAGGTAATATCCGGAGTACCAAAGGAAAGTGTGATAGGAGTGTTGCTGTTTACAATATACAGGGTGATTCAAAAAGAATACCACAACTTTAAAAATGTGTATTTAATGAAAGAAAGATAATATAACCTTCTGTTATACATCATTACAAAGAGTATTTAAAAAGGTTTTTTTTCACTCAAAATTAAGTTCAGAGATGTTCAATATGGCCCCCTCCAGACACTCGAGCAATATCAACCCGATACTCCAACTCGTTCCACACTCTCTGTAGCATATCAGGCTTAACAGTTTGGATAGCTGCTGTTATTTCTCGTTTCAAATCATCAATGGTGGCTGGGAGAGGTGGCCGAAACACCATATCCTTAACATACCCCCATAAGAAAAAATCGCAGGGGGTAAGGTCAGGGCTTCTTGGAGGCCAGTGATGAAGTGCTCTGTCACGGGCTGTCTGGCGGCCGATCCATCGCCTCGGGTAGTTGACGTTCAGGTAGTTACGGACAGATAAGTGCCAATGTGGTGGCGCTCCATCCTGCTGAAATATGAATTGTTGTGCTTCTTGTTCGAGCTGAGGGAACAGCCAATTCTCTAACATCTCCAGAGAGTGTGGAACGAGTTGGAGTATCGGGTTGATATTGCTCGAGTGACTGGAGGGGGCCATATTGAACATCTCTGAACTTGTTTTTGAGTGAAAAAAAAAACCTTTTTAAATACTCTTTGTAATGATGTATAACAGAAGGTTATATTATGTTTCTTTCATTAAATACACATTTTTAAAGTTGTGGTATTCTTTTTGAATCACCCTGTACATATAAATGATCTAGTAGAAACCGTCGGATGCTCTTTAAGGCTATTGGCAGATGATGCAGTTGTCTACACCAAAGTAGCAACGCCAGAAGATCGTAAGAATTTGCAGAACGACCAGCAGAGAATTGATGAATGGTGCAGGCTCTGGCAATTAACCCTGAACGTAAATAAATGTAACATATTGCGCATACACAGGAAAAGAAATCCACTACTGTACAGCTGCACTATTGATGACAAACAGCTGGAGACAGCGTCTGCCGTAAAATATCTAGGCGTAACTATCCAGAGCGACCTTAAGTGGAATGACCACATAAAACAGATAGTGGGGAAAGCATATACCTCACTCAGATTCATCGAAAGAATGTTAAGGAAATGTAACTCATCCACGAAAGAAGTGGCTTATAAGGTGCCTGTTCGCCCGATTCTTGAGTATTGTTCATGTATTTGGGATCCCTATCAGATTCGACTGATAGAGGAGATAGAGAAGATCCAACGAAGAGCGGCGCATTTCGTCACGGGATCGTTTAGCTGGCGAGAGAGCGTTACGGAGATGCTAAACAAACTCCACTGGCAGACATTACAAGAGAGGCGTTGGTGCATCAAGGAGAGATTTACTATTGAAATTTCTGGACAGTTATTTTCAGGAGGGGTCGGACAATATATTACCCCTCCTCCCCTATACATCTCGTGTATTGACCACGAGGAGAAAACTCAAGAAATTAGAGCCAATACGGAGGCTTACCGACAATCATTCTTCCCACGCACTATTCGCGAGTGGAACAGAGTTGGAGGGATCAGACAGTGGTACCGAAAGTACCTTCCGCCACACACCATTAGGTGGCTTTCGGAGTATTATGTAGATGTAGATAAACCTGGAGACAGCTATCGAGTATCTCAATAACGACCTGTGTGCACTATCAAAGTGGGCGCAGGATGTAGAGTTAAAGCTCAGGCGGCACTGATTCGTCATTCTAGGCTCATTAGTCCGAATTATCGGATATCACTACCATCTTCAACCCTAAACGAGACAGGTATCAACTTCTCTCCTTCTGTAGTCTAGAAATAATAATAGACGAAAATCTAAATTGGAGTGAGCACGTAACTGTAACGTGCTTGAATGCATCAGCATCTCTCCATGCCCTACAGAAATATACAATGCTCTTTCTTCTTGGCCTGAAAAACAAACTTGTACAAACACTTGTACTTACAGTTATTGATTACAGCGCTGTTATCCAGCAAGGTCTATCTCAGAAACGGTCACGGCAGGCACCTGGAAGTGGTTATGAATGCCTGTGCTCGTTATATCTGTGATGTTCGACAGCTTGATCACATTTCACCATCATATGCACAGTTATCCTGGCTGCGTGCAGACAAGTGGAGAGATCTGCATACCTTCTGTCTTCTCTACTGTCTTATCAACGTCCCCCCCACCCCCCATCTCTCCTTGACCTCAACGCTCTTGTCTGAACAACTTGGTAGAAACACCCGTTCACTTCAGAGCAAAATCATTTCTGTCTCACTCCATCGTTCAGCCACTTTCTCTAAGTCCTTCTCCGTAGCAGAAACCCGACCCTGGAATAACCTCCTTCAGTATATTAGAAAGCTATGTAACATCTCTAGCTTCAGAAGACAGTTAATGACGTATCTATTAAAGCAACAATAATTATTATCATTGTCCCTGTACGCCCTCGTTACCGTTGTAAATCCTCCTTTCCAATCAGACCTTCCGCATTTTCCAGTATTCTTAGCCGGTGCTGTCTCCTTAAATTACCTTTCCCCAGAACTCACTATCTCAGAAAACGTTTATTTTGTAAACCTATAAATTCTTTTTATATCTGCCACTATCGTTATTGTCATTAATATTGTCACTGCTATTATTATCGCTATTAGTGGCATCACCAGTAGCACAAGTATTGCCAGTATTAACTTCATTAGTTCATAGTCAGTATTTACTTACTCACATTGTCACTATAGAACTCAATTCGTTTATAATACTGTTTCTCATAAAACACTTAGTTAGGCCTAATTAGCGATTCCATCTTGTGACATTACAAAAAACAGGTTTCGTTTACCTCTGCAGAAATCTTAAAATTTCGTTCAATGCTTTATTTAAGTGGATGTAGCACAGTAACTAAGACGAATAACGAAAAGAAATTTTGTCTTTCATCGAGCGAATATATCACACTTTAGCCGCGCGGTGTAGCTGCACGGTCTAGAACGCCTTGCAAAGGTCCTAAGGACATCACAAACATCCATGCCCGAGGCAGGATTCGAACCTGCGACCGTAGCGGTCTTGCGGTTCCAGACTGCAGCGCCTTTAACCGCACGGCCACTTCGGCCGGCCGTTGTTAATTAGTTCGTTTATTTGTTGCGAAGTAAATAATGAGCAATTTCTGGCCCATTGTAGGAACTACCTACAACTCGAAGTAGGAGTTTTCGTGAGATATTTCAGCATACATAAAGTATATCTCTCAATTTTACTGTCATAGACGCATGGTGCAAAGCAGAAAGTATGTTTGTAGTGGACAGACTATATGACGCATCAGATGTTTATACATTCATTTCACAAGCTGTAAACTCCATTACTTTGTGTCATACATTAATGCTAATATTTAAAAAGAAGTGTAATTATTGTTAACTTATGTATCAGTATTACACTCCTACAAACTGTGATAATAGAAATGATCTTTTAAGAATAACAACTACTAAACCATTTTGTTTTTACTCATTATAAAATTTTATTTTATTCCTCAGGGGGTAATGACCAACAAATTTGGGAACCTCTGTATTAGAGCGATATCACGGACAGGTTCATCCTTTCTTTAAGTTATTACTCTTTTGAATACGTGTAGGACAGCAGTTTCATGGAAGAGTAACTATGAAAGAACACTGTGATACTGATTTGAATTGAAAGTGACACATCGTTTCCATCATAGGCTTCTAACATCCTATTAAAAACTTCGGAAAAGATGAAATTATTAGGCGTGAAACAATACTGACATATCTGTGTGTTTGTCTACGCAATGATTCATTTCTAAGAGGAGTTTTAAGGTGAAAACCTAAAGCTGTTAGAGGAAATGTATGTATTTTGTATCGGAGGTAGCGAAATCCAGAGCACCAGACGAAATCGTCACGCCCAACGTTTCAGGAATATTTTGCACAGGTGAGGCGGACCGTGCCGAGAAACCAATACGCAGGTAGCGGCCGGAACGCTGTCTCTCAGCGCAGACAGCAGTATAGGGCAACAAGCGGTGCTCACCACAGAACGTAGCGAGCACGTCGGTAGCAGTCCAAGGGATAAGGCCACACAAAGAGACTCCATTCTCTTGATACAATTTCGTTGTAGCAACGCAGACTAACAATTGAGCATACGTAACACAGCTCCCATATATTGCCATTTTTATTACTCCGTCCTCCAACAGTAGTTAAACTCACAATATTCACCCAGTTATTGGTCGATACAGTCTTATATTTTACCACATTAATCTTCCATAATCACGTACTTATGAACACATCACATTGTCTCTCCAGTTCTAGAACTACCTCTTATCATTACTCCAGCAAACCAATAACACATACATGATTATATTCATACTTAAAACTCTGTCTCTCAAATTACAGTTGATGTGTACATATTCATACAATTATCGACATTTCTCCAAACATATTTACCTTACATCATCATAAAACACATTAAAAACAATCACTATAAATACAATACCTCTCATTAGCATGTATTTGAGAAGGCTTACTATATCTTGTGGTGCCAATTAACGCATATTGCCACCTAGTGGTGGCTAGTGGCAAACAAAAGCATAGTCATACTGTCAGGACACCAGATGGCCTGAAAGTGTGCCTACTGTCACTATCGCACCTGTTACCACCTTTCGCATACAACTGAATGTTGCCTAGTGCAGTGCACAAATTACACGGCAAGGCAGTTGCAGTAGCCTAGTTAATGAAATGTGACCACTTATGACATGTGAACGACAAATAATACTGGATGAACCTGAAAAAAATGTTGCATGATGATATCATTGAATCTGCAGAGTCGTCGGTTCTCCCCTGTAGTACTTATAAGGAGGAGGATGGTATATGTCTTTTTTGTGTTGACTAGTGACAACTGAACAAAATCATGAAGGAAGATGTATATGCACTGCTTAGTGTTGATGACATCCTTGACTGCTTGAAAGGAGCAAAGTATTTCTCAACTACAGACTTGCAGGTAGACTACTGGCAAATTTGGCTTGATAAGGTTGACTGGGAAAAGACTGCCTTCATAACTTCTGACAGTCTCTATAAGTTCAAAGCTATGCTGTGTGGTCTATGTAACACTCCAGCGACCTTAAAACATATGATAGAGAATTTGCTTTGATACTTTAAATAAGTGACATGTCTTTGCTTGGATGACACTGCCGATTATTCAAAGAAATTTAAAGAGTATCTAATTTTTTTTTTCGAGCAAGGCATAAGAAAAATCGTACCTTATCCATAACGAGTGCATAGCATTTTCTCCAGTCCTACCACTGTATGACGAGAATTCCAAGAGAGAGCTTCACACTGCCACTAGTGGTTTTGGGGTAGGGGCAGTTCTAGAACACATTCAGACTGCTGCTGAGAAGATGACAGCTTTTGCTTTTAGCATACTCTCCTAGTCCAAAAGGAAATGCCGTACAGCCATTGTTTGGGCCAGCAACAAGTTCCAGGCATATTTATTTGGCAAACCATTCGTTTTTGTAAGGGACCGCTACTTATACTTCCCGAGGAGATCACGAATGTAAAATTAGAGAGATTAGAGCGCGCACGGAGGCTTTCAGACAGTCGTTCTTCCCGCGAACCATACGCGACTGGAACAGGAAAGGGAGGTAATGACAGTGGCACGTAAAGTGCCCTCCGCCACACACCGTTGGGTGGCTTGCGGAGTATCAATGTAGATGTAGATGTAGATACTCTCTGTGCTGGCTGGCTAGCCTGAAGGATCCGGCAGGTTGACTAACAAGATGACCACTGAGGCTTCAAGAGTACAAAATCTTAATGGTACACAAAAACGGATACAAACATAAGGACGCTGGCTGCCTTTCAAGGATTCCTTTGGTGAAGCACAACAGGGTGGACGAAATCTCAGTCATCACTGCATTAAATAACATCGCTGCTGAACAGTGAAAAGATGCGGCATTTCTGAAAACCATAGAAGCCGTGAAGGCAAAAGGAGGTCTCCAGTTAATAAACGGAACATTATATAGGAGGAGCTACGATTCGATGGCGTAGAAATGGTTGCTCATCATTCAACGTGGCAAGTGATCCTGAAATATTTCCATGACGCCCCAACATCTGGTTACCTGGAATTCCACTCAGACACACTGTAACGTAGCAAATTATTCCGAATTTTTCAACCTTGCGGTGAAGTAATCTGTCTTGAAGTGTGTCTAGTCTTGCACCCAGCGTTGCCAACTCTATGCCACAACTTAGGGCTAATATGATCCCTAAAGCCGCTAGAAAATCGGCAACTCTGAAAACGCAGGCGCTAAAAAAGGCGTCAGAATATTTTACGATAATATTTATGTTGAAGTAAACAAAATGTGACATAAGAAATTCGTTACATCAGACAACGGTGAATGTTTCGAAGATGAGTGTTATATTAACAGGTGATGGAAAACTATCCATTGTAAACAATTTGGGCACAGTTCAATTGTATATGATATGTAAATAAATGAGTGCGGTTTCATATTATGCAATTGTTGAACAGTGTAGTAACTTTTCTGTAGAGGATGCACAACAAATTCACATTCTGCATAACACATATCTAAGAGGCGAAGTATTCTTGTGTATTGAGGTAGTTCCCATCACACCCGAAGTTTAGAGCGCCCTTACTATTTCAGAGCAGAGTGAGTTATCATCACTACCTTCTATCGTGTTACGCCAACAAACCAAAACTCTCTTGCAACAATGGGACCGATGCTTTTAAAAATCATATACAAATTAAACAGAATGAACTGTAATGTATAAAGAAGCAGTCTACAATACATTATTGTCACATACAAATATGAACCATGGACCTTGCCGTTGGTGGGGAAGCTTGCGTGCCTCAGCGATACAGATGGCCGTACCGTAGGTGCAACCACAACGGAGGGGTATCTGTTGAGAGCAAGACAAACGTGTGGTTCCTGAAGAGGGGCAGCAGCCTTTTCAGTAGTTGCAGGGGCAACAGTCTGGATGATTGACTGATCTGGCCTTGTAACACTAACCAAAACGGCCTTGCTCTGCTGGTACTGCGAACGGCTGAAAGCAAGGGGAAACTACAGCCGTAATTTTTCCCGAGGGCATGCAGCTTTACCGTATGGTTAAATGATGATGGCGTCCTCTTGGATAAAATATTCAGGAGGTAAAATAGTCCCCCATTCGGATCTTCGGGCGGGGACTACTCAAGAGGATGTCGTTGTCAGAACAAAGAAAACTGGCGTTCTACGGATCGGAGAGTGGAATGTCAGATCCCTTAATCGGGCAGGTAGGTTAGAAAATTTAAAAAGGGAAATGGATAGGTTAAAGTTATAGTGGGAATTAGTGAAGTTCGGTGGCAGGAGGGACAAGACTTCTGGTCAGGTGACTACATAGTTATAAACACAAAATCAAATAGGGGTAATGCAGAAGTAGGTTTAATATTGAATAGGAAAATACGAATGCGGGTAAGCTACTACAAACAGCATAGCGAACGCATTATTGTGGCCAAGATAGATACGAAGCCCACGCCTACTACAGTAGTACAAGTTTATATGCCAACTAGCTCTGCAGATGATGAAGAAATTGAAGAAATGTATGATGAAATAAGAGAAATTATTCAGATAGTGAAGGGTGACGAAAATTTAATAGTCATGGGTGACTGGAATTCGGTAGTAGGAAAAGGGAGAGAAGGAAACGTAGTAGGTGAATATGGATTGGGGCTAAGAAATGAAAGAGGAAGCCGCCTGGTAGAATTTTGCACAGAATCATAAAAGAAGGCTGCATACATGTAAGAAGCCTGGAGATACAGACAGGTTTCAGATAGATTATCTAATGGTAAGACAGAGATTTAGGAACCAGGTTTTAAATTGTAAGACATTTCCAGGGGCAGATGTGGACTCTGACCACAATCTATTGGTTATGACCTGTAGATTAAAACTGAAGAAACTGCAAAAAGGTGGGAATTTAACGAGATGGGACCTGGACAAACTGAAAGAACCAGAGGTTGTACAGAGTTTCAGGGAGAGCATAAGGGAACAATTGACAGGAATGGGGGAAAGAAATACAGTAGAAGAAGAATGGGTAGCTTTGAGGGATGAAGTTGTGTAGGCAGCAGAGGATCAAGTAGGTAAAAAGACGAGGGCTAGTAGAAATCCTTGGGTAACAGAAGATATATTGATTTTAATTGATGAAAGGAGAAAATATAAAAATGCAGTAAGTGAAGCAGGCCAAAAAGGAATACAAACGTCTCAAAAATGAGATCGACAGGAAGTGCAAAATGGCTAAGCAGGGATGGCTACAGGACAAATGTAAGGATGTAGAGGCTTATCTCACTAGGGGTAAGATAGATACTGCCTACAGGAAAATTAAAGAGACCTTTGGAGATAAGAGAACCACTTGCATAAACATCAAGAGCTCAGATGGAAACCCAGTTCTAAGCAAAGAAGGGAAATCAGAAAGGTGGAAGGAGTATACAGAAGGTCTATACAAGGGCGATGTACTTGAGGACAATATTATGGAAATGGAACAGGATGTAGATGAAGATGAAATGGGAAATACGATACTGCGTGAAGAGTTTGACAGAGCACTGAAAGACCTGAGTCGAAACAAGGCCCCCGGAGTAGATAACATTCCATTGGAACTACTGACGGCCTTGGGAGAGCCAGTCCTGACAAAACTCTACCATCTGGTGAGCAAGATGTATGAACCAGGCGAAATACCCTCAGACTTCAAGAAGGATATAATAATTCCAATCCCAAAGGAAGCAGGTGTTGACAGATGTGAAAATTACCGACTATCAGTTTAATAAGTCACAGCTGCAAAATACTAACGCGAATTCTTTACACAAGAATGGAAAAACTAGTAGAAGCCGACCTCGGGGAAGATCAGTTTGGATTCCGTAGAAATGTTGGAACACATGAGGCAATACTGACCCTACGACTCATCTTAGAAGCTAGATTAAGGAAGGGTAAACCTTCGTTTCTAGCATTTGTAGCCTTAGAGAAAGCTTTTGACAGTGTTGACTGGAATACTCTCTTTCGAATTCTGAAGGTGGCAGGGGTAAAATACAGGGAGCAAAAGGCTATTTACAATTTGTACAAAAACCAGATGGCAGTTATAAGAGTCGAGGGGCATGAAAGGGAAGCAGTGGTTGGGAAGGGAGTGAGACAGGGCTGTAGCCTATTCCCGATGTTACTCAATCTGTATATTGAGCAAGCAGTGAAGGAAACAAAAGAAAAATTCGGTGTAGGTATTAAAATCCATGGAGAAGAAATAAAAAGATTGAGGTTCGCCGATGACATTGTAATTCTGTCAGAGACAACAAAGGACTTGGAAGAGAAGTTGAACGGAATGCATAGCGTCTTGAAAGGAGGATATAAGATGAACATCAACAAAAGCAAAACGAGGATAATGGAATGTAGTCGAATTAAGTCGGGTGATGCTGAGGGAATTAGATTAGGAAATGAGACACTTAAAGTAGTAAAGGAGTTTTGCTATTTGGGGAGCAAAATAACTGATGATGGTCGAAGTAGAGAGGATATAAAATGTAGACTTGCAATGGGAAGGAAAGCGTTTCTGAAGAAGAGAAATTTGTTAACATCGAGTATAGATTTAAGTGTGAGGAAGTCATTTCTGAAAGTATTTGTATTGAGTGTAGCCATGTATGGAAGTGAAACATGGACGATGACTAGTTTGGACAAGAAGAGAATAGAAGCTTTCGAAATGTGGTGCTACAGAAGAATGCTGAAGATTAGATGGGTAGATCACATAACTAATGAGAAGGTACCGAATAGGATTGGGGAGAAGAGGAGTTTGTGGCACAACTTGACTAGAGGAAGGGATCGGTTTTAGGACATGTCCTGAGGCATCAAGGGATCACCAATTTAGTATTGGAGGGCAGCATGCAGGGTAAAAATCGGAGAGGGAGACCAAGAGATGAATACACTAAGCAGATTCAGAAGGATGTAGGCTGCAGTAGGTACTGGGAGATGAAGAGGCTTGCACAGTATAGAGTAGCATGGAGAGCTGCATCAAACCAGACTCAGGACTGAAGACCACAACAACAACAACAACAAATATAATCAGAAAGTAAGTGAAAAGAATGACAGGACGGCGACGGCAAATCTTCCGCCTAACTTTGTATTTTGTATTCTATTCAGTCCTTTGCCTAATAATTGATGGATATGTTTCTTATTTATAAAAAATTTTCTTCTTTTATTTGTTTCTTTTTCCTAAGTTGCACAGATTACTGCAAAAATTATTTTGGAAGAAACCAGGTGCCAAATCTTTTACGCAAGTACACTCGAGAACTCTGACTAGATTCATATATCATTAACTCATTGCTACTGTTTTCAATTTGTTCACTTATCTTACTGCAGTAAGCGTAAAATAGTTTTCCGAATGATATATGTGCAAATACTTCCAGAAACTGTGCAGCACGAGAGTTAGCCGGCCAATTAGAGAACGATATTCCTCTAGCAGAGTGTATCGAGAAACAAAATTGCTTGAGCGCCAGTTTAAAAAGCAATGTATCTCGTTCGTATTATTAGATATTTACTACGGTATACATCTAAATAACACAGGACTAACAAGACCAATATTTCAACTTTTATAGGGAATATCACGTGGTGTTTCCATCGTTCACTGTAGCAAGTGTGTAGTACAGTCACAAACAGTACACGAAAAATTAACATCAAATACCTCCTGAACTAGGTGAGTTAATTAATTTGTTACTTTAACATCCCTATGATACTGTATTATAAACTGAGTTGAATGAGGTGTTCAACAAGACATAAGACAGAGTTTAAATCTCATCCGAATAAATTCTGTTGCTCTTTCTGCGGTGAGACTTCACTTTAGACACACACATACACACACACACACACACACACACACACACACACACACACAGCCTCATATAACAAGCGCTTGCCTCAAAAATGCTGTTAAACCCTAGCATCGTTCAACTTTTGGTTCATCTTTAACAATTCGTTAAGAAGAAGCGTGTTAATCGGCACCAGCAAGTCCGGCCTTCAGTCTTGCTTCATGCTTCATCTCTGGAAATCTAACATAGTTTTACAGTTTGTGATCTTTGCTCTATTTGACATTTTTTTATACTACCATTCAATCGACACTCACCTACTCGTAGTCAGAATATGTTCCTATTTCATCTTCTTCTACTGTGGCACAGGTTGAAGGCTAGTTGCTTTTGAAGTTATGTGCAGCATTAGAACCAATTTTTTTCACCAGATCTTTTGGAAGTGCATAATCGTAGCAATTTTTGTTCCTTCTTTTTAACCCATACCTTACTATCACCACGGTACTTAATGCGTCAGTCCCCATCCGATTCCGCAATTTGATTTTCAGTATGTTCAATGCACTGAACACCTTTTACACTTCGGCATTATTATGAGGTAAAGATAAGACTTCCAGAGCCAGATTACGAAAGTCTTTATATGACTTTAAATCTGCTGCATCTCGGAACTGTAATACTTCAGCTCAAAATGCCTTTCTTGTTCCAAGTTTGGTGAGAGATATTTCTCCACTGGTCCACGATTCTGTCAACTTCATCTGGTTCAAACCCATAAAAATCTGCCAGTTCTGTAATTTTCATGCTTTTGTGTACTTTCAGTGTTTCTTGGACACTTGGTTGAGACATTGACTCCAGCGTTTTCACATTATCAGGAAGATGTTGCTGTACAGTTTGGCATGTTTAACAATAAAATCTGTACACCATTTCCTTAGTCGTCCTTCACCTTCTGTATCGAGTATCAGTTCCTTTACGTCCTTTTCAAAGTCGTGTCCAAGATATGGCCGAGGATCGAGGTGTCCTCCAATATCGTAGTTAGTAATATCTATCCTTGATCCAGGCATCAGCATTTTGTTGCATATAGGACTTTGTTGAATATCAGAAGGTTTAACAGAGTTGCAAGGAGACTGGTTGGATCTACTTTGTCGCCCTCGAACTGTTTTAACAGCTGCTTGCACCTCTCCTACGACAGATCTGGGGTATATTAAATACACTCTGTTTTTCTCATCAGCGTACATTCAGTGTAGAAGATCAGCAGTACAGCAGTTGTGATTTGACTCTGAGAGCGAGAATAGCAGCTTAAGTTCAGCCCATTGTTGTAATATGCTAGACACAGCAGGTTCGATTGAAAGCCATCTTGTTGCACACAACTGTAGAACGTTAAGTTTTGTGGAGAGACTGTATGATGGAAATACGTAAAATGCGGACGTTTCATTTTATTTAAAACCAAGTGAAATGTATGCGTGGGAAAGCTCTTGTGCAACCATGAATTATGCGACGTATGTCCTAGTTGCATGGTTTTGTGTAAAAGCAACCAGAAGAAATACTACGTGTTAAATCAATTAGTATTTCATTTCTGGGATTAATTCGTATTTTACTTTATTTAAATTAACTTTGGTTCCGTAAATTCAGAACTTCTTCTATAAACTGCTTTCTGTGATTCTGTTGGATGACTTAGCAATTACCGTAAGAACAGGAAAGCTCAAGCTTATCTAATTGGCTGCCTAAATCATCAGCCAATAGGATTTAAGCGTTTGTCACCCTTTGTGTAGTGTTTTATGTTGCAGTTCCTTATCTCTGGGACCGGGAGTCGCTCGGGAACCATATTACGGTACACATCAATGCTAAACCGCGATACATCAGTCTGTGCCAAGATGAAGGAAAACTCTCATTTTGTCTGTGCTCGTACCATAATAATAAAGGGATTATAGTATTTAACATTTTAGTGGATGATCAGACGTTTTAAGTTGATTTGTTTGGAAGTTAATGGCAAGTGAACTTTTTGGTCGTACATAAAACTCCACGTGGCATATTCCGGGAACATCTTACAACATTTGGGGAACACTTCTTTTTAAGAAGTCCACGAACGACTTGGTGTAGTAACTCACGAATAGCTGCGAGTCAGTGAGTGTATAGGACGGGAAAATTATTTGGATCAGACTGGCGAATATGTGGCTGCTTTCGTGGGACAAAATCGTAGGAAAAACATGTAATCAATTTGGACTAATAATACTTTAACAGTAAATACAGACGTGATAACCATTTGCTACTTGTTTTCAAGGCAATAAAGCCTAGTCAGTTGAAATTTAGTCATTTTGAAGCAAGTTATTTAGTATCCATAATGGCTGGTATTTTTGCTAGCTTTCCGATGTTGCCTCCAAGCTCGAATATGCGACCTTTATTTAATAGTTATTTAGTCGAATTTTGTTCAACACTATTTTTATCGGTTGAACCAGTGCAGCGTCAAGGGGCAGACAACAAAAAGCCTGTCGATGTAGGTGGGTTGAACTGTTAGGGATGAGTTGTTATAACCCACCTAGTTTTTTTTTTTTTTTTTTTTTTTTCTTTATTGTATTTCAATTCCCCTATCGGGGCGGGCTGGCAGCAGCATATGCGCTGCTCTTCAGCCGAAAGACATAGAACAAAACAATAGAAGACATTTAAAAACAGCAAAGGAGAGAAGAAGGCGAACATAGATATAAAAAGGGAGAACATCATGGAAGGCAATATACAAAAAACGGGGTGACTGTAAAATGGAGATAAAAAACTGTTTAAAAGTAGCACACACAAAAAGCCACACACTGCGACGATTAAAAGAAACACAAGGCACAGTATGACTGGAGCATAAAGGTGTTGATGGCTGGCATAGCACACAGCGTAGCACTGACGGCGAACCTCAAGGCAGCACACAATTAAAATCACACCTCTTGACGCACACGAGAAAAGCACGGAACACAACACTGACGTGGCACACTGATGTTGATCAATACAGAGGATCTGCCAGGTTCAAGGAGATGAGGGAGACCTGAAGAAGGGAGGGAGGGGAAGAGATGGGGGAGGGGAAATGGGGGGCGCTCGGAAGAGGGCCAGGTAGGGAGGGATGTGGGAAGGAGAGAGGCAAGTATGGGGTGCAGGGTCTCAGGGGAGGGGGGGATGGAGGAAAATCCGCTCTGGGAGAAGGAGGAAAGAGGAGAAGGGGGCCCTGGGGAGGGGGGGGGGGGAACAAGGCCGGGTTATAGTTGGAAGGAAGGGTATATGTCACGGCGAAGTTCGTCATCCGGGAGGGGGAGGCGTTGGAAATTGCCCTGATGAAGGAGATGGAGGGTGTGGAGGTGGAGAGAGGGAGGGATACAGCGATAGAGGCGCGGCAACGGGCGGGGGGTGGAGAGGAAGGAGGAAACCAGAGGGTGGGGGGGATCAACCCTGCGAACAATGTAAAGGATGCGGAGATGTTGGAGGAACAAGAGGAGGTGGGGGAAGGGGATCAGTTCATACAGGAGCCGTGTGGGGGAAGGAAGGCGGATACGGAAGGCAAGGCGGAGCGCATGGCGTTCAAGGATTTGGAGAGCCTTGTAAAAGCGGGTGGGGGCGGAGATCCAGGCGACGCTGGCATAACAGAGGATAGGACGGATGAGGGATTTGTAGGTGTGGAGGATGGTAGAAGGATGCAATCCCCATGTCCGGCCGGACAGGAGTTTCAGCAGGCGGAGGCGGGAATGGGCTTTCTGCTGGATGGTCAGGAGATGAGGGGTCCAGGTGAGGTGTCGGTCAAGGGTGAGGCCAAGGTATTTCAGGGTGGGGGTGAGTTGGATAGGACGACCATAAAGGGTGAGGTAGAAATCTTGGAGGCGAAAGGAGCGAGTGGTACGGCCTATGATGATTGCCTGGGTTTTGGAGGGGTTGAGACGGAGGAGCCACTGGTTACACCAAGTGGTGAACTGGTTAAGGTGGGTTTGGAGGGTATGTTGAGACCTTTGAAGGGTAGGATAGAGAGCCAGGAAGGCGGTGTCATCAGCATATTGGAGAAGGTGAACTGGTGGGGGTGGCTTGGGCATATCAGCTGTATACAAGAGATAAAGGAGAGGGGAGAGGACAGAACCCTGGGGGACGCCAGCCGTGGGATAAAAGATACGGGAGTTGGTGTTGTGGAGGGCGACATAGGAAGGACGGTGCGAGAGGAAGGAAGCGACCAGACGGACAAAATTGATAGGCAGGGCGTAGGTTTGGAGTTTAAAGAGGAGACCGGGATGCCATACACGGTCATAGGCATTTTGGAGGTCAAGGGAAACAAAAATGGCGGAGCGACGGGAGTTGAGCTGGAGGGACAGAAGGTGAACAAGGTTGAGGAGTTGGTCATCAGCAGAGAAGGAGGGTCGGAAGCCACACTGGGTAAGGGGGAGGAGGTGGTGTTGAGCAAGGTGCCGATGGATACGGTGGGAGAGGATGGATTCAAGGACCTTACTGAAGACGGAGGTGAGGCAGATGGGACGATAGGAAGAGGCGGCAGAAGGGGGTTTGTTGGGTTTGAGGAAGAGGAGGACGCGGGAGGTCTTCCACAGGTCAGGGTAGAAGCCAGTAGAGAGGATGACATTATAGAGATGGGCGAGGACAGTTAGGAAGGAATAGGGGCTTTCTCGAAGGTGACGGTAGGTGACACAGTCGTGACCAGGGGCCGTGTTGTGTTTGGACTGGAGGAGAAGTTTAATGTCTTGTGCTGTGATGGGAGTGTTGACGTCCGAGGGGGGCAACTGCCCCAAGTACTGGAGACTAGGAGCAAGTGGAGCGACTGAGGTATCAGCACGTTCCATGACGGTGGGGAAAAGAGAATAATCAAAGTGGGGATCATCGGGGATGGAGAAGACCTCGGAAAGGTGGGAAGCGAAGTGGTTGGCCTTACTGAGGTTGTCTGGAAGGGGGCGATCGTTATGGAGAAGGGGGTAGTGGGGAGCGGAAAGGGAACCAGTAAGACGATGGAAGGCAGACCAGTACTTGGAGGAGTTGATAGGGAGGGTGGCATTGAGTCGTGTGCAGGTCTGGCGCCAGTCCCGGCGTTTCGTTGCTGTAATAAGGTTCCGTACGTGTCGCTGTATTTGCCGGTGGCGTTGGAGTGTATCCCTGTCACGAGTGCGGAGGAAGGAGCGATAGAGGCGGCGGGATTCACGGAGGAGGAGGACAGCCCGCGGAGGGAGAGTGGGACGGTGTGGGTGGATGGTTTTAGTAGGAACATGGGCCTCCACGGCGTCAGTAATTACCGTCTGAAGGAAGGACGAGGCGCGGATGATGTCGTCAGGATGGCGATAGGTAAGAGGGTGGCTTTCGACCTGGGTGGAGATGGAGTCCCGGTAGGCAGCCCAGTTGGCACGGCGAGAGTCATGGACGACCTTGGGAGGGGGTGCAGGTTGCGGAGCTGGGGGGGGGCGGTTTGCAGACGTTATGGTGAGAAGGACAGGGAGGTGATCGCTACCTGTGGGGTCAAGGACGGCGACAGTGATACGCCCAAGGAGGTTGGCGGAGGCAATGACAACATCGGGGGTGGTGTTACTTTCGGGTCGGGTGTGCTGGGGAATGGGAACAAGGTCACCCTGGATTGTGGAGAGGAACTGATGCCACCGCCGAAGGGCAGCAGGAGTGCGGCTATGGACGTTGAGGTCGGCGGCAATCACATAGGTGGAGAAGGTGTGATCAATGTGTGAGATGAAGTCATAAGGAAGAGGAGCAGTGGAGCGGACATAGATGGTGGCACAGGTAATGGTGAGGGAGGGGAAGAAGACGCTAAGGATAAGGTGTTCAGTGGGGTCATTGAGGAGAGGTTGTGGCCGGACGGGGATATGCTTAAGGTGGCCAATCGCGACTCCACCCTGCGCACGAGGACCAGGAGCATCAGTGCGGTGGAGGATATAGGGGGAGGAGCGGACAGAATGGTGGGGCTGGAGAAAGGTTTCATTCAGGAGGAAGGCGTCGACCTGGTGGTGGGAGAGGGTGTGCATGAGGAGGTATTTGTTGGAGCGGAAGGAGCGAATGTTCTGGAAGAGGATGCGAGACTCGTGCCGCGCCATGACGGGAAGGAGGGGGGGAAGAGAGGGAAGGGAAGAGACTTAGACTAGGGTGTCGAGGCGGGTGAAGGTGAAGTGGGCTTGGTTGTGGGAGTAAGTGGCGAAGGTGTTCAGGTGGAACACAGAGCGAGCAGCAAGGGATATTTGTTGGAAGGTGTGCGGGCGCTGAAAAGGGTGAATGTTTTGGAGTACAACGGTAATGAACCGGATGATGTCCTCGGCCGTGGGGGGTGGACGGAGGGAATTGTTAGGATGGACAGGAGGATCGACGGGACGAACTGGGACTGTAAGTTCAGGGGTGGCTGGAGGGGGTTTAGCTTTACACTTGTAGGAGTATGTGGGATGGGGGCCATTGCAGGTATTACAGGAAGGAGGAGCAGCGAGGTTGGGGCAGTTCTTGAGAAAGTGAGAGGCCTTGCAATGGGGACAGGTGGGGGGGTTTTTGCAGTTGGGAGTCAGGTGGTCATTGTACATCAGGCACCGTTGGCAACGGTAGGATTGGGGAGCGGATTTGGAGGATTCAACAGGGTGGCGACGGTGGTATATCAGGGCACCCTGGGTGAGGAGATGGTCTATGGACGGGGCGGACTCTGAGAATACCCGCATGAGGTAGGTGGGACCAGAGGCATTGTGGATACGGCGAGCAGAGCGGATGTCCAAGTCCGGGTGGGAGTTCAATTCTACCAACACTTCATCCTCTGTGATCACCGGGCTGAGCTTGGTGATCACAGCGGTGTAGGTGGGGGGGCGACGGGGAGGCTGGGGCTGACGAGGAGTGGAAGCGGAAAGGAAGGGTGTCAGAGAGGCGTGGGGGCCAAACATAACTCGTGGGAGTTTTCGCAGGAGGTCTGTGTGAAATGATGGGGATGGGGACTTGATAAGGACTGAGTCCCTGCGGGGAATGAGTTGGGAGATGGGAGCACCAGGTAAGTACTTTCGTATTTCCTTGGTGAGGGTGCGAGCGTCGAGGAACTTAGGATCGGGAGTGGACAGGACAAAGGTGTGGAGGGTGGGGGCCAAGGTAGGGGTGGCAGGAGGAGGGGTGGTGTCCATGGTGACGGCAGGGGGAGGGGGAGGGGGAGGTGGCGTTGATTTTTTGTGGGAAGTGGCGGGAGCAGAGTCGGTAAGGACGCGCTTTTGGGGTTTTTTGGAGACTGGAGGCTGGGAGGAGGGGAGAGGGACGGGGAGGAGAGGGAGGTGGCGGGTGGCAGATCCCTGTGGCGTAGTGGAGGCACCGGGAGAAGCAGCTGGTTCAGTGGTGGCGATGGTGGCTCGGCGCAACGTGATGCGTGCGGGAGATGCAGAAGACGAAGCGACGGGGTCGGTGAGAGAGGGGAAGCCAACCACCTGAGGGGCGGCAGCAGAGGCGGCAACAGAGGCGTACGTGAGGGCGGGGGTAGTAGTGGGAGCTGTTGAGGGTGTGGAGGCTGGAGGAAGGGTGTAGAGGTGTGGGTATACAGCAGGGGAGGAGATAGGGGGGTGGGTAAGTGGAGGAAGGGAAGGGGAGGTGGAAGGAGGGAGGCCAGAGGCGGCACTCCAGGAAGTGACTGTGGGAGAGGGGGAGGGGGAGGTGTAGATGACGGTGGAGGTGGGAGTACTCATTGCAGACGAACGGCGACGGACAGACGGACGTGCAGCAGGCGGCGTCGGCGTCGGCGTCGGCGTCGGCGATGGGCAGCGGCGAACAGCAGGCGGCGTCGGCGTCGGCGTCGGCGTCGGCGGCGAACAGGCGGACGAACAGCA
Organism: Schistocerca serialis cubense; assembly: GCF_023864345.2. Lineage (NCBI taxonomy): Eukaryota > Metazoa > Arthropoda > Insecta > Orthoptera > Acrididae > Schistocerca > Schistocerca serialis. The sequence goes on from NC_064640.1 coordinate 237,192,905, forward strand.
GGCGGCGGCGGCGGCGGCGGCGGCGGCGGCGGCGGCAGCGGCAGCGGTTACGACGACGGCGATGGACAGCCAGCAGGCGGACGGACGGACGAACGAACGAACGAACGAACGAACGAACAGCGACAGCAGCGGGCAGACAGACAGACACACACGATCTTCGAAGACGGAGATTCCACCCTGAGAGTAGCCCAGGCTTTGCAATCTGACGCTTTCGAAGGAGGGGATCCAACCCTCTAGATGACCCACCTAGCCACATATGGTGCATTTAGCGTCCGGGAAATGTGAAGTTCAACTGAGTGTGAACTTTAAAAGGAGCAGCGTAAAAACCCAAAGAGAAAGACCCACATGTGTACAGATAGACTTTCGAACATTAGAGGCAGAAGAAGGCGTGATAATTGGTGGAGATACAGAGTGCGGAGCACAATATTATCGACGTGTCACGATTCAGCGAATTACGGCAAGAACGACGGAGGCAGCTTGTAACGACGAGCCGTAGCAGACTGGCAACAGGTGTAGTTGGCGGCCCTGGATAGCGTGGAGACCCATAAACAACATCAAAGTGGGCAGTGCTTGGAGGACGGGCTCGCAGTATCGTCTCGCCGTGCTGATAACAAGAAGAAAAAGTGAAATACTGTTTTACTTCATTTGGTGTGTGAGTGTGGAAAGAAATTAGCAAACATGGTGAAAAATGATAAGTCTGTGGTAAGTACTAGGAGGAGGGAGTAAATTTGTATGACTCAGTACTTGCAGATGATAGTGTGAGAGGTGAATTTAGTTTTGAAGTAGTACAAATTAATCATAGTGGCTATGAAAATCCATTGTCTGCTAATTATGGGTCATATAATGAACAAAATACATTGGAAGCTCATGTTAAGTTTGAACCATTTCTTGTGAATGGCGTAAAAGGGAGTCGGGTTTTTAAGCTCTATTAAAAATACACCAACCCTTATTCAAGAAATAAATAGTTAACAAGCATTTGACTATAATGTTGAAATGGTACCATTTACTATTACCAAAATAAAAAGAGATTCAGCATCAGAGGCTTATGAGCAGAAAGATATTATTTCAGTAATGTTACAAAATATTATAAAGCTTAAGGATAGTGTGAAAATACTAATTTGCCAAGCAATGCAGGAATTTAATGATATGATTATAACGTTGAAAAAGCAGTGTAATGATGACCATACAGTTTTGGCAAGTCAAATTTAAGAAAAAGGTACGTTTGGATTGTTGGGTATGCAAGTGAGTGCTACAGTGACTGATTTCGAAGCTAACCTGAAAGAATTTGGTACAGATTTAAGTGGTAACTTGCACGAGCATTATAGTAGACTAAAAAGAGTAGAACAAAATGTAACTAATGGCAGTGATCATGTGATATGTAGTGGTGTCGGAGAAACATCTGAAACTGCATATATTGCTCAGAGACAATTTCTGAGATTTGACCACAGTAAAGATGTGCAACCCAAGGAATTCAGGAGCGACTTTGCGAATTGATTGCCTAGGTCATGGAATGACAAATAGAGGATAGGTTGCGTTGTGTCTAATGTTATGGGAGAAGCTTGTGTTTGGGAAAACCTAGCAGTAGATAAATATAACAGTTATTTAGTTAGTTACTTTCACATTCTATGGATCATTGTGCATGATGAATCGTCATGATGAGGAACGAGTCATTTTACATTCATAATTCAAATTAATTTGTACATCTATTTGTACTCTAAACATCAGCATATAATTTTTTCCGAAATGAAAACAAGATATACAGATTGAGTTAGCAATTCCTACCCACCACCTTTTACACATTAAAAACATAGAAATTCTTCTACGGAATAGAAGGAGTTGTCAAGGAGAAACTTTTCCACTTTATTTTCAAGTTTTACCTTGCTCTCTGTTAGACATTTTGTATCACTGGATAAGTGGTCAAAATTTTTTCTTGCAGCGTTGTGCACCACTTTTGTGCTAAAAACAACCTTAATGTTGAGTAATGAATGTCATTTTTCCTTCTAGTATTGTAATTATGTACTTCATTGTTCCTTTTGAATTGTAGTGGATTATTTACAACGAACTTCATGTGGGAATAAATATACTGTGAAGCAGTAGTCAGAATGCCCAACTCCTTAAACAATGTCTACGAGATGATCACAGGTGAGTACCATACATTATTCTTACAGCACGCTCTTGGGCAATGACGACGTTCTTTCTTAGAGATGAGTTACCCCAGAACATTATTCCATATGACATTACTGAATGAAAATAGCATAATATGTCAACTTACTGATTTCTCTCTTCCCAAAATTTGCTGTGATTTTAACTGAAAATGGGGCTGAACTAAATTGTTTAGGAGTTCCAAAATGTGTTTCTTCCAATTTAAATTCTCATCAATATGGACACCTAAGAATCAGGAAGTTTCCACCCTATGTATTATTTCATCACCATTTGTTACACTTATCACTGGGGCTGTACCCCTAGAAGTGCAGAACTGAATATGATGTGTCTTTATGAAATTCAGGGTGCGACCATTCGCAGAGAACTAGTGAATGATACTTTTGAGAACTTTATTCACCATTTCTTCCGTGTCATCTGCAAAAAGGACTAATTCTGCTTGTTGTAGATTATTTACATATATGAGAAACGGTAGTGAACCTAAGTATGGAACAGGCTTGCGGAAAAAAGAAAACAAATGGAAGTGCTGCATAGATTTTGATCAGATTAAAATTAGAATCCTAAGAAAGGCACTACTAATAGATTTGTGCATAAGCGGGTAAGAATTCTTATATGAGTTTTAAATTAGAAACTGAACAGCTGTATTTATACTGGAGAAATAACGTAATTTCTGTACCCAAAGAAGACATTAACAAATTTATTCTTTATCTAGAGAGAGTGGAGCATCTAATGAAGGCGGAAGAGAATACAAATAGAGATTATAGGGCTCTTGTTAGACAAGATGAGAGCGGGGTAGAAACACATGTAAACAGAATAGGGGTACAGAGATCCAATAATTTCGGAGAAAGGAACAAAGGATGAGGGGCTTTTACTGGAAGTAGGAGGTATTTTGACAGGAAAAGAAGTGACAATTACGCACATCAGCAGTTAGCTGAATTGACAGTGAAACAACATAGACAAGCAGTAGAACTTAATGCCAAAGTTAATGCCGGCCGCGGTGGTCTCGCGGTTCTAGGCGCGCATTCCGGAACCGTGTGACTGCTACGGTCGCAGGTTCGAATCCTGCCTCGGGCATGGATGTGTGTGATGTCCTTAGGTTAGTTAGGTTTAAGTAGTTCCAAGTTCTAGGGGACTGATGACCACAGCAGTTGAGTCCCATAGTGCTCAGAGCCATTTGAACCAAAGTTAATGACAGAGTGGGAGATGAGGAAAACTAATAGCAGTCTGTAAGGGTGCTAGCGTTTGAAGACTGCCAAAACGTAGGTTAAACTCCCTAGCAAAACGCTTTGTAAGCCAAAAACCAACGAAACATAGTAAAAATGGTACAGTTAGAACAGGTTGTGGCGACGCAAGTTATTACGCGATAACATTCAGTGCAACATAGCTCGCTGTATTGGAGCTTAGGAAGCTGCAAACTTGTGTCTTAGCCATGACTCATAAGCACAGCTGTCGCTGTTAGTCACCGTGAGAACGGCTCCTGTGACACTTCGAGCCACTTTATATTCATACCTCCTACGAATCAAATAAAACACATTAAATATGGACATTATTTTCAAATTTGGTACATTAGTTTTTGTTATTCAGAAGATGGTCTCCACAAAATTTCAAATTTTAATTTAGTTTTGTTTTATTAAACATTGTGTAAGTATTTGCATTTTGGAAGATGCAAATGCTTTTCTGAATAGTGATTGGCTTAGGCGAGTTTGGCCGCGAGAATGATCTCGAAGGATCATTTTGATTGGTCCGTCAGACTGATCAGCCAATCAAAATTAAGTACTTCCCATGCACAACTAGTTAGATATACTAGGAGAGAGGCAGTCTGAAGAAGAGTCGCTCATCATCTTCGGTCGCGGAAGAACATGTTAAATGTGCTGTTTCTCATTATGTGTAAGATGAAGAAATATTGTGTTCCGTGCGTTTAAAACTGGTTACAAGGAAAGCCGTTGCAATTACGAACAGTTTGATGAAAGTTGGAAGTTTTGGAATTGCTTTGCTGGATAGTTACGAGCGTGTGAACTGTGGTGTCACCGCCAGACACCACACTCGCTAGGTGGTAGCTTTAAATCGGCCGCGGTCCATTAGTACATGTCGGTACCGCGTGTCGCCACTGTTAGTGATCGCAGACCGAGCGCCACCACACGGCAGGTCTCGAGAGACGGACTAGCACTCGCCCCAGTTGTACGGACAACGTAGCTAGCGATGCACACTGACGAAGCCTCGCTCATTTGCAGAGCAGATAGTTAGAATAGCCTTCAGCTAAGTCAATGGCTACGACCTAGCAAGGCGCCATTAGTAGTTTATTGCCTGAATCTACAGAGTCTCACTTGTATCGTCAATAGCGATGTACAACAAGGATGGATTAAAGTTAAGTATTCCAGCAGCTACGTACTTTTCTTTATAGCATTCATTACGTATCCTGTTTCAGACCTCACGCCATCCTTCGTGTGCTTATAGCGTGCATTGCGGTCCCCTCAAACCACACTGTGTCGGCACTTCTGTCGACACATCATGAACTTTCAGCCTTTGTGAACATTTCCGCGTGGCATGTTCCCTATTCATATATGGAGTGTTTTGGCGAGCAGTTTCTCTTAAAGGAAAACACTGTAAAGGACCGGATGTGAAACTCACTATTAGTAGCGAACTGTGACTGTGAGATCGCGTAGTCAATCTGGTCGGACTTATCTGTATTTCTAGCTGCTTTGCATGTGAAGTTGTTGTATGAACTGAGAACTGAGAGTTGTAGATTCGTTAGTTAAGTAAATGTGGACTTGATGGCCGGTTTAAATGTGTGCTTAAGGAAATAAAAAAGACTTGCTTTCGAATTTTGAACAATTTTTAATAACAGAAGAACCAACATTACCACCCGATATGTATTATGAGATAATTGCAGCTGGCCGGAGTGGCCGAGCGGTTCTAGGCGCTACAATCTGGAACCGTGCGACAGCTACGGTCGCAGGTTCGAATCCTGCCTCGGGCATGGATGTGTGTGATGTCCTTCGGTTAGTTAGGTTTAAGTAGTTCTAAGTTCTAGGGGACTGATGACCTCAGAAGTTAAGTCCCATAGCGCTCAGAGCCATTTGAACAATTTTTTTTTGAACCTACCCCCGCCGACAACAACCGCAGCATTGCATGTTTGCGACAGTGTTTTGCTGTTTGCCTGAAACATGGTCGTTTCAGAAAGCGGGAAGGAAGTACCCAAAATGTTCGGACACCAGCCTTGGAGGAAAACTGAAGGCTATACTCACATATTTTGCAAATATTAAGTGGATACGCTCCATGTCCACACTTGCATAATGAACATTGAAAAAGATCTGTCGGCTTTGCTTTAGTGAGAATTCCACTGAAAATGCAGCAAAAGTAGTGATTTACTTTCGCCTGACTTGTTGGTTATTTGTAGCTTTCAGAAAAGCGTCATGAGTTGTGAATTTTGAATCATATATACATTTCTCTTGTTGCGTTGTTGAAATTTGCTTCTTTTGCCAAAACAAGCAGAGTTTACGCAGTGCCACCTTACAAACATGTTGTGCAGATGCAGCTGCGAGAGAATTCTGAAACGGTGATTTATGAAATTTAGTAAGTGCGGTATTCAGGAAAAGTAAGGTCAATATTTTATGAAAAAGTAGATTCTCGGTACAAAAATAAACGTGTAATCTCTTAATTTGTATTGTTCCAAAACCCATAACATTTTTCGTTTCACCAGCTGTCGATGGCCCTTAATAATTGCATTCCTTTCTCGAAAATGTCAGTAGTTACTGGAACAACACAGTAGATAATGATGTGGTGCATAGTAACAGTATGGAAATATTCTCTGGTCTTTGCACGCAATCACTTGGAAAATCTCATTTCATCAACTCAAACTGTTCGTGAAATATAAAAAAAATTGTAGGTATTTTACTTGGCTTTATCGCTGGTGCGCGTTATCCCAAGTGAGTGTGCTACATCAGATCAATTTTCTCGAGACTGGTGACAGGTAGAGACCTCCCCCCCCCCCCCCCCCCCTCCACGTATAAAGAAAAATTGAAATATGTTAGCTAAATTTCATGTCGCAACATATTATGTAATACTGACCAAATGAAAAATCATTAAGATTCCGATTTTTCATTGTAAACATTTTCAAATTTCTCACAGTGTCTCATTTACATGCAAATATCACAATAACTATGACCGTTAACGAAATGATGGCACATCATCATAAAGCTGACATATAAAGCTATAAGTAACTGAAAAATGAAATTTTTTGTCGAATAGATTCTGTAAAATTGTTGGAGAAAGATTGCAGGGCGTGCGCTTCGATTCTGCAGACTGGCTGAAAGGGGGCAAACACTGGCAGCCCCCTTCCCCGTTCCGAACAAGCGAATGAACTCACCCAGCGCTTGGTCACTGACATTGGCCACCATATCTCCTAACCTCAGTTGGTGCGTGGGTTTTGGTTTTTGACAAACACCAGGATCCCGAGTTGCTGGCAATATTATTTCGTTTTCGTTTTGTATTGTCAACCTACCTTTCCGTCATTCAGAACTTTTGCTACCATCTACCACTCTTCCCTATCTTGTGCGCAAATAGTGTACATAGCATTTGTAGAAAAGAACAGTTGTTGGAAATTAGTTTTGAAAAACTATAAAATCCAAAAAACGGTTCTTATAAGGAAAGTAAAAATTTTGTAAAGTCAACACTAAAAATATACTTCACTGTTAACGAGTGGAATAGTCATGGGAGTGAGTGGTGTGAATTATGGAAGTGCTGGTGATGGTGATGTCTAATGTAAATGTAAAGTAATGCGCTACTGCCCAGGCATGTGTAAGTTTTAGAACATAGGCAATGATGTTATGAATGTCAGTGTATGATGTCTAGAGAATTCATACAGAAAAGAAGGTATAAAGGTTATGTATTACATGGCTACTGCAGATTGAGGCAGTTATCGTAAATATTTTCAGTATTTTGCACTCATTACGGATTTGTGCGTGTTATGTAAAGTTTGTGCAACAGAAATAGAACTTTCAAGATTTAAAGTGCTTTTCTGAAGTCAGGAACGTGTTGACTACCTGTGAAAGAGCAGTTGAAAAAAAAGTGTGGGAAGTAAATTACTTGCATAAAAAAATGCTTTCAGCATAAGTTGCTAAAGAAAAATTTGTAATTAAAGTGCTTTTTAATGATTAGTTTTTTAAACATTTTTCCTGTATATAATCTGAATCAGGTGGTAATAGTGCCAATTAGAGTACTATTTTCCTTTTATTAGTGACTACTAGTTCACTTTTTACTGAAAAATTTTAATACTGAATTAGACTTTTGTAGATTAGTATTTATACTGGGTATGTAAACTTAAGAAAAACTATATGGATGTCTTTATGAGACCATACCAGTTACAGTGGAACAGAAAAATGTATGTACTTGTAAGGAACATGTATAATCTTTCTTCTTTGCAGGATGCAGTATTGTGTTTGTATGGCTTAGATATGCTATATTTTGCAGGTACGACTATTATGTAAACCTGACACGAGTTTCCCAGGTATCTGACTGAGGACACATGACTGGACGCTGCAACAAATAAAATATCGTTGGTGTAAACGACGTGTAAGTGTGAAAAAGAGAGAAGATCCCCATTCTGTTTCATCATAAAGCAGGTTTTGAAATGTTGTAAGGTTTTTTGTAGACACGAGCCAAAGCGAATTATGTGAAATGTTCGAGTTTAGGAAAGTGAATAAGAATAGTTGTGAAATAAATGAAATGGCTTCCATATTATCACTTTGTAAAATAGATGTAAGGATCTATTTTTAATGAATGTTTACCGTAGCAGTATTGTGAAACGGTAATTAGTAGAAAGAGTGTGTTTGGTACAGAGAGAGATGTCAACCATTGTGCTTATTCCTATTGTTGGTTACATGATGTTCTAGAATTTTCTTATGAACGCCCAACATAACTATTTCATAGTGCAGCTCACGTGAATACAGAAGTATAACTTGCTGTGATAAAACAAAAGAAAAGTTCTCAGTGTGATCTATATTTTCAAATGGGTGTCAGATCTCAGTTAAACGAATTAAAAATGGCAATTTTGTAAAAAAAATCTTTTTGTTTCATAACAATTCAGCAAAATTAATTCGCTGTATTTTTATCAAGTCCAAGATAGCAGAAATTTTGAGATAATACTGTAGAATAATTTAATGTTTCGTTTGTGTTTCATTTACGAACAAGTTTTTTGGTATTTAAAATTTTATTAAGGATGCATGATCAATAATATTTGTTTTGTTCAGTTAGAAAAGGTGTTACGTAATGATGTTGCCACAATGAACCTCAAATATATTAGAAAGTAATTTCCTATTCATAGGGAATGTATAACGTAGCAAATTCTTCCAAGTCTTTATCCCTTTGCAGTGAAGCAAGCGCTTATCAAGTGTGTCTTGTCATGTAGCCGGGAAGAGGGCAGTTCTTGTGCTCTCTCATCAGCCAAGCTGTCGCTGGCCGCTGAGGCAGCGTGAGAGGACGTCCCTCTTCTATGCGACTCGTTATTCACACTCCCTATGAATCTGAAGAAATAGTATTAAATTATAGTCGAGTTTTTCATACTACATATACAGATTTCTATGTATAATACGACTATACTATAAAAATCTCAGTTCAGAAACTTCAATTCTTTGCGGGATATAAAAATCTACCAAAAACACATGACAACTATTCTGGTATTACAAAACTGAAATAGGGACCATACTGCATTTGTTTATAATCTCATTTGAAACTACAACCAAAAAGAACAGTACATATAATTTGTTTCTCTAGAATTTTCTTTGTGTTTGTGTATGTAAGTGTTGTGGAGAGACTAAGAGATTGTGTGAAGGACATCCGTAAAGTATACATGTTTTATTAATGGAAAACTATGTAATATGCGTGGAAAAGTTCTTGTGTAATCATGAATCATTTGTGTCCTAGTGTGAATGATTTTGTACAAAAGCAGCCAGAAAAAAAAGTTAGGTGTTAAATCAGTTTGAGTTTCATTTCTGGGAATAATTCGTATTTTACTTAATTTAAATTAACTTCCGTTTTCGAAATTCAGGATTTCTTTTACAAATTGCTTTCTGTGATTCTATTTTATCACTTTGAAACGGGAGTGTTCGAGATTTTCTGATTGGCTGCCTAAATTAACATCCAATAGGATTTAAGCATTTCCCCCGCCTCGTGTAGTGCTTTGAGCCACACTCCTATGACTCTGGGAGTCGCTTGGGAACCGTATTATGGTACATATCAGTGTTAAACCGCGGTAAACAACTTTGTGCCAAGATGAAGGAAATGTTGCATTTTGCCGGTTCTCGTATCATAATTATAAAGCGACTACAATATTCAACATTTTAGTGGAAGTTTAAACATTTTAAGCTGCTTTGTTTGGAAGTTATTGGCATGTGAACTTCCGTGTCGTGCGTAGAACTTCACAGAACATTTGGTGACCACGGTTGCAAGGCGGAAATGACAATGGATATACTGTTCCCTTTCTACCAGATGATACTCAGGATGACTACGTGAAACTCCCAGTCACCAGGACCAAAGAAGCAAGGCAGTCCCACCCTGGACTCCTAGAAGAAAGAACGAGAGTGCTACAAAGCCAAACATCAGCCTGTGAGATACACCAGGGAGACTTGCTATGGTTTTTTACGCCGTCCACCAGCAACAATTTTTTCATATTTATGATTTCTGGAAAGTTCTCGAGATATCTTATGTCTGTAATGTTTTTATATTTGGAATATTCTATGGTTGCGTTAATACTGGAATACTGGAATATACTGAGGAGACGAAAGTTATGAGGTAGCGATATGTACATACATAGCTGGCGGTACTATCGTGTATACAAGGCACAAAGGGGTACTGCATTGTTAGTGCTGTCGTCCAGGTGATTCATGTAAAAAGGCTTCCGATGGGAATTTACAGACTCTGAAAACGAAATGGTAGTTAGAGCTCGAAACATGGGACATTCCATTTCGGAAATAGTTAGGGAAGTCGAGATCCACAGTGTCAATAGTGTGCCGAGAACACCATATTTCAGGCATTACCTTTTGCCACAGATAAACCAGTGTCCGACGGCCTTCACTTAACGACCAAGAGCAGCTTCGTTCGTATAGAGTTGTAATTGCTAACAGACAAGCAACATTGCGTGAAATAACCACAGAAATCAATGTGGGACGTACGACGAACGTATCCGTTAGGATAATGCAGTGAAATATGATGTTAATGGACTTTGGCAGCAGATGGCCGACGCGAGTGCCTTTGCTAACAGCACGACATCGCCTGCAGCGCCTCTTCTGAGCTCGTGACCACATCGGTTGAACCCTAGACGGTTAGAAAACCGTGGCCAGTTCAGATGAGTCCCGATTTCAGCTGTTAAGAGCTGATGGGATGGTTCGAGTGTGGCACAGACACCATGAAGTTTGTCAACAAGGCGCTATGGGAGCTAGTGGTGGCTTCATAATGGTGTGGGCTGTGTTTACATGGAGTGTACTGGGTTCTCTGGTCCAACTGAACAGATCATTGTCTGGAAATGGCTATGTTCGGGTACTTAGAGATCATTTGGAACTGTTCATGGATTTCATATGTTTGCAATTGGTTTGAAGAACATTCTGGACAATTCTGGCGAGTGTTTTGGCCACCCAGGTCCCCCGACATGAATGCCATCGAACATTTATGGGACATAATCCAGAGCTCAGTTCGTACACAAAATTCTGCATCGGTTACACTTTCGCAGTTATGGACGGCTATAGAGGCGGCATGGCCAAATTCTCCTGCAGGGGACTTCCAACGAGTTGTTGAGTCCATGCCACGTGGAGTTGCTACTCTGCACTGGGCAAACGGAGGTCCGACACGACATTAGGAAGTATCCCACGACTTTTGTCACCTCAGTGTGTTCGACGTTTGTATACATAACAGCACTCATCGTCCAGGAGATCAGTTCTGTGTGGCTGTACGTCGGTGATCAGAACAAACATGCTTTCATTTGTAAGTGTTATACGTTGCCGGGCGAAGTGGCCGTGCGGTTAAAGGCGCTGCAGTCTGGAACCGCAAGACCGCTACGGTCGCAGGTTCGAATCCTGCCTCGGGCATGGATGTTTGTGATGTCCTTAGGTTAGTTAGGTTTAACTAGTTCTAAGTTCTAGGGGACTAATGACCTCAGCAGTTGAGTCCCATAGTGCTCAGAGCCATTTTTTTGTTATACGTTATTAACGACTCAGCTTCCAGATTAAGACGTGAGAGTTGTTACAAAGTGACAATATCTCCTCCAGCAATGTATCCTGTTACTGTGAGCAGTACACTGTCTAATCAAAGGAAGCTGGATACCTATCAGTGGAATTTATGGTGGTTTGAGCGCTGGTGGGTACACTTTCAATTAAGGATCAGCATATCTGTAGAGAAATGGCAGCTCATTCTTCCTCAAGAGCCAAAACCGGAGATGGCAGTGATGTTGGTCGCTGGGATATGGAGAGAACTCTACGTTCTAACTTATCCCAAAGCTGCTCCATTGGGTTCAAGTCGAGACTTCGGGTGGGACAGTCTGTTTCAGGAATGTTGTTCTCCAGAGACCAATGCCTCACAAAAGCTTCTTTATGATACAATGCATTGTCAACCTAATGCAAGCAATCATAGTCTCCAAACTTTTCCTCTACTGATGCAGTACTTAATGCTGTCAGATGTGTTTACATCCCTCTGCATTAAGCAACTTCTTTAGTGCAATAAGGGGACCACACTCTAACCACGAGAAAAAAATCCATACCGTAACACCACGTACTCTGTTCATCACTGTTGGCACTATACTTGACGACAGGTAACGTCCTTCCATCGGATTTTCGTGGTGGAGGGTGTAATTCATCCTCCAAATTTCCCGTTTCCAGTCATCCACTGTGCAGTGGTGCCGCTGTGTACACAACTTCAAGCGTTGCCTAGCACTCACTACAGAAATGTGTGGCTTACGAGGAGCTGCTCTGTCACTGTACCCCATTTTTTTAACTTACTGCACACTCTCAATGAGCTGCTAGTAGCACTTTCAAATTCACGACTGATTCCTGCAGGTGAATCATACTACTTTAACTACAACCCCCCACAATGGTCCCTGTCCATCAATACATAAGATCTGTCTGCTCTTAATTTTGCTGCAGTTGTTCCTTCGCATTTCTACTTCACAATCACATCACCCACTGTCGACTCGGGGAGCTTCAGAAGGGCTGAAATGTCCATGACGGATTTGTCACTCAGCCGGCCGCGGTGGCCGTGCGGTTCTAGGCGATCCAGTCCGGAGCCGCGCTGCTGCTGCGGTCGCAGGTTCGAATCCTGCCTCGGGCATGGGTGTGTGTGATGTCCTTAGGTTAGTTAGGTTTAAGTAGTTCTAAGTTCTAGGGGACTGATGATCACAGCATTTGAGTCCCATAGTGCTCAGAGCCATTTTGATTTGTCACTCAGATTACGTCCTACAACTATTACACTTTGGTACGCACTGAGCTCTCATGACGTGCCAATTCTGCGTTTACTACTCTTCTACTAAGAATGCAATATTCCCTGCCTCTCTGGAGGGATTCACCCCTCGTGACATCTAGCAGTCAGTGCCGCAATATATAGGGGTTTCCAGATACTTTTGATTACATAGTGTATGCACTGTGTTAATGATACAAGAAGTTCTCTATCATTCAACTCACACCCCGAAACACATCTAGCTAGCAGTTTGAGACTTTCAGTACTTGAGATGCATATCATCAGTCCGGCTCGCACGGCACAGTCGACGCAGGCAGGCATGCGGCTAGCACCGAAACTTTACGGTGAATTATAGTTTTGGAGATAAGATAGTGGCCATCTGGAGTTTTGATCGTATTGCGTGGTCCAGTAACAGCACTTATGTCTGTACGATACTTCTCTGTACACTGGATCCGTAGTAACGTGTCCTGTACGAGTCCTCCGGTCACGATGGTCCCTTTTTACACAGTGTGTTACAGTTCTCTTATAAGGGACCACGCCTGCTCATAATAGCCGACTTCGCTCAAATTTATAGTATACGCAGGTCTTGCCCAGGAAAAAAATAGCAGTTTTGTGCGCGGGCCTGGTGCGGCATGTACAGCTGAAAGAGTACGGAGGCGGTCTTTGTGGCCGAGCGGTTCTAGGCGCTTTAGCACCTGGCTGCTGCTACGGTCGCAGGTTCGAAATCTGCCTCGGACATGGCTGTGTGTGCTGCCCTTATGATAGTTAGGTTTAAGTAGTTCTAAGTGTAGGGGAATGACGACCTCAGACGTTAAGTCCCATAGTGTTCAGAGCCATTTGAAAGAGCACGGAACGCTAATCTGAGAATCCTGGGGTCGGGTCCATATGTGAAAAATTCTTTTTTTGTTTTCCATTCTTACTTTAGTTACCCGGCAGATACACCCAAATAATTGTCCTTATATTTAATTTACTAATTTTTCATAAAAGTCATGAAAATGAAAAGCAAATGAAAATTTGGAATTGCAGATAAATTTCCGGGAAGGGATTGTAAGGTGCACACCAGAAATTCGTATATAAAATTAGATACTTTAATTATTTTTTACACGTGCTGGGTGATATTCTACGTAAAATAGGAGAAGCAGTAATTTTCTCACCATCTTCGCTCGTTACAAACTCTGTTACAATTGTATGGTTGTTTTTAAAGTTTCTGTAGAAAAACAAACTTTGTTTGTACTCTTGAAAGGTTCTTTCTCATCGGACAGTTTGGCAGGAAACCATGCTTGACCCATAATTTCGCTAGACATTTGCGAGGATACCTGGTGATGTACAGTGAAATGTACCCATGGAAAAAGAATCGCACCACCAAAAGGAATGGTGTGACATAAACGAAAGTTGTTAGGCGTGTTTCTACATCTGGAAGATGATGTCTATTCATATTTTACGCCAGTCGCAAAATAGCGGCGGTAGTAGTCACTATAATGATGCAAATCAGGTTTGCTTTAAATACACGTTGTAACGGTCGTGAGCGTTAGTTACCTTTGCGACTGGACGGGGTGAGTTGATATAAGTCAGGAATGCCTTTAAGACGACAAAGACGCCGTTATCAACACCTCACTAAATTGGTCGACGAGAAGCTGGATGTTCCTTCTTCGATACTGCTGAAAGACTTCGCAGGAATGTAGCCACTGTACATGATTGCTAGTAGCAGTAGCCACGTGAATATAGGTCGCAAAACGATCGGGTTCCTCATGGCCACATGGCATTACCAAGAGGGAAGACCACCGTGCTCGGGATATGTCTCTGGCGCATCGCACTGTATCTGCAGCAGCAATGTGGCTGGCAGTTGGCAGCACAGTAACGCAACGAACTTTTACAAATCCGTTACTTCAAGGACAGCTTCGAGCCAGACGCCCTGTAGTGTGCATTCCGCTGACCCCAAACCACCGCTATTTTCTACTTCGGTAGAGTCAGGGGAGGGCTCATTGGAGAGCACGGTGGAGGTCTTTTGTGTTATCTGATGAAAGCTGGTGCGTGTTAGACACTGGACCTACACCTGGAGTTATGGTATGGGGCGCCATTTCATACGACAGCAGGAGCACTCTAGTGGTTATCCCACGCACCTTGACTGCAAATACGTTCGTCAGTTTGATGATTCGACCTGTTGTCCTGTCATTCAGGAACAGCATTCCAGGGGGTGTTTACCAGCAGGATAACGCTCGACCGCGTACCGCTGTTGTAACTCAACATGCTGTACCGCGTGTTGACATGTTGCCTTGGCCTGCTCGATCACCAAATCTGTCTCTAAGCGAGCCCATATGGAATATCATCAAGTAACATCTCAAGTATCATCCACCAACAGCATTAACCGCCCCTGTATTTCCCAATCAAAGGCAACAGGCAGGGAACTCCATCCTACAAACTGGCATTCAGCACATGTACAACAGAATGCACGCACGTTTGCGTGCTTGCATTCAACGTTTTGTCGGTTACACCGTTTATTAATGTAACTTGCAGTAGCTTTTCTCGAGCTGACATTATCCTGCGATGTTGTTGTTGTTGTGGTCTTCAGTCCTGAGTCTGGTTTGATGCAACTCTCCATGCTACTCTATACTGTGCAAGCTTCTTCATCTCCCAGTACCTACTGCAGCCTACATTCTTCTGAATCTGCTTAGTATATTCATCTCTTGGTCTCCCTCTACGATTTTTACCCTGCATACTGCCCTCCAATACTAAATTGGTGGTCCCTTGATGCCTCAGGACATGTCCTACCAACCGATCCCTTCTTCTAGTCAAGTTGTGCCACAAACTCCTCCCCAATCCTATTCGGTACCTTCTCATTAGCTATGTGATCTACCCATCTAACCTTCAGCATTCTTCTGTAGCACCACATTTCGAAAGCTTCTATTCTCTTTTTGTCCAAATTATTTATCGTCCATGTTTCATTTCCATACATGGCCACACTCCATACAAATACTTTCAGAAACGACTTCCTGACACTTAAATCTATACTCGATGTTAACAAATTTCTCTTCTTCAGAAACGCTTTCCTTGCCATTGACAGTCTACA
Source organism: Schistocerca serialis cubense (assembly GCF_023864345.2). Classification (NCBI taxonomy): domain Eukaryota; kingdom Metazoa; phylum Arthropoda; class Insecta; order Orthoptera; family Acrididae; genus Schistocerca; species Schistocerca serialis. Next base: position 237,208,569 of record NC_064640.1, read on the forward strand.
TTTTATATCTTCTCCACTTCGACCATCATCAGTTATTTTGCTCCCCAAATAGCAAAACTCCTTTACTACTTTAAGTGTCTCATTTCCTGATCTAAGTCCCTCAGCATCACCCGACTTAATTCGACTACATTCCATTATCCTCGTTTTGCTTTTGTTGATGTTCATCTTATATCCTCCTTTCAAGACACTATCCATTCCGTTCCACTTCTCTTCCAAGTCCTTTGCTGTCTCTGATACAATTACAATGTCATCGGCGAACCCCAATGTTTTTATTTCTTCTCCATGGATTTTAATACCTACTCCGAATTTTTCTTTTGTTTCTTTCACTGCTTGCTCAGTATACAGATTGAGTAACATCGGGGATAGGCTACAGCCCTGTCTCACTCCCTTCCCAACCACTGCTTCCCTTTCATGTCCCTCGACTCTTATAACTGCCATCTGGTTTGTGTACAAATTGTAAATAGCCTTTCGCTCCCTGTATTTTACCCTGCCACCTTCAGAATTTGAAAGAGAGTATTCCAGACAACATTGTCAAAAGATTTCTCTAAGTCTACAAATGCTAGAAACGTAGTTGCCTCACGTGTTCCCATATTTCTACGGAATCCAAACTGATCTTCCCCGAGGTGGGCTTCTACCAGTTTTTCCATTCGTCTGTAAAGAATTCGGGTTAGTATTTTGCAGCCGTGACTTATTAATCTGATAGTTCGGTAATTTTCACATCTGTCAAAGTCTGCTTTCTTGGGGATTAGAATTATTATAATCTTCTTGAAGTCTGAGGGTATTTCGCCTGTCTCATACATTTTGCTCACCAGATGGTGGAGTTTTGTCAGGACTGGCTCTCCCAAGGCTGTGAGTAGTTCTAATGGAATGTTGTCTACTCCCGGGGCCTTGTTTCGACTTAGGTCTTTCAGTGCTCTGTCAAACTCTTCACGCAGTATCGTATCTCCCATTTCATCTTCATCTACATCTTCTTCCATTTCTGTAACATTGCCCTCAAGTGCATCGCCCTTGTATAGACCCTCTATATACTACTTCCGCCTTTCAGCTTCCCTTCTTTGCTTAGAACTGGGTTTCCATTTGAGCTCTTGATGTTTATGCAAGTGTTTCTCTTATCTCCAAAGATCTCTTTAATTTTCCTGTAGGCAGTATCTATCTTACCCCTAGTGAGATAAGCCTCTACATCCTTACATTTGTCCTCTAGCCGTGCCTGCTTAGCCACTTTGCACTTCCTGTCGACCTCATTTTTGAGACGTTTGTATTCCTTTTTGCCTGCTTCGTTTACTGCATTTTTATATTTTCTCCATTCGTCAATTAAATTAAATATATCTTCTGTCACCCAAGGGTTTCTACTAGCCCTCGTCTTTTTACCTACTTGATCCTCTGCTGCCTTCACTACTTCATCCCTCAAAGCTACCCATTCTTCTTCTAATGTATTTCTTTCCCCCATTCTTGTCAATTGTTCCCCTATGCTCTCCTTGAAACTCTGTACAACCTCTGGTTTAGTCAGTTTATCCAGGTCCCATCTCCTTAAATTCCCACCTTTTTGCAGTTTCTTCAGTTTTAATCTACAGTCCATAACCAATTGTGGTCAGAGTAAACATCTGCCCCTGGAAATGTCTTACAATTTAAAACCTGGTTCATAAATCTCTGTCTTACCATTATATAATCTATCTGAAACCTGTCAGTATCTCCAGGCTTCTTCCATGTATACAACCTTCTTTTATGATTATTGAACCAAGTGTTAGCTATGATTAAGTTGTGCTCTGTGCAAAATCCCACCAGGCGGCTTCCTCTTCCATTTCTTACCCCCAATCCATATTCACCTAGTACGTTTCCTTCTCTTCCTTTTCCTACTATCGAATTCCAGTCACCCATGACTATTAAATTTTCGTCTCCCTTCACTATCTGAATAATTTCTTTCATCTCATCATACATTTCTTCAATTTCTTCGTCATCTGCAGAGCTAGTTGGCATATAGACTTGTACTACTGTCGTAGGCGTTGGCTTCATGTCTACCTTGGCCACAACAATGCGTTCGCTGTGCTGTTTGTAGTAGCTTGCCCGCATTCCTATTGTTTTAATCATTATGAAACCTACTCTTGCATTACCCCTATTTGATTTTGTATTGATAATCATGTATTCACCTGACCAGAAGTCTTGTTCCTCCTGCTACCAAACTTCACTAATTTCCACTATATCCAACTTTAATCTATCCATTTCTCTTTTTAAATTTTCTAACCTACCTGCTCGATTAAGGGATCTGACATTCCACGCTCCGATCCGTAGAACGCCAGTTTTCTTTCTCCTTATAACGACGTCCTCTTGTGTAGTCCCCGCCCGAAGATCCGAACGGGGGACTATTTTACCTCCGGAATATTTCACCCAAGAGTACGCCATCATCATTTATCCATACAGTAAAGCTGCATGCCGTTGGGTAAAATTACGGCTGTAGTTTCCCCTTGCTTTCAGCCGTTCGCAGTACCAGCAGAGCAAGGCCGTTTTGGTTAGTGTAACAAGGCCAGATCAGTCAATCATCCAGACTGTTGCCCCTGCAACTACTGAAACGGCTGCTGCCCCTCTTCAGGAACAATACGTTTGTCTTGCCTCTCAACAGATACCCCTCCGTTGTGGTTGCACCTACCGTACGGTTATCTGTATCGCTGAGGCACGCAAGCCTCCCCACCAACGACAAGGTCTATGGTTCATGGGGGGAAGATTCTGCGATATTTCAATGTTAATCACTTAAATGGTTACCTAGACAAATGTATTCTCGACATTTCATTACTCTACATTAATTATTTTTTTGGTGTTACGACTTTTTCCAACAGTGTATATTTTGATGCAGTCTTCTCCATATACGATTTATTTTCCTCTCTCGACGAGATAAGAACAGTTTTGAAGTTTTTTGATAAAATTCCTTACCTAACGATAAGACGTCATTTGGCTGCACTAGTGGACCGCATTTATCGGGGGGGGAATCACTTTAATACTTTTGGATGCCTATTCTTCTTCATCTTTAAACATCTCGTTGTGTGACTGTGGATTTGTTTGTCCTTCCCATGAGTTAGTTAACAGCAGAAATGTATTCCTCTGCACGCAGGGCTTCATCTCATTAGCAAGCATTTTTGCATAAATGTGTTTTAAGTTTCCTAGATTTTGATAAAGGAATGACCACACTACTTTTGCCCCTCAATGATCTAGGGTTCGGTTATAAATCGGTTGGTACTGCCAGTATCCAAATGTTAATGTTTTATTGCGCGTGACGTTTAAAACAGTATTTTGATTGATGTCTGCGAATGAGAATCCTCGACTTACCTGTTTGATCGGTGTTGATAATGCAAAAATTGAAAATGAAAAAAATATATAAAAAGTTTCCACGTAGGAATTCGACTCCTCACCCTCCGGATCACCGTTCCGTACTCTTTCCGCTGCTCCGTTGAGTGGAAACTACTCAAATGTAATTGGCTCGTGCCTCGCTATTTTTACGATGGCTTGGCCATCTGTATCTCTGACTTTCATTTCTGGCCAAGCCCTGCATATACCATAAATTTGTTAGGCGTGTTTATTAGTGTATTAAGTGTTCGTGACTGTAATGGATGTGTCTGTAAGGTAGTGTCAAGTCTGTGTTGAATGATTAAAGAGAAGGGGCGAGATGAAATCTGATGCTGCCACATACCGTGCTCCAATCGAATAGCACCAAGGGGCCGCCCAGCATAACATCCGCATGGGACGGACGAATTACCATCAACAGTGTCATATTTCCTCACTCCCCACGACACTGTGGAGGGATTTGGAATTTAATCAAGGACTTTGGCGTAAATGGTTCAAGTGGCTCTGAGCACTATGGGACTTAACATCTGAGGTCATCAGTCCCCTAGAACTTAGAACTACTTAAACCGAACCAACCTAAGGACATCACACACATCCATGCCCGAGTCAGGGTTCGAACCTGTGACCGTAGCTGTCGAGCGGTTCCATACTGAAGCGCCTAGAGCCACTCGGCCACTCCTGCCGGCTTTGGCGTAAAGTTAGAAAGCTTACGCCACCACTTCTCCACACCTTGCTGGCCAAATACTGACGGTAAAAAATTCTTCTACCAGCAGGTTTAGAACCGAATATCCACCAGCGGGGTGCTACAGCACTGGCGCGGCTATGTAGGCTGGTAGGGAAACCACGGTATGACAGATCTATTCCCGGAGATCTATATTCTGCCCCGCTGGAACTCACTCACATGCAGATATTACGCCCTTTGACATAAACGCCGACCGCGGTGGCCGTGCGGTTCTAGGCGCTTCAGTTCGGAACCGCGGGACTGCTACGGTCGCAGGTTCGAATCCTGCCTCGGGCGTGGATGTGTGTGATGTCCTTAGGTTAGTTAGATTTAAGTAGTTCTAAGTTCTAGGGGACTGATGACCTAAGATGTTAAGCCCCATAGTGCTCAAAGCCATTTGAACCATTTTTTTTGACATAAACGAGACACAAAGGTTCCGTTGTGTTTACGGCTCACTATTGACTCAACAGGACGTACGTCTGACCTTTCCGATTAGGCAAGAAAAGGTGCTGCTAAACCAACGTGTGTGCCGTAACACCGTAGAGTTGCCGTTCGAAGTCTGCACGCCCTTCGACTTTGGGCTCATTCAGGCCAGTCCTGGATGCTGAAACTTTGGTGCCTGTATATCACACAGTAACATGTCTGTAAGGAAGTTAGTTAGCTAGTTAATTAGTTTCATGTTCCACAGATCATTTTCACGGTAACTCGTAACTTTGTCGATCGAGTCAGTTTATATTCACACAACAAATTTATTTGTAAGTATGCTACATGCTGAACATTAATAAGTTTTCATTTTTTTTATACAGATGTGAGTTAGTAAAGTCTACCCTCCAGTTTTTACACATTACAGTAATAGAAATTCTTTACAGTACAGAACGAGTTGCGAAGAAGAAACTTTTTCAGTTTGCTTTCGACATTTTACATCACTGGGTAAGAGATCAAAGATTTCAGTTACAGTACTGTGTATCACTTTTTGTGCTAAAGGCAACCTTAATGTGGAGTAATGAATGTCATTTTCCCTTCTGGTATTGTAATTATGTACGTTATTGTTCCTTTTGAATTGCAGTGGATTAGGTCAATTATACAGTTCATTTGAGTAGTTGTATAAATACATTATTCATTTCAGATTCGTCGATGCAACTACCAGCAACTAACGTGCTCCCTATGTTCAAGAGCAGAGATTTCAGCATAATATTTCCGTATTAAGCTTTACCTGCTGGAGATATAAAACTGCTGGTTTTCTAGGCTAATGACTTTAACTAATTTATTTACTGTCAAAGTTTCTTGCTGGTCACCCCCATCTGTGGTTCTGCTGACTCACATTTTGCTTGTCTCTTCATTACTTTTCACTGGTTTTCGTCTATTTGCTCATTTGCAGTCCAACATATTTAGCAGAATGTCAGTGAATGCTTTATGATACATACTTATTACCATTGTCGTTTATGTTTACTTGTACGCTGTTTGTTTTGAATCCACTTTTGTCGCTTTACAGTGTAATGTATACTGCCATTGTGGTAGTGTTGTGTTCATGACAGACGCACCTGTTATTGGTTTTATCCGGAAACTGACAACTGTCATTGCCACTGGCAAAGACTACGTTATCGTGTCTCTTTTGTTGCGTACTCTAACACTTTCTCTATCTGTTCATATTGTGTCTCCTCTGGGCTCTATCTTTTTCTCACTGCTTGTGTGTGTGTGTGTGTGTGTGTGTGTGTGTGTGTGGATGGGTGGGTGTGGATGTGCGCCTAGGGATCGCACAGTCTGGATAAATACAGGCCGGCCGCGGTGGTCTCGCGGTTCTAGGCGTGCAGTCCGGAACCGTGCGACTGCTACGGTCGCAGGTTCGAATCCTGCCTCGGGCATGGATGTGTGTGATGTCCTTACGTTAGTTAGGTTTAAGTAGTTCTAAGTTCTAGGGGACTGATGACTACAGCTGTTAAGTCCCATAGTGCTCAGAACCATTTGAACCATTTGATAAATACAGCATGTGTTTGATTGGTATATAATTTTTCTGGTGCCCATGTTTGTATATTGTCTAAGACATGTTTATTGTACGTTGGTATCTGTATATGTGATGTTTGTTTTGTGAATGAGCTGAAACTAGCAGTTCCTGATTTAACTGATTTTCATATCTTAGTTCGCTGTGATTTTCTCTGGTGATGATATAGGTCGCCTGCCAAGGTCAGATGATATATATTGTTCTTCAAAATCCTGCTACGATATGTAGAACTTTAGTCAAATTTCCTGCTGCTCATCCCTGTGTCTACACTGATTCATTGATTTTTAATGTGCAACACCTCTCTATTCACGACGTTAATGATAACCACACGAAACGCTGACTTACCTCTAGCATGTTCTCATCCATTATAAGAAGATGCGTGTTTGTTGTCTGCAAAAGGGACGTGAGAGTGTCTGATATGGCTGAAAAAAAGATAATGATTATAGGTGTCATTCCATGCTTAAGGTTTGAGGCAGATAACGGCAATAAATAAGGTATCTTCACCGAACAGCCGTCTGCAACAGTGCAGCTGGCAATTTCCGAATACGACTGAGGAACAGACACGAAAAGCGCCATATTCCGATTGCCCAGAAACTTTTCCCAGGGGAAGCGGAGCCAAAGTAAGCGAACACGTGTCTCAGTTTATCCGTGGATAATCCATCGCTTGTGAGAAAGCGACCATCAAAGTTTTCGAGGTAGTTTAGATGCCTTCTAGGAGACAATAAACTAAGCCAAACTGATGGTGTAGCGCCTAGCGTCGCTGCCTGCTGCTTTTTTGCATCCCGTATTCGAAACCCGATTATTGCTCTTACTTGTTTTATTTTTCATCTGTCTACCCATGTATGTAGAAGGATACTACATGAATGTTTCTTCTAAGATTAGTGGATACAACAGCGTTATATTAATTGTAAAATTACAACTAAGTTTCGCAATAAGTGTCATACATTTATTAAATATGCGTCCATGCTATTTTCAGCGGTTAAAATTTTTTAAAATTTCATATTCTTACATTTCATTCATACAATAATTTTCAATTCTTATATTTTTTCGTATGTTTATTCTTCAGGCAGCTTTGGTACGTTATCATTGGATGATATCAATCGTAGAAACATTCGAAACAGATATTCCGAACACCACGAGCGTTGGGCGAAGGTAGGTTTGCACAGTAACATTTCTTCGTATGAATCTCACTCAGGAAAGAAATGTCGTTCACATTGCGGAGGACTTCGTGCATTGACAGTAGTTTCGCGGTAAACCACGCATAAGATCTCTTTTCGAATACTGGCTCTTACAGTTGACTATGAATCAAGGTTCACTACAGAAATTTCACCGAAAACAATTTCAAATAATTTTTCTATTCATTTTTTGTTTTTTTTTTACCTTTTTTAAAATACACTACTGACCATTAAAATTGCTTCACCAACACGAAATGCAGATGATAAACGGGTATTCATTGGACAAATATAATATACTAGAACTGACATGAGATTACATTTTCAGGCAATTTGGGTGCATATATCCTGAGAAATCAGTATCCAGAACAACCACCTCTGGCCGTAATAACGGCCTTGATACGCCTGGGCATTGAGTCAAACGGAGCTTGGATTGCGTGTACAGGTACAGTTGCCCATGCAGCATCAACACGATGCTACAGTTCATCAAGAGTAGTGACTGGCGTATTGTGACGAACCAGTTGCTCGGCCACCTTTGACCAGACGTTTTCAGTTGGAGAGAGATCTGGAGAATGTGCTGGCCAGGGCAGCAGTCGAACATTTTCTGTATCCAGAAAGGCCTGTACAGGACCTGCAACATGCGGTCGTGCATTATCCCGCTGGAATGTAGGGTTTCGCAGGGATCGAATGAAGGTGGTGGTGGTGGTTAGTGTTTAACGTCCCGTCGACAACGAGGTCATTAGAGACGGAGCGCAAGCTCGGGTTAGGGAAGGATTGGGAAGGAAATCGGCCGTGCCCTTTCAAAGGAACCATCCCGGCATGTGCCTGAAACGATTTAGGAAAATCACTCGAATGAAGGGTAGAGCCACGGGTCGTAACAGATCTGAAATGTAACGTCCACTGTTCAAAGTGCCAATCAATGCGAACAAGAGGTGACCGAGACGTGTAACCAATGGCACCTAATACCATCACGCCGGGTGATACACCAGTATGGCGATGACGAATACACGCTTCCAATGTGCGTGCAGCGCGATGTCGTCAAACACGGATGCGACCATCATGAGGCTGTAAACAGTACCTGGATTCATCCGAAAAAATGTCGTTTTGCCATTCGTACACTCAGGTTCGTCATTGAGTAAACCATCACAGGCGCTCCTGTCTCTGATGCAGCGTCAAGGGTAATCGCAGCCATGGTCTCCGAGCTTACAGTCCATGCTGTTGCAAACGTCGTCGAACTGTTCGTGCAGATGGTTGTTGTCTTGCAAACGTCCCAATCTGTTGACTCAGGGATCGAGACGTGGCTGCAAGATCCGTTACAGCCATGCTGATAAGATGCCCGTGATCTCGACTGCTAATGATAAAAGGCCGTTGGGATCCAGCACGGCTTTCCGTATTACCCTCGTGAACCCACCGATTCCATATTCTACTAACAGTCATTGGATCTCGACCAACGCGAGCAGCAATGTCGCGATACGATAAACCGCAATCGCGATAGGCTACAATCTGACCTTTATCAAAGTCGGAAACGTGATGGTACGCATTTCTCCTCCTTACACGAGGCGTCACAACAACGTTCACCAGGCAACGCCGGTCAACTTCTGTTTGTGTAGAAATCGGTTAGAAACTTTCCTCATGTCAGCACGTTGTAGGTGTCGCCACCGGCGCCAACCTTGTGTAAATGCTCTGAAAAGCTAATCATTTCCATATCACAGCGTCTTCTTCCTGTCGGTTAAATTTCGCGTCTGTAGCACGTCATCTTCGTGGTGTAGCAGTTTTAATGGCCAGTAGTGAACATTCACCAGACATAGAATTAGCAGAGGAATAAGGACGACGTATATCAAAATACAATAGAAAACATTCGCGTAATAATCTCCTACGGACAAGGGAGGTGAATGAAACCAAAAATAAAAATAATAATCGGGTGTCGAACACGAGGCACAAACGTGCTTCACCTTTAGTTTGATACAGTCGTAATGTGTTGAACATTTTTTGCTCGAGAGGCTCCTATCAGTAGTGGGCTATTGAGAATGGCTATTTATTTAAACACGGTAGTCCACATGCAACGCAAGTTTTGATTGCGCTAAATTTTATTTTTGAAGTTGTGCTCTTGACTACAATAATAAGGCTGACTGCATTTTTAAGGGTGCTTTTAGACACCTAGGGCCCGACATCTGATATATTTTGTGTTGGCGTGGCTCTTGTCAGTCCACTTAGCCGGTACCCGCGGCCTTCCCCACGCAGCAAAATTTGTAAACGCAGCTGAGGCCGCGGACACCGTTGCCCATGCAGCATCACGTGGAGGTGAGGCTGCCTGGAGATTTTTTTATCCGATACAGTTGTAATTACTTCTCAAATTATGATAAACGAAGTTCTGAAATGGAAAATTAAAAATTTTAAAGTTCCAGGAAAAGATTAAAATGAAGCTAGGAAAAATCATTGTTAGAGATAGTTGTCCCTCTACCGGTACTGCTCTGGAAGATGGTATCGGAATACATCCTGGAGCCCGCCATCCCTGAACATGTCTTTCACTGTTAGTTTAATACACGAGACTATCCATGTCTCGGATGTCACGAGTCGATTCTTTTCCCACATAACTGTTATAATGGTTAACTTTTGCTACAGTTTTTATACTGTATGTGTGTCGATTAGCTAGATTACTGGGATTGCAATTATTCTACGGTAATTTAGTCTAATAACATGTTTAACGGGGCGCCTGACACAATAACCGGTCACGATGTATCCTACTCAATCTACTGACAGGTTTCTATTCTACTTTGTGTGTTACTATTTCTACGTTTAGTGTCATATATTGTGTGTTTTTATTGTCTTGTTGTTGTATTTGTGAAACTTTTTCTATGCTGTTTAGTCTAATAACCGGACTAAATATACGTTTTACGTAGAGCCTGGTACAATAACTGGCCACGAAGTATCCTTCTTCCTCTGTTAACAGGTTTCTGTTCTGATTTGCCTGTGTGTTACTATTTCATCATTTAGTGTCGCATATGCTGTGTACATGTTATGTATTTATAGGGTTTAATGGTTGTTAGTGCAAATTTTTCTATTGGTGAGAGACGATGGTGTACTGAACAACATAAAATCAGTATTTACATAATTTGTAGACTAATAATTATAGCTGTTACAAGTCATATGTTTGTAGGTTGGATAGTGCCTCCAAGTACATGTGGCAAGAGCGGGCCATTACTGCTTATTTACCCCTGGGCAGCAGGTCAGGTATTGAAGTGTGGGCCGGCCGGAGTGGCCGTGCGGTTAAAGGCGCTGCAGTCTGGAACCGCAAGACCGCTACGGTCGCAGGTTCGAATCCTGCCTCGGGCATGGATGTTTGTGATGTCCTTAGGTTAGTTAGGTTTAACTAGTTCTAAGTTCTAGGGGACTAATGACCTCAGCAGTTGAGTCCCATAGTGCTCAGAGCCATTTATTGAAGTGCGGACATGTAGACGCAAAATGGTTATTACACTCCTGGAAATTGAAATAAGAACACCGTGAATTCATTGTCCCAGGAAGGGGAAACTTTATTGACACATTCCTGGGGTCAGATACATCACATGATCACACTGACAGAACCACAGGCACATAGACACAGGCAACAGAGCATGCTCAATGTCGGCATTAGTACAGTGTATATCCACCTTTCGCAGCAATGCAGGCTGCTATTCTCCCATGGAGACGATCGTAGAGATGCTGGATGTAGTCCTGTGGAACGGCTTGCCATGCCATTTCCACCTGGCGCCTCAGTTGGACCAGCGTTCGTGCTGGACGTGCAGACCGCGTGAGACGACGCTTCATCCAGTCCCAAACATGCTCAATGGGGGACAGATCCGGAGATCTTGCTGGCCAGGGTAGTTGACTTACACCTTCTAGAGCACGTTGGGTGGCACGGGATACATGCGGACGTGCATTGTCCTGTTGGAACAGCAAGTTCCCTTGCCGGTCTAGGAATGGTAGAACGATGGGTTCGATGACGGTTTGGATGTACCGTGCACTATTCAGTGTCCCCTCGACGATCACCAGTGGTGTACGGCCAGTGTAGGAGATCGCTCCCCACACCATGATGCCGGGTGTTGGCCCTGTGTGCCTCGGTCGTATGCAGTCCTGATTGTGGCGCTCACCTGCACGGCGCCAAACACGCATACGACCATCATTGGCACCAAGGCAGAAGCGACTCTCATCGCTGAAGACGACACGTCTCCATTCGTCCCTCCATTCACGCCTGTCGCGACACCACTGGAGGCGGGCTGCACGATGTTGGGGCGTGAGCGGAAGACGGCCTAACGGTGTGCGGGACCGTAGCCCAGCTTCATGGAGACGGTTGCGAATGGTCCTCGCCGATACCCCAGGAGCAACAGTGTCCCTAATTTGCTGGGAAGTGGCGGTGCGGTCCCCTACGGCACTGCGTAGGATCCTACGGTCTTGGCGTGCATCCGTGCGTCGCTGCGGTCCGGTCCCAGGTCGACGGGCACGTGCACCTTCCGCCGACCACTGGCGACAACATCGATGTACTGTGGAGACCTCACGCCCCACGTGTTGAGCAATTCGGCGGTACGTCCACCCGGCCTCCCGCATGCCCACTATACGCCCTCGCTCAAAGTCCGTCAACTGCACATACGGTTCACGCCCACGCTGTCGCGGCATGCTACCAGTGTTAAAGACTGCGATGGAGCTCCGTATGCCACGGCAAACTGGCTGACACTGACGGCGGCGGTGCACAAATGCTGCGCAGCTAGCGCCATTCGACGGCCAACACCGCGGTTCCTGATGTGTCCGCTGTGCCGTGCGTGTGATCATTGCTTGTACAGTCCTCTCGCAGTGTCCGGAGCAAGTATGGTGGGTCTGACACACCGGTGTCAATGTGTTCTTTTTTCCATTTCCAGCAGTGTATATACTGACAGGCATAGTCCACTTAGTGGTGCAATTACGACTGTGCAGGAAGCATCAGATAGTAAATTATGTGATGTGACTGTGGAAAGAATGTTCAATGCAGAACCACCAACACGCTGATGTGTGTACATATTAAGATATTACATATAAAAATATCTACACTTATTCCCATTACTCCCTGCGGTATTCTTCGTTTGCCTCGTCGTTGGCGTTAGTGTCAGAGGACACGGTTGCTCTGAACTAACCCTTTCTTCTCGCCATCGTCTAAATCGATATCGATATGGTCTCATTTGATCGTAAATAGTGTGTTCAATTGTGAAAATTTGATGTGTACATTTGTTTAATAGTTCTCATTTTTCTGCGTCCCTGAGTGTTTATTGTAGTGTCTCTAAGGTAATTCCCGGTCTGTTTCCATGTATGTGGCTGTACCGCTCACAGCGCAGAACCACATTCCCTAAACTGACAGTCTTTACTGTTAGCAAGTGAAACGCGGTGCAAATGCTATGGATAAGGGCTATGCCTAGTTAGGAAGTGAACCATTCCACGCCCCAGACTGTTATGTTCTTTTCATAACTATTCCCTTATGTAAGAGGAAATGGTGTACAGCCTGCGACCCTTGTGACTTTAGTCCAACTCTCGTTGCCAGGACCGAGCGAGGTGGCGCAGTGGTTAGCACACTGGACTCGCATTCGGCAGGACGACGGTTCAATCCCGTCTCCGGCCATCCTGATTTAGGTTTTCCGTGATTTCCCTAAATCGTTTCAGGCAAATGCCGAGATGGTTCCTTTGAAAGGGCACGGCCGATTTCCTTCCCAATCCTTCCCTAACCCGAGCTTGCGCTCCGTCTCTAATGACCTCGTTGTCGACGGGACGTTAAACACTAACCACCACCACCACCACCGTTGCCAGGCGTCCACCAGCCAAGAATTGAGTTACCATATCTGTTCAATAGCTTCTTCTGTTATTTCCCTAAGCTTATCAGGTCTTCCCTTCTTCAGGCAGTAGACTGCAGCTCGATATTCGATAGTTATCTCGATTGGAAAGACGCTCAGACTGTATACAGTATGTCTATTGAAGTTGTGCTGAATGCCCCTGTTAGCCTCAGGAGAAGACTCTTCTGTCTGTGCCTCACACTTATCCTGTTCAGCGCAGGGACGAACTTATGTGGCCACACACGTACCGCAAAAACATACTACTGATTGATAGGGAGCGCATAGGCTTGCTCTGATGTTCATGATTGTGTGGTATATAAACGTGATAATTTGCGTAAAATTTTTTTAGACTTACTTGTAGTTAGTTTAATGTGTTGATGGAAGTTATGTTTGTCGTCAACATGTACCCCCAAGTGTCGTGTGACGGTCTCTCTTTTGACGTTTGTGTTTATTTCCATCGCTGAGTGTCTTTGTAGCGCACCTTCCATTAGCATTTAAGCTATTTTGTGTGACGCAATTGTTAATTTGTTTGTATTACATCAATGTTGTATTGTGTTCAGGATTTGACTGGCTTTGCTCTCTAATGTCGATCTTGCGTCTGCTGATACAACTACCAACAGGTTATCGGCATACGCAGCAACCCCGTCAGAGAACTCGGGTACATCTGTAAGATGTAGAAGGGGCTCGAATGTGATATCCCAAAAGTTGTGTCCGCAAATAGAGCCGTGGGGGTATCCCTTTGTAATTCTTTTGATTACTCTGCGGGTGCCTGCCTGACAATCAGCTACCTCGTTGTTACAGTGGTAGAGGAAACTATTATAGCTGTGGTGTCAACGTTAGACACCACGCTAGAGGTTGCCATAATCGATAGCGGTCCAGCACTTGCAACCTCTATGGACTCGCTGGCGCTTGCAGCGCCGCCGTATGGCAGGGACAGAGACTTGCAGATCGCACCGGCCGAGTCAGCTACAGGTCCTGAGCGAAGTCAGATTATAATAGTCTTCAGCTCGCTAGGTTCGCAGCCTCTAGTTAGCGCATGTATTACGCACGTAATACCAGAATTGTGTTATCTTGCTTGTTGTATAATCCATTTAATGTTTGCTAATAAGTCATTTGTATACAAGAAAGATAGTTGTTATTAGTTATGTTACTGGAGTGCAATAGCAGGACAAAGTTAAGTAAAAGTTATTTACTAAAGTATTCCAGGCCGGCCGGGGTGGCCGAGCGATTCTAGGCGCTACAGTCTGGAACCGCGTGACCGGTACGGTCGCAGGTTCGAATCCTGCCTCGGGCATGGATGTGTGTGATGTTCTTAGGTTAGTTAAGTTTAAGTAGTTCTAAGTTCTAGGGGACTGATGACCTCAGCAGTTAAGTCCCATAGTGCTCAGAGCCATTTGAGCCAAAGTATTCCAGTACTAATTATTATAGAATGTTCCAGATTCCTACAACCACCCCACTCGTGCTATCCTCTATCATCCCACTGCAAATCCCAGGGGTGCCGATCGAAAAGCATCTTGCATTTGTATGAGGTCATGACATGCTGACGTCGACCATCACATCAGTAGCATACAGGGGTACAGGGATGCGGGTACTTGAAGTTCATGGAATCACGAGAACAATGCAGGCCACCGGAGACTGCCGAAGGCGTTTGCAATGTCAATAATAACTCTCTTGCATATTAACGTAGTGTGTACCTTGTGATTTGGAAAACTTTATTAAATCATCGATTCATTTACCTGCTCTGAATTTGTATTCAAGTGGTATAAAGCCGTAGAGTTTTCTGTGTTCCTGTAGACGTTTGCACAGAAGCCGTTCATCCACCTTAGGTAGAGAATTTAAAAAGAGCATTGGTCTGTAGGATTCATGTTATGGTCTTTATCGGCTTATTTTTTAATTATTACAATACTCAGTTACCTTTCCCAGCCGCAGAGCGACATTTAATAAGTCTGTTAAGTATGGTATTGTTAGCGATATAACCAGTTGTATCGTTTCTGAGTGTATTTGGTCTGGGCTTTCTTGTTCTTTAGTCTGGATATTGCTAACGTGCCCTCCTCTTACGCTAATGGATGGATGTAGGTTTCAGTTCTATACTCCCTGCTTAATTCGTCCCTTAGTGCATGTTGTGTCGGTGTATCTACTGACAGGTCATCATCTGCTAACAGTGTGTTCAGCAGGAACAGCGCTTTATTTCTTCACCTTTGTTTCATTGTACCGCTACTCTGCTTCACTGTTGACAGAGCTAAAGGGACTTAATGTTTTCGGGGTTTATTTTGTTGGTTTCTTGGTTTGCAACTGTGTTGAGACGTGTTTCTCCCAGTGCTGTTTCCTTGTCGTCTGTATTACATTACTAAATAGCCCCTTGGCATTTCTGTAGTCCTGTAATTTTATTTGTCTCTCTCCGGTTATAACTGCTGTTTGATACAGTTTTCTCTTTTGTCTTATGTCGTGTGTAAGTCTGGTTAGGTCAGTGTTCCAGGAACCTTTTTTCCTGTGTCTGTTTGGTATTCGTGGTGTAGGTCAGTGTTCCAGGAACCTTTTTTCCTGTGTCTGTTTGGTATTCGTGGTGTAGCAATATTTTATAAATTCTGTAATATTTCAGTTTATTTGTGATTCCTGTAATCAATTCTGCCGGTTGTGTTATTGTTCAGTTCCTGTTGTGCGTGCATTCTTAATTTTTTCCAATCCACCTTGTTGATAATGGGTCGATTGTCTGTTGCTTGGTATCTAACATTGTCATGAATGTCTGTAATAATGATGTTAAGGTCATTTGTGGCGTGTATTATAACTAATGAGGTGATATTCGTGTTTATACTTTTGGCATTGGTTTAAGTTATGTCAGTACTACTCATCCCACCTGCGTGTCCCATATAAGGGTATGGCTGGTCTTCCTTGTTTAATACGAATAGATTATTCTCTTGACTTACCTCATCACCAGCTTGTCCTCGGTCGTCGGTTCAACCTGCATTCCTGAGTGATGACTTGGAAGTAATGTCAACAGATATCAATAACTTTGTACCTCTGGCAAAATGTGCTAAATTTTCGGTCTTATCCTTGTAGGGATCTACTGTGTGTGATTACTGGTCGTATAGTGATGTTATCAACCACACTTGTCTGTTACCATTTTTATCAGTCGGTACTACATGATTATCGCTATGCTGAATTATCTAGGTGATACTTAGGTTTCTCTTAAGAAAACAATTGCCGCCATGGCTTTACGATCTCTAGTGATCGTCATGATGTGTGGTAGAATACAAGTTAATTGTCCACACAGAATGTCTGATTTACAGTAATCTATGAGTTTGGGTAATTCCACGGCCAGTAGTGTACTTATCGTATTTAGCTATAAGTGCCCCAAGGCAGCCTCTTGTAGACGAAGCATACTTTATCTGATTTTTGTGGGTCAAGAACACTCTACCATGGGCTCTAACAATGTTTTCGCAAATTTTCTCTATGTCTAGGTCCTCCGACTTCCACGTACAAGCCTGATGAAGCACGTCGTGAAATTCAAGTGAGCCTGTTGGTAGCTTTTCTATACGCATTATCATTTGATCTCCGTCGTTGGGAGAGAGATTGAGACCCGATTCGGGTGGGCCTGACGGATAAAAAGACTCTGCAAGGTCTGAAATATGTCTCTACGCTCCATTCTACTTAATTGTAGGTTAGTTCGAGTTGGAGTTCCTCCTGTATTGTTGGTTCGAGTGTAGTGTACGTATTTACATCATAATAGTTAAAATGTTGCATCTTTTTGGTTCCCCAAGTGTGTTAATCTTCTTCACAGTCGTGTTGCTTACCGCTCCCATCGTTATAGGTCGTGTTTTAACTGCCGTGCTACACCTGCAAAGCGCAAACCTACAATGCAGTCTGTAACGTTAAGGAAGCTCGACTGAACCACCTCATTGTGAACTAGTGAGATATTTATGTCACTGTTACCATTTAGTGGTTCCAGAAACACATCATTCTGTCGGCGCCAGTAGATGGCTCGTTCTTGTGGGAGTCGATTTGTGTTTCTTCCTACTGTGGGTCGTGTAGCTCTTTGAGTTGGGATCAAGACTTCGGTAATCAACCATAGAACTAGCAGCCACAGCCGTTGCCATGGTCTATTTTTTCAATGTGTCTTGCATAAAGTCTCTTGTAGGTCTGACAGTCCACCCAACCTTTTTATTACGTGATTTTCATCTGTCTCTACGAGTGCAAGGCATGCATCCAATGGTGTTATTGTGCTGCTGGGTCTCGGTCTTTTTGAGTCCCTCTCCGCCGCATTTGGCACAGACTACTTCTTTTCGCCTGGAATGTTCTGTTGTATGGTCTAGGTCGCAGCACTTAAAGCAGTA
Source organism: Schistocerca serialis cubense (assembly GCF_023864345.2). Lineage (NCBI taxonomy): Eukaryota > Metazoa > Arthropoda > Insecta > Orthoptera > Acrididae > Schistocerca > Schistocerca serialis. The sequence continues at coordinate 237,225,950 of NC_064640.1, forward strand.
GCGTACGGCCACGAAGACTTAAACTTCCAATGACTGTAAATCCAAAAATATCCGGCGTTGACTGAGAAGTATATTCCTCACACGAGGAAGCTTCAAGTACCTTGTTTGAGGAAATTTTTCCCTTTGGGCTTATCTTAAATCTAAGTTTAATTTATTATGCGATTTTTTTTGTTATGTACTCTGGCAAGTTTAAGTCATATGTCTCTTCCAGTTACACCTGTTTCGTGTATATGTCAGGAAGGTATTGAACAGTCATAAGTGACAGGCGTTTTGTTTATGTTGCCTCACACTTGATGTCTTTAATATGACTAGCTCTCTCTTGAAGTTTTCGGGACTCTCCCTGTGTTTCTGTTTTCAGTGATTACGACGGTTCGGGTAGTGCGCACTGCTCTAGTTTTCAGATTCACATGGATTTATTTGGGGAGTTAGAATTTCCCTACCTGTTATGGATCCTGACTGGTGGCAGATTTAACAGAAAAAGTTGTTGCTTGCTCTGCTTTGACATTTTCTATTTTTGTTTCACTTTCGCAGTCGTCATAATGTGGAAACGGAGCGATTTGTTTGACGTCCAGAAGGGCATGAGCATTGAATTTCGGGGCAAGGATGGAAGCATTTCCGAAACGGCTAACTTAGTAAACTGCGTCGCCGTGGCGCTATCCAAAAACGGCGTCGGAACAGCTGTGGTGCATTGCAAACCATAGACGACGGGGCTGAACGGCGACTGCTGATATGTATGTGTACTGGATACTAGATTTGCAGCTGTTGAGCTGTTGGCTGCCCAGATGAACCAAGGGACTACCAACAGCTTCGTGTCAACGACTGTTCAGCGACAGTTGCTGCGTGTGGGCCTCCGCAGCAGGTGCCTGGTTCATGCATGCTTGCTGACTGCTGTATTTTGCATCCCAATAGCTTAACTGGACTTCCACTGAGTAGTGACACATGACTTCTTCAGATGAATCACGTTTTATGCTCCGTGGGAAAGATGGCTATTGGCATGTACGGTCCTGCAAGAATCATTGGTAGGGGCAAGGGCAGAGGAGGGAGCGTTACGGTCTGGGGAATGTTTTCGTGACACTTCCTGGGCGATCTCTTCATTCTCGAGGGCACGATGGATCAACACGAGCATGATCTGTCCTTGAGGACCATAGCCACCCCTTCATGCAGTTTGTTTTTCTCTTCTCACGACGGCATCTACTAGCAGGACAATGCAACATGCCACACAGCTCGCAGTGTACGCGCGTGGTTCGAAGAGCACCAGGACTAGTTTACCGTACTCCCCTGGCTACAGCACTTCCCAGATTTAAAACCAATCGAGGATATGTGGGACTATCTCGATCGGGCTGTTCGTTCCATGGATCCTCAAGTGAGAAACCTAGTACAGCTGGCCATGGTCCTGGGGTCGACATAGTTCCACATCCCTGTCGGTACCTTCCAGAACTTCGTTGAATCTCTTCCTCTACGTCCACGCTTCCGAAGGGCACTTTACCAACTTCTCTAACCATTGGTACAATTGACAAAATTTATCTTAACCATCTCATTACTCAGTGAAGCTGTAGGACATGTGCAAGCGCGGTACCTACTAGCGACCTGTCTCTCCATTGCCTCGCAAGAAACTGGCGCCCAACCAACGAGCGGCCGTGGTGCAGATGGCGTACTCACACACGTCCAGAAACACTGCCGTGTTGCGCATTGCCAGCCTGAAACGTTTCAAGCTCTAGACGTGTTCGCTATATGTAAGAGGACTGGAAGATAATATCTGCAATTGGAACGAACTCAACAGAAAACTTGTCCTAAAAAGCCAAGTATTATGATAGCTGTCAAAGGCGAGATCAGTGACATGAAGACACAAAAATAGAATGAAAGAAATAATGTCCTTCAAAGTGCCAAGTGATTAACGACAATGGAGTGTATCACAGATTCTCTATGCGTAATTATTACGGTACGTTGGAACAGAACAATGCTGGACACCTTGTTGCGTTGCATTGCACCGCCTATTGCAATGTATTCACTCATTTTTCTTATTTCATTGCCTTCAAGTGTTTTTTAATTTAACGCAAAACAGCTATTTAAGTCGTCTACGCGAGGTAAATTTCGGTATCTCAGTTCGAAATCGTGTTCGCTATGGTACGAGCTGTTTTACTCTTGACCTACTGTCAATCCCACTGTAAATGGTTCTCATCCCATTGTATTATGTTTTGTAGGTGCTTGAAAATCGCTTAAGCCCGAAACTGCAATCTCAAAATAAAATTCTAGCAGCTGAAATCAAGATGAAATCCTTAAAAAAATTATAGAAACTATGGACTCATACAACACGAAACGAGATGAGTTTCGCAAGATCTCCAATTGAGGAATCCATGCTGATTTGTATACAGGAGTCTCTAAATACTTCTTAAACAGTGAGCATAAAGCTTGTTCCACAATTCTACAACATGATGACATCAGCGTTACGACGCTACTTGAAAACGTGAATGACATGCGCGTTTTTCCAGCCGTTGGGTTTGCTCGAGTGACCTACGATAAGCCTCTGCTAGAAGGGGAGAAAAAGTTTTTCCGCAGAATCTGTGTAGTGGACTCTCACAAGCGTCTCATCCGGTCCAGATACCTTTCCACTTTCCACTTCTGAGCGATTTTGGTTTATTTTCAAATCCGCGATCACTTATGTCAATATCTGTCATTTCCGCGTTCTTTCGAGGATTAAAGGGATAAACGATATAAGGATTCCGCGGTGAGACAGTTTCGGAAGATCAAAATCAATATTTTGGCCTTATCTCCATCATCTTCCGTTTCATTTTCAGTGCGGTTACTGAGTGATTGAATCGATGATTTCAATCCGGTTACTGAGTTTTCGTGAGACCAAAACTTTTTAGGGTTTTTAGTCAGATCCATGTGGTGCAATTTTCACTTTTTTTGTCAACTATTCTTTGTCTTTGCGCTGATGTGTGATGAAAATCTCTTTGAGTTCTTACCAACTTTCTGACACGGCCATTCGACCACGGTCGGCCTTTATTATCCCTCAAGGCTTTGTGCGGCACATGTGGTATAAGATGTATTGAACAATTATTTTGAATTTTATCCATTTGTGCTCCACATCGTCGTCCTCAGTGTTGCGTATTTGGTTTTGTCTCCTCAGATACTGTGCAATTAGTATCCTGTGACTTATGCAATTCAAAAATTTCTTCCTACCTTTCCTACCATCCCTGTAACATCCCCAGTCACTGATTCTATCACAGCCTTATGATCACTGATGCGCTCCTGGTCATTAATTGACTTGAAAAGCTTAGAACTTTTTGTTGCTAGGAAGTCAAAGGTATACGTTTCCGACGTGAGTCAGTTCTCTAATTATCTGCTAGGAGTAATTTTCAGACAAGAAATTCAGAACAATCTCCTGTCTGTTGTGCTAGCATTGATCATATTGCTCTCCCATTTTATAACTGTCGAAATTAATTCTCTTCTTGTTACAACAAAATGATTCGGAAACCTACTCGCAGTGTCATGTAAGTTCTCTCTGATGGGCTCCACCATTACATCTTTTAAGGCAGACGGCCTAGAAAAGCATGCGATCGCCATGCTTGACCCACCTTTCATTCTTAACGCTCTTTTTCTTCTTTCTCCCCCATCCGCGCAGCGCTGGTGTGGTTACTGACAGGTTTGGCATGGCCAAATTAATGCGCTTCCCGTCGCCACCCCGTTCCCCCACGGGACAGACAGTGTATGGTTCAAATGGCTCTGAGCACTAAGGGACTTAACATCTGAGGTCATCAGTCCCCTAGAACTTAGAACTACTTAAACCTAACTAACCTAAGGACATCACACACATCCATGCCCGAGGCAGGATTCGAACCTGCGACCGTAGCGGTCGCGCGGTTCCAGACTGAAGCGCCTAGAACCGCTCGGCCACACCGGCCGGCGACAGACAGTGTATACCCCAAATGTCTACATGTGGTGCTACTCCTGCGAAAGTGAGCGATAGTTTTCTAAATGTTTGCAAATCATGTAACTGAGATGGGACCTAGGTACAAGCCTCGTATTCACCTAGTGGGATGTGGGAGACCATGTAGAAACCACATCCAGACTGGCTGACACACCGATCCTTATCGTAAATTCACCTGGAAGATTCGATCCGCGGACGGCACACCTCCCTATCCGAAGTGGCGCCTAAGTACATGCAGCCATCGGGATGTGTCACATTTCATTCTTAACTTTACCCAGGTTATTTTGCATATGGAACCTGTAAAAACTCACTAGATGTTATCAATTTCTTTACTGGAATAAATATGCAGCCCTCCTTGTCAGCTAAGATATTCTTGCAATATACACTCATGATGTTGGTCCACCTTTGAAAGGCAAACGATTCTGTGTGGCATGGATTCGAGAAATCCTTTGAAGGTTTCCAGAGGTATGTGACACTAGAAATCTACAGTCCGGTCACGAAATCCTGTAAATTACAAGACGGTGGTTTGTAGGTTCCGAGTGGCGCCTGAGGGCATACCAGATGTGCATGTAATATTTATTGGCGGCTATTTTATTTACCCTATCAAGATAACCCTTCAGTCAGTCAAATGGCCCCGAGCACTATGGGACTCAACTGCTGAGGTCATTAGTCCCCTAGAACTTAGAACTAGTTAAACCTAACTAACCTAAGGACATCACAAACATCCGTGCCCGAGGCAGGATTCGAACCTGCGACCGTAGCGGTCTTGCGGTTCCATACTGCAGCGCCTTTAACCGCACGGCCACTTCGGCCGACCTTCAGTCAGTCACTGCATTATTTTTTTTTGTTAATTAATATATTAAATGAAGTTGTAATTGTAATTCTTTCTGTATAGCCCGCCGAAGTGGCCGTGCGGTTAAAGGCGCTGCAGTCTGGAACCGCAAGACCGCTACGGTCGCAGGTTCGAATCCTGCCTCGGGCATGGATGTTTGTGATGTCCTTAGGTTAGTTAGGTTTAACTAGTTCTAAGTTCTCGAGGACTAATGACCTCAGCAGTTGAGTCCCATAGTGCTCAGAGCCATTTGAACCATTCTTTCTGTATAGTTCTCTTTCAAGTTATTTAATTTTTGTATTTTACAAGTAAAATTTTTAATTTATATTTTTTTAACATAAGTACTTTAATATAATATACTAATTTAATTAAATAACTATAAATCAATGTGATTAATATTAATTGATTACTACCACCAAAAGCTGCAGATATCCATTATTTGAAAACAAGAAATATATGTATGGTAATATACCATATATATATATGCTGCAGATATTGTGATCTTTAGTGTCTTAGTTTTTAAGTGCTTCAGTGTGTAAGTTGAATTTTTCTCTGTGTCTAACAGTCTTCCCGCAAACACATCACATAATTTACTACGTGCATGGTTCAAACTGCACCACTAAGTGGACTAATGCCTGTCAGTATAGACTATCAATTTTGTGTTCACATGTTCACAGCTCAATACCTCACCTGCTGCCCAGGGGAAAGAAGCATTAATGGTTTGCACTTGCCACACCTACTTGCAAGTACTAACCAACCAAAAAACATCTAACTGCTAATGGCTGTAATTATTAGTCTTCAGGCGTAGTAAATACGTATATAATGTTGTTCAGTACACTGTCCTCAGTATGCACTTATACCCCTACCCTATGTGTATGTGTGTGTAAAAATTATTTAATTAATATAATGCTATTTGAACATAAATAGTTATCATGTTATAATTGTAAATATACTTAAATGAAGTTATTTAAGGAGATATGTGTATTATTTAATAAATCCAAAATGCTATATATTATCAAATTTTATACTAAGTTATGAATTATAATATTTAATAGAATTATTTAACTGTTCTTCATTAATAATAAAATGAAATATTAAATAATGCAAATGTAATATATTTATAGGGATGCTAGTTCTGTATTTATCCATATTTATATATACTAACAGAAAAAGAATACAACACCAAGAAGGAGCTATGCAACATAAAATAAAATTGGTAGGCATGTTTCTACTTCTGATGGATGATGTCTATTTGGATATCATGCCAGGTGCATAAGAGTGGTTCTAGTAGCACCACTATAAGGATGCAAATCAGGATTGCTTTAAATACACGCTGTAATAGTCTTGAGCATTAGTTATCTATGAGACTGGACAGGAGGAGTTTATGATAGTCAAGACCCCTTTTAAGGTGACAACAGGCAATTATCAGCACCTCACAGAGTTTGAAGGAGGTTGTACAATAGGGCTGCGAGAAGCTTGGTGTTCCATCTGCGATACTGCAGAAACACTTGGCAGAAATATAGCCACTGTACATGACTGCTGGCAGTGGTGGTCACAGGAATGTACGTTTGCAGGAAGACTGGGCTCTAGACAGCCAGGTGGTACTACCAAGAGGGAAGACCTTCGTGTTTGGTGTATGACTCTGGCATGTCGTACTGCATCTGCAGCAGCAATTTGAAGATCAGTTGGCGCCAGGGTGACACAATGGTTCAAATGGTTCAAATGGCTCTGAGCACTATGGGACTTAACATCTGTGGTCATCAGTCCCCTAGAACTTAGAACTACTTAAACGTAACTAACCTAAGGACATCACACACATCCATGCCCGAGGCAGGATTCGAACCTGCGACCGTAGCAGTCGCGCGGTTCCGGTCTGAGCGCCTAGAACCGCTAGACCATCGCGGCCGGCAGGTGACACAATGATCAGTTCAGTTACAAATCGTTTACTTCAAGGACAACTCTGAACCAAACGTCCTGTACTGTGTTTTCCAATACTCCACTGACCCTGAACCACTCTGAAGATAACCTCTCCGTTGAGCTTCAGTACACCCTCCCTCCCCTCTTCCCCCCCCCCCCCCCACCTCCCCCTGAAGCAGCGCCATTTGAGACTTTAGTTGTGTCAGGTGAGAGCTTGCTGGAGAGGAAGGTGAAAGTCTGTTGTGTTTTCTGATGAAAGTGGGTTCTGCTTCATTGCCAGTGATGCGTGTGTATTGGTAAGAAGGACCTGCAACCAACTTGTATGAGTGCTAGACACATTGTACCTACACCTCACTTTACGATCTGGGGTGCCAATTTACGACAGCAGGAGCACTCTCGCATTGGGAGAGTCCTTAGAAAATGTAGTCCATCAACAAAGGAGGTGGCTTACAAAGCACTCGTTCGGCCTATACTTGAGTATTGCTCATCAGTGTGGGATCCGTACCAAATCGGGTTGACGGAGGAGATAGAAGAGATCCAAAGAAGAGCGGCGCGTTTCGTCACAGGGTTATTTGGTAACCGTGATAGCGTTACGGAGATGTTTAACAAACTCAAGTGGCAGACTCTGCAAAAGAGGCGCTCTGCATCGCGGTGTAGCTTGCTCGCCAGGTTTCGAGAGGGTGCGTTTCTGGATGAGGTATCGAATATATTGCTTCCCCCTACTTATACCTCCCGAGGAGATCACGAATGTAAAATTAGAGAGATTAGAGCGCGCACGGAGGTTTTCAGACAGTCGTTCTTCCCGCGAACCATACGCGACTGGAACAGGAAAGGGAGGTAATGACAGTGGCACGTAAAGTGCCCTCCGCCACACACCGTTGGGTGGCTTGCGGAGTATCAATGTAGATGTAGATGTAGATATCCCACACACACTGACTGCAAATTTGTACGTCAGTCTGGTTATTCAACCTTTTGTGCTCCCATTCAGGAACAGCATTCCAGAGGAGTTTTCTAACAGAATAACGATCGGCCACATACTGCTGGTTGTAACCCAACATGCTCTACTGAGTGTCGACATATTTCCTTGGCCTGCTTGATCACCAGATCTGTCTCCAATCGCGCACATATGCGACATCAGTGGATGATAACTCCAGCATCATCTACAACCAGCAGTAATTGCCCATTTATTGACTGACCAAATGCAACAGGTATGTAACTCCATCCCACAAGCTGACATCTGGTACCTGCAGAATTCAGTGCATGCTCTTTTTGCATGCTTGCTTTCAACAGTCTGGTGGTTACACCGGTACTTAATGTACCAGCAGATCACATTAGCAGTGGCTTATCTCGCCCTTACATTAACCTGTGACCTTGGAATTTTAATAATTTAAATGCGATACCTAGACAAATATATTCCCGAAATTTCAGTACTATGCATTAATTATTATCTGATGTTGCTCTTTTTTTCCGTCAATGTATAAAAGAGAAGTAATGGTTGTCATGTGGAGATTATGGTCTATTTATTTTTGTTTTACTTTTTTGCTAAATAATTTGTGCTTTTGCAAATTAATTAATTAAAAGTTACTGTTAAGAGTTGCCATTCCCATCCAGTTGCAACCAACTTTCTGTTCTTAATACTATGCGAGCACAATTACATTTAATAAACAATACTAATTCTCAGACGGTACTATGCGATTCTGCTGTTGTTTACTAATATAATATTAACACTTTCTCTTTACGACCTGCGAGGACGAATATTTTTCAGGGAGTAACGTAGCTCATCCACCATTGATTTCGGTGGTAAATCATCCCTGATCTCGAGGAGAGGGCCCTCAAAACTAAAAAATGTCAGCATGTACACGCCACATGTACTGAGCCACCCAACCAGGCGCTTCCTTTGTGTAGTGCACGTCTAACCTATTGATGGGGGCCTTGCAGTTCTCCACCCCATAGCGAATGTAGAGAAATTCACGGCAGAGATCGTCACAGAATAATTTGAGTCTCTAATTCTGATTTTCCTCTCGGCTCCAAACCAGAGGATCACGATCGGTCCTGAGTACGATGCTATTATTTGTAAACTGTGTGTGATATTATCTGTCTTCATCAGTCCAGCCAACCCCCTGACGGAACGGGGGGTGGCCTCAGAATCCAATGGCGATTGTCATTACTGCCGACACGAGCTACGATTTACAGGCAAATGCACCTTCCCTCTGCGCCACTGGCGCAACAGGCGAGGCATCCCGTACCGGCTGAGGTGCGTCACGAGCACTGGGCAGCTCCTTGCACCTGTTGCTAAGGTGCAAGTGGCCAGCCTTACAGCCAGACCCCACTTTCGCTGTGCCTGTTTCTTGTATACCTGGCTTCTTCTGGTTTTGATCAACTTCTCTTTTATTATTTTCTTTATCACTTATTTAAATTTTTAAATTTTCAGTGCTCCATCTAGATAGTATTAGCACTGGTTTCGGTCTCCTCTGTTCAGAATGTATCTGCAGTAATTTTTCTCAATAAGCTAGAGGATCTGTATGTGCAACATTTAACTTCGTCCATCATGCCAGTATCTAGGATGACTGTTTCTTGTATGTGGTAACTGAAGGTGTGTTGCGTACAAATTTTTGTTTATGGCGAAGACTGAAGCTCACATTTCACCAAATAATTCTGCCCAATTTATTTGGAACATAATTCTGGTAACATGTTTTTGAATATACTGACTAATTATAGCAATGCATTTGCAGAACAGAAGCAAACTGATACACAAGAACACTCAGTCCTATAGCATAAATCCACAAAGACGACATTTTAATTACGTTTCTGGTTAATCATAGCGCCCTGTCTACCAACCTTTTAGCCAGACACCTTGGAAGATCAGTCTGAATGACAAGCAGAAATAATGGCATTGCGAAATTTCTTCAGCCTGTGGCGTCGGAGCTGTAAGAGAGTCGAATTAATAAATAATACCGCAGTAACACATGCTTCCTGACGCTTATTTTGCCGAACAGGACTTATTTTCCACTGTTACGACACTTTATGCGTAACAAGACGAACAACGCGTCAGAAGCTACAAAATACTCCGAACAACAGCCAGAGTGCTTATTCCTGGTTCATTTAGTGTAGGTTACTTATTACGTCGATTATAGTACCATTAACACTCCAAAACTTCATGTATTAACTTACATAACCAGTACACTGTTTAGGGGTTGGACATAAAAGTACGAGCACCGTAGTATGAACATATTATTTCCACAGTTTGTTTTCTAACTTACCAGTAACACACTAATGCTGTTTTTGTTCCTCCTTGTATTCCAACACCTTTGATAATGTTCCAAAAAGCCTTTTGTCATTGTAGTGGTGTGTTGTGTCAGTGTACCGTCGTATCGTACCTTATCGACTTGGAATGAGGGCAAGTTATTGGCGCTCTCACAGTTAGTGCAGGCGTAACAGTAGTTTCAGATTTGCAAATACTGTTCATAACTGTTATGTTGTGTAACGAACACATGGTTATTTCTGCTAACCAAAGTATTATACTTGTTGATAAGAGCAACAAGTTGCTAAGAAGACCATTGCCATGACAATGTTAGCAGTGTTTAATATTCGTCCAGATGAGACAGTGTCAACGAGAAACATTAAGTTTAGATGTGCGTGGCGGAGCTGTTATTGCCAAAGCACAGATGAATATAAAGAAGAGGTTTCATTCGCGCAAGGAGCACAACAATTTGGCTGCTAGTCATGCGAAACAGGTAACAGTGTCTGCAGGACATGCTTACTGATGCAGAACACCAAAGGAAACGTGTAGTCCACACTGTCTTCTGACTGTGAAACACACCAGACGTTCTTTAATGGTTTTCGACGTTCGTATTGTTATTACACAGACGAAAATATAGCTATTAAAGCTTATGAAACGATTTTAAGTCAAAACGTTCACACGCTCATTCCCTGGCATAGACAGTGTTGCAAGTGGATCATTGTATCATTTAAGATAAACAAGTACCCATTTTCACAGCTGAAAATATTTCGGTTGGCTCGATGAGCATGACGACGTAAAAACATGTCCCTCCTGGTCTCCTAAATCGTCAGGTATAGTATTGTCGAATCTACACTGATCGAAAAAATCGTAGCACAAAAAATACTTAATGCAGTTTAACGAAAATTTTTGAATGTATTTTTCTAGGTAATGTATTCACACTGCAAGATCACAGGTTAATGTAAGCACGAGATAAGCCACTGCAAATGTGAAATGCTAGTACACTATGCGATCAAAAGTATCCGGACATCTGGCTGAAAATAACTTACAAGTTCATGGCCCCCTCCATCGCTAATGCTGGAATTCAACATGGTGTTGGCTCACCCTTAGCCTTGCCACTGCAAATGTGAAATGCTAGTACACTATGCGATCAAAAGTATCCGGACATCTGGCTGAAAATAACTTACAAGTTCATGGCCCCCTCCATCGCTAATGCTGGAATTCAACATGGTGTTGGCCCACCCTTAGCCTTGATGACACATTTCAGTCTGGCAGGCATACGTTCAATCAGGTGCTGGAAGGATTCTTGGGGAATCGCAGCCCATTCCTCACGGAGTGCTGCACTGAGGAGTGGTATCGATGTCTGTCGGTGAGGCCTGGCTCGAAGTCACCGTTCCAGAACATCACAAAGGCGTCTGTAGGATTCAGGTCAGGACTCTGTGCAGGCCAGTCCACTACAGAGATGTCATTGTCGTGTAATCACTCCGCCACAGGCCGTGCATTATGAACAGGTGTGTGCGATCGTGTTGAAAGAGGCAATCGCCATCCCCGAATTGCTCTTCAACAGTGGGACGCAATAAGGTGCTTAAAACATCAGTGTAGGCTTGTGCTGTGATAGTGCCACACAAAACAACAAGGGGTGCAAGCCCCGTCCACGAGAAACATGATCATACCATAGCACCACCGCCTTCGTATTTTACTGTTGGCACTACACATGCTGGCAGATGACGTTAACCGAGCATTCGCCAGACCCACACCCTGCCATCGGATCGTCACATTGTGTAGCGTGATTCGTCACTTCACGCAATGTTTTTCCACTATCCAGTTGTCCAATGTTTACGCTCCTTACTCGAAGCGAGGCGTCGTTTGGCGTTTACCGGCGTGATGTGTGGCTTATGAGCAGCCGCTAGACCATGAAATCCAAGTTTTCTCACCTCCCGCCCAACTATCATAGTTCTTGCAGTGGATCCTGATGCAGTTTGGAATTTCTGTGTGATGGTCTGGATAGATGTCTGCCTATTACACATTACGACCCTCTTCAACTGTCGGTGGTCTCTGTCAGTCAACAGACGAGGTCGGCCTGTACGCTGCTGAGCTGTGCGTGTCCCTTCATGTCTCCACTTCACTATCACATCGGAGACAGTGGAACTAGGGATGTTTAGGAGTGTGGAAATCTCTCGTACAGACGTATGACACAAGTGACCCCCAATCACCTGACCACGTTTGAAGTCGGTGAGCTTTGCGGAGCGCTACATTCTGCTCTCTCACAATGTCTAATGTCTATTGAGGTCGCTGATAGGGAGTACTTGGCAGAAGGTGACAGAGAATGCATCTAATAAGAAAATGTATGTTTTCGGGGGTGTGCGGATATTTTTGATCTCATAATGCACATTAAGTACAGATGTAACCGCCAGAATGTAGAATGCATGAGCGCATTCGTGCATGCATTGTGTTGTATAGGTGACGGATGTCAGTTTGGGAGACGGAGCTCCTTGCTTTTTCAACTTGGCGGTCAATACAGGGACAGTTATTGCTGATTGTGGACGATGCTGGAGTTGTCGTCTGATGATTTCCCATATGTGCTCCACTGGAGACAGATCTGATGACCGAGCAGGCCAAGGAAGCCTGACAACACTCGGTAGAGCATGGTGGGTTACAACAGTGGTATTTGGCGATCGTTATCCTGCTGGAAAACGCCCTCTGGAATACTGTTCATGAATGGCAGCACAACATGTCGAATCACCAGACTGACTTACCATTTTGCAGTCAGGGAGCATGGGATAACCACTAGAGTGCTCCTGCTGTTATACGAAATCGCACCACAGCCCCATAACTCCTGGTGTAGGGCAGTGTGTCTGGCACACAGACAGACTGGTTCCAGGCCCTCAACTGGCCTCCTTTTAGCAAACACACGGCCATCACTGGCACCGAGGCAGAACCAAATTTTATCAGAAAACACAACAAACCTCCACCCTGCCCTCCAACGAGCCCTCGCTGGACACCACTGAAGTAGGAAATGGAGGTGGTTTGGGGTCAGTGGAATACACGCTACACGACGTCTGGTGCGGAGCTGTTCTCGAAGTAACCTATTCGTGACAGGTCGCTGTGTCACCGTGGTGCCAACTGCTGCTCAAAGTGTTGCTGGAGATGCAGTACCATGCGCCAGTATCATACGCCGAACACGATTGTCTTCCTGTTCGGTAGTACCATGTGGCTGTCCTGCGACCGTACATTCCCGTGAACATCACTGCCAGCAATCACCTACATTGGCTACATTTCTGCCAAATCTTCCTGCAGTATCGCAGAAGAAATATCTAGCTTCTCGGAGCCCTATTACATGACCTTGTTCAAACTCAGTGAGGTGTCGATAATGACGTCTTTGCCGCCTTAATGGCGTTCTTGACTAACATCAACTCACCATATTCAATCCGAAAGGTAAGTAATGCTCACTACCGTTACAGAGTGTATTGAAAGCAAACCTGATTTGCATCCTCTTAGTGGCGCTATTAGCGCAACTCGTATGTGACTGGCGCGAAATTTGAATGGGTCTCACCGCTACGGTCGCAGGTTCGAATCCTGCTTCGGGCATGGATGTGTGTGATGTCCATAGGTTAGTTAGGTTTAAATAGTTCTAAGTTCTAGGGGACTGATGACCTCAGAAGTTAAGTCCCATAGTGCTCAGAGCCATTTGAACCTTTTTTTGAATGGGTCGCACAGCACCTTCTTGGAGTTGTGATTTTTCTCCACTAGTGCATGTGGTCTGTATTACAAAAAGAAGTAAAGGATCATTTACCCTTCTGTTCTATTACTCAAGGAAACTGAATTATTTCATTGCGGGGTAGTGGTTATTACATTACATTGACTATAATTCAGGGTCTGTTTCCATAGATACTCTGGAGGATGCATTCTGTTCTGAGTGTCAAGGTTATTAGCAGAATGTTCACGTTGTTTTACCCCTGTATCGTTGAGAGGCGGCAGCCATTCGCGACAGGCATTTTTCATTTTAATTTTTTTCGCGAGGTTGTCAGACAGGCTAAATTTCTTTTAATTCTCTAATTCGTTGTATATATCAACTAGATTGACCACAGGATGAATGTAATTGGATTTTAGACTAACGATTTCTTATTTTTCTTTCGCCGTATTCGACCAGACTTACTACAGTCATTACATCCGTATTACTGACGAGTAAGCCGGCCGAAGTGGCCGTGCGGTTAAAGGCGCTGCAGTCTGGAACCGCAAGACCGCTACGGTCGCAGGTTCGAATCCTGCCTCGGGCATGGATGTTTGTGATGTCCTTAGGTTAGTTAGGTTTAACTAGTTCTAAGTTCTAGGGGACTAATGACCTCAGCAGTTGAGTCCCATAGTGCTCAGAGCCATTTGAACCATTTTTTTTACTGACGAGTAACTCGGCTCTGGGGAAGCAAATGCGGGACAGGGCTCCGCTGGCAAGCTTCTTGGGAAGTCCTTAAGTGCTCGCCGCTATGCTAACAAGGGGAGCTATCTTTTGAAGTGATCAATGTTAATCCTCTGACATTGGTCTGCCGGCTCCAAGAGCACAAGAGCGCCGTACGACCTCAGGGCCAACACAGTTCGATAGCTGGACGTTCTGTTAGCCACGAACTGTTTCTGTTGGGCTGAGAAGCGGGTTTCTGAGAGATACGATAGGATCTTTCAGTATATTTCTTGAAACCCACAACCCAATGTTTCTGTTTGCTACTTGCTCACCTTTTTTGGCGCACTCGGGACATTCAGTAGCATGTGAGAAGTTTCAGGGCTTTTTCCACTCGTACCAATCTGGCGATTGGCCGGCTCGGATTTTACAGACTTTATGGGAGCCAAATATTATTATTATAATTCTGTTCTACCCTTGGAAAAGACAACATTCCTTGGTCTGGAACCGGCGCCGTACTTGCACTGCGTTCCGAGTTCTGGGACTTGGCCGAGTTTCGCTGATGGATCGTGGAGGCCCAGTGCACATTACCCTTTCTGCCTTAAACTTACGCGAGTGTTTGGTAAGACTGCAGGTCCATGGTAGGAATAGCGGGAAACATTCTAATAGATTGGTTAGGTCAAGCGGCAAACTTCATGCTATCGATCATCTGAGATGTTGTACGAGAGGCAGGGCCGTCGCTCACACAAGCTTTCATATTTATTTTTCACTGTGTAATTAGTCAGATAGTCTTTCACATTGTTGCGTGATTTAAATGCACCTCGCAATCCTTTAATTATGTTTCGTAAAAAACGTTTGGTCTATCGGTTCTAATTTATTTCTTTTGCCTCTGATTTTTACCCTGTTTTCATTTTATTTGTACTCTATTTTTTATTTTGTTTTTATGCAGTTCTCATTGTCTACTCTTTGTATGGTTCAAATGGCTCTGAGCACTATGGGACTTAGCATCAGAGGTCATTAGTCCCCTAAAACTTAGAACTACTTAAACCTAACTAAAAGCTAAGGACATCACACACATCCATGCCCGAGGCAGGATTCGAACCTGCGACCGTAACAGCCGCGCGGTTCCGGTCTGAAGCGCCTAGAACCGCTCGGCCACCGCGGCGGGCCTATTTTTGTAAATTCATGTGGAGTTTTACTCCTACGTCAGTCACATTGAGTGAAATAAATGAATTTTCCAGCAGTGTCTCGCTGGTGGTGACCAAGTGTTATCCTTTTTATTTTGAACTGAATTCTGTATCAAATGCTGTTTTCAGTGACAATTCCTTTAGGATTAACGTCAATAAACTAATATTTTACCAGGTCAACCTATCTGTTTTATAGTCGCAGTAAATGTAGTAGCGTAGGGGTGTTATCCAATGCGCAAACAGTGTGCAAGTCCTCAGTAGTCATCAGCTTCGTGGGGTCGCTCTGTTTGACTATAAGAAGATCTGGGGTCACAGGGCTTAGCACAAATTACCTTGTCCCTTCCGCTAGCTACCTCGTAGGGAAGCTGACGCGTGTTAGGTTTCAGCTTGTATTTGACGCAATTGACTTCATTCATTTACGCACACACACACACACACACACACGTGCACACACACACACACACACACACACACACACACACACACACACACACACACACCACCCGGCTTCTCTTATTGTATATATTTTCTCCCCTGTGCCATCATGCTTACATTTCTAGACGATATCTTGATACACCGAAGCAATATCGTATCATAGTGCTTAACTTTTCGTAATAGATATCAGTATGCATTCCCGTTTCGTGATCTCTTCTGTTTCTACATACCTCAAATGAAACAGATGTGACTGAATGCTTTATACTCACGTGTAGCTAAACCACTGATCTCGAACGCTGTCGATATTCATTCATGATGTGCATTTTTGTGGCAATGATAAACACTGAACAGAACACAAATATTTATTTGCACATTTAATATGTATTACAAGTTTACACAGATTTAAAAGACAGTTCTTGTAGTCAGGAAAAAGTCAGTAATGAAGAAGAGTGCACACGAATACCAGTAAAAGTCGTGAAGTGTTATGCACTACAACTGGAACTCACTGTCAACGAACTGGCTTAGGTTGCCTTTGTTCCTTATTATACACACGTTGTACACATACAGAAGGGACACAATTATTCAGGAGTGTTTGGGAGTTGGGCATAAATTTATCATGTCGTCAGTTCCATAAAAAAATTAGCAACATTCTGGATACCTGTTCTTATAGCATAATTTCATTACGGTGTTTATTCTCTTTTCTGTAAATCTACGTATGGTCCAAACAACGAGCCTTCCTCTGTAATTATAATATGTTCAGTCTTAGAGTCTTAAAATCGTTCAGATAGAGAAAAATCGTGACATTTGTACACTTTGCGTATCACATTATAACGACGCTTTCTTCAGAATGGACACGTTGTTTCTTTGTTATTCTTTGAACATATGGGAAGTCTAGTGAAGAACGTTCACTGTACCTTCGAATGCTAAAACTGTAATTGATATAAAAAGACAAAAGAGCGTTTCGTGGTGGAAATGTATCTTTTTGATTTTACCGTGGTCCTGGTGCCCAACCAGAAGAAGTCAAATTTTATTAGCGCTATTTTAGTAGAAAATATACAGTTTTATTCTGAATTTAAAAAAACTCTCATTTTCATTTGCGTTAAAATAGAAGTAGAATGCAGTATATGCTTTCACGTAAATTTCGTTTTTGTCCCAGTAGGGGAATTCTTAGAGGACAGCACGTACGTTATTTAAAAAATCCTAAAGACGCATTGTGCGAAAAACATGAATGAAATCAAGGTACTGTAGAGGTTTTAATGCTGTTAATTGCACACGATAAAAATCAGGAGAATATGGTATCCCTAAACCATAATCCTTGGACGTACTACAAGAAATGCATAAAGAAATTTAAGAGGCTATTATATATTAATAACAAGTCACAGAATCGATTTCGATTTAAAACACTTGCTTCACAATGAGTGGAGCACCAAGATTTTCGGTCTTTAACATCGATGCAGAAAACTTCCGTTGAAGATTATTGGTGTCTCAATATGTTTTTCGGTAAACATCATTCCAAGAAGCCACATGTAAAAGTCTGGCATTAGTAATGCTACGGATCTTCTTTTGGTGATAACACAAAATTTTATTCAAATTCGTACTCCAAGTTACAGCACAATGGTATATGTCTGAAACAAAGTCTTCCACTTGTTGATGTAACTGTCGAAACTCAGCGAAATGCATTCCTTTATTTTACGTATAACTTCTTTCGTCTGTCGAAGTGGAAATTTCACATCGTTTTCCAAACAGAAGATTTCGTCGGATACCTTTTCTTCTTCTTCTTACTGTCTGTATTTTTCAGTGTAACTTGCGAATGGACTGACTTTTTCGATATTTGTTTTGGATTGTGCACACCTGGCTAATTGCGACTGCCTGAGATGTTAAGATGTCATCAATGGGCTGCGAGCTTTAACGTAGCCTACATTAAGTTAGAATGTAACCGGCAAAGTCAGAGCGCTAATTAGCCATGGAACACCGTGGCACGGGTTGCTGGCACCATTCATTTGCTCGAGTTCTGATGCTTTGTCCTGAAAGAGCGCCTGTAAAATGCGAAGTCTAAATCCGATAAAAGTGGAATGACTCTATGGACGATAGAGGATCTGAGAAACTTATATAGACAATAACTGCTTTACGGTAGAGGTGAATCATACAAAAAGGCATCCAGTTTTAACGACATATCAGTTGACAAGATGTTAAAATTTAAACAATGCATTTTAAGTTACATTAATAAGTCGCTTCAGCAAACCTAAATTAATAGCAAATCTTTCTTCATGAAACATACTACCGAGAAGAGTGACAAAATTAACCTGCTTACCATGGAGAATACGATGAATATTTCAGACGATAATGGGCGTCTGAAATACCTTAATTGTCACATCAAAATGAGACGAAAAACACAGCAACATATTACTCGTTTTCCACTTTATAACTTAGTTGCATACAGACGTCAAATTGGGTCAGTTTCAAACTCTGTCTCACGCTCTTCTTTGGTACATAAATATACTATAAAAACATTTTAATACACTTAAATGTTTTGTGTACGAAATTACACCCTACAGTCGTAAAGATCAGTTCAGGGATGCAAAGTGTAAAAATAATGCTAAATATCATTTCTCACACTTTCTTCGTGATTGCTGCCCTGACACTAGCTTTCGCAAATTAGTTATTTATTTGCGTATTTCTTTCTAAAAAATTGTAAGAAAATTTCACACGAAGTTTTAAATTGTCCTGCGAGAACAACTTATTATCACGTCAGCATGACAATAAAATGGAAACGTCCATATTATGTTGGCCATCTGAAATTAAATTTTACTAATTTTCACGTACTTTCAGTGAACTGTGAAAGTGTTTGTGTAGCATCCACAACATGGAAACTTTTAACAACAATAACAATGTTTCAGCATAAAATGTCACCTAGGCAGGAAGAAAGGCTCCTGGATTTGAAGGCAACCTTTTTCCTTTACGACACAGATGGTATTAGCACAAAAAGACCAACGAAGGGGGAAGGGGGGTTATTGGTAGTACGATAGGTAGGACGTTGATGTTTCGTAGATTTATAAATGAATCCAGTCCACATCTCAGTGAGCCGCCGCTGGCTGACGGAAAGGCTACAAATGTAATTAATATTTACTCCGCTGAACTTTTACGCCAACACCTTGGAAGAGCCAGGAGAGTTTCAAACTGTGGTAATATCAACGAACAAATAAATAAATGGTAAGAAGTGGCGTCTCTTCTGGAGTACGTAATTCACGACGAGAAACGATTTCCTCTGATCTAACTAAAAAAAAGGTAACAAAAGCAAAATGAGGATAACGTGATGTAGTGGAATGGAATCAGGTGAAGCTTGGGAAATTAAATTAGGAAATGAGATACTAAAAGTAGTTAATGAGTTTCGTTTTTTGAGCGGCAAATTAAGTGATAATGACCAATGTGGAGAGTATATAAAATGCAGATTGGCAATAGCAGGAAAAAGCATTTATTAAAAGATAAATTTGTTAGCATGGAATACAAATTTAAATGTTATGAAATGTTTTGTGAATGTATTTGTCTGGAGAGTAGCCCAGTATGGAAGCTAAGTTTGGACGGTAAACAATTCACACAAGAAGAGAACAGAAGCTTTTGAAAAGTGATGCTGCAGGGGAAAGCTGAAGATTAGGTGGCTAGATCGGATTACTAATCAGGAGCTACTAAACAGACTTGGGAAGAAAAGAAATTTGTGGCAGAACTTGATGAAAATAAGAGATCGGCTGATAGGATAGCTCCTGAGGCATCATGGAATCGTCAGCCTGACAATGGAGGAAGCGTACGGGTTAAAAATTTTGTAGCAAGACTGAGGCTTGAATAGAGCACGCAGATTCAAATGCATGTTGGTTGCAGTAGTCTGGCCGAGATGAAAAGGGTTGCACAGGATGGATTTGTGTGGAGAGCTGCATCAAATTATTTTTCGGAATGAAGACCACAATACAAAAGCAACATTTAAAGGAAGCAACACTTGCAGTTCTTCCTCATAATCTCTCTGTGCGTCAAGGAACGCATTTGCTTTGTAGGGTCTTTCCTTCCTTCCATCACTCCCGCTATTTCTAAGATGAATTAAAATCTTCAGTAGTCAAGTATGTGGAATGAGAGACAATACAATCTTAAAGAAAGTTATACTCTAGGAAAACAACAAAGTATGTGATATAATTTGTTTCCAGCCCCGATAAAAAGGAATCGTGTCTGTTTATGAAGCTCCGTTACGTTCAGTCTCTAATTGTGTGTAATCGCATCCGTCTGCTTGAGCAGGGTGGGTTTTCATTCCGATGAGTGTAATCCCGAATTTACTAATCACTTTTAAACTGGGTAGTCTCAGTGAAGTTGCATGTATTTCAGATGCTGCGATCAGTTTTGTGTGAGTTATTCCAATTGTTTGCGTTGATACAGCGACTTGAAGACAGATGGGTGACAACACGACCATTTATAAGCGAAAACTAGAGGCTGTATTGCATGGCAGCACGATATACTGACGTGGTCTCCTGAGAACAGTCCACAAGAATTGTTTGTTATGAGTAGAAAACGTTATTAAATTCGGGGTAAGAATTTTACTTTTAAGTTAGTTGTTTTTAATACTTGCAATATATGTACGAATGTATTTTTACAAATTATGCTCCCAACCGGTGTTGCATCCGTATGCAAAATAGAAACAGGATGCCCTGTGATTTTCTTGTCTAACACTTGTCTGTTAAGTAGCCCAGGAATACGTGTAGTACTTATGATATTTTCCCAGTACGAGAACTTGTACGCAATCTAACGAACAGCGCTTTAAGAGGGAAGCAATGCAAAGGTACAGAGGCGTGCCAGAGAACGGAAAAGTGACTCTGGAAAGGGTCCCACCATAATAAACTTCAGAGGCATTTCAGATGTCTTGGACACATCACAAAAATTGTGGAACATATACAATGCCGTGCTTTTCGTTTACACATATGATCTGTCTGTTTATAACAAATTCTTGTTACGAAATCTGGGTTTCAATCTGATAAGTTGAGGAGTGCATTTATGGCGTAGTACCACACAGTACAAGATGATAAAATCAGTCCCTTCCTCCCTCCCCATATATATATATTTCAGGTCAACAGAGCACTGTAAACAGTTCTCTGTTCTTTCCTTTTTCTGAGTAGTGTTCGATGCGCTGTCTGCTGTATGGAGACTTGAGTTTCGTTTGATGTTGTTTGCGTTTATAGTCCACATAACGTCGCAAGGCGGTCCACTTTTGAACAGTTCCGTGCCCCTCTCCTCTATTAATCCCGGCAGCCAATGCGATACGGTCTACGTCCGGCCGTCATGCCGCGAGTCACTCTGCATGACGATAAATGCTCGCCTCAAGACTGAGACGTAGCTATACTGCAATCTTATTCGTTGTTGTCCTCGTCAACACTCGGTAACACCTCTCTATCTGTCTCCCCGCGTAAGCAGTCGCACCCCCTCCACGCTTCCTGTCGCTGTCTCTCTTTGCAGAGCGCGCCTTCCGACGTGACGCACACTATAGTGGTACACCTGTGATCCACAGTTTGTAATATCGAGCTTAACATGCGTAACACGTACAGTCTTCTCAACAGCGTAATATTGATAGTTTAGCTCAAGGGCGCACATTGTGAAAGTTTGTAAATTGTGATCCAAGCAGAACATATGAAAGTCTGTGAAACAGTCGTAAAGCCCGCAAAATACTCGGAACCAAAGGAAAAGTCCGATGACTCAAGAGGTGGAAAGTGTTTTCTAATAAAAATAATCCGGTGTGTTCCATTCGGCAGCCAACAAATTGCCTGTCTCGCACGCAAATAAGGTAGCATTAAACTGGCGCGAGATAGCCGTCCCTGTAAAATTAATGGAAGGAACGCGCGTCGTCGCTAGCGGGGCGCGGTAATTAACAGGAAGTACGATTCGATTATGACGTTAATTCCAGTAAGAGCATTCGCGACGAATCTGAGCGAGGAAACGGCGTTTCCGGTGGGGAACGAGAAGAGGCGGCACGACTCAGTTGCCACCGGGCAGCGGTGGCTGTGGCGCTACTCAGAGGCGCGCCCTGGCGGCGGCGGCGAGCCACAGCAGCGCGGGCGCGGCCAGCGCCCTGTGCATGCTGGGCCCGCTGCCCGAGGCGGGGCCGGCGCCGTGTCCGTGGCCGGGCCCGGGCCCCGACGCGTCCGCCTGCACGCTGCTCGCCAGGAAGACGACGCTGGCGCCGGCGCGGTCGCGCTCTCGCTCGCGGTCGCAGGCGCCGGCCGGGCCGTCCGCGTCGTGCGCGCCGCCGCCGCCCCCGCTCGCGTTGGTGCAGCGCGACGCGTAGCGGCCCAGGCAGGCGGCCCAGGCGACGGCGTGTGGCACGTACGTCTGGTCGACGCTGCCCGCGAAGAGGCGCGTGGCGAGCGGGCCCGCCGCGTACACGGGCACGTCCTCCCCCGCGTGCGTCGCCCACTGGCGCGGCACGGCCGAGCTGTGCACGGCGTTGCGGTCGCCGCTGCTGTTGGCCGGCGCCAGGCGCGGCGACGCGTACCCCGGCCCGTTGCCGTACAGCAGCACCGAGTACTCCAGCGAGTCCACGTCGGACACTTTGCCGTCCACACCTACACCCACACAAACACTCTGCATACTAAAATGTTTTCGATGGTGCTGAGGTCATAATGTACACTACTGGCCATTAAAATTGCTACACCAAGAAGAAGTGCAGATGATAAACGGGTATTCATTGGACAAATACATTATACTACAACTGACATATGATTACATTTTCACGCAATTTAAGTGCATAGATCGTGAGAAATCAGTATCCAGAACAACCACCTCTGGCCGTAATAACGGCCTTGATACGCCTGTGCATTGAGTCAAACAGAGCTTGGATGGCGTGTACAGGTACAACTGCCCATGCAGCTTCAACACGATACCACAGTTCATCAAGAGAAGTGACTGGCGTATTGTGACGAGCCAGTTGCTCGGCCACCATTGACCAGACGTTTTCAGTTAGTGAGAGATCAACAGAATGTGCTGGCCAGGGCAGCAGTCGAACATTTTCTGTATCCAGAAAGGCCCGTACAGGACCTGCAACATGCGGTAGTGCATTATCCTGCTGAAATGTAGGGTTTCGCAGGGATCCAATGAAGGGTAGAGCCACGGGTCGTAACACATCTGAAATGTAACGTCCACTGTTCAACGTGCGAACAAGAGGTGATCGAGACGTGTAACCAATGGCACCCCATACCATCACGCCGGGTGATACACCAGTATGGCGATGACGAATACACGCTTCCAGCGTACGTTCACTGCGATGTCGTCAAACACGGATACGACCATCATGATGCTGTAAACAGAACCTGGATTCATCCGAAAAAATGACGTTTTGCCATTCTTGCACCCAGGTTCGCCGTTGAGTGCACCATCGCTGGCGCTCCTGTCTGTGATGCAGCGTCAAGGGTAACCGCAGAAATGGTCTCCGAGCTGATAGTCCATGCTGCTGTAAACGTCGTCTAACTGTCCGTACAGATGGTTGTTGTCTTGCAAACGTCCCCATCTGCTGACTCAGGGATCGAGACGTGGCTGCACGATCCGTTACAGCCATGCGGATAAGATGCCTGTCATCTCGAGTGCTAGTGATACGAGGCCGTTGGGATCCATCACGGCGTTCCGTATTACCCTACTGAACCCACCGATTCCATATTCTGCTAACAGTCATTGGGTCTCGACCAACGCGAGCAGCAATGTCGCGATACGATAGACCGCAATCGCGATAGGCTACAATCCGACCTTTATCAAAGTCGGAAACGTGATGGTACACATTTCTCCTCCTTACACGAGGCATCACAACAACGTTTCACCAGACAACGCCGATCAACTGCTGTTTGTGTATGAGAAATCGGTTGGAAAATTTCCTCGTGTCAGCACTTTGTAGGTGTCGCCACCGGCGCCAACCTTGTGTCAATGTTCTGAAAAGCTAATCATTTGAATATCACAGCATCTTCTTCCTGTCGCTTAAATTTCGCGTCTGTAGCCCGTCATCTTCGTGATGTAGCAATTTTAATGGCCAGTAGTGTATTTTTTGAAAGAGTACACTGTCATTTGAGTGTATATTTCTGTAAATGTCATGCGTAACATCTGAATTTCGGCTTCCACGCCATTACCTAGTACAATGATTTCAGACCATTAACTAATTTTGCAGCGTGCTGTGCAGGACGACAAACACACAGTTCAACACATTTGCTTAACATGATATAAATGGTACAAAATTAACCATTGTCCGAATTTTCGTAGTCAAACGAAGAGTGGGAAATTCAAAATGGGACATAAAAAAATTGCTTGAAAGTAAACAGAATAATAGAAGGAAAATTAGTTACTGATTTGATGGAAAAATGAATGACACTGTAAGGCAACAAAAACGACGCACCACGAAGGAATTGCCCGAACAGCACGCAAATCGCTAGATTTGACGTACAAGTGCAGACAAACAAATGAGTAAAATTTCAGAAAATTGGGCCGGCCGTTGTGGCCTAGCGGTTCTAGGCACTTCAGTATGGAACCCCGCGACCGCTACTGTCGCAGGTTCGAATCCTGCCTCGGGCATGGATGTTGTGATGTCCTTAGGTTAGTTAGGTGTAAGTAGTTCTAAGTGCTAGGGGGCTGATGACCTCAGATTTTAAGTTCCATAGTGCCCAGAGCCATTTGAACCATTTTTTTTCAGAAAATTGGATGGTTTATTCAAGGGGAAGTGCGTCACCAGTTGAGCAAGTCAATATCCCTTTGATCCACGTCTGGCCCTTATGCAAGTAGCTACTAGGCTTGGCATCGATTGACAGGGCTATTGGATGTTCTCCTGAGAGATAAAGAGCAAAATTCTGTATAACTGACGTGTTACATCGTCAAGATCCCGAACTTGTTGGGGGGCTCTTCCCATAATGCTCCAAAAATTCTCATTTGTAGAGAGATCTGGCGACCTTGCTGGCGAAGATAGGATTTGGCAAGCACGAAGAGAAGCAGCAGAAGCTCTCGCCGTGAGCGGGCGGGCCGTATCTTGCTGAAATCTAAGCCCACGATGGCTTTGCCATGAAGTGGAACAAAACGGGACAAAGAGTATCGTCGACGTATTGCTGTGTTGTAAGTCTGTCACGGATAACAACGAAAGGGGCTCTGCTATAAAATGAAATGGCTTAACTCCCGGTTGGGCCGTACGGCTGACGACAGTCAGGATGGTATACCGCAACTTTCCGGGCCGTCGCTAGACAAGTTTCCGCTGGTCACAGGGGCGCGGAATTTCATTGACAGGAGTAGAGTTGTCTTCACTGACGAGTCCCGCTTCAAGCTGAGCCCCGATGGCCAGCGAAAACATGTCTGCAGATGACCCAGACAGCGGTGGGATAACAGTCTGTCACCTGCCATACGGCTCGACAACCAGTAGTGATGGTCTGGGATGCCATTTTATTTCACAGCGGGATTCCTGTAATTGTCATCCGCGGCACCCCTAACACCACAGCGGTACGTCGACGATATTCTACGCCCTGTTTTGTTGCCCTTCATGCCAGCCCTTGCTGAGCTTACATTTCAGCAAAATAATGTCCGCCAGCACGCGGCGAGAATTTGTACTGCCTTTCGGCATGCTCGTCAAACTCTACCTCGGACAGCAAGGTCCCCGAATGTCTCTCCAGATGAGACTTTTTGGAGCCCTCCAACCATCTCGGGATCTTGACGATGTAACACGTTAGTTACACATAATTTTGCACGATATCCCCCAGGAGAACATCGAACAACCCTGTCAATCGATGCCAAGCCTAGTAACTGCTTGCATAAGGGCTGGAGGTAGACAAACGCGTTACTGTCTTGATTACCTTACTCAATTTCTGAAGCTCTTTTTCTTGAATAAATCATCCAGTTTTTCACAAATTGTAATCGTTCGTTTGTCTGTGCATGTACGTCAAATATACCGATTTGTGTCCCATTCGGATAATTCCTTCGTGGTGTGTCGTTTTTGTTGTCTTAGAGTGCCTTTCATTTTTCCATCGAATCAGTAATTAAATTTTTCTTGTATTACTCCCCTTACTTTCAAGCAATTAAACTTTTTTTTATGTCCAATTTTTGCATTTCTCACTCTCTGTCTGACTATGAAAATTCGGACAAAAATCCATTTTTTATTCCGTCTTTTGCGACTGTAATGAAAGTCTAAGTTAGACTTTTATCACAGACACAAATGTCGGAATATCGCGTATATTAAGTTAACAGCACTACGGAAAAAGGAGGTCTAAAAACAAAACAAAGACAAATTGTATCTATTTGTGTTACTTCATACTGTATCTTGTTTTCGCTCCACTCAAAGATTTCACTAATTAAGCTTATCTGTTATCGATGTTCTAGAACACTGCCGGACGGGGACCATCGAGCATTGTGCAGAGTGGTTGTAAAATATCGCTAGAAATCAGCGGAAAGAATCATTCATAACTTAGAAAGTGCTACCAGCAGTCCAGTTAGCACAATGACTTACGTAGGGAGTTAAAAAGAATGCAGTACAACGGTCGAGCAGCTCCTCATAAGCCACACATTTCTGTATTCGGTGCTAAGCAAAGCTTGAGGTGGTGTAAAAACTGACACCAGTGTACAGTGGATGACTGGGAACGAGTGATTTGCAGTGATCAATCGCCATATACCGGAAGAGTCTGGATTGTCGAATGTATGGAGAATGTTACCTACGGTCATGTGTAGTGCCAGCAGTAAAGAATGAAGAAAGTATAGGAGTGTTTCTCGTGTTTAAGTAATGGTCCCCTGATTTCACTTAAGCAAATGTTAAGTGGAGAAGCATATTAACACATTTTACAGCATTTTGTGGTGTGTGTATTAGACTATTAGTTCGGAGATAATGATTGGTTGTATTAGCATGACAATGCACCCTTTCATGAAGCAATACCAGTGTGGGAATGATTTGAGGACATAAACATTGCTGGAATGAACTAGCCTGCCCAGGGTATTGACCTGATCCCAATGGAACAACTCTGGGATGGGTTAGAACGATCAGACCCCAATGCACAATCACTGACTTTTCTCGCTTCGGAAGAATGGGCTGCCATTCCTCCACACATATTCAGGCACCTCACAGAAAGTGTCCCCAGAAGAATTCAAACCGTCGTAAAGGTGAAGGTTGGACGTAATCCATATTAACGTCCTCTAATAGGTGTCCAGATTCATTTGACCAGTTAATGTAGCTTTTATTCAACCTGGAGTGTATTGGTTGGCCTCTCTGTAATCTGTATAAAGTGTGTTGTGGTCGGAACCTACTAGAAGGGCTATATGTTTACTGAAATCCCAATTAAGGCACGTGTTTTCCAGCAACTGTTGTAAATAAACTTGTGATAATGCCTAGCAGGAAGTAAGGCTTTTTAGAGTGCCGTTACTTGGAGAAGAAAATGAGTCATGGAGCTACTTGTGTTCTGCTCCTGAGACTGACTAGTTCAAAGATCTGAATACCAAAATAACTTTGTGGACCTGCTGAGGGGCTCGTGAAATCGCGAAGACAGCTTGCATCAATCACTACTGGAGAAGGTGAGTCGTGTGCCGTCTGGGATGGAAGCGATGTTCTGAAATATATAACTTTTCTCAAATCAGGAATTAATACTCCTTCAACATCAACAAAGTTGCTTTCTTAATACGGATAGCCTGCAAGAATTCTAATAAGCATTCCATTACGCAGGCATGGAATTATAATTATACAGTGATCGGATTTTTAGGACACGGTCGAGATTTAGTGATTGTGCACAAGTTCAGCTGGAAGAAGCCTCATAGTTTCAGAGTGTGGAATCATCAGCTACCTGGAGTTTCCGATTAATGAAAGAGGTGGGTGTGGCGAGGTCTAATTGTTTCTAATCGAAACTTTTGACTGTCTTTGAACTGTTATTCACTTATGTCTTTGTGGGAGATTATCGCCGAAAGTTGTCGGAACTGACTATTAGCGGCGTACATTACGCAGTGCGGATGCTGGATTCGGAATGTTGCTAAATGTGGCTGCTTAGCTACAGGGCATTAATAATTGGTTTTAGAGCAGTGACAGGTTCCACCCTGTCTCGAGGATCTGTTGACTGACAGAGATCGGCGACAGTTGAAGAGGGTCGTAATGTGTAATAGACAGACATCTATCCAGACCATCATACAGGAATTCCAAACTGCATCAGGATTCACTCCATGTACTATGACAGTTAGGCGGGACGTGGGAAAACTTGCTCATAAGCCATACATCACGCCGGTAAATGCCAAACGACGCATCGCTTGGTGTAAGGAGCGTAAACATTGGACGAATGAACAGTGGAAAAACGTTGTGTGGAGTGACGAATCACGGTACACAATGTGGCGATCCGATGGCAGGGTGTGGGTATGGTGAATGCCCGGTGAAAGTCATCTGCCAGCATGTGTAGTGCCAACAGTAAAATTCGGAGGCGGTGGTGTTATTGTGTGGTCGTGTTTTTCATGGAGGGGTCTTGCACTCCTTGTTGTTTTGTGTGGCTCTATCACAGCACAGGCCTACGTTGATGTTTTAAGCACCTTCTTGCTTCCCACTGTTGAAGCGCAATCCGGGGATGGTGATTGCATCTATCAACACGATCGAGCACACCTGCTCATAATTTTCTTATGTATGGCGTGTTTCGGAGTGGTTACACGACAATAACATCCCTGTAATAGACTGGCCTGCACAGAGTCCTGACCTGAATCCTACAGAACACCTTTGTGAAGTTTTGGAACGCCGAATTGGTGCCAGGGCTCACCGACCGACATCGATACCTCTCCTCAGTGCAGCACTCCGTGAACAATGGGCAGCCATTCCCCAAGAAACCTTCCAGCACCTGACTGTACGTATGCCTCAGAGAGTGAAAGCTGTCGTCAAAGCTAAGGGTGGGCCAATACCATATTGATTTCCAGCATTACCGATAGAGGGTGCCACGAACTTCAAGTCATTTTCAGCCAGGTATCCGGATATTTTTGATCACATAGTGTATTCGATCTTGATGTCCTACCTTCCTCTTTCCACAATAACGCCTACTTCGCATTTAACCATTTCCACACAAGAGTGATTGCCATCGCCAGCTACCCCCTACCATAATGGACAAATACGCATTTAAATTAGTTTTCGTTAGTTCCACAACATTGATAATTCGTAGAAGTGACATGTTGTAAAACCTGAAGCTGTTGTATAATTTATTTTTAATTGTACGACTGATTTCGGTCAGAGACCATTTTCCAGTGCGAATTGTTGTTAATAGCAGGTTTTACACATGTATCATTAAAATGTCAAAATATTATTTGCAAATATATTTTGACATTGTTTCTCTCGATATTAAGCCTGTAACTAAGTCATAACTGCATTTTTCCTTCTATAACCTACACTATGCCAACAGCTCTTTTCTTATTGCACAAAACAGAATAACTAATGATAATATAAAGAACAGTCTAGTTTGGGCACAAACTGTTCGATGTAGTCCTCGAACGTTGTTGCATATGCCACTGCAAATATCCTACTCAGCATTTCTTTCCACTACTGGTTCCTCATCGATCTACTACTTCGTCAATTATATTATCGCTACCTACTTCAGAAATGGATAGGCACTGCGACTGCTGTGTACAGATGCGAGCTGAGTTGGTGACTCTTCGCTCAGAGCTCCAGGCAGTCTTGGCTTCAGTCACCCAGCTTGAGGCTGCTGCCAAGGGGCATCACTGTGGGGGAGCATGACCCACGTGTCCCCCAATCGATCCACAGCTGTGGCTGCCCCGGGTACTGCCTGCACTGAGGTTGACCCCTCACCCATGGTCTAGTGGGAGATCATTCCAGAGTCTGGCAGGCAGTGAAAGACTTTCCGTGGGGCTGATTGTAGGGCCTCCCTGGTTCGTTTGATGAACAGATTTCGGGTGTTATATGTGGCTGATGAAGTCTCTGAGCTGGGTGCAGTCGTCCACCCTGTTCCAAAGGAAGCTTCTCGGCCCGCAAGGTCTGGGCATTCACAGAGGGTGGGTTTGCTGGTAGTTGGGAGCTCCAACATTAGGCGCGTAATGAGGCCCCTTAGGAACATGGCTACCAAGGAGGTGAAGGAAGCCAGTGTGCGCTCCGTGTGTATACTGGGGGGGAGTCATTCTGGATGCGAAAAGGGTGTTTCCGGATGCCATGAAGAGTACAGAGTGCTGCCAGTTGCAGGTGGTGGCCCATGTCGGTACCAATGAAAGTGTCGCTTTGGATCGGAGCAGATTCTCTCTGGTTTCGGGCGGCTAGCGGAAGAGGTAAAGACTGCCAGTCTTGCTTCTGAGATTAAAGCGGAGCTCACCATCTGCAGCATCGTTAACAGAACCGACTGTGGTCCTGGCTGCAGATTCGTTGACTTGTGGCATCGGATGGTGGGTTTCTGGGTTCCGCTTAATAGGTCAGGAGTCCACTACACGGGTAGCAGGGGCTGTGTGGAAGGGACTGGACGGTTTTTTTAGGTTAGAGGGTCTCAGGGAACCACAGAAGGGACGTCCGTCTGAAAGTGGGCAGGTAAAACACAGTAAGGTAGTTGTAGAAACGATTGGTATTGTAGTTGTAAATTGTCGTAGCTGTGTTGGGAAAGAAACAGAACTCCAAGCCCTAATTGAAAGCACTGAAGCTCAATTAGTTGTAGGTACAGAGAGCTGGCTAAATCCGGAAATAAGTTCATCCGAAATTTTCTCAAACGATCTAACAGTGCTCAGAAAGGATGGATTAAATACAGTTGGTGGTGGAGTATTTATTACTGTGAGAGGTAGTTTCCCTTGTAGCGAAATTGAAGTAGATAGTTCTTGTGAAATAGAATGGGTACAGATTATACCTGACAACCGCACTAAACTATTAATTGGATCGTTTTACTAACCCCCCCCCCCCCTCCCAACTCAAAAGATATAGTTGCTGAACAGTTCAAAGAAAACTTGAGTCTCATTTCAAATGAGTACCCCGCTCATACAATTATAGTCGATGGTGACTTTAATCTACCCACGATATTCTGGAAGAATTATACGTTTAAATCTGGTGGCAGGCATAAAACGTAATCCGAAATTGTGCTGAATGCTTTCTCAGGAAATTATTTTGAACAATTAGTTCGTGAGCCCACTCGAAGCATAAATGGTTGCGAAAGCACACTTGACCTTTTAGCAACAAATAATCCTGGACAAATAGTGATTATTGTGACGAATACAGGGATTAGTGACCACAAGGCAGTTGCTGCTAGGCTGAATACCGTAACACCTACTACCATCAAAAAGAAACGCAAAGTATATCTATTTAAAAAAGTTGATAAAAATGCTCTTAACGCTTTTTTAAGAGACATTCTTTACTCCTTCCGATCTGATCATGTAAATGTAGAAAAGTTGTGGAATGTTTTCAAAGAAATAGTATCAACAGAAACTGAGAGATATTTACCACATAAATTAATAAGTGATCGTACTGGCCCCCATGGTACACAAAACGTGTCAGATCGTTGTTGCAGAAGCAACGAAAAAGCATGCCAAATATAAAAGAACGCAAAATCCCCAAGATTGGCAAAGTTTTACACAAGTTCGAAATATGGCGCGTACTTCAATGCGAAATTCTTTTAATAATTTCCACAACGAAATTCTGTCTCGAAATTTGGCAGAAAACCCAAAGAGATTCTGGTCATACATGAAGCACACCAGTGGCAAGACGCAATATATACCTTCACTGCGCGATAACAACGACGAAGTCACTGATGACAGTGCCACTAAAGCACAGTTATTGAACACGGTTTTCCGAAACTCCTTCACCAAACAAGACGAAGTAAATATTCCTGAATTCCAATGAAGAACAACTGCCAAGATGAGAAAGACAGAAATAGATATCCTCGGAGTAACGAAGCAGCTTAAATCACATAATAAAGGCAAGGCCTCCTGTCCAGATTGTATACCAGTCAGGTTCCTCTCAGAATATGCTGATAAAATAGCTCCATATTTAGCAATTATATACAACCACTCGCTCACAGAAAGATCCGTACCTAAAGACGGGAAAATTGCTCAAGTCACACCAGTACCCAAAAAGGGAAGTAGTAGTATTCCGCTGAATTACAGGCCTATATCACTAACGTCGATTTGCAGTAGGGTTTTGGAACATATACTGTATTCGAACATTATGAAGTTCCTCGAAGAAAACAATTTATTGACACATAGTCAGCACGGATTCAGAAAATATCGTTCTTCCGGAACACAACTAGCTCTTTATACTCATGAAGTAATAAGTGCTATCGACAGGGGATGTCAAATTGACACCATATTTTTAGATTTCCAGAAGGATTTCGACACCGTTCCTCACAAGCGTCTTCTAACCAAACTGCGTGTCTACGGAGTACCGCCTCAGTTGTGCCACTGGATTCGTGATTTCCTCTCAGAAAGGTCACAGCTCGTAGTAACAGACGGAAATTCATCGAGTAAAACAGAACTAATATCCGGCGTTCCCCAAGGAAGTGTTATAATCCCTCTATTGTTCCTGATCTATATTAACGACATAGGGGACAATATGAGTAGCCGTATTATATTGTTCGCAGATGATGCTGTCATTTACCGTCTTGTAAAGTCATCAGATGATCAAAACGACTTGCAAAATGATTTAGATAAGATATCTGTATGGCGCGAAAAGTGGCAATTGACCCTAAATAAGGAAAAGTGTGCATTTATTCACATGAGTACTAAAAGAAATCCGCTAAATTTCGATTACGCGATAAGTCACACAAATCTGAAGGCCGTAAATTCAACTAAATACTTAGGGATTACAATTACAAATAACCTAAATTAGAACGATCACATAGATAATGTTGTGGGTAGAGCAAACCAAAGACTGCGATTCATTGGCAGAGAACTTAGAAGATGCAACAGGTCTACTAAAGAGACTGCTTACACCACTCTTGTCCGCCATATTCTGGAGTACTGCTCTGCGGTGTGGGTTCCACATCAGGTAGGACTGACGGATGACATCGAAAAAGTACAAAGAAGGGCAGCTCGTTTTGTATTATCGCGAAATAGGGGAGATAGTGTCACAAACGTGATACGTAAAATGGAGTGACAATCATTAAAACAAAGGCGTTTTTCGTTGCGACGGGATCTTCTCATGAAATTTCAATGACCAGTTTTCTCCTCCGATTGCGAAAAAATTCTTTTGGCACCCACCTACATAGGGAGAAATGATCATCGCGATAAAATAAGATAAATCAGTTCTCGCACAGAAAAATTTAAGTACTCGTTTTTCCCGCGAGCCGTTCGAGAGTGGAACAGTAGAGACACTGCTTGAAGGTGGTTGATTGAACCCTCTGCCAGGCACTTTCTTGTGAATAGCAGAGTAATCACGTAGATGTAGATGTAGATGCCCTTTGGTGCAGAGCGGAGTGGAGGGTCTGAATCAGAGGCTCAGGCGTGTAGGCTGCAGATTCGTTGACTTGCGCCATCGGGTGGTGGGTTTCCGGGCTCCGCTTAATAGGTCAGGAGTCCACTACAGACAGGAAGTGGCTAATCGGGTAGCGGGGGCTGTGTGGAAGGGACTGGGCGGTTTTTTAGGTTAGAGAGTCTCGGGAAACCTCAGAAAGGGCGCCCCTCTCAAAGGGGGCAGGTAAAAGACAGTAAGGTAGATATAGAAACGATCGGTATTGTAGTTGTAAATCGTCGTAGCTGTGTTGGGAAAGAATCAGAGCTCCAAGCCCTAATAGATAGCACTGAATCTCAAATAGTTATAGGTGCAGGAAGCTAGCTAAATCTGGAAATAAGATCAGCCAAATTGTTTTCAAACGATCTAACAGTGTTCAGAAAGGATGGATTAAATACAGTTGGTGGTGGAGTATTTATTGCTGTCAGAAGTAGTTTGCCTTGTAGTGAAATTGAAGTAGATAGTTCTTGTGAAATAGTATGGGTAGAGGTTATACTTGACAATCGGTCTAAACTATTAATTGGATCGTTTTGCCCACCCCCCAACTCAGAAGATACAGCTGCTGAACAGTTCAAAGAAAACTTGAGTCTCATTTCAAATAAGTACCCCGCTCATACAATTATAGTCGGTGGTGACTTCAATCTACCCTCGATATGCTGGAAAAATTATACGTTTAAAGACGGCGGCAGGCATAAAACATAATCCGAAGTTGTACTGAATGCTTTCTCAGAAAATCGTTTTGAACAATTAGTTCATGAGCCTGCTCGAAGCGTAAATGTTTGCGAAAGCATACTTGACGGCTTAGCAACAAATAATTCTGGACACATAGGGAGGATCATGACGAATACAGGGATTAGCGACCACAAGGCAGTTGTTGCTAGGCTGAATACCGCAACACCCACAACCATCGAAAAGAAACGCAAAGTACATGTATTTAAAAAAGCTGATAAAAATGCTCTTAACGACTTTTTAAGAGACAGTCACCATTCCTTTCGATCTGATCATGTAAGTGTAGAAAAGGTGTGGAATGGTTTCAAAGAGATAGAATCGACGGCAATTGAGAGATATATACTACATAAATTAATAAGTGATGGCACTGATCCCCCACGGTGCACAAAACGGGTCAGATCACTGTTGCACAAGTAACGAAAAAAGCATGCCAAATTTAAAAGAATGCAAAATCCCCAAGATTGGCAAAGTTTTGCAGAAGTTCAAAGTATAGCGCTAGCTTCAATGCGAAATGCTTTTAATAATTTCCACAACGAAACTCTGCCTCGGAATCTGACAGAACACCCATACAGATTCTGGTCACCTATAAAGCACACCACTGGCAAGACGCAATCAATACCTGCACTGTGCGATAACAACGATAAAGTCACTGATGACAGTGCCACCAAAGCAGAGTTGTCAAACACGGTTTTCCGAAACTCCTTCACCAAAGAAGACGAAGTAAATATTCCCGAATTCCAATCAAGAACAATTGCGAAAATGAGAAACATAGAAGTAGATATACTTGACGGCCGCTGTGGCAGAGCGGTTATAGGCGCTTCAGTAGGGAACCGCGCAGCTGCTACGGTCACAGGTTCGAATCCTGACTCAGGCATGGATGTGTGTGATGTCCTTAGGTTAGTTAGGTTTTTAGTAGTTCTAAGTCTAGGGTACTGATGACCTCAGATGTTAAGTCCCATTGTGCTTAGAGCCATCTGAACCATTTTTAGATATCCTCGGTGTAGCCAAACAGCTAAAATCACTTAATAAATGCAAGGCTTCCGGTCCAGATGGTATACCAGTCAGGTTCCTTTCAGAGTATGGAGATGCAATAGTCCATATTTAGTAATTATATACAACCGCTGGCTCACAGGAAGTCCCGCACCCAAAGACTAGAAAGACTGAATTACAGTCCCGCATCACTAACGTCGATCTGCAGTAGGGTTTTGGAACATATACTGCATTCGAACATTATGAAGTTCCTCGAAGAAAACGATTTATTGACACATAGTCAGCACGGATTCAGAAAATATCGTTCTTCCGGAACACAACTAGCTCTTTATACTCATGAAGTAATGAGTGTTATCGACAGGGGATGTCAAATTGACAACATATTTTTAGATTTTCAGAAGGCTTTCGACACCGTTCCACACAAGTGTCTTCTAACCAAACTGTGCGCCAATGGAATATCGCCTCAGTTGGGCGGCTCCAGTCTTGATTCCCTGTTAGAAAGGTCACAGTTCGTAGTAATAGACGGAAAGTCATCGAGTGAAACAGAAGTAATACCACCGCTCCCCAAGGAAGCGTTATAGGCCATCCATTGTTCCTGAGCTATATTAATGACATTGGAGACAATCTGAGCAGCCCTCTTAGATTATTTGCAGATGATGCTGTCATTTACCGTCTTGTAAAGTCATCAGATGACCAAAATGAATTGCAAAATGACTTAGATAAGATATCTGTGTGTTCCGAAAAGTGACAATTGACCCCAAATAAAGAAAAGTGTGAAGTTATTCACATGAGTACAAAAAGAAATCCGCTAAATTTCGATTAAGCGATAAGTCACACAAATCTGAAGACTGTAATTTCAACTAAGTACTTAGGGATTACAATTACAAATAACCTAAATTAGAAGGATCGCATAGATAATGTAGTGGGTAGAGCAAACTAAAGACTGCGATTCACTGGCAGAACACTTATAAGGTGCAACAGATCTACTAGAGAGACTGCTTACACTGCATTTGTCCACCCTATTCTGGAGTATTGCTGTACGGTGCGGGATCCGTATCAGGTGGGACTGACGGATGATACTGAAAAAGTGCAAAGAAGGGCGGCTCGTTCTGTATTATCGCGAAATAGGGGAGGGAGTGCCATAGACATGATACGTGAATTGGAGTGGCAATCTTTAAAAGAAAGGCGTTTTTCGTTGCGACGGGATCTTCTCATGAAACTTCAATCACCAGTTTTCTCCTCCGATTGGGAAAACATTCTGTTGGCATCCACCTGCATAGGGGGAAATGATCATCACGATAAATAAGAGAAATCAGGGCTCGCACAGAAAAGTTTAAGTACTCGTCTTATGCAGAAAGCATGTAGGGCTAGGTGTTGTGTTCCTATTACTTTATTCCAAAAATCACATGGTAAAGTTTTACTAGTACGAGTAAAAATAAGTTCACATTCGCTGCAAAGATGATGTTTCCACGGGCTCCATAATTTCAAGTTGATACGCAGGGAGGGTGTATTCTGAATCTATGATTTTCCATGAGGGCGCTCTGCGTTATTGTGCCAGACACCGAGTACTCCAATGTGTTTAACATCATACGTCACGAAAAACGTTCGGAGGCCACTACGGCTCCTTTGTCAACAACAGCATTGGGTTCTGTTCTTGCTTATAGGCTTAACACTGCCCTCCCATGAGCAAATTTCATTTTAGAGGTTTGACGTGAGGTGACTATGCGAATCACAGAGACACATTTTCTGATAGTGTTCCTGTGAGAATGTACAGAATGGGGAACAGCAGAACGGCGGCTATCAGCTGTAAAGTCAATGGGCACCAACAGTACAAACAGGCAAGCAATAACCAAGTAATCATAATAAACGTCAAAGCAAAACTCCGTGAGAGGTTCCACGTTTCATAAAATTTCCACAGTTATCTCCACGAAATGAGAACAGCGTAACAGTTTGCAGACAGATGGATTTAAATTTACATAAAAAATTTTCCACGAAAAAATACTGTTTATTAATTTTAATTGATCTTCACCAAGTCCGTCTGTGCTATTAAACACCCACTCCAGCTAATTAATAGTTTCATGTTTTTACACGAAACCTGTTCCGATTAAGACGCAGCACTCGCCCATAAAATCAGAAATAATTCCATGACCGCGCATGGAAACGCACCTAAGAATTCTTTTAAGTTGTCTGAATAATTTCATGGATCACATATGAACTCAAACACTTTCAAACATCAACTTCTGTCCATAGCGACCGCAACTTCCCTCGTACATCTAGACTCACAGGCATTGTGATTTCCTTGCTCTATCGAAAGTATTTAAACATTCAGACTTTTGCGCAAATCATGCCTCCGGAGAAAACTACTAAGCTGCTAGTAGAATATCCAAAGTCTACTAACACTTTTTCGAACCTAGTGGGTCCCCTTCTCAACATCCAACATTATGTACCATAGCCTATAGTGTCGTTCTGGCATGGCTGTCTGTCGCGCTAGATTAAAAAAAGAAACGAAAATCTCTGCTTCATTAAAATCCGACTCAAATAATAACTTCCCAATATACTCACTCCTTCAGACTGTGAAATGGTATGTGAAACTGTGCCTTGACTACCTCTACAACTTATCCTGCTGGTAATCTGAAGCCAAGAGCATCCTTTCAAATTCCGGTAAGGAAATTTCTTCCACAACAAAATAAACTGTTACTAAGGGGATATGGTTACCCCTATCAGCCACACACGCTGCACACCGGCGAGGCACGCTCTGTACGGGATGGTTCAAGAGCTCTCTTGACAGTCTATCCCATTCGTCAACAAGAGGAGTAAGGAGGTCTGGAAGTGTCCCTCGCAGAGGCTGACGGGATGCAGTTCGCCTCCCTAATGCATTCCAGTCATGTTCTATAGAATTAAAATCCGGGGACCTCACTCATCAGTCCACGTAGCGGCCATCATCACCATCAAGAAATTCATCCATCAAAGCAGCTCCATGCAGACGAGTGTGATCGTCCATGAAGTGGACTTCCGGACTAACTGCACCTCTGAAAAGGTGAACGTGTGGTAACAGTATCTCATCTCTGTCCTCTGAACGTTTACAGTATTTCTCCGACCACCAACGAAGATGTGCAGCTCCATACGGCCATTTAACATGATGCTGCCCCACACCATGGCGCCTTCAAACCAAACCGGTCTTTATCCACGACGTTCAAATGGTTCAAATGGCTCTAAGCACTATGGGACTTAACATCTGACGTCATCAGTCCCCCAGTCCCCTAGAACTAGTTAAACTGAACTAACCTAAGGACAGCACACACATCCATGCCCGAGGCAGGATTCGAACCTGCGACCGGAGCAGCCGAGCACGGTTCCGGACTGAAGCGCCTAGAACCGCACGGTCACAGGGGCCGGCACGATGTTCCTGGGGTTGTATCGGCTACCAGGTTCTTTCCAGAGCAATGTGCGACAAGAATCACTTTGCAAAATAAAATGGGATTCATCTGCGAAGAGCACATGCCTGCAGTCATTCATGGTCGTCCGAAACTCGTGGTCTAGTGGCTAGCGTTGCGGCCTATGGATCATGGGGTCCTGGGTTCGATTCCCGGCCGGGTTGGGGATTTTCTCTGCCCGCGGACTGGGTGTTTGTGTCGTCCTCATCACATCATCATAATCATATGTGACAGTGCCTAGATTGGATTGCGTAAAAAAATGGGACTTTGTAAGGGCGCTGATGCCCGCGCAGTTGAGCGCCCCACAAACCACATATCATCATCATTCATGGTCCAACTTTGATGTTGCCGACTTCACAGTACGCGGGCCCGTCTCTGTACTGGCGTGAGCGGGATGCACACGGCCGGACGTCTGGCAAACAGCTTTGCTGTGCTGAGCCTCTAGACAGAGTTATAGGGAAACAGCAGCTCCTGGGGCAGCTGCAGGTTCAAAATGGTTCAAATGGCTCTGAGCACTATGCGACTTAACTTCTGAGGTCATCAGTCACCTAGTACTCAGAACTAATTAAACCTAACTAACCTAAGGACATCACACACAGCCATGCCCGAGGCAGGATTCGAACCTGCGACCGTAGCGGCCACGCGGTTCCAGACTGAAGCGCCTAGAACCGCTCGACCACACAGGCCGGCGCAGCTGCAGGCTCTGCTGCCAATTGTCTTCAGTTGTACTCCGATTTCGTCGGGCAGCTACGGTCAGATATTGGTCCTCATGTGGTGTGGTTATTCTCGGTCTTGCCAAAGCGTAACGTAGAAATTACGCTTCGTGGCACATCCAAGGATAATGAGACTTCGGTCTCCGTCTGGCCCGCTTCCAGGAAGCCGAATATTCCACCCTCCAAAACAGGGTCCTAATGGCGTCTTTGTGACATTACGTTGTCAACTTCTGCTTGCCATGAACGAATAAACAAGACTGACAAAGGAATGGTCCAATCTGGTATTTCGAAATCGGCCCTGAAACTTATTATATAGGAAGAATACACGGAAAAAACACAACGTCAAAAATCTAGCCTCTAAGACACACTGCAAGTATTTCTTAAAAAATGCTGAAAATTTCCAAATTCGTAGCTCGCCAGGTGGCTGGAAAGACGTACACCCCTATCGTAGTGGTAGCAGACAGCGGACGTGCAACACGGTAGGCACGTAACCTTGGTTGTCGACACATCGGCAGACAGATATCATGGCTTGATGCGATCATAATTTGTAAACCGATTTCAAGTTTTCGTTGATAGTTTCTCTGTCACAATTGTTTACGGTTACTATTCACTAGACTTTGCAACTCATTTAATATCCAGTTGCCTTTGCGGTATTGCTGTGTTAATAATGGACATGGAACAGAATTTTTTTTGTATTTTCTTCTTATATGATTGCTAATAGCTTCTGTCTTTGTGCAGATTCCAAAGTTTCACAATAATGTGGAATCCAATAACGTTTTAAAACTTGCGAAGATGAAATACTAAGAACGTCGTATGCAATCGAAATCATCTACTTATTCTGAAGTTATTTACCAGTTATTTTCTTTGAAATTCTTTCGAATGATGTCGACATTCCTCTAGAAATTGTGTAAGCATTAGAACTAAATTAAACTCCGCCCGAACAGTCCATGAAGTCCCAACGGTACCGCCCGCCCGCCGTGGCATCTTCAGCCCACAGGCGTCACTGTGGCTGACATGTGGTCAGCACACCGCTATCCCGGCCGTTTTGTCAGTTTACGAGACCGGAGCCGCTACTTCTCAATCACGTAGCTCCTCAGTTTGCCTCACAATGGTTGAGTGCACCCCACTTTCCAACAGCGCTCGGCAGACAGGATGGTCACCCTTCCAAGTGCTAGCCCATTGTAACAGCGCTTAACTTCGGTGATCTGACGGAACCCCGCTTACCATTGCGGCAAGGCCTTTGGCGTAAGCATTAGAAGAAGCAGAAAATAACTCTGACAGTTCCGCGAATTGTGGTTCGAACGATAATTTTTGTGTTAATTAAAGCCCAGAGCAGAAATACAATACTTTCGAAGCTCAAAGAAAACACGTAAAGTAATAGCTCCCAGTGACAAAAAAAGCTGTAAATTTTTCGTTTAAACGAAGGAAAGAGAAAGCGCTTAAAGTTAAACAATCTGCAAAGCCGGTTTTATTTTGTAAAACCTGGATGTCAATTGTTTAAAGGGAAGAAATATTTACAAGAAGTGCGAAATATGCGCCAAAATAAAACTCGCAAAAATGTGAAAGAAAAACTATTCGAAACATGCTTGTGAGACTCAGGTCACAGTTACCAAGGGAGATCGACGAGACTGGGTCCTCTGGTTACTCAGATTCAGGAAATTATGCGATAACGGAAGTCGCAAAATTACAAAGTTCACATAAAGTAAACGTGCAGAGAGGCCATTAATAGGTAATACTGTAGAGAAATTCGTAGCTGACGTCAAAACAAAGTTTCTTGCTAACCATTCAAAGTTGTGTATAAACTCGATCAGTCTGGTTTCGTGCAAGAACTGCGTGCAAACCACAGTTTATCATTTCGAGTGAAAAAAAGGCAGAGTCGCTTTTGCAGTCGATCAGTCGATGAATGCTATGATACGTTCGTATAGAACAACGCCTGTGGTAAGTGTGAGTGGATTAATGTTTCCACAGTCGAGGGGAATTAGGACCAAAAATTTTAAAAAGGGACTGTTTAGTTGCAAAAATCTTGTAACAGACGTAGCAATATCTGGAAAAATAGGACAGAATAATTTTCAATGTTAGAACCGAAACGTCTTATTATCAGTTACGGAAATTAATTCATTGCCATTTATTTTGCTAAGAAGAACGATGCAATGTTAGTTTGGACAGGCATACATGTCCGAATGAACATTGCTCAGTTCTTCGTAACACAGGCACTGAAATATCATATTTATCCGTCGATACTAGGTAGCCACTTTCAATTAAAAAATGTCTTCCCGCTGTACGGGAATTACATAATGTGTACGAGTGCAGGTTGTTACAGATGAACGACGACACACAGAAGTTTCGGTATGGCCGTGGATCGTGCCTCAATAGCCAACGCTGTTACGGCGTCAGCTCTCGTAAAGCGAGAAATCCGGATTCGAGTCCTGGTGCTACACAAATCTCTATTGTCGTTATTCCCTTATACAGCTGATGGTTGTCCACATTCCCAATTGCGAATACGTTTCATGTATTAATTAAATGCTTTTGTTGGACTCTTTACTTCGACGTAACGACACAACTGTCTTTAGGTGGACGAAGAAAAGACTGTCAATATAATTTGGATTCCACTCGGAACTAATAATGTGACTCAGACTGTCGATACAGAAATGTTTCCACACTGTAAAGCCTTTTTTTGAAAATTCTCGAACAGTATAATTTTCGGTAATATTGTCAAACGTCAGTCATTTGCACATTTTCAGTTTGCATCATCACGTTTTATCAATTTATCACGTTTTATCAATTTGACCAAGTATGCCTGGTAAGCGGCACTATTTCTTACTCCATCAGAATTCTGTCTAAATAAAACTAATAATTACACTGACGTGCCCGAATGCATTTATTTTTATTGTCAGTTGTGTCTGATGTAAGGAAACTGTATTTTGGTCATCCAACAGACACTTCGCATTTTTCCAG
The DNA here is from genome assembly GCF_023864345.2 of Schistocerca serialis cubense. Lineage (NCBI taxonomy): Eukaryota > Metazoa > Arthropoda > Insecta > Orthoptera > Acrididae > Schistocerca > Schistocerca serialis. The sequence goes on from NC_064640.1 coordinate 237,268,111, forward strand.
GGAAAAAACAAGGTACTGCATCATTGTTAGTAAAATATATATTATTCAAAACTTATCATAAGACCTGTGCTGCAGCAGTTGTTAGAAGTATTTCACGTCAAAAAATTAAAGTTCAATTGGTGGAAGTCGTCTATAATGTAACACCGTACACTGATTTAATTTTTTTTCCCCTCTGCTAGTCACTTCTGTAACAATTACATCTCTACAACAGTTTAACTGTCGATATGAACTGCAAGCCAATCAATAAATTAATGATTTCAGACATTTTTATATGGTTTAAGTGCTTAAAATTCGCGTGTGTTCTCTTTGGGCCTCGTGCTACGCGGTGCTACGTTCTCTTTTCATAGCTTTGTCTACGTATCAGCCGATTCGCGCGCTAAGCGGGAAGGGCTGTACAAATTGCTGTTATAAGCGGTTCTTCGTGTGGCAAAAATGTGCTACTTCTACATTTTTTTAAAAAAATACTTGCAGTGCTCCCTAGGAGCTAAAATTTTGGCAGTACATTTCTTTCCGGGTATTCATCCTGTGAGAAAAACTTTAGGGCACGTTTCGATGTGTCGGTCTGGACCACTTCCTTGTGAGACATGAGTGTTTTCATGTACTGTTTCAGTTTACCTTCCGGTTCTGCTGTAATTCACTGCACGGAGTACTCCTTTCCTATACAGAGCAAACAAGTAGTGTTCGTAGGTAAATATTTACGGTGGTATCAGGCGATTGCTCGCCTTTCCACTTTTTTCGTGTTTTCGTGATTATGCTCAGCTTTTGGACACTAGTGTATAATGACAGTAATAATGGTTATCGGTGCGACTGCAGGAGCACGTAATGATTTTATTTACCTTTTATTTTGTCTAGATAAGGAAAATATTTTGGGTAGAGAGTTTAATAGGAATACGCCATACGTAGAAAACGCCAAAACTATTTTTTTGCTCTTGTAAGTCAAGGGAGTCGACTGGTCAGTTGACTGGTGGGCCTGTAGAAACAGGTGTGCTTGTAGCTAACCTGAGCCCGTCGGAAGGAACCCGCCTAGTGAGACGGGAGGCCGACATTTCTGCAGCGCACAGACGGTGTCGTCAGAACGCCACTTCTTCCTCAAGTAGCGCCGAACGTCAGCCGTTACGCCAGGCCAGTGCCTGGATACGCTGGCTCGGCTTTCAGGCTCCGCTACTCGCCTCAGCTCCTGTAGTCTCCTCGCCTTACCTCGTTCATAGGTCACAAAATACCGTACACGCAGTATATGAAATACATCTTAAATAACGGTGAATCATCGTGAATAACTGTTTAACATCCACTTGTAGATGCAGGCTTTTCCAGCTGACTAAAGATATTTCGATCTTCAGTTTTAATCATTTAAATGCAACGCATTAATTTCCCACTTAAGACTGTGTATTTAAGCACACGGGACAAAAAATACTCACTCCCAGGCGACGTCATGCTATTACCGTCTAAAGCCAGTTGTAGCTTCGATAACAGCCTCAGTTCGGAGAGGAAAAGTGACTACAAGTGTCTTGAGGCATGCCGTATCCAGCTGACTCATTGACGATTAGATCCGGTACAGCTAGTAGATTGCAGGGTGGTGACTGCTTCGTTTTACCCGTTGCTCCAAATGGCACCAGACATTTTCTGTGGGATTAAAGGTGGATGATTTAGCGAGCCAATCGAGGAGCGATGGGATGCCTGCGCGTTCGTCAAACTAGTAGCGTATGTATGCAGCCCTGCGAACACGGTTATTGTCATCCTGCAAGCTGGGAGTGCCCATGGCATAATAATGAAGAAGATATAGAAGATAGGGCAATAGTTGCTCACGATAATTTTGAAATGAAATTTATTCCAAGCCATTGTAATAAAATTTGTAACGGTGAGAAAAACATGCTTAAGACATCACAGAACCATCCCTGCTCCGGACTGAAACATTCACATACTGCGGTTTAAAAGACTCAGTGGACGCTCGCTTCGCTCGACATGTTACATCATGTGATTAATATTAGAAAAAAAAGAATCGGTCGAAAGTAGCACAATGTCTTTTGCTGGTTCAAAAACGACACGTTTCATCCGGGTAGGGCATTATCAGGTTATTGGAAGTAAAGTATGAAACTACTACAGGAAAAAGTGAAAATCAAAACTTTAAATACATAAGACAAAAACAATAGGAAAGCACATATAAAGTGTTATAATTATTGCTAAAAACGGTCGTTAAATAAGCCTACAATGTCCGGCAACCTAATGTGAAGAACACCTTGGAAAAGGGTATAAAAATGCGAGAATAAACCTACAGATGAGTACTTAAAAAGTGTAACTGCCGATTTACCCCGTGAGATGTGGGTCATCAGTCATAGTAGTGTAAAATGAGACCACACTCATTAACTGTAAACAAGACCTCGGAACAAAGTGGTGGAGCCGATCCGCACTCACATACTGTATACACAGTAATGATGGAATCAGAAGCGACTCGTGGCGTTAGTGAACACTGCGATGGGGAGGACAAAATGAAATGAAACTTCACGGTCTGAGAGGATATTTGGTGTTATTTCAATTATTACAAAATGTAGTTGAATTTATTAAGAACTTGCCAGTATGAGCCCACCTCCACTATGACGTTGCACCCCCTCTGACCGTGATGCATGCACTGATTCAGTTGGGAAGGATGTCATAAGGCCGCCGCATCCTCTCTTGAGGCAAGCTGGCTTACAACTATTGTAACTAGTCCTTGATCAGAGAGATATCGGGTGATCAAATCTGTTACAGGAGTATCTCAACTTCGTGCAGACAAATGGTTCAAATTGCTCTGAGCACTATGGGACTTAAATTCTGAGGTCATCAGTCCCCCAGAACTTAGAACTACTTAAACCTAACTAACCTAAGGACATCACACACATCCATGCCCGAGGCAAGATTCGAACCTGCGACCGTAACGGTCGCGCGGTTCCAGACTGTAGCGCCTAAAACCGCTCGGTCCATCATGCAGACAGTTCATAGAGATACGTGCCATGTGTGAATGAGTTTTGCCCTATAGAGAAAATGGCGCCAATGTACTGCCGCATGAGAGGTAAAACAGAACACAGAACGTCCGTGACTTACCGTTATGACGTCGGAATTCTCTCAATCAATACCAGCTGTGACCTGAAATCGTACTCGATGGTTCCCCAAATCGCAATGCCTCTCCAAAACATTGGAAGAACGGGACCTCTCCCCAGGTCGCCGCCATACTCGCCAACGATTCTTATCCGGGATTGTGCAGAACCGAGAATTGTTGCCGAACACATGCTATTCATCAGCAGTCCATGCTTCCCGGTCACGGCACTTCTCCAAACGCAGCCGGTTGTGTTGTGGTGTTCACGGTAGTCGGCGCATGGGACGGTAATTCCCTAGTCTTGCTGCTGCTAATCCGACTAGTGGTGCGGAATGACCCAGAATGTTGCAGGTACACCATTACTTGGTGTTCAGACGTGGACAACCGGATATTTGACGACGATGATGATATTTGGTTTGTGGGGCGCTCAACTGCTCGTTAATCAGTGCCTGTACGAAGTCCCTACACGGTCCAATTTTTTACACAGTCAAACCTAGCCACTATCACAAAAGATGATGAAATGATGCGGACAACACAAATATCCGGTCCCCGGGCAGAGAAAATCCGCAACCCGGCCAGGAATCGAAACCGGGACCCCGTGATCCAGAGACAGCAACGCTAGCCACTAGACCACGAGGTGCGGACATATTTGACGATTAATATTCCTGTCATCACGTCCCCACGCGTCCAACATCTGGCCACTGTCACATCAGAATGCCGCAAAAATCTGGATATTGTACAATTCAACCAGCCAACCAAATAGAGACCTACACTGAAGCCCCTTTCAACCTCTGTCATGTGCTGATAACGATGTCTCACAGGAGTAACTGGTATCTCCGTGTCCTTGACACTAATCATTCAAAATCTGACGCTGTTCACGCCCATCGCATATCCAACCAGGCCTGGTAACAACACTAAACACGAACGGCACTAATCCACTATATTGGCCGTTCTACTTGTCACAGACAATTACAACTCTTAATCGTTTACATAGCCGCCCATGGTGTGCACATGTACGAAGTTACATTGACGTCCGACCAGATCTTCTGAGTGCTTCACTCTTTTTGTCAGAGAGTGTATTAACAACGTTACGAATTGCCCCATTCGTGTTAGTGAATGTGACAAGAAAAATCGTGTCTGTGATATTCTCATGTTGGAATTTTCCTCTGTTTATTTATTTATTTATTTCTTTACACGTCAAGTTCCGTAGGACCAAATTGAGGAGCAAATCTCCAAGGTCATGGAACGTGTCAGTACATGAAATTACAACATAAAACTAATAACAGACAAAAATAAAATGTTTATGAATCCGAAAAAAGTCAATCCATAAGTTTAAGTAAACGCAGTTAACAATACAATAAGAATAAGCTTAATTTTTCAAGGAACTCCTCTACAGAATAGAAAGTCTGGGCCACGAGGAAACTCTTCAGTTTAGATTTGAAAGTACGTGGATTACTGCTAAGATTTTTTAATTAGAGTGGTAGCTTACTGAAAATGGATCTAGCAGTATACTGCACACCTTTCTGCACAAGAGTTAAGGAAGTCCTATCAAAATGTAGGTTTGATTTCTGCCGAGTATTAACTGAGTGAAAGCTGCTTATTCTTGGGAATAAGCTAATACTGTTTACTGTTATAAAAAACGACAGTAAGGAGAATATATATATATATATATATATATATATATATATATATATATTGCCGGACGGAGTGGCCGAGCGGTTCTAGACGCTATCGAACCGCGAGACCGCTACGGTCGCCGGTCGCAGGTTCGAAGCCTGCCTCGGGCATGGATGTGTGTGATGTCCATAGGTTAGTTAGGTTTAAGTAGTTCTAAGTTCTAGGGGACTGATGACCTCAGATGTCAAGTCCCATAGTGCTCAGAGCCATTTGAACCAATAAACAGTATATTGAAAAGTCGTCTGCAAACATGAAATGCTGTAAATGACTTTTGACTGTGGAGTAGATACTGTTTATTTATTCATTTATTTCTTATTTAGCCTGACTAGATTTGCGCCCTATGGCCCCCTCTTACATCTGACCAGTAGCAACACATACCAAACATATTACAAAACGTTCTCCATAATAATAATAATAATAGTAGTAATAATAACAAAACTGATAATAGTAATAAGAACGACTTTAATGACAATAACTATTATAGCAATTATAGTAAAGAGCATTTAGAATGATATAGATTAGCTTAGAATATCTGGACCCATGTATAGTGTTATCAGAAGCGGAATGGATAAAGGAAGAGGAGAAGATTGAAATTTTGTGACAGTGGCTGTTACGAAAGACCAAAATATAAGTAGAAAATTCTGCCAACAAGGGGTAGGGAGAAGTTGTGGGGGAGGAGGACTGAGAGAATGTGCCGCACAGAGTGGCTATGGTGATAGAAGAGGACCATTAGCCGTCTTTTGAAGTTTTGAAGGTATGTAGTTTTTCTGATAGTCTGAGGAAGATTTCAGCAAAGTCGGGTTCCTGAACATGGAAAATGATTTAGAAAATATGGCAGTGCTATGTGATGGTACAGACAGAATTTTGCTATATTGAGAACGAGTATCTCAACTCTCCTGTTCAGATCGTAGAGTAAGAGTTGATGACAGATAAGAGGGGGTAGAATGACTGAGATGATGGTAGAGCAAACATAGAGTACAATAGTCTCTACGCCTATCGGCACGTAGCCACGATAATTGTTTGTAGGATGGTGTGATATGGTCGAAAAAGCGTACGTCACAAATGTATCGCACACGAGGATTCATCGCCAGTTCCAGCCTGCACGAGCTCTCGTAAGAAAGTCCTTGGTGAATGGCTTCACCATAGTCAAATATGCGAAGCATTAGCGTCCAGCTTCTTTTTAACCTCCAAAGGAAATACTTTTTTGTATATTTGTACCGAGTGAAGCGACGCTGACACATTCGTAAAGATTGCAGATGTAAGCAAAAGGTTATTTCTGTGGCGTTTAGGATTAATGGAGGAAGATATTCTCTGAACTGAGGCATAATAAATCTTTTGTGAGCGAGTAAGATTGTTTGCGTTTTAGATGGGTTAAGTTTCAAATATATACTGCGGCTATAGCAAACAGAGAGGTGCTTAGAAAAACATCTCCGAGAGATTCCCTATTATATAACTAAAATAGCATATTTTCATTATGATCTCACTAAACTGGTGTTGTTACTACAGATTCCAACTCATTCAACCGTAGCGTGATAGGGAACCTCCAAACCGTGTCATATGCATTGTAAAGTTAGAAAACGACCACTATAGGGTGCTATTTGCGCAGAAACAGCGGCCTTTATACGTCCCCAGTAGCGCTAGAATTTGGAGAGTAGATTGGGTCCTTCTCAATCTGCAGCGGTAGATGCTGATGATCTGCCTCCATGAGCCAGATTGATTAGTGGAGTGTTTACCAGGCATTCTATGGACGTTTAGAGGCTACTGGTGAAGGTTGTACTACCCTCACACGAAATTGTGTTAGGAAAAGTAAGGAGAGTTTCCTTGGATGCTGAACTTAGCTGTTTTTACGTTCTGTAATGTATCATATCTGCTTTTAAATGTTGCCGTGGCAGACAGCTAATGCAGTACGAAGTTCCCACATGCGGATAGGATGATTGTAGACCTCTCCCATTTCAGAGAGAAAAATGGACTTGTTTTTCCACATTTTTTGGCGTCATGGTCGGAAACCCAAGCCCTGACTCTGGGAAGATGATATTTTGTCGATATACTATAGCTTCGTGTGGGACGCTTCTTATTGTGTCATTGTGAGTGAAACTGTTTGTGGTGTTCAGGAAATCTATTTATAAGCTCTTTCTGCTCTCCTTGTTTATCCTTTGGACGTTAGTTTCGCAACCTAGAGACCCTGTGCTCTTCTGTACTGGATTGTTCTTGAGCCCTCTCAGTGTTACCTACTTGTCTCTTGTTATAAAGTCCGCCTGCTTAGCTGGGTGATAACGCGCATGCTTCCCATGTAGCCGGCCCGGATTAGTTTCCCGGCGGGGTTGAAGATTTCTCCGCCCGTGGACTGGCTGTTGTGTTGACCTCATCGTCATTTCATCCTCATCACAGGCACGCAAGTCGCCCAATGTGGCGTCGACTGAAATAAGACTTACACTCGGCGGCTGAACTTCCTCAGATGGGGCCTCCCGGCCGACAATGCCATACGCCCATTTCCATTTTTTTTTTGTTTTGTTATAAAGTGGCAGTGACTATTCCACAAAGCGGCAGGTCTTTTTTTAAGGCGTTCGGAAGATTTCTGTGTAATCGTCCCAACAACTTTGAGCAGTAGAACGACCACAGCCGCGGTAGTACTATCTGCTTGTCTCTGGATGACTGTCCTCATTAATCCAAAAGAATAAAAGAAATTCATTTGCGGAATGGATATCTGCTTCAAGGTGCACGGAGATGTGATAAATGTCCGAAGGAAATCATCTCAGTTGTAAAGGCGTAAGAGTTGAGCTAAATTACCAAGATTAAAAAAAAAAGGTTCAAATGACTCTGAGCACTATGGGGCTTAACTTCTGAGGTCATCAGTCCTCTAGAACTTAGAACAACTTAAACCTAACTAACCTAAGAACATCACACACATCCATGCCCGGGGCAGGATTCGAACCTGCGACCGTAGCTGTCGCGCGGTTCCAGACTGTAGCGCCTAGAACCGCTCGGCCACTCCGGCCGGCACCAAGATTTCATCAACTGTCATCATCAACATCAATGTCAGCAGCAAAACTTCTGACTGGCGGTATTATTATTGTGTTGAACTTGAAAAGACTAGTGACTTTACCCTAACCCTCGACTGTACAGTGGTTATTGAATATATTAGGACAGGCTCTCTACGTCTCAAGGTACGTCTATACATCCCAGCTCCAAGGAGGCGTTACAAATTTCTGAAGATTTGTCACACAACACCAGGGTGCAATTGCTAAGCAACGTATGGGATCGTTGGCGAAGCGGATCACGCAAGTGGTGCTACATGCACGTCCCCACAAAAATGGGACAGCTCTTTAGACGGCCATTCACTTTGAAGTAAACACTGTCAAACGTTCTCAATTGAGGAGAGATAGGTGACATGGCTAGCCAAGTAGGATTTGGCCAGCATGAAGACAAGCAGTAGAAACTCTTGCCATGTTGAAGTCCAGGATGGTTTCCCATGAAGAGCTACTACAAGGTGGAATGGCATATTATACCGTTATTCCTGGCGGTCGGGCGGTATGATGGGTGAAAGGTTGGTATTCCACCGCTCTCTGGAGCGTCCCCAGACACGTCTTCGTTGGTCATCAGAACTCAATTCGAAGCAGGACTCATCACTGAAGGGTATTCTACTCCAGTCAATGAGATTCCCAGCCAAATACGAGTTTGGAGACGTCCCAAACGGTTGTGGGACACCAACCTGAATGTCGCTCGCCATACGGCCAGACAACCAGGAGTGATGGTCTGGGTTGCCATTTCTTTTCATACTGGCACCCCTTTGGTTGTCATTTGAGGCACCCTTAAAACACAGCGAGTCGTCGGCGATATTCTACGCCCAGTTTCTTGTCCTTCACGGCAAGCCATCGTGGGCTTGAATTTCAGCAAGATAGCGCCCTCCCCGCACACAACGAGAGTTTCTACTACATATTTTTATGCTTGCCGAGCCCTATCTTGGCAGGAACGTCACCGGACCTGTCCACAATTGGGAACATTTGAGACATTATGGGTAGGGCCCTCCAATCAGCTTGAGATTTTGACGATCTAACGCGCCAGTTGGACATAGTTTGGCACGATATCCTTCAGGAAGACATCCAATAACTCTGTCTATCAAGACGAAACCAAATAATTGCTTGCATAAGGGCCAGAGGTGGATCAACGCGTTATTGCTTGGTTTAACTTGTGAAGCTGTTTCTCTTTTAAACTTCCTGGAAGATTAAAACTGTGTGCCGGACAGAGGCTCGAAGTTGGGACCTTTGCCTTTCGCGGGCAAGTGCTCTACCGTATGAGATACCCAAGCCCGACTCACGCCCCGTCCTCACAGCTCACAGCTCTGATGGTAGAGCACTTGCCCCCGAAAGGCAAAAGTCCTTCGAGTTTCATATCAGCGCACACTCCGCTGCAGAGTGAAAATCTCATCCTGTTTCTCTTGAATAAATCATCCAGTTTTTCAGAAATTGTAATCATTTGTTTGTCTGTACATGCACAACACATTTACTGAGTCCGGTCCCATTCGAATAATTCCTTCGCGGAAGGTCGTTTTTTGTCTTACAGTGTGCCATTTCACGGATTCAAGTTCAATGCCGATCATGGATAATCTTACAATCCAGAAACACATCTGAGTTCCCGCAACGTTAATATGTACTGACGTAACGAAATAAATGAACAAATATGACAAGGAAACTGTATCTACCCCACAAAGACTATTAACACATTAATTTAGACAATAAATCAGCTGATGTGGTATGTACGAGTTTGTATATGATTCGCAAAGTGATTTGTCCAGTAAAACAACTGCAGGTGGACGCTTCTTTAGTGCGAATACTGCTTCAGCAACCAAATGCAAATGAGAAAAAATTATGCCTACCACGAGACGAAACAGAAAGAAACCTGATGTTCTGGACCGTAATAAAACTGAGGTTGACGTTATATAGTCGGACAACGATAGCAGGTAAACTGCCGAACGTTTATGTTACCAGCATGCACCAACTTCTAAAGAAATTGTATGTGTGGTGTCTGTTCTGTCGGACGTGGGAATAATGGGTGGGGTAGGCTACACTTGTAGTGTGTGACAAGTTGAGAGTTTGGATTGGTGAGTAAGAATGTTCGGATGACCGAGGCGGTGCATAATTGTGCGAATAAATATATTTTATTTAATCTGCCTTACTGCTTAAAAAAAAGGAATGAGTAGTCTAGGGACGGGAAGGAGGAGGCATTGTGGCCAGGCCTACCCACTATGTGTCCACTGGCCTGAAGATAACTACTACACTACTTCCTGGAAAAAAAAGGAAAAGAAAAAAGAAAACCATGGCAAAAATAAATAAAAATAGTAAGGCGACCGGTCTCAAAAAGCCGAAGAAACCACAAGAAAGGCAGTTAAGCGGAATATCCGGGTTCGAGTCCCGGTCCAGCATAAATTTTCACTTGGCGCCTTTGAATTTAATTCAATGCCTAGTTTCGCCTGAGACCCGTATTTCTCTTAAATAATGCTTAGATAGAAATATAGTATGTCAGAAAATTGATACTTCCAATACTTCGTGAAGCGAATTACGATTACAGGAACAAACTAAAAAAGTCAGTTGGAACTTTGAGACTTACTGTGAGTAAAGTAAAAAAGAAAATAACTATCGTGACAGGAGTGATCTAATAGATTATTCTCGTGTAACAGGAACAGAAGTTCTTCTGACAATCACGTTAAGTTTATAGTGCTTAGGGAAAAGTTCACAGGGTATAATGTGTGTTCAAATGTATGTGAAATCTTATGGGACTTAACTGCTAAGGTCATGAAAAAAATGGTTCAAATGGCTCTGAGCACTATGGGACTCAACTGCTGTGGTCATAAGTCCCCTGTAACTTAGAACTACTTAAACCTAACTAACCTAAAGACAGCACACAACACCCAGCCATCACGAGGCAGAGAAAATCCCTGACCCCGCCGGGAATCGAACCCGGGAACCCGGGCGTGGGAAGTGAGAACGCTACCGCACGACCACGAGATGCGGGCTAAGGTCATGAGTCCCTAAGCTTACACACTACTTAAATTATCCTAAGGACAAACACACACACCCATGCCCGAGGGAGGATTCGAACCTCGGCCGGGACCAGCCGCACAGTGCATGACTGCAGCGCCTCAGGCCGCTCGGCTAATCCCGCGCGGCAGGGTATAATGACTTCACCGTATTCTGTAGTTAGTTCCTGAATAAGAAACTCCAGTCGGCTGAAGTGTGAAATATTTCATTCAGAAGTCAATGTTGCGTTATAGAAAAGTAATTACCTGTGGTATTCATCTTCCAGGAGTACTAAGCTTGTGTTATTAGTGGCAGTGCTTTGGTACAATTAGAACAATATGCTAGATTTGTGTCAAGGCCTTCTGAATTTGAGTTTCCTTGTGGCACACAGTTTTGATATGCCACTAAGTTTCTTGTAGGTGATCTTTATTTTTTACCTTAGCGATCAGAGAGAAAATTTTCTGTAGCGTACACATTTTTTGATGAAACAGAGACTTTAATTAAGAATAATAAAAGAAGTAACGCCCTCAGGAGAATTTATGTACTAGTCGCCTTTTTTTATGTAATGCCCTTGCAGTACTGTGGGTTCTCTCCTTCGTCGGAGAGAGGAAGGGAGGAAGAGAGAGAGAGAGAGAGAGAGAGAGAGAGAGAGAGAGAGAGTCTAATAAACTGTTCCAAAAATTGATTAACCTTCACTTTACCCTTCTAATGCTGTATTTTTTCAAATGCATGTGTTGGTAGCCACATAAGAAAATGTAAAGCTCTAAAGACGCTTAGGGGTCAGGGTTCGCATCCTGATCATATCAAGATTTTTTCTCTGGATCTTAATGTGATATTCGCCTGCCGTAAGAACCGGATGCACTGTGATTAGAGTTGCATGTCAGACTGTAATCTCCCGCTACAATTAGTTGATGCACTCGTTGCCGGGTCGGAAGGAGACAAGAGGCACGTAATCTCCAATAGGAGCAAGCCTAGCAGAGCGCAGTGACGTGCAAACTAATGTTCGGATTAATGAATGCTTTACTTACTTTGTGTGTAAGTCACAAATATAGACATGCATTTTATCTCTGATCTATGAATATCTACGCGCACAGTCAGTCTTAGCATCCTTGCATTTATTACGCGACAGTTTATATGGTGCACGTCTTTGTTTCTCAGAGTTGCGCTGGTCCGTGGTTTCTGCTGAGTGCTGCAGGTGGTGGAGTGGGCAGCCCAGCGTATTGTTCGATTCCTTTAGCATAGCGCAAGTACACGCTGCATTAAAAACGTTCTTGTTCCTTTGTCTGAAAATTGCGCGACGAAAATAATTTGTCTGGAGCCAAGAAGCAGTAGGTCCGCAAGCGACCAACAGCGCACTGAAGGAAAAATCAATACCACTAGGCGACCGCGCCTCTCTGTCATGGCGTTCCCGGGAAATGGACTCACGGGGTTATTCGCAGCCCGTTACTGCTCCAGAATAAATTAACATTTAAATGTGCACCTATACACTGAACAAACAGATTGCTATCCTTCTTTCACACACAGAATGGATGTTGCACCGTGACGCTCTGTTTCTCCAGTTAAACCCTTTCTGCGCACACATAGGCGTACTCACCCTGAAGTGGCTCGTAATCGTCGAAGATTTTTATATGTCGTAAGAAAAATCAATTCTGATTCAGTCTTTCCACTTATTGTTGCCGTGATCCCGATCGATATCATATGAAAGATCATCGTCAAGCTAAGTCAATCAGTTAAAAAACCCTTCTGTCATGGATGTGAGAATCTCTGAATCATTCGATCGAATCTGTGTGCGTGTAATCGAGAAACTCGTTGATTTAAGAGTGTAGCTCAGCAGGGAAGACACTATCTTACGGCTAATGGGACTATAGAAACGACCATACTTGTTGCATATTCACGTGCGGCCTTCGTTACCATCAATCGAAATTGAAAAAGCGACAGTATAACCATTAGTAGACAACATAGCGTACTTTGTCCAGGAGCCTTGTCACCTAAGTTTAGTCTCCTCTGTAACTCGGAATATAGGAAATGTGAGGTTTTGTGAGCATTGTATGGCCATACGTCACCGAGGTGTTTATCGACCACACTAAAGATTTTTTTTGACACTAATGCTATTAAAAGCGTCAAAAAGCTAAAAGATTCAACAGATAATTAAAATACAACATTTCCTAACGTATACCCATAAACAAACGAAAGAAACACGTTGTCATTTCAAAAACTTGTCATGTATTGAGGTATTCCACATAGAAAAATTTTAAATACGAGGGTTGCTCAACAAGTAATGACCCACATTTTTTTAAAAGCTATTAATATACATAGACAAAATTCCTTCTTGGTGCTTCACATTTGATGATGGTTCTGTGCGCCGGTGAAGTTTCGAATCGTTGTGGCAGATGGCAGAGCCGTATTACAGCGTCAAAATGGCGTCTGCATACAACTCACGTTACAAGCAGCGTGCTGTTATTGAATTCTTGTGTGTAGAAAAAGAAACTGTGGAGAACATCCATAAACGTTTGTGTGCAGCGTATGCCGATGCTCCAGTTGATAGGAGTACAGTTGGGCGATGGGTAAAGAAAGTTACAGCCTCAGGAAATGCAGAAATGGAGCTCCATGATCAGCCACGCTCGGGACGTCCTGTCACAGCCACTGCTTCAGACATGCTGAATCTTGCGTATCACATTATTCGTGCCGGCCGGCGCATCACAACTCGACAATTGGCTCTACAGTTGTCGGTCGGCATTGGAAGTCTGCAATGATCGGGATTCTCGGATATTGAAAGAGGTGCTGACGATGGGTTCCACGAATGCTCACAGCGGACCACAAGATTCAAATTCCAGACCTGGAACCCTCGGACTTCCATCTCTTTGCGCCGTTCAAAGATTCTCTACGGGGAACACACTTTGAAGATGACGAGAGTGTCAGTTTTGCAGTGAAAACGTTGCTACGCCTACAGGACAAGAGACAAAATTGTGGGGCATTATTTATTGAACGACCCTCGTAGTACCAGGGCGTACAGAAAAACAATGCCTGCGAATTTTTATGTGAAATTTCTTAAAGCTTTTTAAATAAAAGAAACGTTATTAACAGTATAAATCTCTGTTGTTCAGGTCTACCTATTTATTTCTCGGTGTAGTCACCCTGGCGACCAACACATTTCTCACAACGAGAGACCAGTTTGTTGATACTGTCACTGTAGGATGTTTGATTTGTTGATGGCGGCACAACCTCATCTCTGCTTGCACCGCTTCACCACTATCAAAGTTAGTTCTCGAAGGCGTACGTCAAGCTTTGGAAACAGACGAAAATCGGATGAGACCAAGTCGGGACTGTACGGAGGATGATCGATGACAGTGAACCCAAGGCGTCGGATTGTCGCAGATGCCGCAGTGCTCGTGCGTGGTCCGGTATTGTCATGCTGAAGGAGATGATGCTCCATGTGTGGATGAACTCTTCGAATTAGAAATTCGGTTACAGCACGCCGGTTCTCATGCGCTGTCATAGTTGCGTTAGGCACCGCCACAATTCATGTTATAATTCCGAGCCCTCTAGCGGCAGTGTGCTGCAAATATATAGACGTGAAGAATAAAGATGTAGAATGTGAATAACATTTGTTTTATTTAAAAAGTTTTAACAATTTTCACTTAAAAAACTCGGAGGCGTTACTTTTTAGCACGCCCTCGTACAACAGGAAAACGTGATTGACTAATCACCGGACATTACACGAAATTGTGAATGTTTTATCACATCCATCTCATCGTTACCTTTGACCGAGGTAAGATCTTCCCTTTCGTTATTTGTGCCCATTCGTCAAATTATAAACTTCACTGTGTTTAAACAGGGCGTTCGGTGATACATACGTAAAATACATTAAAGTATAAGGGATCGTCCCAGTGGAATATAAAGGCATGCGTAAAAGCAAAGTGCCAAATAGGGGTTTCGCGGGGTAGCCGCGCGGTCTTGGGCGTCTTGCCACGGTCCGCGCGGCTACAACCGACAGAGGTTCGAGTCCTCCTTCGGGCATGGGTGTGTGTGTCGTCCTTAGCGTAAGTTAGTTTAACTTAGATTAAATAGTGCGTAAGCTTAGGGACTGATGGCCTCAGCAGTCTGGTCCCTTAAGTCCTTACCACTAATTACCAATTATTGCCAAATAGGGAGTTGGAGACTGAGTCACGTAAGAGGTAACACACCTTTTATTTCCTGAAATCTAAAGGAGGTTTTCCGTAATTGATAATATGCTAAGGGATAAGTTATGTTTTGTACAGATAATGCCCTGAACTCTGGTATTAACCGAGATACGAAAAAAAATGAATTATTTAATGGAACCATATACTATTAATAACTGCTTTTAATAGCTCTAGGAAAGACAATTACAGGGATATAGCGCTTGTTAGAATTGGCGTTGAAACCTTTCGCAAAAAAAGTCCGAGAAACGCACTAAAATCGGAAAACAATGCGGCCAGAGTGGGGTATTGCGTTGTAAACACCGCCAAGCAAAGCTCTCATGCGAGGGTTCGTCGTTATATGCAGCAAGACAGGCCTACGCTACTATGATAAAATCTCATTTTCTATACGACATACATAAAGGATCAGCTATAAGTTTTGTATACTGAACTGCAGGATATGTTAGCTTCTAGCACATCAAATGGGGCTTAGAAAAGCTATTTCAAATGTGCGCACATTTCGAGGATTTTGTGGAAAGAACTGCAGTTTCTTCAGGCAGTTCTCCCGTACCACTTAGACAGCATTTGTTCGAAATTAACAAACATTACATCTCTGTACCCGTCTTTCCAAGCCGTTAGCTGGCCGGAGTGGCTGAGCGGTTCTAGGCGCTACAGTCTGGAACCGCGCGACCGCTAAGGTCGCAGGTTCGAATCCTGCCTCGGGCATGGATATGTGTGATGTCTTTAGGTTAGTTACGTTTAAGTAGTTCTAAGTTATAGGGGACTGATGACCTCAGAAGTTAAGTCCCATAGTGCTCAGAGCCATTTGAACCATTTGAATTTCGGATCTCCGGGCGGAAACCACTCAGGAGAATGCCGTTATCAGGAGAAACAAAACTGGCGTTCTAAGGATCAGAGTGTAGAATGTCAGACCCCTTAATTAGGCAGGTAGGTAAGAAAATTTAAAAAGGGAAATGGATAGTTTAAACATAGATATAGTGGGAGCTAGAAAAACTTCGGTGGCAGGAGAAACAGGGCTTGTGGTCAGGTAATTTAGTGTTATAAATAGAAAATCAAATAGGAGTAATGCAGGTAATAGGACAATAGGAATACAGATAAGCTACAATGAGCAGCATAGTGAACGCGTTATTGTAGCCACGATGGACATGAAACCCACACCCACCACGGTACTACAAGTTTATATGCCAACAAACTTCGCAGATGATGAAGAGATTGAAGACATGCGTGATGAGATAAAATAAATTATTCATAGAGTTAAAGGAGACGAAAGTTTAATAGTGATGGGGGATTGGAATTCGATAGCAGGAAAAGAAAGAGAAGAAGAATAGTAGGTGAATATAGACTGGGGGAAATGAATGAAAGGGAAAGCCGCCTGATAGAATTATGCACAGAGCACAATTTAATCATCGCTAACAATTGGTTTAATAATCATGAGAGAAGGTCGTGTACGTGGAAGAGACCTGGAGGCACCAGTAGGCTTCAGATTGATATTGTAATGGTAAGTCAGAGATTTAGAAACCAGATTTTAATTTGTAAGACAATTCCAGTGGTAGATGTGGACTCTGGCCACTATTTATTGGTTATGAACTGTAGATTAAAACTGAAGAAATTGCAAAAAGGTAGGAAATTAAGGAGATAGGACCTGTATAAAGTGGAAGAACCAGAGGTTATTGAAAGTTTCAGAGGGAGCATTAGGGAACGATTAACAAGATCAGGGAAATGAATACAGTGGAAGAAGAACAGGTAGTTTTGAGAGATGAAATAGTGAAGGCAACAGAGGATCAAATAGGTAAAAAATGAGGCCTAGTAGAAATCTTTGGGTAATAAAAGATATACTGAATGTAGGTAACGAAAGCAGAAAATATAAAAATGCAGAAAATAGAGCTGGAGTGACGGAATACAAACGTCTGAAATATGAGATTGGCAGAAAGTGTAAAATGGCTAAGCAGGAATGGCTAGAGGAGAGATGTAAGGATTTAGAAGCATGTATCACGAAGGGACCGATTGATACAGCCTGCAGGGAGATTAAAGAAGCCTTTGAAGAAAAGAGAACCACCTGCATGAATATCAAGAGCTCAGATGGGAAACCAGTCCTAAACAACGAAGGGAAAGCTGAAAGGTGGAAGGAGTACATAGAGGGCCTACACAAAGGAGATGCACTTGAAGGCAGTATTACAGAAATGGAGGAAGGACGTAGATGAAGATGAGATGGGAGAAATGATGCTTCGAGAAAAATTCAACACAGCACTGAAAGATTGAAGCCGAAACAAGGCCCTGGGAGTAGACGACATTCCATTAGAGCTACTGATAGCCTTGGGAGAGCCAGCCATGAGAAAACTCTTTCATGTCGTATGGGACAGGCGAAATACGCTCAGATTTAAAAAAGAATGTAATAATTCCAATTCCAAAGAAAGCAGGTGTTGACAGGCCTGGATATTACCGAAATATTAGTTTAATAAGTCATGGTTGGAAAATACCAATACTAATGCCTTGCAGAAGAATGGAAAAACTGATAGAAACAAACCTCAGGGAAGATCAGTTTGCATTCCGGAGAAATGTAGGAATTTCGAGGCAATACTGACTCTACGATTTCTTATAGAAGATAGAGTACGGAAACGCAAACCTACGTTTATAACATTTGTTGACTTAGACAAATGTGACAATGTTGACTGGAATACTCTGAAATTCTGAGAATATAAGGGGTATAAAGTACAGGGATCTAAGGACTATTTACAACTTGTACAGAAACCAGACGGCAGTTATAAGAGTCGAGAGACATGAAAGGGAAGTAGTAGTTGAGAAGGGAGTGGGTAGGGTTGTATCCTATTCCCGATGTTATGCAATCTGTACATTGAGCAAGCAGTAAAGGAAACAAAAGAAAAATTTGGAGTATGAATTAAAGTCCAGGGTGAAGAAAAAAAATTTGAGGTTTGTCGATGACATTGTAATTCCCTCAGCAGAGGACTCGGAAGGGCAGAGGAACGGAATGGGGAAGGTCTTTAATGGAGGACATAAGATGAACATCAACAAAATAAAAAAAAGGATAATAGAAGGTAGTCGAATTAAGTGAGTTGATGCTGAGGGAATTAGATTAGGAAACGAGATACTTAAGGTTGTACACGAGCTTTGCTACTTGGGCAGTAAAATAACTGATGATGGCCGAAGTAGAGACGATATAAAATGTAGACTGGCAATGGCAAGAAAAGCGTTTCTGAAGAAGAGAAATTTGTTAATTCATGTATAGTTTTAAGTGGCAGGACGTCTTATCTGAAAGAATTTGTGTGGAGTGTAGCCATGTCTGGAAGTGAAACATGGAAGATAAAGGGTTTAGACAAGAAGAGAATACGTAGAAGCGTCTGAAATGAGGTGCTACAGAATAAAGCTGAAGATTAGATGGGTAGTTCACGTAACTAACGAGTTAGTACTGAATAGAGTTGGGGAGCAAAGAAATTTGTGGCACAACCTAATTAGAAGAAGGAATCGGTTGGTATGACATATTCTGAGACATCAAGGGATCACCAGTTTAGCACTGGAGGGAAGTGCAAGGGGTAAAAACCTGTAGACGGAGACAAAGAGCTGAATACAGTAACCAGATTCTGAAGGATGTAGGTAGCAGTAGTTACTCGGAGACGTAGAGGCTTGCACGGAATGGAGTAGCACGAAGAGCTACATCAAACCAATCTTCGGACTGAAGACCATAGCAACAGAACGTTTTTTTAAAGGAATTTGTCGTACGAAGGACAGGCAGATTTTAAATAGGTGTCCTTGTTTTAAACGTCGATTCACACGGAATGGAACGTCAAAACGACCGCACTTCGCTTAGACCAGTACCGAACGATAAAAGTGAGGTTATGAGATTTAATTTGTGATACAAAAAGTAGGAATATACGACGGTGCATGGTGAAGTTGTATTTATCATCCGGAAATCATTACGCTGTGTGTAATGAAATTTTGTCAGTGCTCTCATTGGTCCCTCAGCGCATTATGTTAAAAATTTTAGTTAACTGTAACAATTATTTTTACAGGGAGTCACCGAAGTGACTGAGGCGTAAGATGAACACATTTGAGGTTCGTAGTGTGGTAAAGTTCCTGCATTTGAGGGTTAAAAGTGCCCTGGAAGTCCATGATGAGATGCCGGCTGTTTACGAAAATGATTGCTCATGTTATTATACTATTGTGAGGTGGAAAGTAATTTCCAAACTCGTCACATGCCACTAACAGACGAAGCAAGCGCAAAAAGTCAGCTGAGTACGCCGTGCTTTCAGTTCCTTGAGACTTTCATGGAGTCATCCTCGCAGATTTCCTTGCCAAGAGTCAAACAATTATTTTGAGATACTACAGAAATCATCTGGACAAGTTATGCAAATCTTCGGCTAGGAAACGCTGCACTACGCTCTTCATAGGCGTTCGTTCTTTGGCTGAAACCGCACCGGCTCATTCATTTCAAGTTGCAGCTGACAAAACGAGGGCTTGTTTTTCAACATTCGCCTTCTTTTCCCGATCTGGCACTAAATTCCCACAAATGAAGTATCCGTTGCGTGGTTGCCGACTTGACAACACAGATGAACGTCAGTGCAGAAGTGGGAGAGTGGTTTAAGGCATAATCTGCTACCTACTGCAATCAAGGCATTTTGTAAGTCAAGAAACTCGCGGAAAAATGTGCATATCTTGATGGTGACTACGTAGAGAAGAATTAACAACAGTTTTATCAGAACTGAGGAACTAACAATGATGAGGCTACGTAATGGTCAAAGGAAACACATATGGATGTTCTAGATAAAGTTTTGCATGATAATCTATTGAGGAGTGAAACAACAGTGAAGTATCTTCAGAATCTTTCAAAACACCGATACATATCTTCTAGCGAAAATACGTACATAGAAAGAACAATATCTGCAATGTAATGCATAGAGCCTTTTTGCCTTATCCGTTTCGTTTTTAATTAATTTGTTTTCTAAGTATCAAATAACGTCAATTCCCTCACTAGTCTTGGCGTTTTATTTATACATAGTGCACGCTGTTTCGTTGTCCAGTTATTGTAAAACGTAAATTTTTCTTCGCTTTTCAGACAGCTCGCCTCTCTTGTGTAAGAACACGAAACACGTCGGCGCCGTGCAAGCCGCCCTTTTTCATAGTTTCATATATTGCGCGCAAGCACGCTCAGAGCGAGTCGCATGTTTACAAAGCATCGCATGCCTTGCAAGTCGGAACCATGGAGGTAAGAATAGAGGGAGACGCCGTGACGTCACAGCTGTGAAGCTATATGAAGCCGAGGGTAGCCATCTCAATCCGACCAAAACATTGCTGCTGTAAGCTTGTGTGCATAGGCTTGTCGCTCGCTTTTGGAAGGATTTTGCGCTATTATGGTGACTTGTGTGGTGTTCCGGTGTACGAATCGTTCTGATTGTGATGCGAAATCGAAGGGAATAACATTTCATGTGTAAGTTGTCTCGTTAAGTGTGATTTTACAATTTCATTGTGAATGAACGTGTGCTACATCGGTACTTGTACTATACCGTGTTTTTCTCCTGTACGATTTTAGATTTCCTAAAAATGAAAGTGGGAAAGGTCTGTGGGAGAATGCCGTGAGGAGGAAGAATTGGCGTGCGTCTAAATGGAGCACTATATGTTCTCAGCATTTCCGAGAAGAGGACATAGACCGAACTTCCCTTTCAACAGTAAGGCTCCGAGAAAATGCTGTACCATCAGTTTTCCCTATACACCCAAAACATTTGCAAAAGGTATGTTAATTCAAATAATTAAATCCTTAGTTTTCATGTTCACGTTTCAGTATAATACGTACGTATCGTCGATAATCGAAGTGTTGAGTAACTCACTTTGTCTTCATCATGTACCAAATTAAAAGCTAACATTACATTAACTGGCGTAAAGTATAGGCCTAAACAGGACACTGTGTAGATTTGCCATTCTATGTACCGTATTTCAGTAAATATTGGTGGTAATGAACAGTGTTTCCCAGTAGTGTAACGTAACTGAAATGTCCCAGTACGTATTACAAACAAAATGTATTTATGGGGCTTTGGAGGGAGGGTATAGCTAACTTAGTTTCTATTAGTTAGTTTGTGATACACGTTTATTACTGAATTAACAAAATTGTATCGTTTACATTGAAGGCTAGCTATTCGTAATATTACATTAAAAACTATTTTTAATCAGAAGAAACGCGGAATTTCGCCTTTGTGAGATTTTATTTTAAACAAAAACTTTGAAACAACCAATCTGATGACGTTACATGCGTATATGGTGTAATTAGCGACTGTAATACACGCAGCGCTATAGCACACTGGCAATGTTTTGGTCAGAGTGTCATGGCAGCGAGCCACGCCCCCATGGCTTCAAAACGTAGTACGGCTGGGATGCGTAGCGCCATCTCCCCTTATTCTTACCTCCATGGTCGGAACGCCCAGCAGCTGCAATCTTTGCTCTGCATATCCTAACATATCTTTGTCACTTCAGGAGCTGTGACCGACGCGAGCAAATGACAGAACAGATCGCCAACATTTAGTTGTAGTGGCTGGCTATGAGAGAGTAAGCTTCGCTTATGGTTCAAGATCTGACACTGGAGTGACATTGACATTCTGGTGGTTAGTGATAGCTGTTTAGGTGTTTCAGTACGCTATTTGGCACAAATGGGTGGAATCGATGCCAACTGTAAGACTTACCTGTGCATTTCACTCGCGTTACAGTTACGGTTCTTGTATATCAAATATATTTTTAAGTAGTGTTCTTTCAGAATAGCTTCTAGTGCACGTATTTGTTCGTTTTGTAGCGGGACTTCAATATTATTTTGTGATCCATTCGAATCCACGTGCACAAGTTGTGGTAGTATCGACTTATATTTATTCTATCCGTGAATATAAATGGCTTGCAGTCTCTCTCTCTGTTACTCTCTGTGTCTCACCTTGTTTTGAAAGAAAAGCACCTATTCACTTCACAGTGCATGTACCCACTATCATTCTTAGTGTTTTTCAGCAGCCAGGTAAGAATGTCATGAAGCAGTTCCTGTGATGCAGCTTTAAGCGGTAGTTTCACAATTTTCAGCTCATGGTCATTGCTTATTAGTTTTTCAAGTCATAAATATAAAAATTGGCAAACATATTTTCCCTGCACGAACCTAGCCTACAAGGCAAATTTCATTACACGTTTTGTCTTTTATTAGGCAGTGTGTGTATTCAATGTTCAATCTGTAAAAGTTATAAATACTTAAAAACACATTTGTTGGGCTTGAGAAGTGTCTACCACGTCAATAATTGGTTTTTGGAGTCATAGTTAATTTCCAGTATTCCATATTTGAAAATTAGTATACATATCGAGGTGAAACTTATTAGAAACTACATTTGAACATTCGTTTAAAATTTTCGGAATGTAATCGGCTTTCAAACAATCAACACAAAAATTATCCAAGTCATCATGCAACATTTTCAATGCACCAAGAAAAACAAAGCAAAATTATAAAATAGAGACTAACAAGGCTCAAAAGCAGGAAATCCACAACTGTAACGTGAGTAAGCGACGCGAAAATAGGTTAACTTCCTCTATCAGCGGGCGGCGACACCGTTCCCCCACCAACGTCAATGTCAGTACATTCCCCCCTGAAAAAGATGAGTATCACGTCCAGTTCCTTTCCCTGCGTTCTGTTCCGACGACGTCCTGCGTGAATGAGGCCATTTGAAATACACTGTGAAAGTAATTTCTTCATGTGTGGGTCCACAGCCCTGTCGTTCTTTCTGAACGACGAAACCAATTTAAAAACCACCGTAGGCTGTCAAATTTTGCTAGGCAAGATCCCTTTATCATACTATATATATATACCGAAATGCCAAAGACACTGGTGTAGGCATGAGTATTCAAATGCAGATAGCCGGCCGCTGTGGTAGAGCGGTTCTAGGCGCTTCAGTCTGGAACCGCGCTGCTGGTACGGTAGCAGGTTCGAATCCTGCCTTGGGCATGGATGTGTGTGATGTCCTTAAGTTAGTGACGTTTAATTAGTTCTAAGTCTAGGGGACTGATGACCTCAGATGTTAAGTCTCATAGTGCTTAGAGCCATTTGAACCATTTTGAAACCTATATAAGACAAGTGTCTGGCACAGTTGTTAGATCACCTACTGCTGCTACAATGGCAGGATATGAATATTTAAGTGAGTTTGAACGTAGAGCTATAGTCGGCGTACGAGCGATGGGACACAGCACCTCCGGGGTAGAGATGAAGTGGGGATTTTCACGTACGACCATTTCACGAGTGTACCTTGAATATCAGGGATTCGGTAAAAGATCAAATCTCCGACATCGCTGCGGCCAAAAAAAGATCCTGCAAGAATGGGACCAACGATGACTGAAGAGAGACGTTCAACGTGAGAGAAGTGGAACCCTTCCGTAAATTGCTACAGATTTCAGTGCTGGGTCATCAACAAGTGCTAGCGAGCGAACTATTGTTCAAAATGTTCAAATGTGTGTGAAATCTTATGGGACTTAACTGCTAAGGTCATCAGTCCCTAAGCTTACACACTACTTAACCTAGATTAACCTAAGGACAAACACAAACACCCATACCCGAGGGAGGACTCGAACCTCCGCCGGGACCAGCCGCACAGTCCATGACTGCAGCGCCTTAGACGAGCGAACTATTCAACGAAACATCATCGATATGAGCTTTCGGAATCGAAGGCCCACTTGTGTACCCTTGATGACTGCACGACACAAAGCTTCGGCTCACCTGTACCCGTCAACACTGAATTGGACTGTTAATGACTGGAAAAATATTGGCTGGTCGGACGAGTCTCATTTCAGATTGTATCGAGCGGATGGAGGTGTACGGGTATGGAGACAATCTAATGATTCCATGGACCCTGCATGTCAGCAGTTGACTGTTCAACCTGGTGGAGGCTTTGTAATGGTGTGAGGCATGTGCAAAAAAATGGCTCTGAGCACTATGGGACTTAACATCTATGGTCATCAGTCCCCTAGAACTTAGAACTACTTAAACCTAACTAATCTAAGGACAGCACACAACACCCAGTCATCACGAGGCATGTGCAGTTGGAGGGGTATGGGACCCCTGAGACGTCTAGATAAGCATCCTGTCTGATCACCTGCAACAATTCATGTCCATTGCGCACTCCGACGGGCTTGGGCAATTCAAACAGGACCATGCGACACTGCGCACGTCTATAATTGCTACAGAGTGGCTCTAGGAACACTTCCGCTGGCTACCAAACCCCCGAGACATGAAAATTCTTGAGCAAATCTGGGATGCCTTGCAACGTGCTATTCAGAAGCGATGTCCACCCCCTCGTACTGTTACGGATTTATGGAAAGCCCTGCAGGATTCATGGTGTCATTTCCCTCCAGAACTACTTCAGACATTAGTCGAGTCCATGCCACGTCGTGTTGCGGCACTTCTGCGTGCTCGCAGGGCCGTACATGATATTAGGGAGCTGTACCAGTTTCTTTGTCTCTTCAAATGACCAGTTTTGGCCTGTGATTTCCTCCCCCCCCCCCCCCCCCCCGTCCCACTCACTAACGGGTCAACAAAAGTGACATATATAGTCCCTGTCCAAGCACACAACATTTTGAAATACGTCAAATTAAGCGAAATACTCTTAACACCTGTTTTTTTTTCTTTATTGTTCTTTCATTCTCTTCACCCTATATAGGCAGCGGATGGGTTGTCAACGGATACAAGTCGCCACTTTTCAGCCATATGAGTGAAAAATTTAAAACGTATTATAAAATTAGACACGAGGATTGGCGAAGTGAATGTTTGACACAATAAAAATGCAGATCGTGAGTTGCATAAATTAAAATATATAAGGCTGATTTGTTGATTAATTACGAGGGCTTTTTGTAAAATAAGATCTGATTGATCAAGAAATGGAACAGATACTTCTCTACATAGTCGCCGCTCCGACTTAAACATTTGTTGTAGCGTTGTACCAACTTTCCAATACCCCCGTCATAGAAGGCAGCCGCCTATGCTTTCTCTGCGCTGGTCTACAGCTTGCTGTCTGTGCCAAAATGTTGTCTTCATAACCTGCGGTTCATGTGATCAAACACTTCCCACCGAACATGCTGGCTGCAGAAGCATCTTCATTGCCTCTGGTAAGGCCTGCCGAAAATTGTCGTGAAGAAGGAAATGGATGGCAGCTATGTTATTTAGGTTGCATGACGTCACGCGAAATTCTGTCCAGGCCCTCATTCTTGGCGGGAGACACTATTTTCTAGGCGTCTTTACGTGCCCACAGAATGCTCAGAACTGAAAAGAGCGGCGTGAAGAGATCGACGGGCATATTAGAGACACTGGCTAACACTTATGAGCACAACTTCATCGGATTTCCCCTATGGTTTCCATTTCGTACCCTATCGGACCTTACTTTCCGAATAACCCTCGTAAAATATTGACTCAGACGAAATGGTAAATGAATGTTTCACGTAAAATGGAAGACAGATGGACAATAGCAATGTGTTGACTCATTGATATAGAGACATAGACGAGTGAAGTCATGTGTGGGCGTAGACTGCCTGGAAGAGGGATACCACGGGTGCGTAGCAGTTATGGTAGTGCGTAAGAGCGTGTTTATGTGGGTAGATGTTTGGAGAAGGTATTTGAAGACCGAAGAGGGATGCTGTTCCGGATTAAGCCTTAGGAAGTGGGTGGAGAGGAAGGGAACACTGACCGGGGGAAGGAGCGGTGGGTTCTCTTAGACAGTATGACGGGTGTATATCAGGGCGGATTTCATGGTCGAGTAAGCGAAAGCATCTAGAGTTCCGTTGGGAGAGGACGTGGAGAGTGTGGAGGTTGGTCTTGGTGGAATGTTGCTGTAGAGGTGCGGCAGAGTACTAGGATCAGTGAGCAGGGAAGGAACTTGGGGGTGGGTAGTGTCGAGTTTACGGGTAACGTAGGATATTCGGAGGTGTTCAGGGTGGAAGAATAGGGTGGGGAATTTTATAAGTTGGTAGAGGATGCAGGTGGTGGAGGGTAAGCGGATTCTAAAAGGCTAAGCGGAATGCATAGCGTTCGAGAATCCACAGGGTTTGATAAAGGAGGGAGGAGCGGAAGCTCGTGTCACATTTGCATAGCGGAGGATGGGTCGGATCAGGGATTTGCAGGTGTTGAGGATGGTGGAAGGGTGCAGCCCCATGTTCGGTCGGTTGATAGTTTTGGTAATTTTAGTGTATTGTGGGCTTTCTTTTGAATATTTAGTAGATGGTGATTCCATGCTAGTCAGCGATCAAGTGTTAGTCCGAGGTATTATAGTGTTTTGGTCGTCTGGATATGACGGTCGTAAATTGTAATGTAGAAATTGCGGGGTCGGAAGTTGCGGGTAGTTATCACCTGGGTTTTGCCGCTGGTCCTTGTCTAATCGATATAACGTTTTTTTTTTTTTTTTTTTTTTTTTTTTTCTTTATTGTATTTCAATTCCCCATCGGGGCGGGCTGGCAGCAGCATATGCGCTGCTCTTTCTTCAGCCGAAAGACAGAGAGCAAAACAATAGAAGACATTTAAAAACAGCAAAGGAGAGAATAAGGTGAACATAGATATAAAAAAGGGGGAACATCATGGAAGGCAATAGACAAAAAACGGGGTGACTGTAAAATGGAGATAAAAAAC
The DNA here is from genome assembly GCF_023864345.2 of Schistocerca serialis cubense. Taxonomy (NCBI): domain Eukaryota; kingdom Metazoa; phylum Arthropoda; class Insecta; order Orthoptera; family Acrididae; genus Schistocerca; species Schistocerca serialis. The sequence continues at coordinate 237,294,676 of NC_064640.1, forward strand.
TGTTTAAAAGTAGCACACACAAAAAGCCACACACTGTGACGATTAAAAGAACACAAGGCACAGTATGACTGGAGCATAAAGGTGTTGACGGATGGCATAGCACATAACATAACACTGATGGCGAACCTCAAGGCAGTACACAATTAAAATCACACCTCTTGACGCACACGAGAAACAGCACTAAACACAACACTGATGTGGCACACTGATGATGATCAATACAGAGGATCTGCCAGGTTCTAGGAGATGAGGGAGACCTGAAGAAGGGAGGGAGGGGAAGAGATGGGGGAGGGGAGAAGGGGGGCGCGCAGAAGAGGGCCAGGTAGGGAGGGATGTGGGAAGGAGAGAGGCAAGTACGGGGTGCAGGGTCTCAGGGGAGGGGGGGATGGAGGAAAATCCGCTCTGGGAGAAGGAGGAAAGAGGAGAAGGGGGCCCTGGGGAGGGGGGGCGGAACAAGGCCAGGTTATAGTTGGAAGGAAGGGTAGATGTCACGGCGAAGTTCGTCATCTGGAAGGGGGAGGCATTGGAAATTGCCCTGATGAAGGAGATGGAGGGTGTGGAGGTGGAGAGAGGGACGGATACAGCGATAGAGGCGCGGCAACGGGCGGCGGGTGGAGAGGAAGGAGGAAACCAGAGGGTGGGGGGGATCAACCCTGCGAACAATGTAAAGGATGCAGAGATGTTGGAGGAACAGCAGGAGGTGGGGGAAGGGGTTCAGTTCGTACAGGAGCCGTGTGGGGGAAGGAAGGCGGATACGGAAGGCAAGGCAGAGCGCATGGTGTTCAAGGATTTGGAGGGCCTTGTAAAAGCGGGTGGGGGCGGAGATCCAGGCGACACTGGCATAACAGAGGATAGGACGGATGAGGGATTTGTAGATGTGGAGGATGGTAGAAGGATGCAATCCCCATGTCCGGCCGGACAGGAGTTTCAGCAGGCAGAGGCGGGAATGGGCTTTCTGCTGGATGGTCAGGAGATGAGGGGTCCAGGTGAGGTGTTGGTCAAGGGTGAGGCCAAGGTATTTCAGGGTGGGGGTGAGTTGGATAGGACGACCATAAAGGGTGAGGTAGAAATCATGGAGGCGAAAGGAGCGAGTGGTGCGGCCTATGATGATTGCCTGGGTTTTGGAGGGGTTGAGACGGAGGAACCACTGGTTACACCAAGTGGTGAACTGGTTGAGCTGGGTTTGGAGGGTACGTTGAGACCGTTGAAGGGTAGGATAGAGAGCCAGGAAGGCGGTGTCATCAGCATATTGGAGAAGGTGGACTGGTGGGGGTGGCTTGGGCATATCAGCTCTATACAAGAGATAAAGGAGAGGGGAGAGGACAGAACCCTGGGGGACGCCAGCCGCGGGATAAAAGATACGGGGGTTGGTGTTGTGGAGGGTGACATAGGAAGGACAGTGCGAGAGGAAGGAAGCAACCAGACAGACAAAATTGATAGGCAGGGCGTACGTTTGGAGTTTAAAGAGGAGACCGGGATGCCATACACGGTCATAGGCATTTTGGAGGTCAAAGGAAACAAAAATGGCGGAGCGACGGGAGTTGAGCTGGAGGGACAGAAGGTGAACAAGGTTGAGGAGTTGGTCGTCAGCAGAGAAGGAGGGTCGGAAGCCACACTGGGTAAGGGGGAGGAGGTGGTGTTGAGCAAGGTGCTGATGGATACGGTGGGAGAGGATGGATTCAAAGACCTTACTGAAGACGGAGGTGAGGCAGATGGGACGATAGGAAGAGGCGGCAGAAGGGGGTTTGTTGGGTTTGAGGAATAAGAGGACGCGGGAGGTCTTCCACAGGTCAGGGTAGAAGCCAGTAGAGAGGATGACATTATAGAGATGGGCGAGGACAGTTAGGAAGGAATAGGGGCTTTCTCGAAGGTGACGGTAGGTGACACAGTCGTGACCAGGGGCCGTGTTGTGTTTGGACTGGAGGAGAAGTTTAATGTCTTGTGCTGTGATGGGAGTGTTGACGTCGGAGGGGGTCAACTGCCCCAAGTACTAGAGACTAGGAGCAAGTGGAGCGACCGAGGTATTGGTACGTTCCATAACGGTGGGGAAAAGAGAATAATCAAAGTGGGGATCATCGGGGATGGAGAAGACCTCGGAAAGGTGGGAAGCGAAGTGGTTGGCCTTACTGAGGTTGTCAGGAAGGGGGCGATCGTTATGGAGAAGAGGGTAGTGGGGAGTGGAAAGGGAACCATTGAGACGATGGAAGGCGGACCAGTACTTGGAGGAGTTGATAGGGAGGGTGGCGTTGAGTCATGTGCAGGTCTGGCGCCAGTCTCGGCGTTTCGTTGCTGTAATAAGGTTCCGTACGTGTCGCTGTATTTGCTGGTGGCGTTGGAGTATATCCCTGTCACGAGTGCGCAGGAAGGAGCGATAGAGGCGGCGGGATTCACCGAGGAGGAGGACAGCCCGTGGAGGGAGAGTGGGACGGTGTGGGTGGATGGTTTTAGTAGGAACATGGGCCTCCACGGCGTCAGTAATTACCTTCTGAAGGAAGGACGAGGCGTGGACGATGTCGTAAGGACGGCGATAGGTAAGAGGGTGGCTTTCGACCTGGGTGGAGATGGAGTCCTGGTAGGCATCCCAGTTGGCACGGCGATAGTCATGGACGACCTTGGTGCGGAGCCCGAGGGGGGCGGTTTGCAGATGTTATGGTGAGAAGGACAGGAAGGTGATCGCTACCTGTGGGGTCAAGGACGGCGACAGTGATACGCCCAAGGAGGTTGGCGGAGGCAATGACAACATTGGGGGTGGTGTTACTTTCGGGTCGGGTGTGCTGGGGAAGGGGAACAAGGTCACCTTGGATTGTGGAGAGGAACTGATGCCACCGCCGAAGGGCAGCAGGAGTGCGGCTATGGATGTTGAGGTCGGCGGCAATCACATAGGTGGAGAAGGTGTGGTCAGTGTGTGAGATGAAGTCATAAGGAAGAGGAGCAGTGGAGAGGACATAGATGGTGGCACAGGTAATGGTGAGGGAGGGGAAGAAGACGCTAAGGATAAGGTGTTCAGTGGGGTCATTGAGGAGAGGTTGTGGCCGGACAGGGATATGCTTAAGGTGGCCAATCGCGACTCCACCCTGCGCACGAGGACCAGGAGCGTCAGTGCGGTGGAGGAGATAGGGGGAGGCGTAGATAGAATGGTGGGGCTGGAGAAAGGTTTCGTTCAAGAAGAAGGTGTCGACCTGGTGGTGGGAGAGGGTGTGCATGAGGAGGTATTTGTTGGAGCGGAAGGAGTGAATGTTCTGGAAAAGGATGCGAGACTCGTGCCGCGCCATGACGGGAAGGAGGAGGGGAAGAGAGGGAAAGGAAGAGACTTAAACTAGGGTGTCGAGACGGGTGAAGGTGACGTGGGATTGGTTGTGGGAGTAAGTGGCGAAGGTGTTCAGGTGGAAAACAGAGCGAGCAGCAAGGGATATTTGTTGGAAGGTGTGGGGGCGCTGAAAAGTACAACGGTAATGAACCAGATGATGTCCTCGGCCGTGGGGGGTGGACGGAGGGAATTGTTGGGATGGACAGGGGGATCGACGGGGCGAACTGGGACTGTAAGTTCAGGGGAGGCTGGGGGGGGGGGGTTTAGCTTTACACTTGTGGGAGTATGTGGGATGGGGGCCATTGCAGGTATTACAGGAAGGAGGAGCAGCGAGGTTGGGGCAGTTCTTAAGAAAGTGGGAGGCCTTGCAGTGGGGACAGGTGGGGGGGTTTTTGCAGTTGGGAGTCAAGTGGTCATTGTACATGAGGCACCGCTGGCAACGGTAGGATTGGGGAGGGGATTTGGAGGATTCAAAAGGGTGGCGACGGTGGTATATCAGGGCACCCTGATATACAGATGCAAGATGAAATTTTCTGACGAGACAGCGTAGTGTTTGAAATAATTTTGTTTTAGTAATGTATGAAAACATTAACTGATGAAATACATATGAGTTCTTACATATTTTTAGCGTCAAAATACTGTAAATTGTACCAGCATTGACATTATTTTCAAATATTTGAACAGGGCGAAAAATTTAGATCGTTCGGAATGTTTTTGAGCATGGCGAAATTTTCCCATAGGCATGCATGCAGATGTGTGTGTGTGTGTGTGTGTGTGTGTGTGTGTGTGTGTGTGTGTGTGTGTGTTTTGCTCAGGTATTTTAGATGCACAAATATCACAAGTTACTACTTTAACATACATTTTGGATAAATACCTTTGACTTTAGTGCAAAAAATTGATCGTTCGGATACGTATGAGCACAGCTAAGAGGGCTACTTTGGGGCTACATTGTCACTGGCTGTTAACTTTTAATGGCTTGTATATTACTGTGATCTGATTGGCTGTTTCGTTTTAATGGCAGGTGAAATACTAACTACACTCTTATTTAGAACAGAGGGGGAGAGTACAGGAGGGGAAAGAAGGAGGAGGGACTGCAAAGTACAACAACTTGGGTAGATCCAACAGCCTGGATTTTCTATTTTTTAAAATTTTTTTTTTACTGCATCTTCCTGTTTTGAACGTCCTGTCGCTGCCATCTTGGGCTTTTAAATTTCCCACTACCGTCATCTTGGAGTCAGACTTCAACACCACCTAGTGGAGGCTGTTTGAACTCAGTGTAATTGGGAGCGACTGCAGCGCCACCTGCGGAGGATCCCTGATCTCACAAGGGAACCTCCCCATCGCACCCTCTTCAGATTTAGTTATAAGTTGGCACAGTGGATAGGCCTTGAAAAACTGAACACAGATCAATAGAGAAAACAGGAAGAAGTTGTGTGGAACTATGAAAAAAATAAGCAAAATATACAAACTGAGTAGTCCATGCGCATGATAGGCAACATCAAGGACGAAGTGTGCAACGGGCGCAGTGGTCCTGTGGTTAGCGTGAGCAGCTGCGGAACGAAAGGTTCTTGGTTCAAGTCTTCCCTCGAGTGAGAAGTTTAATTTTCTATTTTCAGACAATAATCAAAGTTCAGGCACTCACACATAATCAACTTCGCTCTCAAAAATTTCAGGACATGTTCAGATTTGCTTGGACTTATGCAGGATTTGACGGTCTACACACGGAAAAATTTGAAAACGTTAAAAACATACGTTTTGACAGAGCACAGGGAAAACTGAGTGACTGTGAAACTGTTGCATTCATTTGTTGCAGTTTATGTGACAAACTCTTATGTTTTCATCACTTTTTGGGAGTGATTATCACATCCACAAGAAACCCTAAATCGGGCAAGGTAGAAGAATCTTTTTACCCATTCGCCAAGTGTACAAGTTAGGTGGGTCGACAACATATTCCTGTCATGTGACGCACATGCCGTCACCAGTGTCGTATAGAATATATCAGACGTGTTTTCCTGTGGAGGAATCGGTTGACCTATGACCTTGCGATCAAATGTTTTCGGTTCCCATTGGAGAGGCACGTCCTTTTGTCTACTAATCGCACGGTTTTGCGGTGTGGTCACAAAACAGACACTAAACTTATTACAGTGAACAGAGACGTCAATAGTAAAATTTTTACTCGAGGGAAGACTTTTTTTTTTTTTTAGCGGTCTTGCGGTTCCAGACTGCAGCGCCTTTTTTTTTTTTTAAGGAAGGTGGGGGAGGGCGCGGAAGGCAGAGCGATCAGGGGTCGTAACCCGAGGCCTGGTCGCAGTGTCCCCCTCGTCCGTCAGGGAATCAGGGATGGGAGGGGGAAATCTTTTGTGGGAATTATTATTTATTTATTTATTTTTATTTACTGTTTTTAATACATTCTTAATGTGGTTTTACTTTATACCACAACAAAAATAAATGTATCTAGCACCGCATCGTGCTCTGAGAAAAAGAAAATATCTCGGCACGTTCCTACACCGAGGTAATGTATATGGGGAAAACGAAAAAAAGTGCTTCATACAGGATGCAGAAGGGTGTGTCGCTACTCTCCTTACGCTTCATCATCCAGGTACGTCTTCACGTATATCATGTTGTTCCACCGAGAATCGAACTTAGTCATGTCAGCTCACTCAATGGGTATCTTCTCCTACCTGTTGATGATCCAGCTGCGTGGAGGGTCGCATAGGGCACTCCCTAAGTAATTAGAAAAATACTGTCTGTATTTTGGGTTCCGTACGATCTTGCAATGACGTTCTTGTAGGTAGTTCCAAAAGTCTAATACATCTTTAGGTCCATCGTGAAATAAGTAGTGTACCGCATGCGCACGGATCCACGTGACAGCGTTGGTCTTGGCGCGCGGGAAATACTGTTGATCCGGAAATAGTAGAAACCGAGGTGTAATGTGTTCCGGAGTCACTCGTAGAAAATACGACAAAATTTGTCGCACCAAGCGCCATACGTCTTCTGCCGCGCCACATGTGAGACGGTGTTCGTCCGTGTCTGGTATCCCGCAGTCTACGCAGAGAGTCGATTCCGCCATGTTTATCTTGTGGAGGCGTGATCGGGTGATCTGTTTACCATTGACTGTGATGTACCATGTGGATCGGACGGCTGTGTCCAGTGGAATCGCGTGAATCGTCTTCCACACCACCTTCCAATTAACCTGAGGGCTTTTGGTCTCCACGATGTTTGGTAGGCGCCTCTGCTGTAGGACATGATATATATCCCGCGCCGACGCCTGTTTCGTCGATGGTACTGCGATACGGAAATAGCTGTGTTCAATGTAAAAGTTCCCGAAGTAGTAGAAGGGTGAGGGTATGTCTTGCGTCGTCAGTGGGGGCATAATGGACGGCGGAGCTAAGGACTCCAACAGCAAACCTGTCAAACTTCCCGGGTGGTGGCGCCACAGCTTGATGTGTGAGCTGACATACAGGGCCGCTGCTCTGTCGTGGACATGGACTAGGCCAAGACCTCCCCTTTCTGGGGGAAGGGTCAGTGACTCATAACTGACTTTGAAGAGCATGCCTGTACTGACGTAGGCTCCGAATGCCGCTAATAGACGTCGAGCCATCAGTAACGGTATTGGGAGAACACGCGCTATGTGTGGAAGGCGCGATGCGAGGTAAACATTAACGAAGTGTGTCCTTTGGAGAATGTCGAGGGTCCGCAGACGAAGGTTGAAGATCTGGACCCGAATTTGTTGTAATAAGCGGCGGTAGTTAAGAGCCGCGGTGCGCCGTATGTCGTCGTGAAACTCTATTCCGAGGCATTTGATAGTGCCACGAAGCTGTAGGGGTTCGACACACGCTGGGGTCAACCCGTCTCCTATGGCCATGGCGACCGATTTGGCGACGTTGAGACAGCTGCCGGAAGCCACACCGTACGTGGTAATCCATTCTAGTGCTCTGTTGACATCGTCGCGATTGCGGAACACGAGAACCAGGTCGTCTGCATATGCTGTACAGCGAAATGTGACGTCACGTAGGGTAAGACCGGTGAGGCGTTGACGGAGACCACAGAGGAGCGGTTCCAGTGCCAGAGCATATAGTAACGTCGACAAGGGGCAGCCTTGACGGACGGAGCGGAAAATCGGGAGGGACTGCGAGAGACGCCCGTTAACGGGCACTTTGAAAGTCGCTCCTCGGAGTAGGCGCATCACGACGGCTGTGAATTGCTGTGGGTACTGCATGTGCTGGAGAACGGACGTTAGGTACGCGTGATCCACTCGATCAAACGCTTGGCTAAAATCTAGTGATGCCAGCGCTCCCGGGATGCGGCGTGCCCTGGCTAGGGCTATTAAGTCACGGTATCGACACAGTGCTGTGTGGATGTTGTTGATACCCCCTAGGGAAGTCTGATCTGGCGAGATGACGTAAGGTAGGGTCGGTCGTAGACGGTCTGCTAATAGTCTGGTGAATGTCTTCATGTCGCAGTTGACGAGTGTTAGCGGGCGGTAATCTTGTATTCGAGCCCCACCTTTAGGCTTGTGAACCGATATAATTATTCCTTCTTCGAAGGTCGCAGGGAACGGCACCGCGGGGGACATAAGCTCCCGACAGATGTCTGTTAACTTGGGCGCCAGTAAATACTGGAAAGTTCTATAAAACTCCACAGGGAGCCCGTCGGGGCCAGGAGACTTATTCGCCGCTCCTTTACCGATGGCGTCGATAACTTCGTCTTCCGTAATGTCATTCAATAATTCAGTTTGTAAATCCCGTGGGACAATGCCGTAAACCAGTTGTGAGACTGCTGTCACCGTCGTCGGGTCGGAACATTGAGCAGAATAAAGTCGTGCGTAATGGTCGAAGAAGGCTGCAGCAATATCGCGTTGTGTGTTGTGATGAAGGCCGTCCTCAGTGGTGATGGCATGTATCAGCGCCCGTCTTCGCAGTGTACGTTCTCGGATGACGTGGTACATGGTGGGTCGTTCCGTTGCGAGTCTGTCTTGTGTCCGCGCTCGGACGATCGTCCCTTCGAGGTGTCGGCGCATATGGGCTACGATCTGTGCTTTCGCACGCTGAACTGTCAGCTGTCGTTCCGGTGTGGGTGGCAAGGAGGCGCATTCGCGAAGGACGGTGAAATAAAAATCAAGGGTCTGCCGCCTCCAAGCAGCAGTCTCACGACCATACGTACTAAAGGTTCGCCGTAGGGCCGGCTTGGCGCAGGTGAACCACCAACTAATCGACGTAGGATACGTTGGGAGGCGGCGGGCGCACAAACTCCACGTGTCTTCGATGGCGCGTCGACAATCCGGAGAAGCGAGATGAGCAAGGTTTAATTTCCAGGGATGTCGGCTGCGCCACACCCATTGGCGACGAAGGGTGACGGCACATATATAGGCCTCGTGATCAGAAAAGGCTACTGGCCACACCTCCGCGTCACTCACCGTTGCCGCGAGAGAACGGGAGACGTAAATCCTATCGATGCGACTAGACGAGTGACTCGTGAAATGGGTGTATCCCGGTCTATTTCCTCGGACATGTTCCCATGTATCTACTAGCTGGAGATCGCCGATGAGTGTCCCAAGTTCGGGGCACGGTGAATGGCGTGGCAGCTGATCTTTAGGTGCTTGGGTGCAATTGAAATCGCCCCCTAATATCAAGTCATCGTGCCTGCCCTGAAAAAGCGGTGCTATTCCTTCTGGGAAGAAGAGCGATCGGTCACGACGGCGATTCGTTCCGGAAGGGGCGTACACATTGATAAACCGGACGCCTTGCACCGTTACGGCCATTCCTCTAGCGTCGGGGAGATATCGGACTTCGTCCGCCTCGAGGCCCTATCTGAGGAGAATGGCGACTCCACTGTTAGTTGGCGAGGCGCGGGACACATGAGCCGTATAACCATACATACCCGGGAAATCGTCGACGAAGACTTCTTGGAGAAAGACAATGTCAACGTCTGCTGCATTGAGCATGTCTTGGAGCAGCGAGAACTTCGTACGTGTCCGAATGGTGTTAATGTTGATGGTCGTTAAGCGATAGGTTTGTAGATCGTCTCCTGCGGTGGGGGCTGCCGTCAGTGTCGCCGTAAAAGGTGGGGCCTGTGATCTGCTGGCTGCGTCCGCGCCGTCATCTGTTGCTACTCGGGAGGGGCCGAGGTGTGGGAGGAGAGACCCCTCTCCTCATCCACCACAGCGGCCGTAGAATTGTCTTCAATGTCATCCGCCCAAGATCCGCAAGTTAACGGTGGCTGCGGTAGAGCACTTGTGGGCTGAGTGACTAAGGGTGAATCCGCAGTTGTTTCCGGTTGTGTACCAACGGCGGGCGCTGTGCTGGCCATCCGTTTGTCCGAGGGAGCGGAATCGGATTTGTGAAAATCGGACAAAGTGACAGGTGAAGGCGATCTCGTGTCATCCATTCTCCTCGTCGTTTCGTCGGCCGTCCGGTCGTCAACTGGAGAAGACGTCCGCTGGAGGCAGTCGTCTGAGGGTGTGCGACGTCGCTTTTTATGTTTTCTCGGTGGCCTTTGTTTGCGGACGTGGGTGTCTGAGTCCGAAAGAGTTTGTGGTTCCCGAATAGCATCCCCCTCAGGGAGAAAGGCAGAGGTCGGTACAACCCTAGCGTCGAGTTCCATTCTCTCGTCCGAATCTTCATGTGGAGTCGATGGGCGGTGTTCTTCAACCCCTGCAGACACCGTAATGGTGTTGGTCAATCCAGGACCGGCGACAGGTGCGCATTCTAACGCTTCCTGTCTTCCGGGGGGGGGGGGGGGGGGGGGGTTGTCGTCTGTCATGACGGTCGATCGTGTCACCTCTGCGTAATTGAGGGGGGGGGGGGGGCCGTGAGCGTAGGAGGTGGTGTCGTGTCATGCAATGGAAGTTGTGTAACCCGACGTTGAATACACGCCGAGCGCACATGACCTTCCTGGCCGCAACCAGAACAAGTACGAGGTTGGCCGTCGTACATTATTATTGCTCGACAGCCACCTATGACTAAGTAGGACGGCACATGTTTCTTTAATTCAATTTTCACTTGTCGGACGCCGTAGAGGACTTGGTACGTCTCGAAGGTGTTCCATTTTTCGGCCACGTGGCTAATTACCGTCCCATAAGGGCGGAAAGCTGAGGTAACGACGTCCGGTGGTACTTCGAAAGGGAGTTCGAAGACTCTTAGTGTGCGTAATCCTAGTCCAGCATGGTCAACAGTAACCTCTCCGATGTGACCATCGGAGTGTTTGAACTTGAGAGTGTTCGCGCATCTGTTCACAACTGCGTGACATAACTCGTCATCGACCATCTTGACGTAAACGATGCTGCTTGTGATGGATAGGTGGATACCGATGATGTGCTGTGTTGGTATTTGAACTTCGTCACGGATAAATCGTTCGACTTCAAAGGCTCGTGGTCGTGCGTAGTCGGGCTGGAAGCTGATCTTGATGGTAGCTTTTCTGTACGAATGAGCCATGGCGACTCAGTGTTAACGGACGCGAGTATTAGCTGCGGCGAGGAAGTCAACAAACTACGCGCGCTCGCGACTCTGCGGACGGGACCGCAACTCTGCGGACGGGACGTAAACAAGACGTCCTCGCCGCTCACCGGCCGAAAGCAGACTGAACTTGAACCAAGGACCTCTCGTTCCATAGCTGCTCACGTTAACCACGGGACCATGGCGCTCTAACTCATGTTCTCCTTGATGTTGCATTGTTGCGCATGGACTACTCAGTTTGTATATTTTGCTTATTTTTTTCGTAGCTCCACATAACTTCTTCCTGTTTTCTCGATTGATCTGTGTTCAGTTTTTCAAGGTCTACCCACTGTGCCAACTTATAACTAAATCTGAGGGGGGTGCAATGGGGAGGTTCCCTTGTAAGCACTGCGTTTATGTACGAGGTGGCAAAAGGACAAGTCACCGACGCTATGTAAGTAATATAGCACCATTTGTAGTATGACAAGCATAACGACTTATTGATTGGCGACTCCTTGGAGTGCTGTGTACACAACGGGTTGGGTTGTTTGGGGGAAGAGACCAAACAGCGAGGTCATCGGTCTCATCGGATTAAGGAAGGACGGGGAAGGAAGTCAGCCGTGCTCTTTCAGAGGAACCAACCCGTCATTTGCCTGGAGCGATTTAGGGAAATCACGGAAAACCTAAATCACGGTGGCCGGACGCGGGATTGAACCGTCATCCTCCCGAATGCGAGTCCAGTGTGCTAACAACTGCGCCACCTCGCTCGGTTGTGTACACAACCGTATAAGTTAAACTAAAAGGAAGGTCAGCGTTGGCCGTAATATTGATGTTTTATTGATAGCAGAATTGATTTTCGATCACATAGTGATCATCTTCAGTGCTGTACAAATTAAACTCAGACACTGGTATCAAGTTATCAATAACCATATTGTGATCGCTTCTCAGTTTTGGTTATTGATAACTTGATACCAGTATCTGAGTTTAATTTGTACAGCACTGAAGATGATCACTATGTGATCGAAAATCGATTCTGCTATCAATAAAACATCAATTTTACGGCCAACGCTGACCTTCCTTTTAATTTAAGCACAACGACGTTTACTAAGTGACTTACCTTTTAGCTGTGTTTGGTATTGTAACTGCAAATATTTGAAAATGGCCGCAAGCCAAAACTGGCCAGTAATGTCACATGCAGGTTGGTTAGAAACAGTATCAAAAGCTTGTAAGAGCATTGCAGGGTAGATTGTGTCGAGCAAAAATTGTTAGGAAGAAAAAAAAATTGTTATGTTGCTCTGTTTACGAGTTAATTAGCGTTGAAACTAACCAATGAGGCCGTTGCTAGAGCAAATTTAAGCTACCCGCCACAGACGGCGTCGCCAAACGTATACTTCGTTTTGTTTACTAAAGCCGAACGAGAGAGTGATACAAAAACTGGACATGGGACGATAGTAAGAGTCGAACCCAAGCCAGAGGCTGAGCAGTCTCTTGCGTTGTCATCTGTTGTACGCCGTGAGAATAAGTAACACTTACTGTGTCCGGTGGGTCGCTTGAATTTACACGCGCAAAGGTCTGATTGGCCAACTTCAATGGTAATTAACTCGGGAACGATGCAACTTACCTAATTTTTTTCTTAACATTTAATTCTCAACACAGCCCATCCTGAAACACTCTTCCAAGACTTTCAGACTGTTTCTGACCGTCCTGTGGTGGAATGAAGCCTACTTAAATTGTAAAATTTGGCAGCCTATGGTGGTTTTTAAAATGATTTCATAATTCAGAAAGCATTGGGAAATGTTTTGACATTCAGTTCCGTCCCGTTACGTTACGTCAAGTATGAATCGTCCTTAATTTTCAGAGAATGTTCACACTTTCTGAAAGAGAAGTTCCTTTCTGTGGACTAGAAAGGAATAGGATTTCTTCCTCCTTATTTGCACTGTCTAAAAGTGTATTAATACGAAGCAGACTGGTGACGGAATTCTTTAAATTCGGGTCAGAGAAATTCAGCAAAAAATCAGTAGTGTATTCGATCAGCTAATAATTCTAGTAACGGCTTTATATGATCACTGAAATGCTGGAGAGCTGACGCCGAATGGGCGGGCTGGGAATAGAGCGCGGTGTGCCTACCGCAGAGCCGTGCGCGGCCGACTGCGTGCGGTAATAGCATTGGCTCTCCAGAGGCCAGGCGTCTCGTGGGGCGGTCCGCCGGCGCACCGCACCTCTCCTGCTGCCTGCCAGGGGCTGCTAAACGCTGCCCTTGTTTTACGCGCGTTTCTCCTGGGAACTGCTCCGTTTCACGTTTCACGCCTTGTTTCTGTGTCACAAGGCGAGACGGCCAAGCCGCTGGAAACCGTCTCTCTGGTATAGCTCACAATTATCTGCCTCCATATATTTATACTGGTGATAGGCGCAGAAAACAACGATCAACGAAACGTTCACTATATCACTTTTTCATTTTCACGAAAGCTACATTACATGGTGTACATAACGGTATTTTATGCAGTAAATTGTCGAAAAGTTTTGACACAACTGTGACATTTCGTTAACGCTTACATCTACATCTACGTGATTACTCTGCTATTCACAATAAAGTGCCTGGCAGAGGGTTCAATGGACCACCTTCAAGCCGTCTCTCTACCGTACTCTCGAACGGTACGCGGGAAAAACGAACACTTAAATTTTTCTGTGCGAGCCCTGATTTCTCTTATTTATTGGTGATGATCATTTCTCCCTATGTAGGTGGGTGTCTACAGAATGTTCTCGCAATCGGAGGAGAAAACTGGTGATTGAAATTTCGTGAGAAGATCCCGTCGCAACGAAAAACGCCTTTGTTTTTATGATTGCCACTCCAATTCACGTATCATGTCTGTGACACTATCTACCCCATTTCACGATAATACAAAACGAGCTTCCCTTCTTTGTACTTTTTCGATGTCATCCGTCAGTCACACCTGATGCGGATCCCACACCGCACAGCAATACTCCAGAATAGGGTGGACAAGCGTGGTGTAAGCAGTCTCTTTAGTAGACCTGTTGGACCTTCTAAGTGTTCTGCCAATGCATCGCAGTTTTGGTTTGCTCTACCCACAATATTATCTATCTGATCGTTCCAATTTAGGTTATTTGTAATTGTAATCCGTAAGTATTTAGGCGAATTTACAGCCTTCATATTTGTGTGACTTATCGCGTAATCGAAATTTAGCTGATTTCTTTTAATACTCATGTGAATAACTTCACACTTTTCTTTATTCATGGTCAGTTGCCAATTTTCGCACCATACAGATATCTTATCTAAATCATTTTGCAAGTCGTTTTGATCGTCTGATGACTTTACAAGACGGTAAATGACAGCATCATCTGCAAACAATCTAAGACGACTACTCAGATTGTCTCCTACATCGTTAATATAGATCAGGAACAGTAGAGGGCTTATAACACTTCCTTGGGGAACACCGGATATTACTTCTGCTTTACTCGATGACTTTCCGTCTATTACTACGACCTATGACCTTTCTGACAGGAAATCACGAATGCAGTCGCCCAACTGAGGCAATACTCCGTAGGCACGCAGTTTGGTTAGAAGACGCTTGTGAGGAACGGTGTCGAAAGCCTTGTGGAAATCTAAAAATACGGAATCAATTTGACATCCCCTGTCGATAGCACTTATTACTTCATTGGCTGCTGAAACAGAGTAGGGAAGGGAATCCATCTTTGGTGACACCGTGGTCGTGATTTCCTCTCTACTTCGCTTAAAACATATCGCACGTAGTGTGGAGATTCTATTTTGTGCAAAACACTCTGAAATCGAGTGGTAAAGCATCAAGAACACACTAGGTTTGGGATCCCAAACAGCTCACGTTGCAGGGAGGTCTCGAAGCAATTCAGAGGTGTGTAGCTACATTTGTTGCCGGTAATTTCGATCAACGTGCGAGTATTACGGAAATGCTACGTCAATTCGAATGGAATTCACCGCAGGGAAGAAGACGTTCTTTCGCGAAACATTATTGGGAAAGGTTAGAGAGCCGCCATTTGCGATAGGCTGCAGAACGAACCTACTGCTACCAACATACAGTGGCGGAGAGTTCTCTGTTGTCACTGGAGAATATGTTGGATTGGTCAGGAGAGCCAACGATCTCGAACGCGGATTAGTCATGGGATGTCACCTGAGTAACAAATCCATCACGGACATTTCGGTTATTCTAAAGCTGCTCACGTCGACTGTTGGTGACGTGAACAGTCGCAGTTAAACTAAGACTAGGCAGACCTCATGTACTGACGGATGCGGACCGTGAAATTGCATGATATCTACAGAAGAAAGCACTCGTGAAGTGCTACCGGCAGAAGCTAAAAAAATGAGTACCGTGGTCAAGCAGCACCTCATAAGCCAAACATTTCTGTAGTCAATGCCAAGCGATGCTTGGGGTGGTGTGAAGAGCGACGTCTCGGGACACTGGATGACTGAAAGGGAGTGACATGGAGTGATGGTTCACGGTACAGACAGTCACAATCCGATGGAATTTGGCGAATGCCTGGAGAATGGTTCGTGCCATCGAGTGTAATGCCAACAGCGAAGTACAGAGAAGGTTGTGTTACGGTAAGGGCGGTTGGTCGTGCGGTCTAACGCACGGCTTTCCGGGCAGGAAGGAGCGCCTGGTCTCCGGCACGAATCCGCCCGGCGGATTTGTGCCGAGGTCCGGTGACCCGGCCAGTCTGTGGATCGTTTTTAGGCGGCTTTCCATCTGCCTCGGCGAATGTGGGCTGGTTCCCCTTATTCCGCCTCAGTTACACTATGTCGGCGATTGCTGCGCAAACAAGTTCTCCACGTACACGCACACCACCCTTATTCTACCATGTAAGCATAGGGGTTACACTCGTCTGGTGTGAGACGTTCCCTGGGTGGCCTACCGGGGGCCGAACGGCACAATAACCTTGGGTTCGGTGTGGGGCGGCGGAGGGGTGAAGTGGACTGCGGTAGTCGTCGTGGGGTTGTGGGCCACTGCGGCTGCGGCGGGGACGGAGCCTCTCCGTCGTTTCTAGGTCCCCGGTTAACATACAATACAATACGGTAAGGGGCTGTTTTTCGTGGCCAGGGTATGATCCATTTCTCCGCTTAGGGAAACGGTAAATGCGGAAGGATATGAGCACATTTTACAGCCCTGTGCACTACGTCTAATAGAGGAACAGTTCGAAGACGATGACTGTTTGAATCAGCGTGATAATGCACCTTGTCACTCTTGTCACTGGGAAGCACTGATAGTGGACAGTATTATTCATGAAAAGGACTGGCTTTCCCAGAGTCCCGATGTGAACCAAATGGAACACCTTAATTATGAGTCACAGCGTCGACTTCGCTCCAGACTCCAGAAACTTGTCTGGTTTTGGCTGCTGAGAAAGGATGGACCTCCACAGACATTCAGACACGTCATAGAAAGTGTCCCTAACAGAGTCCAGTTCTTCGCAAAGACAAGGGGTGGAGACATACCATATTATTGTCCACTAACAGGTTTCCGGACACTTATGATCAGCGCAAGGACCACGAAAAGAAGATAAATCTGAGCTCGTACGGACGCATATGAACAGTCGTTTTCCGTTCGCTCCATTTACCCCCTGCCATGCACAGTATGGTGGCTTCTGAGTATGTTTGTAGATGAAGGTGTAGATGTGTACAGTCATTAAAACCTACATTTATTGGCCGGCCGCTGTGACCGAGCGGTTCTAGGCTCTTCAGCCCGGAACCACGCGGCTGCTACAGTCGCAGGTTTGAATCCTGCCTCGGGCATGGATGTGTGTGATGTCCTTAGGTTAGTTAGGTTTAAGTAGTTCTAAGTCTAGGGGACTGATGATCTCAGTTGTTAAGTCCCATAGTGCTTAGAGCCATTTGAACGTACATTGATCAGCCAGAACGTTATGACCACCGACTTACTATCGATAGATACAAACCCGTCCAAGCAATAGCAGCGTCACTTGGCGAGGAATGAGTGCTAGTCAGACACACGCACGGTGCATGTAGTATCAGTGAGTGTGTCGTCCGTGTGTAGAATGGGGAAGGTGCGCGATCTACCTGAGTTTGACCGAGGGCGAATTGTGACGGCCTGGAGGCTTCGCACGAGCATTTCGGAAACAGCGTGACTTGTCGGATGTTCGAGAAGTGCTGTTGTAAGTGTATTCAGTATGCGGCGAAACAAAGGTGACATCACGTGTAGACGTCTTGGGATTGGGTGGTCACTCCTCATTATAGACGTCGGACGTCGGAGGCTGGCCGGCCGAAGTGGCCGTGCGGTTAAAGGCGCTGCAGTCTGGAACCGCAAGACCGCTACGGTCGCAGGTTCGAATCCTGCCTCGGGCATGGATGTTTGTGATGTCCTTAGGTTAGTTAGGTTTAACTAGTTCTAAGTTCTAGGGGACTAATAACCTCAGCAGTTGAGTCCCTTAGTGCTCAGAGCCATTTGAACCGTCGGAGGCTGGGCAAGCTGGTAAAACAGGACAGGCTGCGAACTGTGGAACTAACATCAGACTTTACTGTTCGGTAGAGCAGTCCTTATTATGTGTATGTTTCCCCAACCTCCAGCTAATTGAATAATTAATTACAGGATAAAATATTAGTTGGTGGTTGCAGCATGGAGAAGATAAGCGCCCAAGGGGAACAGGTCGGTGCGATATCTGCTCACGGTCATTAAATGTTCCCATCCACCTGTATGTAGTCATGAGTGACCCCTGCATTTAAGGACAACTGATAAACAGGTTACACCATCCTCTATACGTTCTACTGGGTGGTCCATTGATCGTGACCAGGCTAAATAACTCACGAAATAAGCGTCAAACGAAAAAACTACAAAGGACGAAACTTGTCTAGCTTGAAGGGGGAAACCAGATGGCGCTATGGTTGGCCCGACAGATGACGCTGCCATAGGTCAAACGGATATCAACTGCGTTTTTTAAAATAGGAACCCCCATTTTTATTACATATTCGTGTAGTACGTAAAGAAATATGGATGTTTTAGTTGGACCACTTTTTTCGCTTTGTGATAGATGGCGCTGCAGTAGTCACAAACATATGGCTCACAAATTTAAACGAACAGTTGGTAACAGGTAGGTTTTTTAAATTAAGATACAGAACGTAGGTACGTTGGAACATTTTATTTCGGTTGTTACAATGTGATGGCAACGGCCTTGTCGCAGTGGTTACACTAGTTTCCGTGAGAGCACCGAAGTTAAGCGCTGTCGGGCGTGCTCGGCACTTGAATGGTTGACCATCCAGGCCGCCATGCGCTGTTGTCATTTTTCGGGGTGCACTCAGCCTCGTGATACCAACTGAGGAGCTACTCGACCGAATAGTAGCGGCTTCGGTCAGGAATACCATCTCACGACCGGGAAAGCGGTGTGCTGACCCGACGCCCCTCCTATCCACATCCTCCACCGAGGATGACAAGATGGTCGGATGGTCCTGGTAGGCCACTCGTGGCCTGACGACGGAGTGTTCCAATGTGATACATGTACCTTTGTGAACTTATCATTTCTGAGAACGTATGCTATTACAACGCGATTACCAGTAAATACCACATTAATGCAATAAATGCTCAAAATGATGTCCGCTAACCTCAATGCATTTGGCAATACGTCTAACGACGTTCCTCTCAACAGCGAGTAGTTCGCCTACCGTAATGTTCGCACATGCATTGACAATGCACTGACGCATGTAGTCAGGAGTTGTCGGTGGATCACGATAGCAAATATCCTTCACCTTTCCCCACAGAAAATAATCCGGGGACGTCAGATCTGGTGAAAGTGCGGGCCATGGTTTGGTGCTTCGACGACCAATCCACCTGTCACGAAATATGCTATTCAATACTGCTTCAACCGCATACGAGCTATGTGCCGGACATTCATCATGTTGGAAGTACATCGACATTCTGTCATGCAGTGAAACATCTTGTAGTAACATCGGTAGAACATTACGTAGGAAATCAGCATACATTGCACCATTTAGATTGCCATCGATAAAATGGGGGCCAATTATCCTTCCTCCTATAATGCGGCACCATACATTAACCCGTGAAGGTCGCTGATGTTCCACTTGTCGCAGTCATCGTGGGTTTTCCGTTGCCCAATAGTGCATATTGTGCCGGTTTCCGTTACCGCTGTTGGTGAATGGAGCTTCGTCGCTAAATAGAACGCGTGCAAAAAATCTGTCATCGTCCCGTAATTTCTCTTGTACCCAGTGGCAGAACTGTACATGACGTTCAAAGTCGTCGCGATACAATTCCTGGTGCATAGAAATATGGTACGGGTGCAATCGATGTTGATGTAGCATTCTCAACACCGACGTTTTTGAGATTCAAAAAATGGTTCAAATGGCTCTGAGCACTATGGGACTTAACATCTGAGGTCATCAGTCCCCTAGAACTTAGAACTACTTAAACCTAACTAACCTAAGGACATCACCCAAATCCATGCCCAAGGCAGGATTCGAACCTGCGACCGTAGCGGTCGCGCGGTTCCAGACTGAAGCGCCTAGAACGGCTCGGCCACACCGGCCGGCGTTTTTGAGATTCCCAATTCTTGCGCAATTTGTCTGTACTGATGTGCCGATTAGCCGCGACAGCAGCTAAAACACCTGCTTGGGCATCATCATTTGTTGCAGGTCGTGGTTGACGTTTCACATGTGGCTGAACACTTCCTGTTTCCTTAAATATCGAAACAATCCAGCGAACGGTGCGGACACTTGGATGATGTCGTCCAGGATACCGAGCAGCATACATAGCACACGCTCGTTGGGCATTTTGATCACAATAGCCATACATCAACACGATATCGACCTTTTCCGCAACTGGTAAACGGTTCATTTTAACACGGGTAATGTATCACGAAGCAAATACCGTCCGCACTGGCAGAATGGGGGGGGGGGGGGGTTGGGTTGTTTGGGGGAAGAGACCAAACAGCGAGGTCGTCGGTCTCATCGGATAAGGGAAGGATGGGGAAGGAAGTCGGCCGTGCCCTTTCAAAGGAACCATCCCAGCATTTGCCTGGACCGATTTAGGGAAATCACGGAAAACCTAAATCAGGATGGCCGGACGCGAGATTGAACCGTCGTCCTCCCGAATGCGAGTCCAGTGTGCTACCACTGCGCCACCACGCTCGATCTACGTGATACCACGTACTTATACGTTTATGACTATTACAGTGCCATCTGTCACAAAGCGAAAAAAGTGGTCCAACTAAAACATTCATATTTCTTTACGGACTACACGAATATGTAATAAAAATGGGGGTTCCTATTTTAAAAATCGCAGTTGATATTCGTTTGACCTATGGCAGCGCCATCTAGCGGGCCAACCATAGCGCCATCTGGTTTCCCCTTCAAGCAAGACGAGTTTCGTTCTTTGTAGTTTTTTTCGTTTGATGCTTATTTCGTGAGATATTTAGCCCGATCAGTATCAATGAATCACCCTGTATATCCCTGTGCTGCTGTTTCAGTGCAACTGATCCCTTTGTACGTGACTGCTATGCCAATGAGATGTTAAAATCTAACCTTTTTTGTATTATGCTATAATAGAGGGTAGTAACTACGTCACAAGATTTGAAACTAGAACGACCTTGGAACGATTCTGTCCCTGTGTTACTGTTGTGCTTGTGAAGGGAAAATCAGTGAGCGACCAAGATACCTCACTGATGCATTCCGCAGCAATATTAACCACTTACTGATCCAAGGTAGCTGGACTGATGGATTATGTGAGGCCGAATGGAAATTATGTTTACTGTGGTGGCACTAGTGCCTCCGAGGCCGACCTGTGCTACGGCGCTGAGAGCAGAAAATACAGGAGAGGGGACGCACTTCATAGGTAGCTTCTGGTCGACCTTCAAAATCCACCACGCGGGAGCATCGTCTCTTTGTTACACATGTGCGAATGTAACCAGCGATGACGTTGTCACAAAATGAAGCCTGAATAATTTTCTGCACCGCTCTATATCCTCTTCATATAGTAAGATTATCATCGTCGTTTGGAGAAGGAAGGAAGGAGATTTTTAGGTTCAACGTACCGCCTACAAAAATATCATAGAGGTGGAGTAGACGCTCTGGTAGGGCAAGGAGAATAAAGGAACAAGCAAAGTCCTTTCCGAAGGAACCATCGAAGCATTTGATTTGCCTGATATGATTAAGGGAACAATGGAATGTCTAAACTCTGGCGACAGATCAGAGATTTGAACCACCAATCTCCAGAATACGGGGCCAGTGGCTCAATTACTGCACCGTCTTGCGTGGGAGTTTCATAGAGGGCGACTGCTTAGATGACTGGGAATTTGTGAGAGGCCGTCTTTAACGGCGAATTAAGATATTTTTTTAAAAAACATACCTTAGTATGGAAGCTCAAGGATGAATGCGGAAGTTCAAGGGCAACAACGTCCATCGCCGACCAATATTTGGAGTTATGCGCAGATTTTAAGAAGAAAGTAGGTTGAAAATCCGTCACTGAAGTGTACGCTGCTAACTGGTCGCCGCTGGAGAGAGCGTCTGCAATGTGCATGCCAAAGCGTACACTGGAATACGGATTGATGGAAACTCGTTCTCTTCAGGGATGAATTCTTAGTTTATCATACAACGTGAAAGCAGTTTTTTTATTTGACGTGAAGCATTACAAACATCAGTGAAACGGACGATTTCGGAAGAAATGGTTTACTATGTTATACGAGTATTATCACTAGCTCCATTGTTTTCATTTGGATAAGAGTGCATAAAAGTATGTGAGTAATACAGTCCTTAGATAATCAGCTTTAGCTCTGCCGTACTCAGTCTCAGAATACTGCTGTTTCATCTGATCAATATTTGCTCAGAGTAAAATAATTGACACGCATCTCAATCAAGCAACATGCCTTATCACAGTGTGTATTCGTCACACAAACACGCAATGGCTACGGATTTTTAGTGATGTTACACCATCATCCATAAGATGATCACAGTTATTGCAGAAAGTGTAGTCAAGAGTATGAAACACAGAATTAGCAGTTCATTCAGAAATGTCTTTATCAGAGCCCCAGCGACTGAGCAGCTGTAAGTCATCTTGGTGCACAGCAATCAGCCTGCAGGACAGTCATTTCAAAATGCAAGGCGTCTGGAACAATCGATGGCAGGAGCAAACTTCATTGAAGCATCATCAACTAATTAAACTCCCCTGGGAGGGACCAGAGAGTTTCCATCTACCCCGTTGACATTGGTGCATACAGAACTGGGTCAGAACTGACTGGGCCACATGTGTGGAGCATTGACGCACCAATGAGGATGAAGTCCTCCAATAAATGTGACCGTGGCTTGTGGTGTCACAGCCAGACACCACACTTGCTAGGTGGTAGCCTTTAAATCGGCCGCGGTCCGTTAGTATACGTCGGACCCGCGTGTCGTCACTGTCAGTGATTGCAGACCGAGCGTCGCCACACGGCAGGTCTAGAGAGACTTCCTATCACTCGCCCCAGTTGTACAGCCGACTTTGCTAGCGAGGGGTCACTGACAAATTACGCTCTCATTTGCCGAGACGATAGTTAGCATAGCCTTCAGCTACGTCATTTGCTACGACCTAGGAAGGCGCCATTATCATTTGCTATTTATCTTGTGATGCATGTACCGTCAGACCGATGTTCACCAATTATGGATTAAAGTTAAGTATTCCCGCAGCTACGTACGTTCTTTGCTACTACACTCCTGGAAATGGAAAAAAGAACACATTGACACCGGTGTGTCAGACCCACCATACTTGCTCCGGATACTGCGAGAGGGCTGTACAAGCAATGATCACACGCACGGCACAGCGGACACACCAGGAACCGCGGTGTTGGCCGTCGAATGGCGCTAGCTGCGCAGCATTTGTGCACCGCCGCCGTCAGTGTCAGCCAGTTTGCCGTGGCATACGGAGCTCCATCGCAGTCTTTAACACTGGTAGCATGCCGCGACAGCGTGGACGTGAACCGTATGTGCAGTTGACGGACTTTGAGCGAGGGCGTATAGTGGGCATGCGGGAGGCCGGGTGGACGTACCGCCGAATTGCTCAACACGTGGGGCGTGAGGTCTCCACAGTACATCGATGTTGTCGCCAGTGGTCGGCGGAAGGTGCACGTGCCTGTCGACCTGGGACCGGACCGCAGCGACGCACGGATGCACGCCAAGACCGTAGGATCCTACGCAGTGCCGTAGGGGACCGCACCGCCACTTCCCAGCAAATTAGGGACACTGTTGCTCCTGGGGCATCGGCGAGGACCATTCGCAACCGTCTCCATGAAGCTGGGCTACGGTCCCGCACGCCGTTAGGCCGTCTTCCGCTCACGCCCCAACATCGTGCAGCCCGCCTCCAGTGGTGTCGCGACAGGCGTGAATGGAGGGACGAATGGAGACGTGTCATCTTCAGCGATGAGAGTCGCTTCTGCCTTGGTGCCAATGATGGTCGTATGCGTGTTTGGCGCCGTGCAGGTGAGCGCCACAATCAGGACTGCATACGACCGAAGCACACAGGGCCAACACCCGGCATCATGGTGTGGGGAGCGATCTCCTACACTGGCCGTACACCACTGGTGATCGTCGAGGGGACACTGAATAGTGCACGGTACATCCAAACCGTCATCGAACCCATCGTTCTACTATTCCTAGACCGGCAAGGGAACTTGCTGTTCCAACAGGACAATGCACGTCCGCATGTATCCCGTGCCACCCAACGTGCTCTAGAAGGTGTAAGTCAACTACCCTGGCCAGCAAGATCTCCGGATCTGTCCCCCATTGAGCATGTTTGGGACTGGATGAAGCGTCGTCTCACGCGGTCTGCACGTACTGCACGAACGCTGGTCCAACTGAGGCGCCAGGTGGAAATGGCATGGCAAGCCGTTCCACAGGACTACATCCAGCATCTCTACGATCGTCTCCATGGGAGAATAGCAGCCTGCATTGCTGCGAAAGGTGGATATACACTGTACTAGTGCCGACATTGTGCATGCTCTGCTGCCTGTGTCTATGTGCCTGTGGTTCTGTCAGTGTGATCATGTGATGTATCTGACCCCAGGAATGTGTCAATAAAGTTTCCCCTTCCTGGGACAATGAATTCACGGTGTTCTTATTTCAATTTCCAGGAGTGTATAACTTCCTTTACCTGTTCCAGACGTCACGCCAGCCTGCGTGAGCTTAAACGCGTGCCTTTCGGCTACCCGTCATTGTGGATTGGCTGTCTTGCCAGTCCACTACATGGCTAAGAGCAGAAAACATTTGAATCTTCCTTTAGAGGATTCAAAGGGAGAATGGAAGACCTTCACAGTTTGTCTGCAGAATCCTTTGGCTGTATTTCAAAGTTGGACTTAGAGGAATTGTAACGTCGCGAGTCAACACGCGGTAACTTTACTGCAGTAAGCTACTTTGCAGAACAGCCCGTAGCATTGGAGCTGTTGGCTGTGAAGGAGACAGCCAGTTGTGTCTTAGCAATGACTCATTCGCACCTGATGCTATGCTAGCCGTGGGAAGCGGTATCTGTGTCACTTCGAGCGACTGATTATTCAAACATCTAAGAATCTAAATAAAATATTATTTAATGTTGTTTAAAGTCGATACTCTGCCTTTTGTTATTCAAGAGAATATGGTATAAAAATTTCAGCATTCTATGGTTCAAAT
This sequence comes from Schistocerca serialis cubense, assembly GCF_023864345.2. Taxonomy (NCBI): domain Eukaryota; kingdom Metazoa; phylum Arthropoda; class Insecta; order Orthoptera; family Acrididae; genus Schistocerca; species Schistocerca serialis. The sequence goes on from NC_064640.1 coordinate 237,319,052, forward strand.
GGCTCTGAGCACTATGGGACTCAACTGCTGAGGTCATTAGTCCCCTAGAACTTAGAACTAGTTAAACCTAACTAACCTAAGGACACCACAAACATCCATGCCCGAGGCAGGATTCGAACCTGCGACCGTAGCGGTCTTGCGGTTCCAGACTGCAGCGCCTTTAACCGCACGGCCACTTCGGCCGGCCAGCATTCTATCTGTAATAGTTTCAGAGTTAGAGGAAATTACCTAAAACACCCCAAACCGTCACTTAGACTAAAAAAACCCATTTAGGAATAATAATAGTTTGTCTTTTAGTATCATTTGAAGTCATTACTGGAGTTCACAAAGTGTCAGGTCAATTTATTTGGATTTTCATATTAAATACGTTAACTACTTTTCAATTTCGTAATATAGAATCCAGAGAAGATTATTATTTAATTAATATCTATTTGTTTTGTTGTTGCGGAATGAATGAGAATGAGTCAGAATGTGTAAGTGGGACATACCCAGAAATTCAATATTGTATATTGTGTATTGGGGAAGTTATGTTTTTCCGTCATTGCTGATGACGTATGCACTTGCTTATGTAAGAAGGCAGTCAGAATGGCGTTTGCAGACTAATTGTTTTCTAAATAAATTCACAGATTAATTTTCCTTTCGTTTGGTTTTGTTAAACATTATACTAATATTTGCATATTGAAATGACGTAAATACAACTTGGAATAGTGACTGGCGTAGGACAGTTTTGGCGAGAGAATGATATCGAACAATTGTTCTGATTGGCTGGTCATTTTGACCAACTAATCAGAGTTTAGCAGTTCCCGCGCACTGCCAAGTAGTTATAGGCTGTGGAAAGAGCAACATTCAGGAGTCACTGGGTAGTTATTGAACGTGCATAATCTGTAACATGAAGAAGTTATTGGAATTTCGCGTCCAGATTGTGTTGCCGTAGAAGCAGTTGCATTTACGGACAGTTTTGCGAAGCTTGGAAGTTCTAGAATTGTTTTGTTGCAAAGATAAACGCGTGTGATCTTTCGGCCTTTGTAAAATTGCGCGTGGCATGTTTCGTATCCGTATATGGAATATTTGGTGAGCAATTTTTTTTAACTGAAATCCACTGAAAAGAACTGAATGTGAAACTCAGATATAGTGGCGGAGTATTGACTGCGAAATCGCGTAATTGTTCGGGTTGGACTTAAGTACATTTCTAGCTGCCTTGCGTGTGTCCGGGGTTGCATGAACAGTGAACTGAGGACAGTGATGTTGTTCGCTAATTACATGTGGGCTGATGGCAGGTATTTTTTCTTTTTTTTGAACTGAATTGGAATAAAAGACTCGTTTCAGAATTTTGACATTTTACTGAGAGAACGAAGCAACCACTTTCCGCCCGAAAAGTATTATAAGAATTTACAGGATATCTTGCTACCAGAGTTTACGCGGACTTTGCATCGTAAGTACTGACGGCGTTTTCTTCAACGCTGCCTTTACGTCGTCAGCGCAGTACATACGTATGCAGAAAAACGGGCTGGTGATCCGCCGCCGTACGGAGGTAGGTGGAACTTTTGCAGTGAACAGTACGACGAACGAGCCAAACTTTTTTATAACCCGCCATGCCGCAGTATGAACCCATTACGAACTTGAGGTTGTGTATTCCGTGTAAAAGTGTATATATTTGTTGTAAATAGTTTTCAGGTATTTTCTCCTGCAACTATACGATAAATAACCAATAAATAATTCTATAACTGAGCCGCAGGACAACGACATACGATACATACACACTACGTAATAGGTTTTAATATTCGCCTGGTCCGAAGTGACAAGAAAGAAGATTAGGGACTAGAGTCTCATTGACAGTCTGGACATTGCAGAAGGAGCACAAGCTCGGACTAGCGAAGTAGGAGAGTTTTTAAGGCAGCCATTCCGGTATACGCCTTTAGTGATTGAAGGAAATTACAGAAAACCTAAATGTGAATGGCTAGAGTGCGATTTGAACCCAATCCTCCAGGGCTTGAATTCAGTGTGTTCCTACAGCGACATGTCGCCCAGCGTTTAGAAATAAAATCTGGGGGAAAAATCCTATAGTTTGTGCAAGACAATCCTGTATTTTTTCTAATGTCATATCGTTTCTATACATTTTTGTGACATTTTCTAAAAGATGAAAATTGCCTGACTGATTCTTTAATCCGGATCTTTGAATCACCTGCATTTGTCGTAACTAGTGTCCACAAAAGTATTCCTCTGATCTGTGCTTCAACGGTGCTTTTAGAACATTTTATTGTGTTAGGAGATCGTTAATAAGTATAATTAGCAATACATGATTAAAAATGGTATGATTTTTGTTAGAAAGGCGAGATCATTAGAAACCGAGCATAAACCGAGTTTTGACTCGCATGATCGAAGAATAGTCTCTGTTCTTCTCGAAGGAACTGTAATGACATTTGTGTCTAGTCTGCCTCCGCAGCTATATCGACACTCTGCAAGTAACTGTGAACTGCATGGCAGAGGGTACTTCCAATTGTACCGGTTATTACAATTTTTCCTGTCCATGCAAGGTGCGCTGGAAACACCAATGTGCAGACGCCTCTGTGCGTGCTGTTACAAGTCTAATCTTGCACTCACAATCCCTTCGGGAGCTATGCGTATGGGGTTTTAGCATCTTCATTGAGTCATTAATTAAAGCTTGTCCTTGAAACTTTTTAAATAGGCTTTCTCGGGATAGACAGAATAGTTTGTGTCTGCCAGTCAGTCTGCCAGTCTGCCAGTTCAGTTTCCTCAATGTCTCCATGACACTCTCTCCGGATCAGACAACCCTATGAACATTCGTGCTACCCTTCCCTGTATACGTTCAATATCCCCTATTAGTCCTACTTGTTATGGGCCCAAACACTTGAGAAGTATTGTAGGATTGATTGCACAAGTGTTCTGTAAGCGATCTCCTTTGTAGGTTGATTGCGTTCTTCTAGAATTCTGCCAATAATCTGAAGTCTGCCATCTGTTCTACCTGTCACTGAGCCTATGTGATCATTCTATTTCGTATCTACAGAAAGGGAGGGAGAGGGAGAGAGAGAGAGAGAGAGAGAGAGAGAGAGAGAGAGACAGTATCCTGAATTAGGTTGTACCCCAATATCATCCATAATTCCTTTTACTAAAGGATGGGAATTAGTTCTTTTGAAAGGAGCATAACTGTGATCTAAAACAACAGTAGAATACCTATTGTTAACTTCTTCAATCATCATCGAGACTCACCAAGATATCATGGAACATAGAAATTATTTTCGAGACAGTTATGGGACAACGTGAATGTTTGAAACAGGATGTAACGAGGTGATAAAAGAATAATAATAATAACGTCGTGTGACGAGGGCCTCCCGTCGGATAGACCGTTCGCCTGGTGCAAGTCTTTCGATTTGACGCCACTTCAGCGACTTGTGCGTCGATGGGGATGAAATGATGTTGATTAGGACAACACAACATCCAGTCCCTGAGCGGAAAAAATCTCCGACCCAGCCGGGAATCGAACCCGGACCCTTTGGATTGACATTCTGTCGCGCTGACTACTTTTTTTTTCTTATTTTTCCATTTTGTTCGTTGTTGATCGCTGTGTTTGGTCGTTGCGGACGTCACATGACATCCTTTAAAGTTCGTTTTGTTGATCCTTTCACTCAGTTTTGTATGACAGAGACCAACCAGGTCTCTGACCGAACACGCTGAGCTACCGTGCCAGCGTCCACGCAGCTACTGGGGTCGGACGATAAAAGAATAAATAGCACAACCTGTTTACATGTGCATAGTATATGAAATGCTCTCTTCAGGAGCTCTTTCGGACGTGTCTGAAAGACATATTTTAAGACAACTGAAACTTCTCGCAGAGGATAGTTACAATGTGTTAGTATCCCATTTCAACTAAATCGGAATTTTAGCGTCAGGTAACAACAATTGCTTGGTGAATACAAGGTCTTCTCCCTTTCTCTCAAACGATAGTTCACTTTGCCGACTCGAAGTGAACCTTGTCTAGCGCGGAGGGCTCTGACAAACGAACATTGGCGGTATAATTGCCAGTTGGTACAAAGAAAATACTGTACCACTCCTTACTGAAACGGAAACAATGACGGCAAGATAAAGTAGCAGTGCCTTCACCAACTCTGGGTTGGTATCCCATTCAGAGACGTTAGAGATGCTTGCAGTAGACCTACCCAAAAATCGGATAGATTACGTTTCGTAAAGAAGTAAGTAAAATCCAAGAGAAATAATATAATAAACACATAAAATTTGAAACAAAGGAAATAATATCTAGTAGGTCATTTTATTAGACGAATTATCACACTTCAAGAAATATCTTGTACTGCTCTGTTACTGAACTTATGTAATCCCTCAAGATACAGCCGGCCGAGTGGCCGTGCAGTTCTAGGCGCTACAGTCTGGAGCCGAGCGACCGCTCCGGTCGCAGGTACGAATCCTGCCTCGGGCATGGATGTGTGTGATGTCCTTAGGTTAGTTAGGTTTAATTAGTTCTAAGTTCTAGGCGACTGATTACCTCAGAAGTTAAGTCGCATAGTGCTCAGAGCCATTTGAACCATTTGAACCCTCACGATACAGGATACAAGAAATGCGACGATAATTATAAAATAGTGTTATAACAATGAGTTGCGTTCCTCCAAATCCTGTGTATGCCCAGCCCGCCGCCTCCCTGCACGTTCGTCTGTCTGAAAGGACCCTTGATCCCACAAACGCCCAAAAAGGGTGATGTGGTTGGTGTCTGTGAGGGTACTTGTATTGGTATAGCCTTGCTTCCTTTGGACCGTTTCCATCTGCTTGGCCGAACACGTAAACCATCTCGACTTGTTCCCGACATGAATACCTGACCGTTCTGCTGCTTACAGTACGCTGCGTCAGTCACACAGCCTCCAATACACAAGGAACACGGCACGTGGTCAGAGGAACTGCCATTCTTCAGCGACATCTATGATGCATTTCCGGATACATGATCACAGGTCTTTCTTCTGTCCATTTCCAGTCAGGAATCCGTCCCTGCAGTTTGTCAGTTTCACTATTCTTCACCCCGTACAACAACACATAAACGATTGAGGTGGTAGAGGGTGGAACTCGGTATAAAAGCAGTCTGCTCTGTGGGGTGCTGTGTAGGCCTACATAAACCACGATTGCGGAAATGCCCCGTGAGAAACGGTTATCATGTGATGCAAAAGCAAAAATCGGTACGTACAACGAAATGGGACTCTCTAAACGTCAAATGGCTCTGAGCACTATGGGACTTAACTGTTGTGGTCATCAGTCCCCTAGAACTACTTAAACCTAACTAACCTAAGGACATCACACACATCCATGCCCGAGGCAGGATTCGAACCTGCGACCGTAGCGGTCACGCGGTTCCAGACTGTAGCGCCTAGAACCGCACGGCCACTCCGGCCGGCCTCTAAATGTCAAGTTGCTAGGAAGTTGAACTGTACAAGTACGGTGATTGATAATCTCGTTAGAATGGGCGCAAAGTATGAGCAGAACGGAAGATATGGGAAAGTGGAAAATTATCTGAGGCATACAAAGGGTTACTTTTGCGCAAAGCAAGGGCCACAAACAGTTATCCTTCTCAACTTGGTGCTTATCTACAGTTGCCAGTAATTGCCAGACATGTACGACAAATTTTGTTCATGAAAGACTGCAGAAACTCGCTGTAACACCCAAATATGAACAGGCTAGATTGAAGTTTGCTGAAAAACGTACGTCCTGGATTTCAAAATGAGATAAAGTGAGCTTAGTGATGAGAGGAAGTTTAATTTAGATGAGCAAGATAGATTTCAATATTATTAGCATAATCTGAAAGTAGAGCAGCAGGTAAGAATGAAAAGAAATTTTGATGGTAGAAGTCTTTGGGTTTGGGCAGCCTTCTGCGCTAAAAGTAAGCGACGCATTGTTTGGCTGAACACTAGATTGAAATCTAACGAGCAAACTAAGATGCTATGGACAAAACTAATTAGATGGTTCAAATGGCTCTAAGCACTACGGGACGTAAAATCTGAGGTCATCAGCTCCCTAGACTTAGAACTACGTAAACCTAACTAACCTAAGAACATCACACACATCCATGCTCAAGGCAGGATTCGAACCAGTGACCGCAGCAGCAGAGCGGTTCCGGACTGAAGCTCCTAGAACCACTAGGCAATAGCGGCCGGCTAATTAATTAGAATGTATGAGGACATAGGGAACGAGAGTCTAATATTTCAACGAGATAATGCTTCTCCGTATGTCTCTGCTACAATCAAAAAGTGGTTTGAAGATAAAGATATCAATGTCTTACCCTTTCTGCGAGTAGCCCCGATTAGAATCTCACGCAAAACCTTCGAGGAATGCTTTCAAGGCATGTTTATCGCAATGGAATAGGATTCGAGGCCGTATGTGTGCTAGGAAGAGGGATGCGAGAACAATGGGAGACACTGCAAGAACTACAAACACCTAACAAAATCAGTGCCGAAGAGGATTTTTGAAGTAATTGGGGAGAACAAATGTTGGACAAAGTATTAACAATGCATAAACACAGCGGTATAGTGGCTCTGAGCACTATGGGACTTAACAGCTGTGGTCATCAGTCCCCTAGAACTTAGAACTACTTAAACCTAACTAACCTAAGGACATCACACACATCCATGCCCGAGGCAGGATGCGAACCTGCGACCGTAGCAGTCGCGCGGTTCCGGACTGCGCGCCCAGAACCGCGAGACCACCGCGGCCGGCAGCGGTATAGCGACTGCCTTTATACCAACATCTATCCAGGAAATGTAAACGCTTTATTTTGTTACTTGTGTTATGAAAGAAACATGTAATACCGTCATGTTGTTTATGTCTTATGTATATCTATTACTTCCATAGTAAAGTCGCTACATGTGTGGTTCAGACATTGTACTATTACCTTCGTGGAACCCTGCCTTTATACTGATCTCTATTAAATATTTATGGCTTTCATTGTAATATCAAGAGCTCAGATGGAAACCCAATTCTAAGCAAAGAAGGGAAAGCAAAAAGGTAGAAGGAGTATATAGAGGGTCTATACGAGGGCGATGTACTTGCGGACAATATTATGGAAATGGAAGAAGATGTAGATGAAGATGAATTGGGAGATACGATACTGCGTGAAGAGTTTGACTGAGCACTGAAGGACGTGAGTTGAAACAAGGTCCCAGGAGTAGACAACATTCCATTAGAACTACTGACGGCCTTGGGAGAGCCAGTCCTGACAAAACTCTACCATCTGGTGAGGAAGGTATGTGAGACAGGCAAAATACCCTCAGACTTCAAGAAGAATATAATAATTCCAATCCCAAAGAAAGCAGGTGTTGACAGATGTGAAAATTACCGAACTATCAGTTTAATACAGCTGCAAAATACTAACAGCTGCAAAATACTAACGCGAATTCTTTACAGACGAATGGAAAAACTAGTAGAAGCCGACTTCGGGGAAGATCAGTTTGGATTCCGTAAAAATGTTGGAACACGTGAGGCAATACTGACCTTAAAACTTATCTTAGAAGAAAGATTAAGGAAAGGCAAATCTACGTTTCTAGCATTTGTAGACTTAGAGAAAGCTTTTGACAATGTTGATTGGAATACACTCTTTCAAATTCTGAAGCTGGCTGGGGTAAAATACAGGGAGCGAAAGGCTGTTTACAATTTGTACACAAACCAGATGGCAGTTATAAGAGTCGGGGGGCACGAAAGGGAAGCAGTGGTTGGGAAGGGAGTGAGACAGGGTTGTAGCCTCTCTCCGATGTTATTCAATCTGTATATTGAGCAAGCAGTAAAGGAAAATAAAGAAAAATTCGGAGTAGGTATTAAAATCCATGGAGAAGAAATACAAACTTTGAGGTTCGCCGATGACATTGTAATTCTGTGAGAGACAGCAAAGGACTTGGAAGAGCAGTTGAACGGAATGGACAGTGTCTTGAAAGGAGGATATAAGATGAACATCAACAAAAGCAAAACGAGGATAATGGAATGTAGTCGAATTACGTCGGGTGACGCTGAGGGAATTAGATTAGGAAATGAGACACTTAAAGTAGTAAAGGAGTTTTGCTATTTGGGGAGCAAAATAACTGATGGTGGTCGAAGTAGAGAGGATATAAAATGTACACTGGCAATGGCAAGGAAAGCGTTTCTGAAGAAGAGAAATTTGTTAACATTGAGTACAGATTTAAGTGTCAGGAAGTCGTTTCTGAAAGTATTTGTATGGAGTGTAGCCATGTATGGAAGTGAAACATGGACGATAACTAGTTTGGACAAGAAGAGAATAGAAGCTTTCGAAATGTGGTGCTACAGAAGAATGCTAAAGATTAGGTGGGTAGACCACATAACTACTGAGGAGGTATTGAATAGAATTGGGGAGAAGAGGAGTTTGTGGCACAACTTGACAAGAAGAAGGGATCGGTTGGTAGGACATGTTCTGAGGCATCAGGAGATCACAAATGTAGCATTGGAGGGCAGCGTGGAGGATAAAAATCGTAGAGGGAGACCAAGAGATGAATAAACTAAGCAGATTCAGAAGGATGTAGGTTGTACTTGGAGATGAAGAAGCTTGCACAGGATAGAGTAGCATGGAGAGCTGCATCAAACCAGTCTGAGGACTGAAGACCACAACAGCAACCACAACAACATTCATTGTAATGATGCAGTGGAGCTAATGTACTTTTAGACAAATTATTCCCAGTTGTTCGCTTATCTGTCTAAAAACTGGTTATGTTCTGCGTTTTATATTTTATAATGAAGTCTGACAAACGTCCTGTTTGTACAATTGTGTGACATAGCCGTATCTGGGCAAATGGGATTCTCCTGCAACCAATAAAAACGAAAATTGAAAACTTGACCTCTCCTTCGCTATTGTCTGCCCTCTCTGCGAAGTCCTGTACGTTTTCATTCCAATTTTGACAAACGTTTGTGACTCATCCGTTGTATATGAGGTTTCCAAATTTGAGGATTTTCAAAGATTTTTTCATTAAAGCTGTAAATGTGAGTGTCTGCCGTCTGTCTTCTACTTGTTCCTTTCGGTCTTTGATACCGTCACAACTAATTGAAGAAATCGCTTCAATCCCTTACAAACCTGCTGGTGACACAACAGTCCTATATTTAACGGTCGATGACACACATATGCTGAAGCATATATAAAACATAAGAATTACTGCATTTCAGAGTAGGGGGATGTCATGAAACTACAAGTAGAAGGTTTACCTTAAAAACTGGTGCGTAGCATCTGCCGATAAAAAAAAATAAAAAAAAGAAAAAAAACAACCTAGATTTCTTTTGAAATCGGTGAATTTTTTGGTTTTGGAAATATCTGATGTGGGAAAATTTCGTGGTGTAACTTCCTATACTGCAAGAAAAATTCTGCAAGGTAATTTTGAACTGCAGCTTTTATTGCTGGGAAAATCAAACCACCTAATGCTGCTTTTCTCTGCCACAGGGAAAATGTATTCCCTTTATTGGCGGTTTTCCCAAGGATATTCACGTGTTATCTGAGAAGAGAATGCGATCTCTGCTTGTACTTGGAGTATCGAGGGAGCGCAGCGATGTGGGTGTTTTTAAAATTTGCTCAGGCAACACCAGTGATGTTTGAATTATATAACAGCAATTTACATTTTCAGCTGTGTTAGTACACATCTCATATTAAGTCAAAATCTGTTATATTTGCTTTAAATAGCTGCCAGCATCGGTTGAAAACTTTATTGCGTGCAAACAAGTTAGTTTTAAATTAAACGTTTATTTCCTGTCGACGTAGAGCGTTTTATGGCTGAGGACCAACGGAATTAAATAGTAATAGTAGAAAGAATGACTACATAGATGAAACTGTAAAAATGCAGGCGAATAGAACAGCAATGTGAACTGCACTCTCGGAGAGTGACCAACCACTGTAGTAGTTCGTGAATCAAAAATAGATACGGAAATGATAAATCATATTTCTTATTTATTTACAAATACCTGTTTGTAAATTTTTTACGGATGGTAGAATTTACAGTCAGGACGCTGAATTAGTACTGTGCTTGGAGAGTCTTGGAATTTTCCTGGAATAATGAGATACCATTCATCTTCTTCACAGTGAATTATGTCAATTACGCATCTGTGCCGCGTACATGACTATGATGAGTACGTAAACAGAGTAGAATTTCACTTGCGTCGTTACGGTTGATTATTGAAGTGTGATTGAAAGAGAGGGTGACAAGTGATTCCAGTTCATAAACTGATGCTTTAGGACACCACCAAGGAGAATACCGAGCGTAACATCCTCATCCGAAGGATTTTTCAAGATCAACATTGACGCATGTTTCCCTTCATGGCAAAGTAAGGGGAGGTTTAGGATTTAAAGCAAAACAATCGTACACAAGCTACTGATCGGAGACTGTACGTCATCGCATTTTCTGGTCTCTATGGCAAAATACTCAGGAGAAAATTTATTTTGTCATTAAGTTTCCAACTAATACCCTCAGGACAAGCGCCGCGGCATACTATGTCTTAAGTTTCCCGACTATGGAGACACGAAGCTAGAAATTGATGTACCAGAAGGCTTGGTTTCTGGTGACATCTGTTGTCGTGACATGATGTCTGAAATGATACGTAGCCGATAGAAACCTCAACAACTGCAGTCGAGCACACAATACAGCTCCTTCATTTTCTTTCCAGTTTCAGAGTTTCAGCTCTTTGCCATTTGTTTAATTCAGACAGTACTTTCGAATGCTATCTGAAATGCGACCAAGAAACAGTAATTTTTGCTGTATCATGTGCTCATCTATGGACCAGAAAGATAAATGTTAACGTATTATATACGAATGTTATTTGGGATCGTACATTTTAGCAGAATTTTCCATAGACTGATTACATATTTTCGGAAGAAAAATGAAACACAGTTTGTGTTCAATATTCCAAAATACATTCTATCAATGTTCTGGATGACATTAATAACATGTGTTTTTCAAAATATGTCGACATCCTTTACTCTTCGAGACGATGCAGTGGGAAAGGTGTAGAGGTTTTGAATTCCACAGAATGTGATGTCGCTGTTAAAGTATATACTACGCTAGTATTTGGAGTGTACTATGTCATGGTCATTAGCGGTAGATGTGCAACACGGTTTCACACCATGATCATAAGCTAGTAAAAATGATCGGACGAAATACAACAGTTTAAGCCTGGAAAAACAGTATTTAATTTTTTGTGTATCAAACAGTGAAAATACAGTTAGCATTCTTACGAGAACATGTTTTATCACATTTTACGGATAAATCGGAGATTGTCAGACACGTATTTCGTAGCCAATGTAACGGTAATCCAAAGCTGTAGTAAAAACTGTAAACGATTTAGCATTTCCGGTACTAGTCGTTAATTTCGAAAAGTTCGATTAACATTATCCATTAAATCCGGGCTCTTATTCCACAGAAAGCTGTACCGTATAAACGATGCTCCGGAAACCACACTGACATAAAAACAACGTTGTAGCGTTACAGATACGTAATTGTGAATACTGTGGCTCGAATCCTAATTCGGCCATCCTAAACCGCTACAAGCATTGCCGTTTGTGACTCTTGGAAAAAAAACAACGGCATTTTGTTTTGCAGCTTCCAGTTTTCATTATTACGGCCCTACTCTCCACAAAGTAAGGGGCCATAACTGAAGAAGTATCCGCTCAGTTATGGTGTAGATGTAAAAGGCACGGGCCACGAATTTCGTTAAAAATATGTGAGTTATTCAAGATCAGTATTGAGCTTGCCAGTTTTAATTGACTTTGTTGGCATTTCCTGTACAACGACATATCCAGCCATCCAACTGCGTCTGGGAGATAGTACACTCCTGGAAATGGAAAAAAGAACACATTGACACCGGTGTGTCAGACCCACCATACTTGCTCCGGATACTGCGAGAGGGCTGTACAAGCAATGATCACACGCACGGCACAGCGGACACACCAGGAACCGCGCTGTTGGCCGTCGAATGGCGCTAGCTGCGCAGCATTTGTGCACCGCCGCCGTCAGTGTCAGCCAGTTTGCCGTGGCATACGGAGCTCCACCGCAGTCTTTAACACTGGTAGCATGCCGCGACAGCGTGGACGTGAACCGTACGTGCAGTTGACGGACTTTGAGCGAGGGCGTATAGTGGGCATGCGGGAGGCCGTGTGGACGTACCGCCGAATTGTTCAACACGTGGGGCGTGAGGTCTCCACAGTACATCGATGTTGTCGCCAGTGGTCGGCGGAAGGTGCACGTGCCCGTCGACCTGGGACCGGACCACAGCGACGCACGGATGCACGCCAAGACCGTAGGATCCTACGCAGTGCCGTAGGGGACCGCACCGCCACTTCACAGCAAATTAGGGACACTGTTGCTCCTGGGGAATCGGCGAGGACCATTCGGAACCGTCTCCATGAAGCTGGGCTACGGTCCCGCACACCGTTAGGCCGTCTTCCGCTCACGCCCCAACATCGTGCAGCCCGCCTCCAGTGGTGTCGCGACAGGCGTGAATGGAGGGACGATTGGAGACGTGTCGTCTTCAGCGATGAGAGTCGCTTCTGCCTTGGTGCCAATGATGGTCGTACGCGTGTTTGGCGCCGTGCAGGTGAGCGCCACAATCAGGACTGCATACGACCGAGGCACACAGGGCCAACACCAGGCATCATGGTGTGGGGAGCGATCTCCTACACTGGCCGTACACCACTGGTGATCGTCGAGGGGACACTGAATAGTGCACGGTACATCCAAACCGTCATCGAACCCATCGTTCTACCATTCCTAGACCGGCAAGGGAACTTGCTGTTCCAACAGGACAATGCACGTCCGCATGTATCCCGTGCCATCCAACGTGCTCTAGAAGGCGTAAGTCAACTACCCTGGCCAGCAAGATCTCCGGATCTGTCCCCCATTGAGCATGTTTGGGACTGGATGAAGCGTCGTCTCACGCGGTCTGCACGTCCAGCACGAACGCTGGTCCAACTGAGGCGCCAGGTGGAAATGGCATGGCAAGCCGTTCCACAGGACTACATCCAGCATCTCTACGATCGTCTCCATGGGAGAATAGCAGCCTGCATTGCTGCGAAAGGTGGATATACACTGTACTAGTGCCGACATTGTGCATGCTCTGTTGCCTGTGTCTATGTGCCTGTGGTTCTGTCAGTGTGATCATGTGATGTATCTGACCCCAGGAATGTGTCAATAAAGTTTCCCCTTCCTGGGACAATGAATTCACGGTGTTCTTATTTCAATTTCCAGGAGTGTATGTACTGTAGCAATAAATGTAGTACACCACTTATTCAATTGGGGAATGGCATGCGGGAAAGTCGTTGCTTCTGTTCCTCTGTGTTAGTTGAAGTGCAACTAATTTTACGCTATGGATTGCTACGAAGTATGAATGCGGACTAAAGTAACATAATCCTTGAGTCCTCTCGAGAGGTGTGGGTCTTGAAATATTAAGAGCGATACCTTTCGCAGTACACAACATCTCCCACTGGATTTCGTGGAAGTTTTCAGCAACTCAGTCCGTTTGATAAAGCAGACTCGTGACAAATGCGCATTTGTCCAGCGAACCTATGCTTTTGAGTTGAGTCCTTAGCTAACGCTGCTTTTTTAAAGTATCCAGACAGATGTACCAGCTGGTTATAATAACAGTACAGCTGCTCAAGGAAGTCCATCGTGGGCTGTAATTATCATATGGCAGCACAAGTTGGTAGATATGCTAAACCGTTACTGCGGAACCGATTCAAAGACGGTGCGCTCTAAGTGAAACTGTTTTACGTGAACAGCAGCAATTACAGTGCTTCGTTAAGAGAATATTACCGACTGAAGGGTCTCGGCAGAGGCCTGCTGTTATTAAATTGTTTAAAGAAGATGATAACAAAATTCGAAAACACGGGTGAACTTGGTGTGGCACCTGGAAGAAGAGGTCGTCCTGTTGCGGTGGAAATTATTGGCGATGTTGCTGTTGCCGTAACTGACCATGCAGCACTTAACCCGCGTACAGGTCACGAGAATTGCCCATCCCATGGTCTACAGAGCGGCGAGTTTTGTGGTCTATAGTACACTGGCACCCTTACAAGATCCAGACTGTGCAGCAACGGAAACCTCATGATCTGCAACAACCTTCTGAATTTGTTCTTCGAATTTTGGCACGGATCGAAGTTGATGACATGTGGCCGGGCAATATTCTGTAGAGTGACGAGGCACATTTTGCACTATAAGGCGCAGTGAATACACAGAACGGGCGAATTTTGGGCACTGTTAACCAGCATTTTGGGCATGAAGGGCCACTGCACTCGCCGTATGTGACTATGTCGAATGGGTTCTCAAGCACCTGTACCTCCTGTCCGTTCTTCTTTGAAGAGAATGCACCTAGAGGGCCTGTCAGATGTACCGTGACATCTGCACATTGTCGAGACCTCCTTGTACAGCATGTGGTACCTGCTTTGTAAGAGCGCAACTATGTGAAAACCACTGCACTATGGTTAATAATAAAATCAACGTTGTGCCTTTCTCACTTGTTTCAGATTTTCTGCCCACGTCCCATTCCTAATCCATTACATATGGAAATATTTGTATTCGCCTTTCTTGCATTTACAACGCAAGTTTTGTACCCATTGGCCAAAAATTGAACTAAATTTTTTTCCGGCGTACATCAGTTCTTTATTAACGCGTTTGCATGTCTACCAAATTTAGCGGCCATACGATAATTACAGCCCACACTGAACCTGCATGAGAAGCTGCACTTTAATTATAACCACATGGTATAACATTTTAAAAGTGGCCGAGAGAGGTTTTAAAGTAGCCACCTTCGTAGAGGAGTTAAATTTTCTAGGATTTCTTCGAATAGATCTTAGCCCGACATCTGTTTTTCCGAAAACTGTACAAAATTCTTCATTTGTTTGCACTTAGTCATCTGTCAGTCCTTGCACCGAGCGCTGCTAATTTGAGATGTTCCGCATTTCTTAACAATTTACGGCCTGTGCCACCTATAGGCCGCAAACAATTTTCAAATGTACTGACGTTTCCAATTATTCACTTGTTTGCATATACTTAGTGAATAGAAACCAGCTAATCAGATTTCTTTGACGAATACTCGAAGCTACATTCCATTTTGAAGGCTTTCTCGGTTAGAGGAAGACGTGCTGGGTGTAGTCAGCTAGGAAGTCCTCAAGCCAGTCACATATCGGACCACATTTTTCGTAAGCAAGAGCGTTGTTTACCACACTAAAATGTCAATGCGTATGAAAACATTTCCGGTCAAATCAAGAACCGTGGAATCAATCATATCTTCCAGGAATAAATGGATAGAAAGAGCTGAATTTAACATGGTCCTGGATTCCAGAAACCACGTGCATTCTGTAGAGGAGTTATTAGATCCGAAATAGGCCATTACACGCAAATACCAAAGCGTTTTATAGTTCAACAGCAAAAAGATGTCGACGATACAATAAAACAGTTTCGAAAGATTGAGTTGAGGAGTTAAGTCTTAGTTTTACCATTTTTCGTTTTAATTCCTGTTTCGGCAACAATTAACTGGACAGGTGATTTCACCTGGTTAACTGATTTCATAAAGAACAAAAATTATCTATTTTTGTCAGTTAAATGCTATTGTCATAGCATTCTTTAAGCTCTATTCTATATCGTTCGTCGCTTGTACTTCAAAAAAGTTATGACATATTTTCAGTCAGTGGTAAAGCTCTCTTTGTTTCATAAATAATTTTCTAATATCGAAATTAAACCACGTTGTACCTGTCTCATAAGTTACCTTGGATGGGCCATACTTACCGTATGTTTTATAACGACTAGCCATTCTGTGTTTTCTCAGGACCCCTTACATATACCACTGGATAATGCTCTTGGGGGTCGAAACTGGTCGTAGTTTTAAAATTAACAATAAAAGTGTAACTGGCTCTGGCATTTAATTCAAAATCAGTACTGCAGGAGCCGAACCTGTATCAGCATGCTTCATGTGCTGGACAAGAAATTAGTTTTATAATATGTTTGAATTTCAGCCGTATGAGCTCCACATTTTCATCTCGATTATATTGACTACTCAAATCGTATGTGACTGGTCGGAAATGTCACTCTATATTATTAAAGAAGCTGGAGGAAGAGATTAGTGTTTAACGTCTCGTCGGCAACGAGTTATTAGAGACGAAGCATAAGCTCGGATTAGTCCACAGAAAACTCCCTCAGAGCACCAAGATACCCAATGCGCTTAACGTCTACACTCAAGATAAGATGTATCGTTAAAAGTGTCGCATATCCTTCACCATGAGACAGTAAGAAAACATTTGAGATTCAACTCATGATAATAGCGAATAACGTAGTGGTCCCTTTTCCGCATGATACAAATATCCTTCCATGAAACGTCTGTCTGACAATTAGAGTGAAATAAGGTATCACCGCTTTGAGCGTCATTGTAATTTGGCTGTTTCTCCTTCGAGTGAGTGGATCTGTAAGAAAGTACATCAAATTTTGCTTCGAGCGTCTGCAAAATTGTGGACCGCCTCAATCATAATGAGTTTTCTGGTATCAGAGTCAGTCTTGGTTACAGGCCTACTGGTTCACCTCTGAGGGTTTAATGACACTAAAACCAGTGGCTTCCTCAATCTGTACCACTTTGCATATTACCTTTTTATAGCTACTTTACTGCCATTGACAGATTTAAGACTAATAATAAATAATAGTGGAAACGATTAAAGTGGTAATGGCGACATTCATCATAAACATCATATAGTTAGGTGTTCACAAAATGCTGGTAATGTTCATCATTGCAACATACGTAACTGTGGGTCAATTATTAAAAATTATACTAATCGCACTGAATCATCGTTTTCTTTATCCTATTTTTCACTACTTTATTTGTTTTAACTCATCCTGAGAATAGAGTAGCAAGCACATTTTGGTGTCTTAGTTGTGAGAGGCTAAATTTATGTTATGTTATTTGGAATTGATACAATTTTTTTCGCTGCGGTTCAAAATCTTTATATGTAACCAAGCTCATTGAAAGTGTATTTAGTAATGAGTTCTGGAAGGACTCAAATCTGCCGATGAAAATCGGCGGCGATCTCTCATACGAGCCCCAGGGATCCTTGCAGCGATCGTATGAGGGGAGGCTCTGTTGTGTTTACCGCTATTATTATATTAGCTTGTCCCAATTTCCTGGTCCGTGTGGAGCGGCTGGGTTTGTTTCCGTGTGCCACCAACGTTTTCCCTTGCTTGTTTCGCTTTTAGTTCGACTCGGGAGGGCTGAGAGTCGCCGCTAGAAGCGGCTACGCCGCTGAGGAGGTCTTATTGAATATAAGTGTGTTTATAGAGCGATATCTGCGGCAATTTCGAGGCAATTCCCACGCCTTGTCGATTTTCCATCTGTTATTTCTGATGATTTGTTACGTTGTAGTAATACAGGGTTATTCGTAAGTACCTCCGAGGTTATAGTAGACGACTGCACGAAAATTACAATACTTAAATAAAACAGAGACATGCAGTATGTGATTCAAAGTGTCCGGACACTTATTAGTGGACATTAAAGGGGGGGGGGGGTTCATCCTTCGCCTTTATGAAGGCTTCAACTTTGTTGGGGTCATTTTCAATGAGGTATCTGAATGTCTGTGGAGGAATATCAGTCCATTCTTCCTCAAGAGCTGTAATCAGAGAAGAAAGTAATGCCGGACGCTGGGGTCTGTAGCGAAGTTAACTTCCTAACACATCGTAAACGTTTCCCATTTGGTGTAGGTCGTAATATGGGCAGGCCAGTCCATTGCTAGAACGTTATTGTTCACAAACCGTTGCTGCTTTGTGATATGGTGCGTTGTCGTTCTGATAGAAACATTTATCGTCTCAGAGCTGTTACTCTACTGTACATAGTACACAATGCTACAAAATACGTTCATATTCTTCCGCATTTAGTGATTCCTTATGTGCAGTTAGAGGAACACGCCGTAACTGCGAGAAACATCCCATACCGTAGCACCACCTCCTCCGTACTTAACAACTGGCACTACGCATAATGGCAGTACCTCTCTTCAGGAATTCGCCAAACCGAAACCCTTCCATCGGACTACTACAGAGTATAGGGTGGTTCATCACTCTAAATCACTCGTTTGCAGTATCCACTGTGTCGCTGTTTACACCCCCTCAAGCATCGCTTGGCGCTCATAACAGAAATGTGTGGCTTGTGAGCAGCCGCTCCACCATTTTTCCCCAAATATTTTCAACTCACTCCGAGCAATCATTGTGCTAGCTGGACTTTGGAACTCACGAGTGACCCCACGACTGTCCCTGTCAGTCAGTATATGAGGTTTGGCTGTGGTTGTTGCCTTCGGGTTTCCACTTCACAATCGCATCCTCAGCAATCAAACTGGGCGGCCCTACTAGGGTGGAAGTGTGTCTGTGATGGATTTGTTACGAGCATGAGTCCAATGACTAGTCTCTATTCGAAGTCGCAGTGTTCTCTTGACTGATCTGAGCCGTGTCACGGCTCAGCTCATTTGATTTACCCGCGAGATTATTCACTTGTTTTCGCCGCAGCGATAGGGGGCGTGATCGCTGAGCGCTGTTGGCGCTGGTGCGCGAAGCAACAGTTTTGGAGGACGGCTCGGTCGGGAGATGGCGAGAGGACCAGTCAGTCAGTCTCGGCGAGTCTGGTCAGTCGGTTAGTCGCTCAGTCTGGGAGTCGGTGCAGTGAGGCGACAGTCAGAAGGCAGACACTCGCATGTTAGTCGGTCGGCTCTAAGTCTCAGTCGCTGTTGGGTTGTGCACTGAGTCGGGTTCGTCGTTACTCCGCGGTTGGACGAGTTGGCAGTCAGCAGCAGGCGGGTCCGCACGGTGCAAGTACCCGTCGGGGCCGTGGTCGACGCAGACGGAGGGCCGTTGGTCGATCGGTCGGCTGGTCGTCGGATGGCGACAGGACGACGGAAGCGGCTGGGAGTCAACTGGTGCCTGTCGTTTAAGGACGGCGATGAGATGGCTGTTTGCGAGCGTGTGGGGAGGACGGAATGCTCGCTTTCCTAGCGTGGTTTTCAATGACCAGCTGTTGTTTGTTGGGCCTAGCAAAAATGGCTCTGAGCACTGTGCGAATTAATAACGTCTGAGGTCATCAGTCGCCTAGAACTCAGAACTAATTAAACATAACTAACCTAAGGACATCACACACATCTATGCCCGAGGTAGGATTCGAACCTGCGACCGTAGCGGTCGCTCGGTTCGAGACTGTAGCGCCTAGAACAGCACGGCCACTCCGGCCGGCTGGGCCTAGCACTCGAGTGTGACAGGAAACTGCATTGGTGTGGTTCTCGTCACCTGGCTAAGGCCGAAATTTTCATATACTGTTATTATATTTAATGATCATTACCTTATTATATGGTTGGTTCTTGTAGCCAACATTTTGTGATTTGAATTACCGTAGAGAATATCATCATGTGCCAGGTGCCTACTGTGAATAATTCTTAATTTGTTTCATAGTGTATGGCACGGTATCCACTATCATCGATCATTTTATGAAAGTTCTGTCCAAATTATTATTACATTAGACCTTGTTAAAATTGTTGCGTTTAAATTGCAAATTTCTTAATTCTACTAATATTGCTTGGGATAAACACATCTATTTCTTGATATTGCCATATTTGTGTATTATATAATATACTCTTTACTAACAGTACCTTTATGTAATGTTTCAGAGTGGGGCTGCATGTTCTCCTAGAGAATGTTTTTAAAAAAAATATTTTACTAAAATTTCCTTTAAACTGTTAATTGTATTAACTTGGATGTATAACCAATTATTGTTAAACAATAAATTTGTGTCAACAAGGCTTGGACCAAACAAATGTGCCTACACCTTCCCCATCCTGGCTCTGCTACCGTCAGTACATCACACGATCCATTCTGCTGTTACCGCTTCTCTGCTGATAACACTGACTGTCCGCTCCTTCTGCCGGGGGGGGGGGGGGGGGGGGTTACGGTGAGTGTATGCGCTGTAGGATATTACCATGTGGTGTTGCCTACTCGTAACGGCGTGAAGGTAAATGGCACTACGTTTATTTTATTATGTCATCTTCGGAGCTATCTACTGACAACACAACCTCCCGCCCGCTTTCGTACTAGCATGTCCACCTCCCGTGACATCTAGTGGTCTGTTCCGCATTACGTAGAGCTTTGCGAATACTTTTTACCCGATAGAGCACCAGTAGATAGAGCATCTTTCCAACTTTTCAATTACATTACAGGTGCTGGATAAGGGTACGGTTTGGGACGCTGCTAACGTCAGAGCGTTCGTGAAATTCTTTAAAATCTCTGACACTAATTGTCCGAGAAGGCGCAACAGCAGCACACTTTGGAAATATGTTCTTTGTGTTGCCTATCTGGCGGCGTGACCTAATTTGATGCGACACTACCAAGCAAATGATTTGTCTACACGTTTAGACACGCCTGCTGCTTCTGGGAGCACGTCACATCACGTATTACGAAACTAAACTTGTAAAGATGCTCTATCAACAGATATGTGGCATTTTCTCAATGTCTTGTAGTTTTCGCATAGTCTTCTTCTGAAACACTGGAAGTACTTATAAATAACCTTGCTTTATGTAGCACAGATATTCTTGAACTCTAATTAGCGCCGTGCATACTATCTAGCAGTTGCATTTTTGCCCTCATTAGCCGCGCGGGATTAGCCGAGCGGTCTAAAGGCACTGCAGTCATGGACTGTGCGACTGGTCCCGGCGTAGGTTCGAGTCCTCCCTCGGGCATGGGTGTGTGTGTTTATCATTAGGATACTTTAGGTTAAGTAGTGTGTAAGCTTAGGGACTGATAACCTTAGCAGTTAAGTCCCATAAGATTTGACACACACATTTGTCCTCATTCCACACAATTCTATAATATATACTTCCTCGTTTCTGAGTTGTTAATTGTCCTTAACTGTGCCGAAAAGCAACGTGTCTTGATGACTGGTCGTGAGAAAGACTTGATTCTAGTTTTTTTAGTAAACTGCAGAGAATACTCCTGGATGCAGTTACTTAGTATCTGGTAGGCTACATGTACTTGTCATCGCAGATTCGGGTGCAAAGTGAGTTTTTTCTGCCAGTCACCATACCTGGTTGCAGAAAAAGTTAAGGCATTACTGCCACATACTGTTGCGGAACATTTGATTTATCCTTGCCATCATTTCGTGGTTGATTTTATTTAAAGTATACTGGACATATGTGATAGGAAGAAAGCTTTGCGTTTTTCTCACTAGGAAGATGTTCTCCCTGTGTAGTCTGTGGGTCCTCTTTGGCGGCAGGAGTTGGTCAGTGAATTTCGTTAGTATGGGCAAGTTCCCGTGGGAGATGGACAGTTTTCACAGAAATAAGGCTTTGGCCTGTTTCGTGCTTTTGTCGGCAGAGCCGGCGCCCCTCCTAACACCATGCCGTCACTACCACCCCCAGAGGATAAGCGAGCACGACATTTTCGCCTGTTCTGTTCAGACATCAAAGGATGAGACGCCGAAACACTGTTCGGCCAGCATGCGAAGGCCCGTTGCTTTGGCTCCAAAATTTGGTGCACTCATTCGAATTAAGTCGCCCCACCACAGTGCTTGGCTCAAAGAAGCCTATCAAAAGCTGGGACACTGCTCCATTCCAGTACCAACCTCTTATTTGTTAAGGTGTATTCTGTACACCAAGAGTGAGAAGTCTTGGCAATATTCCCCCATTTTTTCATGAAATACGACGATATTATCGTCCATCATACTGGCAACAGCGTTGAGTCACTACCTCCATATAGAGTTTTTTTGATAGTAGAGAGTAGTGGAGGGAGGTACATATTTCGTGGTCATTCGATCACAGCCTGTCATGAGGGTCACCTATCTCCGAGCACCTGTTTTGTGGTGATGACTACATAGTTTACTGATTTTAGGGAAACGTAAGTGTATCAATTACGACAATGCGATCCATGTTCAGAGCAGCTCGCTACTTGCCTACTTTACCACGCAACTTGTGTTGCTTAATTTGGTTATAATTTTTATCGCCGTGTTGGGTTATGATATTTTGATTCCGCAAGCTGCCCAGATGACCAGATCTTGTTGCGCGTTCTCCATACAGTCTTCTACACTTTTTGGTACATCTTCAGATTTGTAGAATAATTTTGTAATTTGACTTGAGGTTTTCAGAACTCCTTTCTCTGTAAATATTTTGGTCAGTCATTACAGGAAAAAAATATCATTTAATCTCAGTCTTGACTTCGATTTGAAGATCCTTTAATTTTCCTACAACTTTTCCATAGTTAGGGGACTCACTAATTATCAATATAAGCTAGTGCACGTCTAAGCTTGTTGCTTTCACAGTGATAGTATTATCATTACACCCAGTGGCCAAACTCAATGATCAGTTACATTAAGAATTTAGAGAAAGGAACGAACATTGCACTCTCTCGTCATATGTGATCAAAGGTTGTTTTTATAAAAAGCACAGCACTCTCGCTCCTCGACTCTGATCCCGAACTGGGACCTATTTTTCAAAGATATGCTACATTAAAATGGCAAGGTGAGCAACCAAGACAGGTCACCTCAAATCCCAAGAGCAGGAATTGCCCAGAACGAATACATCCACTCTAAGAAAAAAAGAAAAGAAAAGAAAAACGACGCACCACGAAGGAATTATCCGAATGGGACGGAAATGGGTGGATGTGATGTACATGTACGGACAAACAAATGATTACAGTTTCAGAAAAATTTGATGATTTATTGAAGAGAAAGTACTTCAGAAATTGAGCAAGTCAGAACACGATGGTCCATCTCTGGGCCTTATGCAAGTAGTTATTCAGCTTGACATTAATTGATAGCGTTGTTGGATGTCCTCCTGAGAGATCTCGTGCCAGATTGTGACCGACTGGCGTGTTGTACCATCATATTACCGAGCTGGTTCGAGGGCACTGCTCATAATGCTCCAAACTTTCTGAATTGGGGAGAGATTCGTCGACCCTTGTGGCCGAGACAGGGTTTGCAAAACACAAAGACAAGCAGTAGAAACTCTCGCCGTGTGTAGGCAGGAATTATCTTGCTGAAATGTAAGCACAGGATGGTTTGCCATGGTGAGCAACAAAAAGGCTTGTAGAATATCGTCGACGTACTGCTGTGCTGTAAGAGTGCCACGGATACCAACCAAAGGGTTCTAGGCACGAAAAGAAAAGACACCCCAGACCATCGCTCCTGCTTATCGCACCGTATGACGGGCGAAAATGTGGTTTGGTAAACCACCGCTTTCTCGGGCGTATCCAGACCCGTCTTCGCTGGTCATAAGGGCTCAATTCGAAGCGGGAGTCATCACTGTAGACAACGCTAATCCAGTCAATGAGATTCCATTCCGATGACGTGTCTAGAGATGCCCCGGACAGCAGTGGGATACGAACGTGACTGTTGCCCACCATCCGGCCTGACAACCAGGAATAATTCTTTTTCCATATCAGGAATCCGCGGAACTCTTGCGGCAAAGTTGTACGTCGGCGATATTCTACGCCCCGTTTTATTATCCTTCATGGCACTCCATCCTGGGCTTACATTTCAGCAAGATAACGCCCGCCCGCACACGGCGAGAGTTTTTACTACTTGTCTTGTTACTCGCGGAACCCTGCCTTGACCAGCAAGCTCACCGGATCTCTCCCTAACTGAGAATGTTTGAAGCATTATGGGTAGGGCTCTACAGCCAGTCAGATTTGTTTGTATGTACATGTACACTCGTGTGCTGAAAAAAAAAGAATACGTTGAAAGACTAGAGATAGGACGTCCATATTCACAACACATGAACATTAGTATGTTCTGCAGAAATGATTAGCATTTCTGTCACCTCTGTTCGGCATGTGTCCTGTTGTCTTGTAGGCAAGGGGTCCACAGTGGGCCCTGATAACTTGTTCCATGCATGATGGTATCGACGCGTATAAGGCGCGAATGGCGTCCTGTGGTATAACCATCAATGCTGCATTCACCTGGTTCTAAAATTCATCTGTAGTGGTTGGCACTGGGTCACAGTGCTGCATCTCCCACACATTTTCGATTGGCAACAAGCGTGGCGATCTGCTGGCCCAGGGCAAAAGGCTGACATGTTGTGACACCAAGAAGACACGTCCTCGTGCAGCAACATGTGGTCGTGCATTGTCTTGCTGAAAATGGCTTCTGTTGTGTCATGCGAAAACGTATGGCTACGCGACGCAGGAAGCCATCCACGTAAGTCACACTGGTCACAGTGCTCTGGACACGCACCAACTGTGATTTGTGGTTGTACCCAATAACATCCCACACCATTAGACGTTGAGTTGGCGCTGCATGTCTTGGGCGAATGCAGTCAAGTGATGCAGCTCACCGGTCGGGGTGGCCGAGCGGCTCTAGGCGCTACAGTCTGGAACCGCACGGCCGCTACAAAAAATGGTTCAAATGGCTCTGAGCACTATGGGACTTAACATCTGAGGTCATCAGTCCCCTAGAACTTAGAACTACTTAAACCTGAATACCTAAGGACATCACACACATCCATGCTAGAGGCAGGAGTCGAACCTGGGACCGTAGTGGTCGCGCGGTTCCAGAGTGAAGCGCCTAGAATCGCTCGGCCACACCGACCGGCAAAGGTAGGCGGAGAAGTGAACGACGCGCAAGTAACCCATGCCGTAATAAACGGCTAAGGACTGTCACCCCTGATAGTGCACTATATGTTACACTGTTCTACTGTTACGCCATAGGATGCAGATCTGTCCTGGAGTGCCACTCGTATGAGGTATCAATCTTCTCGGGGGATGGTCTGGGTGGTCCGACCTGACCCATCTCGTCGTGCTCTACGGCCTTCTGTGTACCATTCTGCACACATCCGTTAAACTGCCGAAACACTTCGCCCTACACGAGCAGCAATTTCGCAGATGGATGCATCACATTCTTTGATGCCAATAATGTGCCCTCTTCCAGACTCACTGATTTTACGATGTGGTTCGCGCATACGTCTGTGAGGCATCCTGCACGTCTGCTCGAGTCACACTGATCCATTACCTTCGGTTCACAGCGACAACGATAGCCGCAGGCATATTTTACCTGTATGTGGTGTTGCGCCACGATATGTCCTTTAACCCGCCCGCCAACATGGTTCAAATACTAATAATTTCTGCAGAACGTACTGATGTACATGTTCTGTGAATATCAATGTCGTGTCTCTAATAGTTCAAGGTGTTCAAGTGTACATCACATCTACCGATTTTCGTCCCATTCTGACAATTCCTTCGTGGTGCGTCGTTCTTTTTTTGTGCTTGAGAGTACATCGAGGTACAGTTTTCACTACGTTAATTTCTGACGTCGTTAGTAATTTTTAACGTTCAAAGCCGCCTGATTATGACGCCGACTTTAGTCTTAGAGAAAGTATATACTTTTTCATGTGGCGTAAGGAGAAGAGGTTCCACAGAACTCTGCCCTAGTGTATCAAATGTATACAAACACATAAGTCTGGTACGGTTAGTGTACTGCTTAGTCAGGCTCTGGGACTGGTCCTAAAAGATTTTTCACTCTGCAGCGGAGTCTGAACTGCTTTGAAATTTCCTGGTAGATAAATACTGTTTGCTGTATCAGGACTCGAGACCGAACCCTTGCCTCTCATGGATAGTGCTCTAACCGAGTGAGCTATGTTTTTTTCCCTTTCTCCGTTTCGTTCTAACTACCAGCATTTTTGTTATTTTTCGTCAGTGGTTACGTGTGAATATCGCATGACACATATCAGACATCATCGATGCACACTTAATTCAGATTCTTCAGCGTGGCCAGTCCACCTGGCCGAAAACGTTGAGCCACCGTGCCGACTGCTATCCAGGCACCTCTCACGGCCCGTCATGGCGGCTTTATCTCCACCGTGCCCGTTAGCTCATCAGTAAAAACATTGCCCATCTAATGCGAAATTCCGAGTACGAGTGTCCAACTGGCACACGGCTTACGTCTGCCAGGAATTTTTCAGTTCGGCTCACAACCTGCTGGGGAGTGAAAGATTCATTCTGGATTACCTTTTTCCCCCATTTCCCAATTGTGTCAGGACTCACCGAGTATGGGGTTACCGCGCGGCGCGTTGAGCGCGCCCATGGTGAGCACGTGCGAGTGGTCGGCTGTGACGACGACCAGCGTGTCGCGCAGGTCCACCAGCGGGAGGATGGCGGACAGCGCCGC
The DNA here is from genome assembly GCF_023864345.2 of Schistocerca serialis cubense. Classification (NCBI taxonomy): domain Eukaryota; kingdom Metazoa; phylum Arthropoda; class Insecta; order Orthoptera; family Acrididae; genus Schistocerca; species Schistocerca serialis. The sequence continues at coordinate 237,345,191 of NC_064640.1, forward strand.
GTCCAGCGCCAGCGTCTCGTCCAGCGCGCGGTACGCGTTGTTGTAGTGATGCGCGTGGTCGATGCGCCCGCCTGCACACAGCAGAATGACACTGATGTGATGAGACAGGTAATGATGTTGCTGGATGGGGAAATAAGCATTTAAATAAAAATAAATCATTAATATAACACCTTTTTAAATCAAACCAAAAATTATAAAAAAATGTATCCTATCCCGTACAGATTCCTAACCCCATACAGGCAAACCTAGAAATTTGTGCTTGTGAATTTTTAATACACTACTGGCCATTAAAATTGCTCCACCAAGAAGAAATGCAGATGATAAACGGGTATTCATTGGACAAATATATTATACTAGAACTGACATGTGATTACATTTTCACGCAATTTGGGTGCTTAGATCCTGAGAAATCAGTACCCAGAACAACCACCTCTGGTCGTAATAACGGCCTTGATACGCCTTGGCATTGAGTCAAACAGGGCTTGGATGGCGCGTACAGGTACAGCTGCCCATGCAGCTTCAACACCATACCACAGTTCATCAAGAGCAGTGACTGGCGTATTGTCACGAGCCAGTTGCTCGGCCACCCTTGACCAGACGTTTTCAATTGGTGAGAGATCTGGAGAATGTGCCGGCCAGGGCAGCAGTCGAACATTTTCTGTATCCAGAAGAGCCCGTACAGGACCTGCAACATGCGGTCGTGCATTATTGTGCTGAAATATAGGGTTTCACAGGGATCGAATGAAGGGTAGAGCCACGGGTCGTAACACATCTGAATTGTAACGTCCACTGTTAAAAGTGCTGTCAATGCTAACAAGAGGTGACCGAGACGTGTAACCAATGGCACCCCATACCATCACGCCGGGTGATACGCCAGTATGTCGATGACGAATACACGCTTCCAATGTGCGTTCACCGCGATGTCGCCAAACACGGATGCGACCATCATGATGTTGTAAACGGAACTTGGATCCATCCGAAAAAATGACGTTTTGCCATTCGTGCACCCAGGTTCTTAGTTGAGTACACCATCGCAGGCGCTCCTGTCTGTGATGCAGCGTCCAGGGTAACCGCAACCATGGTCTCCGAGCTGATAGTCCATGCTGCTGCAAACATCGTCGATCTGTTCGTGCAGATGGTTGTTGTCTTGCAAACGTCCCCACCTGTTGACTCAGGGATCGAGACGTGGCTGCACGACCGTTACAGCCATGCGGATAAGATGCCTGTCATCTCGACTGCCAGTGATACGAGGCCGTTGGGCTCCGGCACGGCGTTCCGTATTACCTTGCTGAACCCACCGATTCCATATTCTGCTAACAGTCATTGAATCTCAACGAACGCGATCAGAAATGTCGCGATAAGATGAACCGCAATCGCGATAGGCTACAACCCGACCTTTATTAAAGTCGGAAACGTGATGATACGCATTTCTCCTCCTTACACATGGCATCCCAACAACGTTTCACCAGGCAACGCCGGTCAACTGCTGTTTGTGTATGAAAATCAGTTGGAAACTTTCCTCATGTCAGCACGTTGTAGGTGTCGCCACCGACACCAAACTTGTGTGAATGCTCTGAAAAGCTAATCATTTGCATATCACAGCATCTTCTTCCTGTCGGTTTAATTTCGCGTCTGCATCACGTCATCTTCCTGGTGTAGCAATTTTAATGACCAGTGGTGTAATTTATCCTATCACGTACAGATTCCTAACCCCATACCGGTAAACCTAAAAATTTGTATTTGTGAATTTTTAATAGCTATGAAAATACTTTTAAGTTTGTAACGAAAAACGTGAGGTACATGAAAAATGATAATAGTTAGGAGGTGAACTATTCGTAAATCAGTTATGTAATGCATGTAACCCACAAAGTATTGCCATACCTGTTAAAGATTCAGAGCTATCTGTACATGGTTAGGAATCTTATGGAGATGGAAGAAATTATTTTATGCTTTTTAGTCTGACTTAAAAAAGTGTTATATTAAAAATTTTAATTAAATAATTGCTTCTGCGTTTTACTCATGTGTGTATGAAATTACAAAAATTTGTTGTCTAATTTTACACATACAAAAGTAAAAAGCAGAAAATAATTTTTTAATTAAAATTAAATTTTTAAAATAACACTTTTTAAGTCAAACTAAGAAGTGTAAAATAATTTCTCCTTGCCCCTTACAGACTCCTGACCCTCTAGAGATAGCACGCACTAAAGAGCAACACAAGAGCATAAATTAGTATGTGGATTCTGACCAGTAACGAGACAACTGACCATCACAGGTTGTATTCAGGATGACTACCGGCAGCTGAAATACACGCGTCCAGTCTGGTATTGATCAACTGCTGCACAGCGGAGATGTCCGAGCAAGTGGCAGTAATACGTTGTTGCATATCATCGGGTGTAGTTGGTATGTTGTCGTAGACGGCGTCTTTCAGCTTTCCCCAGAGTAAAAAGTCTACAAGCGACAAATACGGGGAACGGGCCCGCCAAGGTACAGGTCCTCAGCATCCAGTCCTACGATTTGGAAACAATTCGTGAGAACATACTATGGTACTTCGTGCACTATAGACTGGACAGCCATCATGCTGCTAGCACAGGTTCATCCCAGTCTGCAGAGGAACGCCTTCTAATATCTGTGGAAAATGGTCTGTCAGGAGGCTGCGATATTTGTGCGCGTTCAGTGTTCCGTCTATGAAAAACGGGCCCGCTAGCTACATGGCCACTGACGCTCCACCTGACGAAGCCAGCGGGGGCTGGCAACACACCAACAGCAGCAAGAACATTAATTTCTCCCTCTTCTGTCGTCAGTTGTTTCCTTCTGTTGTGTTGTCTAGGTGGTACACTACCTATTTCACGTAACTGGTTGAAGAGGTTGATAAATAATTGGCGAGATGGTTGACGTCTATTGGCATATCTTGCCGCATGCACTATACAAGAACAATTTACAGTCTACCTACACTCTCCATACACCATGAGCATGTCGGCTTTTTCTGCATTGGTAACTGCCATGGTTCACACACGACCAGCTGCCTGGACTGTCACACAGTAACTGACTAGCATATCACAGTGCGCTCAAGCAACACACAAGCACACTGCAAGCGAACGTAACAACATAGTAAGCACAAAGGAAGTGCAGAATTGGCTACGAGTGGGCATTGATTTAAATCAATGGGGAAAGTTGAAAATTTTTACCGGGCTGGAATTCGAGACTGGGTCTCCGGCTTACTACGCATATGCTCTGACCGCTAAGCCATCCGGGTACAGTGGTCATCGCAACTGCACAGACTATACTAGCACACCTCCTGACAGACTCAAATTCTAAACTGATCCACACAATACTTACGTAGTGTCCCTTGCCCATTATCCTCATCACGTGCGGCATTTCGCCGATATGCCGAAGAGTTTAAGTGTAGTCTGCATCCTAACTGAGGCGATAAATTGGACTTTTTTTTTCCTTTATTGTATTTCAATTCCCCACTGGGGCGGGCTGGCAGCAGCATATGCGCTGCTCTTCAGCCGAAAGACATAGAACAAACAATAGAAGACATTTAAAAATATACAAAGGAGAATACATGGTGAACGTAGATATAAAAAAGGAGGAACATCATGGAAGGCAATAGACAAAAAAAAGGGCGACTGCAAAATGGAGATAAAAACCATAAAAAAGTAGTGCACACAAAAAACCACACACTGGGACAATTAAAAGAACACAAGGCACAGTGCGACCAGAGCATAAAAGTATCGACAGATGGTGTAGCACATAACAAACACTGACAGTGACACTAAGTACAAGGGCAGCACACAATTAAAATCACACCTCTTGACGCACAGGAGAAACTAAACGCAACACTCACAATGATCAAAATGGGGGATCTGCCAGGCGCAATGAGATGAAGGAGACTGGAAGAAAGGAGGGAGGAGAAGAGAAGGGGGGAGATGGATGGGGGGCACGCTGAAGAGGGCCAGGTAGGGAGGGATGCGGGAAGGAAACAGGCAAGGATGGGGTGCCGGGTCTCAGGGGGGGAGGGGGAGGGGGAGGAGGAAAATATGCTCTGGGAGGAGGAGGGGAGAGGAAAAAGGGGGCCCTGGGGGGGGAGGGGGGGGAACAGGGCCAGGTTATAGTTGGAAGGAAGAGTAGATGTCACGGCGAAGTTCATCATCCGGGAGGGGGAGGCGCTGGAAATTGCCCTGATGAAGGAGATGGAGGGTGTGGAGGTGGAGAGAGGGAGGGATACAGCGATAGAGGTGCGGCAACGGGCGGCAGGTGGAGAGGAAGGAGGAAACCAGAGGGTGGGGGGGATCAAGCCTGCGGACAATGTAAAGGATGCGGAGATGTTGGAAGAACAGGAGGAGGTGGGGGTAGGGGATGAGTTCATACAGGAGCCATGTGGGGGAAGGAAGGCGGATATGAAAGGCAATGCAGAGTGCATGGCGTTCGAGGATTTGGAGAGCCTTGTAAAAGTGGGTGGGTGCGGAGATCCAGGCAATGCTGGCATAACAGAGGACAGGAGGTATGAGGGATTTGTAGGTGTAGAGGATGGTAGAAGGATGTAATCCCCATGTCCGGCCAAACAGGAGTTTCAGAAAGCGGAGACGGGAATGGGCTTTCCGCTGGATGGTCTGGCGATGAGGGGTCCAGGTGAGGCCAAGGTATCTCAGGGTGGGGGTAAGCTGGATGGGACAACCAAAAGGGGTGAGGTAGAAATCATGGAGATGAAAGGAATGGGTGGTGTGGCCTATGATGATTGCCTGGGTTTTGGAGGGGTTGAGACGGAGGAACCACTGGTTACACCAAGTGGTGAACTGGTTAAAGTGGGTTTGGACGGTAAGTTGGGACCGTTGAAGGGTAGGATAGAGAGCCAGGAAGGCAGTGTCATCAGCATACTGGAGAAGGTGGACAGGTGGGGGTGGCTTGGGCATATCAGCCGTATACACGAGATAAAGGAGAGAGGAGAGGAGGACAGAGCCCTGGGGGACGCCAGCAGTGGGATAAAAGATACGGGAGTTGGTGTTGTGGAGGGTGACATAGAAAGGACGGTGCGAGAGGAAGGAAGCGACCAGACGGACAAAATTGATAGGCAGGCCGTTGGTTTGGAGTTTAAAGAAGGATGCCATACAAGGTCATAGGCATTTTGGAGGTCAAGGGAAACAAAAAAGGCAGAGCGACGGGAGTTGAGCTGGAGGGACAGAAGGTGAATGAGGTTAAGGAGTTGGTCTTCAGCGGAGAAGGAGTGTTGGAAGCCACACTGGGTAAAGGAGAGGAGGTGGTGTTGAGTAAGGTGCTGATGGATATGGTGGGAGAGGATGGATTCGAAGACCTTACTGAAGACGGAGGTGAGGCAGATGGGACGATAGGAAGAGGCGGCAAAAGGGGTTTGTTGGGTTTGAGGAATAAGAGGATGTGGGAGGTCTTCCACAGGTCAGGGTAGAAGCCTGTGGAGAGGATGACGTTATAGAGATGGGCGAGGACAGTCAGGAAGGAATAGGGGCTTTCTCGAAGGTGGCGGTAGGTGACACAGTCGTGACCAGGGGGCGTGTAGCGTTTGTACCAGAGGATAAGTTTAATGTCTTGTGCTATGATGGGTGTGTTTAATAAATTGGACGTCCTCACCTTAATTATATATAAAACAACATCGTACCTAATAACTACGCATGTTGAATGGTACAAATAAATGTTGATGTGGAAACTTTTCAAAATACGATCTTCCCATCTCCGCAACATTAGCGATGCAAGTTCTAGGTGATTCACCCCATGAAGATTAATAAAACCGACAAACAGCAGGGACAGATTCCTTAATGGACATGGGGAAAAAATGTCCTATGAACATGTGTCTGGAAATGCATCGTTGTCACGGGAGATGGCGCTGACGAATGACAGTTCCTCTGACCACGTGCCGTGTGTGTATTACATGCTGTGTAATTCATGGAGCGTACTGTAAGCAGCATAATTGTCCAGTATTCTTATCAGGAATAAGCCAAGAAGGTGTTTGTGTACGGCCAAGTAGATGGGAACGGTCTGGAGACAGCAAGGCTATACCAAAACAAGTAACCTCACAGACTCTAACCACATCACATTATATTTGAAGCCCTTTTTGGGCACTTGAGTGACCATAGGTCCTTTCGGACAGACGAACGTGCAGGAAAGAGGCGAACTGTGCGTACACCAAATTTGGAAGACCGGACTCTACATGATATTGAGACGAATCCTTATACAAGCTCCAGGCAATGTCCCGCCAACATGGTGTAAGCCAGAGTGCGATTAAGTGCATGAAAACCGCTGCTATTCCTTTCACATGCAATCTCATGGAGGCCGCTTTGAATATCTGTTGTGACGTGGATGCGATGCAGCTCTGTACTGTGTTCTGGGACGATTTGTTGATGTCGCACGCGCACCTCAATTTCGGGGCACATGTCCATAGGACCTTTCTTCCTCCATTTCTAGTGTCAGGAATCTGTCCCTACAGTTTGTCGGTTTTATTAATATTCACCCATATATATAAGACGCATTGTACTAACAAATTTTGTAGGTGAAAACTTAATATTAGTAAAGGGGACATCTGTCTGGATTACAAATGGCCACCGCCTAACCACTCCTCCAGAGTAGGCGGCATCAGCTTTGTATTTACATGTGGGAACCCCCCCCCCCCCACTCCCCCGAATTTTTATTACATATTCGGATTCTATACCAGAAATTCGTACAGTTTATTAAAACCATTGCTTCTCATTCGTGGTAGATGGTGTTAATCAAGTGTGCCTGTTTTCGCAATTAAGACCAGACAGATTTGATTCTATATTTCATTTTTGATGTAAATGTAAAATGTAAACCTCTGTGTTCTAACGGTTGATACTGATTTCAAACGTTACTTGAGTGTTGCAAATGGGATCGTACAGTACAAATAATGTGGCTAGAGACTGAAATTTTTAACAAATAAGCTACTTATATGGTAACGTATTTTCCTGTTCCTGTGGTGTTCACTGTGGTGAGTTCTGAAACCATAGGAATGCTTGATCTCGGTGCCCATCTTAGAACTCCGCCAACAGGGTGACTGATTTCCCTGTGTGTTTCCGCCCAACGCGGCTACCAACGAAATACAAAGCACAACCATTGTAATAAGGTAAAACGCCCATGAAGTGATAGTGACGGGCGCACCTGCCATGGATACTCACCGAAATCAAGCACCCCAATTGTGAGAGGCAAGGGGACTCACCAAAATCAAACATCTCGATGGGAAACTATTACAGCCACATCGTTGTTCCTGGATCACATTAAACGTAGTTTCTAACCACTGAAACGGCTTGCCATATTGAACTGTACAGTCGAATTTGCAACACTAAAGTAAATTTCGGACATAAATATCAACCTTAGAATTCAAAGGTTTACATTTAGGCTGAAGAGCCCCCTTAAGCAAATAGAATTGCCGCAAAACGACGTGCCATGGACTTGACTAATGTCTGAAGTAGTGCTGTATGGAGCTGACACCATGAATCCTGCAGGGCTGTCCATAAATCCGTAAGAGGACGAGGGGGTGGGGATCTCTTATGAACAGCACGTTGCAAGGCATCCCAGATATATTCAATAATGTTCATGTCTGGGGAGTTTGGTGGCCAGCGGAAACTCAGAAGACTGTTCCTGGAGCCGCTCTGTAGCAGCTCTGGACATGTGGGGTGCCGCATTGTCCTGCTGGAGTTCCCAGGTCAACGGGAATGCACAATGGACACGAATGGCGGTAGGTGATCAGACAGAATGCTTATGTACGTGTCACCTGTCAGCGTCGTATCTAGACGTATCAGGGGTCCCACATCACTTTAACTACACATGCACCACACCATTACAGAGTCTCCACCAGCTTGAACAGCCCCCTCCTGACACGCAGGATCCATGGATTCATGAGGGAAATGTAGAATCAGATACGTGTGTTCTTAATTGCAAAAACTCGCACACAGGATATTTATAGATTACAGCACCATCTGCCGCGACCATAAGACAATGGTCTGAGTAAATCGTACGTATTTTCTGGCGTAGAATCCGAATATGCAATAAAATGTGGGGGTTCCCATTTGAAAATACGAAGCTGACCTCCATCGCGCAGGAAGGGTGGTCTGGAGCTGGCCAGTCGTAGCACAGACAGATGTCCCCTTTACTGATATTAAGTTTTCACCTCGAACATTTTCTTAGAACGATCCGTCGTTTTCGAAATATTTAGTTGTCCCAAGTTGAAAATAACATGCTTTTTACCGTCAACTTCTCCCGTTTACGCATTTGTTACATGTGTTGGACACATCTCCTTCTCCCCCTCTTTCTTTAAATCTCTTTGTCCCACTCTATCTGTTCAGTCGTGCCCTCTGTTCAATACCGCCTGAAATCAATTCCGATAATCCCCACACAACGTACGATTCATACAGGTCAACCGAGATTTTTCACTCGCACCTCCCACCCGTACCGAACGGACAGACAAGAGAATCAGTATTGCATTCCCATTCATTTCTGAGCTATGTTTAAAATTTCAAGTGTGTCCCGCATCGGGAAGTTAGTTTAAAATCAATTGAAAACTTTGCACCGAACAGACAGACAGACAAGAAAGTGAGCTAGTGAAAATGCGTTAAAAAAGTAAAGTCATATGTCATTATTATCTGGGCGGGATGAGCCACCTGATTGGAAATGTTTTCCTGTCCTTCACGGAGAGTTGCACCGTTCCTTTGCGAAACGTGAGAGGTGAGCATTTAAGTTTATCCAATAAGTGTAGGTGACAGTAATGGGTGTGAGTAGTGTGGTGTCATGTTTGTGTTGGATGACAGAAAGTAGGGGCAGCCGGCACATAGTCTACTCCCCTTTATTTGCACCGAGGGAGCCGACGAGCTAAACGTCCCCAGCCGACAGACGGATCACCGTCGACAGTGTCATACGCTCTCACTTTATCAGGAAATTTAAATCGATATTTTAGTTTTGGGTTGCGTTAAACACGCAAAGTTAAACAACGTCCTACATTGTGAGATTGACTACGTGGAACCCGATGACGTGAGGCTTTTGAGCGGCATTCCGCGTCGTTAGTATACAGCGGATGCGTGGACGATCACGCGAATGTGCACGCAGCAACACGTTTCAGGTCTCTCATTGGTTGCTTTCAAGATTCACTTGCATGGAGATGAAGCAAATTCCCTGTGCAACTTGATGACACAGTCGGTAAGGAACAAAGTGGGGTATCAGAGGCGCACGGATTCAGACTTAAACGATGCACTGCTGCATAACTAGGGGTAATTCTCATTTAAATGTCAAGATTGTGTCTACACTGCGTTTTAATCATGAATCTGTTCATTCCGTGTGAAATTATTTCGATACGCCAGGTTGCTATCATGATTTCCGTTTGTACCAAACATTGTGCAATATTTGTGCCTAATAGAGATATGGTAGTATCCGATAACAATTGTGCACGTAACCACTGACAGTATGGTTTCAAATATTGGGTTAAATCATTACAGCAACTCTTCTGTCATCAAAGGTCAGTGAACACACAAGAGGCCCTACGGCCATGAGTTACTTCTGCTCTAAGGGACGAACATCTTTACAAGATAAGTGGAAAAAGAACTGCGATGTGTATCGACCCATCCACGTGCAACGTCCATGTGAATTGTCAGATAACATCCTAGAGCACTTTCACGTCTTCGATAGCAGTGTCGAGCAGGTAGTACTTCAGATGTTCAGTAAGAATCGCATTATTTTCTCGGGCAGTTGAAAAAATGAGGAATTTACTGTGGGGCATCGTAGAATATTTCCGCTTGAGCCTCTATAGTTTCATGAAGTTCCGATTGGTGGTTGGACTATACGTAGCCTTCAAAATGGCGTCTGTAACGGAGTTGTGTCATTGATTTTTTTGTTGTTGCGGGAAACGAGAGCATCATTGTTGCAGAATAGCCACGGAGACCTGGCAGTGAACAAAAGCACGATGAGTCGTTGGGCGAGGCGTCTCTCATCACTACAACAAGGTCGCACAAACGTGCACGACCTCCCACGTGCCGCCCGGCCGCAGACCGCTGTGACTCCTGCAATGTTGGAATGTGTGGACACTCTCACTCGAGGTGATCTACGAATCACAATAAAACCTCTCGCTGCAGAACTGGATATCTCTGTTGGTAATGTTGACACACTCGTCCGCTAGTTGGGATTATCCATAGGTGTCTGCCCGCTGGGCAGATGTCCATAAACAACAGCGAAAGACCATCTGTGCGGAACTATTTGGGCACTACGAAGCTGACTGTGACAATTTCTTGTCGAATATCGTCACAGCCTACGAAAATGGGTTCATCACTTCGAACCGGTAAGAAAACAGCAATCCATGGAGTGGCGCCACACCGCCTCTCCTCCGATGAAAAAATTCAAAGCAACACCCACATCTGTTGAAGCCATGACGACGGTCGTCTGGCAATCTGAAGATGTTAATCGGTTTATGACCTTCCTCATCCCTCATGATACAACGATCAACTCTGAAGTGTATTGTGCTACCCACAAGAAACTGAAGAAACGACTGCAGCGTGTTCGTCGCACGAAAATGCAAATCAACTTCTCCATGACAGCACAAGGCCTTACAAAAGTTTGCGCAGGGAGCTCACTAAACTTTATTGGACTGTTCTTCCTCATCCACCCTACAGCCTGGATCTCGTACCCTCCAACGTCCAACTGTTTTGCCCAATGAAGGATGCACTCTGCGGGAAGCAGTACGTAGATAATGGGAAGGTTATTGATGCAGCAAGTCGTTGGCTGCGATGCCGACCAGTAGGATGGTACCATGCGGGCGTACAGGCCCTCGCAGTAAGCCGGGCTAAGGCCGTCGCACTGAACGGAGATTATGTTGAAAAGTAGCGTATTGTAGCCAAAAGAGTGGGGAATAATATGGTGTATTGGAATCACGAACAAAACCAACCAGCGTTCAGAAAAAAATATGATGCATTGCTTATTGAATGCACCTATAATATTGAAACATGTGCTCTCAACAGTCCTATTTAAAGTACACTACAAGCGATTAAAATTGCTACACCAAGAAGAAATGCAGATGATAAACGGGTATTCATTGGACAAATATATTGTACTAGAACTGGCATGTGATTACACTTTCACGCAGTTTGGGTGCATAGATCCTGAGAAATCAGTACCCAGAACAACCACCTCTGGCCGTAATAACGGCCTTGATACGCCTGCGCATTGAGCCAAACTGAGCTTGGATGGCGTGTACAGGTACAGCTGCCCATGCAGTTTCAACGCGATACCACAGTTCATAAAGAGGAGTGACTGGCGTATTGTGACGAGCCAGTTGCTCGGCCACCATTGACCAGACGTTTTCAATTGGTGAGAGATCTGGAGAATGGGCTGGCCAGGGCAGCAGTCGAACACTTTCTGTATCCAGAAAGGCCCGTACAGGACCTGCAATATGCGGTCGTGCATTATCCTGCTGAAATGTAGGGTTTCACAGGGATCGAATGAAGGGTAGAGCCACGGGTCGTAACACATCTGAAATGTATCATCCAATCTTCAAAGTGCCGTCAACGCGAACAAGAGGTGACCGAGACGTGAAACCAATGGCACCCCATACCATCACGCCGGGTGTTACGCCAGTATGGCGATGACGAATACACGCTTACAATGTGCGTTCACCACAGTGTCGCCAAACACGGATGCGACCATCATGATGCTGTAAACAGATCCTGGATTCATCCGAAAAAATGACGTTTTGCCATTCGTGCACCCAGGTTCGTCATTGAGTACACCATAGCAGACGCTCCTGTCTCTGATACAGCGTCAAGGGTGACCGCAGCCATGGTCTCCGAGCTGATAGTCCATGCTGTTGCAAACATCGTCGAACTGTTCGTGCAGATGGTTGTTGTCTTGCAAACGTCCCCATATGTTGACTAGGGGATCGAGATGTGGCTGCACGACCGTTACAGCCATGCGGATAAGATGCCTGTCATCTCGACTGCTAGTGATACGAGGCCGTTGGGTTCCAGCACGGCGTTCCGTATTACCCTCCTGAACCCATCGATTCCATATTCTGCTAACAGTCATTGGATCTCGGCCAACGCGAGCAGCAATGTCGCGATACGATAAACCGCAATTGCGATAGGCTGCAATCCGACCTTTGTCAAAATCGGAAACGTTATGGTACGCATTTCTCCTCCTTACACGAGGTATCACAACAACGTTTCACCTGGCAACGCCGGCCAACTGCTGTTTGTGTATGAGAAACCGGTTGGAAACTTTCCTCATGTTAGCACGTTGTAGGTGTAGCCACCGGCGCCAACCTTGTGTGAATGCTCTGAAAAGCTAATCATTTTCATATCACAGCATCTTCTTCCTGTCGGTTAAATTTCGCGTCTGTAGCACGTCATCTTCGTGGTGTAGCAATTTTAATGGCCAGTAGTGTAGTTGAGATTTGATAGGAATCGGGTTGCACTGTTCCAGTCACCAATACGCCAACGGGAACCAGGCACTGTGAGCTCTTACTGTGTTAGAACTTCCACTGTACAAAGCAGTGTGCTTACCAGTTCCCTATGAGCTTTTGTAGTAGGAGATTACGTGTACCGTTTAATGGCATAAAGGGGACACAATGGACAGCTATACCATACGTTAATTTCGGAATGTTTACGTAATACTTGTAGTCGGTACATATTTCGAATCTCATACTTGGTGCAAGCTAAACATTGAAAACAGAAAACAATATTTCGAAAATCGACTTGCTGCACGAGATATTTTTGTATTCAAAGGAAACAAATATTTCATTCAGTCCACTAGTTTTCGCGATATGGCGTGATTGGTATGAAGGTATTTCACGGGCGAGAAAATTTCATATGTTTAAGAAATGAAAAAAAAGTCTGTTCCCAATTACAGTTAGATGTAGTTCTTTTTACATACTTTGGAATAGTCTAATGAGTTAACCACACGTGAATTTCAAGCTGCTCCCGTTGTTTTTCTAGGAGATACAGACGATAAAGCGATTTTCTGTCGCCGTGGAAAGTGGGGCGCTGTGGCGGCTGCCTGCATCTTGTACTTGTAGCGAGAACGTCGCAACTTGAGCCTTAAATCCGGATTTTCCTAGGAAGAGGTGTTTTGTGCAGTACGGACAGGACAGGGCGTTTCGCGTTGGCAGGGACGCAAAACTAAAATACATAGCGCATTTGTGTTTTCACAGAAAATAAAACTGCAACCGCATTGACTATTCAGTGCGTACGTGCTGTCCGCAAAGTTCATTGTGTGAAAGCATATTTCTTATAGCAGTTAGTAGAACTTATTTATATTTTGCAAGAAATTAAATTAAAAAATAAACATTTTACAAGTCTTTAACAAACAACAAAAACCTCAGCTACAAACAATCGCAAAGCAGCTTTCATAGCTTCCAGTGAGATTTATACAGCAATTGAAGTATCGAATTTTATACAAAACGTTGCCTTTTTTCGTATTATTTGTTGTATTAGTACTGGTCATCAGTAAGATCATTTAACGAAAATCCGAGCACCTAAGTGACAATGTCACTTGTTTGAGTTACTTCACTAAGAGGTGCTGCAGGTGTGTCAGTGGCTGACCTGAGGAACGGTGCTGATGAGTGCTTTGAGGACGAATGACTTCCATAGTAATTCACAGTAGCTGAACTAGAATCACATTGAAACATGATTTAAGACTTCTCCCTCTGTGACGATTTGGAAAGCTCCGATCTTCGTCTGCGTAATGGGATTTGGCTAAAGTTTTTTCTCGATCATAGCCATGATTTTGAAAAACATATCTATTTCATCTTTGTGTAGTGGTGGATTCGACAGCTCTTCAAGACAGTTTTTAAAGTGCGCTACGTATTTTAGTTTTGCGTCCCTGCCGAAGCAAGACACCCTTCCCTTTTATACTGGGCATAATTCTTGTGCCTAGGAAAATCCGGCTTACACGCCAGATAATAACTATTCCACATTAGACTATAGCCTCTTGGGACAATTCAGTTCGCGGAAAATGCAGCATCTGCTAGAACCAACAAGGCGATGCCTTACATTTGGAGAAATGATCCCCCTACTACCATCATGACAAGAGGTGTCACAGCAGCTTATAGGAGTATCATTTGACGCTGGAGCTACAGCCGAAACAACCAGCATTAGTCCACTTATCACGCTAACAATATGGAGGCTGATGTAGCAGCAATGACTTCGCTAGTCGTTTTGCGTATGTTCACAGAGAACTTTCCTCTAGTCATGTCCCTCTGACGACAGACTTCTCATGGCTTGAACATAAATTTCTAAAATAGTTCCCCTAGAACTTAGAACTACATAAACCTAACTAACCTAAGGACATCACACTCATCCATACCCGAGACAGGATTCGAACGTGCGACCGTAGCAGCAGCGCTGTTCCGGACTGGAGCACATAGAACCGCTCGGCCACAACGGCCGGCTCTGTTACTTCCTCTGCACTTAATCATGGTATTTATAAGGGACATTCAGTTTACTCTCCACTAGTGAGAGCCATTGCATAATGTTGCCCATTAGTAGAACTGGCAAATTCATCGCGTCCCTACAACTGGGTCAGCCTGAAGTTCCGAATAAATTTAATTTGTTAAGAGTGAATTTAGTGTGTCAACCCGAAGACTGATCTACATGTCTCAGGCATAATTGTTCTTGGTGGCTGCAAGTCACTGCTATCCTCAAAAGAAGGGGCGGCCGAGAAATCGGCTCTCGAGCTGTGCCCTAGCTGGCTCGTGTTTCATAGTGCTCAGCCTGGCTGCATACTTCCCCCACTGCCACACCATGCCGTTCGAGCTTGAATAGGGGGGAGACGGGGATGAAGCTAACGCTCCATATTTAGATGGTAATGCAGTTATCCTGCAAACGATTTGATTTCATATTTCTTAAAAACATATATCACAAACGTAACAAATTTTCAGTATTATTTCATTATTTTTGGCACACTGAATACATAATGTTTATCTGGACAATTTCACAGATTTTCGCATTCAGTTTGCCATGCAATCATGACTTAAATAATGGAAAAGAAGGTCTTTGACATACATATGTTGATCAAAATATTGTATCACTTTTGCAACCGCATTATGGATACGCGGAAAATCTTCTTGAGGAAGACAATGTAGACGTCCTGCACAGTTTTAACGTAAAAGGCTTTGTCTTTAAAACGGAGATTACATTACAGATCAATCAGTTCTACATAAAAATTTACTGGGATGCTTTCAACTAATGCGGCAAGCGGTCTCGAAAACAGCTGGGGAACAGATGTAAGACTGGCAGTGTCTTCAAAACGTTAAGGAAAGTGTAGCTGTAATTCTGTCAAGGCCACAACGAAGTCTTCGAACTTCACGTTTTATTTGACGCCAGTGAGCCTAGAGAACGGGATTGCATTTTTTGTCAGAATTTTACCCTTCTACAACGCGATTTTCTTTTTAAATCCATCCCCATCAAATTAGAAATAAGTTGTTTCTCACGTTGCAATGTCTAACTGGCAGCATTGTTCACTGAGGGCAGTCCACTTAAAATGAGAGGTCTGCAATCCGTTCGGGATGCTTTAATTTTCGTTCGTGCACTCCTTTTTTCTTCATAAATTTAACATTAGCGTGTTTTAAAGCTAAAAATCGTTCCAGGCATGCATCTTAACTTAACTATGTGTGTTGGAGTAATATATAAAGTGTCTATACTTTTCGTTCAGTCCCACAGAGAATTGTTGCAGCTGACAGTGGAATAACGCGGGCGGCATCAAAAACTTTACTGTTCGTACCAACAGTTGCTTCACGTCCTCCATGCCTGCAAATTGAGAAAAAGTGGATCTTGATGTACAGAACAACGAATCCCATCTGTCGATCGTTGAAATTTTTTGTTTTTTCATTGTCACCTAAATTTTTGAATTCTTTCTGTATGCTGTTGTAAAGTCGTTTCACAGCAAATTTCCGGTATCCGTCGATTATGCGACTGCGTAATAGACACTGAGAATTCTCATCCTTCTCTTCTGTAATTTCCATTCATTTTTAAAGGCTTGTGATGATACATTGCTAGACTGCCTCTTTCTGTGCAGAATGCCAGTGGACCTGTGAATGTCCTCCATATCACTAACAAATACTGAAGGGTAAACTGCACTGACACCACCATTCAAACTAAGTGTAGTGTGTAGTGCCGATCGAAAAATGCTGCACCGTAATGCTAAATGAAATGTCGCGTTGGTACAGTCCGCCTCCGTAGCTGAGTGGTCAGCGCGTCTCACTTGTATGCAATGGGCGCGGGTTCAATTCCCGGCTGTGTCGGTGATTTTCTTCGCTCGAGACTGGGTATGATGTTGTCCTTATCATCATTTCATCACCATCGATACGCAAGTCGCCCATGTGGCGTCGACTGAAAAGACTTGTAACTCGGCGGCCGAAATTCACCAGGTGGGAACTTCTGGTTATCAATCCCAAAATGGTTCAAATGGCTCTGAGTACTATGCGACTTAACTTCTGAGGTCATCAGTCGCCTAACTAATCAAACCTAACTAACCTAAGGACATCACACACATCTATGCCCGAAGCAGGATTCGAACCTGCGACCGTAGCGGTCGCACGGTTCCAGACTGTAGCGCCTAGAACCGCACGGCCACTCCGGCCGGCCTATCAATGCCATACGATCACTTCATTTTATTGGATACTTCCGATAAGAACCGAGCAAAGCCGAGACAGGCCGAGCCTCGGTATGCACATCAGTCTTTCTTGCGGTTTCGCACGCATTGTTCAGTCTTTCTTTAAAGTGACTCACTTCATTAATTTCCAGGGAATATGCTATTTAAGCTGGAATTCCAACTGTGGTGCAGATTAGCTTTCTACACATATCCAAAATATTTATCGAAGAGGGTAGTGTTAATTTCTAAGAAATTTAGAAATTATTGTTTGAGACTTGGTCATGGAGCCTTAACTATTGGAAAATGTAGATGGTGCTAAGGGCACTGAATAGAAAGGGCAGACCACTCTCAACAGGGCCATCTTAACCACAGTGTTATGGCTTTAAAACCAACCACCAAGTTGTTGCATGATTTTAATGTATTACAGTCTGTTGGCTACAAGGACTGCAGAACAGATTGGTCTCTACCATTTGTAACAGCAGAATAGTGAAAATATACAAACGTACGGCCAGAAAATTTGAGTAGGTTCCAAGGCCAAACAAATTCAAATATTCCAGTTACTTCGAAAATAGGCAAGTAAACCTCCAGAACTGAAAGATAAAGTACATACAATAATACTCGCGGAAAACCAGTAATAACAGAAGAAACGTCTCATAGCCTTGGCAGATCATATTAAATCTAATACTTAGATAAAGTTAACGGAACAGAAGTGTGAAAACATTTCAAGAGAAAGCCCTCCTACTGACACAAAAAATAAGGAACCTCTGGATGAAATCACCAACCATTCATGACACAATGATGTTACAGTAGAACCTAACTCAGTAGCAGGAAAAGAGGCTTCGCAACAAACCACAAAATGCGTTCAGAAGAGGCAAGCCTCAGATTCACAGAATATGGAAATAGATACAAAAAAATGGCTCTGAGCACTATGGGACTTAACATCTGTGGTCATCAGTCCCCTAGAACTTAGAACTACTTAAACCTAACTAACCTAAGGACATCACACACATCCATGCCCGTGGCAGGATTCGAACCTGCGACCGTAGCAGTCCCGCGGTTCCGGACTGAGCGCCTGAACCGCTAGACCACCGCGGCCGGCAAATAGATACAGACCAACAGAACACAATGCGAAGAAAGACAACAAATTAGAACAGCCAACAGAAAATAATCGGAGGAAAAAATATGGTGGATGTTGCCAAGCTATTAGAGCAGCGGTGCGGTAGTAATCTGAAGAGCATCTAGATCGTGCCACTGTGGAGAATAAAATACGCCAAGGAAAAAGATGAGCAACTGATGAAAGGAATGAAACTAACATTTTAGCAGCAGTAACACACACTGCAAATGTCACTAAGAGGGATCTCGGAAGTACGAAAAGGATCAATCAAACGAGTGCTCTGCGCACACTAAATTCAGTCACATTTTATCCTCTTCGCACTTAGCTGCATCTACAGCTTTATGGCAATGACTACCAAAAATGGTTACAGTTCTCCGAATGTTATCTACGAAAAGTGCAAAGTGATGCGACATATCTATGCAAAATTTTGTTTGAAGACTGAGCATCATTTACAAGCCATCGGCTAGTCATTCTTTGCAATGTGCATTAATCGACAGTTGAAAACTCACACTAACTCAAAGAAGAGGATAAAAATAACGCTCTTGGTATGTCAAAGTTTGGTGCGTGTTTTTCAAGACCAGCACCATTGGTTCCTATTTTACTGATGGAAATCTGATTAGACTCAATTATCTTGAGTTCCTATGATATGCTGCTATCGCATGTATTGGAAGACATCCCACTCTACAAAGGCAATCAGAGTGGTACTAACACGACGGATATCTCTCCAACTGTGCACATGAAATGACACACCCTCTTAAGAGAACATTTGGAGAACCATGGAATGAAATTTCCTGGCAGATTAAAACTGTGTGCCGGACCGAGACTCGAACTCGGGACCCGAGTCCGGTCCAGCACACAGTTTTAATCAGCCAGGATGTTTCATATCAGCACACTTCGCTGCAGAGTGAAAATCTCATTCTGGAAACATCCCTTAGGCTGTGGCTAAGCCATGTCTCCGCAATATTCTTTCTTCCAGGAGTGCTAGTTCTACTAGGTTTCGCAGGAGAGCTTCTGTGAAGTTCGGAAAGTAGGAGGCGAGGTACTGGCGGAAGTAAAGCTGTGAGGAAGGGCGTGAGTCGTGCTTGGGTAGCTCAGTTGGTAGAGCACTTGCCCGTGGAAGGCAAAGGTCCCGAGTTCGAGTCTCGGTCCGGCACACAGTTTTAGTCTGCCAGGAAGTTTCATATCAGCGCACACTCCGCTGCAGAGTGAAAGTCTCATTCTGGAACCATGGAATGGTCGTTCAGGAAACGCAAAGTGGTCTACACACTCATCAAGCTTAACACCTCTACAGTTCTATCTGTAGTGGAAATTAAGAGATCTGTTAGGAAACATAGACGACCCCAGAAGGCATGAAATACCTTATAAAATGGGTCTATGCTGCCATTAACTTCAGATGAAATTCGGCGTGCATGCAGTATTGTTTCTCCAGACCGATCTGGGTAGCTCAGTGGTCAGCACACTGGACTCGTATTCGGGAGGACGACGGTTCAAACCCGTCCCTGGCCATCTTGATTTAGGTCTTCCGTTATTTCCCCGAATCGCTTAAAGCAAATGCCGCCATGGTTCCTTGTAAAGGGCACGGTCGATTTCCTTCTCCATCTTTCCCCAATCCGAGCTTCTGCTCCGTCTCTAATGACCTCTTTGTCGACGGAACTTTAAGCTCTTATCTCCTGTTTTTTTCTTTATAGTTATTTTAATACCTTTACAATGAAGATAGGCCGGCAGCGGCCTATCTACGCCGCTCTTCGGTCACAGTGAACACATACAGGAAACAGAAAAACAGAAAAAGAAACAAACATGGTGGACAGAAACGGGACACAGTCATAGTAAAAATAAATGAAGCCGTTCACTGACGTACGGATTGGATAAAAAACGTTCATCACTGTACACAACGGGGAAGAACGAGTTTACACACGTGAACCGAGGAGCACAAACGGAGAGACACTGAAGCACTAACAGGAAGACACACACGAGCACTGGCGACGACCTCCGGCGCACAAAGCCGGGGACCTGCCAAAGGGAAGAGGTGCGGATAGGAGGGAGAGGGGGAGTGTGTTGATGTCAGTGGGAGAGGAGAAGGGAGGGGGAGGGGAGAGGGTGGGTGGGGTTGTGGAAGCCCGGGGGGGGGGGGGGGTCGTAACTCCTGTTTCTCTAGAATCACTTTATAGCGTATAGCAACGCTTGAGGTCAACATTTTGAGTACTTTGTCTGACAGCCTGATAACGGATACACGAACCGTACTTGAGTTACGTGTTTGCTTACATTTGGTGTAATAGGGCGACGTTTGTGGAACGTCTTCTGTGACTGCGGGACAGTGGTTTGTGGCGCTATTATCATGATACTATTTGATCAATCATTTACATATTTTGCAGTTGAAGTGCTCTTAGAAGCTTGTTTCAAACGCAGCAAAAAAATACATAGTTCTATTAGAAAAAATAAAGTCGTTGTCGTGATTCGACAACTACAAACGATGAAGATCACTTGTGAACGTCAGGAAATTCGCCGTATTATATAACTTGGCCAAAAACGCACCTCACTATATTTATTCATTCTGAATATATTTGGGGTGGCCTGTCTTAGCTGTCATACTCTGTACACACACACACACACACACACACACACACACACACACCTTCCGAAATCGAGGTGCGACGTAGCTCTGATCGTGAGCGTCATACATTATCTCTCTATTCAGAACCCCCAGTAACAGAGGGTTAAAGGTACTTCTCTCCAAGATAAAATGATAGAACTGGAAATTTTGACGGGAAGTGGCACAGGCGAGAGTGTTTTTATACCCCGAATCCCTCTTATCCCTAACATTTTACCATTTCTCTTTAAACGTGTATAATTCTTGGTGAGCTTATGTTATGCCATGACCATAAACGAAGTGCAATGCCAGACGCTACATGTTGTTTTTCACGCTACCAGTTCTATGTGGTTGTTATCCATGTCAGAGGAGCAAACAATGTCATCATTCACCATTCACTTGCCCAATCATAGTACTTCAAACGTCGTGGGCAAAGAAGCTTTATAAGCCAAAAATAAAAACTTGTATGAAGTCTCCGTCAGAGCTATAAATAAATACCCGAGCAAGGCAGGGTTTGCCAGCTAGTGTTAAATAAGTCACGTAAGTTTCAGAGTAGTGCTGTTTCGTGTGCATGATGAACAACTAAGTGGGACATTCCAAAATGTTTTACTCTTTTTTATGTATGTGAACTAAATCTCATTTTCTTCGTAAATAAAAGTTATTTTTTTAATTCCGAGCCAGGAACGGTTTGCAGAGAAAATTGTGAATAATATGTTCCTTCGTGAAAGTCACTAACTCTTCTCACTGGATGGACTTCGACTGAACATTCAGAAAACGCAGTATAATCTGCTTCTTCCTGCAGAAAGTGTTACATTATTGATTCAAGTAAGTTAATAATTTTTAACATTTTTATATTCTTATATATACGAGTAAGTCACTATCATGAAGAAGAGCTGAAGATAAAATTTCTTTTTTGAACAAGTAGTTTCGTTCCACAGTCCATCATCAGGTTCTCACATGAAAACATTTAAAACATCATACTAGGTGATACAATCAGTGGCGTCAAATAAAAAAAATTCACGAATTCGTCACTGTTGCGAAATGTCAAAAAATTACATCGTCTATCTACAGCAATAATAAAACTGCAAAACCGTCGCATCTGCCAGTTTGTCTGTTTGAACGCGATAAACTACTAGAAGAATTTTCATGTGGTTTTCACAGGTAACTTGAGCGTAGCTTGGGACAAGATGTAGGCTTTCTTTAATCAAAATCAGAACACACAAAAAAGATATCGCAATTTAAAGTTTTATCTAATATCATCTGCTCAGCTTAGTATTTTGGATGTTTAATCATCAAGGTGTGGTACGCCAAAGCACCAATAGATAGCACTGTTAGTTTCATAACAGACCAAAAATACAAATTCACAGCGAATTCATGCGCCTAGGTATACCGATTTACTGATTTCACTTAAAAACTTAACGACACCACTTTGCTTCTTTCAGTCGGTTATATTTACATTCTTCGCTAGGAGAATCGGATTTATTCAGTTTGATTTGTGATTTGTATACCACTCATAACACTTTGGTTCCATTTTCTTACGAATAAAAATGCCTAGAAAATGGTCGATTCCTTGCAAATACG
Source organism: Schistocerca serialis cubense (assembly GCF_023864345.2). Classification (NCBI taxonomy): domain Eukaryota; kingdom Metazoa; phylum Arthropoda; class Insecta; order Orthoptera; family Acrididae; genus Schistocerca; species Schistocerca serialis. Next base: position 237,367,081 of record NC_064640.1, read on the forward strand.
TCAGAATGACTGAAAGCCTGAAGATTACACAGTCACAAGAATCCAATGAAAATCATGAGGTGAGACTCGATTTGACTCGAGAACATCAGGCGTTAACTCGTTCTTTAGAAACTCCTTCCGAAAGCAAGGCACGACATAACTCTGATCGAGAGCATCATGCGTTATCTCGCTACTCAAAACCCTTTGCTGTCAGAGGCTCAAAGTTACTTCTCCCTTCGTAACATCGTTGATGGGAAGTGACATGGGCGATCGAGTTTTTATACCTTATATCCCGCTTATTCCTAACACTTTACCAATTCTTTTTACACGTGTGCAGTTCCCGGTGAGCTCATGTAATGCCATGACCATAAACAATGCACAAGGGCAGACGCCGCATGTTGTGAGCGTGGACTTTAGTGTTACTTGATTTTCGCACAACTAGCTCTACATGGCTGTCGCCCATGTTAGTGAAGCAAACCAGACCTTCAGCCAGGTACCCAATCATACTGCTTTAAATGTTGTGTAGAAAGAAGCTTTACAAGTCAAAAATAAATTTCACATGTATGAAGCCTCGGACACTGCTATAAATAAATACCTGGGCAACACCGGATTTCTCAGCTAGTCAATCATAAAAATATGCAATACAGTGCACTCACTTTTATTATATTAACAGTCAGCATTAACATTACAAATGGAGGCATTCTACGTTGCGTACTAAGAAGGCTTCCAATCGTAATCCTGATGCTGACTGTTAAGATACCTTGAATGAGGGCACCGCTCTGCACATTTTTATAATTAACGATGTAAGTTTTTACTATTTCACACAAAGACGAATTCATGGAGGTTATTATTTGACACCAATTATTCTATCACTTAGTATGATGATATAAATGTCTTTATATCGGAATCTGACGATGATCTGGGGATCCAATGTGGTTGTTCAATGAAGGAGTTTTATCAGCAGGTCTTGGGGGTAAGTCATGACATTTTTTTAATATTTAAGGGTTGTGGAGCATCACCTTCCTAAATTGTAAGTCACTAATATTAAAGTTATGAATGCAGAGTGTTATAGGTTTTTGGAGACACATGGTGATTAGAAGTTTAAGGCCGGCCGCGGTGGTCTAGCGGTTCTAGGCGCTTAGTCCGGAGCCGCGCGACTGCTACGGTCGCAGGTTCGAATCCTGCCTCGGGCATGGATGTGTGTGATGTCCTTAGGCTAGTTAGGTTTAAGTAGTTCTAAGTTCTAGGGGACTGATGACCATAGATGTTAAGTCCCATAGTGCTCAGAGCCATTTGAACCATTTTTTAGAAGTTTAATTTGATAATCATCATACATGGATCTTAAAGGTAAAGTTATTACGAACCAAAAGGTTCGATCGAATACAACAGATCTTTTAGCCAGCATGATGCTATTGGAGTTGGTATGCCGTTGCCTTCCTCCGACCTAAGACCTGATGTGCCCGCCGGCCGCGGTGGTCTCGCGGTTCTAGACGCTCAGTCCGGAACCGCGCGACTGCTACGGTCGCTGGTTCGAATCCTGCCTTGGCCATGGATGTGTGTGATGTCCTTAGGTTAGTTAGGTTTAAGTAGTTCTAAGTTCTAGGGGACTGATGACCACAGATGTTAAGTCCCATACTGCTCAGAGCCATTTGAACCATTTTTGAACCTGATGTGCCCAGCCAGTGACAGGAGGACTTACAGTTTAACGAGTACTGTGAACCACGGTGTAACTGATCATTTTTCATATTATTGCCACAGGTTTAAGAAGTAATAAGTGATAAATAAAAATCCAAGGATTAACGGGGGAACGAAGCCGAGACTTACGGATCCGCAGTCTGGCACTTCACAACTGAGTCTTGTTGTTGTTGTGGTCTTCAGTCCTGAGACTGGTTTGATGCAGCTCTCCATGCTACTCTATCCTGTGCAAGCTTCTTCATCTCCCAGTACCTACTGCAACCTACATCCTGCTGAATCTGCTTAGTGTATTGATCTCTTGGTCTCCCTCTACGATTTTTACCCTCCACGCTGCCCTCCAATGCTAAATTTGTGATCCCTTGATGCCTCAAAACATGTCCTACCAACCGATCCCTTTCTCTAGTCAAGTTGTGCCACAAACTTCTCTTCTCCCCAATCCTATTCAATACCTCCTCATTAGTTACGTGATCTACCCACCTTATCTTCAGCATTCTTCTGTAGCACCACATTTCGAAAGCTTCTATTCTCTTCTTGTCCAAACTGGTTATCGTCCATGTTTCACTTCCATACATGGCTACACTCCATACAAATACTTTCAGAAACGACTTCCTGACACTTAAATCTATACTCGATGTTAACAAATTTCTCTTCTTCAGAAACGATTTCCTTGCCATTGCCAGTCTGCATTTTATATCCTCTCTACTTCGACCATCATCAGTTATTTTACTCCCTAAATAGCAAAACTCCTTTACTACTTTAAGTGTCTCATTTCCTAATCTAATCCCCTCAGCATCACCCGATTTAATTTGACTACATTCCATTATCCTCGTTTTGCTTTTGTTGATGCTCATCTTATATCCTCCTTTCAAGACACTGTCCATTCCGTTCAACTGCTCTTCCAAGTCCTTTGCTGTCTCTGACAGAATTACAATGTCATCGGCGAACCTCAAAGTTTTTACTTCTTCTCCATGAATTTTAATACCTACTCCGAATTTTTCTTTTGTTTCCTTTACTGCTTGCTCAATATAGAGATTGAATAACATCGGGGAGAGGCTACAACCCCGTCTCACTCCTTTCCCGACCACTGCTTCCCTTTCATGCCCCTCGATTCTTATAACTGCCATCTGGTTTCTGTACAAATTGTAAATAGCCTTTCGCTCCCTGTATTTTACCCCTGCCACCTTCAGAATTTGAAAGAGAGTATTCCAGTTAACGTTGTCAAAAGCTTTCTCTAAGTCTACAAATGCTAGAAACGTAGGTTTGTCTTTTCTTAATCTTTCTTCTAAGATAAGTCGTAAGGTTAGTATTGCCTCACGTGTTCCAACATTTCTACGGAATCCAAACTGATCTTCCCCGAGGTCCGCTTCCACCAGTTTTTCCATTCGTCTATAAAGAATTCGCGTTAGTATTTTGCAGCTGTGACTTATTAAACTGATAGTTCGGTAATTTTCACATCTGTCAACACCTGCTTTCTTTGGTATTGGAATTATTATATTCTTCTTGAAGTCTGTGGGTATTTCGCCTGTCTCATACATCTTGCTCACCAGATGGTAGAGTTTTGTCAGGGCTGGCTCTCCCAAGGCCATCAGTAGTTCTAATGGAATGTTGTCTACTCCCGGGGCCTTGTTTCGACTCAGGTCTTTCAGTGCTCTGTCAAACTCTTCACGCAGTATCTTATCCCCCATTTTATCTTCATCTACATCCTCTTCCATTTCCATAATATTGTCCTCAAGTACATCGCCCTTGTATAAACCCTCTATATACCCCTTCCACCTTTCTGCCTTCCCTTCTTTGCTTAGAACTGGGTTGCCATCTGAGCTCTTGATATTCATACAAGTGGTTCTCTTCTCTCCAAAGGTCTCTTTAATTTTCCTGTAGGCAGTATGTATCTTACCCCTAGTGAGACAAGCCTCTACATCCTTACATTTGTCCTCTAGCCATCCCTGCTTAGCCATTTTGCACTTTCTGTCGATTTCATTTTTGAGACGTTTGTATTCCCTTTTGCCTGCTTCATTTACTGCATTTTTATATTTTCTCCTTTCATCAATTAAATTCAATATTTCTTCTGTTACCCAAGGATTTCTATTAGCCCTCGTCTTTTTACCTACTTGATCCTCTGCTGCCTTCACTACTTCATCCCTCAGAGCTACCCATTCTTCTTCTACTGTATTTCTTTCCCCCATTCCTGTCAATTGTTCCCTTATGCTCTCCCTGAAACTCTCTACAACCTCTGGTTCTTTCAGTTTATCCAGGTCCCATCTCCTTAAATTCCCACCTTTTTGCAGTTTCTTCAGTTTCAATCAGCAGTTCATAACCAATAGATTGTGGTCAGAATCCACATCTGCCCCTGGAAATGTCTTACAATTTAAAACCTGGTTCCTAAATCTCTGTCTTACCATTATATAATCTATCTGATACCTATTAGTATCTCCAGGATTTTTCCAGGTATACAACCTTCTTTTATGATTTTTGAACCAAGTGTTAGCTATGATTAAGTTATGCTCTGTGCAAAATTCTACAAGGCGGCTTCCTCTTTCATTTCTTCCCCCCAATCCATATTCACCTACTATGTTTCCTTCTCTCCCTTTTCCTACTGACGAATTCCAGTCACCCATGACTATTAAATTTTCGTCTCCCTTCACTACCTGAATAATTTCTTTTATCTCGTCATACATTTCATCAATTTCTTCATCATCTGCGGAGCTAGTTGGCATATAAACTTGTACTACTGTAGTAGGCATGGGCTTTGTGTCTATCTTGGCCACAATAATGCGTTCACTATGCTGTTTGTAGTAGCTAACCCGCAGTCCTATTTTTTTATTCATTATTAAACCTACTCCTGCATTACCCCTATTTGATTTTGTATTTATAACCCTGTAATCACCTGACCAAAAGTCTTGTTCCTCCTGCCACCGAACCTCGCTAATTCCCACTATATCTAACTTTAACCTATCCATTTCCCTTTTTAAATTTTCTAACCGACCTGCCCGATTAAGGGATCTGACATTCCACGCTCCGATCCGTAGAATGCCAGTCTGAGTCTTACAAAACATTAAAATTTTTAATGCTTGGTACGAGAATAATTGTAATGTATGGAAGTATGTAACCGATAAATTAGCCACTTTTCATCATTCAATTCATATCATAAGTCGTAAAGTATTAGGATAGGTCGATGGTAATTCAGTAGCGGTATACTGCACAATTCAAATTCATTAATGAACAGTTTGATAATATACGTCTCGTACTCATCTGTTAAGTAATACAACCCAGACCGTTGTCACCGACTGATGGTGTTCAGCAGAGACAAGGGAGTGGCCCAAGGAAGTGTGATAGGACAGCTCTTGCTATCTAAGATGGTGTGCTGAAAAGTAATAGCTCCGAATTTTTTAAGTGGAACCTCTTAAAGTGTTGTAAATGAAACTAACATCTTTATTCTTCACGTCTGTATATTTGCGCTAGAGGGCTCCGAATTGTAACATCAAATATGGTGGTGCCTAACGTAACTATGACAGTGCATGAGAAACAGCGTGCTGTAACTGAGTTTCGAGTTCCAAGAGTTTGTCCACACATGGAGCACCCTGTTCTTCAGCACGACAATGCCGGACCACGCACGAGTGCTGCGGCTTCTGCAGCAATCCGCCTTGGGTTCATTATCATCGATCATCTTCCGTACAGTTTCGACTTGATCTCATCCGATTTTCATTTGTCTCCAAAACTTAAAGAACACCTTCGAGGACTTCACTTTGATAGTGGTGAAGCGGTACGATAAGAGGTGAAGTTGTGCCGCCGTCAAGTCAAACATTCTACACTGACAGTATCAACAAAGTGGTCTCTCGTTGGGAGAAATGTGTTCGTCACCAGAGCGACGATGTTGAGAAATAAATATGTACACACGAGAGATGTAGAATGCTAATAACGTTTGTTTTATTCAAGAAGCTTTAAGAATATTAATATAAAAAATTCGGAGGCATTACTTTTCTGCACGCCCTCGTATGTGCATAAATGATCTGACGGATATGGTGAGCACCAGTATGTGACTGTTTGCTGATGCCATTGTAGTAAACGGTGAAGTATCGTCGTTGAGTGACTTTAGAAGGATGCAAGATGACTTAGACGGAATTTCAATTTCATCTGATGTATGGTAGTTTGCTGTAAATGCATAAAAATGTAAGTTAATGTAGATGAATAGGAGAAACAAATGTGTAATGTTCGAACAGAGCATTATTGGAGTGCCTACTGAGTCAATCACATCGATTAAATATATAGGCGTAACGTTGCAAAGAGATAGAAGATGAAACGACGGTAATAGAGTAGGTGAATGGTCAACTTCTGGTTACTGTGACAATTTTAGAAAATGACAGCTCATCCACAAAGGAGACGGCTTACAGAACTATTGTGTGACCCATTCGTGAGAACTGCTCGAGTGATTTGGATCCGCACCAAGTAGGATTAAAGGAAGACATTGAAGAAATTCAGAGGTTTACTGCTAGGTTTGTTACCGGTAGGTTCGATTAACACGCGAGTGTTGCGGAGATGCTTCGCGAGCTCAAATGGGAATCCCTGGAGGGAGATGTTCTTTTCGCAAAACACTGTTGAGAATGTTTAGAGAACAAGCGTTTGTAGCGGGCTGCAGAACGATTCTACTGTGGCAACGTATATTTCGCGTAAAGTACCGAGAAGACAGGATGAGGGAAATGAGGGCTCGTTCGGAGGCGTACTGTCAGTCGTTTTTCCCTCGCTCCATTTGCGAGTGGAGGTGGAAAGGAAATGATTAGTAGTGGTACGTGGTACACCTAGCCATACACCATACGGTAACTTGCGGAGTATGTATGTACATGTAGAGGTAATAAAAAGAATGGGAAATAAAAATAAAAGTCTGGCACTACACTTTCTCTGTGAAAATATTTTGGTAGCAGTTTGAGAATAACAGCGATTAATAAAGTGATTTAGTGACTCTACGTTTGGCTGAGAAGGGAGTCAAGTGAGTGGCTATAAAACTATTTGATAAGTTTGGGGCCGTGACCTCGGGTTGCAGGGAAGAGGCGCCAGTCGGCCGGATCTCCCCCGCCTCCTACCGTACGCCAGGTCGTTGTCCGCTCCAGGGTGGCACCGAGCCAGCTATTGCCATTCACGAGCGACGAAAACGCTGTCTCATTTTTCCAATAGCTCGGCACAAATCAAATTAAATTTCACGTTCCTCTATTGTGTGCCCTCACGATGCAGAACGTTAGACTTCATTTTACACAGTTACTATTAGCGCAGTACTCAAAAGTTGGTCTGGATGTCTTCCTGCAATATGTTTTTATCCTAAAAGCATGTGCGCTGTCATTTCACTTCATGTCGTTCTATATCGTTCCAATAACGCCAGGGAATCGTATCAGTGACACTGTGTTTATTGAAGTCCCAACATTAATCTTTTTTTCTTATTACTGTAAGTCTTATACAGTTAAATTTATTTATGATTAAGGCTAATGTAACGACAAGGGGAAATTCATTGTAAGGCCTTCTGGACTTCGTTTAAATATTCGAGAGGACAACAGTTGAAATCCCCGTCCAACCATCCAGTTCTAGGATTTCCGTGATTTCCGGAAATAGCTCCAGGGAAATGCCGGGTTGCTTCCTTTGACAAGGATACGGTAGACTTCCTTCCCCATCCTTTCGTAATCCGTAATTGTGTTCCGTCTTCAATGACTGCGCTCTCGACGGGATGTCAAACTCTTAATCTTCCTTCCTTTAATCGTGTTGACTGTCTCATAGAACAAGGTAACCATTGTCGTAATATTACCATTATTTGTTTCTTAATAAGTTTATCTCAAACTTCATGCTACTTTCTTTGTAACAAAGTTGTGACTGCAAGTCACGAAATACAGTTACGCAGCCGAAAAAGTATTGAGATATTCATGGTGGTGAATAGCTGAACAGCGTTGTACGTTAGTAATAGGTGCAGTCAATATTTTTCGAATAGTTCATATACCCCGTCATTCCCAAACGTTTCGAGACCGGATTAATAAAAAAAAGTTAAAATTGTAGTTTTGATGCTTCAGGTGATCGAAATAGTCTCCTTCCACTTGAGTAGGACGCACAGAGCCATCATGCAACCACGTGAAATTGAAAGAATAGTTCTTTGGGATGTTGTCCAGCTCGTGCGTCATATTAGTCCGAATGTCGATTCTGTTAGGGTTGTTTGGGGGAGGAGACCAGACAGCGAGCCGGCCGCTGTGGCCGAGCGGTTCTAGGCGCTTCAGTCTGGAACCACGCTGCTGCTACGGTCGCAGGTTCGAATCCCGCCTAGGGCATAGATGTGTGTGATGTCTTAGGTTAGTTAGGTTTAAATAGTTCTAAGTCTAGGGGACTGATGACCTCAGATGTTAAGTCCCATAGTGCTTAGAGCGATTAGAACCATTTTTGAACCAGACAACGAGGTCATCGGTCTTATCTGATTAGGGAAGGACGGGGAAGGAAGTCGGCCGTGCCCTTTCAGAGGAACCATCCCGGCATTTGCTTGAAGTGATTTAGGGAAATCACGGTAAACCTAAATCAGAACGGCCGGACGCGCGATTGAACCGTCGTCCTCCCGAATACGAGTCCAGTTTGCTAGCCACTAAGCCACCTCGCTCGGTGTCGATTCTGTCATTAAAGCGTTGACCAATAATGTGAATTTCTGTACTATGTCGTTTTGTAGCAGTTTCATATTGATAACAAAATGTCTCGTCACCCGTGATGATTTTTTCCAGAAAAGAATTGTCCGCGTTTTGTCACATCCCATAATTTTTTTCAGGGGAAGGTTTTTTTCCGGCAGAAAGTAGTTATGTTCAAATATAAAAGTATCGAAGGATCCCACAGTTCAGAGATGTCAGCGATATGAGTTTATGGTTCCTCACATTCTCGCGATCGTGAGTGTCCTTTCCGGTATTGACTTGTGCTTGTGCTTATTCTTCTGTGTTTTCATTTTCAGGGAAAGTTATTGTTTTCGACCACAGAGAGAATCCTCACGAGAATCGCACGATACATAGAAGCTAGTTACAGTAGTAAATTTGTCACCTCTCGCGCTTAATTTCATTATTTCGCATGGATGGGACTGAATTGTGCTTTTTCGCAGGCTTCGATGGCTTATTCAGTGTAAAAGTGCAACCGAAATTTCAGCAGAAGCTGTTTTTAATTATAGTCTACTTCACATTTTTCATTTCAGCATCTGAGCAGTAAATACTCATAAATAACGTACTTCTATTCTACCTATGTACAAAAACTTTAGAGATGTTTATCTTTTGTTTACGATTTTACGCCGGCCTCGGTAGCCGAGCGGTTCTAGGCGCTCAGTCCGGAACCGCACGACTGCTGCGGTCGCAGGTTCGAATCCTGCCTCGGGCATGGATGTGTGTGATGTCCTTAGGTTAGTTAGGTTTAAGTAGTTCTAGGTTCTAGGGGACTGATGACCACAGATGTTAAGTCTCATAGTGCTCAGAGCCATATCAACCATTTTTTTTCAAGATTTTACGCCCCAACAGCTTCGAGGTCTTGAAGTAGTTTAGAAACTTAATCTAACATATCTTAGTCGACTCGCTGCGGCTAAAGAAGCGCAGTTAAGGTGTTACAAATTTGTTGTTGCATTTATCTCGTAGTGAGATTCTACGGCCCACACGAAGGATGCGACTGTATAATTTCGTATAATAGGTGTCTTGCAATACTGTTTGATTAACGTTTCTAATTTATTTGTAATGTTGTGAAGAATGTATTAGGATGGTTAATCCGACACCTGACATACAGTTACGTCAGTGTTCCCTTGGTTTTTTACTGTGATACCTAATTACTGTCGGCCTATGTGGCCGAGCGGTTCTAGGCACTTCAGTCCGGAACCGCGCGCCTGCTACGGTCACAGGTTCGAATCCTGCCTCGAGCATGGATGTGTGTGATGTCCTTAGGCTAGTTAGGTTTAAGTAGTTCTAAGTCTAGGGAACTGATGACCTCAGATGTTAAGTCCCATAGTGCTTAGAGCCATCTGAACCATTTGAGCCTAATTACTGAGATTTCTTAGCAACAGTGTAACCTTTCCACTCTGGAATACGTTTCCCTATAAATCGTACAATCCAGATTATTTTTCCCAATCTTGCTTCTTCTACATGTTATTCTCTGAAATATAATAATTGTTTTAAGAAATAAACAATGTTTATCAATTAATTCATTCCTGAATGAGTGAAACGACATTCAGACGCTTCGACAGCGTGTTATACCATTAGCGACTCTTTCTTGAAGGTTCTTGCAAAATTGTATCTCATCGCTAAGTCGAGCCTGATGGTTTAGTGATAATTCGAGCGCAAGGTCGAATCCCGGTGGGTCCACGGAAATTGTCCATCTGCCTTTAATCTTGTTTTCTGCTCTCAGTGATGTGAAGAGTCACTACGCATGACACGTCGTTCGGAGTCCATGTCAACCTGTTGGCCCTCTACCCCTGTTGGATAACTTAGTAGATAGGGCCACACAAGTCACCGAAGTGGGGTCCGATTGAAAGACTTGCTCCCGGCCACTGAGCAACAGGACTAAATAAATTTATCGCTAAAGCATTATTTGCGTTCTATGAATCATGTAAGCAGTCTCACGATCAATGCATGTTAATTTTTCCTCGTGCCACGTAATTAGTATCGATGCAAAGAAACAACACAATTCGCTTTGCTGTCATGTCTTGATAACTCGTTAACGAGAAAGATACGTTATTACACTACTGACCGTTACAATTGCTACACCACGAAGATGATGTGCTAGAGACGCGAAATGTAACCGACAGGAAGAAGATGCTGGGTTCAGGAGGGTAATACGAAACGCCGTGCTGGATCCCAACGGCCTCGTATCACTAGCAGTCGAGATGACAGGCATATATCCGCATGGCTGCAACGGACCGTGAAGCCACGACTCGATCCCCGAGTCAACAGATGGGGACGTTTGCATGACAACAACCGTCTGCACGAACAGTTCGACGACGTTTGCAGCAGCATGGACTATCAGCTCGGAGGCCATGGCTACAGTTACCCTTGACGCTGTATCACAGACAGGAGCGCCTGCGATGGTGTACTCAACGACGAACCTAGGTGCACAAATGGCAAAACGTCATTTTTTCGGATGAATCCAGGTTCTGTTTACAGATCATGATGGTCGCATCCGTGTTTGGCGACATCGCGGTGAACGCACGTTGGAAGCGTGTATTCGTCATCGCCATACTGGCGTATCACCCGGCGTGATGGTATCGGGTGCCATTGGTTACACGTCTCGGTCACCTCTTGTTCGCATTGACGGCACTTTGTACAGTGGACGTTACATTTCAGATGTGTTGCGACCCATGGCTCTATCTGTCATTCGATCCCTGCGAAATCCTTTATTTCAGCAGGATAATGCACGACCGCATGTTGCAGGTCCTGTACGGGCCTTTCTGGATACAGAAAATCTCTCACCAACTGAAAATGTCTGGTTAATGGTGGCCGAGCAACTGGCAAGTCACAATACGCCAGTCACTACTCTTGATGTATCTTGATGAACTGTGGTATCGTGTTGAAGCTGCATGGGCAGCTGTACCTGTAGTCGCCACCCAAGCTCTGTTTGACTCAATGTCCAGGCGTATCAAGGCCGTTATTACGGCCAGAGGTGGTTGTTCTGGGTACTGATTTCTCAGGATCTATGCACCCAAATTGCGTGAAAACGTAATCACATGTCAGTTCTAGTATGATATATTTGTCCAATGAATACCCGTTTATCATCTACATTTGTTCTTGGTGTAGCAGTTTTAATGGTCAGTAGTGTACGTTCGACGATATAGGGACGGAAAATGTTTTTCGCTTTAGAAATGCATGATGTTAAATCGTTGGAGGTAATGCTTTGAAACAATTATTCTTCTGAAATTATAAAGTAATATTTTCTGTCCTGATTCGAAAGCTTTTACTGTCAAGCATATTTTATAGGATTGTAGGTTTTCACCCGACCGTGTGAGATTTAATGTATACCTTTTGCTACAATTACTGTTAGCATGAAACGTTTGCTGTTGCATAAAACGTCGATATCAATTTCATCTGTCGAGTTTGGCATTGCTATAGAACCATTAATTCTTTTTTTAAAAAAAGGAAAAGTCTGAATCAACAAGATAAACGTGAAAACTACCGATTATGAGTACTTAGTATGCCATTTATGTACTTTTAGATCACAACGATATTATTTAGACAAAGAAGTTAAAAAGTGTTTACAATTCGCAATTAGTTGTTAATATACTACCGACCAAGGTGGCGCACCGGACTCGAATTCGGGAGGACGAAAATTCAGATCCCTCTCTGGCCATTCAAATTTGTGTTTTCTGTGATTTCACTCAATAGATTAACGCAAATTTGAGGATGGTTCTTTTGAAAATGTACGGTACCCGAACCCCTTCTTCCCTCATCCGAGCTTGTGCTCCATCTCTAATGACCTCGCTGTCGACAGGACATTAAACTTTAATATTCGTTCCTTTTTTAAAATATATTGAGTCATTAAACACAAGAGGGAATATTTGTTGTCTGAAGAAAACCATTATGTTTGCTTGTACTAGGTTCCTGGTGGAAGCTGGGAATAACACTTGAAAACGATTTACAGGGTGTTACAAAAAGGTACGGCCAAACGTTCAGGAAACATTCCTCACACACAAATAAAGAAAAGATGTTATGTGGTCATGTGTCCGGAAACGCTTAATTTCCATGTTAGAACTCATTTTAGTTTCGTCAGTATGTACTGTACTTCTTCGATTCACCACCAGTTGGCCCAATTGAAGGAAGGTAATGTTGACTTCTGTGCTTGTGTTGACATGCGACTCATTGCTCTATAGTACTAGCATCAAGCACATCAGTACGTAGCATCAACAGGTTAGTGTTCATCACGAACGTGGTTTTCCAGTCAGTGCAATGTTTACAAATGCGGAGTTAGCAGATGCCCATTTGAAGTATGGATTAGCACGGGGCAATAGCCGTGGCGCGGTACGTTTGTATCGAGACAGATTTCCAGAACGAAGGTGTCCCGACAGGAAGACGTTCGAAGCAATTGATCGGCGTCTTCGGGAGCACGGAACATTCTAGCCTATGACTCGCGACTGGGAAAGACCTAGAACGACAAGGACACCTGCAATGGACGAGGCGATTCTTCGTGCAGTTGACGATAATCCTAATGTCAGCGTCAGAGAAGTTGCTGCTGTGCGAGGTAACGTTGACCACGTCACTGTATGGAGAGTGCTACGGGAGAACCAGTTGTTTCCGTACCATGTACAGCGTGTGCAGGCACTATCAGCAGCTGATTGGCCTCCACGGGTACACTTCTGCGAATGGTTCATCCAACAATGTGTCAATCCTCATTTCAGTGCTAATGTTCTCTTTACGGATGAGGCTTCATTCCAACGTGATCAAATTGTAAATTTTCACAATCAACATGTGTGGGCTGACGTGAATCCGCACGCAATTGTGCAATAACGTCATCAACACAGATTTTCTGTGAACGTTTGGGCAGGCATTGTTGGTGATGTCTTGATTGGGTCCCATGTTCTTCCACCTACGCTCAATGGAGCACGTTATCGTGATTCCATACGGAATACTCTACCTATGCTGATAGAACATGTGCCTTTACAAGTACGACACAACATGTGGTTCATGCACGATGGAGCTCCTGCACATTTCAGTCGAAGTGTTCGTACGCTTCTCAACAACAGATTCGGTGACCAATGGATTGGTAGAGGCGGACCAATTCCATGGCCTCCACGCTCTCCTGACCACAACCCTCTTGACTTTCATTTATGGGGGCATTTGAAAGCTTTTGTCTACGCAACCCCGGTACCAAATGTAGAGACTCTTCGTGCTCGTATTGTGGACGGTTGTGATACAATACGCCATTCTCCAGGGCTGCATTAGCGCATCAGGGGTTCCATGCGATGGAGGGTGGATGCATGTATCCTCGCTAACGGAGGACGTTTTGAACATTTCATGTAACAAAGTGTTTGAAGTCATGCTGGTACGTTCTGTTGCTGTGTGTTTCCATTCCATGATTAATGTGATTTGAAGAGAAGTAATAAAATGAGCTCTAACATGGAAAGTAAGCGTTTCCAGACACATGTCCACATAACATATTTTCTTTCTTTGTGTGTGAGGAATGTTTCCTGAAAGTTTGGCTGTACCTTTTTGTAACACCCTGTATAGCTATCGCTGTGAGAAGCGACAGATATGTTTGCTGAAAGTCAGTCTTGTAGTTGAACCTATGAGCTTTCACGCTGATTTTTTTGTGTGCTTTGTCATTGCATCTGGCGCGTTTTATACCATGACAAAATAAACCAAACCTTAATTGTTCCGCAAGTTCAAGAAAGGTTGGGTAAAACAGGGCAACAAATAGAAATCATTGCCATCCTCACAGGGTAGCTTTCAGTGTCTAGTTACGGTACAAAGTGATGAAAATTGCTGTGTCAAACCCGTTTTCGCCACTTTGAGCCCCCAGGAGAGAAGATAAAAACAGCTTGGAGGCCACGCGCTATCAGATTTTCAGTGACTTTTTGACGATTCTGGTCACAACAAAGATGATGTTAGCTGTTACTTCATGCATTTTAATGCAACGGAATCTACGTGACGAGGGGCACGGAGACGCCTAGGATGACTGAATCGTTCAGTATTATCCGGATCTGATATAGTTTATGGCTTTTGACAGTCTTTTCTTACCACATTCGCCCATCAGGCAACAAAGGGTTTGAATCTGCCAAAATGTATTATAGAGGGGATTTTTGCGTGGAAGCAAATGGTATCTCAGAAGCAATGCTGTCGCTATATCTCATCAGTTTGAAATTAAACCTCTGCAACATACGAGACTGCTCTGTCTCTTAACTAGGTGTGTTTCAGAAGTCACAAATGTTCGTAATTTATCGTTGTCAACGGTTACTAACGCGTGTGTAAATGTCTAAATTTCGCGCTTCATATTGTCCGTGATTGCACTTTTTGTAACCATCACAGCATGGATCGTTCATATTCAAGGCCATGAACGCCCTTTTGACACCACAAGTCAGCTCTCAGTGTTTTGCTGCAGTCAACATTCAGCCATCTTCGGTACCAGTCATGGAACAAGGATTTGAAGTGGAGCAAGTAAACTAATCTATACTATCTGATCACAAGTGTCCGGACGTCTATTTGTGTCCAACCTTCGACTAACGGGAAAGTAATATTTGTTGCGGGGGGGGGGGGGGGGGGGCTGGAATGAAGTCGACGTTCTAACTCATCCCAAAGCTGATCTATTGTGTTTAGGTCGGGACTCTGGGGTGCCAGTTCTTTTCAGGAATGTTATTGTCCACACATCATTTCCTCACAGATGCTGCTTTATGGCAGGGTGAATTTTCATGCTGATACAAACACTCATCCCCTCCGAACTGTTACTCTGCTCTACACTGTGCACGACGCTGTAAAATGTGTTCATACCGTTCCACATTCAGCGTCTTCTTAAGCGCAGTAAGGGGACAACGCCCTAACCACAAGAAACGCTCCCGTACCGAAACACAACCTCCTTTCTACTTCACTGTTAGGACTACACATGGTGGCAGGTGACCATTCCATCGGGCTGCCACAGGGTATAGCGTGATTTGTCACTCCAAATTACCCGTTTTCAGACATCCACTGTACAGTGGCACCGCTTCTTACATCACCCCAAGCGTCGTTTGGTATTGAGCACAGAAAGGTCTGGCTTACGAGCAACTGCTAGACCACTCTACCCCATTTTTTGAACCGCCTATTCACAATCATTGTGCTAGCAGGACTGCTGGTAGCACTATGGAACTCACTAGTGACTCCCTCCTCTGATATCATTCGATTTTTTACAACCACCCTCCACAACGCTCCATGGTCACTGTCCGTCAGTACATATTGTCAGGTTGGAGTTGGTATTGCGATGGTTGTCCCTTCGCGTTTCCACTTCAGAATCGCATCACCAGCAGTCAAATTGGGCAGCTTCATAAGTACTGAAATAACGCTGATGGATTTGTTACTCAGGTGATTCCACGATCGAAGTCACTGAGCTCTCCAGTTCTGTTGTTACTGCTTTCCTACTGACAACACAATACTCTCCCGCCTGCTTTTATGTCGACATGTCCGCCTCTCGGGTCATCTAGTGGTCAATTCCACATTACATAGGGATGTACAGATACTTTTAATCAGATAGTTTATCTTATGGCTTAGCAGAGTGCTACGACGTATAGTGGCGATTACGAAGAATGCAGACAGAATACTGCTATCCTTAAAACATCAGCCCAGAAAATGGAAAGGACGTAAAGGAAGGTTCAGTCTGGAACCGCGTCGACGCTACGGTCGCAGGTTCAAATCCTGCCTCGGTCATGGATGTGTGTGATGTCCTTAAGTTAGTTAGGTTTAAGTAATTCTAAGTTCTAGGGGACTGATCACCTCAGTAGTTAAGTCCCATAGTGGTCAGAGACATTTTGAACCATAAAGGAAGGCAATGTGCATTCAGTGTTCAAATCAGTGTTCAAATCTCAGGAGCAGTTGAAGGCACAATTGCGACCATGTGCAAATTAGAGCTAATGGAGCCTGTCACTTGGATTCTGAGGCCATATTTGCTTGCCTCCATAGATTCTCATAAAACGGCTATGGAGTGTATTACACACTAATGTAAGAGTCTATGTATGGAATTGCACACAATATTATTGTCAAAGACTACGTCCATTTAGGGTAAATGTTGCCCCAGGGACTCGAAAATGATCACATCAGATCGAAATAACGCTACAAATATGTGGAAATTTTGAGGTACTAGCTGCTCCCTGTGGTGATACTCGCGGTTAAACAGTTATTTATGAAAAAAAATCCTGGGTATGTATTTACTCCAATCTTCTATTAGTTCATCTCCTTATTTGTCTACCTCCTCCTTCCCACCTCTCTGTCCATCTTCTCCACCCCCTCTATCTGTTCATCTCCTGCACCCAACACTCTACCCATCTCCTCCTGCTCCCTGCCTCTCTCCAGTCCCTCCTGTTTCCCTCTCACTGTCCATTTCTTCCTCCTCCCTCTCTGTCCATCCCCTACTTCCCCCTCTGTCCATCACCTCCTCCCCCATGACTGTGTCCATCTCCTCCTTTCCCTCTCTATCCATCACCTTATTCCCCCATCTATCCTGACATTATGATCCCCACCCCAACAAGAAGCTTGCGGTTCTTATTATCCAGTATTCATTCCCATTGTAACTAAAAGGTATACCAAATTTTGTCGAAATCGTTCCTGGGATTTCAGGTGAGAAATTTATCTATAGCTTTGCCCACCTTTGCACAAGTCAAATATATTTAACTTGTATTTAAAGTATTTCACACGTTCAAATAGTTCAAATGGCTCTGAGCACTATGGGTCTTAACAACTGAGGTCATCAGTCCCCAAGAACTTAGAACTACTTACACCTAACTAACCAGAGGACATCACACACATCCATGCCCGAGGCAGGATTCGAACCCGCGACCGTAGCGGTCCCGCGGTTCCAGACTGAAGCGCCTAGAACCGCTCGGCCACAACAGCCGGCTGTTGGGGGTGGTGGGGGTATGGAATGAAGTCCACGTTCTAACTCATCCCAAAGCTATTTCACATGTATTTGTACATGTATTTCACTTGCATTTCTGGCGAATTTCGACCTACAGTTTCATATTCACATAGCTCAGATTTTATGACGTCTTATCTCCTGAACTATATGTAGTATAATATTATCTCTTTGCATGTACACTCGACAGCACAAAAAGCGGGCCAACCTTAAATGCACTACTGGCCATTAAAATTGCTACACCACGAAGATGACATGCTACAGACGCGAAATTAAGCCGACTGGAAGATGCTGTGATATGCAAATGATTAGCTTTTCAGAACATTCACACAAGGTTGGCGCCGGTAGCGACACGTACAACGTACTGACATGAGGAAAGTTTCCAACCGATTTCTCATACACAAACAACAGTTAATCGACGTTGCCTGGTGATACGTTGTTGTGATGCGTCGTGTAAGGAGGAGAAATGCGTACCATCAGGTTTCCGACTTTGATAAATGGCGGATTGTAGCCTATCGCGATTGCAGTTTATCGTATCGCGACACTGCTGCTCGCGTTGGTCGAGACCCAGTGACTGTTAGCAGAATACGGAATCGGTGGGTTCAGGAGGGTAATACGGCCTCGTATCACTATCAGTCGAGATGACAGGCATCTTATCCGCATGTCTGTAACGGGTCGTGCAGCCACGTCTCGATCCCTGAGTCAACAGATGAGGACGTTTCCATGACAACAACCATCTGCACGATCAGTTCGACGACGTTTGCAGCAGCATGGACTATCAGCTCGGTAACCATGGCTGCGGTTACCCTTGACGCTGCATCACAGACAGGAGCGCCTGCGATGGTGTACTCAACGACGTACCTGGGTGCACGAATGGCAAAACCTAATTTTTCAGATGAATCCAGGTTCCGTTTACAGCATCATGATGGTCGCATTGTAACGCCGGAAATGTATATCCTCCTATTTCCATCTGTTGTACTATAAATTTTTTGTCCTTATTATGTTACCTGAAGATATGACATTTCTGTGTCTTTATATATTGTAATTGTTATAATATATATATATATATATATATATATATATATATAAAATATATGTCGATGTATAATTGTTTTGTTTTGTAAAAACTATTTGTATTTTTACGCTGGGTCTTACCAAGGGAAAACTATGCTATCGAACGATTACATCGATAGGTCGTGTGGAGAACCAAAGTGTTTAGGATCTTTGGTAGTGCAGAGAGAGTCTGGCTGGAGGGAGGGCGGTGGAGGAGGTGTGTTGTGCGACGCTCCAGCGAGTTGAGCTTTCGGGGTTTAGCAGCATGTAATTGCGCTCGTCTTGCTATGATACTTTCTAACACGATGTCGCGGACGGGAAGCATTAGCTGGCGCACATCAAGAGCCCGTTTCGCCTGGTGACAGTGTCGAGAAGAAGGCGCCAACATCCAGCTTCTGCAACAGCGACGGCCGACAGTGAGTGACTGTCGCCACCTCCCCGATCGACGACTGCAACCCTTCAATCAGCCAACAAGGAAGACTAAAAGCACGTAAAGTTTTAGAACTGTATGGCAGACCTCAGCTTTTCAAACTGTTGCATAAAAAAATACAGCAACTTAACATGAACCTTTGTTGCTCATTGTCCCAATTGCATAACCAAGCAGGGTTCCTTCCTTTTCTGGAATGAACCCGAGTGTCGATGAAATTCATACGCCAGCATTAAAGTAATATCATTCCATTTCACTGCTTTAGTTTCAAAGTTCAGGTAAAGTATTCATAGCTGGCTACAATATTTAGATTACACAAGCAGAAATTAAGAATGCGAGTTTTGTTACCATATTTTAGCTTACCTGTGACTGCAGCTTAGCTTGGTACGTACTAAATTTTACTATTGTTAATTTTTCAGAATCATTTATTCAAGTTCAAAGTTAAATCTCTTATTTCTAAATTGCGTAGATTCAAGTAGCTTTTGAAATGATTGTTGAGGTAGCCTAAGACTAACCTTATTTTATTGAATTTCGTAGTGCTTCAGAAACAAAGTTCACTATTAGTTTCAGTCACTAAATTAACTTTCAGTTTTCCGGTTCTATTAATTCTTTTGCTAAATTAAGTCAGAGTGTGGCTAAAGTTATTACTTCTGACAAAACATTCAGTTTTCACACAATACGTGTCAACCTTCAGTTGCCACGCTTTTAGTGCTCATTATATGTGCAATAACCTTTCTTTTTCAGTTATTATAGTAGTTGTCCATAGGACTGGCGACCATAATTTTCCCCAAATGTCAAATATTCAATTAACGCCAGTTAATTGTTAACGTAACGACCACATATTTACTTTCTTTATTAATTTTACCCTTTTCTCAAAATTAATTTCCACAAATTTCATTTGCATTTTTCCTTTCATTTAGATGTAACCCTTTCCTCCCTCTTTACCGACAAATTAACTTCGGTGACGATTGCTTTTACCAAATTTCCATTTGGTGCACGCGGTTTAATTTTTCGCTGTCATTAAGGTCGATAAGTGAGGGGGAGGTTACAGCATCCGTGTTTGGCGACATCGCGGTGAACGCACATTGGAAGCGTGTACTCGTCGGAGTATCACCCGGCGTGATGGTACGGGGTGCCATTGGTTACATGTCTCGGTAACCTCTTGTTCGCACTGACGGCACTTTGAACAGTGGACGTTACATTTCAGATGTGTTACGACCGGTGGCTCTACCTTTCATTCGATCCCTGCGAAACCCTACATTTCAGCAGGATAATCCACGACCGCATGTTGAAGGTCCTGTACGGGCCTTTCTGGATACAGAAAATGTTCGGCTGCTGCCCTGCCCAGCACATTCTCCAGATCTCTCACCAATTGAAAACGTCTGGTCAATGGTGGCCGAGCAACTGGCTCGTCACAATACGCCAGTCACTACTCTTGATGAACTGTGGTCTCGTGTTGAAGCTGCATAGGCAGCTGTACCTGTACACGCCATCCAAGCTCTGTTTGACTCAATGCCCAGGCGTGTCAAGGCCGTTATTACGGCCAGAGGTGGTTGTTCTGGGTACTGATTTCTCAGGATCTATGCACCCAAATTGCGTGAAAACGTAATCACATGCCAGTTCTAGTATAATATATTTGTCCAATGAATACCCGTTTATCATCTGCATTTCTTCTTGGTGTAGTAATTTTAATGGCCAGTAGTGTACAATGTGCAGGCCGCAGCTGTATCGCAGTTCCTCTAAACCATCTGCACTACAATCGTTTGACTATACAAAAAGTGTACCACAAGAGACTATTAGAGAACACTGCTGTTTATGGCAGTCAGTCCAGATGTAAACTAATACTGCCATACAAAAGATATTATAAAACACGTCATAGAGATGAGACAGTCCTTAATTTTTGTAAGTTAAACCTCATTACAATAAGTAACACTTCAGAAGTTTTATCACACTCCTTAAATGACATGACGGGTTGTTGTTGGTGATCCGAACCTGAACCCACTGCTAACCGAACAAAGCTCGAGTGTGTGATCGAGTGTCGATTAGGCATAAAGAGACGCAAAATACCGAAGTGTTCACCAGTGTCAGTTTACAATGCCAGAAATAAATGACGATACGTTTAGCGTTGCACTGGGAACCCCATGAAGCTTATAGTGGTCTTGAGAAGTAACCATGAAAGGCATGTGATAAGGTCCAATGCATAAGTGTGAAACACCACGGAGTAAAATTGTGGTGATGGATGGGGAGTAGAATCTATATGAATTGTTAACTAAGCACAATCAGATGTCAGATGTATAATATGTTCACCAAGAGCGTGATACTGGAACCAGAAACAACGATACAAATCAGTTTTGCCTGAAGGGATTCGAACCCGGCACCTTTAGCTGTTGTCTGGTAGCTATGAATAAACATGAAATATGTATTGTTTCTTCACCAGTAGCGAGATGTGTACGTGTTCGGCTGGAGGTAACGAGACAAATAGTTCTGTGCTGCCTGGGACTCTAACCCCAGGCATATCGTCGTTGTTGACCCCATACGAAGAGATGTCAACTATCAAATTCTCTTTGTCCAGTAGTTAGGATCGCGCCACTCGTAGAGACATAGAGAAGTTTGGCATCGCGAGGAAACAACGAAATGATTAGACAGTATCGAAGGGTTCAAATTCAGAGAAAAATTGGAATCGGAGCTCGAATCCCAGTCCAGCGCCAATATTTTCAAAATCTCAAGCTCACTTAAAATAAAAAATGAAGGTCCTATGACCTTACATGATGATTGTTTTGTTTGATGATGATGTTTCGTTTGTGGGGCGCTCAACTGCGCGGTTATCAGCGCCCGTACGAAGTCCCAATTTTTACATAGTCCAATTTTTATGCAGTCCAATCTTGCCACTGTCATGAATGATGATGATGAAATGATGAGGGCAACACAAACACCCAGTCTCCGGGCAGAGAAAATCCTCAATCCGGCCGGGAATCGAACCCGGGACCCCGTGATCCAGAGGCACCAACACTGGCCACTAGACCACGGGCAGCAGACTGATTGGTTTGTGAACCGAAATAACACTGATACTGTAAGAAACCTTATTATAGACAGCGTTTCTGTTAGTAGCGACTTCCACCTCTGTCTGCCAAAACTAATCCAACTCTTTTCCAGTCACTAGCGAATGGACATGCTTAAGGTTGATTTGGAACCATGGCACAGTCCTGCGTTCTTTATTTAGAGTTACTGGAGGTGAAGAACTTATGTTTGTGGCTGTTAAAAACTGGTACGCCCAGCGAGAATCGAACCCACACCTTTGCCATTACAAGCTAGACTCTGTGCAACCAACCACCCAATATCACGTGTCTTAGCATCATGTTTATGTCATAATGGGGTACGCAGCAAACGTCACGAGAAGTGTTGACTTCCACTTGAGCCGTTGTTGTGAATAACCTATTCGTGGTCTAGTAGTCAACGTCATGTAGTACGAATGCAAACCAGTGGTATAAAACCCATCCTTTTCCTTTCTTTTTTTTAAAGCCGCATTCCATGTGTCTCCTAAGAGCATCAGTCTGACAGAATGCCAGAGACAGTTTCGTTCACTTTACAATCAGCCAGTAATAGAAAAATCTTGCAGAAACATGTTTGTGAAGGGCTCGTGGGTGTCTGTGGTGATAATACCAGTTTCAGTGTCATCAGCCACCGGTCGCTTGATACAGACCGGCGTCCGCCCACGTGATCGCGTAGCATCGGGCGTAGAGCCTATGGTCTCCAGCGGACTTCTCTGCGCTCGAATTAGCAAGTATAACATTCTGGGATGTTGGATATGAAATGATACTATGGTTCAGTATGCTACTGGGCGATTTTGTATCTCATGTTTCTAGAAGCGTATTCAACTACGGTCTTATTTTGTTCATGTTTGTAGTGTAGCTGGTGCTATGACAGTTTGAATATTTCTTATTTTTGACGTTATGGGGAGTGTCGTTTATGCAGTAAAAAACGGAGTCTAAAACTGAGTAAAATCTAACATTTGTGCCGTTGTGTTCCGTTTGTGTATGGAGTGAGTGTTGTCGAGAAAATCAAGTTGTATCGTTTCAAGAACGATCGTTTCGAGATAAATTAATCACCGCATTTAGGAAGACAAACAGGCGTTGATGAAGGAGGTGTTTACGATTTACTACCGTGGTCACTGACAGTGTATCCGATGACTGGCAGCTGTGACGACCAATTAACCTTTTTGCGACACTTGCCTTCAGGACTTATATCGAGGTTAAAAAGAAGGAAGATGGATTACGGTACAAAGTCTCATCGACAACGAGATTAGACGCAAAGTAGAATCTCGAACTGGGAAGGATGGGAAGGAAGTTGTCTCTGTCCTTTAAAAGGATTGATGGAGGCACTTGCCGTAATAGAGTTAAGGAAGGCACCGTAAACCTAAATCAGTACAGCCTGATGGTGATTAGAAGTAACGTACGGTAATTTTATAAGGAGAAAGTAGTGGATAAGCCGTACCAAAATTATCTCAAACGATGGCCTATATACGTCAACAAAATTTAGTGTTATCGTTGTAAATCTGGTGGCACAATGAAGGTACTTTGTGTTTCGACCTAATTCACAGGGATGTGTCCTTCGCAGTTGAAATTTGTTGCCAACAAATGAGATGCCTTGCAGAGCATCAAATGCGACCTGGAAGACAGCACCAAGGAGCTTGGTTGGCAAACACGCCTCCCGCGCTTCTTGTAATGTGGCACCCTCATGTGTTTACCTTTCTCGGCCCTTATCCATCAGCCATCAAGGAAGTTAGTTGCTTTTTTGTTTGTTTGTTCTTGTTTGCTTTTTTTGGCAATTGCGTTTCAAAAGTGCCGTATCTCAGAATAAGCAAGTCGCTACATGCGTGGGATGGAAAAACTTCCTGCGCATCATCAGAGAGTTTTCGATAATGAGGTGGAATATATTGTTGGAAATTTCTCTCATATTTGAGTCTATTTTGGTCAATAACCTAACGGGAAACGCTATTCATATGTACTACGCTAGTACAACTGGTGTCTCGTCGAAATACCATACAACGAATGGCTGTCTTAATTCAACGTGAAGTCTCTTGTCATACACATGTAGCTTTACCGGAATAAGACGTAAGTACGACAATGCCGCTAAATATGGTTGCGAGAGTAGCTGCTGAATGGAACACCGTTAACAGAGTACGATTTCATTAACAGATTTGTGTATTTTCAGAAGCAGTTCCGCAGTGTTTCTTACCTCTAGACCTACAGGTTACTGAACGTAGCGAGACGTCTTACGATGGCAAAATGTCTAAAGAAGTTGATCTGAGTCTGTTAGAGCTGTTTGTAGTTCTGTTACAGGGTATGTAAAATGTTACTCTCGGGCAAGTTTGGAACTGAGAGCTACTGCCTCTTACTCTTTGCAGTGTGTCGATATTTTCATGATGAAAGCGACCAACTGCAACGTTCATCACCTCCTCATTGCTATTGTGATGGCTGATACAAATACTTCGCAGTTCAGACAGTGAGATTAGTTGCAATTGCTGCGTGAAAGTAATCTCCTGTGTCTGTAAACATATACGAGGGCTGGAACTTTAATAGTGGCAACTATTTATTTACAGCTCGTACAAAACAGATACGTGTTTCAAAGTTTTGCTGACCTCCAAAGTAGTCACCAGCATTGTGTATAACCCGCTGCCAGCGATGTGGAAGACGTAGGATACTCTTAGCAGTGCCAATTGTATTGACAGTTCGAGCGGTGCGGTCTATTGCCCGACGAATTTGTAGCAGTTCTGAAGTGAATGTACGAGCTGTAAATAAATAGTTGCCACTATTAAAGTTCCAACCCTCGTATCTGATAAGTCGATGACACACCAAAGTGGACTTCATTCAGAATCTTTTATTGGTATACCACGAATATATCAAGTGAATCTTGCAAGGTAATCCTTTGTCATTCCAGGAAGTAACAAACTATCACAGCGTCACCAGACATGTTCCACTATGTTGTCATGACCCTATCATAGTCGTATCAGGGCGATTATGTTTCTACGGGCAATGTTTTCCTTAAGTGGGCTAACGATTGAGGAGCGCAGATTGTGCATTATCGATGCATCGGCTTAATTACTTTTCCTACGACGTCATAAGGAGTATTCTAGTATTTACGGTGAGGGAGAAGAATAGAAAGTTGCACAGACCACCGCTATACATAAAAAAAGATCCAATTAATTGAAATCGACATGTAGCAGGAGCTGTGAAGAAATATTTTGTTTCAACGTTGTGAAATGCTCCGAAATATATTATCTGTTGACATCAAACCAGCACGGGTTTGGAAATCACCACACTTGTGAGACACAACTGGCACTTTATTCGAACGACATACTTCGTACATGGGATCTCACATTGATTCTATATTTATAGAGTTCCAAAAAGGCTTTTGATATCATTCTTTATAACCGACGTCCAACCATATTGCTTTCCTGTGGACTATCGTCTCAGTTATGCGAATGGATTCCCGATTTCCTGTCTGAAAGGGCACAGTCCGCAGTAAGTGACGGGATGTCACCTAATGAAACGGACATGATGAGAGTGATTCCGCAAGTAAAGTGATCTAGGCCTTCTGCTATTTCTAATATATATAAACTATTTAGCAGACAGTCAGAACATTTCTCTTAGATTTATAGTAGGTAATGATGCCATCTAGTAAACTCCTCAGAAGATCAAAGCGAATCGTAAAATAATCTTAAAAATTTATATTCGCGGTGAAAAACGTACAATTGACTCTAACAATAAAATGTGTGAGGTTCTCCACATGAATACCACAACAATTCCGTTAAAGTTCTCTTACACGCTAAATCAGTCACAATTAAAGGTTGTCGATTGAACTAAATATCTAGGAGCTACGATCACAAATAACTTAAATTGGAACCGTCATATGGAAAGTATTGTGGAGAAGGAAACCCAAAGACCGTGTTTTATTTGAAGAATACGTAGAAGATGTAACAAATGAAATAAAATGTAAATATTGTGGGACTACGGCCTCCCGTCGGGTAGACCGTTCGCCGTGTGTAAGTCCTTCGATTTGACGCCACTTCGGGGACTTGCGCGTCGAGGGGGATGAAATGATGATGATTAGGACAACACAAGAACCAGTCCATGAGCGGAGAAAATCCCCAACCCAGCCGGGAATAGAACCGGGGTTTTTAGGATTGACATTCTGTCGCACTGACAAAAAATCTAATAAAGTGACAATTGTCCGTTATCTTAGTGAGTATTCCTGCGTGGTATGGGATTCCTACGAGGTAGGACAGACGGAAGACATCGAAAAAGATCAAAGAAGGGCAGTTCGTTTTGTATTATCACGAAATAGGAGAGATTGTGTGGCGGATGTGATGAACGAGCTAGGGTGGAAATCATTGAATCGTAGGCTTTCTACACTGCGGTGAGGTGTTTCCACTAAATTCCATTCGTCAACCTCCTCCGCTGAATGCCAGGATATTTTGTTTACCCCGACATATATAGGAGAGACATGACCATTGTGATAAGAGACATCAGTGCTCGTACGGTAATATTTAGTTGCTCATTATTACCACGCGCTTTCTGAGAATGGAACGGTAGAGAAACAATGTGACAGTGCTTCAAAGAACCCCTGCCAACCTCTTAATTGTGAACTGCAGAGCATTCATGTAGATGTGGATGAAAATGTCAAGGGAGGAGTAGCAGGAAGGGGGGAGGGATCTAGAAATGGACAGGAGTACAGAAGTGCAAAATAAAAGAGTGAAAAGCTTGCAAAGTATTCCTTACTTAGACGTATATCACAGTTCGTTTTATCTTAGGGCAGAACGGTTTAAAAACGGAGAACAGATTATAGCAAAGGGGACATAAAAGAATATGGTTTCATAGATTTTGAGAGGAATGGTAGAGGACAGTAAAGAAAGCATAATTTAAACAAGAACTTGTAGTTTCAACATAAATCGCTAGTTTTGTTTGTAACGTTTTGGGGGAATGGAGTAGAAGGACAACTGAGGTAAGAGAGGCAAGAGAGAGAGTGAGAGAGAGACTGGAGGAGAAATTAAGGATGAATAAATGTAAGACGACATCGTTTGCACAATTTTTCGATGGCGGAGGGTGTATTAATGGATGGAGGGCAAGAGAGATGTATTTGAAATCACACAAAATACTTTTAAAGCGTCCATCTAAACTGCTTACTATGTGAGTGTCTTGACAGGCTATAAATGAAACAAAAACAGAATATTTAACAAACTGTATATTCAAAAAGAAACTCACTTCGGTTAAAAAGGCAAACCAAAGGAAAACAACTAAAACTTTATCTGTCGCCACGTGACTTTCCACTGGCTCTCAATGAAGAAAAATGAAGAAAAAGACGACATAACAAAACGTGTGAAGGACTCAAATATTTTATCTAGAATTCCCTGTTATTTTGTACTTTTATCATGCATCTTGGCATAGAATCTATACGCGGTCGTACGTAACAGCCTGAAGAAGCAACTTCCTCCCAGGCTTCAAGAACACAGTCCCAAAGAGCGTCAGTTGTAGTTGGTTGGCCACTTCCATGTTAGCGTTCAGGCGACCTCTGCTTACATGTTTTCCATAGGTTTCACATCAGCAGCCCGTGGCGGTCAGTCCATGACGTTGAAGGCAATCGTAGAGAGCTGCTGCTGAACGAATACAGACTTGCAGACTTGTAGACGGGAGAAGGGTCCGTTTGCAATGTGAAGTCTCCTTCTGTGTACAGCATTCGCACTGACGGAAGCATCACATTTTCCAATACGTGGCCGTATTGCTCGCTGTCGAGAGTTCCTCCTATCCTGTGAAGAATTCCTACTCCTCTCGCAGAAATCCATCCCCAGCGGGAAACAGATAGCCGCTCACTTTTTCTCGTCGTGGCTACATAATCGCGTCGATCGCGAGTCCCTTGCGGCCTGTACACGACTATTGAAGCGTCGTTACTGGTGGGAAACACCTTCTCATCAGTGAAAATGACGTTTTTCCGAGACTCACTCAGATGAAGCTCCGAAAATGCCAGCCGGTATAGAACATTGTCTTCGCTGAGCTCTTATTTCACAGAGGGTCGTCGTGAGTGCAGTTCAGCGTCCCTCAACCTTTGGAAAATTGTGTCACTGGAGCCGGGGAAGTTGGTCTTCTACCGCAACTCCTTCGCATTCAGAAAGGGATTTTCTTTGCTCGTAGACACTAGCTGCCTGACCTCCTGCTGTGAACTCTCTCTTCCTGCCTGAGCCAGGAGCTCTATTGATAGTGCTTCTTTCAAGGTCGTTATTCCACCAACCGCGCGGAGTGGCCGCGCCGTTTGAGGCTTCATGTGACGGCTTGCGCGGCCCCTCCCGCCGGAGGTTCGAGTCCTCCCTCGGGCATGTGTTGTTCTTAGCATAAGTCAGTTTAAGTAGTGTGTAAGTCTAGGGACCGATGATCACAGCAGTTTGGTCCCTTAGGAATTCACACATAACAATAGTTACTCCACCATCTCGTTGCAGTGCTATGTGGTACGCCAAACCTTCTGCCAGCTTCTCTGATGGAACATCCAACTTCTTCAATAGGAGCGACAACTCTTATCTCGATCTGATCTCTCCCAGTGAGCCATTGCAACAGACGACCGCATGTGTATTTCCGCTTGCCAGGAGAGGAAGTAAACATATTTATGTCAAAAGGGGCGGCAGAGGCAGAGCCGTGCGCTGCGGCCGTGCTGACCCATCCCGCTCTGGGGGCCTGTTGACCCACAACTACCGGCTCACTCGCTTCTGTCTCGCCTCGGCACAGAGCTGTAGCCGGCCGGCCAGCCCGTCAGCCTTCCAGCTTGGCTGGCCCGTAGCTCGCCAGCTGCGGCTAGTACAGGCACAGGCCGCAAAGGCACGCTCACGCCTTGAAGGATCAAACGTTTCATCTAGTCCTTCGCATAAGCGAACGAACCTAGAGCTATTTTGCTATAACATGGGCAGGTACATCTACTTCTGATGTTTCATTAAAATATTTGACGGAAAATAAGTTATGGAATACACTCATGATACACGTAGCCACAACAAAATATTTAAACTAGCTAGGAATTGCACGACGCAACAAACCACTTTTTCTTGTAAGCGCTCTGCATTAGATCTCGCCTTAAGGAAGTATGTATGTATTTACACAAAGACAAATACACTGAAGGGCCAAAAAACTGGTGTAGGCATGCGTATTCAAATACGGAGATATGTAAACAGGCAGAGTACGGCGCTGCGGTCGGCAACGCCTATATAAGACATCAAGTACCTGGCGCAGATGTTAGATCGGTTACTGCTGCCACTATGGCAGGTTATCAAAATTTAAGTGAGTTTCAACGTCGTGTTGTAGTCGGCGCACGACCGATGGGACACAGGATTTCCGAGGTAGCGATAAAGTCGAGATTTTTCTGTACGACCATTTCACGAATGTACCGTGAATACCAGGAACACGGTAAAACATCAAATCCCCGACATCGCTGCGGCCGGAAAAAGATCCTGCAAGAACGGGACCAACGAAGAGAATCGTTCAACGTGACAGAAATGCAACCCTTCCGCAAATTGCTGCAGATATCAATGCTGGACCATTAACAAATGTTAGCTTTCGGAGTGATGACTACACGTTACAAAGCCTTACGCAGCGCCTGAGCCCGTTAACACCGACATTGGACTGTTGATGTCTGGTAACATGTTGGCCGGCCGGAGTTGCCGTGCGATTCTAGGCGCTACAGTCTGGAGCCGAGCGACCGCTACGGTCGCAGGTTCGAATACTGCCTCGGGCAGGGATGTGTGTGATGTCCTTAGGTTAGATAGGTTTAATTAGTTCTAAGTTCTAGGCGACTGATGACTTCAGAAGTTACGTCGCATAGTGCTCAGAGCCATTTTGAAACATGTTGCCTAGTCGGCCGAGTCTCGTTTCAAATTGTAAGGATGGACGTGTACCGGTGTGGAGACAACCTCATGAATCCATGGACCCTGCATGTCAAGAGGGGACTGTTCAAGCTGGTGGAGCCTCTTTAATGGTGTGGGGTGTGTGCAAAAAATGGCTCTGAGCACTATGGGACTTAACTTCTGAGGTCATCAGTCCCCTAGAACTTAGAACTACTTTAACCTAACTAACCTAAGGACATCACTCACATCCATGCCCGAGGCAGGAGTCGAACTTGCGACCGTAGCGGTCGCGCGGTTCCAGACTGTAGCGCCTAGAACCGCTCCGCCACTCCGGCGGGCGCGGTGTGTGCAGCTGGAGTGATATGGGATCCCTGATACGTCTAGATCCGACGCTGACAGGTGACAAGCACGTAAGCAACCTGTCTTAATCACCTGCATCCATTCATGTCCATTGTGCATTCCGACGGACTTGGGCAATTCCAGCAGGACAATGCGACACTCCACTTGTCCAGAATTGCTACAGAGTGGCTCCAGGAACACTCTTCTGAGTTTAAACACTTCCGCTGGCCACCGAACTCCCCAGACATGACCATTATCGAGCATATCTGGGATGCCTTGCAGCGTGCTGTTCAGAAGACATTTCCACCCGCTCGTACTCTTACGGATTTATGGACAGCCCTGCAGGATTCATGGTGTCAGTTCCCTCCAACACAACTTCAGACATTAGTCGAGTCGATGCTACGTCGTGTTGTGGTCCTTCTGCATGCTCGCGCGGTACCTACACGATGTAGGCAGGTGTGGCAGATTCTTTGCCTCTTCAATGTATCTTTGAGTAAACAACTAGCTATCAACCTCGAATTTCTACAACTCTCAGATAGTAAAAAATGCATTGTAATATACGTACAATAGCAAATTGTTGAAGACGTAATACGTTGCTAAAAGTAATGTTACAACCAACAACTACAGACAGCAATAATGGTTTATAAAAAATTGACTTCTGCATCTACAACGTCAGGGTATGTACAGATGAAGGGAAGCCGAAATAAGCTTATATACCAAAATAAAATATCTAGCAGCATACTGTTTTCCAATTCTCTGCATTATGTCCTACTATGACATAGTATATGCTTGAGGTCCCACAATAAAGAAACCCATAAGGCACTTGATACCGGCGCCCAGGTGTTTACCGTGTTCCTTTAATTTCAGGAGGCTTTCGATATTGTTCCGCACAGCTACCCAGTAAAGACAGTACAGATTTCAGACCATCACTGTGATAGTATTGAACAGTTTCTAGCAAACAGAACACAGCATGTCATTCTCATCCGAGACAAATCTTCAGACGTAAAAGTAGCTTCGGGCGTACCCCGCGAGGGTGTTACGGGACCATTAATTGATTGTCTTAATACATATACAGAGTGTGAACAACACTATAGAAACACAGCGAGAAATGCAGATGCTAGCCAAGCCTTTAGTTTGCACTGTTGTATCTGACCACGAAAGGCACCTTTGCAATATCCTCAACGCGTTGCAAGTGTTCGTCGTCGCCAGAACGATGTTCTCCTCTTGTTGCGAATGCGTTATGCCGGAGCTCAGTGTAGTCGAACGTCGGCAAATTGTTGGTGCTCGTAAGGTTGGTGCTTCCGTAACCCTGGTAGCCGAAGGTTTATACCCCAATAAGGAGAGCGGAAAAAAATATCCCTTAAGTTACAAGTCTAAGTGTGTGTTGATCATCGTGGCAGATGGATATTGGTGAGGATTGTGGAAAAAAGATAAGAAGACTACAGTTGCAGAAGTCACTGCAGAACTGAATGTTGCTCTCGCAAACCATGTCAGCACCAAAACAGCGCAAACGGAGCTCCATGAGCAGCGAATTTCAGGGTGAGCTGGAATTCCAAAACCAATCGCCAGTGATGCAAATGCCCGTAATAGGAAAACGTGGTGCCGAAGCCATAAAACCTGGACTATGGAGCAACGGTCGTTTGATCGGATGAGGCTTGCTGCACACTGTTTCCAACTTCCTGCCGAGTTTACGTCCAAGGAGTGAAACATAGCGGGGATTCGGTGACGATTTGGGCGGCCATATCTTGGTATTCCAAGGGGCCCATGGTTACTGTGCAAGGACACATTACTGACAGGAATTATATGACAGGCCGGCCGCGGTGGCCGAGAGGTTATAGGCGCTTCAGTCCGGGACCGCGCGACTGCTACGGTCGCAGGTTCGAATTCTGCCTCGGGCATGGATGTGTGTGATGTCCTTAGATTAGTTAGGTTTTTTTTTTTTTTTTTTTTTTTGGTCATCAGTCTACTGACTGGTTTGATGCGGCCCGCCACGAATTCCTTTCCTGTGCTAACCTCTTCATCTCAGAGTAGCACTTGCAACTCAATTATTTGCTTGACGTATTCCAATCTCTGTCTTCCTCTACAGTTTTTGCCCTCTACAGCTCTCTCTAGTACCATGGAAGTCATTCCCTCATGTCTTAGCAGATGTCCTATCATCCTGTCCCTTCTCCTTATCATTGTTTTCCACATATTCCTTTCCTCTCCGATTCTGCATAGAACCTCCTCATTCCTTACCTTATCAGTCCACCTAATTTTCAACATTCGTCTATAGCACCACATCTCAAATGCTTCGATTCTTTTCTGTTCCGGTTTTCCCACAGTCCATGTTTCACTACCATACAATGCTGTACTCCAGACGTACATCCTCAGAAATTTCTTCCTCAAATTAAGGCCGGTATTTGATATTAGTAGACTTCTCTTGGCCAGAAATGCCTTTTTTGCCATAGCGAGTCTGCTTTTGATGTCCTCCTTACTCCGACCGTCATTGGTTATTTTACTGCCTAGGTAGCAGAATTCCTTAGCTTCATTGACTTCGTGACCATCAATCCTGATGTTAAGTTTCTCGCTGTTCTCATTTCTACTACTTCCTATTACCTTCGTCTTTCTCCGATTTACTCTCAAACCATACCATGTACACATTAGACTGTTCATTCCGTTCAGCAGATCATTTAATTCTTCTTCACTTTCACCCAGGATAGCAATGTCATCAGCGAATCGTATCATTGATATCCTTTCATCTTGTATTTTAATTCCACTCCTGAACCTTTCTTTTATTTCCATCATTGCTTCCTCGATGTACAGATTGAAGAGTAGGGGCGAAAGGCTACAGCCTTGTCTTACACCCTTCTTAATACGAGCACTTCGTTCTTGATCGTCCACTCTTATTATTCCCTCTTGGTTGTCGTACGTATTGTATATGGCCCGTCTCTCCCTATAGCTTACCCCTACTTTTTTCAGAATCTCGAACAGCTTGCACCATTTTATATTGTCGAACGCTTTTTCCAGGTCGACAAATCCTATGAAAGTGTCTTGATTTTTCTTTAGCCTTGCTTCCATTATTAGCCGTAGCGTCAGAATTGCCTCTCTCGTCCCTTTACTTTTCCTAAAGCCAAACTGATCGTCACCTAGCGCATTGTCAATTTTCTTTTCCATTCTTCTGTATATTATTCCTGTAAGCAGCTTCGATGCATGAGCTGTTAAGCTGATTGTGCGATAATTCTCGCACTTGTCAGCTCTTGCCGTCTTCAGAATTGTGTGGATGATGCTTTTCCGAAAGTCAGATGGTATATCGCCAGACTCATATATTCTACACACCAACGTCAATAGTCGTTTTGTTGCCACTTCCCCCAATGATTTTTGAAATTCTGATGGAATGTTATCTATCCCTTCTGCCTTATTTGACCGTAAGTCCTCCAAAGCTCTTTTAAATTCCGATTCTAATACTGGATCCCCTATCTCTTCTAAATCGACTCCTGTTTCTACTTCTATCACATCAGACAAATCTTCACCCTCATAGAGGCTTTCAATGTATTCTTTCCACCTATCTGCTCTCTCCTCTGCATTTAACAGTGGAATTCCCGTTGCACTCTTAACGTTACCACCGTTGCTTTTAATGTCACCAAAGGTTGATTTGACTTTCCTGTATGCTGAGTCTGTCCTTCCGACAATCATATCTTTTACGATGTCTTCACATTTTTCCTGCAGCCATTTCGTCTTAGCTTCCCTGCACTTCCTATTTATTTCATTCCTCAGCGACTTGTATTTCTGTATTCCTGATTTTCCCGGAACATGTTTGTACTTCCTTCTTTCATCAATCAACTGAAGTATTTCTTCTGTTACCCATGGTTTCTTCGCAGCTACCTTCTTTGTACCTATGTTTTCCTTCCCAACTTCTGTGATGGCCCTTTTTAGAGATGTCCATTTCTCTTCAACTGTACTGCCTACTGCGCTATTCCTTATTGCTGTATCTATAGCGTTAGAGAACTTCAAATGTATCTCGTCATTCCTTAGTACTTCCATATCCCACTTCTTTGCGTATTGATTCTTCCTGACTAATGTCTTGAACTTCAGCCTACTCTTCATCACTACTATATTGTGATCTGAGTCTATATCTGCTCCTGGGAACGCCTTACAATCCAGTATCTGATTTCGGAATCTCTTTCTGACCATGATGTAATCTAATTGAAATCTTCCCGTATCTCCCGGCCTTTTCCAAGTATACCTCCTCCTCTTGTGATTCTTGAACAGGGTATTCGCTATTACTAGTTGAAACTTGTTACAGAACTCAATTAGTCCTTCTCCTCTTTCATTCCTTGTCCCAAGCCCATATTCTCCTGTAACCTTCTCTTCTACTCCTTCCCCTACAACTGCATTCCAGTCGCCCATGACTATTAGATTTTCGTCCCCCTTTACATACTGCATTACCCTTTCAATATCCTCATACACTTTCTCTATCTGTTCATCTTCAGCTTGCGACGTCGGCATGTATACCTGAACTATCGCTGTCGGTGTTGGTCTGCTGTCGATTCTGATTAGAACAACCCGGTCACTGAACTGTTCACAGTAACACACCGTCTGTCCTACCTTCCTATTCATAACGAATCCTACACCTGTTATACCATTTTCTGCTGCTGTTGATATTACCCGATACTCATCTGACCAGAAATCCTTGTCTTCCTTCCACTTCACTTCACTGACCCCTACTATATCTAGATTGAGCCTTTGCATTTCCCTTTTCAGATTTTCTAGTTTCCCTACCACGTTCAAGCTTCTGACATTTCACGCCCCGACTCGTAGAACGTTATCCTTCCGTTGATTATTCAATCTTTTTCTCATGGTAGCCTCCCCCTTGGCAGTCCCCTCCCGGAGATCCGAATGGGTGACTATTCCGGAATCTTTTGCCAATGGAGAGATCATCATGACACTTCTTCAAATACAGGCCACATGTCCCGTGGATACGCGCTACGTGTCTTTAATGCAGTGGTTTCCATTCCCTTCTGCATCCTCATGTCGTTGATCATAGCTGATTCTTCCGCCTTTAGGGGCAATTTCCCACCCCTAGGACAAGAGAATGCCCTGAACCTCTATCCACTCCTCCGCCCTCTTTGACAAGGCCGTTGGCAGAATGAGGCTGACTTCTTATGCCGGAAGTCCTCGGCCGCCAATGCTGATTATTTATCAAAATTTAGGCAGTGGCGGTGATCGAACCTGGGACCGAAGACATTTTGATTATGAATCAAAGACGCTACCCCTAGACCACCAGTTCTAAGGTCTGGGGGACTGATGACCTCAGATGTTAAGTCCCATAGTGCTCAGAGCCATTTGAATTATATGAAGATTTTAGCTGATCACGTGCATGCCATGGTACAATTTTCGTTCCCCAATGGTGGTTCTGAGTTCCAAGACGACAGAGCCCCTGATGATACAGCTCGTATCGTGCAGGATTGGTTTTGTGAGCATGAGGATGAACTGTCGCATCTCTCCTGGTGACCACAGTATTGTATAATTACATGATTTCAGAACAGTCGGTGGAAACAATCTCATCTATAAAATATCTAGGAGCATGCGTGCGGAGGGATTTGAAGTGGAAAGACCACATAAAACTAATCACAGATACGCAGGTGCCAGATTAAGATTCATTGGAAGAATGCTCGGGAAGTGTAGTCCATCTACAAAAGATTTAACTTACAAAACCATCGTTCGACCAATACCTGGCTATTGTTCGTCCGTCTGCGTTCGGTGCCAGATGGAACTGATAGAGGAAATAGAGAAAATTGACAGAAGAATAGCACGTTTCACTAGAGGTTCACGGAGATGCTCGACCATCTTCAGTGTCAAGAGAGGCGTCCTGCATCGCAGTGCAGTTTGCTTAAAAAAGTATTACATTATACATTTCTAGAAGAGTCAGTCAATATATTGCTCCTTCCCACGTATATCTCGCGAAAAAACTATGAAGGTAAAGTTAAAGTGTTTCGAGCGCACACGGAGGATTAGTAATCGTTCTTCCTGCGAACCATTCGCTATTGGCACAGCAAAGAGGCGGGAGGGGTTTATTGACAGTGGTACACAACACACCGTTCGATGGAGGAGGAGAGGACGAGGAGGAGATTATTGTTTAATGTCTCGCCGACGACGAGGTCATTAGAGACGCAGCACAAGCTCGGAATATGGAAGGATGGAAAGGAAAGTGGCCGGGACCTTTCGGGGGAACCATCCGGCATTTGCCTTAAGAGATTTAAGGAAATCACGGAAAACCTAAATCAGGATGGCCCAACGCAGATTTGAACTGTCGTCCCCTCGAATGAGAGTCACCATTAGGTGGCCTGGAGCGTATAAATTGTACGTTGTTTGTAAATGTTTATTTAGATATGCACTACTGGCCATTAAAATTGCTACACCAAGAAGAAATCCATATGATAAACGGGTATTCATTGGACAAATATATTATACTAGAACTGACATGTGATTACATTTTCACTCAATTTGGTTGCATAGATCCTGAGAAAACAGTACCCAGAACAACAACCTCTGGCCGTTATAACGGCCTTGATACGCCTGGGCATTCTGTCAAACAGAGCTTGGATGGCGTGTACAGGTACAGCTGCCCATGCAGCTTCAACACGATACTACAGTTCATCAAGAGTAGTGAGTGGCGTATTGTGACGAGCCAGTTGCTCGGCCACCATTGACCAGACGTTTTCAGTTGGTGAGAGATATGGAGAATGTGCTGGCCAGGGTAGCACTCGAACATTTTCTGTATCCAGAAAGGACCGTACAGAACCTGCAACATGCGGTCATGCATTATCCTGCTGAAATGTAGGGTTTCGCAGGGATCGAATGAAGGGTAGAGCCACGGGTCGTAACACATCGGAAATGTAACGTCCACTGTTCAAAGTGACGTCAATGAGAGCCAGAGGTGACCGAGACGTGTAACCAATGGCACCCCATACCATCACGCCGGGTGTTACGCCATTATGGCGATGACGAATACATGCTTCCAATGCGACCGTCATGATGCTGTAAACAGAACCTAGACTCATCCGAAAAAATGACGTTTTGCCATTCGTGCACACAGGTTCGTCGTTGAGTACACCATCGCAGGCGCTCCTGTCTGTGATGCAGCGTCAAGGGTAAACGCAGCCATGGTCTCCGAGCTGATAGTCCATGCTGCTGCATACGTCAAATGGTTCAAATGGCTCTGAGCACTATGGGACTTAACTTCTAAGGTCATCACTCCCCTAGAACTTAGAACTACTTAAACCTAACTAACCTAAGGACATCACACACATCCATGCCCGATGCAGGATTCGAACCTGCGACCGTAGCGGTCGCGCGGTTCCAGACTGAAGCGCCTAGAACCGCTTGGCCACTCCGGTCCGCGCTGCAAACGTCGTCGAACTGTTCGTGCAGATGGTTGTTGTCTTGCAAACGTCCCCATCTGTTGATTCAGGGATCGAGACGTGGCTGCACGAACCGTTACAGCCATGCGGATAAGGTGCCTGTCATCTCGACTGCTAGTGATACCAGGCCGTTGGGATCCAGCACGGCGTTCCGTATTACCCTCCTGAACCCACCGATTCCATATTCTGTTACCAGTCATTGGATCTCGACCAACGCGAGCAGCGATGTCGCGATACCATAAACCGAAATCGCGATAGGCTACAATCCGACATTTATCAAAGTCGGAAACGTGATTTATCCTCCTTACACAAGGCATCACAACAACGTTTCACCAGGCAACGCCGGTCGACTGCTGTTTATGTATGAGAAATCGGTTGGAAACTTTCCTCATCTCAGCACGTTGTAGGTGTCGCCAGCGGCGCCAGTCTTGTATGAATGTTCTGAAAAGCTAATCATTTGCATATCACAGCATCTTCCTCCTGTTGGTTAAATTTCGCGTCTGTAGCACGTCATCTTTATGGTCTAGCAATTTTTATGACCAGTAGTGTATATATAGCGGTCGATAAGTTCTACATAAAAGTGCCCTGGTTAAAGATGCTCAGTTTAAAATGTGAATAATCCCCGAGCAGGTAATATTATTACGCAATCTGACTGCTCTTCAGATATTGTTCGATACAGATACATATAATCAACACAACGGATATTCGTATACATGAAAAATGGCTTACTATAAATGCAAAACTAT
Organism: Schistocerca serialis cubense; assembly: GCF_023864345.2. NCBI lineage: Eukaryota > Metazoa > Arthropoda > Insecta > Orthoptera > Acrididae > Schistocerca > Schistocerca serialis. The sequence continues at coordinate 237,405,151 of NC_064640.1, forward strand.
TATACAAAGACCCGCTCTTCAGGATAGCCGTGAAAAATACAAGGAGCAAAAAGCTCTTTGGTGAATAAAACAATGGCTTGCTAAACTCGATTACGACCAAATATTGCATGCGACCATATTAACCGTAACAACTAATACCACTTTCTTGTACATTCTTCTTTAGTAACTATATCTCGTTTTCCAGCTTAGATACATGAAGAAATGTTCTATACAATTTTGTGTATTCCTTCATGAATATAAACCATAGGCTGCTTTCATATATCGCTCTCCTTCTTTCTGAGTTTAATTCAATGCAACTATGCTCATTAGCGTACCATATAATACACACAAGCAAAAGCACGCCAGAACAGCTCAAATGGAGCAGAAAGAAAAAGAATCCTTTGTTCCGCACGAAACTCGTAAGCTATGCGGGCGGAACAGCGCCCGTAATCCCCTCTAGCTGGGCTCGCTATGGTGGCAAAGATCTTAGCTGACATGAACTAGTATAGCAGAAGCTGCAGGGAGTATACGGAAAATCGATCAGTGGGGTCAGATATGATAGCAAAGAATGCTCGCTAGTAGTAAACACGTAAAACATAATATATAGAAGTTGACAAGATCCAAGGTATAGATGTAGACGCATCTTAAAACTGAGATCCAGCCAACAAATTTAAGCTTCATTTTCGGGTTATTTGACCCAAAACACCGTAAATTAATTATGTTTCATTAAGGGTAACACTGAATCGAATGATATGCGGGGCTGACCTTCTATGAAGAGGAAGAATCCGGCGGGGCTGCGGCGCAGTAGCTGCAGCGCGGCTAACGCCATCTCGGCGAGCGACGGGTCGCCCTCGGGACCTGTGTCACGGTCCGCCTCGAAGTCCAGGTGCGAGTACGCGAACAGCCCTGCACGGAACAAAAACATGTACATCAAGTTGAATGCAGCACTTATTTTCATAATCCTAAAATGCCCACCTGGTTTACAGGAATATATACTACTGCAGACTGTTTTACACACAAATAAATTTGTTAGGCTGTTCCCATAACAGTTTAAAATATAAATAAAAACACAACGTTACCTCTCTTGTAGTTTTAAGGTTTTTTTTATTTATGACGCGTTTCGGAGATTTTGCTCGAATATCAGATTGTATTTCCGCTGTTCAGGTCTGGTGCACTGCGCCCGGGAAAAATAACAATGTCGAAATATGTAGGGCCATCCGCATCGTAGTTTCCTCGAGAGCTCTGCGTTTAATCTTTACTAATTCAAATCTCATGCAAACGTTAAATGCAGAGCTCTTGTGGAGAGCGAACAACGAAGATTCACAGGGCTGCAGATATTTCGAAATGATTGGTCCACTTGAAGATGGAGAGACTGGTTACCTAGTGTTTCTTATTTATATCATCAACTGAAGCTGCAACTAGATGCAACTAGTCAGTTAAGGAAAAATATTTATTTCGGTTAAGAGTTTAGAGTAATTCCTGGCTAATATTCGGGCGAGGCGTGATGAATTCACATATTATTATTGTTGTCATAATTTTTGCTATTTTAGTGTTATTATTATTAGAGCGCCGTTCTCCATAACTCAGTGGTCTGCGTGTCTGACTACTATGCAAAAGACCCAGGTTCGATTTCTGGTACAGGCATGGTTTTTTCCTTGGTGGGAGGACTTGAACGGGGTGCACTCAGCATCATGATGCCAAGTGAGGAGCTTCTTGATTGAGAAGCAGCTCCTCCTAGATCAAGAAAGCCGACTACGGCCAGGAGAATGTGTGTTGCGCCAGTGCCCTTCCACATCGCATCCAATGATGGCACTGGCAGACGATGGAACGACGGTCGGTTCGCACTGATTGACCCATCAGATCCAGAACGTTGAGCTTTACTTTGATTACAGCTTCTTGGTGACAGCATGACGGTGTCAGAATGTGGTAAAGAGTACAATACATTTAAAATAACGCCTTGAAAGGCATTTGTCTTTGCGAACTATTCCAAAATTGATATACATTTACTTATTGCAGTATAGGCTTCTGTATTTCTACTTTAAATAATATTCCCAGAGAAATTAAGTACTTCCACTTCAGATACATAGACACCAATGACACACTATTTGCGTACGTTCGAGAGCACTGTAAACGATACATGTAAGTGATCTGATTGATAACGTCGGAAACTCCGTGAAGCTACCTGGGAATAATGAGCTGGTCGTAGATTGTGTTCCAAAAATGAACAGCAGAGAGACAGAAGTGATGACACTTTCTGCAGGACCTGACCATCATTTTGCAGGGCAATGCTCAAGCACGTACAGTGCAAGCTGTTACTGATTTGTTTGACCGATGGGGCTGCTAAGTGCTATACCACCTACTGCACTCCCCTGACTTAAGCCCTCGTGAGTTCAACCCGATTTCTAAACTGAAGGAAACACTTCACGGGATTCGCTTCAGAACTGCTACAAATTCTTCGGGCAATAGACGGCGCCGCTCGAACTGTCAACACAACTGGCACACCTGAGAGTATCCTACGACTTCCACATCGCTGGCAACGGGTTATACACAATGCTGGTGACTACTTTGAAGGTCAGTGAAACTTTGAAACACGTATCTATTTTGTACGAGCTGTAAATAAAAAGTTGCCACTATTCAAATTCCAATCCTCTTACAAAACCGCCAGGCCGTATCTGTACGAGCTGTTGCGAAAGACGGCTTACTTTGCGAACCAGATTCACGCGACGATTTTATACTGGCTGCATATGATTCACAGATGAAGCACACTAACACTTGAATGGAGTCGTGAATAAGCAAAACCGGCTATTTTGGGGTTTCGAAAATCCCCATTTGTGTGAAGCGAAACCACTGCTCTCTCAAAGTTACAATTTGGACTGCGGTATGCAGTTGAGGCATTCATGGCCTTTTTCCACGCGAGAAACGATCACTAGTCAACGTCACGTTGCAATTTTGGAGCAGTTTGTCGCTACACAGTTAGCGCTGGAGCATCGCCGAGGCGCCAAGTGCTTTACGCGAAACGGGGCCAGACCGCATCGCACCTAACAGATGTTCCGCTTTCTTGATGAATACTTCTGGAATAGAGTCATTACGTTAGACTTTTGCAAATTTACTGAGCCGAGATGAACTGGCCTCCATATTCGCCAGATCTAACTCGTTTTGGCTCCTTTTGTGGGGCACATTGGAAGACACTGTGTACCGAAACCATACCACTACGCTCGAGGAGCTTGAATCGGTTAACTGCGTGGTATCTGTGTCTGTTTCCCTCGAGCCACTACAGAATGTGATGACAAATTTCCCTGTTCGTTTGCGCCAATACCGTACTGATAATAATGGATATTTCAAAAACATGGTGATTTGATTACAAAGACTGCTCACAGAGGTCGAGTTCAGTTATGCGCGCTGATACTGTACGAGCTGCACAGCGTATAGCGCCATCTGTTAGCAGCTTTTCGAACTATTTCAAAACTTCTGTGTAACTTGTGTATAAAATTCTTACAGCTTTCACAACGAACATACCTTTTTTGGAATTGTGTATCGATATAAGTTTTCCAGGTATTTAATTTTGAAATCAGAGCCTCCTTTGCTGAAGACTTTGTACCATAGGTAGACGGACTACTGTACGCTTACACTGTTATCGACCAATCACTGAAAACCGTAACAACCGTCGAATATCCAAGAGAAGCGACTGGAACGATCTAAAGAGGAACGACACAAAAAACTACTTGTACACAAAATTACATGTCAGGCTGGGAGACGATGGAAGAACCATAAGGAAATATAACTCTTTCATGAATGAAGTGGTTCGTAAAAGACTCGTTCGTCCGACTCTGGAGTAATGCTTGGCTGTCTAGGATCCTTCGTCGATAGGCTTAATAGAGGAAAACAGAGAAGATTCAAAGGAGAGCAGAGAGTTTCGTCAGGGGGTTGCGATAGCTTTATGGAAATGACCAAACACCAGTAACAGACGCAACGAGAGAAAGTAATTAAGAAAACATTATTGTTTAACGTCTTATCGACGAAGTGGCGATTAGAGACGGAGCACAAACTCCGACTGCATTAGGATAGGGAAGGAAATTAGCCATACCAGCATTTGATTTAAAGGCAGTGGGGAAATAATGGACAACCTAAACTGGAAAGGCCTGAGTCCAGTACCTTACCAATGCGCTACCTGGGGTCTTGTTGAGAGAGAGGTGTTGCGCATCAGTGAGAGAAACCTCTCCAACAGACATCAGGAAACATATTAAGTTTGATTAGTGAAATGACGAGAAAATCAGAAAAATTGAAATCTTACGGACAACTGTTCTTGATTCGTGTTATTCGCGAATGGGAGAAATGATTATGGAACCGGAAGTATCCTCCTCCACATACCGTAATATTGGTTGCGGTGTGCAATTTTAGATGTAGATGTACACTCAGCTCGGAGAATCAATCATAGCATACAAGGTTTCGAAGTTAAACTCTAATGCATTTGATTTTTTGTAGCGTTTTGAGCTTCTGTCATTAATCATATATTTTATGAAGCAGTGTGCTTGCCTTGATGAGACTATAACTTTGTCCATGTTTTCGTAGGCAATGTAGTATTTTTTTTAAACTTGTGTAAATAAAAAAATATTCCGCTAAGCATTTCAGCGTCAAGTGCTGACGCGGTACTAGACGTTTCGGATTTTGGGAATTCACAAATGGAAACCGGAATTTCTACCTTTCGCAGCCAGCGCTCGACAAATTCAGGCGTACTAATACCACTCACTTCCATACCTTAAAACTGCTAATACTTCGGTAAATTTCTCTATTTATCAAAGGCGCTATCTTGCATATCTGTGTGGTCTACCGTCCACGGGAGGGAGAACGAATATCTACAACTGCTCGAGCGTCATGTGTGAAAAGCGAAGATCTATGTCCTCATTCCCATCCAGTAGAATGTTTTAATATTTCAGAAAGGCCATTTGAAGCACACTCCACAGCAAAGCGGATATTTCATTCTAGCATTTACATACAAATCGGAATTCTGTCCACCGTACAGTATTCACTAATTTAATACAAAACTCTATACTAACTGTAATAGGATGGTCAGACGAGGATTTGAATTCCATTCACGTCCGATGTGGTAGAGACGGCGCCAATTTACTTGACCAAATGGTCCTTTTGTAAAAATTAATGAGGCATCAGTTATTTAGACAGGCGCCTCTTTCATGTTATTCGAGGAGAGCAGAGGCTTTACTTTTTATACACATCGATGTAAACCAAAGCAGAGTACTGCACAAAATGTCCGCTTCCGCCAGCCATTTACATCAACTCATTACCTATCATTTACAGTGCGGTATAAAGAATATGGTGCTAGGTCCATGTACCAATCTGTCTCTGCAGAGTCCAAGGCTGTGCCCTAACACAGAATATCTGTATATGACTAGCAGCTATCATAGATTAAGTGCTGTGGTGAAATATTTTTTCCGTCGAAACGTACTCTACACAGACAGGGTGTCTGCTGGTCTCTATTCCCTCTTCATACTCATCATTCCTGCACCTGCTGACCTTTTTATTTCTCGTATCAAACTTCTTTCGTAGTTCTGCCTGTAGCCTGGCTAACAGAAGTGTGTTCGTGGAGCGACAACTGTATATTTATTTGCTACCTGTGGTCCAGTGTACTCGTGGTTTCTTTTTCCCTTATTAATTTAAACAGTGGGTATAAAGACTTTACCTGTTCGTAAAAAATTATTTCTTCCGGAATTCTACAGGTTATGCGATTTGTTGACAGTGGTAGTTTAACTCGTGAGGTTTTTTACGGATAAATTTCAATATGTCCACTCTGTCTTTCTCTCTTTCTGTCTTTTCTGACAGTCAGTGTAATTTAGGTGTTTTTCTGTCACAGTGGCTTGTGTTGAGGAGAAAGAGCAATGTGTTTTGTGGTTTCATGAAACACTGCTGTTTATTACAGTTCAGCTACTGTTGCAAAGTGCCTAGGGTCGAGATCCACCAGATGTGAAGAACATCAAAAGATGGTATGAAAAGTTCAAAGACATTAGCAGTGTTGGTGACAACGCAAAAAGCGGCAGACCTGAAGATAGACAGAGAGAGTGGGGGAGGGGTGAGAGAGAGAGGGGGGAGGGGGGAGAGAGACGGGGATAGGGGTGTTGGAAAGACGACACTACTGATACCGTGCGTACAACATTTCAACGCAGTCTGCCTAATTCGACGCATCGTAGGGTGATTTATATAAACCTGAACTATTTCAGTGGGTCGTGATTTCCCTCCGAAAGCTCGTATAAACGGAAAATTTGTTTAAATGGTTCAAATGGCTCTGAGCACTATGGGACTTAACATCTATGGTCATCAGTCCCCTAGAACTTAGAACTACTTAAACCTAACTAACCTAAGGACATCACACAACACCCAGTCACCACGAGGCAGAGAAAACCCTGACCCAGCCGGGAATCGAACCCGGGAACCCGGGAGTGGGAAGCGAGAACGCTACCGCACGACCACGAGCTGCGGACTTTGTTTAAATGTTCTCAGTAGCAGAATAACAAAGACCGCCCGTTGTTGGCAAGTAGATTGTTGTTACTGCGCATGGGGTCCTTTGTCAGTTATAATGCAGCGCTTGCTCGGCTCGTGTTAGTTTGTTCGTAGACTCGTCGGTCGCAGTGTGTGAAATCTATCGGTGTGTGGTTCGGTCTGCGTGACAATGACGAGCAAATTAGTGATTCGTTCGCAGTCTTCAGCTGGCAGAAACATGCAATACATATTTCGAGAGCGGGTTTTTATTATGAAAACGTATTGGAAGACAGACTCATTGTTTACAACACAAAGGGCATTCAGAGAGAATTCAATATGCACAAACCAAAGGCAACAATTTCATGGACTGTAATGAAACTGGGGACAACTGGTGCTCTACTCTGTGGTAGCGGTAAACATAGACAATCATTACTTGTACAGGTTACTGATGGTGTTCGAAGACGCTTTGAGAACTCTCCAAAGAAGTTGTTGCGTCGATTGAGACAGGAGCCAGTCATTTTGTGTGACACATGTCAGAGGCATGGTTCCACCTGTCAGATTACATCAACACACAAAACAGTAGATACTGGACTGGTGTAAACCCCCTGTCATCCACGAAATACCACTGCGTGATGGAAAGTTTGGAGTGTGGTGCGTGATGTGAGCTTCCAGGATTTCTGGCCCCATTTTCTTTGATACATCCGTAGACACTACACTTTACACGGGCATCTTCAACACATTCGTGGAGCAGTTGGATACCGTCGAACTTACAGAAGACCATTTCCAACTGGATGGAGCAACGTATCACACGTCTTATAACCAGTTTCTTTGGTGACCGAGTAAACACCAAAAATTTGTCCCCCCTCCTCCCCCTTCACCGGCCCCCGAGCCACCGATCATCTGACCTAACTCTCAGATTTTTTTTGTGGGGTATCTTAAAAGACGATTGTACAAGTAGAGCACGGGCTACTGCAGAGCTCCGTGAGGTCGTTACATACGAAATAAGCAACACTGACGAGGATGCACTTCACAGAAGATCTCGAAATATGGTGAAACTAGTGCAGTTCTGCATCGACGCAAGTGGAGGGCACTTCCAGTATTTGCTATAAGGATTTTGTATGTATGTAATCTCCCAATTGTGTGTTATCATCTCCCAAAATTGTAATTGTGTCCCATTATTGGTTCAAATGTAATGACTCATTAAAATAGTTCAGGCTGTACAATGTGCAACTGCAGGAAGCTAGGAAGCTTTGCAGCCAGCTGATAGGCTCAGAGGTGCTGAGTTTGCTAGGGACATGCTGGAATCAGTCCATGAAGACAGTGACCTCCTTCATAATGTTTAATTTAACGATGAATCGTCCTCTGGAAAGTAGACAGGCATAATTTCTCCTGATCGGGGGGGAGGGGGGGGGGGGGGGGCACGAGAACCTACATACCGTGGTACAGCAGATAACTGAGAGCCCGAAAGTGAATGTGTTATGTGGCTTAATGGGACAGTTGGGTAATTCTCCTCAAAAATTAAAAAAAAAATCGATTCTTTGGCTTGAGAGGTCCTCTGGGACGTCTATGTTACTGTAGTGTTCACCCAAGGTTCGCCAGAAACGCCGTTATCGAGTTACAATGCGACTTGTGAAAAAGTGTGTCTGAAAGTCATTCATTTCTCAGCCTATATTGCAGCATGTAATTTCAACTACGAGCTAACTGGCATTACGGAAATTACTAACGCGCTCAAACTTGAGATCAGGCCAGCCTGTTACAACTTCCCAACTTCTGCACGAAAGCAGACGAAAAGCACTTGGAGGGAGCAGAGCAACGGAAGCTGACAAAGAGACCCGCAGGACCGCCTCGGTCACGTAGAAGATGGAGGAGGACCTCCTTTTGGGTGTGGAACGATTGCTGTATGGTAGAGATCTCGCTGTCTAGATATGTGTTTAACTTAGCTACAAAAAATATAACCCAAAAATTAAAACGTGTTTTTCTTGTAACAGAATTTTTTGAAATTGTCGGGAAAGATAACTTGAGAACGGTACATACGATTTTGATCGGAATTTGATGCTGGCATTCTAAATAGAATTCTCTATCACCATACGTAGCAGTTTAGCGATATATTGAAAAGTCTGTTTTCGGTGTAGGCTTTTGTTTCGATTTTGTGGGCAAAGAAAATCACAGTTTTTTCAGCATATCAGTATTTTGTTAGAACTTAATAGACTACTGGCCATTAAAATTGCTACACCACGAAGATGATGTGCTACAGATGCGAAATTTAATCGACAGGAAGAAGATTCTGTGATATGCAAATGATTAGCTTTTCAGAGCATTCACACAAGGTTGGCGCCGGTGGCGACACCTACAACGTGCTGACATGAGGAAAGTTTCCAACCGATGTCTCATACACAAACTGCAGTTGACCGGCGTTGCTTGGTGAAACGTTGTTGTCATGCCTCGTGTAAGGAGGAGAAATACGTACCATCACGTTTCCGACTTTGATAAAGGTCGGATTGTAGCCTATCGCGATTGCGGTTTATCGTATCGCGACACTGCTGCCCGCGTTGGTCGAGATCCAATAACTGTTAGCAGAATATGGAATCGGTGGGTTCAGGAGGGTAATACGGAACGCCGTGCTGGATCCCAACGGCCTCGTATCACTGGCAATCGAGATGACAGGTATCTTATCCGCATGGCTGTAAGGGATCGTGCAGCCACGCCTCGATCTCTGAGTCAACAGATGGGGACGTTTGAAAGACAACAACCACTGGACTGGGCGTGTTTTTAGATTAGAAGGCCTCGGGAAAGTACGGGGTGGGCTGAAATCTCAAAGGGTGCATGGCAAATACAGGAAGTGCTTGGATCAAGGAACAGTCGGAATTGTAGTTGTAAATTGTTGTAGTTGTGCTGGGAAAGTCCCTGAGGTTCAAGCGCTAATAGAAAGCACAGAAGCTGAAATCGTTATAGGTACAGAAAGCTGGCTATAGCCTGAAATAAGTTCTGCAGAAATTTTTACGAAGTCTCAGACGGTGTTCAGGAAAGGCAGATTAGGCAGAATTGGTGGTGGAGTGTTTGTGTCTGTCAGTAGTGGTTTATATTGTAGTGAAGTCGAAGTAGATACTCCGTGCGAATTGGTATGGGTGGAGGTTATACTTAACAGCCGAACCAAGTTAATAATTGGCTCCTTCTACCGACCCCCAGACTCCGATGATACAGTTGTTGAACAGTTCAGAGAAAATTTGAGTCTCGTAACAAATAAATACCCCACTCATACGGTTATAGTTGGTGGGGACTTCAACCTTCCCTCGATATGTTGGCAAAAATACTTGTTTGAAAACCGGTGGTAGGCAGAAAACATCTTCCGAAATTGTCCTAAATGCTTTCTCCGAAAATTATTTCGAGCAGTTAGTCCACGAACCCACGCGAATTGTAAATGGTTGCAAAAACACACTTGACCTCTTAGTAACAAACAATCCAGAGCTAATAGAGAGCATCATGACTGATACAGGGATTAGTAATCACAAGGTCGTTGTAGCTAGGCTCAATACCGTTTCTTCCAAATCCACCAGAAACAAACGCAAAATAATTTTATTTAAAAAAGCGGATAAAGTGTCACTAGAAGCCTTCCTAAGAGACAATCTCCATTCCTTCCGAATTGACTGTGCAAATGTAGACGAGATGTGGCTAAAATTCAAAGATATAGTACCAATAGCAATTGAGAGATTCATACCTCATGAATTGGTAAGAGATGGAACTGATCCCCCATGGTACACAAAACCGGTCCGAACGCTGTTGCAGAGGCAACGGAAAAAGCATGCGAAGTTCAGAAGAACGCGAAATCCCGAAGATTGGCTAAAATTTACAGACGTACGAAATTTGGAATGGACTTAAATGCGAGATGCCTTTAATAGGTTCCACAACGAAACATTGTCTCGAAATTTGGTAGAAAATCCGAAGAAATTCTGGTCGTATGTGAAGTACACAAGCGGCAAGACGCAGTCAATACCTTCACTGCGCAGTGCCGGTGGTACTGTTACCGACGACTGTGCCACTAAAGCGGAGTTATTGAACGCAGTTTTCCGAAATTCCTTCACCAGGGAAGACGAATGGAATATTCCATAATTTGAAACACGAACAGCTGCTAGCATGAGTTTCTTAGAAGTAGGTACCTTAGGGGTTGCGAAGCAACTCAAATCGCTTGATACGGGCAAGTCTTCAGGTCCAGATTGTATACCGATTAGGTTCCTTTCAGATTACGCTCATACAATAGCTCCCTACTTAGCAATCATATACAACCGCTCGCTCACCGATAGATCTGTACCTACAGATTGCACAAGTGCGCAGGTCGCACCAGTGTTTAAGAAGGGTAGTAGGAGTAATCCATCGAACTACAGACCTACATCATTGACGTCGGTTTGCAGTAGAGTTTTGGAGCATATATTGTATTCAAACATTATGAATCACCTCGAAGGGAACGATCTATTGATACGTAATCAGCATGGTTTCAGAAAACATCGTTTTTTGGCAACGCAGCTAGCTCTTTATTCGCACGAAGTAATGGCCGCTATCGACAGGGGATCTCAAGTTGATTCCGTATTTCTAGATTTCCAGAAAGCTTTTGACACCGTTTCTCACAAGCGACTTCTAATCAAGCTTCGGGCCTATGGGGTATCGTCTCAGTTGTGCGACGGGATTCGCGATTTCCTGTCAGGAAGATTGCTGTATGGTGTGGCAGGTGGCAGTTGACGCTAAATAACGAAAAGTGTGAGGTGATCCACATGAGTTCCAAAATAAATTGGTTGGAATTCGATTACTCGATAAATAGTACAATTTTCAAGGCTGTCAATTCAACTAAGTACCTGGGTGTTAAAATTACAAACAACTTCAGTTGGAAACACCACATTGATAATATAGTGGGGAAGGCGAGCCAAAGGTTGCGTTTCATTGGCAGGACACTTAGAAGATGCAACAAGTCTACTAAAGAGACAGCTTACACTACACTCGTTCGTCCTCTGTTAGAATATTGCTGCGCGGTGTGGGATCCTTACCAGGTGGGATTGACGGAGGACATCAAAAGGTTGCAAAAAAGGGCAGCTCGTTTTGTATTATCAAGTAATAGGGGAAAGAGTGTGGCAGATATGATACGCGAGTTGGGATGGAAGTCATTAAAGCAAAGACGTTTTTCGTCGCAGAGAGACCTATTTACGAAACTTCAGTCACCAACTTTCTCTTCCGGATGCGAAAATATTTTGTTGAGCCCAACCTACATAGGTAGGAATGATCATCAAAATAAAATAAGAGAAATCAGAGCTCGAACAGAAAGGTTTAGGTGTTCGTTTTTCGCGCGCGCTGTTCGGGAGTGGAATGGTAAAGAGATAATATGATTGTGGTTCGATGAACCCTCTGCCCAGCACTTAAATGTGAATTGCAGAGTAATCATGTAGATGTAGAGTAGATCTGCACGAACAGTTCGACGACGTTTGCAGCAGCGTTGACTATCAGCTCGGAGACCGTGGTTGAGGTTACCCCTGACGCTGCATCACAGACAGGATCGCCTGCGATGGTGTACTCAACGACGAACCTGGGTGCACGAATGGCAAAACGTAATTTTTTCCGATGAATCTAGGTTCTGTTTACAGCATCATGATGGTCGCTTCCGTGTTTCTCGACATCGCGTTGAACGCACATTGGAAGCGTGTATTCGTCATCGCCATACTGGTGTATCACCCGGCGTGATGGTAAGGGGTGCCATTGGTTACACGTCTCGGTCACCGCTTGTTCGCACTGGCGGCACATTGAACAGTGGACGTTACATTTCAGATGTGTTACGACCCGTGGCTCTACCGTTCATTCGATCCCTGCGAAACCCTACATTTCAGCAGGATAATGCACGACCGCATGTTGCAGGTCCTGTTCGGGCCTTTCTGGATACAGAAAATGTTCGACTGCTACCCTGGCCAGCACATTCTCCAGATCTCTCACCAACTGAAAACGTCTGGTGAATGGTGACCGAGCAACTGGCTCGTCACAAATCGCCAGTCACTACTCTTGATGAACTGTGGTGTCGTGTTGAAGCTGCATGGGCAGCTGTACATGTGCTCGCCATCCAAGCTCTGTTTGACTCAATGCCCAGGCGTATCAAGGCCGTTATTACGGCCAGAGGTGGTTGTTCTGGGTACTGATTTCTCAGGATCTGTGCACCCAAATTGAGTGAAAATGTAATCACATGTCAGTTCCAGTATAATATATTTGTCCAATGAATACCCGTTTATCATCTGCATTTCTTCCTTGGTGTAGCAATTTTAATGGCCAGTAGTGTATTTTTCAGCTATCCTATGTAAGCTGATGGAAAATATATTGAATATGATTTGCAAAAAGTTTTTTGTTACAGGTCTGATATGAGGGATTCAGGAGTTCCCACCGATGAAAAGTGTTCCGGCTGCAAATAGTCCTTCCACCTGGTGTAGCGGTTACAGGAAGCATCCGATGTGGACACAAAAATGACAAAGAGGAGTGTCCCGTTAGTGCCCAGCACAATTATTGGACCGTAGTTTTTCACCGGGTCTACCATTACGGCTAGAGATTCCGTGGAAGTGTTGAAATTTTAACTTTCACCTCAGTTAAAGGAATTTAAATCATGTGTAATGTTTCAACATGGTGGTGCATTGCAACCCTGAGGGTTTGTTTGCTCGCCAATTCTTGGATGAAATCTTTCCGCACAGATGAGTAAGAAGAGATGGCCCAACATCGTGACTGTCATGTTCATCAGGCACAATCTACTTTGACCTTTCTCGTGCCGTTACGTTAAGGATATAGTGAATTCAGCAGTTCGTAATGTGCAAATTCTTTACGACGCTAATACGAGACTCTGTAGCGGCAATAACGGAAGAAGGGAGGAATATTAGTGTTTAACGTCCCACCGACATCGAGGTCATTAGAGACGAGCGCAAATAGGTTTCTTTCAACGGTGGGTAAGGAAATCGACTGTGCTCTTTCAAATGAATCCTCCCGCCATTCGCATGGAGCGATTTAGGGAAATCACGGAAAATTTAAATCACGATAGCGGACACAGAATTGAACCGTCGTCCTCCCGAACGCCAGTCCAGTGTGCTAACCATTGCGCCACCTCACTTGGTGCGATAACGGAAGAGATGTTGGCACAGGTATGGGGAGAAATTGAGCATTACCTACGCGATCTGCGAACAACCAAAAGAGCACATGTGGATGTATACCCACCAAAGAACTTAATGAGTTAAGCTACTATTTGCAACAAACTCCATCTGTACCTGGCATAGTTCCTTAGAAACAAAATTTTGTAGCCAGGGAAAGACTTTAAACTCACCCTGTACCTTTTTCCCTCCGAAAAAGGGATATTACCAATTGTAAAAAGGCTATATGTTGCGTTTCGTTTTCCCTTTGCTCTCAGGACACGAATATGTCATACAGGGTGCTAGGAATATAAGGGCAGATATTTTTATGTGATTGAGGAGAGTGTACTGAACAGCATTACACTAGTATTGATTTCATTAGCAGACTAACGGTCCTAGTTATTAGAAGTGCTATATTTTTAGGTTGGTTAGTATCTCAAAGTACATGTGGCAAGAGCAAGCCATTAATGCTTATTTTGCTCTGGGCAGCAGGTCAGGTGTTGAAACGTGAACACGTGGACGCAAAACGGTTAGTCTATAATGCCAGGAATAGTCCACTTAGTGGTGCAGTTGCGACTGTGCAGAAAACATCAGGTAATAAACTACGAGAACTATTTGTAAAGTAAGGTCCGATCGGTCACGAAATGGAAACCACCGTAAAAATCAATAATGTTTTATTTGAAACAGTTAGCTACACCTTCAAGGTACTTCTCTACATAGTCGCCGCTCCGACTTAAACATCTACATCTACATCTATACTCCGCAAGCCACCTGACAGTGTGTGGTGGAGGGTACCTTGAGTACCTCTATCGGTTCTCCCTTCTATTCCAGTCCATTTGACGTAGCGTTGTACGAACTTCACAATACCCCAGTTACAGAAGGCAGCCGCCTTTGCTTTCCACCAGTTGGCTGCAGGAGCACAGTAGAGTGCTGCCGAAAATTGTCGTGAAGAAGGAAATGAACGACAGCTATGTTATTTAATACTTGGCGCGAGACACTATTTTCTAGGCATATTTACGGGCTCACAGAGCGCTTAGAACTGAAAAGAGCGACGTGAAACGATCGTAGGGCGTATTAGAAACACAGCCTAACACATATGCGCACAGCTTCATCGGATTTCCCCTGTGGTTTCCATTTCGCACCCGATCGGAACTCGCTTTTCGAATAGCCCTCGTATGTGATGTGTTTGTGGAAAGACTGTAAGACGCAGAGAAGAAAGAACTGACACATTGAAATGGGAACATATTAAGGTACCACTGATCACAATATCTGCACTTACCCCTAACACCCTGTATATGCCACTTCTAACAATGGAACTTCGTACATTCTATCAAATATAAATTTGTTCTGGCTATCTTTAGTATCCAAAGAGAAAGTTGTACATACCGTATCTGAATCTCGATCTTCATATCTGATTCACCAGACCCCATAAGTCGTTATTTTGCACATGGATCACAAACGAAATCCCTGCATACAACCAGCGTACAAAAATCCTTTCGAAATGTGGGTGAGCAAGGTCGCTGAAGGCTACAAAAGTGTCATAGCTAAGACTATGTACAGAGTTTATGTTAATTAATTATTAATAACGAAAACTGACATAGACTACAACAGAAGCAAAAACGTTGAAACACATCAGCTGAAATTTTGCCCAACTCGTTTCACAAGATGAGGTACATTAAACATTAATCTGCTTAAATATAATAGAATATGAGAAATAATGGGAGAAATGACTGGCAGTTCTACGTTGATGACATGTTAGCCCCTCTCATTTTCTTGCTATTAATAGTAACAGTAATTGTAGCAGTCGGTTAGCAACTTTCATAATCCCCCCTGTTTGCAAAGGACGTAAACTCGGTATCTTTGGCTTTGTGAATAGAAGGATGATCACTGGAAAGAGGGGTCAATCGGCTTTAGATGCTGAAGTTGGCATTGGATCGCCCGTCTTGTGGGATGTGCGTCTGGGGCAGAAAAGCACCATGAGAAAAAGCGGACACACTTTTCTTGGGACAGGTAGGAGCAAGACTGCCTACATAATTTTTTTTCTGTTGTGTTGTGAATCACCAATGGAGTTTCGGGCTGCTGGAATCTTGAGGTTGCCGGACGGTGTGGCCGAGCGGTTCTAGGCGCTACAGTCTGGAACCGCGCGACCGATACGGTCGCAGGTTCGAATCCTGCCTCAGGCATGGATGTGTGTGGTGTCCTTAGGTTAGTTAGGTTTAAGTAGTCCTAAGTTCTAGGGGACTGATGACCGCAGCAGTTAAGTTCCATAGTGCTCAGAGCCATTTGAACCATTTTTTTGAATCGTCAGGTTAGTTGGGTGTAACTGATGATCTTCTTGCCTCCTCTGAGTTCAGTTAGCGTAAATAGTGCTTCATGTTGTTTCCGATGTTTCGCGATTTTTAATCCCCTAAATTAGTCGATGTCTCTGTGGGATTTCGACCACATGTCGCTATACTGGCCCTTGTTATGTCTTTTGGTTTCAGAAACGTTCTTACATTGCTTCTTCTTCTACGTGTTTGCTTAAATAATGTATCTCGAGCATTTTCGATAACCCATGAAGGTATTGTTCATAATGAAGACAACCGTTCTTTTTGTATACTTGCACATGATACTAGATAGTGTTTAATATGACTCATAGTGTTAAATAAATCCCTCCACTGTGTTTATTCATCGATATAAATAGTTACAATAACTTTTGTCCAGCATTTCCGAAAATTCGAAACTGTAATTTTCATATGTAAGCCAACTTCGCTTTGTAATTGATTAAACCTGGTGCCAGACAGTGTTACTGATTAAAATATCCTGGTTGTTTTAATGGTGCTGTAATTTTACCCCCGCGAGTAAAATTGACGCCAAAATGATGCTTGTAGCGTACCTTTGTTTCTGTTTCATGTTGCTATTATCCTCGTAGTACAATAAAACCAATCATTTCTTCGCAGATTTGTTAGATGATTGGACATGCAACGGTCGCTTCATGGTTCGTATCCTCCTGTCCCTCACAAGAATAATTAGTTTAAGTTATTGTAAGAATGACGATGTTTTACTGTGTTAATGAATGCAGGGCGTCAAAATCATAATTCTATGAATAAGTATATAGTGTGCATTATTGACACGAACGAATTTGAGCTGATTTCATCTCTACTCCTTTACTGAAAGCTTAACGATAACGTTCCCGTTACTTAAATGACCCTAATGCATAAATTGAATATGCTGTCCTTGTACGTCAGGGCCTACAGTCAAAATTTTTTTTTCTTTGCAGTTACGTTCAAGAATAATGGTTGAGCAAACATTTTTCTTGACTTTTCCACAAAATGGAGAAGCGTTCGCACTTTCTGAAGAGGCTTCTTGCGAAATTTCTGTGAATATGGATCTGCAAACGAGCCTTTTGTAAGATAAATTCGGAAATGTATGGCTACGAGTAGCCACTGAATCAGCATCAAGCGTTGTCCTATTTAGTTGAAAAGTATCCGAAATATATGAAATTTTAGATTAGGTCTTGCATTTCAGATAGATTTGCACTATCTAGGTAGTAGGTCATACTGAAGTTAGGGGCGGCTCACAACCATACATGAACAATTACTTGGTTAACATCTGCTTTGGTGAGCCATGTTTGGTGGAAAGCTTTTCCTTCTACTTTCACATGCTTAACCCTGTGTCTGTTTTCGTTATTAAATATGATACTCTTCGTATTATCACGAGAAATTCTGCGACATTATAGGTGGCGATTTATGTTACTCAACTTACAGGTTGAATATAACCATACAGAAGTTTTTCGGACCCTATTCCCATCACTGTTAGCAGACTGTAGTATTTTCAAATAATAGAGGTGAATGATGATGCCTACTTATTTTTAATAGAAATACATAAATTGTAGAATTTCAGGAGACGTCTCCTCTCCTGCCTACGTTGCTATGTCCATGGAGGTTGAAAGTTGTCATGGATCTCGCTTTTAGACTTACCAAACATTGCAGATGGGATTGCCACTGCTTCGACAGTACAAGCAAAAATTTCACTAACATTCTAAAATTAAAAATAATGTGTGTTATAGAGTCCCTATAATTAATCAACGTCAGAAGTAAAGTAAAACTCAATGTTTCGACAATTACCTTCAGTCTATTTATTATAAGTAAAGCTCGCCACAGTACTCGTTATGAATGAATCATTAGGTAAAACGTGTGCAAGTTTTACATACTCGTTACACTGTACTCAGCCAGTGGTGAGCTTTGCACGTTGTGAAAGTTTGCCTCAGCGTTCTGCAATCGAGGTGATCGTTTTCCTTACGTAATTACCTCCACATACATGCGGTATAGTTTTGTGTCTCTAGTTTCAGGTCGTTACTTACAGGGATAGAGCGTTAAGTCTTTGGGCGTTCAGTACATTAGCTTAATCCTGCATCTCGTTAGCAGTAAAACTATCTTGCTAGAAGCTGGATGACATTTACGTCACTCTTGAGGATTATGTTTCCCATCGGCTGCTTACGGTAAATGGGTGCGTATTCTTAGATTTAGGTGTATTATAACTTGGAAGTTACATCGACCCCTGTGTTCGTAATAACAAAAAAATGTATGTGGAGTAGATCGGTTTCTTTGTATTTGGCTTGCCGCATGATAGAAGACTATGCTCACCGGACAAAAAATTAGTCAGACCTACAGAAGTCATTACAAGCACCACTTAATACCGTGTAATTCCTCCCCTGGACTTGGTAACCCCCTGGATTCGGTCAGGAAGTGAGTCCACGAGGTTGTGCAGGTACGTTGCATCCAGATTAAGCCACTCGCCGAGGGTTGGATCGCGAAGTTCCACCAAACTGCGGGTATGCTGGTGTCGGCGTTTTACATCCTGTTCAAACATGTTCCGTAGATTTTCTATGGGGTTCACGTCAGGCGCTTTTGTAGGCCAATTGAAATGTAATAGGGTGGGGGAGTGTACGGAACAACCTGTCACATATTTTTCCAGCACAATGCACTTCGGTGTTGTCGTATTGAAAAATAGGGGTATCAATAGTATACTCATAATATAAAAGTTGATTGAAAGGCAACACTTGATGATTCAGAATGTTTAAATAAATATGCTGGTTCATATCACTGGTCACTTCTGTGCTTGGGCCTAATTCCCGATAAGATAAGCATCCCCAAAACGTCACAAACACACGTCTGGCCTGTACTTGTCCTTGCATTCATTTGGCATCTGGTCTGTAGTGTATCAGACGACGTACATCATTCAAATATTAGCAGAAACGTTATTCGTTAGACCACATTACGTTCCGCCAGTCAGCAACTGTCCACGTTCGATGATTTCTAGTTCATGAAAGATGAACAGCTTTATGTGCCTGTGTGAGCCTTGGCCTCTTGCGAGGTGACGACGCCAAATGTTCACTGCATACGTCGCAATGTTTTCTCGCAAACAGGTTGGGATGGACATTCTTTCACTGCCTACAGTAATTCCTATCAGGTTTTTGAACTATTTCTGTTCACAATCTTTGAAATGCGTCTTCGGTCCCTCTTTCTCCGACCACAATTCTGACGTCATGTTACGTGGCCATGAGTATTATACCACTGCTTGTAAACACGTTGAACGGTAAACAGCGAAACACCAACAAATCCAGTAACTTCACATACCGTATGGCCATGGGCACGGCCAAACACGATTGCTCCTCTATGTCATTCTGTCACGTCCTTATATTCACCCATGTTTACGTACAAAGTCCACTTGAAACACAAAGTCTCACTTACAGCCACTTCCTTATGCTCACGTAGAGGCAGTGGCGCGCACGCGGTTGAGCTCGTGAGTCAACACTGCGCTTTCTGTAAACACCTAACGATTCATCTGTACGTGCGCAATGGAATAACTGATTTTTAGTTCAAAAATGATTCAAATGGCTCTGAGCATTATGGGACTTAACTTCCGAGGTCATCAGTCCCCCAGAACTTAGAACTACTTAAACCTAACTAACCTAAGGACATCACACACATCCATGCCCGAGGCAGTATTCGAACCTGCGACAGTAGCGGTCGCACGGTTCCAGACTGTACCGCCTACAACCGCTCGGCCACACCGGACAGCTGATTTTTAGTCCGGGAACTTATATAAACGCCCTGGACAAAAAATATGTCACTCCCAGAAGACCTGATGCTAATACCGTGCACACACTGACTGTAGCATTGATAGTAGTTCCGTTTGGGCGAGGAAGACAGTGCACAAATTTCCTTATGTATGCAATACCCAGTTCAAGCCATTCACTGATGACTTGGATTGCTAAAAAACTGTGGGCCTATTTATTGATGTGTTTCACCCGCTATTCCAAACAAGTGATCGAGGTGATAGCCGGCACTGTAACTCAGCGTGTTCGGTCAGAGGGTTATCTGCCCTCTGTGATAAAAGAAACTGAGTTAGTGGATCAACGACGAACTGAAACGGGTGTCTTGCGACGTCCGCCCCGAGCAGATCAACGAACGAAAACGAACAAAATGAGATTAAAAAAAAAGTGGCGCAGTAGTTAGCATACTGGACTCGCATTCGGCAGGACGGCGGTTCAAATCTGCGTCCGACCATCCAGATTTGGGTTTTCAGTTATTTCTCCAAATCGCTTCCGGCAAATGACGGGGTGATTCTTTTGAAAGGACACGGCCGATTTCCTTCCCCATACTGAGCCAAATGACAATGTTTCGGAATATCGTACTGGTTTCTGTGAAATCAGATTTAATACATAGCAGCTAGTATAACTGTTTTACGTATCAGCTAGCGTGATTGCTGTGTGTGGTAGACCTCAAAATTGTCTTCTGATGTAGAGCAACACCATACCTTTTACACTGCTATGCACTTTCACTTCTTTTCCGTCTGCGACTAGAGCTCGGCATTCGATGCGATTGGGTTCAACAATCCGACTTGTGCAGTTTCATTAATGACCTGGTTGTTGACAGTGCGTTGAACCCTTATCTTCTTTCATTCTATTCCAAATGGTCCCATATATTTTCTATGGAATTAAGATCGGATGCATTGTCAGACAAGTCTAGCTGTGGAAGGTGCCTGAGTGTTCGTTAAACTGGGAATGTATGTGTGCAGCACTGTGAACATGGGTGTTGTCATCCTGGAAGATGGGGGCGCTCACAACATACTCATCAAGATGTGGAAGAAAGACTGTTGAAATAAATATGTTGGTTTATGTTCACGGTAACCTCAATAAGACGGCGCAAGTCATAGTGCGATAAATGCACAAAAAACACACAGAAAGCCCTCCAGCCTGATATACACCCTCTACACATTATGGATTAAAAACACCTCATTGTGTCATCGGTGCATTCGAAGCCTTTCACTATTTGATAATAGGCAATATCATGAGTCGTCGAAACTCTACAGTGGGCTATTATCCAGACTCTGTGATCTTTGGACCGTTGAAGACGTGTAGCATTATATACTGCTGTGAGAAATGGCCTTTTGCGTGGTAACCATCTGCAAATATCCATTATTTGAAGTTCCCTTCGCAATGTTCGCTCAGAAACTGTTTAGGCTGGCCCTGAGTTTCCAGACAGCAGCGGTGCATGTCGGGTTTGAAACGGTTTTTCATTTTTTTAAAGTGAAATCAGGACTCCAGCCACTTGCAAGCACAATGACGAAGGTTGTGAATCTTCGCTGGACCGGGACTCGAAACCAGATTTCTTTTAAAAGTGTGTTCTATACAGCTGCTGAACCACCAGTGGTGTCTGTTTAGCCGGACATGTCCGACAGAAAAGACACCACGTACCTATAATTACGTGTATGAGCGAAGGCGGCTCTAGGTTCTTTCCGTGCGGGGGCACCATCTTCCGAACCCTTGCTGGACTTAGCGAATTCTAGTTGCAGAGGGGTTAATCGATGGGGCCGCTACTAGCACGTGACAGGTTGAGAATTTGAATCAGACGGGAAGCGTAACCCGATGGCCGAGGTGGTTAAGGAAACCATTTTAGAGAAGCGGAGCATCCAGGTTCGATCCCGGTTACATGGCAGCTAACAGTACTCTATTTCTTGTACACATGTTGGCAAGTCCACGTTGATACATCAATGAATCTGTCAATTCATTCACGGTCTGTGTCCTTACTTTTTGCGTACCAGAGCCGCTCTTGGCGTTTACCATAGTTCAAATCAAATGGCTCTGAGCACTATGGGACTTAACATCTGAGGTCATCAGTCCCCTAGAACTAAGAACTACCCGTATTGGTAGCGCCTAGAACCACTCGGCCGCTCCGGCCGGTTTACCATAGTTCCGTAGATCATGTTACTCTCTCAGAAAAACTTAAGCTATAAGGAACTAATGGCTTTACAAACAATTGGTTTGAATCATACTTAACAAAGATATTGCAAAAAGGGGTGCTGAATAATTCAAACGATGCTGAAAGGAGAGAAAATTTCAGTGACTGGGGAGAAATCATGAAGGGAATCCTACAAGATTCACTTTTAGGACTCCTGCTATTTCTTCTACATGTGAAAGATCTTCCAACTGACACTCATCAAGCAGAACTAGTACTTTTTTAGACGACTCCATTCGAGGGAAAGCAACAAAAGAGATTGTTAACTATGTTTTTCACAGAATTATTAAGTGGTTCTCTGAAAATGGACTCTCCCTCAATTGTATGAAAACACACTATACTCATTTCTGTACAACAAATAGAGACATACAATAATTGATGCAGCACGTGAACTGGAGTCAGTATGTAGGATAGAATTCTCCAAATTTTTGGATGCACATATTGATGAAAATTTGAAATGGAAGGAGTATATTACTAAGCTGCTCAAACAGTTAAGTTCAGCTAATTTTGCTCTTCGTACAATTGCTAGTCTTGGTAACAAAAGCGGGAAGTAATAATACGCTACTGGCCATTAAAATTGCTACACCAAGGAAGAAATGCAGATGATAAATGGGTATTTATTGGACAAATAAATTATACTAGAACTGACATGTGATTTCATTTTCACGTAATTTGGGTGCATAGATCCTGAGAAATAAGTACCCAGAACAACCACCTTTGGCCATAAAAACAGCCTTGATACACCTGGGCATTGAGTCAAACAGAGCTTGGATGGCGTGTACAGGTACAGGTGCCCATGCAGCTTCAACACGATGCCACAGTTCATCAGGAGTAGTGACTGGCGTATTGCGACGAGCCAGTTGCTCGGCCACCATTGACCAGACGTTTTCAGTTGGTGAGAGATCTGGAGAATGTGCTGGCCAGGGCAGCAGTCAAACATTTTCTGTATCCAGAGAGGCCCGTACAGGACCTGCAACATGCGGTCGTGCATTATCCTGTTGAAATGTAGGGTTTCGCGTGGATCGAATGAAGGGTAGAGCCACTGGTCGTAACACATCTGAAATGTAACTGCAGTGTTCAAAGTGCCGTCAATGCGAACAAGAGGTGACCGAGACGTGTAACCAATTGCACCCCATACCGTCACGCCGGGTGATACGTCAGTATGGCGATGACGAATACACGCTTCCAATGTGCGTTCACCGCGATGTCGCCAAACACGGATGCAACCATCATGATGCTGTAAACGGAACCTGTATTCATCCGTAAAAATGACGTTTTGCCATTCGTGCACCGAGGTTTGTCGTTGAGTACACAATCGCAGGCGCTCCTGTCTGTGATGCAGCGTCAAGGGTAACCGTAGCCATGGTCTCTGAGCTGATAGTCCGTGCTGCTGCAAACTTCGTCGAACTGTTCGTGTAGATGGTTGTTGTCTTGCAAACGTCCCCATCTGTTGACTCAGGGATCGAGACAAGGCTGCACGATCCGTTACAGCCAAGCGGATATATGCCTGTCATCTCGAGTGCTAGTGATACGAGGCCGTCGGGATCCAGCACGGCGTTCCGTATTACCCTCCTGAACCCACCGATTCCACATTCTGCTAACAGTCATTGAATCTCGTGAACGCGAGCAGCAACGTCGCGATAAGATAAACCGCAATCGTGATAGGCTACAATCCGACCTTTATCAAAGTCGGAAACGTGATGGTACGCATTTCTCTTCCTTACTCGAGGCATCACAACAACGTTTCACGAGGCAACGCCGGTCAACTGCTGTTTGTGTATGAGAAATCGGTTGGAAACTTTCCTCATGTCAGCATTTTGTAGGTGTCGCCACCGGCGCCAACCTTGTGTGAATTCTCTGAATAGCTAATCATTTGCATATCACAGCAACTTCTTCCTGTCGGTTAAATATCGCGTCTGTAGCACGTCATCTTATTAGGGTAGCAATTGTAATGGCCAGTAGTGTAATATGTGGCGTTCACCCGCGGTAGTCATGCGGAAACCTCTTCACGGAGTTAGGCATTTTAACTGTACCATCACAACACACAAATTTGGTAATGTAATTCGTCATAAATAATCTACCACTATATGAGAAGATGTCCACACCTACAAACCTAGAGGAAAATTGTCACCCTTATTACCCACTATTAAACCTGTGAATGGCCCAAAAATGTGTTCAAAACAGAGCAAAAATATTTTTTGATCATTTGCCCAACACTATAAAATGTCTAACAGGTAACAATTAAAGTTTTAGATCTCAACTAAAATAATTTCTTCCGGGTAACTTTTTCATTTAATTTTCATTAAAAAACTTATAGTCAGGACAAATAACTACCTTTAAGTGTAGTAGCATGATTACCCGTGTAAAGAGTCAAAACGATCACCGTGGTCCTAACCAGGCCCAAACTAACAGAAGAGGAAGAAGAAGTTGCATGAGTAGGTCTAGAACTAGAAATTTTGTATTCATTTGTGTTAACACTAGTTACGTGTACATATGCTGTAAATTGACTCACTCCACATCATGTGACATGTTGGGACACTATGGATATGGATATCAAAGAACTCCATCAAGAGCTGGAAAGCGGATGTGTCATTGAAGTACCGATTCTTCTGAAGAGGGTTGGTGGTGAGCTCCAGTAGGCAGCATCACTTATCCTGACGTTCTATTTACCGATGTTGCCTGAGTATATTCCGTCTGGATTTCTACACCTTAAATTTAGAATCTGGTTACCTAATCCTCTGCACTGCTTTGTGTCACTATTTCGGCGCCAGCCGGAGTGGCCGAGCGGTTCTAGGCGCTACAGTCTGGAGCCGCGCGACCGCTACGGTCGCAGGTTCGAATCCTGCCTCGGGCATGGATGTGTGTGATGTCCTTAGGTTAGTTAGATTTAAATAGTTCTAAGTTCTAGGGGACTGATGACCTCAGAAGTTAAGTCCCATAGTGCACAGAGCCACTATTTCGGCCACACCACTATGAGATGCAACGATCATGCTGTGTGTGGAAGATGCGACTTTCCCGCCCACGAACTTAATGTTCAGTGTAATGCCCCATCCATGTTTCAACTGCTCCCAACCACAGTCTGTCTGAAGCAAACATTGTACTGTCTCCGCAGATTTGAAGAAAATGTAGGAGATTAAAGTCACCAAACACATCCCTTAGTCGGACGCGAATAAGGCGTCTAGAGCCACAGAGTCGACTTCTTTCGTGAATTAGTTTGCCTCAGAATTGAAGCATTGTATGCAGAATACTACGGGTAGTGCTACTACATAGACTTTGACTGCTGAACAGAGCACATCAACCTGGCCCTGCAAATGGCGCTGCAAACTTGACCCTCTAGTCCCACAACCAAGCTTCCTTATTACTGAAATAATGCTGGCTGAACAACTTAATTTCAGAAAAGGAAACAGAACCCTCACAGAAGACTGAAGAAGAGAGAAAAAACATGTTTATGTTAAACTGCCGTTACCATCATCCACAAAACCCAAAAAATTTTTCAAATGGCTCTGAGCTCTATGGGACTTAACATCTGAGGTCATCAGTCCCCTAGAACTTAGAACTACTTAAACCCAACTAACCTAAGAACATCACACACATCCATGCCCGAGGCAGGATTCGAACCTGCGACCGTAGCGGTCGCGAGGTTCCAGGCTGAAGCACCTAGAACCGCTCGGCCACAGCGGCCCTCCACAAAATCCAAGCTGGAGCCGAAAACCAACAGGCCTAAACGATGAGGTCCCAAGCCATCAGACCATGTGACCGTGGTCTCGCTTGATGATTAAGACGATGATCATATTATCGATGATACGGACGTCGAGGTCCGCCTGATAGAACTGGTACCTTGAAGGGGTTCAGGATATACACTGAGGTGACAAAATCCAAGGGATAACGATATGCACATATAAAGATTGCGGTAGCACCGCTTACACAAGGTATAAAAGGGCAGTGCATTGGTAGAGCTGTATTTTGTACTCTAGTGATGCATATGAAACGGTTTTCGACGTGATTATGGCCATACGACGGGCATGATAGTTGCAGCTACACTACTGGCCATTAAAATTGCTACACCAAGAACAAATGTAGATGATAAACGGGTATTCATTGGACAAATATATTATACTAGAACTGACATGTGATTACATTTTCACACAGTTTGAGTAAATAGATCCTGAGAAACCAGTACCCAGAACAACCACCTCTGGCCATAATAACAGCCTTGATACTCCTGGGCATTGAGTCAAACAGAGATTGGATGGCGTGTACAGGTACAGGTGCCCATGCAGCTTCAACACGATACCACAGTTCATCAGAGTAGTGACTGGCGTATTGTGACGAGCCAGTTGCTCGGCCACCATTGACCAGACGTTTTCAATTGGTGAGAGATCTGGAGAATGTGCTGGCCAGGGCAGCAGTCAAACATTTTCTGTATCCAGAAAGGCCCGTACAGGACCTGCAACATGCGATCGTGCATTATCCTGCTGAAATGTAGGGTTTCGCAAGGATCGAATGAAGGGTAGAGCCACTGGTCGTAACACATCGGAAATGTAACGTCCACTGTTCAAACTGCCGTCAATGCGAACAAGAGGTGACCGAGACGTGTAACCAATAGCACCCCATACCGTCACGCCGGGTGTTACGCCAGTATGGCGTTGACGAATACACGCTTCCAATGTGCGTTCGCCGCGATGTCGCCAAACACGGATGCGACCATCTTAATATGTAAACAGAACTTGGATTCATTCGAAAAAATGGCGTTTTGCCATTCGTGCACCCAGGTTCGTCGTTGAGTACACCATCGCAGGCGCTCCTGTCTGTGATGCAGCGTCAAGGGTAACCGCAGTCATGGTCTCCTAGCTGATAGTCCATGCTGCTGCTTACTTCGTCGAACTGTTCGTGTAGATGGTTGTTGTCTTGCAAACGTCCCCATCTGTCGACTCAGGGATCGAGACGTGGCTGCACGATCCGTTAAGCCATGCGGATAAGATGCCTGTCATCTCGGCTGCTAGTGATACGAGGCCGTTGGGATCCAGCACGTCGTTCCGTATTACCCTCTTGAACCCACCGATTCGATATTCTTCTAACAGTCATTAGATCTCGACCATGTCGCGATACGATAAACCGAAATCGCGCTAGGCTACAATCCGACCTTTATCAAAGTCGGAAACGTGATGGTACGCATTTCTCCTCCTTACACGAGGCACCACAACAACATTTCACCAGGAAACGCCGGTGAACTGCTGTTTGAATATGAGAAATCAGTTGGAAACTTTCCCCATGTCAGCACGTTGTAGGTGTCGCCACCGGTGCCAACCTTGTGTGAATGCTCTGAAAAGCTAATCATTTGCATATCACAGCAACTTCTTCCTGTCGGTTAAACTTCGCGTCTGTAGCACGTCATCTTCGTGGTGTAGCAATTTTAATGGCCAGTAGTGTAGATGCATGGAATATTCCATTTCGCAATTCGTTAGGGAATTAAATATTCCGAGATCCACAGTGTCAAGAGTGTACCGAGAAAAACGAATTTCTGGCGTTACCTCTCACCACGGACAACGTTAAGGCCGATGGCCTTCAGTTAAGACCTAGAGCAGCCGCGTTTGCGTAGAGTTGTCAGTGCTAACAGACAAGCAACACGACGTGAAATAAACGCAGAAATCGATTTGGGACGTACGACAAATGTATCCGTTTGGGCAGTGCGGTGAAATTTGGCGTTAATGTGCTACTGCAGCAGACGACCGACGAGAGTGCCTTTGCTTGCGGCACGATATTGCGTCCACCGCCTCTCCTCAGTCGTGACCGTATCGGTTGGATAGCTCCATAAAGGGCGTCTTCTCGTCATTATAAGGCACTTTCTCTCGCCACTTTATCACTTTATTTCAGATATCGAATCGGCGAAGTGCTCTCTGCTACCTTTAAACAAGAGAACGTTGTCCCTCAAGGTAGTGCTTTAAGTGTGATTATCTTTGCCATAGCTATTAATTGTATCACGTGAGTAGTTAAATGTCCTGATCATTGTTGTTTGTTGATAACTTTTGTGTCATTTTTTTCTCCTCGAGAGATGAAACTGACTCTTCGTTGTTTGGGTGAATGGGTGGAGAAGACGGGTTTTAAATTGTCAACCGACAAGTCTGTGTGCGTTCTCTTAACAATTCCAGTTCTCTTCTAAACATTTCCATGCTGATGATGTGGGACACTTCTCAACTTTAAAGATACGGCGTTGTTTCTGGGTCAAACATTTCCATACTGATGATGTGGGAGGTGCACGGTTTGTGGTTCTCAAAGACCCTCTAATTTAAAGGTGTTGGATGTGGTGCACCATGAAGGACTGAGACTGCTCACTGGGGCCTTTAGATCCAACGCCATATTGAACCTCTGTGCTGAGCCTGGGGAGCCACCACATCACATCAGACTACAAGTCCTCATGGTGCGACAGGCCTAATAACCAACAACCACGCAAATCATAATCGACAGCAAGAAACGAGCCCCTATGGTATTCGTGCGAAAGATTACCTTCTGGCGCTGGATGTTGCTGGTTTTAAAGTTTTACCTCAAGGTTGAAGCCGACGCTCACAGAGGTTCCTACAGAATCCAAGAACTTCAAGGTAGATTGCACTCCAGATTTTACGTTTCATTCTCCGTTTTTTAACCTGTTGGATAGGCATCACAGTTTTAAAGTTGTGTACATTGATGGTTTTAGACAACAGCTTTCCGCTGGCTGTTCAGTAGCGTTTCCTGACCATGTCTTCACGATTCACCTTCCTCGTGGATGTACCACATTTACTACAGAGCTCCAGGTGATCATGAAGGCACTGCAGCAGTTGAGGCATCTTCGGGGCCTACAATCGTTGCAGCACATGTACCCAATGAAGAAAATGGTCCATTTAGTACACAGCCAACCGTACGTCCAACAGCAGAGGGGGAACCAGGTGTCATACTGATGGGTACCAGGAAACGTGGGAATTTGGGGCTATGACCAAGCAGACAAAGCCACCAATGAGGCCTGCAGGGAAAATGATGTTACACAAGGTGCATTCCCCTGCAGGCTGTCATTTCACTGGTGAGTCGGGATCCATGAAATTGTGGGAGGAGGAGTAGCTGGTAGTGACAGACAATGAGCTGTAGTTGGTGAAGCTAACTATCTAGTCGTGTTGTTGCTCATGCCGCACTTCAACTGGATGAAGTGGTCCTGATGCACCTCCAAATTGAGTACTGCCCCCTAACATATTGCTTTTTACCCCAGTGAGAGGATGACCAAGTCTGTTATGGTTGAGGCTTGCAAATCACTGTACACCACATTTTAACTGAGTGCATTTTATGTGGAGGTCATCAGGCATAAGCAGTTTCAGGTTGTGATCTGCCTTCTTCTTTATCAGATGATGAGGAAATAATGAACAAGCTATTAAAACTCTATGAAGCCTAAACTTTTAGTCTGGAGATTTTAACGTGTTGCCGGACGACTAACTTATCCTTTTTCATCCCTTTTATTGCAACGACCAATCAGTTGCAGTTATCTGCTGTATTACCTTATTTCTGACCATCGCTTTTCGCTTTTGACTGTTAGTTTTAAATCTGACAACGAAATTTTCATTGTTATCATTTGTGTGTGTGTGTGTGTGTGTGTGTGTGTGTGTGTGTGTTTGTAAATTCGAGTGCTACACGGAAAGTTTTGACAGAAATTGTACGGGTCCTGGTTCGCTGTTAACGATGTTATTGTGTAGCAGAAGCCTTAAGGCGCGTTTACACTGAGCTCAGAACATGTTTCTGTTCGGAACATTGCGTGCAACTTGTTCCCTCAACATGTTGGCAACATAGTTCGTTGTTCGCATTCCCATTTACACTAGCGACCAACATTTCTGCGTATTCGCATAGTCTGCTACGGTGAACTGATAGGTTACTTTGTGTATTCAAATCAAGAGATGCGCTATGTCAAGTGAAGAGGAAGAATTAATGACATTTGGTGGTGCATTAATAATACTTAACCGATGCTATTACAACCACAGAAGGCTTAAACCATCACAATGACAGCAATGTGTCTGCACAATTTTTTAAGAAGAATTTCGGAGTCAAGAAGTTATTACAGACCACCAGGAAGCTTCGATTCTTTTTGTCCACAAACAGGTGAAGTCGTTCCAGGGGCATGGAGACGAGATGTTAATGCACCCTCTATTACTGCACTCCCAAATATACCACGGAGAACTTCCCAAACATTAAAGGAAATTCGCGACGAATTTGCCAACTACTTTGTGAGCCCACAAGGAGCTGTTCCATGGCAAAATAATTACAGTTAAAATTGTTGTACAAGAGAATAAAATTAATCATATGCAAGTATAACCTTTATTACCTCTTCAGTTGTGTCCCGGGTCTCCTTTGGTTCCTGGATATCATCCAGGAAACGTAGATATTTAAATCCAAACCACTTCTTTTCGTAAAGTGTGTCAGTACCACATCCAGATTTTTTTCTTTCCTCTATTTTTCTTTTTTCTCGTCGGTACTGAGACAAGAGAGATTTAATTTTTTTGTCCACGTCACTGCTGCTGGTGCCAAGCACCGCAGCAACTTTTTGTAATAAATCATGTTTGATTTTATTAATTTTGTAACCTGTGCAACGTACATTCCACAGGCACTCCTGTGCCACATAGAGCGATATCAATTGGAAAATTTTGTCTCGTGACCACTCCATTTCAAATAAAAATGGACATAAAATAAACGCACCACTACACTCCAGCAAACCAAACACCAAAACACTCACTCAGAGCAAACGAACACTAGCGCTGCGTAGTGGAATTTAGTGGTAGTAGGCTACGAACAATGTTTCCCTGATCTCTACCGACGCAGCCGTGGAACACTGATTTTGTGTTGCGAACATGTTGCCAACATGTTGGGAACATTGGTAGTCCATTACGAGTCAAGAACAATGTTGCGAACAATGTTGTGAACAATGTTGCGAACTCCGTGTAAACGCGCCTTTAGAGAAACGATAAAGACGATCTTAAACCAAGCAATACTAATAAATTAACTTATTACTTAAAATATATTCACAGACGCTATTGATCACGTTTTTATCAGCCAAAACTGTTGATCTGAGCTCAAACCCGAAGAAAAACAGCGACAGATCACTATCCCATCTTCAATAAGTATAAATCACACCACACTATTCTCAGCAATTAGCCATGCACATGCCGTTTGTTATGTTGTGTCCTCACCAGCGCCCCTGCAGGGTACTGTACCTTTCCATCATGTTGCTGCGTCAGCGTAGTATAAATCTAGGCGAGGCTAAGAGAGGCGAGCAATTCCGCGATTGTCCAGAGAGGTCACCTGCGGCAGCTGCACTATTTTGCCATGCCTCGTAACGTGCACCATTCGGACATGACGACGACAGCACTCAGCTTGGGCAGCCAACGAGCAGGAGGTGTGTTACTGGCAGCAGCCACAGCTAATCACACGGATTAGGTGTATAAATCCAAGAAGGTTTTATAACTTGTGGCCCAGCGAGTCAGTGGCTGTTCTTCACCAAGAGAGTTCATCGAGAGTTTAGCAGAGTTCATCACACAGTGGAGGCCACACTTCCCGCTTAGCAGCCGTCTGAAGAGAGTACCTATACCATTCTGGACTCAGCCGTCTACAGTAAACAGATCACGAGAATAGGGACGTCCACTGTCCTTAGTCCAGAGCTGTTGATAACGGACTTAGTCTCTGGACAGGTTTGTAGTTCTGGAAGAGACTGTTTGTTACGGGTCTTTGTTTTCAGGCTGGACATATTAACATATGTTTTTAACCTGAACTGCATGTTGTGGTTTACACGCGTGTGGCAATAAATAAGTGTTCAGTTATATTACACTAGTTAATTTGTGCAGCCTTGCTCCAGAACTCACTCACGAGAGAGACACCCGCCCATGTACAGTGGCAGAATTCGTTGGATAGCAAACCACTATAAATAAGTGTGACAGAGAAAAGACAACTGTCCACACTTCTGTGGCGCTGTCATATGGATTACCGGAGCTACGCTACACTCACCATCAACCAGGTATTTGGAGATGGCAAGGAAACGCAAAGGTGGCCACTGAAGAGAACATACTTCAGTGGAAGTCGAGTGGATCACACAAACGCAGTGTTTCACTTTTGAGGGTGTAGGGTTCAGTGTATTTTCTAAGTCTTGCTGACTCACAGTGTTGCGTTCAAGACAGTCAGAGCTTGTAGTGGACGTAGAGATCGTTTGATTCCCAACGCTGGAACGTTTCTATTTTCTTGTCGGACATTTTAGGCGTGGCTTTTCTCATTATGTTATCAAGTTTGACTGAGAACAGCAATTTGTCTGTAATCCACTCTCGGTGATTCAGGAAACTGTTCTTGCATTAAAAGTGTTGAGCCTATTGCAGTCCGTTAATGCTACCGAGGAAAAATTGTGGTAACAAGTAGAGGATCGAGACCAATAGGAAGAGGACGTCAGGTGGACGCCACCGGCGCTACTCCTATTCAAACGAGCAAAGGAAAAGTGGGCTGGCTACATACCCATGCTGAGACAACAATTTGCAACGAAGAGATTGGCAGGTGATGTAACTAAACGTGCCTTATTATTACCTAATATGAGTGCTCATATCTATAACTTGGGGCAGCAGCTATTTCTGGATAAAGACCTGTGTGTGTTAGAACACACTGAAGTAAAGGATAAATTAACTGAATATGTTGAGAGTAAGATTCTAGTGACGCCGACACGTCATAAACTTTATAGGGCGTATAAGAAACCCGGACAGTCACTTAAGGAATAGATTAACATGTTTTAAGGTTTCACTTGGGCTTGTAAATTCTAGTGTGAAAAACGGGACTATAATCTTTATTATGCAGATACAGCGGACAGGAACAAGCTTATCATTGACGCTCCGGTCACAGGACTGCCTAATGATCTTCTTTATCTTCTTTGCTTGAGTAATCCCATGTTGGAACAGCACTTATTGGTTATTCAGGCCTTCAGTACTGAAATGACAAAGTTTTTTCCGACGCACAAGAAAGACAGACACATGTACTGTGTCAGTGAGATTCCACTGTTGCAGTGATGCGGCCAAGAGTTCTGCTTTACGCTTTGGAAGAGCTAAATCTCTAATCAGATCACAGAGTTCACCCTGTGTGATTTTCTGTGTTTATCTATATGACGATGTTGATGTAAATAGGATCAGTGTCACTGGAGAATGGCTTCACTTCTTCGGCTGTATATGTCAGTTCAGTATCATCGCTATCACTACATGATGATGGTACACGTAAAGGATCAGGAACTGGCAAACCTTCGTCATGAGTCACAGGGCGAATGATAGGTAGGATGTCAGGGTATTGAATATTCGTCTTCCTCCTGGTATTGACTCCTTTCCTAAAGGGAAGTGCCACACAAAAATAACAATCTGATGCATGATTTGAGGTTTTGTGCCAAATATCACACAAAATTTTATGGAGACGTTTTTATTATGCATCCAAGCATTCAGTGCAGGTGAACACAAGGTGCAACACAAGTGTGGAGTGCACGATTTATCATGGTCTCCAACTAGACGCCCGATATACGTGGCATGTGCTTGTTTCATTGCTTCAGTCAACGGTGGCCTTCTTGAAACAAAAATAACATCTGCACAAATGTAACAAAAATTATCAGGTTTGTTACTGTAGGCGGGGTGCATTTTTGTGAAACTATACACACCCACCATAACACAGTTCTTCAATTTCAACACTTCACCTCACATTTTTTCACTGCCAAAAGAGAATTAGCGCAGCACAGGAACACGCAGCCCTGATAAATGACAATTAAAATCGCGTCTGGTTTCTGTATTCCGCAATGCTCGAAGTGATTGGATGGTGTGCATATGAGTCATGAAAGCAGTGTTGTCAAATTGTACTGGAACCGTTCACCTAACTCTGTTACGGCAGCGGAACCCTTATCCCAATGCCCTTGCATGTACCTTTCATAATGTTACATAAGTGCGACTGTTAAAAATAAGCACCTTACTTACTTGTAATTCAGAACTAACAGTCAGTTTTAAATTTGGTGAACCGCTTCATCTCACAGTTGTTTATTATTCATCTCTCAATCAGCTCGTTGTCTATGGTGTAAGGGTAAAGTTATCGATGTACATATTAACAATCGATATTAGCAGCTCATTTCCGGTGACAACGATATTGCTGATAATCTAGAAGTTTCTGGACGGCTTCCGTAATAGGCTGGACGCAATTTGAAGCAGTGGAGAGAGAAAGGGTAGCGAGAGTTCAGGCGGGACGGCCCAGGTTCGCGGATGAAAAATTAATGTTCAGAAAGGAACAGTCTAAAAGCAATAAGAATAATTATTTCGAGCCTAGGATTCATGGACATTACTTTCGTGAAAATAATGATGAAGAGTCGTGAGTTATTTTCAATTGAAGAGCGTAGGGTGATTTGTGCGTCTTAGGCATTTATATAGTACATGGAAAATCAATTTCCTTACAGGCGATCGTGTTTAAAACCTCATATATCGGAAAAAGTCGTAAACAAATTAAAATGAAGCAATAAAAAATTAACATTTTCCCCATGTGAACTTAATGGAAGAAACTGATTTATTTTGTCAAATGACAAGTGTGTTGTTGAACGGAGACAAATTAGGGCCCATATAACTGACTTACGTGAAATAAGAATTGCTTAAATTGAATAAATGTTAATATTACTAAACAGTCGTTAAATACAGGAATTTAATTATAGAATGTAGAGCACAAGATGGTTGCAGTCACACGATTTCATAGGAAAACCACCTGCGTACTTTATGTAACTAGTCGAATTGGCGTAGCTTGAGTGTAAATTTATAAACAGAGTAAATATAAAAATTAAAAAAAAAGAAATTTAGAATGGGATTTAAGCTCTGATATTCCATTCTTCCTTTTATGGCTATCGGTGCGCTTGGTTATTACACGCACTACAATTACTACACCATAGTTGGAACCAAATATACTTTGATCTAGATGTGCTGTCACCACGATTTTTTGTCTCACTGTTGCCTACGAAGAACGTAAAATCATAATAGGCCCTCATTTATAGCAGCACCGAACAAGAATTTAATCACCCAGTAATTGCTGCTAACGGCTATAGCAAAAAAGGAGCAATATAAAACATGAGCTTTACAGGCAGCAGTAGTATAAATAAAACAGTCGGGTAACTCATTGCAGAATCGCTAGCTGCAGTACTTGCGATAATGTAAAAGGTGACAAAGCTCTCGATGTTTCTGATTTGCAGCGTCACCTTTTTGCAGCTATTTGATTTATTTATGTGAACCTCAGCTACCGTGCACACCACGCACTCTACACAACTATTTGAACAATCTAATACGCATACATGCACACAATTTTATCCCTCATTTCGAAACACAAATGGCTCTGAGCACTATGGGACTTAACTTCTGAGGTCATCAGTCCCCTAGAACTTAGAACTACTTAAACCTAACTAACCTAAGGACATCACACACATCCATGTCCGAGGCAGGATTCGAACCTGCGACCGTAGCGGTCGCACGGTTCCAGACTGGAGCGCCCAGAACCGCTCGGCCACCCCGGCCGGCTTTCGAAACACATACACGATACATGCGCTCTAATTCGTATAACTCTTTTGTGTCAATGTCACCACGCGGCAGTCATATTGTTTTTATTTATTCGTATTTTTGCTGTGCAGCGTGAACAGCTGTGTAATTTCTATTGAATATCTATAGAAATAACGTTGAATAAAAATGGGGAGAGCAGTATTGTTATTAACTTCAATCAAAACGTAGCACAGCGCTTTTATTTTTGCTCGCTTGCACAGTGAGACGACCGAAAACTTCAAAGAGAACTAAACCACGTTGTTTGATGTGATTTTTTGCAAATTCTGTATCCACGGTGAGCCGTGTGAGTCTGAACCTCGATCTATCAATGCTCTGTTATCTTTTCCGATCGATGTAGGGTGTTTCTCTCGTCTGCCGAAAGCGTGTAGAGCCACCGGTTTTGAAAGGCGGGTCTCCGCGAGAGAGCTAGGACGCGAGAGCTACAGTGAGTTAGGGCTCTTTCCTCGTGCTGGTAGTGCGGCGTGAACGAGAAAGCAAGGGCCGCGTGGCGACTGTTTATATGGAATGTTCCTGTTACAGAAACGAAAGGAATCTGGACTTCAGCGTGGAAGGATCCTAAGCTAATTTATATTGGCCGACCATCGTTGCCCATATGGAATCTGTAGCGCCGAGAGCAACCTTATGGTGAGCAAAAGCTGAATGCTTGACGTGCTCTCGTAATCTGGTAAGGTCTTATGGGACCAAACTGCTGAGATCATTGGTCCCTAAGCTTACACACTACTTAATCTAACTTAAACTAACTTACGCTAAGGATGACACACACACCCATGCCCGAGGGAGGACTCGAACCTCCGAAGGAGGGAGCCACGTGGACCGTGCCAAGACGCCTGAAACCGCGCGGTTATCCCGACAGCTTCTCGTAATGTGAATATTTTCTCCGTTGTCGGAGAGTTCCAACACTTTCTGAGGCTGGTAGAGACTGTTGACTTTGGATTATAGCGCTGTGTCATGATGAACGTTCATACAGTGCCTCTCATAGGTTTTGGGACAAACATTGAGCACAGTATCTCTGGGTATGAAAGAATTTGTGATGGTTAATACGGAAATAAAGATGCACGTCTGCAAGTTGTTCATGTAATCATCGGCGATGTAAAGTGCAGTCATGTATGTTTGCTTGTTTACAACAGAACAAGACCTATTTCTTACTGCGAGATATGAAACTCTGCACTTCAAAAGTTTTGGGACTAATGTTGACAACAGTGTCAATGAACATATCTCTGTTATTCGTTACTTCCTGTGATTTCAGTCATTACTTGCCGAGAGCTCGAAGAAAACACAAGTGTGTTTGTATACAATGATAAGTAGAGGCAAAAACAGCACTTTTGACCCGCGTGGAGTGGCCGCGTGGTTTGAGGCACCATGTCACTGGTTGCGCGGCCCCTTCCGCCGGAGGTTCTACATCTACATGATTACTCTGCAATTTACATTTAAGTGCTTGGCAGAGGGTTCGTCGAACCACAATCATACTATCTCTCTACCATTCCACTCCCGAACAGCGCGCGCGAAAAACGAACACCTAAACTTTTCTGTTCGAGCTCTGATTTCTCTTATTATATTTTGATGAACATTCCTACCTATGTAGGTTGGGCTCAACAAAATATTTTCACATTCGGAAGAGAAAGTTGGTGACTGAAATTTCGTAAATAGGTCTCGCCGCGACGAAAAACGTCTTTGCTTTAATGACTTCCATCCCAACTCGCGTATCATATATGCCACACTCTCACCCCTATTATGTGATAATACAAAACGAGCTGCCCTTTTTTGCACCCTTTCGATGTCCTCCGTCAATCCCACCTGATAAGGATCCCACATCGCGCAGCAATATTCTAACAGAGGACGAACGAGTGTAGTGTAAGCCGTCTCTTTAGTGGACTTGTTGCATCTCCTAAATGTCCTGCCAATGAAACGCAACCTTTGGCTCGCCTTACCCCCAATATTATCAATGTGGTCTTTCCAACTGTAGTTGTTCGTAATTTTAACACCCAGGTACTTAGTTGAATTGACAGCCTTGAGAATTGTACTATTTATCGAATAATCGAATTGCAACAGATTTCTTTTGGAACTAATGTGGATCACCTCACACTTTTCGTTGTTTAGCGTCCACTGCCACCTGCCACACCATACAGCAATCTTTTCTAAATCGCTTTGCAACTGATACTGGTCTTCGGATGACCTTACTAGACGGTAAATTACAGCATCATGTGCGAACAACCTAAGAGAACTGGACAGATTGTCACCCAGGTCATTTATATAGATCAAGAACAGATCCCTGGGGAACACCTGATATCACTTCAGTTTTACTCGATGATTTGCCGTCTATTACTACGAACTGCGACCTTCCTGACAGGAAATCACGAATCCAGTCGCACAGCTGAGACGATACCCCATAGGCCCGCAGCTTGATTAGAAGTCGCTTGTGAGGAACGGTGTCAAAAGCTTTCCGGAAATCTAGAAATACGGAATCAACTTCAGATCCTCTTTCGATAGCGGCCATTACTTCGTGCGAATAAAGAGCTAGCTGTGTTGCACAAGAACGATGTTTTCTGAAACCTCCCTCGGGAATGGGTGTGTGTATTGTTATTAGCATAAGTTAGTTTAAGTAGTGTGTAAGTCTGGGGACCGAAGACCTCAATAGTTTGGTCCCTTAAGAATTCACACACATTTGCACATTTGAAGCACTTTTGAACAGAGGCAGTTAATAATATTCCACCACTAAAAGGGAAGAACATGCCAAGAAATAGTAACGTTACTGAATATGAAGAAAGGTACTGTAGGGAACAATATCCGTCGATATAAATATGAAACCAGTCAGGCTGTCCAAGGATATTTGTGAGGAGACAAGAGAGGGCAATAGTACGAAAGGTCACGAAAGATCCTCGAATCACAGCTATACAAATTGCCATTGAGGTTGAGGAAGAGTTTGGGAAGAAGGCCAGTCCTAGTACAATCAGACGAGTCCTGTACAGAGAAAATCACATTGAGCGAACTGCAAGAAGGAATCCTTACATCAGTCCTGCCGATAGGAAGAAGAGGCTGCTATTCTCAGGGGAACA
Organism: Schistocerca serialis cubense; assembly: GCF_023864345.2. Lineage (NCBI taxonomy): Eukaryota > Metazoa > Arthropoda > Insecta > Orthoptera > Acrididae > Schistocerca > Schistocerca serialis. The sequence goes on from NC_064640.1 coordinate 237,443,679, forward strand.
CACAAGCAAGAACATGGAGTGGTGGAATGAAGTAATTTTTTCGGACGAATCAAAATTTAACATATGAGGCCCGGATGGACAAATAACGGTCCGGCGTCAGCCCAACGAAGAGCTGTAAGAAAAAAATATGCAAGGTACAGTGAAACGTGGCAGGGGCTGTGTTATGGTTTGGGGTTGTACATCGGCCCAGGGAGTGGTTGAGCTGGTCTTCATTGACGAAAGAATGGATAAAAATGTATATCTGCAGATTCTAAGGAACAGTTTGAAGAAGAGTGCAGAAAATATGGGGATTTGAGACTGTTTAAAATTTTATCAGCCCGCCGAAGTGGCCGTGCGGTTAAAGGCGCTGCAGTCTGGAACCGCAACACCGCTACGGTCGCAGTTTCGAATCCTGCCTCGGGCATGGATGTTTGTGATGTCCTTAGGTTAGTTAGGTTTAACTAGTTCTAAGTTCTAGGGGACTAATGACCCCAGCAGTTGAGTCCCATAGTGCTCAGAGCCATTTGAACCATTTTGAAATTTTATCAGGGCGACGATCCCAAACATACCGCCTATATTATACGGTTGTGGCTTCTGTACAACTGTCCAAAAGTTGTCAGTCCCCCTCCACAAAGTCCGGACATAGAGAATTTATGGGTTGCGTTAGGAAGAAATATTCGAAAAGTCCCCATACAATCCAAACAAGACGTCAGGAGACTACTGCAAGAAGAATGGGAAAATCTAAGTATTTCGTACTTACAGAAGCTTGTAGAAAACATGTCAAAACGACTGACACAAGTGCTACAACATCGCAGTAGAACTGAAAAATGAAATGTCGTGCGGCGAGGGACTCCCGGCGGGGAGACCTGATCGCTTGGTGCAAAGTCTTTTGAGGTGACGCCACTTCGGCGACTTGTGCGTCGATGATGATAGAGACGTCACAAACACTCAGTACCTGAGCGGAGAAAATATCCAACGCAGCAGGGAATCGAACCCGGGACCCCCGGCATGACAAGTCGTCTCGCTGTTCTCTGTTGTTCACTTTTTTTTTTGTTCCGACCGAACACGCTGAGCTACCGTGCCGGCACCACTCAGCTACGGTGGGGGACACGGTAGTAGCACAAAGTACTAATTCCTCATTATTTCCTAGTTTTTGGTTTATTCCTGCACTTTGTCCCAAAACTTTTGCAAAGGCAAATCTATGTTATTTCACATAAATATGAATTGTCTGTGTTTTGTGAGTCATTAAATGAAGTAAAATGTTCAACTTATTGCTCTGTGATTATCATTCTGTCTGTTGGAATAACAAACGTAATACGTTTTATTGTTTATGTGTTATTTCTCAAAGTAAATGCTAGTATTCTGTTTGTCCCTGAACGTATGAAAGGCACTGTAGTCCCTTGTCAGTGGACGAGTTTCAACATTGCAAAAGAAGATAACTGTATTTGCGCAATCTAATTCTGTTTCTCTTTCACCGATCACTATCTACATACACGTGCTCGGCAAAAAATGCTGTTGTAGTACTGTTTGAGTCTGAGTATGTGCCTTGTATCTAATTCTGGATTTATTTGTTGTAATAGCGACCAGTGTGTAACGAACTTAGGATTGCACTTTTTTTGCGAGGGGCTGGTTGAGCCACCATGGTAGCCGCTCTCTGCCAGATACAAAGAGTGTGCCCAAATTCGTGAGAAGCTGCTGGTCTGCGTTTAGGTGTTGGCTCACCTTAATTTTGATACTAAGTAGCATTATCTAGTCAACCTCTGGCCGTAAGTAACTGCACGTCCTAAGGTCATTTTTATGGATTTCATGATTGGTATTTAATGAAGTTTAAAAAAATTATTAAAAATATGTCATTGACATTCTGGTGCCGCGTCATATCGAGCAGTTTAGCTGTAATTACACAGCAATATGTAATGTGATAAATTACTCACGAAATCAGCTGACGTCGCATTTAATGAAAACTCACTTAAACAAATATTCCTTTTAAAATTATTATTACCTCCAATTCAGCGCCGTGTTTGCTTTTGGTAATTTAACGGTGACTACGCATTATAAGTCACTCCTGGGTTTGCCGAAGTACTGTTTAACGGACCTTAAGGAAAGTTTTGTTAAAGTTATTATTGTCATTTTGCTGCTGTTATATTCGACAGTTATGTTTAACGGTGACTACTCTGTAGTATTTAAGCTGAAAAGTCACTGCTGAAGTTGTTGAAGTACTGTTTAATCTGCAACAAGGAAAATTTTGTTAAAAGTTATTTGGTCATTTTGCTGCTATTTAATGTTCCACAGTTTAGTTTAATTGTGACTGCTCACTAGTATTTGAGCTGATAAGTCACTGCTGAGATTGTTGGAGTACCATTTAACATGTCTTCCGGTAAATTTTGTTAAGAGTTATTTGGTTCATTTTGCTGCTGTGCTGTATTCCATAGTTTAATTTAACGTTGACTACTCATTAGGATTTAATCTGACAAGTCACTTCTGAGGATGTTGAAAATTTTCTCAAAAGTTGTGATTGTCATTTCGAGCTTGTGGTACTTCCCTAAGTCAAACTGTAATAATTCATTATTTGTGTTCTTTTGGATTTTATTAATGCTTAGGAACTAAGGCCTTAATTTGAGAGTACAAGGCAATTATGAATAAATTCTGATATTTTTGCTAAATAAAAGATTATTCTTGGTATCCTCGACTTCTCATACAACCCTCCTCCTTATCAACCGGCTACGTAACGTGGTTGCGGACATCAACAATTTGGCATATGTTCACATCAAAGGTGTTGGAGAGGAGTGATCAGCATTTGTTACTTGTATTTACTGTTCCGTTAATAAGAGAATATTTACTAATGGATCAGTTGCGTGTCTTTAGAAATGGGTGGAAATGAATTGGTCGTTGGTATGACCAAGAGATTGTTTTCTTTTTGCAGGCGTTATTCCTGTGTTAGTGCGTTCCGCTCGTTTATAGGCAATAGGTCAGACTTGATTTACTGTCGTTCAGGACCGCTGTATGAAAAACAGTCTAACACTGTAGTCAAACTTACAGGCCTCAAGCACCTTTATAAGCCTCAAAGATCGTTTACTAAGAGTTTTCCTTTCAAAGTGTAGTAATGAATTCAGTACGTATGAAATCTCAATAGTTTAGAGTTGACGATCAGGGTCCCTAAAGCTGTTAACAGTTAAATATGGAGTAAGCACAGTTGGATCATATACAGGGTGAGTCACCTAACATTACCGCTGGATATATTTCGTAAACCACATCTAATACTGACGAATCGATTCCACAGACCGAGCGTGAGGAGAGGGGCTAGTGTAATTGGTTAATGCAAACCATAAAAAAACGCACGGAAGTATGTTTTTTAACACAAACCTACGTTTTTTTAAATGGAACCCCGTTAGTTTTGCTAGCACTTCTGAACATATAAACAAATACGTAATCAGTGCAGTTTGTTGCATTGTAAAATGTTAATTACATCCGGAGATATTGTAACCTAAAGTTGACGCTTGTGTGTATCGGAGAGCACAGAATTACGTAGGGATCCAAAGGGAACGGTGATGGACCTTAGGTACAGAAGAGACTGGAACAGCACATTACGTCCACATGCTAACACCTTTTTATTGGTCTTTTTCACTGACGCACATGTACAATACCATGAGGGGTGAGGTACACGTACACACGTGGTTTCCGTTTTCAATTACGGAGTGGAATAGAGTGTGTCCCGACATGTCAGGCCAATAGATGTTCAATGTGGTGGCCATCATTTGCTGCCCGCATCTCGTGGTCGTGCGGTAGCGTTCTCGCTTCCCACGCCCGGGTTCCCGGGTTCGATTCCCGGCGGGGTCAGGGATTTTCTCTGCCTCGTGATGGCTGGGTGTTGTGTGCTGTCCTTAGGTTAGTTAGGTTTAAGTAGTTCTAAGTTCTAGGGGACTTATGACCACAGCAGTTGAGTCCCATAGTGCTCAGAGCCATCATTTGCTGCACACAATTGCAATCTCTGGCGTAATGAATGTCGTACACGCCGCAGTACATCTGGTGTAATGTCGCCGCAGGCTGACACAATACGTTGTTTCATATCCTCTGGGGTTGTAGGCACATCACGGTACACATTCTCCTTTAACGTACCCCACAGAAAGAAGTCCAGAGGTGTAAGACCAAGAGAACGGGCTGGCTAATTTATGCGTCCTCCACGTCATGGTAATGTACATGTGCGTCAGTGAAAAAGACCAATGAAAAGGTGTTAGCATGTGGACGTAATGTGCTGTTCCAGTCTCTTCTGTACCTAAGGTCCATCACCGTTCCCTTAGGATCCCTACGTAGTTCGGCGCTCTCCGATACACACGATCGAACAGCGGAGGAGTGGTACTCAAGCGTCAACTTTAGGTTACAATATCTCTGGATGTAATTAACATTTTACAATGCAACAAACTGCACTGATTACGTATTAGTTTATATGTTCAGATGTGCTAACAAAACTAACGTGGTTCCATTTAAAAAAACGTAGGTTTGTGTTAAAAAACATACTTCCGTGCATTTTTGTATGGTTTGTATTAAACAATTACACTAGCCCCTCTCCTCACGTTCGGTCTGTGGAATCGATTCGTCAGTATTTGATGTGGTTTACGAAATATATCCAGCGGTAACGTTAGGTGACTCACCCTGTATAACATACCAGCTCCTACTGCCTCAATTTACCACGAAAGCACGTTATTGTTAGAATCTGTGTTCGTCATTTGAGCGACAGTGGTCAAGAGGAGAACACTGTATAGAGGATCGGCCAAGCGCAGTCTGCCATCGTCGCGGTCATACACGGTGCTGAATTACAAGGTCGTCCTCATGTACCTTGTATTAGAGGGTGGACGGATCAAACTGCTTCTTGGACGGATCACACTACACCTAAATACGCATCTACTTTCTACAGACCGCAGTGAGGTACGACCAACTGTAGCAGTTATTAGGGCTTTTTCCCGTTCCATTTATCGACGCATCATAGGAAGAATGATTGTTTAAGCGCATCTGCGTGAGCTATAACTAGCCTAATCTTGTCTTCACCATCTCTATGGGAGCGATACGTAAGTGACTGTGGCATATTTCTATATGCCTCAAAGTTAGTTTCTTAAACTTGTGAAGTAGGTTTTCATGGAATAGTTTGCGTCTATCTTCAACGTCTGCTAGTTCAGGTTTTTGAGGATCTCCGTGACGCTCTCCCACGGTCAAACAAAACTGAAGCCATTCATATTGCTCTTCTTTGTATACGTCAATATCCCGTGTTAGTCCTATTTGCTAAGTGTCCCATACACCTGAGCAAAATACTCGTTCGCCGTTGCCGTTGGCACAACAACTGTTCACTTCCCTTCCAATTCCTTGCCCGACTTTCTTTCTTGATGAGTTTTGATCCCCAATCCAGGGTCTGGATCTTTTATTTCGTATTTCATTAGACATAATACACCAAAACACACACACACACACACACACACACAAACACACACACACAGAGCCGGCTGGAGTGGCCGTGCGGTTCTAGGCGCTACAGTCTGGAACCGAGTGACTGCTACGGTCGCAGGTTCGAATGCTGCCTCGGGCATGGATGTGTGTGATGCCCTTAGGTTAGTTAGGTTTAATTAGTTCTATGTTCTAGGTGACTGATGACCTCAGAAGTTAAGTCGCATAGTGCTCAGAACCATTTGAACCATTTGAACACACACACACACACACACACACACACACACACACGCACGCACACTCATACACGCAGAACAGAAACTATGCTTACGAAATACACACGTTTCATACACACTACTAACCAGACACTGCTGGATCTTTCCGCACAAGGTGCGATTCAGTGTCATTCGTAATCATTGAAATCGACTTAATTTAGAAAGCGGCGCACGACATTGCGCTAAACTGAATTTTAGAAGGCTGAAATTCACCCTTACGCCTGGGACACCAGAGTCATAAATATAACAACTCAACGCGTAGAAGATCGTGGGTTCGAATCTAGTCAAACTTTTTTTTTCTAAATCTAATAAAAAGATTTTGATTACTATTTTTATTCATTTAATTGGTTTAAAAACATATTTTTTGTCTTTCTAATACTTTTCAGTATCATTTTCACCATTGTACTGGCTTTCTTTGTTTGCTCTTATTTTTCTTCCTATCGAACTGTTTTCGTTTGGAATCCGCCTGTGTCGGCTACAATCTGCAACCAAGTGCCATCCAGGACTGCTCATCGGTTGGTAAAGCGGCAGCTCGTGTAGCCAGTAGGAGGATAGTTTCAGGTAGCCAACGATAGCGAGAGCTTATAGTTAGCTCTTAGCGCTGAAACAGAAGTTTTTCTAAATTGAGCTTTCTCGGGAAGATTAGCTTTATTAGCCATGAACAAAGAGATCGTGATATTAGTTCTGCCTCAGACTGCTGACCGCCGTTTTCTCGGATACACTGAACATCGCGAGGTTGTGGTTAGATTAGGACATGAGTTTAAATTCAAGGCTACACATCGGGTCGTCTGCAGTTCAGTTATTGGTCACTTAAAATTAGCTGTTGCCAGAGAGTATGACATTTCTGTCATACCTCGCGACGGCTGCTTCAAACATTGGTCTGCCTTACACATTAACAGTATTTGTGAAGTGACCCGCCGTATTTCTGTGTCGTCTATAACCAAGCTTTAGCCGGCAGTCGATGTAGTGACAGAGTAGTGGCAAGTGACAGACGTCATCTGTCAAGTAATTTTAATCGGGCTATAGGAATGGTAGGACGAATGTTTTGTATAAAATCTCCTTTGCAGACGCATTGCGTATTCCTTCTATCCTACCAATGAACCAAAGTCTGTCGCCTGCTTTATCTACAACTGAGCCTATATGATCATTCTATTTCATATCCCTACAAGTTGTTTCACTCAGGTGTTTGTATGCGTTGACAGAATCCAGTGGTGAGCCAATGATATTGTAGCCATAGGCCATTATATTTTTTCGATATGTGAACCGCACGATTTTACATTTATGAACATTTAAAGCAAGTTTCCACTCTTTGGAAAACTTTTAAATCTTATCGAGATCTAACTGAATGTTTGGCCCGTTATTTTCAGACATTAATTTATTATAGATACCTGGATCATCTGCAAGAAGCCGGAGATTACTATTAACAAGGCCTGTTAGGTCATTAGTATACAACAGGAATAGCGAGGATCCAAAGACAATTCCCTGGGGTACACTTCAAATTACTTCTACCAACTCAGCCGCAAATTCCATGGAAAATCTGATCAGGCCCTGGAGCTTTGTTGAATTTTAGTGACTGAAGCTGTTTCTTCTCCTCAGCACTGATAATAATACCTATACCACTCATCTTTGCAGCGGTGCGAAGATCAAGATTTGGCAGTACTCCTAGATTTTGCTTTAAAGAGGAACATTTTATAATGGCGTTCAGCGTTTCTGCGTTTGCTTTGACGCCCTCGATTTTAGTTCCTGTATTCCCCGTGAGTATTTGGACACTAACTTTGGTGCCTCCAACAGCCTTTGCATATGACCAGAATTTCCTTGGGCTTTTGGAGAGGTCTCCCAATAATATTATGTTACGCTAGTCTTTGAAAGCTCCACGCAGTTGCTCTCTTGACAGTTTAATGCTTTTCACTCAGTATCTCTCTACCTATAGCCCCATGCGTTGTTTGACACATATTATGTAACAGTTTCTGTTTCTTTAAAAGTTTCTTTACAGAGACGGTATACCATGGATAGAGACTGTATACCATGGATTGTATTTCCCATCAGGAATTTTTTCAAACTTGAAGCATAGTTTTTTTTTTTTCATGCTCCTGTGCTGAGCTAAAAGCTTCAGGTTCCTCATTGAGATAGGACTCTACTGCTTCTTTCTCTAGTTTACTAAACTCATAAATCCTTCTATTTTTCTTAGTTGCCCTTTTTACTTTGGCTATCATTGTTGCTACAACTACTTCATGGCCACTGATACTAGTTCTAACTTAAACATCCCCAAAGGGTCAGGTCTATTTGTGGATTTGAGTTTCTTGTCTACTGCAACAGATACACCACTTCCATTTCCAATTAGCCTATTCTTTCAATATAAACTTAAAATTTCCCGAAATATCTCACTGCTATCAATTACGTTATTTATCCGCCTTTTGTACCTAGTATTGTGTGGACTCCATCCCTTTCTATGTTCTCTTCGAATTCTGACTCTTTAGTGGCAATGATTTGGCAGCTAATCACTAGAATTTTAATAATATCGCCAGTGAACGGCATTTCTTTGTATTACACTGGCACTGTGGGATCACCTACAGCTATCGTTATCTGGACCGGATAGAGAGTCGGCTATTCTAAAAACTCTTTGTGTGCACCCCACACACAGTCAGCTACCTGGGTAGCAGCCTCTGATGTGTAGTTTACATCTGACCCATTTAGGAAGATCCTATAGTTCTCAACCCTAGTATAGGAAGTCACAACCTAGTTTGACACAGAAACTTTAAAGTATTTGGTTAAAGCCTTCTACTCGGCACGGAACCTGGGGGGCACGATCATTTCTGGAGACAGTTCTGCAGAGTGTGAGCTTGATGAAATACTGTGAGCAAGACTTGTTTTCTAAATTTTCTCTGTCGGTTACTGGAATGATACGAGCATGACGTCTGAGTCTAGTTGCCAGGCATCGTTTGTTCCAACGTGAGGCATCGTTCGTTCCAACGTGCACCACACTCTATAGTTGGCTCTCTCTGATACCTCAACAGCTACCGATATAGCCTCTTAGACATGTTGGATGAGGTCTCCAGGCATACACACCGAGCGTACATGGTGTTACTGCATATCCCTTGTTGAAATTTCACTATTTTTCGCTGCACATTACAACTGCCGAAGATGAATAGATTCTTACCCTTTTGTGTTCGTCGCCTGTGACATGGGCCATAGATGAAGCTAGTTTTGCGTGGATCAGTTTCAGTGGAAGACACCACCACGAAGTTATTGGTTGTGGGGGGATGGATTCAACACTCTGAATTCACCTTGGATCCTTACAAGTTCAGAACTTCTAGATTTATCGCTGATACTTACTGTCAAGTGACAGAACCTGTATTTCCTGTAGCGTAACAGTATCTGGAGGAGAGGATGGTAGTTGCGGTGTCTTTCGTATGTCTAGTAAATGCCTCTCGGTAGCACCTCCATCACACCCATTCGCAGCAGTGTCTAATCCCGTGACACTAGTCAGTGGGATTCTAGCTGTTTACGAACAGCAATTAACTCATCGCAAGACCGGGAACAGCGTTCACAATGAGGCTAAATTGTAGTTAGTGCAGTGTTTTATAGAACAATAGGCAAATAATTTTAAACTTAGATTTTCATTTGCGGTCTTGTTATGCTACAAGTATTACCAGTTTAATTCAACAACTGAAACGATTAGTTCAGTTATCACTAATAAATATAGTGCAAATTATGGTCTGTCGTAAGTAATATGACAGAAGGGAATGATCGACTTGTTATTTGATACGTGACTTTGAAATTGTTTGCACCAAGTCCTAAAGCCTTCCGAACCTATGGTTGTTTATTAAAGATGTAATGCACGTCCACCATAGATAGAAATCTAAATTTTGGTATGTGTATTACTGTGAAGTCAAAGGAGAGTAATGCAAAACGAACAATAATTTAGTCCATTATTTTCTCGCTTCCTTACAATGTCCGTCTTACAGACAGTACGCAAATGGGTAATTATACAGAAGAATGCTGAAGATTAGATGGGTAGATCACATAACTAATGATGAAGTATTGAATAGAATTGGGGAGAAGAGGAATTTGTGGCACAACTTGACAAAAAGAAGGGACCGGTTATTAGGACATGTTCTGAGGCATCAAGGGATCACAAATTTAGCATTGGAGGGCAGCGTAGAGGGTAAAAATCGTAGAGGGAGACCAAGAGATGAATACATTAAACAGATTCAGAAGGATGTGGGTTGCAGTAAGTACTGGGAGTTGAAGAAGCTTGCACAGGATAGGGTAGCATGGAGAGCTGCATCAAACCATCTCAGAACTGAGGACCACAACAACAACAACAACAACAACTCGGTATTTCAGCAATGTTTATAGTTGATGACAGCAGAGTATAGTCGCGCATGAACTCCAAATGTTCACGGGAATCGTTGTCTACCGCGCTCCATTGTGGCACCCATCACTCGGAGATGTGCTCCCTGCCGCCGTTGGATAAGCAGCTGAGCAGCAAGTCGTATACTCCTAGCTCACTCATTTGTTACATAGTTTAATTCTTAATTTCTTTGCGTGTTTTTAGAGATTAGAGCGCGCACGGAGGCTTTCAGACAGTCGTTCTTCCCCCGAACCATACGCGACTGGAACAGGAAAGGGAGGTAATGACAGTGGCACGTAAAGTGCCCTCCGCCACACACCGTTGGGTGGCTTGCGGAGTATAAATGTAGATGTAGATGTAGATCGTTCGTAATTTTGAACGTTGTATTGATTTCTGTACACAGGATCACATACGTGTACAATAAGATCCACATCATGGTGCTTCAGAGGTCAGACGAGTACCCTTACGTCTGGATAATGTTATTTCACTTGCACTGAAGAGCAAAGAAATTGGTACACCTGCCTAATATCGAGTAGGTTCCCCGCTATCACGCGGAAGTGCCGCAGTACGACGTGGCATGGACTCGACTAATCTCTGAGGTATTGCTGGAGGGAATTGACACCATGAATCCTGCAGGGCTGTCCATAAATCCGTAAACGTACGAGGAGGTGGAGATCTCTTCTGAACAGCACATTGCAAGGTATCCCAGGCTTGCTCAATAATGTTCATGTCTGAGGAGTCTGGTGGCCAGTGGAAGTGTTCAAACTCAGAAGAGTGTTCCTGGAGCCACTCTGTAGCAATTTTGAACTTGTGGGGTGTCGCATAGTATTGCTGGGATTGCCCAAGTCCGTCGAAATTCACAATGGACATGAATGGATGCAGGTGATCAGACAGGATGCTTACGTATGGGTCACTGGTCAGAGTTGTATCTAGACGTATCAGGGGTCGCATGTCTCTCCAATTGCACACGCCCCACACAATTACAGAGTCTCCACCAGCTTGAAGAGTCCCCTGCAGACATGCAAGGTCCATGGATTCATGGGGCTGTCTCCATGACGTACACATCCATCCGCTCGACAGAATTTGGAACGAGGATCGTTCGACCAGGGTGCCTGTTCTGTACCTTTCCGCCATTGTGCCGATCGTTTCGGTACTCAAGAGCACCGAACGGTCTAGTACTCGAATTAGAGTCCCTGCATTATTCAGTGTGCATTTCGGTAGCGATACGGTTCGGCTCTAGAGAACCGAAGCGATACTGTCGGTTCGTGTCGCGCAAACCAATCAAAAGCAAGCGGCTGCAGATCAGCGCATGCGCACTGCAGCGCGCACAGGACCACGAACACAAAGCGGCTAGCAGACGACACAGGCGCGCTATTCTTCGAAGTACCACATTGTACTAATACATCTATAAAAACACGCGAAAAATTGATTCTGAGAGTTTCAAAGAATAAGAAGACAAACAGAATGTGGTTATAACTCGCTCCTAGGGGTCCAAATGATTAAGTAGCCCACTTCCCTATATGATACGTCAACGATTTGGGTGTTAAAAACAAAATTGAAAAAAATGCATTTTCGAGAGTTTCTGCAGTTCGTCAAAGTTTATAACATGCATCTCATGAATGAAAATGTTTCGTATATGGTGCTACAGTCTAAAAATATTACGACAGAGATCTTTCATCTCTGTCTACTGTGGTTGAGGATTCGATCGCAGATAAATACTTGTCACAAGCAAGATCATGAAGATGACTGCTGCTAGTTACATTTCCAGTAATTTAAGTTGTGCTCTTAGATTCCTGTCTAACCACATATTCGGAAATCACTACATATTCGGAAAAAAATGGTGACTTATTTCTGACAAGAAAAAATATAAAGGTCACTGTCGGTTGTTTCACTCAGAGCAATTTCATCTCCAACAATTTCATATTTCGTATTTTAAACACACAGAAATCACGGAATTATTACTGAGGAAGTGCGCTCTTACATGTAAGTAATAACGAATATTGCAGAAAAATCTTAACTTACACGAATAACAATGTCCCAGAACGTGTTGCATATATGAAGAAGAAAAAAAAACAAACTTTGGGATCCACCCGTGTGCGAACCCGTGTCCTTTCGTATCGCATTCCCGCGCGCTAACCACTTTTTTTTTTATTAATCTCATTTTTGTTCGCTTTTCTTCGTTGGATCTGCTCGTGGCTGACGTCGTAAAACATCCGTTTAAGTTCGTTGTCGATCGATTAACTCAGTTTTTTTTATTACAGAGGGCACGTAACCCTCTGACCGAAGACGCTGAGCTACCGTGCCGGCATCATTTGGCCATGCCAGACAACAGATACGCTGTGATCAATTCTTGTAGTATTGTGGAAAGGAACGTAGGCTGACTTCGTTGCCAAACGGTGCTGCGAAAGTCATAAATGCGTGATAGTTTGGAAGATTTCCAATATCAGGCTTCACATAATTGCTTTCCATTGTTACTTGAAAGTTGTAAACACGTTTCGATAGTTACTAACTAACCTATTTGTGGGAAAAAGTACACAAACTCACTAGTAACGTCAGTTCACAATCATGTAATATACGTAAGCAGAGCCGATGTCCTGATATTGAATGATCTTTAAACTCTTATTTGCATAAAAATAACACGTATTTTGAGAGAATATTGACAGAAAACGTTTTTTTGGATGTAATCATTCACAGTACCGTAACTACCTAACCTAACCATATTTCTAACAAAGGAAAATAGTCTTTAATGAACTCACTTTACAATCGGATGCGTCCTCTGGTGATTCTGTTGTAACATAATCACTAAATCCAAAGCTAAAACCGCTAAATATGTTTAAAATTACAAATTATAGGTGTATATAAACCACAGCTCACCAATCGACAGGGCCAGATCGAAATTCAAAACCTCTCGGTACAATTGTCGTAAAATCGGTGGGAGGACCGTTCGGTAACAAGTCTCAGAGGATTACTGGATAGGACATTTCGATAAAGAACCGAAAATGACGTCACAACCGAGACTAACCTACTACACCGATCGGTATGAACGGTACAGAATAGGGCCCCAGGCAACATGTTTCCATTCACAGTACAAAAAATTTTTCTTTTAGAAAAGGGGATTACATTATCGCTTTCAACGAACTACGTCGTCATTTTGAAATGTAAAACATCAGTTGGAGAATGTTTTACGTTTGAAAACGACGACGTAGTTTGTCGAAACCGGTAATGTTACCCCCATTTTTTAAAGAAATACTTCATTTACTGTGACTATGGCTTCACTATTGTACTGTCAAATAAGTTTATAACTTATTCTATAGTCACAGTCCTTTACGACAATTATGTTGGGATATAGAATGTTTCCATTCAACAGTCCAATATCGGTGCTGACGAACACAGAGGAGGCGTTAAGTGGTTCAAATGGCTCTGAGCACTATGGGACTGAGGTCATCAGTCCCCTAGAACGTAGAACTACTTAAACCTAACTAACCTAAGGACATCTCACACATCCATTCCCGAGGTAGGATTCCAACCTTCGTCCGTAGCGGTCGCGCGGTTCCAGACTGAAGCACCTAGAACCGCTCGGCCACACCGGCCGGCCGAGGCGTAAAGCTTTGTTTTGTGCAGTCATCAAGGGCACACGAGTGAGCCTTCGGCCCCAGAAGCCCATATCGAAGATGTTTCGTTGTATGGTTCGAACGCTGACACTTGTTGATGGCGCAGCATTCAAATCTGCAGCAGTTTGCGGAAGGGCTTCACTTGTGCCACGTTGAACGATATCCTTCAGTTGTCGTTGGTCCTGTTCTTGCAGGATCTTTTTCCGGCCACAGAGATGTCGGAGATTTGATGTTTTACCGGATTCCTGATATTCACGGTACACTCGAGAAATGGGCGTGCGGGAAAATCCCCACTTCATCGCTACCTCGGAGATGCTGTGTCACATCGCTCGTGCGCCGACTGTAACACCACGTTCAAACTCACTAAATTCTTGATAACCTGTCATTGTAGCAGCAGTAACCGATCTAACAACTGCGCCAGATACTTATTGTCTTATATAGGCGTTGCCGACCGCACCGCCGTATACTTCCTGTTGCCAGTTTACATATCTCTATTTGAATACGCGTGCCTATGCCAGTTTTTTTGGCGCTTCGGTTTATCGGAACCACTTCTGTTCATCTGTCGAATGGCTCGGCTCAGGTGGTAGAAAACTCTTCCAGAGAAAGATAACGACGTCCACGCGTAGGTTTTTTCAAGTTTGGGAACAAGTCGAAGTCTGGTAGACTCATGTCCGGGCTGTAGGGAGGATACGGCAACACTTCCCATCCGTATTTGGGCACTTTTTGGGCTACAACACTGCCAATGTAGGGCCGAGAATGAGTAATCCAGCCTCGAGCAACCACGGTCGGGTTTTGCGCATTTTTCTGTGCAGATTTTACATGAAGTTACGATAATACACTGGTGTGACACTTGTTCCACTTGTGATTCTGTCATGATGATTCCTTGGCGATCAGAAGCAAAAATCGTCATTTGCTTGAGCTTTGACTGAGCACGTCGAAATCTTTTTAGGTATGAAAAATCTGAAGCTTTCCACTCATTGCACTGTGATTTCAACTCATGTTCAAAGTCTCTAATCTACGTTTAATCAACAGCGACAATTCTACCCAAGAATCCTTGACCTCCACAGTCGAATCGTTATTTGTGTAAGGTTGCAATATCCAAGCGTTTCTGCTTCTCTTGAGCAGTCAGTGTGCGGCCCACCTCCGCAGAAATTTTTGTCTTCTTCAGATTATTTGTCGGAATACGGAATACTGATGTTTGGGGAGTTCGCGTGGCTCAAGAGAGTTCCCCACAAGTCGCATTGCGAACTTCTTCAAGAGCATCTGCCACAAGTTCCATACTTCTTTCATTTGTTGACGTTTTTGGCCTTCCGGGTCTTGGATTATCTTCTATGCTCATACGACCGACACGAAAACTTGAAACTGTACTACGGTCCACTATAAACTCACAACAAAATTCAGTTAACGCACTGTGGATTCTGGCGGGTTTTTGTCGCGTTAAATTTAGATCTTGATGTACGACCTCTGGTCTTCATCAGTCACAGTACATGAGCCCTCTGCAGGGTCCATTTCCACCTCTCGCCAATTTTATGTTAGAGGACAGAGGGAAGAAACAAAAACACGTGCTTCGTCCACAAGCTCCCAACTACTTCTGACGTGACTTCCATTGTTATTGCAATCAAAATCCACCGTAATATCATTCTGTGTATTATTTATGAAATGGCTCTCGTATTCACCGTACGTGAATCCATTTCATGCTTTTAAATTTCAATAGAATATTTTTTCCTGGGTACATGACCATCTTTTATCTTGGAACCTTTTCACATTTGCAGAAACCTTAATTTATCGGAGTAATTTCTGTAAATTCAGGCACATAAAAAGCGAATGTCCATATTTAAAAATGGAATAAGAAAATGTATGAAACTTCTCTTATAGGAGAGGCAAAAATCTGAGAAGCGTGCCAAGGCACAACACTCACCTCTATTAATGGTATGCTGTTTCACTCAATCACGTCGATACCATATGTACGTATAATGCTGTGGAACGATATAAACTGTAACGAGCACATTAAGCCACTTGTAAGAAAGGTGACCGACCGATTCCGGATTATTGGAAAAGCTCTGGGAAAGTGCAGCGCACCTATGAAAGACATCGTGCACGTAACTCTTGTACTACAGATTCTTGAACTGTACTTGAGCCTTTGGATTCCACACAAGGTCGTATTATACTAAGACATCGAAGCAATTCAGAGGAACGCTGGAATGTTTATTACTAATGAGTTCGATTAGTACGGCAGTGTTACAGAAATGTTCCGTCGTCTTACACGAGAATCCATGGCAGGAGAAAGACGGCCTGTGTGCGAAACGGTATTAAGGAAGTTTAGGGAACAAGCATCTTTGACAAGTTATAGACAGACACGGCGGCTTCCAACGTTCATATCGATTAAAATATGGACAAAATAAGAGAGGACAGGGCTAAGGCAGAGGCATATACAGAACCATTTATTCCTAGCTCGGGAAAGCGAATGACTATCAGTCGACTGGAGTATCCTCCGAAGTGAACTGTACAGTCGATTTCGGATTATGTATGTATATGTAGACCACAAATGTGAGTCATTTTTATCACCAGCGGAAAAATGCTCTTGTCGGAGCACGAAAAAGATGAATATGCTTCTCCTTGAAAGGCTCTTGACAGAAAAATGCGAACCAGCCACTTCAGTCTCCATTTAACACAGAAATCCTCTTACCCACTATCTCTTTGCAGTGAAGCCTCCACACAAAACATCTCCCTTTTACTACCGCTGTCTATACAGGGCGAGCCATCTGCCCCTACCGATGTCGTTTAATGGCCTGCCTGGGTGGCCGAGCGGTTCTAGGCGTTACAGTCTGGAACCGCGAGACCGCTACGGTCGCAGGTTCGAATCCTGCCTCGGACATGGATGTGTGTGATGTCCTTAGGTTAGTTAGGTTTCTAAGTTCTAGGGGACTGATGACCTCAGAGGTTAAGTCGCATAGTGCTCAGAGCCATTTGAACCATTTTTGATGTCGTTTTATGCAACCCACAATTATATATTTGGCCTTCGAAATACATGCGCGAGATTTTCATATGCTGTAGCTCGCTATGTGCGAACTATTGGTCCTACACGAAAACTGAACAGGACCTTTTTGTAGAAATTTTAATGTAGTTAAATTTTGTACTGGGATACGTTTTCGCTGGAGGCCACGATTTTCTAGTTATTCAAGAAAAACCTACAAAAGTAACCTTCAACCGCACGTCCACCCCCACCCTCATCCGTCACCAGTCAGTATTTCTAGTGTGTTGTTCGTGGCATTCCCTCCTACCAGTGTACAAAAATTTCTGACTACTCAAACTATTCCCGATATTCGATCTTTTTTTGGTCTCTGTTGATTGGGCTATTACTTCACCAGCGTGGTAGGTTATTTCGTTAACATTATTAATTTAAACGTGCCCCTGAGGGTTGTGAAAGAAAACAACGTTAGTAAACGTTACGCTACGACTAATTACGTTGACAATTCGATCCAGACTTAACCCTTACAAGTGCAGCAGTTCCGCAGTCAGATGGTCTGACGAATACAACGCTGTAATTGTTCATTTTGTGCTTTTAAAATTCAGAAAATTGTTAGGTAAAGTTTACACTAACGTCATTTTTAAATTTTATGTGCTCGACTAAGCCGGTGGCGTAATAAGGCCATGCAAGAAGAACAAAAAGCTCGAAATTGGGAACTCTTTGTACATTGGTGGAAGGTATTCTCTACGTTTTCCTTAAATAACTCGAAATCTACGACCTCTAGCGAAAACACATCCCAGTACATAATTTAACTGCATTAAATTTCCTACAAAATGATTCTGTTCATTTTTTTCTGCAAGACTAATAGTTGCGCACAGTGAGCGAGAGAGTATGAAAATGTAGCATACGTTTTTTGAAGGCCAGAGATAACATTGTCGGTTGATAAAACGACATCGATAGGTCAGCTGACTCACCCTATTATGTCTCTGCCTTCTGTCACTTTTCTCCCATTGGCTCTTTCTCGTGTCTACCCCTCTCACTGTCCCTGTCTTCATCCCTCAAACCTGCGACTGGCGGACGTGTAGGCTACTCTCTTTCGCTGTCTGTCTGCTCGTGTTACTTTCTCTCCCATTGGTGCTGTCCTCTCTCACTCACATTGGCTCCACTTGTCATTCTCTCCCACTGCCACTGTATGCTATCCACTTATAGTGTCTTATATTGTTCAAATGGTTCAAATGGCTCTGAGCACTATGCGACTTAACTTCTGAGGTCATCAGTCGCCTAGAACTTAGAACTAATTAAACCTAACTAACCTAAGGACATCACACACATCCATGCCCGAGGCAGGATTCGAACCTGCGACCGGAGCGGTTGCTCGGCTCCAGACTGAAGCGCCTAGAACCGCACGGCCACTCCGGCCGTCTCTTATTTTGTCTTTCATTCCCACTGTCACTGTCTCCACTGTACCTCAGTAACTCAGAAATTGTGGGGGTCTAACTTTTTGTTTCCCCCTATACCCACATGCATAAAATGTCGGTTCAAAATGCGCCGTATTTCGCTTAACCAACAGTATACAAAAATTAGGTGTTTTGTTTACAGGTATGTAGAATTTTGTATGCCGAAAGAATTTTTTGTAAGGAGCTTACGCCGCCAAGTGGCACCATAAGATAATTTCCGCGTCAAGGCAGCCTGCATAAGCGTGAATTGCTCGTAATACAGAGACAGCGCGTCGTTAAGTTTTACTGTTGAAAAAATGCAGACTGAAAACATAGTTTTATGACTTCAGAACCGTTCCCATGTGTTCACTACGACGGTTAAAACTACATTTACATCTCGAAGCAGATATTACGTGCATAAGTACGGGAAATTTGAACCTCTGCACCTGGGTAACGGATAATGATGTCGAAAAATGTTTCAATATTCTCCGACATCATCATCCTAAGAACCCGGTAAAAATTGACGATCTGCCATGCACAGAAATTAATGAAGTGCCCATCCGCATAGCTGGCACCCAAAAATTGTTGTTTTTCGAGTGTATCTTGGAAACGGTACAGATTTACGGAGATGGGAAAATGATGTTTCTAGGTAAATACACTACCGGCCTTTAAAATTGCTACACCAAGAAGAAATGCAGATGATAAACGGGTATTCATTGGACAAATATATTATACTCGAACTGGTATGTGATTACATTTTCACGCAATTTGGGTGCATAGATTCTGATAAATCTGTACCCAGAACAACCACCTCTGGCCGTAATAACGGCCTTGATACGCCTGGGCATTGAGTCAAACAGAGCTTGGATGGCGTGTACATGTACAGCTGCCCATGCAGCTTCAACACGATACCACAGTTCATCAAGAGTAGTGACTGGCGTATTGTGACGAGCCAGTTGCTCGGCCACCATTGACCAGACGTTTTCAGTTGGTGAGAGATCTGGAGAATGTGCTGGCCAGGGCAGCCGTCGAACATTTTCTGTATCCAGAAAGGCCCGTACAGGACCTGCATCAAGGGGTCGTGCATTATCCTGTTGAAATGTAGGGTTTCGCAGGGATCGAATGAAGGGTAGAGCTACACATCTGTAATGTAACGTCCACTGTTGAAAGTGCCGTCAATGCGAACAAGAGGTGACCGAGACGTGTAACCAGTGGCACCCCATACCATCACGCCGGGTGATACGCCAGTGTGGCGACGACGAATGCACGCTTCCAGTGTGCGTTCACCGCGATGTCGCCAAACACGGATGCGACCATCGTGATGCTGTAAACAGAACATGGATTCATCCGAAAAAATAACGTTTTGCCATTCGTGCACCCAGGTTCGTCGTTGAGTACACCATCGCAGGCGCTCCTGTCTGCGATGCAGCGTCAAGGGTAACCCCAGCCATGGTCTCCGAGCTGATAGTCCATGCTGCTGCAAACGTCGTCGAACTGTTCGTGCTGCTGGTTGTTGTCTTGCAAATGTCCCCATCTGTTGACTCAGGGAACGAGGCGTGACTGCACGATCCGTTACAGCCATGCGGATAAGATGCCTGTCATCTCGATTGCTAGTAATACGAGGCCGTCGGGATCCAGCACGGCGTTCCGGATTACCCTCCTGAACCCACCGGTTCCATATTCTGCTAACAGTCATTGGATCTCGACCAACGCGAGCAGCAATGTCGCGATACGATAAACTGCAATCGCGATAGGCTACAATCCGACCTTTATCAAAGTCGGAAAGGTGATAGTACGCATTTCTCCTCCTTACAACACCGTTTCACCAGGCAACGCCGGTCAACTGCTGTTATGAGAAATCGGTTGGAAAATTTCCTCATGTCAGCACGTTGT
Organism: Schistocerca serialis cubense; assembly: GCF_023864345.2. Lineage (NCBI taxonomy): Eukaryota > Metazoa > Arthropoda > Insecta > Orthoptera > Acrididae > Schistocerca > Schistocerca serialis. The sequence continues at coordinate 237,463,625 of NC_064640.1, forward strand.
AGGTGTCGCCACCGGCGCCAACCTTGTGTGAATGCTCTGAAAAGCTAATCATTTGCATATCACAGCATCTTCTTCCTGTCGGTTAAATTTTGCGTCTGTAGCACGTCAGCTTCGTGGTGTAGCAATTTTAATGTCCAGTAGTGTATTTAAGAATATAAAGTTAACATTTGAGCCATTTCATATGGTCATTTAGATAATTGTGGCCCACGATGCAAAAAAAGAAACGGCTAAAAACCGGTTTCTGCGGTTTTTTCAAGTACCGCCCATGAAGAAATGGTGCTCTCCTAAACCGCTTAAGGTCCACCCTAGACGATACCTAATACAAAAGAACCAACCGACTTTCTAAATTTGCCTGGACTGGAGGAAGTGTGTGATTTTTAAGTTGTGATCCCATATTGTAGGATAGCTAGATATGCTAGTTCTTTCGATACATACACAAATTGTCACTAGACCAAAGGCTATCTACAACACATGGAGCCCTATGCATGTGATCAATAAAACACGAGATCTGAACCCCCAAAAATGGCATTTTTGCGCGCGGGTCTTGACAGGTGCACGGACGGATAGGGAGAATCAAATAATTTGAGAATAATATTTGTATTTATTTGTCATATATAAATTGGGTGGTGTAGTTGCACAACTGCTGGACACAATTCCATGGCCACAGCGGTCCATGTTGTACACAATGAGTAAGAGAGAATATTGCAAGTGGAATTCGGTTTTACCAAATCTGACCATAGAACGAGGCTTACCCTATCGTGTGCCGTACTGTACGCATTCCTGTCCCTAGCGGGAATGCTCTGTGGCAGTGGACAAACTACAGGTTACTGCAATGCGTGTCATTTGGAGGCTCATGAAAAAGTAGTCTGGAACAATCATTTACAAAGACAACAAGCATTCACACATGGCAACTGTGTTAACTGTCTGCGTGGTTCATGAAGACGGACTCCAGACCGGTCGCCGATTTAAGAAATGTGTGTGCGACACCTTGGGCTTTAAAAACACATAGTCGATCCTCTAGATACTGAAGTCCAGTTACAGGGCGCGTATGACCCTAGTTGTTTTTTGCACCCTAAAACAAAACAAACCAGTTTCAGTAGGTATGGATTAATGAGTCTCAGGAGCGGCCGTATGACCTTCGAAATGCACCAGTGGATGTAGTCAGTCCAGAATGATTATACTGATATGTCATCAGTGTTCTAACACTCCCAACTTTAATATAATATCATAATCAACGTCATGTACTGACATCTCCCGAACACATGCATATTTATTACATTTACGCTACTCCTTATGGCTGTTTAACTTATTTGTTTGGCGGACAACTAGCTTTACAGAAGTATTAGACAGTCATGTCGTTCCTGATCTGCTTGTGACACAAGGTTTTATGGCACGTTTGTTCTATTTCCAGACTCACACTCACACTAGATTTTCAAGCATTAAAACTATTCATCTGTCACGTTATCAGCTTTTGTATGTTCACATTTTTCCCATTATGATTTCCCGCCGTCTGCCATTAACTTATCACCTGTCCTTTGTCCTACCTTCTATTATTTGTATGTATTCATCTTACCACCTGGTGTTTTAGGTAAACTGATTTCCGCTCGTTTCCTTGTGTTTTTCCTCTTGAAGCGAGAGATAACGTTTTCGAGATGTACACGATATTCTGTCTTGAATATTTGTGTTTTATAGGGGAGCAGTTTATGGATATGGTTCGCCTTCGCTGCGGCTCCCACTTCGGGCATGAGATGGTCTATAACAGTGCAGCAGAACCTATTCAAACTCACGAAGGACGCAACTGCGGTATCATTTGGCTGCAATATCGGTTTTTTACGCGTTTCACGGCATCCAACGAGTTCACATCTCCCGCAGGAAAACAGTAATGTTTTCTGCCGTAAACGATAATACGCCGTTTTATTAAATACCGAGTTTCAATGCTGGGCCCAGCGGTGAAACTAATCATATTCATCGTACACGCTTTCATTTCGGCTGACGCAGTACCAAAACAATTTTGTTTCTAAATGATAACACGTCTGTTTGAGTACCGTGTTATTATTTTGTGCCAGCGAAATGCACTGAGAAAGTAAAGGGAAATGATGGCGTAGGTAATTTCTTTATGTTTAATGTGCAATACTGAAAACTGAAGGCATATACAAGAAGCTACTACATGAACATGGCCATCTACAAGACTAAGCATGCACGCCATATTATTCAAGAAAATAGTAATGTCTAGACTTAACGACTAAAATCATGAAACGGCTTCGTAGATTACCTATACAGGTAATATATGGGTATTTGAACGAATGAACGGAGTAATTAATTAGCATAATCAATTACAGCAATGTCGTAAGCAAAATATGACAGTGTTGTCTCTAAAAGCCGTCTGCTGCAACTGTTAAGTGAAAGTAATTTCACGTAATAAAAAACATAAACGAATACCTGTACAGGACTACACAACCTTACCATCCCCGGGCCAACTTAGGGAGAAATCTGACCGTAGATTTTCGTGGTATGGCTGCTATAAGCAGCAGCTGCGTTACCGCTGGTACATGACAACAGAGGTTCTCGCAGAGCTCACTATATTCAAGTAGACTGCCAGGATATGGTTTATGATACCTAAGGAGTGGGCGAAGTAGTAAGAGGGTGAACTTGAAGAGACAGCAGTTGAAATCCCTGTCCGGCTATTCAGATTTAGGTGTTTCGTGATTTCCCCAAACCGCTTAAGGCAATTTACCTGGACAGCACTTACCTGCAAGACCACTACTCGCGCTACTGAACCTGAATCATGATACAGTGCTTCGAGGTGCATGGCCATGAGCTGTGGTTGATGTCCTGTGTCCCTACTTCCTTCGGTGTCAATTATGACTGTTGATATTTTAAAAATATCGGGAATACGGTACATCAATATCTAAAAAAATATCATTATACGCCCTCGATATATAAAAAAGGGGTAACGATATGCCGCTGCAAAAAAAAAAAAAAAAAAAAAAAAAAAAAAAAATATTGACATACTAGCCTATAAAATTATCGTCGGAACATTGTAAATATGTCAGTTTTCGAGCTGTATATTTGCGTATTGATTTATTATTAGATATTCTGTACACCAACAAGCTAGTAGCCCGCCTATTCCCCCTAGAGCAAGAACTTGGCGATAACCACTTTGCTAACAATGGTAGCTGGATGTAAGCGGCGAATAAGAGCTGTCCATCGTTCGGTTTCATCACGTGTCTGGTTTGCCTAGAACACTTTATCACGACTTCCCTGCTTTTTCATTTCTGTAAACGCCATGGCCGCGCGGCGTAGCCGTGGCGTCTTATGCGCCTTGTCACGGTTCGCGCGGCTACCCCCGTCGGAGGTTCCAGTCCTCCCTCGGGCATGGGTGTGTGTGTGTTGTCCTTAGCCTAAGTTAGTTTCAGTTAGATGGAATAGTGTGTAAGCCTTGGGATCGATGGCCTCAGCGGTCTGGTCCCATAGGAACTTAACACAAATTCAAAAATGTCAACGCCAGCGATCTAGCAGTTGTAGTATCAAAACTGCTTGGTGAACTTAAACATTAGAGTTTCTGTTGGTAGCGCCGATTACATCAGCATTTCCCCTCACACGTCTCCAAAAAATGGTTCAAATGTCTCTGAGCACTATGGGACTTAACATCTGAGGTCATCAGTCCCCTAGAACTTAGAACTACTTGAACCTAACTAACCTAAGGACATAACACACATCCATGCCCAAGGCAGGATTCGAACCTGCGACCGTACCAGTCGCGCGGTTCCGGACTGAAGCTCCTAGTACCGCTCAGCCACCGCTGCCGGCTCACACGTCTCCGCCCACCGTAAAGACCAGTCTTGTCGTTTAGACTTGTGTTCATCATTTTCAGCAACTGTCTTTGAAGAAGGTTAATGTGAAGAAATAGGATACTAGTTGCGTGAATATTTTTTAAATTTTTTTAACGCAACGGGTGTGCTATTTCGTCACATTGGGAATCTTGATCTTGTTGCTTCACACAGTCAAAGAGAAAGACTGGAAGTGATGAAAGCTCAAAAAGTAGTAAGACTCCTTCACACAGTGAAAGTAAAGTTGTGTTCTACTGTTGTTGTTGTGGTCTTCAGTCCCGAGACTGGTTTGATGCAGCTACTCTATCCTGTGCAAGCTTCTTCATCTCCCAGTACTGCAATCTACATCCCTCTGAATCTGCTTAGTGTATTCATCTCTTGGTCTCCCTCTACGACTTTTACCCTCCACGCTGCCCTCCAATAATAAGCTGGTGATCCCTTGATGCCTTAGAACATGTCCTACCAACAGATCCCTTCTTCTAGTCAAGTTGTGCCACAAACTTCTCTTCTCCCCAATCCTATTGAATACCTCCTCATTAGTTATGTGATCTACCCATCTAATCTTCAGCATTCTTCCGTAGCACCACATTTCGAAAGCTTCTATTCTCTTCTTGTCCAAACTATTTATCGTCCATGTTTCACTTCCATACATGGCTACACTCCATACAAATACTTTCAGAAACGACTTCCTAACACGCGATGTTAACAAATTTCTCTTCTTAAGAAACGCTTTCCTTGCCATTGCCAGTCTACATTTTATATCCTCTCTATTTCGACCATCATCAGTTATTTTGCTCCCCAAATAGCAAAACTCCTTTACTACTTTAAGTGTCTCATTTCCTAATCTAATTTCCTTAGCATCACCCGACTTAATTCGACTACATTCCATTATCCTCGTTTTGTTTTTGTTGATGTTCATCTTATATCCTCCTTTCAAGAGACTATCCATTCCGTTCAACTGCTCTTCCAAGTCCTTTGCTGTCTCTGACAGAATTACAGTGTCATCGGCGAACCTCACAGTTTTTATTTCTTCTCCATGGATCTTAATACCTACTCCGAATTTTTCTTTTGTTTCCTTCACTGCTTGCTCAATATACAGATTGAATAACATAGGTTATAGGCTACAACCCTGTCTCACTCCCTCCCCAACCACTGCTTCCCTTTCATGTCCCTCGACTCTTATAACTGCCATCTGGTTTCTGCACAACTTGTAAATAGCCTTTCGCTCCCTGTATTTGACCCCTGACACCTTTAGAATTTTAAAGAGAGTATTCCAGTAACATTGTCAAAAGCTTTCTGTAAGTCTATAAATGCTAGAAACGTAGGTTTGCCTTACCTGAATCTTTCTTCTAAAATAAGTCGTTAAGTCAGTATTGCCTCACGTGTTCCAATATTTCTACGGAATCCAAACTGATCTTCCCCGAGGTCAGCTTCTACTAGTTTTTCCATTCGTCTGTAAAGAATTCGCGTTAGTATTTTGCAACTGTGGCTTATTAAACTGATATTTCGGTAATTTTCACATCTGTCAACACCTGCTTTCTTTGGGATTGGAATTATTATATTCTTCTTGAAGTCTGAGGGTATTTCGTCTGTCTCATACATCTTGTTCACCAGATGGTAGAGTTTTGTCAGGACTGGCTCTCCCAAGGCTGTCAGTAGTTCTAATGGAATGTTGTCTACTCCTGGGGCCTTGTTTCGACTCAGGTCTTTCAGTGCTCTGTCAAACTCTTCACGCAGTATCATATCTCCCATTTCATCTTCATCTACATCCTCTTCCATTTCCATAATATTGTCCTCAAGTACATCGCCCTTGTATAGACCCTCTATATACTCCTTCCACCTTTCTGATTTCCCTTCTTTGCTTAGAACTGGGTTTCCATCTGAGCTCTTGATATTCATACAAGTGGTTCTCTTCTCTCCAAAGGTGTCTTTAATTTTCCTGTAGGCTGCATCTATCTTACCCCTAGTGAGATAAGCCTCTACATCCTTACATTTGTCCTCTAGCCATCCCTGCTTTGCCATTTTGCACTTCCTGTCGATCTCATTTTTGAGACGTTTGTATTCCTTTGTGCCTGATTCATTTACTGCATTTTTATATTTTCTCCTTTCATCAATCAAATTCAATATTTCTTCTGTTACCCAAGGAGTTCTATTAGCCCTCGTCTTTTTACCTACTTGATCCTCTGCTACCTTCACTACTTCACCCCTCAAAGCTACCCATTCTTCTTCTACTGTATTTCTTTCCCCCATTCCTGTCAATTGTTCTCTTATGTTCTCCCTGAAACTCTGTACAACCTCTGGTTCTTCCAGTTTATCCAGGTCCCATATCCTTAAATTCTCATCTTTTTGCAGTTTCTTCAATTTTAATCTACAGTTCATAACCAATAGATTGTGTTCAGGGTCCACATCTGCCCCTGGAAATGTCTTACAATTTAAAACCTGGTTCCTAAATCTCTGTCTTACCATTATATAATCTATCTGAAACCTGTCATTATCTCCAGACTTCTTCCATGCATACAGCCTTCTTTCATGATTCTTGAACCAAGTGTTAACTATGATTAAGTTGTGCTCTGTGCAGAATTCTACCAGGCGGCTTCCTCTTTCATTTCTTAGCCCCAATCCATATTCACCTACTACGTTTCCTTCTCTCCCCTTTCCTACCACCGAATTCCAGTCACCCATGACTATTATTTCAAATATTTACCGAAAATTTCTAAAAAATGTAAAATAAAAATATCGGCGCTCAGTATTGCCATTTCGATACCGATGTATCGCTATAAGGTGGAAGAAATACTGGTAGTATATATATAGATACTTTTTGGAAAAATATCGATACATCGGTATTTTATCGGTAGCCAAAGTGCCAATCCTACTGAGCGTATCTGAGCCTTCATCAAACGTCAGCTTATAGATCACAAGAAATGAAGCAGAAAAGTTTAGGATTCAGTGCCCTGTCGACAACGAGGTGATAAGAGACGTAACACAACATAGGTATGTGATAAAGATGGGAGGAAATCAGTCGTGGCCTTTCCAAAGGAACCAGACCGATATTTGATGAAACAGTTTAGGGAAACAAGGGAGAACTTAAATTTGGATGGCCGGATGAGTTCTGAGCAGCTGTCCTACAGAGTACGAATCTAGTTCCCTAACATATATACTGGGTATTAGTGGTACGGGCACAGATATTGTGATAATTGATATCTTAACATGTACCGACCTAAGTGTGTAAGTTGTATTTTGTCTGTGTCTAGCAGTCTTCCCGCAAACACATTACATAATTTACTACCTGATATTTCTTACAGCGTCATAACCGTACTGCAGAGAGGACTACGCCTGTATGGACTATCCGTTTCATGTCCATGCGTCCACACTTCAAAACCTAAATTGCAGCCTAGAGAAAAGTAAACATTAATGGCATGCTTGTGCCATGTGTACTTGGAGGTACTAACAATTCTAAACACATACTACTCGTAATAGCTATATTACATCTGAAGTAAATACTGATTTAATGTTCAGTACACTATATTCAGTCATAACAGAAATATCTGCACTTATAACCCCTGCATGTAGAGGGTGTCCCAGAAATGTTGCCACAAACTTCGAGCCGTTGTAGAGGGTGTCCTGAGAAATAAATCGAGGATCGGAACCTATGTCCGAAAACATCACATAACGACACTACAGAGACGAAGTTATAGGCATGGACGCCTGCCACTGATGCGATGGACCGTAGGCGGAACGTCTCGCATTGTTGGCTGTTATCCAGTGATCACGACTGATTGCCACGATCGCCTATGGAGAAGATTGAGCTAGCTGCTGGGTAGACAGGCCTTGTCTCCTATGAATGTGATGCTCTATTGCCATGATGGATGACAGTTTCGGACACAGGTTTCATTCAGCAGTTTATTTTCCTCCTGTATACTGAAAGTATTGGAGATTTTAGAGGTTTCCAGAACAAAAATAAACTGCGGATGAAAACCCATGTTCGAAACTGTCATCCACCAAGTCAACAGAACATCGCATTCGTAGGAGACGAGGTCTGTATACGCAGCAGCTCGCTCCACCTTCTACAATGGCGATCGTGGCAATCAGTCGTGATCACTAAATAGCAAACAACAATGCGATACGTTTCGTCTACGGTTCGTCTGCGTAAAAAGTTGCGTTTCTGCCGAAGGGGTGTTTTAGTAGCAGTCGCCTGCGCCTATAACTTCGACTGTGTAGCGTCGCTGGACGACGTTTCCGGACACGGGTTCCTATCCTCGATTTGTTTCTAAACACACCTTCTACAACCCCTTGAAGTTTGTCGCAACGTTTCTGGGACATCCAGTATATATCATAATGAACCTTGTAATCCTTTTACTTGTTCATATCACGAATGTATGTATTCACTATTTCACTGTAGGATTGTGGTGACAATCAGATTTTGTTACAGAAGTCAGTCTCATGGCATTACTAGGGTGTGTGGGAAAGTATTGTTATTGAGAAAAGAAGATTGCAAGAAAGTTGTACAAAAAGAGCAGTAAAAAACTTCAGTGACCAGCAAGTGAACAAATCCAAGGTGGTTCTATTGGCCGTTTGATAATGTGACCTAATCGTAGTGGTAATGTGTTCTACAAATATATACACCTATCAAACCAGAAAAATACGACTGCTCTAGTAATTCTGGATGAAGTGGGGGCGACAGGGGAGTGTACTCGTTCTGGAAGAAGAAAAATGTGGCTGCAAACCAACTCATCGCTACACCTCACATCGCAACAGTTACGTCCGTTCTAGTTAGCACTGTAAAAGTTTTCACTCCTTTATTTCAATTTGAAACTAATGAGAGATAGAAATTCTTTTCAAACTGTAAGCTCTAGTATTACATAAATAAATTTTTCCTCAGAGAAGAGATACTAATTTTATCCCACTGCCACTTATGCAATCGGACCCTTATGAAAGTTGCATGCAATGAAAATGTTGTTGTTGTTGTGGTCTTCCAAAGACTGGTTTGATGCAGCCATCCATGCTACTCTATCCTGTGCAAGTCTCTTCATCTCCGAGTAAGATGAGAGACCTACATCCTTCTGAATCTGGTTATTGTATTCATCTCTTGGTCTCCTTCTACTGTTTTTACCCCCGCACCCGCCGCCCCCCCCCCCCCCCTCCCCATGCTTCCCTCCAGTACTAAACTGGTGATCCTTTGATGCCTCAGAATGTGTCCTACCAACTGGTCCCTTCTTCTAGCCAGGTTGTGCCACAAATTTCTCTTCTCCCCAATTCAATGCAGTAACTCCTCACTAGGTACGCGATCCACCCATCTAATCTTCAGCATTCGTCCGTAGCACGACATTTCAAATGCTTCTATTCTCTGTTTGTCTAAACTGTTTATTGTTTGCGTTTCACTTCCACACATGTCTACACTCCATGCAAATACTTTCAGAAAGGACTTCCTGACACTTAAATCTATATTCGATGTTAACAAATTTCACTTCTTTAGAAACGCTTTTCTTTCTATTGCCAGTGTTAAACTAATTCGTTACCAATTAATTCGTTGCAATGCGCCATTAAAGAATCATCATTCTTTCCATATGATTGATTACAATTTATTTCAGTACTAGTAAACCATTGCAGTATCAATTGATAACTTATATTCTCTGATAAGATTTTCTTGTAGGGTGTGTATGTGAATAGAAACTGCAGATACAACTGTTGGTATAAACATGACCTATTTTCATCTTGCCGGCCGGGGTGGCCGAGCGGTTCTAGGCGCTACAGTGTGGAACCGCGCGACCGCTACGGTCGCAGGTTCGAATCCTGCCTCGGGCATGGATGTGTGTAATGTCCTTAAGTTAGTTAGGTTTAAGTAGTTCTAAGTTCTAGGGGACTGATGACCTAAGAAGTTAAGTCCCATAATGCTAAGAGCCATTTGAACCATTTGATGATGTCGTCCAGCCTCCTAAGTACAACATATAGCCACTCCAGCAATATCAGAACCGACTGAGTTAGGGGAGGTGATGTTAATAGTATTTGTGAAGTGCATAATTTCGCTTTCGGCTACCTCGATTTCAGGGGTCGCTACAAACACGCCACACGAAGGATAAATACCCGGTCCAGTGAGATGATCGGTAGTTCGTATCTCGTCTTTGAAGCTATCGTCATGCTGACTCACGAGTAGGCCTGCAGACATTACCTCGCTTTGTGGGTATGAACTCTGATTTGGAACTCTACTTGGTCCTGCATTGTTTTTTAAGACGATCTTGGTTTCGTTCATTGGAACAGATTTGAGATTACGTTACTTCTAACCGTAACTATTGCACTTCTACCATCGACTTAGCGAGGATCTTGATTTCCACGCGCTATCTGATTCGATACGGCGTGCTGCCTAGTTTGTGTCAGCATACGACACAAAAGTAGAGACGTGTATGGGATAGGTTACTGTTTTGTCACCCAAGTCCTCCGACGGCATGAAGGAACTGAATGCATATGCTCTTAAAGCAGTGACAGCAGCACAGCTAAATTATAACCAAATAGAACAGGGAATTGAGGCTATGATTTACGGTATCCGAAAAATCAGGTTTTCTTATATGGAACAAAGTTCTACCTAGTCACGAACGCTAAGCGGCTAATTGAACATTTCAGCCCCTGCATTAACCTAACACATAAGTCGGTGCAACGATTACGGCGGCGGGCGCCATTAAAATTATGTAAGCCAGTACCAGTCCAACACATAACACACCACCGGCGGCACCTTGTTTCATAATCCGATGGGTCCTGATCACGAGTTAGATAAGAAAGAGGTACTGCACTTCCAGGTTGATGAAAATATTAGGGTCACACTGAACGAATTCCTCGTGACGTCCCAAGATATGGCCTGACTAACAAATCAGAACCAGTCGCTTCACAAAGCAGTACGTTATACGCATTTCGGTTGATCCGAACACCTGCCCGAAGCTATATAATTGACACTACGGATCTATTTTTTTGACGCAGTACAGACATAACAATAATCATGGGTCTGCTGGTCACAGAAGTGTCCGAGTGCAAGGTTTCGACCCGAATCGTACTCTGACCTCACATCCTCAAGCTATTACATGAGGCACAATGGGGAGTGTACCGGCCAGGGAATGACGCCGGCATTGAACGTATGGTCCCTACCTGCCAAACATGTGTGTCAAACCAGTGGGGTCCGGCACAACATTTCTCGCCATGGATCACAAAGTCACCCATGGAACCACGTACACATAAACTTTGTCGGCTCCTTTACGGGCGTATGGTGTTACATGTTGTGGACTTTTTCTAAATTTCCATACACTGCTGGGATTTCATCAACGACATTAGCAACTATGATAAAGGCACTAACTACAATCTTCAACACAGCCGTGCGTCACAAACCATAGTATCTGACAATGGGCCACAGTTCATTACAAGCGAGTTCCATTCCTTTCGCCAATTAAACGACATAACACATCTGACCCTTGCTCCTTTTCATTCGACATCGAACTCTGTAGCCGAGTGGTTGGTCGGAACTTCTAAAGCCTAAATGGAAAAGATGACGACAGCAACCTCTGAGAAATCTCTGGCGTGCTTCCCGTCTTAATGTAGACCTACCACGGCATATGTCTGCAGTTTAGCTGAGACGCTGCACGGGCGCAGACATCATACTCTTTTAGAGTTCCTATGCCGGAACCAGCGGGGCCAGACTACACAGACACGCCACTACTCCACGATATCAGTATTCCGAGCTCGCTCATTCGGTCACGTAGAGGGTGGATTTCAGGTGTCGTCATAGGTCATATAGAGCAGCAGTTGTTTGAAGTAGCAGTCGGACAAGACAGCTTCGTGAACCAACCCAATCGGTTCCGGTCGCGACAACTGATCGAAGTCATGCCCAGGACACAACCTCGTCAGAGTCCAAGTGGCGTCACGAGACTGTCACCGCTGCCTATTAGGCTTCCCAGCCGACCCAGGTCCCGGCTACCCTCACTCAGATTTCTACACCCTTCCTACTGAAGCTCCTCGTCTCTCACTCCAGCGAGGCATGGGTATTATCTCTGCTTCTGTGCATGCACACCGAGCTAAGTGCTCTTAAGTCTCCGTGGCTCCAATGTCGGCAATAATGGCAGCAGAGCCATTGACAGGGAATGCCACCTCCCTTGCCCTCGTACATCGCCAGTCACAGTACTATGGGAACCATAACATCTGTTGGACTGTTACAGGGGGGAAGGGGGGGAGAACAGATCTAGTATCCCGACACTCTAGCGATATGGGAGCAGACTAAGAATGTGACACCGATACTTTAAATCGGGAAACAGTTGCTTTCAGCGGTCGCGAATCAAGTGGTCGCGGAAAACACGTTCAAACACGTCGGTGGTGTATACTCCACTCTGTTTCATAATTGCATATATTCAGTGCAAGTCACTGCAAGGTATCACGTGTCTAGAGAGTTTGACAGGCCAGCAGCAGACACCTTAGAGCCACTTAATGCATCATATCTCGAGCAATTCAGGAACTGGCGTGAGTCAAGGAGAGCTCAGGCCGCAAAAATTTAGTTTTACCGACATGCTTTGAAAGAGGAAACTACACACTTGTTTTTGCATTCTATTTTGGTATATTTTCGACGTTGTGGCGGAATGTGGTGGTGTTTCAGTGTTTCATCAAGTTGTTAGACGTAAATGGATAGGACTACTGTCTGCTATAGGCTTTAGCCGTGCAATTCATCCGCACTGCATTAATCGTTGCTACACCACGAAGATGACGTGCTACAGACGCGAAGTTTAACCGACAGGAAGAAGATGCTGTGATATGCAAATGATTAGCTTTTCAGAGCATTCACACAAGGTTGGCGCCGGTGGCGACACCTACACTGTGCTGACATGAGGAAAGTTTCCAACCGATTTCTCATACACAAACAGCAGTTGATCGGCGTTGCCTGGTGAAACGTTGTTGTGATGCCTCGTGTATGGAGGAGAAATGCCTACCATCACGTTTCCGACATTGATAAAGGTCGGAATTGTAGCCTATCGCGATGCGGTTTATCGTATCGCGACAGTGCTGCTCGCATTGGTCGAGATCCAATGACTGTTAGCAGAATATGGAATCGGTGGGTTCAGGAGAGTAATACGGAACGCCGTGCTGGATCCCGACGGCCTCGTATTACTAGCAGTCGAGATGACAGGCATCTTATGCGCATGGCTGTAACGGATCTTGCAGCCACGTCTCGATCCCTGAGTCAACAGATGGGGACGTTTGCAAGACAACAACCATCTACACGAACAGTTCGACGACGTTTGCAGCAGCATGGACTATCTGCTCGGAGACCATGGCTGCGGTTACCCTTGACGCTGCATCACAGACAGGAGAGCCTGCGATGGTGTACTCAACGACGAACCTGGGTGCACGAATGGCAAAACGCCATTTTTTTGGATGAATCCAGGTTCTGTTTACATATAAAGATGGTCGCATCCGTGTTTGGCGACATCGCGGCGAACGCACATTGGAAGCGTGTATTCGTCAACGCCATACTGGCGTATCACCCGGCTTGACGGTATGGGGTGCTATTGGTTACACGTTTCGGTCACCTCTTGTTCGCATTGACGGCAGTTTGAACAGTGGACGTTACATTTCAGATGTGTTACGACCCGTGGCTCTACCCTTCATTCGATCCCTGCGAAACCCTACATTTCAGCAGGATAATGCACGACCGCATGTTGCAGGTCCTGTACGGGCCTTTCTGGACACAGAAAATGTTTGACTGCTGCCCTGGCCAGCACATTCTTCAGATCTCTCACCAATTGAAAACGTTTGGTCAATGGTGGCCGAGTAACTGGCTCGTCACAATACGCCAGTCACTACTCTTGATGAACTGTGGTATCGTGTTGAAGCTGCATGGGCAGCTGTACCTGCACACGCCATCCAAGCTCTGTTTGACTCAATGCCCAGGAGTATCAAGGCTGTTATTATGGCCAGAGGTGGTTGTTCTGGGTACAGATTTGTCAGGATCTATTTACTCAAACTGCGTGAAAATGTAATCACATGTCAGTTGTTGTATAATATATTTGTCCAATGAATACCCGTTTATCATCTGTATTTCTTCTTGGTGTAGCAATTTGAATGGCCAGTAGTGTATATTTTCAAGTCATGTTTATCCAGAGTAGCTTTTCATACTGCGCATTTGTTTATTCGTTGTGGTACCTCGATATTCCTTTATGACCCGTTCGAATCCGCGTGTACATGTGGATGGCCGATTCCATTGAAATTATTCCATCTGTGAATGTAAAGGACTTGCAACTCTCTCTCCCCCCCCCCCCCCTCACTCTATCTATCTATCTATCTCCCTGTCTTAAAAGGCAGGGAAACGTTTTTTTAGCTTTAATTATGGGGTCATCAACTGATTATGTGGTTTGCGAACTTATGCTTCAATTGTATTGATGATTTATATTGTCCAAGTAGTACTACCATTTCTATAATGTTATTTCGAGCATTATAAGATTCACTTCTCACCTTTTCCGGACACATATTTACTGCAGCTGAGAATTATCTTTGTCCAAATATGTAGCCACGTGGATTTGTTTATTCATTGATACGAGGTGATCTAATAGAACCTACCCCCATTTTCCTGTTTGATTTTTTTTGAAAGAAAAGCTCATTTTCGCTTTGCTAATGCACATGCCAGCTATCTGTCATGGTATTTTGCAGAAATTAGATACGGAAACAAAGACGCTATTTCTGACATGCACCTTGGAGTCGTAGTTTGATGATTTTAGGATCCACAGCATCTCACTGTTTAGTAATTTTTCAAGTGATAACTGTAACAATATGTTCAAATGGTTCAAATGGCTCTGAGCGCTATGGGACTTAACATCTATGGTCATCAGTCCCCTAGAACTTAGAACTACTTAAACCTAACTAACCCGAGGACATCACACACACCCATGCCCGAGGCAGGATTCGAACCTGCGACCATAGCGGTCGCTCGGCTCCAGACTGTAGCGCCCAGAACCGCACGGCCACTCCGGCCGGCCTGTAACAATGGCCAGCACATGTTCTCTGCACGAGCCGAGCCTACAAGGCAAAGTTCATTACACGTTTGGTCTTTTTTAAAGCAGCGTGTACACGTAAAGTTCAATCCTTGCAAGTTATGAATGCTTTACAAATCCGCAGCAGCGCTTGCTAAAGTTCCACCATGTCAGTAATTAACTTCTAGAAACATATTGCGCAAGAGGAAGTCGTAGGCTTTCAACATCACATAAGGAAAGCCGTTTTTCGTCTACAGGAAGTAAATACCCAGCCCGGCGGGTGGACCGAAATTCGTATAGAGCCTCTGAAGTCTTCCTTACGCTGAACACGGATACAACAGTTAACTCACTTTCTGGAAGTGGACTTTAAATAGGAACTCTGTGGTACTGTATATTGCTGATAAGGATTCTGGCTTTGTTCATAGGTAATGACGTCACGTCACGTTACGTACGGTCTTAACGTTCGTTTTCTATTATGTTTTCGTCCAATGAGTTTGCGTCGATCTCGGTTTCGATATACTACGTGGTTCGCGGCAGTAACCTGCCTTGTTTGCGTCAGGGACGACTGAAAACCAAGCACTGCGGCTCCCAGATCGGTATAACTTTACAACATTATGTCAAGCTGTCTGTTGTGGAGCCCCATTTTCGACAACATCGGATAAAAATCTTGCATCGCTGTTGCGTTCTGTTAATTTAACATCTTGTCTCAGATTATGTAATTAATTTTAAGTTTACCGTAAAAAACTCTTCTACCGATCTCTTAACTGAAGTGAAATTGTTTCTCAATTATTTTCGTGGAGTTATGAAAAGTTTGTTTTCACCACGAATGAACACTCGGCTGACCATACTTATAACCGAATAGTGTCCTAGTGTTAGAACACTGATACAAGCAGAAGCTATGAACGCTGCCTTGCCGCTAAAGGGAGGACTAAGCGGCCTGGTGGCCATTGACCTGTCTCCAATACAATAGGTCGCTCATTACAACCGGCAGCCGTGTTCCTGTGGTCTGAAGCTAAGCTTTCTGCTAGGAACAGGCCCCTCTGAGAGTGGTGCACTTAACAATAGAGCCCATCTGCCATTAGAAACCTGTACCGCTTCCTCTGAGTTTGCTGAATTGTAGCTCTGTTGTTGTTACTCAGAATAGATACAACGTTGCGCATCTCGAATCTCATCCCAGCACTCTCGTAGACAATACAGAAAATTACCCATAAAATATTAACACTAAAGCGTACGTTGGTTGTCAGTCTCAACCGAACCATAAAATGGAACTGATGGACAAAGTAATAATAAGAAAAGCTCGACTAGATTTTTTTTAATAATATGACAATTATGATAAAAATTGCTGTGTCAGTTTTCGGATTAACACACCAATGCGACTTCTGGAGAACAAACACTATTCAAGTTATTTTTATTACTAAAGCTGAAAATTTCGGTCTTAACCACAGAATTTACGTTCGTTAATCATAAATTTGATATAAATTTATCACATTACTGAAGCTTTTTTAAGCACGTGATTCATCGACAGCTCCTGTTATACAAAACTGGGTAATGTTACTAAGTCTGTGAGTTCTTGCACTAACTCAGTTTCCTGTTATTTTGATGTACAGGTTCGCCGTAGATCCACATCAATACTAGGAAATCCGCCTGATAGTATGTGGTAGACGATATCCCAGGTTCCACTGTTGCTCCCCCATTGTGGCTTTCCATTCACGACTGGTGGATGGGGAGAACTTCTCTTGGTAAGCCTCCTTATGAGCTCAAATTGAGTTTACCGCCAGAGCGTATAGGGTGATTATAGTTCAGTTTCAAAACGCTATAAAACACGAACCACTACTCAGAATAACGTCAAATTCAAATGGAATATTATCTCAGAGTAGCAGTTCTTACAACCTACGTTCTCAATTCTTAAATTTTCATCAGTTAATTGAGGAACAAGACTCAGCCTAAATGCTGCTATAGCCGCCACTACACGTAGTAATAAACCAGTAAGCTGTTCATTTCTTTCATGTAAAATTTGTATAGTTCTATCAGATCTTTAATTGATTATTTTGTAGGATTATCCAAATTATTTCGATCTTTTAAATGAGTTATTTGGCCTTTGTAGAGTTTTCTTGCATTAGCTTTTATTTTATATTCACCCTGTATTTGAATACATGGTAAAATTTTCTCATAAATCCTATGTTGAAATTTTTTCGCAAAAGGCATTTTGGATTTCATAATTAATGAATATAAACTGCGTTCATTAATAAATTTTGTGTAAGGTAGAATAATTTCAGGTAGTCCTGAAATAGAACCCTTCAAACCCCTATACAGGGTGTTTGGGGAGAAAAGGTTAATATTTTAAACAGTGAGAGTATAAGTAATTCTGAACAAAAAATCTTATATGAACATAGGTCCGCAAATGCTTCGTTAGGGAGGTAGGGGTATGAAAAGGAAATTTAAGTCTGCAAAATTGATGTCCACAACATGAACGTATATGCAATATAACTGGCCCATAACGCGATTTTCTTGCAAACAGTGCATGGGTACATGCAACCTACCACATGTTATGGTCATGTGATGTACGTAGTACAATCATCCGTTGTTTACGCAGTTGTGCAGGGTAAGCCGCATTGTGTAGCGTACCGGCGACGGATCAGTTAGCTGTGTAGTGTATGTTGTTAACTGTATCCATACAAGTGCTGCTAACAATATCACACGTCTACTGTAATGAGGAATATGCAGATATGGTGTATGTTTATGGCTTCTACGACGGTAGTGCTACCACTGCAAAAGAAGAATACCACAGGCGCTGTCCGATGCGACGATTTTCTGATCGCAGATGTTTGCCAAAGTGTTTACCACTTTGCGTCCAACAGACTCTCTTCCCAATACACATTTTTCGTCGGAGCGTGCACGACAACCAACTTTGCAAGAACAGGAAACAATTATCGCAAGTGTTGAGCGAAGTCCCGGTTTGAGCATATGAAGAATGTCCCTGTGGACAAATGTCCCACAGACACATGTATGGGAAACCTTACATGCGGAAAACCTGTATCCATTTCCCACACAGCATGTCCAAAATCTCCGTGCTGGCGACAATGCTCAATGACTTCAATTCTGTCACTGGGTAATTGAGAATAGTCATTTGCTTCCATACATAATACTCACTGACAAAACTCAGTTTTCATGAGATGGAATAAACAACACATGCAATAATCATCGATGGTCACGGGACAATACACACGCTTCAGTGGATAGTAATTTACAAGTTCGTTTTGCCATAATTTTTGGTGTGTCATGATTGATAATCTTTTGGTAGGTCTATTTATTATCAATCAGCGACTGTCAGGAGAGATACCTGCATTTTTTGGAAAACTCATTTAGCCAAGCAAACTAGAATGTACTACTTTCAACACGACTGTGCCCCTCCACACGCTACCTTACGTGTGAGGGACCATCTCGACTGCACCTACCCTAATAGTTGGATTGGCTGAGGCAGTGTTATTAACTGGCCTCCAAGATCACCTGACCTTACATCTTTAGATATCTGTTTGTGGGGTTGGATGAAATCAGAGGTGCACAAAGTGAAGATAAATACACTAGATGAACTGCTTTGTCGCATCATGGATACTGCTGAATTGATTAGGAACCAACCACAGGCAACTGAACAAGCAACACAACATGTTATCACTAGAGTGCAGAAGTGCATTGATGTTCATGGTGGGATATTCAAACCTGTTCTGTGAACTCTACAACATCTGTATCATAAGTGTTAAAGCCATCTGTAAACGATGTGGTACATCTTTTTCAACTGAATACATGTAACATGCATATTGTAATGCATTATATACTAAATGCAAATTAAATAAATATTATTTAAAATGGGTACTGTAACTATACTTCTCTGTAACATTGTTTTCAAGAACCTCCCTAACACAGCATTTGTGGACCTATGTTCATATAAATTTTTTGTTAGGAATAACTTGCGCTGTTACTGTGTAAAATATTGATCTTTCCTCCCTAAGCACCCTGTATATCTTACAATGTTTTTGTTTAACAAGATTTTCAATTGCTTTCCTCAATCGAATATATCCTAAAGTATCAGCAAGCCTCAAGCAACACACCAGCAACCTGATTTGCATAAAACCATATATTACTTTTTCCATCAAAAATTATTGAAGCTTGTTTCTTGTTATATAAAAATTTAGTATTTTTAATATCTACATATGATTCCATTTATGTATAATGACATTACATTTTTTTTATTTTTTCTTTATGAATTTTTCCTTTCTGAATGGAAAGTGAAAGTAAAGTGATTTGTCCATTGCACAATAAAAAAAAGAAATACATCAAGCACAAAAAATTACAATAAAGAACACATCTTCACAAATGGATTCAATTGATGAACATATAAAAGAACTCACCAATAACTGGAATAAAAAAACATTTACTTGTGAAATTTGTAAAAATCGAAGTAAAAAATTATTCTAAATATATTCATATATGACTCAAAGACACACAAAACCCTTTTGATTATCAAAAACATAAAGAAAGGTATTTTCAGAAAGGTGAATGTTTTTGTGGAAAATTTGTTTGTAAAATATATATGATAAAATTTCAAAAATTACTCAAACATGCAAAAGTATTAAAAAGTAATTCAATTTAAGTTTTACTTTTTAAAGTTAATATATTATATTTAGCTTTTGTATTTTATACTTCTCGAATGTTTAGTTTTAATTTTTGTATTTTATAATACCGTATAATAAAGTTTCTATTCTCTCATGTGGCATAATACGTTTATCATCATCAGATTTTAAAACACTTTTATTGCATTCAGTTGTATGGAGTTCATATAGATCTTATCAAATTCATCTTTTGTTTTATCATTTCAACTACTTTTATAATCTTCCTTAGTAATTTCACTTTTTACAACAGATTATTTTCACACCTTTACATTTTTTATATTCTACTTTATATGCATACATTTTCGATGTGAAACTAATGTGTTCTAACATAATTTTTCCACAATTTTCTTCTTTTAATGTTCCAAAAACTTTCAGAGATTTCATGTCTTTATAAAAATTTTCAGTTTTTACAATAAAAGAATCTGTATCCACATAACATAAATAAATATTTTCACATTTTTTTTTTTCGTTTCATCACATTCACATAAAAACACTACATTTCTATTGTTGAAATATCTAGAGTACTCTGGTTCATTCAATTTTAATATTGTTTCATATGCATTGCTACTAGATTTTCTGAAAATACAGTAGTATGTTCATAATTCGTTTTGAAATATATTTCACATATTGATTTGGATTTATTATTTTAATAAACTGTCTATTTCTAATATTTTGTATTGTTTTACCAAAAACAGAGATATTCATTAATTTACAAAAATATTTTTCAATTTGTTACTTGCATTTTTCTCATTTCTGTATTAAAATCAATATTTTTTCAACCAATGTGGTTGATCAAATGCCAAGATTATATGAATTTTTTTTAATTTTATTCCAAGTTTTCTAAACTGTTTAACATTTCTGTACAGTAAAACTTAGTATTATTTATATTGGTAATAATTTATTACTGCCTTCTGGTGCTAATGGTGAATCCTTGTGTAAATCATATAATTCTTTGTATATTCGAAATCGATCTCTAAAATATAACAATATTTATTATCATCCTGTATTTTAAGTACTTTTTAAAATTAAAATACTTTGGCCTAACCATTCGAAATTTTTAAATGGTATAATCTGAGACATTTCCCAACCCTATAAATTGTTGGCATATAAATATGCAATATAATGTTATTGTTTTTCTGGATCCAAATTTTTCAAATATTTAAAATTTGATTAGCATATCTGTTAATACTATTGAAATTCCTCCACGAATTCCTGTTTCAAGAAGTAGAATCACGTCATAATCATTTAATAAATATAATTAAATTTTTGTCATTTTTAACATAGATTCCCAAGATAATTGTGGTGCAGTAAAATTCCAAGCTTGATTCATTTTATTAGATTTAATAGAGATAATCATGGTGCGGTAAAATTCCAAGCTTGATTCTTTTTATTAGGTTTAATACAAGTCTCTCTAAATTTCCAAAAAGTCTGCTAATATTCATACATCAGTTTCATTATATAATACTGAATATTTACCAGAATAGTTTTGCACAATTATAATCTTCAAAAAAATCTTGATTTTTTTTAAATCTCAAACATAAGCATTCTTTTCTAGGTAATTTTGTTTGTTGTAATTTTTCTTCAGACTCCATATATTTGTATGGATAAACCCCATTTTTAATTATTTAATCTAATTGTTCACCTTTATTTTGATATTTCGCTAAATTGTTCGTTTGTAAGATTAGAAGATAACTTGTCAGTACCTTATGCCATAAATTTAATCCATCCGGAAATCTTAATGTTAATCTGTCATCAACATTTTTACTAAAAGAAATATATTTTTGTTCATTATTTGGCGTGGTGTAATAATCTTGATTATCAGTTGTCAGTTCTTTAATAAGCAAATGAACATAGGAACTTGTTAAATTATCGATATAAACTAGAGTAAAGTTAGGATTTTTAAAACTGAGATTACCATTTTCATGTGCAGCTCCTCGAAAATATCCTGTTACATGACAATGATCTTTTACTTTTTATTCTTCTGTACTAAATTCTCCTTCACAAACAAAACAAACTTTTAAATGTTTAAATTTAATTTTATCTTCTTTAGTTATTATTATTGGTACATTTTGATTATATATTTCGCTAATTTTTCGAGATTCTTGATTTAATATTTTATAAATTTTTGTGCACAATCGTTAGCAGTATACTCTACAGGTTATAACCAAAATTAAAGTATCTTATATAACAAATTAAAGATTCTGGTTAATGTTTCTGACATTTATTAATATAAGATTTTTCACTATGTGGTTCACAAGTGTTAACATTTTTCAAAATAGATTCCAAATGTGCATAAATTGCAAAATGTACTCATTATGAATGATAATAATTTTCAGAATTAATTTTTCACCTTCTTATAGCAAGTTTATTGTTACTTTATCTTCTTTACAATCATTTTCATGATTATTTGATTTTCTTGTGAACATAAATGTCTTCAACATCTATCACAAGAATAAATTTTGTGTATATTTTTAGTTGATTGTGAACTAATTAATCTAGTTAAAACTCTTTTACTCAACAATAATTAGAATGATTTTCTTTTCGAATAAAAGAAGATTAGCATGTTTATTTTTTTTGTATGATAAGGAAGATATACAATGAAATTTTCATCATAAGCATAAATATTAATGGAAATATTTGATTTTTTCAAATTTGGGACATCTGTTAATTCAACAGTAAAGTCAATTTTCTCATTTTCAAAAATTTCAACTATTTCCAATCCAATATTTTTATAATTATTAACTCTTTTCACATGATCATTTCCTGGATATAAAGCTGATTTTATTGAAAAAATAAAACAAATTTGATCAGTATTCTTAAAACTAAATATAGCTTTGTTCGTAATAAAAGTTTGTTACTTATTTTAAAATTAAATTCTTGTATTTTGTCTTGATTTTTAAAATTACAATAAAGTTTCATGTTAGCTTTAATCGCTAGTTTTTGTGTTAAGATATTCTTTAATTTGGTGGTTACTTCTTCTTTAATTTGATTAAAAAATTTTGTGGTTCGACAATATTATCATTATTATTAATTTAATGTGTTGTTATTCCCAATTTAAAAGCAAGAGCTTCTCTATTAATTAATTTAGGTGATCATCATTACCTAGAAAATTGTAACCAAGCAAATTTTCTGACAGTTTATTTGTTTAATTCCATAATATTTATCTAATGGAACATTTTGAAAATAATTTTCATTATTGATTCTATCCTTAGATCTTTTAATTTGATCAACTAATCGTTGTTTAAGAGCTTATAACAATTCTTTAAATTTCTCATTGTATAGATTTTACAAAGATCTAGTAAAGAATTTTTATTCAGTTCATTGTCGTTATTATTAATGTAGCCAACAGGATTGAAAATAAGATCGATTAATTTTTTTATTAAGTTTGGAATAATTTTCTAAATTTCTTTTTTTACAAATTGTTGAAGTTCTGTAATAGTTGTATATCTGAATTCTTCTCTTCTTTCAAAATAAAATAGTTCATAAATGCTAAGAGATCTTGTCTATTAACATCTGAATAACCTTTTCCTTTACAATACTTTTCTAAATCCATATACCTACATCTACATTTTTCTTTGTAATAATTTTTTAAGTTTCGAAATAGCTCAGCTTTGCAGTACTTTTTTTACTTTTTATTTATATAGAAATTGATTTTTATATTTTAAAACATTTACAGTTAAAATGTTCATTTGACTCTTTAAATGAAAATTGCAACCTTTCATATAGGTAACCAAGATCTGAGATAATCTATTCATAAGGAGTAAATTTATTAGATTTTTAAGTAAATGAGGAATCTGTTTCTGGGTATAGATAAACATGCTCTGGCAGATGTTATTTATAAAGAAAAAATTATTTGACTTTTTTATATTTTGAACTGAATGAGTGATTTGTTTGTGGGTATAGATAAAATTTTGAATGGGGTACAGAGAACTAAAAACTTTGTTTGCATGATGGAATTTTTAAAAAAGATAAACAGTTATAATTAATTGTTTAAAAAATCGATTTAATTAATTAATTAAACTGATTGATTAATAAGGTATGTAGTTTATAAAAAATATGCTTTGGTCTAGAATCAACATATACAATCAACATATCTACCTCTGGCACACCTATCCATCTGGGAATGTGCAACAGTGATATGTGATGAAGCTTTGAGACTCAAGAGTGTGAATTATGTGCATGATCTGTGGGCAAAACTTCCTGACATGCAAGACCTCTCAGCCATGTGTCTTCAAAGATGATTTTAGCAATAATCAAAATGCATGTGAACAGACCAAAGGAGCTGTAAAACTGAGTGGCTGCTCGAATACTGTGTCTCTTGGTTGTCTGTTTTCCCTTGGATCTGCTATCCTTCAGTAGTCAGTGGAGATGGAGTCATTTTCTTTATTCCTTTTGATTCACAAGATTTGTGTTGTGGGCATGGTTAGGGCCTTGGTATACCATATCGCTTTCTGTTCTTTTGAATTACTTGCCCAGTTGGAATATGGAAGGTTTATTTACAGGAAGAGTACTGTCAAGTTCCAGGAAAACACTTGCAGCGTCCTCGCTGTCTCTCACAGTAACTACAAAATCGTCCATGAATGTAAAATTGTCAATTAATGCTGAAGCTCGTGGATTTTGTACCCATTGAGTGGTGCTGGCCCTTATGGCAGCTGAAAAAAGTAATAGGCTTGGTGCAATTCCAAATGGTAAGCGTTTGAAGCAATATGTGTTCACCTCATACGTGGTGTCCGCTCTGATAGCTGAGTGGTCAGCGTGACGGATTGCTGTACCAGGTTCGATTCCCGGCTGGGTAGGTTATTATCTCCGCTCAGGGACTGGGTGTTGTGTTGTCTTCATCATCATTTCATCCCCATACGGAGCGCAGGTCGCCCATTGTGGCGTCGAATGTAATGAGACCTGCACCAAGGCGGCCACACCTGGCCCATAAGGGGCCTCCTGGCCAGTGACGCCAAACGATCAGTTTCCATTTTACCTCTTCTGTGGTGGTGTAGGCACCGTCCTCAGTTTGTTTAGCACGATACCAAAAGAACCTAATAAGGTCTCTGTCTTGTTCTCTCAAGATCAGTTGTAAGAAGGCTTGGTCCCAATTTCAGACTAGTCCCATTTGAAGTTTGCCGGCTTATAACAAAGTTGCGAATATATGTGGCAGTACATTTGGTCCTGTTTCGATGGCGTCATTCACAGATGGAGAGCCTGGATCGTGTGATGATGCATCGAACACAGTCCTGAATTTGTCCCTTCCATTGCTGCATTTCTTCACTGTGTGTTGTGGCTGGTAAAACGCGTTTCCAAGTGTGTAGTCCTTAGCCATAACTTCTGTCTGGTTCCTCTTAATGTAATTTGACATGATCTCATCATAAATGAGCTCAGTTCTTCATTCTTTTGTAAGGAGCAAAGACGAGCTTCAGCAATAGTGCAATTGCTGGAGAAAACTGTATCCTAGTTCCGAGGCAGGCATAGAACTCTGCAGCCATTATCTATAAGTTTTGAATCTCGAAACTCTTGCCAGACAGAGCAGTGTGTGGCTTTCAGTGCACGCTCTTGGCCGGCCGCTGTGGTCGAGCAGTTCTAGGCATATTAGTCCGGAACCGCGTTGCTGCTACGGTCGCAGGTTCGAATCCTGCCTCGGGAATGGCGGTTGGTTAGGTTTAAGTAGTTCAACGTCTAGGGGATTGACGCCCTCACATGTTAAGTCCCATAGTGCTTAGAGCCATTTAAACCATTTTTTGAGCACGCTCTTTGTGCATGCGACCCAGTACTGTTGAAGAAAATTGACGTATTAACTCACAGATTTATTCACAGCGTCCAGTACCGTTTCAGACAATTATACACACACGCCACAGAGGATCGACTCTTATTCTCCAATAAATGCTGAGCTTGTATAGGCATGCACATTGAACTGTATAGTTCGTTTAATGTGCAACTCATACCACAGCCTTCATATTGAGATTCGTTTGTCATATGTGACTGTATCCATTTTCATTATGACGCTTAGCGCCATCTACTTGGAAAATAATCGCAAATTTTTTTGTATAAGTAATGATTTTATTCCGTTCACTCTGAGCAGCGGTTATTTTTTACATCGTTTTGAAACTGTAACTTTAATTATAATCACCCTGTAAATGTTAGAGGTAATTATTTTTTGATATACACTTCTTGAAATGCATATTGTCGAAATTTTAACAATAAATTCATCTGTGATGCATAATGCATCATCCATTGGCACTTATTCTCAAAACCAGCTCTTGATACTTTTATAGACGCAATGGTGGGGTATGTTCCTGCAGTGTACTGCATGAAATAACTCTATACACTTTGCTTGGTTGAAGTTCTCTAAAAATATTTGCAATATATCTGTTCCCATATCTACGAGAATTTGTACTTTGGTGGAAAATGTGTGGTCCAATGATGTGTGTTTCACTAATAGCACATGACACGTCTGCTTTTATATCATGCGGAAACTCTTCATGTCACTAATGAGGATTTTCAAATCACCAACTCCTACAGTCTCAGTACTGAAGTCGAGCAACACCATCTGAATTGGTCAGTCGATGAACTACAGTGATTTTTTAAGTTTCGAGTTTCATTTATTCATAAACCCTTGCAGTAGCCATGTTTGTAGGTAAAATTACTGGATTTCAGGTGCTATTGTTTTTTATATAAACCCAAATATGT
Source organism: Schistocerca serialis cubense (assembly GCF_023864345.2). Lineage (NCBI taxonomy): Eukaryota > Metazoa > Arthropoda > Insecta > Orthoptera > Acrididae > Schistocerca > Schistocerca serialis. The sequence continues at coordinate 237,489,791 of NC_064640.1, forward strand.
TCCAACATCTTTGTGCCATTATTAATGTGTATTTTTATTGAGTTTGGTAAAATATAAACAAGTTTTAAGTCATAATTATTACAACGAAATTAGGCCTAAAAACAGTTTTAGCTTATTGTTGCCATTGCCCTAAATTCATTAGCAGAAACGCACAAACAAAGTGCTCCCATAAGACCAATCAGTAACTTAAGAAATACAATATGCTATCACAGAGCCCAACAAACACACACACACACACACACACACATTTTACTAAAGAAAATATAAATTTCTGAAAAAATAGGAACATCAAAAACACGAAGGATCAAGAACAGACATTTCAGACAAATCAGGTCTGATACCATTTGATGTCATTTCATTGCACACTTGCACTGCAGTAGACAAAACAGTCAACATCACCACCCAAGGACCAAGACAATAAGGGAACACACCAGACACATGCATTGATGAAATAGCGACCCAACTCGGGACGATAACAGCTCAAAATTACTTTGTGTTCAATAAACATTTTTATCCTCAACACGAATGCCTGCCAATGGTATCACTGATTAGTGGCCTCTTAGCCAACATATTCACAAGAAAGGTAGAAAACAAGATCTTCAATCACACAATGAAAAAAAAAATACGAAGTTAGATGATGGTACCATTATGAAGATGACATAATATGCCTGACAGATGAACCACATACGCCCATGGAAGACCTATGCAAGGAAATAGACAATTTAGACCCAAAAATTCACGTCACATTAGAGACAGAAACAGATAACACTCTGAATTTTCTGCATGTCACCGAACAAAGAATAAACTACGTACATGATTTCACAATATACAGGAAACTCACAACCACAAACACCATTCAAAATCAGTCAAACCACCCATTGACAGAGAAACAAGTAAGGTCAAAATTCATGCCTCACGGATTGAACCTAACACCTATGTAGAAACACAACTACGCAAAGAAGTTAAATACAGTCAGATATCAAGCAATGGAGAATGGTTATGATAACACATATGATAAAGAGACTAAATCAAAATATATGTAATTGCACAGGGAAGAACAAACCACATGTGTGTAAGACCTTGCAGAACAACACAGAAAAACTCGACACTCAGACAATGACCGCACACAAGACATCAGAGCAAGAATCACCACACAAAGAAAAACGGCACATACTAACTTACAATAGTAAAATAGTTCAGAGAAGAAGCAAAGCTTCTTTTTTTAAAAAAAGGAAACTAGGACTTCAAATACCATACTGAACAGTCAACACAACACAGAAATACTCAGAATTCTGGAAACACTCACAGCTAAGTTGAATGCTCAGGCCTATATGAGCCGCGCGGGGTAGCCGTGCGGTCTTAAGCGTCTTGCTACGGTTCGAGCGGCTCCCGCCGTCGGAGGTTCGAGGCTTCCCTCGAGCATTGGTGTGTGTGTTGTCCTTAGCGTAAGTTGGTTTAAGTTAGTTTAAGTAGCGTGTAAGCTTAGGGACCGATGACCTCAGCATTTTGTCCCATAGAACTTACCCCAAATTGTCAAATTTTTTCAGGCCTACATGAACTAGCATGCAATTCTTGTCAATCAGAATGCCTACAGAAAACATCTAGGAACTTCAAATCAAAATATTCCAAACACCTGAGAGGCCTAAAAAGTAACACCTCTCATTTCACATTTGCTGGTCACTTAACAGCCTTCAGTCTGGAACCGCGCAACCGCTACGGTCGCAGGTTCGAATCCTGCCTCGGGCGTGGATGTGTGTGTTGTCCTTAGGTTAGTTAGGTTTAAGTAGTTCTAAGTACTAGGGGACTGATGACCTCATATGTTAAGTCCCATAGTGCTCAGAGCCATTTGTGAACTTAATAACCCACAACCATCACACGATTAAAATATAAACACATTTTAAATACTAAAATCCAGTCACAACCAACGATAAAATTTAAACAAAAGAAAAATTTCACGTTCAAAAGACATTATCAGAAGGAAAACAGATCATAAACGATAACACTACGGTATGCAGAGGCACGGTGTTTAGCACAAATTTGGAAATTTGTGGTAAGTTCCTATGAGATCAAACTGCTGAGGTCATCGTTCCCTGGGCTCAGACACTACTTAAACTACCTTAAACCAACTTACGCTAAGGACAACTCACGCACTAACACACACACACACACACACACACACACACACACACACACACACGCACACCCATGCTCGAGGGAGGACTGGAACCTCCAGCAGCGGGAGCCGCGCGAAGCGTGACAAGAGGCCCAAGACCGCGCAGATACCCAACGCGGCTGTTTAATACATTAAAGCAGCTAAACATACACCCCCCCCCCCCCCCACACACACACAGACACACGCGCACACATACAGACACACACGCACACACACGCGCGCATGCGGGAAAAGAGACAGAGGGGAGGGAGAAAGCAAATGAAGTACAAAATTGGCGCTTAACTTGATATGTACTGGCCGTGTGCCCTCTCTACCAGCAACCCCTCTCAGATCAAAGTTACGTGAGTGGCCTAAACGGTAAAGCCACAAAGGGAACATCTGCAGACGACAGCCATAAAACCTCAGGCGTTCGTCGGGCCGACAGGTGGCAGCGTGAGCACCCCGCGGACCCTCTTGCTTCCGCACGGCCGCAAATAGCTCCTCCTGTATCCTTGTGCCGCCAGGGTATTTAGCCTGGCACTGAGCTGTGCGAGGCAAATTCAGTCCTTTGAGTCCTGCGGGCCAGGCACCGACCACAGTAGTGGTCTAACAATCAGAGCTTCCGCTAAGGAAATCATCAAAACCTCCGACCTTGTCCTACCCCGGTCTCTGCCAGTGACGACCTCAGGCTTTGCCAGGAAATGGCTCTTTACTGTGTGTAACTGTTCAACTCCAAAGTGAACTCAGACTTTATAATTTATTGGGGCCGTCTGCCCAATGAAGGACTTGTGTCGACCAGGTGATAACCAAACATTTACCCCCATGGGTCTTGTAAAAACTCACCCCAAGAAGGAACTTTTTGTTCGTGTGTTCATTAATAAGCTTGCTTTGCATTGCTTACTTGGGCTGTGTTGTTACTGCGTCTCCACTGGCGCGGGGCATATCAAAACTGATATGAGAACAAGGGAACATCAGGAGGGACTGGAACACAGGACGCAGCAACAACATAAACACTGTGTTTCATAAAGTGAGAAAATGTTACTTGCGAGTAAAAAAAAAAAAAATTGGTTCAAATGGCTCTGAGCACTATGGTACTTAACTTCTGAGGTCATCAGTCCCTCTTAGACTTAGAACTACTTAAACTTAACTAACCTAAGGACATCACACAACACCCAGTCATCACAATTGTGTTAGTGTGTGCATTTCAGCAAGAGCTGGGAATACAAATTAAACGTATATTTTGAAACTAACTGTACGTAATCGCAAAAACAGTCGTGAAATAATTTCGCACAGCAACATTACGTTTATAGATAAAGTCATTTGTCAACACGCTAACCAAACCTACAGTAAAATCACTTAATTGCAAATTGCAAGCTACCAATATAAAAGGGTGCTATAAATGGTAAGTTACTATTCAAAATTCAATATTTTCCCAAGCATTGCATGTACTAATATGGTTGATGCATGAACAGAACCGTAAACTGACTGAGTTTGCATTGTGCCCACCAGTTGGCATTACGAGTGTAGTGCCTTGACAAAATAGCGACAAAGTGAAAAAAAGAGTTGTTGTTTGTTGAAATATGCGAGATGTTCATCTGTTACAACAGTGCAGCGTCTACTCAGATGAACCTGTGGAAAAGGACTTCCATAAAAACAGAGTATTTGTGCTTAGGTCTCGACAGTTAGGGACACTGGTTGTCTTCGTGAACAAAAAAGTACCGGTCGTCCAAGTGTGCCAGATACAATGGTGGAGAACGTGAGAGAAAGTTTCATCTACGTCTACATCTACATGGATACTCTGCAAATCACATTTAAGTGCCTGGCAGAGGGTTCATCGAACAACTTTCACAATTCTCTATTATTCCAATCTCGTACAGCGCGCGGAAAGAATGAACACCTGTATCTTTCCGTACGAGCTCTGATTTCCCTTATTTTATCGTGGTGATCGTTCCTCCCTATGTATGTAGGTGTCAACAAAATATTTTCGCATTCGGAGGAGAAAGTTGGTGATTGGAATTTGGTGAGAAGATTTCGTCAGAATGAAAAACACGTTTCTTTTAATGATGTCCAGCCCAAATCCTGTATCATTTCTATGAGACTCTCTCCCATATTTCGCGATAATACAAAACGTGCTGCCTTTCTTTGGACTTTTTCGATGTACTCAGTCAGTCCTATCTGGTAAGGATCCCACACCGTGCAGCAGTATTCTAAAAGAGGACGGACAAGCATAGTGTAGGCAGTCTCCTTAGTAGACATGTTACATTTTCTAAGTGTCCTGCCAATAAAACCCAGTCTTTGGTTAGCCTTCCCCACAACATTTTCTATGTGTTCCTTCCAGTTTAGGTTGTTCGTAATTGTAATACCTAGGTATTTAGTTGGATTTACGGCTTTTAGATTAGACTGATTTATCGTGTAACCGAAGTTTAACGGGTTCCTTTTAGCACCCATGTGGATGACCTCACACTTTTCGTTATTTAGGGTCAACTTCCACTTTTCGCACCATTCAGATATCCTTTCTAAATCGTTTTGCAGTTTGTTTTGATCTTCTGATGACTTTATTAGTCGATAAACGACAGCCTCATGTGCAAACGCCGGCCGAAGTGGCCGTGCGGTTAAAGGCGCTGCAGTCTGGAACCGCAAGACCGCTACGGTCACAGGTTCGAATCCTGCCTCGGGCATGGATGTTTGTGATGTCCTTAGGTTAGTTAGGTTTAACTAGTTCTAAGTTCTAGGGGACTAATGACCTCAGCAGTTGAGTCCCATAGTGCTCAGAGCCATTTGAACCATTTGAACCATGTGCAAACAACCGAAGGCGGTTGCTCAGATTGTCTCCAGAATCGTTAATATAGATAAGGAACAGCAAAGGGCCTATAACACTACCTTGGGGAACGCCAGAAATCACTTCTGTTTTACTCAATGACTTTTCGTCAGTTACTACGAATTGTGACCTCTCTGACAGGAAATCACAAATCCAATCACATAACTGAGACGATTTTCCGTAAGCACGCAATTTCACTTCGAGCCACTTGTGTCGTACAGTGTCAAAAGCCTTCCGGAAATCCAGACATACGGAATCGATATGAAATCCCTTGTCAATAGCACTCACCACTTCATGTGAATAAAGAGCTAGTTGTGCTTCACAGGAACGATGTTTTCTAAAGCCATGTTGACTGTGTGTCAATAGACCGTTTTCTTCGAGGTAATTCATTACGTTCGAACACAATATATGTTCTAAAATCCTGCTGCATATCGACGTTAACGATATGGGCCTGTAATTTAGTGGATTACTCCTACTACCTTTCTTGAATATTGGTGTGACCTGTGCAACTTTCCAGTCTTTGGGTACTGATCTTTCGTCGAGCGAAGAGTTGTGTATGATTGTTAAGTATGGAGCTAATGCATCAGCATACTCAGAGAGGAACCTAATTGGTATACAGTCTGGACCAGAAAACTTGCTTTTATTCAGTGATTTAAGTTGCTTCACTACTCCGAGGATATTTACTTCTACGTTACTCATGTTGGCAGCTGTTCTCGATTCGAATTCTGGAATATTTAATTCGTCTTATTTTGTGAAGGCATTTCGGAAGGCTGTGTTTAGTAACTCTGCTTTGGCAGCACTGTCTACGACTGTATCTCCATTGCTATCTCGCAGAGAAGGCATTGATTGTTTCTTACCACTAACATACTTCACATACGACCAGAATCTCTTAGGATTTTCTGCCAGGTTTAGAGACAAAGTTTCGTTGTGGAAACTGTTATAGGCATCTCGCATTGAAGTCCACGCTAAATTTCGAGCTTCTGTAAGAAGTCGCCAATCTTGGGGATTTTGCGTCTGTTTAAATTTGGCGTGTTTGTTTCGTTGTTTCTGCAACAGTGTTCTAACCAGTTTTGTGTACCTAGGAGGATCAGCTCCTTCGTTTGTTCAAATGGTTCAAATGGCTGTGAGCACTATGCGACTTAACTTCTCAGGTCATCAGTCGCCTAGAACTTAGAACTAATTAAACCTAACTAACCTAAGGACACCACACACATCCATGCCCGAGGCAGGATTCGAACCTGCGACCGTAGCGGCCGCTCGGCTCCAGACTGCAGCGCCCAGAACCGCTCGGCCACTCTGGCCGGCTCCTCGTTTGTTAATTTATTTGGTATAAATCTCTCAATTGCTGCCGATACTATTTCTTTGAATTTAAGCCACATCTGGTCTACACATTATTAATTTGGAATGAGTGGAGATTGTCACTCAGGAAGGCGTCAACTGAATTTTTTATCTGCTTTATCGAATAGGTATATTTTTCGCTTATTTCTCGAGGATTTGGGAATTACAGTATTCATTCTCGCTATTACAACCCTGTGTTCACTAATCCCCAAATCGGTTTTGATGCTCGTTATTAACTGAGGATTATTTGTTGCTAAGAGGTCAAGTGTGTTTTCACAACCGTTTACTGTTCGCGTGGCCTCATGAACTAACTGCTCGAAATAATTTTCAGAGAATGTATTTAGCACAATTTCGGATGATATTTTAGGCGTACCTCCGGAATTAAATATGTATTTTCGCCAACATATCGAGGGTAAATTAAAGTCACCACGCAGTAAAAAAACTTTAACGGTGTTCGAAACCACGAACTTGGAATACAGCAGCAAACTACGGGACAGATTTTAACATGGCGATTAAATTTTAAAAACATACCGTCAGCAGCTTGTGCAAGAATTAAAACCGGAATTTTATGGACGGCGCCTTCAGTTTTGAATCAGAATGCAGGAAGCACTTGAACATGAAAATTTCGCCTCCAAACTGATATTCAGCGACGTAGTAACCTTCCATTTACCTGGAAAGGTTAATCGCAAGATTGCGAAAGTGGGGCACCAAAAATCTTCATGAAATTCTGGCACGTAAACGAGATTCGAAGAAGATTCATATTCTCTGTTCATTGTCACAGGCAAATCTGTATGGACCGCTTTTCTACTGTGAGGAGACTTTGACGGTACGTCTTATCTATATGTTGTAGTTGTGCATGTTCCCACAACTGATGGTTCATTCCCAGTTCATCATCCAACAATACGGGATACCCACTCATTGGAGTATCGATATTCGTGGCTACCTAAACGACGAACCTCTGCATCGCTGGATTGGGTGTAGTGGTGAAGAAGAAGTGACACTTTTCCCTCGGCCAGCAGGACTCCTGACCTAACGCCTTATGACTTTTTCCTTTGAGGGAGTATTAAGGCACCCCACTGCCAAGAACACTACAGCAACTCACAGAACGCACCGACACTGCTGTGATGACCACTAACAGGATGTTGCTGCACAGGGTACGGAACGAACTTGACTACTGCTTGGTTTATATCGTGTCAATAGAGTGACACTCCTAAAACATTTCTAAAGCGCAAAATACAAACTTAGTGAGATTTCATTACTATTCAGGCACGAGTCATATTTGTACATGTAACGCTTTGGAAAATGTAGAGCTTCGAAATCGAAAGAATCATTTATACACTCCTGGAAATGGAAAAAAGAACACATTGACACCGGTGTGTCAGTTCCACCATAATTGCTCCGGACACTGCGAGAGGGCTGTACAAGCAATGATCACACGCACGGCACAGAGGACACACCAGGAACCGCGGTGTTGGCCGTCGAATGGCGCTAGCTGCGCAGCATTTGTGCACCGCCGCCGTCAGTGTCAGCCAGTTTGCCGTGACATACGGAGCTCCATCGCAGTCTTTAACACTCGTAGCATGCCGCGACAGCGTGGACGTGAACCGTATGTGCAGTTGACGGACTTTGAGCGAGGGCGTATAGTGGGCATGCGGGAGGCCGGGTGGACGTACCGCCGAATTGCTCAACACTTGTTGCGTGAGGTCTCCACAGTACATCGATGTTGTCGCCAGTGGTCGGCGGAAGGTGCACGTGCCCGTCGACCTGGGACCGGACCGCAGCGACGCACGGATGCACGCCAAGACCGTAGGATCCTACGCAGTGCCGTAGGGGACCGCACCGCCACTTCCCAGCAAATTAGGGACACTGTTGCTCCTGGGGTATCGGCGAGGACCATTCGCAACCGTCTCCATGAAGCTGGGCTACGGTCCCGCACACCGTTAGGCCGTCTTCCGCTCACGCCCCAACATCGTGCAACCCACCTCCAGTGGTGTCGCGACAGGCGTGAATGGAGGGACGAATGGAGACGTGTCGTCTTCAGCGATGAGAGTCGCTTCTGCCTTGGTGCCAATGATGGTCGTATGCGTGTTTGGCGCCGTGCAGGTGAGCGCCACAATCAGGACTGCATACGACCGAGGCACACAGGGCCAACACCCGGCATCATGGTGTGGGGAGCGATCTCCTACACTGGCCGTACACCACTGGTGATCGTCGAGGGGACACTGAATAGTGCACGGTACATCCAAACCGTCATCGAACCCATCGTTCTACCATTCCTAGACCGGCAAGGGAACTTGCTGTTCCAACAGGACAATGTACGTCCGCATGTATCCCGTGCCACCCAACGTGCTCTAGAAGGTGTAAGTCAACTACCCTGGCCAGCAAGATCTCCGGATCTGTCCCCCATTGAGCATGTTTGGGACTGGATGAAGCGTCGTCTCACGCGGTCTGCACGTCCAGCACGAACGCTGGTCCAACTGAGGCGCCAGGTGGAAATGGCATGGCAAGCCGTTCCACAGGACTACATCCAGCATCTCTACGATCGTCTCCATGGGAGAATAGCAGCCTGCATTGCTGCGAAAGGTGGATATACACTGTACTAGTGCCGACATTGTGCATGCTCTGTTGCCTGTGTCTATGTGCCTGTGGTTCTGTCAGTGTGATCATGTGATGTATCTGACCCCAGGAATGTGTCAATAAAGTTTCCCCTTCCTGGGACAATGAATTCACGGTGTTCTTATTTCAATTTCCGGGAGTGTAGTAGCCATTTACTGTAACGTGTAGAAGTTCCTTCATAACCAAACAATGTATAAAAAATTGCGGTAATGATAACAGACAAAAACTGTTTTAAGTGGAATTTCGTTAGAATAATAAATACTTAAAACATATTTACATTTTACCGAACTGCTTAAAGAGTACCCACTGATGACGCTAGACCAGAGTTGCGGAAACGTGTTTGGGTATATAGATTAAAAAAAAGAAACTGTGGTTTTGTAAATAATAGATTTCAGCTATCAGTCGTCCTTTTTATGTTTTATTGGGAGATCTAGATTTCAGCTAGAAACTAGCCATTCTCAATGCACTATCATTTTTTATCAATGCAAGTAATGCCTGTTGGTCGGGCTTCATCAACAGTTCATTGAATACTAGTGGTATACTAGTAGTACTCAATAAACTGTGGATGAAGCCCGAAAAACAGGCATTACATGCATTGATCAAAAATGAGAGTGCATTGAGAATGGCTAGTTTCTAGCTGAAATCTAGATCTGCCAATACAATTTGAAAAGGGCGACTGATAGCTGAAATCTATTATTTACAAGTCAATACAACAGTCGCTGCGTGCAACAGCCTTCTGAATGGAAGGTAACCTAATGAACAGTGGTTTTCATAACACATGGACCTTAAATCCAGCAATTTTCAGTTTAAGTTCTCGCACTGTAGATGCTACTGACACGCGTTTCTCATGTGCTAAACTGCGCAACAGTAATCAGCACAAAATTACTTTTTGTTCAACAAAGAATTTTATACTCAACACGAAGGACTACCAGTGGCATAATAATTTTCTTGAACTTCATTCCAAAACTGTTCCTAATTCGTCACTTCGGCTAAAACTGGTTCGCCACGTGCCAAAATCTTAGAAACGTGTCAGAGCATATGCGGCGATCGGAAGGTCCCTCACCGTGCTGATTCCCTCGCAACACTGGACACAACGCTTACGGAATAACGGGAACACGCTGTACTTCTGGGTACTTTACGATTGCTGCTATTTCTAGCGAGTGGTCGTCGATAACGTAATCGAAAAATAATTAAACTTTCCGCCTATTAATATGCAACACATTTCAGTGATTTATACTGAGACTCAATTGCCAATCCTTGTACCTAGTATCAATTTTGTGGCGTTGCGACTTCCCTATATGTAACAGCAACGCCCGTAAGCAGTTTCGTGGAGCTTTCGACGACTGGTTGAGTTATAAGTCTCTTGAACAGTAACGGTTCTATGACTTCCTTTGGAGTTCGTCCGAGGCTACATCACTCTTACGCTCTTTCCCCATTAAGAACGAAGTACTGGATTCTGTCTGCTAGGAAGTCCTCTATCCAATCACGAAGTTCAACTCATATTCAGTAAGCTTGTATTTTTCTATGAACTGAACCGAATGCTTTACGAAAGTAAGGAAACTCTGTATGAATCTAAGTGATACCATCTATTGCCTTCAGAACAGAAAGAGATGAGCTTCACAATATCGTTTTTTACGGAATGCATGCTGATTCTTGCGGTATGGCTCCCCTGTTGCTAAAATGATCATAATAAGCGAGCATGAAACGTGTCCCATAATTCTACACAAGACTGGCGTTAGCATATAGCTCAATGCGCATCTGTTAGATGACCATTCTTGAGAACGGAAATTCCTGAGTCTCTTTCAAATCATTTTAGATCTCTTTGTTGTTCCAGCGACATACAATAACTGCTGCTAGAGAGTAAGTTAGTTCTTTTGCGGAAACTGTATGGAATCGAGCAGATATCCAGTTAAGTCTAGTTATCTTTCCTCTGTTGATAATTTAAATTCCTACATCACAATATCTTATCTCACTATTTGTAAATTCGGAATTTGTACAACGAACAGCAACGAGGAATCATAGAACGATCTCAACAAGAGAAACGATTTCGGGCGACAGACTTCAGTAATTTAACCTTGTCTGTGTTATTCGCTTCTGCCGGTATAGGAACTGAACGAGTAAGTTAGATGATTTTGATCCATTTACTGGCTGTACTTAATAATACCTGTCTCACTTCAATAACGATCCGAAGTGCAGTCGGGATTTAATTTCGAGTTCATTGAACGCTTTTCGTGTGCGAGCTCCTCACTTTCGCTTTATTCACACAATGTTGGAAATAGCAGATGCTGATTAAGAGGTTTTTTCCGTTTTACTAGAGTTTCGAAAGGCATTTGACACAGAACTTCATTGTCGACTAATAACCAAACTTAACATCACAGTAGGTATAACGCAACCTACTGGGAAATTTGAGAGAGTCGATATTCGAGTAACGCCGTCCAATGTTTCGGCTGGATACATGGTACATATAATGGAGAGATCAAGAGAACAAGATGGAAGAGATTAGGACGTGTATTGAGGCTTAGGGACAGACATTTTTACCTCGCTCACGAAGTGAAAGAAAGAGGACATAGCGTCTCTAAAATTAGCAAGCTGCTCTCTCCGTCATACACTCACTGTACATTAACTTGCTATATATGTTAGTTGACGTAGGTTTTGGATTAGTTACTATTTTGTCAGTAAAGCATTAGCTTCGTTTAAATCTGTCATAATGCTGTACTTGCCTTTGTAGGAACTTTCTTACTTTTGAATAACACCGGGTCTTCCTCATTTCTCACAACTTTGCTCAATAACTATCAATCTAAAATGTATTTTATGAGTCTTGAATTTTGTCCATTGATTCCGCGCATTTGAACTCTACCAATGAATGTTTGGTGGTTCCAGTTTAGGTACCTGCAATATTTCTTGTCACGCTTGCTAATCACCACCTCTTTCCTACCTTTCTTAACAGTCCTTACAACAACTGTAGCCATTGATGCTAGAAAGCCTTATAGTCTCTGCGCTAATAGAATCGTAACGTTCAACTCTGTTAGTTACCAGAAGATATGTGACACCACCCTCACGATACAGTTCACTAACAAACTGTTGAAAGTAGTTTTTAGGAAGTGTGTTCAGAATGATCTCACATAAATCCCTGTCCGTAGCACTGTTGAAATCACCTGACTCTTCCAGCTTGTAGATAACAAGTTTAAATCTCCAGCACGATCAGGAAATTTCCCAACTATATTCTCCTTTTTTTTTCAGAAGTGTTATGCCACTACAGCTCCTATGTAAAGTGGTACATAAAATGATGCGATTATAATGTTTTAACAGCCTTTGGCTATTACCTTCACCTAGATTATTTCGCAGTCAGAATTTGTAATTAGCTCACTAGATATTACCAAGTTCGTTACAATAAAAAATGCATCTCCACTATTGGTGTCCAGCCTATCCTTGCGATATACTTTCCAAACAGAACTTAGAATTTCGTTGCTATGCAGTTTTGATGCAAGACAATTTTTTTTTCGCCGGGCCACTAATCTGTAAATAATGGCGCTTCTGAACGGTAAGTACGGGTCAATTGCTTTCATCGAATATTTGAAGATGCAAATGTAAGTACAAAATTTCGAGCGACCTGCACGAGGGAGTGCTGAAAAGTAATTCCTCCGAATTTTTAACTGAAAACTCTTATATAAAACAAATTTTATTAACATTCTACAGCTTCATTATTCACGTCTACATATTTATTTCTCAACATAGTCACCCTGGAGAAGAACATATTTCTCCCAACGAGAGACAAGTATGTTGATAGCGTCCATGAAGGACGTGTGACTTTGTTGACGGAGCCACAACCTCACCTCTGCTTATTAAGCTTCATCACTATCAAAGTGAAGTCCTCTAAAGTGTTCTTTCAGTTCTATAAGCAGATGACAATCGGATGGGGCCAAGACACGACTGTATAGAAGATGACCGATAACAATGAATCCAAGGCGTCGGATTGTTTCAGATGTCGCAGCGCTCGAGTGTGGTCTGGCATTGTCATGCTGAAGGGGACAAACTCTTCGAATCTGTGCTCTCAGTTTTCCGAGGATTTCGCACGCACCGAAATAGCTACGTTACACACCGCTATATTACGCGCTACAATTCTGAGCCCTCTAGTGGTAGAGGATTACAGATTGCGTCATTAAGCGGGAAAGTCAACCGAGCAGTATGCATCGCTCTAATACCTCAACCGATAGTGAGAACAGAATAAAAAATTAGGAGGCACTACTTTTGAGCACCATCTCCTATAATCGATAGAAACCGGTCTTACGGAAGCACAATTTAACAACACTATGTTAGAGGCAATTCAGCATACAATAAAGCTGTATATTAATTGTCTTCGTTAAGGCTGTGTGTATTGTTTTGTCTTTTTTTTCACTTTGAGAGAAATTTAATTTGCCTGACAGTACTAACTGCATTTATTCCTTACTATCATGGTGATGTAGCATCATGTTGAATATTGTTGGAAATTAAAAAAAAAAAAAGCTATTTTTGACAAGGGCAAATTGGTTTCTAGATAAAGGAGATACAAGAACAGAATTGTACTAATTGTACACTACTGGCCATTAAAATTGCTACACCACGAAGATGACGTGCGAAAGACGTGAAATTTTACCGACAGGAAGAAGATGCTGTGATATGCAAACGATTATCTTTTCAGAGCATTCACACAAGGTTGGCGCCGGTGGCGACACCTACAACGTGCTGACATGAGGAAAGTTTCCAACCGATTTCTCACACACAAACAGCAGTTGACGGGCGTTGCCTGATGAAACGTTGTCGTGACGCCTCGTGTAAGGAGGAGAAATGCGTACCATCACGTTTTCGACTTTGATAAAGGTCGGATTGTAGCCTATCGCGATTGCGGTTTATCGTATCGTGACATTGCTGCTCACGTTGGTCGAGATCCAATGACTGTTAGCAAAATATGGAATCGGTGCGTTCAGGAGGGTAATTAGGAACGCCGTGCTGGATCCCAACGGCCTCGTATCACTAGCAGTCGAGATGACAGGCATCTTATCCGCATGGCTGTAACGGATCGTGCGGCCACGTCTCGATCCCTGAATCAAGAGATGGGGACCTTTGCAAGACAACAACCATCTGGACGAACGGTTCGACGACGTTTGCAGTAGCATGGACTATCAGCTCGGAGACCATGGCTGCGGTTAACCTTGACGCTGCATCACAGACAGGAGCGCCTGCGATGGTGTACTCAACGACGAACCTGGGTGCACGAATGGCAAAATGTCATTTTTTCGGATGACTCCAGGTTATGTTTACAGCATCATGATGGTCGCATCCGTGTTTGGCGACATCGCGGTGAACGCACATTGGAAGCGTGTATTCGTCATCGCCATACCGGCGTATCACCCGGAGTGATGGTATGGGGTGCCATTGGTTACACGTCTCGGTCACCTCTTGTTCGCATTGACGGCACTTTGAACAGTGGACGTTACATTTCAGATGTGTTACGACCCTGCGAAACCCTACATTTCAGCAGGATAATGCACGACCGCATGTTGCTGGTCCTGTACGGGCCTTTCTGGATACAGAAAATGTTCGACTGCTACCCTGGCCAGCACATTCTCCAGATCTCTCACCAACTGAAAACGTCTGGTCAATGGTGGCCAAGCAACTGTCTTGTCACAATACGCCAGTCACTACTCTTGATGAACTGTGATATCGTGTTGAAGCTGCATGGGGAGCTGTACTTGTACACGCCATCCAAGCTCTGTTTGACTCAATGCCTAGGCGTATCAAGGCTGTTATTACGGCCAGAGGTGGTTGTTCTGGGTACTGGCTTCTCAGGATTTATGCACCCAAATTGCGTGAAAATGTAATCACATTTCAGTTCTAGTATAATATATTTGTCCAATGAATACCAGTTTATCATCTGCATTTCTTCTTGGCGTAGCAATTTTAATGGACAATAGTGTATTATTCGGCCATGCACATCTTAGATTCATTTTGCCCACTCTTCGAACCCTCTGGGAGACGTTGCCGAAGTCTGTCTCGCGCCTTATAAAAGACCTTGAGAATATTCTCTACCCCCAACTTTCAGCACTTGTATGGTAGCTGGGTCATTCCCGTTTGTTACTTCTTCGAATCGGAAATATCATGGACGCGGAATACTTACTTTTACACTTCGAAAAATGCAGTAGCAGAGACTGTTGTTTAAAATGGTGAAAGACGTCATAATTCAGATCAGATAACACAATGAGTCTGAATGCAACAACGGCCACAAATAAACACCGAGTGTGAGGAAACGAGATGTGATTATTCTGCTTTACCCTCTACACGCGTAAGTATCGAGAACAAAGCGAAGTAGCTCTGTGGTTAAGACCTTGAACTTTTCAGGATGAGCAAAATTCCACTTCCTTAAATCACATTAGGTACTAACTTATCCAACAAATCCATCAGCTATTTCTTCCTCCTTCCATGTCCTGTTCATCTGATTCGCTCCTCATTCCACTTCAATTAACATAGCCAATGGGTATCACATTAAATTTCCACATGCAATAAATCGACAAATATTTCCGTTTCTTAAGATCAATATGATCTGTAAAACTTAACTCCGAACTGTAATGGAACAGTAAGCCATTGTTGTTTTAAGTCACATGACAGTATGTTTTGTTGCTCTTGCGACAATATGTCCATGATCAGGGCCGTGGATCATAGATATACAATAAATAGAGTAAGCCTTCGCTCGAGGAATATTACATTCTCCCCACCTCCCCAACACACACTATGTTTTGATATTTAATTGTGCATACAGCATCACAACAGGAACATAAGCTTTTTCCTTTCAGAACAGCATATTTAACAGATCTATATGCATAGCGTTGCCATCCATCAGAAGCGTATCTTAGTAAAAGATACCTCTATTTTTCAGTACTCCATGTGGTCAAGTCACAGGCTGCTAACTATTCACTGTGTGACGTAGACTACGCGTTTGGAAGAATACAAGTGCAGACATAATTTGTCGTCACCACTGACATGATTTCTGTCTCAGTATGTTAATGAAGAGGAGGTTTAATTGAGAGTTCTGAGATTTTATCACAGAGATTTCACAGGAGGTACAAGTCCCAGCTCCGGAGTAGGCGATTTTCTATAAACGGAAACAGGAAAGCACTAACAAAAGCATCGTTCCGTTAGGCCTAACGAGTTAACTGTTAAATACAACAGACTTCCGAAACCTACTGTACGAACCAGTCGTCACAAATCGTTGCCAGCTCTTCCAAAAGAATTCCATTACTGCTCACTCATTGATGTCAGTTACAGAAAGATGCATATAGATACGATATGTCTCGATTTTCATGATCGTGTTGTTGCCCGAAAGCAGCCCCGGATCTACGATAATTCCGAACCAGGGCAAAAATTTGATGGTGGCGCCTCGCCCCCCGCCTCCCCCTAGCGTTTGAGATTGTTGTTGTTGTTGTTGTCTTCAGTCCTGAGACTGGTTTGATGCAGCTCTCCATGCTACTCTATCCTGTGCAAGCTTCTTCATCTCCCAGTGCTTACTGCAACCTACATCCTTCTGAATCTGCTTAGTGTATTCATCTCTTGGTCTCCCTCTACGATTTTTATCCTCCACGCTGCCCTCCAATGCTAAATTTGTGATCCCTTGATGCCTCAGAACATGTCCTACCAACCGGTCCCTTCTTCTTGTCAAGTTGTGCCACAAACTCCTCTTCTCCCCAATTCTGTTCAATACCTCCTCATTAGCTATGTGATCTACCCATCCGATCTTCAGCATTCTTCTGTAGCGTTTGAGATAGGATGTCAAAAATTAAAACAAAAAGATTTTTCAAAAATATGATTTTGTAACGCACATATCTCGGAAGAGACATATAAAACATATATGTTCTAGGAAATGTAAGACATGTTATTTGGTCTTGAGTCCGCCAAATTGCAGTGCCAGGCCTCTTCACACAGCATTCTTCGTTGTACTTCGCTCTGTGGAATTCAGACGTATGTATATTGCAATAGAAGTCATAAAACCTACATTCAAGACAGTGGAAATAAAAAAATGGCCTGTGGTGCCTCTCCTGCCCCCAGTCGTCTGGTTTGACATCCTGTCTCCCTTAAAAAAACTCACAATTAATGCTGGGTGGGATTATTGGTGAGCAAGAAAATAAGAAAATTTGGAAATTTGTGCCAAGTACTATGGGACCAAACTGCTGAGGTCATCGGTCCCTAGGCATACACACTAATTAAACTGACTTACGCAAGGACAACACACACGTTCATGCCCGAGGGAGGACCGGGGTTGGGGGGGGGGGGGGGGGGGGAGGGGAGCCGCACGAACCGCGACGGAAAATAAGAACTCATCAAAAAAATTGCACTCTTTATTACCTATCAGCTAATAACTTTATCTTTTGTGTGACACAAAATTAAATATACGAAACATAAAACCAGTAAAGACAAGAGACAAGCAAGACAGTACATATTTCTTCAATCCTTAGGTCTCACACTTTTTTCTCTCTAATCTAGATTCAGATTTACACGACGTGATTGCCTTTCTTTGAAAGAATCTATTACGTCATCAAAGTTTATCAAACGTTATGCTACATGAAAAATCAAAATGTCGCTGGCTAATACTGAAAATAGTTGTTAATACCGATAGTACCCAAGACTGATGTGGTTTCTCGATTTGATTGCGTCTATTTTGTCACTGACTGCTAGATAAAAAGAAATAGGTCTTTGTAATATTGCAGCACGCCAAATCAGCGAGACTGTTTCGGCACAAATGGTCATTTTTATAAACATCATTTACGTAAATAACACGACAGAATATAATTCGTGAAGTACCAATATCAAATGCTTATTAGGCCTACTATAAGCAAAAAGATTTGTGGTGTCACCGCCAGACACCACACTTGCTAGGTGGTAGCTTTTAAATCGGCCGCGGTCCGCTAGTATACGACGGACCCGCGTGTCGCCACTGTCAGTAATTGCAGACCGAGCGCCGCCACACGGCAGGTCTAGAGAGACGTACTGGCACTCGCCCCAGTTGTACAGCCGACGTTGCTAGGAAAGGTTCACTGAGAATTACGCTCTAATTTGCCGAGACGATAGTTAGCATAGCCTTCAGTTAAGTCAATTGCTACGACCTAGCAAGGCGCCATTTATCCTTTGCTATGTATCTAATGAAGCATGTACAGTAACAAGACCAATGTTCACCAATTGTGGATTAAAGTTAAGTATTCCAGCAGCTACGTACTTTTCTTTATAGCATTCATTACGTATCCTGTTTCAGACCTCACGCCAGCCTGCGTGAGTTAAACGCGTGCCTTTCGGTTACCCGTCACTGTGGACTGGCTGTCTTGTCAGTCCACAACAAGGTTTATGTTAGGAAATAGTCTCACATTTCATTCATACTTTCCACTTTCTCAAGCATGAGATCGAAAAGTAGTAGTATGAAATTTTTATATAAATTTGGATTCGTCATATTCTTCCATATAATTTGTGTGATGTCCCCGTTTTTTTTTCGTTTCTCGTTCTAACAAGCAAACTTGTCATCACTAATTCTGTATCTATTACTGCCATTATCAAAACTGGTTAAGTCACTAACCCTGCCAGAACCACCGGTTCAGTTATCACTCGTTTGTTCTCCGGTTAGGCGTTATTACGTGTCGTATAACGCTTTTACCGCACTATTCCGAGAATAGAACTTAAATGACTGCTATTCGGGAACTGTACAACTGCCCCTTAGTAGTGTAGCGTTGTGGCAAAAATTTTGTGTCAAAATTTCGTTATCTTGCATAAAAAATGTAAATTTGTGGTAAGTTGCTATGGGAGCAAACTGATGAGGTCATCGGTCCGTAGGCTTACGTACTACTTAATCTAAATTAAACTAACTTGCGCTAAGAACAAAATACACACCCATGCCCGAGGGAGGACTCGAACCTCCGTCTGGGTGAGCCGAGCGAACCGTGGCAAGGCGCCCTAGACCACGAGGCTTTCTTGGATACACCAAGAAAATAATATGTAATCTTTCTCACATGTTATTCCTGTTAATCGTTTATTACCACTGTGTTGTATGAATCTATGGACTTAGGTAATAATTAAAACAATGCTGATCATTTGTACACCCAATCATCCATCTAAACAAACAGCGATTGACATTCACCCATTCGGGTTTACTCGGTTCAGTTCGTATAGCAGAGTCCCCTTTTGTCTGCCAGTAAGTTTTTTATTGGTAGAAACATCACGTACACTATGATCAACTTATGATTCGTTCAAAAATCAGCTTATAATGAGTTCATAAATGTTCAAAAAGAAACTGGGATGTGTTTCAGAATCATATGAATAATCGATAGACCAACATGTGTTGAATGTTAGGCGCTTTGGAAGCAACGGCAGTACACCCGTGGATATTTTGATTAACTTTTTTTTTCTTCAAGAATATGAATTTGGCGTCCCCTGAAGTTTCCCCTTAAGATCCAGGCATGCCCGAAAGACTGATTACAAGAACGGAAGAGCGACGTCGTCTATGAGTACACGAGGTGTGTGAGAAAAGAACTTAGACTGACAACACTGTGAGCGATCTGGCAACACTGTGTTGCTGAACTTGTGTAATCTAGTGTGTTCTTACGTTCCAGATACTCAGTCCGAGTTTCAGCTCCTTGTAGTCATCATGTGACTTTTGAGAGCGCCATCATTGAAGTTATGTTTTTGTTGTTGTGTTGCGAAAATGGAACAACGGAATCTAGAGCAGCATCAAGTTTTTTGTTAACCTTGGGGAGTGCGCGAGTGTGACCTCTGAAAAGTTGAAACAGACCTATGGGGAACATTTCTTATCATGAGTACAACCTCGATCAGGGAGACCTTCAACTTCAAAAACCAACGAACGTGTTCGTGCTCTTGTGAGATCAGACCGATGTTTAGCAATAAGATCATGGGTGACCAGTTAAACACTGTCATCATACATCAGATTTTGACTGAAAGCCTTTTACATTGTAGATAAGTGGATGCCGCATCATGACAATCCCCATGTCACACAACCACTTCCATCAAACAATTTTTGACCTCAAAAGGCATTCATGTTGTTCCACAGCCCTCCTATCACCTGATCTCAGTCCTTGTGACCTTTTTCTTTTCCCAAAACCGTAAAAGTCTTCAAAGGGCGTCATTTTGAGACTCTGGAGAACATTCAAAAGAATGTGACCGACACGTTAAAGACCATACCATTTCAAGCATTTCAGCATTTCTGCCAAGACTGGGAAGAACAGCTCCGCCGGTGTACAGCTGCTGAAGGGAACTATTTCGAACGGTACATTATTGTTGTTTGAAAAATAAAAACTCTGATTGATGAAAAATCAGGATCATTAATTTTCTCACACACCTCGTATCGGTACAAACAATTGTCTCATTGGGTTGCGGAGCGGCGGAAGGGTGTTACATGCTGTGTTGAGTGACGCTTAATGCTACAGCATTCCAACATGAGCGTGTGGCCTGAGTGGAATTGGGTGGAGTTGGTGGAACTATCATGGGGTCCTTTTTTTTCTTAATTTTGAACTGGACCGTCACAAAACTAACGCAAGTGTTTTTGGAAAAAATGTAAGACAATGTCACATTTTCCACTGTGATAATAATTTGGAATTGCGCCTTGTACGTATCAACGTGACAGTGTTCATGTCTGTAAAGTGTCATTAAATCGCGGTAGGCAGACAATCAGGTATATCTGGTAGACTATCGCGCTCAAAACTCTAAACTGAACAGAACAAAACATATTTGGTTTGGTCTAGTATGTTGGATGGTTTTAGATTTGTCCAAATATCAAGCAAGAACTATGCTCCACGCTTCAAGAAGAACGTTAATTTGTTCCACCATTGGTCTATCAGAACGAAATGGAATCTACTTCTTGAAGATTAAATTCTTAATATCAGAAAAAGACCTTCTAATCGTTATTAGTTACTCCGAAAAGAGCAGCTATTGGTACCCGAAAACGTTAGACTACGCAGTATACATTTATGAATGTTGTAAGCTGAAACGATGTTCAAGACCGGTGCTCGTTCAGGCAGCCGAGGGAAACGATCGATAATATAATTTTAGCGTCGCTGAGATGCTTGTTGGAGAGTCAAAAAAGCTGCTACGTTAGCGCGAAGCTGGGAAGCTCTTACGCGCATTTGCATGAATGTTTAAATCATGAAACACGTCCGCCCCGAGCTAGTCGAAGAAATCGTTCGTATGTGGTTTCTGCCTGGAGTTAAAGCTGATACCCCATTCTAAATGTTTCGTGCTGTATGTAGATGGAGAACGGTCTCCTCCTACAGGCACATATGATTGGTGAGTACGGGTTTCAGGCCATCTATACGCTATGGGCTTGCGAACTATCATTCATAAGTATAAAGATACAATGTGATACAGGATGCAATAATACACGAAGTTAAAAAAAAGAAGTTGTAGAAAACTGTAATGAAGTCTGCAGTGTATAATGCCATGTTATTTTAGCTCTGTACGTCAGGTTGCTGAGCATCATATTAATAATTGAAACATTTGGTGCCCAGCTCTTAACATATTGTTTTGATTATCGATGTGAACCACCTCTGGCAGTAATTTGCCTCTTTTGCATACTACTAGGGTAAGCTGACTAAATTCCATGCACTCCATTCTGTATCCTACTCAATAGTGAGTAATGAGGTAATTAATTTTTGTTGCAAATAATAGCTCTGTGTACAAGAAATATGATCTAAGTATGATCACCAGAAAATATAAATGGTACTGGTGCCTGTAGCAGACGTGGAACGAGTTTGGAGGAGGCTATTATTCATTGACGTACATTAGTGTTCACAGTTTGCAAGGAAGGAATATCGCACAGCTTGTAAAGACCGAGTGATTACCTTTGAATGCACAAAATGGGAGCAAAGTTGTGAATTTCAACGTTCTTCATATTGTGCAGCAGGTTCATAAAAAGTGACACGCATCAAAATCTGTGGCGAATTCGCATGATATGGTAGCCGAAAAGCGACCAAGATGGCAGTAGACACATGTGTGTATTCCAAACTGCATCTCTGCGAGGCAGCAGATGTTGTAGGTTGTCATTCACAGCTTTTTAACACCTGTTTACAAGTACTTCAAATGGACAATGCAGCAGAGTTGCTCCATCCTGTCCGTAAAGTTGCCTGGTCAATATGGGTGAAACGTGACATGCAGTGATGTGAGAAGAATTGTAAACGTCTTATCTGGTCACACGAATTACTTTTATACTTGTGTGTGAGTGAGAAGTGGCACTGCATTCGTTATAGACCTCAGGAAGTATTCCTGAACGAGTGCCTGAAAGAGGTGGTGCAGCCTGGAAGAGACTATGTGGCTCTGGTTGAAATGATAGGTATATTAAATCAACTGGACAACCTGGACTCATGGCTTACCCGTCTTCTTAACATAGGCCGTAACATTACCAGAGCTGTCCTTCAAGATCACTTTTATTCCGTCCATTGTGCTAAAGCAGTGGTATATGGTACGACGGAATCAGGCAGATTAACAAGTCCTCAGCGTTTCACCCATTAAATCTTCTTCGCTCGTGAAACGAGTAACAATGGCGTTTTGAAGCAAGATTGTGAAAATACCAACTCGTCATCTTCAGATCTGAAATTCACCGAGAAAGCTGCATTCTCACATACCAACTTTTGATCCCTCGTTAAATCGCTGAAACTGTTTAGACCGACATGCGGAACGCCATGCACGAAATCCGGCCGCCATGAGTGAATTTTTCTGGTAACTATGTTTCAGTATTGACGTATTCCACACCCACACTGCCTAACAAAAGAAGTGTAGCACCGAGAAGTGCAATAGGAATCGAAAAGAAACTTGACGGGCTGGAAGGGTACGTGATGTTAGCGTAGTGATTAAAATATCGAGACGAGTTTACAAACTACATGGAAGTACGAGCTCACTGATCAGCATGACGTTGTAACCCCCCTGGCCTGGACGCACGCATTCATTCGATGTGGAAGGATGTCATAAAGCCATTGTATCCTTTCCTCAGGCAAGTTGACCTACAACTATTGCACCTCGTCTATGAAGTTCTGGATACTGGTATTCAGACATAGATGTCACCAAGCTGGTCCCAAACATTTTCTATTAGGCAAGTCTCGGAATCTTGCTAGCCACGGCAGTACCTCAGCATCACGCAGACAGATCTTAGAGACACGTGTCGTATGTGGACGAGCGTAGCACGATACTGTCGTATGAGAGCTAAAACATGTGACACAAGATGTCCATGACGCATTGTTGTGCCGTCAGAGTTCCCTCAGATACTACCAACTGCGAGCCGAAATCATACCCGAAGACTGCCAAGACTTTGACACAAGGAGTAACACCGTTGTAAGTCTCCAAACTTCGGAAGAATGGAACCACTCTTCATGTCGTCGCCATGCTCACTGACGATAGTGATCCGGGTAGTGAACGCTATTCAATATCACTAACTGCTTCCCAGTGACAGCGCCAATCCAGAGACAACCATTTGTGGTGTGGTGTTAACGGCATCGTACGTATGTGTCCGTAATTCGCTAGTTCAGCTGCTGGTAGTGTCTGCTCAGTGTACAGGATGAGACAGAATGTTGCAGAGGGTCTACTACGTGTTATCAGATAACAATTACAGACTTAAACGGGTTACGATGTGCTTGGTGCACAATACGGTGATCATCCCTTTTGCTGGTCAGACGTGATCGATCGGAACCGCGAGGACGAGTATTCCTGCCCTCATGTTTGTATGCAATTAGGCACTGGCCTTTGTCACATCCGAATGCCCCACCACTCTGGGTATTGCACGACCAACCAGCCGGCTAAACGGAGACCCACAATGAAGCCCGTTTCATACAATGTGCTGATAATGCTGTCACACAAGTATGCAGTACCTTCCTGTCCTTCGCAGTTATCAGTGAACTTCTGATACTACTCTCTCCTTTTATATGCTCTTCTAGGCCTGGTAACAACATCAATGCATTCTGATGGACGTTGTACCCAATGCAAGCATAGGAACTGATGGTTGTCTGAACAGTGCTCTCTTTGATAATGTTTGTTCCGTAATTAGGGGGCCACTGTCCTTATGATTTTACAGTTTTATTTTATTTTTATTTTGTGATCGGATCTCCTTTCTGTCGCCACAGTAGTCTTTTCACCTAAGGGAGGGAAGTCGCGTGCGGCATCTGTATGCAAATGGTGTAAGCTTTATTCTTTGTGGTATCGTATTTCACCTATTTGTGTACCGTGTTTTATAAGGAGGATGTCGGGGTTGAGCCCAGAAACTTTTCTTGTTATACCAGGTCAATGGAAGTGTCCGACTATGCATTTATTCAGGTGAACGGCTGCCCAAAAAATGCACCGCGCCTCAGGCGCAGGCCAATGGGGCAGTATTATGCTACAGGGGTCATCCACCTGAGTTTCCATGGGACTTGCGGCAGTAATGGAAGGAACTATGTTACCTGCGGACTAAGTAAGCTTTCTCCCGCCAAGCTTGATGTCTTCCCCGACGACAATAGCATCTTCGAGCAGCATAACTGTTTGTCCGACTAGGAAACAATTGCACTACAGTGGTTTGAGGAGCATGGTGGCAAACTCACATTGATGTCTTGGCTACCAAATTCACCTGATGTGTTCTTTCCCCGCCCACACACCAGTGGCCTCTAATTTACGAGAACTGAGTGAAATATGGTGTAAATTACCTCTGAAAACGTGTCAAGGACGTATGGAATCTATATCACGTTGTTGCGTCGCGCTCCAAAGGTGAATCAACATGTTGTAAAACCGGCAATCACAATGTTTTGGCTCATCGGAGTACGTCGGGAAACAAGTACTTGCTGGGATATTGGCATATGGAACATTCTACCAATTGACACTTACGTCTGTTGACACTGCAGAAGGTACACAGTATGATTAAAACTCATTTCCAGCTGTTCTTCTCGATGAAACATTATCTCGTACGAACATACCTGGCTGGCCTTGATTTGGTCTCCTACGTGAGAAACAGGCCCCTGTGCACGTTACAGGTAAGTGTGGAATACACGACAGTCTTTAAAAATCCCCATATCCTAAAAGCTAATAGATTAAGGTTAGGTGAATGGGAAAGCCAAGCTACTGGAGCTCCTCGAGTAACCCATTGCTCATCAAACGCTTGTGGAGGGTCTGTCTTACGAGGCGTAGAAAACTGAATGGTGTCCCGTTGAGCAAAAATCACAAAAAATGGTTCAAATGGCTCTGAGCACTATGCGACTTAACTTCTGAGGTCATCAGTCGCCTAGAACTTAGAACTAACTAAACCTAACTAACGTAAGGACATCACACACATCCATGCCCGAGGCAGGATTCGAACCTGCGACCGTAGCGGTCGCTCGGTTCCAAACTGTAGCGCCTAGAACCGCACGGCCACCCCGGCCGGCAAAAAATGTTCTGCTATAACGCGGGTAATTTTTTGGGCAGATACTGCTGATAAACAGCACTTTACAATTTGTCTGGTAAAGTGTGTAGCCTTATGAGTGTGTCAGCCACAATTCCTGCCCACTCATTGATATTAAAGCGAATCTGATGCTTATCTCCCACGATCGCTCTATGATTTGTATCTGTTCACAAGTAGCTGTGGTAATCTGTTAACTCTGTGTGCATGCTTCTTAAGGGAAAACACCTAGTGTTGGACAACTGTGACTACAGACACTACTCTTAATTGTAATTAAATGGAATTTGCAAGTCACTGAATTAACATTTATTCGCAATAGTTTTTCCTTATCCGAACGCAGTTTTTGCTGCATTTATCCGTGTATTTAAACACATTATCAATCTACCTGAAAATATAAGTCTATGAACTAACCATTTTACTTGGTGACGACCAGCCACCTGCATAATAAAAACTTTTCTTAGTAAAAAATATTTTCAAACACCACTTGAAAGCATATTCTCATACTATTTACCAGTGCCTGCAAGGCACATCTGCGATCGTTTTTCTAGAAAAAGATGAGCAGATGAGATATCAGTGAGTAATATGGCGGCGCATCCTGCGGTTTATTCGTTGACACACATTGTCAGGGATTCATGCAAAACGACAACTTCGAGAGCTCTCCTCAGAAAGAAGTCAGGAATCAAATCGATTGACATGGCAGGCCATTTTACTGCAGCATTCCATCCTGTGTAACGACCTGGAAATTTTTCATACAACATCTGCGTTGTAGCAGAGGAAGAGTTGCAAAGCAAATTGACAAAATTCTATACCGCACGTCTTTAGATATCACATTCTGCGAGTGCTTGATGTGCTGACAGATGAAACGGGTGGAATCTATGTTGATGCAAAATGAGAATGTCTCTCGTCTGGTTGATCTCACATTCCTTGGCGATACGTCACGTGCCACCATGCGGACTCATAAACGTCGCGGCTGAAATCGCTTTTCTTGTATGCTCTGTGTCTTGTAGTCCTCTACATCGCCCACTGTTTGACGTCTAAGATGGCCGTTCGCACTAATGTTCCAATATTCTACAACGTTTCCTTGACCTTTACCGTTTTCAGGCAACATTTCTAAAGTCTCCGCATTGGTATATTTGTCTAAGAGGTACAAATATTGAAGCAGAAATGAGCGGCTAGTCGTACAAGTTCTGTAGTGAAGACATGTATAAATGCTAGATTCGCGCCGGCCGTTGTGATTGAGCGGTTCTAGGCTCTTCAGTCTGGAACCACGCGATCGCTACGGTCGCAGGTTCCAATCCTGCCTTGGGCATGGATGTGTGTGATGTCCTTAGGTTAGTTAGGTTTAAGTAGTTCTAAGTTCTAGGAGACTTATGACCTCAGACGTTAAGTCCCATAGTGCTCAGAGCCATTTGAACCATTTTTGCTAGATTCAACGGCGACGTCTGCCATGAGAGCCACACTAGGCAGTGTTCACACCGCAATGACCGACGTCAGTGGCTATGTCTTTCAATATGAATACATTTCTCGGATACGTTTACTAAAAGTTTCAGCGTAAATATTAGCTAGCTTTATGTCACTGTGCTCATATTTTCAAGACGTTTAGAATTGCGTTCAGAGGAAGTATATCGTTCCATTTAAAAAAAAGATATAGTTCCTTCAATATATCGGTTGATACAAGAGCATTGCACATACAACTGAGTTACGTGATCCTCTACAAACTATTGTTTGCTGAAAATCTTGATTCGATATGTTGAACCACGTTACGCTTATTCGACTCAGTTTCGTTGTTAATTTCTCGAGGTCACGGTGGTCATCACTCAAATATTCAAACAGATACCGTAAGGACGTAATTTATTTGTAATGACAATTTGATAATCTAATATTACGTGTCCTACAGGTCTGCACTTTAACGGGTCTCTGTTAACCACTTAGCTAAAACGATAATGGTAAAAAGGAAGAAACGAACGAAGTAGGCCTAATTTTATGGTTGAAATTACCACTAAATAGAGCTCAAGACTGATATGGATACAGACAGGGTACAAATTCGACTGTGGTCACGTCAAAGGAATTGTGCCGATAATGACGTTCTACGTCGGTTAAGGAGAACATGGAAAATCAACATCTGGATAGCTAGACGGAGATTTGAATCTGTCTTCTGTGTCTTAATCATTTTACTAACTTGATTATTAATAACATAAAGGATACAACAGAATCTTTGTAGAGGGTCTTTTCGTTACGCTTGTCAAGCATCATGCAGATGCACAGAAGTATCAAAATATAATTAGAAACCTCGATACAGAAACACCACATCAGAAGTTATAATACAAAAATACGGGAACGTTTGTGAAAACTGTCATTATGATGGATATATACAACAAGAACGATGGTTATACTATGGATCAGGTACATCGGGAGACACAAACGATTATTATTACATAACTACACACGATGCTCATTCTAATTGTTACTGATGTTTTGAATTCTCCAGATGT
Source organism: Schistocerca serialis cubense (assembly GCF_023864345.2). NCBI lineage: Eukaryota > Metazoa > Arthropoda > Insecta > Orthoptera > Acrididae > Schistocerca > Schistocerca serialis. Next base: position 237,517,621 of record NC_064640.1, read on the forward strand.
ACCAATCAGAGCCTCAAAACTTTGTAGCATTGGAACGAAAATGTCCTGGATATTTTCCTGAGGACTTTCCCTCCAAGCTGTTTGTATGGAAGAACACAAAGTATCAGTAGAGATTACTGGTGGGCATGAGCAACAGGTTGCCCACCAACCATATCACAGATATGTTCTGTAAAGAGTTAATTAAGCGAATGTTTAAATCAGATAAACAGTGGTACAGTGGTACGCGTAGTTCTTTGAAGAAGGCTTGGAATTTTCTCGTCAAATGGGACTGGAGATTGTACTGCTGAATTATGGCACGTGGAATTGAAAAAGGAAAGAGCAGTGCCTCGGCCTCTAAATCCCCTTTGATAGAGCCGTTGCTGTTTAGGTTACTGTGAATACGTAGACGTCGATATCGCATGTTGAACTTAATGGCTCCCCAAAGTATCACTCTTGGAATACGTCCGTTATGACGCTTACCTGTAGCGACCTTGAGATTGCAGTTTTCATGGCAATCCTAGCACGTATGCGGACGTCAGTGTGAGACATACTGAACTGCAACCCGTACGAAAACACGACATTTCGCTACTCACAAGGGAACCTCCCCATCGCACCCCCCTCAGATTTAGTTATAAGTTGGCACAGTGGATAGGCCTTGAAAAACTAAACACATATCAATTGCGAAAACAGGAAGAAGTTGTGTGGAACTGTGAAAAAATAAGCAAAATATACAAACTGAGTAGTTCAATGCAAGATATGCAACATTAAGGACAACGATAACGCAGGAGTGCCGTGGTGTCGTGGTAACGTGAGCAGCTGCGGAACGGAAGGTCCTTGGTTCAAATCTTGCTTCAAATGAAAATTTTAATTTGTTATTTTCAGTTTATGTGACAAACTCTTATGTTTTCATCACTTTTTTGGGAGTGATTATCACATCCACAAGAAAACCTAAATCGGGCAAGGTAGAAGAATCTTTTTACCCATTCGCCAAGTGTACAAGTTAGGTGGGTCGACAACATATTCCTGTCATGTGACGCACATGCCGTCACCAGTGTCGTATAGAATATATCAGATGTGTTTTCCTGTGGAGGAATCGGTTGACCTATGACCTTGCGATCAAATGTTTTCTGTTCCCATTGGAGAGGCACGTCCTTTGGTCTACTAATCGCACGGTTTTGCGATGCGCTCGCAAAACACAGACACTAAACTTATTACAGTGAACAGAGATGTCAATGAACGAACGGACAGATAATAACTATACAAAAATAAAGAAAGTAAAATTTTCACTCGAGGGAAGACTTGAACTAAGGACCTCTCGTTTTGCAGCTGCTCACGCTACCACGGGACCACGGCGCTCCTAAGCTCCCATTATCCATTATGATGCTTATGTCGCCCATGGACTACTCAGTTTGTATATTTTGCTTATTTTTTCACAGTTCCACACAACTTCTTCCTGTTTTCTCAATTGATCTGTGTTCAGTTTATCAAGGCCTATCCACTGTGCCAACTTATAACTAAATCTGAGGGGGGTGCGATGGGGAGGTTCCCTTGTCAGTACTCCAGCGGGTGCGTACACGTGTCTATTACAGTCTGAGGTGTTAGTGGTTTCTGGATAATTGGAGCCAGCTATACATTGGTCAAGCTCCCCGCTGATAACGTCGAACCGTCGACCCACAGAAGCCCAGGCTCGTTTCATTTTTCCACTGTCTGTAGAGGAGAGTGTAGCCTGCGTTATGGGCATCCAGCTAAGATGGCCATCATCTCGTTCTCTGATCTCGTTCAGCAGTCAAGTACGTGCTTGTCACTGCGTACAACCGTCTTTTGTCCACGGCTTCAGCACATCCGTCACAGTGGTACCCTTGCCGTACAAGAGACGAAGTGTCACCCATTGCTGGAGATCGATCATTCCGCTGAGCTCGAACTCATTCACACTTTGAAATTGTGCCCTTTGATGTCGACGAAGCGTTCTGGCACTTGCTTTAACATTTCCACTGCGTTTGACGGCTCTTCATTGAGTGAGGTCGACGTTACACTGACCTTTTCGGTAGTTCTACAGAGGCTCTAGCTGGGCCTACGTGTAGATCGAGAGAGATCAGACACTGGAAAACTGTTCAAAGCCCCAACCATACATCCAGATTAAAGTTTTTTGAGGTTTCCCTAAACAGCTTAAGGCAAATGCTGGAATTGTTACTTATAAAAAGAACACGGCAGATTTCTTTCCCCGTTTTTCTTCAATCCTAGGTTGTGCTCTATTTCTAATGATCTCACTATCGACGTGATTTTGCATCCTAACATTCCTTCCTTCCTATTTACGCATACGCCATCTCTCTGCTTCCTATATCACGTTTTGCTGGGGCACTTTCCCTTATATCTTCCGTGTTTGGATTCATTCGACCCGTTGTTTCTGCGCGTTATAATTTTCGTGAACATTTTTGCGATTTGCGACAGTCAGAACAAAGTGTCTAATATCGTGGATAGCGAAGCAAAAGTTTCTAATTGTTATTTATACTCAGTTTCATGAATATCAACATGAAGAAATCAGTGCAAGTGAAAATCAGTGGCCGGCCGCGGTGGTCTAGCGGTTCTGGCGCTGCTGTCCGGAACCGCGGGACTGCTACGGTCGCAGGTTCGAATCCTGCCTCGGGCATGGGTGTGTGTGATGTCCTTAGGTTAGTTAGGTTTCAGTAGTTCTAAGTTCCAGGGGACTTATGACCTAAGATGTTGAGTCCAGTAGTGCTCAGAGCCATTTGAACCATTTTTTTTTAAAATCAGTGACTTGAGTGCAAATAGTGACCCATCAGAAAATAGTATTAAAATTTAACGTACAAGCAGATGGGCCAAAGGAAATCTTTATTAATAACCACTGATGAGCCAAAAAATTACGGCCGCTGGGCGCCGCGACGTTGGATACCGCCTAGAAGCGTTGCGGGCACGTGATGCGTTAGCGAACGTATGTAAGCAGACCAGACACGGACAGGGGATCACCCTAAACAACGATATGGGATACAAATGGGGATGTCGATTGAGATAAGCGACTCTGATATAAGACAGATTAATATTAATCAGAGCCTGTAAACGAGTATCTTGAAAACGGCGAAGATGATCGACACATGAACACGTGCTACTGCCGTGAGCATCTACTTAAAGCGGTAGGACCACTAGGTGCTAAATGGTTGGATATTCACGACTCTTCACAGAACATGGGATTCGGAGGGTGTAATGTACGATATATGGTGAACTGTGGCATCTCTGCCGAAAGAGCACAATGCTGCTGCACACAGAAGTGTTTCGAAGCGCACTGCCCATCGTACAATGTTGAAGATGAAGCTCTGCAGCTGACCACCCCTATGTGTTCACATGTTGAGCGGACGACTTCGTCAATTACCTTAAAAAAGTTTTTGTTGCGTAATTGCAACTGTTCGTTAAGAATAAGACCGTCCTTCAGAGATAGGCGTTTAAAAATTTCTAGCTCTTCTAAGATGTTAAGCCTACATCCTTTTTCTCTGAGTGCAACATTTGGGCGTCTTTTACATCTTCATGATTATGCCCTGTGATAAGTGATCGGTGAAAGTTGAACTATGAATATCGGTGCTTCTTTTTCGTAGAAGGTGTTCCTTGAATCTTAAATAGCCCGGCCTGTTCACCCTATGTAACAGGCGGGGCAACTGTCGCAAATAATTTTATGAACACCATAATTTTGCAAAGGGGAAAGTGTCTGCTTCAAAATAAGTGTAACTGTAGAGTAGCCTTTTCCATTAATTGTTCTTTAAAAAATAACATCATACATAACTTGAAAATTAAGCTTTCCGCTTTGCAAAATTCTGGTGTTCATACAACTATTTGGGACAGTTGTTCCGCACATTACACAGGACAAACAGGCCAAGCTATTTCGATAAGATTCGAGGAACACCTTGTAGGGAAAAAGGCACCAAGGTTCATAATTCGACTTTCGCTGATCATTTATTAATCACAGGTCATAATCCTAAACCCCTTCCCGCCGGAGATTCGAGTCCTCCCTCGGGCATGGGTGTGTGTGTTCTTCTTAAGTTAGTTTAAGTAGTGTGTAAGTCTAGGGACCGTAGACCTTAGCAGTTTGGGCCCTTAGGAATTTACACACAATTGAACATAATCGTAAAGATGTAAAAGACGTTCAGATCTTGCAATCAGAGAAAAGGACGGTCTCACTCTTAACGAGCAGTTGCAATTACGGAACAAAAACTTTTTTAATGTGTAGAGCCGCTAATTAAAACTGTCTGAATGGCGATACTCTCCTCAGTGTAGTCTCCTAAATCTCGCTTTTCCTTCTAATCTTATGTTTTTCCTGGGTATTACCTGAACTGTATTTTCTTTTGTAAAAAAGACTGATACGTTCTGTTGTAACTTTCATACACCGGTTGCTGTTTGTTACCAGTAATGTTTAAATTTGTCCTTGCAATGCCTCATTTGCTCTTAAGTTGTCTGTATTTCGATTACTTCCCGCTAGATGGAGCGAGTCTGTCTTCGTGTCCACCTAAGTGGCTGTTCACAAAATGTTCAAATGTGTGTGAAATCGTATGGGACGTAACTGCTAAGGTCATCAGTCCCTAAGCTTACACACTACTTAACCTAAATTATCCTAAGGACAAACACACACACACACATGGCCGAGGGAGGACTCGAACCTCCGCCGGGACCAGCCGCACAGTCCTTGACTGCAGCGCCTCAGACCGCTCGGCTAATTCGTGGCTGTCTCGGTGTGTTAACCGTTTAGTCTCGCGGTAGCGGCTGTGTTATGCTGCTCCTGGTTCTAAGCGACCTTGCGGTTGTCTTTATATTACATAGAGTATTTTATCTGATTGGCAGTCATGTTATACTTTCACATTTTAGTTTTTGTTCCTATGACATTTCTCTTTGAGGAAAGTACTTTTGCTCAGACGTTTTAAACCCTGGTGTGATTACATGTAAGTACATTCTGTTTGTCTGTAACTTATGGAAGTAATCCTATTAAGTGCATATAATTTCAGTCCATGTCATTATATGTTTAGGTATTCAATGTAACTTTTTATTCTGATGAAGATTGCCCTAGTGCAAAAAAAACCCGTGGTCAGCTGACAAAATTTTGTGCACTCGAAACCGAGGTCAATTGACAAAATTTTGTGCAACCGAAGTGGCTGTATGTACATCCTGTGTTTAAATAGCGTACGGTTGCTAGATCACAACCAATCAAATGTTCAAAATAATTTTGAGGAGCTTGAAATTGTTTTGGAAGAATGATTTTATTAACCACTGATATTGGGAAATAGTTCTTTTTTTCGGAGTTGAAATATCATTTAACGCGTATTGCAAGAATTAATACCAGATAATATGCACTCCGGATTACTGAGATTACGCTTTGAGACCGCGTTAATTTTACTTCACGTTAGATGAGTGGAAGTAATTTTTCGTAGATTTTTCCAATCATAAACGAACTTAAAATTCCTTCTGTAATGGAGAAATATATAGTAAACGGTGAATTAAATACTAAAGCGGCAGTTAGTAAATAATCAGAGATATTCTTTGCGACTGAAGAGACTCTTAAACAGCAACAATACGACTATCGTTGGACGTTATACTTTACGGTAATGTAATATTAATGTGGAATGTCACCGAAAGCCAAAGCCAAAACATTCCTTTATACTGATGGTGCAGATTTGTTGAATTTATAGTTGGTGAATTAATAACACACTATTTCAAAACTGAATAAGAACGGACTAGAGATAATAAACGGTACCGAGTTCAAGTGAAGTTAATGTCTATGACTTACTTCAAAGAACTAAACAAGACAGTGAAAGGTGATTTCCATAACTGAAATATTACAACTGATATTACTAATAAAAAGCTTAAGCCCTCGTCGATTGACCATCAAGATAGAAACTGCGACCTAATTAGATGTTAACTTCGGAATTATACACTGAGCTGAGAAAAGGCATAGGATACCTCCCAATGTCGTCACAGAGCTCCTTTGAGAGGCACAGTGCAGCAACTTGATGCGGCGTGGACTAAACAAGTTGTTGGAAGGCGCCTGCAGAATTATTGTGCCATGCTGTCTCTATAGCCGTTGCCGGTGCAGGATTTTGTGCATCAACTGAGATCTCGATTATTTCCAATAAATGTTGGTTGAGATTCATGTCGGGCAATCTTGGAGGCCAAGTCATTCGCTCAAACTGTTCAGGATGTTCTTCAAACCAATCGCGAACAATTGTGGCCTGGTGAGATAGCGCACTGTCATCCATAAAAATTGCATCATTTTTTGGGAACATGAAGTCCATAAATGGCGGCAAACGGTCTCCAAATAGCCGAACATTGCCAGTCAATGATCGATTCAGCTGTACCAGAGGACTTACTCCATTCCATGTTAACACAGCCCATACCGTTATGGAGCCACCAGCACCTTGCACAGTGCCCTGTTGACAACTTGGGCCAATGGCTTCGTGGGGTCTGCGCCACACTCGAATCCTACTATCAACTCTTACCAACTGAAATCGGAACTGTTCTGACCAGAACACAATTTTCCAGTTTTCTAGGGTCGAACACATATGGTTACGAGCCCAGGAAAAAAGCTGCAGGTGATGTGATGTTAGCAAAGGCACTCGCGTCGGTCGTCGTCTGCCATAGCCCATTAACGCCAAATTTCGCTGCACTGTCCTAATGGATACGTTAGTCGGACGTCCCGCATTGATATCTGCGATTGTTTCACGCAGTTTTCTTGTGTTAGCACTGATAACTCTACGCCGCTGCTCTCGGTCGTTAAGTGAAGGCCATCGGCCACTGCGTTGTCCATCGAGAGAGTAATGCCTGAAATTTGGTATTTTCGGCGTACTCTTGACACTTTGGAGCTCAGAATATTGGTTTCCCTAACGATTTCCGAAACGGAACGTACCGTGCATCTATCTCGAATTACCATTCGCGTTCAGAGTCTGTTAATTCCCGTCGTACGGCCATAATCAAATCGGAAACCTTTCCACATGTATCACTTGAGTACAGCTCCGTCAATGCAATGCCCTTTTATACCTAGTGTAAGCGATACTACCGCTATCTATATATGTGCTCATCGGTATCCCATAACTTTTGCCACCTCCGTGTACTGTGGTGTGACATGTGAGACGAATTAAACGTTTGCGCAGTATCAACTCGTAATTAAGATGTGTCACATTCCGTTACGGTGTAAGGAGTATGAAGAGCAACCACTATATGTGGCATAGAAATGATAGGACGCAATCCAGGTGCAGCAGCAGTACAATGAGCAAGAAAGAAGAGGAAGCCATTTGGGGCCATAGATTTACCAGGAATAAAATCACCGCTCGCTGGATTGTGTACTCTCATTTTGAAGCCGCTATTTGCATGGCAACTCTGTGCTTGCAGTTAGTAAATGACGGCAAATATATGATAAAATGTTTCATACACAATGAGTTAACAGATGAAAATAACGTTTGTAAGGACTGTGTGTCCCTGTTGTCGGAAAAAGGTGTGAAAAAAAGTGGCTAGTTCAATTTATATTGGAGATTGAAATTATTCAAGTCCAAGCTAATTGAGTAAAAATATGATAAAATATGGAAAATAAGATCGATAAAATTATGCCACATAAAAATAAAATAAATACTAAAAAATAAATACAAAAGTCAGAAATAGGGAATGCACCAGGAACCATTAAACAAGATAAAATTATGCCACGTAAAAATAAAATAAATACTGAAAAATAAATGTATAAGGCAAATGGCTCTGAGCACTATGGGACTCAACTGCTGTGGTCATCAGTCCCCTAGAACTTAGAACTACTTAAACCTAACTAACCTAAGGACATCACACACATCTATGCCCGAGGCAGGATTCGAACCTGCGACCGTAGCGGTCACGCGGATCCAGACTGTAGCGCCTAGAACCGCTCGGCCACTCCGGCCGGCTGTATAAGGCAGATGTAGGGTTTGTGCCAAGAAATATTAAACAAGTACCGAAAGTGAAAAGCTTAGTGAAAAATCAACTAATCTCACTATCTGCTACTTAATATGTTTTATGCAATTATATTGAATAGAAAACTTGCACTTTCGCCCATACTTGTAAGAAACAATCCCTAGGATCTTGAATAGAAATTTATTACCTCTCGTCTATTGATGGAGAAAACTAGGGAAGTACAAACAGTTAAGACAGACTTGATGACTCAGTAGAAATTATGATGTACATGTTCTTTTGTTTTTTTTTTCGGTTTCCTTTCGTTGTCTCTTATAGCCATTAAATCATAGGCCAGAATACATTTTCGTCCCTGCAAATGGCGGTCTTCAACTCGGGAACAGTTTCCTTACTTCTCCGCTACGTCTCGGTAGGGTCTTGTTTGCGGCACGGGCACGGGGTTCTACACTGTCCAGGTGACGCTTTAGCACGAGTTTGGCGAAGCGCAGTCCTCCGGCTTCGCACCGCAGTCTGTCGCCACTTGCAGTACACCGGCTTCGCATTGCAGTTGCAGTCGGCGTTTGCAGTACACAGGCTTCGCATCAGAGGTGCAGCCCGGCGGCTCCATGTAGCGACATGGCACAGCAACGGCAGCCGCTACTTAATTACCGATATAACAGGTCTGGTGAGTTGAATCCAGTGACAATCGAATGTAAATTAGACTTGAGTGTTGGGGAAGTGAAAGATCTGTGTGGTGAAGAGAGGTTAATAGCAAGACTAACAAGTGTTAAATACACATATTCGTGACTGTATCTACGTAAGGGAAATACTGACGTTGTGGTCGTAGAGCACCATTCTTGTAGGCAAAAATTGAAGCCTTAATTCTTAAAATAGATGAAATCTTACAGTTAATGAATAGTAAAATAACCGAATTGTCTGCTAAAATATAATAATAAAACCTGATTTTCTAAGCAAATCGAAACTGATAAAAGACAAATAACTGAACTGTTTGATAAGATAGTGATAATGAAGACTTAAAAGTAGAAATAAAACAAGTGGCAGATGATATCACTGAGGAACTGATACAGAATACAGCAGTAGTACGAAATAAGACAGAAACGGTAGACCAAAGGTTACATAACCATACTGGCGAATCGAAAGAGAAGGAACAAATCAAATTACATATAGAAATGTTAACTATGGAACTCAGTAAAATATCATCAAATAAACAGACGAGAAGATGGGGATCATACAACAACAAGTAAATAATGAAATTAATACAATGAGGGAAGAAGTCTTGGAAGCTTTAAGTGAAATAAAATCTGGCAATTCCGGATTATCAGGAGAAGGGTTTAGAAAGGTAAAAGGCGGTGTAGAATTCTGACTGGATGAAGGAGAGGTTGTCAACGGAGAAAATAATCTACATATAAGAGCGTTAGAAAAAATAAGGTCAATGTGAATCATTGGGAACAATCACTTGAAAGCGTTGAATAATGATACAATATCCGGGTAAATTTCCAGTGGTAGTTACACTAGCAATTCTGGGGTTGAGATTAAAGTAAGTAATAACCAACAAAACTTCAGTGAGGTGGCGAGGTGACGGAGTGGGGCGTACTTCCTCAGAATGAATTTACAGATTGAGATTTCGCAGCCGGTCGGAGTGGCCGAGCGGTTCTAGGTGCTACAGTCTGGAACCGCGCTACCGCTATGGTCGCAGGTTCGAGTCCTGCCTCGGGCATGGATGTGTGTGATGTCCTTAGGTTAGTTAGGTTTTAGTAGTTCTAAGTTCTAGGGGACTGATGACCTCAGAAGTTAAGTCCCATAGTGCTCAGAGCCATTTGAACCATTTTTTTTGAGATTTCGCAAATTATTTAAAGGAAAATACTTGTCACAAGGAGAACAGAAAAAACCTCACTTTAAAAATGTTGGACCCTAACACACATAATAGAAATGGGGTGATTTTTGTAAATACTTTGAATGGTATTTAAATAAAGTTACTGGGTGAGCCAACAAGTGATAGCCATTCAATTAAAGTACTTATCAGCCGATTACCCACTCATGTACAGGGGAATGGGTAAGGAATGAACGAAAATAAGTGCAATACTGAGCTGTCCAGATCAAGTAGAAACTCACGGGAATTGTTGTATTTGCTTTCAATGAATTTTTAGGCCCTTTCCGTTAGAGAAAGGTGGGTACAAGTATGTGTTGGCAGTGATAGGCTGGTACTCAAAGTATGTTGCCTAATATCCTTTAGAAGCTATGACCTTAAATGCTGTAACCAGATGGCTACAAAAGGACTAATTTGTAAAATATCAAATAGCATAAAGAATTTTATCAGTTAATGACAGTCAGTTTGTAAGCACACTATGTAAACAATTCCTAGAAAACCATAGTATAAAGCATACTAAAATATCGAAATTTCACCCACAGGGAAACGCTTGTGTAAAGAATAATGAGAGAACTGTGGTGACTTTGTATAACCTAGTGTTGTGCATCACAGGATGGAATCAGGTGGGCATCCAGGACGTTTTTTCTACACGTAAAATGACAGATGTAAGGGAAAAAATGGGTTTTATTCCCAAGAATTACCACTAAGCAATACAATGTTCGTGAAAACTAGCTGCGGCCGCAGAGTGAACCGCACATGGTACGGAAAGCACATTTTGCCCTCAATAGGAAGGATCGGTGGACAAGTCCGGAGGGTAAGGCACCTGACCAGCAAGAGAATGACCCGCTGTTGCGGCCGCTACCTCGCCAACTCTCTCGCCAACATCACGTGACGGCAAAAGAGCCTCCTCTAGTACCTTCCGCCGCGGAAGTCGAACACGCGCCAGAACAAATGGACGTCGTCAGCCCATAGAAGGCTCCGCCTCCACGGCGGCTATTCCGCGCGGCGGCTCTCGCGCAGCGAGGGTGCCACCGCTACGCCACGTGCAAGCGGCCAATAGCCGCTCCCTCCGGTTTCGTATATAGGGACCCGCTCTGCCCTAGTCCAGTCAGGCGATCATTGTAGGCAAAACCACCCCTTCCTTCCGCCTCCTTGATTTCTATCTCACCATCTATGGCCGTCCTATCGCCCTTGCCCCCACCCTTAAGTACCTTGGCGTCACCCTCGACCGTAGACTCTCCTGGACCCCCCCATCTCCGGACAATCCAAGCCAAGGCAGGCTCCCGACTCCGTCTCCTCAAGCTCCTTTCCGGCCGTACGTGGGTTCTGGACCCCTCCACCATACTCCACACCTATAAATCCCTCATCCGCCCTATCCTTTGTTACACCCATCCGGCCTGGATCTCCGCCCCCCCTCCCTACCTTTTATAAATCCCTTCAAATCCTTGAACGCCATGCTCTCCGCCTCGCCTATCGCATCCGTCTCCCCTCCCCCACGCGGATCCTGTACGATCTCATTCCGTTCCCCCACCTCCTCCTTTTCCTTGAAAGGATACGGATCCTGTACACCTCCCGCAAGCTCGATCCTCCTCACCCGCTTGTCTCGCCCATCCTCTCCCGCCCCCGCCCGCTGCCGCGCTTGTATTCCCACGTCCCACCCGGTCTCCATCTCTCCACCCTCCTTACCTTCTCCCAAGGTGGCTCCCGCCAGCTCCCTCTCCCTGATGATGCCCTCCTCCCCTCCATCTACCCCTCCTACCAACTTTGATCGTCCCTCCCTCTTTCTGTGTTTGCTCCTTTGGGCACCCTCCCTCCCTTCTCTCCCTCTTCCCTCCCTCCTACATTTCTCCCCACTCCTCCCCCGGGCTTCCCCTCCCCTGTCCCTCTCCTCCTCCCCCCATCTCCTCAGTCATTGGCATCCTTGTTCTCCCCTCTCCCCCACCTCACCCTTATTCCCCTCTTGGCAGGTCCCCGGACTCGCACACGCTAAGTGGACATTCGCGCGCCGGAGATCATCGCCATCAGTGTCTCGTGTGTGCCATCGTGTTTAGTGTTCAGTGTTCACCGTCACACTCCATCGTTCACCAGCGCCATCGACATCTTCAGTGTTTGTGCCTCGTGTCAACAGTTTGTAGTGTGGATTGTCATCGAGTGTGAACGGCTTCATGTATTTTTTTATGTTGATGTGTCTACTGTTTTTCCCCTGCCGTTTTGTTCCAACTCATGTGTCTCCTCTGTTTTTATCATTGTACTATCTTTGGCTGAAGAGCGGCGTATTGTGCTGCTGCCAGCCTACCTGTTCTACGGGTTTTAAAATCACAATAAAGAAAAAAAAACCTAGTCCAGTCAACCTGGTACACGCTCTGGATTTCGTTTATATCGCGGTGGTACTGCGTTCTGGTCGTTGCTCATTGTTGACATTTGCCTGGCTCTGGTTCCGAGTGGATTTACTGTTGGTGTTTGGCGTTGTGGTTTCCACAAACCTCCGTTGTTTATCTCTTCCTTGTTGTGTCGGTCATAGTCGGTCGTGGTCGGTTGTCGTCAGCTGTCGTTGGTCTGTCGTCCGACTCGTCCTTGTGTTTACCCGGTGATGCGTGCTCCACTGTCGGCGGCTTCCCCGCCTGGCGGCTCCGATCCGCAGCCCAAGGCGTTCCCGCAGTTGGTTTTGGTTACTACACCTCCCATTGGCGAAAGTTGGCGTCTCTTACTCGGCAATACCGTGGTGACGTCCCTAGCTCAGCGTAATAGCGTGGGAGCCAACCACAAGTACTGAGGAATAGTTTACGTAACTGTTCACACCACTGCCTGAGGCTAAGTTAAAATGATGGAAGTAGAATACAATAAAGTTTTCTGTCATTATTAACTGTTACCACGTACAGTGTGTGAATGTTAGAGTGTTTTGGATCCACACCAGCTCGGATGAAAGGAAGACATCGAAGGAATTCAGAGGTGGGCTGCAGATTTGTTACCGACAGGTTCGGACAACGTGCAAGTATTGTGGAGAGGCTTCAGGAACTCAAATGGGAATCACTGGAGGGAAGGCGACGTGGAACACTATCGAGAAAATTGAGACAAATGGAATTTGAAGCTGACTGTGGAACGGTTCTACTGCCGCCAACGTACATTTGGCGTAAAGACCATGAAGATAAGATTAGAAAGAATGAGGCTCATACGGAGGCACATAGACAATTGTTTCTTTCTCGCTCTATTTACGAGTGAAACAGAAAGGGAATTGACTAATAATGGTAGAGGGCATCTTACGCCACGCAACATATGGCGGCTTGCGGAGTATTTATGTAGATGTAGCTGTACAAGGACCAAGAGAAGTTCTTGATGTATCTCATCCCAAAGATGCAATATTAATAGACCCAAACACAGGAAAAATCAAAAGTCTATATCGCATAGTCCACATAAAACATTATAGTACTGGGTGTTTATAGTTAAGGTTCAGCTACTCATGGGGTCCAGTGTGGGCTGTAATTATCATATGGCAGAGAAACTTAATAGACATTCTAATTCGTTTATGTGGAACCGATTTACAATAAAAATACAATTCGTTCCAATTTTGGCTTCCAGGTGCAAATCTGGCGCTGTACACTGTTTGTATGACGGTATGACATCCACAGTTTCATTTGACAAGCCATAATGGGAGTGATCAGTATGATTAACGAGAACACTGGTATCCATACTCGATCCAGACGCTGCAACCGAAACGGCATGATCCGCAGCAATGTTCTCCATTTGTTCTTCGGCTTCTGGCATGGATCGAAGTTGATGATATGTGGCCAGGCAATATTCTTTTGAGTGACAAGGCGAATTTTACATTACAGGGTGTAGTGACTACACAGAACTGCCGAATTTGGGGTACTGTTAAACCGCGTGCTGTAGACGAACGACTGCTTCACTAGCTGTATGTGACTGTGTAGTATGGGGTCACAAGCACCTTTATTCTCAGTCCCTTCTTCTTTGAAGAGAGTACACCCAGAGGGCCTGTCAGGTGCACCGTGACGTCTGCTTTGAATTATTTTCGTGCAAGATGAGACAACACCGTATGTCGCTCATCCAGTGAGTGATGTGCTTAAAGCAACGTTCAACAGACGTGTCATATCCAGAGGATTGTAGACGCATGGCGTGCAAGATTACCTGATCTGAATCCATGTGACTTTTGGATCTAGGGATATCTAAACGAACGCTTTTACCAGGGACACGTTCAGTCTCTACCTGATCTGAAGGCCAGTGTACAGGAGCACATTGCTCAGATTCCATGGGAACTGCTGTGAGCAGTGTCGTTTTATGGATGCAGCATCTCGTCCACATCTCCTGTGCTCATACTGAACAAACTCTGTAAGCGGCAGTTATAATAAAATAAACATTATGCCTTTCTCACTTGTTTGACGTTTTCTGCCTATGTCCCCACCCTTATACATTACATATGGAGAAATTACCATTAGTTTTTCTTGCATTTACATCACTAGATTTGCACATGATGGCCAAAATAGAAACTCATTTTTTCCAGCGATAATCGGTTCCCGATTAATGCATTAGCACATCTAACAAGTTTCGCTTCCATATGATAATTACATACCACACTGGACCTCTGTGAACAGCTGAACTTTAATTATAACCACACGATATAACGTCACTAGAAAGTCAGACGAAGGGCGACGTGGTTTCGAGTTTTGCACGTAAGAAGAAAAGTAGGTCTATAACGGTGAAGCTTAACTTAAATAGTTATTACTAAATCAATAAAGCGTGAGTCGAATCTCTACCTTAGGTATTAAATACTAACAAAGGCTATTGAATACACGAAGATGCAAATGAAGACAAATCTAGGAAGACTCAATCAATAGATAGTGTGGTTTCTACACACATAGGTAAAACAAAGTTAATCATTGGCTGTAGCTGAATTTAAAAGTGCAGTGCACTATATACAATAATTCTCAGTTGGTCTAAAACAATGCGTTCAGAGCATAATTTTATAAACACAAAAATGACATAGAACATGTGTAAGGTGCTAGTTTCGGTACATCCAAGCAGCCCAGACTGTGATTATGTGTTACTGAGACATGCATTTAAAAGGAGCAATAGAAGGGAGTGTAAATAGTATAAAAATTATACCCTATGAGAGGGAAAATAATTTTGAATAGTAATGGGGAGGTCAGGGAATAGTACCAAAACCCGGTTAGGAATGAGTAGGTCTAGGAACTGGTCGTCAATTGCGAGTGCAGTAAGTTCTCAGATTTTGGTCAGAGAAGGATAGGTTTGTTAGCTGTTGGAACAATTGATGAGATTAACTTGTTTCTGCTAAGAATATAGCAGCAACAATAAACCAATGAATGTACTGATGACACGGAATGTACCAGTAAGGACTAAGAAGGATGTTACTGTAGAAGAGGAGTATGAGAAGTCATTAATTCAAAAAGATCAATTGATTAGTGGAACAAAGCTGTGGCCATACAAGACTAATTTCATACAAAAATTCGATACACGATAGATACTGAAAAATATTTCAGATAATTGAACTAAAATAATAACAGTCTACTGGATGGTTTGAGTATCTTACAGAACAAAGAATAAATTTAAGAATAAAGTTGTCCCGATCTTTTGGTCAAAATATCTTCCAGAACACAGTGAACCAGATTTTAAAAGGGTACTGACACTAGCTGGTATGCTATACTGCTGAAAATAGTATAATAAACGTAACAAGAACAAATCATAGCAAAAATTTGGGAAAGATATACTCAATGATTAGCTTTGTGAATAACACGTCTAGAAGATGTTTGAGAAAATCCTTTCGTGATCATAAAACATACAAACTACGAAATTCCTAGAAATAAACTACGCCCTAATATACACAACACTTATAAAATAAGCAACTGGAATGGATATAAGAACGAGTGTACAGTATATTTGGTAATGACGATTAAGCGTAGTGGGTACAAGAACCCAAGACTGAATGCTACGTAACTGTGAAACTCCAAAAGGATGATCCAAATCAATATTTGTTGTAGATTAAGAAACACTTATGAGTGAATCAGTGAATAAATTGTAGATAATGGACACCCGATGGATAGATCAATATACACATTACTGTTAGTTACCACCATTCAAAACGTTATTTATTTCCAAAACTGTTGATTTCTTCATTTAGCCGGCCGAAGTGGCCGAGCGGTTCTCGGCGCTACAGTCTGAAACCGCGCGACCGCTACGGTCGCAGGTTCGAATCCTGCCTCGGGCATGGATGTGTGTGATGTCCTTAGGTTAGTTAGGTTTAAGTAGTTCTAAGTTCTAGGGGACTGATGACCTCAGAAGTTAAGTCCCATAGTGCTCAGAGCCATTTGAATCATTTCTTCATTTAAATATCATTAAACTTATAAACTATGCAAAATAGTTTTAAAACAAATAAGCAAAATAGACAAAAATTATTTCATCAGAGTTTTCAATTCTCTCGCTATTGTAGTATAAATTATTTTTTCCCAAATAGTTGACTAGTTGTTTTGGAATACTTCCTCCATATGAATCAGAAACAAATTTTATATCTTTATTTTTGTAATAACAAATCCAATGATCCGCAACGTGATCAGATGTTTCTAAATTTACTATTTCACATTCTGAATTTGTTGGTTCACTAGGTTATTCATCAATCATAAAAACACCATGAAAATGATTTAGTGTTTAAGTAATTCTAAAATGTCAAAATAAGATAAGGGATTATTGAATCTTTTTTCACTCCTTATCGTTTCTGTTCCATTTCCAAATTATGTGGTTTTTGTTCATCTATTACATTTTCAACTTCTTTCTTATTTACAATTGTATTCAGAATTGCTGTACTGGAACTGTACAGCGCTCATGGCTGCCGCATCGCGGTTGTGAAGTAAGGCTGAGGCAGTTTCAGGAATGTTTTTACAATCTGATGATAATTTATAGATTTGTAGTTTTATCTTGACGATGTCCACTATGCAAAAACGATAGTTACTGTTATTCTGAAGAAGGTTGGGTTATACTGACTGAAACCTAGGTAAATTATAGGTAAACGGTGGACCTGAGGTTGATAATTATTGAAATTAAAATTAATATTTATACAGTTGCTGACAGGGCTGCGAAATGTTGAAGATATTTATGAAATTATGTGCATTCTTTAATGAAAATATTCCAAATGATGCAATTGCATATGTTATTATGTAAGATAAATTGAATTAAACTAATGATTCACAACATAGAATTTTCTAATTATACAAATATTACATTGTAATATATATATATATATATATATATATATATATATATATATATATATATATATAATATTAATTATATAAATATATATATAATTAATTATATAAATGTAGGAAAAATTAGAAAAATTTAAAGGACTTTTAACTTATTGTCTTCACTCCCTTCTGAAATATTTTCAGAAAACTAGAGAAAAAGAAACGGAATCCTTTAGTTTTTTTCTAGAATTAAATCTTTCTCTGAACATTTTACAAACTTTTGGAAAACGTTTTAATTTTGATTCCTTAAATTTTTTGTGTAAATAAACTCAAAATGAAATGAACATGAATGGAAGCATTGAAAATCTGTTAACTGAACTTAACAATTATAGTAATGGCTGTTCAGAAATGTTCACTAAATTGCAGAACTTATCAAGTAAAAATCTTATATTATTTCAAAAGCCTAAATTTTACCAACTAAATTTGGTGATAAAGCTTTATTACATTTAGATGATAAATATAAAATTACTCTTCTAGAATGCTACACTAAAATCTTTCCAAATAATGATAAATTAGATAAAATTGTTAGAGTACAGTTTATTTATACAGGTAAAAAAGTAAATAAGGATTGACCTATTGATGTTATTGATTTTGCATAAATTTTAAAAGAATTGTATTTCTCTTTTAATCAAATTAAAATTTCCTTTATGTAATTTTCTAAGTATTCATATAACTCAACTTTGTTGGTCGTTTTCATTGTATGTATATAGAATTTAGTTTTTTTCGATACAGGCAAATATGATTTTTCATTCTTATTTATAAATAATAAAATTCCAGGTTTGCAACCTCGAATTGTTACTCGAAAATGCGCTTTGCGAATATACTACTCGTTATGAAACTCAGAAAGAAGTCCCACCAGTTTTCAGGTTTAACAGTTTTTAATCTGTGTAACACCATATGTTTGTATTAGGAATTATATTTACAGATACGCTACATATTCTAAAATCGAAATTTGTATAAATTTATAAACATCAGAACTTCATGTTAAATGCCTATACGAAAAGGTTTTCGTAGTTCTGTTTACTGAGGTTAGTACTGTCTAATATACTTATTGGATTAAGTGATAAAGTTATTGCTTTGGCCGAAAAAAATAAAAATAACACTAGTTTTAAAATGCTGCTCATAGAAGTATGCTGCAATAATCTCCTTTTAGAAATAGTCCCACTGTTTTGCAAACACGTCTTCCTAAGTTTCCTGCTTATAGAAGCCTTCAACATGTAGCCATCTCACACACACACACACCTGCGATAAGGAGTATGACGTGGAATGTCTGTAAGGTTCACAGCAGTGTTTTGCACAGGTTCAAGTTCTTGCAGCCCTTTCTTCGAAAATGAGTAGTTCTGATGAGGAGTAATTTCTGCTTCTTTTAGCACTATAGAGCAGCTGAAGAAAAAGACGATGTTGGGAGCAGCCGTTTAATGAAAAAATTAAGAACTTTGTGAATACCTCCGTCTCTGTAGGGAATTTCAGTCACACCAACACAGATTTTGTGTGTATTGTCAGATGTCTATACAGAGTTTCAAAGAACCATCTGAACTACTGCAATAGAGCATTGAGAAGATGGCTACGAACTGGAGGAGACCTTTTAAAACTAGGGAAAGGTTAGCCATTTATTTGAGGTAAATTGTCCGCAGCTCGTGGTCGTGCGGTAGCGTTCTCGCTTCCCACGCCCTGGTTCCCGGGTTCGATTCCCGGCGGGGTCAGGGATTTTCTCTGCCTCGTGATGACTGGGTGTTGTGTGCTGTCCTTAGGTTAGTTAGGTTTAAGTAGTTCTAAGTTCTAGGGGACTGATGACCATAGATGTTAAGTCCCATAGTGCTCAGAGCCATTTGAGGTGAATTAATCAAAAATATACTTACACTTGTATCATATGGACAGTTATTTATTTCAAAACGTCAGCTAACAT
Organism: Schistocerca serialis cubense; assembly: GCF_023864345.2. Taxonomy (NCBI): domain Eukaryota; kingdom Metazoa; phylum Arthropoda; class Insecta; order Orthoptera; family Acrididae; genus Schistocerca; species Schistocerca serialis. Next base: position 237,536,567 of record NC_064640.1, read on the forward strand.
TACATATATAGTATCAAGTAATATATGTCAACATTTCTCGGGTATCCGACCGGGTGGAGAAATTACGACGCTACCTGTTCGGATACCCGAGAACTGTTCAAATTGGAAATGCGCCGGGAAAACTTCAGATCGCATATCAAGTAATATACAACGCAAATATTGTTTATTATTACAAACAGTACAACCTAATCTGACTGAAAACACGACCCATAATTTTCATATAAGTTGTGTACATTTTCATACTAATCATTGGTTGGTGAGCCAAAGGGATTTATGCTCCAGTGTTTTATGGATGTATCTCCTGAACTAAATGCTGTGTCATTAGTAAATGAGTACTAGGAAGAATTGTTATTGGAGTATAAGAGAGAGTGGAGCGCAGACAGGTCAGGTGAGTAGAATGATGCACCAACCTTTCTAATTTCTACTGTTGCGAAGGGTGTAGCTAGTCCCATATTCAGTATTGCTTGCGTTGTTGCCTGGAATTTTCTGAACTTGTCAGCATAGCTGAGAAACAAGTGATCTATGCCATTTAACTTACGTTTAGCGGGCTTTGCTTTGCAAATGATCGATGAATTTCTTAACTGGAGAGTTTCAGGACGGATCATCTTGCGCTGTAGATTCAGTATTAGTTCTTTTTTTTTTCCTTAGGAGGTTGGGATGACATTTGTGGAGAGGCTGGAGATACTTGTGTGTCATTTTCCTCACTTTCTATTTGAGGTTCAGGGGTTTCGTTTTCAAGTGATACGGAATCTTTATTGTCGGCATTCGGTATATTGCTGATCATGGAAGGCTTTCGAAGCCTATAATCAAAAAATTGCGTGTATCCACTGAATGGCCACTTGAACTCATTGTCTCGTTACACATTTTAAGCTTTTCGTGTATCTGGAATAACTGTCCCGCAAAGTTTATCACTTTGGTTTGGCTGTATAACCTACAAAAAGTTAATTTAAATTACATGATTATTATTAAATGATTATATGTTTCAGGAAAAAGTGCCTAAAATGATAACAATAAATTTTTAAAAATTGGATGGATGGAGTGAATATGCAGATTTCACAATTTATCATGGTACTTTCGATATTTAGATATGTACCTACGTATTTGTTTTACGGATAGTAATTTTCGTATCTCTCCAGTTATTTGGCTACAGGCGACGGTCACCAGACCATCGCTTTTTCTTTCTGCACGAGACGTTCAGGTATTTACCTAATGGTGAGAGAGGGTTGTAGAGAACTATGGAATACTTTATGGCAGATCTGTTTGCCTCCTCCCACGACACAGATGTGGAAAAAAGCCGAGAAAGGGATTCTCTGAACTGTATTGGAAGTATGGATGGAAAATATATCAAATTAAAATGCTCTTAGAAGAGCGGATCTGACTACTGTTGTTACAAAAATCATTTTTCACTCGTTTTCTTGGCGGTGGTTGACCTAGTCTATTTGTTAATGGTAGTTGATACAGGAAGTTATTGACGACATAGCGATAGTGCTATTTTTGACACTTCAGCTTTCTACCGACAATACATTAGTGGAAAAAGAATTCTATCTCCAAAGCCACTACCGGCCACTCACACCCCCATCCCTCATACTTCAGACGTACCTAACAAGAGCGTATCCCAAAGCCGGAGGAAAAAAATGTTTCAACGCACAGCTCTCTCGAGCAAGTCGTGTCGTGGAAAGCGCTTTCGGTATGTTGGCTATGAAATCTTGTTATTTTTGAGAGCCATAAATACAGAGGAGTCGACTCCAGATTGCATAGCTAATGCAGGTTTCTGTTTCCATAACTTCATTATAATGCAGAATGACTGAGAATATTTAGCTACTGATCAAAGGGAAGTAGTCATACAGCCTGTGCAGGCACTGTTGTCAACAGATGCTACCAATCGAAGATCAACCAGTGATGGAACTGAAGTCCGTGAAAAGTTTTCTGACTATTTTGTCAGTAGTACATAATTTGACATTGTTTATAGTACTTCTCTGAGGTACCCAGCAATAAATAATGACTACCTAATAAAATAATATTGTGAAGTGAAAACTCATTCGTTCTTACTAGTAATTTTTACTTCTTCTGATATTACCATCCATGTTTCTGCCTCTTTGTGGAACTGGTGTGAAGTGTTGTTCAAATACGAATACTTTCTTTGTGCCAGCAGATCAGTTTCTTCTCCTATCTGGAAAAAAACTTCTCAACGAACTTTAGTAGGTGACCTGGATCGCCGGAAAATTTTGTAATTTCGTACAAATGTATCCCCGCGATAGAAAACTTCATGTGTGACAGGGACGATGCAGTGCTGCGTCATACAATCATATCGCCGGATCGCAGCGGGCAGCGATCGTTGCCCACTACGATAGACCGCCTCCTGTACCCCAAAGCCTTAAAATTGTGTAAATGGGAAGTTGTATTTATGGCTTATGATTAGAATCTGAATCTTCCGAAATTGTGTAATTTTACTCGTTCGCAAACTAAAACTATGCTAAATTATGTCATTTAAGCTTTTATCCACATGGATGCTGCATCAGGAGAGGTGGCTCTCATACCAATGATCCCAACCGATTCACTCCTTCAGTTTAAGCGAATCAAGGTTTCGTTTGCAGTAACAATAAGGAAGGTTCTAGGCCGGACACTCAAACGCGTTGGAATTGATTTACGATCACAACGTTTTTACCATAGGCTATTGTGTGCCGCCCTTTCATGAACTGATAGTTCAGAAAACCAGTTTACACTCTTTCCACACAGCATCCAAAAAATGGAAAATTTTATACATTCTGAAATTTTGTGGTTGTACTGCGTACAAATCATTTTAAAATATCTTGAAAACAATAAAAACAAAAAACGAAAACAAAGGAGTATTGTTTATTCACATTCTATATGATTTACTAAAGTTTCGAATTCCATACCTTCAAAGCGGGCGAAGTTGTAACAAGGAGCCGCAATTTGCGTCCTGACACAATTCCCAGGGATACTTCAGATTAGGACTTGTATCCAATTTCCACACATCTCTATCAATTGCAAAGCACTGCCTGGTTCGCTAGTGTTATATAAAATATCTGATATCTTGATTGGTTATTAGAACACAAATCTTGAGAAGTACTTTAAAAGGCACATGAATGCTACAGAATGTCCAACGCCGATTCTTATGATTAGTGGTACACATGAAATAACTAATGAGATTATCTAACAGGGCATTTAGTAGGGTATCCTAGTTTCCACCACCCATTCTTCATCTGTTTTCATATGTTTGAAGATTTTCCAAATAGTTCTTCCAATATTTATGAATACAGTTTCAGTTGTTAACGACTTTTTTTATTCGATGTTAATGGAGTTTGGAGTAAGCTGTTCTATTCGGGAAAGACATCTTGGCAATTCAGAGAAACAGTCATCATATTAATACACATGTCAATGCTAATAGCTAAGAAGTATTTGGTTTTCAAGGTGAAATAAAAAGACAAAGGTAAATTACGTTAGTAATAGTAGAAATCACTGACAGACTAAATGTGTGTCCTATAATTTTGTTAGAGAACCTGCTAGCAGGAAGTATTTGACCTACTATGCAAATAGTTTTGAGAGGCACCAGTTTTTGAACAGTATACTTCTACATAGAAATTAGAAATTGACCGATTGGTTGGTGGAAGTCGTTTGGACGTTCCTTTCGTTAACATTTTCTCAGCTGGACAACCGATTCAGCACATGGAATCGTATACCATAAATCTTATAATTCTGCATTGTTTGTCGTTCATACCATTTTTTTTGTTCTCCATTTTATGACGGAAACAGAATTACTCTTGGGGGCATGACATGACTTAATACAAATATTTTAGCCTCAGATGGTCAGTATCTTCATTTCCACATTAGTGTCAGATTCTTCATCAATGATACACTGAATATGATTCGTATTTAAACATATTGACCAAGTCCAAAAAAGCCTTCTTCAGACTAATCGCACACAATAAATTAGAGTAATTTACATATCTGTTGAGATTGAAGGGACACGTAATAACGTAGTTGCAATTAAATGTTAGTTTGAAATTTTTGCACATTCTCTGTTATGCCACTCGGTGCCCTACTTTCTGAGTTATTTACGTATCCAAGATGGTTCAAATGGCTCTGAGCACTATGGGACTCAACTGCTGAGGTCATTAGTCCCCTAGAACTTAGAACTAGTTAAACCTAACTAACCTAAGGACATCACAAACATCCATGCCCGAGGCAGGATTCGAACCTGCGACCGTAGCGGCCTTGCGGTTCCAGACTGCAGCGCCTTTAACCGCACGGCCACTTCGGCCGGCTACGTATCCAAGATATTAAAGCTTCTTCTACATATATTTTTCTTCAGTAAAAGGAGGTTGGTATGAAATTATTAAAAAAGCATTCCACTGGATACGGCTTCCAAATTCGGCATACATCTGACGTTAATGAATAATTCATCTGCAGACAGAGGTTGACAGCGGGTTGGTCAATGGAAATATTATTTTTTATTTCGCGTTGTTTGCCAATAATATTGCGTCCCAAATAACATACATGAAAATATAAAAGTACATATGTTACTTTCACACCACTGTTAAGCAAGTAGATTTTTCCACATGAGGGAGGGCATATGCTCGACTAAATCTCAGAATTGTATCCTCTCTCTCAGAAAAAAACTACAGGGCAGAACCACGCCATCTACAACCGACTCATCCCTCTCATCCCTTAAGCTACACACAAACACACACAAACACACACACACACACACACACACACACACACACACACACAGCCGGCCGCGGTGGTCTAGCGGTTCTAGGCGCTCAGTCCGGAACCGCGCGACTGCTACGGTCGCAGGTTCTAATCCTGCCTCGGGCATGGATGTGTGTGATGTCCTTAGCTTAGTTAGGTTTAAGTAGTTCTAAGTTCTAGGGGACTGATGACCACAGATGTTGAGTCCCATAGTGCTCAGAGCCATTTGAACCATTTGAACACACACACAAAAACAAAAGAAAAACAACAACAACAAAGCAGGACAGAGCAGTATGCACCATCTTTACATACATGGATAAATTTTAGGGTTTTAGAAAAAAGTGTATGGAGTACGACTCATTTTCAACATCCAGTATACTTAATGCATTGAAGATACAGATAATATACACTGCTGAAAAAAGTCAGTGCATTTGGAAAGATGACAGCGGAAGTAAAGCTGTGAGGACGGGGCGTGAGTCGTGCTTTGGTAACTCAGATGGTAGAGCACTTGCCCGCGAAAGGCAAAAGTCCCGAGTTCGAGTCTCGGTCCGGCACACAGTTTTAAATAGCCAGGAAGTTTCATATCAGCGTACACTACGCTGCAGAGTGAAAATCTCATTCTCGAAACATCCTCCAAGCTGTGGCTGAGACATGTCTCCGCAATATCCTTTCTTCCAGGAGTGCTAGTTCTGCAAGGTTCGCAGGAGAGCTTCTGTGAAGTGTGGAAAGTAGGAGACTAGGTACTGGCGGAAGTAAAGCTGTGAGGACGGGCCGTGAGTCGTGCTTGGGTAGCTCAGACGGTAGAGCACTTGCCCGCGAAAGGCAAATGTTCGAGTCTCGGTCCGGCACACAGTTTTAATCTGCCAGGAAGTTACATTTCAGCACACACTCCGCTGCAAAGTGAAAATCTCATTCTGGATCTGTTTATAGGTTTATGAGAGACAAGCATGCCACCACTCGTCTGCCACTACGATTGATGAACTCTAGCATAGTGCTGTGGCAGCATTTAATGACTTATCCGTATCGGGCATCCAAGCTCAGATCGACTCGCTGCGCAGCCGAGTTGAGTCAGTTGCCTGAGGCCGCATCTCTGTGTAGAAAATTTCACACTCTGGATACCCCCAAGCACATAGAAACTTAACCATATATTATTCCTATTATACTGTGTATTCACTATAAGTAAGTTTTCGTTAGTTGCTACCCTTCCAGGTATTCTCGATAAAGTAAATTCAATGACGTACGAACTACGTGAGCCCGACTGGCCGTTATGGTTTTCCTGATTTAGGTTTTCCTTGATTTCCCTAAATCGCTTCAGGCAAGTGCCAGGATGGTTCCTTCGAAAGGGCAAGGCCGATTTTCCTTCTCCATCCTTCCCTAATCCGAGCTTGTGTTCCATCTCTAATGACCTCGTTCAGCCGGTATGCAACTGTCTCCACCTGATCAGTTAGGCCCCCCTTCTCCAGCACTGTGGAGCGCGATGAAGGTGAGAAAGGGAACACCTGAAATGGATCATACAACAACAGTGTTGGATTATCTTCACCAATGAGTGCAGTTTTGCCACCGCATTGTCCTGATGATCATAATAGCAGGATGTTGATTTGGCTAGGCACCTAGGTACGTGTCAGTCATACAGTCGAATCAGGAGCGCCCGAAGGTTTGCACGTCACTAGGGGCAAAGTATTTCTGTCTAAATGTGATTTAGAAATTTTGTGGACATTGTTATCTGTTCATCATTTTCTCCTACTGGTTCCTCGTCATTTTAATAAACACGCACGAGCTAATAGTATAACTGCAGTAAAACGTATTTTTAAATGTTAAGATATTGCTTTAGCCTGCCATTTATGTTATTTTGTTTTGGGTCGTCGTGAAGCCCTGTTCTCTCAGTTGACTGTTTTCCTCCCACTAAACATTTTGTTTGGTTAACAATTTCCACTTTTGCGCTTTTTAACCGCTACCACGAGCTTCACGATTGGTTTTGTGAAACGTTCATTGTGCTCCCTGGTCATGCACAAACCATAGGATAATGTATCCATAGAACTGTACAGTTACTTTCAACACCTAAAAGATTATGCTTTCTACAGGAAACGTGCGTGTCAGTTTTAGGCTAATAGTTTTGTGATAATATTATGTTCGTATGTCAGACGAATCTCCATCGCCATCTAGGACAATCTGTGTAATTTGAGACAGTATCGGGACAGAATCCTCCAACCTCTTGTCCAGTCTACATTTGGGTGATCGATTCGGCTTACAATACGGCAATGCATGACACACCACAGCCATGAAAGTTAACATTTTCTTCCAGAAGGCATGAGTAAACCGAGTGAAATGGTGTACAGTATGTTTTGGAAACGTACGCTGCTGATTATGCTTGGAACCAGTTGAAACGTTAAGTAATAGCAGGAACAATCTTCGGACACAAGGTGATAGCAGGATGGCCACCATCGAAGAGTAAAAAAAGTTTGAGCCCAACCACCTCGTTGGTAGCATGGTAAGGACAAATCGTGCATATTGCAGTGTACGAGATGGAGGAGCACGGTACTGAATTTTATCAAAAAGCAAATGTTCAAATGTGTGTGAATTCCTAAGGGACCAAAGTGCTGAGGTCATCGGTCCCTAGACTTACACACTACTTAAACTAACTTATGCTAAGAACATACACAGACACACCCATGCCCGAAGGAGGACTCGAACCTCCGGCGGGAGCTGCCGCGCACTCAGTGACACGGCCACTCCACGCGGCTATCCAAAAGCAGATTTTTAATTTACAGATATGAAATTTCAAACAGATTGTCTCTATTTTGTTAGTTCAGAGTAAAGTTAATTTTTGGTTTGTTAAGGCTTATTCTTGCATATTATCCTCCCTTTGAAACCAAGCCCACACAGTTTCGCTGATATGCAGGTGGTGTAAACCTTTTTCAGTAGTTAACATCGTACTCGCAGTTTTCTAAAAAGTGTAGAGATGAAGAAGCCACATCGTTCAATGCGGAATGGGACTGAATGGCCGAACGTGGATTTGGACCGTCGTCCTCCAAAATGCGAGTCCAATGTTGGCGGCTTCAGCTTGGGGGTCTTAGACCTACAGCACAACATCTGCTTCAAGGGCCTACGTTAACAATTCTGGAATGTGCAAGATAATTTATAAAGTATTGCCTCACAAATAATATCCTCGACTTCATAGATAAGCTACTGAAATAGTTTGACTGACACGTTCAACTCATGCTTGTGTACCTTTTCCTATTATAAAAATATAAGGTCCCACTAGTATACGAATTTAACAGAATTTGGCTTGCGTAACGCTATGTGTTTAGTTGTTTCAAGAAACATTGTTACATAAATATTGTAAACGTCAAATGTGAATAAACTCGGCCAAACTTTAACTAATTCGTACTATTTTTATTAATACAGCTTGAAAATCTCATTAATCTTGATGTTCGATAAACGTATTGAAAGCTCTAATTTTTACCAATGAAACAGCAAAAGCAGCGGTTCTTGCAGCTGTTGTAGCAATAAATCCACATTGCAATCTATGTTCGGACAGTTCTGTAGGAAATCTTACCAGAAAAGAGACTGTCGGTCCAAAATATTGTTGTTATATGTCAAGTGGATCAAATTCGAATATAATGATTCCTCTGAAAGTCTTACAATCATCAAACCATCATCTCCAAAGCATAAAATTTTTGCGGCAAACGTGTGTATGGTACTGTAGGGAAGAAACGGTTAAGTTTCACACCAATACTCCCACGTTATGCGCAAAATAAAATTAACGCTACCAGCGAGAAAACGTGTTTCATAATGTAGTGTAAAGGTAAACGTGAATTGGACATATTTCTCTGGTTGTTACGATACAAGGCCAAACTATTGGGGTTGAGTACTGTTGCACATTTAGCGGCTAAATGTCAAGTACCGTATCCTAAGCATTCTCTTGAGGACAGATACGTCGTACTAAGAAACAGATTTCAGTACAAGGAAAAACCAGTCCAAAGCTGCAAATTTCACTTTTTTTCACTCGGTGACTAGTTTCGGACCGAGACTCATTTTCAAATCATCGTAAAATAATCAAAAATTGTTTTTGAACTGTCGAAAACACCGTTTTTGACAACGTTACGATGATTCGAAAATGGGTCCCGGTCCGAAAATAGTCATCAAGTGAATAAAAAATATGAAATTTGCAGCTTTGGACTGGTTTTTCGTTGAACTGATTAACAGAAGTTGCTGGTCCACAGCTATTCGAGCACGCTGGAAATTTGTAGAAATAGATTTCTCGGCTTTCAGGGGAAGGAATGAGCAGTCTAGATAACATATGGTCATGTTTTCTTCTTATTACATTATTCTGCAAGTGGTGCATTGGAAGTATAGTTTGTGTAGCAATGGTCGCTGCTAAGGGAACCCACAAACAATTACTATAGCAGACTAGACGACTGACTACGTGCAATGGACCCTCACACAACAGACCCTTCTCTAGGTACAATTCGAAACACTTGGCGGAATATGACACGTACTGCAAATCTTCTCATGAGATGGTAGCCACATGCAACTTCACTGACTTTAAACTGAATCAAAATTTGCTATTACAAAACAATTTATTTGTGTTTTATCTAGTTGTGTTTTGACAAGCATCTAAATGTTTGGAACATGGCTGCAGGCCTTCTCATCATTTTAGTTTAATGCAGGGCTAATAAACTGCATATGTATGATATTTGCAGAGATCACTGTATTCCTTGTGAAATTAAAGATGCCCACTTGTCACCTCCTACGATCGTGCCCCAAGTTCCTTTAATTTCAACCGAGCGAGGGAGCAGAAGTTAGCACACTGGACTCTCACTCGGGAAGGCGGCGGTTCAAATCCCCCTCTAGCCATTCAGCTTTAGATTTTCCGTGATTTTCCTAAATCGCTCCAGGCAAATACTGGGATGGTTCCTTTCAACGGGCAAGGCCGATTTCCTTCCCCATCCTTGAAAAATTAAGAGCTTCTGCTCCGTCTCTAATGACTTCAATGTCGACGTGTTGTTAAGGTCTCATCTTCCTCTCTTTGTTTCCTTTATTCGACGTGAATATACACTCCTGGAAATTGAAATAAGAACACCGTGAATTCATTGTCCCAGGAAGGGGAAACTTTATTGACACATTCCTGGGGTCAGATACATCACATGATCACACTGACAGAACCACAGGCACATAGACACAGGCAACAGAGCATGCACAATGTCGGCACTAGTACAGTGTATATCCACCTTTCGCAGCAATGCAGGCTCCTATTCTCCCATGGAGACGATCGTAGAGATGCTGGATGTAGTCCTGTGGAACGGCTTGCCATGCCATTTCCACCTGGCGCCTCAGTTGGACCAGCGTTCGTGCTGGACGTGCAGACCGCGTGAGACGACGCTTCATCCAGTCCCAAACATGCTCAATGGGGGACAGATCCGGAGATCTTGCTGGCCAGGGTAGTTGACTTACACCTTCTAGAGCACGTTGGGTGGCACGGGATACATGCGGACGTGCATTGTCCTGTTGGAACAGCAAGTTCCCTTGCCGGTCTAGGAATGGTAGAACGATGGGTTCGATGACGGTTTGGATGTACCGTGCACTATTCAGTGTCCCCTCGACGATCACCAGTGGTGTACGGCCAGTGTAGGAGATCGCTCCCCACACCATGATGCCGGGTGTTGGCCCTGTGTGCCTCGGTCGTATGCAGTCCTGATTGTGGCGCTCACCTGCACGGCGCCAAACACGCATACGACCATCATTGGCACCAAGGCAGAAGCGACTCTCATCGCTGAAGACGACACATCTACATTCGTCCCTCCATTCACGCCTGTCGCGACACCACTGGAGGCGGGCTGCACGATGTTGGGGCGTGAGCGGAAGACGGCCTAACGGTGTGCGGGACCGTAGCCCAGCTTCATGGAGACGGTTGCGAATGGTCTTCGCCGATACCCCAGGAGCAACAGTGTCCCTAATTTGCTGGGAAGTGGCGGTGCGGTCCCCTACGGCACTGCGTAGGATCCTACGGTCTTGGCGTGCATCCGTGCGTCGCTGCGGTCCGGTCCCAGGTCGACGGGTACGTGCACCTTCCGCCGACCACTGGCGACACATCGATGTACTGTGGAGACCTCACGCCCCACGTGTTGAGCAATTCGGCGGTACGTCCACCCGGCCTCCCGCATGCCCACTATACGCCCTCGCTCAAAGTCCGTCAACTGCACATACTGTTCACGTCCACGCTGTCACGACATGCTACCAGTGTTAAAGACTGCGATGGAGCTCCGTATGCCACGGCAAACTGGCTGACACTGACGGCGGCGGTGCACAAATGCTGCGCAGCTAGCGCCATTCGACGTCCAACACCGCGGTTCCTGGTGTGTCCGCTGTGCCGTGCGTGTGATCATTGCTTGTACAGTCCTCTCGCAGTGTCCGGAGCAAGTATGGTGGGTCTGACACACCGGTGTCAATGTGTTCTTTTTTCCATTTCCAGGAGTGTATATACAGGATACCCAAGTCCGTAGCAGAGGCCGCTCGCACACTCCTGTGCTATGGCGCTCGACTCGGAGGTAGGCCGATTCACATTGCATCTTAATAGTGATCGTTATGTCAAATTTCGGACAGGAGAAGTTTGTGTAACGTTACAAGATAACGTATACGCTATTGTTCAAGAGTGAAGCATATTGACTAAAATATGACATATTGCCTTATCAGGATGCCAGAAGGATTACTAAACAAGCTTCAACTTAAGCACAAAACATGAGGCATACAACAGTGTCCCAAGCATTATGTTAGAAAAGTTCTCATAGCTAAGATACACCTTTGTAAGAGATATCAGAATTGGGAAATTTGTTCCACAGCAAAATAAGCGTCTAGTACTGGATATGGTTACCCCTAACAGCCACACAGGCTGCACAGTCATGTGACATGCTCTCTACAGAATGGTTCAGGAGCTGTCTTGGCACTCCTGAGCAAGAGCAGTGCGGAAGTCTGGAACTGAACTTAGTAGAGTCTGAAGTAATGCAATTCGCCTTCCTAACGCATGCTTGGTATGTTCTGTGGGATTCAGATCCGCGGACGTCGCTGGTAAATCCATGCGAATTGATCTTCTCCTTCAACAAATTCATGCACCAGAGCATTTCGATACGAACGGACGTCATCGGCCATAAAGAGGAAGTCTGGACTAAGTGCACCACTGAAAAGGCAAAGATGTGGTAGGAGTACCTCATCCCTGTACCTCTCGGGGTTTACTGTGTACCTCCGAGCACCAATGAAGATGTGCAGCTTCGTACGGTCATTCAGTACGATGCCTCCCCACACCATGACGCCGTCACCACTAAACTGGTCTCTTTCCACGATGTTCCTGGGCTACCATGTGCTCTTCACAGTAATGTGCAACGAGAATCATTTCTCAAACTGAAACGGGATTCTTCTACAAAGAGCACGTTCCTCCACTCATTCATGGTTCAATTCTGATGCTGCCGACTCTACAACACACTTGTCCGTCTCTGTGATGGAGTGAGGGGATGCACACGGCCGGCCGTCTAGCAAACAGTCCTGCTGTTCTGAGCCGCCGATACACAATTTTTCGGGAAATAGTAATTCAAAAATGGTTCAAATGGCTCTGAGCACTATGGGACTTACCTGCTGTGGTCATCAGTCCCCTAGAACATAGAACTACTTAAACCTAACTAACCTAAGGACATCACACATCCATGCCCGAGGCAGGATTCGAACCTGCGACCGTAGCGGCCACGCGGTTCCAGACTGTAGCGCCTAGGACCGCAAGGCCACTCTGGCCGGCAATAGTAATTCCTGAGACAGCTGTAAGCTCTGCAGTCAATTGTCTTGCAATTGTACTCCGATGTGGTCAGCAGTTACAGCTAGATAACGGTCCTGCTATGATGTGGTTGTGTTTGATCGTCCTTGTACTGGCCTACGACGAATATCTCCTGTGTCTCGAAACCGTCACCAAAGCCTTGATACTACACTTTGTGGCACATCCAATGATGGCCGGCCGCGGTAGCCGGGCGGTTCTCGGCGCTTCAGTCCAGAACCGCGCGACTGCTACGGTCGCAGGTTCGAATCCTGCCTCGGCCATGGATGTGTGGGATGTCCTTAGGTTAGTTAGGTTTAAGTAGTTCTACGTTCTAGAGAACTGATGACCTCAGATGTTAAGTCACATAGCGCTCAGAGGCATTTGAACCATTTTTGAACATCCAATGATACTGAGACTTAGGCCTGTGTCTGGTCTGCTTCCAGGAGCTTCGCTAAGTGACTATACTCTGCTCAAGACTGAGACATGAGTGGTCTCATGAACTGTTTGTGTTTACCTTTCGGTTGCGCTGTTGCCCACAGAGCCAACAGTAGTGTAAGTTAATATTTACGGTGATGTTTGCTGATTGCCCACCTTTTCTCTTTTCATTTTCGAAAAAAGTGTGTGTGAAACCTTATGGGACTTAACTGCTAATGTCATCAGTCCCTAAGCTTACACACTACTTAACCAAAATTATCCTAAAGACGAACACATATTCCCATGCCCGAGGAAGGACTCGAACCTCCGCCAGGACCAGCCGCACAGTCCATGACTTCAGCGCCTGAGACCGCTCGGATAATCCCGCGCGGCTTCATTTTCGAGTTTTCATGATTATACTTAACTTTTGGACACTAGTGTACATGGTATAGTTCTAAGAACGTTATAACAGCCGGAAACAGTATTACATAGGTGACATGTCTATCAAGAAAAGAAAGCTCGTCGCACGAGACAGCCTGTCCATTAAGGCCAAGTACTGTATCTGGAGCAGGAAATTAATTTTGAGAAACAAGCTAGAGCGTTTTTGAGACTTGGAGCAACGTTACCTCTGGTGAAACACAGGAGCATCTGCACGGGCGTACAAAAGCAATTAGAAGTTAATTAAAGCCAAAGTTTTACGCGAACTAAATTCCCAGATAATTAACTTCCAGGCCTTATCCTTTGTTTGTGTTTGTTCTTTGAGGAAATTGTTTTTATCATGCACTTCCGGGGGTTAAAGCACACACCCAGTCTTTATTGTTTGACCATGCGGGGTGCGGTGGTAGGTACACAAGATTATCAAAGATCGCGCTTAAATAATAAATCCTAGGCATTAAACATAGCTTATTTTGTAATCATCCACTTGAATCTTATTTATCGTCTAGCTGTTTAACATCTGTGTTTAGCTACATTGTTAGTTTCCGTCAATGAAGTTCTGTTCCTTTCTTCTTTACTCCCCAGTTACGCCAAATTTGAGATTTTTGTGTTTATAGGCTTTCCGAAACACTCACCACTCTTTCTGCTTCGAGTCATAGTTCAAAATGACTGTTCTATGAATTTAGTGATATATTCATTGACAAGATTATTGGTAGCAACATCGATGAACGAGCGGCCAAATCCTTGCGGTTAATGATTCTAGAAGCAATCTCTTTCATTCTTCCAATCTTGTCATAGTATATTAGATCGTTGATATACACAGTTCTACCCTTAGCTATGTCGTTTCATGAAAAGTTGTGTGAGATCAGTGACTCTGTAACAGAAATTTGACTTCATTTAGAATAATACAATTGTCTGATTAATAATCAGGAGCAAATACAGTATAAGGGGCGATCAAAAAGTTTCCATTAGAAAGCGTTGCTGCAGCATATATGCAACCCACGCGACTCCGATGCGGGTATTTAAGCACCGACTTGTACGCAACGGTTTAGTGTGGTATTCGAACGGAAATTTTTTGTTCGCCTCTAATATTATGAGTAAGAAACATATGCATTTATTATAGCACAATAACGTGTTGGATTTGAGAACGGTATTTCGGAACACATTTTGTGCGGCTAAATAAAATATGTTATCAGCTTACAAGTAAAGCTGCCGATTAAATTTCTGGCAAAATCATGCACGCAAGTAATATACAGGGTGTTTCAGAAGTGATGATCAATATTCGGGGATTTGACAGGAATGATCATTAGAAACAAAAAAGTCAAGTAAACGTGGGCTCTAAAGCGCATATCTTAAGAGCTAAGAGCAATTCTTGATCTTCGATACTATGAAACAAATCTCTTCTACTGCAAGCTCTTTGCTTTCCATATTTTGGGAAATGGTAGTATGGACCAAAATAAGAAAAAACTGCCCAGTAAACATGTGCTCTAAAATGCATACCTTAAGAGCGAAGAGCACTTGTTCATCTTCGCTACTTTGAAAAACAATGCTTGCAATGAACAGGTGCTTATAACTTTTAAGGTATGCATTTTACAGCACATGTTTATCGAACATTTTTTTCATGTTTTGGTCCATACTAAAACTTCCCAAAATATGGAAAGCAAAGAACTTGCAGTAAGAGAGATTTATTTCACAGCATCGAAGACCAAGAATTGCTCATAGCTCTTAAGGTATGTGTTTTAGAGCCTATGTTTACTTGATTTTTTTGTTTAGAATGACCATTCCTGTCATATCCCTGAATATGATCGGGAATGGATCCTAATTACTGACATTAGAGCAAATATAGAGCGAAACAACCTAGTCTTACACAGGGGAAATCAAATAAATTCTGGACTCGTGGATAAAAAAGACGATTAGATTGAAACCCTTGTCGAGAGTAATATTTTTTGGGGAGAAGCTCTGGCTCGTTAGAAAAAGCGGGGAGGAACGGATTGGACTTTACATTACTTAAGGAGGTATCTGGACTTTGAGAAGGTTTAGAACAAAAACAAAATGCCTACATCGTTACCAGCGTACGACTCACTGAGACCGTATGTGAGTGAGTGTGTTTTTTATACTTAACATTTTGGTTCTTATCCTGATGACTAGGGGAAGGACGGGAATCATACTGCAAGGTCGGAGAGGATTTGTATGTAATCTTCCTCTCGCTTAGCATATTGAACACCCCGTTCTCATCCATCTCAAGTCTGAACGTTACGTCAGCAATCTTGCTGCCAGCGTTAGTCAGTGATGATATTATGCTATATATCTTGATCAGATATTCGTTTCAGTTTTACGAGCTATCAGTTAGGATAATGTACAGATCCCTTAAAGTTTTTTCATATACTTTTGTGTTTTGAAGGGAGTTGATCACACACAACTTTCAGACTAACATAAAAATGAATTTTATCCATAGTGGACATAAAAATCCTCTAAGAGATTGGAAAACACTTAAAGGAATTGTTCAGACTAGCTGGCAGCAGAGCTACGCCTTTAATAGCCGAAATCTAAACGAGATCCAATTGACTCTTAATGAGAGGAGTTTTGACTCTGTGACGAGCAGGGTTTTTCTGGATATCGAACTTCTAGCAATATTAAATAAGACAGAGAAGAGGAACGGGTTGGTGGTTCGGGCCTTGCAACATATGTCCGTGCCAGCACACCCCTGTCCCTTTAACAAAGCCGCAGAAGTGGCACTGTCCCTTGTATCCTTTTCAGTGCACGGTTCACACATTTTTTCCTCTGTATCGAATTTTACAGTCCTTAACTCAACTTTCAGTAAGAAATAACAAAACTGAAGCATATACAGTTGGCGATTGAGTATTTCTTCAGATTACTTTGGTAGCTGTAACTTACTGTATTAGCCATAGACAGTAAGTACAAGGGGCGAATAAAAAGTTTCCGTGCGAACGCCACACTAATACCTTGCCTACCTGTCGGTGCTTATATACGCGCATCGGAGTCGCTCTGGGTTGCGTATACGCTGCAGCAACGCCTTCAGACGGGAACTTTTGGATCACTCTTTATACTTGTCTCATGGAATCGGGGAGCAACGTACTACAGCAATTAGGATCCTGGACTCATAATTAAGAGACATGGGATTCCAATCTACTGCCGACGGCTCTGATTTGGATTACCCGTAGTTCACAACATTTCTTCGGGAGAATACAGTAATGGTTGCTTAAATAAGGCAACGGCGGATTTCCTTCCCTGTTCTTGTTCATAACAGCTAGCGTCTGTCTCTAATGGCTTTGATATTGACAGAACGCTACCTCTAGCTTCCTTCCTTCCTTCCATCCCCTAGACAGAAAACCTGTCTCCAGCAGCACTAACGACGTGGAAAGTGAGATGCATCGGCACTGGAGACGCTGCTGCTGTCGGGAGGGATTTACGAGTAAAGTAGGAGAATATACTGGCCAGTCATTGGCCAATTCCCTTTTCTGTTGTACAGGAAGATTCAGATGCCTCCACCCTATAGGTTTAATACAACGCGAAACGCCTTCAAAAACCACATGCAGGATTTTCATTTTCTCTCGCTCGCTACGAGCAAACTATTGCACCTACAGAAAAAAAAGGCCCGCAGCTCGTGGTCGTGCGGTAGTGTTCTCGCTTCCCACGCCCGGATTCCCGGGTTCGATTCCCGGCGGGGTCAGGGATTTTCTCTGCCTCGTGATGGCTGGGTGTTGTGTGATGTCCTTAGGTTAGTTAGGTTTAAGTAGTTCTAAGTTCTAGGGGACTGATGTTAAGTCCCACAGTGCTCAGAGCCATTTGAACCATTTGAACCAGAAAAAAAAATGAACAGGACCCTTTGTAGGAAATTTTGTACTACATTATGTTTTCGCTAGAGACCGTAGTTTTCGAATTGTTCAAGAAAAACGCACAAAAGTGACCTTCAACTGCGTTTTTTCTCGAATGACTCGAAAAATGTGGGCTCCAACGAAAACGCGTCCCAATACAGTAACCACATTAGATATCCTACAAAAAGGACCCACCTTTTTTTCTGTAGGACTAATAGCTTTTGCATAGTAAGCGACAAAGTGTGAAAATTTTGCGCGTGGTTTTTGAAGGCGTCGTGGGTTGCACAAAACCCGTAGGTAGGGGCAGCTGAATCGCCCTTTATAATGACCGAGCGTCTGTATGTCAAGAAAATGTACGGAGGAGAGTTGTGCTGCAATAGTGTCGGTGTGCTCTGGATCTCGTGGAAAATACAGAGCAAAGAGGCAGAATATTGGTTTATGAAAAGAATGCTCAAATGGTTCAAATGGCTCTGAGCACTATGGGACTTAACATCTGAGGTCATCAGTCCCCTAGAACGTAGAACTACTTAAACCTAACCAACCTAAGGAAATCACACACATCCATGCCCGAGGCAGGATTCGAACCTGCGACCGTGGCATATGTGAATGCGACCAAGTAAACAAAATTCAGCTGGAATATGTAAGTACAGTTCACTAGTATTTAGTAGAGTGATATGGTATGAGTCCCATCATCGACTGCTTTAGTTGACAAGTGAGGACAGGACAAAGCCTAACTCAGACATTTCCCTGTTTCGCAGCAACGACGTTATTGCGTAGTATGTCGTGAGGTCAAGGAGTAATTAACTATGTGCGAGAAAAGAGTGTGCTTGCGAGCCCACAGGAGATATTAACTACTTCCCACCATCGTCTGTGCCCCAGGGTGAGAGATTGAGGACGGACGCTTTAGTCTTAAAGACAGTACTTAATAATGATGACAAACCTTAGTCAGAAATTAAAATGTTTTTGAGATATATTTAGAGCAAATATCGTGTAAGTGGCAATCGAAAAGTTTCCAATCTAAGGCCGCGCTAATGTCGCGCGGAGTGACTGCGCGGTTTAAGGCGCCATATCACGGATTGCGCTGCCCCTCCCGCCGGAGGTTCGAGTCCTCCCTCGGGCATGAGTGTGTGTGTTCTTCAGAGATAAGTTAGTTTAAGTACTGTATAGGGACCGATGCTGTTCATTTTGGAACACAACCTACGACCAGGCTTAGAGACAGAAGTGATGACACTTTCTGCAGGACCTGACCATCATTTTGCAGGGCAATGCTCAAGCACGTACAGTGCAAGCTCTTACTGATTTGTTTGACTGATGGGGCTGCTAAGTGCTATACCACCTACTGCACTCCCCTGACTTAAGCCCTCAAGCGTTCAACTCGATTTCTAAATTGAAGGAAACACTTCGCGGCATTCGCTTCAGAACTGTTCAAATTCGTAAGGCAATAGACAGCGCTGCTCGAACTGTCAACATAACTGGCACTGCTAAGAGTATTCTACGACTTCCACATCGCTGGCACCGGGTTATACTCAATACTGGTGACTACTTTGAAGGTCAGTAAAACTTTGAATAATGTATCTATTTTGTACGAGCTGTAAATAAATAGTTGCCACTATTAAAGTTCCAACCCTCGTATTTATCGCGAGTGGTAGCGAGCGAAGAGTTGTTCGCGGTGGTACGACGCAGAGTCACATGAAGAGAAGCCGCACCAGGAGAGGTCGCAGCCTGCCCTGACCGTGCTAGTAGCACCGGAGGAGATTTTGGTATTAATCGAGGATTTTTGGTAATTTGCCTTTTTGCTGCGCGTAGCTGTTGCTTGCTTGCGCACTGGGGGATTTTGTCAGATTCGTGAATAGCACATTGAAAGTAATATTAGTATCTTTGTTGTGAGCAGATATGTTATTATTGGTTACAGATATTGTGGTTTTGTGTTAGCAGAAGCGCCAACACCGTGTTACGAGTGGATGCAGAAACGCACGCGTTTTAGCTCACGCAGGCTGGCGTGAGGAGGGAAGAATTATACTGACGTGAGGTCTGGAACATGACAAGGAATTAGAATTCAGAAAGCGGACGTAATTAGTTTGATACTTAACTTTAATCCATTAATGATGAATGTCGCTCTTAACAGTACATGATTCACAATATTATCTGTTCAGAATACATTCTTGAAGATAGTAATTATAGTAACTGAATATGGCGCCTTGCTAGGTCGTAGCGAATGACGTAGCTGAAGGCTACGCTAAACTGACGTCTCTGCAAATGAGAGCGTATGTAGACAGTGAACCATCGCTAGCAAAGTCGGCTGCACAACGGGCGAGTGTTAGGGAGTCTCTCTAGACTAGACCTGCCGTGTGGCGGCGCTCGGTCTGCATTCACTGATAGTGGCGACACGCGGGTCCGACGCATACTAACGGACCGCGGCCTATTTGAAGGCTACCACCTAGCAAGTGTGGTGTCTGGCGGTGACACCACAGTGGAATAATTTAAGTTTTTACTAATCAAACTATCCTAGGAAAAGAAAAGTCTGAGGAGAGATTGTCAGTGTATGAATCTGCAATTTCCATAATATAGTACATTAAAAGTTTTATTGATTCCTTTCTTGCTTTACACTGCTCAAGCCTTGTTGACTGAACCCCTCCTGATCAGTTAATTTCTATAAGAATAAAACAAAGGAAGAGTTGCATCAGTATTTCTGACCAAGCATTGCACTGTGCATGGATCGCAGTATTTCTCTTGAATTATTTTAGCACGTTCTTGGATACAATATATTTATGCAGCTGCAGCGGCAAGACGAGGTAAGCTGTCTGTTGCGTGCAGGAGTATTGCAGTTTAATTCTTAGGAGACGTTAGGAAATATTTTTAAAAAATCGCAATCAGATCCTAGAGAAATGATTTTTCGTGATTTATAGGACGAATAATTAATTTCTGTTTTGTTATCTATCAGAATACTGACATGTCGGAATAACATTTTCATTACATAAGCTGTACGGCTACACATCAGATTTTATGGTAACGATAGTAAAGATTCACATGATTGTCTTGCAACAACTCTTAGAGAAAAAATAAAGGTAACGATAATATTCTTAGAGATTAAGCTTTACAGATTTCTTTACGTCTTTCACCAAGCTTATAATAATTACAAGTTCAGCGTGAAGAATATCAGAGAGGAGGAGGTGCGGGTAGGGCGTTTGCCATGTGCAGCCTACAACAATACCCGACCGGAATCACTTTAACAAACTCATGGCAATGTGTTTCTGACACTTGGGGTATTATGGTGTCTCAAGCTAGATTTCCTTTTTTGTGTGTTAAAACGTACCAATCTCAAATTTATTTCTATTGTCCGGAGCAACCACCACTAAAATTTCACATTAGTGGAATTTTCTAGATAATTCACTATGTGGGTCTTGATACCGGCACGTTAGTCTGCACATCTAAGGAAATCGGCAATTGAGTTTTAGGCTACTAAGCAGTTCTTACGCGGAGACATGTGACTGTGCTCAGTGTTGTAAAAATCGAATATACACAGAAAACAGTACGGCCGATTGCTCTGCTTTGGAAACACTGAGAGGTGGTTAATCTTGGAAAATACACACGTTCTGAAAATTTGTATACAGGCACCATGTTTGAGACTAAAAACTTCCCATGTAAGAAGCAATTGACCAGGAGGATGTAGGGCCATGTAAATAACTTAACTTTCGAAACTCTACTTGACTATTGGTTTTACTTGTTCATCAGCATTTTTGCATCTAATCAAAGACAAGAGATCATATACGACAAACCATGATTCGCTACGAGTCTTTCGTGACCATATTGCGCAACGTTTTGAATTTTTGCTGTAAAGCAAATCTGTATGGCAACAAAACATGAATGGGAGCACTATATATACTAAAAACTTCTGTAACAAAGGTCACAAAGGTCTACAAGTTTTTATAGGGTGTTGTTTGCATTACTATCGTAATGCATTTGTATTTTAAATTTTTGTTTAGTTGCTTCTGTACACGTGATATTATAGTAATGGGAACGTAATGCATTATTAATGGACTTATTTTAAATTCAAAAATTCGTTTTTTACTATCCCAGAGGCATTATAAGTCTAACATATCAACAGCAAATAGCTTGGTAAAATGTCATTGGCGATTATAAGTTTATTACGCCAAATGCCACGCGGGATTAGCCGAGCGGTCTAGGGGCTGCAGTCATGGACTGTGCGGCTGGTCCCAGAGGAGGTTCGAGTCCTCCCTCGGGCATAGGTGTGTGTGTTTGTTCTTAGGATAATTTAGGTTAAGTAGTGTTAAAGCTTAGCGACTGATGACCTTAGCAGTTAAGTCCCATAAGATTTCACACACATTTGAACATTTTTATTACTCCTAATGTTTCAGTAAATAAATCTGAATAATCTGTGACAGCCTGTTGGAAGATATCATTTTAACTTCTTGTAGACGCAATTTGTTATGATCCAGAACAGAAGAAACATGACGGCACGACTCCGGAAAATTGCTGTCCTTAAAATACCCTCGTTTTGAACCTCTAAGTCTGAGATACTTCTTCAATTGACACTTGCGCCATCAGCAGCAAATTTTGTATTACTATATGCGACTGGCATATTAACCGGGACGCTACGCATATTTTGCGCGGGGTTCTTAGAAAGACTGCAAGTTTGTCTTCATTGTGAAGTCTATGCGCGGAAGTTGAGCCACGGAGTTTGAGACACACGCGTCGTAAACTTGGCCTCATCTGGAGTGCAGTATAATATCGTACCCTTGGCGAATATTCCTAAACCGCTGCGCGCTCGAGCGACACCGTGAGAATTTGTCTCGGAAATTAGGGCAGCATTACACGGAAGAATTTGGGGAGGTACTTGCAGCTACATCTCAGCACATAGAGTCTACAGTATGTAGGAACAGAATGGGCACCTTCACGGGTTTTATGATAATATTTTCAGAAAACGTGAATTACTGTCCCAGTAAGTTTGCAGATAGGAAATTCCCAGTATTACCACTTTCATTACATAAGTAAAAATATAAATCGAAATATATACTGTGGATAAAATAGACGTAGGTCACAAAACAGTCGCCTAGTTCATCTGCTGGGGAAGTGTTCAGACGCTTATAGACAAATGTGTTTGTCAGCTGAATTAAGCTGCTACAAATTATTTAACAAGAAGAAGAACGTATTTTCGACTTTCCTTTCGGGTTAGCGATTCCACTTTTATCCATATTTACTGAGCTAGATGTCATTTTGAGGAATCGGACTAGTGATTAAATATCCATGAAGAAATCTCCAAAATATATCTTCAATCAACAACGCAATAAAAAACCCAGATATCATATAACAAAATGGCAGAAAGGTGACTGTTTAGTATCTCGTCTCTGTGAACTAACTGGGATAACTAAAAATTTCAAAATCCGTAGCGCTTAGTTGTTAAGATAACGACAAACATTTTAAGAAGAAAAGCGCATTGCGTCAGATAAAGAAAAATGAGCAAGAGATTACTTCTAATACACAGATATAATCGCAGACATGAAAACATGTGTGACATGAAAACACATGAATACTGAAAACTTACGTTTGTATGAAGAATTACAAACAATTTACATTACTTATTTGCACGGTTCTTAGATACAATCAAATGGGAACCGAACACCCACCACAGCGGGACCGTGGGATATTTCTACTCGAAAGTAATCACCACACGGGTTAAGACATTTATCCCACTGGGAAACGAGACGATCAATTCCTGTTTTGTACAACGCGGTCGCCTACTGACAGATCCACGACCGCACTTTCTCGTCCGACTGAAACCGACGTCCATTAATGTCTTTCTTCATTTCGCCAAAGATGTGAAAAAGACACCGTAAAATCCTTCAACTTGGGAGCCCACAGCGTTTGTTAACGAGCTGTAACAAACCATTGACCAGGCTCTCTTCTCGACCGTTAATAGTAGATTGCAGCATCTATCATTTCAGCAACCTGGGATTCTATGCTGTCGAACACTGGGTGGCAGTTGTAGAGATATCCACATTCCATTTTTAATAATGGTGTCTTCAGTTTCATTAGCTTTGGAGAAAAACTATGAAACTTCTTTTAATAGAAGCTTATCCTTAAATATAATTATTACATTCACGGTGTGAATAATTGACATTTATCACTTTGACTCCTGGGGGAAGGTGGGGTATGCGGCCTGACATCATGTACGGCTCCTGCAGGAGTGCGAGATGCGTTCGTTGTGTCTCCACGAGTTTCTATAGTTCCGCCACCTGTAATACGCTTCGTATTGTGTTTAGCTGCGAAAGCCTAATATCCTGCAGGCACCTAGTTTACACGATACAGCACAATAGATCCCGCATGTAGTCTTCTTGTACCCTGATGTAAGCTAGAACTAGGTCAATGTATTTTTGAGGTCGTACTTTTCATCTCTTCTGGAGCAATTCTACCTCATTAGGTAACACAAATGTCTCATTCCTGTTCGAGTATAAGATACTTCGATGTGCGTTTTATTTTGTGGCGTATTGTTGTATTCGTCATCTGGTTCAAAAAAATGACTCTGAGCACTATGGGACTTAACTTCTGAGGTCATCAGTCCCCTAGAACTTAGAACTACTTAAACCTAACTAACCTAAGGACATCACACACATTCATGCCCGAGGCAGGATTCGAACCTGCGACCGCAGCGGTCGCGCGGTTCCAAACTGTAGCGCCTAGAGCCGCTCGGCCACCACAGCCGGCTCGTCATCTGGAACAGGAATTCCTGTCACAAGTCCTTTTGTTTCCTGGAAAATTGGGGCGTTCTCTATTTTATTACGTTTCAGGTAGTAGAGCAAGCTGGTAAAAATTAAAAGAGCTAGATCAGATCGTGAAGTTTCTTCACATTCGTTCAGTGGATGGACAATGATAATTAGTGCTTCCTTCTGAAATTCGAGCACCCTGACGTGCGCGATATGTAGTTCTACACGGCATAACATCAATGATCTACTTGCTGCGGCCTTCCCTTGCTCGACCATCGAAAAAACCTTGAAAGTAGAACCAAACCGCAAAAAAGCCGTTCTACAGTGTGCTCACGACAAGGTCGTTAGTCATTGTGAACACGTCACGCTAACTTCCTCGAAAGAAAAACGCCGCGTCGTTGATTTTGCCACAGAGGTAATGGCGATGTTGCGAGAGAGTGTTCCCAATGAGGAATGTTTTGTACACTCACTTATTTTCTAAATGATGGACATATGAATCGGTCGATGTCGATGTAAAAAACTGTATGTTACAACGAAAATGTTCTGATTATTAACTTTCCTCAGCAAGTGAAATTATAACAGTTCCAAGTAGTTCGATATGGTGCTTAGATAAAACAGCGAGAAAGCTTAGTAAAAATTTAAAGCTTTTTGACTTGACAAATATACGCTCTCTTGCTACTTTTAACTTACACATTATCTGGTTCTAAGGTCAACACAGCGTTTGTAACCTAATTTCGCACTTTCACTATATTTGGCACTCATTATCGGCATGATCACATTTTAATGTCTGTAGCCGCACTTGTTTTCTCGCTGACTGTAAATTCAAAATACCAAGGTCAATACTAAAGTGATAATAAAGGACTCAGTCAACAAGTGATTAAAAAATATACACCCAAAATACATCTACATGACTATAACTACAATCGGATCTGTGACAAATCTTACCTATTCTTACAAGTGTACCCAGCTATATCGAAATGCTATTTACGAAGGGACTTCAGAACGTAAGTTACACATTTTTATGGCAAGCCAAGTAAAATTTTTTGAATGCTGCACTGCATTTCAAACAGACACATATACGTGACAGTATTTTTCAACAAAGTCTCCGCAAGCAATGGTGGAAAGGAACTACCAATTGTTCAATTCCTCGACTATAGAAATCCGCTCCTTGATCACGGAGCCATTCGAGATCACTTGTGTGAACGTCCTCATCGTTGGAAAATTTCTTAGTCCAGATGTTCTTTCAGTCTGTTAAAATGGTTCAAATGGCTGCGAGCACTATGGGACTTCACATCTTAGGTCATCAGTCCCCTAGAACTTATAGCTACTTAAACCTAACTAACCTAAGGACATCACACGCATCCATGCCCGTGGCAGGATTCGAACCTGCGACCGTAGCAGTCCCGCGGTTCCGGACTGCAGCGCCTAGAACCGCCCGGCCACCGCGGCCGGCCTTTGTCGAAAAGATGGAAGTCGGACGGTTCAAGATCTTCCTTCCTTTCCGATCATCACCACTCACGTCTGTACGGCCTTGGTCAAATTGTTGGTACCATTTTACTACACCTGAACGCGGTATTGCACTTGCTCTACATACCGCCTGAATTTCACGGTGAATCTGTGTGTAATTAGGACGTTTTCCCCACAAGAATCGTATTGGCCCGCGTATGTTAACATAAGAGTGCGTTTCCAGTTGCCGTGTAATTTCATTCGCACACTGCGATACACCTGCTACCCATACTGCAGCATAACTGTGTCTGTAGGAAATTCTGAACATGTTCTCTCTCCTTCCAATGTGCCACTCTTGTTGCGCAATTGTCTTAGCGTGGAACAACATACGTACCGTTGTTTATGAAGTTCAAATGGTTCAAATGGCTCTGAGCACTATGGGACTTAATTTCTGACGTCATCAGTCCCCTAGAACATAGAACTACTTAAACCTAACTAACGTAAGGACATCACACACATTCATGCCCGAGGCAGGATTCGAACGTGCGATCGTAGTGGTCGCGCGGTTCAAGACTGTAGCGGCTAGAACCGCTCGGCCACCCCGGCCGGCAGTTTATGAAGTCCCAGTGTATTTCTGCGGAGGAGAAAACGGTGAGTAGCTTATAAAAGTCAATATTGTTTACGTACAATGGATGAAATCTACAAATGAACGACTAAAAGCCTTTGAAATGTGATGCTGGGGGAAGATTATTGAAGAAAACAATGGATCGATCTAGTGCAAAATAAACACGTTCTGCAACGATTCATTGAGAAAAATGCCTAATGAAGAAAATAATGAATCGAAAAGATAAAGTTTTTGTCACATATTGTTACAAGAATGTTCGCCGAAAACTATACTTTGAGGAATGATGGAAGCAAAGAATCGCAGCGGATGGCCTACATATGAGAAAAGAAAGCAGGGCCGCAGCAGTTGCGCTGAAATGAAGAGGAAAGCTGACAAGGAATGGAGAGCTGCGTCAAATTAAGCTTAAGCTTGACAGCTGAAAGAAAAAGAATATATTGGGCACTATAAACAAGAAACGTAGCTTTCGAACAGGTAGCAGTCATCTGACGCGGTGCCACGAAACTAGGCGGTTCTGTCCTTAACAGACATATTATTCAGTCCTGCTGAGTTTGTGCGTTACGAGTTCGGGACTAAAATCTGGTAACTCCGGCAACTGCGTCTGAAAGGAAACCCCCTAAAACCGCATTAACCGAGCACGCCGTACGCACTCGAATCTTTCAACTTGTCACCAGCGGACTCCCCCTCAAACAACATCTAGAGGCACCATGTATTGGAGAGTTCAACTTTATCACGGCTATAATGTTCATATCGAATTGAAATTTTGTCGTAGTAAAGATCTCAATGCAAGAATAAAACGAGACACAGGAAAATACAAGAATTACTGCAACTTTACAGTATGCCTTCCTGAAATATCTCCTCTTTGTCAGGGGGAAACATCATCGCTCTGAAGGAGCTACTAAAGAATTCCAGCGTCCCGACAAACGTATGAAGAATCTAACGCTACGGGAACCTAAGCCTTCCGTATTGTATGGCTTGTCAAAAATTCGCAAAGAAAAGGTACCAGAGCGACCAATCGTTAGTCCGTCTGCTCTTTTACATATGTTACGTGTTTAACAAAATTATTGAATCCCGTGATCAAGCACAGTGAACATCGTGTTAAGAACTCTCTGATTCTTGCGGAAACTGAAAAGCAGACGAAGACAGGACCAGATAAAGTCATGGAGATCTTCGATGCAGTCTCTCTGCTAACGAAAGTACCATTTAAAGACCTGTTAAAGCTATTGATCAGTTATTTCTCCCGTGAAATTTTAAAAATAGTTTCACCACATCTTGACGACCACGTATTTTTTGTTCAGTGGAAATTATTAGGAAAAATTTGAAATTTGTGGTAAGTTCTATGGGACCAAACTGCTGCGGTCATCGGTCCCTAGGCTTACACACAACTTAATCTAACTTAAACTAACTTACGCTAAGGACAGCACACACACCCATGCCCAAGGGAGGACTCTAACCTCCGACGGGGGAAGCCGCGCGAAAAGTGATAAGGTGCCTTAGACCGCACGGCAACCCCGTGCGGCAATTATTAGGAAATGATTGACTGAAATTACTAGGGAATGATTGACGTGGAATGACTTGGCATAGCTGTTCAGAAGAAATGGGAACTCAGTCCGTGAGATTAATACAGGTCTATCTAGGAAACCAGTCCATAATACCGTTCAACCAGGCCAAGAAGACCGACCTATTGTGCGGCTTTCATTCTGGTACGCAACAACGTGTAAAATAGGCAGAGTCAACAAACAAGGAGTCAGACCTGTTCTCTAGTCGCCCAGAAAGATTAACGATAGGTAAAAAAAATAGCCTTGGCCTGAGAGTTCCAGGAATTTAATACTGTAAAGGATGAGCCACACAGTAGGAGATTTTACTTTATTATATAAGCTTTCAAACGGTAACTTCATTGTTCCATTATGGCCAAGCCACGGCCGGCAGTGTTAGCTGCCTGTAAATTCTTTCGTCCCACGGTCTAGTAACAGGAAGTCAGCACCGAGGAAGGGCACCTTGGCCACGCACCTCTCTCATGTGCTTACGAGGTAACGCCGCCCCAGGCGTCGCTTAGCAGGCAAAGCTCTGGAAAGTTCCATGCCGCCCGCACGGTTTGCTCGCTCCTGACCAATCAGGGCGGAGGGAGCCGCGTGGTGCGTCGAATATACCCGGCCGCCCGCCGCCGGGCCCGCTCTCTTGTATTCTTGCTCACCCGCGAGTCGGATGCGCGCCCTGTAGCGGTGTAGACCTTCTCGCTTCTCCCGGTGCTGCGGCACTGTGGACTTAGTTTTGGCAGACAACAACTTTCGGCAGCTTCGCGAACAATGTTTGGCCGAACTCTAAGCTCTGGCTCACCCTCACCTCCCTAGGCCTATGCAGCCCCTTCCAACATGCTTTAGCCAATAAATGGCCTTTCTCTAAAAATAATTCTAATCATTCCATAACGCCCACCGCCTGCCCATACGCCCATCCTGTTCAATACGTTATGTGGGAGTGTGACAACTATTACGTAGGCCAGTCTATAAGGACAGTCTTTGATCGCTGTGCAAACACCATCGCCATTTCAAGTACAGATATTTCGAAAAAATTACAGTGGTAAAGAAAATTATTATGAACAGTGAAAAGATTATGTTTAACACACGAGAAATTAGGTTCCAACACTTAACGTCTGGCTATATGTGATTAGTGGTCCCGTGGAAACTAGACTCGTGTGACAGAAAGTTCAACAGAGACCGGTTATGAACGCATCAATGCATGGGAGATGGTTCAGAAAAATACATAACATAATTTACCAGTTGATATGAGTGGCGGTGCTGTAAGCGAAACTGAACCGCGAGCGGAATGGTAATCTCTGGGCTCAGAGTGCGCCACCTTAGCATTCACGCGCCCTGTGACGTAAATATGACATAAGATAAACAATAAGATGCCGTCTTCTCTTATCTATCAGGCGTGGATCCCCATCCTCAAAACATCCAATAACTTGCTGGGACACTCTCAGGGTCATCTAATACGTTTTCATAAATGGAACTGCTGGGCCACAGCCCATTATCGCTTTCGTCTCCAGCCATCGTCATCGCTGTGTATGTCATCTGTCATTATTGAGCCTATCATCAATTTTGTCGACACTCACGACCTTCACTGGAATTTATCTCTTTTCTGTCGTCGCTTACGGTGGCAGTCATTGCTTTACCTGTCATTGTTTCTGCCAGCAGTCGCATCCTTCGCGAGAAATTGTCTTCGTCGTCAACTGCTTTGTCTTTCTTTGAGCTGTCGTTATCACCAGTGTCTTCAGTGTGATCTTACCACCGCTCTTCACTTCGCCATTGATATCGATCGTACTCCTGTAATTTGAGCCCGCTGTCTGTTTTCTCGTGGCCAGTGGTGGATCGTCTTGTCACCATCACTATAACAGACATAGATATACACCGGTACACCACTCCTAGATACACATATTCCTACAACCACAACCCCGCCCCACGTTCACTTTCCAAGTATTTTATCTTCTCATTTCTTTCCCAACCCGCTGCCAGAGCGACTCGTTCAATTTATCTACCAACTCTCCTACAGCCATCAAACTTACCCAATATTTCCTTCATAAGTATGTGCAACTGCAGCAACCACCAACCACAAACACAACAACCACGTTAGCACGGCATATATCACTAACATTAGTAATATCACTTATAGAAGCATCAACACCTGCACCACCGGCACCAGTAGCAATGCCAGCACTGTATCCAGCTCCATCTCGTGCACCATCGCCATCACCATTACCATCACAATAAACAGTGCAAGCGCCTCTGTCATCACCAGCCCCATTACTACCTCAATCACGAGTACCAGTATCATTACATAACATTCAACCAACCCATATCCTCTAATCTGCCAACCAACACATCTGCCCACTCTCCTCAGCCAGTGTCTCCTACGAAACCAATTTCTCTCCTTACAAAATCCTTCAGTTCGAACCTTCATTCACAAATGCTCCGAGAACATCCCACTTTTGGGACCCACGCCAACGTTACCCTCTTGTCTGTTCGCCGTCCCAAAAAACCATCTCCCACACACCATCCGCCGATCGTTATGTCTATGGTCAAATGAGCTGATTCCGAGATCACAGCAGAAAACGTCACACAGAAAGCAAATTCGAACCCTGGCCTGACAATCTGCACTTTGATCCGTATCCACAATAACCATGGATTCACTTACCTTATCATACATACAACTGCAGAAACCCACTTCACTGAAAGACCCAATGTCTCCATAGAGATTGCACCAACCTGACACTGTCTTTCACCTGTAATACTTGCAATGGAGCCCATCAACCATATTTTCACAAGTGCAAAGCCAAACGATTCCCAACGACACCCAAGTTCGCCGTCCCCATCCCGCGAGTAGCTGACTCTATTTATCTAAATAAACTACCTCCGTTCCCTGGTTCAAATGGCTCTGAGCACTATGCGACTTAACTTCTGAGGTCATCAGTCGCCTCGAACTTAGAACTAATTAAACCTAACTAACCTAAGGACATCACACACATCGATGCCCGAGGCAAGATTCGAACCTGCGACCGTAGCGGTCGCGCGGTTCCGGACTGTAGCGCCTAGAACCGCACGGCCACTCCGGCCGGCACATTCCAACAAATTGCTCTGCTCTCCCACCCCAATGACAGATGACAGGACAATAACGAACATTCCTTTTGCGTTAAAAGGTAAGGCAAAGCAGTAACACGACCATCTGGAACAGAATGAGGCTGTCGAAGCTATAACCCGTAGCCAATGGTAATACCGATCGCAGTTGTACAGAAACCACATGGCTCACTTTGCAGTTCTGGAGATTTCAAAGCGATGGTTAATTCTCAGTCTCTGATTGATTCACATCCTAAACTGAAAGAACTGATTTCAAAATTAGTTGGTTGTGTGTATATTGCCATGATAGATCTTAACGAAGCATATTCGCAAATCCCTTTGGACGAAGACACACAGAAATTTATAATGGTAAATACTCCATTTGGTGTCTACCATTACAAAAGGTTACCCTTCGGAATAGCCAGGCACAGCTCCAGAGGATCTCTTACAGAATTTGGAATCTGTTTTTATGATTCTACAAGCGGCTAATTTGAAATTGAACGAAGATAAGTGCATCTTCTTTTAGCGTGAAGTGCAATACTTGTTGGTTTGGGGTGGGTTTTCCGCGGTGCCACAGGAAAATGCCAGAGGAAGCTACATATAAACGCCCACCGAATACGTACACCGGTAAGCAAGAAATCAGGAATCTAGACGGCTTTATCACCTCCTCCCTCCCCCCACCTCTCCACAAGGGGAGGGATTTTTTGTATCATTCTTAAGGGTACACAACAACTACCACAACACGGTGCCACCACACAGGCATAACCACTCGCCTTGCACCTTCCAGTTCCAAGCAGCAGCTTAACAGCTCCTACTTACAGAGTAACAGGGTAATCACGAGTGTCTGCACTATTACATTTAGTCATCGTGAAAACGGATCGCAAGGAAGTAGTCTCCCCTAAGAATATCTAAACGTATTATCACATACTGGGCAAGAGTGGTTTACTGGCTAATCTTTCCAACCGGCTATGCAACACAGAAAACATGGCCACTACAACATTAAATTCAAATGGGCTTTCTCAAGACTCGAAAATTCTGACAACAGGTACAACACTGAAGATCAGTGACCTAAATATCGAAGGAATCTTTAAAAGCAAATGTTAATATATCCCATGTATGTGTTGTGAGAACAATGCGGACATAATTACTCTACAAGAAATGTACACAAAAGGCGACAGTGATCTCCAAAGCAGAGGAAAAATCCCAGGGTATAAACTGGTAGATGCTCTTCAAGACGAACACCATGCGTACTGAATAGCAATATTGTTAGGATGATAATAACTGATTACAGAATGGTTTCCAAGTACTCTACAGACAACAGTTTTATCTTGGCACTGATGACATATGTGACTACTATTATCAACATCTACAAACCTCCAATAGTGGTATGGTTTACAGCCCCATTCAGACTTCTTACGTCGGCCGGTGTGGCCATGCGGTTCTAGGCGCTTCAGTCTGGAACCGCGTGACCGCTATGGTGCCAGGTTCGAATCCTGCCTCGGGCATGGATGTGTGTGATGTCCTTAGGTTAGTTAGGTTTAAGTAGTTCTAAGTTGTAGGGGACTGATGACCACATATGTTAAGTCCCATAGTGCTCAGAGCCATTTGAACCATTAGACTTCTTACTGACCCTGCCACCTATGTTTGAGACTTCAGTAGGCACCACCATGCTTGGGGATATAAGGATAATGATATAAATGGCAACATCTTAAATGGTTCAAATGGCTCTGGGCACTATGGGACTTAAAATCTGAGGTCATCAGTCCCCTAGACATAGAACTGCTTAAACCTAACTAACCTAAGGACATCACACACATCCATGACGAGGCAGGATTCGAACCAGCGACCGTAGCAGGCGCGCGGTTCCGGACTGAAGCGCCTAGAACCGCTCGGCCACAGCGGCCGGCATCTTAAATGGTTGCCTGTGCTAAAACACTCTGTATTTAGTTTTTAGTGCAAAGGACAAAGCAACTTTTCGATCGGTAAGATGGAAGAAAGACTGATTACCAGACTTACGCTTTATCACTACCGGCCAAGCTAATGTAAATGAACTGGCAAACAGGAAAGTTATGGACTCTCTGCCACACAGCCAACATAGGCCGATTTTCATTGATTATATCATCTAGATACCGTTAGTAAATTCAACTGCTAAAGCTAGTTGAAGTTGTTAAGAAGTATGTCAGATTTACAAAAGCTGTCAAAGAGGTAGCAGAAAGCCGGCCAGAGTGGCCGTGCGGTTCTAGGCGCTACAGTCTGGAACCGCGAGACCGCTACGGTCGCAGGTTCGAATCCTGCCTCGGGCATGGATGTGTGTGGTGTCCTTGGGTTGGTTAGGTTTAAGTAGTTTTAAGTTCTAGGAGACTGATGACCTCAGTAGTTAAGCCCATAGTGCTCAGAGCCATTTGAACCATTTTTGAGGCAGCAGAAAGAACGACAGCCAGAGGAAACAATACATCCCAGGATGGTCCTTTGGATGTGATGAGCGATACGAGGAACATCAACTTACTTCTTCAAATAAAACATCACTCGAACTTCTTCAAGCACGGAATGACCATAGAAGAAGGAAGTGGCAAGAAGCTATAGAGAGCCCCGACTTCACCCATTCGAGTCGTAATGCGTGGCAGCGAATGACGAAATTGGGTGCAGATTCTGGGCTTTAGAGATGCCAGCACAACATCACACCAAATGAAGTCGCGACACGCTTATTGCAGAACTCTGAAGCAGAAAGAAGAAGATCCGCACAAGGCTTGTGCTCTCAGCTAGTCCTCCATCCGGAGGTTCCAGGTGAGTTCACAACCGATGAGCTGGAGGAAGCTTAGGCAAGTGTGCGTACAAACAAAGCGGCTGGTTTTGAGGAAATATATCCGAGTTCCTGAAAAACGCTGGCCCGAAAACTAAGCAGTGGCTGTTACAACTATATAACGTGATACTGATCACTGGAAAATTTCCAACAAAATTTAGGGCTGCAAAGGTAATGTCAAAAAACCTGGTAAACATGGCAACGAAGCAGCACATTATAGAGCCATGTCACTACTTAGTGTAGTTTATAAACTACTAGAAAGACTGTCGCTAAACCGTATTCAACTGCACTTCCATCAATATAATGAGAAGCAGCAGCAGTAAGAGAGTTCCAATTTCTATGAAATCAACTACAGAATGCTCCTGCCAGCAGACTCAAATATAGAAAACCATCCTGGCCAACGTAAGATGCGCCTCTCGTGAACAGTGACAAAAGTAGTGGCTGTATTTGAATCTAGCGTTGTTTAGTATTTTAAACATGCTACCAGTTTCGACACCACATGGTGTCATCTTCAGCCCTGCATATGGATGCATACATAGCATGATGAAGGGTATGAGAGCACAGACAATATAAGACATAGTTTATGACTAAAAAAGATATATCACATCATAAAATAATCTAATGAAAATATGGTATTGTTATTGACACAAAAAATTGCATCTAACTTATATGCAATTTTTTTGCACCAATGACGTAATGGACTTAAGGAGAACCCATACGTACAAAGAGCTACAGCAGCAAAGCGATCAGAGCCACATACACTCCTGGAAATTGAAATAAGAACACCGTGAATTCATTGTCCCAGGAAGGGGAAACTTTATTGACACATTCCTGGGGTCAGATACATCACATGATCACACTGACAGAACCACAGGCACATAGACACAGGCAACAGAGCATGCACAATGTCGGCACTAGTACAGTGTATATCCACCTTTCGCAGCAATGCAGGCTGCTATTCTCCCATGGAGACGATCGTAGAGATGCTGGATGTAGTCCTGTGGAACGACTTGCCATGCCATTTCCACCTGGCGCCTCAGTTTGACCAGCGTTCGTGCTGGACGTGCAGACCGCGTGAGACGACGCTTCATCCAGTCCCAAACATGCTCAATGGGGGACAGATCCGGAGATCTTGCTGGCCAGGGTAGTTGACTTACACCTTCTAGAGCATCTAGGGATCCATGCGGACGTGCATTGTCCTGTTGGAACAGCAAGTTCCCTTGCCGGTCTAGGAATGGTAGAACGATGGGTTCGATGACGGTTTGGATGTACCGTGCACTATTCAGTGTCCCCTCGACGATCACCAGTGGTGTACGGCCAGTGTAGGAGATCGCTCCCCACACCATGATGCCGGGTGTTGGCCCTGTGTGCCTCGGTAGTATGCAGTCCTGATTGTGGCGCTCACCTGCACGGCGCCAAACACGCATACGACCATCATTGGCACCAAGGCAGAAGCGACTCTCATCGCTGAAGACGACACGTCTCCATTCGTCCCTCCATTCACGCCTGTCGCGACACCACTGGAGGCGGACTGCACGATGTTGGGGCGTGAGCGGAAGACGGCCTAACGGTGTGCGGGACCGTAGCCCAGCTTCATGGAGACGGTTGCGAATGGTCCTCGCCGATACCCCAGGAGCAACAGTGTCCCTAATTTGCTGGGAAGTGGCGGTGCGTTCCCCTACGGCTCTGCGTAGGATCCTACGGTCTTGGCGTGCATCCGTGCGTCGCTGCGGTCCGGTCCCAGGTCGACGGGCACGTGCACCTTCCGCCGACCACTGGCGACAACATCGATGTACTGTGGACACCTCACGCCCCACGTGTTGAGCAATTCGGCGGTACGTCCACCCGGCCTCCCGCATGCCCACTATACGCCCTCGCTCAAAGTCCGTCAACTGCACATACGGTTCACGTCCACGCTGTCGCGGCATGCTACCAGTGTTAAAGACTGCGATGGAGCTCCGTATGCCACGGCAAACTGGCTGACACTGACGGCGGCGGTGCACAAATGCTGCGCAGCTAGCGCCATTCGACGGCCAACACCGCGGTTCCTGGTGTGTCCGCTGTACCGTGCGTGTGATCATTGCTTGTACAGCCCTCTCGCAGTGTCCGGAGCAAGTATGGTGGGTCTGACACACCGGTGTCAATGTGTTCTTTTTTCCATTTCCAGGAGTGTATATCCCTAACAGCAACTGTCAATATGTATCCGTAGGGTTAAAGTGGCATACATAATATAAAGCACTCCGTCGTCAGGCCACGAGTGGCCTACCAGGACCATCCGACCGCGGTGTCATCATCAGTGGAGGATGCGGAGAGGGGCGTGGGGTCAGCACACCGCTCTCCCGGTCGTTATTGATGGTATTCTTGACCGAAGCCGCTACTATTCGGTCGAGGAGCTCCTCAATTGGCATCACGAGGCTGAGTGCACCCCGAAAAATGGCAACAGCACATGGCGGCCGGGATGGTCACCCATCCAAGTGCCGAGCACGCCCGACAGCGCTTAACTTCGGTGATCTCACAGGAATCGGTGTATCCACTGGGGCAAGGCCGTTCCCCATACATAATATGCGTCGACGAATTATTGCCGAGGAACATCTTACGTGGCAAAATCACTATTTACATGTAACAATAGGCTATAATGAGTAACATGGTAAAAGTAAATCAGTAAAACCAGTAGCCCCATATGTGCAACTACACGTACTGGACCATATACTAAGAAAAACCCATATAGAAACCCAGCAGAATAAAACCAAACATATGTGCATATTAGCGCACAAGTACATGACAAAGAACTCCAAAGATTCCATAATGATGAAAACCCAGGTAATAGCTTACGCAAACTTGACAAACGTCGAGGACATCCGAACACGTCCCAGACGAAACGCATAATTCATAACTTATATCTCTGCACACCTAAACCACACCATGGTAGCGGTACACCAGTGTAACCAAACTGTGCGCCATACGTTTTGTCTGGGACGCATAAGGATGCGCTCGACATTTGTCACGTTCGCTTAAGTTATTACCTGTGTTCCCATTATTATGGAATCTTTGGAGTTATTTCTCTTGTTATTGTGTGTTAATACGTACATGTCCTTAATTTTATTCTGCTGGGTTTCCGTATGAGCGTTTCTTAGTTTACGGTAGCGTATGTGTAGTTACACATATTCTTCTGTCATGCTATGTATGTTTCCATATGCAGGCGCTTGAAGATGACACCAAGTGATGTCGAAACTGATAGCAAATTTTGAAACGAATCAACGACGTTAGATTCAAATACAGCCGCTGGATTTGTCATTATTAAAGTACGTGTCTGGCTGCAGTCCCACTTCATGAATTTCTAGAGACTCTTGAGTATGATGTTTGTCAAGAGTGGAAAGAGGTTTTGCAGAAGTGTCCTCCGAGTAATTCTCATCTCATAACTAACCTTAACAGAGGTGTGAATGGATTTGGTCTTCCCAGAGAACTATGGACACCCCTGAATCGATTCCGTACAGGGCATGGAAGATGTGGCGCCTGATTGTATAAATGGGGGTCCAAAGATGCACCGGTGTGTGATTGTGGTTATCCTGTCCTATCTATGCGGCACCTGATTGAAGCGTGTATACTATGAAAATTTCCTTGTGGACTCAGCGAGTTGCATTTGGTGACACAAAGAACTGTAGAGACCTAGATATTAAGTTAAAATATTTTCCCTCGATTGTTTGTTTACTTGTTTATATTACGTATATTTTTGTGTTTTTTTTAACCTTTTATACATGAAGTTCTTAAACAAGACTCTAAAATGACCATGTTAGCCATACGAATAAATAAAATAAATAAATCGTGAAAATAACATAGACTGCCAAGAGACAGAGAAGTTATTTAGACTTCGTCGTATTAGGTATAGGACATCCAGTACCACCCATTAGACTGTAACCAAGTTAAGTATCATTTTGTAACACACTGTTAATAAATGTTACTGGTTATTCCTTATTGTGTTGCCATATTTCTGTTTTAGTGTCACCACCTCCCCCACCCTCGCCACAAACCCACGTTCACGCAGCCGATTTTCTCAAAAGAAAAGACTACGTTAAGATTAGGCAGGGCTGTATTCAGTTGTACCAGGGGTAATATGTGCATACTGATGGGTTTGTGGTTCACTCGTGATTGTCATCGGCGATCAGGTGGCATTCAAGAGGCCTGACCGTGCGCCCTTTGTTTAGATTCTGCAGGTAGTAACAGTGCTGAGTTTAGAGAAGAACAGTGTTTGCAACATTCATTTCACGGTACAACCATGCCGCGCCGACGAACAAGTTCAACTGTTTGCACGGGGTCACAATTTGGCCCTGCGGGAAGGTAGATGGACGAATCGGGATTACTGCACATGTTGGGCGCGTTGTATCGGTGACACATCGCTGCTTTCACCAGTGGTCTATGGAACATTTCCCCACGTTTAGACCAGGTTCTCGACGTCCGTGTAGTACAGACGCACGTCAAAACCGTCGCGTTGTGCGTGCAGCTGTGTCACACCGACATCATCCAGCGAAGACATCTGGTCACATGTTGCACCTGCTGTGTGAGGACCAATGAGAACTGTCTGCTAGCGGAAGGACTGTGATCACGTGTGTCTGTGGCCAGGCTGCCACAGACACCATGACACCGCCAAGACCGGCTACTCTGGTGTCGTGCAAGAGTCAACTGGAGAGTGGAATGGCGTTCTGTTGTCGTCAGCGATGAGAGTAGGTTCTGTATGTATGCGTGTTATGGACGTGCATGTGCACGTCATAGACATGGTAAGCGGACTATTCCGGAGTGCATTCGCTCACAACAAACAGGTTACACCACAGACATTTGGGGGCATCAGTTACAACTCGCGGTCACATTTGGTGTTCCTGCAGCGTAAATTAACCAGTACCCGCTACACTGCACAGGTTGTTATCCCTGTGCTACTCTCGTTTCTTGTAAGGGAAGGTGATACGCTTTTTGAGCAGGACAAATCACGTCCACATACGGCTGCAGCGGAGCAACGTGTTCTTCGTGATGTACAACTCCCTTGGCAAGCAAGATCACCAGGTCTCTCACCAGTTCAAAATATATGGGACATGACGAAGGAGAAGCTTACTCGTTCTCCAGAGCTTGCAAGAACTATTACTGAATTGCAACAAAAGGTGCAAGATTGTGGCGACAGTCTATCATAGGATGACATTCAGCAGCTTTATGAGCGTTTTCATGCGAGAATGCACGCTTACGTTGACGCCAGAAGAACGAGGGGGTGCACTGTGTATTGACGTGCCTGTTTTGGCACCGTTCACTGGGACTTGTGTGTTTCCTTTGGTTTCAGTTTATTATCATATACTCCGACAATGATGTACTACCTGTCTCATCATTGGTCAGTGAAATAACCTTGTACTGGGTGATGTTCATTTTTTCTGGCAGTGTAGTTAATCTTGTAATTTTTGTTTTTATATGCATGCATCTAAAACAAAAAAATGGAATGTGGTAAATAAGATAAAACCTAAATCCAAACTGACGTGGGTAACGAACTAATTGCGGAAGTTGACTTATTAATTTATTTAGAAGAAAGATCTATTGGCATGAACAGAGAAAAACAGATGTCAGAAATGGAACTACTCAAGCAAAAGGTGCCTTCAACAAGAAGAAGAAGTCCTTGACTTCAAAACGCACCAACATTCAAATCATGAAAAGGTTTCTCAAAGCCTATGTTTGGACTGTGGCATGCTATGGTTAGGACACACGAACTCTGGGGGCTGAGGAAGAGAAGAAATGGCTCAAATGGCTCTGAGCACTATGGGACTTAACTTCTAAGGTCATCAGTCCCCTATAACTTAGAACTACTTAAACCTAACTAACCTAAGGACATCACACACATCCATGCCCGAGGCAGGATTCGAAACTGCGACCGTAGCGGTCGCGCGGTTCCAGACTGTAGCGCCTAGAACCGCTCGGCCACCTCGGCCGGCGAAGAGAGGAAATTAAATCCATTAAAGAGTTGGTGTTATAGACTCGTCCTCAAAAGAAAATCGACTAACATGGTTACGAACGAAGAGGTCCTAATGAGTTTGGGTGAGTAGAGAAATTTGCGGAAGTCAATTACCAAAAGAAGAATGCAACTGATTAATCATCTAATGAGACACGAAGGACTCCTGAGCAGAATAACATAGGGGTATGTTAATTGAAGGAGTCGTAAAGGGAGACCACGACGAAGGTAAATAGATGTGTGGATGTAAGGACGACGTAGAAATCAAGAGGAAATCGGAAGGTAGTGAGGAGTGGTGATATGCTGCCAACTTACTCCTGCCAATCAGTCCCTGGACTGATCACCACAGAAAAAGCAGATATATGCAATTAACACTTTGCCGACCGGCGACACCAAGGTGGTGTCGTGCGCGAAATAGCGGTCAACGGCCGGCGACACCACAGTGGTGTCGTGAACATAGTATCGCGCAATGGCTGGTGACAACACTTCAGTATCTTTTTCATTCTGTTGGTGTTTTGTTTAGGTAACAATAAGTTACACGGGTCAACAAGTTTTTTGTTTTCATAAATACTTGTGCACTTTTATCTTGGCAGACGAAAGAGGCGATACGATTATTTACGATGAATGCGCGGACGTCTTGTCTGACGTTCCGGACGACTTGGCCGATTGGGAAGAAGACATTGGTTATCAAAAAAATTAAAGTGAAGCAGGATCGTCGGAAGATAGTGAAATACGTCCAAGAAGAATTCGGCGAACGCTACGGTTGCCGGCTGATTCGGATGAATCAGACGAAGAAGACAGACTATGGTTTACTAAGGACCAATAATAAATTTGAAGGATCTACGGATCCACACATATTTCCAAAGATACACAGATCGTCATGGATATCGTAGAACCATATATTGGGAACGATCTATTGGAATATATTAGCAACGAAACCAACAAGTACTACAGTCAAAATTGCAATAGAAGGAAACTGGATTAAAAAAATGCCAAATCTGTCGACGTTACGGAACCCGAACTTAGAAAATGGTATGGTCTTGCTGTCCTTATGGGAATTGTAAGAAAAGCAAGGAGCGATGATTACTGGTCAACGAATCTGTTGATAGACACACCGATATTTCGCAAAACGATGTCGCGCAACCGATTCAGACAAATATTATCATTTTTACATTTTTCCAACAACAACAATAAACTTTATAATGCCGACCAGTTTTTCAAAGTGTAATTCGTAATTGATTATTTTTACAAAAAGTTTAAAGAAACGTTTAATCTACGTCAAAACATCTCAATTGATGAAGAAATGACACCGTGGCGCAGACGGTTAAAGTAAAAAAAAAAAAAAAAAAAAAAAAAAAAAAAAAAAAAAAAAAAATGGTTCAAATGGCTCTGA
Source organism: Schistocerca serialis cubense (assembly GCF_023864345.2). Classification (NCBI taxonomy): domain Eukaryota; kingdom Metazoa; phylum Arthropoda; class Insecta; order Orthoptera; family Acrididae; genus Schistocerca; species Schistocerca serialis. Next base: position 237,577,336 of record NC_064640.1, read on the forward strand.
GCACTATGAGACTTAACTTCTAAGGTCATCAGTCCCGTAGAACTTAGAACTACTTTAACCTAACTGACCTAAGGACATCACACACATCCATGCCAGAGGCAGGATTCGAACCTACGACCGTAGCGGTCGCGCGGTTCCAGACTGCAGCGCCTAGAACCACTTGGCCATCCCGGCCGGCTAAAGTTTACAATCCGTCTAAAATTATGAAATATGGCATACTCATTCGGATGCTGAGTGATTCGAGTGCGGGATACATTTCCTCATTCAAGATATTTTCCGGTGCTGGACAACCTTTAGCAAAAACAGTGATGGAACTATTGACACCTTCTTATGCAAAATGGCATCACCTGTACATGGATAATTGTTATAACAGTGTAGAACTTGCAGAGAAGTTACTTGAAAAAAAATCGTGTTTGTGGAACGATACGGCAAAATAAGGGATTTCCGGAAAAATTAAAGCGCGCAAAAGTCAATGTGTTCGAAGCTTGTCATCAGCGGAAAGGTGACAAGCGGCCGGCGACAAGCCAAGTAATCCGAATAAGCGCTGTCGGCGCCATGCGAATAAATTTGTACGAGACGTGCGGACGGCAGAGTGTTAACACTGCTTGATACTGAGCGAAATATGTTCGTAACTTGTAACAAATAACTTGTTATAAATAAATGAATATCGTTACTTATAGTCTTACAAAACAAAGAATGTACTCATAATAGTCACAGAACGAATACATATCTACTATGGCCATATTAATAACCTTCGCTGCGCGGGATTAGCCGAGAGGTCTGAGGCGCTGCAATCACGGAATGTGCGGCTGGTCCCGGCGGAGGTTCGAGTCCTCCCTCGGGCATGGGTGTGTGTGTTTGTCCTTAGGATTACTTAGGTTAAGTAGTGTGTAAACTTAGGGACTGATGACCTTAGCAGTTAAGTCCCATTAGATTTCACACACATTTGAACATTTTTGAATAACCTTCAAACTGCTCGTCAGCCTCTGTTTGAACATCGAAACCATCTCTCGTACGAACTAGTTCGAGTATTCGTGATACTATGTTCCTGCATTTTGTGCTTGCTGCGTGTTTCTGAGTATAGTCGGGCTCTGTTCTTTCCTCGTCTCACAAGGAAAGCAGTCACACAAGAGAAAAGGAAGAGCGTAATGCACTTTCGTAAACTTTATGGATATTATAGGTGTTACTGAGCTGAGAAGGTCTAGACGTGCAAAGAATGGTGGAACCTGACCTATGAGGTGGTCCAGCGGAGTGCGCGCGAGCCGGTTGAGCTGCTGGCGGTTCCAGGCGTAGGCGGCGCGCAGGCCGCGCCGCTTCTTGTCGCGCAGCCAGTCCTCGATGAGGTTGCGGCCGTCCAGCCGGCGGCCCTCCTCAGCGTCCAGCTCCGGGTCGCGCGCCTCCCTCGGCAGCCAGTGTCGCCGCCCGCCGCCCAGCACCACCTGCCAAAATGATAACAAAGCTATGCGTACATCGACGAAAAAAATTCCAACACCAAGAAATCACTAATGTAGAGTAATGAAATTTCGTCAATACATTTATCTAGGTAACATACACTACTGGCCATTAGAATTGCTACACCAAGAAGAAATGCAGATTATAAACGGGTATTCATTAAACAAATCTATTAAACTAGAACTGACATGTCATTACATTTTCATGCAATTTGGGTGCATAGATCCCAGAACAACCACCTCTGGCCGTAATAACGCCTGGACATTGAGTCGAACAGAGCTTGGATGGCGTGTACAGGGACAGCTGCCCATGCAGCTTCAACACGATACCACAGTTCATCAAGAGTAGTGACTGGCGCATTGTGACGAGCCAGTTGCTCGGCCACGATTGACCAGAACTTTTTCAATTGGAGAGAGATCTGGAGAATGTGCTGGCCAGGGCAGCAGTCAAACATTTTCTGTATCCAGAAAGGCCTGCACAGGATCTGCAACATGCGGTCGTGCATTATCCTGCTGAAATGTAGGGTTTCGCAGGGATAGAATGAAGGGTAGAGCCACGGGTCGTAACACATCTGAAATGTAACGTCCACTGTTCAATGTGCCGTCAGTGCGAACAAGAGGTGTCCGAGACGTGTAACCAATGGCACCCCATACCATCAAGCCGGGTGATACACCAGTATGGCGATGACGAATACACGCATTCAATGTGCGTTCACCTCGATGTCGCCAAACACAGATGCGACCATCATGATCCTGTAAACAGAACCGGGATTCATCCGAAAAAATGACGTTTTGCACCCAAGTTCGTCGTTGAGTACACCATCGCAGGCGCTCCTGTCTGTGATGCAGTGTCAAGGATAACCGCAGCCATGGTCTCCGAGCTGATAGTCCATGCTGCTGCAAACGTCGTCGAACTGTTCGTGCAGATGGTTGTTGTCTTGCAAACGTCCCCATCTGTTGACACAGGGATCGAGAAGTGGCTCTACGATCCGTTACAGCCATGCGGATAAGATGCCTGTCATCTCGACTGCTAGTGATACGAGGCCATTGGGATCCAGCACGGCGTTCCTAATTACCCTCCTGAACCCACCGATTCCATATTCTGCTAACAGTCATTGGATCTCGACCAACGCGAGCAGCAATGTCGCGATACGATAAACCGCAATCGCGATAGGCTACAATCCGTCCTTTATCAAAGTCGGAAACGTGATGGTGCAGATTTTACCTCCTTACACGAGGCATCACAACAACGTTTCACCAGGCAACGCCGGTCAACTGCTGTTTGTGTATGAGAAATCGGTTGGAAACTTTCCTCACGTCAGCACGTTGTAGGTGTCGCCACCGGCGCCAAACTTGTATGAGTGCTCTGAAAAGCTATTCATTTGCATATCAAAGCATCTTCTTCCTGTCGGTTAAATCTCGCGTCTGTAGCACGTCATCTTCGTGGTGTAGCAATTTTAATGGGCAGTTGTGTATTGAAGAGATTAACGACACAACTTCACAGGTTAATGTAAACATGAAAAAAAGGCATTGAAAATATGAAATACTGGTACATTCATAACAGGTGTAACCGCCAGAATGTCGGCTGCAAGTATGCAAACGTGCGTACATTGCATCGCACAGATGCCGGATTTCAGTTTGTGGGTTGGAGTTTCATGCCTGTTGCACTTGGTGGATGGGTACAGGGACAGTTAATGCTGGTTGTGGATGACTCTGGAGTTGTCATCCGATGATGCCCCATACGTGCTCGATCGGAGACAGATCTGGTGATCGATCAGGCCAAAGCAACTTGCGGACACTCTGTAGCGCATGTTGGGTTACAACAGCAGTATGTGGGCGAGCGTTATTCTCTTAGAAAACACTCCCTGGAATGCTGCTCACGAATGGCAACACAACTGGTCGAATTACTGCAAGCGGATGCGTGGGACAACCACAAGATTGCTACTGCCGTCATACGAAATCGCACCCCCGACCATAACTCTAGGTGAAGGTTCAATGTGTCTAGTGCGCAGACAGGTTGGTTGCAGGCCCTCACCTGGTCTCCATCTAACCAACAAACGGCCACCACCGGCACCGAGGCAGAACTGGCTTTCATCAGAAAACACATCTCCATTCCGCCCTCCAATGGGCTCTTGCCGGGCACCACTGAAGTCGCAAATGACGGTGATTTGAGGTCGGCGGAATGTACGCTACAAGGCTTCTGGATCGGAGCTGTCCTTGAAACAACCGATTTGCAACAGATCGTTGTGTCAATACGACGAAGATAACTGTCTTCCTTCTCGGTAGTGCCACGTGTCCGTCCGGAACACCCGATCTTTTTGTGGTCGTACCTTCCCGTGACCACCGCTTCCAGCAATCACGTGCAGTGGCTGCATTCCTGCCAAGTCTTTCTGCAGTATCTACATCTGCACCTACATGATTACTCTGCAATTCACATTTAAGTGCTTGGCAGAAGGTTCATCGAACCACGAATCGCGGAAGAAACATCCAGCATCTCGTAGCCCTGTTACACGACCTCGTTCAAACTCAGTTAGCTGTTGGTAATGGCGTCTTCATCATCTTAGATGCGTTCTTGACTAAGGTCAACTCATTATATCCAATCTCGAATGTAACTAACAGTCACTACCGTTGCAGTGCATATTTAAAGCGATCTTATTTACATCCTCATAGTGGCGCTACTAGCGCCACTCTCATGCCACTGGCGCGAAATTTGAATAGACATTATCTTGCAGATGGAGAAACACGCCAATTTTCGTTTATCTCGCACAACTTCTTCCTAGTGTCAGGATATTTTTCTCCATTGTTGTATTACTAGTTTTTCTGTCTGTATTTGAAGGTTAACCTCAGGGACTGCTACAGGGAATTTGATACGGTTTTCACTAACAGACAGACTGATTCACAAGGATACACTGCCTGCCTGACACTGCCTGACAAAAGGGTGAAGGACTCAGGAAGGAAGGGAGACAGACTGAAAATTCCCGGGTTGAGAGGGTGTGTGAGGTTATTTCAGTGGCTGTAAAATCGAATCAGATTTACGAAGAACTTGTCAGTATGACGTTGCACCCCCTCTTGCCTGAATACACGAACTGATTCGGTTGGAAAGGGTGCAATAAAGCTGCTGTGTCCTCTCCTGTGGCAAACTAACCCACAGTTATTGTAACTAGTCCTTGATGTTCAGCATATTGGCAATGGGACAGAGTTGACATCCGAACTGGTTCCACACGTGTTCTATCGGAGACTTATCTGGTAATCATGCTGGCGACAGGAATAACTCAAAATCACGCAGACAGCTCAAACAGACACGTGACATGAGTTGACCAAGATGATCCTATTGGAAAATGGTACTACGGTACTGTCGATCGGGAGATGAAGCACGAGGGCTCAGGACGTCTGTGACATAACGCTATGGCATCAGACTTCCCTCAATCACTATGAGGCTTGGTTTGAAGTCATACCTGATGGCTCCGGCCACTACGACATCAGGAGTAACTGCTGTGTTCGTTGGTGGCCGGATATCACCCCACGCGTTTGAGCCCAGGAGAGAAATACCTGAAGCAGCAAGGTGGAAGGTTGAGGAGGAGAACAAGACACCAAGCGGTAGTCGAGCTAAAAACGGCTGACTGACGGCAGACAGGACACAGACTAGGACAAGACAAAAGCAACTTGTGTAGACAACGAAGTGTAAAGCGGAAACTTTGGCCACAACGATGTCGACAGGACAAGAGAAAAAAAGAGACACAATACAAATCGCAACCAGAGGAAAAGACTAAGTGCCAAGATAAGTTGTTATCCAATAGTCCTTAGTACAGCGATGACAATATCACAGCCGAGTACAGAACTGACTGACCGTTCGCTTGAGGGTTTTGTTTATGTCGGCCATGACGAACACTACTGCCTGACGTATTCACGCGTCGAGATGAGTTGCACGCTCCCGCTGCGAGCGCAGAACTGCGGCGAGACTGGCCATCTACGTCCGTTACGTCTGGCGGGCATCCAACTTCCGCGGAGCCGTATAAGCCAGAACAACACAGTTGTGCCTCTCCAAAACATAGGATGAGTGGGAACTATCTACAGGTAACAGCCACAATCTCCAGCGATGGTCATCCGACGTATTGCAGAACCGCTATTCATCGCTGAACACTTTACACCCCCATATATTAGCAGTTCATGTTCCCTGGCCACAACACCAAACATGGGATGGTTATTTCCTACTACGGCTGCTGCTGGTCTCCTACCAATTGTGTGGGATGACACACAATGTTTCAGGGAGACCAATTCTCGTTCTCGGAAGAGGTGCAGATGTGAATGGGTTACAATGTGCTTTGTGCACGAAACTGCGATCTTACCTCGTGTTGGTAATACATGGTCGACCAGAAACTTGAAGAAGAGTACGTCTGCCCTGACGTACCCATGCAGTCCAACACTTCGCCACTGTCACATCTGAATGCTCCACAAATCTGAATATTGCACGATTCCAACAGCCATCCAAATGGATATCCTAAGTGAGACCCCTTTCCTACTCTGTCTTGTGACGATAACGCTGTTTCATACGAGTACGTAGCATCTCCGCGTCCTTCACAGTGATCACTCAACATGTGAAGACGCTCATGTCCGCTATACACACGAACAACAATAATGCAAGCTGGTGGCCATTCTACCTGTCACAAAGGCATGCATCTCTTGTCATTTACATACTCGTCGATGGTGTGTACATGTACAAAGTTACATCGACATCTGTCTATGTCCTTTGGGTGCTCATGTTTTCTGTCAAATAGTGTAATTTAGCACTTCTACACCAGAGAGGTCAGCTGGCCGTGGATACGTTGTGCTTCCCATGCGAAGCCAGTAAGCACTGTAACATATCATTTCCGTGACGCACATGTGTGCTAACCCTTTTTGTTTTGTAGTCGCCTCGGCCAGTTCCAGCTGCAATGGGAAAGGATTTCTTGTTCTGCCAGAAAATGATGGGCAAGTCTTTCACTAATACCCCTAAATGGATGGTGGTCTGAGCAGACTAGCCTGATTTTAAGAGTGAGTAATTTTTCCAATATGTCCGGTGATTTCCAAAAAAATGTTCAAATGTATGTGAAATCTTATGGGACTTAACTGCTAAGGTCATCAGTCCCTAAGCTAACACACTACTTAACCTAAATTATCCAAAGGACAAACACACACACCCATGCCCGAGGGAGGATTCGAACCTCCGCCGGGACCAGCCGCACAGTCCATGACTGCAGCGCCTTAGACCGCTCTGCTAATCCGGTGATTTCCAACATCCGCTACAGACAAAGTTTTGGAACTCCTGCCAGGCAGATGCACCTTACAGAAGCTGTGTTAGAGCGGGCAGAAAATTTGACAATGAAAATGCCTCAATTCTATTTCGGAATCGAAGGGAATGGAAGGCCTGAATGCTAATTAATTTCATGGAGCGGCGTGGATCTCGCGAAATCGTGGAGTCGGCCTGCAGACCCCGATGAGTGTTAAAACTGTGTCCCTTCTGGGGCGGAGAAGATGTTTTATAGTGTACTTTAGAAGGTGGGAGAAGGTGATCCTTCCGTGATCAACCGAGTTATTCCTTAAATTACGAAAATCGGTGACAAACCGAATAGTGGGTTCCAGTAAGCGGACGCGGATTCTGGTTGAGTCATCCCAGTTATTCTCCTCCACTGTTGCTTTTAAGTAAGAGTGCACGTGCCTGGTAAGCAGAGTCCTCACATCAGATCGCGGAGCCATTATCTCGTTCGACGTTAGTGCTTTAGTGGATGTGTTGGATTTGGTGTGATCTAATACAGGTAAGTAAGGTGTATTTGTTTCCATAGAACACCGGTACTTGCGGTGGATCCTTATGCAGTTTGGAATTCCTGTGTGATGGTCTGGATAGATTTCTGCCTATTACACATTACGACTGTTGTGGTTGGCAGGAGAGCCAACACCGTGTTACTAGAGGAGGCCGAAATGCACGCGTCTTAGCTCACGCAGGCTGGCGTGAGGTCTGGAACAGGACAAGGAAATTAGAATTTAGAAAAACGGACGTAGCTGGTGGAATACTTAACTTTAATCCATTAATGATGAACGTCGGTCTTGGCGGTACATGATTCACAATATCAATAGTAACTGAATATGGCGCCTTGCTAGGTCGTAGCAAATGACGTAGCTGAAGGCTATGCTGAACTATCGTCTCGGCAAAGGAGAGCGTATTTTGTCAGTGAACCATCGCTAGCAAAGTCGGTTGTACAACTGGGCGAGTGCTAGGAAGTCTCTCTAGACCTGCCGTGTGGCGGCGCTCGGTCTGCAATCACTGATAGTGGCGACACGCGGGTCCGACGTTTACTACCGGACCGCGGCCGATTTAAAGGCTACCACCTAGCAAGTGTGGTGTCAGGCGGTGACACCACAACGATCCTCTTCAACTATCGGCAGTCTCTGTCAGTCAACAGACGAGGTCGGCCTGTACGCTTTTGTGCTGTACGTGTCCTTTCACGACTCAACTTCACTATCACATTGGAAACAGTGAACCTAGGAATGTTTAGGAGTGTGGAAATCTCGCGTACAGACGTATGACACAAGTGACACCCAATCACCTGACCACGTTCGGAGTCCGTGAGTTCCGCGGAGCGCCCCATTCTGCTCTCTCACGATATCTAACGACTGCTGAGGTCGATGACATGGAGTACCTGGTAGCAGGTGGTAGCACAATGCACCTAATATGAAAAATGTATGTTTTGGGGGTGTCCGGATAGTTTTGATCACATAGTGTATGTATGTGAATGAGGCTCGCGGGCCAAGAAAGGTTGTCATGCCTCCCATAGAAATTTTTGGGTGGTGTTTTGTGTGCCTCGCTCCTCCTTGACCTTCAGCTGTATGCCTTTGTTGTGTCGTGGAGATTATCTGCGCGAGTTGTCAAACGTCAGTTGCCTGTGACGTGTGAACTGTTAGCGGTGAACGTTTTCCACTCCAGCGATCGTATCTCGGAATGTTTATGATAGTAGTTGGCATTGCTACAGCGTTTTGGTTATTGGCATTGAAATAATGAGAATTTTACCCTGTCTCACGAATCAAAGCCAGGCTGTCGACTGTGATTTAGATTGATTTTATAACATTACACAACAGAGAATTAATGTGGATACTCCACTAAACGTTTCCGACTAAGTCTGCGGCGGAGTACGTCGCACAATTCGTCAGGCACGCTCCACGTCTCTAAGGGCGAGTGAAATCTTTCGCGGCCGCGAATGTGATTTCGATCGACGCCACGGAAGCTCCAAAGTACGGGCGAAAGGAACGTTTGAACAGCAGGCCAATTTACAGCGTTCTCCATAAGGAGAGAACAAAGGCACCGAAATTGAATTTTCACTTGACCTGTTTCGACTCGACCCATCGCGAACTTCCATTCTGTTAATAAATGGACATTGATTGCGGCCCACTGTTCTGTAAAGATGCATGCAAAAAAATGGTTCAAATGGTTCTGAGCACTATGGGACTTAACATCTGTGGTCATCAGTCCCCTAGAACTTAGAACTACTTAAACCTAACTAACCTGAGGACATCACACACCTCCATGCCCGAGGCAGGATTCGAACCTGCGACCGTAGCAGTCCCGCGGTTCCGAACTGAGCGCCTAGAACCGCTAGACCACCGCGGCCGGCGAGATGCATGCAACGGGTCAGCTCTTATAACAATGGTAGCAGCGGAAATTCAAAAGGCCGTTAATTCCTATATCTATCATTCAGTGACAATCATAAGTGTAAATAGAATAGAATATACTATCGAGTATATCATAGTAGATACACTGTTCGCTTTGTAAACCCACAAGAAGAATATGGTCGAGGATGTAGAACGTGTCAAAAAATCAGAACAATTGATGTGGTATTGTTCTTTCCACACATCCTAAATAAGATGGCCATTCATGATGCGTAAAAAATATAAAAAAAATATTTACAAATTTGATCCTTTACACATTAATTAATCTCTGGATCTTGTATCATACATAAATGTAGCAAAACATTTTGGACAGCTTCTTAATAGCGTGTTAGTCCACGTTTGGAACGCAACATAGCAGCAGTTCTGTGTGTCACGCATTCGACAAGCCCTTAGCAGGTTTCCGGAAGTATATGCACCATTTACCTTCAAAGAGGTCGTGTAATTTTTGTAAATTATAGGGCGGTGGTTTGTGGGCGTGTCCCAGATCTCTTCCAAATGGTTGAAAACAGGCAAATCTGGTAGCCCAGACATCAACGTGAGTTCACTATCACGCTGCTCAAGCCACTGTAGCACGATTATAGCCTTGCGACTCGGTTATTAATCATAGTGACAGAGACCTTCGCCGTTGGCAAAGACACCAAGCGTGGAAAGACTTGATGGCACGCAATAATGTCAACGAAGCCCACAGACGTTATGGTGCCTTAGATTACTACCACAGGTCTCACGGGAGCCCAGTTGAATGTCGCCCATTGCATAATACAGGCACTGGCCTGCATTCGTGGCGCGATGTATGTGTCCAGCAGCCGTTCGCCTAGAAGACGGCGTATCCGGACGCCACTGTCGAACTGGTGTAACGTGACTTATCAGACTACGTGACACGTTTACATTGATTCACCGTCCAATCTCACTGATCCCGTGCCCACTGCAGCCGCAACTGACAATGTATTTGAGTCAACATGGGAGCACTTATAGCTCGTCTGCTGCGATGTCTCCTAAGCAACAACGTAAGCGGAACGGTGTGCTCCGAAACACTTGTGCCTGCGCCAGCAGTATAGTTCGTCGATAGACCTACCACAGGTCACCATATATCCAGCTTTACAGAGGGACCGTCCGCAGCTCGTGGTCGTGCGGTAGCGTTCTCGCTTCCCGCGCCCGGGTTCCCGGGTTCGATTCCCGGCGGGGTCAGGGATTTTCTCTGCCTCGTGATGACTGGGTGTTGTGTGATGTCCTTAGGTTAGTTAGGTTTGAGTAGTTCTAAGTTCTAGGGGACTGATGACCATCTTTACAGAGGGACCATACCCCCGACCTCACATTCTGTGAACAGGCATGGACGTCCAGTACTGTCACCAAATTGCGGATTCACAATCCTTCAATCACTTTTCGTAAATGCTCACGACAGTAGCACGCAAACGGGTAGGAGCGACAGCGACAGCAGCAGGCGAACAGCTTCGCCGTCTCCAAGGCGTTCCTTTCCAGGCGCTGGGCGGTAACAACCTGCCCTTTGTCAAAGTCGTTCACGTCAGTGAATTTCCCTATTTGCGGCCAATATCGTCGCTCGAACGATTCCCCATTCCTATCTGCTCCTCTTCTACATTTTTCCTGCCCGCCCGGCTAGCCGCGCGGTCTAAGGCGCTGATTCCCGAGCGGGAAGGCGTGCCGATCCCCGGCACGAATCCGCCCGGCGGGTTAGTGTCAAGGTACGGTGTGCCGACCAACCTGTGGATGGTTTTTAAGGCGGTTTTCCATCTACCTCGGCGAATGCGGGCTGGTTCCCCTTAATCCACCTCAGTTACACTATGTCGGCGATTTCTGCGCGCCGTGCGGGATTAGCCGAGCGGTCTGAGGCGCTGCAGTCATGGACTGTGCGGCTGGTCCTGGTGGAAGTTCGAGTCCTCCCTCGGGCATGGGTGTGTGTGTTTGTCCTTAGGATAATTTGGGTTATGTAGTGTGTAAGCTTAGAGACTGATGACCTTAGCAGTTAAGTCCCATAAGATTTCACACACACATCATAATTCCATCCCACTTCCTCTTTTATGGTATCTAAGATATGGTGGGTAAGTGTGGTACGAGAAGGGTCCACAAAACAAGAACTACGGAATTGTAATTAGCGTAAGCAGTTCTTTGAACAGTCTTCTGCAAAATGTTTTTGAATTCTTTCCAGAAACAAACTCCGAACTTTTCAACTTCAGCTTCTGTCGATGAATTACTCGAAAATTTAATACCGTATTACGGTGTGGAATGAAGGGTACGTAAAGTACACCACCTCCTTTTTATCATATAACCTCTGGCTGATAATTTTCACGCGTCGAAAACAAAAATTACTTTCAGAGTGGTTAGACTTTCAGAGGAGAAGAAGAGACTTTAAAATTTATTAATTTTTAACAGACCAGAAAAGAAAGCAAAAATTCGTAATGTTTAGTCTTTTATTAAACTACCGAGATGTGTAGTAGGAGGACACAACTGTATTTTGTTGGCCCAGAGAATGAAATTTGAGCCTAATAACTACACTGTTGAGTCTGTTATAAACTACATTCATCATCATCGTCGGCGTTATCAAAAAATGGTTCAAATGGCTCTGAGCACTATGGGACTTAACTTCTGAGGTCATCAGTCGCCTAGAACTTAGAACTACTTAAACCTAAATAACCTAAGGACATCACACACATCCATGCCAGAGGCAGGATTCGAACCTGCGACCGTAGCGGTCGCGCGGCTCCAGACTGTAGCTCCTAGAACCGCTCGGCCACCGGGCCGGCTTACTCGTATGGCAGAAAATTTTTCCCAGTCACAGACCACAAGCCTTTGACTTCACTGTTTCATCCGTCGAAATAAGTTCCCGAACACATGGCGCGAAAGCTTCAACGTTGGCCGCTATTATTGTCAAATTACGAGTATGATCTTCCGTATTGTTCGACGGCGCAACGCGCAAACGCCAACACACTATGACGTTTACCTATCGGCACAGATGCACCATTTGACGCACCGGAAGCTCCTTGTTTATATATTGATTCTTCTGATTTGCAAGCACTGGATTCTTTTCCTATTGATTCATGGCGGAATACACGAGCCACGGAGCAAGAGCAATCACTACGTTTGTTAAAAACCTACATTCGCAAAAGTTGGCCGCACTATCAGAAATGTAATCCTGATCCCTTAGTGCGAAGATATTTTGTGCACTGCAGCAGTTCATTTTTTCTGAACTACGTGATTCTGCTTCGCACGCCTAACAAACACACAAGTCTGTTAAACCCCACCTCATTGCACCACCAAGTGTCGTATCTCCTATATAGAGGTCCCTGAGGAATAGTTCTCACTAAGCAGCCCGCGCACCAACAGTGTACGTGGCTTGGTTTAGATAAGCAACTAAAACGTACGATGGCACACAGTGGCACATGCGCGGACCATCAGGGCACTCTCCTCCAGGAATTTTTCTCCTGGCCACTCTCTCATACTCCATGGAAACGCCTCCTATAGACGAAATAAATCTCGGGTGAACAGCGTGGTATGAGTGTGCATAGGACTCAATATTTCGCCAATCGACCACGTTACCATCATTAGGTGCGCAACTGATGATGGCAGCGTGGTCGATTGCCGAAATATTGTATCCTATGCACACTTATACCAGGCTGTTAACCCGACATTTATTTCGTCATAAAATACGCCTGGAGAAATTGAAGAATCACGCCTCCTATAGACTTTGCTGGCCCTTTTTGGCACACAAGTTACTTGATTATTGTCGATGCGTACAGGAAATATCCTTTTTTTATACCAATGCATTCGACGAATGCTACCAGCACTATCAAAGTGCTCGCTTCTGTATTTTCTCTCGAAGAATTGCCACAAAAAATTGTATCTGAGAATGGACCTCCTCTTACTTTCAAGGAATTTGCCCAATTTTGCAAAAATAATGGAATAAAGCATGAAATGACAGCACCATTCGCGCCACAGTCTAACGGTGGAGCCGAACATTTTTCGTTCGAACGTTGAAGGTGCAAATATCAAAAATTCTAACTTCACAATCACTGATATTTCCGAGTTCATATCGTACTTTGCCTGCTCCTGACATTTCGCCGTTAGAACGTTTGTATTGGAAGACGCCTTCAGACCTTACTTCATTTGCTTAGTCCTTACCGCTCTGCTCCAGCTTCAGAATTCACCACTAAATTTCACCCGAACGTCAGAGTTCAATATCGAATGTATAACAAGCCACATCTATGGGAATACGGCGTTGTTCTCACATCAGCTGGCAGAGCGCAGTACACTATTTTCTGCAGCGCAAGTACTCATCAGCACCTCAAAAATCAGCTACGCCTCCGTGAATTCAGTGCTCCTGCCGTAGATCAAACTGTTTCAGATTTCTTCAATGCACGATTCCCAACAGTCGTAACGCAGTCAGATGCGTGCGCCGCTACGCACTCTCCCGTAGACATTGCCGTCACCGTCAGCTAGACGCCGGCATCCTCTGTATCACCCTCTATGCTCCTACCTGTGGCGTCGGAGCTTCCTGCGCATTGTTTTCTGTGGCAGTTTACCTTCCCCCAGCCCAGCAACGAGCCTCTTTACTATCCGTGGCACAGGCCTTTCCCCGTACCTTCCAATTTGGGTCGGGGAGCGGTGCGGTATCGGCCGCTATCCGGTCGGCCGCACTTTCAAATACGTACGCCGTCAGTTACGCTGCCGTGTTTCCTACAGCTGCCACCGGGGCACGAGGGCGCTGCCACGACCGATTACGCCGCTGCCAATGAGATGCAAGCATCCCCTCTCCGGAGCTTCAGCGGTGGGTGTACGTAGGTTCGATCATTCATGCACTGAGCTAGTGATGGCCTAAACTGCGATTTTCCGATATCAGTGATTTCTGTGAATGCTACTTTTCAGTATCCGTTATTCTTAACTGTGATTTGACGCTGCTAAGAATCGCAGTTAACGAATCCAGGTCTTGTATCCCTCCGTACTCTAACACTGCTATTTCTGCTACTACTGCGATTTCTGCGACTCCTGCGATTTCTGCGATTTATCACCGTATGAAAAAGTTACACTTGTCCACACAGAAAGTAGCATCTCAAGAAAACTGTCATTAATAAGTATGTTTTATAATTGTTCTTCCGTTGGTTTTAATTTTGTATTAAAGAAACCATTGGGAAAATATTAATAGTGTAATTAATACGAAAGTATCCAGAATGAGATTTTCACTCTGCAGCGGAGTGTGCGCTGATATGAAACTTCCTGGCAGATTAAAATTGTGCAGGAGAGCTTCTGTAAAGTTTGGAAGGTAGGAGTCGAGATACTGGCAGAAGTAAAGCTGTGAGGAGTGGGCGTGAGTCGTGCTTCGGTAGCTCAGATGGTAGAGCACTTGCCCGTGAAAGGCATAGGTCCCGCGTTCGAGTCTCGGTCGGGCACACAGTTTTAATCTGCCAAGAAGTTTTCAATACCAAAGTAGCCATACAGTACCGTAATAGTTCGTGTTTATAAAACGAATTCTAACGTATTGTTATGTTCACAGGTACCTGAACTACGCTTCAGTCACTCAGTGTAGCGATAATTCAAAATATCATTGTCAACAGATATGGAGAAATTGACACTGCGTCTTTAGACTGTCTTCGTCAGACGAGAGGTTAGTTTCTAAGTGTTTCGATGAATTTAATTACGTAACTGAGATCGTCCTTGCAAATGTGAAACATCTCCCATTGAGTGGCTTTCGTTACTAACAGCAAAAATGTTTAATAACGCTTGTGATTTTGTATCTATTCACATCAAGGCTTTGCCGGCCGCTGGTGGCCGAGCGGTTCTGGCGCTGCAGTCTGGAACCGCGCGACCGCTACGGTCGCAGGTTCGAATCTTGCCTCGGGCATGGATGTGTGTGTTGTCCTTAGGTTAGTTAGGTTTAAGTAGTTCTAAGTTCTAGGAGACTTATGACCTCAGCAGTTGAGTCCCATAGTGCTCAGACCCATTTGAACCATTTTGAACATCAAGGCTTTTGAGAGAGAACTGTGAAGATTCAAGACAACTCTTAGATGACTTGCAGCTTAAAAGTGCCATTATTATGAATTAAGTGTGCAGAATGAATGATTGAACTGTGTTTAATTGAACTTAGTATGCGATATTAAAGCAATGCTAAATACAGTGAGTGAATAATGAAAATCTCATTTTCCCCATGTTAAGCCGTCCTATAATCGTAAATTTTCCGCCATTTAATTATCGGCAATCATGTTGTGGTGACACTGACCTGTAACATAGCCTGAGGTCTGGAATGTGAGTTTTGAGGCTGTTGATATGAAAGTGGGAAATACGGATCCTCCAGTTAAATCAGGAATAGTTTAAGTGCAGTACTTGAAGGTAACACAGGAAAAGCTTACTTACGTAGGTGGTTGTAGTGTCGGCAAAAAGTTCTTGTGGGTGCAGTTGCCATGTAGAACACCAAGTGTAAAATTTTTCGCCAGAGTCTTGAACTGTCTCGGAACGAAAGTGAGGCATTCATATGACTCAATAATTTTTTTTCATTTCATTACACTTATACAGATGTGTGAGTTCTGCTGTGTTAACACTGCAAAGTCCTGTAGGCACATGGAGTGTTAACTACAAATGTCATATTGGAAGCAGAATCAAACAGTTTTTTTTTAGTTTACTTGTTTCTAAAAGATATTTTCAGGAGAAAAAAGCAATGTTGCTTCTTATTGATATAAAACATACAAAGTCACAGCTGTGTTTGACCAACCATAACTAATGCTGAATGTGCATGTCGTCATATAGTATGCACACACAATACATCCATCTCGTTAGACACAAGGTTCTTATAATGAAGTACGAACGTCGGTCCACAGATGGCACTCGGCAAAGAATGTTAATTGCCCTTTTTAATTGCTACCTGCGACTTCTAGTTGCGATTTGTCAGAGAATTCGCAGTTGGACTCGATAGCGAATCGCAGAGAAAAAGCGTAGTACGAACTTTGGCCAACAGATGGCACACGGCGTTGACTGTTAACTGTGCTTTTTAGTTGCTACTTACGACTTCTAGCCGCGACTTGTCACTGAAATCGCAGCTAATTCCACAGCATGACACCAGGTTTACAGAAAGCAGTACGAAATTCGGGCATCAGATGGCACACGGCGTTGAATGTGAAATCCTACTTGCAACTGCTAATTGTGACTGAAATCGCAGTTAGATTCTGTAGAGTTGTTATTGTGATATTTGTGACATCTCAATCACTGTGATTTGTAACAGATAGGCGATTTACTGCCCACCACTACACTGAGCCCATTTTTTGTGTTTCACAGTAGTAACATTTACAGACTTTAATAGAAGCTGGAGCTCGTGATCTACTAAGTAGTTATTGTACTGAAAACCGACTGATTTGTGAATTTGCGGTATCCGTTCACGTTTCAACATTCAAAGCTACTGTTAGCAACTGACGCTGCAACTACAGCAAAACAGTTATGTATTATTTTTACTATTTGATATTAGGTGTAGAATAAATTAATATCTGAATTTTCTGTTCATGAGCGGCATATGCTCCTCGCTTCTGTATCCACTAAAGAACCACAAAGAGTGCAAAGGAAGTTATAATAGTTGTCTCATGAGCAATCTTGCGTCAGACACATTTAGTTTTTCAAGAATTTTCTGAACATCATATTTATTTCTTTTTAGTAGTGACATATTACACGCAAATACTAGACACTGAATATTTATGTCTTGTTTTTCGAGTCTAGTCAGTTTCACACTATTCGTTTTTGGTTTGTTTTTTCTTCCGCATTTCTGTTATTTTCCAGCAATGAAGTTAAACGCAGTTGGTGGCAGGCAGTTACCCAGTGAGGCTTGCATCGAATCTTCACGTAATTTATCAGTGGAAGTATTTTATTTTGTACTTCAGTTACTATTAGTGACGGAATAAACTGAAGCTGCTACTGTGAAGTAACAGAGCTAACAAATTTCCAGTAGCTCCTGCAAAGTTACAGCACTTCCTCCTGCTATTAATGAGGATAGCTCCGTGAAAGGAATCCATAGAATACACGGTGGGGTGGATTAACACTCACAGCATTCATGTTAAAGCAGCGTGTGATCTCGACGGGCCTTCTAATCCTCTTCTTGACGGTAAGTGCGTCCCTTCAATTAACACGGATATTTCTAAAGCATATGGATCTGTCGTCCTTCTACTGGTCTTTCAGTTCATGAACTGTCGACAACCAATAATAGAGATGAACTGAATGGGCCCTGGAGCCTCAATAAATTTGAAGAATGAGATTATTCCACCAGACTGTGTTGTAAATTATTTTATTTGCACTACTGGTTTACAGCACTACCTATTCTCAAGTGCATCTGTAGTAACAGATGTGTCCTAGTTTCGTCAAAAAATCACGTGGAATGCATATTTGTGCACAGCACAGTCGTCAACGATCCTCGTCTTGTAAAGTTTGCTACAAATCACACTATATAATCTTGCTCATGTAAGTGATATATGTGCTTCAAAAGAAAAAAAATGCATTTACTGCATTCACAAATAAAAGAATTGAACGTTGTCATCCACAAAGCTATCTTTCATTCATCTGAAGGAGTTTGTAGATGTTCCCGTTATTTGATAATGGAAGGGTGACAGACCCAGTAGTACATGTAGGGTTACAATGGTGAACCACCAGAAATAACCCTGAGAAAAGCTGCCAGCGAAATCAACTGACACGTCGATTTTCAATCTACATTATTGCTCGTTTGGGCAACCCGAGGTATACTACAGTATTATTTTCAGATAGGTAAGACGGTAAGCTTCCAAAGTGTTACCGACGTCGTGTAGATAACGACGACTGAAGTTGTTGCGAACCCACAACGAGTGATGGTTCAAATGGCTCTGAGCACTATGGGACTCAACTGCTGAGGTCATTAGTCCCCTAGAACTTAGAACTAGTTAAACCTAACTAACCTAAGGACATCACAAACATCCATGCCCGAGGCAGGATTCGAACCTGCGACCGTAGCGGTCAACGAGTGATGTAACCTGTGTTCAGGAGAGATGTGGTTCAAATCCACGTTCAACAATGTTCATTAAGTTTTTCTGTGGTTTTCTTAAATTAGTTGACGCAAATGAACAGAGGATGGAGAGCTCGTTTTTTAAAAAAGAGTACATCTGACTTTATTCCCCATCCTTTCTAGCATTCCGTTTCTAATGGTCAGAACGTCAAGGAAACTTTGAACCTTAGTTTACCTCTCCTCGAGTGACTAATACCTGTAACAACAGCATCATAGTGCCATACGTGGCTAAATCTGTAGGTGATTTAAAAGTATACAGGGAGCGAAATTTAGTACACAAAACTGTCACTTCTAGCCGCAATAACAATTGCTCCCATTCAGCTAAGCATTGTGTCGAATAGGGCTTAGATGAGAGATACATAAAAGCTATTCCATGTTACTTCGGCTCTGTACCAGAATTCATCAGTTGTAGTGACTGGAGGGTGGTGGCTTTCCACTCTCTCTGTGAAGTGCGATCATGCGTTATTTTGTTGGAAGATAACGTCATGGTGACTTCGAAGATATGGCCCAGCCATCGGCCTTACAACATCAGAAATTTAACGGCTCTTATCCAAATTACCAGTTACATGAACCAGAGGTGATCGTGTCGTGTACTCTTTGGCGCCCCACACCATCACCATCCACACCATCACCATCCCGTATAACGATGACTATAGTAAAGCGGAAACTTTCGTTCTGCCCAGAACCTCCACACGTCATGATGCTCTATATAGAATTATATTCTTCTTCTTTTTCTTCTTCTTCTTCTTGTGCTAGTGGACACTGTGTATAAGGGGCGCTCAAAAAGAAACGAGCCAGAGTCTGGAATGTGCAAACTGGTGACAGGAGGGTAATATCGTAGCGTGTGTAACGAGTTGTGTTTCCGACCAGAACATGGAAGTTCACAGCCCGTCGCTAGAGGGCACGCGTGCACGTCACGTGACTATACAGAGCTAGCAGAAGCATACATCTATCGTCCAACGCTGCCAGTCGCAGGTTATGCTGACGTTCTTCTTTGACCAAGATGGCCTCCTGCTGATTCACTGCCTGCAGCACGGGATAACAGGGAATGCCCAGCGTTACTCGCAAACCTTGACCACCCTTCGCCAAGTGATCAAATCAAATCGACCAGGCATTCTCACCCGTGGGATCAGTCTGCTCCACGACAATGCAAAGGCATGACGGTCAACACAGTCGAAGAACTCATGCAGAAATTCAAATGGGAGGTTCTCGGACACCCTCCATACAGTCCGGACCTCTCTCCCTGTGATTACGCCATTTTTGGTCCCCTCAAAAAAGGCTCTGAGGGGCAAACGATTCACCTAGGACGACGACGTCCAGCTGTACGTGCGGAACTGGTTAACATCGCAGCCCCGGGAATTTTATGAGACAGCCATTCACCGTTTTGTGTCACAGTGGGACAAGTGTCTCAATAGCCAGGGTCAATACTTCTACACTCATGCTCATAAATTAAGGATAATTGCAGAATGTGGTGCCACACAACGTGGCGCTACAGACAACTGGCGCTAATAGCATAGGCATATAGGGAACACACACGACACAGATCTGTAGGTCCACAGTATTGGTGATAAGTTGAGAAAACCGTCCCGAAACACATGTGCTACAAAACTCCACTGTTTTCTGCACATGTACCCAGACATCAATATGGGATATGATCAGCATGCACACGTACACAGGCCGCACAACAGGTTGGCATACTCAGGTCATGTGGAGCAGCTACTGGGTTATAGCCTCCCATTCTTGCGCCAGTGCCTGTCGGAGTTCCTGAAGTGTCATAGGGGTGAAGACGTGCAGCGACACGTCGACCGAGAGTATCCCAGACGTGCTCGATGAGGTTTAGCTCTGAAGAACAGGCAGGCCACTCCATTCGTCTGATATCTTCTCTTTCAAGGTACTCCTCCACGATGGCAGTTCGATGGGGCCGTGCATTATCATCCATCAGGAGGAAGGTGGAGGCCGGCCGAAGTGGCCGTGCGGTTAAAGGCGCTGCAGTCTGGAACCGCAAGACCGCTACGGTCGCAGGTTCGAATCCTGCCTCGGGCATGGATGTTTGTGATGTCCTTAGGTTAGTTAGGTTTAACTAGTTCTAAGTTCTAGGGGACTAATGACCTCAGCAGTTGAGTCCCATAGTGCTCAGAGCCATTTGAACCATTTTGAGGTAGGTGGGACCCACTGTACCCCTGAAAAGGCGGGCATACAGGAGCAAAATGACGTCCCGATACACCTGACGTGTTACAGCTCCTCTGTCAAAGACATGCAGGGGTGTACGTGCACCAATCATAATCCCACCCCATACCAACAAACCATGACCCCCATACAGGTCCCTTTCAAGGACTTTAAGAGGTTGGTATCTGGTTCCTGGCTCACCCCAGATGAAAATCCGGCGTGAATCACTGTTCAAACTATACCTGGACTCGTCCGTGAACATAACCTGGGAACATTCTTCCAATTGCCATATACTGTGTTCTTGATACCAGGCTTTACGGGCTCTCCTGTGACCAGGGGTCAGTGGTATGCACGTTGCAGGTTTCCGGAGAATAAACCATGTCTGTTCAGTCATCTGTACTGTTCCAGTGACTGCGGTAGGGTCCTGAGCAAGACTACCTGCAGTACTCCGTGGCCGTCTGCGGACACTGATGGTGAGATATCGGTCTTCTAGTGGTGTTGTACACTGTGGACGTCTACACCTACATCTACATCTATACTCCGCAAGCCACCTGACAGTGTGTGGCGGAGGGTACCTTGAGTACCTCTATCGGTTCTCCCTTCTACTCCACTCTCCTATCGTTCATGGAAAGAAAGATTATCGGTATGCCTCTGTGGGGGCTCTAATCTCGCTGATTTTATCCTCATGGTCTCTTCGTGAGATACACGTAGGAGGGAGCAATATACTGCTTGACTTCTCGGTGAAGGTATGTTCTCGAAACTTCAACAAAAGCCCATACAGAGCTACTGAGCGTCTCTGGTGCCGAGTCTTCCACTGGAGTTTATCTATCATCTACGTAACGCTTTCGCGATTACTAAATGATCCTGAAACGAAGCGCGCGGCTCTCCGTTGGATCTTCTCTATCTCTTCTATCAGCCCTATCTGGTACGGATCCCACACCGGTGAGCAGTATTCAAGCGGTGGACGAACAAGTGTACTGTAACCTACTTCGTTTGTTTTCGGATTGCATTTCCTTAGGATTCCTCCAATGAATCTGTAGCGCCTGGTCATGTTTCCTGTCTGCTGGAATCGTTGCCATGATGTTGAGATCACACTTTATGTCACACGGAGGAACGGTGCTACGACCTGCTGTGTTTGACCAGCCCCAGTCGGCCTAGTATTCTACCCCTCATAAGGTCATCAATATGTGTTGAGCCATTTTCAACACACAGTCACCATTAGCACGTCTGAAAACGTCTGCACACTTACTCGCTGCACCGTACTCTGACATGCACCAACACACCTCTGCGTATGTGGACTGCTGCGAACGCCACCGTGTAACGACCGCAGGTCAAATGCACCGCATGGTCATACCCCGAGGTGATTTAAACCCGCCAACCGCCCAACAGAGCGTTGTTTCACCATGTGTGAGCACTATCCTTAATTTATGAGCATGAGTGTAACTTACAGGAACTGGTTTCTGTAATTATGCCTCTGACTCGTTTCTTTTTGAACGCCCCTTATATATAGCCCCCAAGTTATGTAAATTGGCCTTGTCAATGTGACATAAATAAATTGAAGCCCCTCCAAAAAATGAACAGGGAATTCGTTAACTATGAGGTTAAATAAGAGTCACAATTAAATCGATATTGGCACTGCTGCAGCGGTAACACTGGTTCCCGTCAGATCACCGCAGTTAAGCGCTGTCGGGCTTGGCTGACTCTTGGATGGGTGACCGTCTGGGTTGAAATGGCTCTGAGCACTGTGGGACTTAACATCTGAGGTCATCAGTCTCCTAGAACTTAGAACTACTTAAACCTAACTAACCTAAGGACATCACCCACATCCATTCCTGAGGCAGGATTAAAACCTGCGACCGTAGCGGCCACGCGGTACTAGACTGTAGCGCCCAGAACCGCTCGGCCACACCGGCCGTCGACCGTCTGGGTCTGCCAAGTGCTGTTTACAGGCGAGGTGCTCTCAGTTCTTTTCGGGCCAATTGAGGAGCTGCTTGATTGAGAAGTAGCGACTCTGGTCACGAAAACTGACAACTGGAGAGTGGTGCATTGATCACATGTCTCTCCATATTCGCATTAAGAGACGCCTATCGGCTGAGGACGACAAGGTGATTGGTTGGTACCGTTGAGCCTTCCGAGGCCTGTTCGAGTGGAATTGGCTTAGTTACTATTAATTCAGTTTATTACATTACAGTGCGTATTAAATCATCTGACAGCACTCACAATTTCAAACTATTACCTTGTCAAATCTGTGTAAAGGATCTCAGGTCAGAATCTAATAACAGTGTCTCATTATAAAACATCTGCTGAACGTCAATATTAAAAGACAGATAGCGCTATAATATGGTATGCGTTTGCACCTAGCAAGCATAGTGATAGTGAAAATCTCCTAGGAAGTCTTCAGAATGAAGCTTTAAAATTACTGAAACAGTAGAAAAGATTGAACTACCCATACGGTTAATGTAGCTGTAGCTGCTAGATCTCACCATGTTAATCTGCAGGTGGAGGCAGAAGTGTCTGCAAAATCAGTCAATGGTCTCGCACCAACTTGCATCTGCAATCAAATTCATCCTAGCCTGAAATATTTCTTAGTCCCTTAGCTCATCTGCTCGAAGAGGCACCTGTTTGCAGACATGCTTGGCGGACGAGATGCAGAAAGGGACCCTGGCGGAGAAGTAATGATTTTTCTCAGTCTGCTTCCGAAAAGGAAGACACGGGTTTTCGCGTTTTTCGTTCTTTGCGTCGTTTTGAACGGCTACGGATATTACGAGCGCCGATCAATAAAAGGATGCCTTAAAAGAAGCTGGTTCTCTCCCTTACTCTGACTTCAGGTGGTTAACCAGAAATACGTTCCCTAGCATTTGGTGCTGAAAACCTGTGTCCTGCTCTCGCTTCGTCTTTTCCCATGGCCACTGATGTGGGTCCTCCACTGCAGAACCATATTTCTCGTTCTAAATCCTAGCTTATTTACGTTAGCCATTCCTGGCGGCTCTTACATTGCGTTAAACATTCGATTTTTGTAGTGCCTGCACTCGGCGACATGCCATGCCCTCAAATGTGACCTGACTACTACGAGTTCACACTCCACGTGTCGATCGTATCTCATGCGGGCTGTATATTTCGAAGAAGCCATATTTTCCACGTTTAATTCACAAAATCGTCTTTCCGAACGTCACCAAAGATGGAACCTCTCCTCTTTCAACCTTCAAATTGTAAAACAGACTTTGCTGGCGGCCCTACACTGCCAGAGATCGTATCTGTATTGGACTTCAGTGAGCGGCACAAAGCGGCGTCTCCTCAAGGAAAGGTCGGGTGACTAAGTAGCGTTGACTTGAGTCGCTGCCAGATAGCACTTACCTAGAACTCTCCCGGCGGTGGGGGTGGGGCCCCTCCCTGTCATCCTACGTGACCTGGCGCGTGCTCGTTCACTTACAGCTCACCTTAATGTGCTTCCAGAGAGATCTCTTCCTTTTAACTCTGGTGTTATATTAGTAACTGGACAGTTTTTGGAGAAATAGCTATATCACTTTTGCTTATTCTAGAAAGGTCCACACTCGTGTGTTAAGTCCATATTGCTAAGTTTCCAAGTCAAGATGTTCCTCTCTTACCATGTATCTTTCCTTGAAAAATTTTCTGTAGCTGGTTGTGCCTATTTTCATTCATCGTTACATGGCTGTTGTAGTTTTCTGCATTTTACGGTGCTTAGCACTTCTTTTTATTTCTTCCTTTTTCAGAGCATGTCACACTCTTAGCATTCTCTCATGCAGCCACATCTCAAATGCCTCATATCGTTTGCCCGTAATGGGTCAAAGTTCACGCCGCAGCTACATAAGGAAGTATGTGAAGTACCCAGAATGAGATTTTCACTCTGCAGCGGAGTGTGCGCCGATATGAAACTTCCTGGCAGATTAAAACTGTGTGCCCGACCGAGACTCGAACTCGGGACCTTTGCCTTGCGCGGGCAAGTGCTCTACCATCTGAGTTACCGAAGCACGACTCACGCCCGGTACTCACAGCTTTACTTCTGGCTGTATCCTACCTTTCAAACTTTACAGAAGCTCTCCTGCGAACCTTGCAGAACTAGCACTCCTGAAAGAAAGGATATTGCGGAGACATGGCTTAGCCACAGCCTGGGGGATGTTTCCAGAATGAGATTTTCTCTCTGCAGCAGAGTGTGCGCTGATATGAAACTTCCTGGCAGAAGGTAGGAGACGAGATACTGGCAGAAGTAAAGCTGTGAGTACCGGGCGTGAGTCGTGCTTCGGTAGCTCAGATGGTAGAGCACTTGCCCGCGAAAGGCAAAGGTCCCGAGTTCGAGTCTCGGTCGGGCACACAGTTTTATGTGAAGTACGTAGCAAATAAGAAATCTTAAATTGGTTTCGATTAAAAGGTGATGGTTCTTGAAAAAATTAGGAAATTTACAAAACGCGGCTCTGGTTTTCTCAATACAGACTTCAATTTCTTGCGAGTACCCCTAGTAGCTGTTATTGTTAGTTATCAGATGTGCGTATTTGTTTACTTGTTCAGTATGTTTATGGCTCTGAGCGCTATGGGACTTAACTTCTAAGGTCATCAGTCCCCTAGAACTTAGAACTACTTAAACCTAACTAACCTAAGGACATCACACACACCCATGCCCGAGGCAGGATTCGAACCTGCGACCGTAGCGGTCGCGCGGTTCCATACTGTAGCGCCTAGAGCCGCTCGGCCACCCTGGCCGGCCAGTATGTTTAGCATTAATGACTAGACGTCTGTTTGGCATGTCTTTCTTGCTGATGAGCATTAATTCTGTTTTACTTACGTTGATTTCTAGGTCATACTGCACACTACATTTGTTGATTCGGGATACATGATGTTGAAGACTGTTTAACCTGTCAGCAGTCTTTACAGTGTCATCAGCATAGCGAATGTTGCTCAGCATGTCTTCATTAATGACGATTTCTTCTTCGATATTTTGAAGGGCTTCGTTGAAGATATATTCTGATTAAAGATTAAATATTATTAAGTATACAGTTCCCTTAAAAAAGTTCGTGTCATAATTCGGTACCTATGAAAACCAAAAGTTATTTGCATATGTCAGATAATTCAACACACTGCCCATTAGAGCTTAACGAAAATGATACCTCAATGCATTTACTCGCTGTAGACATATTTTGGGTGCAACTCTTAGCAGCGTGATCCTGTAAATATCAGCAAAATTTAAATGACATCTGAATCTTCTGTTTGGAAATCCGTTTTTATATAGCCGTGCAGCCTGTAGCGTATTACCCTTCATGCGGCCGTACATTTAGAACGACCTATCCATGAAATCGGTGTCCTGTCATGGCTAAAAGAAACATTTAGAGGTAACTCACTATTACTGTACACTTAAAACGTTCAACACGACAAATCTCAGATGAACATTAGTGTCAGATGCAAATGTAGCATACTATCGAGGTTACGACGTGCTGTTCAGCAGGTTAACTGCTATCGGCAGTATGACTTCAGAATGAAGTAAAACTTTATGCTGGATCGTGATTCGAACCTTGGACCTTTGCCTTTTGCGGGCAAGTGGTCTACCTGCTGAGCTACCAAGCAGGACTCGCGGCCGGCCCTTACGGCCATACTTTCGACAGTACCTTCCCTCCTACCTTCCGCACTCCATAGAAGCTCTCCTGCATACCTTGCGGGATTAGCAATCCTGAAAGAAAGGATATTGCGGAGACATCTCTTAACCACAGCCTAGGGGAATGTTGTCAGAACCAATTTTCACTCTGAAGCGGAGTGTGCGCTGATTTGAAACTTTCTGGTAGATTAACACTGTGTGCCGGACCGGGACTCGAACTTGGGACCTTTGCCTACTGCAAGATATGCTGGGGAATTTCTGTGGAGTTGGAAGATAGGCGATGAGGTACTAGTGGAAGTACAGCTGTCGGTAGGGAGGGGGAGGCCTTCATGAGTCGTGCTTGAATAGTTCAGTCGGTAGAGAACGTGTTCGCGAAAGGCAAAGGTCTCAGCTTCGAGTCCCCCTCCGACAGACAGTTTTAATCTGCAAGGAAGTTTCAAATCAGTGTACACTCCGCTGCAGAGTTGAAACTCATTCTGGAAACAATTCCATAGACAGTGACTAATCTATGTCTCAGTAATAGCCTTTCTTCCCGGAGTGCTAGTCCTGACAGGTATGCAGGAGAACTTCTGTCAGGTTTGGAAGGTAGGAGATGACGCAATGGCGGTAGTAGATCTGTGGGGGGATCGATGGGCGGAAGGGTGAGTCGGAGTCACGGTCATGCACACATTTTTAACTTGCCAGGACGTTTAATCAGCAGTCCAGCTTCTAACAAAGTGAATTTTAATTGTCAAATTTCACATCTTGAATTTTATTACAAAATGCATTAAATGTAAACGAAAGGATTTTCGACATATGTTTACTTGGAATTTTTTTCTTTGTTTTGGTTGGATGACACTGCTCTTGAAGTATTGTATTGGACTAATACATACATGTCACAGTTGTGTGGCGTCCGCTACATTTTACATACAGTGCAATTCAGTTGCCCCTACGTATTGGTTTTATGCAACCAGCAACACCTTCGAAAACCACACACGATTTTCATATTCTCTTGCTCACTACACATAAACAGTTACCCCTATAGAAAGAATGAACAGGACCTTTTTGTAGCAAAATTAATTTAGCTGAATTTTGTACTGGGAGTTGGAGGCCATGGTTTTTGAGTTATTCAAGAAAAACGCTTTGGAAGGTCACTTATGTACAGTCGTGGACAAAACGAGCGAGACCCCTCGCCTTTTCGTTATGCTGATCCGTACAGCTTTAAAGTCTGCTACACGGTATAACAGGCAAGGTGACGAAGTGCTACCAACATACTATGCAAGTTCGCTCAGCTGATGTGCTGAGGTAGCTAGCACTGGAGAAACTCGTGCTTCGAAGACGCCGCAAAATCGTCCGCCACCACTTCGTGAAAAACGAAATACCTCAAGTATAAGCCAATGTGTTGTATTCGCATATCTGTGACTATCACTTGGATCTAAAGTGTGGTTATGGATAGCACGTATGCTCAGATAGTGAATCTAACATCATGAATAAAGACAAGGGGAAATGAATTAGTAGGCGTCCTTCCTCTTCCGTAACATCAAATTTATTTTAGTTAGTATTTCTTAAATGAACTGCGCAGAAAATCATTCACCAGAAGTGAATAACTTTTTAGTAACACCAGATGATATTAACAGCTTGCCGGCACGGGTTAGCCGTGCGCTCAACGGCGTCATATCGCGGACCGCGTGGCTCCTTGCGCCATGAGTTCGAATCTCCGGGCATGGATGTGTGTTAGGTTTGGTAGGTTGAAATAGTTCTAGATCTAGGGGACTGATGACCTAAGCAGTTTTGTGGCATAGTTCTTAGAGTCATTTTTTGACCTTTCGCGTAAATTTTCTTTACGGCCGTAAATTTAGATTGCGTTGGCATAGCTCACTTTTTTAC
Organism: Schistocerca serialis cubense; assembly: GCF_023864345.2. Lineage (NCBI taxonomy): Eukaryota > Metazoa > Arthropoda > Insecta > Orthoptera > Acrididae > Schistocerca > Schistocerca serialis. The sequence goes on from NC_064640.1 coordinate 237,605,132, forward strand.
ACCACCAAAGGACCGTATACCGCAGGAAGTGAGATACATTTCCGCTTATTAAGTCCATGCGTACTCGAGGTAAACGGGTTTTAAGGGATGGGTAGACAGATAGACGGTCAAGAAAGTGAGGCTCGTAGAATTCCATTTTTACCGATTTACGTGACGAAATCCTAACAACGAAAATAGCTACCACAGTTACTGAAGATGAGGGCCATATAATAATTTCCCCTACTCTTTATTCGAAATGTTCCAGTTGCAGTCGATACATCAGCATATTAATCGTAGCTACGCTTTTGATCTAAATCACGTTTACAGGAATGCAAATAAAATCCATTTGCCTATACATGTGGTAATTCAGATCCCACTATTAATGCCACCGCGTTGTAGATGTGCGAGCATTCCCATTACTAGCTTCCTTAAGGAACGCTTCGGCTAATGAACGTTTCCTGGCTGTGGCACGTCTAATGGAGAATTCGAAACATCGTAGAATACGTTTGGCAGCTACGTCGCCGTTTATTTCCTGGGGTGGTGCAGAATTATCCTACTAAATTTACTCGCTAATAACAGTTTTTTGTTATTTAAACATCCCGAATGATTGTCACATAAGCGGTGACATAAAGGTAGACAATTCATGGTTTTGAGTCCAGAAAGCTCTGTGTAACAGAAACTACAGATAATTTTGCCATTTTTCATTGCGAAATTGCCGGTTTATTCATGTCTGGGGTAATAATAGAGGGCTGTTTGCCTGGGTTGTCTGCTGGCGTAGTGAAAGGTGTTTGCTACTGCAAGGGAGGTCTGGTTTGTTTTCGGTTCTAATCTCTATGGAGGCAGATAGACTATCAGTAAAGGAATTTTAAGAAATTCTCGCGCCTCCAATACTTTTTATTCCTACCTTTATTCTGTACCGGCGCCCCGTGGATGTCGATATGAAACTCTTGTAGAATTTCATACATGTTACTGCCTACTTTTTCCGTTTCTGTCAATGATTGAATTGGCTTAAGTGTGGCACTGAATGATTTTTAACTGAATTTCGTTATGAATCTTCACGCATTTCTAAACTGGCACACTTTCATGGTAGGTCAGCAACGGTAATCCAGTATGACTGGTCTGAACGTTGACACAGACCATTTCGTGGCCGAATGCGCATAATATTTGGCTAATTCGTAACGATCTGGGATACTTTGTCGTATTAAAACAGTTATGTTATCACGATAAGCTGAAATTCATTTTTATTAGTACAGTTCATAATAATTATCGTTTCTTCTTTCATTTATATCTTAATATTTAGGTGTTGTGGTTAAGACACTAATCAGCACTGATATAGTCTTACACATGATTGAAAACAGTCTGACAAATTTCGGATAGTTTTTCAATTTCACGCCTGTGCATAGCATGTTGGTAGCACTTCGTCGCCTTGCTTGTTATGCCGTGCAGCAGACTTTAAAGCCGTGCGGATCAGCATAACGAAAAGGCGAGGGGTCTCGTTCGTTTTGTCCACGACTGTACGTTTTTCTTGAATGATTCGAAAACTATAGCATCTAGCGAAAATGTAGCCTAGTACAAAATTTAACTACATCAAATTTGCTGCAAAAAGGTCTTGTTCATTTTTGTTATAGGACTAATAGTTCTGCATGTAGCAAGAGAGAGAAGGGAGAGAATAGCAAAAACTTGCACATGGTATTTGAAGGCGTAGAATTTTGCATGAAGCCCATCGGAAGGGCAGCTGAATCGCCCTGTCGCCTAGTATATTTCTTGCCCTATGGATTGGTTCCTAGGGTTATCGTAGCATAGACGTTTTAAGCATTGTCGTACTGGGTTACATATGGTTGGTTGGTTGTTTTGGGGAAGGAGACCAGACAGCGAGGTCATCGGTCTCATGGGATTAGGGAAGGATGGGGAAGGAAGTCGGCCGTGCCCTTTGAAAGGAATCATCCCGGCATTTGCCTGGAGCGATTTAGGGAAATCACGGAAAACCTAAATCAGGATGGCCGGACGCGGGATTGAACCGTCGTCCTCCCGAATGCGAGTCCAGTGTCTAACCACTGCGCCACCTCGCTCGGTGGTTACATATGGCTCTACTGACTACCTCTGCCCACGAATACAAACAGACGCCAATGCATTTAATGTTGATGAATAAGTTTAAAATTTCTTACAGACTAAAACTTCTTTCTGCACAGCGCGCTTTGAAAACCACTGCACCTTTAAAATATTATCTCAAGTTCCAATGAAGTCTATATTTTCCTCCTCAGCTATTTAGATTTCACATTTCCTGATTACTATTGGGATTAATATATATGTCTTCAATATGTTTCTTTGAAAACTTTTTGCTCGGTAAAAGTCACGCTCTTCCACCTTTCGTTAGAGTGGTTTCTGTCAGTGGGAGACAAGTACACATTGTAATTTTATTCATTTACACAAGGTCACTGGGCGGAATCTTCCCACATTTCTCTCGGTGCTTCCAACATAAAGCGCGTATGGGTCTAAATCTGTATTTTTGTGTCTGTTGTGGGATGGTGGTCGTAGCTATTCTACTGAAACTGACTTTGACACCTCTTCAGCGTCTGCTGTTTTCTTTTCTCTCAGTCGTCATTTATCGGCTGTAGCGTTTCTTGTATTTATTTATTCTGCTGTAGCCTTTGTTGAAATTTTTAACAGACTCTTTTTCCCTGCGTTATTCACCAGGTATCCTGTTCAATCGTCTGTCTTTGATGACGAATTATTTCTAAAATTTGTCTCTAATCTACTAAGAATTTTCTCTGGCAATAGCATTCATAGAAGTGAGTAACGCTGACGACGGGGTCCCCATGTCCTCAGCAGTTTCTGAAATTTGTTATGAAACCAATGTTGGTCTTCCCCTTCCTTAATCTACTTACTATGCACATACTTCTCCAAAGTGCGATTTACAGTCCGTTTAAACTTTGCTCGTAATTTCTCCAAGTCCATCATACTGGAACTAAATGTTGTCCATTCATTTTCTAAGTGGGATGCTAACAGCTGCTTTTCTGCTCTTTCTAGCAAAAATACTCTCCTAGTCTTCTTCATTTGAACACAACTACCGTTCATTACACCAAGCGAAAATTTTGTCCCTGCCTTCATGCATTTCTTCCTGATCATTCAGTGACTGTACCTTGTTGTAGAGAACAGTATCGTACGATAGTATCTCGGTTATTCGTAGACGATGTACATGCTACAGCGGACTGAATCGAACTTTTCTATGGCGTTTCCACTTTACAATAACAGCGTTAGTAACGGAACTGAGTACATTTACTTGTAGCTCCCGAGCAAATGCTCCAGCTTCTGGGCACATTCACGACGTGTAGAACATTCTTAATTCAATCCGCTGACTCATTCCGACATAGAACACGGCTATCATAGTGATACACTGAACATTTACTTAACCTGGGCAGTATGCTTTGACGTCACACGAAGTTTAGTGGAGTGTGAGATTACTTCTAATCACTTGATATCTGGATACATGTTGTGCAGCATTGTCATTCTGATAGATGGTTTCTCGCAAACTAATGGCTATTGTTTTAATACTATTCCTATTTAGTATATTTTACTTTTGAACATGCTGAGAATCACGTAGCTGAATTCAGTTTACATTTCATCTGTACAGATAGGAAAGGATCGGTATTGCCGGCTACCCTGCAAGTGTGGATGGTTGTATTACACATTAAAGGGCCGTACCGCCTCGCTGTCATTTTCACCAGGAAATGTCAGAGCGGTAAACGGAAATCTGACATTTAGCTAGAGGGCGTGGAGGACCGAAAACGTGATGCGCTACCGGGTGTTCGTTTTCCGGTTACTTGTGATGCCATCACTGGAGTGAAATAACAATTTTTGTGATACGAAATGTGCCACTAAAACAAATTGCCGCACTGTATCTAATGGGAAAGAGAAATTCGGCTATCCGTAACGTCTGAACTGAAATCTCGTTGAAGTACCACAATCATTCGCAGTGACACTGTCAAATATTTGAAATGCCTGGAAGAGAGAAAAGAAATAATGTGTCAAATACCAAGGAAAAATGCTCTAGAATGAAAGAAATAAGTAAGAAGGAGTAGTCAAATTAGTGGGAAATTTTTCGAGTCACAAAATAATAATAGGGAAATTACAAACAGACAGAGAATTGACTTGGCATTTCAATATTTAATGACGGTGCACCACTGAGACTAATGAAGCGATTCACTATGTAACAGCACTTTGATCAAGGGTCAATATTGACCAAATACACATATTAATTCGGAACTGTTGACAAACAGGTACAGACATTATTGGACTGTAGTCATTAAATAGCAGCGTGTAAATACGGCAAGCGGCTGGATAGCTTACAAAGGTGAAGAAAACATTGAAATCATAAGATTTGAAGATGTTTAGGGTTGCAGCGATAACAGAAGTGAAATTATGTAACAAAGTATAGAGACAACGAGTACAGGTTAGCGAGAGCTCATAAGTAAAAGTTAGCTAGAAGTCGCAAGAGGACAAGAGGGCCACATAAGCCACAACCACTCTTACGTCATCGGGGAAAATGTAACCCTAATTCACTTTTACCACGTGAAGAGACAACATATAAGTGGACTGGACTCGAGGGAATGGCGACAGTGAGGTCTCTGAAGACACAGAAACTTTTTCTGTTAAGAGAATCGTGGACATCGCTCTTCATGTCATGGCGGACGAAACGTGAGGTTCCCTTGGGCTTTACTCGAGACTACTCGCGTGGACTTTCCCGTAAAGTGTAATTCGAGGCTCCAGAGAGCCCTGAAAGAGAATCCCCGAGGCGAACAAGGCCAGCAATGTGGCACACCACGCCCAGGAGACGTGCGCTCCAGCTGATGGGAGGAGGCAGGCACCGGTGTAGGAGTGCGGGAAATGTGCTGCACTCCTGGGCCAGCCAGATAACGCTGTTGACAGTGCCAGTCGTTAGCACGGGATACAATTTGAAACGCCGGAGCCGTTCAAACACGCCCCGCTGAATGATCACGCTGCACTGTCCTCAGAGGCGAGTAATAACGCTTTGCATTTTAGAAGGGATGATAACTTTACAATTCTTCCATATGAGTGGGTCATTTAATTGGGATGGTAATGATGAGGAGGGGAGTGGCAGAACCGAGAGAGGGAATCCACACCAACATCTGTACACCTTATCTCACCCTATAGTGTGTAACGGAGGGTTCTTTGTGTACTACAATCACTTCCTCCCTTTCCTGTTCCAGTCGCGAATGGGCTCCAGGAAGACCGAGTATTGATAAGCCTCCAAATGGGCTCGAATCCCTAAAATGTTACGTTCATGGTCTTTTCGTGAAATACACTTGGGAGGAAGAAATACATTTACTCTTCTGGGAAAGTACGCTCTCTGAACAGTAATACAGAACTCTTTTCTCGTAGTGTCTGCTACTGGAGGTGGTTGAGCATACTAAATGAACCCGTAACGAAACGCGCTGCTCTTCTTTGGATTTTCTCTATTTCCTTCACCACTCCTATCTGGTTCCGGTTCCAACCTGCCGAACAGTATCCAAGCATTGGTCGACCGAGGGTTTTGTAAGCTATAATTCCTGAGGATTCCCTCAATGCATGCGTCTGCCTCACCTGCGACTAGTTTTACGTGATTAATTCACATTAAATCGTTCCGTACACATACTCATAGATATGTAATGGATTTGGCTGCTTCCAGTAACTGTTATGTAGTCGTGTCATCATACTATAATGAGTCTTTCTGTCTATTTGTGAGCAGTACTTTATATTTGTTTATGTTGTGGGTCAGCTGCCAATCCCTGCACCGAGCGTCGACTCTTCGCAAATCTTCCTACATTTCTCCACCGTTTCGGCTTTATGTATGCAATATCATCCACTAAAAGTGTCTTGGGACTGCATTTGCAAATATTGTGAAAAGTAAAGACCCTATAACACTACCTTTGGGTACACCCGAAGTTACTTTTATGTTTCAAAATTTCACTCCGTTAAGAGGAACATGCTGTGTTCTATTTACTACAAACTCTCCAGTCCACTAATACAACGAGAAGTTGGTTCCCGAATGCGGGAACGTTCCGAACACTTTCCGATGACTAAATTTCAATTCAGGGAATGGGTTACAAACATTCCAGGCGTGTGACTCTCAAGCTTCGTGTGCCCGAAGATATGGAGTTCGTCCCTCCATAGGAATAGTCCATTGCTCCCAAAATTTTGCAAAATAACGCAAAACTGGCTCAATGGCTAAAAGTGGACTGCTAGTTCACAGACGCACAGCTCATTCTTCTTTCAGTCATACGGTTTTCCTGTCACTTTCGTTTGTTTCACATCTGGCAATCATTTGTAAAAATGGATATCCCGAGTCACGTCTTAGTTGAGAGTCGTTGCTAAACTCTTCAGCTGGCTAGTTAAGTGATTTCAAAGACCGTAAGAAGGCACAAAAGTGCCACCTTCTGCAGGACTGTGAATAGTACAGCAGTGTGATGTTGAAGTAAAACTTTGTGTTGAGGTGATCTTCACTGACGTAACTAAAACCTGATGTTCGAACTTTTAATGAAAGATTAAGAATTGTATAGTTAGTGATGCAGTTTGGTGGAGATTATCATATTGCACTACAGATGTGGCGTGATGGTCTCGTACACAAGAGTGAAGCATAAATAATTTCCGAAGTTGTGGCCGAAGTTGTGTTTTCAAAAAATGGTTCAAATGGCTCTGAGCACTATGGGACTTAAGATCTGAGGTCATCAGTCCCCTAGAACTTAGAACCACCTAAACCTAACTAACCTAAGGACATCACACACATCCATGCCCGAGGCAGGATTTGAACGTGCGACCATAGCAGTAGCACGGTTCCGGACTGAAGCGCCTAGAACCGCTCGGCCACAACGGCCGGCCCAACTGTTTTCACGTTATGAAATTCGCGCGCGGCCACCAAGGCGGGCACGACAGTAACTGAACAGAAATGAGATCGATGAACATATAAGTTATTAATGCAGCAAATTCAGTGTCTGTTTCAAATTCTAAATGGAAAAGGAAATGTTAACCATAGAAGTCATTCACAATGACACTGCTTGACACTTATTAACACACATCAGTTATTCTGTTTCTTTTTTCTTTTGGCCGGAGTACCTGGATAGCGAAGAACCATATGGGCAACTAGACAATGACTATCATTATTTAGAAGATGCAACAGGGATTCTCACATCATGGATGGACGCATGAAACTACAAGTAAAGCAATATACCCAAAACTGGTATCGCGTGATAAGTTAAGTCTTTATCCATGGAAGCCAGCATACCGGTAAGAATCACGCCTATGGGAGACTTCAATGTGCGATCTGAATATGTTTGGAAACACTTTGAGAGGCTGCTCAGAAACTGTTGCAGCAGAATGGTTTGTTCGTATCGAATGTTATGAACTGGTGCTTTCATCTGTAGGGCATATCTCCTGAGAGCGTCCCTCTAATCTTATTCAAATTCTCATTCTCCAGTATCTCAACACAGGATTGTCATCTGTGATAATGGAGGCAGGAGGCACTACACTGTGGACAAGTCAAACAGTTTTTCTTCTATCCCGATGACATAATGTTCTCTTAGACCGACTGTATGCAAAGATACAAACTATTAGCCGATCAGAGAATTACTGCAAATCCACTGTAATTGTTACGTAACAATTTGAGTTGCTCATGTAAAAGTGTTCTTCGTTCTCTCTGCATCAGGATGTGTCCAGAATAGTTCGAAATGGATTTTTTTGCAAATATCACTATGAACCACTGCCACAAGTCTCAATTACGGTATTCAAAACATCACAGCAATCTATCAAGGTGATCATACTGGAGGGAGGTGGTGGAGAACGTGAGTTTTTGAAGCGGTAACAATATGTGAAGGAGTAGTAAATCTGATTCTTTTCAGGAGTTCACTAATATAGCGACAATTGTTGTCTGTTATACATATCCTACAGCCTTCAAGCTGCACCAGTTCTTCTGGTAACAGCAGTTCTTTCAGTTAATAAGATTACTCTTCGTCAATTTCCTGGAACTCACAGTAGTAGAGGCAACTGGACCTTCGTAAGGCAACGGAGTGTCCTTGTATGCTTCTCTGATGATGATTTACAGTCATTCTCTTGCGAAGGATGTAGTACAATAAATTGTTGTGACACTAAATGTTAATGCCACTCCGTAGGTAGACTTCTATTCGCTCAATTTGTTTTTAAGCATAAGTTAGTTTGAGAATCTAATGTAAATGAATTACATTTATTGAAGATAAAAATGGCACTTAAGTGTAACAATTGCAGTCAACAGATGATTCAGTTGCAGGAAATTACTTCAGGTATATTATAATTGTTTTTATTTCATAAATTTCATGTCAGTTCAGCACCGTGTCTAAAGCTATTTCCCTTACCCTTTCCCAAACTTCTTTCAGAAACAATGAACATGTCCATCAGACACTCAGATCAAAGAAAAAACAATAATACACTAGTTGTGTTCACAGTTATCTCAGGACTACTTTTTTGGATATTAGTAACTACTTTGAGGCAAACAGAACTTTGGAAGGTAGACTTTTACTAGAGTGCTTTAGCAGGCATCGTTACCAGGTGTTGATCGATCTGTAGGTAGCGTCAGCTGATGTGTGATGTCCATATTGTGCCCAGGAGAAAGTAAACCTCTTGGAGTGGCGGTAGCTGAATGTGTTGCATTTTCTGAGAAGGTATGGCGTGCATTTACCAGCAATGACTCACGCTACGTACTATCACAAGCAATGGTTCAAATGGCTCTGAGCACTATGGGACTCAACTGCTGAGGTCATTAGTCCCCTAGAACTTAGAACTAGTTAAACCTAACTAACCTAAGGACATCACAAACATCCATGCCCGAGGCAGGATTCGAACCTGCGACCGTAGCGGTCTTGCGGTTCCAGACTGCAGCGCCTTTAACCGCACGGCCACTTCGGCCGGCCACAAGCAATGTCTTGAACGACCTTTGAGAAGATGCTGAAGTCCCTTATATCTGGCCTGACAGCAAAGTGTCCCTTTGAATAGTATGCTTCCCCTAGTCCTCTGAAAAATTCTCTCTGGACGTGTCCTTACATCCGATTGGCTGCATTGGAGTTCTCGTCTCACAAATCTAATTATTTGCTAACAACTTTTGTTGTTATTACAACATCCCCTATTTTCCCGCACTAAAAGAATAACACTCTTTGCTAAAAATGCTCCTTTCTTTTAGCATTTCATTCTTAAGTAAAGGTTAGTTAGTTCGAAACTCAGTGTCCCATTGAGTTACAAATATTGTCAGGTTCCTTGGACTCAAATGTTCAAATGTGTATGAATTTCTAAGGAACCAAACTGCTGAGGTCATCGGTCCCTAGGCTTACACACTACTTAAACTAACTTATGCTAAGAGGAAGGACTCGAACCTCCAGCGGGAGGGGCCGCGCAGTCAGTGACATGGCGCCTCTAACCGCGCGACCACTCTTCCTTGGACTCTTTGTTCAGTTGTGTGTTACCGCATTGACCCAGGGCGAAACAAGGTGTGGGCGACCATCTGCTCTCTGTGGCTTCTTCAATAACACTGTTGTCGCCTGGAGTGTCAATGTCTGGGGAAACACATTCTCTCACTGCCTCCAGGCTGGACTTTGATATCCCCTCAAATAGCCACATTACAAATTGATGGCTTTCATGAGTTCAGAGTCTATCGACCAGCTGCAACAAATTTTCCTAATTGAGAGCATTTCAATAGCTCTTTTGTGCCTGTCAGTGGGACTGACAAATTGCTGGTGACCCGTACCAGTAACTCCACACGCACACACACACACACACACACACACACACAAATTTCTGCAGTGCAATGTCAACTGTGGCCATCTCCTTCTTATCTAGCAACTGGCAAGCAGTGTACGTTGATGAGCTGCCTTTCCTCACTGAATTGCAGCACAGAGACAGCGCTGATTTGTGATCTGATTTTGGTTCTTGTCTTTTGAACGTTAGTATTCACCGACACCAAATCAAATGGACTTAAATCGTTAAACTTACAGAAAGGAGTCAAAGGAAGCTGTGGTACTGTCACAAAAAATCATTCAATCCGGGGGACCACTATTATGGAACTTAAAAATCCCAGCCTCAGTCGTACTGCTGTCAAAACGTCTTCCATTACAATGAACACCTAACTGCGAATTGCAAAAATCCATCAATCTTCCCTCACTGAAAAGTCTCTCGTTTCCTAAAAAAGCATCCCAAAATTACCTCTTCCTCCCGCAACGACACTCATTCAAGAAAAAAGCAGTGATAACGCCATCAAGAATGCACCAATATTTGTAGAGTGTTCTGGATGCGATAAGGAATATCATGACAACTTAGCATTTGTTCTCACAAAACTAGAATATAGTGATCATGAATTGATTATATATGATGATGTGACAGTTATTTACGTACTTCTTGGACAACCCTGCTTTTTATGTGAAGGAGATGGACGTGACAGAGCCCCGCACTGGATTCAAAACGAATAGCTTTCCAGAATGAACACAGATCGTTGAAGTAAAACATAATTCACAATAGCGCGATTGACCTGAAGAAACGTCTATTGCTTCGGCTTTACATTAAGCTGAGATTAATAGACCATTTGTGGGGTTCTGCCAAAACGTAGGGAATGCTTTTAATACCTATGAGAAAAATTTCTGCCGCTGTTATAATCAATCTTGAGAGAAGGGCTTATTCTTGGCCCAGACATTCGGGAACTTTATCGAGATAAAGGATTTTTAATAAAAATGGAAACAGTTCCGCAAGAGACGTGAATAGCTGCCAGAGAAGTTGTAATGAAATTTCTTGGAAACTGTAAGGACTAACTATGAGTGCATAATGGGAAACAGGTTGACAGAATTTAAAACACTGAGTTATTCAAGGAGTCAGAAAGTGCATTTCCATTCACATTTCAACTGTTTTCCCAAAAGTTTTTGAGCAGAAGCGAGGAAGCTTCTACCAGAGTCTCTAGGAGATGGAACGCAGATACTTGTGTAAGTGAGACGTCAGAATGGTTTCTGACTACCGCTGGATTTTGCAAAGAGATCAGGAGCACATTTTTCACAGGAAAAGAACAATAAAAAGTCTTGATGAGAAACGAGAAACAAAAGCCAGAGACTTGTAAAGGTACTCATATATTTCGATATTTCGTGTCTGAGTTTCGACTAACTCTTACTTAATACAACAAAATTATTAAACTTAAAAGCATCACATCAAACAGTAGTATAAATCTGTTGAAATTTTGAAAATAATTTAAATTCTGCAGGTCAGGGTTATCTGCAAGAGTGGAGAGCATTCAATCACTTCTTAATGCCATGAGGAGCTCAGAACACCTTGTTCTAAAATATCTGAGTGTTCGACCTCCATTCATATGCTGGAATAAACCACAATTTAACTCCTGAATATTAGAAAAAATGAAGTGTCATGCTTCTTGACAGAGAGTAGCGAAACAATGCGGGAGACCCGCACCGCCGTACTAGGCAAGGTCCTGATGGAGATGGATTGCCGTTGCCTTCCTCCGATCGGAATGGGTATGACTGATGATGATGATGATGACGACACAACAACACACAGTCATCTCGGGGCAGGTGAAAATCCCTGACCTCGTCGGCACCCCGGGTTAGGGAAGCGAGGACGCTACCGCGAGACCACGAGTTGCGGTCTCCTGAATATTACTTTTAATAAATTTGTCTGGTGAAGTATTAGAGTATTGTTTGTGCACACGTACACACAACTTTAAAAATTAATCCACATTGAATGAAAACAATACGACGCTGAAGTGAGATGCAGGCGAAATAACAAGTCTCTTTTTGAGAGTGTTGCTTTATTGTTGCAAACTGAGAAACAACAGTGAAGTGGTTAAATGTACGTTGAAATCAGAATTTGAGAATACATCATATTCGTACAGAACGCACCAATAATGGTCAATATGGCAGAAAACGTAAGTACAGCATATCCTTTACAATTACGCTTGGAACACGACTGCACAAATAATTACTTTTCGAGCAAAGAAATTGTTATTTCTCCATAGTTTACGGATGACGTGCTCTCAGACAATGTATGCAATAGCATCTTTCGCTGTGAAAACCAAAAATTAAATAACGTGGTCTAAAACAATGAAATAGACGCAAGTACTACAGTTTTAAGACTAAAACTATAATATGTATATTTATGTGAGCCAGATGGGACAGCTGTCCCCCTAACACTAGAGGAGAGAGCTTTCGTCCCGTAATACCACCCCAAGCAGGGTGGCCCTTCTGAAAATCTGATCTGCAGTAAGCTTCCAATTTGTCAGGTGTTACAGATCCGACCCATGGCTTGTTGTTTTATTTTTATTTTACTCATCTAGCTCCGTAGGACCAAACTGAGGAGCAAATCTCCAAGGTCTTGGAACGTGTCAGTATTTTAAATTACAACATAAATGTAATAACAGATAAAACAACATTTTTATGAACCAAAAAAAGTAACAAGTCATAAGTATATGTAAACGCAATCAACAATACAACACAGGAATCAGCTTGATTTTTCAAGAAACTCCTCGACAGAGTAGAAGGAATGACCCTTGAGGATGCTCTTCAGCTTTGATTTGAAACCGCGAGGATTACTGCTAAGATTTTTGAATTCTTGTGGCAGCTTATTGTTAAAGAATGCAACAGTATACGGCACGCCTTTCTGCACATGAGTCAAAGAAGCCTCATCCAATTGCAGACTGGGTTTCTACTTAGTATTAACTGAGTGAAAGCTCATAATTCTTCATAATAAGCTGGTATTCTTAACAAGAAACGACACTAAAGAATATACAGGGTGTTTGGGGAGGAAATGTCAATATTTTACACAGTGATAGTATAATTAATTCTGAACAAAAAATGTTATATGAGCATAGGTCCGCAAATGCTTCGTTAGGGAGGTATGGGTATTGAAAGAAACTTTAATTCTGCAAACTTGATGTGCACAACGTGAACGTATATGCAATACAACTGGACCGTAACGTGATTTTCTTGAAAGCAATGTTACAGAGGAGTACAGTTAAGCTACACATTTTTACAAAATGTTTATTTACTTTGCATTTAGTACATAATGCATTACAACATGCATGTTACATGTATTCAGTTGAAAAAGACGTACCACGTCTTTTACAAACGGTGTTAACACTTTTCGTAGAGATGTTGTACAGTTCACAGAACAAGTACGAATATCCCACCATGAACGTCAATGAACTTTTGCGCTCCAGCGATAACATGTTGTGTTGCTCGTTCAGTTGCCTGTGGTTGGTTCCTAATCAATTCTGCAGCGTCCATGATGTGACGAAGCAGTTCATCTCGTGTATTTACCTTCACTTTGTGCACCTATGATTTCATCCAACCCCATTAACAGAAATCTAAAGGTGTAAGGTCAGATGATCCTGGAGGTCAGTTAATAGCACCGCCACCGCCAATCCAGCGATTGAGATGGTCCCTCACACGTACGGTAACATGTGGAGGGACAATGTCATGTTGAAAGTACATTCCAGTTCGCTTGGCTGAAGGAATGTCTTCCAATAGTGCCACAAATGAATTTCCAAAAAATGCAGGTACCTCTCTCCCGTCAATCGCTGATTGGTAATAAATGGACCTGTCAAAAGGTTATCGATCATGCCGCACCAAACAAACTGAAGTGTGTGTATTTTCCCGTGACCACCGATTATTATTGCGTGTGTTGTTTATTCCATGTCGTGAAAACTGGGCTTCGTCAGTGAATAGTATGCATGGAAGCAAATGACTATCCTCAATTTCCCAGTGACAGAACTGAAGTCGTTGGGCATTGTCGGCAACGTGGAGATTTTGGACACGCTGTATGTGAAATGGATACAGGTTTTCCGCATGTAATATTTCCCATACACGTGTCTGTAGGATATTCATACGCAGGGACATTTTTCATATGTTCGTACTGGGACTTCGCTCAACTCTTGCGATAATTTCTTCCTGTTCTTACAAAGTTTGTTGACGTGTACGCTCGGACAAAAAATGTCTACTTGTAAGAGAGCCTGTTGCACGCAAACTGATAAACACTTTGGTAAACACACTGCGATCAGGTAATCGTCGAGTCGGAGAGCGTCTGTGGTATTTTTCTCTTGCAGCGGTAGCACTACCGTCGCAGAAGCCATAAAAATACACCATATCTGCGTGTTCCTCCTTACTGTAGATGTGAGGCATTGTTAGTAGTCCTTATACGAACACAGTTAACACCATACACTACACAGCTAACCGATCCGTCGGCTGTACACTACACAATGCGGCTTACACGGCACAACTACGCAAACAACGGGTGATTGTACTACGTACGTCACATGACCATAATACGTGGTAGGTTGCATAGCGTAAACATGACATGTACCCGTGCATTGTTTGCAAGAAAATCACGTTACGGTCCAGTTGTATTTCGTATACGTTCATGATGTGTACACTGCTACGGTCGCAGGTTCGAATCCTGCCTCGGGCATGGATGTGTGTGATGTCCTTAGGTTAGTTAGGTTTAAGTAGTTCTAAGTTCTAGGGGACTGATGACCACAGCAGTTGAGTCCCATAGTGCTCAGAGCCATTTGAACCATTTGAACCATGATGTGTACATCAATTTTGCAGAATTAAAGTTCCTTTCAATATCCATACCTCCCTAACGAAGCATTTGCATTTCATATAACATTTTTTGCTCAGAATTACTTATACTATCACTATTTAAAATATTGATCGTTCCTCCCCAAACACCTTGTATATATTGAGAGGCCAATGTCAAAATACTCAGACTAATAAACAGGGGTCGACAAGAGGTTCGTGAACTTGCACCACTTATTGCCCGAACCGCCCGTTTCTGAGTCAAAAATATCCTTTGAGAAAGGGAAGAGTTACCCCAAAATATAATACCATACGTCATAAGCGAATGAAAATAAGCAAAGTAGACTACTTTTCGTGTCGAACTATCACTTACTTCAGATACCGTTCGAATAGTAAAAATGGCAGCATTAAGTCTTTCCACAAGATCCTGAATGTGGGCTTTCCACGACAGTTTTATATCTATCTGAACACCAAGAAATTTGAAATGTTCCGTTTCTCTAATCATATGCCCATTCTGTGAAATTAAAACGTCGGTTTTGTTGAATTGTGTGTTAGAAACCGTAAAAACTAAATCTTAATGTGATTTAGCGTTAGTTTATTTTCTACAATCCATGAACATATGTCATAAACTGCACTGTTTGAAACAGAGCCACTATTGCACACAACATCCTTTACTACCAAGCTAGTGTCATCAGGAGACAGAAATACTTTAGAATTACTCGTAATACTACAGGGCATATTGTTTATATAAATTAGGAACGGTAGTGGCCCTAGCACTGATCCTTAGTGCCCCTCCCCCTTCCCCATTTAACCATACCCCACTCAGACACCACATTATAGCCATGCTCAACACTGTGTAGAATGACCGTTTGTTAACAATTGCAGCACAGTACTTTAATATTGTGCTAGGTACTCCATCATATCCATGAGACTCCTTAGTCTTCAGTGATTTAACTATTGACTCCATCTCTCCCCTGTCCGGCCCCGGTAGCTGAGTGGTCAGCGTGACGGAATGTCAATCCTAAGGTCCCGGGTTCGATTCCCGGCAGGGTCGGAGATTTTCTCCGCTCAGGGACTGGGTGTTGTGTTGTCCTAATCATCATCATTTCACCCCCATCGACGCGCAGGTCGCCGAAGTGGCGTCAAATCGAAAGACCTGCACCAGGCGAACAGTCTACTCGACGGGGGGCCTTAGCCACACGACATTTCATTTCATCTCTCCCCTGTCAGTATCACAGAGGAATATTTCAGACATCAGTCTCGGATTGGCATTTTCCAAGAGCGTTATATGGTTCCCTGTAGAAACTAAGTATTTATTTAATTGATCAACAATGCTTAGAAAGGGCTGTTAAATACGGTAAATATATCTGACTTATCAATAACAGAAATATTTTCACCACGAACTGACTTTATATTGTCGACCTTGTGCTGCTGACCAGACACTTCTTTCACGACTGGCCAAGTGGTTTTAATTTTATCTTGTGAATCAGCTATTCTGTTTGCGTACCACATACTGTTCGCCTTCCTAATTACATTTTTAACCATCTTACAATATTGTTTGTAATGGGCTACTGTAGCTCAATTGTTACTACTTCTAACATTTTGATGTAATTCCCACTTTGTCTACATGATACCCTTACCCACTAGTCAGCCACCTAGAATGCCATTTACTGTTGGTACCCTGTTTAGGACGTTCTAATGAGGAGCATCTTTCAAATAACATGAGAAGTGTGTTGTATGTTGCATATTGACTTGCATGTTAACAAATGGTTCAAATGGCTCTGAGCACTATGGGACTTAACTACTGAGGTCATCAGTCCCCTAGAACTTAGAACTACTTAAACCTAACTAACTAACCTAAGGACATCACACACATCCATGCCTGAGGCAGGATTCGAACCTGCGACCGTAGAGGTCGCGCGGTTCCAGACTGTAGCGCCTAGAACCGTTCGGCCACTCCAGCCGGCTGCATGTTGACATATATGTTATCGGCACTATAAACATCCTGCCAGTCTTGTTCCTTAACGAGGTTTAAAAAACTCTCTATTGCCATTGGACTAGCTTTTCTACATAGTTTGTAAGTATATATAACATTTCTTTGAGTACAAAAACCTTTCAGCATTAAGATTTGTTCGTCATGGTCTGAAATGCCATTCATCCTTTTACTAACCGAGTGCCCATCTGGTAATGAAGAATGGATAAAAATATTGTCTATGGTTCCGCTTCTGTTCCCCTGCACACTGGTTGAAAAAAAACGCAGTTGCATCAGATCACATGAATTTAGGAGATCTTCCAACATCCTTTTTCTTGCACAATCATATACAAAATTAATACTGAAATCACCACATATATCTAATTTTTGGTACTTCCTATAAAGTGAACCAAGAACCCTCTCTAGCCTAAGCAGAAATGCTCTGAAGTCAGAGTTAGTGGACCTATAAATAACAATAATTATAAGTTTAGTTTCACTAAATTCAGCTTCCCCTGCACAACTTTCAAATACCTGTTCGGTGCAGTGCCGTAATATGTCTACGGACTCAAATGGAATGCTGTTTCTTACGTAGATGGCCACTACGGCACTTCACAAAGAACTCCTTGAGTAATAGGCAGCTAATCTGTACCCTGGCCCCACATTTACGGATGATTTGTTGGATAAACATGTGTTAAAATATCTACAGAGTATTGGGCCCCAGTATAATCGCGTGAATTTGGAGTGAGTAATTTTCATCGGGTCTTATACATTGACTACGTTCCATCTGGTTTCACTAGCACATGATTGTTAGAGGTATCACTGGCGCGTGGTTATCACAGATGACTTAATTGTTTCTGTGGAGCAGTGGAATGCAGCTACACGTTACGGAAGACCTTGACCACCATATATGATCGCATTGAGGATAGCGATACTTGCATGTTGACTGACAATTGATTCTTTCTTTCTGGTAAACTGGGATTTAGGTTGTTGAACCACGATGTAAACGAATGTGTTCGACAGCATTGTGTCATAAGAAATCTAGTACCATGAATGAATTCGGCTAGCCAGTGGGGCCCTTCCAGCCAGTCCCATCCGAGCTTTTGGGCTGTGGTTTAGTGAGTCGCCGCTTATATGAGGCGACGACTTA
Source organism: Schistocerca serialis cubense (assembly GCF_023864345.2). NCBI lineage: Eukaryota > Metazoa > Arthropoda > Insecta > Orthoptera > Acrididae > Schistocerca > Schistocerca serialis. Next base: position 237,622,809 of record NC_064640.1, read on the forward strand.
TCATGCTACGACAGGCCTATAAAACACTGTCGGCGCCACACACATTTGTACACCATACCGCTGCTCAGCCACATATGGAAAGGCTCTTTCTTAATGGACAACGAGTAATGAACCCCTAAGCGATTCGGGCGAAGAAGTGCGTTTTAGAGACGAGTGTTGCTGGCTTGAAAGTTTTATTTCAAGCTTGAAGCAGATCTCCACCTTGACTTTTACAGATTCCCAGAATTATTTTCAACTTGACGAATTACACTCCGTATTTTACTTTTCCATCACTGTTTTTTAACATTTTAGAACGGCTTCACAGTTTTAAAGGTGCATGTACTGATGGAATGGACTCGCTTTCAGGATTCACCTTATCACAGAGCTCCATGCGGTCCTCAAGGCACTGGAGCAAGAAATGGCTCTAAGTACTATGGGACTTAACATCTGAGGTCATCAGTCCCCTAGAATTAGAACTACTTAAACCTAACTAACCTAAGGACATAACATACATCCATGCCCGAGGCAGGATTCGAACCTGCGACCGTAGCAGCAGCGCGGTTCGGCACTGAAGCGCCTAGAAGCGCTCGGCCACAGCGGCCGGCCCACTGGAGCAGCTGTGGCATCTAAATGGTAAACATTTTACTGCTCCGCTCCGATTCCATTTTTGCCCTACAATCATTGCAACACATGTACCCAGTAGAGAAAATGGTCCAGGTAAAACATGACCATCTGCTCGTCCTACAGCAGTGGGACCGGATACTGGGCCACGTCGGAATTTAGAGAAAAAAATGAGCAGACAGAGCTGCCGAGGGCGCCTGCAGGGAACATGAAGAGACCCAATGTGCCATTCCTCTGCAGGCTGTCATTTCACTTTGCTTCGGAGATCCACGCAGTTGTGGGAGGAGGGGTGGCTCCCAGTGACAGGCAAAAAGGTATTCTTGGTGAAGCCAAATATCCGGCCTTGGTGTTCCTCATCTGGGCACTCTGGTGGGATGAAGTGGCCCTGACCCGCCACCGAATTCGGCAATGTCTCCTCAACCCAGGCTTCCTACTCAGGTGAGAGGAACCCCTGTGATGTCAATGACATGCCAATAACTGTGTGCCACTGAGTGCATTTTATATCGTGATGAGTAGGCAGAAGCAAATTTGTGTGGTGATCTGTCCTCCATTTTAGTTGATGACGAGGCGAGTGCAGTGAAAGTCTTAAAGTTTTACGAAGCGTCTGGATTCCAGTCCAAGTCTTTAGGCTGGAGATTTTAATCTGTTGCAAAGTGGCTAGCTCATCCTTTTTATTCCAGTGACCACACACCCATAGGTATCTGCTATGATATTTTACATTTTTCCACCGCTTTTTCCTTTTTTTAGCCCAAGTTTATGATCTGGTGAAACACGTAATTTTCGTATGCCTGTGTGTGTGTGTGTGTGTGTGTGTGTGTGTGTGTGTGTGTGTACACATACTTTGCTGCATTGTTGTAATTTTTAAATGTAGTTGTACTAGTCTAATTATGTGAATCTTATTTTGTCGACACTCTTGTCATGATATTTTCGTATGGGCGCTAATGGCCTTTCTGTCGTGCGCCCACACCACAGTGTCATCACTAGCTACTGTATCGTCAGAGGTAACTCATGAGTACGCAGCATGTCCGTGACATACAGTTGTGCCGTCAACCACTACCAGCTACGACCTGAAGTCACACTCAATGCCTACCCACATCATGACGCCACTAGTAATACCGCTATATCTCTCTGAAACATTGGAGGAAAGGGGTCTCTACTCAGATTACTGCCATACTTGCCGACTTTGGTTATCCGAGGTAGTGTAGAACCGTGATTAATAGCTGAACATAATGGGACGCCATTCAGCCGCACTCTGTGCTTCCCAGTCATGGCACCCCTTCAAATGCAGCCGTTTGTGTTGTGGTGTTAACTGTAACCTATTAATGGGACGGTAATATCCTACTCCTGCTGCTGGAGCCTCTGACTAATGTACAGGATGACACAGAGTGTTGCTGGGAGTCTATAACTTATTCTCGGATGGCAGGCGGCATAATTATGTGAAAAGGTTACGAAGTCTTTGGTGCACATTACAATGATCCTTCCTTGTGGTGGTCAGATGTGGTCGACTGGAACTTTGACAACGCGTATGCCTGCCCTCACGTTCAGATACAGTCCAACATCAGGTCACTATCACATGCTCCACAAATCTGGGCATTGCACGATTCGACCTGCCGGCCAGATGGAGAGCCACTTTGATACCCTTTTCAAACTCTGTGAGATGCGGATAACGCATCAGTTCTAATTTATCTGGTTTCTCACACGCGTACGCGGCATTACGGTGTCCTTTAGGGTGATCACTCAGTATCTGAGTTCACGGCCCGTATATAACCTACTAGGCCTGGTAACAACATTAAACGCCAACAACACTAGTGCACACTGCTGGCCGTTCTACTTGTCACAGAGAATTGAAATTCTAATCATTTAATATATCCGCCCGTGGAGTGTTCATCTACAAAGACGCATTCACATCCATCCGTGTATTCTGCATGATTCACTTTTCTTGTTAGGCAGTGTACGTAAGAGTAACCATCTGGAGCGACAGAAAGTGGAATGACCTAATATAAGAAGTTGCACGAAAAGTAGATACCAGGCTGAGATTCACTGAAAGAATCTTAACTAAACGAACATCATACAAAACGAAGAGTCTTATAAAACACTTCTTCAGTCGATTTTTGTGTATTATTGTCAATATCATACTCTTATCATCTACATGTACATTATCGTCTACATTTACCCACAAACTGGGCAAGCCATTGTACGGTGTGTGCCGGAGAATACCCTGTACCAATACTAGTCATTTCAGTTCCTGTTCCACTCGCAAATAGGGTGAGGGAAAACCGACTATCTGTATGCCTCTGTATGAGCCCTAATTTCTCCCCTCTTATCTTCGTGGTCCTCATGCGAAATGCATGTTGACGGCAGTAGAATCGTTCTGCAGTCAGCTTCAAATACCGGTTCTCTAAACTTTATCAATAGTGTTCCTCGAAAAGAAGGTCGCCTCCCTCCAGGGATTCCCATTTGAATTCCATAATACTTGCAAGTTGTTCGAACCTGCCGATACCAAATCCAGTAGCCCGCATCTGAATTGCTCTGCAACGATACGCCCACATATTTAAACGACGTGACTGTGTCAAGCAGGACATTACTGATGTTGTATCTGAATATTATGGGTTTATTTTTCCTACTTATCCGCATTAACTTACATTTTCAGACATTTGGAGCTAGATGCCATTCATGACATCAACTAGAAATTCTGGTTAAGTCAGCTTGTATCCACGCAATGACGACACCTCTCCGTACAACAGAGCATCATCAACGAAAAGTGCATACTGCTGCCTACCCGGCCCCTCCAGATCATATATGCATAAAGAAAATAACAGCGGTCATGTCACGCTCCTCGCGATACCCTCGTCTCTAATAAACACTCACCCTCGACGTCTTCGAGCCACTCACATATCTGGGTCTCTATTCCATATGCTAGTACCTTCGTTAACAGACCGCGGTGGCGTACCTTGTGAAAAGCTTTCCGGAAATCTATACATATGGAATCTTCCTGTTATTCTTCATACATAATTCACACGATATCGTGTGAGAAAAGGGCAAACTGAATTTCACACGAGTTGTGCTTTCGAAATCCGTGCCAATTTGTCGACTGAAGGTTTTTCATCTCAAGGAAATTTATTCTATTTGAACTGAGAATATGTTCAATAGCCCTGCTGCAAAGAGATGATAAGGATATTGGTCTGTAAATTTGGGGAGCTTGTCTTTTACCGTTCCTATATATACAGGAGACACCTGCACATTTTTACAGTCACTTGGGACTTTGAGCTGAGCGAGAGATTTGTTTTAAATATAAGCTCAGTAAGGGGCCAGTGCTGTAGGGCACCCTTTGTAAAACCTAAATGGGTTTCCATCTGGACCTGGCGACTTATTTGCTTCCAACTTTTTCAGTTGTTCCTTTACGCCAGGGATGCTTATTACCACGTCGTCCATACAGGACGCTGTACGATTTTCAAACGATGATATGTTTGTGTCATTCTCCTGTGTGAACGATTCCTGAAATGCGAAGATTCCCCGGCGGATAAGTGTCGAGGTCCAGCGTGCCAGCGAGCCTGTAGATAGTTTTTAAGGCGGTTTTCCACCTACCTTGGTGAATGCGGCCTGGTGCCCCTTATTCCGCCTCAGTTACGCTGTGTCGGTGATTTCTGCACAAATGCTGTTTCCACGTACGCGTACATCAACGTTTTTCTACCACGCAAACATTTCGGGTTACACTCGTCTGGTATGAGACGTTCCCAGGGGGGTCCACTGGGAGCCGAACCGCACAATAACTTTGGGTTCGGTGTTGGGCGGCGGTGGGGTGGGTGGACTGCTGTGGCCTGTTGTGGAGTTGTGAACCAGTGAGGGGTACGGCGGGACGAAGCCTCTCCGTCGTTTCTAGGTCCCCGGTTTAATACATACATACGTACATACAACCTTTGCCTGTTGCTTGTCGTCATTTGCGAGGCGTTCTCTTTTGAACTGAGAGTACAACAGCCTTCGCTTCCTCAGAATTTTCAGAATTTCGTTGTTAAGCCATGGTGGGTCTTTCCCTTCCTTAACCCACTTACTAGACACATACTTCTCTAGAGCACGATTTACAGTTTGTTTAAACTTTGCCCATAATTCCTTTAAGTCCGTCATATTGGAACTAAATGATGTCAGTTCATTGTCTAGGTGAGATGCTAACAACCGCGTATCTGCTCGTATTACCAGAAACACTCTCTTAGCTCTCTTGACTGATTTATTACCTTTCGTAACTATAATCTCTGTGATGACATATGATCATTAATCATCGTCTCTCTACTGGCACTGTCGATAAGGTCCGGCCACGTTTGTAGCTGGAAGGTCTAAGATATTTCCATTACATGTGGGCTGCCGAAATAACTGCTCAGGACAGTTCAAAAGTACTTCACACGACTGTCCGTCTGTACACTCTGCAATGAATCTATCGACATTCCAGTCTATACTCGGTAGGTTAAAGTCGTCTCGGACTAGTATTGCATGATCTGGATATTCATGCGCTACTGACCGTAGACTTCCCCTGAATAACTCTACAGCTGTCACAGCAGAATCGGGTTGCCGGTGAAAACATCTAGCAATTAACTTGGTGGGACCTAGACCTTTTATACTCGACAAGATAACCAGCCGGCCGCTGTGACCGAGCGGTTCTAGGCGCTTCAGTCTGGAACCGCGCGACCGCTACAGTCGCAGGTTCGAATCCTGCCTCGGGCATGGAGTGTGTGTTATCCTTAGGCTAGTTAGGTTTAAGTAGTTCTCAGTTCTAGGGGACTGATGACCTCAGATGTTAAATCCCATAGTGCTCAGAGCCATTTGAACCAGATAACCTCACTGTCACACTCAACTTCGACCTCAATAGAAGGCAATATTTTTGTCAAATGCCATGAACAGTACCCCCCCCCCCCCTCCCCCCTATGGCGTCTGATCTGCCTTTCCGATATATGTTCCTCGACTCGCTAAATACCTCAGAGCTTTCTACTTAGGGTTTCAGCCAGCTCTAGGTCTCGAGAATAATTTGAGTGCGAGAACATTTCTGGTGGACAGTAAATTCGGGAATTTTGTGCCGAGTGCGTCGACAATTTAGTAAAAAAAATTTGTCATTCGAAGCGTCTTTACTCAGAACGCGGTCTGATTTCGCTGTCTGCGTATCCACTGGCGAGTGTTCATAAGACTATCTCTAACTACTGCATACCCTTAAAGAAATCATGTGCACTCCGGAAGTACTCTGCTACCCTGACAGCTGCTTCATTTGTGTAATACCCTTCTGATCTATTAAGGCGAATCCTAGATTTCCTCACCCGATAACGCAGGTCCAGAAATCTGGAGCCGAGACCGTCACAGAGTCGATGAAGCCTTTGGCTGAAACTCTCCATTCAGCTCTAAACTAAAGGACCCCAATGTGAGCCACAACCTGCAGATGACTGCGTCCTACAAGCTCGATAGCCGTAGGCAAGGCCACCCCCCATCTCGGATGATGCCTCCCGGCAGACATACCGCGTGCACACTGGCTTTTTTTCCAGCTTTGAACACTATCCCTCTAAGCGGCTACATAACGCTCCTAACTTTGGAGCTCCCGATAATCATCAAACCTCCAGTTCATGTGTGCTCCTCGAACCCTGGTGAAGAACAGCGACCTGTTCACTCACAGGGCGAATAGGCGAGGCCAGACGGCCAGTCTCCACATTGGCCTCCGCCTCGAGCGATGAGAACGCGTTACCTTCCGCCACTCACTCTACTGTGCGAGTGCATCCACTGCGTCGGGCACACTAGAAGGTGCCTCGGCAGCGCATCCCGGGGGTGAAAGAAGCGAGGCCTGAGGTGGCCCATGCGACGCACCAGAATCCCAATCACCGTAACATCCAGAGACAGAAGCCTGAAGACGGCAGCTGTTAGCGAACTGCTTATAGCTCCTCCTGTGTCCGGAAACAGCATGCAGACATCCTACCCGACCTACCAAGGCTAAATGATGAAGTAAGCTTTAAAAGCAGACGGAAATCTAGATACTCAACTTGCTACCCTCCAGGCGTGTCACCAATTGACTCTAATGCCTTAATGAGGTGTGTAGCTGGCTGTTCAGAAGAAATGAAAACTGCGCTACAAACAGCCTGAATTTAGACTTACAGCTAAAAACACGAGTTTAAAACTCTTAAACAGAGAAACACAGACAAAATTTAAAAAAATAAACTACTAGGAAAACACAAGAAAATCAATATTTGAAACATGCCGCTCTGGAGATGTGAACAGGGGGCAGCTGAAGGCCTTACTAACTGGCTTACTAAACGAACGGACTCTTGTTTTTTTTTTTTAAAAAAAAAAGGAAAAGAAGCAGCTACTGCACTACAGACTGAATGAATTTACACACAGTTATAAAACGTGAGACTAAACTTCTAAAGATGAAAAAAACGCACGAAATTTAAAAAATATACTACTAGGAAAACACAGGAAAAGCTAAATACGTAACTGGACGCTCTGGAAATGTGTAGCAGGTGACAGCTGAGGCTTGACTGATTAATAGAAGATACAGAGAAGATCAAAAAATGCTGTGCATTCCCTCACTGCATCGTTTAGTTGATATGAGAGCATTACTGAGATGCTGAACAAATTCCTGTGGCAGACGTTACAAGAGATGTGTGATGCAATACAGAGTGGTCTGATATCGAAATTCCAAGCGAGATCATTCCGGGATGAGATGAGAAACTTATTATTTCTGCTCATTTAGATCTCACACAAATGACCACGACGAGAAAATCAGAGAAATTAGAACTGATACGTAGGTTTACCGGCCATAATTCTTTCCGCTTGTCATTCGTGAATGGAACAGAGAAAGAGGGGATGTGTTGGTACCGGAAGTACCCATCGCCAGAACACCGTTAGGTGCTTTGCGGAGTATAGATGTAGATACACTGTTGAATCCTTAGTGAGATGACAACTGAGAATGTGGAACATCGCAGGAAAACAAAACTTCGTAATACACGTTTACAAAAGAACTGGTATGCTAATGTATCTTACACACAGGTGAGACTGATATAGAAAAACTAAATACATATATGTTTTCCATTCACCTATTAATTAGAAACGTAACTAAAAACATTTAAATGCATGCATATTAACGTGCATGCCACTAGCCATCTCTAAGACGTCTTCAGTGAATTGCACATATCGTTCCCCCGTTTGCTCAGCTGAGATAAAAGAATGTAAATCATTACACACCTCCACTGTTTTGATATTGGAGAATAATTTCGGGTGGGTCAGTAAACTTTAAGCATATTATGAACGCTAACGAATCTGAGACTGGAAATAGGACACACGGACCATAAAAAATTCCCAAATAATGCTCCTTGCCTTTCCTCGGTTGTCAGGTTCCAAACGATATCTGGAGTAATAGACATTTACTAATGTAATTGAATATATATCGCTGAAATGAATTTTTTGTGGCTAATTATCTTGGAAGTTTGGAAACTTTCATGGTTTCGTGGGTCGTGGAAGATTACAAATCTTGTAGACTCATTGTTGCGTGATTTTAATAAGAGTCTTGTCCAGAATTTAATGATCGAATATTGAATACTTGTGATTTGAGCTTACCATCTCGATATCATTCAATCATCAGTTGCATGGAGTGATGGCTAACTGTTGCTCAGGTGTTCTTCAGGACGAAACGTTATCCTGAGTCTGGTATGCCGGGAACCTGTTTCATTTCAGTAGTTTATAGGCCACCAGTACCTATAGCTTCGGTCTTTTGCAAGCGTAAGGGATAAATAAGTCACATTCATCGTTCATTAGGACGACAGTCGTTTCTGACTACAAGGTCATATCGATATTAACGGCGCTCAACGATGACACGAAACAGAAGGCAACAACGATTTTGCATACACTTTACAGAAGCGACACTGTTGAGACGAGTTGTAATTCAGTTATTCAAAGGTATCGCATTTTCGTATATTCTTGAACGGAGAACTTGTTATGACTGAATATGGAGACGTGTAGCCAACTGCAGTAAGCGCTAAACTGCTTGTAATTGCTCCACAAACAACACTAAGGGTTTCGAAAGCACAACGTAATAAGTATAGGAACAAAATCCAGGAGTTATGAGATCTTTTTAAAACTGCAACGGCTACTTTTTCAGCTTCACGAATGATGTACAAGAGATCGAAAAACACATAAAAGCACACATAAAACGCGCAAGGTGCCGGTCTTCGTCCTTTTACGGTTTCAGGATTCCTACTGAATTCGAAAGAAAGAGTAAAGGAACGAACGAACGGACAGAATTTAGGTTTTAAAAGCTGTCAATACTGGCATCACCAGAAAGACTGAGCTCAAACTCGGAAGAGGGAATGAAGTTGGTCGTGGATTGGTTTAAGGAACAGCCTCGGTATTCGTCACAAGCGATTCAGGGAAACAATGAAAAACCTAAATCATGATGACCAGATGGCGATAAGAACCATAACCTTTCCAAATGCCAATCCATTGCGCTAAGCAATACCGACTTCGCATGATAAACGAATTCATGTATACTATAAACCACAAGTGGACAGCCAGCGACAAGCCCGCCGGATTGGCCTCCGATTGGTTTCAATCTGGTCTGTGGAAGAATTTCGTCGGAGAGAGATCGAGGCTCTTGCATGTGCTCCGCCCGGTAACACACTACTTAAACTAACTTGTACTAAGAACAACACATACACCCATGCCCGAGGGAAGACTCGAACCTCCGGCGGGAGGGGCTGCGCAGTCCGTAACATGGCGCCTATAACCGCGCGGCCATTCCGCGCAGCTCCCGGTAGACTTTTTTCGGATATGTCTGCCGACATTCTGCTCGCCTCGGATTTGCAGCTGATATCTCAGACCAATGAAACTTTTGCTTACTCTGCGCATGCACAATGTCTTTTGGCCGCCTCTGGATTTGAACAACAAACTGTAACCAGTTTCCGTTCTGAGTACTTAAATTATTTACTGTTACAGAAACAACCCAAGACTATACGATGAGTCATCGAAGATATTTGTTGACAAATATTTAAAAATTGCTTGCTAATGATGTTTGTAGATATTTACACACTGAATTTCAAACACCTGAACGGCCTGCATGTGACTAAAAATTTTAAAACTAAACGTAATTGCTTTTCACCTGGGACTGCGCATCTCATTGAAATGTGTTGTTTTCCTATTCTTTCTCGTATTAATATTAGTAACATTTCTTATAAGATATTTGATGTTGCATGTATGAAGTGTACCGAATAGTAATTAAAGTGTACAGAGATATTTATAATGCCCTTTTCATATAGCGGATATTTGAATGTAATATTACACGGCTAAAGAACTGTAGGCTCGGTACGTACGTGCTATTTTGTAAATATTAAACGCAATGAATTAAAAACTCGGTAGCAATATGTTCAAATACGGTAAAACTACTTAAACCTTACTAACCTAAGGATATCATACACATCCATGCCCGAGGCAGGATTCGAACCTGCGACCGTAGCGGTCGCGCGGTTCGAGACTGTAGAGCCTAGAATCGCTCGGCCACCCCGGCCGGCGTTCATTAACAACCTGTTCTTTTTGTTCATTAGATTAAATTAGTTCTCGCCAAGTAGGGAGATCTGAGTAATCCCCCCCCCCCCAAAAAAAAACACTAACTGTAAATGCTGTTATTAAATGTCTTTATCATTAACGCGAAATGATACAGAAAATTTATTGACTGTTAAGTTGTGGTCCAAACTTTATTCTCTGAACTGATACTTGTGAAGGATCCCTCACAATGACCATCCCGCTATAAAAATATCTTAATTATCACTCGACCTGCCGTAACTATTTGAGATGGGGCTAAGTATTAATCAGTTTGTGCAAGTATGTTTATGATAACGACATACAAAAACAAATAAATATTCCTCTGGACTTTGCCACTTGCAAAATATCTCAGGAATCGAAAAATTTTGAAACGAACTGCTTCAGTATAGTTTTGATGGTGGGGTGGGGGATTCAATTGTATACAGGGTGTTCCAAAAAGGACTTTACAGCTTTAAAAATTCATATAAATTTATTGAATCAAGATATACAGCTGGGTTTTAATGTTATTTTGCAGGGAAACACATCATGGCTTTTTATCTTAAGCTAAAGATGTCGTATGTGGCTTCCGTTGGTTATCCTGCACACATCCCATCGGAAGACAATTTCTTCCCAAACTCGCTATAGCATTGCATGTGTAACTTGCTCAGTGCCGGGAAATTCTTGCTCTAATTCCAGGTAATGAAGGCGACACAGGAATACAAACACGATATCCTTGATGTATCCCCGTGAATGAAAATTTAGTTGTGTCAGGTCTGGGGAACTTGGGGGCCATGAAATTGGAGCATCACGCCCAATCCACTGACGTGGAAAGTGGTCACTGAGGAAATCCCAGACGGTCATCCTCATCGATCTGTGGTATCATAAACTGTTGTAACATATCCAGGTACACTATCCCATTGATTGTTCTCTCACGGAAAAAAGGGGCCTTAGACTTTGTTCTTGCTCAGTGCACAAAAAACCGTCCCGTTTAGGGCTATCACGAACATGTAGCAATGTGTGATGTGGATTTTCACTGTCCCACATCCTACAGTTAGGTGTGTTAACCTTACCACTTAAGTCAAAAGTCGACTAGTCAGAAAAGATTATTTTGTTCAAGAAATATTCATCCTCATGTAATCGATTTAACATATCCACACAGAAGTTCTTGCGAGCAATTTTATCAGTGTCTTTTATTGCTTGTACGATCGTCAATCTGTACAGTTTCAAATGCAAAAAGTTTCTCAACACACGCGAAACAGTCGTATGTGGGGTTTGCAGTTCGCGAGATGCACGCCGAGTCGATTTCGTAAGGCTGTTGACAAAACGTTGTCTCACTCGCTCAACGATGTCTTCAGATGTGCTTGGACGACCTGATGATTTCCCATGTCTTACCGAGCACCCTGTTTCTACAAAACATTTATGCCACTCATGAACTGTAGACCAACTAGGAGGATCTTTACTTGGTACGGAAATTACGCTGAACTGTTGTCGCCGACTTCGATTCTTCAAACCAAAACACACAGCCACCATACTAGGGTCCAGTGAAGGCAGCCATCTTTAACGCAACTGCAGCTAGCGCTCCTTTCGGTGCGATTCTGCACTAGTGAACTACGTGAGAAAAAACTTGTATTTTCCTACAAATTGACACTACAATCATCTCTGTAGGTACTATGAATTAATTTATACGAATTTTAAAAATTGTAAAGTCCATTTTGAAACACGCTATACAGTTGATTTCCTGTTTATAACTACTTTTACTACAACATACTTACAGTACACAATTGAGCGCCAAGTCCTGTTTCCCAATTGTTTTTGCGGCAATTTATGGCCAAACTTTTTCTTCGTTTGGAGTCACTTGGAAATCTAATATGTGGAAACAACTTTTACGTAGAATGCAATTTTCACTCTACAGTGGAGTGTGCACTGATATGAAACTTCATGGCAGATTAAAACTGTGTGCCGAACCGAGACTCGAACTCGGGACCTTTGCATTTCGCAGGCAAGTGCTCTACCAACTGATCTACTTCCGCCAGTACCTCGTCTCCTACCTTCCAAACAGTTTTAATCTGCCAGGAAGTTTCACTTTTATGTAAATTGATGGTGGAAGGTGGGGGGAGGGGGGGGGGGGAGAAAGAAAAGGCAAGGAACCGATCATATCAGCTGTATCGGTACTTTATGCGGAATCGGAGGTAACGAGTGAAAATGTGTGCTGGACTGGGACTCGAACGCAGCAAATTCTGCTTACCAGGGAGTTGCGTTAACCGCTGCACCATCCGGACACAGCGTTTATCGCAAATGCCCAGACTATCTCGACACGCTCCCCGCCCGACCCATACGCCCGCCTAGCAATAATCCGCAGTCCCCGTTCTCAAGTCCCCCATACTCGCTTATTTTAGACTCCCGTAGGAGGATGAACGATATTGTCCATCTGCACTCAGGAGTGCGAACACTACGCATTCATATTATTGATTGGCCTCGATGGGCAAGGAAACCACATCGTTCGGCCTCCTGTGGGAGTCTAAAATTAGCGAGCACGGAGGACATTGAAGGAGACTGCGGATTGGTGGCTCTAGGGGTGTGTGTGTGTGTGTGTGTGTGTGTGTGTGTGTGTGTGTGTGTGTGTGTGTCTGTGTGTCGCCTGGGGAGCGTGCCGAGATAGTCAAAAATGGTTCAAATGGCTCTGAGCACTATGGGACTCAACTGCCGCAGTCATTAGTCCCCTAGAACTTAGAACTACTGAAACCTAACTAACCTAAGGACATCGCACACACCCATGCCCGAGGCAGGATTCGAACCTGCGACAGTAGCGGCCGCGCGGTTCCAGACTGAAGCGCCTAGAACCGCATGGCCACACCGGCCGGCGAATATTCTATAAAAATGGTTCAAATGGCTCTGAGCACTATGGGACTTAACTGCTGTGGTCATCAGTCCCCTAGAACTTAGAACTACTTAAACCTAACTAACCTAAGGACGTCACATACATCCATGCCCGAGGCAGGATTCGAACCGGCGACCGTAGCGGTCACGTGGTTCCAGACTGTAGCACCTAGAACCGCACGGTCACTACGGCCGGCGGACATTCTATACTTTGTGAAACACCTGGCGAACAGTTCAGCTCAAGTTATAGTAGTTTCACAACGAACATGAATGTCACGAATGCTTTAGCTTTAACATTTTGCTCTAGGAGTGCTGTTGTTGAGTCATGGCACGAGGTTGCCCGAGATCGTGAGTAAGCGTGTGTATCAGGCCCGTGGGTCACCAAAGGCTGCCCACTCCTGCTATAAAGCATTTCAGTGTTCAGAAAGTAAAATGATAATAACGAGGTAGGTAATGTCATTCTTAATTTCATAAAATCTGAAAACAATCAACATTTGACCATGACATCGAAAGAAGTTTGAAAGTTTACTAGTATATGAAATATGTGGCACATTTGTCGTATCTAAAGAAATTTATAGAGGTCGACTCTTCAGAATTTACTACAGTCCAAATATACCCAGTATCTTGACCTGGCGTACGAGTGTCACTACTATCTGCAGATGTACTTCGTGTAAATTATAAAAGAAAATCTAAAACTATGAGATGCGTTAGCAGAGAACAAGCAGTTTTGTCAGCTTAGAGGTTAAGCAAGCAAAAGTACTGTGATCGTATTTACAAAATCATTTTTGGCGTTTACATGGGTCAGTTTCGGGAAAGCACTCAAACCCTGAATCAAGGCAACTGAATCGATACTCAATCCCAGTCCATCAAATTAACGCCAGAGCTTGTGAAATGATATCGACAGGTGCTTCTAGACGCGCGCTGATCTGACAAGTGGCATGGGGCGGCGCGTGTCCACATACAGGCGACATAGCTCGTGAGGATTTAATGCCACAGCAGACGACACCCGAGCCTCTATTACTGGCGGAATATGTGCTCTCACGAAGTAAGCCGGCTGTCAGGTGGTCAGCGAGTGGCCTGATGGGGTTACTGTCAGTGGTGTTCTCCAGCCGAGTGGCTACTGTACGTCCCCGCATGAGGTAAGGCTGCAGCCATGGAGGGAAATCAGAGGCCGAAAGCTATTTCACGGCGGCCGCATAAGTAAAATCCATACTAATAGAAGTACAAAATGGGCAACGGCACCTAACGAAAGATACAAACGAGGTGAGGAAGCATGTCTAAACACCAGTTCTGTAGATATAACAGTACTTTAGATATTGATGGAGGAAGATATGAATGTTTTTAATATATTTAAAAATTAACATTTTCCAAATACCTTCAGCGATCTTAACGAACAAAATGTCAACTGCTAATGCTCGAACAGTGCTACGGGGAAATAGCTATTAAAGTAGTACAACTTGAATAATCCACCGGAATGTTGATTCCGATCGTTAAATAGCGTATTTTAATACAAAATAAATTCCTTCGCAGTTAGTACAGCGGCAACACTACGTAATATAGCCTAGGTACTACAATGACTATCTGTAGCGGTTTAATTCTTACTATGTTTAAAATAGGTCATAGTAAATATTGACTACTTCACTGAATAACATGAACATAGCGGAAAAAACTAAGGACCCCAGCCAAGACCTAGTAATGCCACAGAGAAGTTGGTGTGTAATACTTATAGCAGTGATAAGTTCAACGTAAATTTTTTTCGTCATAAGGTTCACGCGAAACTAACGAGAGACATTATGTTAGATTTACTTACAAAAAGATAACCAGAAATTTTTAACACTTCGAAGGAATGAGTGCATAGGCGCGAGTCATATAAACTGTTTAGGTGCATAATTTTTGTACTAATACGTATAGTATGTATATTTTTATGGGTTTTTACAATAGAAAATTGAGGCTATAGGCTACTGATCAAAATTAGCCGGACACCAATTAGTGAACATTAATATTAGCTTGAGCTCTGCTGAGGGCACATTCAGTTAGGTGGCTAAATGTCTGTAGAGGAATGGCAACCCAGTCTTCCTAAACAGCCGAAAACGAAATCTGTAGTGTTGTTGAACGCTGGGTTCTAGGGTGCAGCTGACTTTTTCATTCGTCCCAAAGATGTTTCGTCGGGTTCTGGTCGTGACTCTGGGCAGGTCAGTCCTTTTCAGGAACGTTATTGTCCACAAACCATTGCTTCACAGATACTTCTTTATAACGGGTTGCATTGTCGTGCTGATACAGTCATGGTCCGCGAACTGTTCCTCTATTACATGCATTACACAATCCTGTATTAAGTGTTAAAAATCAATTCGCATTTTGCGGTTTCTTAAGTGTAATTATGGAACCATACTTAATCAAGAAAAACACCTTCCCTATCGTAGAACCACATACTCATCCATACTTCACGTTCTCAAGACATCCGCCAGTCCAAAATCATTCCATCGGAATTCCACAGGGTATAGCGTGATTCATCACTATCAGCCATCAACTATCCACTAGCGTCTCTCTTTATATCACCTCAAGCGTCGCTTAGCACTGACTACAGAAATGTATGGCTTAAGAGAGGCTGCTCGACTATCGTACCAGATTCTTTGTAACTCCCTACTTACAGTTATTGTGCTAGATGCACTCTTGATAGCACTTTGGAACTCACGACTGATTCCTTCCACTGGTTTCATGCGATGCTTTACAATCAGCTTCCACAATTCTCGACGCTCCCTGTCCTTCAGTTCTGGAGGTCTGTTTGTCTTCGTTTAGCTGTGGTTGTTCCTGCGTGTTTCAATTTCACAATCAAATTACTAACAGTCGACTTAGAGGGCTGTAGAAGGGTGGAAATGTGTCTGTTGCATGTGTTACTCAAGCGACATCCACTGATTAGCCCACGGTCGAAGTCACTGAACTCTCCTGACATTTCTATTCTGCTGTCAATTGTTATCTACTGACAACGCAATACTCCCCACTTCCTTTAATGCTGGCAGGTCCAACTCTCGCGGCATCTCGAGTCCATTGCGCGTCACATAAAGGAGTCTGGTTACTTTTGATCACATATTGTGTAAGGGCAGCGCCCATGTTAGCCGTGGTCGGTGACTGATGAGTTGCGTTGATGAGAGGCGTGTCATCCGCAATTGAAGTGGTCGAAATTTTTTTGGCGACAAGTGGTTCAAATGGTTCAAATGGCTCTGAGCACTATGGGACTTAACATCTGAGGTCATCAGTCCCCTAGAACTTAGAACTACTTAAACCTGACTAACCTAAGGACACCACACACATCCATGCCCGGGGCAGGATTCGAACCTGCGACCGTAGCAGTCGTGCGGTTCCGGACTGAAGCGCCTAGAACCTGGCGACAAGTCTAGGGACTTCAGTTTATGCTGCATTTCAGGAACTTAGTTAATTCAAAGAAATGCGACTGACAACAGGAACATACATGAATCGAGAATAGAAAATAATGTATTGAGAACGGCTAGCCACTAGCTGAAATCTGGATTTGCGTAATAAAAATCTAAAAAAAGCACGACTGATTGCTGCACTCTATAATTTATAAGCCACATAACAGTCGCTGAGGGCACCCACTTTGCGAATGGAAGGTAACCTGAACTTAGATAATTTTTCGGAAACTTAGATAATTTTTCGACATTCGCGTTCGTGGACTCTAATTGACAAGGAGCGTGGTATTGAAGACTTGTGAAATTTCTACATCGGCTTGTGGTCTTTAACTCTGAACTACAGCGTTGTGTTTTTGAAGAGTCATACAATTTCTCCATAGGTTCTTTGACTTTAAAAAGTTCCCGACAGCAGATTTCTCGAACTTCAATTTCGAACAGCTATTTGGTGACCCGGACTTTAAGAACCAGTTTGTGTACCTAAGGACTCATTTTGTGTTAAGGGCATTTATTCCCTTCGACAACTATAACCCTGGTTGCAATTTAATCAAGTCATAAGAAGTTAACAGAACAGTAGCAGGATAATGTGACAGGTGTGCGTACCCGTCACTAGACAAATATGAAGCCAAAAGACTATAAAAACCGATCAAGCAGTTAGTTCACTACTTTTACACAAAGAGAGTGTGTAAAGAAAGAAAAACGTAAAGTCAAATGGTATTGTTCGCTGGGAGGCCACCTAGTTGGAAAATATTTTTTTCCGCCACGCATAATGGCCTCTTGCCTTACAAATAAGTGAGAGTTGTCATATGTGTATTTCCTGAGAGTGAGTGAGTGTAATGGATGTGTTCAAATGGTTCAAATGGCTCTGAGCACTATGGGACTTAACTTCTAAGGTCATCAGTCCCCTAGAACTTAGAACTACTTAAACCTAACTAACCTAAGGACATCACACACGTCCACGCCCGAGGCAGGATTCGAACCTGCGACCGTAGCGGTCGCGCGGTTCCTGACTGTAGCGCCTTTAACCGCTTGGCCACCCCGGCCGGCAATGGATGTGTACATAGTGTCGTATTGTGTGTTGTTCGATGATGATGAAAGAATGGAGAGGGTGAAAGCCGGTGCTGGCACAGAGTCTACTCCATCAACATTGACAGCTGACCTCACCTCATAAGACACCGCGGAGAGGTTTGCAGTTTTGTCCAGGACATTGGCGCAAATTTTGGTGACCAGGAACTTCACCCCACCACCTCTCTTCCCCTTGCCGGCCAAATACTCGCTGTAAAAATTCCATCCACTGCCTGGCCCCGAACCATCTCACCTTCAGTTAAGCACCGTCATATCGGCGTGCGTTAGCTAGCGTGGCTGCCGGCCACTGTGGCCGAGCGCTTCTAGGGGCTTCAGTCCGGAACCGCGCTGCTGCTACGGTCGCAGGTTCAAATCCTGCCTGTGTGTGATGCGTGTGATGTCCTTAGGTTAGTTAGGTTTAAGTAGTTCTAAGTCTAGTGGACTGATGACCTCAGATGTTAAGTCCCATAGCACTTTGAGCCATTTTTCGAGCGTGGCTGCAGAGCTAGGTTGAAAAGGAAGATGTAATACGTCACATACGTCTCATCAGACTATGGCGATCAAAATATTTATTTTAATATTTTACTACACTGACTTCGTTTGAGAGTGTGTAAGACCGGAGAGGGAGTAACTTCTGTATTAGCGTGTACGAGTGCACTGACTGGTAGTAAGATAGCGTTTGAAGGTTTCTTGAAAAATCTGGGTTCTATGCGGTACTTTTTCTCATCTCCTTTTATTTCTAATTATGTCGACGTGACTTAAATCTTTTCTTTTTCCTTGTTCGCATCTTTCCACTAGAAGAAGCCATTGCGTCATCAGTAGACCAATCCAAGAAATAACTGCTATCAGTCAATATACACAAAAAAAAACTTCGATTAATGTAGCTTTAAAGTCTGTACAACTATTACGGATCTCGTAGACAAAGATATGAGGCACCGTAACTACCATGTCTTATAGCCTCACTGTGCAGCCCTGAAACATACGAAGCTTCCTGGACGCAAATACACTGCCTGACAAAAAAGAAGAAGCACCCAATAAACGTTGTCGGATGTCAGAGTAACTTCGTACACGTCCAAACCACTGGCGCGTATGTAAATTATTAGAGTTGCATTTATCTGACTGGTAGAACGGCCACCATACTGTGTCAGTGTTGTTACAAGGCCTGGTAGGGTGTATAAGAGGCCTGAACAGCGTCAGTGTTGACTGATCACTGTGAAGGACACGGAGGTGCCGCGTACTCGTATGAGAACGCATCAGGACCTTAAAGTGTTTCAAAGGGGTCTCACTGCGGGTATCCATTTGGCTGCTAGTCGAATAATATGGAGTGGGGCAAATAAAAATGGCCCGGAGAACAGAGTTCCAGGATACAAAGAAACACAGAAGAGAAAAGGAAATACAGTACTAAAATGACTATAGCAGATATTGAAAGTGACCACCATCCATCTCTTGTCACTTTTGGGCCCTTTTCAGAAAGCTGTTCAAGGCGGCTCGAAGCTGGGCTGCTGGAACTGCTGCACTCTCATCCGAAATGTTCTGATGAGTGTCTTGAAGACTATGAGGTTGTTGTGATACACCTTAGACTGCAGTGCTCCGCTCACAAAGTAATCGCACACTGACAGATCAGGCGACCTAGGTGGCCAGCTAGGGCTGCGACCACACTGACCTCTGCTAACAATTCCGTCAGGCGTGAAGATCGTGTAAATGTGCTTCAAGGATCGGCCGGCTGTATGGACAGTTTCTCCATCCTGTCGAAAGTAGCTTTAGATCTTTTCCCCCTTCGTTAATGCTGCCACAAATGCACATACAGTCGTATCTACTCGTTTGGGGGACTTTTATTTATTCCGCGCTGTACAATATCTAGTTTTGTGGGGCATCCGGCTGTGACAAGTGCATGATGTTGGGCTGCATGGGAACGTGAAGGCAGGCATACGCGTCGTAAACGTTCCGGTCGACCGAATGGTTCAAATGGCTCTGAGCACTATGGGACTTGGCTTCTGAGGTCATCAGTCCCCTAGAACTTAGAACTACTTAAGCCTAACTAACCTAAGGACATCACACACATCCATGCCCGAGGCAGGATTCGAACCTGCGACCGTACCGGTCGCTCGGTTCCACACTGTAGCGCCTAGAACCGCTCGGCCACTCAGGCCGGCCGGTCGACCGAATCTTATCACCAGAAAGAAGGATCGTCATGCTGCACACTAAGCACATCGCAACCATTCACATGTGCGACTGCCATCCGAGAATAAGTAATGAACTCCTTGTAAAATTCTGTCATTCCTCCCCATTGGTCGAAGATTAACAACAGTAGCATGACTAGGGAATTACCGTCCCCTGCATAATCCGCTGTAGCGTAGCATCTCAACTTAATAAAAAAATTACAAAAAATTAGCTGAAAATAAAAGCGACAGACCAGGCATAAGGAGTACAGCACAATGAATAATCTTGAAAAAGGGGTTAAGAAACACGATGCCAGAAATTGGCCAGCTGGAGTATAGAAACTAACGAATACATCTCCAGGAGCACACACGTGAGTTAACAGCACTTGAAATAGTAAGTAACGCCGAACGATAAGTTCACATTATGAACTTTGTGCTACAAAAGTTGATCTCAACCTTAAAAACAAGAGAAAGACACGACAAAATGTAATATAGCAGCATATTATATCTACCACATAATACGTTTATTGTATGTAAGAAAAGGAAACATGTATTACAGGCTACTGATGACACTTTCCAAATAAATGAAGCGAAACGCGTATGGCAACAAACAAACTCCCTTCAATTGGTTGGATGGACGGTACATACCTCGACGAATTTAAAGCAACTAAAGGAAAGACGGAAACAGAAAATGTGTGCTGGACTGGGACTCGAACGCAGCAAATTCTGCTTACCAGGGAGTTGCGTTAACCGCTGCACCATCCGGACACAGCGTTTATCGCAAATGCCCAGACTATCTCGACACGCTTCCCGCCCGACCCATACGCCCGCCTAGCAACAATCCGCAGTCCCCGTTCTCAAGTCCCCCATACTCGCTTATTTTAGACTCCCGTAGGAGGATGAACGATATTGTCCATCTGTACTCAGGAGTGCGAACACTACGCATTCATATTATTGATTGGCCTCGATGGGCAAGGAAACCACAACCTTCAGTGCGGATGCACAACATCGTTCGGCCTCCTGTGGGAGTCTAAAATTAGCGAGCATGGAGGACATTGAAGGAGACTGCGGATTGGTGGCTCTAGGTGTGTGTGTGTGTGTGTGTGTGTGTGTGTGTGTGTCTGTGTGTCTGTGTGTCGCCTGGGGAGCGTGCCGAGATAGTCAAAAATAGTTCAAACGGCTCTGTGCACTATGGGACTTAACTGCTGGGATCATCAGTCCCTTAGAACTTACAACTACTTAAACCTAACTAACCTAAGGACATCACACACATCCACGCCCAAGGCAGGATTCGAACCTGCGACCGTAGCGGTCACAGATTGTAGCGTCCAGAACCGCTCGGCCACTTAGGCCGCCACAGTGGTTAACGCAACTGTCTTATACGTAAGAGGTGTCGGTTTGAGTTTCAGTATTGCACAAGTTTTTCCTTATCATCACCGATTCCGAATAAAGTCCCGATGCATCTAATATCGTCAGTTCCTTTTCTTCCTTTCTCCCATCCCCCCACCCACCTACAATTTAAATAATATGTATCACAAAAATGGTTCAAATGGCTCTGAGCACTATGGGACTCAACTGCCGTAGTCATTAGTCCCCTAGAACTTAGAACTACTGAAACCTAACTAACCTAAGGACATCACACACACCCATGCCCGAGGCAGGATTCGAACCTGCGACCGTAGCAGCAGCGCGGCTCCGGACTGGAGCGCCTAGCACCGCACGTCCACCGCGGCCGGCAATATGTATCACAGCTGTGGATTCCACGTGGTGTCCGAAAGAACAGACACTATGCATTCATGTAAAAGCATTTTTGCAACGGTTAGTGCAGTTCACTGCTGAGCATCCACCCATATTTAGGACGAATTCTACAACACATTTAGTTAGAAATCTCCACTCGCATTGTGACTCACATATAAACAAGTATGAATATTCTATAAAATGGTTCAAATGGCTCTGAGCACAATGGGACTTAACTTCTGAGGTCATCAGTCCCCTAGAACTTAGAACTACTTAAACCTAACTAACTTAAGGACATCACACACGTCCATGCCCGAGGCAGGATTCGAACCTGCGACCGTAGCGGCCGCGCTGTTCCAGACTGATGCGCCTAGAACCACACGGCCACACCGGCCGGCGAATATTCTATAAAAATGGTTCAAATGGCTCTGAGCACTATGGGACTTAACTGCTGTGTTCATCAGTCCCCTAGAACTTAGAACTACTTAAACCTAACTACCCTAAGGACGTCACATACATCCATGCCCGAGGCAGGATTCGAACCGGCGACCGTAGCGGTCACGTGGTTCCAGACTGTAGCGTCTAGAACCGCACGGTCACTACGGCCGGCGGACATTCTATACTTTGGGAAACACCTGGCGAACAGTTCAGCTCAAGTTATAGTAGTTTTGCCACAAACATGAATGCCACGAATGCTTTAGTTTTAACATTTTGGTCTAGGAGTGCTGTTGTTGAGTCATGGCACGAAGTTGCCCGAGATCGTGAGTAAGCGTGTGTATCAGGCCCGTGGGTCACCAAAGGCTGCCCACTCCTGCTATAAAGCATTTCAGTGTTCAGAAAGTAAAATGATAATAACGAGGTAGGTAATGTCATTCTTAATTTCATAAAATCTGAAAACAATCAACATTTGACCATGACATCGAAAGAAGTTTGAAAGTTTACTAGTATATGAAATATGTGGCACATTTGTCGTATCTAAAGAAATTTATAGAGGTCGACTCTTGAGAATGTACTACAGTCCAAATATAACCAGTATCTTGACCTGGCGTACGAGTGTCACTACTATCTGCAGATGTACTTCGTGTAAATTATAAAAGAAAATCTAAAACTATGAGATACGTTAGCAGAGAACAAGCAGTTTTGTCAGCTTAGAGATTAAGCAAGCAAAAGTACTGTGATCGTGTTTACAAAATCATTTTTGGCGTTTACATGGGTCAGTTTCGGGAAAGCACTCAAACCCTGAATCAAGGCAACTGAATCGATACTCAATCCCAGTCCATCAAATTAACGCCAGAGCTTGTGAAATGATATCGACAGGTGCTTCTAGACGCTCGCTGATCTGACAAGTGGCATGGGGCGGCGCGTGTCCACATACAGGCGACATAGCTCGTGAGGATTTAATGCCACAGCAGACGACACCCGAGCCTCTATTACTGGCGGAATATGTGCTCTCACGAAGTAAGCCGGCTGTCAGGTGGCCAGCGAGTGGCCTGATGGGGTTACTGTCAGTGGTGTTCTCCAGCCGAGTGGCTACTGTACGTCCCCGCATGAGGTAAGGCTGCAGCCATGGAGGGAAATCAGAGGCCGAAAGCTATTTCACGGCGGCCGCATAAGTAAAATCCATACTAATAGAAGTACAAAATGGGCAACGGCACCTAACGAAAGATACAAACGAGGTGAGGAAGCATGTCTAAACACCAGTTCTGTAGATATAACAGTACTTTAGATATTGATGGAGGAAGATATGAATGTTTTTAATATATTTAAAAATTAACATTTTCCAAAAACCTTCAGCGATCTTAACGAACAAAATGTCAACTGCTAATTCTCGAACAGTGCTACGGGGAAAATGCTATTAAAGTGGTACAACCTGAATAATCCACCGGAATGTTGATTCCGATCGTTAAATAGCGTATTTTAATACAAAATAAATTCCTTCGCAGTTAGTACAGCGGCAACACTACGTAATATAGCCTAGGTACTACAATGACTATCTGTAGCGGTTTAATTCTTACTAGGTTTAAAATAGGTCATAGTAAATATTGACTACTTCACTGAATAACATGAACATAGCGGAAAAAACTCAGAACCCCAGCCAAGACCTAGTAATGCCACAGAGAAGTTGGTGTGTAATACTTATAGCAGTGATAAGTTCAACGTAAATTTTTTTCGTCATAAGGTTCACGCGAAACTAACGAGAGACATTATGTTAGATTTACTTACAAAAAGATAACCAGAAATTTTTAACACTTCGAAGGAATGAGTGCATAGGCGCGAGTCATATAAACTGTTTAGGTGCATAATTTTTGTACTAATACGTATAGTATGTATATTTTTATGGGTTTTTACAATAGAAAATTGAGGCTATAGGCTACTGATCAAAATTAGCCGGACACCAATTAGTGAACATTAATATTAGCTTGAGCTCTGCTGAGGGCACATTCAGTTAGGTGGCTAAATGTCTGTAGAGGAATGGCAACCCAGTCTTCCTAAACAGCCGAAAACGAAATCTGTAGTGTTGTTGAACGCTGGGTTCTAGGGTGCAGCTGACTTTTTCATTCGTCCCAAAGATGTTTCGTCGGGTTCTGGTCGTGACTCTGGGCAGGTCAGTCCTTTTCAGGAACGTTATTGTCCACAAACCATTGCTTCACAGATACTTCTTTATAACGGGTTGCATTGTCGTGCTGATACAATCATGGTCCGCGAACTGTTCCTCTAGTACATGCATTACACAATCCTGTATTAAGTGTTAAAAATCAATTCGCATTTTGCTGTTTCTTAAGTGTAATTATGGAACCACACTTTAATCAAGAAAAACACCTTCCCTATCGTAGAACCACATACTCCTCCATACTTCACGTTCTCAAGACATCCGCCAGTCCAAAATCATTCCATCGGAATTCCACAGGGTATAGCGTGATTCACCACTATCAGCCATCAACTATCCACTAGCCTCTCTCTTTATATCACCTCAAGCGTCGCTTAGCACTGACTACAGAAATGTATGGCTTAAGAGAGGCTGCTCGACTATCGTACCAGATTCTTTGTAACTCCCTACTTGCAGTTATTGTGCTAGATGCACTCTTGATAGCACTTTGGAACTCACGACTGATTCCTTCCACTGGTTTCATGCGATGCTTTACAATCAGCTTCCACAATTCTCGACGCTCCCTGTCCTTCAGTTCTGGAGGTCTGTTTGTCTTCGTTTAGCTGTGGTTGTTCCTGCGTGTTTCAATTTCACAATCAAATTACTAACAGTCGACTTAGAGGGCTGTAGAAGGGTGGAAATGTGTCTGTTGCATGTGTTACTCAAGCGACATCCACTGATTAGCCCACGGTCGAAGTCACTGAACTCTCCTGACATTTCTATTCTGCTGTCAATTGTTATCTACTGACAACGCAATACTCCCCACTTCCTTTAATGCTGGCAGGTCCAACTCTCGCGGCATCTCGAGTCCATTGCGCGTCACATAAAGGAGTCTGGTTACTTTTGATCACATATTGTGTAAGGGCAGCGCCCATGTTAGCCGTGGTCGGTGACTGATGAGTTGCGTTGATGAGAGGCGTGTCATCCGCAATTCAAGTGGTCGAATTTTTTTTGGCGACAAGTCTACGGACTTCAGTTTATGCTGCATTTCAGGAACTTAGTTAATTCAAAGAAATGCGACTGACAACAGGAACATATATGAATCGAGAATAGAAAATAATGTATTGAGAACGGCTAGCCACTAGCTGAAATCTGGATTTGCGTAATAAAAATCTAAAAAAAGCACGACTGATTGCTGCACTCTATAATTTATAAGCCACATAACAGTCGCTGAGGGCACCCACTTTGCGAATGGAAGGTAACCTGAACTTAGATAATTTTTCGGAAACTTAGATAATTTTTCGACATTCGCGTTCGTGGACTCTAATTGACAAGGAGCGTGGTATTGAAGACTTGTGAAATTTCTACATCGGCTTGTGGTCTTTAACTCTGAACTACAGCGTTGTGTTTTTGAAGAGTCATACAATTTCTCCATAGGTTCTTTGACTTTAAAAAGTTCCCGACAGCAGATTTCTCGAACTTCAATTTCGAACAGCTATTTGGTGACCCGGACTTTAAGAACCAGTTTGTGTACCTAAGGACTCATTTTGTGTTAAGGGCATTTATTCCCTTCGACAACTATAACCCTGGTTGCAATTTAATCAAGTCATAAGAAGTTAACAGAACAGTAGCAGGATAATGTGATAGGTGTGCGTACCCGTCCCTAGACACATATGAAGCCAAAAGACTATAAAAACCGATCAAGCAGTTAGTTCACTACTTTTACACAAAGAGAGTGTGTAAAGAAAGAAAAACGTAAAGTCAAATGGTATTGTTCGCTGGGAGGCCACCTAGTTGGAAAATATTTTTTTCCGCTGCGCATAATGGCCTCTTGCCTTACAAATAAGTGAGAGTTGTCATATGTGTATTTCCTGAGAGTGAGTGAGTGTAATGGATGTGTACATAGTGTCGTATTGTGTGTTGTGCGATGATGATGAAAGAATGGAGAGGGTGAAAGCCGGTGCTGGCACAGAGTCTACTCCATCAACATTGACAGCTGACCTCACCTCATAAGATACCGCGGAGAGGTTTGCAGTTTTGTCCAGGATATTGGCGCAAATTTTGGTGACCAGGAACTTCACCCCACCACCTCTCTTCCCCTTGCCGGCCAAATACTCGCTGTAAAAATTCCATCCACTGCCTGGCCCCGAACCATCTCACCTTCAGTTAAGCACCGTCATATCGGCGTGCGTTAGCTAGCGTGGCTGCCGGCCACTGTGGCCGAGCGCTTCTAGGGGCTTCAGTCCGGAACCACGCTGCTGCTACGGTCGCAGGTTCAAATCCTGCCTGTGCGTGATGCGTGTGACGTCCTTAGGTTAGTTAGGTTTAAGTAGTTCTAAGTCTAGTGGACTGATGACCTCAGATGTTAAGTCCCATAGCACTTTGAGCCATTTTTCGAGCGTGGCTGCAGAGCTAGGTTGAAAAGGAAGATGTAATACGTCACATACGTCTCATCAGACTATGGCGATCAAAATATTTATTTTAATATTTTACTACACTGACTTCGTTTGAGAGTGTGTAAGACCGGAGAGGGAGTAACTTCTGTATTAGCGTGTACGAGTGCACTGACTGGTAGTAAGATAGCGTTTGAAGGTTTCTTGAAAAATCTGGGTTCTATGCGGTACTTTTTCTCATCTCCTTTTATTTCTAATTATGTCGACGTGACTTAAATCTTTTCTTTTTCCTTGTTCGCATCTTTCCACTAGAAGAAACCATTGCGTCATCAGTAGACCAATCCAAGAAATAACTGCTATCAGTCAATATACACAAAAAAAACTTCGATCAATGTAGCTTTAAAGTCTGTACAACTATTACGGATCTCGTAGACAAAGATATGAGGCACCGTAACTACCATGTCTTATAGCCTCACTGTGCAGCCCTGAAACATACGAAGCTTCCTGGACGCAAATACACTGCCTGACAAAAAAGAAGAAGCACCCAATAAACGTTGTCGGATGTCAGAGTAACTTCGTACACGTCCAAACCATTGGCTCGTATGTAAATTATTAGAGTTGCATTTATCTGACTGGTAGAACGGCCACCATACTGTGTCAGTGTTGTTCGTGTTTAGTGTTATTACAAGGCCTGGTAGGGTGTATAAGAGGCCTGAACAGCGTCAGTGTTGACTGATCACTGTGAAGGACACGGAGGTGCCGCGTACTCGTATGAGAACGCATCAGGACCTTAGAGTGTTTCAAAGGGGTCTCACTGCGGGTATCCATTTGGCTGCTAGTCGAATAATATGGAGTGGGGCAAATAAAAATGGCCCGGAGAACAGAGTTCCAGGATACAAAGAAACACAGAAGAGAAAAGGAAATACAGTACTAAAATGACTATAGCAGATATTGAAAGTGACCACCATTCATCTCTTGTCACTTTTGGGCCCTTTTCAGAAAGCTGCTGAAGGCGGCTCGAAGTTGGACTGCTGCACTCTCATCCGAAATGTTCTGATGAGTGTCTTGAAGACTATGAGGTTGTTGTGATACACCTTAGACTGCAGTGCTCCGCTCACAAAGTAATCGCACACTGACAGATCAGGCGACCTAGGTGGCCAGCTAGGGCTGCGACCACACTGACCTCTGCTAACAATTCCGTCAGGCGTGAAGATCGTGTAAATGTGCTTCAAGGTTAAAAAAAATGGTTCAAATGACTCTGAGCACTATGGGACTCAACTGCTGAGGTCATTAGTCCCCTAGAACTTAGAACTAGTTAAACCTAACTAACCTAAGGACATCACAAACATCCATGCCCAAGGCAGGATTCGAACCTGCGACCGTAGCGGTCTTGCGGTTCCAGACTGCAGCGCCTTTAACCGCACGGCCACTTCGGCCGGCGGTTCAAGGTTCGGCCGGCTGTATGGACAGTATCTCCATCCTGTCGAAAGTAGCTTTAGATCTTTTCCCCCTTCGTTAATGCTGCCACAAATGCACATACAGTCGTATCTACTCGTCTGGGGGACTTTTATTTACTCCGCGCTGTACAATATCTAGTTTTGTGGGGCATCCGGCTGTGACAAGTGCATGATGTTGGGCTGCATGGGAACGTGAAGGCAGGCATAGGCGTCGTAAACGTTCCGGTCGACCGAATGGTTCAAATGGCTCTGAGCACTATGGGACTTAGCTTCTGAGGTCATCAGTCCCCTAGAACTTAGAACTACTTAAGCCTAACTAACCTAAGGACATCAAACACATCCATGCCCGAGGCAGGATTCGAACCTGCGACCGTAGCCGTCGCTCGGTTCCAGACTGTAGCGCCTAGAACCGCTCGGCCACTCAGGCCGGCCGGTCGACCGAATCTTATCACCAGAAAGAAGGATCGTCATGCTGCACACTAAGCACATCGCAACCATTCACATGTGCGACTGCCATCCGAGAATAAGTAATGAACTCCTTGTAAAATTCTGTCATTCCTCCCCATTGGTCGAAGATTAACAACAGTAGCATGACTAGGGAATTACCGTCCCCTGCATAATCCGCTGTAGCGTAGCATCTCTACTTAACTTAATAAAAAAATTACAAAAAATTAGCTGAAAGTAAAAGCGGCAGACCAGGCATAAGGAGTACAGCACAATGAATAATCTTGAAAAAGGGGTTAAGAAACACGATGCCAGAAATTGGCCAGCTGGAGTATAGAAACTAACGAATACATCTCCAGGACCACACACGTGAGTTAACAGCACTTGAAATAGTAAGTAACGCCGAACGATAAGTTCACATTATGAACTTTGTGCTACAAAAGTTGATCTCAAGCTTAAAAACAAGAGAAAGACACGACAAAATGTAATATAGCAGCATATTATATCTACCACATAATACGTTTATTGTATGTAAGAAAAGGAAACATGTATTACAGGCTACTGATGATACTTTCCAAATAAATGAAGCGAAACGCGTATGGCAACAAACAAACTCCCTTCAATTGGTTGGATGGACGGTACATACCTCGACGAATTTAAAGCAACTAAAGGAAAGACGGAAACAGAAAAAAATGATGAAAAACAATACATTTACTCTGATAACTACACTAAGCGCCAAAGAAACAGGTACAGGCATGTGTATTCAAATACAGAGATATGTAAACAGGTGGAAGACGGCGCTGCGGTCGGCGACTCCTATATAAGACAACAAGTGTCTGGAGTAGTTGTTAGATTGCTTATTCTTGCTACAATAGCACGTTATCAAGATTTAAGTGAGTTTGAGTGTGGTGTTATAGTCGGTGCACGAGCGATGGGACACAGAATCTCCGAGGTAGCGATGAAGTGGAGACTTTCCCGTACGACTTTTTCACGAGTGTACCGTGAATATTAGGAATCCGGTAAAACTTCAAATCTCCGACATCGCTACAGCTGGAAAAAAATCCTATAAGAACGGGACCAACGACGACTGAAGAGAATCTGTCAACGTGACAGAAGTGCAAACCTTCCGCAAATTGCTGTAGATTTCAATGTTGGGCCATCAACAAGTGTCAGAGTGCGAACCATTCAACGAAACATAATCTATATGTGCTTGATGACTGCACGAAACAAAGGCCCGCCAACACCGACATTGGACTGTTGATGACTGGAAACATGTTGCCTGGACGAACAAGTCTCGTTTGAAATTGTATCGAGGGGATGGACGTGCATTGGTATGGAGACAATCTCATTCTTCCATGGACCCCGCATGTAAGCAGGGAACTGTTCAAGCTGGTGTGGGGCGTGTGTAGTTGGAGTGATATCGGACGCCTGATACGTCTAGATACGACTCCGACAGGTGACACGTACGTAAGCATCCTGTCTGGTAACATGTCCATTGCGTATTCCGACGGACTTGGGCAATTCCAGCAGGACAATGCTACACCTCACACATCCAGAATTTCTCCACAGTGGCTCCAGGAACACACTTCTGAGTTTACACTTCTTCTGGCCACCAAACTCCCCAGACATGAACATTACTTAACGTATCTGGGATGTCTCTCAACGTGCTGTCAGAAGAGTTACTCATCCCCTCGCACTATTTCGGATTTATGGACAGCCCTGCAAGATTCATTGTGTAAATGTCCTCCAGCACTACTTCAGACTTTAGACGAATCGATCCCACGTCGTGTTGCGGAACATCTGCGTGCTCGCGGGGGCCCTACACGATATTAAGCAGGTGTACCAGTTTCTTTGGCTCTTTGGTGTAAATTACGGCAGGAAACTTGGAGTTGTCTCAAAATATAGCAGTCCTTACGAGCAGAAAACGGCAAGTGCCATAACCTGATTTCCCAGGAACTTCACGCTATGGAAGAGGCGGCAAAATAAACGAATACGTGTGTCAGCTTATCCGTAATGCTCGAACGTTTCTGGGAAGACGACAGTAAAAATTTCGACCTAATTTAGATGCCTTTTAGCGCGCAACAGTGGCTAGCATTGTGACCTGTCACGTCTGCGCCCCGTGTTCGAATCACGATGACTGTTTTTATTTATTTTATTACATTTTATATTTATCTCCTCATTTCCGTAGAAGGTTACTACAAAAATGTTTCTTATCAAGTTAAGGAATACAAGGATACTACCTTAATTGTAAAATCACAACTGGGGTTCACAATAAGTGTCATACATTTGTTATGTAATGTATGTGTGTATGGTACTTTTCAGGGGCTACAACCTTTTAAATTATCATATTTTTATATTTCCATCCGTATCAGTTATTATGTCAGTTCTTTTACTTTGTTCTCGTGTTTGTTTTTCAGAAAGATTTAGTGCATTCCCTTGGATGATACCGATCGTAAAAACATTTGAAACACAGAAATTCCACACACCACGAGCATCGTGTGTAGACAGATTTGCCACAGTGACATTTCTTCGCATGAAACTCACTCGGGAAAGAAACGTCTTTAACACTGATGAAGATTTCACGCGTTGCCAATAATTTCGCGGCAAACTACGCATAACGGATCACTATACCGGAAACTGGCACTTGGTTTTGACTCAAGGTTGGTTGGTTGTTTGGGGAAGGAGACCAGACAGCGTGGTCATCGGTCTCATCGGATTAGGGAAGGATGTCGGCCGTGCCCTTTCAGAGGAACCATCCCGGCATTTGCCTGGAGTGATTTAGGGAAATCACGGAAAACCTAAATCAGGATGACCGGACGCGGGATTGAACCGTCTTCCTCCCGAATGCGAGTCCAGTGTCTAACCACTGCGCTTTTGACTCAAGATACACTACAGGAATCTCAGGGAAAACGATTTCAAGTAACTTTCTCATTCATTTATTGTATTTTCCTTTTTAATTCATTCACCAGGCATACATTTATTAGACGAATAAGGACAACGTTGTTTCACTATACACTGGAAGACATTCGTGTAGTACTCTCCTGCGGACATGAGTTGTTGTTGTGTTGTTGTGGTCTTCAGTCCTGAGACTGGTTTGATGCAGCTCTCCATGCTACTCTATCTTGTGCAAGCTTCTTCATCTCCCAGTACCTACTGCAACCTACATCCTTCTGAATCTGCTTAGTGTATTCATCTCTTGGTCTCCCTCTACGATTTTTACCCTCCACGCTGCCCTCCAATGCTAAATTTGTGATCCCTTGATGCCTCAAAACATGTCCTACCAACCGATCCCTTCTTCTAGTCAAGTTGTGCCACAAACTTCTCTTCTCCCCAATCCTATTCAATACCTCCTCATTAGTTACGTGATCTACCCAACTTATCTTCAGCATTCTTCTGTAGCACCACATTTCGAAAGCTTCTATTCTCTTCTTGTCCAGACTAGTTATCGTCCATGTTTCACTTCCATACATGGCTACACTCCATACAAATATTTTCAGAAACGACTTCCTGACATTTAAATCTATGCTCGATGTTAACAAATTTCTCTTCTTCAGAAACGATTTCCTTGCCATTGCCAGTCTACATTTTATATCCTCTCTACTTCGACCATCATCAGTTATTTTACTCCTTAAGTAGCAAAATTCCTTTACTACTTTAAGTGTCTCATTTCCTAATCTAATTCCCTCAGCATCACCCGATTTAATTTGACTACATTCCATTATCCTTTATTTTGCTTTTGTTGATGTTCATCTTATATCCTCCTTTCAAGACACTGTCCATTCCGTTCAACTGCTCTTCCAAGTCCTTTGCTGTCTCTGACAGAATTACAATGTCATCGGCGAACCTCAAAGTTTTTACTTCTTCTCCATGAATTTTAATACCTACTCCGAATTTTTCTTTTGTTTCCTTTACTGCTTGCTCAATATACAGATTGAATAACATCTTTGACAGGCTACAACCCTGTCTCACTCCTTTCCCAACCATTGCTTCCCTTTCATGCCCCTCGACTCTTATAACTGCCATCTGGTTTCTGCACAAATTGTAAATAGCCTTTCGCTCCCTGTATTTTACCCCTGCCACCTTCAGAATTTGAAAGAGAGTATTCCAGTTAACATTGTCAAAAGTTTTCTCTAAGTCTACAAATGCTAGAAACGTAGGTTTGTCTTTTCTTAATCTTTCTTCTAAGATAAGTCGTAAGGTTAGTATTGCCTCACGTGTTCCAACATTTCTACGGAATCCAAACTGATCTTCCCCGAGGTCCGCTTCTACCAGTTTTTCCATTCGTTTGTAAAGATTCCGCGTTAGTATTTTACAACTGAGTAGCTAGATGAAAAACAAAAATAAAGGCGCAAAAGTGTGATTCCGCGACGCTAGCCACTGTGCCACAGCTTCGGTTAAACTAGTTACTCGCTAAGAGGCACACAAAGTGCCTCAAGAACTTTGATCGCCGTTTTCTCACAAAAGGTAGACTACCTGCGGATAAGCCGACACACGTGTTCGCTTATTTTCACCCTTTTCCACTCAGCGAAGTTTCTGGGAAATCGGGTTATGGCATTTGCTTTGTCCTCCTCGTTAGAGAAAGTCACTTGCTGATATGATAACACTAAATAAAAGAGTGGCGCGGTAGAATAGCGTCCTTAGCTCTCACTCGCGCCAACAATAAACGCTCCGCGCAGCTTCCTCTTGAGTATGGGCCACAGAAAAAACAGTAATTATCTCCTCGTCCCCTGAGTATTCATCAGCACAAACACGATTTATGCTGACACGAGGCGCAGAATTCATCGTTTCTCGTGGGAGAAATGGCCAAGGAAGATCCAAAGTAACGGAACAGTTGCATCGATAGCGTACCAGCCCTGACGTGCGGGAGTTCGAGAGTCGTTTAGTATCCATATGGACATAAAAGCTTGCCGGTCCGACGGAACGCCTTGCGGCTCGAAGCACTGTTATACGAGGCGTGCTGAAAAGTAATGCCTCAAATTTTTTTATTCTGTTCTCGATATCGGTTCAGGTATTACATGTCATGCATCTTAATCGTTGTGTAAATTTAGGATAGGTATAGGAGATAAGGAAGGAAAGGAAAGGAACTAATTATGTCAGCTGCGTCGAGACGTTACGGGGAATCAGCGGTGATCGGTGAAAATGTGTGCTGTACCGAGATTCGAACACAGCATCTCCTACTTATTAAGCAGTTTTGTTAATCACTGCGGCACCCAGACACTGTGTAGCGCAGACTATCTCGGTACCTCTCCTGGCCGACTCACATTCCCACTTAAGACGACCTGTCCGCAGTCCCTGTCCATGCCCTCCATACTGGCTACTTTAAGATTCCCTCAGATGGTCGAACTTAATTGTCCGTCCGCACTGCAGTTGGTGGATTCATTGTCCATCGAGGCTTTTGTATCCCGCATGGAAGGCGGCGCGTGGGTCTGCTCCTAAAACTGAAAAGTTGGCCGAATGAAGGAAGCGAGTAGGAGCAGGTGAGGTAAAACACGTCGGTACTGCAAGCAAGTAAAAGTGGTTCACTGGTGCATGAATATATACGGAGGCATACATAACTTTGTACAGATGAGCACGTAGGTGGTAAGCCTTAGACCCGTCGTAAGCAGTGCAAGTCTCTATATGAAGCGAAGCTGAAGCGAAGTGTCCCGTCTGTCTGCTCTTGATCAAATGGGTAGAATCTGCAGCGGTGCTCGCAGAGCTGAACAGCGCCTGCTAGAGGGCGCTGTTGTCGGTGTCGGTGTCGGTGTCGTATTGCCAACCTATGAACTTGCAGCTACGCCGTGGCATCGTAGCTATCGATACCATAGAGGCGAATCAGTTATATGAATGCGTGGTGTCTGTTCTTTTGGACGTGTCCGAAAGACCACACACCACGCATTCATATAACGCATATTGCGTGGTCTACTTTCCCGCTTCTGTGACGCAAGTTGTAACCCTCTGCCGCTAGAGGGCTCCGAGCTGTAGTGTGTAATATGGTGGCGTGTAATGTAACTACAGTAGCGGGAAAAAATCGCAGAACCAAGCAGGAGTTGTTCGACGTAAACGAAAGTTGGTAGGCGTGTTTCTATATGCGAAAGATGATGTCTATTCAAATTTCACTCCAGTCGCATAAGAGTGGCGCTAATAACGCCAGTATGAGGACGCAAATCACGTTTGCTTTCAGCACACGCTGTAACAGTCATGAGCGTTTGTTACCTTGGAGATTGGACTTGGTTTTATTTATTTATTTTACACGTCTAGTGCCGTAGGACCAAATTGAGGAGCAAATCTCCAAGGTGATGCAAAGTGTCGAAATTACAACATAAAAGTGATAACAAATGACATAAAATGTTTGTGAACCCACAAAAAACAAGCCATAAGTTTAAGTAAACGCAATCAACAATATAGCACTGGAGTTAGCTTAATTTTTCAACTAACTCCTCCACAGTATAGGAGTGACCCATGAGAATACTCTTCAGTTTCGATCTGAAGGCGCGTGGATTACTGCTAAGATTTTTGAATCCTTGTGGTACCTTATTGAAAATGGATGCAGCAGTATGCTGCACACATTTCTGCACAAGAATCAGTGAAGTGCGATCCAAATGCAGATTGGATTTCTGCCTAGTATTAACTGAGTGAGAGCTGCTAATTCTTGGGAATAAGCTGATATTGTTAACAAGAAACGACAGTAAGGAATATATATATTTGGAGGCCAATGTCAGAATACCCAGAATAATGAACAGGGGTCGACGAGAGGTTCGCAAACTTACACCATTTATTGCCCAAACCGCCCGTTTCTCAGTCAAAAATATCCTTTGAAAATGAGAAGAGTAACTCCCAAAATATAATACCATACGTCATAAGCGAATGGGAATAAACGAAGTAGACTAATTTTCGTGTCGAACTATCTCTTACTTCAGTTACCGCTCGAACAGTAAAAATGATAGCATTAAGTCTCTGAAAGAGATCCTGAATGTGGGCTTTCCACGACACTTTATTATCTATCCGAACACCTAGAAATTTGAACTGTTCAGTTTCAAGAATCATATGCCCATTCGGTGAAATTAAAATGTCGGGTTTGGTTGAATTGTGTGTTTGAAACCGTAAAAACTGAGCCTTACTGTGATTTAAAGTTAGTTTATTTTCTACATGCCATGAACTTATGTAATGAACTGCAGTATTTGAAACAGAGCCAACGTTGTACACAACATCCTTTACTACCAATCTAGTGTCATCAGAAACAGAAATATTTTAAAATTACCTATAATTCCAAAGGGAATATCATTTATATAAATAAGGAACAGGAGTGTCCCCAGCACTGATCCCTGCGACTCCCCCCCCCCCCCTTTCATTTGACCGTGCCCCACTCAGACCCCACATCATAGCCATTCTCAACGCTGTGAATAATGAGCTTTTGCTGGCTGTTGAGCTGATGTTAGTCAAGAATGCCTTTAAGACTTCAATGAAGCCGTTATAAACACCTCACTGAGTTCGAGCGACATCGTGTAATAGGGCTACAAGAAGCTGGGTGCCCCTTCTGCGATATTGCAGAGAGACTTGGTAGGAATGTAGCCACTGTACATGACTGCTGGCCGTGGTGGTCAAGAGAATGTACGGTTATAAGAAGACCCGGCTGCAGATGGCCACGTACTACTGAAAGGGAAGACATAGTTTTCGGCGTATGGGTCTTCTGCATCATACCACATCTGCAGCAGCAATTTGAGCAGCTGTTGGCACCACAGTGACAGAACGAAC
This sequence comes from Schistocerca serialis cubense, assembly GCF_023864345.2. Taxonomy (NCBI): domain Eukaryota; kingdom Metazoa; phylum Arthropoda; class Insecta; order Orthoptera; family Acrididae; genus Schistocerca; species Schistocerca serialis. The sequence continues at coordinate 237,658,821 of NC_064640.1, forward strand.
TGTTATTACAAATCGGCTATTTCAAGGGGAGGTCCAAGCCAGACACCCTGTAGCGTGCATTTTGGTAATTTGGAAATCTGTGGTCAGTTCCTATGGGACCAAACTGCTGAGGTCATCGGCCTACACACTACTTAATCTAATTTAAACTAATTTACTCTAAGGACAACATTCACACCCATGCCAGAGGGAGGACTCGATCCTCCGACGGGGGGAGGTGCATTCTACTGACCCTAACCACCGTTATTTGCAACTTCTGTTATGTCAAGAGGTAGCTCATTGGACGCCACAATGGAAGTCTGTTGCGTTTTCTGATGAAAACTCGGTCAGCTGCAGTTCCAGTGATGACCGTGTGTTGGTTAGGAGGAGGTCAGTTGACGGTCTGCAACCAACCTGTCTGCGTGCTAGACACACTGCACTGCTGGACCTACACCTGGAGTTATGGTCTGGGTTGCGTTTTCGTATGACAACAGGAGTACTCTCGCAGTTATTCCGTGCTCCCTGAGTGCAAATTTGTACGTTAGTCTGGTGATTCGACCTGATATGCTGCCATTCATGAACAGGGAGTGTTTACCACCAGGATAACGCTCGCCTGCATACTGCTGTTGTAACCAACATGCTCTCGTTTCAGCACGCCCTCGTGTATTACGACAGCCAAACTATATGTGGCTTTTATTCATTTTTTTTGGGGGGGGGGGGAGAAACTAAAATGGTATTCCATGGACGAAAGTCAAAATAACTCTCGCGAAACTCTGAACTGTGCTGTAATCCTACCTTCAACATCGTATATCTCGCAAAGAGACTACAGGATAAAAATTAGGGCACGTAACCAAAATGAATTTTACAGACCACGTGCCACATGCAATTTCGAGCTGCAGAGAACACGATATAGCAGTTAACTAACCTACAGATTGGCAAAACACTATACACTGTCTAAGCACAATAAGGTCTATAGCATTTGATGCACAATATTATGACAACCAACCTATGTGTGTTGTCTTTTAGTTTACACGAAATTAGCCTGCCGGTGTGGCCGAGCGGTTCTAGGCGCTACAGTCTGTAACCGCGCGACCGCTACGGTCGCAGGTTCGAATCCTGCCTCGGGCATGGATGTGTGTGATGTCCTTAGGTTAGTTAGGTTTAAGTAGTTCTACGTTCTAGGGGACTGATGACCTCAGAAGTTAAGTCCCATAGTGCTCTGAGCCATTTTTTTTTAAATGAAATTATATTCCATGGAAGGAAGTGTCTGCGAACATCCTACATTTAAGAAAATACCCCGCAAGCCACTGTACAGCGCGTGGTGGAAGGTACATCGTATCAGCATTAACGATAATCACAAATTCCCCTAAAGCACATCCTGCAATTCGCTACTGAATCTTATTAGGTCAACGATGATGTCATATCGTTGAACTAATCCAGTGACGACTATGTGAATCTGCCACAAGCCATTCTGGTGAGTGACACCGTCTCTAGGCGCTTCAGTCCGGAACCGCGCTGCTACTACTGTCGCAGGTTCGAATCCTACGTCGGGCATGGATGTGTGTGATGTCCTTAGGTTAATTAGGTTTAAGTAGTTCTAAGTCTAGGGGACTGCTGACCTCAGATGTTAAGTCCTATAGTGCTCAGAGCCATTTGAACCCCCCCCCCCCCCTCTCTCTCTCTCTTTTTTTTTGACAACGTCTCTGGCATTGATGGTGATAGACGTGAATACCTATATTTCGCTGTTGGCAGTGGAATGATCAGGGACTCCACCAACATTAAAGCCAGCTCGTATTTACTAGCCGGTATGATAGGGTATCAGAGATGCCATGTACATGTTCGCAAATGTTGACAGTCACATGTATTAAGTCTCGGTTAGATTCTTCTCGTAAAAGTGCTGAGTTGATATCGGGCAACATCACAGCAGATTATCTGCTCGTTCAAATAGTATCCAATGCCTGGATGTGGCTTTCCGTTAATGGCGGTTAGTAAGGCGAGCAAAACATAGCACCTCAACCTAACATAGTGTCAAGAGTCCACGCTATAGCCAACTGTGCAGCAACACAGGCGGAGAAGCAAGGTGTCCGATGGACACACAGACCGCAGGGAAAGTATAGAAACGGCGTCAAACATGGACAGGTAAAACTGTGCAGGGAATTTCAAGTTAACGATTTCGTGACCATATTATAATAATAAATTGTTTTTATTATAAAAAACTTTTTTATTATGTAGTATGTTCAGAACAACGCGCTATGTGCTAGGATCTCTCCAACCCAGTCACAAATTTAGTTTGACGTTTCTGTGTTTTATTCATACTGTCACAGCATTGAACTGTATCAACATAGACACCAGTATGTATCACTTTCTGTGTCTGGTGGACGAACAGAGAGAGCTGAACTCCACGTGACCAATATTTATGGAATATATACTGCTTTCTGTCTTCAGGATGAGCATAAGCTGTGTACCAAAATCTCACAGCCGACTGACAGTAGCAATATAGACCTTCAATTGTGTGCGTCAGTTCAGTGATAGTTCTCACAATATTCTCCAAATAGTCAGAGAGTGGGTCGAAAGTGAAATGTGTTTGCCGTTTTTATATATAAATGAAACTACTTCACAGAGAACACATAATGTATGGAAGTATAAACTCGCTAAATTACCTTATTTGACGGCCAAGACCACTGGTTGGAGCCCTTTATCACAAGATCCAGATCATATTAATGTGATGGCTAAGACATCTATCAGAGTGTTCCTCAAACCACAATGGCTGATTCAGTAGCGTAGATCCATATTATGGAAATGAGCGTTTGGCGTCATTGGCCGGGAGGCCCCTTGCGGGGCAGGTCCGGCCGCCTTGGTGCAGGTCTTATTACATTAGACGCCACTTGGGCGATCTGCGGTCCGGATTGGGATGAAATTATGATGAATACAGCGCAATATGCAGTCCCTGTGAGGAGAAAATCCCCGACACGGCCGGAAATCGAACCCGGGCCCGTAGGACGGCAATCCGTCACGCTGACCACTCAGCTATCGGGGCGGACACTCATACTATGGACTGCCATAGGTTCCCAAATAGCTGCAGTGAAATAGATTCATAACCACAGATTCTCAACCAGCCATAGTACAGTGAGCATAAACTTTTTTGATGGGAGGTGGTATTATTCTTTAACTGATACCGATTTTCGTTACAGGTAGATCTTGGCGTGATGAAAACTTTAATCTCCAACCATCTTCATGTAAACAGAATGTGATCTGATGAACATGCTAGCACTGCATTTTAAGTGATTTCTCTCATAAATTGTGTTTACGTTATAGATACAACATGCAGATTTCTAAACACCACTCACTCCAAGCGATCAGGCTTATTAACCATCAAGAATACTTTTGAGGAGGACACACGGAAGTGTTTCCAAGATTTGAGATTCTGCTGTCACCAATGTCTACACTACTAGCATTGCATGAATGTCGTGTCACTCTCTATATCTTTAAATACGTTTTTATAGGATTGTCATCAGATACAGAGTTCAATGTACTTTTTTAACCACGATTTTTTTACATGAAAGTGATGCTGTCAGTTTATGATTGACATTAGTTACGCGTGTATCAGAATTCAGCTGAATAACTGCAATTTTCAACTCTATCTCAAACTCTGACAGTGTTACTGGAGTACTGTACAATATGTGTGAGAACTACCCAAGAACAGTGAAAATATATATATCAGCGATGAGAATGTCAAGCAGTGCATTCACTGTCAGAAACCTAAGGCATGTCAGCGATACATTTAGACCACTATCCACAGAATCAAACTGGAACAATCCATTCCATAGTTCTAAAGCGCAGCCTAGAAACCATGTTCTTCAGTGAAGGAAATTATACATGTATTGTAACTTTTAAAAAATAATAATACCATTGTAATGTATTGCATTTCTTCATGTGTACAGACATTTTAATACCTGCTCATTTTTTTCCATCAAAACTGTTTGCCATACGAAAGCATTTGCCACATAATTGTCTTTTATACACGCTAAATTCGGCATGTATGTAACTTGCATGTGCACAGCTATGAACTCGACCAACTAGGAACCAATACACAGGTGAAACTGCAATACGCTTCTCACTATGTCATTGAACGCATATTTCGCGCCTTCACTTACTGGATATATTTCGTCAGTATGAAACATATCGTATCACGCACACCCGCATGTTTGCAACACTTTGTTATTTTAACAGTACACTATATATCATCACCCGATGCAATAGCTTAAGTGCTGTGCAGCCAAATACACTTACTATCAAAGCACTAAGATGTCGCTGTTCGTGTTGTTGCTACTGCTGGAGAAAACATTGATGTTGATTGGGTCTCAAGTGAATTAGTTTCTTAATTGGCTCTCAGTGTGGGATAGTCTGTCACACTAGCAGTGCTACTAGTTTTGCGTGAGCTGAACGTTCCTACGTACCACATACGAGGTGTGTTCAAAAAGTAAGGTGACTTTACGTTTTTCTGAGAAAATATTTATTTATTCATCAATATTCATGTTGCCCACTTCAAAGTAATCCCCGTCAGATGCAATACACTTTTTCCAACGCTTCTTTGAATCGTCGGAGTACTTTTCATAAGCAGTTTGGTACAGTCTTGAGTACTTCCAGCGATGCAGTTTTTATTTCCTCAATCGTTGTAAATCTTCGTCCTTTCATAGGTCTCTTCAGTTTAGGGAACAGGAAAAAATCGCAGGGGGGAAATTCCGGTGATGGTGGCCGAGGCATGATTGTCGTGTTATTTTTGGCCAAAAAGTCTGTCATAAGCAACGATAAATGAGCAGGTGCATTGAAGTGATTCAAGAGCCATGAATTGTTTTTCCACAGTTGCGGACTTTTTTGTGTACTGCTCCTCGCAAACGGCGTATAACATCAAGGTAATACTCCTTATTCTCCGAACGGCCTTGAGGCAGAAATTCATGATTCATTACGCCACGGTAATTGAAAAAAAAACAATGAGCAATCCTTTCACATTTGATCAAACTTGGCTTGCTCTTTACGGTCTTGGCACTCCGGGACGGTTCCATTGGGACGATTGGGCTTTGGTTTCGGCGACATGACCGTAAACCCATGTTTCGTCACCAGTTATGACCCTTTAGAGCAAATCAGGATCATCATTGACGTCATTCAAGAGCTCCTGAGCGATGCTCATGCGATGCTTCTTCTGATCAAAATTGAGAAGTTTTGGAACAAACCTCACTGAAACACGTCTCATGCCCAAAAAATCCGAAGAAAATGCGTTACACGAGCCGACCGATATGTCAAAATCCTCAGCAACTTCTATTACGGTAATTCAACGATTTTACAAAACGATTTTCTTCACAGTTACGGCGTTATCATTTGTTGTTGATGTGCTGGGGCGTCCAGAGCAAGGTTCGTCATTGGCATTATCTCGGCCGTCTTGGAAGAGCTTGTACTAATTGTAAACATTTTTTTTTACTTAGATCAGACTCACCGTATGCCACTGTCAACATTTCAGTTGCTTTAGAGCACTTGGTTCAATTTTTCCACAAAATTTGATGCAAATTCTTTGCTCCATTTTCTATAATAATCAAAATTGCCGACCACACTAAAACAAATCTAACCTATCTATCTGTCAAAAACAAACGAAGAATGCTGTACACTTGAAACTGTGAACATATGTTCGGGACATGTGTACCAACATAACAAAACAAAATGATCGATAATCGAGTGTACGTTGCCCGTGCAATTTGAAAAGTCACTTCCCATTTTGAACAGCACTCATCTTTTATCTTGACTACTACCTCAGACTCAAAGTCTAATGAAATGCCGACATTGACAGGCGGCGAACCACAGTTTGTCAAACAAAACTTTCTCGTGAACAGCAGCGTCACAATAACGATCAGGTGAGCTGCTGGGTTTACTATATGTAGATGTAGACCCACCGCATTTCAGCTGCTGTTAACTAACGAACACCTCTGCACACCTACCTAAAGAAATTCCCTGGCACCTTACGATACTTTATCGCGTGAAACAAACCTTAGTGGCTCTGACTAGTATCGTCCTCCATGATGTAAGTTTTTTTGTATATGAAAGTAAACAGGAATTAATATTGCAATATGAGTTTAATTTGATAGACTACGTTCCCCGTGTTACTTTCATATATGAATCGAAGTCCAAATTATTACAGTGCTGTGCGTGTGTTGTTTCCTATTTGACACATCGTATCATAGTTACTGGGAACATATAAATGCTGATGCAACATCAGTCCGATGTGGAGATGAACAAGTGTGTCGCTTCTATTATTCTGCAATATAATATTTTACGTGTAATATCCAAAAGGAAATACTTAATATAGTTTCCAAATGTCTACTATTGATTAACTGGTTCTCGTATGTTTGATCTACCCATATCTGCATATACAAACATATCTACATATTTACTACGCTAACCTTCTTACGGTATGTGGCGGAGGGTACTTCCTGTACTATTACCACTTTCCCCTTTTGCTATTCCAGTCACGAGTGCCGCGTAAGAGGTATGATTGTTGACAAACCTTCGTATCAACTAGAGTCTCTCTTATTGTACCATAATGATCATTTCGCAAGTTCTATGTATGTGCCGGATGTACAGATGAGGACAAAAATATGGTAACACCACAAAAATAACACATTAGAACGCCTAATATGGTGTAGGAAAACCGTCGGGATTCAAAACAGCTTCCAGTCGCAGAGGATAAATACATGTCCTCCACGATTTTCAAGGGAATCTTATACCATTCTTCCTACAAAATAGTGACAAGTTCAGATAACGATGATAGATGCGGCCAGCAATCACGCATGTTTCTCCTCAAAGCAGACCATAAATGCTCATTCATACTGAGATCTAACGACTGTGGTGACCAAGGGAGATGCAACAATTCATTCTTCTGCTTACAAAACCAATCCTGGACGATGCGAATTGTGTGAACAGGGGCCATGTCGTTACGGTGATATGTGTGGATCAGATTATGTACAAATACTTTGAAGTTGATTTATCAATAAATGATCTTACCTTTAAAACTCATTATTTATTTTTTCACCTCCCCATAGATCTCATTTCATCATCGTAAGTTTGCTGTTTATGCAATTCATGAAGGGTCAGATATATAATTTGGGATACTCTGTCTACACCATGCTGAAAGTGGCAGCAGTCGACAGTAGCTAGTATCCAGAGGCCCATGCGAGCCTGTTAGCATATACTCTACTGGACATTAAAATTGCTACACCACGAGGATGACGTGCTACAGACGCGAAATTTAACCCACAGGAACAAGATGCTGTGATATGCAAATGATTAGCTTTTCAGAGCATTCACACAAGGTTGGCGCCGGTGGCGACACCTACAACGTGCTGACATGAGGAAAGTTTCCAACCGGTTTCTCATATACAAACAGCAGTTGACCGGCGTTGCCTGGTGAAACATTATTGTGATGCCTCGTGTAAGGAGGAGAAATGCGTACAATCACGTCTCCGACTTTGATAAAGGTCGGATTGTAGCCTATCGAGATTTCGGTTTATCGTATCGAGACATTGCTGCTCGCGTTGGTCGAGATCCAATGACTGTTAGCAGAATATGGAATCGGTGGGTTCAGGAAGGTAATACGGAACGCCGTGATGGATCCCAACGGCCTTGTATCACTAGCAGTCGAGATGACAGGCATCTTATCCGCATGGCTGTAACGGATCGTGTAGCCATGTCTCGATCCCTGAGTCAACAGATGGGGACGTTTGCAAGACAACAACCATCTGCACGAACAGTTCGACGACGTTTGCAGCAGGATGGACTATCGGTTCGGAGACCATGGCTGCGGTCACCCTTGATGCTGCATCACACACAGCAGCGCCTGCGATGGTGTACTCAACGACGAACCTGGGTGCACGAATGGCAAAACGTCATTTTTTCGGATGAATCCAGGTTCTGTTTACAGCATCATGATGATCGCATCCGTGTTTGGCGACATCGCGGTGAACGCACATTGGAAGCGTGTATTCGTCATCGAACATAGTGGCGTATCACCCGGCGTGATGGTATGGGTTGCCATTGGTTACACGTCTCGGTCACCTCTTGTTCGCATTGACGGCACTTTCAACAGTGGACGCTACCTTTCAGATGTGTTACGACCCGTGGCTCTATCCTTCATTCGATCCCTGCGAAACCCTACATTTAAGCAGGATAATGCACGACCGCATGTTGCAGGTCCTGTACGGGCCTTTCTGGATACAGAAAATGTTCGACTGCTGCCCTGGCCAACACATTCTCCAGATCTCGCACCAATTGAAAAGCCGGCCGGGGTGGCCGAGCGGTTCTAGGCGCTACAGTCTGTAACCGCGCGACCGCTACGGTCGCAGGTTCGAATCCTGGCTCGGGCATGGATGTGTGTGATGTCCTTAGGTTAGTTAGGTTTAATTAGTTCTAAGTTCTAGGGGACTGCTGACCTTAGAAGTTAAGTTCCATAGTGTTCAGAGCCATTTGAACCAACGAATTGAAAACGTCTGGTCAATGGTGGCCGAGCAGCTGGCTCGTCACGATACGCGAGTCACTACTCTTGATGAACTGTGGTATCGTGTTGATGCTGCATGGGCAGCTGTACCTGTACACGCCATCCAAGCTCTGTTTGACTCAATGCCCAGACGTATCAAGGCTGTTATTACGGTCAGAGATGGTTGTTCTGGGTACTGATTTCTCAGGATCTAAGCACCAAAATTTCGTGAAAATGTAATTAAATGTCAGTTCTAGTATAATATATTTGTCCAATGAATACCCGTTTATCATCTGCATTTCTTCTTGGTGTAGCAATTTTAATGGCCAGTAGTGTATAAAACTGCCTGGTTACGCGCAGGAGCTGGTGAGCGCCGGTACGACCACGAGTCTAATATTACGCCCCGAGCCATGCACGCGTCTTTGGATATCAAAGCACTGCCAGGCGCCGCTGTCGAGTGGCTTCCATGTAGAAACACAGGATCTGCAAAATCGTTGCACTTGTGACACATGCACATGAGGGTCGGTGATCACGCACAGAGATGGTGATATACAGAAAGTCAGGGCATGTATTCTGACGCTAGTTGTAAATAAGCCGTGCTGGGCAGTCTCTGTCCCATTTCAGTCCGACCATCGTCACTGACGGCTACTGTGTCGATACGAAACGTCAGTCTGACACTTGTAATGGTAATAAAGGCGGTAAGCGCTCTCGTTTGAGTTACGCGGTGACCACAAGCATACCATCGTCACTCTTCGACGATGAGGCCATACCCTTATTCATGAATTCAAAATGTTCAAATGTGTGTGAATTCCTAAGGGACCAAACGTCTCAGGTCATCGGTCCCTAGACTTACACACTGCATAAATTAACTTAAACTAACCTATGCTAAGAACAACACACACACCCATGCCCGAGGGAGGACTCGAACCTCTGGCGGGAGGGGCCGACTCACGAATTATTCCCCAGGAATTTATACGTTAATATCGTTACAGCGCTTCCTGAAATGGCCGCGAGCAGAATCGCAGTTTGTGGGTGGGGGATCTTGGTGCTCCGTTTCCATCTGAGCTAGGAACGTGTGGTAAAATGTTTTTGGTTCATCCCGGACCGTTGGCCATTTGTATAGCTGTTCGAACATCTGTCTTATTACTGTAACTATGTTACAGTATATTAAACAGTATTTGAGTGAAGAACTGGAGCTGGCGCCCAGATAAATTTTGCGAATCGATTAATTCCTTTTGTAAAAGATTTTAACTGGGCTGAAATTAATGCTCAGCTAATGACACCATTTGTATGTGCACCGTTCGAATTTTACGTACAAAAACATTCACCCTTAAATAACTCCGGACTGGCGTGAGATTGATGGTCCACCGGTGAATCGGATCTTGGTCTAAGGTAAGTTTTAACTGTTTGAAAAAATCTTCCTGCGTTTGGATTTGTCGTGCAGAAAATACGTTTTTCTGGGAAATTTTTCAATCGTGCCACTTCTATGTTTCACTCGTGACGAACTGGTTAAAATTTTGTAAGAACGTAGACAAATACATGTAATTCATGGTAGTCCTGTTGTTTTTTGAAAGCTTTGTCCGATGCCACGATATAAGCAACATGGTTCGAAAGACAACTAAAAAAACGTATACCGGATCAGTCGTCGCCCGAGTCAACAAAATTCTACATCGGTTGCCTAGCTATGACGGTATAATGTCAAAATTATGGTAGAGAAAAAGTTGGAAACCAGAATGAAAAATGCTCCTATCTCATCACAAATAGAGACGAATATGTCCAGGGCAGAGTTAGGGATGTTAATGAAGGCAACTAAGTTTTCGACTTATCTGGCAGCTTAAAATACATTTAAATCGAAATATCTTGACATATTCGCACTTTTTACGAGTTAATCCTACATCCCCAGCGCAGGGAGTTCTCTTACACCCACCTGTTGTTACATGTATGAAGATGGGTGTAAAAGCAAATAGATCTGCGTGCGTCTAGAGGTTGGGATACATATACAATAGGAAGTATTAGAGAGTGGGGTTGTTTCTATAATATGAAGTATCTTAGAATGGTGATGCACGCACCCTAATCTTTAGTGACATGTTGTGTTACATTGCATGACATGACACATGGCATGTCGGGTGACATGATGGCATGTGTCATGATGTACAACATGAGTTCATGAATAATGTTACGTTACTTGACACGATGCATTATATTACATAACATGGGTACTAATACTAATAATAAATAAAAAATCGCGAATAGGTCAAGATGATTTGATTAAAATGTCTTTGAAGCCACATAAGTCGAAAACCTAGTTCCCTGTCTTTAAATCCCTATATCTGCCAAGGATATATTCGCCTTTTCTTGTTACGATAGGAGAATTTTTCATTCTGGTATATATTTGTGTGTGTTATGAACAATTATATACTCCTGCGAACAATGTTTATAAGATGCTTTTTCTTTCTTTCTAGGTGAATACCGTGTGTGAGCAGGATAATAGAGTACCGACGCCAATCTTTGACAATCAAAGCATGGATTTTGTAGTGAATGATTTGGGGGATTGTGTTGATCTGAATACTACATGTGAGCTGTCCCAGCCATCAACCCGAAGCTCATGTCGTTTGGGTCCGATTTTAGATAATCAGGTACTAAAGTAATAATACTTCTTCTTCTTCTTCTATAGATAACAATTTTTACGCTTACATGCAGTACTTATGACGTATGTTTTTTTTTTATCTAAATTCATTTATCGAGAATACAACCGTAGATGTGAATGCTGAACTGGACGAAAAAATATTACAATGTATGGACAATCTTCCTAAGGACGAGGATGATGTGTAGCCAAAATCACTTACTCGGCATACCAAAGTCGATGAACCTAAATGTAACTGCCACAAATTGTTATTGTTATTATCATTATTATTATCATCATTATCATTGATATATGCATATGTCTACACCTACATCGTGTCAACGATTGCCACCCAAGCTCGCTTATTATATCCGTGACACTGTTTCCCCTGTTTTGTGATAATACAAAACGAGCTGTCCTTCTTTGGACAGTTTTGATGGCCTCTATCAATTCTATCTGGTAGGGATCCCGTACCACACAGCACTACGAACATGTGTAGTATAGGCAGTCCGTTTAACAGGCCTGTTGCAACTTCTAAGTATTCCGCCAATAAAAAACAGACTTTGGTTTGTCTTCCCCACGACATTATCTATGTGATCGTTCCAATTTAAGCTGCCCGTAATTGTAACTCTTAGGTATTTAACTGAACTGACGGACATTAAATGGAATATTCTCTTCCAAATTCTAAAGCTGGCAGCGGTAAAATACAGGAAGCCAAAGGCTATTTACAATTTGTTTAGAAACCAGATGGCAGTTATATGAATCATGAGGCATGAGAGGAAAGAAGTGGTTGACAAAGGAGTGAGACTGGGTTGTAGCCTATTGTTATTCGATCTCTATATTGAGCAAGCAGTAAAGGAGACAAAGAAGAATTTGGAGTAGGAATTGAAGAAATGCCGGCCGGAGTGGCCGTGGGTTTCTAGGCGCTACAGTCTGGAACCGCGAGACCGCTACGGTCGCAGGTTCGAATCCTGCCCCGGACATGGATGTGTGTGATGTCCTTAGGTTAGTTAGGTTTAAGTAGTTCTAAGTTCTAGGGGACTGATGACCTCAGAAGGTGAGTCCCATAGTGCTCAGAGCCATTTGAACCAATTTTTGAATTGAAGAAATAAAAACAATGAGTTTGCCGATGATATTTGACTTGGAAGAGCAGTTGAACACAATGAACATTGTCTTGAGAGGAGGATATAAAATGAACATCACCAAAAGAGAAACGAGGATAATGGAATTTAGTCAAATTAAATCAGGTGATGCTGATGGAATTACATTACATAATGAGACACTTAAGGCAGCAGATGAGTTTTGCTGTTTGGACAGCAAAATAACTGATGATGGTCGAAGTAGGGAGGATATAAAATGTAGACTGGCAATGGCAAGAAAGGCATTTCTGAAGAAAAGAAATTTTTAACATCGAGTATAGATTCAAGTGTCAGGAAATCTTTTCTGAAAGTAATTCTCTGGACTGTAACCATGTATGAAAGTGAAACATCGACAGTGAACTGTTTAGACAAGAAGAAAATATAAGCTTATGAAATGTGGTGCTACAGAAGAATGTTGAAGATTAGATGGGTAGATCATGTAACTAATCAAGAAGTACTGAACGGAATTGGAGAGAAATAAATTTGTCACAACCTGACTAGGAGAAGGGATATGTTGACAGGACGTGTTCCGAGACATCAAGTGATCTCCAATTTAGTACTGGATTGAAGCGTGGAGGGTAAAAATCGTAGAGGCAGACGAAGAGATGAATACAATAAGCAGATTCAGAAGGATGTAGGTTGCAGTAGTTACTCGGAGATAAAGATGCACAGGACAGAGTAGCATGGAGAACTGCACCAAATCAGTCTTTGGACTGAAGAACACAACAACATAGTCTAACCGAAATTTAACGGATTTATTTTCGTACTCATGTGGATGACCTCACCCTTTTTCGTATTCAGTGACAATTACCACTTTTTGCGCCATGGAAGTATCGTGTGTAAGTAATTTTGTTACTGATTTCACCTTCTGTGACTTTACTATATTGTAAATAAGAGCATTACCTGCAAACAATCTAAGAGGGCTGCTACAGGGTGTTTCAAAAATGACCGGTATATTTGAAACGGCAATAAAAACTAAACGAGCAGCGATAGAAATACACCGTTTGTTGCAATATGCTTGGGACAACAGTACATTTTCAGGCGGACAAACTTTCGAAATTACAGTAGTTACAATTTTCAACAACAGATGGCGCTGCAAGTGATGTGAAAGATATAGAAGACAACGCAGTCTGTGGGTGCGCCATTCTGTACGTCGTCTTTCTGCTGTGAGCGTGTGCTGTTCACAACGTGCAAGTGTGCTGTAGACAACATGGTTTATTCCTTAGAACAGAGGATTTTTCTGGTGTTGGAATTCCACCGCCTAGAACACAGCGTTGTTGCAACAAGACGAAGTTTTCAACGGAGGTTTAATGTAACCAAAGGACCGAAAAGCGATACAATAAAGGATCTGTTTGAAAAATTTCAACGGACTGGGAACGTGACGGATGAACGTGCTGGAAAGGTAGGGCGACCGCGTACGGCAACCACAGAGGGCAACGCGCAGCTAGTGCAGCAGGTGATCCAACAGCGGCCTCGGGTTTCCGTTCGCCGTGTTGCAGCTGTGGTCCAAATGACGCCAACGTCCACGTATCATCTCATGCGCCAGAGTTTACACCTCTATCCATACAAAATTCAAACGCGGCAACCCCTCAGCGCCGCTACCATTGCTGCACGAGAGACATTCGCTAACGATATAGTGCACAGGATTGATGACGGCGATATGCATGTGGGCAGCATTTGGTTTACTGACGAAGCTTATTTTTACCTAGACGGCTCCGTCAATAAACAGAACTGGCGCATATGGGAAACCGAAAAGCCCCATGTTGCAGTCCCATTGTCCCTGCATCATCAAAAAGTACTGGTCTGGGCCGCCATTTCTTCCAAAGGAATCATTGGCCCATTTTTCAGATCCGAAACGATTACTGCATCACGCTATCTGGACATTCTTCGTGAATTTGTGGCGGTACAAACTGCCTTAGATGACACTGCGAACACCTCGTGGTTTATGCAAGATGGTGCCCGGCCACATCGCACGACCGACGTATTTAATTTCCTGAATGAACATTTCGATGATCGTGTGATTGCTTTGGGCTATCCGAAACATACAGGAGGCGGCGTGGATTGGCCTCCCTATTCGCCAGACATGAACCCCTGTGACTTCTTTCTGTGGGGACACTTGAAAGACCAGGTGCACCGCCAGAATCCAGAAACAATTGAACAGCTGAAGCAGTACATCTCATCTGCATGTGAAGCCATTCCGCCAGACACGTTGTCAAAGGTTTCGGGTAATTTCATTCAGAGACTACGCCATATTATTGCTACGCATGGTGGATATGTGGAAAATATCGTACTATAGAGTTTCCCAGACCGCAGCGCCATCTGTTGTTGAAAATTGTAACTACTGTAATTTCGAAAGTTTGTCTGCCTGAAAATGTACTGTTGTCCCAAGCATATTGCAACAAACGGTGTATTTCTATCGCTGCTCGTTTAGTTTTTATTGCCGTTTCAAATATACCGGTCATTTTTGAAACACCCTGTAAGATTGTCTCCTAAATCGTTTATATACAGGGTGTAAATTTTAAGTTGACAAACCAGAATAACTCTAAAAATAAGATTCACACGAAAAAATATGTAAAATCCAAAGCTGATTATTTTCGATGGGGCGGGAGGCAACTTTAAAATTTGAAATGGGAACCCCATTTTTATTGCAGAATCAGATTCTACATAAAAACTACATATATTGTGTCTTAAACATTTGTTTAGATTCCATGTTATCATTTTTGCGTGGAAAATGGTTACGTATAAATAAAAAATACTTACTTACTTCTTAAATTTTGATTCACTAAAACTAAAACTCTCCTTCTCTCCCCATACGGTGGGGTTTGAGATTGAGGAATTAGACTTTTACAAATGTTGACCCAAATATACAAACAAACTGTCTGTAGTAGAATGTTTTAATAATTTATTCCTGAAATTTTTCCATGTTGCAAATGAGAGTATCTTACCATATATTAGTGATGCTTTCATGACACAGTTGGAATTGTTTGTTGCTGAAGGCAATTCAAACGGAAACATTTATGAAAGGTGCTAAGTCCCATCAAATGATTCTAAGTACTATGTTACTATTCTCTCTCCACACATCTGCATATAATATTCTTTATGCTCATTCTTTTCCAGGTAAGGTATCATTGTCTTTAAATCTTCCTTCTTTTCATCTACAACTGAATGGATTGAGGAAATAGATTCAAAGGTGGCAGATTCAATGTTTCTTGCCTGGTTCCCTTTCTAGAGCACATTCACATTACGTATCCTTTCCATGTCGGTGTAACATTCTTTTATTGCTACACGTACAACATCTACATTTACATTTATGCTCCGCAAGCCACCCAACGGTGTGTGACGGAGGGCATCATCTGTTGAATCATATGTGATGCTGACACCTTTTGAAATATTCAGCTTTTTTGTAGAGAGTATATCGTCTGCCACAGCTTGAATATTTAAAAAAATCGGAAGTATTCATCGACATTACTTTTAAAGGTCTAACAACCTTTGCAACCATTGTGCATAGGTCGCTGGGTACAAATGCCTTCGTCACCGACTTCCTTCTTTCTATCAAGGCAAACTCAGTCGCAGGGGAGGAAGTTATGCCCACCAACAAGAAACTGTTGTTCTATTCGTGTGAACAACCCATTTGCCACCATAAAAAGAAAAAGAAATACCATCATTCGATTCTTGTTTTGTGGAGCACAGTTGTTACTCCAAACAATAACCTTTTTCCTCGTTGTTCCGGTATTTAACACTTTCAGAATACATGAGGCGATTTCATTTCGACCTCTACCAGCGATAATCTCATCCCACATGCACGTGTAAGACTGAAGAGTGCCACCTACATATACTGCCAAGTTGTAACAAGATAGCAGGCGGCAATAAAATATCTCGGAGTGCGTTGGTGTGCGCACAAACATAACTTGCTGCATATCAGTCCATATGCAGCTAACGTCACTGTCAAGGAACTGAGGAGAACTGATGTCAGTTTTCAGAAGGCTTTGTGCCATCTCGGCCTTCCTATGGTGAATCTCTAAAAGCACCAGCGACTGCGGTGAATCTGCTTTTGCTTCAGTGTTCAGTTGGTTACATGTCTTGCAGGTATCTTTCCTAGGTATGTGGAAAGGAAGGTTGGTAAATTCTTTCAGAAAGAATCTACGATAAAAACTGGAACTTACGGTGCTTTCAGAAAGCACCTTTTTAAAGTGGGAGTACTTTCTTGAAATATTCAGGTCAGGACTGAGGCATTACTTGCCTGATCTTGCTTTGCTGTAATGGCTAACTCCTTGGGGAAAGCCATTTATGTGCTGTTTTACACACATTTTGTCTTTGTCGCTGTATTGTGATTGATGCGTGTCTTGTTCTGCGGTCGGTAAATGTTGTCTCTTCAAGATTTTTCTTCTTAATAAGTATTTACAGTCTTTTCCTTCCAACAGCAAAAATATTCATAAAAGTGGTTTTGCAAACTGCAACAAGTACCCCTGTACCATTTGGAACAGAACACCGAACTGTTCCCTACTGGGAACTTTCAGCCGGATTATCATAGGTTCCATGCCGACGACGCCGTACCGGTGCGACCCTAAGAAGACCCATCAGGAAGGCTACTTGTGTTGAGTAGTGTTGCTTACAGAACTTAGAAAACAAATATATTTCCAATGCGGGAGTCAACTCACTGTACCTTAATCTATATTTGAATAGTACCTAAAGGAAAGAGCAACAAAACATTGTTTTCTATAGAGGACACTGGAAATATGTACACATTCAACAGTAATCATTCCTTACGTAGATTTCACACTCAGTGAAGGGCTTAAAACAGTACCTGCGGTGAGAGACGGTTCATAGCTGATACAACGGTTTGTGTGTGTGTGTGTGTGTGTGTGTGTGTGTGTGTGTGTATGTGTGTGTGTGTGTGTGTGTGTGTGTTTCATACGCTAAACCTTTCCTCTTTAATTTCTTCTGCTCATCTCTGAATGATCCACTTCCACTCTTCATCCACCATAATCTAACATATGGACATCACATATATACAAAATGAGCCGGCCGGTGTGGCCGAGCGGTTTTAGGCGCTTCAGTCTGGAACCGCGCGGCCGATACGGTCGTAGGTTCGAATCCTGCCTTGGGCATGGATGTGGGTGATGTCCTTAGGTTAGTTAGGTTTAAGTAGTTCTAAGTTCTAGGGGACTGATGACCTCAGATGTTAAGTC
Organism: Schistocerca serialis cubense; assembly: GCF_023864345.2. NCBI lineage: Eukaryota > Metazoa > Arthropoda > Insecta > Orthoptera > Acrididae > Schistocerca > Schistocerca serialis. Next base: position 237,676,266 of record NC_064640.1, read on the forward strand.
CCATAACGCTCAGAGCCATTTGAACCATGTACAATATGATTTAAAGATAACATGTAGGTATCCAAACCTACGCCCTGCCTATCAATTTTGTCCGTCTGTTCGCTTCCTTCCTCTCGCACCGTCCTTCCTATGTCACCCTCCACAACACCAACTCCCGTATCTTTTATCCCACGGCTGGCGTCCCCCAGGGTTCTGTCCTCTCCCCTCTCCTTTATCTCTTGTATACAGCTGATATGCCCAAGCCACCCCCACCAGTCCACCTTCTCCAGTATGCTGATGACACCGCCTTCCTGGTTCTCTATCCTACCCTTCAACGGTCTCAACGTACCCTCCAAACCCACCTTAACCAGTTCACCACTTGGTGTAACCAGTGGTTCCTCCGTCTCAACCCGTCCAAAACCCAGGCAATCATCATAGGCCGCACCACTCGCTCCTTTCGTCTCCATGATTTCTACCTCACCTTTTATGGTCGTCCCATCCAGCTCACCCCCACCCTGGAATACCTTGGCCTCACCCTTGACCGACACCTCACCTGGACCCCTCATCTCCAGACCATCCAGCAGAAAGCCCATTCCTGCCTCCGCCTTCTGAAACTCCTGTCTGGCCAGACATGGGGATTGCATCCTTCTACCATCTTCCACACCTACAAATCCCTCATTCGTCCTATCCTCTGTTATGCCAGCGTTGCCTGGATCTCCGCAGCCACCCGCTTTTACAAGGCCCTCCAAATCCTTGAACGCCATGTGCTCCGCCTTGCCTTCCGTATCCGCCTTCCTTCCCCCACATGGCTCCTGTATGAACTGATCCCCTTCCCCCACCTCCTCCTGTTCCTCCAACATCTCCGCATCCTTTACATTGTCCGCAGGCTTGATGCCCCCCACCCTCTGGTTTCCTGCTTCCTCTCCACCCCCCGCCCATTGCCGCGCCTCTATCGCTGTATCCCTCCCTCTCTCCACCTCCACACCCTCCATCTCCTTCATCAGGGCAATTTCCAACGCCTCCCCCTCCCGGATGACGAACTTTGCCGTGACATCTACCCTTCCTTCCAACTATAACCTGGCCTTGTTCCCCCCCTCCCCAGGGCCCCCTTTTTTCCTCTTCCCTCCTTCTCCCAGAGCGGATTTTCCTCCTCCCCCCCCCCTCTCCCCTGTGACCCTGCACCCCGTACTTGCCTCTTTCCTTCCCACATCCCTCCCTACCTGGCCCTCTTCAGCGCACCCCCGCTCCTCTCCCCCATCTCTTCCCCTCCCTCCCTTCTTCCAGTCTCCCTCATCTCCTTGCGCCTGGCAGATCCTCTGTTTTGATCATCGTCAGTGTGCCACATCAGTGTTGTGTTTAGTGCTGTTTCTCCTGTGCGTCAAGAGGTGTGATTTTAATTGTGTACTGCCTTGAGGTTCGCCGTCAGTGTTTGTTATGTGCTACGCCATCCGTCGATACCTATTATGCTCAAATAATATTGTCCCTTGTGTTCTTTTAATTGTTGCAGAGTGTGGCTTTTTGTGTGTGCTACTTTTAAACAGTTTTCACAGTTTTTTATCACCATTTTACGGTCACCCCGTTTTTTTTTCTATTGCCTTCCATGATGTTCCCCCTTTTTTATATCTATGTTCACCTTATTCTCTCCTTTGTTATTTTTAAATGTCTTCTATTGTTTGTTCTATGTCTTTCGGCTGAAGAGCAGCGCATATGCTGCTGCCAGCCTGCCCCGATGGGGAATTGAAATACAATAAAGAAAAAAAAAAAGGCCACTAAATCATGTTGTGATATCTTGGTGCATTACATAATAGAAATACGGTTTTTTTGTCACAAACTACGTGACCACGACAGCTTTGTAGACTGGAACGTTTCCAGTTGCATTCGTATCATAAATCGAGGTAAAGAACGTTAGACGAAATTGTCGTAAGAGTTACGCAGTGCCACAGAAGGCCCATGGAAACTCTCTTCTTCACGTAGTAGCATGTATCTGCTTTATGGTATAAGGTGTCTGAATATGTAAGACAGTATCGGAGGTACACTATGTGGTCAAAAGTATCCGGATACCTGGCTGAAAATGACTTACAAGTTCGTGGCGCCCTCCATCCATAATGCAGTAAGGTACAGTGTTGGCCCACCCTTAGCCCTGATGACAGCTTCCACTCTCGCAGGCACACGTTCAAGCAGGTGCTGGAAGGATTTTTGGGTAATTGCCGTCCATTCTCCACGTAGTGCTGCACTGAGGAGAGTTATCGATGTCGGTCGGTGAAGCCTGGCACTAAGTCAACGTTCCGAAAGATCCCAAAGGGGCTCTATAGAATCAGGTCAGGACTCTGTGCAGGTCAGTCCATTAGAGGAATGTTATTGTCGTGTAACCACTCCGCCACAGGCCGTGTGCAATGAACAGGTGCTCGATCGTGTGGAAAGATGCAAGCGGCTTCCCCGAATTGCTCCGCAACATTGGGAAGCAAGAACGTGCTTAAAACGTCAGTTTAGGCCTGTGCTGTGATAGTGCCGTGCAAAACAACAAGGGGTACAAGTCCCCTCCATGAATAACACGACCACACCATAATACCACTGCCTCTGATTTTTACTGTTGGCACTACACACGCTGGCAGATGACGTTCACCGGGCATTCGACATACCAACACCCTGCCATCGGATCGCCACATTGTGTACTGTGATTCGTCACTCCACACAACGTTTTTCCACTGATCAATCGTCCAATGTTTGCGCTCCTTACACCAAGCGAGGCGTCGTTTGGCATTTACCGGCGTGATGTGTAGCTTATGAGCAGCCGCTCGACCATGAAATCCAAGTTTTCTCACCTCCCGCCTAACTGTCATAGTACCTGCAGTGGATGCTGATGCAGTTCGAATTCCTGTGTGATGGTCTGGACAGAAGTCTGCCTATTACACATTACGATGCTCTTCAACTGTCGACGGTCTCTGTCAGTCAACAGACGAGGTCGGCCTGTACACTTTTGTGCTGCACGTGTTCCTTCACGTTTCCATTTCACTATCACATCGGAAACAGTGGACCTAGGAATGTTTAGAAGTGTGAAAATCTCGCGTACAAACGTATGACCCAAGTGACACCCAACCACCCGACCACGTTCGAAGTCCGTGAGTTCCGCAGAACGCCCCATTCTACTCTCTCACAATGTTGAATGATTACTGCGGTACCTGGCAGTAGGTGGCATCACAATGAACTTACTATGAAAAACGTATGTCTTTGGGGGTGTCCGTATACTTTTGATCACATAGTGTAGGTGCTTCCTGAGTCACAATGAGGGGTCTTACGGGCAAAAACGTGAGTTTATTAATAGATTAATGAATGAAGTCATGAGCCCTATCATAAAGAATGAAAATTCGAAGGAACGGATGAAATATCATAGATGAGGTACCCAGATGAAACGTACCCTTATTCGAGTTTTAGGCTTAATAATTTTGTAATTACCAATGCGCCCAAATCACAACTTATCCAACACTGTTGAGAACTCTAGATCATGTGTTATAGTCCAAATTTCATCTTCCTTGTCTTTGTTATATGTTATGACGAAACGAAGATTACATTCACGAGAATTTTTGAACATGAAGAATACGTTTTTCGGTTCATGTACAAGTCGTATAAATGCGCTGCAGTAACAAGTTGCCTTTTAGTGCAGGCGATTGTTGAATATTGTGATATTCAAGAAACTGATCATTGATGAAAATTTACAAAAGTAATATAAATTATCACGTCAACGCTACCAAAAGACATCTAGCAATAATCATGACAACAGTAACACCATAAATATGAAATAAGTGAAAATAATTAACAGAATGGAATCGAAATTAATTACTACTTTAATTACAATTTGCTTTTATTTAGGTTGTTGATTAGTTGCCCTTTTTTCAACTCACTCCATTAAATACACATGCTACGCAGTCTGCTGTTTTTAATTTAGAGATGATTTCCTCGTAAATGTCAAACAGTGCTAAAAATCCATTGAATCTGAAACTTAGGAGTACCAAACTCATACCACAGCGCATTGTTGTCGTAGTTCGTGAGTCATATGCCTGACAGTGCTGTTGTTGTTGCTTTTATTCCGAAGTTTAGTTTCACGCAGCTATCTATTCTTGTCTCTCCACTGAGCGAGGCGGAGCAGTGGTGAGTACACAGTACTCGCATTCGAGAGGACGACGGCTCAAATCGATATCCGGACATAGCGATTTATGTTTTCCGTGATTTCCTCAAAATGCTTAAGACAAATGCCATAATGATTCATTTGAAACAGCATGGCTTGTTTCGTACTCTTTCCTCGTCCTATCCGATCTTGTGCTCCGTCTCTAGTGACTTCGTTGTCAACGCGACGTTAAACTCTAATCTTGGCCATTCGGAGTGGCCGAGCGGTTCTAGGCGCTACAGTCTGAAACCGCCCGACCGCTACGGTCGCATGTTCGAATCCTGCCTCGGGTATGTATGTGTGTGATGTCCTTAGATTAGTTAGGTTTAAATTGTTCTAAGTTCTAGGGGACTGATGACCTCAGATGCTAAGTCCCATAGTGCTCAGAGCCATTTGAACCATTCGGTCGACCGGAACGTTTACGACGCGTATGCCTGCCTTCACGTTCCCATGCAGCCCAACATCATGCACCTGTCACAGCCGGATGCCCCACAAAACTAGATATTGTACAGCGCGGAGTAAATAAAAGTCCCCCAGACGAGTAGATACGACTGTATGTGCATTTGTGGCAGCATTAACGAAGGGGGAAAAGATCTAAAGCTACTTTCGACAGGATGGAGAAACTGTCCATAGTCAAAAATGGCTCTGAGCACTATGGGACTTAACTTCTGAGGTCGTAAGTCCCCTAGAACTTAGAACGACTTAAACCTAACTAACCTAAGGACATCTCACACATCAATGCCCGAGGCAGGATTCGAACCTGCGACCGTAGCGGTCGTGCGGTTCCAGACTGTAAGTCCCATAGTGCTCAGAGCCATTTGAACTCTAATCTTGCTTCCTTTTCTTCCTCGTCTATTCAGTGCAAGTCTCTTCACTACTGCATAGCTACTATAACCTACATCAATTTCAACCTTCTTATTTATTGAAGTCTTGGTCTCCCTCAATAATTTTTACATATTTTTTCTCTATTACCGAATTGAGGATTGCTTGATGTCTCGTGATGTGATTGTTAACGGAGGCGGTTACGGAATTAAACAGAAAAAGATTTTAAAGTGTAGTGGGTTGCGATAGAGATAAGTAATTACAATCAGTTATTATTTACACGCAATAGCGGAGTTAATTTGAAGGAATATACTACGCCTGCTGACAAACTTTACTGTGTGGTTGTATCAAGAATCTGGTTTTAGAATTTTAGATTCTCACTTCCTATGCGAACACTAGTAGTTTACCGTTGACAACGATGTTAAAACTTACAGTAATCTCATTACAAAGTTTTCGCTGAAATTCGACGAGCATAATAGTAAGAGAAGTTGGAGGACTGTGGCCCCATTCCGCACATCACTTTATTGTAAGCCACTGTTCGTACAACCCTGTATCCTTTGACGCGCGATGCAACGTTCAGATCCCATATTCAACATTTCACAGTGAGATTCTGCATCTCGTGGTTACATCGCTTGCGTAACTACAACAGGAAATAGTTTTGTTCCCTGATCGTGGTGGCGTAAGCTTGTCTGCACCGCAAACGGTACTACAGGTGTTTACCAGCATATTACGCAAGCGGAAACGCAAGCTAGCCGGGCATCTGCTTGCTGGCGCGTGTAAAGCTGAAATACCAATTCCAGCTGCCCCACACCGCGTTTCCGCAGGGCGTGCCGCTATTGCTAATCGAGTTACAGTATTAAGCTGAACAGCTGGGAGAGGTTACGTAATCAGCGTGTGCGGGGAAGTTTAACACGAAATAACTTTCATAACGAGTAAGAGGAAATTAATTTCAGTCGTTGCGAACATATCATCTAAGGTTATAACCCCACAATTTTCGAAACCTTGTAAGTGTAATAAGAAAGTGGACTGTGACGAACGGAACCTAAAACGGCACTTGCGGGAAATTGTTGTGTGAGATTTCATGGAAGAAAGTATGAGCTCTTAACGATCATGTTTAACCTGAAATACAGTAAATGCGTTTTTAATTTTTTAAGTCGTCATAAAAACTTCTATAAGAGTAATAGCAATGTGGAAGTGCACCATCTTTAAGCTTGGAAACATTTCACAGAAATATGTGAAAATCTAGTTTTACGATAAGGTATCATATTATTGAATAATTATTATTTATTTCTGTACTCTGAAAAGAAAAGAATTCCTCATAGAAGACAGAAGTTAGTGACACTAAAATTTCTTGACGGATAGGGAACATAAAATGCAGGTTATGATGCCGGTCCGATACATGGTTTTAGCTTGTCAAGAAGATTCTTTCTACCATACAATCCGCTGAGGAGCGGATGCTGCATATCCCTAACGTATGTATCATCTGCAGCCTTTTTGCAAGAATGTTTTATGGAGCTTGAGGTAAAATTGCAAACAGTTCTGCGTTCAGGGTTTGTTTCCACAGTGGCACGTCTTTCAGTCTTATTTATTATCTATCATTACATTTAATAACTGTATTAGAATAAGTATAAGACCGTACTGGGGCGCTTTTTAAATAAAAATAACTTTATTAACATTCTACATCTTTATTATTCTACCTACCTATCTATCGCTTGCGCCTGTGTCCCGCATTGTGGGCGGGGTTGGCGTGTTAGATTGAAGGGGTGGCCGGATGCCCTTCCTGCCGCCACCCCGTACCCCCCGGGACGGAATGACAGTACCCCATCTGTGTGCGTCTAGTGTAAATCGTGGAAAATTGCGGATGCGTGTCAAATGTCTGTGAGTCGTGTAACTGAGGCGGGACGTGGGGACCAGCCCGGTATTCACGTAGAGAGATGTGGAAAACCGCCTGAAAACCACATCCAGGCTGGTCGGCACACCGGCCTTCGTCGTTAATCCGGCGGGCGGATTCGATCTGGGACCGGCGCGCCTACCCGAGTCCAGGAACAAGTAGGAATAGACAAGTAGGGGCTCTATGGAGGATGATCAATGACAGTGAATCCAGAGCGTCGGAATGTTGCAGGTGTTGCAGCGCTGGTGTGTGGTCCACATTTTCATCCTGAAAGAAAGAGTGCTCCATGTGCGAACGAACTTTCTCCGTTTAGAAACTCGATTACAGCTCGCTGTTTCTGACGCACCGCCATGTTACACGCTACAATTCGGAGCCCTGTACCAGCAGAGGGTTGCAACTTGCTTCACAGTGAAGCAGGAGTAATGTACAAGTGAATGAGTTTTTTAATTTGCTGTACGCTTGAGGCAGAAAAACAAAACTGCTTTCGACAGCTACAGAAGAGGAAAATCGCTGTAATAATTTTCTATGGCCTTTGTTAATGATATTCGTGCGTCTGGATATTATTTGATTATTTGTAACTGCACATTAAACCCAAATCATAGTTAACAGAAATGTGAATAAAACTTACAGCCAGTGACACCGGAAATTCGAAGGGCTAGTTCCCAGATGGTAGCCATTTCAAGATTCACATCGCCTAAGCAAAAGTTGTCCGCCTGTCGCTTGTCTACTGGAGAATTGGCTACATTGTAGATTACGTTTGGCAGCTATGTGACTGTCGATTTACTTCGTGGTTTGGTCCAATTTTCTGACTTATTCTCACTTAATGGGTGACACAGAGGTTGCAAATTTATGGTTCTGAGACCAGAAAGTTCGTTCAAACAGAAACTGCAGCTTACTTCGTCATTTATGTTGCGTATTCCTTGTCTTAGGTATAGCTTTTTGACGTAGTTTTATTCTAGCTGAATGCTAAAGTGTTCGCGCTTCAAGTAGAAGAGTGTGTTAATCTTCGGTTCTTATCTCGCTGCAGACAAGAATTTTTCTTTTCTGTGAAAGAGCCACTAGCAGGCAGATCGACAATCAGTAGAGAAATCCTAAGACAACTACAGTCCCAGAAGTTTTGTTACTACCGTGTTCCGCAACCTGTAGATATAAAGGTGAAAAACTTGCTGAATAGAACACTTGTGAGTGCCTACCTTTTCCGTTTCTGTCAATTGTATTGACTTAATTGTGACACTGAATGATTTGTTAATTGGATCTTGTCTTGTATCTACTCCTACTCCTATATTTACATATTTTCATAGTAGTCCTGTAACGCTACTTCAGTAAGACTGTGGACTGAACGAAGACACAGACCGTTTTGAAGCAGAAAGTGCGTATTATCCTGCTAATTCGTTAGAATCGCGGGTACTTTGCTTTTTATGACTGATTTTTTTCATAAAGTTATCATAATAAGTTGTAATTCACTCATGTTAGTACAGTCCATACTAAACAGCGTTTTTTCCTTAGTTTATTGGCCACAGCAAACAAACATAGAAGCTAAATAAATCAGCAGAAATGTAGTGTCACACATGATCTAAAACAGTCTAACAATGTTCCGATAGATCATGCCTGTTCACAGTACATTGGCAGCACTTCGTCTCCTTGCATGTTATACATAGGAAAACGTGTTCTGCATCAATATTGCAAAGCACACACACGTTATGGTAGTGCAGTCGATTTCTTCTGAGGAAAAAATAAATTTTATTCAAATGTGGTAATCAAGGTTTCTATAGAAGGTTTCGCGGACACTCGACAGCTACACTTTAGCCACAAAAGACTTGGAAGATCCTTCTCTGTGAATTTCAGTTTATCATTGTGTATGGAAAATGCGGAACATATTATTACTGCAAAAACACGGACTCCTTTGTGCGACTGTTCAATGATTGATACACGAGGGACTTGTCTGTATCTCATGGTCCTTGTTTTCGAGTGCTGTCGTTTTCACAGCTGCTTTGATGCATTTAATGAGCGACTTTTATTTTTGTTGTCTCCTAGTACAAGGGCAAGGCTAATATAAGAACATTTTCTTTATGTTAAGAGTAAACTATGCAGTAACGTTACACCCAATTTGAATGCTGGCGCCGGCCGGTGTGTCGAGCGGTTCTAGGCACTTCAGTCTGGAACCGCGCGACCGCTACGGTCGCAGGTTCGAATGTGTGTCATGTCCTTAGGTTAGGTAGGTTTAATTAGTTCTAAGTTCTAGGCGACTGATGACCTCAGAAGTTAATTCGCATAGTGCTCAGAGCCATTTGAACCATTTGAACCATAGTGCTCAGAGCCATTTGAACCATCTTTGAATCCTGCCTTAGCATCGCTATACCTTCCAGGGGATTTTCCTTTTGGAGTTGTTATTCATTTGTCTTGCTCTTCTCTTACAACGAACGCATTCAGAAATTTGTAAAGTAGCGCACAGTTTAACCTGGGATCTGAATCATGGTGCAACTCGATTCGTCTTACATGCACAATAACTACAAACTCACGCTAAATTCCATAAAAAGACATGAGACCAACAGGAAATCAAACCATGGATTCAGGATTTTCTCTCCTACAGCCCTACAAATACCAAATAACACTCTAATACGATACAATTATGGGAATAACGAAATAGAAATTACAGTTTCATGTTTTTACTCCTTACCTATGACTCAGATTCTACACAGAATACGTTTTATAATTCTGGTAACACTCTAATGCTCCAGATGTTTTATATACGGTCACTGACATTAAAGCTCCATGAATATCTCTATTAACATCACCAGCGTCAAAAATAAATAAAATAAATAAACCCCCAAATACTTCCAATAAACATGTCAGTAATAAATAAATCTCAGTTGGCGACTGATTAAAAAAAAAAAAAAATTGTTCTAATGGCTCTGAGCACTATGGGACTTAAACTTCTGAGGTCATCAGTCCCCTAGAACTTAGAACTACTTAAACCTAACATAACACAGCGGTCGCGCGGTTCCAAACTGTACCGCCTAGAACCGCTCGGCCACTCCGGCCGGCGGACTGAATCACTATTCTGCTTATCTTCACAGGTTATTCACCATCTGAACAAAAGTATGCCTTGAATGTCTACCTGCTTCTTTGTCTTCGTTAGGAAGTATTTTGCAAGGCAAAAGAGGACGCATTAGGTGGGAAGCAATTCTGTTTCTGGTGTTCATGACGATAAATAGGCTGCCTACACAAAAGATCAGTGGAAATTTGAGCGATAATGCCGATTAACTCAGTTAAGAACTTCGATTACCTGCCTGGTTGTTCCATCGCTATTTTTTTTTTCAGCGAAAAGTTGCGGTGCTTGTACATTTATTTGACTTTTTTGCTCTTCGTTTGTTCTAGAAGAACGCTGAAGAGCGTCTAGGCTGGAGTCTGAGGGTGCGGTGCTCTTCTTTTATGGATGTCGAAAGGCTTCTGTGTTCTGCGGCGACCATTAAGCCTTTGAATATGACGTTAAGGGTGTTGTGCTGCTCCCGGCAAGAGCACTCAAACATTCCATTGTGCCGGCGCGGCACACGGAACAGGAAAAGTTGCGCGCAGCGCACAGCCCGGAAAGTTTCATGCTACGCGTTTAACTCCACGATGTTTTCGCCACCCAGGTAAGAATATGTGCCATTGCTTAGGTGTAATTCGCGCAGGTATAGCTTGTTTTCCTTTGTCACAAAGATTCATTTTTCGATAGTTCTAAAGAAAATTAGAATAGTTTACCAAGTACTTTCAAGTTCTTTCGTTTTCTCATCGGTCAAATTTGGCAACGTTAATTTAAGCTCCATTTTATTTAGCATATGTTGTTATTCTCGTGTTCCACAGTACAGAGCTTAGTTAAGACGTTTGTCATTTAACTTTACCGCCGGTGCTTTTTATATTATCAGTACAGTTACCATTTTATCGAGTAACTCGTAAGGCTTAAACGCTTTTCAGACCTTAATCATCTCCGCACTGAAATTGGTATATCAGTGACTATGAGGTAGTTTTAGCAATAATGTTTATTGAAGTACAAATGGCAGCTAAAACAAGTAGCAAGATTTACATGCTCAGTACACTAGATAAAGGTGAAGAGTGCCCTATATCTAGGGAGAACTCAAAACATTTCACTCTGTTGACGGATTGTGACTCGAGAGTACTGAATGCTGGGTAGATATTGATCCGATAGAACTGTTCATGATAGGAGCGAACCTCGAAAGAATTACATTGACAGTAAAGAAACTTCCAAACAAACGGCGACTACTGCCAAATATGCTTTAAACAAAGCAAAGAGCTATAGATAGACAGATGGTGAAGAAAAGCGTTTTGCTGTCGTAACGGCAATGCATGAGGGCTTCAGTGACTCTTATCTAAAGAGCTTACACAAAACTCAAGACCGAACGTGGTGGCGCGGTGGTAAGCACACTGGACTCGCCTTCGGAAGAACGACGGTTCAAACCCACGTCCGTCCATCCTGATTTAGGTTTTCCGTGATTTCCCTAAATTACTTCAGGCAAACGCCAGGATAGTTCCTTTGAAAGGGCACGGCTGACTTCCTTTCTCACGCTTCCCTAATCCGATGGGACCCATAGCCTCGTTGTTTGGTCCCATCAACCAACCAGCCAACCAACAAAACTCAAAGAAATTCTTGTCATATGTAAAAGCTGTCATCAGCAAGTCGGTCACAGATGGCTCAGAGACCTAAATTGAGGGTAGAAAAGAAAAAGCAGAAATGCTGAACTCTGTTTTCCCATTTTCGACGATATAAACCTATGCAACTTACAAAACTGCGACTGCAGAAAAAAGAGGCAGTAAAACAAAGGAGAAAACGTGAATATGTTGGGGCTGTAGCATATCCCTAGAGTCCTTACTAAATTTTGGCTCTTGTGAAATTGTATGTAAGTCTTTGCGAAATAGTTGCCGTCTATCTTCAGGCTTCTCCCAGTTCATGATTTTCTGCGTTTCCGTAATGCTCTCCCATGGATCAAACAAACCTTTGACAATTCGTGTTGCCTTTCTTTATCTACCTTCGATATCTTCTTTTAGTCCTATGTGCTGTGTGCTATACGCAATTGAGAATATTGCAGGACTGGTCGCACGACAGTTTTTTATGCAATCTCCGTTGTACTCTAACTGCATCTTCCAAGTGTCCTACCAGTGAACCAAAGCCTGTCACCTGTTTTACCTGTAACTGAGCAAATGCAATCATTCCACTCCATATCCACAAAAATTGTTACAACCATATATTTGTGTGAGTTGAATGATTCCAGATGTGACTTACTGATGTTATGGTCATAGGATACTACGTTTCTGCGTTTTATTAAGTGTACAATTTTACTTTTAAGAACATTTAAAGCAGTTTAGTAAGGAATGAAGTACTATCTAAAGAACTGCTCAAATATCCAGGCAGATCACGATAAAATTTCAAAATGGTGTACACCTTGCAAGCTGCTTTTGATCTACAGATACGTAAAATTGTGCACTTCAATATTAAGTAAATTTAATTAAGTTATAGAAACATAATTTTCCGAAATGAATGGACTCATTCTACTTACAAATTGCCAGTTTAGACGATTTGATTGTAATTGTAGCTCACTAAAATTAACTGAAAATTGGAAGAACTGTTCATGTAAAGAGAATTCAGGCTTCTGTATCGGCTTCTGTTGTTTCAGGGGAAAATCCTCATGCTTTGCTTAAAAAATATAGAATAAGTATAGGACAAGAACCTAGGGGCAGAATGCACAGTCGAACGACCTGTTGCTTCTGCAAAGATGTTGATGATATAGGATAAAACACCCGACTCTCTAAATATTCTGGAGACAAATCCATATATTGTGTGCAGTAGGAGGATCAGTAAGTATCTGATGAAGTGTCTATATTCCATACCACACAAAATGCAATCAACTAAATAAGTACGTAACTCGCAGTAAATGTAAAAGACAGATTGGTCTTTTTTTTGTTTACTTCTCTCTCGTTCACAAAAGATACATCATAAACGAGCAAGAGGAAACAAATGACTGCGTCATACATTTATTGGTCAAATCTTAGGTGAATACTTTCCTAGTGTCCGAAATAAATTCACGAAAATTGCGCCACAGGAATAGTGAATTTTCTATCTTTGTTTCCAGTAGTACGCATATACTTTGTCGCTCGCCTCGACGCTCTTTTGACGCAAGCAGCCGCAAATCTGCCGCTCCTGCTCAGCTAGCTTCACTTTGTTAGCTTGGCTTTTCACCGATCACCAAACACAGATATAATATTTAATGGAACTCAAAAAGGTATCTTGTGAACCAGCGAACGTGATGGCCGCAAACAACAGCTCGTTTGAGGTATACAGTCATATTTATTTCGCCTCTCATATCGCCAGGAGAATAAAATCTGGCGTTTTACGGATCGAAGCGTGGAATGTCAGATCCCTTAATCGGGCAGGTAGGTTATAAAATTTAAAAAGGGAAATGGATACGTTAAACTTAGATATAATGGGAAATAGTGAAGTTAGGGTCAGGACGAACAGGATTTTTCGTCAGTTGAATACAGGTTTGAAAACACAAAATAAAATGGGGGTAATGGAGGAGTAGGTTTGACAACGAATAAAAAGGAAAAGGAACGCAGTTAAGCTACTATGAACAGCATAGTGAACGCACTATTGTAGCCAAGATGGACACGAAGCCCATACCCACCACAGCAGTACAAGTTTATATGCCAACTATTTCCGCAGAAGAGGAGGAGATTGAGGAAATGTATAGCCAGATAAAAGAAATTATTTAGATAGTTAAGGGAGACGAAAATTTAATAGTCATGTGTGACTGGAATTTGATAGTAGGGAAAGGAAGGGAAGGAAAAGTGATAGGTGAATATGGACTGGGGAAAAGGAATGAAAGAGGAAACCGCCTGGTAGATTTTTGCATAGAGCATAATTTAATCATAGCTAACACTTGGTTTCAGAATCATGAAAGAAGGTTGTATATGTGGGAGAAATCTGCAGACACCGGAAGGTTCAAAAATTGTTCAAATGGCTCTGAGCAGTATGGGACTTAACTACTGAGGTCATCAGTCCCCTAGAACTTAGAACTACTTAAACCTAACTAACCTAAGGACATCACAAACATCCATGCCCCAGGCAGTATTCGAACCTGAAACCGTATCGGTCGCGCGGTTCCAGACTGTTCAACAAATTGGTCTCTCGTTAAAAGACGTATGTTCGTCGTCAGGATGACTATGTTGAGAAGTAAATATGTAGACATGAATAATAAAGATGTAGGATGTTAATGACATTTGTTTTATTTGAACAGCTTTACGAGTTTTCACATAAAAAGTCGGAGGCTTTACTTTTTAGCTCGTCCTCGTAAGTTCTGGTAGAAGAAGAGTGTAAACCCGTAAACGTACTTCGAACAGTGGAACGAAGTTTTTTGTCAGACAGTGGATCCTTTTCGCGATGGTTGTAGATTGTGCTGCTGTGAAACCAGTAATGTTCACCATTCTTATCTGATATGCGTATTTGAAGGTATTTGAAGTAGAACTACATTTCATTCAACGTACAGTGCCTTCCACTTTATCTGACGTTGGTGATTCTAATAAACTGAGGGTATGGGTATACTGAATACATAACGAAGTTTCCTGAAATCATGCATAAATACTTTTAAATCTGGTCCTCTGTTATTAGGCAAGCGCTTCTAGAACTTCTCGCGAGAATAATATACAGCGTGTGATTCTTGAGTTTCTCCCGGCGTATTTGATAATCAAAATATTCACGGGTATGCTGCCGGTCTATAGTGTCCAACGGGCACAATATTTCGTCGATCATACATGTCGCCATCATCAGGTGAACTGACGGACTGAGCTCCTGTGAACGTGCCGGCACGGAGATCCGTACGCTATGGCTGCTCAGAGGGAACTGGGTTCGGTCGCGGCGGCGGCCGATTTAAATACCCTCCGCCCGCGGCGCGCTCCCTCCGCCGTCCGCGCCACGGTAGCGAGGTGGTACAGATTGCGACGGCGTCTGAGATGACGTCGGTGTGATGGCTCTGTCCGCCGTGGTCGTCACAACTATACGTTTGCTCGATTTACTCTTGATTAACCCGATCGCTGGTTCCCAAGCCTTGCTAAGATTATAGCCACAGTCACGGTTTATGAGGTCGTCATTGGTGCGAATTTTGATGGCCTCTCTAACAACGCTGTCCCAGTATCTCGACGTCTGTACCAGAATCCTCGTGCGGTCATACTCCATGGCGTGGTTTTCCGACAAACAATGTTCAGCGACCGCCGACTTGCTCGGATACATCAGTCGAGTGTGCCTCTGGTGTTCACGGCATCGATCCTCGACGGTACGCATCGTCTGACCAATATACGACTTGCCACATTGACATGGAATCTGGTACACGCCGGCCTTCCTCAAACCGAGGTCATCTTTGGCGCTCTCCACCAGTGCACGAGTTTTATTTGGAGGACAAAACACAGTTCCGACCCGGTGTTTCTTCAGAATGCGGGCGATTTTCCCCGAGAGTGCGCCTGTGTATGGAATAAATGCAGTGCCTACCTCCTCCCTCGTGACTTCATCCATCTCAACAGGTTGTGCTGCAGTGGTTGGGCGGAGAGCACGTTAAATCTGCCACTCTGAGTACCCATTTTTTCGAAATACAGTTCTCAGATGTTCCAATTCCTGGGGTAGACTCTCTGCGTCAGAGATAGTGCGCGCCCTATGTTCTAGAGTTTTAAGTACCCCATTCCTCTGTGAAGGGTGGTGGCAGCTGTCTGCGTGCAAATACAGATCAGTGTGCGTAGTCTTCCGATACACCCCATGACCTAGGGTGCCGTCAGCCCTTCTCTTGACCAAGACGTCAAGGAAAAGTAATTTACCCTCCGTTTCAGTCTCCATAGTCAATTTGATGTTGGGGTGTATGGAGTTTAGATGTGTAAGGAAGTCAAGGAGTTTATCCATACCATGTGGCCAGATGACGAACGTGTCGTCCACGTAACGGAAAAAGCAAGTAGGTTTCCATACGGATGACGACAGGGCTTCCTCCTCGAAGTTCTCCATGTACAAATTCGCTACCACCGGTGAGAGTGGGCTACCCATGGCGACTCCCTCCGTTTGTTCGTAGTATTCTCCATTAAAAAGAAAATACGTGGAAGTCAAGACATGCCTAAAAAGTTCAGTGGTCTTCTCGTCAAACTTCTGACTAATCAATTCTAGTGACTCTCGCAGGGGTACCCTCGTAAACAAGGAAACGACGTCAAAACTCACCATGATATCTGACTCATCCAACCTGAAGCTATCAAGGCGTTTAACAAAATCCACGGAATTACGGATGTGATGAGGGCATTTACCCACATAAGGACGTAATATTCCCGTCAGGTATTTGGCCAACAAATATGTAGGTGCCCTGATGTTGCTGACAATGGGGCGTAATGGTACCCCCTCTTTGTGAACTTTCGGGAGTGTTTATGATTAAACTTTCGCTACTTGAGAAGACCACCATGAAAAATGAGTGATCGTTGGACAATGGAACATTGTGGAAACATTTTTAAGGACATGCAGAAGAGAAATAACGAATAAACCATTGTAGGAAACACATTTTGATTTTCACGTGAGGCAGTAGCATTTGTTAAATGCCCACGATGTTTACGTTTCAGGTTAAAAACGTTGCTCAATGTGACAACCATCTGCCACCACGACAGCTTGGATCAGCAGGAGGGATTACTCTACTACTGCCGGAAACATCTCTGACGGACTGGACCATGGATTATTCAGCTGTCGTGACACAGACCGTGCACTCCTTGAAGATCGCGTATTACGTTCAGGATTCTCAGTCATGGCGGCAGTAGGTTCTTCAACAGTTTGTGGTGCAATCGCCAGTTAATTCGCACTTCCGAATCATGTTCTTCAACTCCGGCGTGGAAAGAGGACCTCTTGTATTCCTTTAATGCGTCGATACTCACGAAGAGCAGCAGCGCTATTGCTGTTTTGATAAAATTGCTTTACGAGTAAGTTCCTGCTTACCTTGTCCAGACCACGTTGACAGTCTGCAACTGTAACGCACACCAGTGCTTCTGTTTCAACCCTACGTCGCCGTACTAGTACCGGCGCGTAACGGCAAGTCGTGACACTAGCACTACCAACAACGCAAATCAAGTAGCGCACAGTCTGGATATCTATCTCATAAAGTTTGGAACCCATTAGTAGCTGGGTAATTGATTAAGGGTTTAATGTAATTTCGTAGTAGTAGAAGTAGTATTCAAAGAAATGTGACTGGCGCCCGAACAACAGGGACTTACATGCATCGAAAATAGAAGATAGTGCATTGAGAATGGCTAGCTACTAGCCAAAATATGGATTTGCGTAATAAAATCTAAAAAAGGATGACTGATTGTTGCACTCTATAATTTATAAGCCACATAATAGTCGCTGAGTGCACCCACTTTCCGAATGGAAGGTAACCTGATGAGTAGGAGTAGTTGTTACATAATTTATTAGTATCCAAGGAAATGTGGTTTGTAAGGCAGATTTTAGCTTTTCAGATAATAGGCTGTAATTTTGAAGTCTAAATAAATAAAAATTAATATCCATACGGTAAACAGTTTTTCGTCTCCACAGGCTCAAGCAGCAGAACTTTAATTATAATGACAGTGTACTCATTAAACGTGTATTTTGAGAGGTTGTATCAACAACTGTTTTACCATCAAACAGAATCATCATAAAACACGTAAAAAGATAGATTCATGAGTGACCCAACCAACAACGTATAACAGAATTATATATGCCAACCCTAAACATATGAAATTCATTACGCACAGAAAGTTAGGCGTATGACAACATGAACACCTCTTACCACATCCCTGCACTTACAAATCAGCTTTTTTTTTATGTTGACAGTGTTTAGTAGTAGGTTATTTGTTACTGAGAAACACGTGTTCGCTGACATATTCCTCAATGATCCAAGCAACGACGAAGAGAATATGGTTTTTAATGATATCAAAACGGAAATAAATTAATTGTTTACCTACAAAGTAGGCAGGCTCACTCTCTCTATGCAACGAACTGCATGCCATAATGAATTGTCCTCATAAATTAAAACTATGTTCCGGAGAGGTACCGCAATTCAATCCTGATGGCTTCCTTTCACGATCGTGTCATAGCGTTCCATTATTCTGGGTCTAAATGTTTCCATGAATGTAGGGAAATAATTTGCCCAGTAGTAGGAGAAGCGTGTGACTCAAGTAACACGCTTGTTTCAAACGGGGTGGCTGAACGTCAGGTTCTAAAAGATTTATCAACAATTCTAGCTAGTTGTTCAGTTCCAAAGATGAGAACACTAAATTTAGAGCATAACATGTACAAAAACAGACTAAAATTTTCCTCGGTGCAAAAATAATATGCGGTGCTTTGATATACCCAGGAAATCTATCACCACAGACGTTACTATAAAAAATATATCATTCCATCCCCATACGCAAATACTTGCTGCCGGCCAGTGTGGCCACGCGGTTAAAGGCGCTTCAGTCTGGAACCGCGCGAGCGCTACGGTCGCAGGTTCGAATCCTGCCTCGGGCTTGGATGTGTGTGATGTCCTTAGGTTAGTTAGGTTTAAGTAGTTCTAAGTTCTAGGGGACTGATGACCTCAGATGTTAAGTCCCATAGTGCTCAGAGCCATTTGAACCATTTGAAATACTTGCTACTTTAAGACGCATGAGACACAGAGTGGTCAAATTATCGTTTTTAGAGAATTAAAAGAAAAAGAAATAAACACAAGACAACAAATTTCCGAAAAGAAAGAGTATCCTATATAAAATAGATTCCCTTTATCATACGCATTGCAAAAAACTATGAAACGGAACTTACATCACACACACCACTAACTGCAACAAGACGTTTCACCATAGTCAGGAATTTGTTGGCAACCTCTCATATAAAATAGTTAATACATTCAACCAATTGAATATAGATATTTCTTTTTTACAAAAAATAATCTGTCACTCCACATATTAAACATAACAAAGAAGTCAGAAAAATGGACACATTCTGGCTTATACAGGGGTTTTAAAAACAAGCTGTTGAATACTTTGAGAGGTGGTGGTAATCATCGAAACAAAAAAGTAAGTCTAATATACATGGATAAGTATACTTTCCGAAATAAACATGTCTTTATAGGAAGGGCTGCGTGAGGATTGGTTGCGGATATTAGCACAGTCGTTGCATTTGGCGCTCCGTCAAATGTGTCGGCAGGGTATAATGACGTCTTACTTACGGTACTCTACCTACCATTAGGTGGTCTGCAGTCAGTTGTGTGGTTCGAGTCGTTTTGTTGGCTACGTTAGTTTTCGTCGTGTTTGTGTACCTTAGTGTACATAACTGTCGACCCTGGTAACGTATCATGGTGTTTTACGTTCTTCCAAAGGCGGATTCAATTATGTGTTTACTGTTATTGCGCTGGTTGTACGTACAAATGGTAAAGTACATTTACGTTATCTCTCTTCCACCACATATTAGCAATGGAAGCCTACTACTCTACAAGTGAAATGACGGATATGACACTGTGCTATGGATTAGCAACTGGACATAGCCTGCGAGCCCGTGCCATCTACGCTGAGAAACATTCACAGCGCAGTGTGTCCTCTGATAAGTTGTTCCGCAGGCTTTTCCAGCGTCTGAGGGTCACACATACCCTTGCACATCGGAAGACTGACAGTGGAAGGCCCCGCATAGTCCACACGCCTGCCATAGAGGAACGTGTGCTACGTTCGGTGGAAGAAACCCCTGGGAGCAGTGTGCGACGATTAGCAGCAGCTGCCGGTCGGAGTGGCCGTGCGGTTCTAGGCGCTGCAGTCTGGAACCGAGCGACCGCTCCGGTCACAGATCCGAATCCTGCCTCGGGCATGGATGTGTGTGATGTCCTTAGGTTTATTAGGTTTAATTAGTTCTAAGTTCTAGGCGACTGATGACCTCAGAAGTGCTCAGAGCCATTTGAACCATTTAGCAGCAGCTGAAGGCGAGCCTCACTCTCTTATCTGGGAGGTACTTCATGAACAATTGCTGTACTCGAATCATCTACAGCGCGTTCAGGTCCTAAGGTCACATGATCGTCATGGCAGACGGCGGTTCTGTCAGTGGCTGTTGCAGAAGTGTGCCGCAGATCCACTGTTCACATCCGAGGTTTTATTTACCGATGAGGTTAAGTTCACAAGAGATGGTGTTGAGAATTTCCATAACCAACATGTATGGGTCGATGTAAATCCTCAAGCAATTCAGGAAAAAGGGAATCAACACCGGTTGTCAATCAGCGTATAGGCAGGTGTACTTGGCGACAGATTAATATGGCCGTACGTGCTATCACGAAGATTGACTGGGGAGCATTATCTGGACTTTCTCACTAATGTATTGCCTACTATGCTGGAGGCTGTGCCATTGCAGCAACGAATACAAATGCGGTTTATGCATGATGGCGCACCAGCACACTTCCGTCACGATGTTCCCGAATATCTTATGCAGACATTTCAGGACCACTGGATCTGTCGGGGGCGGGAGGGAGAGGGGGTAGAAGGGGAGGGCAGCACGCCTAGGCCTGCTCGTTCCCCAGACCTCAGTCACCTAGACTTTTGGTTATGGGGACCTTACAGGAACTGGTCTACTCCAATCAGCGATGTGCGGACACTACAGGGCCGCCTTCAATGCGTGCCAGCATGTACAACAACAAGTCGGTATACTTCAAAGTATGCATCAGGGCTGCATTGTCATGAATGGACGCTACGTTGAACATCTCCTGTAAACACGTGTTTCTCGCAGAAAGCATGCATTCCCGGGTCAGTGTTTATTGGACCTATCTCAGAAAGTATGCCTTTCTGGACCCATGTTTATTGGACTTGCTTTTCTCCTTTCGATGAGTCGTTTTGTTGGCTGCGTTAGTTTTCGTCGTGTTTGTGTGCCTTGTTGCAAATAACTTTTTTTTTAGCACTATGGGACTTAACTTCTGAGGTCATCAGTCCCCTAGAAATTAGAACTACCACCTCTCAAAGTATTCGACATTTTTTTAACAACCTGTATAAGACCAACTGCAAAAAAAAAGATCATTTCTATGTAGATCAGAGTGGCAAGAATTTTAGTGTGAGGTTTAGTGAACGCTGAAGGTTACGTGCGTAGCTCGGGTAATTAATGACAAGGTCCTGAATCGAAGTGGAGAGAAAAGAGCTTGATGCACGACTTGCCTAAAAGATATAGAATATACTTCGGCATCAAGGAAGAGTTAACGTGGCAATATAGGGCCTTGTGGAGGGTAAAAATTTTGGAGGGTGGCCAAGGATTGAGTACAAGAAGAAGGTTCAAATGGATATAGGTTGTAATAGTTTCGTAGGAGAGTCGCTGCATCAAATCAATCTTTAGACTTGAGAGCATTGTAACAAATTTGAAGCGATCGGTTCGGGGAAAACACAAATTGTAAACGTATTTGAAACTGTAAGAGAACTTAGACTGTTTTATCATCTAATCTGTTCATAGCGGGTACTAGCTTAGTTGTACTAATAACTGGCACTTGTCGTAGGTGGTTACATGATGACACTTCAGAAAAACCATCAGTAGTTAAACACAAAACCATTCAAAAAGCAAGGATCATCAAATGAATTCACAGCCACCATAATACTAATGTGAGCGAGTAGCTGATGTTGAAGCCGTAATCGTATACAGAACACTGGAGTAGTGAGATGATTTATGCGCAACTGTGGAGTCGAGAGATGCTGGGCGCCAAATTAATCTCTGTTAAAATTTTGTGCAACTATGAAGGCATGTGGCAGAGAGTAGCGCAGCCTCAAGAGACTGTATCACGCGTTGGCTAAGTACTTAGCGATGTTCCACTGATTCAGTCTGTCACCAGCACGTTGATGAGTGTGTTAAACATTTCGTGCTTATTTTATTGTTCGTGCACGGCGACGATCATTTTGCCACTGTTGTGTTCGTTATGGATAACGTAAAGAAAAGTAACAAATATCACACGAATAATCGAGAACACTAGGCACTGCTTGTAAGTCACTTTATCGAGAAAATGTCAGAAGTGAAAACTGTGTTCCGTGTTGGAGTTCGCTCCGGCGTTGCCACTTTTCCAGGAGAGAGAACAGCTGCAGCATGTGGTGTGAGACAGAGATAGAGAGCACTCTAACGACACCGCCAAGTAATATCTCTCTCTCTCTCTCTCTCTCTCTCTCTCTCTCTCTCTGTCTTTGCGCAGAACGCATCACTCACCCGTCTTCTTAGCTGCTCACCACTCTAGAAGTCAAGAGGGTCAGCTCATGTGGCTTGCACCAGAGAGTGCCAGATGTAAAGTGCCTATCGACCGTTTCCACGCTTGAGATCATTTCGATATCTGGTGCGTGTATCATATCATTTGGTCACCATACAATTACGTCCTCTGTCAGTTTATTAGGAAATAAATTTACTGTTAACACTGAAAGAAACTAACTATGAGGAAAAGGACAACCTTGTCTACAGAAGTCAATATTATACTGTTATAAAGAAATTTTAAAACGCTGAGGAAAGAGCGTCACTTCGCAAGCTCTATTGGCAAAGTTGACATATTTAATGTGCATGTTAAAAACTATTAGCACAAGGTGTTTGTTATGTGAATAAATACTGCCCTAATAAATACTTACCCCCAAAGTGAATTTTCTAAAGGAAAAATAAATTATGGCTAACTCCAGAATGAGATTTTCGCTCTGCAGCGGAGTGTGCGCTGATATGAAACTTCCTGGCAGCTTAAAACTGTGTGCCCGACCAAGACTCGAACTCGGGACCTTTGCCTTTCGCGGGCAAGTGCTCTACCATCTGAGCTACCGAAGCACGACTCACGCCCGGTACTCACAGCTTTACTTCTGCCAGTATCTCGTCTCCTACCTTCCAAACTTTACAGAAGCTCTCCTGCGAACCTTGCAGAACTAGCACTCCTGAAAGAAAGGATATTGCGGAGACATGGCTTAGCCACAGCCTGGGGAATGTTTCCAGAATGAGATTTTCACTCTGCAGCGGAGTGTGCGCTGATATGAAACTTCCTGGCAGATTAAAACTTTGTGCCCGACCGAGACTCGAACTCGGGACCTTTGCCTTTCGCGGGCAAGTGTTCTACCAGCTGAGCTACCGAAGCACGACTCACGCCCGCTACTCACAGCTTTACTTCTGCCAGTATCTCGTCTCCTACCTTCCAAACTTTACAGAAGCTCTCCTGCGAACCTTGCAGAACTAGCACTCCTGAAAGAAAGGATATTGCGGAGACATGGCTTGCAAGTTTCGCAGGAGAGCTTCTGTAAAGTTTGAAAGGTAGGAGACGAGTCTCGGTCGGACACACAGTTTTAATCTGCCAGGATGTTTCATTTCAGCGCACACTCCGCTGCAGAGTGAAAATCTCATTCTGGAAACATCCCCCAGGCTGTGGCTAAGCCATGTCTCCACACTATCCTTTCTTTCAGGAGTGCTAGTTCTGCAAGTTTCGTAGGAGAGCTTCTGTAAAGTTTGGAAGGTAGGAGACGAGATACTGGCAGAAGTAAAGCTGTGAGTACCGGGCGTGAGTCGTGCTTCGGTAGCTCAGATGGTAGAGCACTTGCCCGCGAAAGGCAAAGGTCCCGAGTTCGAGTCTCGGTCGGGCA
Organism: Schistocerca serialis cubense; assembly: GCF_023864345.2. Lineage (NCBI taxonomy): Eukaryota > Metazoa > Arthropoda > Insecta > Orthoptera > Acrididae > Schistocerca > Schistocerca serialis. The sequence goes on from NC_064640.1 coordinate 237,699,740, forward strand.
CACAGTTTTAATATGGCTAACTATTTCTAAACAATGGCACCATAACTAACAGCAGGAAAAATTGTGATAGGTGTGGTTTTCTTATGAGAAGACTGGATTTTAGCATTTTTTGGAAAGTTTTGGCTGCATCAGTTTTAGGACACCTTACCCCAACATTTTGATGATGTTGACGTTAAATTTACTTGCAGATAAAACTTGCTCAAACTACACTGACTGAAAAACAATCACAACACCAACAAGGAGTTGTGCGACCAAAAAAAAAAAAAAAAAAAAAAACGGTTGGCGTGTTCCTACATCTGAAATATCGTGTTTACTCAGATTTCGCGCCAGTCACACGAGAGTGGCGTTAGTAGCACGACTATGAGGATGTAAATCAGGTTTGCTTTAAATACAGGCTGCAACGATCGTGAGAGTTAGTTATCTTTGATAATGGACCTGGTGAGTTGGTGTTACTCAAGAATGCCTCTAAGGCGACAAAGACGCCATTATCAACACCTCACAGAGTTTGAACGAGGTCGTGTAATAGGGCTACGAGAGGCTGGATGTTCCTTCCACGATGCTGTGAAAACACTTGGCAGGAATGCAGCCACTGTTCATGATTGCTGGCAGCGGTAGTCACGAGAATGTACGGTCGCAAGATGGATGGACTCCGGACGGCCACGTGGGACTTCCGAGAGGGAAGACCATCGTGTTCGGCGTATGGCACTGGACGCATTGTACTGCAACTGCAGCATCAATTTGAGTAGCAGTTGGCACAACAGTGGCACAACGAACTGTTACAAATCGGTTATTTCAAGGACATCTACGAGCCAGACGCCCTGTAGCGTGCATTCTGCTGACCCCAAACCACCGCCAATTGCGACCTCAGTGGTGTCAAGCGAGAGCTCATTGGAGGACAGGGTGAAGGTCTGTTGCGTTTTCTGATGAAAACTCGTTCTGCCGCCGTTCCAGTGATTGTCGTGTGTAGGTTAGTATGTGGGCAGTTGAGGGCCTGCTACCAACCTGTCTGCATGCTAGACACACTCACCTACACTTGGAGGTGTGGTCAAGGGTGCGATTTCGTAGTTATCATACGCAGACTGATTGCAAATTTGTTCGTTAGTCTGGTGATTCAACCTGTTGTGCTACCATTGATGAACAGCATTCCAGCCAGTGCTGTCACTGAATCTCCTTTTCGCTAATACGCACTAAGAGGGCTTCAGAACTGAGCGTAGTTATTTGATAGTCTGGGAATTGCCAATAGTATCACATGTTCTTACGCTGTGATACATTGCGGAGATGTTTGCGAATCAACCCAGAGTACTACAACAGAGCCTAGTAACGGGTACATAGTATGCCACACGTTAGTATCTCTTTGTCAGCCAGATGCTGGCAATGACAATTTCTCCTTTCATCAGTATTCGAATGGGCTATCTATGGAACGAGAAACACACCATTTAGATCATGGAAAAGTAAAGGAAGAGTTTAATTTACTATGTCATCGACACCGATATCACAAATACGTAACATAAGTTCGGGCTCGAGAAAGATGCGCAGGGAATCTGGATGTGGCCGTTTCAACGGAAACATCCCGGCATTCGCCTTAAAGCGATTTTAGGAAACCGTGGGAAAGCTAAACCTGTCGTGTGTAGGTTGTTAGTAAGTGGCCAGTTGAGGGCCTGCTACCAACCTGTCTGCATGCTAGACACACTCGACCTACACTTGGAGGTGTGGTCGAGGGTGCGATTTCGTATAGCAGTGCTAGCACTCTCGTAGTTATCATACGCAGACTGATTGCATATTTGTTCGTTAGGAAACCGTGGGAAAGCTAAACCTGTTGGTCAACAGTGGATTTAGACACCGTTACACACAATTGCGACTGTCCATTGTCAGCTGTTGAATCGTGTCATACTCTGTTTCATGTTACATGCAGATAAATGAACTGAAGTGTAGTTGATACTTACCGTGATATTGCGACCTGGTGTGTCTTCGACGAGCTGCCTTGCGATGTCCTTGCAGATCTTTCGCGTAGCTGGCGACATCTTGGAGTCGTCCTCCCAGTAGCGGCTAGCCGAGTGGGCGTACAGGGCAGCGGGCGTCGCGTGCGTCACGCGTGTGTTCGTCACGATGCCCGTCGCCATGCCTGCGCACACCATACACCACCATAAAGATAAGAGGCAGTACAACATACCTGTGCACACCATTTTGCGTGACACTGACCAGGGCCACTACAGCATGCCTGCACACATCTTACATTACTACCATACTGACCGAGGCAATACAACATATCTGTGCGTACCATTTACCACCAAGCTGCCCAGAACTAGGGCAACATGCCTGCATGCACCATACACCACCACACTGATCAGAGTCAGTACAACATGTTTGCACACACAATGCACCGCCATACTGGCGAAAGTCTGTACAACATACCTGCACACACCATACACCCGAGCGGTTCTAGGCGCTTCACTCCGGAACCGCGCTGCTGCTATGGTCGCACGTTGGAATCCTGCCTCGGGCATTGATATGTGTGATGTCCTTAGGTTAGTTAGGTTTAGGTAGTTCTAAGTCTAGGTGACTGATGACCTCAGATGTTAAGTCCCATAGTGATTAGAGCCATTTGAACCATTTGAACCACACCATACATCGCAATATCGACTAGAGGTGATACATGTATACACACATTATACATCACCATACTGACTAGAGGCAGTATAACATGCCAGCGCACACTATCGCCGCCACACTGACTAGAGGTAGTACACACATAAAAACCATACTGTAGTAAAATATGCCTGTCTTAATCCCAAAATACACGATTAACAGATGAATGAGTAATGGAAGCACTTTGTGTTACTGTTTTCTATGTGTGGTGTAAAGTACCCAATAAGCTCAGAAGTATCGTTGACTGCGGGTTTACACGAGGCAAAATCGTGACCCCAATTACAGAGTAATTAACAAAAGATAAATTAAATTAGAAAAGTTTTTCTGGAATTTCAGAATTATTTTTAATTTACTTGACGTTGGCATTACTTTACGTCACGAACCAAAAAAAAGAGTGGTAAATAAGCATTAGATTTCAGTGGAAGGAATCTGTCAGATACTTAACCATTCTCACTAATGGTTTAAAGAAATGCTCTGGTCTTAAAGCTGTATCCAAAACAGCTCTCTGACTTCGTGCTTCGCTGATCATACTGAGTTCCTCAGTTGCATAGCTCCACTAGCAGTTGTTTCTTTCTACATAATATCGCTCGATTTCTTCCCTTGCTCTCTTCCACACTCGGCTATTGGTCTCTGTCTCACTACCTGGTTTTTGACAATAATTGTTGCATTATTGTCGTTTGATCAGAAATGTAACTTTTGACTGCCTACAACCTTAATTGTTTTATTTTGTTATAACTAGTATATCCTAACATAATGAACTGCTGCATCATTACACAACAAGTATGTTTCAGAAGGCACTCACAACAATGCCAATGGTTAATTGCGGAAGATATGTATACTTGCAGCCGCGCAGGATTAGCCGAGCGGTCTGGGGCGCTGCAGTCATGGACTGTGCGGTTGGTGCCGGCGGAGGTTCAAGTCCTCCCTCGGGCATGGGTGTGTGTGTTTGTCCTCAGGATAATTTAGGTTAAGTAGTGTGTAAGCTTAGGGACTGATGACCTTAGCAGTTAAGTCCCATAAGATTTTACACACATTTTTTTGTATACTTGCAAACCATGAGTATCCTGGTTAGTGCAAAACTGAGTGACATCGGTGAGAATAATGCAACGCCACTCGTCAACAAACCATGCTTTCCGGTTAGCATACCAATCAAGATGCAGCTGTCTGTTGTGTGAACGGCTGCCTACGCATGGCGGCGGAGATGCAGTAACCTGGCTTCTGCTAGTCTCCAACTAACGGCGAGGGAGTGTTCTAGTCAGTCGATTACTTGTACCCGGACGGCAGCAACAGATGTGAAGGGGTTATGATGTGCTTGGCCGACCGTAACATTAATGACACGCGTCATTCTCTCCACGGTCCTAATCAGTCCAAAATCGGACTACTATTATATCCAAACCCCCGCATGCCTGAACGTCGTACAGCCCTGCCAGACGGTCACATGTAGAGTTACAATGATGCTGTTTTCAAAATCTATCAGACGCTTGTATGATTGCCTGAAACCACAAGACGGCATTTTTTTCAGTTTGTCATGAACCTTTACACTGCTCACTGATCACCTGACACAGCTCACTCCCATCATACAGGGCGCAACGAAGCGACACAGTCGTTGGATTGTAGTTGGACTTACGAGGAACAAATTCAGAACAGGAACTCCTGTTACGTTCAGTGACGCTTCAGAACATCGAAGTTGTAGAGTCACACGCATGCGGCTAGGCCACCTCCTCAAGACAACACCTACAACCCCTGGACGTTTGTCGGTTCCGTTTCGTTATACTCTGTATGTACTGTTAGGCTTGATAACATGGTCACAGGAAGAGACCACCAGTGTAGTCTGGTGGCTTGTCGTATCATCACACATCATTTTTACAAAAAAAGATCATTTCAAACCCCAATCACCTCCATACTGTCGACGGCAAGGTGATGTAAGAAATGAACTACTCTATCAAGATACCCACCTGGCATCGAGTCACATCTATGAGCGAATTCTAAAACATAGCACTGAAAATAATTTTTATTTTGTCCTCCTTTGTTTTGAATAGGTTTTGAACACCTTTATGTTTTCCGATGTTCCTCCTAAGAGTCGTCAAGCGTATTTTCTCAATTGTTTCAGCAGGTACTTGTCATTTCGTTTTTGCGAGCTGTAACTGGAGTCGCCCAAAACAAATACTGCTCATCACGTCTTTCATGCTATGTCTAATGTCGATGGAAAGCGTCGGTTTGTTCCCTGTTACGAACGAAATAATATTTAAAACAGAATTTAAGTATCCAGTCGATACATCTGTATCCAAACAGTCTAGTATGGCCCGTCGGTGTGGCCGAGCGGTTCTAGGCTCTACGGTCTGGAACCGCGCGACCGCTACGGTCGCAGGTTCGAATCGTGCCTCGGGCATGGATGTGTGTGATGTCCTTAGGTTAGTTAGGTTTAAGTAGTTCTAAGTTCTAAGGGACTGATGACCTCAGAAGTTAAGTCCCATAGTGCTCAGAGCCATTTCAACCATCTATATATAGTCTGGGGGACGAGTCTTTGGTCTTTGTTTATGTTTCGTTTTAAACAATGTCTAGTGCGGCGGGTAGTACCAGCCCAACACAAGAAGCGAAACGGAGGAAGAAAAGTGTGCTACACACCCAGGCCCGTGAATTCGTGTGCTCTGTGAGGGATTACTTTGAGAAAGAAAAGGACAAAGATGGGCCTTTAATTCCTGTTGTTCAGGTTGTGAAGAGAACTGCAGCAGCATTGAAAATAAGTAAGAATACTGTTGTAAAGATAGGGAAAGAACAGTATAGTGTAGATTGTGACGAGCGTGGCACAACAAAGCTGCACACACCAGGAAAGAAGCGACAGAGAAATAAGCAGGTGACAGCTTTGGACGATTTTCAGAAAGACGCTATTCGTCGTCATATATACAGCTATTATAAGAGAAGGGAACATCCCACTCTATCTAAATTACAGGTGTCGCTTCAGAAAGACGATCTTTTTAAAGGGAGCAAATTTTCATTGCGTAAAGTGTTGAAAGACATAGGCTTCAGCTATTCACTGTTTAACGGACGCAAAATATTAATGGAAAGGACAGATGTAGTTGCATGGTGGTGCAGATTTCTGCGCAGGATCATGGGTGTGGAATTCGAAAGTATAGTGTGGTTAGATGAAACTTGGGTCAATGCCAGCCATTCTTTACATAGAGGCTGGAATGATGGAACGCCCGAGGGGACAATGGCAGTGCCTGTTGGCAAAGGAGGGAGTATTAATGTCTTACATGCAGGAACATCGAAAGGTTTTGTGCCAAACTGCTTGAAAAAGTTTCGGTCAAAAAAGACGGGAGATAACCATGAAGAAATGAACAGTGTGGTATTTCAAGAATGGTTCGAGACATCGCTTATGACGAATCTGACAAGTCCATCAGTGATTGTTATGGACAATGCGCCTTGTCATTCCGTTGTTCACGATAAGGCACCAACCTTGGCAACAAAAAAAGACGATATCATTCAGTGGTTGAAACGGCGAAAAGTAGATTTCAGAGAAGATTTAAGGAAGGCGGAACTGCTCGAAATTGTGGCACAAAAGAAACCCCAATTTCCAACATATGTAATTGACGAGATTGCTAAAAGGCACGGGCATGAAATCGTTCGGCTTCCTCCATACCACTGTCACTTCAATGCAATTGAAGGAGTGTGTGCGCAGATAAAAAATTACATTGCTGCAAACAATAAAAAATTCACGATCTCTGAAGTGGAAACTCTCCTTCCAGCAGCTATCAATAAAGTGACAAGCGAGACGTGGGCTAAAATTGGCGGCCAAAACCGAAGGGGTTGTGAAAGAATGCATCGAAAATTTAATTATACATCTGGGAGAGAGCAGTGATAGTTCGAGTAGTGCTGAGGAAGACAATGTCAAATCAGATTCTGACAGTGATGTGAGTGGTGTTTTTCCATTACAGTAACTACAACGTATTCAGGAATGTAAGAAGGGAGTTTGCTATCGATCTACAACCAGATCATCATATTGTGAGTACTTTCTTCAGATTATAACAATACACTGACCAATTATTCTGTAGCTTGTAGTAGAACAAATTAATAATGCTAATACTTAGCAATGGAAACGAAAACTGCTAATGTTCAACAGCTTGCGAAAATAGTTTTCATTTCAGTTGTGAAGTTTAACAAATAACTTTATTATGTTTCAGCATCTTAGATACTTGTACTAAATAGCTCTTATCAGTTTTCGAGTTAATATATTTCAAGCATCAACTTTAAATAAATTCACGCGTACCAATACGACTTGTATTTTGTCTCGCTTTTATTTCTGCTGCTAGAGAATGCGTGTAGTAGACAGGGCGCCGCGTGCTGTGAGCCACGTTCGGCAACAGCGCCGTCTGCCCGCCGGAACTGTCAGTGCCAATCACTCGTCTCACGGACTATAGTATGAGACTCGTTTTATCGATATGCAGTAACAGAGACAGTAAAACACGAAGAATGATAAGTATTCCAGCAGTGCCAGTATCGCCATGGCCTGCGCCGATTGCAACGCTATGTAGTCGCGCTGCTCAGTCGCTGCTGGAGTACTGGTTTTTCTTCGTGGTTTACTGTCTCGTTAATTAATATACCCAAGAAAGATGTTCAAATGTGTGTGAATTCCTAAGGGAACAAAGCTGCTGAGGTCATCGGTCCCTGGACTTACACGGTGCCTAAACTAACTTAACGCTGAAGGCAACACTCACACCCATGCCCGAGCTAGGACTCGAACCTCAGGCGTGACGGGCCGCGCGATTAGTGATATAGCGCCTCTAACCACGTGGCCAATCCGCGCAGCTATAGATAAAACAAATATTGCATTAGACTAATTTTGTACTGGTCTACTGAAAGGTCACGTACAATTCCTCAACAAAAAAAGACTTTGTTCGTAACGCGACACAAACCGATGCCTCCAGCAACACTGGACGTCGCATGAAAGATGTGATAAGCTGTATTTGTTGTGAGATGACTGCAGCTACACGTTGCAAAAACAAACTTGCAAATATATACTGAAACACGAGCGACAATGTGCCTGACGACTCATAGGATCCCAACGACAAACTTCCAGATGATTTTGAGGGATACCTACATTACTGGCCATTAAAATTGCTACACCAAGAAGAAATGCAGATGATAGATGGTTATTCATTGGACAAATATGTTACACTAGAACTGACATGTGAGTACATTTTCACGCAATTTGGGTGCATAGATCCTGAGAAATCAGTACACAGAACAACCACCTCTGCCCATAATAACGGCCTTGATACGCCTGCGCATTGAGTCAAACAGAGCTTGGATGGCGTGTACAGGTACAGCTGCCCATGCAGCTTCAACACGATACCACAGTCCATCAAGAGTAGTGACTGGCGTATTGTGACGAGCCGGTTGCTCGGCCACCATTGACCAGACGTTTTCAATTGGTGAGAGATCTGGAAAATGTGCGGGCCAGGGCAGCAGTCGAACATTTTCTGTATCCAGAAAGGCCTGCACAGGATCTGCAACATGCGGTCGTGCATTATCCTGCTGAAATGTAGGGTTTCGCAGGGATCGAATGAAGGGTAGAGCCAAGGGTCGAAACACATCTGAAATGTAACGTCCACTGTTCAAAGTGCCGTCAATGCGAACAAGAGGTGACCGAGACGTGTAACCAATGGCACCCCTTACCATCACGCGGGGTGATACGCCAGTATAGCGATGACGAATACACGCTTCCAATGTGCGTTCACCGCGACGTCGCCAAACACGGATGTGATCATCATGATGCTGTAAACAGAACCTGGATTCATCCGAAAAAATGACGTTTTGCCACTTGTGCACTCAGGTTCGTCATTGAGTACACCATCGCAGGCGCTCCTGTCAAAGGTAACCGCAGCCATCGTCTCCGAGCAAATAGTCCATGCTGTGGCAAACTTTGTCGAACTGTTCGTGCAGATGGTTGTTGTCATGCAAATGTCCCCATCGAGACGTGGCTGCACGATCCGTTACAGCCATGGGGATAACATGCCTGTCATCTCGACTGCTAGTGATACGAGGCCGTTGGGATCCAGGACGACATTCCGTATTACCCTCCTGAACCCACCGATTCCATATTCTAACAGTCATTGGATCTCGCTCAACGCAAGCAGCAATGTCCCTATACGATAAAGCGCAATCGCGATATGCTACAATTCGACCTATATCAAAGTCGGAAACGTGATGGTACGCATTTCTCCTCCTTACACCAGGCGTCACAACAACGTTTCATCAGGCAACGCCGGTCAACTGCTGTTTGTGTATGAGTAATCGGTTGGAAACTTTCGTCATGTCAGCACGTTGTAGGTGTTGCCATCGGCGCCAACTTTGTCTGAATGCTCTGAAAAGCTAATCAATTGCATATCACAGTATCTTCTTCCTATCGGATAAATTCGCGTCTGTAGCACGTCATCGTCGTGGTGTAGCAATTTTAATGGCGAGTAGTGTACTTTGTATCTTCATGTAATGTACCCACGGTCTCAGGCGGGTCGTTACTGAGATACTGCATTTCGTTCGGTTTCGTGCCCCATTTACCTCCGTATCTGTACTGCACTGAAAATAGTACAAAACAGTTCAAATGTCGACGTTATGTGCTGCATGTCTTCTTTCCATTCGCTCACGGTACCTTCTGTTTAAAAGAGTAATGCGCTCTTTTAATATGTTTCTCTCAAGTGTGTATTCAGCACTTCACGACTCTGTCTAGAGTTTTGTTGTCCATAACTGTTAGATGTGCGTTAACAGTGATACAAAGTAATACTATGGACAGGCTTATTGATGAGTAGTTGGTCAATACAGGGTGATTTTTGTCCCCCGTGTACACACTCTAGGGATTGATCGATGGGAGGATGAGGAACAAAAAAGGTCAAATGAACTTATGTCCGGAATACATGGTTTCCAAGCTAGGGTTTGGGTTGTTTGTGGGAGGAGACGAGACAGCGAGATCATCGCTCTCATCGGATTATGGAAGGACGGGGAAGGAAGTCGGCCATGCCCTTTCAAAGGAACCACCCCGACATTTTCCTGGAGCGATATAGAGAAATCACGGAAAACCTAAATCAGGATGGCGGGACGCGGGATTGAACCGTCGTCCTCCCCAATGCGAGTCCATTGTGCTAGTTTCCAAGCTATGGACCATTTATTTAGTCATAGGTTGTTACAGAGGTTGCGGTCTAATACGCGCTGTCTCACTCAGCCACAGTTACAATATATGTTGAAAATGGTTTCCATGTGCCTCAAAGCATGCGTGTATGCGCTGTAGCATGTTCTGTCTCACACGTTCACATCGGCCAGGCTGTATCCGAACAGTGTCAAAGGCGGCATGAACACGCTGCTCCAGTGTCTCCCCATATGAAATGGGCTCTTCATACACGATGCTTTTGAGATGGCCCCATAACCAGAGATCAGCTGAACGAGCAGGCCATGTGGCTGGACCCCCTCGTCCAATCCATCGACCAAGGACGACATGATTGAGATGCGTCCGGGCGTTAACGGTGAAGTGGGGTGGAGCACCACCATGTAGCAGCTACATAACCCTTCGAATCATCAATGGCACTTCTTCCAGCAGGGGAGGCAAACTCACCCGCAAGGAACGCCGATAGTTCCGGCCTGTTAGGCGACGTGGAAGGAAGACTGGTCACAAAATACGGTCGCCAGTTATCCCGGTCCACACATTCCGGCTGCGTCGATGCTGATGATTCATGTCACCATACCATGGAGGTTCTGCGTACTATTCCACAGATGACAGTTATTAAAGTTGAAGATACCACTCCGCGTAAAGGTGGCTTCATCTGTGAATAGAATGAATGACACAAATCCCGGAATCGTGGTTGCCCGGTGAAGAAACCAGTGATAAAACTGCTCTCGATGCCGACAGTCTGTCGCTAGTAAGCCCTGAATGCGCTGTAAGCGAGACGGGTAGTAACAATTGTCATGGGGAATGTTCCACACGGTCGTCTGGCTTACCCTGTACTGGCGAGCCAACTGACACGGCGGTCGCCTTCCACAGTGTCAATCATTTTCCTCCAGGTCTGGTGTCCGAACATTTCGGGTACTTCCTTTATGATTTCCTGCTTCCTGAAACGACTCTGCCTCAGACAAAGAGCAAAACACTGCTGCAAACATTGGATGCTGCGGTTGTTGTTTGTGGTGTTAGGTCTCCTGGTACAACTTTGCTCCCCGCTTCCGTAACTAAACGCCATGTCGGCAAGCTCTCGATTCGAATACGGAACCATTGTGTACAACGCTGTAACACATTCAGTACAAGGTGAGTCAGTAAGAGAACGACACGGACACAATATTACCAGTTACTATGGCAAGAGAGGGCCCTAGACCACGACATATAAGAACAGTACCACCCTCTAGGAGGAAACCATGCATACTGTAACAGTGACTGCATGGTACAGCGTGTATTAGACCGCAGTCTCAGTAACTAAATATGATTGAATAAATGGTCTCTAGCATGGAAACCACGAATTTCCGGACATAAGTTCAGTAGACCTTTTTTATTCCTTATCCTCTCATCGATCAGTCCCTACAGTTTGTACACGGTGGAAAAGATCAATATAGCTGGTGTATGGATTCACTGGATGCAAAGGAAGAGCGATACAACCACTTTACGCTGAGCTGCTCCCTCACCGATGGAAACTACATCGCTGTACTTCTGCATTTGGTATTTTCGCATTACTCTGTGTTGCACATCATGGTTATCGCATGTTACAGATTTATTCACTGTTGTGAAGGTCTTTTCACAGGAACAAGGGTGACTAGGGATAAATAAAATTGCCTTATACTCTGTAACGATCCGCCAGAGTGCGCTCACCATGTACGAAGTGAGTCAGCTGACCCTAGAGATGTCGTTTCATGCAAACCACAACGTTATATCTGGCCTCCAAAAACCACGCGCGAGGTTTCCACACTTTCTCGCTCGCTACGTCCAAAGTATTAGTCAAATGGTTCAAATGGCTCTGACCGCTATGGGACTTAACTTCTGTGGTCATCAGTCCCCTAGAACTTAGAACTACTTAAACCTAACTAACCTAAGGATATCACACACATCCATGCCCAAGGCACGATTCGAACTTGCGACCGTAGCAGTTAGTTAGTTAGTTAGTTAGGTTAGTTAGGTTTAAGTAGTTCTAAGTTCTAGGGGACTGATGACCCCAGCTGTCAAGTCCTATAGTGCTCAGAGCCATTTGAACCATTTTTGGAGCACTTACGAATTGTAAAATTTACGTTTGTTTTAATTTCACCTAAAATTTTTGTGAATTTTGGCAGCATAAAATAAACAATGAAATCATTGTATTCGTCAGGCCTTCTGATGCGAAATTACTGTGCTTGTGAGGACAAACTTTGCATCGAATTTTCATCGTAATTCGTTTTGGTGCAACGTTTACAAAAGTCGTTTTTCATTCATTGCCCTCACGGGCACGTTTAAGTCAATAATGTTAACAAAATAGCCGGCTATACTGGCGACGTAATAGCCCAATAAATGGAGACCAGAAAATGTCGAATATTGGGAATAATTTGTGTAATCCGAAATTTGTGTACAGTGGTGGGAGTGAGTGCCACGAACAACATACTAGAAATCCTGACCGGTGAGGGATGAGTGTGAGAGTGGAAGTGGGTTTGAGGGTCACTTTTCTGCGTTTTTCTTGAATAATTCGAAAACAATGGCCTGCAGCGGAACTGTATCCTAGTATAAAATCTAACCACATTAAATTTCCTACAGAAAGGTCCTGTTCATTTTCTCTGCAGGATTAAGAATTTGTGCGTAGCGTGCGAGAGAATATGGAATTCTCGCACATATTTTTGAAGGCCAGATATAGAGTTGCGAGTTGCATGAAACAACATTATTAGGGGCAGCTGTAACACTCTGTATATACCGGGTTATTTCCTAAGTGGTCAGGTGGATTTTGGCTAATGTTTCCGCATATTTTTTCAATTTCGGTTTCGACAGAGTGTAGATGGACTCGGGCCAAACAAATACCGCTTATCACATGTTTCATGCGTCACCTAGCATCAACGGAAAGTACCTGTTTGTTTCCAGTTAAAAAGGGAAGTATTTTACAGCAGAATTTAGCGTGGCCATTCGATAGAAAGGTCCCAAATTAGTTTATTGTGGTTTTCAGTTTAGAGATATGTAAACTTCCGGGTAAAAAAATACTGTACCATTTTTGAGGTTTCCAGTTCACTCAGGATTTACTGTTGCAACAGTAAATATGGACTACAAAAAATGATTTCATTTACAAATAAATAGCACAAGTGGTTCTGAGGTTCCAGTTATCGATCCATGCTGAAATGCCCATATTAGTACATGGTGTAGCCCCACGGGCGGAAATGAACGCGCTGACACTGGCATGCAACTGATCGTACAGATGACAAATACTGTCAGGGATACGTTATGCCACGCCAGCTCGAGCTGTTCCCGTTGTTCTGTAAGAGCTGTTGGTTGTCGAGTCGCACGAGTCACTTCTTGTCTAATCATGTATCACACCTGCTCCATTGGAGCGAAGTCCGGAGATCGTGCTGGCCAGGGAAGTTGCTGCACGTCTTGCAGAGAACGTTGAGTTTTACAGGCAGTATGTGGGCGAGCATTACCCTATTGTAACAACACATCACCTTCCTGTTGCAAGAACGGCAAAAGAATGGGTCTAACAACTTTCTGCACATACTGAGCGCTGGCTAGCGCCCCTCCAGAAACACCAAAGGTGAACTAGAATTGTAGCTTATTGCATCCCAGTTTATAAGATCTGGAGTGGGACCAGTGTGTGTTGGAGGAATGCACTCTACGAGATAGTGCTCACAAGGTCTACGTCCTAAGCACAAACGATTATTACTTGCGTGCAGGCAGGATCTCCTATCATCACTGAAAATCACAGTGCCCCAATGCATCTTCCAAGTGACCCTCTCACGGAACTAGTCAAGACGTGCACGTCTGCTGTGGCGTGGGGGGAAGACAGGCTAGAGCTGTGGGTGCTCTTAATCTCACTGCTAATAACAGGGCCGCAACAGTTTGTGTTGCCATGACTCGTCACAAGTCCTCATATCTGTGCCGTGGTAGCTGTACGATCTGCCACTGCTGCCCTTATCCGGCCGGAGTGGCCGAGCGGTTAACGGCGCTACAGTCTGGAACCGCACGACCGCTACGGTCGCAGGTTCGAATCCTGCCTCGGGCATGGATGTGTGTGATGTCCTTAGGTTAGTTAGGTTTAAGTAGTTCTAAGTTCTAGGGGACTTATGACCACAGCAGTTGAGTCCCATAGTGCTCAGAGCCATTTGAACCATTTTTGAACTGCTGCCCTTACAATAAGAGGATCCTTGCGGTCTTCTGTGCTGCGGGGACGTCGAGAACCTCGTCTACGTGTCTGAGAATGTTCACGTAACTACTGATACCAGCATCGTTGCACAACTGACGCAGCACGTCCAACTCGTGTGGCAGTTCTCCGAAAGGATCATTCTGCCACTCGGAAGTCCACTATTTCACTTCTTTCAAACTCGGCCGGTTGGTTGTAGGGAGCACTAGTGCATCTCCGTGGCACGGTTCACAAATCTGCATCACACTAAGCCATCTGGCTGTAAGCATTCCCTATGAAAAGGTTGACACAGATGGTGCTATGGTAGCTATGCCACAACGCTATCTTCTGGTGGACGATGTTGAAACCATTATCAGTACGTCTACTATCTCCAAAGTGGCATATGCAGTCGTCGGATCAAAATCGATGTCGTCTTTCCAGGAGTATTAATTTTTTTCCGGCAATGTACGAACAGGGACTGTAAAACACGATAAAACCTTTGTTAGCCACGTGTTTGCCCTACTTACCCGCGCTGTGTGCTACCTCTGTACAGCAGAGTACTGGTTATTTTTCAGAGCTTATTATTCTTTTCAATACATATCGCTAAACCGTATATCACAATAGACCTAGGACTGTTTTATCGAACGGACGCGTTAACTTCCACTTTAAAAATAATTTTGTTTGTGACTAGAAACAAACCGATGCTTCCTGTTGACACTGAGCGTCGTATGAAACATGTGACGAGTAATAACATTTTGGGCTGACTCCATCTACACACTGTAGAAACGAAATTGAAATATGTGTTGAAACACCAGACAAAATGCAGCTGATTTTATCGAAATTCGGAGCTTTATTGTGAATACTTACAAAAAAATTATGATTCATGGTATTGCCCATCGCTGGCCACTACATTCTCTCATCTTTCGGATAGCATACGAATCCCGTGGCTGAAGAACTGGGCGTCTTTTATGGGAATCCATGAATCGATTCGATTTTGCACTTTCTCATATGATAGGAAGTGCTGGTCAGCCAGGCTGTATGCCACTAATCGAAAAAGGTGGTTCTCATAGAGAGAAACGTATGGAGAATACCGCGGGAGTAATAGGACTTCTCATTTCAAGGTTTCCATGTATATTTTGACGGGTTTTGCGACATGGGGTCGAGCACTGACCTGCTGCAAAATCATCTTTACGTGTCTATAGCTGTATTGTGGCCGTTTGTATTTCAGGGCTGGGCTCGAACGCATCAATTGCTTTCGATGGTGATGTCCTGTGACTGTCTTCGTCTATGCCGGCCGGGGTGGCCGAGCGGTTCTAGGCGCTACTGTCTGGAATCGCGTGACCGATAAGGTCGCAGATTCGAATCCTGCCTCGGGCATGGATGTGTGTGATGTCCTTAGGTTAGTTAGGTTTAAGTAGTTCTAAGTTCTAGGGGACTGATGACCTCAGAAGTTAAGTCCCATAGTGCTCATAGCCATTTGAACCATTTGATCTGTCTTCGTCTGTTTCAGTAACTACGAAAACGTTCTGTCTTCCACCGCCATGCCGGTCTTCGACATATAAATCACCGTTCTTAAGGCTTTGAAAACATTCTCTGCACGTTCTTCCACTAATAGCTACCTCACCATTGGTCTTATCGAGCATTTTAAGAGCCACAACCGCAGATTTCTTCATGTTAAGGCAGAAAATTAAAACTTCCGGCAAATGGCGAGAAATGGGTACGTAATTTGACGTCCTTAATCGAGAATAACCTTATGATGCAATCACAAATCGACTAATATTTTTATGGCATTATGTGTACAGATGCCTAAGCTTATTGTATTAAATGGTTCAAATGGCTCTGAGCACTATGGGACTTAACATCTATGGTCATCAGTCCCCTAGAACTTAGAACTACTAAAACCTAACTAACCTAAGGACATCACACACATCCATGCCCGAGGCAGGATACGAACCTGCGACCGTAGCAGTCGCGCAGTTCCGGATTGCGCGCCTAGAACCGCTAGACCACCGCGGCCGGCGAAGTCAAGAAACATGGCATCTACTTGGCAATCGGTGTCTATGGCCCTCTGAGTCTCGTGGACGAATAGCGGGTTTCACACAATCGTCTTTTACGAAATCCATGCTGATTCCTACAGAGTAGAGTTTTAGTCTCCAGAAAAGTCATTATACTCGAACATAATACGTGTTTCAAAATTCTGCAACTGATCGACGTTAGAGATATAGGTCTGTAGTTCTGCACATCTGTTCGACGTCCCTTCTTGAAAACGGGGATGACCTATGCCCTTTTCCAATCCTTTGGAACGCTACGCTCTTCTAGAGACCTACGGTACACCGCTGCAAGAAGGGGGGCAAGTTCCTTCGCGTAGACTATATAAAATATAGACTGGCAATTGCAAGAAAAGCGTTTCTGAAGAAGAGAAATCTGTTAACATCGAGTATAGATTTAAGTGCCACGAAGTCTTTTCTGAAAGAATTTCTCTGGAGTGTAGCCATGTATGGAAGTGAAACATGAACGATAAACAGTTTAGACAAGAAGAGAATATAAGCCTTTGAAATGTTGTGCTACAGAAGAATGCTGAAGATTAAATGGGTAGATTACCTGACTAATGAGGAGGTACTGAATATAATTTTCTGAAAGTATTTCCCTGGAGTGTAGCCATGTATGGAAGTGAAACATGAACGATAAACAGTTTAGACAAGAAGAGAATAAAAGCTTTTGAAATGTTGTGCTACAGAAGAATGCTGAAGATTAAATGTGTAGATTACGTGACTAATGAGGAGGTAGTGAATAGAATTTGGGGAAAAGAAATTTCTTACAAAGTCTGACAAGGAGAAGGAATCTGTTGGTAGGACACATTCTGATCACCAATTTAGTACTGGAAGGAAGCGAGGGGGTAAAAATCGTAGAGGGACCCCAAGACATGAATACAGCAAGCAGATTCTGAAGGATGTAGGTTGCAGTAGTTATTCGGAGATGAAGAGGCTTGCACAGTATAGAGTAGCATGGAGAGCTGCATCAAACCAGTCTCTGGACTGAAGACCACAACAACAACATTACTAAAATATGCATTTTCAGTGATAAACCGCACATAAAAAAATGGTTCAAATGGCTTTGAGCACTATGGGACTTAACAGCTGAGGTCATCAGTCCCCTAGAACTTAGAACTACTTAAACCTAACTAACCTAAGGACATCACACACATCCATGCCCGAGGCAGGATTCGAACCTGCGAGCGTAGCGGCCGCGCGGTTCCATACTGAAGCGCTTATAACCGCTCGGCCACAACGAAGCGCACATAACCACTTAGCTGGATTGTACATTGTTTTCTCAAAATTGAGTGTATACCTTTGCCTGTATTTTCGCAATTTCTTTTGTTGATTCATGTTACATTGGGTCTGCGCTCACCAAGTTCCTTTACTTTCATCATAACCGCATGTGCCTAAATTTTACCTGACAAATTACCCACTGAACCCATATTGTGCTGTTTTCGAACTCGTGTTATGTCACGGTTATTTGCAAAAACTCACTTAACCCATGCATAATATTCCCACAGAAAGAAACTTTTCGGTGGTATAGCGGTTCTGGCGCTGCAGTCCGGAGCCGCGGGACTGCTACGGTCGCAGGTTCGAATCCTGCCTCGGGCATGGGTGTGTGTGATGTCCTTAGGTTAGTTAGGTTTAAGTAGTTCTACGTTCTAGGGGACTTATGACCTAAGATGTTGAGTCCCATAGTGCTCAGAGCCATTTGAACCAAAGAAACTTTTACGTTACCCGTAGTCAGCAAGCAAGGAAACTAAAGTAACGGGACATACTTCACTCACGTACGTATTTCTAGCGCTTTTTACACTAATCAAACGTGAAACAATTGCTAGGTGGTGATAGTTATGTTACCGTAATCTAGTGCACACAGACAAATCTATTACAACGGTGGATAGAATAGCCAATTGCAGAAACAAAAAAGACTTTGTAAAAAAACTGTAAAAACAATAATACTTAACCTTAATTAATGACTCAGTCAAGCATATCAGAGATACACAAAAACAGGGATTTGATAACGAAGTTTCAGCATCTCTGTTCATTCCCTTTTGATGTAAGTAATGGAACGTGAAATTTGTGTGCAGTTTGGAGCGCCACCCTGAGGTTGATACGCCAGACCCTTCGGGACGTCCATAAGAACTGTACTCCAAGGAAGCCACGCTCCGAAACGTCTCATACATAGAACTAAGCGTCATTTCAAGGCACAGCCTTAAGACTTGCTAATGCCTGTTCGGAAAACATCGCTTGATATCACATATCAGCCGGCCGAAGTGGCCGTGCGGTTAAAGGCGCTGCAGTCTGGAACCGCAAGACCACTACGGTCGCAGGTTCGAATCCTGCCTCGGGCATGGATGTTTGTGATGTCCTTAGGTTAGTTAGGTTTAACTAGTTCTAAGTTCTAGGGGACTAATGACCTCAGCAGTTGAGTTCCATAGTGCTCAGAGCCATTTGAACCATTTGATATCACATATCAACAGCTCCAAAAGCAGTGACCACCATTTATTAAATCCTTGTGGGAAATATACGAAATGCGCTCTGGTAATTTAAATTCTGTAATGCATTTTTGAGAAATGTTGTAATGCATATTTTGGGACAGATCTGCCACAGAGCCTTTAATTACGAACCGCGCCTGATCGCAGGATAAGTTTGGGTTTGAAGAAACCGGGTTCCCGAGTTGGGAGTCGCCATCGCCGCCCACCTACAACAACAGTAAACTGGCGTGAGGTCAGTCGTTTGACGGCGCGTTTCGGGTCGGGCCCGCCCGCTGCCGGCGCGCCGTAGGGCACGGAAGCTCGCACTGGGGCGTATCGCTTTCCAGTCGGGTGTGCCGCGGCAGTCCTCACAGGGGAAGTGAAGCGTCTCCCATAGCCTCTCCTTCCCAAGTGGCTCTTTCCGCCTTCCCGTGGTGCCGGACGTTAAGCTTGGCATTCTGCCTTGCGACGAAAGGGAGAGCTGCGACCCAACCCGATGCGAAAGCGAAGGGTGCGTGGCACAGGGGGAGCTGTGTCAAGGGACCGAACACCAGTCCCTTTCTGTTCGCAGGGCACAGACCAGCAGGTGCTCTGCATGCCGGCGACCTCGTTTGTCGGCGTGGGATCGCGGCGCGAGTCGGCAAGGGTGCTTCGCCGCGCCCCTGGGTAACCGGGGCGTGTTCTGCCAAACCCAGGAGGTGGTGACATCGCCTGGGCTAGGTTAGATGGGCCCAGACCGCCAAACGACTGGGGGACCGACCCACCACCTGAGTAGGAGTGGGTCCTTGGCCTTCAGGTGGAAACTCGGGCTAGTAGGCGGCGAAGGGCGAGGGGTGCATCCGCCTCTCCGGAGTGCGGGGTGCACTTGCCGAGGAGCGTCGAGTGAAATCGTCGACGACGAGGCCTTCGACGGGGACCAGTGCGCTGGCAACGGCGCGTTGAACCCTGCAGCTCTGGAGTGCCCTTGACCTAGGGGCGAGGTCGGTGGGCGAGCTGCAACAGTCCCCCCCCATGCCAGAAGAGCCGGTCCGGGGCAAGAGACGGACTCCCACCTTATTTTCACTCGTTAATCAATATGGCTACACCTGAGACGAGTGAATCGAGTGCGCTCAAGCGAGCATCTGTGATGCTTGATCCCTCTCCTCAAGATGAGACGGGACTAGCAGAAGACGAAACAGTGACGCAAAGACATGCACGTATCACGCTGCTCTTGGAGCAGAATATCAAAAATGGCAAGATAAGTCAGGCGGCATTGTCCATTATTAAGAATGAGCTGGCTGCATGGGCCATAGCCCACGCCAAGCTTGAAGGCCGCGTAGAAGAGTTGGAAAAAGAAAATGACCGTTTGAGAAAGCAACCAACAAAAACCTGGGCTGGGGTGGTCGCGCAAGCGCCGCCAAAGCCAACCACGAAAGAAACGATCGCTAAGGTGACCAAGCGGTCAGACACGGCGGTCTTTCTAAGAACTCTACCGGGACAGGACACTAGTGTTAAAAAGATACAAGAACTGTTGACTAAAAGTATTGACCCGGCGAAAGACAAAATCAGAATAAATAAGGTAAAACCCAGTAGGAATTCAGTAATAGTGGAGGTAGCTACAGAGGAAGACAAGGAGAATTTGTTAAAGAATCCCAAACTGAACTCGGTGGTCAAGTGTGAACCACCGAGAAAAAGAAACCCACTAGTCATATTATACGATGTACCATCAACAATGACGAACGAAGAATTGTACAAAAGCATAAAAGACCAGAATTTTGATCAAATGGCTGAAAACGAATTTAAGGACTCTTTCAAGTTAAGATTTAAAACGGGACCTCGTGATCCTGATGTTGTCCATCACGTCGCAGAGGTAACAGCACCAATGTGGAAGCAAATCATGACAATGGGCAGACTATACATTGGCTTCCATGCCATCAATATTAGGGACTACCTAGTGGTACCTCGTTGCCACAATTGTGGAGACCTGGACCATATTCTAAGGCATTGTACCAGGGGGTCGGCCTGCTCCAGGTGCGGTGAAGATGGTCACACACGTAAAGAATGCAAAGCTGCAAGCGTATGCATTCCTTGCAAAAGACGAGGGAAGAAAAGCTGCGGAGCCTCAGGACGAAATTGCCCTACATATCGCATGTTAGAGCAAAGACTTATATCTAGAACTGATTATGGCTGAGTACGTTAAACAGAACAGGATGCCAAAGAGGAAATCCCCTAGCAAAAGGAGGAGGGATGCCATTAGGGCAAGTAGATTCAAAGAATTTATAAAATCTTTCTTAAGGGACTCAATACCTGAAACAGTCGATAAAAGCATCCAAACAGATCCACCTGAAACAGCTGATAAAAACATCCAAACAGATCCACCAAAAATAGATAAATGTTTTCAGACAGAAACTATTCCCATGGCTACTCCCTCCTCTCTTAGCAGGGAAGTGAAGCCGACTAAACATCTGCACCGGCAAAGGCATCCTGGGCCTGAGGTCTCAGCAAATGACAGTAATCAGAAAATAGAAAAGCCTGTGCAAGAGAGCACAATAACAAGCTCTCTAGAAACCCCAGTGGTTAGACTACCACCAATAGATCCGGTTCGGATCTATCCTAACTTAGAGTTCACCATGCAATTGGCGAGATTGGAGCAGCCGGCTACCTTGACCACTGCCTTACGACATGTGGTCCGTGTAGGGCACGAATATGGAAGAAGAGTCACCTTCTCGGTAATGGAGGCTGTAGATAGAATACAGCTTAAGTCAGTGAATCTCCCCACTGACTTCGGAGCCCTGCGAGACTTACTCAAGAAAGTTTTCGAGAGACGTGGAGAAAAGTTTGACTTAAACGACATTTACGAACAGTCAGTTTTGGCTAATGGACGAATCACGTATGACTGGAATAAGACTTGGCCGGACGATCACATACATACATACTTTCCATAGATGACGAAAATCACTATTGGCCAACTTAACACACACAACAGTCGACTTGTAATGCAGGAGCTGCGAAGGGAAGTGGAGGAGAGGAGGCTAGATGTGCTCTGTCTACAGGAGCCGTACTCCCTGGACGGAAAGATTACATTTACAGCCGCCACGTGGCAGGTAATCAGCCAAGGAGACAATCCAAAAGCGACAATAATTATTACAAACAAAGCCCTGAAAGTGACCACCTTATCACAGTACACCAATAGTCACTGCAACGTCGTGGAGCTGCTATCTCCCCGTGAATCGATCGTATTGATCAACATGTACTTTCAGTACGGAGATAACATTGAAACGCATCTCGACCATCTGACAACAGTAACCACGGCGTTGCGGGGACGAAGGATGATAATTACGGCTGACATAAATGCAAAATCCCCCCTGTGGCACAGCGGCACAAGGGACACCAATGGAGAGAAAGTAGAGGACTTTATTATGGCATCACAGCTAGTAATAGCCAATCAACCTGGTAATCCTCCAACCTATGCGGCGGGAGGAGGACCGGGTACGAATATTGATATAACCTTAGCCACCCCCAATGCAATTAATACGATACAAGAGTGGAAAGTGGAAGAAAACGCCACTACAAGCGATCATAATTTAATTACGTTCATTGTAGGTGGAAGGGGATCTTGCTGGGCCACGGGGTGGGAGATGCAGTTTAATTACAGAAGGGCTGATTGGGAACGACTAGCCAGGGAGTGCGTCATTCCTGCCTTGCCGGAGGGTGAAGTAGACCTTGACATTGACGTAAACGACCGAGCAGAAGAACTGACTAACGCTATAACCAGCGCGGTGAAAGCTGCCGTACCAACCAGGAGGAAGGCCATTGCAGCCTCTCCATCACCATGGTCGCCCGAATTAGAGAATATGCGCCGGTCTGTTAGAAGGCTGAGAAGGTATTACCAGCGCAGTGTCGTCTGGCCAGAACGGCAGAGATGGCTGATGCAGTATCGGGAAGCTAAACTTCGTTTTCAGAAAGAACTCCAGGCTGTTAGGATACAAAGCTGGGAAAATTTCGTCCAGAGCCAATTGGCATTGGACCCCTGGGGTACACCGTATAAATTAGTACGAGAAAAGATCCGCTCTCCACTGGAATTAACAACAGTCAGGCATGGGGACAGGATGACGGAATCTTGGCAGGAAACTGCTGAGGTCCTCCTCCGGTCCCTGCTGCCTGACGATAGCGCGGATGGAGAATCTGTACAGCAACAACAACTAAGACGAGACAATCTAAATGAATACATTAACAATACGGCAGTCTACCCTTTCTCAGAGGAAGAGGTGGCTGCCCACATAAAATCACTTAAAAGAGGCAAAGCTCCCGGGCCAGATGGCATTGTAGCTGAGGTGGTGCAGTTCCTAGCTCCCCAGCTAACTGCACCACTCACTCACTTATATAATGAGTGTCTGATACAGCAAAAAATTCCAAGGGTGTGGAAGTCCGCAAACGTGGTCATCATTCGGAAAGGACCAGATAAAGATCCTACAAACGTAAAATCCTATAGACCAATCTGTCTAATCAATATACTAGGGAAAATATTAGAAAAGCTACTTGCTGACAGACTGGCTGCACATAGAATGCTGCGTGGGGTGAGCGACAGACAATTCGGCTTCAGGCCTGGGCGATCAACATCTGATGCGATCGCCCTGGCTGCTGAGGTCTGTGGCTCTACCCCACACAAGTATGTGGTGGGCATTATGGTTGACATCAGTGGCGCCTTCGACAACTTGTGGTGGCCTTCGCTCTTCTCCTGCCTGCGGGAGAAGGGGTGTCCAGGGCCGCTATATGGTTGTCTGAGGAGCTATTGTGAGGAACGGGAGGTCTGGCTATCATCCTCTAGCAAGAGAATTGGAAAAGTTATAACTAAAGGATGTCCTCAGGGTTCCGTGTTAGGGCCCCTATTTTGGGACATCCACATGGAGCCCTTATTAGACACACTACAACAAAGTGAAGAAGTGCTAGAGGTGATAGCCTATGCGGATGACCTCCTCCTGCTGGTCGGCGGCCGTAGCCGCGAAGACATCGAACCTAAAATAGAGAGTGCTTTAAACAAGCTACAACTATGGTGCCAAAACACCAAAATGACGGTGTCACCAAGCAAGTCGACCTACTTACTATTGAAGGGACAACTAATCCGCAACCCAACTGTACGAATCAACCGCTCGCCGGTTCTTCGGAGACGTGACGCACGATATCTGGGCATCATCATTGATGAGAAGTGGAACTTTGGAAAGCACATTGAAACCGTAACCCAGAAAGCACTACAAACGCTGAATAACCTCATATCAATAGGACACAGAAGATTTCACCTTCCATCACATCTGATAAAACTCTACCATAACAGTATATTAACACCGATAGTGGGTTACGGTTCGGGGATCTGGGCACACAGGCTCACGAGGGTGGTGCCCGCCATGACAGTGAGAAGGGTTCAAAGGAGCATGATTTTGAGATCGGTAGGTGCTTATAGAACAACACCAGGGGGAGCACTACTAGTCCTAATGGGGCTTTGCCCCCTGGACATTAAAATTAGGGAGCAAGCTGCATGGTTCTGGATCAAAAAGGAAAATATAACAAAAATAGAGGAGATCTTAGGTGTTAGGGCAAGGGACAAGGGAGAAATTCGGCAAAGAGGAGTACAATTATGGCAAGAACTTTGGGATGCGGATGTAACAGGGAGGAGGACACATGACTTGATACCAAGTATTAGGGAACGGCTAAAAATGAAACACTTTGAACCTACCAGGGGGCTAATCCATTTTCTCACTGGACATGGACCCTACCCGGCATACCTATGCCGGTTTGGGAAAAGGGCCACACCTGTTTGTGAATGTGGTGAACCGGAGGGCACTCCCGATCATGTGATTTACGAGTGCCCCCTCTTCAATGATGTTGACTCTACATTACGGGACCAACTACCTAATCACGACACCTATAACCTAATAAGACAAGAAGACACCTTCCATATTATAAATAAACTTGCCAACGAGGTATCACAGAAGGTGTTAAGGGAATACATGAGGGAACAAGATTAAATAGCACCGATCATGACCATTGCTCCCTACTCCCATTCCGCCTGCGCGGGGATAGGCCGACCCTTAGTCTGGAATCCGCCACGCGCGGGATTAGGGGGGGTGGGGAATATGATAAAAACCCGAAATTGACAATACACTGAAGAAGACGTAGATTTAGAATTAGTTAGTAGGAATTAGATTAGAAATTTAGATTTTAGAATCCTGCAGCGATTTACAACCTGGCCAGCCCAGTGTCAGGGGCACGCCCATCGGGATTAGCTCGATGGGCAAGGCAATATAGTAGGTTTGTACACTGCTGACACACTTGTGACGCTGCAGGAAGTAGAATGTAGGTTAGCCAAAAACTTAGAGATTAGCATAAACTATATGACTGCCCATTTAAACTAACCTAGCTGTAGCTCACAACTAAATATAAAATAGAATTAGCTGCAATTGTAACTAACAGTAGCAAGTAAGACCCACTAATCAAGTAAGGAGGTGGGTTGTATGTATAATTATTAGTTGATGGTTAATAAAGAATTTTTCTTTTTTAAAAAAAAAAAAAACTATGAACATGCGTCGTTGGCCACTGTTAGAAACGACAGGGAATCATGAGCAATAGGGAATGGAGATATTGCCTTTGTCGCCCAGGTGCAACCAACCTCTACAAGAGAAACCTCAGCCTCAAACTGTGCTACATGTCGATGGAGTGGATACCTGTTTAGTTAATCTGTCGTTGTTGGTAACATCTGAGCCACATACCGCACCTCAGATGTAAAAGAGATGCTCGTGAATACGGGATGCTGCTTGAGTCAGATTGTACATCCCTAGCTGCTCGTAGGAATTCCATGGAAGTCTACGATCAATCTTACACTCCCAGTAGTATTAGTGGGACCCCAGAAGAGCTCGGTAGGGAGTCCTCTTCGTCAGCCTTAAAATAAAAATAAAAGCAGAATGTAGTTATAGGGCACAATTTTGACATAATCAGTTTGGTGTTGCTGCTAAGGAAGAAGAAGCTAGCTGAGACAAGCTTACGCCTCCCCCCCTCCCCTCATCTATTCATCACTAAAAAAAGAGTTGGAAGGGCTAGCAGAGCTTTGAAAAGGCTTCGTGATGGCACTGTGCCAGCAGAAACTTCCACTGTCCAACAAGCAGCAAAAGTATTGAGTAAGAAGAAATCAGGAGGCTCGCCGATTGCCTGTGAACTCCACAACACGTTCAACTCCTGCAGGTGTGTTGTGGAATGCCATGACATCATTGACATCTGCGTTAAAGTCGTGGAGGACCAACTGTCATAAATAGGAGCAATACGAATCAGAAACATAATGAAAGCAGTAGACTGCGTGCTGTAGAGACACCTGCGTTGATTTTACCCTCAAATGAAACAGCATTACACGAATACAGGAAAGGTGGATACGTCTTAAGATACGACCTTTTATACCAACTGTAACACGGTGTTGCAAATATCAGGCGTTTGAGTTCACAACTGTTCACTGCTATGGCATGTGGCAGATGCGGACAATAACCACATGATACAGAATCGCCGTGTAGATTCTCATCGAAGTGCTTCAACTTTCAATGCGACCGTCCTGTGTAGTTCAGTGAATACGATGTATGCACATCCGAGTGGAAAACTCAGAAACTTACCGTGAACATGATGAGCGTTGAAGTCGATGCAGCTTCCAAGCCTAATGACTTCGTTTGCCATAGCACAGAAGAAACCTGTACCTAAACCTAATGCTTAAGGGGAACCGGAACGATCCATCTCTTCCATGTTAATTTTAGCAAATAGAAGTAACATTTTTTCTAAAACCGTTAAACATATTGCTCTGAAATTTGGAGTACTTGTTCAGTGAATATTTCTCTACAACGTTATAATGCCATGGTAAGAAATATTTATGGGTTTTTGTTTTACAATTTTTTTAAACAGATGCTTATTTTTTCTCTAAAATTTTGCACTTTTTCTTCTGTAACTCTTGAATTATATAATATTTTTGTTACAATTTGTTATAAAAATGAAGGAAAAGAAGTAAACAATATCGTGTATAAATTTCATTGATATACTGTTAGCAGTTTTTGAGAAAATGTTCCTCAAAGATGAAAATTTTAAAGTTATGGGAAATGGCTTCCAAAGTTTTTTAATTCATTCCTGCCCCATATGATGGATTATCAGCATCCTCTTCTTTTTAGTGTTAGTTTCCTTTTAACTGGTCTTTTCTACCCTTTTGCTGCATGTTGTCGGCTTTTGTCTCTTCTTCCTGCACCTCTTAGTCTTTCTTCATCAATTAGGCACATTGTGGAATTGGTGTTGTGTCCTGGTTGGAAACCTAAACGTTTCAGCACATCACATTTGATAATGTTTCCTTCATTGTATGTTGCTACTGCATCATACACTCCAAAATGCAATGTTTTTATCTGTACAAACACTCTTTTGGGAATCCTAATCAAATTCAATTATTTACACTTTCATTTGAATTCTGTGTTTTCCCATGTAAACACTTTTCCAATAAACTTGGCTGTAAGAAATCTTTGAATATGGGCTTAATTACATCAATTACAGCATTTGGCAAACTGTTTTTATGGGCATATTCCTTTCCTGGTTGGTACTTACACCCTGAGTTATCACCCGTGGCCCACAGTGCATTTGTGGGTGCTCATTTGTTGATGCAGTATTAAAAAATAATGCCCATACTGCTCTCCTCATATGCTCAATGCTACAGGTACGAGCAAAATTTGTCAAATACGCAAAATTGAACGGCTAAACAACACAAAGCAAACTCCACAAGTCAACACACACGATATAGCGTTTATCTTTGTGACAAATGACCGTTCATATCGGTAAACGCTACTCCATTCAATCCTCAAATTAGTAGGTGAGTAAACCCGTCTGATCACATTAGCCATATAACGTTGGAAAACAAAACACTGTCTAATTCAGCAAAGATACCCTGCTTGCAGCCAGCGAGCGGCGCCGTCAGAGGTGACACACCAAGTCGTTACAACCTTTTACGCGGCGCGTCAACTTTGCAACGATAAAAAACACACTTAGAATTCACTTAGAAGGGTGAAATTTTGTTTGATTCAGAAAACTCCAAATAATTTTATAATAAAAAAAAACAGAAAACGTTAATTTTGTCATTTTCATTGTTCCGGCTCCCCTTAAAAAAACAGATTGGTCGAGACTTGCACTAATACCTGCACCCGTACATGCACATGCATTTACAAGGGAACAAGTAGTACAGTGCACGCATTTGCTTCCAAACTGACAGTTACAGCAAACGTTAGTTAGCGAGATACAGCTATAGCATCTCCGTAACATAGCGCAAATACAGCTCCTGCTACATCGGTAACACAATATGCAAGAACTGAAGAACTATCACGGAAGGTCAATGGCAAAGAAAGACAGACACCGAAATACCGTAAGAGGGCAGAACACTCTCGTTCTAAGAACGTGAAAACATCTTTATAAATGTCAATGCTTTCAAGGAGAAGAAAAGAGTCCCCGCTGCTACCCCTAATGGCTGGCGCATCTCACCAGCGCCAGGAGAATAGGTAAAGAAAATCCCCACCGATAACTGGCTCCCATCCATTAGTGCTACATGAAAGTTTTCCGAATCCGCCTAGAAGAACTAAAGCTCTTAGCTCGGGGAATATCATTAGGCGTATGCCCACAAGAAAAGAGCGACAAAGATTCTGGCGCTCCTTTATTTAGAAACTATGCAGTCTATATTAACAGTCGACCTTGGTGTTGAGAGAGCATAAGGTGATGTTTCTGTGTTCGTCAGTATCACTCATATCAACCACAGTTGCTGTGGCTATTCATGTGTCTCCTAAGTTCTACATATACTCTGTATATCTATCACCGTATGGTCCGCTTGACAGAACCCACAGGATATTAAGGAATTTCCTAGTTTGTTCTTCTTCAGTGACTACCTCACCGTACTTTCTGGCAAGGAACCCCTTGAGTGTGAGGTCGCAACAGGTCAGTGATGTTTGCGACAGTTGACGCCCCACATATTGGCTACCATGCAACCAAAATATTTGCTGCTAATGGCAACAGCGGGCAGGACTGAAGGTATCTAATGGTGAGGACGGAGCGTTGTTGAACAGCTTGGTCGACGAGTTACTCACAGCAGTGCTACTGTGCTAGTGGTGTTAATACGAAGCAGAGCAATGGCAACGGTAAAAAAGTAATATATTGCATTATATCTACAACAGTTGCAATAGTTGATATTTCGTCAGAATGGAACCAAAGGAATTTCGTAGAATGAGAAAAAAGTGGCAGATGAAATATTAGCATTTCTGCAAAATGAGTCAGTGGAATGTATGGTGTCGCATACGCTCGACTGTGGGGACAATGTACGTGAGGAGTACAATAATGACGATACGTGCTTTACAAGTGGAAGTGATATTGATAGAGATGTCATCCTGTAGTTCGTCATCCTGGTCCGACGGGAGCCACAAAAACTGTCTCCAGTGAAACGTAGTAAAGGGCAGTCGTTGCCCAAGTAGCGGGTACTAATCATTACGTACATGGAAGGGCATCCGCAGAGTCGTAAGAAAACCATTATGAACTGATTGTGAATAAGTCCACAGCAATACGATCTTGTAACGTATAAGAAAAACTATGGATATTCAAGGGAGGACAAGGCGCACTTGATACAAAAACAGGTGTCTGCACGTTTCATGGATGCTCGATACAGTTTACAGGATGTGCAGTGACCCGCTACATTATGCACATGAGATTGCGCGCCATGTCCACTCATGCTCATAAATTAAGGATAATACTGATGCATGGTGAAACTACACTGTGGTGGGCGGTTTGCGGGTTTAAATCACCTCGGGGTATGACTATGCGGTGCATTTGATCTACGGTCGTCGCACGGTGACGCTGGCAGCAGTACACATACGCAGAGGTGTGTTGGTGCATGTCATAGTACGGTGCGGCGAGTAAGTGTGCAGACGTTTTCAGACATGGTAATGGTGACTGTGTGTTGAAAATGGCTCAAAGAACACATATTGATGACGTTATGAGGGGTAGAATACTAGGGCGACTGGAGGCTCGTCAAACACAGCAGGTCATCGCACGGGCCCTCCGTGGGCCACAAAGTGTGATCTCAAGATTATGGCAACGATTCCACCAGACTGTAAATGTGTCCATAGTGTGCAACACCACAAGAAGACCGATATCTCACCATCAGTGCCCGCAGACGGCCATGGATTACTGCAGGTAGCCTTGCTCGGGACCTTACCGCAGCCACTGGAACAGTTGTCTCCAGACACGCAGTCTACAGACGACTGAACAGACATGGTTTATTCGCCCGGAGACCTGTAAGGTGCATTCCACTGACCCCTGGTCACAGGAGAGCCCGTAAAGCCTGGTGTCAAGAACACAGCACATGGTCATTAGAACAGTGGTTTCAGGTTGTGTTCACGGACGAGTCCAGGTATAGTCTGGACAGTGATTCTCGCCGGGTTTTCATCTGGCGTGAACCAGGAACCAGATACCAGCCCATTAATGTCCTTGAAAGGGACCTGTATGGAGGTTCTGGTTTGATGGTGTGGGGTGGGATTATGATTGGTGCGCGTACACCCCTGCGTGTCTTTGACAGAGGACCTGTAACAGGTCAGGTGAATCGGGAAGCCATTTTGCACCAGTATGTCTGCCTTTTCAGGGGTTCTGTGGGTTACACCTTCCTCCTGATGGATGATAACGCACGGCCCCACCGAGCTGTCATCGTGGAGGAGTACCTTGCAACAGAAGATAGCAGGCGAATGTAGTTGCCTTCCTGTTCTCCAGACCTAAACCCCATCGAGCATGTCTGTGATGCTCTCGGTCGACGTATCGCTGCACGTCTTCAAACCCCAAGGATACTTCAGGAGGTCCGACATGCACTGGTGCAAGAATGGGAGGCTATACCCCAGCAGCTGCTCGACCACCTGATCCAGAGTATGCCAACCCGTTGTGCGGCCTGTGTACGTGTGCATGGTGATCATATCCCATATTGATGTCGGGGTACATGCGCAGGAAACAGTGGCGTTTTCTAGCACATGTATTTAGGAACGGTTTTCTCAAATTATCACCAATACCGTGAACTTACAGATCTGTGTCGTGTGTGTTTCCTATGTGCGTATGCTATTAGAGCCAGTTTTGTGTAGTGCCACGTTGTGTGGCACCACATTCTGAAATTATCCTTAATTTATGAAAATTACAGTGATTTTTAAGGGAACCAGTGGATGTTTGCGAATTTCAAACAGTGCTACAGAATTGGAAGACGTAGATAACGAAATTTCGAACAAAGCGTCCATTTGACGATGCACTGCAAACTGCAGAATCGTTCCTAAAATTTGCAGATGAGATAAACGGACTTATCCCATTGTTCAGTAAGGAATTTATTTCCAACTCCGACTAACCGCGATTTGAAGAAGAAATACATATGAAAGGAGCCCTTGGATATTAGAGGTACCAAGAGAACTGTATCAAGCTCAACTAAGGTCAATCCCTTAACCCATTCGCATACAATTATGTCGACTGTTCATCTGGATGGTGAATTGGCTGGAAAGTTATTTCTTTACTGTGCTGCGAGAAGCTGGAGGTGCTCTGCCCCCTACGATTCTTTCTCGTGTGCTTCATTTTGCAAGGGCAGTAGGGAATATTTACGTCACAGCAAGCAAGAGTGGGAAAATCGGCGCAAGAGAATTATAATTGTGATATGAGAACTGCTTTTGGCCAGTAGCTGGTCTAAATAACTGGCTTTTGCTTGATACCAGGACTGGGTATAAAATCAGACTCCTTCAGAGCAAAATATCATCCCTGGAAAGTGTGTGGGATTGCAGTTCATTGCACCTGGAATCAATGGAAAAATTCAATCTCTGAATGTTTGTTTTTTCCGTCCTATAAAACATATTATCGCCTTATCTGCAGCTACGTCGTGAAGGATAGCCAGTTTCACGACAAGCACGATAGAATGTTTGGCATTCGGTTGCATGCCATCACATTCCACCAGTTCTCATCACCCCGTTACAGCAATATGATTCTACATGCATTCTTTAAGAGTGGATGCCAAGCTGGACGTCCTGCATGGTTTGTAACTACGAAGGAGTTTGCCTTCGATGTAGATGGTGGAAACATTTGTGATCATTGCGGCGCGCCATTTTTCATTCATGGTTCGTGGTACAAATTTATGGTTTGTTTTGAACATTTCTTGAATGCCAACCATGTCTATATTGTGAAGTGTAATACATACATCCCATACAAGGTTGATCCTTGTATCGCCGGGATATTCATTTTGTGTTTCCCTTTTGATGCACATGTGGAGTCAGTAGCAGCTAATATTTTTCGAGTCATAATCGTTGACACAACACTTTCAAATGAGCCTTTCTAAAGACTGAACTTGCGACCTCACTCTCAAGCGGTTCGTTGTGGGACTTCAAAAACACGTCCCACGCACAGAGCTCAAGAGTCTCACCTTAGCAGAGGACATTCATCATGAATGTAGACGAACCGTTGTTCTCAGTTTCACAATAGCGGCCTTCTCTGCAACAGAGCTTTCCATTTGTTTACTTGACCTTGCAAAACTGCTCATTCGGGTGTTAGAATAGATCTACGTTCGAGTGAATACTTCGCAGTCTGGTTAC
Source organism: Schistocerca serialis cubense (assembly GCF_023864345.2). Lineage (NCBI taxonomy): Eukaryota > Metazoa > Arthropoda > Insecta > Orthoptera > Acrididae > Schistocerca > Schistocerca serialis. The sequence goes on from NC_064640.1 coordinate 237,731,830, forward strand.
ACCCACAGAAATAGCAGACTCTGAAAAGAATCGGTTAGAACAGTTGTTCATCGGAGGAAGCTGGACTCTTTACAGTCGGCTGGCGAAATTCGGGGACCGTGACAGAGTACATGACTGGGTGGACAACGTCAGAAACATGATCCATCGCTCTGCTGATATAATTTGCCCTCAAACCTAATAACAGCATAAGAGACAACATATTCTCCGGTTGAATGGCAAATGTCGCTCCGTAATGAAATACGGGAAGGTGGCAATGCGAAGGTTCAAGTCCACAACATCATTTCAGAACCTATAAGCGTTTCATATAACGAGGGGAAAAGGCTGGCGAAATAGTTATGCAGTAGTAAGCTCCATTGTAACAACGGCCTTGCCGCAGTGGTAACACCGGTTACCGTCAGCTCACCGAAGTTAAGCGCTATCGGACTTGGCTAGCACTTGGATGAGTGACCATTTGGGTCCGCCGAGTGCTGTCGGCAGTTTGTGTGCACCCAGCGATGCGGTCAATAGAGCAGCTACCTGACTGAGAAGTAGCGACCCCCGTCACGAAAACCGTCAACGACAGGGAGAGCGGTATGCAGACCACATGCCGCTCCATATCCACACCCAGTGACTGCTCCAATAAGGCCACTTACTATGGTGGTAATAAGAATAATTACATCACCGACTCGATAGTTCAGCTGTACAGAGTAGATTACTACAACGAATGATTCTAGTAGAGTCCTGTTTTAAAGTTGTCGTTGACAATATGGAAGATGGCAGAGAGCTGGAAGCGATGCTCAAGCACATTCCGTTCCTCTTAAACAACGGGGTGAGATGATGATGATGATGTTTGGTTTGTTGGGCGCTCAACTGCGTGGTTATCAGCGCCCGTACAATTATCCAATCTTTGCTCAGTCCAATTTCGCCACTTTCCTGGATGATGATGAAATGATGAGGACAACACAAACACCCAGTCATCCCGAGGCAGGTGAAAATCCCTGACCCCGCCGGGAATCGAACCCGGGACCCCGTGCTCGGGAAGCGAGAACGCTACCGCGAGACCACGAGCGGCGGACGTAAACAACGGGGTGCCAGACTTAATGTCCTCATCGGAAGAACAGATCATCAAAAGGGTTATATGCCCTCACTTTACAAGACACTGCGATAATGTTCGCAATTTAGCGTAGGACATTGCTTATAAGTTTCATAATTAAAACATTTACGCCACCAGTTCTCCATTCCTTACTGACCAAATAGTGGCGATGAAATTTTCTTTTCACTTTCAGTACTCGACCCACCTACAGCAGCGCCGAGCTCTACTGCATTAGGGTTCGTTAGCAACCTGGGCTACAGAGACGGGAATGCAGAGTGCTGAGAACAGTCTATTACGCCTTCGTGCTGGAATGACCATAACACCCGTACAATCAACTCTGCATTTCAGAATCCCTTGGTTAAGTAGCATATGGCGAATACATTAAGGGAATGTGCCAAAAATCCTCTACTTTGGAAACTCAACTGATAAGATTGCCTCACAGACTTTTCTGGCCATATACGTCTGTTATTTTGGTAGAGCGTGGACACGTTAGATCACCAATCTACGCGTGAGGTAGCCGTAGAAATATATTCAGTAATCTAGATGCACTAGAATTTTTCTAGTCCCTTCATTTCTTTCCGTGAGAGTAATTTATTCTGTCCATTAATGTTAGTGGCCCAACAAAGCTACTTGTTGGCATGGCTGATGTACACTCTAAAACAGAAAAAGTGACGCACCACGAAGGAATTACCCAAATCCGACGGAAATCGATAGATGTGATGTACATGTACAGACAAATAAATGATTACAATTTCAATGAAAATGGATGACTTATTCAGGAGAAAGAGCTTCACAAATTGAGCAAGTCAATAGCTCATTGGTCCATCTCTCGCCCGTATGCAAGCAGTTATTTGGTTTGGCACTGATTGATAGATGTCCTCCTCAGGGATATAGTGCCAAATTCTGCCCAGCTGGCGACTTAGATCGCCAAAATCCCGAGATAGTTGGAGAAACATGTGCCTAATGCTCCAAATGTTTTCAATTAGCTAGAGAACCGGTGACCTTGCTGGGCAAGGTAGGGTTTAGCAAGAACGAAGACAAGCGGTAGAAACTCTCACTGCTTGCAGGTGGGCATTATCTTCCTAAAATGTAAACCCAGAATGGCTTGATATGATGGGCAACAAAACGGGTCATAGAATTTGTCCACGCACGACTGTGCTGTAAGAATGCCGCGGATGGTAACCAAAGGGTCTTGCTATGAAAAGAAATGGCACCCCTGACCATCACTCCTGGTTGTCTGGTTGGATGAATGGAGAAATTCATGTTGGTGCCACACAAATGCCTGGGGTGTCTCCAGACACATCTTCGCCGATCTTCTGGGCTAATTTCGTTTTGACATCACAGAAGACATTTCTACTCCATTCAATGAGATGTCAGACCGAAGAGGTGTCCGGAGACACCCTGAGTTGCGGTGTCATACAAATGTGACTGTCGCACGTCACACGTGCCGACAACCAGCAGTTATGGTCTGGGGTCATAATAGGCCAACTTTGGCTGTCATCCGCGGTACCCTTACAGTCCAGAGGCACGTCGACGATATTCTACGCCTTGTTTTGTAATCCTTCTTGGTAAACCATCCTGGGCTTACATTTCAGCAAGATAATGCCCAACTGCACTCTGTGAGAGTTTCTACTGCTTGTCTTCGTATTTGCCAGCAAGGTTGCTAGACCTCTCTACAGTGGTAAGCCATCCTGGGCTTACATTTCAGCAAGATAACGCCCAACCGCACTCTGTGAGAGTTTCTACTGCTTGTCTTCGTATTTGCCAGCAAGGTTGCTAGATCTCTCTCCAGTGGTAAGCCATTCTGGGCTTACATTTCAGCAATATAGCGCCCAACCGCACTCTGTGAGAGTTTCTACTTATTGTCTTCGTATTTGCCAGCAAGGTTGCCAGATCTCTCGCCAGTGGTAAGCCATCCTAGCCTTACATTTCAGCAAGATAATGCCCAACCGCACTCTGTGAGAGTTTCTACTGCTTGTCTTCGTATTTGCCAGCAAGGTTGCCAGATCTCTCTCCAGTGGTAAGCCATCCTGGGCTTACATTTCAGCAAGATAATGCCCAACGGCACTCTGTGAGAGTTTCTACTGCTTGTCTTCGTATTTGCCAGCAAGGTTGCCAGATCTCTCTCCAGTGGTAAGCCATCCTGGGCTTACATTTCAGCAAGATAATGCCCAACCACACTCTGTGAGTGTTCCTACTGCTTGTCTTCGTATTTCCCAGCGATGTTGCCAGATCTCTCTCCAGTGGTAAGCCATTCTGGGCTTACATTTCAGCAAGATAGCGCCCAACCGCACTCTGTGAGAGTTTCTACTGCTTGTCTTCGTATTTTCCAGCAAGGTTGCCAGATCTCTCTCCAGTGGTAAGACATCCTGGGCTTACATTTCAGCAAGATAATGCCCAACCGCACTCTGTGAGAGTTTGTACTGCTTGTCTTTGTATTTGCCTGTAAGGTTGCCAGATCTGTCTCCAGTTGAGAAAGTTTGGAGCATTATGGGCAGCCGGCTTATGTGGCCGAGCGGTTCTAGGCGCTTCAGTCTGGAACCGCGTGACCGCTACGGTCGCAGGTTCGAATTCTACCTCGGGCATGGTTGTGTGTGATGTCTTTAGGTTAGTAATTCTAAGTTGTAGGGGACTGATGACCTCAGATGTTAAGTCCCGTAGTACTCAGAGCCATTTGTACCAATATGGGCAGGGCCCTCTAACCATCTTGCGAATTTGGCTATATAGCTCTCCAATTGGAAAGAATTTGATACGATAATCCTCACGATGACATTCAATAACCCTGTCATTCAATATAAAGCCGAATAATTGCTTGCATAAGGACCAGTGGCAGACCAATGCGCTATTGACTTTCTCAGTTTACGGACTTCTCTCTCTTGAATACGTCATTCAGTTTTTCTGAAACTGTAATCATTTGTTTGTCTGTGCATGTATATCACGCTACCGGTTTCAATCCCATTTGATAATTCCTCCCTGGTACGTCTTCTTTTTTTGTCTTAGGGTGTACTTGTTTGTACACGATCATTATAGGAGCTGTAGCCATAAAGTTACAATTTGTCATCTCGTAATTGTAAAGTTGAATTATTAACATATCGTTTTTTTTACAGGTACGTGTCTGCAGTCCTGATACACATTGGAATTCCCGTACCACAACGCCTTAGCGCGCCGCTAGAGGAGTGAAAACGAAAAATGACACAGTCCATTTATCAAGTGGAGCATCGTACGCAAATTCGCTTTTTTGCTTTTGGAGGGAAACAACACTGTAACAGTCCATGTCGAGTTGATGGAAGTGTGCGAATACAACGCACCGTCATATTAGGTTGGTGCATAAGTTCGTAGCGGTTAAGTTTTGCATATTAGTATTCTGGTTGCTATGGTTTTATTTAGCGATTGTCATTTATTATTTGTAGTTCACAGTTCAAATGGTTCAAATGGCTCTGAGCACTATGGGACTTAACATCTACGGTCATCAGTCCCCTAGAACTTAGAACTACTTAAACCTAACTAACCTAAGGACATCACACAACACCCAGCCATCACGAGGCAGAGAAAATCCCTGACCCCGCCGGGAATCGAACCCGGGAACCCGGGCGTGGGAAGCGAGAACGCTACCGCACGACCACGAGCTGCGGACAGTTCACAGTTGATATTGGAGTATACATAGTGTTATTTTGTCATTGATACATAGCGAGTGGAGCTATGGACGCTAGGAAATGCAGTGCAAACTGGAGAAATCGAGCATTTCGAGTTATTCTTAATTTTGAGTTCAATAGAGGGTGACAGCAGTGGAGATAGCCAGAAACATAGGCGTGTATGCCACCAAACAGAACACGACAAGAAAATGGTTTTCTCGTTTGAAGAGGCATCGTTTTGACATTAGTGACTCTCCACGTTCAGAAAGACCTTCGGGATTTGATGAACATAGTTTAACCTCATTAATCCACAATGATCGACAATAGTGTACTCGAGAGCTGGGAAATGTGATGAACTCTGATCATTCCACCATCGTGCGGTATTTGCATAAAAAGGGGGGCGGATTCAAAAATCGGGTGTATATACACCACACGCTCTAAGCCAAAATCACAAAGGTCATTGGGTGGACATATGATCGTCTCTGCCTGTTCATCACCAATTGGCTGGTGAACAACACCGACCATTCCTGTTTTGCATCGTTACTGGTGACGATAAATTGTGTCTTTATGCTAACAGAAGGAAAAGAGACGAACGGTTAATCCCAAGAAAAGCAACAACTCCCATTACACAGACCTGCGCGCATCCACAAAAGATGATGTTATGCAAGTGGTGGAACAGCGACGGTGTGTTGTACTACTAACTGCTGCCCCGAGGTATAACCATCACATATGACATATATTGTCAACAACAGAGACGTCCTGCAGACGCAATCTAAGAACAACGACCAGGAAGACTACGTAAAGTGATGCTACTCCACGATAACGCCCGTCCACATTCTGCTAGACTGATCAAAAATACTACAGAGGAGTTGGATTGGGAAATCATTCCACGTCCACCTTTTTCACCTAATCTTGCACCCTCAGTTTTCCACCTTTCCCTTTCTCTACCGAACAGCCTTCAAGCAACTTCCTTGCCGGATAAAAATACACTCCGAACATGGCTAGGCGTGTTCTTCGCCTCAAAACCACGTGATTTCTACAGTCGTTGAATCGAAAAGTTACCCCAGCGTTGACAGACTATTGTAAATAGTTAAGAAGAATAAATTATTGATGACTAAAGCATGAGTCATGTGTGTCTGTTGTGTTTATTAAACTACTAGAGAAACGGGAGCTATTCACCAACCCATTATAACATAGTGATTAGGTTGCTCAGACGCTTCCAGTGTTGTCAAAGAAGTTTGAATGACGATCAATGGAGTGACAGACCACCAAAGACGAGGCGATAGACGAAGAAGTAAAAATTATCCACGGATCAGTTTTCAGCACCTTGCACGACATTTAAACACGAAAAAATGGGCTGGCCGTTGGGTTCCATGACTGCTCACACCCATTAAGCTCGCCGAGCCGAGACAACTGCGGAAATGTTGTAACAGTGCAGTCCAAACCAGACGACTTTTTAGCCTCCTTATCACAATCGACGAGGGCCGGATTTATCACTATGACCCAAAAACAAAGAACTAACGCAAGAAGACGGAGCATGCAGATTCATAACCGCCGAAAAATGGAAGACCCCACTATCATCAGGCAAGATAGAACGGTTATTTTTGGGACCACCATGGTTCGGTGCTGACAAATTACTCTCGTATGGAGAAAACCATCTCAGGAGGATCTACCGAAATATCTTGACGAGGTCCACTCCCATTCCTAACACATGTGAAAGACCTTTCACTTAACAGTCATAAAAAAGAATTGGTACCTTTTGCAGACAATGCTGTGCTATAATAAATCTCAAAAGAGAGGAAACGATGGAAAATTTTATTAATAATGTTTTTCAAAGAATTATTAAGTGGTTCTGTCAAAAGGCGCTCACTCTCAGTTTTGAGGAAACAAACTATATTCAGCTCAGTATAACAGACAGATCTGTCACAATTGATGTAATACATAAACAGGAGTCGGTAAACCAGGTAGAATGTTCAAAATTTTAGAGTTTATGTACTGATGAAAACTTGAATTAGAAGAAGCATATTACTGATCTGTTCAAACAATTGTGTTCAATTGCTCTTTGCATAATTGCTAGCTTTGGAAACAAACAAATCAGCCTCCTAACATATTTTGCTCAATCTCACTGACTAATATCTTAATGAAAAAAATTTCTAGTGTTACTTACTACTTAGAAAGTAAGCATTGATTGCAAAACATGGAACAATGCGAATAATATTTGGTGTTCACTTGCGATCATCTTGTATGCTCCATATCAAGGAGTGACGCATTTTAACTAAATGTACAGGGTGTAACGGGTATATGTGCAGATATTTTATATGTGGTACCTTAATATGTATACACATCAGTGAGTTGGCTGCTTTTTCTGTGCGTCATGCAGTCATCACACAAACACGTCCCAAATTTTACGATCTGATTTTTTCTCCATGGCTGTATCTAGGACGCAAAGTGAACGGTTTCCTAGGACAGCATATACTTGTCTATACATACAACGCTAGATGAAGAAATGTCCTACATTACTCATTGTTAAAGCTACCAGTGACTCAGAAAGGAGACTCAATAAGCATCTTTTGCCCAATAACATAAAATATCTAACGGAAAATCATTTCCTCTGAGCAACCAACCTCTTGTATTTAATATACGAAATTTTATGTGAAAACTGGTAAGGTACAAAAACGTTTTAAGTGCAGTTGTACGAGAAGGACGGAAAACTGTTTCGTTCATTAATGTTAAATTTAAAAACTTATAAATGGCCAGCATGTAGCCACCCACTGAAACTATTCATGTATACATATCCTGTAAACTGACTCGCCCCACAAGTTTTCTACATGTTCAAAATATGTGTGTTCAAATGTGTGTGAGTTTCTAAGGGACCTAACTGCTTAGATCATGGGTCCCTAGGCTTACACACTACTTAAACTAACTTATACTAAGAACAACACACACACCCATGCCCGAGGGAGGACTCGAACCTCCGGCGGGAGGGGCCGCCCAGTCCGCGAAAAAATCTTTTAAATGGTCTATGGCATATGGCACATTCCATTAGCTAGCCTACTGTCAGAAGGAAGTATCATGGGAAGATCTCAAAGAGACTGAAACTTCATGGTAAAGTAAAACTCTATGCCCAACTGGGACTTGAACTAAGGACCATTGCCTTTCACAGGCAAGTTCGCTACGTTCGGCTTTTTGGCCCTCCCCTCAAAAGGGTAGTTTTGCTCCAAGCTCCACGCTCCAACTCATTCCGCACGGGACGCTTCTTTCAGCTATAAGATTTTGCCTGGGTATTCTGATGATATGACACCTAGTGTTTTCTTAATCTTCCCTCAAATGAAAAAACTATTGCATTGAAGGCATTTCCAGAAAGAGGAAGAGCTGATTTACTAGGTGGAACGTTTGCTGGACAGCCTAAATGCAGACACGTACACCGATCAGCCAGAACATTATGACCACCGACCTACTATCGACATAACCCGTCCAGGCTATAGCATAGTCACCTGGCGGGGAATGACTGCTAGTCAGACACACACACGATGCATGTGATATCAGTGAGCGAGCTGTCCCTGAACAGAATATCGCAGGATTACAATCTATCTTAGTTTGACCGAGGGCAGATTGTGATGTCCCAGAGGTTCGGCACGAGCATTTCGGAAACTGCGCGACTTGTCGCGTATTCAAGGATGATGATTATGTTGGTTTGTGGGGCGCTCAACATCGAGGTCATCAACGCCCGTACAAGTCCCCGATCTTTCCAGTTCCAATCTCGTCACTTCCCGGATGATGATGAGATGATGGGGACAACACAAACACCCAGTCCGTGGGCGGAGAAAATCCCCGACCCGGCCGGGAATCGAACGTGGGACCCCGTGATCCAGAGGATGGCGTTCGAGGAGTGCTGTGATGAGTGTTTTCTACACGTGGCAAAACCAAGGTGAAACAAGGTCCAGACGCCGTGCGGTTGGACGGCCACCCCTCATTACAGATGTCGGACGTCGTAGGCTGGGCAGACTGGTGAAACAGGACAGGCGGTGGAATGTGATGGAACTAACATCAGACTGTAGTGCTGGGCAGAGTACAAGTGTGTCTGTACACCAAGTGCACCAAACACTACCAACGATGGAACTCTGCAGCCGTCCACCCATTCATGTGCCAGTGTTAACGCCATGACATTGGCATGTGACAATCGGCACCGGACGTTGGCGCAGTGTCAGAGCATTGCATAGTCTGAAAAATCCCGGTACATTCTTGATCATGCCATTCGGAGGGAACGAATCCGTCGTCTTCCAGGGGAACAGCTGGCGGCGGCTGCATTCTGCCCCAGGGAACGTACGCGTGGGCATCCATGGGTCCGCTGGAGCTCGTGCAAGTCACCATGACAGCCAAGGAGTATAATACACTGGTTGCAGACCACGTACACCCTTTACTGACGATCATGTTTCCCGATGGCAATGGCATTTTTCAGCAAGAGGTGGAGGAGGAGGAGAAGATTAGTGTTTAATGTCCCATCTACAATGAGGTCATTAGCGACGGAGCATAAGTTCGGATTAGGGAAGGCTGGGGAAGGAAACCGGCCGTGCCCTTTCAAAGGAACCATCCTGGCATTTGCCTGAAGTGGTTCGAGGAACACAGTGGCGAGTTCTGATTGGTATGCTTTTCTCCCAACTCGCCAGATCTGAACCCGATCGAACACATCTCTGATGTGATTGAACGTGGCGTCGGAGTGCATCGCTCCCCCCCACCCCCCTACCCGGAATTTATGGGAATTAGATGATTCGTGTGTGAAGGCCCCATTGCTTCCATGCCGCGACCCGTTCAAATCAAATGGTTCAAATGGCTCTGAGCACTATGCGACTTAACTTCTGAGGTCATCAGTCGCCTAGAACTTAGAACTAATTAAACCTAACTAACCTAAGGACATCACACACATCCATGCCCGAGGCAGGATTCGAACCTGCGACCGTAGTGGTCGCTCGACTCCAGACTGTAGCGCCTAGAACCGTACGACCACTCCGGCCGGCCCGCGACCCGTCATCTCTGTTATCCGTGCCAAAGGTGCATATACCGGACATTATGTAGGTGGTAATCAAGTATGGCTGATCAGTGTACATCCAAGTTCTCTGCCAAGTCAGTCCGCAGCTCGTGGTCGTGCGGTAGCGTTCTCGCTTCCCGCGCCCGGGACCCCGGCGGGGTCAGGGATTTTCTCTGCCTCGTGATGACTGGGTATTGTGTGATGTCCTTAGGTTAGTTAGGTTTAAGTAGTTCTAAGTTCTAGGGGACTGATGACCATAGATGTTAAGTCCCATAGTGCTCAGAGCCATTTGAACCATCTGCCAAGTCATTCATCGTTCCGAAAAATGGGTCACATTCAAGGATAAATTATGCAGAGAAGGACTGACACCACAAGTTTCATGGTCGGTGACTGAAGGTGACTGAGGTGGTAAATAAAGCGTAATGACCTAGTCATGAACAACGTTAACATATTATATTAGTCGAATTGGCCAGCTGAATGCATGATATTTGGCTGACCTTTGTGTTGGGCCCAGTAGAGCAGCGACGGCACGCGCGACGTGTGGCTGGACGGGCAGTCCTCGAAGCGCGCGCGCGCGTCCAGCCCCACCGTCTCTCGGTTCGCCTTCACTCCGCACAGCAGCGCCGTCGCACACGCCGAAGACTCGCCCGTCTGAGCGTCGGCGTTGTACGTCTGCAACGACAACACTTACGCTAGTACTCTCCATGCCACGAAAACATCACTCATGTTACTATTTTCACATTAACGTTCCTAGTTCGAAGTGACTATATGTAACCCTACATTCATTATTATATTTATCCTGGCAACTTTACGGCTATCGGGCAATTTCTTACATCTAACCAAATTATTCTGCATATTTTTCATTACTTTCAGTACAATAAGCATATTACAAATCACAACTAATATACATTATCATAAAATGTGCAGTAATTGGTAGAGTCAGACAGAAAAAAAACCTTCGTATATCCTTAATTAAAACGGACGACATGGGACGTCGGCTGGCGTAATATATGTTAAAAAATGACGTAATTCCTCCAGCTGTATTAAGGTGTTGGTTTTATTGGTAACTAGTTTCGATGTTGTTACAACATCATCTTCAGGCCCATATTTGTTGATAGTAACCGTATGTCTAACAAATGGCTCTGAGCGCTATGGGACTTAACATCTGAGGTCATCAGTCCCCTAGAACTTAGAACTACTTAAACCTAACTAACCTAAGGACATTACACACATCCATGCCCGAGGCAGGATTCGAACCTGCTATCGTAGCGGTCTCGCGGTTCCAGACTGCAGCGCGTAGAACCGCTCGGCCACTCTGGCCGGCTATGTCTAACACATACGGTTACTTTCAACAAGTATGGGCCTGAAGATGATGATGTAACAACATCGAAACTAGTTGCCAATAAAATCAACACCTTAATACAGCTGGAGGAATTACGTCATTTTTTAACATAGAAAAAGACCTGTTTACATTAGTTCATGAGAAGTACAACAGTAGATCCAAATTACAGGAGGCAGATTTAATCCATGAAGGCTAGCAACAACGGACATAACAGAAGGGGGGGAAGAGTGAGAGAAAAAGGAACGCGGTGAAACACAATTAATGAAGATACGGAAAAAGAAAGTTACATGAATGAAAAGAGAAAAACCGATTAGTGGGAGAAGATGAGGGCATTTGCTTTACTGTCTGACAGAGCGAAAAGTGGCCATAAAGTAAGTCCAAAAAGTATTCATCTACCGGTATATTTTCTTTTTTCAAAAAGTAAATCTGTGGCACCCGAAAAGAAGCGAATATAAAACATGAAGACCCAGTCCTATAAAAATTAGCACAGTAAATCACTTTTATTGTAAAACAGGGAAAAAGATACATTCATAGCGATAATAAGGTTAACAAAGCAGAAGGCATCTTAAAAATGTTACTTCATAAAGTATTCGTCCTCCATCTGAATATGCCTAAAATTCGCGCCCAGGGGTGAAACTTCAATGCTGACTCACAGCACACTCTAGCGTCAACCGTCTGCAACAACGGTCTGCCACCTGTTGTTGTTTTGAGAGGCGTCGGGCCAGTGCAGTTTGCAACAGCGGTCGTAATGATAGTGAGACGATCCTAACTGAGAGAGAACTTATTCTACGCTTACATAATCAGTAAAAATCCTCTTACGATGCAGTCTCATCTTGCTGTTACACCTTGAATTCTTATGAAGGGTTAGGATGACACGTAACATAAGGAGGCATCACAAAAGTAATCGCCATAACTGCTGATACATTTATCCCACAAGATGGTCAATGCCTTCGTGGAAAAATGTCTGTGGTTGCCCACGGAACTGTGATTGCACCAGGCAAGCGCCTCTTCTTCCGAAGCAAATCATTGGCCACGAATGACGTTTTCAGAGCTCGAAAAATATCAAAATCGCATGAGGAGAGATCAGTACTGTATGGAGGATGTCTAAGAGCTTCCCAGTGAATCTTCTATAGCGTAGTCGAAACAACCTTAGAAAGATGTCATTATCCTGCAACAGAGTGATGGCGTCAGTCAATATTCCAGGGCGTTTCTACTTGATAGCGCGCTTCAGTGTTTGGAAAGTGTCTTTTAAAGTACGTTAAGTATCTTTAACCCTAGTCTGATGTTTTCAAAAAATGGTTCAAATGGCTCTGAGCACTATGGGACTTCTTCTGAGTTCATCAGTCCCCTAGAACTTAGAACTACTTAAACCTAACTAACCTAACGACATCACACACATCCATGCCCGAGGCAGGATTCGAACCTGCGACCGTAGTATCTGATGTTTTCATTTCTTATTTCGTCTCTGACGCTATATCCAGCCGCTCGACAGGGGAACTTCATTTTTGTTGTTGCAATACCTGTCTTCTTCTTCTTCTTCTTCTTCTTTAGAGCTGAATTCTCACAAACATACATCAAAGGCACTTCCATCACTGTATATAATTTCATTTGTGTGTCTTTTCTTGTTTTGTAGGTAATCAGTGTGTTCAAAGTGTCATATGTCAACTGGGAATTATCTAATATATTCCTCAGATTCTCATCTTAATCATAAGCAATCAAACATTATAAACAGATAAATTTCTGGCCTGTTGGATTATGTCATCATTAGTTACAATCATGTTACAGACTGGTTGCTTTCCCTTGAATATCATTAGCTTTGAATTATTGAAAAGTAGCTTAAGCTGAAAAGTTGATGAGTGGGCAGTTGTACGTCAGTCTCGTTGCCTGCATGTAAGATTTAACCGTCAGAACGTAACATAGTGTTACGACTGTCATGACAGTTCTAAAATGTTTATTGTTTTTAATGTTTATTGTCATTGTTTTGCCAGTCTTTTATAGCTGAGTCTACATAGATATTAAACACAGTTCGGTGATAATGGGCATTGTTGTTTCAACACTCTGGTTTACAATTTCATCCGAGGATCCTCTTCCCTCGTCGTCAACACATATGAGAGTATCGATATATTACCTATATATGAGTTCTGTTAGATTTTGTGGGTAGCCCTTGTCCTTCATTCCCTTATCTTAACTCACTAATTCTTACACCGTAGGCTCGAGATGGAAGCGTTCCGCCAGTTAATTACTTAGTTGGATGGTTATTGGCATATCCCGTGGATAATATTTGCGGTAGCTCCCTGTGATGTGGAATGTATCAGTAGATTTACAGAGGAGATACTTTAAACACTTAAATCTGTGAGAGATGCCAGTCAGTCGTGTCTTGATAGCTCAGTCGGTAAAAGCATTGTCCGCGAAAGACGAAGCTCCGTGTTTAACGCGCGGTCTACAACGCAGTTACAATCTGACAGGAAGTTTCAAAGCAGCGTAAATTCCGCTGTAGAGAGAAATATTCGTTCCAGGCACTTTAACTTCGCGAAAAAATCTTTACATGCTGTCCATTAACGTAACTGGATTTTAATTTCAATTTACAATAAAATTTAATACGTACAACCTAGCCATATACGGATAAATCCATTAAGAAAGTAATCTACAGAGTACACAGAAATGTCGAGCGTACATTAATTGATTTTATTTATAAAACTTCTGGTCAGGTTTTCCATGCTAGAGTGAATTATTGAATTATAAGTGCTTTACACGCCATTTCGGCGGATTAACGTGAGATAATGCAATATTGCACGTGGGTTGTTCGTAAAAATCACAGCCCTCGGCACGGAAATATTCCACGGCTAGGCTTCAAACTCGATAAGACGCTTTCAGGGAATTCCATATGTAATTGAAAAGCAATCCGATTATTATTTGCGCGTCCTGTGGTGCAAGCAATGCGGAGCAGCCGTTAATGCCGCTGCCTGGCGCGCTCCGGGCGTCTCTTCAAACCCGGTCACAAGCAATTATTTGTTATTTAGTATTTATATTTCTAAAAGGTTCTCGAAATTTCATACGACTGTAATGTTTATATATTCCGGAATATTCGATGTTTGTGTAAATAGCAGCAGTCTCCGTTCAGGAAGCAGTTCAGTTATGTCTGCGTGTTGGTGTCCGTTATAAACATCCTTTTATTGCTACGTGTTGTATTTCATTGACTACCCTTCTTTCGGATTTTGACTCTATTGCAGTTACGGCGTGACAATGCTGACACAAATCTGGACGCAATCAGACTTTACATTATGTAAACTATGTGATTTGCTTTTTCGCAGCATCAGCGTAAAGCAGCACAAAATTTCAAGCAATAAACTTCTGCATACCATTGGTAGACACAGTTGTTATTATTGCGTCGCCTAGTAGACAAATGTTTTTCATACCAAGAGAAATTCTACTTTGACGTGCGGAAAAACCTACAGGCATCTTTTTCAGGTTCTGCATAACTTTAATCAGTTACATCTTGGAGTTGACTGGCTAGTTCCATAGTAAAAGCAACGTAAATCCTCCAGGCGGGCTAAGGCCAAGTCCCTTCGGCCATGAATAATGTAGTGGATTACCAAGTGGTAGCAGAATATGCCGACGGAACTTTGACGATGATTATACCTCAAAAATGTGTGGATATATTCAAACTGACTTATAATGTAAGACAGGCATGCTGAGCATTGAATAATTACAAATACCGATAAAGAAAGGTAAATTCTGATACAATCAAACACAAAAATCTACTCAATGTTTCTGAAACCTATCTGTCTAACTAAATAGTTACATCAAGATACCTTCCTTTAGGAATGTGGAATGCACTCAACGACTGTGATATGACTTTCAAAAGGATGTAACACAGCAATCTGTCGTCCTTTCAAGCTTTATTAAAGCAAATCTAGATTTTGGTTAGTAATTAGCCATTATCGATACAGTATTTCAGAGTTCTAATACACGTCCTAGTACGCCAGTCCCCAGTGGGGCTCCTGTCACATTTCATTCAAGTAGTCTTGAATGAACTGTTTCAATGGTCTTGTTGCAGACTGGCGGAACAGTAAACTACAATCCTTAAATCTTTCTTGGGAGCCGCCAGTAAAATGTTCATACCTTCCAGCTATTGTAGTTAACTTTGGTAACGTTTAATTGATGAAAGGAGAATTATAAATGCAGAAGATGAAGCAGGCGAAAGGTAATACAAAAGTTTAAAAAATAAGATCGATAGGAACTGCAAAACTGCTAATCAGGAATGGAAAGAGGACGAATGTAAGGATTTTCACTAGCGGAAAGGTAGACACAGTCTACAGGGAAATTAAAGAGGCCTTCGGAGAAAGGACAAGCAACTATATGAATGTCATGGGTTCAGATGGTAAACCAGTTCTAAGCAAAAAAGGGAAAGCTGAAAGGTATAAAGAGTATATAGAGGTATATACAATGGAGACGAACTTGAAAGCAATATTATAGAAAGGGAAGTGGACGTAGATTGAAGATGATGTGGGAGATATGATACTGTGAGAAGAATTTCACAAAGCTCTCAGAGATCTAAGTCAAAACAAGGCCCCGGGAGTAGATGATACTCCGTCAGAACTACTAATAGCTTTGGGGGAGCCAGCCATAATAAACCTGTTCCATCTGGTGTGCAGGATGTATGCGACAGGCGAAATACCCTCAGATTTCAAGAAGAATTAATAACTATGATTCCAAAGAAACCGGTTTGTGACAGGAGTGAAAATTACCGAAGAATCAGTTTGAGAAGTCATGGTTGCAAAATAATAAAACGAGTTCTTTGCAGAACAATGGAAAAACTGCTAGAAGCAGACCTCTTGGAAGATCAGTTTGGATTCCGGAGAAATGTAGGAACACGTGAGGCAGTACTGACCCTACTAATTATTTTAGAAGATAGGTTATGGAAAGGCGAACCTAAGTTTATAGCAATTGTGGACTTAGAGAAAGCTTTTGACAATGTTGACTGGAATACTCTTTGAAATTCTGAAGGTAGCAAAGGTAAAATACAGGGCACGAAAGGCTATTTACAACTCATACAGAAACAAGAAGGTAGTTATAAGAGTTGAGGAGTATGACAGGGAAGGTTCAAATGGCTCTGAGCACTATGGGACTTAACATCTGAGGTCACCAGTCCCCTAGAACTTAGAACTACTGAAACCTAACTAACCTAAGGACATACACACATCCATGCCTGAAGCAGGATTCGAACCTGCGACCGTAGCAGCAGCGTGGTTCCGGACTGAAGCGCCTAGAACCGCTCAGCCACAGAGGCCGGCCGCCGTTCTTCAGCCTACAGAATATTTAAAAATATTATAAGAAGATAATAAATAATAAAAGCAAGCGATAAAAAAGTGACTTTTTAAATTGTAAAAAGGCGGAAATTTAGTGGAAGTCATAATATAAAACAAAGAGCTGGCGATGGTAATTAAGACACACAAGAAGCAGACGGGTACAACAGTAGACAGACAATTAAAAAAAACATGGCAACAGTCTGGTTTCTGTCTGCAAGAGACAAAAAATCACACTTATCGACAGTATGGCTTATGTTCACAACACTTCAGAAAAGACGCACAAAACTTAACACTCACTTAAAATACTGCACTAAAACGTTGGCACAGAGATGAGACACCGCAGCCTAAGGCAGATGGGGGGGGGGGGGGGGAAGGGGAAGAAGGCTCGGACAGATGAGGGGAAAAAAGGGGGAGGAGGAGAAAAAGCAAAGTGGGTGAGGAGCTGATGGAGGGAGACGACTCATAATATGGGGGAGGGGGCAGGATTGATGCGAGAGGGAGTGGGGAAAGGCAGAGGAGGGGAATGCAAAAGGACTTGGGGGAGAGAAGGGAGTCAAAGAGAGGGTAGACAGGGAAGAGGGAAAAACAGGATGGGTAGGGGAAGAGGGAGCCTGGGAAAAGGACAGAGGTAGGGATGGGGAAGTGAGGATCAGAGTTGATAGGAGAGACAAATGGAGGAAGAGAGGACATCATCCCATGGGGGGAGTTGACAGAAGCAACCTTGAGAAAGGAGATGAAGTGTATACAGGTGGAGGGTAGGTGCAACACAATGGTGAAGACACAGCAGTGGGTGGGGGTTGGAGAGGAGAGGAGCAACCAGGGGATGCGGGGGGGGGGGGGGGGGTCAAATTTGCGGGAGGTGTAGAGGACGTGGATATGTTCAAGGAAAAGGAGCAGATCGGGAAAGGAATCAGGTCTGCGTGGGGGATTGGAGGCGTATACTGAAGGCAAGGTGGAGTGCATGGTGCTCAAGGATCTGGAGGGATGCATAGAATTTCGAGGGGCAGAGGTCCAGACAGAACTGGCATAGCAGACGATGGGACGTATCAAGGATTTGTAGGTGTGGAGGATGGTAGAGGGGTTCAACCCCCTTGTCCGGCCAGAGAGGAGTTTAAAGAGATGGAGGCGGTTGTGGGCTTTGGACGGGATAGAGTGGAGATGAGGGGTCCAGATAAGGCGACAGTCAGGATGGGGGAGAGGCGGACAGGATGGGTACAGATGGTAAGGGAAAAATCAAGGAGCCAGAAGGAGGGAGTGGTATGACCTACGATGATTGCCTGGTTCTAGGAAGGATTGATTTTTAGGAGCCACCGGTTACACCATGTGGCAGAAAGGTCAAGGTAATTCTGGAGAAGGCGTTGGCATCGTTAAAGGGTAGAAGAGAGGGCAAAGGAAGGCGGTGTCATCGGCATACTGCAGGAGGTGTATTGGAGGGGGATGTTCGGGCATATCTGCTGTGTACAAGAGGTAGAGGAGAGGGGAGAGGACAGAACCCTGGGACACACCCGTGGAGGGGTAGAAAGTGCGGGAATCGGTGTTGTGGGCAGTGACGTAGGAGGGGCGGTGGGAGAGGAAGGAGGCAATCAGACTAAGCGATTGTATTGAAGTAGATTTTCTCATAGGTACAGTTTTGGTGATATCACAGAACGAGAACTGATCAACGGATCAACAATTATTTTATAAGTGCTGAGATGGCAAAAAACGAAAGTACAGATAAAATCATGTACGAAATTCCTGTAGATGTGGTGATGATAGGACGCCCCAGCTACCCGAATCGGATCTAAGCCGACAACCGACAGCTACAACCAGATCTCACCCCGGAACGCAACACTAGGCATTTATGGTGACTCAAGGAGAACATATTACACAGATGACGTGTCGGAATAGTCGGAAGACAGTATCTGACATATTTCCTGAGTCAAAATGAGATGTAGTTGTATAGTTTATGTTAAATTCAGCAGTGAGTTTAGTACAGGTGAAAATTAGAGGGGGTCAGTAACTCCGAAAGGCGCTGTTTAATTCGAACTCCCATGCCAATAAGTAAGGTGAAGCCTGTATAGTACAAGTTCTGTATAAGGTTTACTCGAGAATTAGTTGTGATGGAAAACTTGATAATTAAATTAGCTAATAAGCTGCAATGTAATACAATTATGACCATCTGAAAGCTAATTTTAGCAACAGTAATGAGAAAAGAAAGGTGATAGTGTTTCAGTGTTAATCATTACTTTCTGTAATTTAGACAAGAATGTCCTATTATGGGTTCTAGGAAGCGGGTGATTAAAGCAAATACAGCGATCTAATAGAAAGAGAAGCTGTCTGCTGTAGACGTTAAACTCGGCTGCACCCTTCCATTCTTTCCAGAGGAAGTAAAGTGTTAGCCGACAGCCATCGCTTGCATTCATTCTTCATTAATCCAAAGAACACAAACACTCATTTCTGTTAATGCACGACCCAGATGTACTTTTGAGACTTCATTAGGAAGTTGAGGAAGACAAATGCAAAACATCTGCACTTGTGTATTGTGTAGGACAGCGGTGTGGAGCTTCCACTTTTTCCCTAATGCTCATTCAGCCAAGGTGTTTTAGTTCGCTCTCAAACATGAAAGTTACATCGACACGAGCTTTACTCTCTCACTTTTTTATTAAAAGAACCACGTTTTGCTTTGTAATTTTTTTGTTCTTACTCTCTGTGTAGTTCTAGGGCATAATGAAACATTGTGCTTTTCACTGCAGCATGTTCATTAGCAAAACAGGTGCGACTGGAATTATTTAGAAACTGAGGGGAATTGTTAATTCTTCTCCTGCTCTCTCTCTATCTCTCTCTCTTTATCTCTCTCTATCTGTCCATCCCTCCTCCTCCGCATTGTGTGTGTGTGTGTGTGTGTGTGTGTGTGTGTGTGTGTGTGTTTTTCACGTACATCCAGAACTCACTCTAACGAGTATATTACGAGACGCACCAAGAGATGGCGCAAGTATTCAGCCACTCTATACAATAGAGGCCATGGCGGTTTGCCGGAGAAACAGTGGCGTACGATGTTTAGCAGCAGGAGCGTGAAACTGATATAGACACTTCCGGTAACACGATCTGGGTTCACTGCCAGGCCTCTTGGAGCGCTGCATGTTTATCAATCCTTCGTCATCTCGTTTTCTTATCGGATGATTTGGAAATTGGAAATTTGTAGTACGTTCGTATGAGACCAAACTGCCAAGGTCATCGGTCCCTAGACTTACACACTACTTAATTTAGCTTAAACTAACTTACGCTAAGGACAACACACACATACCCACGTCCGAAGGAGGACTCGAACCTCCGACTGGGGTAGCAGCGCGTACCGTGGCAAGGCTATCCCGCTTCGGATGATTTAAAGTCTTCTATATTAGTTTTCGTTTCTTAGTAAACAGAAGGTGGTTTCATCATATTGTTTTATTGATTATGACTTCTTGTGTATTTCGCACTCTTTGAACTGCACTGTAGACATGTTGCTCGTATTCTGCTCGATATCTGTTCGCAGTCGTTAGACTGGGTGGAGGAAACGATTCCATATTTGTATCAGTTTCATGTAAAACAGAATCTGGTTTCGCCCTATGGTGTTCTGTGGACTCATGTGTATTTGTTCCTGACTACGAATCCTTGTGTGAATTTTTTGATTAATTTGCGTTGTAAGTACACTGCTCCTATTGTACTCTATTTTTTTCTCATCCGTTTTTTGTACTTTCTAGAGTTTAATGGAGAACTTCACGCTAACAGCTTTTTAAAGAATTAGCATTCAACTCTATTACACTATGTGATCAAAAGTATCCGGACATCCCAGAAACATACGTTTTTCATATTAGGTGCATTGTGCTGCCACCTACTGCCAGGTACTCCATATCAGCGACCTCAGTACTCATTACACATCGTGACAGAGTAGAATGGGGCGCTCCGCGGAACTGAAATGAAATGTGTGTGAAATCTTATGGGACTTAACTGCCAAGGTCATCAGTCCCTAAGCTTACATCTACATCTATATCTACATCTGCATTGATACTCCGCAAGCCACCCAACGGTGTGTGGCGGAGGGCACATTACGTGCCACTGTCATTACCTCCCTTTCCTGTTCCAGTCGCGTATGTTTCGCGGGAAGAACGACTGTCTGAAAGCCTCCGTGCGCGCTCTAATCTCTCTAATTTTACATTCGTGATCTCCTCGGGAGGTATAAGTAGGGGGAAGCAATATATTCGATACCTCATCCAGAAACGCACCCTCTCGAAACCTGGCGAGCAAGCTACACCGCGATGCAGAGCGCTTCTCTTGCAGAGTCTGCCACTTGAGTTTATTAAACATCTCCGTAACGCTATCACGGTTACCAAATAACCCTGTGACGAAACGCGCCGCTCTTCTTTGGATCTTCTCTATCTCCTCCGTCAGAGCGATCTGGTACGGATCCCACACTGATGAGCAATACTCAAGTATAGGTCGAACGAGTGTTTTGTAAGCCACCTCCTTTGTTGATGGACTACATTTTCTAAGCACTCTCCCAATGAATCTCAACCTGGTACCCGCCTTACCAACAATTAATTTTATTTGATCATTCCACTTCAAATCGTTCCGCACGCATACTCCCAGATATTTTACAGAAGTAACTGCTACCAGTGTTTGTTCCGCTATCATATAATCATACAATAAAGGATCCTTCTTTCTATGTATTCGCAATACATTACATTTGTCTATGTTAAGGGTCAGTTGCCACTCCCTGCACCAAGTGCCTATCCGCTGCAGATCTTCCTGCATTTCGCTACAATTTTCTAATGCTGCAACTTTTCCGCATACTACAGCATCATCCGCGAAAAGCCGCATGGAACTTCCGACACTATCTACTAGGTCATTTATATATATTGTGAAAAGCAATGGTCCCATAACACTCCCCTGTGGCACGCCAGAGGTTACTTTAACGTCTGTAGACGTCTCTCCATTGATAACAACATGCTGTGTTCTGTTTGCTAAAAACTCTTCAATCCAGCCACACAGCTGGTCTGATATTCCGTAGGCTCTTACTTTGTTTATCAGGCGACAGTGCGGAACTGTATCGAACGCCTTCCGGAAGTCAAGAAAAATAGCATCTACCTGGGAGCCTGTATCTAATATTTTCTGGGTCTCATGAACAAATAAAGCGAGTTGGGTCTCACACGATCGCTGTTTCCGGAATCCATGTTGATTCCTACATAGTAGGTTCTGGGTTTCCAGAAATGACATGATACGCGAGCAAAAAACATGTTCTAAAATTCTACAACAGATCGACGTCAGAGATATAGGTCTATAGTTTTGCGCATCTGCTCGACGACCCTTCTTGAAGACTGGGACTATCTGTGCTCTTTTCCAATCATTTGGAACCCTCCGTTCCTCTAGAGACTTGCGGTACACGGCTGTTTGATGGGGGGCAAGTTCTTTCGCGTACTCTGTGTAGAATCGAATTGGTATCCCGTCAGGTCTAGTGGACTTTCCTCTATTGAGTGAGTCCAGTTGCTTAACCTAAATTATCCTAAGGACAAACACACACACCCATGGCCGAGGGAGGAATCGAACCTCCGCCGGGACCAGCTGCACAGTCCACGACTGTAGCGCCTTATACTGCTCGGCTAATCCCGCGCGGCAGTAACACCATTCAAAGGACAATTACATGCTCAGCGTGTAATAAAGTTTAATATCAGTTCTGCCAACAGCTGCTAACATGGAATTCTCCATTAAATCTGAGAAAGTATGAAAAAACAAAAATGAAGCGGAACACGAGCAATGTACTTACTACACATTTAAATTGAGTGGTTCACATACTGATACGTAACCAAGAACAAATATACGTGAGTCTATGAAACCAGAATCTGTTTTATGTGAGACAAAGGTAAATATGGAACAATTTTCTCCATCCAGTATGACAGATCTGAGCAAAAATCAAGCAAAATACGGACAACATACTTACAACGCGATTCAGAGAGTGCAATACTCTCACGAAGTCGTATTCAGGAGCAGAATGTGATAAAACCGGCTTCTGTTGGTTGGTTGCCCGCATCTCGTGGTCGTGCGGTAGCGTTCTCGCTTCCCACACCCGGGTTCCCGGGTTCGATTCCCGGCGGGGTCAGGGATTTTCTCTGCCTCGTGATGGCTGGATGTTGTGTGATGTCCTTAGGTTAGTTAGGTTTAAGTAGTTCTAAGTTCTAGGGGACTGATGACCATTGATGTTAAGTCCCATAGTGCTCAGAGCCATTTGAACCATTTGTTGGCTGGTTGGTTGGCTGATTTGGAGGGAGGGGACCAAACAGCGAGGTCATCCGTCCTATCCGATTAGGGAAGGATGGGGAAGGGAGGCCGCCGTACCCTTTCAAAGGGATCATCCCAGCATCTGCCTGGAACGATTTAGGGAAATCACCGATATTGCGTTGGCAGAAGAGCCAACTTCGTGTTACTAGAGGAGGCCGAAATGCACGCGTTTTAGCGCACGCAGGCTGGCGTGAGGAGGGAATAACTATACTGACGTGAGGTCTGGAACATGACAAGGAATTAGAATTCAGAAAGCGGACGTACTTAGTTTGATACTTTAATCCATTAATGATGAACGTCGCTCTTGACGGTACATGATTCACAATATTATCTGTTCAGATTATAGTAACTGAATATGGCGCCTCGCTAGGTCGTAGCAAATGACGTAGCTGAAGGCTATGCTAATCTGTCGTCTCGGCAAATGAGAGCGTCTGTAAACAGTGAACCATCGCTAGCAAAGTCGGCTGTACAGCTGGGTCGAGTGCTAGGGAGTCTCTCTAGACTTGACCTGCCGTGTGGCGGCGCTCGGTCTGCAATCACTGACAATGGCGACATGCGGGTCCGACGTATGCTAACGGACCGCGGCCGATTTAAAGGCTACCACCTAGCAAGTGTGGTGTCTGGCGGTGACACCACAACGAAAAACCTAAATCTGGATGGCCGGACGCAGGTTCGAAACGTCGTCCTCCCATTGCGTGTCCAGTGTGCTAACCACTGCGCCTCCTCGCTCGGTAAACTAGCTTCTGTTTCATGCCAGATGATTTTTAGATTTTGACATGTGGTAAAATGCAGTATTATCCACTTCATAAAAACCACATAGTCGAAATTGCAATATTGGGTTTTACAAATAAATAATGCTGCATTCAAAATGCAACTACGGTGTTATTTATAAAATTTTTCATATCTGTAAACCCAGCTACGAGGAGTTAATCTTAGTTTTTGATTACGATTTCTCGGATATATAACTTTGCAAGGTTAAAAAAACTTTTCCAGTCACGCACTTAATCACTAGATTAGGAGGGCAACCCATAAATTATAAATAAAAAAGATACTGTCATCTAATACTAGTATCTCAAAATCAAATAATACCGATTTTCGAGCTACGTTTTCCCGTATTCGACGTTGAATGGCAGGCCACTAGGATTGCTACTGTCGTTTTCTGCTTTGGTATCATAAAATGGTCTCTGCACTATTTGTATTTTGGTGTTCTGTAGTTAGCAGGTCCATCATGCCCCTCTCATAGGACAAAACGCGGAAGAGATTATTTAAAGGTACATTTTAAAAAATACGCTCGATTTGTTTAAAGGAATTATAAAAAGTAAACAAATTAAGAAAGACAGAAGAATGTAAAGCGTTTTCATTTTTCTGGGAACAACACGTGAACACAGGAAATACTATCCAAGGATCCGCAATTTAAAAAAATTATATAGTGTAGGGGAGCCGTTATTCAAATCACAGAGGTATAAGCAGTAGCTGTGCTCTGTTGCAAACCAATCGAAGAGAAACCAATTAGTACTCTGTGTACGCCATTCAGATCTTCTAATGACGAATCGAATGGGGAAGCATTCCTTATTTCTCATTTTTTTGTAATTTCGTAAAGAAACTAACGAGAAGTGTTCGAGCCCTCTTATCAGGTTAGTCCATACTATCAATACCTGCGCATTTTTCATTTTTGAAACCAATTGTGATCACATATGCTGCTCTTTTCCTACGTACAGCTGCTATCCGTAAACAGACACTTAATCTCAAACATTCGAGGAGTACCCCAGGACAGTTTGAACCAATGTACCGTAAGTGATTTTCTTAATGCACAAGTTGCACCTTGCCAGTATTCTACCAACGTACCGAATCCATACCCTCGCGAAATTTTCTTATTGTCTGCATCACCTCGCTTTTGTTGAATTTAGGAGACTAGCAATTAGTCAGTAACTGTACAATTAATTCGTAGTAAAGTTAATGAAAACATATCTTTTCCGTTCTTTTAAGGAAATGACTGCTATCATTCAGAGTTCCTGTATTCATAACAGATTTTTCAAACGTAAAATTGGTAACGTCATACTTTACGTTTCGAGAAAAGTAATTTACGTAAAAAGGAGAGGTTGTACGTCAGAATGTCCTACTTTGACCCATGAAAGTATGTCGCAACCTTTGAGTTACAACTGTTGGCTTAGCGAGCAGGTAACTTAAGCAACGAACAAAGTATACTGCTCTCAATACAGTATTTCGAGTAGATGTTACTGACTACGGCTTACTCTTTCTTTTTTTTTTTCGATGATAATTTTTTAATATGACTTATTTTCAGTTTCTAATTTCCCACGTTATTGCATCAAAAAATAATATTAAAAACAATTGAGTGCTTTCCTTAAACGATTTAGGGAAACCGAGATAAACGTATGCTAGTTTGACCGGGAACTGAGACACTCTTCCCTCCGAATACGGATCCAGTATCTTTACTGCACCTGGTCTCTCTCTATGCCAGTAGCCGATTTCTCTTACATTCACCTTCTGAAAAATGTTTTACAATTATGAGGAACGAACTGTCCAGGTAATAAATCCAAGCAAATACTGCGCGTTTAATGATCGATGCCAAAAGATTTTGAATTGTATCAAATACTCTGCTGATATTGACTTTTCTAATCAGGTAGCTTAAATTCGTACGACACTGAGGTCAGAATTCAATCAGAACAATAACACTCGTAACTGAAATGTTGATGTTGTTGTTTGGGTTCAGAATACTCTACGTCGAATTATCATCGACCATATAAAATTATTGGAACAATACCGCACAAATGCTGAATAGGTAACTTAATAAAACTTCATTAGCTTCTGATTGAATGACTATTCTCATTCACCGATATTGGAGGTCTGGTTGCCCCGAAATGCGTAATATTAATATTACGCGTTTCGGGTTAACTCATCCTCAGATATCTGTTAATCCTACGACGCATAGCCATAAGTAAAAGCATCACAGAAATGTCCAGAGGTTACAAGTAAAGGACACATACAAGATACCTCGAGCTATACAGATGCACTGAAGTTATATGATTCGTACATAAGTATCAGAGGCAGACTGGCGGATGCACAGAACCACGAAACAAAATTATACAGGTGGGCGGCGATGGTGTACCCTTAGTGGCGATACACAGCGTTAAGTTATACACAACTGTCTATGTGCCATAATTTTTTAAAAAAAATTACGTAAAGTCACATATACAAAAACATTCAGCCGACAATTTAAAACATACATAATTGAATTGGTGACTTATAGCGCTAACAGGTCAGAGAACGCTTGCTTTCTTCTTATGGGGTGTTTTTTAAAACTGAGTAATTCAGCATATCTCAAGATGTTAGTCTTCAGGTTATCTGATGCACAGTTTTATTCTAGCGAGCTGTCAACCTTTCCACAATGCAAATATTAGTGTACCAAAATAAGAGGTGCAAATACACTTGAAGCGGCAAAGAAACTGGAATCGGTATGAGTATTCAAATACAGATATATGTAAACAGGTAGAATACGGCGCCGCGGTCGGCAACGCCAACAAAAGACAAGAACTGACGGGTGCAGTTGTTAGATCGGTTACTGCTGCTACAATGACAGGCTATCAAGATTTAAGTAAGTTTGAACGTGGTGTTGTATTCGGCGCACGAGCAATGGGAGGCAGCATCTCCGAGGTGGCGATGAAGTGGGGATTTTCCCCTACTACCTTTTCACGAGTGAACCGTGAATAACAGGAATCCGGTAAAACATCAAATTTCCGACATCGCTGTGGCCGAAAATAGATCCTGCAAAAACGGCATCAGCGTGACGTTGTGTGTCTATTGTGTTGGCACTTTTAAGCCAACTGTAGTTATTTGTTTGATTTCTTAAGTTGTTATCTGGATCACCAGTCACAGTTTTTGTCATCGTGGAGCGAGGACATTGTAAACATCTGTAAAGATTCTAAGGAAATTTTTCTTATTTTTACCTATGTAAAATTATTTTAAAAATTTTGTCTCCCTAGGAGGCGCTAAAAGTCACCAATTCAGTTTCTTGTATATTTTATATTGTCGCCTGGATCTTTCTGTCGATATGTCAAAAAAATGGTTCAAATGGCTCTGAGCACTATGGGACTCAACTGCTGAGGTCATTAGTCCCCTAGAACTTAGAACTAGTTAAACCTAACTAACCTAAGGACATCACAAACATCCATGCCCGAGGCAGGATTCGAACCTGCGACCGTAGCGGTCTTGCGGTTCCAGACTGCAGCGCCTTTAACCGCACGGCCACTTCGGCCGGCCTCTCGATATGTCTTTACGTAATTCAAAAAATTGTAGCACATAATAATTGTTTGTCGCTCGACGCTGTCTAGCGCTACTAAGGATATGCTATCGCCACTTACCGGTAGACTTTGGCTGTGTGGTGGTGTTATCAATGTGCAACCGTCAATCTGCCCAGACAGTTATGTGCGTATCATATAACTTCAGTTCATCTGGACAACTCAATGTATTCCGTCTGTGTCCTTTACTTGTAACCTGTGGTTATTTTTGTGATGCGTCATGACAGCACTGTTGCTGTCACTTACGACTATGTATTCTCTGTTTCACGGATATTTGATCATGGATAACGCCAAACGCGTAATATTAAAATCATTGATTCACTAGCAGATGACGTTTTATTACGTGACCTATTCATCATTTGTGTAGTACTGTTCCAATTATACAATATGATCGCATGGTTCCTGTATGAGTTTTTGTCGCATCTCCAATATAAAATTCATTCTGGACGAGTGAGAGATATCGACATTGGCGCTC
Source organism: Schistocerca serialis cubense (assembly GCF_023864345.2). Lineage (NCBI taxonomy): Eukaryota > Metazoa > Arthropoda > Insecta > Orthoptera > Acrididae > Schistocerca > Schistocerca serialis. Next base: position 237,759,293 of record NC_064640.1, read on the forward strand.
CTGGTATTGAAAAATATTAAGACTACTGAAATCTAATAAGGCCTGTAGCAGAAACCACGTTTCAGTTAGATTTTACACTCAATAAGCGCAGAATAATCTCTTGGTCAAGCTCATACGCATCGAAAATACCTTGCGCAGCCAACAGTCCCGTATGACTGGAAAAGAGGTCACCCCTATTTACAGAAACGGTAAAATGTCTGATTTAAAGTATTACAGATCAATACCACTTACGTCAATCAGTTGCAGAATGTAAGACCGTATTCTAAGTCGAAACATTTTGACTTTCCTTGACGAAAACAAGTTGCTCTGTGTAGCATGCCAACTGATAAGTAATATGGATACATTTTGTAATCAGATTTCCTGACGAGAAATTATATTTTCGAAGTACGGAAATTAACAGATTATTGATCGGTTTGTATTTGGAGAACGCACGGCTCTGTTCAGAAAATATGCCTCGACGTTGTCATAGGGTCGAGTCGTTCACGACTGCTTTCATGCCGATTAACTAAGACACCTGAAGTAAAAGTTCCAGAGTTTGATTTTCCTGTCAGAGAGCTAAAGCACTGGCAAGTTAAACGAAATTTTAAATGAACACAAATTGCAATTAAATGAATAATACTGAACGGCAAGAAATGTTATTATCTACTGATAATAAATTGATATAGATGACACCATAAGCCTATGTTGAATAAGGAGATAATTTATTCAATCAGTCACGTGAGAAATTACACTATGTGATCAAAAGTATCCGGACACCTGGCTGAAAATGACTTACAAGTTCGTGGTGCCATCCATAGGTAATTCTGGAATTCAATATGGTGTTGGACCACCTTTAATGACAGCTTCCACTCTCGCAGGCATACGTTCAATCTCGTGCTGGAAGGTTTCTTGGGGAATGGCAGCCCATTCTTCACGGAATGCTACACTGAGGAGAGGTATCGATGTCGGTCGGTGAGGCCTTGCACGAAGTCGGCGTTCCAAAACATCCCAGAGGTGTTCTGTAGGATTCAGCTCAGGACTCTGTGCAGGCCAGTCCATCAGAGGGGTGTTATTGTCGTGTAACCACACCGCCACATGCCGTTCATTATGAACAGGTGCTCGAACGTGTTGAAAGATGCAATCGCCATCCCGGAATTTATCTTCAACAGTGGTAAGCAAGAAGGTGCTTAAAACATCAATGTAGGCCTGTACTGTGATAGTGACACGCAAAACAACAAGGGTGCAAGTCCCCTCCATGAAAAGCACGACCACACCATAAGACCACCGCCTCCGAATTTTACTGTTGGCACTACACACGCTGACAGATGACGTTCACTGGGCATTCGCCATACCCACACCCTGCCATCGGATCGCCACATTGTGTACCGTGATTCGTCACTCCACACAACTTTTTTCCACTTTTCTATCGTCCAATGTTTACGCTCCTTACACGAAGCGAGGCCTCGTTTGGCATTTACCGTGGTGATGTGTGGCTTATGAGCAGCCGCTCATCCAAGTTCTCTCACCTACCGCCTAACTGTCATAGTACTTGCAGTGGATCCTGATGCAATTTGGAATTCCTGTGTGATGGTCTGGATAGATGTCTCCCTATTACACATTACGACCCCCTTCAACTGTCGGCGGTCTCTGACAGTCAACAGACGAGGTCTGCCTGTATGCTTTTGTGCTGAACGTGTCCCTTCACGTTTCTACATCACCATCACATCAGAAACAGTGGACCTAGTGACGTTTAGGAGTGTGGAAATCTCGCTTACAAACGTATGACACAACTGACACCAAATCACCTGACCACGTTCGAAGTCCGTGAGTTCCGCGGAGCGCCCCATTCTGCTCTGTCACGATGTCTAATGACTACTGAGATCACTGATATGGAGTACCTGACAGTAGGTGGCAGCACAATGCACATAATATGGAAAACGTATGTTTTTGGGGGGTGCGCGGATACTTTTGATCACATAGTGTATGTAGAAATGGTGATCGTACAATATTCCAGTTTAAAGGATACAAACTGATAATTATTCAACTACTGTTAAGATGTGTAAATCTGCCTAGTTAGAATGGGAGTAGACTCCCCCGAAATCAATAAACGATCACTATTTCGCCAAAATATCATGCTTCGAACTAGACAAAAATAACCCCAGAGCAGCGAGAACTCACGTCGAAGTTTCCCGAAGGACATTTTATAGCGATCACTCACATTTAAATCTCATACCAACGCACTGAGTCAGAGTCCCACTGGCCTCATATTTCACTAAGTATTCGCGACCGCTAGCCGCTCACATTATATCACTTTAACCCACTAACTGCCTTCCAACATCATGTCTCTCCTCTATATCACGTCTCGAGACGAAGTTCACTGTATCACATCTCCACACCAAATGTTCCAACTCTCTACCTCTTCCAGAAACCCCACTTTGCCCAGACCAAATCTTCCACTCTCCATACCTCCCGAAACAAGGTTCCCTAAATCCCATCTCCACATCAAGTATTTCCTCTTTCGCGTCTCGACACGAAATTCACAGTATCTTCTCTTCACACCAACTGTTCAGCTCTGTACCTCTCCTCGAAATCTCACTTTGCTTCGAAGAGCCATTCCATAAGTCCCAATGTCCGAGAGCCTCACAGATATCGCCAATGAGAAACATTCGCTCCCCCACCTAATAGCATGATTTACTAAAATCTATAAAGCGGACCGCAATTTACATAATAAAAAAGTTACGGATTAGAAACATGGTTTATATTAAAGAACATCTTCTCCTGCTTAAGTAGAGACTAAGTACGATAAAGCACAGACTTTATTGATTAAACATGACCTAGCACATACGTGCTTATAACCAATAATAAAGAATTATGTTCAAAACATATGAAATATAAGTTTGGCCTGCTCAGCTGGTGCGTCTTTCACGCTCGATCTATTTATTATGTTACTTCTTACGGATCACTGGCTGTTTTTAAGGTGCAAATGTTTTAATCTACATTTACATATACACTCTGCAAGCCACCGTACGGTGCCTGACGGAGGGTACCCTGTACCACTAATAGTCATTTCCTTTCCAGTTTCACTCACAAATAGAGTGAGGGAAAAACGATTGTCTGTTTGCCTCCGTATGGGTCCTAATTTCTCCTATCTTAGTGGTATGTTGCTGGCAGTAGAATCGTTCGGCAGTCAGCTTCAAATGCCGGTTCTCTAAATTTTATCTGACTGGGTGTTTGTGATGTCCTCATCGTTTTATCATCATTCATGAAAGTGACGAGATTGGACTGAGAAAAGGTTGGGAATTTGTACGGCCGCTGATAACCGCGCAGTTGAGCGCCCCACAAACCAAACATCATCATCTAAATTTTCTCAACAGTGTTTCTCGAAATGAACGTAGCCTTCCCTCCAGGGATTCCCATTGAGTTCCCGAAGCATCTCCTTAACACTTACGTGTTGTTCGAATCTACCGATTACAAATCTAGCAGCCAGTCTCTGAAGTGCTTCGATGTCTTCCTTCAGATCCTAGCTGGAGAGGATCCAAAACACTCGAGCAGTACTCAAGAATAGGTCGCACCAGCGACCCACATGTGGCCTCCTTCACAGATGAACCACACTTTTCTAAAATTCTCCGAACAAACCGAAGTCGACCATCCGCCTTCCCTGCCACAGATCTCACATGCTCCTTCCATTTCATATCACTTTGCAACGTCAAGCCCACATACTTAAACGACTTCACTGTATCAAGCAGGACACAATTGGTACTGTATCCGAAATTTTCAGATTTGTTCTTCCTACTCATCCTCATTAACTTACGTTTTTTTCCATATTTAGAGATAGTTGCCATTTATCACACCAACTAGAAATTTTGTCTAGGTCTTATTGTATCTTCCTAAAGTCACTCAAGTTCGACAATTTACCGTCAGCAAGCAATGGCGGATTGCTGCCCACTCTGTCCACCAAATCATTTGTGTATATCACACTTCCCTGGGGCACTCCTGATGATACCCTTGTCTCTCATGAACAGTTGCCGTCAAGAACAACATATTGTGTTCTATAACATAAGAAATATTCGAGCCACTACATATTTGGGAATTTATTCCGTATGCTCGTTCCTTCGTTAACAGCCTGCAGGGGAGCGCCGTGTCAAACGCGCCTTTCGGAAATCTATTAATATGGCATCTGCCTGTTGCCCTTCGTCCATAGTTCGCAGTATATCATTTGAGAAAAGGACAAGCCGAGTTTCAGACGAACGACGCTTTCTAAAACCATGCTGATTCGTTGACATAAGCTTCTCAGTCTCAGGAATGTTTATTGTATTCGAACTGAGTATATGTTCAAAGATTCTGCAGCAAACCGAAGTTAGGGATATTGGTCTGTAATCATGCGAGTCCTTACTTCTTACCTTCTTATATACTGGAGTCACGTGAGGTTTTTTTTCAGTCGCATGGGACTTTGTGTTGGGCGAGAGATTCACGATGAATGCAGACTATGTAACGGGCTAATTCCGTTGAGTAATATTTGTGAAACCGCACTGGGATTCCATCCGGACCTTGTGATTTATTTGCTTTCAAATCTTCCAGTTGTTTCTCTACGCCAGGGATGCTTATTACTATTCGTCCATACGAGAGTCTGTCCGATGTTCAGATGACGGTACGTTTGTACGATTCTCCTGTGTGAATGATTTGATGATCGTGAAATTTAAAACTTCTGCTTTTGTTTTGCTATCTTCAACTGCCACACCAGATTTTGCTACCTTCGACTGCCACATCAGACTGGTCAACAAGGAACTGAATGGAAGCCTTGGACCAGATCAGCGATTTTACATAGGACCAGAATTTTCTCGGGTTCTCAGTCTGATCTTTTGCTAAGGTATGCCTCGCGCATAGATCTTTTCACAGACGCACGAATCTATGCTTACCTTTGCTTGTCATCATTTGTGCGTTCTCTTTTGAACAGAGAGTGCAGCAGCCTCTGCTTACTCAGCATCTTCCAAATTTTGCTATTAAACAATGGCGAGTGTTTTCTATCGTTTATCCACTTACTAGGCACATAATTCTCCGTATCACGATTTGCAATCTGCTTAAAGTTTGTCAATAATTCCTCTACCTCAGTCTTACTGGCACTAAGTGGTGTCAGTTCACTGTCTAAGTGAGATGCTAACAACTGCTTATCTGCTCTGTCTAGCAGGAAAACTCTCCTAGGCTTCTTGACCGATTTATTAAATTTCGTAATCATAGTTACTATGATGTCATCACGATCGCTAAACCCTATTTCTATACTGATATTTTCGATAAAGTTCCGTCTGGTTGTAGTTAAAAGGACCAAGATATTTCCATTGTGTGTGAGCTGTCGAGCTAACTGCTCAGGACAGTTTTCAGAAAACGTGGTCAAAAGTATTTTCGCACGACTGTCTGTCTGTACCCCCTGCAATGAATCAAAATTCATCCCAGTCTATACTCGGTAGGTTTAAGTCGTCTCCAACTAGTATTGTACGATCTGAGTATTTACGAGTTACTGACCGTAGACTTTCTTTGAATGACTCTAGAACTGTCACAGCGGAATAGGGTGGCCGGTAAAAATCATCCAACAATTAACTGGATTTCACCTAGACTTGTTATACCTGAACAGATAACTTCACTGTCACGCTCTATTTCGACCTCCATAGGAACAATATTTTTGTCAACTGCAATGAACATTTCCCCTCCTGTGGCCTCTAATGTGTCTTTCCGAAATACTTTCGTCGACTGGCTAAATATCTCAGAGCTTTCCATTTCGGGTTTCAGCCTGCTTTCAGTCAAAAGAATGGTTTGAATGCTAGAACATTCCTGGAGGGCAGTAAGTTCCGGAACTTTATTACGAATACTTCGACAGCTTATTGATAAAATTTTGATAGTCGAAGTGCCTTTTCTCTGAACGCTGTCTGACTTCCCTTGCTGCGTATCGACTGGTCAGTGTTCATCAGAGTACCTCAAACTACCGCCCAGCCTAGAAACTCCACAAGTACTCTGCTACCCTAGTAGCTGCTTCCATTCTGTAGTGCACCCATGACCTATCAAGGGGAGTCCCACAAATCTCCACACGATAACGCAGGTCTAGAAATCTACTGTCAAGTGTCAACAAAGCCTTTTGTTGAGACCCTCCACTCGGCTCCAAACCAAAGGACCCCGATATACTCTGGGAACTATGCTGCAAATTGCGAGCTCTGCTTGCACCCCGCGCGCGAGGCCAGCAGTCTTCACCACCTCCACCAGCCGCCTGTATGAACTGCGGACGGCCTCAGAACCCATGAACGAGAGTCTTTGGTGCCGACGTGAGCCACAACTTGCAGAGAACGGCACCATGGATGCTCGATAGCCGCAGGCAAGGCTGTCTCCACATCTCGGATGAAGCCCCGCGCCAGACATACCTGGTGCACATTGACTTTCTTTCCAGCCCTGAACGCTATCTGACTAACGGGCTCCATAACGCACCTAAGTTGGAGTTCCCGATAACTAGTAAACCCCTCTCCCCGTGTGCCCGCTCGGACCCTGCTGAAGGAGCGGCCCCCTATCTACTCATAGGGTGCATGATCGAGGCCAAGTGGCCAGTCTCCATATTGGCCCTCCGCCTCGAGCGACGCGAACGCGTTACCACTCTCGACACAACACACTCTGCAGTGTGGCGGATCCACCCCGTCGGGTACACTAGGAGGTGCCACGGAAGCAGAGGCCGTGGGCAAAACAAGATACACCTGAGGTGTTGGTTAAAATGGCTCTGAGCAGTATGGGACTTAACTGCTGTGGTCATCAGTCCCCTAGAGCTTATAACTACTTAAACCTAACTAACCTAAAGACACCACACACATCCTTCCCCTATGCAGGATTTGAACCTGCGACCATAGTGGTCGCACGGTTCCGGACTGTAGCGCCTAGAACCGCTCGGCTACTGCGGCCGGCACCTGAGGTGTCTCACGTGACACGCCAGATTCTCCGTCACCGCTACAACCCTAGGTAGTATGGCCTGAACGTGGATGACCCTAGCCAAATCGCAGTCAGCTGTTCGCCAACTGCGGCCAGCTCCTCCTGCATCCGCACACAGCATGCACACGTCCTAACCAACCTAGCAAGACTAACTGCAGAAGTAAACCATAAAAGCAGACAGAATCGTAGAAATGCAAATTGCTATCCTCCTGATGAGTCATCAATGGACGCTGATTTGTTAATGAGCTACATAGCTGGCTGTTCAGTGCGCAACAATTACGGTACAGATTGAATGAATTCACCCTTAGAAAAACGCGAGATTGAACCTCTTAAACAGAAAAACACGCACAAAATTTAATAAATATACTAGAGCAAAACAGGGGAAAAGATAGAAAGATTAATTTGTCGCTCAGTAGATTGTATCTGCCGAGAGCTGCGGCCTGACTGGGCGACATAAATTTTAGTTATCATTCAGCAACAGTTAATAAATGAGATGGACATAACATGATCACGGATGGCTACACCTGAGAATTTCCGCACTGCTTTCATTTGCTGTGTGTCTGTGAAGGATACCACAATGTGACACATTTACATAATAAAAACACATAAAAACCAATACTTCAATAAATAAAATATGGGCCAATGTGTAACTACCAGGGATGGTAGCTAGAGTCCTGAGTTATCATCCAATACTTCGTTTATTAGTATCACATAAGGTGGTCAGCGGTTAATAATTTGCAGTGATTATTGTAGGTGTATTTGTTAACTGTGTTCAACTAACTTCTACAGCTTTTATGATATTTATAATATGAAAGCCTTAAAATAGGCCTCAATGCCGCAAGCATGCTGATATGTTTCGATTAGTTGTTCTGTGAAACATCGAATTACTATTGAATTATGAAGCATTTCAAAATGGCCATCCTTCATTCTGTCATTCTACTGGACAGGCACTGTAGCCTGGATTGATGATCCGCCCCCATTCCACCTACTAATAGGGAAAAACTTCTACTATTGTCCGTAGCTGGCCGGTCATTTGTCGACGCATGTGAGTCATGTGGGAAGTCCCTGCAGCCGGACAACACTCTCATGACTCATTTTAAAGCTTCTATCTGGCTTATTACTAAAACATATGTACTATGTTACACCTAACAGAACCAGCATAGATTCAGGTAAAACCACCCTTGTGAAACACAGCCTGCTTATTCATACATGGCACCTTGGAAACGTTAGATACCAGTGAATAAGTAGATATTATCTTCCTACATTTCCGAAAGGAGTTCGACACTACCACACTGTCGACTACTAACCAAGATACGCTGACCAGATAAAAAATTAGTCACCCTAGTGCGCACGCACAAATGAATCGTTAAGCCTCTATAACTGACACAGCGATCGAGTCACATGCTCAACCGCGCGCCACTGTCTCTACGTGAACACAAAGCAGAAGCAATCAGTGAGACATATATGTTTCAAGCGGACAATGTACGTAAACTAAAGTGGATGCAAGAACGTGACAGAATGGCAAAAATGGGCAATTGTGAAACTTCGTGGCAAATTAAAACTGTGTGCCGGACCGAGACTCGAACGCGGGATATTCGCCTTTCACGGGCAAGTGCTCCAACGACTTTCTGCAGCTTTTTAGGGCCACAGTCAGCCACAGTTTGGAGGAGACAAGGTGGGCAAGGGTCGAACCCCGAGGCCTGGCCACGATGCCTCCCACTTCACGCCGCCGTGCTGCACGCTCACATTGCTATATTAATTTTACTTATTTATTTATTTCACTTTTTGTGCACATTTATCCGACTGAGCTACCCAAGCAGGACTCACGACCCGTCCTGACAGCTTTACTTCCACTAGTACCTCGTCCACTACCTATCAAACTTCACAGAAGCTCTCTTGCGGACCTATCTTTACTGGTAATGAACTGTAGATAAAAACTGAAGACTCTGGAAAAAGGGTGAAAATAGAGGAGTTCGAGCTTGGAGAAACAGAAGGAAACGGAGGTTGTTGAGTGTTTCAGAGGCTGCATTAGACAAAGAGTGGCTGAGAGGGGAAATGAATACACACACTCGCACACACACACACACACACACACACACACACACAGAGAGAGAGAGAGAGAGAGAGAGAGAGCAGCGCTAGCGAAAAATCTTAACGAGTACTCCAAAATACGGGGATTCCATTCTGTAAAATTGAATATGCAGGTCTATATGACTAACTGATCACGCAGCATATAGGATAAACCAACTGCCTTACGACAAATTAATATAAGATCACAGGGCAAAAGTTTAGTCGCCCCTAGAGAAATTATTACAAGAATAATTTAATACCGTGAGATTCCGCCCTTGGAGTTGATAACCGACTGCATTCGGTTGGGAAGTCATTTCACTTTTGTGCAGGTACGTCACACCCATGTTAAACCACTAGTTGAGGATATGATGGAGCAGTTCCACCGGATTTCTGGGATGCTGACGTCGGCGCTTTACCCGCTGTTCCAATATGTCTCACAGATTTTCTATGTGGTTCATGTCACGTGATTTTGCAGGCTTATCCAGATGTAGTAGGTTGGGGGTGAGTTTAGGAAACCAGTCACATATTCTTCCAGCCCGATATACTTTTCTGTTGTGGTCCTTAAGTGCCCACGTGAGCAATGGCCTTTTACGAGGTAACCGACTCCAAATGTTCGCTGTATACAATTCCTGACGCAATATTCTCTGTTGGGATTCACCGTCGGTTTCGGGAGGAATTTCGATTCACAAGCCGTGACACGCGTCCCTGGTCGTTTTCAGTCAGGATCTTTTTCCGACGACAATTCTGAGCTCGTGTTTCGCGACCATGTACATTACACAAATGCCTGTAGACATGTTGAACAGTCCACTGTGAGATATCAACAAATCCGGCAACTGTACACACTATATGGCCATGGCCACAGCCAGACACAATTGCCCTTTCTGCCACTCTGTCACGTCCTTACTTTTACCCTTGCTTACGACATTGGCCGCTTGAAACATAACTGTCTCACTGATCGCTACTGCCTTATGCTCGCGTAGAGGCAGTACGCGCGTGGTTTAGCACGTGACTCGATCACTGTGTAATCTGCAAAACCTTAACGATTCATCTGTGTGCGCACTGGAGTGACTAATTTTTTCGTCCGGTGAGCTTATCCTAACTAACATAACAGTAATATCCAGAACGAGATTTTCACTCTGCAGCGGAGTGTGGGCTGACAACATACTTCCTGGCAGATTAAAACTGTGTGTCCGACCGAGACTCGAACTCGGGACCTTTGCCTTTCGCGGGCAAGTGCTCTACCAACTGAGCTACCCGAGCACGACTCACGCCCCGTCCTCACAGCTTCACTTCTGCCAGTACCTCGTCTCCTACCTTCCAAACTTTACAGAAGCTCTCCTGCGAACCTTGCAACTGAGTTACCCGCGCATGACTCGTGCCCCGTCCTCACAGTAACTAGTTCAAAAAATGGTTCTGAGCACTATGGGACTTAACATCTGAGGTCATCAGTCCCCTAGAACTTAGAACTACTTAAACCTAACTAACCTAAGGACTTCACACACATCCATGCCCGAGGCAGGATTCGAACCTGCGACCGTAGCGGTCGCGCGGTTCCAAACTGCAGCGCCTAGAACCGCTTTTTTTTTTTTTTTTTTTTTTTTTTTTTTTTTTTTTTTTTTTTTTTTTTTTTTTTTTTTGATCGTTGTGTTTGGTCGTTGCGGACGTCGAAAGACACCCTGTTCAAGTTCGGTGGTTGATCCTTCCACTCAGTTTTTTATTGCAGAGGCCAAGCAGCTCTCTGACCGAACACGCTGAGCTACCGTGACGGCTAAGAACCGCTCGGGCACTCTGGCCGGCAGTAACTGGTGTTTGTACGTTCTCCATCCCTGAGGCAAAATTTTTATGTCCGCTACACTTAAGTACATCGAATCTCAAGACTCTTAGATTATGTGCAAATAAATGAAAACTTTGTAGATGAACGGTTTTAGTGAGTCGTATGCGGGTGACTACACGACGTAACGGTATTGCCAGCCACAAGGAACTGCCACTGGATTCATAATGGTGGCTCTCCATCGTCCGCGAGGCTCGTCCTGTTGGATATAGTAGCCATCCTAATACCAACATGAGGAACTTCATTTATTACCTGCGTTTATGAAGATCTTGTCGAACCGTACATACTTCAAATATAAAAGACGCGAAATCTAGCGAAGCTTCTGTAAAACTGTTCTGTCTGCCCACCCTCCAAGCCTGGTCACTGGGACATCTATATGTGCAGTGCTCTCGTCGCTCTTTCATTTAAGTCTCTCAGGTGTGGCAGTAAAGTAATTCTCTCATCAAATGTGAGGCCCAAAAAACTCACCAAATTCTTGAAATCGAATGGAGAGCTCGTCACTAGTAGTCAGGTATGCTATAATTAGAACGAGAACATTTCAAACTGAATTAACATTCTTTCTTAGATAATTCACTAACGAAGGAGGGTCCATAGTAAGACAGCAGGACGCCCACGTCCACGCCAATAATGGAGCTGACCTAAGATGACTACATTTTACGTAGTGTGGTTCATGATTCCTCGCCCGTTCCTCCCCATCAGCAAATTTTGGCAAGATCAATGTGTAGTCTTCTTTAATAACAATAAACAAGATAAGAATTACTGATAAGAAAATAAATAAGATAAGAAAAGTACGATAACAGGAGAAGAATCATAACAAGTATAAAAGGCTAAGAACAGAAGATGCTGTAGATGCCCAAGAGTCTAGAGTCTCGTTTTGTCCAAAGACACTTGCATCTTGTGAATGGTGGGCTCCATGTGGTTCCCAAGTTGTGCAGCGACCGTAAACCATAAAATTACCAAATAAGCAGCAACCAGTCGCAAAATCATGTTTTATTTATTCAGAATGAGATTTTCACTCTGCAGCGGAGTGTGCGCTGATATGAAACTTCCTGGCAGATTAAAACTGTGTGCCTGTCCGAGACTCGAACTCGGGACCTTTGCCTTTCGCGGGCAAGTGCTCTACCAACTGAGCTACCGAAGCACGACTCAGGCCCGGTACTCACAGCTGTACTTCTGCCAGTATCTCGTCTCCCACCTTCCAAACTTTACAGAAGCTCTCCTGCGAATCTTGCAGAACTAGCACTCCTGAAAGAAAGGATATTGCGGAGACATGGCTTAGCCACAGCCTGGGGGATGTTTCCAGAATGAGATTTTCAGTCTGCAGCGGAGTGTGCGCTGATATGAAACTTCCTGGCAGATTAAAACTGTGAGTCCGACCGAGACTCGAACTCGGGACCTTTGCCTTTCGCGGGCAAGTGCTCTACCAACTGAGCTACCGAAGCACGACTCACGGCCGGTACTCACAGCTTTACTTCTGCCAGTACCTCGTCTCCTACCTTCATATCAGCGCACACTCCGCTCAAAAATGGCTCAAATGGCTCTGAGCACTATGGGACTCAACTGCTGTGGTCATTAGTCCCCTAGAACTTAGAACTACTTAAACCTAACTAACCTAAGGACATCACACACACCCATGCCCGAGGCAGGATTCGAACCTGCGACCGTAGCAGCAGCGCGGCTCCGGACTGGAGCGCCTAGAACCGCACGGCCACCGCGGCCGGCTGCACACTCCGCTGCAGAGTGAAAATCTCATTCTGGAAACATCCCCCAGGCTGTGGCTAAGCCATGTCTCCGCAATATCCTTTCTTTCAGGAGTGCTAGTTCTGCAAGATTCGCAGGAGAGCTTCTGTAAAGTTTGGAAGGTGGGAGACGAGATACTGGCAGAAGTAAAGCTGTGAGTACCTGGCGTGAGTCGTGCTTCGGTAGCTCAGTTGGTAGAGCACTTGCCCGCGATAGGAAAAGGTCCCAAGTTCGAGTCTCGGTCGGGTACACAGTTTTAATCTGCCAGGAAGTTTTATTTATTCACTTTTGCAAATCGATTTCGACTGATTAACAGCCATCTTCGGTGCTTTCAACGAATATGTGCCCTAAGTAGTAAAACTGTCTTAAGCAGAGGTCAAACATAAAGTGGTGTGGAACTTCTAATTTGATCATTGAATATTGAAATTGTAAATTGAATTATTGAATATGATTAAAATTGAAATTGAATTAATTACTTAAGTAACTGATAGGTCAGATGCGCGATGTGAGTGTTAGCATATTTACAGAGGACTATGTCTGGAGCGTGTATGGAGGTAGCGGCCGAGGGTGTGTGACGTAAGCGGTCGGACGCCCTGGGGCCGGTGGCGCGGCGCATGTCCGGTTGTAACGCGCGCGCGAGAGACAGCAGACAATCTCGCATCATCACGTGGCGTCGCGGTGGTGTCCTCTGTTGTTGACGATATGAACTAAGTCAGCTGGGCCATGTAGCTCGCGGTGAACACAGCGGCTACCGTCATCTTGAATAACGGTACTTGCATCATGATCTGACGTCAGGAGAGCGCCCTCTGCTGGCACCGATATGAACTAAGCCAGTTGGAGGCCAGACTCAGTGGCGAACACACGTACCTGATATTCGTTAATTAACAAAGACAAGTCTGTTTTTCCCGCCATTATCGTAGGTGTACCGCATTATCATGCTAGAATCTGAACGTCGCCCGATTTTTATTGGGGAGGGGGTTAGGTTAGTGAAAGTAGGCCAGGTGTCCAATCTTACACCACGTGGTAGATTCACTAGGTGCAGCTATCTAGATTGACGTCACGGTCGCCATCTTGGATGACGTCATGGTGGCGCTCTCTGGTGGCGATGATCTGAACTAAGCTAGTTGGAGTCCAGACCGCGTGGAGAACACACATGCTTGAAATTGGTTACATAATAAAGACAAGTCCTTTTTTCCTGCCATTTTTTTTGCTTAGTAGAGATAAGTGGGCTGCGATGCATTATCATGTTGGAATTTGAACTTTGCGCCATTTTTATGGGCGAGGGGGGCGTGGCACTTTCCCGCTAAAATTCAAACTTTCCGCCAAAATCCGTCATCTTGGATGACGTCATGGGCACCCTCTTGGATGAAGTCATCGCCGCAATCTTGGATGACATCATCACCGTGATCCTGGATAACGGTACTTTGGCGTGATATACCCCTTGTCCCAATACTATCAGCAATGAAACCCTCTAGTTCTCTCTGAAATGCGTTTAAGAGGAGACAAGACCTCGTGGAAGCTACATATTTTGTAAATTGTTGTATTATAAGAACGAATCATTTCCACCATATTCTTTGCACTCGTTCCAGGGGAATTTAAGTTTTGGCATAGTCTCCATCCTATGGTGCCGGACTGTTGCTGTCGCTACGACATGTTACTGTGCCTACAACGGTTTGGGATTAGTAAAATCACCAGTGAATTACTCCTCAGCAAAGTGTTCTATTGCTTACGGTACCGTAGAACGACACCTGCAAATAAATTCATCAATCCAGTAACCTTATTTGAACGAACTAATAACGTTTTTGAGGCGGCCGTCATGTTCTTTCCATACGGGCTCTTCTCAGAGAAGAGATGGAGAAGGGTCTTCACAGAGGAAAGACCGCAGCAGTTATATAACAGATGAGTGACTTTGCTCCACTATAATTTTGTCCCGTATGCAGCAGACTGACATGGCTCGCCGTGGTTGGGGTTCTACTTGCATCGGGAGGCAGCAGAGTTCCGGTTCCCCCTAGTCAGATGAATCACTTCAAAAACTGAAATTTTCCCGTCGCACGAGCCTATGCTAAATGTTTTACAAGTGAGCTACTGCTCCATCTTTAAAAACTTAGACGTCGATGAGAAGTTAAACTCCAACACGCATTTCTTCAAATTGCTACTGTCGACCCAGCGACATTTCTAGTTTGTAAATTATTCCGCCTGGAAGGCTCTTGAAGCACATTCAGTTTTGACTGCGGTATTCTCAGCCTTTTGTTACGTTCACAAAAAAATTGAAGGTTGATCAGAAAATATTAGATTCTTAGTATTTCCAATACAGCCCTAAAAATGAGAATTGATCACAGATTTTGCTTCAAATCGCTGTTTGTTATAGGAACATTGCATTGAGCTATAGCTTTATCGCAGATGTGCAGTACATCAAAACATATTTTAAATGGGATAGGTACGTGAAGGTTCTCGTAAGATACGATGGAAGGCTTTTACATCTACCACTATCTGTTCAATAACGCAGAAAACCGTACACTTACCCAAAACTCAATTGCACTTTTATTTGAAACTTCTGCAGACCAACTAGCTGTAAGGGATTTCTTAAGTATCCAGGATCTACAAATCAGTAAAACTGTGATGACTCTAGCTCATATCACTGTATACAGGGTGCAAACGACAAATGTTACCAGCTTACTACAATGGTGTACGTGAATTCGAGACGAAAAAATTGGTATGGGATACTTGTGGTCTATCAAGCCGGGAAACTGCCTTAAATTCTCCTTCAAGTGAAACCTAGCCTCCAGCGTATGCGAACCACTCTGAGATTTTGGCTAAAATAGTCCTCGAATATTAAAAATTCTTTCTCTTCCGTTTACAAAATGTGACATTGACGTCTCTGTAAATTTTACCACAAAATATAGTTAATTTCATAATTTAATAATTAAATCGATTTGTTTGTCTCGCTTTTTAACTGTGAAACTACTGTGCTTGTGAGGGATAAGTTTACATCGAATTTTACACGTAATTAGTTTTTGCATAACGTTTACAAAAGTCTTCTTCCTTCCATTGCCCTCACGGATAAGTTTAAATTAATAATGTTAGCAAAATAGGCGACTAGGACAATTAGAGCGGGTGCATATTGCAAATCTGTCAAAGTTCATGTACTCTATAGCTTGGCGTCTTTTGTAGGCCACTTTTAAATTGTTTCCTGCTTGACAGGCCACAAGTTTCCTATATCAAATTGTTCCTCTCTACTTCCCTCACACTACTGCAGAACGTTCTAAACAGTTACCATTTACACCATGTATAAGGCTATACATTATAAGTGATGAAACAACTCCTTTTTAATAAGAAAACTAATGTGTATTACACTTGATTTGGGCATATAGGCGTTTTCGAAAAAAATACTTTTATCGATAAAAGTAAATTCAGTGAGTTTTGTGCTGATAGAATCTTGTTTGTTTTGTTTAATCCAAATAAATCGCAGGACTGCAGACGCGCTGCGTCAACACTGAAATGTGGCCGTTGGGCTTTTGTGATTCAAAATTCATGCGTTATTGACAGAATATTTATTGGTGGAGTTATATAAACATTTAGCTAAATAACTCAATGACTTGTGCAAAAGCTGGTATTGTGTGGAAAGAATAAACATCAAACATAAATGCTGTAAGACCAAGCAACGACAAATATGCCGTGTGTTTCACTAATTATGTTTTAATCACCAGTGTTGTCAATGAAAAAGAGCAGCTATGTTTGGGAATAGCAATACTGTAAGAGATAAGAGCTAGTCCCAACAAGCAGAGAGCAATATTGGAACAAGATACTACGGTTTAATGCTCTGTAAATTTTTAAAATATCATATCGCCCAAAAACACAAACTATATGTAAGCTTCGTTCGTCCTTAATTTTGCCAACCTGTACTGGAAATGATTAAACTTTTTCTGCAGTCGGATCATATTACGTACATTTTCCAGGAAATGTGATGAAAAGTACCCTGTAAAACATAGTATAAACTGATAAAATACTCGAAAATTGCGTGGATGTGTGAATACATTTTGATTGAGTCGCGGAACGAAGTAACGTAAATTATCACAAAATTACTGTACCTCAGCCTTAATTGAAACCTCCAGCATTCGCTGTCGCTTCCCCCAGCATTCGCTGTCGTTTAACCCCTTTCGAAACTCCGGAGAGATATGGCAGTACGGTTGAAGCTGACATTTTTCAGTGACCGTGCGTAAGCTTTTCTATGCTGCACTAATGATCAGGCGAAGCACATCTCGACCACGGGCTGCTGAGAGTGCTAGCAGCAGCGGCTCGTCCCTAATGGCCTCACTGTCGATGTGGGGGTGGAGGAGAGAGGGGGGGAGCATTAACCCCCGGGCAAAAAGTAAAAATAAAAAGCGAAAAGTCCGAGAGGGACAGCTGCGCAGCGGACGATATGTCGTTCCTCCAGACAGTTCTGTCCCGCCCGCCGCACGGTGACGCAAACACACACGACTATTCAGAGAGGCTTTCCGGCGCTGCGTCTATGGCGGGCTCCGCGGAAACCCGTCCCTTTTCCTCCTGTGCACGGACAGAGCCAGTGGGCTCATTAACAAGCCCGCTAACATGTGGCTAATTGCCTCGCGGGTGCGACTCTGAGGAATAATGAGCGATGCCTCGCAGCCTCCGCGCGTCGCCTTGTATCACGCATGGCGGCACATGACCGTCGTGCTATTCTGCTCGTTCCGCTGCACCGGGAAGTCTCGCTGACCACAGTAGCTCTTTCTGTATGGAAGGGTTCCTCATCCCCAAAGTGTTTATTTCTCATTAGAAAATGTAACGAATCGAAATTATTACTTCCCATATCTGCACCTCCATGTATAAACAGACATCCTAATGTTCATCCCTAGAAACACTTTTTTTTTGTGACACGAATATGGCCTCAGAGTACAACACCGGACAACTCAATTTGAGGCCTCGATTGTTGCAACTGATTACTCCTTACTACAGTTCTTAGCAGTAGTCGGACTTGTGCAGTGACATATATGGTAATATGGTGTAAAATAATTCAAACCAGAATGAGATTTTCACTCTGCAGCGGAGTGTGCGCTAATATGAAACTTCTTGCCAGATGAAAACTGTGTGCCGGACCGAGACTCGAACTCGGGACCTTTGCCTTTCGCGGGCAAGTGCTCTGCCAGGAAGTTTCATATCAGCGCACACTCCGCTGCAGAGTGAAAATCTCATTCTGGAAACATTCCCCAGGTTATGGCTAAGCCATGTCTCCGCAATATCCTTTCTTTCAGGAGTGCTAGTTCTGCAAGGTTCGCAGGAGAGCCTCTGAAAAGTTTGAAAGGTAGGAGACGAGATACTGGCAGAAGTAAAGGTGTGAGGACGGGGCGTGAGTCGTGCTTGGGTAGCTCAGTTGGTAGAGCACTTGCCCGCGAAAGGCAAATGTCCCGAGTTCGAGTCTCGGTCCGGCACACAGTTTTCATCTGGCAGGAAGTTTAATTCAAACCAATCTATCTAGATCTGCTGATAGTTAATTTCTATTCACGTACTAGCTACTAAAAACTAACCTCGTCCTTGGAAGGCCCAACGTTACCGACCGGCCGCCGTGTCAACCTCACCCACAGGCGTCACTGGATGCGGACATGGAGGGGCATGTGGTTAGCTCACCGCACTCCCGGCCGTATGTCGGTTTACGAGACTGGAGCCGCTACTTCTCAATCAAGCAGCTCCTCAGTTTGCCTCACAAGGGCTGAGTGCACCCCGCTTGCCAACGGCGCTTGGCAGACCGGACGGTCACCCATCCAAGAGCTAGCCAAGCCCAACAGCGCTTAAGCGCTTGACTTCGGTGATCTGACGGGAACCGGTGTTACCACTGTGTTAAGGCCGTTGGCTACGTACTAGCTAAATTTACTATAAAAATCAAAATCAACATGAGATTGCAGTACTTGTAATGAATATTACTGTAGTAAACAAATGCTGATATTTGAGATCGGTTTGCGCATTGCTTATCTTATTTCAGGCCGCTGTCGTTACCTAATAAGTGAATAGAACGTATGCTTATTACTTACTAGTTCAAAAGAAAGTGATTGCATTTCAGTGCTCTCCTCTCTGTCTTTATGTATGTTCTAGCTTTGGAAAGAGCCTCGTCCACTTCGTTGGGCAAAACGCTGAACACTTCCTCTGTTTCACCTTCACAGGCATCCACTTCATCGATGTTTAGCACACTTCGAGGTTAAGGTTTGTAATATCCGCATAATCCGACCAGTCAAGCCAGTACTTCCGTTAACTGTGCGACAATTTTGCACCGTTGAACGGAACTACATGGTGTAGTCTCATTAATGAGACCACTGCCAATGTTGTAAACTACTCGCATGCGGCCGTGTTTAAAGCATACCGTGCATGGCAAAATGGAAACCGGCGCCTGACAAGTGGGTTGCACCACGGGCTATAGATTACGGCGGTGAACGACGGCTACAGAGATGTGTATGGGTGAATAGACGTGCAGCTATTGAGCATCGCTCTAGGTGAATGCCGGGATAGTTCCTTTGTAAAACGCAAGGCCATTTACTTCCCCATCCATCTCTACCCCAGGCTCGTGCTCCATTTCATAATGACCTCCTTATTGGTGGGGTATTGAATTCTAAATCTACCTTCCCTCTCCTGTTAGTCACGACGTACTGGCCAAAACTACAAAGATTCCACTAAGATCCTCGCTATTTTTCATCATCCAGTGGGAGCTTACAGCTTCAGGACCGCTCTGGATGGGCGAGTGTAGCCCCCTCAAGAATAGTTAATAACAGATTATATCATATCATTTGTACATCAACATTTCTGCTTACATTAACAAATAGAAAATATGTGCTGTAGTTCAGAAAGATCTGTTAGTTCCGTAACTGGACTTGCATTTCACTTGGTCACTGTATACTTGAATATCGTGCATATGTATTAAGGGATAACTTCAGAATGAAGTGATAAACAAGCTAGGAGCATTATTTTGCTTTCAAGGTCAGATTATTCACGAAATTAAAACAACAGTGAACATCCGATGAAGCTTTGCGCAGATGTGTTGCGCAGTGTCTCTTAAGTATGCCCGTCGATCGCCTGAAGTCACTCTTTTTAGTTCTGAGTGCACAGTGAGCCCTTAATCACGCCTAGAACAATATAGTCCCCCGCTAAGTGTGATGTGTGCGCTGTCATTAGATGTCTTCATGGTGAGGGGTTCCGCCTGATTTCATGCAACCAACATAACGTAACTGTCATGGGTGACAGTAAAGTCCTTCTTAAAAGTACTTGGCCGCTCATTGCAGCTGCCAAAAAGACGCTCCTGCAGCGTTTTCGATGGAAATTGTTTGATCACTCGCCGTACAGCAAGGATTTGGTTCCATCTGAGTTTCATCTATTTGTTGACATAAACTGCTGGCATTTTGACACAGACAAAGGACCGCAGACCAGCGCAGAGAAGTGGCGGAAAGCACAGACCTTCTGCACTGAGGAGACAAAAGTCATGCGATAGCGTTATGCACGTGTGCAGATGGTGGTGGTGTCGTGTGCACAAGGTATAAACAAAGCTGGTTCGTGTGAAAAGGTTTCCGAAGTGATTATGGACGCACGACGGGAATTAACAGACGTTAAACGCGGAATGGTAGTTGGAACTAGAAGCATGGGACATTCCATTTCGAAAATCGTTAGGGAATTCAGTATTCCGAGATACACAGTGTCAAGAGTGTGCCGAGAATACCAAATTTCAGCCATTACCTTTCGTCACGGACAAAGCACTGGCAGACGCCTTCACTTGACAACAGAGAGCAGCAGATCTGCAAAGAGTTGTTAGTGCTAACAAACAACCAACACTGAATGAAATAACAGCAGAAATCAGTGCGGGACGTACGAAAAACGTATCCGTTAGAACAGTGCGGCGAAATTTGATGTTAAAGGGCTGTGGCAGCAGACGACCAACGCGAGTGCCCTTCCTAACAGCACGACGCCGCCTGCAGCGTCTCTCCTGGAGTTGTGACCATGTCGGTTGAACCCTAGACGACTGCAAAACCGCTGCCTCGTCAGATGAGTCTCGATTTTAGTAGGTAAGAGCTGATGGTTTGGTTCGAGTCTGGCGCAGAACCCGCGAAACCATGGACACCCAAGCTGTCAACAAGGCACTGTGCAAGCTGGTGGGGGCTGCATTATGGTGCGGGGCCGTGATTGCATTCAATTGACTGAGTCCTCTGGTCCAACTGAAATGATGATTGACTGGATATGATTATGTTTGGCTGCTTGTAGACCATTTTCAACCATTTGTGGACTTCGTGTTCCCAAAAAGCAATGGAATTTTTATGGGTGTCAATGCACTATGTCAGCGGGAACAATTGAAGAGCATTCTGTACAGTTCGAGCGAATGATTTGTGCACCCAGATCGCTCGCGGTGAATCCCACCGAATATTTAACGTGCGTAATAGATGGGTCAGTTCATGGACAAAATCCTGCACCTGCAACACTTTCGTAATTATGGACTGCTCAGTATTTCTGCGGGGGCTTCCAACCACTTGTTGAGTCCATGCCACGTGGAATTGCTGCACTACGCCGGAAAAAAGGAGATCCGACACGATATTAGGAGGTATCCCATGTCTTCACTCACCTCAGTGTGTCCGTGCGGTTCTAGGCGCTACAGTCTGGAACCGAGCGACCGCTACGGCCGCAGGTTCGAATCCTGCCTCGGGCATGGATGTGTGTGATGTCCTTAGGTTAGTTAGGTTTAATTAGTTCCAAGTTCTAGGCGACTGATGACATCAGAAGTTAAGTCGCATAGTGCTCCACCGACTACACTCTATGTCTACTCCACCGACTCCTCGTCGCGCAAGCACCCCAGTACCTTGCTTCAGAGATTAAAAACCTGTCATGTCATCATAATCGAAACACGAGGTCACTCTTATTTGGTATCCTAACTGTGCCCACTCACAAAACAAAAACTTTTGCAAACTCCTTCTCAGTTGCCGCTGTCCGCCTCTGGAACAAACTGCCCCTTACCTTGCGCAAAATTCGATCTCCTGCTGCTTTTAAGAAGAAGTTGAAGCATTTCCTATTATCATCCTCACAAAGTTCTCCACAAAATTAATGTACAAGGACAATCCCCTCATCTGTCAAATAGCAAAGCTAGCGTCTCCTATCTTGTTCCTGAGATGCCTTCCTCTTCATCTACCTCTATTAGCCACGCAATCTTCTTTTCCTTTATATTTCCTTAATTATGTTTCATCATGTCTCTATTCTTTTCCTCCCTTCACCATGAGTCTCCCTCATACTCCCTGCTGCCACCACTCCTATCTAAAATCTGTCTCTTCAATAATGACTAATTATAACAGTACTTGTGACCTAAGAATATAAACTCTATATGTATGTATTTTTCCAGGTGTACCTTTCAAATTGTTTATTTCACTTTTTGTACTAGATGTAGTTTAACATGCCTACTAAAACATATGAATGTAAAATAAGTAGAATGCCTGGTTAGATGTAAGAGAGGGCCTGATGGCCCTAATCTTGCCAGGTTAAATAAATCAATAAATAAAATAAATAAATATATATATTTTGAACCTCAGTGTGTGAAGAGGGTATTGGAAAGTTAGTACAACATTACGACAGATGTCTAAGCTGAAGCGATGACTCTGTAGAGAAGTAGCTGAAAGGTGCAGCAAAATGTTGCAAGTGAAACATCTTTGATTTTTGCTGAGGTCTCTATTTCATGACTGACTGGACCATGAAAATATATACACTCCTGGAAATTGAAATAAGAACACCGTGAATTCATTGTCCCAGGAAGGGGAAACTTTATTGACACATTCCTGGGGTCAGATACATCACATGATCACACTGACAGAACCACAGGCACATAGACACAGGCAACAGAGCATGCACAATGTCGGCACTAGTACAGTGTATATCCACCTTTCGCAGCAATGGAGGCTGCTATTCTCCCATGGAGACGATCGTAGAGATGCTGGATGTAGTCCTGTGGAACGGCTTGCCATGCCATTTCCACCTGGCGCCTCAGTTGGATCAGCGTTCGTGCTGGACGTGCAGACCGCGTGAGACGACGCT
This sequence comes from Schistocerca serialis cubense, assembly GCF_023864345.2. NCBI lineage: Eukaryota > Metazoa > Arthropoda > Insecta > Orthoptera > Acrididae > Schistocerca > Schistocerca serialis. The sequence goes on from NC_064640.1 coordinate 237,781,932, forward strand.
TCATCCAGTCCCAAACATGCTCAATGGGGGACAGATTCGGAGATCTTGCTGGCCAGGGTAGTTGACTTACACCTTCTAGAGCACGTTGGGTGGCACGGGATACATGCGGACGTGCATTGTCCTGTTGGAACAGCAAGTTCCCTTGCCGGTCTAGGAATGGTAGAACGATGGGTTAGATGACGGTTTGGATGTACCGTGCACTATTCAGTGTCCCCTCGACGATCACCTGTGGTGTACGGCCAGTGTAGGAGATCGCTCCCCACACCATGATGCCGGGTGTTGGCCCTGTGTGCCTCGGTCGTAAGCTGTCCTGATTGTGGCGCTCACCTGCACGGCGCCAAACACGCATACGACCATCATTGGCACCAAGGCAGAAGCGACTCTCATCGCTGAAGACGACACGTCTCCATTCGTCCCTCCATTCACGCCTGTCGCGACACCACTGGAGGCGGGCTGCACGATGTTGGGGCGTGAGCGGAAGACGGCCTAACGGTGTGCTGGACCGTAGCCCAGCTTCATGGAGACGGTTGCGAATGGTCCTCGCCGATACCCCAGGAGCAACAGTGTCCCTAATTTGCTGGGAAGTGGCGGTGCGGTCCCCTACGGCACTGCGTAGGATCCTACGGTCTTGGCGTGCATCCGTGCGTCGCTGCGGTCCGGTCCCAGGTCGACGGGCACGTGCACCTTCCGCCGACCACTGGCGACAACATCGATGTACTGTGGAGACCTCACGCCCCACGTGTTGAGCAATTCGGCGGTACGTCCACCCGGCCACCCGCATGCCCACTATACGCCCTCGCTCAAAGTCCGTCAACTGCACATACGGTTCACGTCCACGCTGTCGCGGCATGCTACCAGTGTTAAAGACTGCGATGGAGCTCCGTATGCCACGGCAAACTGGCTGACACTGACGGCGGCGGTGCACAAATGCTGCGCAGCTAGCGCCATTCGACGGCCAACATCGCGGTTCCTGGTGTGTCCGCTGTGCCGTGCGTATGATCATTGCTTGTACAGCCCTCTCGCAGTGTCCGGAGCAAGTATGGTGGGTCTGACACACCGGTGTCAATGTGTTCTTTTTTCCATTTCCAGGAGTGTATATATATAGCTCTAATGTATCTCTTGTATGGCAGGCTGACGGCAAATCAGGCTCTCACAGTGACGCCTACTGACACAGCACAGTCGTTCTCAACCAACATTGCTCGCAGTAGGAGGCTTCCGAAACACGTCAAGTGGTGCCCTCAAATATGTCACGTGGGCAGTGTATACGAACTGGTATCGGCTGTAGAAGCACACTTCGGTCATCAAGCAGCTGGTGCTGTCTCCTGAACTGATCGAAGAAACCTACCGTTGAAGCTTCCTGGCAGATTAAAACTGTGTGCCGAACCGAGACCCGAACTCGGGTTCGAGTCTCGGTCAGGCACACAGTTTTAGTCAGCCAGGAAGTTTCATATCAGCGCGCACTCCGCTGCACAGTGAAAATCTCATTCTGGAGGCCTACCGTTGCCTGTGAACTTGGATACGTATCGTTATTACAACTTTGGTGGACTTTGCTATTGCATACAAAGACATAGCTTTGGATCCTTGGACTTTCTGGTGAAATTTACGTTGTTCTGTTTTGGGCTATAGCGGATTTTGTCTGTACACGGACAGGTTACAAAATATTGCACTTGTATTGTGACTGTATTGGACAAATCTATGTATTAGTCAATTTACGTGTTGAATAATTCAAAGAGGATGGAAGGAAGATTAGAGTTTAACGTCCCGTCGACAGTGAAGTCACTGGAGACGGAGCACAAGCTCAGATTACGAAAGACTGGGAAGGAAATCGGCCGTGCCCTTTGCGAAGGAACAATCCCATCATTTGCCTGGGTCGATTTAGGGAAATCACGGAAAACCTAAATTAGGAAGACCGGTTGCGGATTTTAATCATCGTCCTCCTGAATGTGATCCCAGTTTGCTAACCAGTGCGCCAGCTCGTTCGGTCGAATAATTCAGTATCTCCTTAAGTGAAACCACTGACCTCAGTGACAGAGCAGGTAATATTTAGCAGAATTTTTAGACGGGAGGAAAACAGATTTCAAAATACTAAGAACTAAACAACTGACGCTGCTATTAGGGAGTATTCTCTTACCTTATCTTTATATGGAGAATAGCGACACAGTTCAAATTACTTTGAAAAGAAAGCAGAGAACTCTATAAGCCTCTCCATTACACAAAAGGGCATTTTCTGAAATTTGAAGTTATTCTAAATTCTTACTACCGCTTTTCCAAGAATGAACCGCAGATTTTCGAAAGTAATGTACTACCTTTGTTGAATGGGAATTACGGTCGACCATGCGATGAAGTCATTGACCATGTAAAGGGTCAGCAGAGTGTAAAATACTTTTTAGATATTTATGAACGATAATAGACCTTTCTAACACTTCCTGCACTTTTAAAAACTTCAGTGTCTACGGTACGTTACACCCACGCAAGCAAACAGAAAAGGAAAACAGCTGCAGCCTTCAGTTTATTTAACGGCACAGGCTCTCTTCTGCGCATTCACACCACTGCGCCGGACAACTCATCTGGAAGACGATAAGTGAGCTCCTTTCTCTCGGTCCGAGAGAAGCGGCCGTGACTCGCTTCGACTCTGTCGTAAGAACAGAAGTCCCATAGGTTTTTTTGGACAGGTCTGAGAATTACGCACACTGTATATCGTGGATTAAAAATGAAAGATAATTCGTGATGGGATGATATGTCATATTAGCATGTAAAGTAATGTAGAGATTAATTTCGCATACGGAAAGACAAAAACCTTGTGGGATATATGTGTAACTTTGAAACTTCTATGCTGGTATACCTTTTACATGAGTTACGGGACAGTCGTGTTGGAACGCTTCTGTTATGCACTGAGTCGTGAATAACATTTGCGAGATAATCTGTAGTGGTCTACATTTGGCTGAACGTAGACAGATGACCACTGTTCTGTGCTCCTCTTTTGATCGTCTATTGTGTTCACTAGATACCCTTTGAGTGAAACATAAATGTAGCTTGAAGAGAACTTCCCTCGACCGAAAGTATTTGCTGTCATGAGGTGGCTTCATTTCAAGCAGAAACTATACAGCCGCGTCCCAGGGCCAAATAGGTTTAGGCGAAGGACAGCAGGCAACAAAAATTAGTAACAGTTTACAATATCAAAAACGCGTGTAACTTTGAAACTTAGGTATTGCCTTGCGACAACAGAACACTGTACCTTTTTATTCTGAAATACTGTCACTTGGATCGACAGTGAACATATAGTTTTGCTGCAGTGTGTTCTTGCGTAGAACTGCTATTAGTGATGACAGGTACAAGTACACGCGTTACACTTGACCTGGTCACAAAAAGAGTTTGTTTGCAGATGGAAAAACGTGTTCGTAGATTTCTTTGAAAATTTCTGCTACTGGCGACAGATTTGAAGAGATGTGTAACTGAAGATAAGCTGAGATAAGTAATTTATATGTGCTGACCACACCATACAAGAGGTAATTTCAGTCTTCGAGAAGTGAAAAAATTTATTTCCTTAGATTATAGGAGTAACTTTGCTATGGCACAAATATCTGTAGAAAAAGTAGCAACTGAAATGGTAGAAAATAAGTCTCATTAATGAAATCAGAGATATCTGTAAAGGTTTTAGTGAAAAATACAATGCTTTATTTGGCATTATAGTATTGTTTCTAAATACAAGATACACTTGATACGAATAACATATTAAATGCGTCATGACTTTCTTTATCTTATATCACGGAACTTCGTAGTTTCTTACAGTTTAAACTAATTACCTTTCTTAGAGGATATTGTGTTCAATGTAAGTGTTATCACCTGCTTTTCCTCACACGGTTTCACCGGATGCCTGCATAAATAAGTGTGTAAACGTTTTGTTTAATTACTTTGCTTAATGCAGTTTAATTTCTTTATTCGTATTATGTTTCAGTGAATACAGGGCTATAATTATTTGCATTTAAGAAAAGCGGGAAAACTTATCTCAACAAATTTACAAAATTTGTGACAAAAGAATTTCTGCGTGTTCATGAAACAAGACTCATAAAACCTAGCAGATTTCTGACAGAGTTATAACTGTGTGTCATAAGGAAACACTGGGTCAGTTAATCTTTTTGACAGATGAAATTAACTCTACTTTCCTCTCATAGGTGTCATGACACAATGTTGCTCTTTGCTGCGGGGTGGGGGGAGGGGAAGGATGTGTCTTGGTAGAAATTGGTATCCCTTATTATGAATGCCTTATTCCACATATAAATTGTATTGGTATCAAAATTAAAGGATAAATGTTAAAAACTCCACATGTTGCATGCAGAAATTAAATGTCCCAATACATACACTCAATACAAAATAAATGACACACCACAAAGGGATTGTCTTCAGGTTTGTCCGTCAGGAACAGCATGCTCCACGACAGTATTAACGAGATTCAAGATAGGAGGAAGGGCAGCATTGGTCGTAAGTTTTTAATTTGTTTATTGCAGATCGCTGGTCATTGGGGTTCAGTTCGAAGAGGAACTCATCACTGATGACAATTCTACTCCAGTCAATGAGATTTCAGGCCGAAGATGTCTCTGGAGACTACCCGGACAGCGGTGAGATACTAACCCGACGGTCCCCCGTTATACGGCCCGACAATCAGCAATGACTGTGTGGGGTGCATTTCTTATCACAGCAGAACCCCTTTAGTTGTCATCCACATTGTCGGTATTGTACGCCACGTTGTGTTGCCCTTCATGGTAAGCCATTCTTCGCTTACATTTCAGCAAGATAATACCTGCCAGCACACGCCGAGACTTTCTATTGCTTGTCTCCGTGCTTGTCAAACCGTATCTTGGCCAGACAGGTCGCCGGTTGTTGCCCCAATAGAGAACGTTTGCAGCATTATTGACAGGGCCTTCCATCTAGCTCGGGATTTTGACGATCTAACGCGCCTGTTGGACAGAATTTGGAACGATATCCCTCAGGAGGACATCCAGTAACTCTATCACACAGTGCCAAGCCAAGTAACTGCTTGCATAAGGGCCAGTGTGGGCTAACGCGTCATTGACTTGCCAATTTGTGAAGCTCTTTCTCTTGAATAATTCGTCCAATTTTTCTGTAATTGCAATAATTTGTTTGACTGTGCATGTACATCACATCTACCGATTTCCGTCCCATTCGGATAATTCCTTTGTGTTGCGACTTCTTTTGCTTACAGTGTATTTATATAAGGTTATGTTACGTAAATTGCTCAAAGTGTCGCGAAGTTGCCCATTTTTACGGTACTTTACTAAGAGACAATATACACTACGTATTTTGAGTGTGAAAATGATGCGCGTTAATGTTTTCAGAAGTTCGCTTACATTGATCTAACTTCGAATACTTGTGTAGTCCTAAATCCAGTGATTATTGGGTAATATTTTAAGTAATGCCTCCGTACTTTTATATGAAGATTCTCAAATCCTTTTAAATAAAACAACCGTTATTAACATTCTACATCTTTGTTCTTCATCTCTACAAAATTATTTCTTAGGTCAGCCTAGCGACTAATACATTTCTCCCAAACAGGAGACCGGTTAGCTGATACCCTCACTGTGTGTATGACTTTTGACTATGTAGAAGGAGCTTACCTCGAAGGCGTTTTTATGTTTTGGAAACAGATGAAATTCGGGTGACGCCAATTTGGGACTGTATGGAGAATGACTGATGACACTGAAACCAAGATGTTGGGTTGCTGCAGATATAGCGGGCTCTGGCGTTGTCATCCTAAAGGAGAAAGTGCTCCATTTGTGGACGAATTCGGCGAATTCGAAACTCTATTAAAACACGTTGTTTAGCAAGCTTCAGCATAGTTAGGTTAGACGCCACCATGTTACACGCTACAGTTCGGAACCCTCTAGTGGCACAGGGTTGTAAATATGTAGACATGAAGAATAAAGATGTAGAATGTTAATAAAGTGTGTTTCATTTAAAGTGCTTTAAGAGTTTTTGCATAAAAATTTCGGAGGCATTACTTTTCAGCACGTCCTCTTAACGTGCACATTGTTCTGGCTTATTAACTGTTGATGATACACCGAATGCGTTGCGTATTCAAGGCATGCTGCCATGGGATGGTAGGTCCGCAACCGTTCAGTACTGATGAAATTGGATTTTCTTTTCTTATTTCGTCCGTCTCCGTGGCATTGATATAAATTTTTTGCTATAGTTGTCACCAGTTTCAGGTTGGCATAAGATACGTGGTTTGAAAATGGGAGTATCAGCCTAAAACCAGTAATCACTGCAGCAAAAATTTTATATCAGTGCAACTAAGACGGACGAAATAAAAAAAAACGATTTTTCACTCTAATTGTGTCTCTCTGTGGAGAGGTAGTGCTGGGATCCACACTCACAGAGTTTATTGAAGGTTAAACCGTTTAGTTGTGCCTCCAACCTTCTGTTTGGTTTTCCGGGACAGTGTCTTAAAGCTGTCTTTTCGATTTTCTTCTGCTGATTTTGTATGATAGTACTTTCTTACTAGCAGGATAGGACTGAGTGACTGGAGCCACGCGTCAGCTTATATCTGCGTTTGGCGAATGGATATTTCACCTGAGAACTATCTGTGTGGCTAAAGGCGGATGCATAACATAGTCCGTGCACTCTCCATGACATCTGACCACAAATGTGTCGCGGCTCTTTGGCGGCTGGCCTTGCCTTGTGGAGCCCTCTCTGTGTATGGCTGAATGCCGACTCTTCTGGAGTGCAGAGCACCGTCTATGTAGGCTTCGACACGTAGTTAATTCATTGTGTCTCAGTGTTATAACAGTAGATCAAACCACGTGTTACAGCAGCCATTAACCACGCGTGAGTGATCAAAGAAGCGGGCTCGCCAGTCCGACACAACTGCAATCAGACGCTGTTACTACCATTGTCCGACCTACAGGCATCGGACACAGGACTGTGGAGGCTCAGCAATAACGTTTTAGTTCACCCACAGCACTGAAAATCTGAGTAATGGTACGATTTCTTCATATTGGACGACATCCACACAAAAGATCTAATAATTTTTGTTTATCTATTTATTTATTGAACATAGTACTAAAAAACTATGGAGACGGTTAGAAACTTCACACAGGAATATTAGGAAGAAGAAGACACGTTTTTTTTTTCACGAAACAACACAACAAACTCAAAGATTCAGTGTATAATTGAAGGTAATATCAATCTACTTGCTCCGGTCAGTATGCAGTGAAAACACCACAGAAGATTAAACAGATTGTAACATGTAAGAATACGAGCAATTTCTCCCATACTCCCTTTGTGAGATGAACATGAAACAAGGCGAGAAATAACGGAACTACACACTTTCTGGTGACTTGCGATATATTAATGTAGGTGTGGATTATGAAGTAGTTTCTGAGTTCGGAACGGGGACATATAAAGGACACGAGTAGACAGTAACAATATGAATATAGTCAATAACTTTCATTGTTTCTTTTGTGACAGAAAAACCATTATTTGTCAGTGTTCGAATGTATACGTCACACGGTGCAGTTAGAGAGGTAGTTACTTAGCTTTATGTTCTCAGGATCATTTGCACGACAGATGGTAATTTTGTGGAATGAGTGATTTTATATTCACACAGCAAATTAATTTGTAAATATGGCTACATACTGAATATTTATGTTTATTGTTATTATTATTACTGTCATTATTATACATACAGATGTGAGTTAGCAACTCCTACTCATAAACTTTTACACATGAAAATATTACAAATTCTTCTACGGAACAAAAGGATATGTCATACGTAACTTTTTCAGTTTGGTTTCAAATTTTACTTTGCTGACTTCCAGACATTTAATATGACTGGGAAAATTATCAAACATTTTAGTTGCCGCATTGTCTACTCCTTTCTGTGCTAATGATAACCTTAATGTGGAGTAATGAATGTCATTTTTCCTTCTCGTATTATAATTATCTACATCATTGTTCCTTTTGAACTGCAGTGAACTATTTACAACACTCTTCATGAGGGAACAAATTTACTGTGAACAGTAGTCAGAATGCTTAGCTTTTGCCCTAGAAAGATCTGGGGGTCAGTCGCTAACGACTGCTAAAACAGACGCAATTGATTCTGCTTCGTCTAATGCCGACGGGTTGTTAACCTTTAGCTTTTGTTCTCTCTTACAAAGAATCGAGTGTCCACCAAAGCCACCTTTAATCATGCCCAGCGCTTGTTTGATGCTGTTACAAGTCTTGATGCAGTCTTTTCGGGACGTGATTTCTTTTTCTGTCTCGATAACATGAGAGCAGTTTTGATGCCTTTTCATCAAATTCCTTACCCGACGATAAAAACAGACATGGCATTAGTGCAGTGCATTTGGTGCCGAGAGCTAGCAAGCGAATGGGCTCCGTAGTCGTAGCTTCCGTTGTCCCCATCGGCCGATTCTACCTGCATCCAGAGTCTCCTGTTGGCGTGCAGCTGCCGAGGAAAGTTATATGCAAAGTCCTAGTAGACGCTGTAAATACAACCATTTCTTGCAAATTTATTTTCAGCCTATAATTTTCCTTTGGCTTTTTATTTCATACCTTTTATCAAGATATTAATAAATACAATATAGGGTGTTTCAAAAGGAATATACGTATTACAAAATGTTATTTTGTCCAAACTATCGGTCGCTGTGCCTCAGCTCTGCTAATGGAGAAACGAATACATAGTCTAGTATATATTGATAGCCGCTAGATGTCAGTTGTTTTCTGTTTTGCTTGGTAATCGTGATATGTTTAAAATGGTTACTCCGCAGCAGAAATAATTTTGTGTTCTCGAGTTTGCAAAGACGTTTCAGGTTGAGGTACCAAATGGATCTTCCGAATGGGTGGAACATTCGCAGATGGTATCGACAGTTTCTATATACAGGATGTGTATGTTAAGCAAAGAGTCCTGGCCACCGTCGTGTTGCTGAAGAAAATGTTGCACGAATTCTAACTGCTTTCCAGCGTAGTCCTTCAAAATGAGCTCGTCGTGCTAGTCGGGAGTTACAACTGCCTACAACAACAATTTGGCGTGTTTTGAGACGTCGGTTGGGTATGAAGCCGTACAGTTACAGCTGTTACAAGCTCTGCGTCCTGATAAAAAACGCAAACGTGTGGTATTTTGTAACTAGATTCTTGATGCTATTGACAATGATAACACTTTCGGAAAACGCACCGGGTTCAGTGATGAAGCGACTTTCCATGTTAATGGTCAGGTAAACAAACACAATGTTAGAAATTTGAGCCTACAGAACCCGCATGCAGCCATTGAACATGTATGAGATTCGCCCAAAGTCAATCTGTTTTGTGAGATATCCCGATCGTCTGTTTGTGGGCCTTTCTTCTGTGATGGAAACACGGTTAACGGTCCGCAGTATCTCGCTATGTTACAGAACTGGTTGTTTCCGAAGCTGCACGTAGACACCTTCATTTTTCAAGATGACGGACACCTCCTCACTGGAGTTGCCAAGAGCGTGAATATCTAAATGAAACTCTACCGAACCGTTGGATTGGTCGTCAAGGAGCTGGCGACTTAGCAAGTCTCATCTGGGCTCCACGGTCACCGGATTTAACACCCTCTGACTTCTTCCTGTGAGGTTTCGTTAAAGACAACGTTTATGTACCACCACTCCCACAGAACCTGGAAGAGTTGAAGAACCGGTCCGTACTACCATAACATCACTGACAAAGGACATGCTTGCCCGAGTATGTGAGGAATTTGAGTATCGATGTGATATTGTTCGTGTTTCTGATGTAGGACATATTGAACACCTGTAATCTAAACTTGAGAGGCTCGTAAATACGTATGTAAAGTTTCATATTCGTATGTCTTAAAGTTTAATAAATATATACATTCGAAATACGTATATTCTTTTTGAAACAACCTGTATATTAAGCATTATTTCGGTTTCTTTGCAATGTAAGCAACTTTATTTAAAATTGAAACTAAAAAAAGAAAAAATTTCCGCATAAGGAATCGGCACCACCATCCTCGGATTCCAGTTTTGTGCTTTTCCGGAGCGTCAACGCTGCCTGGAAACAGCACTGACATAAACGGTTTATGTCTCGCCCGACCCTTGTCGAAAATGCTATTTTCCCTATGCGCATCGTCACCTGGAGCTCCCACTTCAGTCACTTACTTTTCTGGTCGAGTTGTGTCGTCCACTAAACCAAGATAGTCGTTATATGCTTTCTCAAGACAACGGATGAAAACATGAAACTAAATAGTTCAATATAACAGTAATGGTGGCATGCAGTTACGTTGCAATACTTTCACTGCAATTCACTGTGATTTTATTCTTTATCAGTGCTCGATTACAATCCTTGGATAATGTTTTTCTGTTTTCCTTGGTAGAGAAAAGGTGTCTATTGCAGTGCTTTCTCTAAAATGTTTTATTTGGTTTTCTATTTACATTGTAAGAGTAAACAAGGATAGACTTTGATGCCACCTCGTCATCGAAGTCTTTAAAATACACTGAGGTAACGTAAGTCACGGCATATCTCTAAATACTGAGCCATGCTGCCTCTATAGCCGTCCACAGCTGCGAAAGTTTGCCGGTGCAGGATGTTCTGCAAGAACTGATCTCTCGATTATGACAAAAAATGTTCGATGGGATTTATGTGGGGCTATCTGGTTGACCAAATCATTCGCTGGAATGTCCAGAATGTTCTTCGAATCAGTTCCGTTGGACCAGCAGACCCATTCCATTCCATGTAAACACAGCCCTCACCATTATTAGCCACCATCAGCTTGCACAGTGTCTTGTTGACAACTTGGGTCCACGGATTCGTGAGACCTGCGACACACTTGAACCCTACCGTCAGGTCTTACCAACTGAAATCTGGACTCATTTGTCCAGGCCACGGTATTCCAGTCGTCTAGGGTCCAGACAATATGGTCACGAGCTCAGGAGAGGCACTGCTGCTATAGCCCATTAATGCCACATTTCGCCGTATGGTCCTAACTGATACATTTGTTGTACTTCCGACTCTGATTTCTGCTGTTACTTTATGCAGTGTTGGTTGTCTGTTAGCACTGACAACTCTATGCAGATGCCGCTGCTCTCGGTCGTTAAGTGAAAGCCGTAGATGACTGCGTTGTCCATGGTGAGAGGTAATATCTGAAATTTGGTATTCTCGACACAGTCTTGACACTGTGTGTCTCGGAATATTGAATTTCCTAACGATTTCCGAAATGGAATGTCCCATGCGTCTAGCTCCAATTACTATTCCCCGTTCAAAGTCTGTTAATTCCCGTCGTGCGGTCATAATCACGTTGGAAAATGTTTCACATGAATCAGCTTTGTATAAATGACAGCTCCGCCAATGCACTGCCGTTTTACACCTTGTGTACGCGGTACTACAGCCATGTGTGTATGCGCATACCGCTGTGCCATGACTTTTGTCACATCAGTGTATTTTCGGTAAACAATGCTGCACTGCTTCAATATACTTAAAGGACGGCATCACGAAACCGCCAAAGGCTGCTGTAATGTGTATTCATGTATCAACAGTCAGTTTCCTGCACAAGAACATCATCTAGCCACAGATGAACATTAGGTCACAGTAAAGTAAGATTCTTCGGCGTCAACTACATAATTAATATCAGTTGGAGCATCTCTCACTAATATACGCATAAATACACATTACGGCAGCTTTTAGTGGTTCCATGTGCCACTTTTTATGTCGAAGTCATTAGTGAATGAGCATGTTCACGAGTGGAGGTGGAGCCATCTGTGGCTTTTTTTGAAACTAATTTCCTCCATTCACGAAAATTATGTAGGTAGCCAGCGTGACAAAAGTGTGAAGCACCCAGACAGTTCACAGAGACATGTGCCATATGTGGACGAACTGTCGAGCATTGTCTTGTTAAGAAATGGCAACACGATACTGTCCCGTGCGAGGTAAAACATTAGGACGCAGGATGTTCACGACGTACCGTTCTGCCGGCAGAGTTCCCTCAGTAACTACCAGCCGCGATCTGAGATCATACCCGATGTCTCCCCACACCACGACGCCGCTATTCTTCCCCAAATATTGGAAGAATGGGATCTCTGCCCATGACGCCAGCACACTCACTAACGATGGTCATCTGGGGAAGTGCAGAACAGGATGAATCATCGCCGGATACATTGTGAAAACATTCATCAGCAGACAATGCATCTGCTCATGGTAATACTCTAGATCCAGCAGTTTCTGGTTAGTTGAGTTAGGGGAGTTGACCAAACAGCGTGGTCATCAGTCCCATCTGATTAGGGAAGGATGGGGAAGGAAGTCTGCTACCCGCCAGGGTAGCTGAGAGCGCTAATCCGCTTCTTCCTGGACTTGGGTAGGCGCGCCGGTCCCGGATCGAATCCGCCTGGCGGATTAACAACGAAGGCAGGTGTGCCGGCCAGCCTGGATGTGGGTTTTAGGCGGTTTTCCACATTCCGCTAGGTGAATATCTGGCTGGTCCCCACGTTTCGCCTCAGTTATACGGCTCACAGACATCTGAACACCTTTGCACTGTCGCAGACAGTTGGGGTACACTAATGCCATTCTGGGGGGTACGGGGTGGAGGCAGGAAGGGCATCTGGCCACCCCTAAACATTTACATGCCACATCCGATTACCCATGGCTGACCATGCTGAACCATGGGATAAGGCACAAGTAGTAGATAGATAGAGGAAGTAAGTCTTCCGTGCCCTTTCAAAGGAACCATCCCGGCATTTGCCTGAAGCGATTTAGAGAAACCACGGAAAACCTAAATCAGGATAGCCGGATGTGGGTTTGAACCACTGTCCTTCCGAATGCGAGTCCAGTGCGCTAACCACTGCGTCACCTCAGTCGGTAGCAGTTTGTGTTGCAGTGTTAACAGTAGCCTATCAAGGAAAACTTCCCATCACACCCCCGTAAGATTTAGTGGTAAGAGGGCTCAGTCGATAGCCCGTCAAAAACTGAACACAGATCAAGCATGAAAACAGGAAGAAGGTGTACTGAACTGTGAAAAAAAGCAAAATAGAAAGTGGACAGTCGAAGAACAGGAAGTATAACGTAGAGCAAACTGAAACACCATCGTCGTCCTGGCGAAGTGGTGACGGTGTTGGATTGCCATGCCGGCGATGAGGGATCAAACCTCCCTCCTGCTGAATTTTTCTCCACTGTTCGCTGTATTTAAATTTGTGTCTGTGTAGTGGTGTTAACGTCCGTTTGCAACAGCGAGGTGTAAGGAAGGGACCTATAATGACAGTTGACTCTGCACAACTACTCTATTAGCAGCCGAAAGGAAGTGGCTTTCGAATGGAAACCGCAAAAGTTTGATGACAAGGCGACAAGTCAACTGAAAACTCCACCGGACAACATGTGTGGTATGTCATACACGGAATTAGTAAAAGAACGTGCGTCATACAGTAGGAATCTCTTGCCGATGCACCTAATTTGTACGCCTGGTAAGTGAGTGAGGTATGCTTCCTTAACCGATTTAGGTGTTCGAATGAATGTGAATGTGATCACTCTCAAGCAGATGATGGCGTGACGACGTTTTTCTTTCTTTCTTTCTTTTTTCTTATTACAGAGGGCAGCTAACCCCCTGACTACATCACGACTCGGGTGACGTTTTCCGTTGCTTCGTATTGCACCTCTTATGCTTTGACCGTTCACTGTTTCTGTTTTGTGTTTTGCTTTTTTCACGGTTCAGTATGCCTTCTTTCCGTTTTCATGCTTGATCTGTGTTAAGTTTTTGACAGGCTATCCACAGAGCCATCTTACCACAAAATCCTAGGCGGGGGGAGGGGGGGGGGTGGTGCGATGGGGAGTTTCCTTGTAAGTCTGCAAAAATAGTTCCCTAGTACTGCTGCTGCTAGTCTCCAACCAGTGCAGCGGAATGACACAGAATGTTGCAAGAGGCCCCATTTCCTGTTCTCGGATGGCAGGAGCAATAGGGGGTGACGGTTTGCTTGGTGTACAGTATGACGATCCTCCCTTGTGGTGGCCAGATATGGTCGGCCGGAACCTTGACGACGAATATGACTGCTCTCACGTTCCTACGCAGTCAAACATCGGGTCACTGTCACATCTGAATGCCGCACAAGTCTGGATATTGGAGACACATAATAAGATCCGTTCCAAACAACAACGCTGTCTCACGCGAGTACGCTGCATATCCGTATCCCTCACAATGATCACTTAAAGGCTAACACACTTCACATCCCTTATTTATGCTACAAGGCCTAGTAACAACACTAAACGCGAAAAACAATAATGCTTTCTGGTGGCCGTGCTACGTCCCACTTGCAACTCTAATCATTTACATACCTGCCAATGGTGTGTACGCTTACAAAGTTACACTGACATCCGACCATGTCTTCTGAGGGCTTTACTAATTTTGGCAGGCAGTGTACATTACAACCAGTCATCCTCTGCTCCGTGTTACAAACTGCAGAGTCTTAAAAACACAATCAATATATTATGTATCCGAAATGTTATTCTTATTATAAATAAACCATGCACCAACATATGATACCTTCTGAGTATACATTGCGATTTGTGTCGAGCAGTTAGCGTGAATGACTAGGTAGATATTCCTTTTACAACTACTTTGACAAAACAGCCTGAATGTGCCAAAATTGTTGTACTAGTTCGGATGGGGGTCACCCTATATTGTTCTCGTGTGACGACTGTAATGGAGGTGGTTGCCTCAGTCTTCTTCCGACCTGGAGGTATAATTGTTAGCTGTGTTACTGTGTCGTATGGATGTCTGCGATGAGATGTATATTTTAGTATTATGTGGGTTGTAACGATACAGACATCCTACAGGACATCGAATTTATGGGCATCAAAGTCTGCCGCTTCAGCAAATGTGAGTCAGTATGCCGACTGACTGGCTCCGAACGCGTCCACGCCTGCCATAACGACACCGCTGAGACCTGCAAGCGTACAAACTCACGGTTTAAGCCGGAAGTGTGGCAAGCGTCTACCTCTTTAACGTCCACGCCCTGTAGCCCCACGGATGATGTTTCCCAACATGGGTCCCTAACCTCAAATTTTACCTCAAGGTACCTTGTTTGGCAGCTGCAACATCTGTATCCCACATCAACATCATCATAATTTGCATCTACATTTGTGTTTTACAACAACTCAGTGGTAGACAAATGGTGTACCAGAACCATTTCGTCTACCCTGTGCTATTAGCAGATTGTGTTCAGAAATATTCCTGGATCTGTACTACTCGCGCAGTACAAGCTGAAACTGGGCGCGGTGGCTGATTCGAGTTACCGTAAACGGATAATGCCTTTACGGTCGCTGCCATTAGCTGCCTCGGCGAGTATCAGCTAGAAATGCTCGAATAATACCTCTACACACTGTAGTTGTGCACACTCTGTAGTGCCATCGGATGACGTTTCCGTTCACGGGTCCCAGTCACTAAGTTGACCGTCGATACACCCCGTACAACCACTTAAAGTTTGAAAGCTGCAGTATAGGCTCAACCACTTACAAAAGCACCATTGTTAACGCGTTCCATCATCAAAAATATCTTAACATAAGAATCTTCATTGCATGGAAGGCATTGAAGAACATTCATCCCTGGAAAGTTCTCACATTGTTGCCATTGTAGGAAAGTAACGAGGCCACGTCTCTTGTAACAATGTCCTCTTCTTAAAACATAGTTAATCAGCAATAATGGATCAGAATACCTCATCACTCAAAACATTTTCATGGATGGGTCAGTAACAAATGGAGAGAAGTTAAGTTTGTGGTTTCACTGATCAATGTGTTCTACATAGTCTCCTTCAACTTGAGTACAACGCATAGACAACCATGCGAAACTGTCAGAAAAGTCCTTCTTTGGTTTGTTGATCAACTGGCGCGTCACGTGGGCCTGAATGTTTGCTCAGATTTCCGTCACGCATGATGATTTTTTCCTGAAAAGAATTATGCGGGATTCTCATTTCAATCAAGTCGGGCAGGCGTTCATACGTCGATGTTTTTGCTTGGGAGTCGAGGTGTACGATTCAAACTTTGCACACACTTTTCTCTCCTTTGCAGCATTCTAGAGAATGCATTGAACACTTGATTTAGAGGTGTTGCTCTACTGCGATTTGTGGCACAACAACGTTGACGTACTACAGCAACACGTCCAGTAATTAACACTGCCTGGTCACAACCAGCTGATCTAGAGCAAGTCTGTTGTTTATCGTTATGAATTCAAGGTGCCACCGTAGTTACTATGCTAACGTCGCTTGTACGCCAGGAATAAAATCAGTCTCGGAACTTTTTGGACAGACAGTGTATGGTGGCCGTCAAAATTGGCAATGGCACAGTGGTAGCAGTTTGTGTTGTGTGGCCTCTCTTCCTCTAAGCATGTTCAGATTTGGAAAAGGACATAGTTACAAGTGAACACGAAGTTTTTGGCGACTTTTATATGGATGTGTTTTATGTTCTTACGCTTTGTACAATGACGACACTACTATGACAACTTCGCATAGATGAACGTCTGTGAATCTTTTCTATTTTGATGAAGATTCCTATGTTAAGGCATTTTTCATGACAAAGGTATGTACATTCGAAACGTGTTAAAATTAGTGCTTTTCATTATAACTTATTGGGGCGGCACTTCAGAATTCAAGTTGAGTACAGCCATGACCTCACATCCAAAAAATGATAAAATCAAAACTCTCTAAGCTTATCAGTATCTTTTTGTGCACCCTTTGATTGTTATGAGTGATTTTCTAATGGGCAGGAAAATGCACAGAGCGGACTGACTAGTTTTGCGACCCCATATATCTCGCTGATCACGCTCGTGAGAGTTGTTACTTCAGACACGATTGAAATTTAACCAGCAGCCTACGAGGAGTTGAAGAACCTTCTACCTATACGTTGAATCCAAACTAGAGCGTCCTTCGTGGCTCTCAGCTACAGAAATCGGCGTGATGTGCTTACGTTACACCAAAATCTATTCGTTTTAACAGAAGAGAGTGCCAGTTAGTGTACTTCTTCACTAACTATGTTAGTTAGGAACTTACAGTAACGTAGAAAGAAGCAAATATCAGTCTCTTAAATGGTCACCAATGGAAGGAGCACACTGTACACTATATTTTTTTGGAGAATATAAAATATTCTTTCTCTTGTGCTGTGCAAGAATAGCAACCAATAATGGTTTGAAGCGAACTGGAGCATGAGGTTCACATAGCAAGATGTGGAACACATAATGAGGAAGAGAAGAATGTTGAACTTGGCTGACATCATTCCTACAGAAATTTAGCCGTAGACTGTCAAGAGAAGCTGATAAGTTTGGAAGTCTCTTAGTCACCTACAACCAGTTTTGACAGATAATAAGCTAACACATGGTCAACAAGCAATCGTTTGTTATTTTTACATAAGTAATAAGTATGTATCCTCTGTAAGCTAGGCGGTACCTCTCCAAAGCTTAGTGATCGTATGAGCAAAATATGAAATATGAAATGTAATAACTATCAGTTTATTTTAAAGAAAAATATTTCTGTAGCAGTTGAAACGATATCAATTTTTGAAGCCAAATGATGGGCTTAGATGTAGTTCAGAAATGAAACAGAAGTAATATTAAAAGGGGGCTGTCCTACTGGCCAAGAAGATTTTTAGGAAGTTTGGGCCATAAATGTGGATGAAGTTGTGAATTTCGTAAATGTACTCAATTTCTATGTCATATTTGTTATGAGACTGTGGTTGAGATAAGAGATGTTGGTCAGAGAGGTGAACTTTGCTTTATCAGAGTAAGTCAAAGAGTAGCAGTAACAGAGAGTGTTGAGCAGTCTGGCAATGTACTTGGTTTAAAAAGGATGTGTGCTGTGTAGTGGAGGCAGCATTATTTAAAAAGAATTCTGCCATAATATGTTTTGAGGAAAGATATGAAGCAAATGATATTACTGGAATAATGATAAAAGCCAGCTTTTAAGGTAATCCAGCTTTTTATATTTGTAACTATGTAGCTTCTCATTGTTAGAACATTGCGTATGGTTGAAGTCTGCAGTAGAAATTTTGTAATAAAGCGCATAGTCTTGTATTATACACTCCTGGAAATTGAAATAAGAACACCGTGAATTCATTGTCCCAGGAAGGGGAAACTTTATTGACACATTCCTGGGGTCAGATACATCACATGATCACACTGACAGAACCACAGGCACATAGACACAGGCAACAGAGCATGCACAATGTCGGCACTAGTACAGTGTATATCCACCTTTCGCAGCAATGCAGGCTGCTATTCTCCCATGGAGACGATCGTAGAGATGCTGGATGTAGTCCTGTGGAACGGCTTGCCATGCCATTTCCACCTGGCGCCTCAGTTGGACCAGCGTTCGTGCTGGACGTGCAGACCGCGTGAGACGACGCTTCATCCAGTCCCAAACATGCTCAATGGGGGACAGATCCGGAGATCTTGCTGGCCAGGGCAGCTGACTTACACCTTCTAAAGCACGTTGGGTGGCACGGGATACATGCGGACGTGCATTGTCCTGTTGGAACAGCAAGTTCCCTTGCCGGTCTAGGAATGGTAGAACGATGGGTTCGATGACGGTTTGGATGTACTGTGCACTATTCAGTGTCCCCTCGACGATCACCAGTGGTGTACGGCCAGTGTAGGAGATCGCTCCCCACACCATGATGCCGGTTGTTGGCCCTGTGTGCCTCGGTCGTGTGCAGTCCTGATTGTGGCGCTCACCTGCACGGCGCCAAACACGCATACGACCATCATTGGCACCAAGGCAGAAGCGACTCTCATCGCTGAAGACGACACGTCTCCATTCGTCCCTCCATTCACGCCTGTCGCGACACCACTGGAGGTGGGCTGCACGATGTTGGGGCGTGAGCGGAAGACGGCCTAACGGTGTGCGGGACCGTAGCCCAGCTTCATGGAGACGGTTGCGAATGGTCCTCGCCGATACCCCAGGAGCAACATTGTCCCTAATTTGCTGGGAAGTGGCGGTGCGGTCCCCTACGGCACTGCGTAGGATCCTACGGTCTTGGCGTGCATCCGTGCGTCGCTGCGGTCCGGTCCCAGGTCGACGGGCACGTGCACATTCCGCCGACCACTGGCGACAACATCGATGTACTGTGGAGACCTCACACCCCACGTGTTGAGCAATTCGGCGGTACGTCCACCCGGCCTCCCGCATGCCCACTATACGCCCTCGCTCAAAGTCCGTCAACTGCACATACGGTTCACGTCCACGCTGTCGCGGCATGCTACCAGTGTTAAAGACTGCGATGGAGCTCCGTATGCCACGGCAAACTGGCAGACACTGACGGCGGTGGTGCACAAATGCTGCGCAGCTAGCGCCATTCGACGGCCAACACCGCGGTTCCTGGTGTGTCCGCTGTGCCGTGCGTGTGATCATTGCTTGTACAGCTCTCTCGCAGTGTCCGGAGCAAGTATGGTGGGTCTGACACACCGGTGTCAATGTGTTCTTTTTTCCATTTCCAGGAGTGTAGTTGAAACTTGTGTCAAGGGAAGCAAATGTACACAGGAGAGTTATTAAGAAATATTTTGCTAACTTCTTTAGGAGCGAGAACTTTATGAAAAGGTTTATTGTTGTTACGGCTTAATGAAGTGCAGTTAAACTTGAAGTCTTTCTTCTCGTTTATCAGTCGTTAAGATTAGTCTCTCATTTTCACTTACTTTCATGACTCCGTTTGCACACTTGCATTGCACATCGCGAGATGTGTACTGACAAGCATTTATGAAAATTTGTAAGATACCGTCTTATATTACACAGATGAGCGTTCTGTACTCACACGTTGGCCAATAAATTTAAAAATAAATTTAAAAATAATAACAGTATCAGTTCAGAGGCTTAATACCAGTAAAATATTTCAGTAAAGAGCTATCTTGTGAATTTTCAAACAATTTTATCAGAATGTCAGATTCGTTAATTTTTATGTTCATTTGGTGTGCAATTACAACAATATTTCTGGTACGGTGACTGTTTGCAAGACTAAAGATAAAGATTAGCATTATTGAGGGCCAACATTTTAAACTAAGTCATTTTGGTTTTGCACTCAAATGACGCATATAAATTTCATCGAAAACGAATTCCCTTCTCGCAGACGAATTGTTTGATATACCGGCTACTCTGGATTTCGCATCGTGTAGTGTGGATTCTACGTCTTTATGTGTGAAAATAAATTTTCACATACTTCCGTTGCCCTGCAATGAGATTTAGATATTTCTATATCAAAAATAAGTTTTACACATTTCTCAAATAGCAGCTTGACATTTACGAACATGGGTTTAAATATATAAGAAACTTTAAACATTAATGTTGGTTTATGTCGAGGAGAATGTGTACATGCAGTAATGCCGTGAGAAGGACGCTGTATACAGTACGCCTACGTCACGAAAGGAAAATAAAATGAAATTGTATTTGAGCAGAGATGCTACGGAGAAATTTGCAGCAAGCACAATAAACACAACAATCTATATAGGCCAATTCAAAAATGAGATCTTGTGAAACCTTTTTTGATTGCAAGATCCTGGGAATAATGTACAAATAATCAACTCATACAAAGGTTTTAAGGGCATTAAATTTAAAAGTTGTGTGTATGATTTGGCAATTTCCATATCGCTCTTACGTGTCTGCTTCTCACAAGCAATGTCTGTTGGCATATGTGCGCCCACTGATCGACTTTCCAGACACTCACTAATGCGTCTGCTGTACTAGTTTATCTTGCCTAAGATCTTTGAGGCGAGAGCAGCCTCGGTCAATGAGACGAAGCACGGGGCTTGCAATCTTGAATGCGAACAAAGCCTTCTTTTTCGTTCTATTCCATTTTAACCGTTCTGGAGTTAAGTTGCGTTCTTGGCTGTGAGTTTTATGTAGTGCTTTTGAGCGTGGTTGTATTGAATTACACTGACGGGGAGAACACGCCAAGTGCCATAATCCGATATCCCCGAAGCTTCGCTCAGAGGAAGATGAGTCAAAATAAGCGAATACGTGTCTGAGCTTGTCGGTAGATACTCGATTGTTTCTAAGAAAACGACGATCAAAGTTTTCGAGATATTTATGCGCCATAATCTCAGCCGGAACGGAGGCTCAGCGGCTAATGTTGCGACCTCTCGGTTTTGCATCCCGCGTTCGACACCCAATTATTGTTTTTATTTATTTTATTCTATATATTTATTTATTTTCGTTTATCTACCCACGTCCGTAGAAGGTTATTACACGAATGTTTCTTACCAATTTAGAGGATACAAAGGCGTTATATTAAGTGTAAAATTACAGCTGGTTTTCACAATTGCGCCATATATTTATTGTATAATGTATAGACATATAATTAGTGGACCAATAAAATGAACGTTATTTCCGTATACACTGTAATAATACTCTACGTAAATGAGTAGATAAACGAAAAACAAAAATAAAAATAGGACTCGGTTTTCGAATGCGGGGCGCCAAACTGTAAAACAGTGACGCTAGCCACTGTACCACTGCTTTGGTTGAATTATTTAATCGCTAAAAGGCACATACAGTATCTTGAAAACTTTGACCGTCGTTTTCTCAGAAACGATGCAGTATCTACGGATAACCTAGTGATGTCTTAGCCTATTTTGACCCCTCGTCCACTGAGCGAAGTTTCTGGTAAATCGGTTTATGGCACTTGCTGCGTTATCCTGGTGAGAAACATGGAGAGCGATATGTGAAAGCTTACGGTTTGTATTCATGAAGTGATACTGAGGATTGTACATATTATTTCTCCATATGTCTACACAGGTATACAAGATAATGTTTTTCTTTATTTACGACCTCGTTAGCCATATTGGAAAGATAATATTCCGTGGTTACTAAAGCAGGGTAAATAGCACTGTGGTATTCCGGTTTACGTTTAATACAGGGCAGTTTCCATTCTGTTTACATGTTGTATTTGATTCGTGATCGAGTTTAGCAAGTCAGCATTTTAGTCCCCAAAGGGTTTTTTGCACTTTGCATACTTTCACATCCACCTTGTGGAGCAAGTCTTGGTATGATAGTCCGACAGCACCACGTGATTCATGTGACATTTATCTTATTGCTCTATGTAAAACGTGTTTATTCCTCGGGACTTAAAGGTTACAGGTCTGCTGAAAGTCTCATACTTTTATTTGTTTCAATCCCTCATCAATTTAATTAAATGTAATATACATTTTCATGATGGTGAAAGTGAGTAACCACGAGGCCTTTCACTAATGCCTTGCAGAAGAATAAGAGAAATGGTCCTGTGCCTTCAGTCATTAGCTCGATGATAACCACTCCATATGTCGTACGAATTGTTCAGCCAACAAGTGTTTCTATCACTTTAATAATTTATCTGCAGGTTCCAGAAGGTAAGTTTACCTTGAGAATTCCAGACCAGCATACGTACACCGTATTGATATACCGGGTGATCAAAAAGTCAGTATAAATTTGAAAACTGAATAAATCATGGAATAATGTAGATAGAGAGGTACAAATTGACACACATGCTTTGAATGACATGGGATTTTATTAGAACCGAAAAAATACAAACGTTCAAAAAATGTCCGACAGATGGCGCTTCATCTGATCAGAATAGCAATAATTAGCATAACAAAGTAAGACAAAGCAAAGATGATGTTCTCTACAGGAAATGCTCAATATGTCCACCACCATTCCTCAACAACAGCTGTAGTCGAGGAATATTGTTGTGAACAGCACTGTAAAGCATCTCCGGAGTTATGGTGAGGCATTGGCGTCGGATGTTGTCTCTCAGCATCCCTAGAGATGTCGGTCGATCACGACACACTTTCGACTTCAGGTGACCCCAAAGCCAATAATCGCACGGACTGAGGTCTGGGGACCTGGGAGGCCAAGCACAACGAAAGTGGCGGCTAAGCACACGATCATCACCAAACGACGCGCGCAAGAGATCTTTCACGCGTCTAGCAATATGGGGTGTTTTTTTTTTTTTGTCTAATAAAACCCCATGTCATTCGAAGCATGTGTGTCAATTTTTACCTCTCTATCTACATTATTTAGTCGTTTATTAAGTTTTCAAATTTATACTGACTTTTTGATCACCCGGTAATATTTTGTGGGAACGATGTATTACCAGCTACGAACGGTCAAGCGCTATAAGTCGTAACTGAATCCAAGTATGTCACTCCTACTGCAAGTAACGTTGATATGATTATGTGATCAAAGGTCAGATCCAGTGATGAGAAATTTGCTCCGTTCACAATAGTAAATCATTTCAGATGCCAAAGAATATCCATTGTATTAAGTATCTATGTCTGTGTTGCATCATACCTGAAGGACAGGCAGATATCGTAATCATATTATAGTCCTGGGCTTTATTCGCATAGTAAAGAGGGCATCTTTAATCAGAGCAATTTTATGTGGGCCTTAATGATCAATAATACAAAAAAACTCATTTTACAGGCGTCATACAAGTTTGTAAGTGAAATGTAACACCGAGGTAAACAGATGTCTACGTTACAAAACTACGTTTTCATAGCATATTGGTGTGCAAAAAAGACAGTCCGTCAGAGGATAGCGAGCGGTGTGCCGGTGCGGGAAATATTTGTAAAAAATGTTTATCTGACTGTGTCCTGCGTTACGTTGCCTCTCCGAAGGCAAAGGCTTGAAAATATTTCGCCGAGTTGCTTCCAACACGAGGCGCTCATCAAAGAGCGCCCACCGTTTGAACATTTTATTAAAATATTTGTGCTGTAGTTTACCCGAATAATCGTAGCAGTATTGTCTCATATGAAAGCTATCCTTGTGTCGCTAAGGAGGATAACACAAAATCGCCGCCCGACTATCCGGTCCCAACGTATCGTATGCAGCTTGCACAGCCAAATAATTACTCTGTTGGAAACTCCACATGCATTGACAGGAGTATCTGCTCGTTATCTTCTCGAAAACAAACATTTTTGGGAAATGTGGTTGTAGCAGAATTGTAAGAATTGTAACTTGAATCCAGCAACCAGCCACAAGTACGGTATAAAAAGTTTGTTTACATTTAACCATTACCGATTTCGGATCTTTTCATAAATTTTTCGTCAGATGTAGTTTAAAGGCTTTTATAGCGAAACCTCGCTTTGTGACTGTTAATAGCTTAGAGCTCTAAGATAAAAATATGTTTTTTTGTTTGCAGTTAAGTACACGTTTGGAAAAGACTTGTAATTTGATGAATCGTACAGGAAATGATCATAAAGTTGATTAACATATAGTTTGGCGAAATCTTTCTTCGTGTATGTTCGTGAGCGACACATTTTTAGAATTTTTCTGTTTTACGAGGGCATGCTGCAGATTAGTGCCTCCGAATTTTTCTTGTGAAACTCTTACATGCTTTTAAATAAAACAACCGTTATTAAAATTCTACAGCTCTACTCTTCATGTCCACGTATTTATTTCTCAACATAGCCACGTTGGCGACGAACGAATTTCTTCCATCCAGAGAACATACTGTTGATATTGTCTCTATAGAATGTTTGAGTTCGTTTGCGCAGCCACATCCTTACCTGCTTGGATCGCTTCATAACTATCAAACTTAAGTCCTTGAAGATGTGCTTTAAGTTTTGGAAACAGATGAAAATCGATTGGGGTCAAGGCGAGACTGTATGGAGGATGGTCGGTGACAGTGAATACAGCGTATCAGGTCGTTGCAGATATCGCAGCGCTCGTGTGTGATCTGCCATTGCCACGCTAAAGGAGAGGGTGCTCCACGAGTGGATGAACTTTTCCAATTCGAAATTCGATTACAGTACGCTGTTTCTCACGCACCGACGCAGTTAGGTTACGCACAGCCACGTTACACGCTACAGTCCGGAGCCCTCAAGCAGCAGAGGACTGGAATATGTAGACATGAAGAATGAAGATGTAGAATGTTAATAATATTAATTTCATTTAAAATTTTTTTAAGAGTTTTCAAATACAAAATTCAGAAGCGTTACTTTTCAATACTCCCTGGTACCTCTATAACTTCCACTATGTTGCCCGAGCATTATGTATGAACCACACCAAATAATTAAAGACTACGAAGCGAGACATCAGCATGTAAGCTTATAATCTGAAACCGGTATTGATCAGTTGTGAGTAATCAAGTTATAAACCTCGTAAAAAGTATCCTTTCATGAGATTTATATTCATAGAGAGATCTTGTTCAAAAAATGTGTGTGAAATCTTATGGGACTTAACTGCTAAGGTCATCAGTCCCTAAGCTTACACACTACTTAACCTAAATTATCCTAAGGACAAACGCACACACCCATGCCCGAGGGAGGACACGAACCTCCGCCGGGATGAGCCGCACAGTCCGTGACTGCAGCTCCTCAGACCGCTCGGCTAATACCACGCGGCGGAGATCTTGAAAATGACGCAACCATCTTATTATCGTCGCAGATTCACCTTGCTTTGGTATTGTAAACTCGTGCACTAGGAGGCTATATACATAGCTAAGGAACATTGAGGATAGATTAATGGAAGTGTGCTAGGTCGTTTCATATAATCAATCCATCATCACCAACTACCGAGTATCTGAATTTCCTGAGGGACAACATGGAATCACTTACAAAACCTTCCTTTGGGAACTTATTTAACAGTTCTACAAAGCTACACACTGGAAGATGTGCAGCCGATTCTTCGAAGCTGACAACGTTTCGAAATAGTGAGACACCTACACACTCAAGACGTAATGTTAGCAACCACTTTACAACGTAAAGATTTGGTAACGATGGATTGGCCGTGATTTTTCTCTTCTAAAGCCACCTTGTTTACCTGTTATGATGGGTTTCTTCTTCTACGATCGTATTTACTTTACGAGATCCCAGTTAAACAGTTAAATGAAATATGATAACACACAGAACGAACTTTAGATGATTCACAGGCGGATGCCGAACTCGATTTCCCTCCTTATCTGACGAGTGTGGCGACAAGGAGGTCAGCCGACCATAACGTTAAAAATAAAATACATTTGCTGAATCTCGGAAACAGTAGACTCCGTACGGCGTGGTAAACGCTAGGGAATAAAGAGAGGAAGAAAGAGAGGGGTGGGCGATTGAAATGTCAGTATCGTTTGAAAGAGGCCTCAGACAAGCATATAGTCCTGCACGTTATTACACCGCTTCCAGGATTCTGGGAGAGAGGACGACCCGAATAGAATCCGAACGGCGGATTCACTGCGAGGGCTAGTGTGCCAACGGGCGTGGACGTAGTTCTCAGGTGGCTTCCCACATCTGATAAGGTGAATACCGGGCTGGTTCCCATGTACTGCCTCCGTTCTACAATTCGTGAAAATGTAGAAAACGTTCCCAAACTCTCACAGGGGATAACCGAGGGTTGGCTAGAAACTCGGCACGCAGGCAACCCTTGGGTACATGGGCCACTCTCTCGCTCGTCCGACTGCACGTATCCCCCAATCACCTGCTATGCTGTCTGAGTAGCAACTACAAAGGCTCCGCTTAGACGGTAGAACAGTTCCTCATGGAACACAGACCAGTTTCCATTAGGCTTGGTTCATATTATAATACTATATTAGGAAATTCGAAAAACTTAAGCTATGTGTCATGGAAAGCAGTATTATACTGTTACTGACTGTTTGAACAAGAGCATACACTAAAAAAATGAAGTACAGTTCAGTTAGCAATTCGTACAACATTTCAGTTGAGATATAGAAAAAGAGGCAAAACAAATGGTCTCTATAGCATGCCTCTAGGGATGGAATAAATTATCACGACTACATGTGAAAAGATAAAGAATTTATTACCTAGCACTTCTCTACAGACAGTGCCATGGCTACAATTCCGAAGAAAATATATCACAAACAAATCAGAATTTTCGTCATTATTTAATTACTTTTGGTTCGCTGAAGACGTAATAAAATTAATATCTGGTACAATCTGTCGAGATGCTGACAGGGGTAGGCAGTGTCTTATTCAGGCTGCCACGTAACTGTGATTTATTTGCTTCATTATCGAAAAAATCTTTAACACTAATAAGTGGCTCGAAACATGGATAGCACATTTGCAGCCTTATTATAGAGATGCGTAAACTCTTCCAGAAGAAAGCCTTCGGAGAACTCCTTGTCTGTTTTAACGTAATAGACTTTGTCTTTTAATCTGGAATTACATAGCAGATCGATCAGTTCCACCTGTAAATAAACAGGGGCACTTTCAGCTGATACAGCAAATGATGTTAAACAGTCTCAAAAACAGATGCGAGGTTGGCAGTGACCTGAGAACGATCTCAAAACTGTTTCTGTATTTCTTCCAACATTTACATTTGTTAAAAATTCTCAGTTTCATTGACACCAGAGATTTTAGGGAAATGAGTGGTGTCCTTTTTCAGAAGTTGTCCCTTCCACAAGGTAATTTTCATTTTAAATTCGCCCATCTTTTCCATTAAATGAGATTTTAAGTGCTTCTCATTGTCCAACGTATTATTGAGTGTCCAAGTGTGCAGTCTACTAAAAATGGGAGATCCGCAATTCATTCCCAATGTAAAACATTGGTTCCTACTTTCATTTTTCCTTCATAAATTGAACAATAGCAGGCTTTAACTCGAAAAATCGTTCCAGGCATGTCCCTCGACTTAACCAACGTACTTCACAGTAGCAAATCATGTCTCCATGCTGTTCTTGCAGTTCTACCAAAAACTGTTAAAACTGCCGCTGTAGTAACCCATGAGACGTTAGATAATTTAATATTCGGGCCACTAGTTTCATGAGGTGCTCCATCCGTGTAAATCTTGTACTAAGTGCTTCTTGGTGTGCGAAACAATGAACGCCGTACAAATCGTCTGTTGATTGTTGTAGTTTTTTGCACAACAATACTACGAGCCCATTTTGTGCCCCTCACATCGCAGGCACTCCATCGCTGGTAACTGAGATCAACATGTTCCATTTCCGATCAACGGCTTAAGTTGTCTGTTCAATAGTTTCCAGCAAGTCGATTCTTCTCGTTGTGTCTTTCATTGGCATCAAATTTAACAATTCTTCTGTCACGTGCGAATTCCTGTCGACTCCACGAACATAAATCGCAAGTTGTGTCGTGTCCGAAATGTCGATCGACTCGTTCAAAGGCGACGAGAATGTAATGAACTTGCTGCCATTTTTAATCAACCTTATGTAGACATCCGCTGCCGTGACAGCTGTTCTACAAGTTACTGTTTGTCGCGAAAGGATCATTTCGGAAAACTTCTGTACCTCCAATAGCGTCGTAAGTTTCGTTGCCTCAACAACGCAGGCTTTAATGAACTCGCCATGGCTGAAATGCTTACAAAATTCAGCAATAGGGTCGCTACAGTTGGTTGACAGCTAAAAACAAAAAGTGGAACGAAGAACTGGAAACGCATTAGATTTCTACAAACAAATAGTACACATACAGACAGCACAAACAGAATGATGTTCATGTATCACTCACGTTGAGATCCACCCGCTGTACAGCAGTGCACCTTTATAGATCCGCCAACTTGTTTTCTCGTTCATCACCAACTAAATCTTTAAATTTCATTTTTCATTGTACTATGATGCCGTTCTGTATTATATCTGCTGTGCCCAGCGATTATGCGTCTGTATAATAGACACTGAGAATTTTCGTCCTTCTCTTCGAAAAAGTGTTGTAATTTCCATTCATATTTAAATGCTGGTGACAACACGTCGCTAGATTCAAATGGCTCTGAGCACTATGGGACTTAACTGCTGTGGTCATCAGTCCCCTAGAACTTAGAACTACTTAAACCTAACTAACCTAAGGACATCACACAACACCCAGTCATCACGAGGCAGAGAAAATCCCTGACCCCGCCGGGAATCGAACCCGGGAACCCGGGCGTGGGAAGCGAGAACGCTACCGCACGACCACGAGCTGCGGACATGTCGCTAGACTGCCGCTTTTTGAGTGTATGTGCCATTGCAACAACTACTGTTCTTTTATACTTCCTTTAAACCACAAACAAATAGTGAGGTATAGACAGCGTTGGCACTCCGAAAAATACCGCACCATATGCGGGAAGAAACAGTACTGCTTAGTACTACTACAAGAAACGCCACGCCATGCCGAGCACTTCGAGAACGACGAAGCAAAGCCGATACAGACAGCCTCGCACACACATCGCGCACGCGTGCAGTTTGGCACGCCGGGGCCCCCTCTGGGATAACGCTGGACGGAGACAGATGGGGTACACTAATTTCGCCCAGGGGAGGAGGAGGGGGAGGGGAAGGGGTGGCTACAGGAAGGGCATCCGGCCACCCTCTACCGCTAACACTGCCAAATCCAGATTAACACGCAGATTACGAGAAGACATGGATAAGGCCAGGAAGAAGAAGAGGAGATTGAAAGAGGCCTCATCTCTGATAAATGTGCAGTAGTAGGAAGTTCGACACTGCACTACTTGCTGAGTAGTTCAGTGACAGAATTGATCTTTGGCTCCACTAGTAGGTGAATTCGTATAGCATAATGGGCTGGAAATCCCTCAAGAGAGACGTTCAGCCACCTGATTGAGAGTTCTGTCAACTGGACGCCACTTCAGCGACTTGCGCGCCGTTAAACTACCATTAATCCTACCAGAGAAAGGCGACCCACAGTTCAACGTAAACTCCGAACCACGTGTCGTTCCTAGTGTTTCTTCATATCAGTGAGAGGTGAATACTAGCGTAAAGACAGAAAGACAGACTGAAACTCGTTTTTTTTTTTTTTTCAGGCAGCAGCCAGTCCTCTGACTGAACATGCTGAGCTGGCGTGCTGGCTGCCACTAGACCACCAAGACCTTTCCTGGCTCTACTGACGGCACACACTGTTTGTGATGGGGTTACTTAATGCTCTACCAGTACTCTCCACAATGCGATCTTCGAAGTGTGTATTTCATGGGCAAGTTGACAGGTGCTTATTGCTCAGTTCTTCCGAACTCGTTTGAACACCATCACATAAAATTCTACTGTGTAAACAATTCTTTGTCTAGAAGCTTGAACAACTGTTAGTTGCTTGAGCGACCCAGTTTCCTGTAACTGTACATCCACAGTTATAAACGACCTCCATTTAGGAAGACGCCTGTTGCGGAACTTTGCTTAGTACATTCGTTCCCCTTCCCAGGTACTGCATCATAAATCAAATACCTGTCTGCAAGTTCCTATGACAGTAACGTTCTATCATAAACAACTACTCATAGTGATAAACTCCATCATGGAAACATGACAGACGACTGTGCATTGCTTTTCAACACAACACCATCAACGTCAATGAACAGGTGGTTTTTATGGTCTAAAACATAAGCAGGTTACCCACATGTGTCTCACACGCACTTCTCATTCAAAGCTTCATATAGCCTGTAGCATTCATTTCCTGCTATTGATTCGATAACTCATTATACTAACAAATTTGTTCATGTATCTATCTTTTACAGCAAGTACATACATCAAAACATGTTTTACATCACCCCAGTTCTCAGATCTCCTGAAGATAGACGTTGACTATGGATATTGTATCACAGACACAGTCCCTTTGACTGTTCAGAGATGTAAACAGCCATGCATGAGTAGCGTCTTTAGACGGAGGGGTCCGACAGCCGATCAGTTCCAGTCACTCCACCAGGAAGGAGGTACACGGTTCGTGTTGGCTGTAGTTCAACCATGCCTAGATGGTCAATACCGTGGTTCGATTGCGTCCTTTTTGTTACTTCGTGCCAGGAAGGGCTCTAAACAAGGGGATTGTCCAGGCATCTCGGAGTGGACCAAGACGATGTTGCTCGGACGTGGAGGAGATACAGAGAGACAGGAACGGTCGATGACATGCCTCGCATAGGCCGCCCAACGGCTACTACTGCAGTGGATGATCGCTACCTACGGATTATGGCTCGGAGGAACGCTGACAGTAACGCCACCATGCTGAATAATGCTTTTAGTGCAGCCACAGGACGTTGTGTTACCACTCAAACTGTATGCAATAGGCTGCATGATACACAAGTTCTCTCCCGACTTTCATGGCGGGACCATTTTTGCAAACACGACACCATGCAGCGAGGTATAGATGGGCCTAACAACATGCCGAATGGACCACTCGCGACTAGCATCACGTTATCTTCATCGATGAGTGTCGCATATGCCTTCAACCAGACAATCGTCGGAGACGTGTTTTGGGGCAACCCGGTTAGACTGAACGCCTTAGACACACTGTCTAACGAGTGCATTAAGGTGGAGGTTCCCTGATGCTTTGGGATTGCGTTATGTGAGGCCGACGTACGCCGCTGGTGGTCATGAAAGGCGCAAAACGGCTGTAAGGTATGTGACTGCTATCCTCTGACCGACAGTGAAACTATATTGGCAGCATATTGGCGAGGCATTTGTCTTCATGGACGACAATTCGCGTCCCCGTAGTGCACATCTTGTGAATGACTTCCTCCAAGATAACGACTTCCCTCGACAACAGCGACCAGCATGTTCTCCAGACATGAGCCCTATTGAACATGCCTGGGATAGAGTGAAAAGGACTGTTTATGGACGACGTCACCCACCAACCACTCTGAGGAATCTACACCGAATGGCCGTTGAGGAATGGGACAATCTGGACCCTGTTAACTTTATCTTGAAATTCTCCAATAAAAGCTCCTGATAATCCTTGTTCATCTGAAAAATGGTTCCAGTTAAACTTTATCTGGAGAGTCTCTTATAAAATCTTCTGATAATTTTTGTGTATGTTATATAATAGACCAATCTATTGTATCTTGAAATGCTCTTATAAAGTCATCACATAATTCTTAATGCTTTGACATAATTTTCCAGTATAATAAGTCCTGAAATTTTCTAATAAAATCTCCAGATAATTCTTGATCCAAGTTATATATATATATATATATATATATATATATATATATTAGCGAGGCATTTGTCTTCATGGACGACAACAGGATTGATATATATATATATATATATATATATATATATATATATATATATATATATATATCAATGGATCAAGAATTATCTGGAGATTTTAGTAGAAAATTTCAGGACTTATTATATTGGAATATATATATATATATATATATATATATATATATATATATATATATATCCAATGTTCTTTATTAGATAAATTTTCCTTTTTAATCTAACCAGAAATAATAGTTCCACATGATTCATTTTTTGAATAGAAATAATATAAATACTCTAAATTTTAGTTTAGAAGAAATATACGAAAAGTAAATTCGCTGGTACTGCTAATAAGATAAATTAGTTGCTTTGTAGTAAGTTTTCCAAGTTATTTTGTTGTATCTTTTAGACTCTCCATTTATAAAACAATTTTACTGTAGTAACCCAACTATTATGGATATTATCTGATCCTAACCATTTAACATACCCTTGAATATCTTCCTTTTCGAAACTTTTTCAACAGGATGGACAGCTGGAAAATTCGTAGTTCTTGTTCATAAAAGTTTTCTTTTATTTCTTCAGCATTTAAATCATATAATTTATATGTGATTGGATTAGAATGAATAATATCTTCAATTTCAAAAGTTTCTTTTGGGCAGTTTGCTGTACATCCTATCTCGAAAATTCCTTTTAATTTACTTACTCCTACTAAATCTCTTTGCTTAAATTTAGTATTAATATCTGACATGTTTGATAAGTTAACAGTTTTCAGTAAGATGTTTTGATTTCCTTTGTTTACATCTTGTTGTTTAATTTTTAGTGTTGAATGACTTTTGTTTTATAGTCATCAAAAAGATATTTAGCTGAATCAACCCATTTATAATTTTCTGGTAAATTTTATCCACATGCTTTTAATTCACAAAAGTGAATAACGACTAATATTGGAATTTTTTATTAAATCTTGGGATATCTTTATTATAAAATTCTTATTGTTGGCAGACTGTAGATTTTTGGTTGGAGTATTTTGAATATTTCTTTAAAAAAATCAGTCAGTGGTACTTTTACTTGTTTTGTCTTAAACTGGGATAACACAAGGAAATTTTTTAAAAAATATCTATAGCAGTTAGTAAATACTTACATTGTTTATTTATTTTTGATATTAATTTTAATTTTCCAAATTCCATTTCGAATATATCAGCTTGTCAGACATCATCTATTTCAAATGACATTACATTTTTTATAACACCTACAATTGGTTTATGTAATTCATTTATAATTTGTTCACAAATACTTCATCCCTTACCTACAACTTTTTGTCGAATATACTATGTTTAGCTTTACATATTGAACAACTAACTTCAAATCTTTGTTTTCCATTTATAGTTGTTACTCTATGAGTATTATGTGCTTCAGTAAAGTTTGTACTCTTCAAATGGCAGATGTGAATGTGATTGTCCATTTATATAGAATATAAAATGCTTAAATTTTAAATAATTTCACCAATAAAAGGAACTTTACATCAAGTGGAACAGCTTTAAAAGAATCTTTTAGTCATATAGTTAGAAAACTTGATTAATTAACTATTATTGACTGGATAGTACGAATATTTCACAAAGAGTATGATAAACACTGAAATATCAAAATCTTCAAATGATAATTCTCTTTGTTCACTACTGGCTTTTTATCAACTGAATTACTTACATTTACCAATATTCTTCTTTTAAAATCAACATTACTTTTACTAAATAAAAAGTAAGCTATTTATTTTTGAAATAGCTTGATTCTATAATATATTTTAGCATGTATGGATGATTTAAAAATTTTGATACATTTAATTTTTTCTAATGGTTTTATTTTTTATCTATTGATTACTTATTTTTTATTTTTGTTTCCATAACTAGGATGATGGTTCTGTTCTTGGATATATTGATTATGGAATATTTTAAATTTTTGATTGAAAATCATTTATTTTTGATTGAAAACCTTCAAATTTTTAAGTTGAGTAATTTTTAATTATTGGTTATAGTGACTGAAAACTTTTCATTTTTTCTCAGATGCCATTGAGTTTACCATATAACTCATTTCTAAAAATTTCTATTTATTAAATTATAATAATCATTAAACTTATATTTGTCTGTTAATTGTTTTAATGCAGATATATCCATTTGACCACATATTACTTCATTAAAGTTTGGTAGGCTCTCAGTCTTGTAATATAAATCATTAGTTCCAAATAGTTAACCAGCTGTTATGGTATATATCCACCAAACCAAGGAAAACTAATTTAATATCTTTATTCTTATAATAAGTAATCCAGTGAGTACAAATATAATCAGATGATATAAATTTTTATTACACATATGGATATTTTTTATCGATTAATTCATTAATATTAAATATGAACTAAAGTATTTAAGATTTAATTGTCTAACAAGTTTTTCTATACCGAAAATTGATAAAGTATTATTATTTTTTATACTTTTTGAGATGGTTTTAATATTGTATCACTTTTATTTTCCATATCTATATTCTGTTGTCCTTGTTCTTCAAATTCATTACCACTTTATTCTATCATGAATTGATTTTGCTATTGCTGCTGCACCACCAGCTAATGAATCAATTGCTCCAAATGCTGCAAGTAAAACTGGTAAAAATCCACCATCATATTTTGTTTCTTTCTTTTCAGTTAAACACTCAATAATTTGTTTTATATCAGGAAAATCAAATGTAATAAGTAAATTTCCACCAGTTTTTATCTCTTTTGGTTTTATGTGCATTATTTAAAAATTATTATTACTTTGATAGATTTTCGTTTAATTTTACTTTTGGAAGTTTAGTATAATCGATTCTAAAATTGTTTATTTATAAAGAATAAAAATTTAATAAAAAATAATTATGTCTTTTTTTAATCATTAACATTTCAAACTATTCCTAATTTTGTTTTCTGTACATTATTCCTCTAACTGCTGTTTCATCTCCTTTTTGACCAATTGAAGAACCATTAGCATACATTCCTTGTGTTGTTAATAATTGATGTTCTTTATCAACTTCATATCTAGATTCTAAATATTTTTTATCCCAATTAAAAATGCCATGTTCTTTATCAGCTTAATCTACTGTATTAAGTCCCGAATCTCCTCTAGCTGGTATTTCTTCTAATTTTGTTCAAGAATCATACTAATTATAACCAGGAATGTTATTTCTAATCGCAGTTTATTAATCCACATATTAACTAATGCTCTTCAATATTATTCTCTTTTCCAAAATTTGTGAGGAAAATTATTCAAAAATCTAATCAAATATGAAATTCCTTTTGGATTA
The DNA here is from genome assembly GCF_023864345.2 of Schistocerca serialis cubense. Lineage (NCBI taxonomy): Eukaryota > Metazoa > Arthropoda > Insecta > Orthoptera > Acrididae > Schistocerca > Schistocerca serialis. Next base: position 237,817,080 of record NC_064640.1, read on the forward strand.
TTAATAATAAAATCACTAAAACATTTTTGTTATTCCAACTTTTTCATCATAAAAAATTTTGATTTATAGCTAATTCTTCATCATGAATTATTGATAATCTATGGATTGAATTTTGAACAGCATTCAACCAAATATATTCAACTGTTTTTTCTGTATTTTTTAATATAAACCTTCAACAACTTCTTGAGAAGAATCATTATGTTTTCTTTCTGAAAAACTAGTAAGTATTGTATTCATTTCGATTACTTGGTTTTATTTTATGTGGATTACTTTCATTATCTACAGCATTTGAGTCGAATAAAATTCTAGCCTAATTTTGTATATCAATGGAATCACATGAGATGCCATATCATCCACATAAATTTGTGTTTTAGTTGACATTCTCACTAATCCACTAGTACCTACATATCCTTTTTCACCAGTCTCTAATGTATCACTATTGAATTCACCTGGATACTTACCAATAGATTTGAAACTACCAACAGTTCTTGATCCAGAAACAGTATTTTCATTATGATTGATAAATTCTAACATTCCTTCAAATATATTAATTTTTAATATCTTTGTCATTTAATTTTTGTTCTTTCTTTTTATAGTTCTCTAACAAATTATGTATTTCAGTTTCACTTAATTTATAATCTCTTTTATCACTGTCATATTGTCAAATTGTTGGAATATAGTTCGTCTAAGCAATGTTGATTATTAGGTATCAATTGTTTTTCAACTTCCTTATTTTCTTCACTAGCTGTCAAAACATTATCACCGAATCCATCAATTCCTTGTTTAATTTGTTGGATGCTTCGATACCAGGTTGAAATTCTTTTTTGAATAATTCATATTCTTTTCTTGGTTTCTTTCCACTTTTTAAACAATTTTTAATATTAATTTACTTTTTATTTCGTCTAGCCTTTTTTAACAAGTTCTGAATCATATTTACAAACTATTGTTAAGGATAAAAAACAATACTCACTTTCATTTCACGTTCATCATTTGTGTTCAATATTTATGTAGATCATTTATATTTATCATTTATGTTGAATGTTATGTTCACTCTTTACATTCAACATTTATGTTAAACTTTTATGTTCATTGTTTATGTCCAGTGTCTAAAAATTCTTAATCTTTTTCTATATTTACCATTATTAATTTTTCTTGTCATATCTATTGTTATAAAATGAAACTCATCTTTATCCCAACACTTATCACATATAGCATTAAAAATCATCATATATTAAATCACCCCAACTAACTCATGAAAAATGTGATTTCAATTTCTATCCTCTTGTCTGAAAATATTTTAAAAATTAAGATTATCTCTAACAAATTGTATAGACATTTTTGATACATTTGATTTAAAAAATCTATTCCTTTGTGTCTACATCTAGCAAAGTTGTCTCCAAGTATACTTCAAGTTTCAAGAATCAAACCTACATCTGAATTATATCCATATTAATGTAACAGAATAATTTCATCATTATTTTTAATAAAATTAGTAATTTTTTAATTATTTTTTCTTCAATTTTTCACATCTTTTTATAAATTATTGATATTTTGGTTTATCTAAATTTTAGGAATAAATGTATAAATGCTTAATTTTATTCCAGTTTAACCATTTTGGTTGATTTAAACTTAAACAATAAATGTATAAATAGTTAATTTTATTCCAGTTTAACGATCCCAGATATAGATTATAATTATCGACCATTAGCATTGTCTTTCTGCAACCACTTGGCCGTATTATTGAAGATCAAACAAGATTTGGTAAAAGTTTCAGTTTTTATATTTTATTTTTTTTGAATTCTTATTTTTGGTTGCCAATCTATCATCTAATTACATAGTTTTAATTAATATGAATGAGCAGATCATTTCAACAGAGTGACACTTCATCTTTTCTGAAAAATTAATGGTTCCAGTAAGAAAAACTTATTGAACCATTACATTAGTTGGTTTTCATTCAGCTTTTTAAACTGCAAATATCATATTAAAAATAATAATGTAGATACTGAAGGAGAAATGACAGAAACTTCTGTTGGTCAATGTACTTTGAAAACTTTGAAAACTTATTCAATCTGAAAAACCTAATCTTCACATTAAAGGAGGTAAAATTTTAAATATAGTTACTACTGAAAGTGTTGTTAAATTATATATGTACAAAGAAGATTGTACTGGACAAATAATGGGTTTCAGTGATCAAATTATTAAACTATTGAAAAAATGTTTTTAATGATGTTCCTAAAAGTATTCCGTTTGAATTAATAAATATAAATTTTAATTTGGCTAATGGTATGTTTGTTAAACATTAACCAATCCCATTGAGAAATTAATATTATTTCTTCTTTTAAACCATATGCAGGAACAATAATTTATGGACGAAATTATTCCATAAATATTGCAATTTTTGATGGTATTCAAAATTTATAGTCAACTATTGCTGATGAACCGATAATTTGAATGTTTCCAATGGTTCATGTGTAAAAGTAATTTTAAAAATGTATTAATAATTTTTTTGCTTAATAAATCATAAATAAAATCGAGAGTTGACGATTTTGCTCATTTCCTGGTAGTGAGGAAACAAAAAATAATTTAAACAGTAAAAAGAAGAAAACAGTATTTAATATTAAAATTTGTGATTTTTGGATTCATTCTAAATATTCACAACTTTATATGATACTTAACATTATTCACACAGATAGAACAGATTTTTCGTCATATGATGCTAAATCAAATATTAAACTGATAGATGATTGTGTGTTGAGATTTTCAGTGTTACTACAATTAAAATAGGAAACAATATTTTGTTCAGAATAGAATATGCATCAACTCATATTCATTTAACTTCATCTCTATCAAATGATTTAACTTTGGAAGGACATATTCTTCACAATGGTAAATTGAAGACCAACAAAATGATGTACTTTATCCATTAGAATTATTCAGAGAATTTATTAAGAATTTTCATAAAATAATTTGGGAAGGCGATTTAACAGTAATTTTGACTTGGAGTTCAGAAAAATATCAAGAAGAATATCTCCTTATATGGGTTAGTGATAATGATAATAGTACACTTCCAAAAGAAGGCAAAAGTGTCATTAAAAGTGTGGAAATCGTGTTGTTGTTAAATATGAACCAGAATATTCACCTGAACTAGAAAAAGGAAGTCTAAAAAATTCAATAATTTCAATTTCTTTTATGAACCATTTGCAATTTAAATTGCTGGATTACATGGAAAAAGAAATTTAGAACAAGGTATTAGTAGTTGTTATAATTCTGCTGAATGTGATATACTTTACTTTATTTTCGTTGTTTTCCAAACTAGCCGAAAAAATAATCAGTTAAATAATTCTTCTTGGTTCGATCATGTTAGATTAGAAAGTATCTATGTAAACAATGGAAGAAATGAAATTTTTCACCAATAAATTTGGAATGTTGATCCACTGAATAGTTTTTTTTAAAAGCCTATGATGTTTTTAGAGATTTTAAAACACTAACACAATTAAATAACTTCGTAAATGTAAGTCCACTCAGTCTATTGAAATATTCTATCTATGTAATAAATATGACTAGAAGAATTAATGTTATAATTACACAAAAAACAACATTGAAATTTTGTTCCTTTTTTACTGAAAACATACCAAATGATACAATTGTATATATAATTATGTACGGTAAAAAGAATTCAGCTTATGATTCACAATATAGAATTCTTACTGAAAATTTTTAATTATGTAAATGAATAAAAATTTGAAAACCTTTTAGATATGTTGACTTCAATGTTTACATTTCCTTTTGAAGTATTTTCAGATGGATCGAGGAAATAAAACTGGAGGATTTAGATTTTTAAAAATTAAAACATTTGATAAATGTTTTAATTTTTGTTAATTTAATTGTTTTCTGTATAAATGAAAGCAAAACAAAATGATCATGAGTGGCATCATTGAAAATCTATTAAGTGAATTTCACAGTTACAGTCATGGCTATACAGAAGTGTTTATGCAATTGACAGAACTGGAAATAACTTGCAATATTTCAAAAGGTGAAATTTTGGTAACTAAATATGTTCAAAAAGTTTTATTACTTTTAGATGATAAATATGAAATTACTCTTCCATATCATTACACTAAAATCTTTTCCGAAGACAATGATAAATTACAGAAAACTGTTGGATTACATTTTATACATCAAGGTAAAAACAAAATAAGTAATTTGATTCATGTTATTGAATTTGAATAAAATGTAGAATTTTTACTTTTTTAATGTTTAAAATTTATTTTGTCGAATGTTAAATTTTAAGGGTGTCTTGAACAAGCTCTTAAAATTTTAACTGATAAAATTGGCGTTGTTAAATATTAAATTTTAGGCAAATAAATTAATTCTTTAAGTAAAATGAAATTTTTATGGTTACAGTGTCATTTGTTTATTCAGTCCAGTAGAGTCACAGAAATACTGAAACTCCAGTGACAAACTCTACAAAAAATAGATGTGGATTGCTGTTGTCTGTAATCCGACAGCTCACAATAAAAAATTGTTTAAGAAACATATTTCTACTTTCAACTAAAATCTCGCCTAACGGCTACTAAATAGAGAAGTATTTGCGCACTCCAAGCTAACGTTGGCTCCAGTGGCAGTTGCAAGTGACTGTGCAGGCATTTTCCATTTACAGTTGCTTGCATCAGCTGCCGCGCCGAGTGTCAGCTTGTACTTCGTGAATAGTACAGGTATAGGAAAATTTCCGAGCCCACTAACTAATGGAAGATGTATGGGACGCAATGGTTCTGGTACACTATGTGTCTACCACTGGGTCGTCGCAAAGTACAGATATAAATGTAGATGATGATGACGATGTAGATGTGGGACTCTGATGGTGTAGCTGTCATACAAAGTGACCCAGTAGTTCAAACATTGATCATGAATTCTGTGGACTGGAGCTAACATCCCTGTTCAGCTTTAATTATTTAAATGTTCTCTGAGTTCCCTAAATAAATTCAAATCAGTGACTAATGATTGCTCCGAAATCGACCACCCCATTTCTTTCGCAGTGACTGTGCACAGCCTATGACGCTGATGGAACATTAATCTTCAGACTTCCTTATTTTTAGACATCCGTTGTCGGCCCATCCATTGGACGATATGTGATGATCGATGCAGGAAGTACGCCGAAATCTGTGGTGATGAACGACGATCTACATTATAATGTCCACACTACTTCAACATGAATCACTAAAATACTTGAGAGAGGTTAGGATTCAGCCTGATATCATGTAATGCGAAGAAGGTCGTCATTAGAATCCAAGATAATGTAATGCTCTTTCAAACACTCGATCACTTGCTGCAGTAATGGTGCTACAGAATATGCCGCGATAGGCCCATTCGTCAGACAAGTCGCTGATTGAAAATGCATGAAATTTAATGTCCGTAATCAACGTCCTTCGCCCGTCTATTCAAGTTGACTGCAAACTCGCATAGAAATAACTCGGCAAACTGTTCACGGGTAACACGTTTACCACCGCATTGATCTGGTGCCAATCCGTATAATTTCTATTTTGGCAGTCTTGTCAGCTTTTCAACACACAGCAGTTTCGGCAGTAATGAGACTATACCGCTCTGAGATTTACTTTTGTATGCCATGCTGAACAAGAAACTGTTCAATAGTCCTCTCAGAATGGAAATTAAATCAGTGGAGAAGACAGCAGAACTCGATGGCATAGAGTTCTTAAATGTAGTGAAAACCAAATACTTCTTGCAATGTACAGAACGTATCTCTATGGGTTTCCACTAAAGTGTGACAGGAAATTATCAGGAAGGTAGGAGGATTACGATTTTGCGTCCAGTCTACGATGAGGTCATTAGGAGACCACAAGCTTGGAATGGCGAAGGAAATCACACGTACATTTCATAGGAACCATACGGGCATCCACCTTAAGCATTCAAGCGAAATCAAAGAAGACCCAAATCTGGATGATCAGACCCCTGAACACGCTTCCAGTATCTTAACAACTGTTCCATCTCATTTGATATAGGGAATGAAAGATTACGTCCTGTTGTTGTTGTTGGTCTCGTTGTTGTGGTTAGTGGCGGCGGTAGTGGTAGTATTCAGTCCTAAAATTCGCTTGACACATGTGTGCACCCCGTTCTATTCTCTGCAAGTCTCAGCATCTCTCCTTAACTACTGCAGCTTACATCCATTTTAACTACTTACCGTATTCATCCACAATCATCTATGCCATTTGTTTTTGAGTTAGGTCCGTCTTTAGCAAAACACAATTTTGTTTTTTGTCCCAGACATGTTTCACTGCAGTTGCAGCATCATCAGTCGTTTTTTTTATTATTATGGCTGTTAAACGTAAGGAATGTTCTTTACTTACGGGAGACCAGAAATAGACGAATGTGTTCTTTCAGCATATGCTACTACCAAAAAATATTATTATTTAAAATTTTAACAACGTAATCTTCACTTTCAGAAAGGCATAAAATTCGATTGATGAGGGTTATAATTTGAATAAAACATTCTTCTCATTCCAACATTAAAAGACGTTTTAGTCAAATCCTTTACTCCACAATAATTCATTTTTTCTGAAGTATTTTTCAGACATTCATCAACGGGACGCTTGTTTCATGATTATACCGCCAATTAAAAAAAAAGACAGAAAGGAAATTCTTCAATAAAAATCCCCAGTTTTGAAACCTGTATCCAATTACACTAATTTTGTACAATCTTTTCATTTAAATTCTACATTAGATTTTGTACAGGCTGTTTGGACCGGCTTCTAAATATTTAAGGTCCACAGTTTTTTTGTTCTTAAACATTTTCCCAGAGGCACCTTATCCACAATTCCCCGAGCGTTCAGTTTTCGAGACATATGTCCAGAACGATAAATGTGGAAGACACGTTACGAGGTATGTCGTTTGCTGAACGACAATACGCTGCAAAATGCTTGTGATTTTACTCTTAGCCTTCACTCTGCCTCTACACGGACTGATGTATTGCCCGAGGTATGTCGTTTGCTGAGCGACAATATGTTGCAAAATGTTAGTGAGTTTGCTCTTAGCCTTCACTCTGTCTCTACACGGACTGATGTATTGCTAAATGAACTTGGCGCTACTCGTGCGGGGTACGACACTAGAGATGCGATTAATGATTCGTTCCCTGCGTACCGAGAGATTGAAACGGTCTGAAATTTCGTGGAGAAGTGTTTGGTTAAATTCCAAGTTTACGAGTGGGTAAACAAGATCACAACGCTGCGACAAATGTGAACTGCAAGCTGGCAGATCGATAGAGGTTACTGCAGAAGCCGAGATACATATCTATCTTAATACTCCGCCCGCTACTGTGATGTGATTGGTAAAGCTCGCTTTTCATCCAGAAACACACCGGTAAAGCTTCTTCCCATTCCATTTGTGGTTGGTGTGTGAGAAAAATTAGAGTATTATGTTCCATTGCACATTTTGCTGTTAATTTTCAGTGCTGGATCAAGACTCTAATCTTAACCTCTGCACTTCATGGACAAACTCATCACTTGCACTTCTCCTTATCTCCCCTTCACTGCCTCATTATTTATGATATGGTGGAGGTCACATAATACTCCTTTATTCCTTACTGACACCGATTTTTAAAATTTTGTATGTTGATTTTTAAGCAGAGACCCCACATTCGAATGCTATCCAGAAGAAAAATGACACCAAGGGTTGTACGCGTTTTTAGTTTATTTTAACTATCTCATACCACTGAATGAAAGCCTACAGCTTTTTTCTACATGTGTATCTACATCTACATTCCTACTCCGCTTGCTACTGTGTGATGCGTTGGGGTGAGTACCTTGTACCATTTACTTTTCTGTTCCATTAGCAAATAGAGCCAGGGAAAAACGGTTGTATATATTCCTTCGTATGGGCTCTAATTTTTCTCATCTTATCTTCGTGGTTCTTACGCTAAATGTACATTGGTGGTAGTAGAATCGTTCTGCGGTCAGCTTCTAATCCCGGTTCCCCAAATTTTCTCAGTGGTGTTCCTCGAAAAGAAAGTCGTCTTCCGTCGAGGAATTCCCACTTGAGTTCACGACGCATATTCGTAATACTTGCGTGATGATCGAACCTACCCGCAATAAATCTAGCGGCCCGCCTCTGAATTGCTTCGATGTCATCCTTTAATCCGACCTGGTGGGGATACCAAACACTCAAGCAGTCCTCGAGAAGGGATCACACTAATATTCTATACACTATCTCTTCTATAGATGAGCTCCACTTTCCTAAAATTGTCCCAGTAAACCGAAGTCAACCGTTTCACTTACATACTACTGTCCGTATGTGCTCGTTCCATTTCATATCGATTTCATTTTCACGTCTAGGTATTTAATCGATATGGCTCTGTCAAGCAGTAAACTAATAATGCTGTATTCGAACATTCCGGGATTGTTAAAAAAATGGTTCAAATGGCTCTCAACGCTATGGGACTTAAAATCTTAGGTCATCAGTCCGCTAGAACTTAGAACTACTTAAACCTAACTAACCTAAGGACATCACACATCCATGCCCGAGGCAGGATTCGAACCTGCGACCGTAGCGGGATTGTTTTCCCTACTCATTTGCATTAACTTACATTTTTCTACATCTAAAGCAAGCTGTCATTTATTATACCAACTAAAAATTTTGTCTGTGTCATCTTGTATCTTCCTACAGAAACTCAGCGACGACGTCTTTGGAATCATTCCGTCTCCTTCCCTTCTTTGTTATTATCCTCATATGTTTCAAGAACCATTTCTAATATGAAATCAATTGCTGTTATATGTTATTGTACCAGTTATGCGATAGAATAAGAGAAATGAAAGAAATTAATATTGAGTTACAGAAGATTATTTGCTACAGAGTTGGGTTCCAGAACCCCATCGAAACTAGTAACTTATCATTTAAGACAAGAACAGGACGAACCCACAGGCTGACTGAAAGGTGTAGGGAAATGACTTCACTGGTCGGATAGGAGCTGGATCTTAACACTGGATCAAATTAGTTAACTCTAAAAGCTAAAGATCCAACAAGTAATATCTGGCTTTCACCTAGGTCTGAATAAATTGGGTCTGAATTATCCTTGAAACTGTATCTTGCAACAGAACTCGAAATATTTAACGAGAGTTTTCTATTAATTGGGCGGCAGTAGGTAGTGCCTGTTGTTTTTTAATGGCATTAAGCTTAACGCTAAAAGTACGACATAAAGTCCTGAAAGTCCTTTTAGGACATACTTTTATAATGTGGGAGCACATGTCTGTATGCAGCTAAGCATACAGAGTCCTTTGAGACGGATGCTAACTTTAGAATATACGTTGCACGTAATTCTGCTTATTCTGGATATTTGTGCATCAGGAGTAGACCTGAAGAGCTCTGTAGACATCCATGAACAAATCTCGAATGTTGGTTTATACTTCGTGGTACTGAGCCCCTCAGTATCAAAAATGGTTCAAATGGCTCTGAGCACTATGGGACTTAACAGCTATGGTCATCAGTCCCCTAGAACTTAGAACTACTTAAACCTAACTAACCTAAGGACATCACACAACACCCAGTCATCACCCTCAGTATCATTTCGTTGATTTATTACTCAATAATTTTACACTTTCCTATAAATTTGATACGAAGTATTATTATTCTAGATACTGTTTTCATTCATATTCACAAGTGAATGTTTTTTGAATTAACGTTAAGTTACATAATCCTCAAATGAAAGTTTCCTCCACCCTCGTGCACGTTATGCTGCTAGACATACTAATATTGCCTGTGCGAGTAATGTGGAGTCCGTTTTCAATGATCAGCGATTTATACACATCACTATATTTTAGCCCGAATCTACATCAGCTAATTTTTATTAAAATTCATATTTTCAAGATATGTAAGGAATCTCCTACTTTTCCGTATTATCTGTCCATTATCTTTCACCAACAGCAAAGCGGCAGTTGCACAGCCACGGTTATAGGAAACTTTCAAAGTGATGTTCTTAAGCACGCATACATGCGTTACGTTTACGGCATTGTGGTGCTCATATGAAATATTTGAAAATATCGAATTAAAAACAGAAGGAGGATTGCAACCTCTCCTGTACTGCACTAAATCTAAAATGACGCTGGGCGTCTACAGAAAACAAGGTGGCAGACGATTAAAACCCCGGTTTTGGGGTTGTACTTGCTCCACAAAGAGTGACTGCAGTACACGCTGCACGCGGGTCCCGAATGGCACTGTGGCTCGTGGACAGTTGGAGAAAAGGCGTTCCAGAGGTGGAGAAGAATAGTATGGTATGCGGGTGAAGTCAGAGCTGCAAGGAACTTACATGCCTGACACACCATGAGGAGCTGCCGCCGGATGGTGAGTTGTGGTTCCCCAGCCTCAGTACAGAGACTGGGTATGTGACTGGTCATATAAGCACCTGTGGACAGCTGAGTGCCCTCATGGTGGACAGTGTCAATGATCTTCAAATAAGAAGGTCTCGCTGATCCATACACCGTGCGCCCGTAGTCCAGCCGAGAACGCACGAAAGCCCTATAAAACTGGAGCAGATGTGCCGTGTCCGCTCCCCAAGAGTTGTGGCTAAGGCACTTGATGATGTTTAGTGCCTTCAGAGTTCTGGCTTTCACGTCTCTCAGGTGTTGCAATTCAGAAGCCTCACTGAGTCTCTAAAATGTAGAATGGTGTCCCTCATATGCAGGTCAGGCAAATTAAAAATACGTCGAGGACAATTAAAATGCATACACACACACACACACACACACACACACACACACACACACACACTTATCTTCAGAAAACTGAAAGACTGACTTTGCAGCCCACTACTCCGATCTCTACACTGTAAGCTGCAACCGACGGCTCGCTGTTTCAACATCGCTGTTGCAACACTGGAGGAGGAACAGAAAACAACAAAGTCGTCCACAAATAAGGTGCACTGGACAGGACTCCTTGCCGTAGACGTGATACTGTTTAATGGCTATGGCAACATGGCAACTTAAAACATTGCCCTGAGGGACACCATTCTCCTGTTCCAAATGATCTGACAGCGAGTCAGCAACTCGGGTCCTAAACAACCACTGAGACAGGAAAGACCGTATGAAGATAGGGAGGTGGCCACGAAAGACCCACTAATGCAGTTGCTCTAGAATACAGTGTCTCCAAGAAGTATCGTAAGCGTTACTGATATCGAAGGATATGCCGAAGCAGTGATGCTTACGTAGGAAAACCTGCTGGACAGCCACCTCTAGCAGAGACGTCGATAGGAAAAGGAAGGAAGAATACAGTCACTAGAGGCGGAGTACAAGCTCGGATTACGGAAGTATGGGGAAGGAACCATACCGGCTTCTGCGTGTAGTGATTTAGCGAAATCACGGAGAACCTCTACATGTAGCCGGAAATGCGTTCCAAGGGAGACACACCTTCTTGACAGGTGTAAGTGTCAACGATTGAAATCACGCATGAGAACACACTAGGCAGGTTTGAATGATCTGTTTGTACTAGTATTTCCGCTTCACACTCATGAGACCAATGTGCTGGAACACTATCATGTAACAGTCACATTACCCTTCTTACCACCAAAGGCACGTCTTCCTGTAGGGAAGGCAGGGTCACGAGCAGGAAGTGCAGATATGCCTCGACCGTGAGGCGTGTGGAAGGACAGCGAGTCCCAAGACGTAGTCACCAATAATCGCTGCCCACACATTGAGGCTGAACTGGTGCAGAACCTTGGCTGCCACCGTACTATGGGGCCTCTCCGTAGTCCAAAGGGTGGAGGAGGGGGGGGGGGGGGAGGGTTGAAGTTCGATGACACTGCCCCCTCGTAAATGTAGCCAGACATGTGAATTGGTTGGATGACAAAAGTTGCAGCACCGTGATTGTCTGTGCAAGGAACCAGCGACAGAACCGTTGCTGCAGTGGCAAGTCCGCAGGTAACAATGCTTGCACGCGTTGTATCTGATGCGGATAGTGGCAGCTGTCGTGAAGAATGTTCCACATGGTCGTCTGGCTTAACCATGCTGGCGGGCCACCTGCCTGATGGTGATACAGAGCTCACTGTCAAAGATCTTTTATCTCCACCTTCAGGTGGTTATATCTCCCTTAGAATGTATTTCCGGCCGCATGTCCAATAACCTTTTCTTATTCCTTACTCTTTCAGTCATCGTTTCCTGCTTTTTGCCCCATTTAGAAAACTCACTCTGTATAAGGCTATAATTCTAAACTTACCAGCACGTCTCACAGAATCATTCTTTGTTTTTCGTTACGGTTAATTTAACTCCGACCCGCAACCCATTAACATGCACATAAGGTTCGAGGCATGGCGTATGGGTGGACAACTGGCCCCAGTTATACTGCTGCTCCTTAGCATAATTCAGGGGGCCGAACAGAGTTTTATCACTTTCATTGAATAAAATAATGAGTATTAAAAACAGTAGACGATACCTGCTGACAACATTTTTGCGGCGGTGCTGTGACATGAATGACGATGTTTTTTTCTGGCCTACAAGAGATGGGTATTGTTGTTCATGCTGGACATTCACCGTCAAGTCTCTAGTGTAGGATGAAGAACAAAATGGATTGGACACATTTCGGGGTAGTGGGGAGAAGGGAGGGAGACGGTTATTGAGTGTTAGGAAGCGTGTGAATAGACAATGAGAGAAGGAACAGCGACAGTGGTAGTGAGAGATTGGATGGGATTCTTAACTCAGAACTTCTCACTGATGACTATCCGTCCTGTTCCTATGAACTACAGACCTATTGTAAGGAGAAGGTAAGGGGCTGGATTTTAGTTCATAGGAACAGGGCAGGTAGTCATCAGTGAGAAGCATTGAGTTAAGAACTGAGAGATTTTAGTTTCCTTAGGATAGGATGTAGCGGTGTGTTGGATAACGGAGGATAAGTTGATATACGAATCGAGCAGTTCATGATTTCAGGATCTGAAAAATCTGAGGATGACGTTTTGCTCCGCAAGTTAACGAAAAGTGTATTACTCATCGAGATCTTCTAATTCGATTAGAGGACGGTTGAACCGTCAGATTTTCTAAATAGCTCTATCTAAAAAAATTCAAGGGTTCAAACTAATAAATAAACATATTTGAGTACCAAAAATATTTGTAATAGCCAAAGGAAACATTCAGAAAGATGTGGATTTCGTATCTGTTGTGTAGGACACTATAGTTCAGGCAGGCCGACAGAGAAAGACGTAAACAGCGCGCTGGTGGCGCGGTCAGCAAATGTCTCCCGTGTTTATCGCAGTCGCCGCCACCAGTAGGTCACAAGTGCAAAATCCGCAAAGCAGCTCTGAGAGCAAAGTTGCCAGCGCCGATGGGCTGAGGCTGTCGCGCGACTCTAGTCTGGCCTCTCTCTTCTCGCCTAGTGTAAATTGTAGAGTAGGAAGCGTCTGTGCTTTCCTGGACTTCATTTTCGGTGGATGTTATTTGGAATAGTTCCTGTATTGCTGTTGATATTTATCAGTACTGAAACCGGCGATGAGAAGACTTGCTATAATGCTTTTTATTCTCTGCATATGACAACACAGCTTGACACCGTAGTCGATTTTCTTTGTGTAACACACCTTGAACTATATTTATCACTTTTATTTATCTATTTAAGCTGATCTGGTTACGGCCATCAAACTGTACCTTTCTTCACATCATAGGTACCTAAGAAATAACAAATATAATATGACAAATAGTATTAAAATTATTTGAGCGTCTGTAGTCACAATGTAAGTAAATAATACTGACTATGAACTAATAAAGTTGCCAACGACCTTACCGCACTGGTATCACCGGTTCCCGTCAGATCACTGAAGTTAAGCACTGTTGGGCTTGGCTAACACTTGGATGGGTGACCATCCGGTCTGCCGAGAACTGTTTGCAAGCAGGATACAGTCAGCCCTTGCGAGGCAAACTGAGGAGCTAATTGACTGAGACGTAGCGGCTCCGGTCACGAAAACTGACAACGGCTGGGAGAATGGTGTGTTGACCACATGCCCCTCTATATCTGTATCCAGTGACCCCAATAATCTGAGGATGCCACGGCGGTCGGTCAGTACCGTTGGGCCTTATGAGGCATGTTGGGACGGAGCTTAGTATAGTTTATGAACTAATAAAGATAACACTGACAGTACTTGTACTACTGCTGCTGATGCTGCTGCCTCTATTGATAATAATAATAATAATAATAATAATAATACTGGCAGATATAAAAATTAATTATACGTGTACAAGATAGATGTTCTCTGAGCGAGTTCTGCGGAAAGGAAATTTGAGAAGACTGTACCAGCTAAAACCACTGGGAAATGAGGGAGATCTGGTGGGATAGAAGAATTTGCAAGGGTATCGAGTATGTACAGGGGCAGTGATAATCATAATTGCTGCTTTACTAGATGTATCATTAACTGTCTTCTGAAGCTAGATATGGTATTCATTTCTCTAATAAGAACGCGGGAGGTTGTTCCAGAGTCGGGTACCTATTACAGAGAAAGACTTCGAAAAAGTATGTGAATGATGGAGTGGTACAGATAGGATTTTGCTCTGATGAGAACAGATGTTTCTGTCATGTTGTTTAGAAAAGATCTTTAAGGTCGAGGAGAGATATGAGGTACATTGTACGTCGATAAGGCAGTTGAGAAAACGGAGGGTATGGAAATCTCTGTGTTGTCTGTACACAGCCAAGGTAGCTGTGCATACGAAGATGAAATACAATCAAAACGTCGAGCATCACAGATATAACGAACAAAGGCGTTCATAACCAGTTTCAGGCGCTGTGAGCTTTCCTGACAAAGGCCTTCCAGGATAACATCGCTGTATTCAATAACTGGAAGTATAAGTGTTTGTACAATTTTCTTTTTTGGGTCAAGAAGGACGAACTACTTATATTTTTGTAGGGTATGGAGAGATGCTGATGTCTTCTTTCACATTGAAGTTATATGCTTAGTTCAGTTTAGATTTTCATCTATTATTGCTCCTACACTTTTCGCCCAAGGAGAGAAGTTGATATTTGTCCCATTTAGGGCTATAGATGGTAGAGATAATCGATATTTCGGACTGATGAGCCTAGAATAACCAACCAGTACCACTTCGGTTTTGGATGAGTTGAGCCTTAACCCTATATCCTGCGTCCATTATGATAGTGCACACAGATCGGTATTGTGATTCTCACTAGCTGACTTCAGGTTCATTTGTTTTTCACTTAAATACAACTGGAGATCATCAGCATTCATGTGGTATTTGCAGTAGGACAAAACTGATGACGCATCATTGAAAAACAATGAAAGGGATATAGGACCTGATACCGAACCCTGGGGGACCCCTGATAACTATCTGAACTATCTGTCCCATTGTGATTTTACGGTTCCGGACATGACGCATTGCTGGCGAGACGTCAGGTATGTGCGAAAACACGCCTCTGCACTTAGGACTTCATTGAAAATATAAATCTGGTGCCGAAGTAAATCTAAAACCGAGGCTGCGGATTCGTAATGTGACAGGAAACAAATTAGTTATGCAGAAAGGAATTACAAAAATTGGCTGCAAGCAGACATTGATTGAAATCAAGTTGAAAATTCGTGGCAGAACGGGATTTTTTTTTAAGGAATCGCTGCAGGAGCAGGACGACGGGTAGGGCAGGGGTCGACACCCAAGGCCTGACCATCCCGCCGCCTTGCCCAAGCAACGTGTTCTAGGATCGAAGGATCAGGGAGAGGATGTAGCTTGACTGTCTATGTTGTTTTATTTATTTATTTGTTCAATTTTTATAATTTTTTTATTTTATTTATTTATTTTTAAATTGTATTTATGGATTTATTTTTGTTTCATTAAAAAAAGATCCTACAACTGCCGTAACCGAGCGTCCGAGTCGTCTTCTCGTCTGTTGGTAGGGGTTCCCCCCTACTCCGTCCGTAGAGGATCAATATGCTCGAAGATTCTTCTTCCTTTTCAGCGCCTCATACCCGGAACGCCCAGTGAGCAGGAGGATCTGCAAATAATGACCCTAAATAATTTGCGAAACGGGTTCTGTACTTCGGGTGGCGGCTGAAAGCTGCATGTGTCGTCATCAGTACGGACTAAAAGTCGAGTGTCCCTTTGTGGGCATCGCAAAATACGTAGTAAAGGGCCATGCCTTTTAGCCAGTAACGGCGTTCGTCCTGGTCGATGGAAAGTATACGCCGTCGGGGCGCAATATATCATCAGGGGAGATAGACTCCGGCAATCGCCGCAAGATAAAGGCCAGCATGCGCTGCGTGAGTAGCCAGCACTCGCTGGTTGCGGCACAAGTCAGGCGGTGTGCATCCGGGTCAACGACTGAGCATGTCGGACACAAGGGGTCGTCCGTCAGATGAATCGAATGTAGCCGCTGACGAGTAGCGAACTTCCCATTCACAACCACGTACTACAATGAACGCACCGTCGTATGTAGAAAGGACGTGTGTACCGCTCGCCACCCCGTGTTCCAGGCAACTTCAGGATGTCTATGCGCGACCGTATTGATAGGTTGCTGTTGTTGATAGAGGCGATAATAGTCTTTCGTGCTGGACATCCGTGTCGTCGGAAGGTCTGACCGTTTAAGTAGCTGAAGTCAATCAAGAAATCTCTGATGTGGGCGAGTGCCGGTGAAATGTGTCCTACAGAAACTAGGGGATGCAGAGAGTGTGGTGCCACTAAAGCTATCAGGGTGCGTAACATGTTCTGAGGAGCATATCCATGCGACGCAGTTTGTTGTCCTGCAGCGAGCACGTGTCTGGTGTAGGAGCCGGCACGGAGGTACGCCGCCGCTGTGCGGCGAACATTGCTATAGAACTGCACTACTAAACATTGAGTACGGCCACCTTGTCAAAGGGCAAAGCCGTTGTGTGAGAAAGCCCCCCTCCGATATCCACGTATTTTCTCTTCTGCACGTTGATCACGCTCCCAGAGACCGCCCCCTACTGGCATAGCCACTGAAATGCCATATGCATTTCATCCTCTGATCTGGCCAGGAACACCACATCATCGGTGAATGCACCACAACGAAAGGTTATGTCCCGCATGGAAATGCCTGTTAATCGCTGCCGTAGACCATGTAAAGCTGGTTCAAGCGCTGCCGCAAATAATATACCCGACAAGGGGCACCCTTGTCGCACTGACCGTCCAACAACTATGTGACCAGACTGGTAATCGTTGACCATCATGCGGGAGCGCGCTCCGTGGACCAGTCGAAGGACCACCTGTGCAGACTCTGGACAGAGGCCCATGTGTTCCAAAACTGCGCATAGGAAGCCGTGGACGACGATGTCGAATGCGTGGTCAAAATCGACGGCGACAAGGGCGCCTCGTATTTTGCAGGCCACCGTCAAAGCAATTACGTCTCGGTATGCTTCTAACGCTGTATGAATGTTGCTGACACCACCTAAACATGTCTGATCGATGTGGATGGCCTTCCTTGAGGTTTAAAATCAATATTAACTGAAGCAACTGTTAATTTATTATTTTCGATAATATTCGTTGAGAAACATTTTTGTGAACGTTGTGTTAAAGAATATGCATCCTTTTAAATGAGAACTGACTGACTGGCTCGAGTAGTGGTTAATTATACATGCTGAACAATAGTTTAGTGACTTTAACCCTTTGAGCCGCTGTGGTTTCTGCCAGAATCAGGGCTTTTGTAACATCGGTGGTTTCATGCTAAAGGCACTGGTAGTTTAAAACAAAACGAGTGAAGTAGGGTGTTGCGGCAGAAAGAACTGGGGCTCAAAGGGTTAAATTAGTTGCACTCTTCAGTTCAGTTTCTTTGAGCAAACAAAGTAGAAAAATACTCGATTTATGTAGGTGCCATAACTTAATAATTTGACGTTGTTTCATGTTAATGGAAATAATCAGTCGTGATCGCGAATGATGTTTCATTACTGGTGACCGGTTTCAGTCTGAGTAGACAATCTCCAGACCGAAGGGTGACAACGTTCACAGTTTACGACTGATGCCTCCCAGCATACACAACAGCTCTGTTCGTCGTCTAGGAGTGTCACCAATGGTGTCATCCACTAGTCTGACGATGGTGTACTTAGATTGAAACCCGTCACTAGTAATGAAATAAAACATTATTATCGATCACGACTTATTATATTCATTAGAATAAGATAGATCGCTCCTGTTCTTGATATGACTTCAAACATTATTAATTGATCTATTTGGTTTTGATTTCCAGTATTGCATCCAAATTACGTGTGACTTAACAATTCTTTACAGCATTAACAGGCTCGTGTAATACAGACCCTAACAATGTAAACAATTGACAGTTGCAGCTGATTATCAACTCGTGATGGATTTATAGAAGACAGCTGAGATTTCGACAACGAGAGGAACATCAGAGGTGACGAAATAATAAATTATAATCTTGGCAAGGGCAGTGCTCAAAGTACGAAAGAGAATTACAAATCTTTTAAAATCATTTGTTTGGGAAATGGGTAAGGTGTTTACAGTCGAATGAGTTGTGGGAATTAGGTTCCAAAAGTGTCTCCTAGGTCGTCACTTAAAGAGGTAATTGTAACTTCTGTCACTCAGGTGGTAATGGCCGCCGATCTGGTCCAGAGTTGATGAAGGTTTGCCTTACGACGAGAGAAAGGCCATTTAGAAAATAATAAATATGGGACAGCAAGTCACGAATGAAAATAGTAACAGCTGATGCAGTCCCCGATACTAACATCTTAATGTTATGTTACATACGTCGCCCATATCATGAATAGGTAGTAAAATCTCTCAAAAAATCTGTCTCGTTATTTGTTACTGTACCTGCTTCACTTGCTGCATGCTTTGCATGACTGCCTGTTCGGTTTTAAGTGTGTGATGATCTGATTATCACTATGCTAAAAGCATGTAGAAGTTGGAGGAGGACATATAGTTGTGGGGGTGGTAAGTTACTTAGAATCCTCCACATACGCGACGTCAAAGAGTTACCAAAGCAACCATTCAGGTAATTGTCACCTATTCAGGTACTTGTCACCTTTCCTGTAGAGTTCACAAGTGGGCTCCTAAAATAGAAGACCTCAGTTGTAAACAGTGGTACAGTACGGGACAAGTTAGTTCTTTCGAGACGTTGCACCGTAAAGTTTCTTTTAAGTCTTATTCAGATAAGACACTGTTTTCTAATATTTCTAGAGTAAAGACATATTTTTAAAATCTTGAATTCTATCCAAAATTTTATTCTTAAAAGTGCTTCAGTGGTACTTAACACTGTTTACTTGTAAACTGAGTACACCTAATATAGCTTAGCGCTGACTAACCGCTTTTTCCATTACTGAGAAAACTCCAAAAAATGTTTCAGTTTGTTATAATAAGATTTGCATTGCCAGTTTTTTTTCCAGTAATGTAGTATAACAGCATCAGAAATGAATCAGATTCAGCACAATATAAATTTTATTGTCACCTTACTACAACACCATCAAGGATGGTCCTTAACGTTTCTTTCACATACACTCACTTGAACCATGGTAACGGACACAACATTGTTTACTCGATTAAATAATTATTCACGTATACCTGATAAGCAACAACTTTTGAGGAGCTTTTGTGTTCAGAAACATACTGAGGATCTTTATATGAGTTGTAGTAATTCACAGTGTCCTCGGATTTATATAAATCGTCCCTGAAAACTATTTTCCTAGCCTAACAACAAACGTGTTACTACTAATGGCAGCTAAGTTCTTGGCACTTACCACTCTTTGCACACACGAATCCTGACACAGTTGCCATTACTGAGAATATGAAATTAGTGATAGAGCTGCCAGTTTCCGGTTCATCTTGGGACTATCGACTAATATGAATGAAGCACATGACGTACCATATTTCATATGCAATAACTGTTTCTCATCGACTGTTCATTACCTTTGTTTACTACCACGTCCCTCAGTTCTGTAAAGCTCTCGTCTTGTAGCTGGCTAGTCAGGTTATTTATAGATCAGCTGATGGCTGCAATCAATACAGATGCATCTACAGGGATCGATGTTGGGTCCAATTTTGTTATTGTTATATATAAATGATCTGCCCACACAAATTCAAGAATCCAAGTGCAATAACCAAGTATAATGACGAGCCTTCAGAGCTCGACAATATAAGTGAAATTTACTTAAAACATTAATAATTGGTCCGCTATCAACTGGACTAAGACAAAACGCAATACCTACAATTTTGTACTCATATAACACCTGACCAGACCGCTAGAAATGATGCACGCAGTTAAATTAGTAAATAAAACAGAATATTGTAAATAATTAGTTGATTGCATCGATAATATATCCAGTTGGAGCTGAGGTTCTACAGATCCTATTAAAGGTCTGCACGATTTGGATTGCGAATTAGAGCAGATGTTGCAGATGTAAATGTCAAAAAGTTGACTTACTTTTCCTATTTCCAGTGATTAATTTCATATGGCGTCATTGAGGAGGAAACTGTTTGTTGCAGTGAAATGTTTACTGAAAATAATACGTGGTATGCATTTAAGACTCTCTTGTAGAAACCTGTTTAAATAGTTGAGAAAATTAGTAGCTGTCTTATAATACATTTATGCCCTTATGAAGTTAGTTGCAACAATCAGTCGCAATTCGAAAACAATATTAACGTTTATAAATACACTCTAAGAAAAAAACGAAACACCACGAAAGAATTACCCGAATGGGACGGAAATCGGTAGATATGATGATTACAATTTCAGAAAAATTGAATGATTTATTCACCAATAACAAGGTGCCCATAAGGTTCCAAAGATTCTCAATTCGAGAGAGATCCGGCGATCTTGCTAGCTAAGGCAGGGTTTGTCAATCACGAAAGCAAGTAATAGAAACTCTCAGCGTGTGCTAGCGGGCATTATCGTGCTGAAATGTAAGCCCAAGATAACTTGGCATGAAGGGTATCAAAACGAGGCGTAGAATATCTTCGACGTGTCGCTGTGCTGCAAGGGGGCTGCGGATGACAACCAATGGTGTCCTGCCATGAAAAGAAATGTCACCCCAGACCGTCACTCCCGGTTGTCCGTACGGCGTGCGACAGTCATGTTGGTATCCTACCGCTGTCTCTAAACACATCTCCGCTGGTCATCGGGGCTCACTTTCAAATGGGACCCATCAGTGAAGACAATTCTAATCCAGCTGTAACGTAGCAATGTATAAATGTATACTCCTTTGTTTTTCTTGTTTGCTTATATATGATAATATTAGCAAAAACTAACGGCTTTACCAAAATTTGTAGAGAAGAATTTCAAGTTACCCATAAGCAACGCGAAATAGTGTTTACTTTGTACTCCAGTTACAGTAAGAGGGGGCACTTCTAATGTCACTAAGCAGGCAGACAACTGAACGTTACGAATGGAAGGCGGTGATTTGGTTAGAGTAGGAAAGTGAGAGTAAAGTAGCCAGAAGTAAGTTATATAGATGTGTTGTTTGCAAGAGAACATAGAAAACGTCTAGATTGTTCTGGAAGGATTTTCGCATAAGTAGACCTTTCCGTCAGCTTTTTTTAGCTGACGAAAGGGCTACGTACTGGGGAACTCCGTACTGGTGTGCTGTGCAATAGATCAAGATATAGCACAAAGACATAAAATAGTCCCACGAGTTATTAACCCTTCAGGTTGAGAGCTATTTATTTTAATCGTAGTCTAAAGAATGTAATAGAGGACGACACCTAAGGAATCAGATTCCTCTGTTTTAGATCATATGTTTTCATTCATTTTCAAAAGCAGGTACATCTATTGTGACTCAAGAGTGGGGAAGCATAGGTTCCGTGGAGGGGAACAAGCTGAGTTGTTGGCATACTCGAAAGAAAGTCGCCAGTGGACTGCCTGAGAGGCGCAGTAACGTGTACGAGTAGGACCGACTTTAAATGTGTGCATAAGTATCATTTCCAACTGTGACGATTATTAAAACGACGGTAGGACCACGTTCTCAAGTCATTATGCTGGCCCAACCTGATGGGCAAGTGATTTCGGCGCATGGCTTGGCGTTTGCGAGATTTCTGATGGCTGTCTTAAAGGTGTAACCACGCAGATGGCCGACTGGTCGCGTGATGAAAGTATTTAGTCCTGAAGCTTTATTCCGTTCATTATGTGCAAATGAGCAAGATTACAGTTTTGAATCATTATTGAAAATCGCACTTAATAGTGCAATATTAATTAAGGCAAGTGAAAGATGCTTTACAAATTATTTTTATGCGTTGTAGCTATGTTAAATTACCGAGTGCTTCAGATTGACTTCTGGAGTTCTAGAAATGGTTAACGTGAGCGGGTGCTTGATTTGCGAGGAGAATTATATTTAACATGTTTGATGGAAGTCTCATTCACTGGATGTAAGGGAAGACATTCGCCTATACCGCTGTCTTTCGTGTGCTCTCGTCTTAAGCAGTAGGTGCCGAACACAACTGTAACGATCAGTCACTTGCTACTGTACTGCAATTTATTAGAGGACAAATTACATTTGAAGGCTTTTGCAGTTCTGTTATTTTTATTCGTGGCTAACCAACCCTGATTCCCAGGCCACCTCAATATAATTTTCATTTTGATAATTACAATGTGAATCTACGAAAGCGGATTATCAGAGCTATTCCTGAGTGCCTTTTCGACGGCCTGGCCTAATATAGGTGTTTTTGGAGCGCGAGTCATTCCACAAACGTGAGATGACCGTTGGCACGCTGCCCGCTCTGGTAAACGGAGAGAGTGGCACCTTTGCACCCAAGTAACTGGTCACTGGCATCCAACCGATACAACTGAAACACATTTTCGTTTAAGTTTTGAAATTAAAATAAATATTCTACCAGTTACCGAGACAGTCATGAGGGACTGATTACTACGTTGTATAACCCTCCAGCGTAACTGCTAAGTTCCACAGTCAGTGAGATTCCAGGCCAAGTATGCCCAACAATAGTGCAGACGTGCTTGTTGCTGTACAGAGGTCAATGGTAGGTGCGCCGTGAGCTTAGTTCTCTATCTGTGAGCCGCCCCTTAATGGTCCTTGTGGTCACTGAAGCATCAGTTGTACGTAGGATCGATAATAGTGATGAATCTCGAGCTCTGAGTGCCTCTCTGACGATTATTCGGTCCTCTAGTTCTGTTGTCTCTCTAGGTCGACAGTCTCTAAAGACCTCGCTGTCGAGGGGGTGTTAAACACTTATCTCCTCCTCTAGGTCGACCACTTCATTCTGGACGCTGTGTTCGGCAATGGTTCACTCATTTCTGCCAACATCGTCGAATAGTGGGATCACTGCTATTCAGATGTAAGCGATTCGCCGACTTCTTTGAGCCCAGCTACACGCTGTCATTGTTCACTCGCTTGTCTGCGAGGCAAGGGTAGAGTCAAACTGAACACACGGAATGATATTCGCAGAGACTTTATGCCCTGGTATCGTCATGTCCACTGTTTACTGTACTTGTCAATGCGTGGTGAGATTGCACTGCTGCGTCACATATTCATCTATCGGCTGTCAAAGTTCACAGTTTTCCATTTTCTGTCGATACATGTGGGGCTATTAATTTGTGACCGATTTGCATAACTCCTTCGTCGTACGTCGTTTTTTCTATCTTGTTGTTGTTGTTGTGGTCTTCAGTCCTGAGACTGGTTTGATGCAGCTCTCCATGCTAATCTATCCTGTGCAAGCTCCTTCATCTCCCAGTACCTACTGCAACCTACATCCTTCTGAATCTGCTTAGTGTATTCATCTCTTGGTCTCCCTCTACGATTTTTACCCTCCACTCTGCCCTCCAATGCTACATTTGTGATCCCTTGATGCCTCAGGACATGTCCTACCAACCGATCCCTTCTTCTAGTCGAGTTGTGCCACAAACTTCTCTTCTCCCCAATCCGATTCAATACCTCCTCATTAGTTACGTGATCTACCCACCTAATCTTCAACATTCTTCTGTAGCACCACATTTCAAAAGCTTCTATTCTCTTCTTGTCCAAACTATTTATTGTCCATGTTTCACTTCCATACATGGCTACACTCCATACAAATACTTTCAGAAACGACTTCCTGACACTTAAATCTATACTCGATGTTAACAAATTTCTCTTAGAGTGTATAATACTTGAAGAGGGAAATGATTTACACGATCCCACGATCCATCACTGAGCCCTAGAGTGGAACGAAGTAGTGAGATATTAAGCCATAAGAACCTTTCACTACTTGTCCAGTGATGCAAGGAATCCAAAAGATAATAAAAGTAACTTTAAATACTAATAGAAATCACATCTACTTGAAAAGTCCTTTTACTCCATAGAATAATTTCAAAGTATGTACATACAGGGTGAGTCAGCTGCCACTATTGCTGTGTTTTATGCAGCCCTAACGCCTTCAAATACTACTCCCAAGATTTTCATAGTCCGTGCTCGCTACGTGCAAACTAATAGGAGTATGGAAATAATGAACGGGACCTTATTGTAGAAATTTTAATGTAGCCAAATTTTGTACTGGGATACGTTTCCGCTGAAGGTCACGGTTTTCGAGTCATTCAAGAAAAACGCACTTAAGGTCACTTTTGTACGTTTTTCTTGGCTAATTCATAAACTACAGCCTGTAGCGAGAGCTCAACTCGATACAAAATTTAACTACTTTAAATTTTTTGCAAAGAGATCCTGTTCATTTTTATCTGTAGGACTGATAGTTTGCACGAGAGAATACGAAAATCTTGCGTGTGGTATATGAAGGCAATGCGAGTTGCATAAAACCCAGTGGTAGGGCAGCTAAATCACCCTGTATACTACTATATACATGGTCAATCAAAAGTCAACTCCCAACAAACTTTCAGAGGTGATGGTATGGACGAAAATAATAAAAAAAAGCCCAGTTAAAAAAAGCTCTAAAGTGCATGCCTTAAGAGCTATGAGCACTTGTTCAGTGATAAAATGTGTTTCACATTATCGAAGAGGAACAAGTGGTCATAGCTCTTAAGGTATGCATTTTAGAGCCCATCCTTTTGTTCTTGTTTTGCTCCATACTACTAACGCTGAAAGTTCGTCGGAGTAGTTCTGGGTCACCTTATTTGTCCTATGGGACATGACTTTTAATGAACCTGAGAGAAATCGTAATCCATAGCCATGAAACTAGCTGATTAATACTAGTAACGCAGTTAGTAATGCAGTTCCTTTAGCACGTGCTTCCAGTACAGTTCTGAGTTTGGAACGATCATCAGTTAATTCTACATACACTGTCCTACATGTGGCGTCCATATTTCACTTTCACGTCCCCAGTGCGCAAAAATATATTTAAAAATGGTTGCGTGCGACGTTGGTGGAGATGTTGCCGTAAATAGAAGAGTGATTTCCTGTGTGAATATCGTCCGCTGCTTCACTTTCGCTCATATGTCCCATAGCACTTATAGCACGTCAGAACTGCACAAAATGAGTGTTACTTAGTCTGATTTTGAAATTGCTTTATGATGTTATTTTAATGCAATAATAGTATTATGAATGTAACCAGTATCTGCGGTCGCTTACAAAGAATGGTTCGAATGGCTTTGAACACCATGGGACTTAACAGCTGAGGTCATCAGCCCTCTAGAACTTAGACCTAACTAACCTATGGACATCACACACATCCATGCCCGCGGCAGGATTCGAACCTGCGACCGTAGCGGTCGCGCGGTTCCAGACTGAAGCGCCTAGAACCGCTAGGCCACTGCGGCCGGCGGTCACTTACAATTCACTTCCTTAAGTTTACGTACGCAAAGTGATTGCAAATCAGACAAACACTCACGTTCAACATATTTACTTTACTGCGTGGGGTTTTTGACGACTTCAATCACGCTAGATAATACCAGCAATACAAATGCAGGTACAGAATCAGTATTTTATTATTGGACATTAAACTGTGTGGATAGGAGAGTGGTAGGGGTCAATACAGTCTTCCAGCAACTATTTTCATTACCGACTGCTATTTATCCGTAATGGTAACGTTAATTTGAATAAACACAATGTGTTACTGTCATGAATACTTTAAAATATATTTTCAGTGTTACAGTGTCTTTTTCAACCATCTATCTCATTAGGTTCAAACGGTTCAAATGGCTCTGAGCACTATGGGACTTAACAACCATGGTCATCAATCCCCCAGAACTTAGAACTACTTAAACCTAACTAACAGCACACAACACCCAGTCATCACGAGGCAGAGAAAATCCCTGACCCCGCCGGGAATCGAACCCGGGAACCCGGGCGTGGGAAGCGAGAACGCTACCGCACGACCACGAGCTGCGGACTATCACATTAGGAAATTTACGCTCCTTGACTGTGGAATATTCGTGTATCTTTATACAATCAAGGTCCATTGTAGTAATTTCAGCTGACCGCTGGCGACTGTTATTTCGTTTTCTGTGCTACAGACTCACGAAACCGTGTTTACGGTTCGTTAATAGTTAAGTTAACAGTTAACCACAGACGAATATCATTGTGAGTTCCGTTTACATTTCCATTATTAATTTTGGGCTTCTGCCACGTGATATTGATACAGAACACGAACACGCGTGCACGCACACACACACACACACACACACACACACACACACACACACACACACACACACACAGACACAGACACAGACACACAGACACTGCAATTCCTTAAACAGTTTGTTCTCCAATGATACGCATTTACAACAACTTTGTAGGCATAAAGTCTTGACTACGAAAAAATATGAGTACACCACATGCATGACCCACTTCGGTAAATTTCTAGTATGATCGCTAGGTTTTCCAAGGTTTTCCGCATATCTTCATCAAAATTTTGGGGTGATTGCTTCATCAAAACTTTTGCGAATTGCTTCTCCAGTTATTCTCGGAATGAGTTAGTATTTGTTCTTTTATGAGCTCAGCGGCGAAAGGACGTTAAACAGAGTTGTTATAGTGTGACAAATACCTTTCTCAAACGCAAAACGATTTTGCTCTATTCGAACCCTTGCCTTAAGCATACTGACATTTGCTTTCCGTTTCCACGTTGATTCACAGCTGTTTGTTTACTGTGCTGTCAATAACGCTGACCTTTCTGGTCGCACCAGAGCAGCGTTGTTAGATTTACGTGTACGCTGTCCCTCTGCAATCATAACCATTTATTCATAGCACACTGTTCTGTGCTTCCTCCGCTACTGGATTCATTTGAGTGATTCGCTCTGGACGTTTCAACAAACGTAGTGTGTTTTCCGAAAGCAAGTGTGAGGTAAATCACTCGCCAAGGAAAGATAACCCTGCTAACATGCATGACCAGATGACGAAATGTTGGCAGAGGCCAGAATACCCTACCAGACGCTTAATTAGAAAGTAACAACAGGAATCTCTTTAATCTATTAATGACTATGACGGATCAAATGAATCATTTCTATGATCACACCCCAAATACTCTGACACGATTAGTATACTACTATGAAGTTGAAAAATATGTGTTATTTGCTGAAGATGTACTTGCTCGTCTAGCTCTTAATTTCTACAATGGCCGTAGTACAGTGCACAGCTGCCCTTACGCGCCAGTATCATGAATATTCTAACAATATGTTGCATATAAGAATTCCCGCACCAAACCTTGTTGCGCAGAAACACATTTCTCCCATAGGAAATTCATGAACTTCTTTTTTGTTTCCCAAGTGTCATGTGCATATGTTGTAAGAGAAGAGAGTTTCTGAGGACTTACATAATGGTATTCGTATGATGAGGGTCGCAGTTACTAACGCCAGTTACTAGTATATGACTTAATTTCTTTTCCGTGAGGGTTCAAATGGTTCAAATGGCTCTGATCACTATGAGACTTAACTTCTGAGGTCATTAGTCGCCTAGAACTTAGAACTAATAAAACCTAACTAACCTTAGGACATCACACACATCCATGCCCGAGGCAGAATTCGAACCTGCGACCGTAGCGGTCGTTCGGCTCCAGACTGTAGCACCTAGAACCGCACGGCCACTCCGGCCGGCTTCGGTGAGGGTCAGAACTCATGGTAGGAACAAGAAGCAGAATATAATTCCTCTTAGCTTTGATAACCGACGCCTCCGTTTATTGATGTCTTACATTGTAAATTTTAATTGTACAATTAAACAGAGCGAATCTCTGTTACAACGCTATATTATTATGGAGAAGGAACAAGCAGCCTGTCTAGAGACAGATCTCAGTAAGGTTTTTAACGCGGTGTGAATGCTCAGTATGGTAACTTCGAAAACATCGAGACGGAAGCGACGGTTCGCCATGTGCAGTTCTAGCCACTTTAAGTATCTTCTGATGAAAAGTTTTAAATCCACATACTTTCCCCTATTTGTTATAATAAGTATGGTGATTTAAGCTATCCGCAATAAAATTTTAGATAACAGAAGAAATTCCTTGTAACGTCATTATTTGAGGTTACTCGTCAACTTCTATTCCGTCCTCTACAATGTTCAATTAAATTAATTTGAATGTTTGATGGACAGTGAACAGGAGCATAAAGCACCGAATTAATAACGGTATGAGTTGTTGGCTGAGTCTTCTGTCGTGGTCAAACGGATACAGTTGTTCTCTTCCATCTGTAATCATGATACGGGAATTTCGCGCAGTTTACTGTTTATATTTGTATGTACTGCATTAGTTTCAACCATAATTACGGCAGTGCTATTTACATCTATAATTGTGAAGATAGGATATTGGCTTTCGATTCTCTGACGAATTATATCGTGTGGTCTGTTAAATGTTTTTAATGTCAAGTACTAGGAAAGGCTTTGATTGAAATTGCTTTTCATTTTCCAGTTGTTCGCAAATGGTATCGTTTCTATTCATACACGTACATTAAAAAATTATTCATGCTGTAGCAATGTGATACATCTGTGCAAAAACGGAAAGTTGTGCTTTTAAGCTTGCACAGAATTTGAGGCTACATAGTTTTACATAAGACACTTAAAGTATCATTATCAACCAAGATCAAGTGTCTTTAAAACGGGTCAGTAATAATTTCGTATTTTTCCGTATCTCAAATTCTGTTTGGCAACTCAGTAACACAGTGACTTCAAACACAAACCTACAAAATAATATAGCGTCGCGAAAGTGATGTCATTCACCTAATATTGTAACGATATTGCTGACTAGCTCCATTATCAACTCAAGAATATCCGGATTATGAATAATTAAGAAATGTTATCGCTGATTTCAAAATATGTATCAATAATTACAAATAGTTCACACGCCCTCAGTGGCGTGTTATTCGTAGTATTCCAAACTCATGTCCTGTTTTTCCACAAGATGGTAGTCGATTTGAAGCTACTGCTAAAGAACGTTGGATACTGATTAACATAGCCTCTGTAATGACTCGCCTTCGGGAATACGCGGGTATAAGCCTTGTGTAACCATTAAGATTAAGGTTTACCTTAGTTTCTCTAAGTAAATTCAGAGAAATGGCAGGATAAGTCTTCTTAAAAAGTTACGATCCGTTTCCCGCAAGATCCATGTCCAGTCTGAACTTGTATACTGTCTGTAACGACCTCGTCCATAATGGACGGTGCGTTAAAAACTTACGTGTCCGTCATTTGCTATTCTTCAATCATTCCAAGACTCAAAGTTTGTTCTGAATCTGACACTATACCAATTGTCCCAGACAGCAGGAAAATAAGTTCGAAGTTTCATTTTGTTTTAGTTTATTTCAAATGACCAGTGCATGTTCACTTACAAACATAGACATGTTGTCTTCTTTATTTTTAGGCCTTTTTACGCAGTTGTACATATACAAGCTGTATACGTTAATTGCCGTCTGTAGTAACTGAAATAAAAGTCTTATTAAGACCAGAGGCGTTTCGCTTTATTTTAAAGAATCTTTAGTGGTCACTGTAACAGTAAGAATTTTTCTTTTACAGTTTTGTTTCTTATGATCAAAGCAAACAAAAGACAAACGCATCCCGCAATAGCAAAATAAAACACACAAAATAGCGAGTGGACAATGATACTTTCTAGCACACAAGTGTACATGTGTTGACTACAGTGGAAGTGCTGTTTACCAGTGCTCAGCACACACGTGGAAGAGGAAGAAGGATTTAATAAACAACATCAACAAAAATCGTGTGTAATGAAAATAATATAGACGATTTATAGTAATAAGTAAAGCATGCGAACTGTTAACGATCGTAACAAACAAAACTGTAAGAGGAAAAACAATACTGTTACAGAGACCACTGAATATGCTTTAAAAGAAAGCGAAACGCGTCTGGTCTTAATAAGAATTTTGTTGCAGTTGATAAAGACGGCAGTTAACAAACACAACAAATATAGACTTTACTTTTCTTGCTTTTGCTACATCTCTGTTATCCAACAGCGAGATCGATGCCCTGCGATGGTCGCCTGTAAGAGGCGCCATTGGGCTGTTATTTGGGGCTAGATACAGAGGTCATGCAGGAGACAAAACCAAGTCACTGGGCGGCAGAATGACACTTCGAATCATGCTGCGCTGATGCCTATACCTTGCCTACACAGTACTTTCGTAACCTTGCTGTTTACTGCACTTCAGCTGGATTATATTTTGGATTGCTCTACTGTGGATTGTTGACGGACTAGCCTGTCCCTGGATGACCTGGAATACTCTATTAGTGTGTTCTATGAGAGGCAGCCAAATGGAAATCTAACACCCGCCGCAACGGTATCATGGAATAGTTTATTCAAAACTAATCACCACACCCGTTAAGACATTTATTCCACTGGGAAACGAGACGATCAATTCCTGTTTCGTAGAACGCCGCTCACGGATCCATCAACGTAGCCACTCTTGCACTTCATCGTCCGATTCAAACCGGCTTCCACGCATGTCTTTCTTCAGCTCACCAAAGACGTGAAAATCACACGATGAAACATCTGGGCTGTACGGAGCATGTTGCAGAGTTTCACAACTAAATCGCTGAAGCGTAGCCTTCATCCGATTGGAGGCAGGCGTTGTCGAGCAACTGGATGATTCCGTCCGACAACATTCCGCCAGCCCGAGGGCAAACGCCAAAGCCAACAGTGGAAACACCGCACATCTTCCCCGTCAAATAAATCCAAAGCTATTCGCACAAGTTCCGGTAAGGTCATGATGACCTACTTCTTCGACTGCAGGAAGCCTCTGTTCGTGAGGTCCTCGAACGTGGAACCACAATCAATACGTAGCGCTATGGAGGCACTTTGCGGAAACTCCGACGCGCCATAAAGTCAAAACGTTCAGGAATGCTGTCGGACAGAATCATCTTGTTGCACGGTGACTTCCACCCCCAAGCTGCCAATCAGAAGAAGGCTATACGTCAGCGATTTTGTCGGGAAAGCTGCAACATACTCCGTACAGCCCGAATCTTTCACCGTGCGATTTTCACATCGTTGGTGACCTGAAGAAAAATATGCGTGGACGTTGGTTTCAGTCGGACGGAGAAGTGCAAGAGAAGGTTATGGGTCCGCCAGTGGTAGATCGAGTTCTACGAAATAGGCAATGATCATCTCGCCCATCAGTGCGATAAATGTCTTAAGGCATGTGGTGATTACTGTTGAATGGAACCATTTCATGGTCCCGTCGTGGCTGGTGTTTTGTTTTCGTTTGACTGCCCCTTATTGAATTTACGACGACCCAGAGTGGACTGCAATTATGTATTGTCAAGTAGTTACACTTTATCCTCATTTTTAGTAGTAAAGAATGTGTTTCACCATAGCAGGTGTAACATCTTTCTTATTTACCTTTCCATCAGTGTAAAAGCCAGCCCCATGCTCAGATAGTGGCGTTAGAGGCAGATCCATGAGTCCCGAATTGCCGTCCAGGACAAGGACGTGCTTGTGGTTTCCTGTTGTCCCTCGTCCCTTCTGATACGAACAGTGAAGTGTGTTTCTGTGTAGTGTGGATGACTATCATGAGCGTTTGTTGTGAAAAAAACGGAAGGGAGAGTATGCCATTGGGTGCCGGCACATAGTCTACTCCTCTCGGGTAGCCCCAGTGGTTAGCCGAGTTAAAGGTCCCAATCCGATGGATAGATCGTCAGTGACAGCCACATGTCCTCACTTCCACAAGATACCACGAAGATGTTTGCAATTTGATCCAGTACATTACAGCAAAGTCTGGTGACCAGCGATTTGACAACATCCCGTTCCCCCACCCCCCCTCTCCACGGACTATAGGTGAAAATTTTTCCCACCACCAGGATTCGAATCGGCTACTTCCTTGTTGTGCACGAGCTCACACGCACGTACCAACCAGCTCGGGTAAGAAGACAGATAGTTTGTTAACTATGTGCAACAGTTCTTAGTTCCCAAACAGTCCTCACTGTACAGTCAGAAGTTCTAAATAACTAAGCCTCCCCTGAGTTGATGACCTTCTTAAATACGTGTTTTTAAGTGTGAGTTGAGTAAAGCGTGTTTCGCCTGATGCAACACATGGTGGTAACGACGGACGACTTGTCGATACAAAACTGAATGAAAGTGGTTGGATAACTTACAAAAAAAATTGAAATGGAAAATATGATGAATCTCACAACTAAAATGAATTGCACGTTTGACAATTCGTTGAAAACCGAAGGGAAGAAAACGACACGAGTTGCAGTAAAACGAATGAGTTAAAAATCCCGTGTACAGTAGGCTGTTGTGTTTCATTCTGTCGCCCATAAATACTCATTAACAGTCCAGACGCATTATCTTGAAATTGGTGAAAGCTATGCGTCTTCATGAAATGTCTTTCATTAAGGTTTGATGAAGTAAGTAGCACACATACAGAGCAAAAAGAGGAGAAGCAGAAACGTCAAAGTTTAACATTCCATCGGGAATGAATCATCACGGCATTTGGTTTAAGACATTGAGTAGCTCCAGGACAAACGTAAAAACAGAGCCATCAGTAATGATTAAATCCTTGTTGTCCTGTAGGTGAATGCTGTTTTGACCACGGCGTCACCTTGTTATTTGCGACTCCATATGTACTTATAGACTGTGAATAAACCACAAGTCAGTTTCGTTTACAGCTACTGAACTGAATTAGCAAGAACAGCAGTGTTCACTCTCGCCTCAAGAAATTAATTTAACAAGAAGATTTGTTCAACTAGACCAAAACTGGTGGCTTTCCTCTGCCATCCTTCTGTCACCACTTCTTCAGAGTGAATCACAGACGCTTGTAAAAGCCATTTATGCTAACAAGATCACTTTATATGGACTTGATGAACAAACCAACGTACTTGTAGATGTATAACAAATGCAGTACATCGTTCCTGTAACCAAGAATCAAAACTAACGTTTCGAAATTAATGCCCGTATTTTTAAATTGCAGTTTACATATAAAGATTAACAGGAAAAGAGGAAGTTTTATATTGTATGAAACCCCGAGTCCTTTGTGATGAAATATTTTTTTAACCGATAACTTGCTGGTCGTAGGAGCGAATGGTGTTATGGAAGGATAATAGTCAGAAAAATTTGTTATTCTCAACTGGCGCGTGACGAAAAGCGGAATGCAAACAGTTCTTTTACCCGCGAGTGACTCTCCATAGCTGTGGAACAAAAGTACCGACAAACAAATTTTCCTTTCATGTATACCGACACAAAGTGCAAGCACGAAAAACAACTGGCGGCACGTGCGCAAAAACAATGTTTTGCTCAGATCTCTCTGATCAGAATTCACAAACACTGTTTTCTGCACTCCAGGTCTTATAGCGAGACGCTGGTAGTGGCGGATACTGATCAGCCTGTGTATCGTTGCTCTGGATCAGAGGTTCCAAACTTTTTTGTGGCGTAGACCAGATGCCAGTTTTTATTGGTTTGGGTAGCCTTCTGCCTATCGAACATTGAATTTTTGCAAATCCATCAACTGTTTTCGACAGCTTATACAGTGCTGGTAACTTTGGTAGGTTTAACTGCAGAAGTGTAGAGCGAAAAACTTTTAAATATATGTTAAGTATTAAACATTTATTACTATAAATGACACAAAATGCAAATCGAGTAAAATTAATACATAAATGCTTTAAACGGGAGGGATGAGCCTGGAACCTTATTACAGAACTTTCAGTGTTTTTCTTTAGTTTAGTTACTTTTTATGTTAAACCTCCTCGGTCACTGAATTACAGTCTGTTTCGTTATTTTGTGAAACTATTAAAAAGTTTCTTGTGATAATCCATAACACACGATAAGTAACAGGTATGTCTCGTTGAAACCAGAATTGCTGATATGCCTTTCTCAATTGTGCCTTAAGTTCTTCGGTAGTGCTTATTCCCATCAGTTCTTCTTGTAATGGAACATTTGTTTCTTCAGTATTACTCTATGGATCGATAATCCACTGTGGTATTTCAATAGTCAGAACATCGTCAAACTTAGTTTCAAAGTCAGTGAGAAGGACACTTTAAAGTTCAACGTAGGTTAAAACTTCATCATCCTGGCAGTTTGCGACAAATTGGGAAACTGGGAAAATTGGCGCAGTCTAATGTGTTGCTACATTAGTTCTGGTTATAAAAGCTGAAATGATGGACTTTGATTTTTTTCAAAATTAGACTGCCACTTTGTAAACGCAAGGTAATCTCATTAAATTTAGGAAACAAATGTGTTAAATAAGCAATGTCTGGTTTCCACTTGATTAAATTTTCTTTTAAAAAACTATAAAACAGTTCCGCAAAGTGAGAAAAATAATGTCAAGCGTAAGCCTTTTGACACCAAGCATACGTCAGTATGAAGAAGTAATCGATCCAAATTCCTGCCGTTTTCTCCTCGTAACTGCTCAAATAACCTAGGATTCAATGTGTTGCTTCAAATTTTGTTGATTCCATTAATGACAAAATGAAGAGATTGATGCGATACAGCACTTAGATTTTTAACAAGTAAATGTTGTCTATGGATGGCGCAGTGTATTGCAAACACCCCAGGTACATTTTATTTTAAAATGGCTGATAAATCCAGGATAACGCCCAAACATGGCAGGCGCTCCGCCCGCTGGCGCTGATATTATGTTTGGTAGTTGATCAACCAAGCTATGGCATTTATTTTTATAACTGACTTATCCTTCTGTCACCATAAAGCTTCCTTACTCTAAATGGAAAATACTTCCCGTATGCCATTTGTTTGTGAATCGTGTAGTCTCTCTTCTGTGTATTTACGTATCTTAATTAACAGTGGAAAAAATCAAACATATGTGTGCAGAAGTGTGATTGAACTCAATATCATACACAAAACTGACAGGTATACAATAATAACAATTTTCAAAAAATGGTTCAAATGGTTCTGAGCACTATGTGACTTAACAGCTGAGGTCATCAGTCCCCTAGACCTTAGAACTACTTAAACCCAACTAACCTAAGGACATCACATACATCCATGCCCGAGGCAGGATTCGAACCTGCGACCGTAGCAGCAGCGCAGTTCCGGATTGAAGCCCCTAGAACCGCTGGGCCACAACGGCCGGCAATGGACACATAGATAATTGTTTGTCCTACAACACTGGAATGAAGCCACAATTCAAATAATCAAAACTGCACTGCCTGCATATCTTTTCATATTCGCCTATGTTTACTATCAGTTACCTGTGCACAAACATTAAGGTATTTAGGTAAATGTGACAAGACATAGCAATCAAAATCAACACTCTCAAATTCAACTCATGATCGGCTCGTCTCTACGCAATTGAAGGAACTACAAACAGAAAATTTGATAAAAAATAGTTTACTTACTTTTCCCCAGCACTCCCAAACAACATGACATCAATTCACTTTGACTTGTATGATACCTAACCGTAGTTTGTTCACAAGGAGATGAACTAGGGCTTCCTAGTTCTGGATTAGTAGAAGTCGGTCATCTTCGGTCTTCTCATGGTTTATGTTCGGCCACTAACAACCTGAGCGACTTAACACAGAATGTCGTG
The DNA here is from genome assembly GCF_023864345.2 of Schistocerca serialis cubense. Taxonomy (NCBI): domain Eukaryota; kingdom Metazoa; phylum Arthropoda; class Insecta; order Orthoptera; family Acrididae; genus Schistocerca; species Schistocerca serialis. The sequence continues at coordinate 237,852,858 of NC_064640.1, forward strand.
TATGCACCCATTGCGAAGCGGCTGTTCTGCCCTTTGTGTTTTGTTGCATATTAATACATCTCTTGATGAGTGACGAAGCCGTTACTGACCTGTCACGGGCTAGATACTGTTTCCACTCCTCGGAAAAGGCAAGAGGTGTCCTTCAGAGTGAAGCTAGAAAAATAATTATACCCCTGAACGCTGTGAGCAGGAGAGCGACAATAAAGACTTCCTACACAATCTATCTTAGCCGATGGCACGAACAGTGACTTCACAGGAGTAAGCTTCATCTCTTTAACAATAATTTGGAATTATAGTTGTGACCTGCCAAAATAGGATCCACTCTTGTGGACCCCCATTTAAATCTGATGCACCCCTATTTTTTTTCAGTTGACATCTACCCCTTGCGGGCTGGAGTCGACCTCTGTTGTTCGACATAGACCACTTTATAAGTCACTGCTCCTGGACGATCTGAGCTATGACGTAGGTGCCATTCACATTTTTCGAGGAAACTACGGTTTTAGGTTATGATGGAGGACCGGTTGGGCATATGGGAAAACGATAAACAACAAAGTAACGAAATGTTTACATAAGTGTGTTACTGCAGCCCGCAGTGTCCACCTAGGGAACCAATGGTAGTTTGCTCGCTATCCCTGGAGGTTTTTACCATATGTTATTGAAACTTGTTCTGCATGTTTCCTGTCCTTTTGTTCCATCGTTCATAAAAATTATAGCTGGAATTCAGTGTGAAATTCTTTGAAGATCTGCGCACAAACGAAAAGAGAAATTTAACCATGATATAAAAACCAGTATTTTCTAATGGCAGCCTCTGCTTAGGAGACCGTACACTTGTTGCTACCCGAACGTAGGCGTTGAGTCCTTAATCAGCAGTGATAATCGTACACTAAGGAAGTACCTTTTACAACATTAATCGAAAAATCATGTTAAATTACCATTCACGCTACTTGTGCGTACAATTACTGTGTCTATCGGCAAAGCCCTAATAATTAAAGACCTTTGTAGATTCCAGACTGTGGGTCAAGAAAGACTAGATTGTTAGACACCTCTCTGCTGCCTCATGGCGGTCTGTTTAAAGAACTTTTTCCACTGATGGTTTACCTCATACAGACGCCCGGCGACCTATCTGTTAATACTTTCTTATTTAGCTTTTGGCCTGTAGACCATACAGCCATCTCTTAATGTGTTACGGATTTACTACGTGATTTCAGGAGGTATCGCATTTGTTTTCAATATTTTACTGTTTTTTATGATTAATATAACATTATGACAAAGGGGGCTTACCATTTCAGTATGTGATGATTGATTATATCTTATTAATTGTTGGAAAATTTCCGTTTGATATTTGTATACGGCCTAAATGCGAAGAAATTGCTATTAAGCATCCTATTTTATCGCGTGACATGCACAGTGATGATTATTTCGAACACATATTAAGTGCGGATGAGTGAAGAACGATCTATGATTGTATCTCAGGCGGATTATGAAACTCTTTAAGGTTTTATTTGTTTAAATAATGTGGAACCAGTTTTACTGTATTTGTCCGTAATATTTCTCTTACTACTATCGATCTTGATATTCATCTTTTTCTTGTATATAATGCGTTGTTTAGGTCTGACAATATTTTTAAGTGTGCCCTTCCGAGCGACTGTCTGTGTTAAGTTATCGACTATTTCATTACAAACACATCAAAAAAAAGTTTTGCATCACATCGGTTCAGAGAATTCCGGAACCTGTACAGAAAATTGGAATAGAGATCAATAGAAATATCATTTCCGCCCTATTTATTGCTCATGAAAACCACACGTTGCATGTTGTACTACCATATAGCGAGACCTTCAGAGGTGGTGGCCCAGACTGCTGTACACACCGGTACCTCTAATATCCAGCAGCACGTCCTCTTGCATTAATGCTTGCCTGTATTCGTCGTGGCATACTATCCACAAGTTCATCAAGGAATTGTTGGTCTAGACTGTTCCACTCCTTCGCCATAGATCCCTCAGAGTGGTTGGTGGGTCACGTCGTCCATAAACAGTCCTTTTCAATCCATCCCACGTATATTCGATAGGGTTCATGTCTGGAGAACATGCTGGCGACTCTAGTCGGGCGGTGTCGTTATCCTGAAGGAAGTCATTCAGAAGACGTGCACGATGGGGGCGTGAATTGTCGTCCATGAAGACGAATGCCTCGTCAATATGCTGCCGATATGATTGCACTATCGGTCGGAGGATGGCATTTACGTATCGTACAGCCGTTATGGCGCCTTCCACGACCACCAGCTGCATACGTCGGCCCCACATAATGCCACGTTAAAACAGCATGGAACCTCCACCTTGCTGCACTCGCTGGACAGTGTGTCTAAGGCGTTCAGCCTGACCGGGTTGCTTTCAAACACTTCTCCGATGATGGTCTGTTTGAAGGCATATACGACACTCATCGGCGAAGAGAGCGTGATGCCAATCCTGAGCGAGCCATTCGGCATGCTGTTGGGCCCATCTGTACCGCGCTGCATTGTGTCGTGGTTGCAAAGATGGACCTCGCTATGGACGTGCGGAGTGAAGTTACGCATCATGAAGCCTATTGCATACAGTTTGAGTAGTAACATGACATCCTGTGGCTGCACGAAAAGCATTATTGAACATGGTGGCGTTGCTGTCAGGGTTCTTCCGAGTCACAATCCGTAGGTAGCTGTCATCCATTGCAGTAGTAGCCCTTGAGCGGCCTGAGCGAGGCATGTCATAGACAGTTCCTGTCTCTCTGTATCTCCTCCATGTCCAAACAACAACGCTTTGGTTCACTCCGAGACGCCTGGACACTTCCCTTGTTGAGAGCCCTTCCTGGCACAAAGTAACAAAGCGGATGCGGTCGAACCGCGGTATTGACCGTCTAGGCATGGCTGAACTACAGACAACACGAGCCATGTACCTCCTTCTTGGTGGAATGACTGGAACTGATCGAGTGTCGGACTCACTCCGTCTAATAGGCGCTGCTCATGCATGCTTCTTTACCTTTGGGCAGGTTTAGTGGCATCTCTGTACAATCAGAGGGACTGTGTCTGTGATACAGTATCCACAGTCGACGTCTGTCTTCAGGAGTTCTGGGAACCGGGGTGATGCAAAACTTTTTTTGATGTGTGTATTTAAAGTTAGCGTATCCCTTGATCCGTATCGATTTTAAGTTATTCCTGACAACTTTGTTAACCTTGGTGGCTTTCATAAAGTGCTTTACGAATGCATTAGACTTCCTAATAGGAACTAGGGTCTGAAGCAAAACTTTCCAGTCCTACACGATTAAATAATTTTACATCTTTTCTTCTTTGCTTTGCGGCCCCTTTTCCCTCAGTTGCAGTTATACACATTATATGGGGTAACGCCGCATTTTGCGACAGTATTAACCTGTATAATATGTAAAATAATTCTGTATGCCCCGTAAACCTGCTAGTATAGTATTGTTATGAGAAAACTACGAGGGCGTGCTGAAAAATAATGCCTACTAATTTGTTTATGTAAAACGTCTTAAACCTTTTTAAATAAAACAAACGTTGTTAATGTTACGTCTGCCACAGACGGCCGCTGTCGGGCAGACTACACTCAAGACACCCCTGTGTACCATATAACATACACAAGCACTTGTAGGCGCAACCAAGAGGAAACAAATTCTTTACAAATAAACTGAACTTGCTAGAGACTAATGCGAACCTTTTTCTGCAGAGGTCGCCTCACAGACACAGGGAAGTTGGAGTACTCCGCCGACCTCTGCCGGCTTTATAAGGCCAGCGGAGCAGCAGTACAGCCAGTTCCTCGCCGAGCTAGGACCAGCTCCGGCGGACATCACCGACGCTCTTGATGAATAGTCGTGTACTTGTTATTTGCATTCTTTGTGTGTATATAGTGTTTGTTCGAAAAGTGTAGTTCAGTTTCAATAAACGACATTATACTGAGTGTTCTGTAATACTGAGTATTATTCAGTTAACACTTTACATCTTTATTCTTCATGCCTACAGATTTATTTCTCAACATAGTCACCTTGGTGATGAACACATTTCCCTCAACGAGAGACCAGTTTGTTGATAATGTCACTGTGGAATGTCTGATTTTGTTGAGGGAGCCACAACCTCACCTCTGTTTCCACAGCTTCATCACCATCAAAGTGAAGTCCTCGAAGATGTTCTTTAAGTTTTGGAAAGAGACGATAATCGGGTGGGGCCAAGTCGGGACCATGTGGAGGATGATCGATGACAGTGAATCCACGACGTCCGATTGTTGCAGATGTCGCAGCGCTCGTGTGTGGTCTGGCATTATCGTACTGAAGGAGAGGGAGCGCCATATGTGGACGAACTGCGCGAATTCTAAACTCGAATAGAGCACGACGTTTCTCACGCACCGACATAGTTACGTGACACACAGCAATGTCACACGTTACAATTCGGAGCCATTTAGCGGCAGAGGGTTTCAACGTGCATCAACGTAGCGGCGAAGTCGACCGAACTCAACCGATATTGAGAACGTAATAAAGGCATTACTTTTCAGGACGCCTTCGTAGAAATCTCACTGGAAAGCAAAGTCAGTTCTTTGTAACCTGAACTTGTACAACAAATGCATATCCTACTCTGCGTAACCTGAGGATGTCGAGTCTTCCGTGTAGTTCTTGAAATATTCTGGGAAGTTAACAGAAATGCAGTTATTCGTTGATTTTTGTGATCTGGTGAAAGTTTTTATTGTAGAGAAGAAACCATCGGTAATATAGTTATTTCTTTAGGTTAGTTATACGAATCCGGATATGCTCACATTCTTTGGAGAATACACTGAGCTGATAAAAAGTCATGGGACAGCGATATTCACACATAGACATGACGGTAGTATCCCGCACATAAGGGCAGTGCATTGGCAAAGCTGTCTTTTGTTCCCAGGTGCTTCAGGTGGAAAGGTTTCCAGCGCCTCTCCTGGATTCGTGACCATATCGGTTGGACCCTAGACTGGAAAACCGTATCGTGATCAGATGAGTCCCAATTTCAGTTTGGAAGAGCTGATGGTACGGCTTGAGAGTGGCGCACACCGCACGACGCCATGGACCCAAGTTTTCAACAAGACATTGCGCAACCTGATGGTGGTGGCTTCGTGTATGCTGTGTTTACATGGACTTGGCTGGGTCCTGTGGTCCACCTGAACCGGTCACTAACTAAAAATGGTTTTGTTCGGCTACTTGGAGATCATGTGCAGCCATTCATGGACTTCATGTTCCCGAACAACGATGGAATCTTTATGGATGGCAGTGCGCCATGTCACTGGGCCACAATTGTTCACAGCTGGTTTGAAGAACATTCTGGGCAGTGCGAGCGAATGGTTTGGCCACCCAGATCGTCCGACATGAATCCCATCGAACATTTATGGGATGTAATCGAGATGTCAGTTCGTGCGCAAAATCCTGCACCGGCAACGCTTTCGTAATTATGGATGACTGTAGAGGCAGTATGGCTCAATATTTCTGCAGCGAGCTTCCAACGACTTGTTGAGCGCATGTCACATATAGCCGCTGCACTACGACAGGAAAAAGGAAGTCCGACACGATATTAAAAGGTATCACATGACTTTTGTCACCTCAGTATGCGTAAAACGTCGTTTAGATCAATGAAGCTGATGGATGATTTCTGCTTTTTGGCACAGTATATTCTCTGTCCATCCATTGCCCTATAAGATAACGTTTCGAATTTCTGAATTATTCGCTGGTTAATTATAGAATGTCTATTTTGGAGGAATATATCGTTGTTGTGGTCTTCAGTCCAAAGACTGGTTTGATGCAGCTCTCCATGCTACTCTATCCTGTGCAAGCTCCTTCATCTCCCAGTACCTACTGCAACCTACATCCTTCTGAATCCGCTTAGTGAATTCATCTCTTGGTCTCCCTCTACGATTTTACCCTCCACGCTTCCCCCTAGCACTAAATTGGTAATCCCTTGATGTCTCAGAACGTGTCCTACTAACCGATCCCTTCTTCTAGTCAAGTTGTGCCACAAATTCCTCTTCTCCCAAATTCTATTCAGTACCTCCTCATTGCTTACGTGATCGCGCCATCTAATCTTCAGCATTCTTCTGTAGCGCCACATTTTACAAGCTTCTTTTCTCTTCTTGTCTAAACTATTTATTGTCCACGTTTCACATCTATACGTGGTTACACTCCATACAAATACTTTCAGAAAAGACTTCCTGAGACTTAAATCTATACACGATGTTGTCAAATTTCTCTTCTTCAGAAACGCTTTCCTTGCCATCGATAGTCTACGTTTTATAACCTCTCTACTTTGCCCATCCTCAGCAATTTTGCCGCCCAAATAGCAAAACTCATCTATTACTTTAAGTGTCTCATTCACTAATGTAATTGCCTCAGCACCACCTGATTTGATTCGATTACATTCCATTATCCTCGTTTTGCTTTTGTTGATGTTCAACTTGTATCTTCCTTTCAAGGCACTGTCTATTCCGTTCAACTGTTCTTCCAAGTCCTTTGTGGTCTCTGACAGAATTACAGTGTCGTCGGCAAACCTCAAGGTTTTTATTTCTTCTCTCTGGATTTTAATTCCTACTCCAAATTATTCTTTGGTTTCCTTTACTGCTTGTTCAATGTACAGATTGAAAAACATCGGCGATAGGTTACAACCCTCTCTCACTCCCTTCTCAACCGTTGCTTCCCTTTCGTTCCCCTCAACTCTTGTAACTGCCGACTGGTTTCTATACAAATTGTAAATAGCCTTTCGCTCCCTGTCTTTTACCCCTGCCACATTCAGAATTTGAAAGAAAGTTTTCCAGTCTACATTGTCAAAAGCTTTCTCTACGTCCACAAATGCAACAACGTAGGTTTGTCTTTCCTTAACCTGGCTTCTAAGAAAAGTCTTAGGGTGAGTATTGCCATTTCTCTGGAATCCAAATTGATCTTCCCCAAAGTCGGCTTCCACCAGACTCTATCCTGTGCAAGCCTATTCATCTCCGAATAGCTACTGCAGACTACACCCTTTTGAATCTGCTTACTGTGTTCATCTCTCGATCTCCCTCTGTTGTGTTGTTGTGGCCTTCAGTCCTGAGACTGGTTTGATGCAGCTCTCCATGCTATCCTATCCTGTGCAAGCTTCTTCATCTCCCAGTACTTACTGCAACCTACATGCTTCTGAATCTGCTTAATGTATTCATCTCTTGGTCTCCCTCTACGATTTTTAGCCTCCACGCTGCCCTCCAATGCTACATTTGTGATCCCTTGATGCCTCAGAACATGTCTTACCAATCGGTCCCTTCTTCGTGTCAAGTTGTGCCACAAACTCCTCTTTTCCCCAATTCTATTCAATACCTCCTCATTAGCTTTGTGATCTACCGATCTCATCTTCAGTATTCTTCTGTAGCATCACATTTCGAAACCTTCTATTCTCTTCTTGTCCAAACTATTTATTGCTCACGTTTCATTTTCACACATGGCTATACTCCATACAAATACTTTCAGAAACGACTTCCTGACACTTAAATTTACACTCGATGTTAACAAATTTCTCTTCTTCAGAAACGCTTTCCTTGCCATTGCCACTCTACATTTTATATCTTCTCTGCTTCGACCATCATCAGTTACTTTGCTCCCCAAATAGCAAAACTCCTTTACTACTTTAAGTGTCTCATTTCCTAATCTAATTCCCTCAGCATCACCCGACTTAATTCGACTACATTCCATTATCCTCGTTTTGCTTTTGTTGATGTTCATCTTATATCCTCCTTTCAAGACACTGTCCATTCCGTTCAACTGCTCTTCCAAGTCCTTTGCTGTCTCTGACAGAATTTCAATGTCATCGGCAAACCTCAAGGTTTTTATTTCTTCTCTCTGGATTTTAATTCCTACTCCAAATTTTTCTTTTGTTTCCTTTAGTGTTTGCTCAATATACAGATTGAATAACATCGGGGAGAGGCTACAACCCTGTCTCACTCCCTTCCCAACCACTGCTTCCCTTTCATGCCCCTCGACTCTTATAACTGCCATCTGGTTTCTGTACAAATTGTAAATAGCCTTTCGCTCCCTGTATTTTACCCCTGCCAACTTTAGAATTTGAAATTGAGTATTCCAGTCAACATTGTCAAAAGCTTTGTCTAAGTCTACAAATGCTAACGTAGGTTTGCCTTTCCTTAATCTAGCTTCTAAGATAAGTCGTAAGGTCAGTATTGCCTCACGTGTTGCAATATTTCTACGGAATCTAAACTGATCTGCCCCGATGTCGGCTTCTACCAGTTTTTCCATGCGTCTCTAAGGAATTCGTGTTAGTATTTTGCAGCTGTGACTTATTAAACTGATAGCTCGGTAATTTTCACATCTGTCAACACCTGCTTTCTTTGAGATTGGAATTATTATATCATTCTTGAAGTCTGAGGGTATATCGCCTGTCTGATACATCTTGCTCACCAGATAGTAGAGTTTAGTCAGGACTGGCTCTCCCAAGGCCGTCAGTAGATCTAATGGAATGTTGTCTACTCCCGGGGCCTTGTTTTGACTTAGGTCTTTCAGGGCTCTGTCACACTCTTCGCGCAGTATCGTATCTCCCATTTCATCTTCATCTACATTCTCTTCCATTTCCATAATATTGTCCTCAAGTACATCGCCCTTGTATAGACCCTCTATATACTCCTTCTACCTTTCTGCTTTCCCTTCTTTGCTTAGAACTGGGTTTCCATATGAGCTCCTGATATTCATACAAGTGGTTCTCCTTTCTCCAAAGGTCTCTTTAATTTTCCTGTAAGCAGTATCTATCTTACCCCTAGTGAGATAAGCCTCTATATCCTTACATTTGTCCTCTAGCCATCCCTGCTTAGCCATTTTGCACTTCCTGTCGATCTCATTTTTGAGACGTTTGTATTCCTTTTTGCCTGCTTCGTTTACTGCATTTTTGCATTTTCTTCTACAATTTTTATTTCTCACACTTCCCTCTAGTATGAAACTGGCGATCACTTGATGACTCAGAACATGTCTTATCCACCAGTACCTTATTTGCGTCAAGTTGTACCACAAATTTCTTTTCTCCCCAATTCTATTCACTTTAGAACTAGTTATGCAATAGCTAGAGACACAGTCATCGTCGACTGAAAATCTTATTAGATTCCTGCACATTAATAACAGAATATTATGATCCATTCCCCACCACACCCCTGTTCTACCCGAGCGTATCTCGTTCCGACAAGGCAAGTGTTCATCTATGAGATACGCAGTATACCCCTTTCATGAAAAGTGTGAGTCCATCACCATTCTTGGAGATTTAGTCTGGCTCTTCTCTGTAAATAGCTTTATGTCATTACAAATACTATTTATCCCATCACATTCACAATAATGATTATTTCGAACGTATATTATGTGCAGACGAGTGGTGAATGACCTATGATTATGTCTCACATGACTTATATTTTCTTTTACTTTCTTACCCTGTGTGGGCCCAGTTTAGCAGTATTTGTCCATAACATTATCTTTTAAAGAATAGTGATGTTGACAAGGACTAGATGGAGGTCTTCATGTAATTTGTTAAATAACATTTTTATTGTAAAAGACTTCTTATGCCTAGACCGCAATTTTCAGTATAAAATTACAGCACAGTTTGGGTTGTTTTCTGCAATAGATCGCACAAATCGTAAAAAAGCTGTGTGTATGCGTAGAAAAACATTTTCGTTGACAGTAGTCATGCAATGAAACGCGTTAGTATTGTGGACCCACAAGACTATGACAGCATGTACTTAAAAATTTCATTATGAATTTTTAGCTGTTCCATAGCTGTAAACACATACACCAATCAGTACGTGTACACATTTTATAAAGATGACTATTTTATATGTCATGCTGGACAACTCTTTTGGAAGCCAGGATATTGCATTTCTCTCTCATTTTGTAACCATTGATCACATAAATTTTTTATAACTTCACTGCGTATTGTTTGGTGTTTATATTTACAGCTGTGCAACGGCTGAATATTCTAGTGCCGTTACGTATACTGTTCTCATTATAATACCTGCTGGACTGTTGCAAATCACGGGCATGTGATGCAAGTTTTACTAATGCAATCGGCAATTTTCCTTCTTTATTACTGTCATCTTGCGAGATTATGGTTTACAATCTGGCTCGCTCATGATGAAGTTTTTAGTTATATACTATCATATCTTGTTGGCCCACAATACGAATGCATTTCATTACATGACTAAAGTTAATGATCATGTTTTTCATTTCATGTCCTACGACTTTTTACTGTTTAAAAGAGCTGAATATGGTTGTAGAAAACAACAGAAACTAGTCATCGTGCTATAATTGTAGACTAAAAATTGCAGTCTGTCCATAAACAATTTATTGAATATATTACTTTTTATTTGATATCCATTTTGATATTCATCTTTCCTTGCCACGTGCCCTATTTCTTGTAGAATTCTTCACCTGCTAACGTTACAGTAATCCTCTCGAAAGTAGAAATCTATAAACTCATTACACCTAGCGTTTTATTCACGGATGGTAGTCAAAGATGGCACACATACATCGTGTAAAATAATGTGGATAGCTGCAGCAAACCAGCCTCCCGACTGGAGATCGCAATTTTTGAACGATTTAATACCGTCTGCAGTTTCATTTTTCCTTTATTCGCTGTACTGTTGCACAAACTCGGACTCAGACCATTTTCAAATATCTGCACAAAAATTCAATAATGGCACATTATGCAATAAATATCTCTGCCTATGTTGTACACTAATCTTCAAAATTTAAGAACGAGGTAAATGAAGTACCATAACATATCAACTACTTGCTGGAAATGAATGAAAGTGTGGGAGAATGCTGCCAGGGGCTACCAGACGCGCACAGTAAGTTGAACGTTGCATAGTGTTAGGTCGGTCAGCGAGTCTAAGTGTCAAATGGTGTTGTCAGCGCAACACGGAGTAGTTGAAAGAACGGGAATAGAAAGTGTGTGTCTATTAGCGAGCAGTTATGATGCACAGTGGATACGTTCTCCATTACAACATGGCCTGTAGATGACTGTTGAATGGCTCAGAAAGTAGAAGAAGGACGAAGTGTGACGGGTGTAGCCCAGGAGTTTGCTATTAATCACAGCATTATTGCACCTCCAGTCCAACCCAACAGCTGAACGGTCAGCGCGTTGGATTGCCGCGCAAGGGGGCGCGGGTTCGATTCCCGGCTACAGTGGGAGGTTTCTCTCCTCAGGGATTGGGTGTTGTGCTGTCCTCATCATCATTTCATCCTCATTGTCGACACGTAAGTCGCCCAACTTGGAGTCGCACTCAGTAAGACTTGCACTTGGCGGCCGAACTTACCGCGTGGGAACTCCCGGCTACCGACGCCATACGATCATTTCAATTTTTTTTTTTTTTTCACGTGCATGGGGGAGTGTTCCGAACCACGGGCGCTGATGCACGAAGGAGAGAAGGTGGTTGAACACGGTCAGCTACAGCAGCAGACGACCACTACATTGTGCAATAGGCAAGAAGGGACCCTCGCCAAACAATAGGTGCAGTTACAACCACATTTAACAGTTTTGCAGGGAACTCAAACTTTCGGTCCACGGTGGAATGGCTACTTCATGGAGGTGGTCTCTCTGTCCGACGACCAATACGTTGCCACTAGCACATCAGCGGCACCTTTTACGATGTTACCAAGAGCATAGCGACTGGACCAGTGAGGAGTGGGGTCGCGTGTCCTTAACGGATGAGACTAGATTAAGTCTGTAGTAGTTCTGGATGTACGCTCATATGGCAAGTGACTGGAACACGCAATGCGACCAAGAACATTGTCGAACATAACCGTTTTCGTATACCAGGTGTTATAGAGGCATAGTCTTGCATAGACGTACTGACATCCATATTCTTGATCACGGTACTCTCACCGGTCACCGTTATGACACTGTACTCCTCCACCGTGTGAGTATTATCAGGGGTACATTCGACCATGACTTCATTTTTATGGATGACAGTGCCCTGCCGCATCGACAAGCGCAGGTGGAGGAGGTCTTGGAACGAGACGATATTCGGTGAATAAACTGTTCTGCCCCTTCCCCCGACTGAAACCTCTTGGAGCACGTATGTGATGTGTTGAAAAGACGTATTGCAACAAGTCCATATGCAACAAAGGCCATCCAGCATTATTCAACCGCGCTGGTGGAGAAATGGAACGTCCAAGAACTAGTTACCAACCTTGTGACCAGCATGGGAGCGCGTTGCAGAGTATGTGCTCTCCATGCTGAGCACATGATCTGTTAAGAACCAGAACCTTCTGTAGTGTTCAAGGAACCATCATAAATCGCGATGACCTCAGTCTTATTACTATCTTTGAATAAAACTGTCGTTTCTGTTCGTCTCACTGCCCATTTCTTTCAGTTATCATTTGTACTACGCTGTAGCAATTCTTTCTACACTATGTGATCAATAGTATACAGACACCTGGCTGAAAATGACGTACACGTTCGTGGCGCCCTCCATCGGTAATGCTAGAGTTCAATATGGTGTTGACCCACTCTTAGCCTTGACGGCAGCGTCCATTCTCGCAGGCATACATCCAATCAGGCCCATTCTTCACGGAGTGCTGCACTGAGGCGAGGTATCGATGTCGGTCGGTGAGGCCTGGTACGAAGTCGGCTTTCCAAAACATCACAAAGGTGTTCTGTAGAATTCAGGTCAGGACTCTGTGCAGGCCAATCCACTACAGGGATGTTACTGTCGTGTAACCGCTCCGCCACAGGCCGTGCATTATGAACAGGTGCTCGGTCGTGTTGAAAGATGCAATCCCCGAACTGCTCTTCTACAGTGGGAAGCAAGAAGGTGCTTAAAACATCAAAGTAGGCCTCTGCTGTGATAATGCCATGCAAAACGACAAGAGGTGCAAGCCCCCTCCATAAAAAACACGACCACACCATAACACCACCGCCTCCGAATTTTACTGTTGGCGTTACACACGCTGGCAGATGGCGTTCATCGGGGATTCGCCATACCGACACCCAGCCATTGGATCGCCACGTTGTGTAACGTGATTCGACACTCCACACAATGTTTTTCCACTGATCAATCGTCCAATGTTTAAAATTGTCTACCGATGGTACTGTATTCGATGTACGGGTTCCAGCAATGGTCGTATTCCTTTGTTAAGCAAGGGACGTAAAAAATTGATTTGACACTTCCAGTAGAACACTCAAACATCCTGACGAAACTGATGCGGTATGGTGCTGTCTCTAGGAATGTGTCTACGAACGACGAGTTCATTGTTTTTAAATTATTAGTTCCTTGGTTTCATCTCAATATATCTATGACGTTAGTATCTTTGTGTAAGTCCCTGCAAATACGACGTAACACGACTTCTTTTTCTTTAAAAAATTTTCGCTGAGACGTGTGTTTCCTCGTCTTGTAAGAACCACTCGGGTGATTGCTTTGCACGACATTGTTTCAATGGGTCTTCCCTTGCCGTAATATTATTTTCTCGTGTTGTAAGAATTACTCGGGTGATTGCTTTGCATGATATTCTTCCAGTGGGTTTTCCCTTGCCGCAGTATTATTTTCTTATCTTGTAAGAACTTCTCAGGTGACTGCCTTGCACGATATCTTTCAATTAGTTTTCCCTAGCACAATAGCTGTTTATCGTCCTGCTTCCCATGCCATGTAATGAGTGGGTATTTCTTTGGGATTGATGCAGCTCACCACGAATTCCTCTCCTGCGCCAACCTCTTCATCTCAGAGTAGCACTTGCAACCTACGTCCTCAGTTATTTACTGGATGTATTCCACTACCTGTCTTCCTCTAGAATTTTTATCCTCTGCAGCTCCCTTTAGTAGCATGGAAGTTATTCCCTGATGTCTTAACAGATGTCATATCATCCTGCCTCTTCTTCCTGTCAGTGTTTTCCATGTATCCTTTTCTCTCCGATCCTGTGGAGAACCTCCTCCTTATCAGTCCACCTAATTTTCAACATTCATCTGTAGCACCGTATCTCAAATGCTTCTAGTCTCTTCTTTTCTGGTTTACCAACAGTCTATGTTTATTAGTTCGATAGATGCTTTAAATGTGTCCGTGTCGATGTGACAGCTTCTAATTTCAGTAATTAGATGCTGAATCCATATCCTATATACTTCTCATAGCGCTTTTTTTAGCCTAAATTTCTCATTTATCTCTATTTTATTTTTTGGATCCTCCATTCGTAGTTTAACATTAGTTGGATCCCAAAGTGTCACTGTGAACTGTCCATTAAGCTAATGCAGCCAGCTCTGGAAAGCAAAGATTTATGTCTATCGCCTTCGGCTTTCTCTCTTTCTCTCTCTCTCTCGCTATCTCTCTCTCTCTCTCTTTCCAAACATTAATCCCGACTTGTGGGATTTGGCGTGTTAATTTGAAGGGGTGACCGGATGCCCTTCTTGTCGCCACCCTATACCCCCCTCCCCCCCTTCCAGGACGGAATGTGTGTACCCCAGCTGTCTGCGTCTAGTCTAATCCATGGAATAGTGCGAACGTGTTTCAAATGTCTGCGAGTCGTGTAACTGAGGCAGAACGTGGGGAGCACCCCCGTATTTACCTAGCAGGATGTGGAAAACCGCCTAAAAACCACATCCAGGCTGGCCGCCACACCGGCCCTGGTCGGTAGTCCGCCGGGCGGATTCGATCCGGGGCTTGCGCGCCTACTCGAGTCGAGGAAGCAGCTCGGTAGCGCTCTATGCTGCTCTGGCAGCTGGCCTTCGGCTTTCTATACGGCCTCGATATTATGGGAGATTTTTCATCATTAAGCGTAATTAACCCACAGTCATAGGGTTACCTTTTCCTTATGTCACCCACAACCGTCTTTAGATACACACCCACACATAAAATTATGTGCATTAAAGTCACCGCATACCAGATGCGGCGACTGCGTGTGGGTGACGATATTTCTCTGCCTTCTATCTTAGACTGAAGCTCTGCTTGTACATTATCCGGAGATTAACGAGAAGCTGTTTGTATTTGAATGAAGTTTAACTGCTACAATTAAAGTTCTGTTATGTAAATTGAAAATAGAGGGGAAAGGGACTATTGATGTCTGCTGCATAGAGACTTTATGCAACGTCAGCGATGACGAATGAAAATACGTGCTAGACCGATACATTTTTTTTCGTTTTGAAGGAAGCCAGAGTGGTACTCAAACCCAGGATCTACTACTCACGAGGCAGTTGCGTTAACCACTGCACCACCAGGACACAGTGTTTATCGCAGTTACACGGACTATCGCGGCACGCCTCTAGGCCGACCCACATTCCCACATAGCACCACCCATCAGCAGTCTCCGACCATGTCCATGTCCTCCATGCTCGCTACTTTGAGATTCCCGCAGGAGGTCGGACGTAATTGTGCATCCGCACTGAAGGTGATGGATTCATTGCCCATCGAGGTGAATCAGCTATATGAACGAGTGGTTCCTGTTCTTTCGAACATGTCCGAAGGGACAAACACCACTCAGTATCTCCAGCTGTGATACATATAATGTAAATTGAAAGTGGAGAGGGGAGAAAAGCAAGAAAGGGGAAGGAACTAATGATATCAGCTGCATCGGGATATGTTTCGCAGCTGCTGATTCCGCGTAGTGTTTGTTCCTTCTGACACGTCCGAAAGAACAGACACCACGCATCTGTATAGTTGATTCGCCTCGATGGGCAACGAACCCATTACCTTCAGTACCGATGCACAATTACGTCCGACCTCCTGTTTTGAGAATTTATTCTCATTTTCAAGTGCATTTGTACATTTGTTTGCATGTATGATTTTCTGCCGTGCGTCTTTTCGAAGCTGGACTGTAATCAGAAAATCGAACATAATTAATTTTTGAGGGTTTTTAAATGCTAATTTTAGAGAACATATTTTTGTTCGTTTGGTTACATGTATTATACCGCCCCCATTATACAGAATATCACACACACGCTTACACTGTTTGTTTACAAAACATGCTACAAAGATATTATGACACTATGGTTTCACATAGAGTGTCTGCATCCTATCATTGACCTGGGGAAGTCATTGGCCGTTGAAATTTTCTTAATGATGTCTAATTCTATATCCCTGTCCTCTCCGTTCATTTGGATTGTGTTTGCTCTATGTATCATCCGGTCTGGCCGTGCGGTTCTAGGCGCTTCAGTCTGGAACCGCGTGACCGCTACGGTCGCAGGTTCGAATCCTGCCTCGGGCATGGATGTGTGTGATGTCCTTAGGTCAGTTAGGTTTAATTAGTTCTAAGTTCTAGGCGACTGATGACCTCAGAAGTTAAGTCGCATAGTGCTCAGAGCCATTTGAACCTCTATGTATCATCGTTTTGTATGCAGCATTCTTGTGTACATCTGGATGACATGATGTGGCTGGGATTGTGGTGCTTAGGTTGTATTTTTCCTACATATCTTGAAATTGTGTCTGTTGTTTTTGTTTTCTATGCAAAAGTCTAGAAAATTAATGCTTTTGTGTATTCAGCTGTGAAATTTATTTTCTTGTGCACATTATTATACAAATTTATAGTATTATTGGTGTCCTTGGAGTCACCTTTGAGTAAAATTAAGGTATCATCTACACAGAAAAAAATAGCATTAATATTGTAGATTTGTGCATAGAAAACAAAAACAAGTCACAATTTCAAGATATCTTTTAGCATGTAGCTATTTTTTGTATTTGTCTCGTGTTAGTGTCTTCGTGACATCCTCTGTTCGTGGTTAACAAGGAACCGTACGAACTTCCCCTCACCGATTTGATTCATATTGACATGGTGTGTAAGGCGCGACTAGGACTCCAGCATATGTAAACGGGAAAATGCACCCTTAACCGTTTTCGAGAAAATCGAGTTTGAAACATTTAGGCGTGCCTATACGCTGATAAGCCAGAACATTTTGACCGCTGTCCACACAGAGGTTAGATGCCGTTTGGTGGAGCCGCGGGAACTTAACACGGTAAGAAAATTATATAAGTTGAACGGAGACGGATAGGGGATGATTTTAGCGGTGATACGGGCCGTATATGGGGAAATCCACTGATATAAGCGACTTTGAACACGGGCAGATTATTATTACCAGGAGCATGTGAAGGTGTATCTCGGAAACGTCGAAGCTCGTCGAATGTCCACGTGCTATTGCCGTTAGCATCTACGGAAAGTGGTAGAAATGCAGTGAAACCACCAACAGGCGTTAAATGGTTGAATGTCCACGACTCTACACAGAACGTGGAGTTCGGAGGCTATGTAGAGTAGTATAGACGACGATCTACGTCATCCCTGGCAAAAAAGCACAATGCTGGTGCACGCACGTGTGTCCTAGAGCATACCATTCGGCGCACATTGTCTAACATTAAGCTGCGCATTGGACGACCCCTACATGTTCACATGTTGATCCAACGACATCGTCAATTACATTTGCAGTGGGCACGGTATTAGCGGGATTGGACCGTAGATTAATGGAAACTTGTCACCCAGGCAGACTAATCATGTTTCTTGTTACGCCAGATCGATTGTCATCTCCATAAACTCCATCACCGAGGTGAACGGAGGCTCGAAACGTGTGTCGCGTCACGACCACAGGCCGTTGGGAGCAATACTATGCTATGGGAGACATTCCCCTGCTCTTTCATGAGACCTGTGGTCTTAATCGAAGACACGCTGACAGGTGCGGACCACCTGCATCCCTTCATGCTTGACGTGTTCACCGACGGCGACGTCGTCTTTCAGTAGTATAATGATCCGTGTCTCAAAGCCAGAACCGTGTTACAGTGGTTCGACTGTTCGAGTGAACTCACGTTGATGTCCTGGCTACCAAGTTCGCCTGATGTAAAATCCTATGGAACCTATCTGTGTCCCTATCAGACGCTATCACCACATACACAAAGCGTCAGCCCCTTATTTACAGGTATTATATGACTTGTGCTTAAACATCTGGTGCCACTACCTCCAGCCGGCCGGTGTGGCCGAGCGGTTCTAGGCGCTTCAGTCTGGAACCGCGTGACCGCTACGGTCGCAGGTTCGAATCCTGCCTCGGGCATTGATGTGTGTGATGTCCTTAGGTTAGTTAGGTTTAAGTAGTTCTAAGTTCTAGGGGACTGATGACCCCCGATGTTAAGTCCCATAGTGCTCAGAGCCATTTGAACCATTTTTTGAGCCACTACCTCCACTAACGTACCAAAAAGCTGTAGAATCCATGATACGCAGACTCGGTGATGTACTGTGCTCTAAAGATGGCCCAAAAGCTATCAAGCAGGTGCTCATAATGTTTCGGCTTGTCATTGAATGTTTTGTATGATCACTAGTGCTTAAGAAGATCGCTAACAATCGAATAAGTACTTAGTTTCATAACCGCGAGGTCTCCGGGTCGAATCTCGCTGCCTCTACCTTTCTTTTTTTTAATTCCCACGTAATTCTAACAATAGGTATAGTATGAGTGTGAAAATTATCAGTATTTAATGATTCATTTATTATTTTCATTATCTTTATCCTGAAAAAGGAGAAAAATTTCTTAAGAATATTGGAAATAAGAAACCAATCGCCTTACTGTGGTGGTAACACCAGTTCTCGCCAGACC
The DNA here is from genome assembly GCF_023864345.2 of Schistocerca serialis cubense. Classification (NCBI taxonomy): domain Eukaryota; kingdom Metazoa; phylum Arthropoda; class Insecta; order Orthoptera; family Acrididae; genus Schistocerca; species Schistocerca serialis. Next base: position 237,871,408 of record NC_064640.1, read on the forward strand.
ACCGAATTTAAGCGCTGTCAGGCTTGGTTAGCACTTGGATGGGTCACCGTTCGCGTCAGCCAAGTGCTGTTGGCAAGCAGGGTGCACTCAGCCCTTGTGAGGCCAATTGAGGAGCTACTTGATTGAGAATTAACGGCACCGCTCACGAAAACTGACAACAGCCGGAAGAGCGAAGTGCTGTCCACATGCTCCTCCGTATCCGCATTTGATGATGCCTAGGGGCTGAGGATGAAACGGCGGGCGGTGGGTACCGGTGGACCTTCTGGCCTGTTCGGGTGGTGTTTGTTTTTTATTGGAAGTAAAAGAAGGATACACGAGAACTTTCAATGAAACTGGTATAATTATTTAAATTATTGTGTCTATATCTGTGACAAACGTAACGTGTAACCTATCGTGATGCAGATCGTAGTAAAAAAAGCACTCCGTCTTCAGGTCACAAGTGGCCCATCGGGACCATCCGACCGCCGTGTCATCCTCAGACGAGGATGCGGATAGGAGGGGCGTGTGGTCAGCACACCGCTCTCTCCGTCATTATGATGGTTTTCGTTGACCGGAGCCGCTACTATTCGGTCGAGTAGCTCCTCAATTGGCATCACGAGGCAACAGCTCATGGCGGCCCGGATAGTCACCCATCCAAGTGCCGACCACGCCCGACAGCTCTTAACTTCGGTGATCTGATGGGAACCGGTGTTTCCACTGCGGCAAGGCCGCTGCCAGATCGTAGTAACATGGAACATAATGAAACTTCCTGGCTGATTAAAACTGTGTGCCCGACCGAGACTCGAACTCGGGACCTTTGTCTTTCGCAGGCAAGTGCTCTACCAACTGAGCTACCCGAGCACGACTCACTCCCCGTCCTCACAGCTTTACTTCTGCCAGTACCTCGTCTCCTACCTTCCAAACTTTACAGAAGCTCTCCTGCGAACATTGCAGAACTAGCACTCCTGAATGAAAGGATATTGCGGAGACATGGCTTAGCCACAGCCTGGTGGATGTTTTCAGAATGAGATTTTCATTCTGCAGCGGAGTGTGCGCTGATATGAAACTTCCTGACAGATTAAAACTGTGTGCCGGACCGAGACTCGAACTCGGGACCTTTGCCTTTCGCGGGCAAGTGCTCTACCAACTGAGCTACCCGAGCACGACTCACTCCCCATCCTCACAGCTTTACTTCTGCCAGTACCTCGTCTCCTACCTTCCAAACTTTACAGAAGCTCTCCTGCGAACATTGCAGAACTAGCACTCCTGAATGAAAGGATATTGCGGAGACATGGCTTAGCCACAGCCTGGTGGATGTCTCCAGAATGAGATTTTCACTCTGCAGCGGAGTGTGCGCTGATATGAAACTTCCTGACAGATTAAAACTGTGTGCCGGACCGAAACTCGAACTCAGAACCTTTGCCTTTCGCGGGCAAGTGCTCTACCAACGGAGCTACCCAAGCACGACTCACGCTCCGTCCACACAGCTTTACATAATTATTGCAACATACAGCAGACGTAATGAATTTTTGCTTGTGTATGCTTTCTTCAATGTGTCTACTGCAAAACAAACTTGGTTTACATCCATAAATTTTTCTCGGTCATCACACGATTTCACGGCGTACCAAGCATATCGAAGCATATCTCCGCATATTGGTGCAGTCATGGTGTACGATTGCTTGAATTTTTATTCAGTCTTCTCTGTAAGCTATCTCTCCATTCTGTTCGACGATGTACGCGCTGTTTTGTAGCAGCTATACAAGGTTTTTCACTTGCCTGTAAAAATAAAATTCGCAACGCTGCACCATCGGAGTAAAGTTTGGAGAAATTAATGTAATACTGCACGTTGGCAGACGCTCTCCATCCTGATAAGTATCGTCGTACACACTGGATTCGTTTGTTCTTCCCATGAATCGAAAAATTAAAGAGCTTGTTCTTCTCTTACGTATGGCTTCAAGAATTCGTTTAGAAGATCGTTATGTAGTGCTGTTTTGAGGGTGCAAGACTTTGAAGATGTTACAGTAACGTTTTTTGTATTTTTTCACCCAAGGTCCTAATGAGCCAGTGGTCTCTTGCAAGCAAACGAAGACAGTTGATTATGATTTTCCGTATAAGGTGACAGCATATTTAGCAGTGTACGAAGGTGCCGCCCTATGCAGTTCCGTTCGTCGCACATCTACCAACAGCGACATTCGATCCAGATACCTCGCACTTACGCAACTAAGCGCTTAACTGCTACGCTGTGATCTCCTTGAGTACTAGTGACAATACAAAGCAATAAGCACGCCTAAAATTTTCAAACTTAATTTTATACGAAAGAGTTGGGTTGCGTCTTTCTTTCTACACGTGTCGAAGCCCTAGTAGTACCCTACGCACACCATGAGGGAAAGTTTATACGGTCACATCGTAAGCGATTTTCTTGGCAACAGATACACGTTATGGCCTGAAATGGATATACCTGTGGTGTCTGTGGGTATGGGTTCACGATATCTTTCGCATTTCGTTTGGTCATTGTATTGGATGTTAATGCGGTCGTGGCGTAGATATCTGAAACTATAATGAGATTTCCACTCTGCAGAGGAGTGTGCGCTGATATGAAACTTCCTGGCAGATTAAAGGTGTGTGCTGGACCGAGATTCGAACTCGGGACCTTTGCTTTTCGCTGGCAAGTGTTGCCCGCGAAAGGCAAAGGTTCCGAGTTCGAGTCTCGGTCCGGCACACAGTTATAATCTGCCAGGAGATGTGTATAGTTTTACAAAACATCTCATTCCGTGAGTCTACACGAATGCAGATAAGGATAGTGCGTTAATGTTAACAAATAATTTTGAAGTTTCTCGATGACTTCAACTGCTTTGTGTATGACTCGTTTCTTAAAACGTCTGTATATTTGTAACAGTGTGTTCACTTATAACGACGTCCACAGTCTCCTATTTATGTAACGAGCTTCCAGTTTTCCTGATTACACTTTAAATTTTCACCATATTTGTGGCAATATACACGTTCCATTTTTTTTCTTTTGAATACTTTTCTTGTTCTAACTGCTTTACCGCCTCAACTTTCGTAAGCTTTGTTTTCATACTATTCCTGCCAATGTCAGACTCAGTCACAGTATCAGTCTTCGTAATTAATATCTTTGAATACATCAGCTTACTAGCCAAAAAAAAAAAAAAAAAAATCAAATGGCTCTGAGCACTATGGGACTTAACATATGAGGTCATAAATCCCCTAGACTTAGAACTACTTTAAACCTAACTAACCTAAGGACATCACACACATCCATGCCTGAGGCAGGATTCGAACCTGCGACCATAACAGCAGCGAGGTTCCGGACTGAAGCGCCATGAACTGCTCGGCCACAGTGGCCGGCTACTTACTCGCATCCACTGGATGAAAACATCCAATGTTTCTGTCGCGACTTTCAAAGTACGCTACATATTGGCCGAGATCTGTTTCCCTGTCTGTGTTTTCAAATGTGAGGTTTCCCGCTGCAGAAGCTGTATTGTACTTCCTACACATTCGCTTTGTTGCTTCTTGTTGTTACTTGTTGTCAGCTGTAGAGACTTTCCTGTAGTCTTATTGGAATTTTCACTAGTCTCCTTTCCTCAGGTTCAACTCCAGGGATGTTGTTCGTGTTGATTGTCGGTATCGAGTGCCATTTCATAATAGTCTATCACCTCTTGAAAACGTATCCCGACTACAGTATTCACTGCAGTGATTAACGAGGGAACGATCAGACTTTTCACGTCGACACCTTCCCTGGTCCTGCCACTCATAGTTTAGGTTAGTTAAAATCCACTTGTTAAATTTTAGCTGTCGTCATGAACTGGAAATTACTGAAAAATAGTTATCAAATGTGACATGTATCTCATACTTTCCGCACTAGAAACTACCTCGTGTACGGACCTGAATTCTGTGCCTGCAAGGCTTGCCGTTCTGTTGTCAGCGCTTGTACTGATCTGCTGCTAACCGAGCGCTAAACCGCCGATAGAAAGCGATCGTAATATAATTAAATACCCATAGGGTAGGCAATTCATATTTTATCCATAAATTTCCTCGCAAATTGATATAGCACACACACAAACAAATACAAGGTTTCCACCACGTCTACATTACATTTATTCCTTCTAATTGGTACATAAAGCCGGCCGGTGTGGCCGTGCGGTTAAAGGCGCTTCAGTCTGGAACCGCGTGACCGCTACGGTCGCAGGTTCTAATCCTGCCTCGGGCATGGATGTGTGTGATGTCCTTAGGTTAGTTAGGTTTAAGTAGTTCTACGTTCTAGGGGACTTATGACCACAGATGTTGAGTCCCATAGTGCTCATAGCCATTTGAACCATTTTGCTACATAAATGTGAAATATTGATGTAATGTTCCAAATTTATATTTCCTGTGAACCATGAATGTACAATTAAGGACGAAACTTGACAGCCCCGCTGGTCGCAGACAGACGTAGGCTTTTTATACAGAAGTGGGGTAGAGGTAGGAATGAATCCGGCCTAATTCGGTATAATTTGAGATGCGTCACGAGTATTTAATCAGATTCTTCAACCGAGGAGTGGAAAACAGATAGTGTGCTATTGACTTCAACTTGAGAATGTTGTCACGGAGGCAGACTGGAGACTGTAGTGGTGTGTTGAAAATAATTTTCTGTGTTAATGTTCTTTAAAATGCCTTCCGATGGCAGAAAAATTCGCAGTCTAACGGTCAATACATGCATAGTAGCAGGTGCAATCTGAAGTGTCTGTACTTCTTAGTCACGGTGAGCTCGAAATGCGGCAATTAATGATTCAGAACTTGTGTAACGTAACTAATAATCTAGAAGGAGAAGGGATCTGTTCCCATAAAACAGAAGAGAAGCGTGCCGCGTGAACAGTATAACGCTTCAATTTTACCATTCTTCCACACTTCGATGAGTTTCTCATAGGATTATTTGCGTGGAACATACATATTTTCACAGATCTAAAATATTCGGTCGATTCTTAAAAACAAACATATTTCACAAATAACACTGAATTATACAGATTAAATATTTGCTTTATTGTGTATGGATTTGAGAATTCAGCCGTGAACTGCACAGTTGTCTCTGAGGCGTCTTGCCACGGTTCGCGCGGTTCCCCCCGTCGGAGGTTCGAGTCCTCCCACGCAAGAGTGTGTGTGTTGTCCTTAGCGTAAGTTAGTTTAGGTTAGATTAAGTAGTGTGTAAGCCTAGGGACCGATGACCTCTGCATTTAGGCCCCATAGGAATTTACCACAAATTTCCAATTTCTGTATGTCTTCCTCCTTCGAATGAAAGCATCCTCTTAGTTCACCTTTCTATTTCAAAATTGGACAGTTTTTTATTATAAACACAAGATTCAGTAAAACTAGCGATATTATGCTAAGCTTTTGTAATAAACCAATCACCGGCCGTTGTGTCCGAGCGGTTCTAGGCGCTTCAGTCTGTAACCGCGAGACCGCTACGGTCGCAGGTTCGAATCCTGTCTCAGGCATGGATATGTGTGGTGTCCTTAGGCTAGTTAGGTTTCAGTAGTTCTACGTTCTACGGGACTGATGACTTCAGATGTTAAGTCCCATAGTCCTCAGAGCCATATGAACCATCTGAATAAACCAGTCAATCCATTTACAGTATTTTGAACCGCTTCATTTTCCGATCTGTTCCTCCATACAAATTTTGTTATATTTCTTGATTCAGTTTTATGAGATTTTTTTAAGCGACTAAGCAAACTTTGAGAGGCTGTCTTTTTTTTCTGTACTATTCGAGGTATCTAAATACTAAGAAAGAAAGGAAGGAAGATTGGAGTTTAACGTCCCGTCGACAGAGAAGTCGTCACAGACGCAGCACAAGCTAGTACAAGGTAGGGATAGGGAAGGAAATCGACCGTGATCTTTCAGAGGAGCCATTCCGTCATTGACCTTAAGCGACTTACAGAAATCACGGAAAATCTAGGGGATCTGAACCGTCTCAAGCCTAGTCGCCCAAGATGGTCTGACGTCGTTCCACCTATACAAACAGCAAACGTGAAATTTCTTTTGAAGAGTACTCATACAAAGGCGTTTCTTACCACTTTCGTTTACCCAAAACAATAACCCTTATTCTTTGTCTGATAAGGTAATTTTACTTCATTCCGTTTCTTTAGGAGACAACTGATAATTAAATGTGGCGCTATTACTCGAAAATTCGTCATTATTATAACTTTCTTCAATTTTTTCCGTCTTGACTCGATTCACAGTGTGCAGAATAAAGTGATCCAGTGGTTTCTACCGATATTTCTGCACTGTTTAAATGCACGATTGAAAGTTTAAGTACCATTTCACAAATCAAATTATACTTACGCGTGTTTTCTTTTGATGAGGTCAGCTGGAAAAACATTCACCGGTTTCCCTATTAGCTGCGAGTCGAGACATAATGTGCAGAATATCTTTTGAAACTCAAACTATGGTCATAAAGATGTGTTATCCAATACTTACAACGAACGCTGCTGTTTTAACAAGACGGCAGCACTTCGCCATCATGCGCACAACTTGCGCAGTAGCACCAGCTAGCGAGCTCCAGGGGTATTCATTTGTACATGATTGCTAAGTATGGAACTATTGCATCAGCATATACTTTACGTAACACTTTCTGATAAATCTTTGGTGAGTATCTGAATGTGAAAATTACTGTAGGATTTTCGTAAAGATGTGTGGGTTCCTATAAACTTTTTATAGCGAGAGTGCAGTCGTCTCTGCTTTCTCAACATTCTACGAATGGCGCCCTTAAAACAGGGTGAGGTTTTGCCGTGTTTTATTACATAACTTAAAAATCACTTCTCCAGACCACGGTTTATAACGTATTTCAACTTTAACCACAATTATTCCTTATTTTTCAGATCTGAACTAAAGGTTCTCAGTTCATGCTTTAAATTAGTTGATAATGACTCTCTGTTAGGTCGACCAAACACAAATAGTCTCCACCTTTCTTGATAACGCTTTCTTATTTCTTTGTTGACATTTGTTCCTGTAACGGCATCGTGATCAGTAATCCCTCTCTCACTGGTGGCACTGTCGAAAATGTCGGCTGTGTTTGTATCCAGGAGGCCTAGAATATTTCTTTTGCGTTGGATTTGTCAGAATATTTGTTCGAGGCAGCATTACTCAGCAGTATTATTTGCCCTTACCGCCGATAACGTATGCGTAGTTTATACAGTCGTTACTGGACAAGTCAAAGCCGCAAACTATGCAATGGTTATATCCCTGATATCCAATTTAGGCTGTCTTTGAATGACTCTACGACAGATGTGCCTGAATCTGGTGGAGCGTAGAGATTGTTAATCTAAGCCCACTACCCTGGTTACCCTTATCGATATTACATTACAGTCGGATTCATTTTAGACCTCACTAGATTTAATGCTTTTACTTGTCGCTATAAAAACTCCTCGTGGAGGGTGTAAAAAAATGGCTCTGAGCACTATGGGACTCAACTGCTGAGGTCATTAGTCCCCTAGAACTTAGAACTAGTTAAACCTAACTAACCTAAGGACATCACAAACATCCATGCCCGAGGCAGGATTCGAACCTGCGACCGTAGCGGTCTTGCGGTTCCGGACTGCAGCGCCTTTAACCGCACGGCCACTTCGGCCGGCCTGGAGGGTGTAACCTGCCTTTCCGATGTACGTTCCACGTGTTGCAGAAAATTTCCCTATTCTCTACTTTAGTTTTCAACCAACTCCCAGTTCCTAGTATGATGTGCGCGTGACTACTTCCACCGAGCTGGCCGTTGTGGCCGAGCGGTTCTAGGCGCTTCAGTCTGGAACAGAGCGACAGCTACGGTCGTCGGTTCGAATCTTGCCTCAGGGATGGATGTATGTGATATCCTTAGGTTAGTTAGGTTTAAGTAGTTCTAGGGGACTGATGACCTCAGATGCTAAATCCCATAGTGCTCAGAACCATTTGAACTTCCACCGAGAGACGTGTGCTCTGAGACTTAACTGCGAAGTCTGTCGGGAGGAGGCACCTCGGAGTTGACAAAAACACTCAGATATCTCACTAAAGATCACAAGTGGGGCCTCAGTATGTCAAACCCAACAGGAACTTAAGCCTTCGCTTTCTACGTACGCAGCCAAAAAGAAGATGACAGTAAAATGTGGTGATACCGAGCTGCGTCACAACAGGAACCTTGCATGCTGTGTACAGGTTTCGACCGTACCCTATACTCTGAAACAATTTGAAAACGTAAAACAGAGTGTACGTTACAGCATGATTGACTCAGTGGCCACATTCCAGCTAATGTGTGACCGAAAACCTGGAAACATTTTCTCGTCTCCGCTGCACCTCTAATCAAAAGCCGTGAACGCAGCGCTTGGTAATGTGGATAATCGACATACGCTTAGTAGTACTCCGGCAGAAGCACTCTGGGATTTGGCAGGAATTAAGCATAGTGCGAGATGGAATTAATCAATTGTCGTAGCGTTGTACCAACTTTCCAATACTCTTGTCATAAAAGGCAGCCGCCTGTGCGTTCCGTCAATTCCCTACGCTGGTCTGCAGCTCGTTGTCTGCACCAAAATGCTGTCCTCATAGCCAGCGGTTCATTTGAGCAAAGAGATGAAAATCAGAGGGAACCATGTCCAGGCTGTAGTGTGGGTGATCAAACACTCCCCATCCAAAACGCTGCAAGAGCGTCTTTGTTTCAGGCGCTGTGAGTTCGCACAACATTGCCGCACTTCGCTGTCACGCATGACAGCTACATTATGTGAGCTACATGAAATCTGGCGGAAACCCTTAGTGAATGACGGCACGTACTTTACACTTGGAGGGAGTTTCTGTTGTTCAAGGCACCTTTATTTGCTCACTGTGTGCTCAGAACTGAAAACTGCAACGTGACCCAATCGATGGGGGAAATAGCCCTCGTACAATGGAACCCTTCTGCTGCATCACCTCTATTACCGGGTTTGTAGCAGATAGTTTCTGCAGAGGTTTCCACATAATCTATACTATTAATAAGACTGTACAACACTGATGTCTGTGTGATTGAATACGCTAACCTACTAGACGAATTTTCATGGGGTTTCATAGTTACCTTGAGCATAAATTGGGTCAACATATAGGTTTTACTTAATCAAAATCGGAACACAGAAGAAAAGGATATTGTTATCTAAAATTTTATCTAAAATCATCTGCTCAGCTTAATAGTCTCTTTCAGCTGTTTTTGAGTTATTCAAAATATTCAAATGGTATGACATGCAGATAGACTGTTTTATACAGATGGCGTTATTTGAGAAATTATTCCTCTTTTGAAATATATGTTAAGTTTTGTCTATTACTTTAAACTGTTTTCGCTTTATGCAGACATTACAGAAAAAATTAATATGACATTACAACTAAAAAAACAAAGTCTATATGAATCACGTAAGTGTAAGGCTTGTAAACCCAAAAAAGTTGGTTGTTGGAAAAGATGAAGAGACAAGAGGATACTGCACTGCGTGAAAATGTCGAGTTGCCTGTTTTAACAAAACCAACAATTGTTTTAAGACATTTCATTTCGAGTAACACAACTCCGATGATTCCTTTTTCGTAACATTTCGAACAATGTAATTCCATGCTTAATTTCGGATTAATTCAGTTTTTCTTACTTTTATGCTGACTTTCACCACAGACAAGATTGTTCAGAATTTGATCTTGGCTAAGATAAATTTTTAACTGTAGGTCACATTACAAACAGCCGAATTATCTGATTTTCGGATCGGTTGAAGACGTGAGCGTACCACCTTCAAAAAGGCAGTTTCTAGCAAATTCCTGGATATATCGTACAAATCACCAGTCACATCGATGAAATCTTTTACGCTTTTAAAGTGCGACAGAATCGATATACTGCACACTATCCTTCCTGGAAGGAAAGTTGTCACACGAGCTATAGTTGCGCAGAGTCATTAAACTATACGAAAAATTGATAACCTGACCCATGCACAATATGCGATCATGTGTTTGTTTGAACGAATGAGTTCGTGAAATTCATTCATTTACTGCCCGAAACACATTAAAGTACGATGGTAATCAAAGTCGTAACGATATAAAAAACAATATTTATTGCGTGACTGAAGGTGAACAAAGTGTAAATGTCCAAAGCTTGTGGCTTCCGAGGGCTCAATACACGTAAATGCTAGTCAAGTGGCTGAAGTAAAGCAGAGGGTAGGTGACCACACCCGTTGTTTGACTTTGTGCACAGTTACCCCTCCCATTGGGCTAATAGAAGCCGGCCTGCCACTGCTACCAACATGCCGCAATTTTCCGCAAACGCTAGAAGTTACTTCGTTCGTATACCGATTTACGGAAATTGGCAGATCGGATTTACTGATCTGCTCATCCTGTATTAGCTGAATGATACAAAGTTTTCCGCTGCACGGATCAAGTTAATCTGGTCTAGTTGCGTGAATGCACACTTCGTAAAATTTCGTAAACTACTACGGGGTAATACTTTCTAGATGGCTACGTACGCAACTAGATCTTATGGAAGCAATCTTCAGTTCCCCTGTTCACTGAACCTTTTTTAGATTTCTAGGTGTAGGGTGAGGTGATCTAAATATGATACAAAATCTTAAAATTAACCTGTATTTTTGAAAGACTAATAAATAACTAACTGTTAAGAAAAATTGTAAATACTACATAGTTTAAGTTGCTTTAAAATGCCACTGTATTTAAGTCTTTAAGGTTACAGTTGTAGACTAGAAAAAATAAAAAATGTGTATCATGTTTTGGACCGAAAACCTTAAATATGATACGACTCCTCCAATCTAAGACAGAGGTTTGAGGTCTTAAAAATGAGATAGGGAACACACAAAACGATACGTGAAGATAACGAATTTTTCCGTGGGGATATCTGTAGGATATTTACGACGTGAAACGTATGTCAGCGAGAAGTCTAGAATTCTTCTGTTTTTAATACTATGAAGTTAACCAGCAATGGGTAGGAACTGTTTACAATTATACTTAATACACCCACAATAATACAAAAATAAGGGCTACGCAAAACAGAATCACTATGTTATATTTTTTTATGAACATCTACAGGACCGTTAAACACAAAGTAGACTCTTCGTCTGATGTTTACCACTTCAGTATCAACACGAGAAATAGGAAGTTTTCCTATCAAATCACTCTTATTAATAAGAGAAATGTCTTTTTCAATTAACTGAGAAAATATTTTTTTTCCTTGTGCTTAAATTATAACTTTTTGGTCACATTTTTTGGAAATTTGTGGTAAGGTCTTATGGGACCAAACTGCTGAGGTCATCGGTCCCTAAGCTTACGCACTAATTAACTAACTTAAAGTAATTTACGCTAAGGACAACACACACACCCATGCCCGAGGGAGGACTCAAACTTCCGACGGGGGCAGCGGCGCGGACCGTGACAAGACGTCATAGACCAAGCGGCTATCCCGCGCAGCTTTTAGGTCATTTATCGGTATTTTTTGTATGGAGCAGACATATATATGTATGTTTTCCCCCCTCGAAATTTAGCCAAGACGTAAGCTCCTCCACCTACATGTGCTGCACCCATCACTACAATATGACTGGGTGTGGACTCTTCAAGGGGATCGACATTATCCATGTTGTCATCACTCTTCAACGGCATATCGGAATCAGAATAAGCCTCCGCAGTTTCCTTCTTGTTTGTTTGTTTGTTTGTTTTTGTTTGTTTGCTTGTTTGGAGGCTTTTCTTGTTCAGCAGTGAGTTTACTGCCGGAGGTGTGGCCCCGGGCGGTTGTGTTGCTAGAGTATGGGAGCGGCGGAAACCCAGAGTACATCACTGTGTGAATTGTTGCTGGGCCTTTGGCAAAACAGTATCATATTATGGAATGGAGTGTATCATAATTAAGGACTATACTGACTACTTAATAGTCATCACAATATGACAAACGGGACAATAATGAATAATTCAGCAGACAGAGCACAATTTTCTTTCTATGTAACACAAATTTGGTGGATATATAGTCAATAGTTGCATAAGCGTGGCAAATGTTCTAAACCTGTGCCAACATTTATTTTTAGTCTAAACGTACGGTTTGTCTAAATTATTTTTTACCCCCAAACTGAAGTTTCTCAGGGAGAAACAAATTATGGCTAACTATTTCTGAAGAATGGCAGCATATCTAACAGTAGGAAAAGCTGTGATACATATGGTTCTTATGAATAGACTGGGTTTAGCATTTTTTTGAAAGTTTTGGCTTTGTAGTTTTAGGACACCTTATCCTTACATTTTGATGATGTTGACGTTAAACTTAATGGCAGGTAAAACTTGCTCAAACTACACTGACGGAACAACAACCATAACACCAAGAATGAGTTGTGTGATATAAACGAAAGTTGGTTGATGTGTTTCTACATCTGAAATATGCTGCCTATTCAAATTTCGCGCCAGTGCATGAGAGTGACGTTAGTAGCACCACTATGAGGATGAAAATCAGGCTTGCTTTAAATACATGCTGTAAGGGTCGCAAGCGTTAGTTACCTTTGAGAGTGAACGTGGAGAGTTGATTTTAGTCAAGAAAGCATTTTAGGCGACAAAGACGCCATTATCAGCACCTCAGTGAGTTTGAACGAGATCGTGTAATAGGACTACGAGAAGCTGGATGTTCCTGGTACGATACTGCAGAAAGACTTGGCAGGAATGTAGCCACTGCACATGATTGCCGGCATCAGTGGTCACAAGAAGGTACGGTCGACAGAAGACCGGGCTCCGGGGACCACGTGGTACTACTAGGGAGAGGACCATCGTGTTTGGTGTATGGCACTTGCGCCTCGTATTGCATCTGCAGCAGCAATCTACACAGCAGTTGACACCACAGAGACACAACGAACCGTTAAAAATCGGTTACCTCAAGGACAGTTCAGAGCCAGGCGCCCTGTAGCGTGCATTCCACAGATCCCGAACCATCACCACTTGCGGCTACAGTGTTGTCAAGAGAGAGTTCATCGTAGGGCAGGGTGGAGGCCTGTTGTATATTATGATGAAAACTGGTTCTGCGTCGTTGCCAGTGATGTACTTTGCTTTGAAGGAGGCCAATTGATGACCTGCAATCAACCTGTCTGCTGGTTAGACACACCTGGTGTTGTGGTCGGGGGTGCGATTTTGTATGACAGCAGGAGCAATCTTGTGGTTGTCCCACGTACCCGGACTGCAGAATTGTACGTCAGTCTGGTGATTCGACCTGTTGTGCTGCCATTAATGAGCAGCAGTCCAGGGATGGTTTCCAACAAGGTAACGCTCGTCCACATACCGCTATTGTAACCCAACATCTTCTACATAGTGTAGACGTGTTACCTTAGCCGGCTCGATCACCAGATCTGTCTCCAACCGAGCACATACGGGATATCATCGGATGACACCTCCAGTGCCATCCACAAACAGCATTAGCCATCACTGTTTTGACCGACCAAGAGTAACATGCACGGAATTCCATCCCACAAACTGATAAGCGCTCCCTGTACAACACGTTTCATGCACGTGTGCATGCTTACATTCAACATTCTGGTGGTTACACCTGTTATTGGGAAATGCCGTGCGGCTCGGACCTCCCGGCGGGTAGACCGTTCTCCTGGTGCAAGTCTTTCGAGTTGACGCCACTTCCTCGACTTGTGTGCCGATGGGGATGAAATTATGATGATAAGGACAACACAACACCTAGTCCCTGAGCGGAGAAAATCTTCGACCCATCCGGGAATCGAACCCGGGCCTTTGGGTATGACGCTCCATCGCGCTGACCCGTCAGTCACCAGGGGCGGACACACCGGTTATTAATATACCAGCCTTTCACATTTGCAGTGGCTTATCTCGCGCTTACATTAACCTCTGATCTTACAATGGTAATTACTTAAATATGTTACCTTGAAAAATGTATTCCTAAATTTAATTACTCTGCATTAATTACTTTTTGGTGCTGCGACTTTTCCCGTCAGTGTACATAAAGTTTTGATTGTTGTAAATTATGACTACACATCTATTATATTATAAATGATTTCTTATCGCAAATAGTTTAGTTTTGTAGTAGAAATTAAGTAATTTTCTCAATTTATATAGAAATCTGTTTACTACTTTTCATTTCATTACAGCACTGAAATTCGAAATTCGCTTTAGATTTGGCAGGTTCATCCCACTAGGCGTTTCACATCAGGAACCATGTACATATTAGCTGAGCATGGAAAGGGGACATTCCCTTTCTAGGAAAAGACAGGGCTGTCTTGCGCGCCACTCAATACAAGTGATTTCCACCATATCCATACCAAACATGCATTTGCGTTAGTTGGCAGCTTTTGAAACCCAATCTTAACAGTATAATTTTGGGGAGCATGTTTCGGTGCAACATAGCATTTTGTAAGAACGTTTCATGACTAGTGCACAGTGCAGGACTAACCATGATAACATCAACTCTACACTGTTCCTCAAGCGTTCTGATAGTGTGTTAAAGAGTACTGGAGTCAATGCGAGATCCCGCATTACAGTGCTGGGTCCGCTTCGAATGAAGAAGTCTGCTGATAAATTATTCTACGTCTCATGAAGGATTGAGTATATAGTGTGATTCAGTATGGTGTGTTTCTCAGTAACTTACAAAATAATAACCAAACGGAATATTTATTTACATAAGCAAACGTAAGCAACGTAACTCTTTCTACGGAGTTAGGAACATCGAGGGGCATTCAGTAAGTAATGTAACACATATTTTTCTCTGAAAGCAGATAGCTTTTATTCAGGATTCAAGGGCACCACATTATTCCTAAAACTTATGGGTACAAAATCCTGTTTTTCAATATAATCTCCGTTATGGTTCAAATGGTTCAAATGGCTCTGAGCACTATGGGACTCAACTGCTGAGGTCATTAGTCCCCTAGAACTTAGAACTAGTTAAACCTAACTAACCTAAGGACATCACAAACATCCATGCCCGAGGCAGGATTCGAACCTGCGACAGTAGCGGTCTTGCGGTTCCAGACTGCAGCGCCTTTAACCGCACGGCCACTTCGGCCGGCAATCTCCGTTATGTGCCACGACCTTACGCCACCTTACAGGGAGGGCTTGTATACCCACATGGTACCTACATCTGCATCTACATCTACATTTATACTCCGCAAGCCACCCAACGGTGTGTGGCGGAGGGCACTTTACGTGCCACTGTCATTACCTCCCTTTCCTGTTCCAGTCGCGTATGGTTCGCGGGAAGAACGACTGTCTGAAAGCCTCCGTGCGCGCTCTAATCTCTCTAATTTTACATTCGCGATCTCCTCGGGAGGTATAAGTAGGAGGAAGCAATATATTCGATACCTCATCCAGAAACGCACCCTCTCGAAACCTGGCAAGCAAGCTACAACGCGATGCAGAGCGCCTCTCTTGCAGAGTCTGCCACTTGAGTTTGTTAAACATCTCCGTAACGCTATCACGGTTACCAAATAACCCTGTGACGAAACGCGCCGCTCTTCTTTGGATCTTCTCTATCTCCTCCGTCAACCCGTTCTGGTACGGATCCCACACTGATGAGCAATACTCAAGTATAGGTCGAACGAGTGTTTTGTAAGCCACCTCCTTTGTTGATGGACTACATTTTCTAAGGACTCTCCCAATGAATCTCAACCTGGTACCCGCCTTACCAACAATTAATTTTATATGATCATTCCACTTCAAATCGTTCCGCACGCATACTCCCAGATATTTTACAGAAGTAACTGCTGCCAGTGTTTGCTCCGCTATCATATAATCATACAATAAAGGATCCTTCTTTCTATGTATTCGCAATACATTACATTTGTCTATGTTAAGGGTCAGTTGCCACTCCCTGCACCAAGTGCCTATCCGCTGCAGATCTTCCTGCATTTCGCTACAATTTTCTAATGCTGCAACTTCTCTGTATACTACAGCATCATCCGCGAAAAGCCGCATGGGACTTCCGACACTATCTACTAGGTCATTTATATATATTGTGAAAAGCAATGGTCCCGTAACACTCCCCTGTGGCACGCCAGAGGTTACTTTAACGTCTGTAGACGTCTCTCCATTGATAACAACATGCTGTGTTCTGTTTGCTAAAAACTCTTCAATCCAGCCACACAGCTGGTCTGATATTCCGTAGGCTCTTACTTTGTTTATCAGGCGACAGTGCGGAACTGTATCGAACGCCTTCCGGAAGTCAAGAAAAATAGCATCTACCTGGGAGCCTGTATCTAATATTTTCTGGGTCTCATGAACAAATAAAGCGAGTTGGGTCTCACACGATCGCTGTTTCCGGAATCCATGTTGTTTCCTACATAGTAGATTCTGGGTTTCCAAAAACGACATGATACTCGAGCAAAAAACATGTTCTAAAATTCTACAAGAGATCGACGTAAGAGATATAGGTCTATAGTTTTGCGCATCTGCTCGACGACCCTTCTTGAAGACTGGGACTACCTGTGCTCTTTTCCAATCATTTGGAACCTTCCGTTCCTCTAGAGACTTGCGGTACACGGCTGTTAGAAGGGGGGCAAGTTCTTTCGCGTACTCTGTGTAGAATCGAATTGGTATCCGGTCAGGTCCAGTGGACTTTCCTCTGTTGAGTGATTCCAGTTGCTTTTCTATTCCTTGGACACTTATTTCGATGTCAGCCATTTTTTCGTTTGTGCGAGGCTTTAGAGAAGGAACTGCAGTGCGGTCTTCCTCTGTGAAACAGCTTTGGAAAAAGGTGTTTAGTATTTCAGCTTTACGCGTGTCATCCACTGTTTCAATGCCATCATCATCCCAGAGTGTCTGGATATGCTGTTTCGAGCCACTTACTGATTTAACGTAAGACCAGAACTTCCTAGGATTTTCTGTCAAGTCGGTACATAGAATTTTACTTTCGAATTCACTGAACGCTTCACGCACAGCCCTCCTTACGCTAACTTTGACATCGTTTAGCTTCTGTTTGTCTGAGAGGTTTTGGCTGCGTTTAAACTTAGAGTGAAGCTCTCTTTGCTTTCGCAGTAGTTTCCTAACTTTGTTGTTGTACCACGGTGGGTTTTTCCCGTCCCTCACAGTTTTACTCGGCACGTACCTGTCTAAAACGCATTTTACGATTGCCTTGAACTTTTTCCATAAACATTCAACATTGTCAGTGTCAGAACAGAAATTTTCGTTTTGATCTGGTGGTGGTGGTGGTTAGTGTTTAACGTCCCGTCGACAACGAGGTCATTAGAGACGGAGCGCAAGCTCGGGTTAGGGAAGGATTGGGAAGGAAATCGGCCGAGCCCTTTCGAAGGAACCATCCCGGCATTTGCCTGAAACGAGTTAGGGAAATCACGGAAAACCTAAATCAGGATGGCCGGAGACGGGATTGAACCGTCGTCCTCCCGAATGCGAGTCCAGTGTGCTAACCACTGCGCCACCTCGCTCGGTCGTTTTGATCTGTTAGGTAGTCTGAAATCTGCCTTCTATTACTCTTGCTAAACAGATAAACCTTCCTCCCTTTTTTTATATTCCTACTAACTTCCATATTCAGGGATGCTGCAACGGCCTTATGATCACTGATTCCCTGTTCTGTACATACAGAGTCGAAAAGTTCGGGTCTGTTTGTTATCAGTAGGTCCATGATGTTATCTCCACGGGTCGGTTCTTTGTTTAATTGCTCGAGGTAATTTTCGGGTAGTGCACTCAGTATAATGTCACTCAATGCTCTGTCCCTACCACCCGTCCTAAACATCTGAGTGTCCCAGTATATATCTGGTAAATTGAAATCTCCACCTAAGACTATAACATGCTGGGAAAATTTATGTGAAATGTATTCCAAATTCTCTCTCAGTTGTTCTGCCACTAATGCTGCTGAGTCGGGAGGTCGGTAAAAGGTGCCAATTATTAACATAGCTCAGTTGTTGAGTGTAACCTCCACCCATAATAATTCACAGGAACTATCCACTTCTATTTCACTACAGGATAAACTACTACTAACAGCGACGAACACTCCACCACCGGTTGCATGCAATCTATCCTTTCTAAACACCGTCTGTACCTCTGTAAAAATTTCGGCAGAATTTATCTCGGTCTTCAACCAGCTTTCTGTACCTATAACGATTTCGGCTTCGGTGCTTTCTATCAGCGCTTGAAGTTCCGGTACTTTACCAACGCAGCTTCGACAGTTTACAATTACAATACCGATTTCTGCTTGGTCCCCGCATGTCCTGACTTTGCCCTGCACCCGTTGAGGCTGTTGCCCTTTCTGTACTTGCCCAAGGCCATCTAACCTAAAAAACCGCCCAGCCCACGCCACACAGCCCCTGCTACCCGTGTAGCCGCTTGTTGCGTGTAGTGGACTCCTGACCTATCCAGCGGAACCCGAAACCCCACCACCCTATGGCGCAAGTCGAGGAATCTGCAGCCCACAAGGTCGCAGAACCGTCTCAGCCTCTGATTCAGACCCTCCACTCGGCTCTGTACCAAAGGTCCGCAGTCAGTCCTGTCGACGATGCTGCAGATGGTGAGCTCTGCTTTCATCCCGCTAGCGAGACTGGCAGTCTTCACCAAATCAGATAGCCGCCGGAAGCAAGAGAGGATTTCCTCGGATCCATAGCGACACACATCATTGGTGCCGACATGAGCGACCACCTGCAGATGGGTGCACCCTGTACCCTTCATGGCATCCGGTAGG
This sequence comes from Schistocerca serialis cubense, assembly GCF_023864345.2. Taxonomy (NCBI): domain Eukaryota; kingdom Metazoa; phylum Arthropoda; class Insecta; order Orthoptera; family Acrididae; genus Schistocerca; species Schistocerca serialis. The sequence continues at coordinate 237,890,012 of NC_064640.1, forward strand.
ACCCTTTCCACATCTGGAATGACTCTGCCCGGTATGCACACGGAGTGCACATTGGTTTTCTTCCCCTCTCTTGCTGCCATGTCCCTAAGGGGCCCCATTACGCGTCTGACGTTGGAGCTCCCAACTACCAGTAAGCCCACCCTCTGCGACCGCCCGGATCTTGCAGACTGAGGGGCAACCTCTGGAACAGGACATGCAGCCATGTCAGGCCGAAGATCAGTATCAGCCTGAGACAGAGCCTGAAACCGGTTCGTCTGACAAACTGGAGAGGCCTTCCGTTCAGCCCTCCGGAATGTCTTTCGCCCCCTGCTACACCTTGAGACGACCTCCCACTCTACCACAGGTGAGGGATCAGCCTCAATGCGGGCAGTATCCCGGGCAACCACAGTCGTAGTCCGATCGGGGGATGCGTGGGACGAGCTGGCCGTCCCCGACAAACCCCCATCCGGAACCCCACAGTGATGCCCATTGGCAACAGCCTCAAGCTGTGTGACCGAAGCCAACACTGCCTGAAGCTGGGAGCGAAGGGATGCAAACTCAGCCTGCATCCGAACACAGCAGTTGCAGTCCCTATCCATGCTAAAAACTGTTGTGCAAAGAACGTCTGAACTAATCTATAGAGAGCGCAAAGAAATCGACACAAAATTTAAATAGTTATTAGAGTGCAAGGTTGCCTAGTAAATGCAGTAGTGCTGCTACTTGCGCACTGCTGACCCACTGCTCGGCGGCGGAAGGAGACTACGCGATTTTACACTATTCAGGCACTAAAACGCGATGCTACAACTCTCAAATACTCTAATACGCCCGAAATTTATGAATTCAACAATGGAAGTACCAAAAACACGCAAAGAAATTAAGAATTAAACTGTGTAGCAAATGAGTGAGCTAGGAGTATACGACTTGCTGCTGCAGCTGCTTATCCAACGACGGCAGGGCTCGACATCGGAGCCGACATCTTGCTCCATCAATAAAATCTCCATCAACCACGAATTGCTTCCCGCGGAGTGCATCTTTCATTGGACCAAACAAATGGAAGTCGGAAGGTGCGAGATGCGGGCTCTAGGGTGGATGAGGAAGAACGGTCCAATGAAGTTTTATGAGCTCCTATCGAGTGCGCAGACGAGTGTGAGGCCTTGCGTTGTCATGGGGAAAAATAAGTTCGTTTGCATCACCTCGAATGAGTGTCAGCACGTTCCAGCGTTGCTGGAGACACAGCTGTTTGGGGCCGGCTGGGACGCAGAAATCGGACAGGTTAGCGCTACCTTGTTGCCGTGATGACAGTTGCCTCGCCAAAAGACTCACCGTGCTTTTGTTCACTGTCAGGTCTTCGTAGACATTCCGCAAGCGCCTATGAATATCTGCGATGCTCTGCTTTTCTGCCAAAATAATCTCAATGACAGTTCTCTGCTTGGAACGTACCACCGTTACAGACACCGTTTTGAAAGCTACGTAGGCGGTGCCACCTATCGGAAATTCACAAAACTAAAAAGGCTGAAGCGGAATATTTCACCATGTCCCACAATTAATTCCGCATTTTTTCTGGTCGAGAAAAAAAATTGTTGCATTACTTATTTAACACCGTCCGAAGTTAATTTACCAGGGAGCTGCAGAACGAGTTATGTATGTAAATAAAATATTATTTATTCTGTCATTTAGTTGATTTACAGATGAATTTAAGTCAAGTTACTCTCTGTTTTAATTTGGGAACTAGAAACGTTAGAAGTTTCAGGACTGGATGCAACATTCTGTATATAATTGGCTGTGTTCACATGGATGCTCTGGTGGCGCCCTTTTTCCTAATGCACGACTCAATGCGTCTCCTGAACGACTTGTGGACGAAATTTAAAGTTCCTGACGTCATGAAGCGACAAGCTTGCGAAGTCGCTGTTTGAAGTCATGTTCGGCCAGATTGTAGAATGGATCCTTATACAGCCGCATGGATGGTAGATAGGTATGCAGAAACAAAAGGGGTTTGGTCTCACAGGGAAATGAACATGGAATACACATTGCACGAGTACGTTGACATGATGCTTACTCTTGGCGAAGAATGACACGATTGCAACAAATCATCCATGGTCTATGCCGTGAGATATCCTGGTAGTGGAGCTCCATCATCCGCTACGTTCTCAAAAAAAATGGTTCAAATGGCTCTGAGCACTATGGGACTTAACATCTATGGTCATCAGTCCCCTAGAACTTAGAACTACTTAAACCTAACTAACCTAAGGACTGCACACAACACCCAGTCATCACGAGGCAGAGAAAATCCCTGACCCCGCCGGGAATCGAACGCGGGAACCCGGGCGTGGGAAGCGAGAACGCTACCGCACGACCACGAGCTGCGGACTACGTTCTCATGTGCTGAACAATGACTTCGAGAATCGAGTAGTTTGAGATGGTAAGGTGGTAATACAAGACCCCAGATGACTTCAGTCATCCCATTGACAAAGCATCTCTCTCCGTGACATTAGCGCATAGGCCGTTTAGAAGGCACGTTGAGTTGTCCCTTCAGGAAAATGGCAACTCAATTGAATACCTCACTTGAACACTTTATTTGTATCGTTTTTAGTCAGTATTCAACAGCAAAAGAATTGGAGAAAACATTAGACTGCACACTGAAAGCGAGATATTAGTCTACTGCTACTTCTTGCTTTTTGCATCTTGTTGTTGTTATCGAGGGAGACGCAAATTTTGAATGCTTCGTCCGTGCGTATTATAGCAAGGAACTTTCGTACGTCATCACATGTGATAGTAGAACCATCACCCATAACATACTGAAACAATCCTGCAGATCCTTAAAGAAAGCAATAGTCTCTACCAAAATTAACACTATAAAAGTTTATATACTCATAAAGCAATAACAAGACAGGTATTGAAAGAGTACATAGAACTCAGTAGTAAAACACAAGTCGTACATAAAGACAGTACAAACGTTCCCTTACAAATAACTCGTTATGTTGAAGCATCCTCCATTCTCTCTTTCTGTGTAACTGTATATTAAATACTCGGAAGGCCACCTTATGGTTTATGGTGCAGATCACGATGCGTATTTCTATAATTTTACGACTTCAGTGTTACATTCTTGAACGGCGCATGACAAGCTGGACTTCCTGTAGCAGCCAAAATTTCTCATACTTCACGCTCAGGGACTTTTCGCAAGTCAAACGTTGGTCGACTCATCTTGGAACGTACAGTTTCGAAATTGTAGCACTGTTGCAGCGTGAGCCATTGAAGTTGTGATGACTATGTCCATGACGCATTCGTCCCTGCTAAACGAAACCGTGATGAAACGTGCTGCTCTTCTTTGGCTCCATTCTCTGTTTTCTGCTATTACTGCCTGATATGGATTCGAGACAGCCAAGTAGTAACAAATAATTGGTCGAACGTAAATTTTGTCAGCTATTTTTCGCTGTAGCAGTTCATTCGCTTTGAAGAGGTTCGCTGTGAAGACTGTCGAAACGTCTGTTGTATAGTTGTTTAGTGTTTAATATTGACGCTTCCTAATATCCAGTCTCTTTTTATTCAAATTTTATATACGATTATTTTATTGTTGCACTTATCCACTTATAACTGATAGTTTTGAGTTTTATATTATTATTGGAAGTTTAACTGGTAAATATTTCCCCCTATGTTTTTCCCTTTACTATTATTTTACCATTTTGGGTAGTTTTCTTAAGGGTAGACGTAGACCAAACTGCATACTGATATTTAAACTTAGATATCTCCTACAACATTACAGTTATAAATTAAAAACTTGACTCTATTGTGTAGTACATAATCCACTATAGTCTCTGCAGTTTTTGTTTGATCATGTTCATGGAATTTCATTTTATAAGAATTTGAATTTTTAATTACCAATGTACGTATAATGTACATTTTCTCATAAACTATTCAAGCATTGAAGCTGAAACTTTATAGTATACTTCTTCATTAAAGGCTATTAAAACGTGTGCAACAGATTTTTGTTTCAGATCATAGTTACTTTCAATTTAATTTATTAGTCTTCTGTTACCTGGGACTGCTCTATGTTTCTCAAATTTTAAAGGATAACTTTTCTCAGAGAAAAAATAATGGAAAATCGGTGCACAGGATTATTCTGTACGTACTTCTTAACAACTCTGCCAAATTTCTGGATGTTAGCTCTTATAGTTCCCATGAACACCTTTTTTTTGAAAATGGTGAATAAAGTTGAATTCCCTGTATACTTGGGCATAGTAGACACTGGGAAAAACAATAAAAAACTCTTCCATAAAAAATGTAGCGGGAAAACAACTAGCACAATCGTGAGGGTCAGGTTTTATTTCACCAAAATTATTCTCTGACTTCTTGCTATTTGTTTGATATTATAAATTACCTGAGGAACAGTTATGAATAAAAAATTACTGTTTCATTTCTTTTATTCATTAGTTATTATAAAAAATGTTACACAGATTGCAAATCATATTCTGTGGAAAAAATTAATAATAAATTTTTTTGTTTATTTTGTAACACAAAGGCATGGTTCAGACTGCTTCACTTTTCGTGAAATAGTTTGAAACAATCATTTCCTTTGGCAAGACATTAAGTACTGATTGCATTTTATGCACTTTGTCTTTGTTCTAGAACTGCAGCGCTCATACATATTTTAGTAAGAAAATGGGAATTATACACGAAATTGGTAACTCAGATCGCACATCTTTGTCACTGACCTCAACAGCACTGTAATTAATGGTTGGTGGAGGAAACTTCTGAACAAAATTTGATCTCCGAAAAAGCAGTGGTATGACACCTTCTGTGACAATGTGTGAACTCCTGCGCTCTTCAGGAACTTCTTCGGCACTCAAATCATCATCAGACGAGTCGTCTGCCTACTGAATATTTTAAGGTGAAGGATCAAACTTGTCGTCTTCATCTGACGAAATGCCACTCAAATCCGAATCCTCTAATAGAGAACGGATTTGATTGTCTGATAAACCTGCATACAATAGCGGGAATATGCATAAAAACTTTCCCATTCAAGACTATATGAAAAGCAGTAATATAGGGAGGCCATTGACCCAATCAACAACACCCACTCGAGGATGAAGTTACACAGTCAACACCTAACCCGCACAATCGTGCTAGTACAAATTTAACGCACAATTGCTTTGCAAAGATATTAATTCACTAATAATTATCAATATCACAACATTGTACACACTATTACAAATAACCAGATCCAGCAAATCGCCGAAACAATTCAATGTAACTTAATTATGAGCAACTAACCAAGCGCCGACATAATGCTCACTTCTCGATCAACTTAAACAACATTTGCTGCAATCTGTTGGCGCCGAATTGCAACATAAACATGATAAACGCGAAGCGCACAACATGCACGATCGTTGCAGGTCGGTTGGAAGCAAGGCAAGAGATTCAGTTTGTCGTCAAAAAAATAAAAACCGAACCTGCACGATCGTGTGGGTTCGGATGGAAACGGTTAAATCTAAAAAAAAATCACTTTATGGGAAATCTCATTAAAAAATTTTATTTCAATTTTTAAGAATATTGCCATACTTCTATGCACCAATGCTGTCCATATCCATAATCTTCATTCTCTTCCTTGTCTTGCTGGGGTATTCTCTCTCCCTGTTTCCTTTGCCTAGTCATCTTTTGGATATTTTCCTCTGCTGCCTGGGCTTTGTCAAGTCGCACTTCATCGATGCTTCGGAGTATCTTCAGTGTGAATGCACCTGGATAGAAGCCTAATCTCTGCAGGTACTTAATCCTGCCTACATTTCCACGGTTAAACACTAGACAGGCATCACACACACATTTGAGGACACAAACACTGTTTTGGGACAACGCATCCATATAAGGTGATTATAGCTCTCATTCGAATTTTGTGTACACATGTACACATTTTTTCAGCAGTTCAGGATTGGCTAGATATCTGAAAATTGACTTTATAACATTTAAAAGAGCAAGTGGCAAACCATGCTTATGGGTGTATGGGTTTCCACTGGCTTCTGCCTGACGATATTTGCATCACAAAATGCCACAAAGGTAGTGTTGAGGAGTCTGATCTGTGCAAAGTTTGTGGAAGAATATTGCCCACACTGCTTGCTGCATTGTTTTCACACTGTGTACATTGTCCCTGACAGCTTTCCCATAATATATTTGTAATGTGTGAATTTCTTTGTCTGTCAATCTGTTAACACCTCCCAGTGGCTTTCCACCTACTAATTTTTTGCCCTTCATTTCTTTCTTCAGTCTGAGAAGTCTGCCACCCATTCGCTTTTGAACATGTCCCACACATTTAAGTTTTTCAATTTTAACTAGTGAATCATAAGGATTGCTCTCTAAAACAGTCTTAAAAGCACTAGCATCTCCATCACCTAGGTACTTCACACACCTTGCTCCACATTGTTCTGCTGACCTTTGGAATATTAGTTTCATCCCAGCTACCTCCATCCCACCACTTGACCCCTCATAATTCTTACAGCAGACTTTCTTGTGTATCTCCTGATACCTTCCTTCTTCACTGCTGTCATAGTTCTTTTGGGTCTCAAAATAAGAGCAATATTTGCTTATTACTTGGAAGTCCAAGATTTTTCCTGTGTCCACACTGATGACAGATGACACACCATGAAGTGATGTATGGCCACTTTTCATCCACATTCCATCACAGGAGACACACAGATCTGTCCTCACATCACAATTACCTTCTGTCCCTTCACTGTTAACGTCTACAGCTTCCTCAACAGCCGCTTGCATGTTTTCCTTGCACTCAACCTCAAGAGCTCTGAGGAGTGTTTTGTTGTACTCAGTGAATCTAGCCACTGGTGGAGGCATATTCATCAAGCCACAAAACAAATTTGTGTCTTCTCTTCCTACACCCAAGCATGTCATGGCATAACACAATCTTGTATTAGCTTCATACGTTTTCACATGGAGAGCAGAAGTCTTGAAATGAGCATCATATTTGCAGACATCACAGAAAAGACGTACATTACTTACAATGCCAATTCTGGCATTGTCATCATACAGTCTGAGGCCCTTGGACCCACAATTACCACATGCACATAAAACATTAATCATATGGGCAAGAATTTCTAAGTCAATTAACCTAAATTCACTACAAAATTCGTCTTTAACACTGTACACTGCATCATTAATTCCTTCACTGATTTTCTTCTTCGACGAACTTGGCGATTTCATCGAAAACTGTTCTTCAAACATACAAGGAACATTTACAATATTCTTATTTAAACATTCTGTGCTCCTTACACGTGAAATTCGACACTTTCTCACTCTTTTGAATACACGGCCAGTGTTACGAATCATTTTAAGCAAAAAAAAAAAAGCTAATAAATTGCCAAACAACAAACTGTAACACGCACTATTCAAAAACAAATCATGTTAATAACCAAAGGAACAGGCATGTATAATCTTTGTCACAGCCTTCTAAATACGTCTGCTGTTCGTTTCGATTGTGTGACTGAAAAATAACACAAAAATATATTTAGAGTCAAGAAGGAGTGGAGCACAGCACAAATAAAGGAGACGTGGCAAGCGCAGACGGTGAAAAAAAATTTTAAAAATAGTTCTAGGCAGATTTCGATTACGAAACTTTCAGATGTCGTTCTTAAAACATCAACCTAATAGATTATGTAATAAAAAAATCGAATTTTTTCATTATTTTGCCCTACGTCTGCCCTTAAGCTCATACCTCCACTAAATATTTTGTAAGAATACAAATAATAACGATGTTGAGCGCCTTGAAAACACTCATCATCATCAAATATTAAATTACCTTGGATCCTCCCCACACGTCACAGTTTCACGTGGCACGTACCCATCCAAAGAAAACTGTGCACAACTTTCTAATTTTATGCATTCATACTCAACAGTTTCAACCCGACAGATGAATGTTTGTTCTTGGTTGTTCAGGTAATCTTCAATCTGATTCGTGTAACAATTACTAATCAGAAATATTTTCGTACACTTCAGCATTCCTTTTAACATCAGTTGTCATTAGTACTACAACGGCCTTATGATCACTCATTCCCTACTCGATGGTCAGTGAATCTGTCTGTAATCATGAGGTTTAAGACGTTACTGTCGTGAGTTGGTTCTATGGTTGGTCAAGGTAGTTTACTGACAAGGCGTTTAAGTCAATATCGCACATATCCTTTACCCTTATACAGTGTGAATTTCCAGGTCTATAACCACCAAACTGAAATTTCCACATGGTGCGGTACGATGATAACGAAATTTTATCGTGGCCTTTTTCAGTTTCTCCCTTGAGTGTTCAGTCACAGCGGCACCTGATACATGTAATCTAAAAATGCACCTGAGCACCATGTTCGACTCACTTTTGAAGCTTGCCAAATTATTTCGCCTTCTCAATTTAGCCTACAATAGACTCATTACATGTGCACCAGTTCCTCGTGGGATGAATTACGACGTCATAACTAGCGACCATACCATACCCGTGATATATATTACGTTCGGAATTAATATTTCGCTGCTGTTCGCTTCTGGTTTCAGTCAGCTATAAACTCACAATACAACATGGGCATTATTACCGCTAATGATGATGACCTGGTCCGTTCTTTAACTTTACGATTAATGATACTGTAGTTACAAATACAGTACTCACATTTTTTTATTCGTGACGGGAAGAAACACTAATTACCTCTCGGAATGTGGCATGTATTTCGTCATTGGGCCTATTGAGAAGCTCCATTATTCCAAAAAACCGTTACTACAAGCCCCTGCTATTAGTGTGTGCGTGTGGGGGACCGGGGGGGGGGGGGGGGGGGGGAGAGAGAAGCTTTCGGGTTTAAGCTATCAACCCGGCTCCATAACAGAGGACAGTGAACACTTATGGTAACAATGATACATTCACTAAATGAGCATCTACCCTTTCTGAAAAAAAAGAAAAAACGGGATTGTTTATTTGTCGCGAAAGCGTCACGGATACGGGTCTCCGACACTCGTGGCTCGAGAAACAACAGAGGCGTTATACATTATAGAGATGTTTTCTGTTATTATTCCGAACGTGCACGTTCCGAAAAAGAGTCTGTTAGCATGTTACTACCTTCTGCAAATACCTAACGATGAGACGACGGCCACAAAATTTGAGAAATTTCAAATGAAAGGGAGGCTTATCGATAGTCATTATTTCCGAGCGCCATTCACAGTTGGAATAGGAAATGTCTGATCGATATCCTTTTTTGCTGACGAGCTTTTGCATACTCATAGAACGAAGTGTTTTCCAGCGTACTGCTGCGCATATTTCATGGCTATTTCCCTTTTACTATCGCTTTTTGGGAATGGAAATTTTCTAACAATATTAGTTGCGGCAAAAGGTATTTATTAGTTTCCCTGAGGATCTGAAGGTCAGTTCCAGCATGTTTCGGGTTGCATTTTTGCTGTATGAGATGGCCTGTAGAAGCAGTTTCGGTACTATCGACTTTTTAATGCTTCTCGCTCTCGCCTTCTCTCTCTCTCTCTCTCTCTCTATCTATCTCTTTCTCTCTCTCTCTCTCTCACACACACACACACACTCACACGCACAATGTCGCTTGTGATGGACTCTTTTATTTATCGTATGGCCACTGAATCAAATATTCAAAATTTATGGCACACTGGACAAGAACAACATGATGCAAATTCGCGTACTGTGATATAGCTTTGTTTTGTTATTGTATACTGATGAAAGAAGATAACGGTGGAGTCATTAAATTTATGGTAAAAACAGTGTTAAAAATACGTGTTACCCATCATACAAAGGCAATGCAATGCGGCGAAAAGCCACAGTACTTCCACTAACTCTAGTGAAATTTTCTATAAATGTAATCCTTTCTCGAACAAAGAGACCGACTGTTTTTCGCTCCTTTCTCAGATAAAATGTCAGGCCATAATCCGTACCAATGTCCACTACCTTTCTAAATTCAAGACTTAAATTACGTCTCTAAGAATAGCAATCGAAACATAAATAAATCCCCATGCTACAGTTTTACGCCTAAAATAATAACTACCTTTTCGCATTGCTCCTTGTTAACTGTGTACGGTAAGATTAAGTATCCATATTAACATTTCGATTATTTGCTATGCTTGTTCCAAGCATGCATACATAACTGCATTCAGTCAATTAGAAGACGGATGGTTTGAGAATCGACACAAGTCTGAAACTAATCACCATCAATAAATAAGTGAGATTTCCTAATGTAATCAACGACGGTATTCCAACCACTTCTTTCTTCAAAGATAAAGTTTCGGACCCACTCCACCTCTATCTGTACAGTAATAATGTAGAAAACGAATCAAAGCTGACCATGGTTTTACACAAATAAAACGAGATACGCAGAAGATCGTACATAGGGGCCGAAACATGTATGGATAAGAAACAAGATGAGAAAGGCAGAGTTATGATAGCAATGCACTTTTCATTACTTCAGCCAGTCACCTAAAGGAACCGAGAGTGTTTTCTGAACACAAGAGCCAAAAGTCACTGGTGCTGATCTGAGTTGCTGCCTAACCCAGTGTTTCAAAATATCTTGAAGAGCCACTTCCTCGTCTCGCAAGAAATCATTGGGCAATTTACCATGAGAAAAATGGACTGTCATCCTGCCCTGACTGTTATTTCTCTGAGGGGCTCCATCACTAGCCCAGAAATGGCGCTCTCAACAACCAGCCATCCCTACCTTTGAGCAAGTTCAGTCTTTCACAGCAAAGTTAGTTCCAGTCCCAGAAGACGGCGCGACTCATGCAGGCTGATACGTTTTATCAGTGGCCGTTAATGTCTAGTTTCATTAACTAGCAACCTCCACATTTCATTCCCTAAGCAGATCTATCATACATAAAATTTTGTCTTGTGTATTTTATCTAGTTGTGATCGATTCTGTAAACATTTAACGGATAGAAAAAGCCATTGCCGCTATCCTAACGCTAGGACAATGCCCTGCACAGAGTAATTTACTACTCTCTTCGAATTGCTTACATTTATCGAGTACTTTCTTCCTTTCCTGTGTTATCAATTAAAACAGGGCTCAAAGTTCTGAGGGTCAGCTTTGATACATTGTAAATGTCGTTTAAAAGATTTAGCATAACATGCAAAATTGCCGGCTTCTAGCATACCTGCAATTAACCCTGATAAACCCCTTATTAAAATTTTCGAAACTCCTGATACCATAACATATTCTATAGGCAAATGTCGAAAGAAAAAAAAAATACGTATTTTCACTCGTAGAAGGCAAGTCTTCAATATAAAATAGGAATTAACAGTTGAAAAAAATAAAATAAAGCTCCTATTGATTCTCCCCACGAAGTCGCCATTTAGGAAAAAATAATAAACTGAATGAATATCATACTTTGTTATAAACTATTATTTTATGGACGAACTATTTGTACTCTGCAAATTTCTAGAGATATTTAGGTGTCAAAAGTTAAATAGTCCACTTTCTATAGCACAGAATATTTTTGGACGTCAGGTGCAGATGATATACAACAACGAAAAAGTGTGCTTTGGGTAGGATGAATGCAGGACTCCGTCACACCAACAGAAAATTTAACGAATTAAGATGACTCGGAAGCACTCTTCGCTATATGGTTGTTATATGATTCATTGGCGCATTTAAGTCAGCAGCTTCAGGCTCTTATGGATTAACATACTAATAGAACCGTACATTTATTTCATTTGCGCAAACATTTTTTACAACAGTTCTATAAAATTTACACATAGCTTTCTGTTTGAAGTTGTTTCGAGTTGGCCCGATTGAAAATATACGGATGATGGTAGCATGTTGCCAATCAACGTGATTTCGAAGCCACGTGAGCTTATCGATTAGTTTGACATTGGGTTAATCGTCGAAATACCTTTGTTGTCCTCTCTACGTTGCTAACTGGTTGTAACGGTAGCGTTTTGAAGTCGATAAAATGATTAATATGAAACAGATCAGACGGTTAAGCGCTGGGTGAAATTTCATCATACGTTATTAAATAATAAATTTTCCATTGCTTCTTCTCATCCAGCTATTACCTGTGGAACGAATTACATAACTGTAATTACATTGGACATTTATCCAATGTTGAAAATTTTTAAAAGTTAATTTGAAATTACATTACCTGCATTTGTATTCAATGTTTCTCACAGCAAAGGCACATTTAGAAACGAACAGTCATCCATACGTTTCCACGTTATTCACATTTTTTTCTCCTCGATAGTTATTTACTGTAGGTAGACATAAATCTGTAGAGCCGGGTGAATTTGGAAGCCTATAATACTTGTCCTATATCGTAATCGGAACACCACCTCGCTGCGCAAAATTCACACTGCTTCGAATGAAATGAAAAGTGAGAAAATACTCCTGTAGCGGAATAGTGATGAATATGTGGAAAAAGTTGACTAACGCGCTGTCTTCGCTGTAAATTTTCACTTTTGGAGCAAATTTAGTGTAAGAAATTTATATGTACTTAATTATTCTGTGCCGCTGATCCCGGCGGGGGTTCGATTCGTCCCTCGGGCATGGGTGTGTGTGTTTGTCCTTAGGATAATTTAGGTTAAGTAGTGTGTAAGCTTAGGGACTGATAACCTTAGCAGTTAAATACCATAAGATTTCACACACATTTGAACATTTGAACTTAATTATTCTGTTGATAAGCGATTGCCGTATCTGCCCAAAGACAGAGATGATGATGGAGCAGCACCCTAAGCTTGGCTAAAGATCTGAATTGTTTTTCCATTTGTACACCGAAAAACCACAAACGATTCTTAGAATATCATCAATTCATCTTCGCAGAACATTTCAGATACTGTAACAAGTCTGTTAACTGGAAGATTTGGCAAAACTACCAGCAAAATACCTGCAAATGAATGCAGGTTAATATGATAACACTACAATGTCAGCAATACATGGGCGATACGGTCGTTTGTATCGTAGATTAGAAACATCTCAAGAATTGTAAATGTATCAACACACATATTGTTCAGGGTGATTCAAAAGTAAATGTACGCACTACGTAGGTGTAAGGAATGCGCCAAAATAAGAGAAAAAGTGAAATAAAGTTTTGTCTGAAATTGATTTGTTTCCGAGTTATGATACATAATGTCATTTGTGATAGGCACCACATTTTGGGTAGTACAGGCTTTTGGCTTGTCGTGTTCGCCTGCATATCGACTGATGTTGCTCTGTACACCTCTCTACACTGCTGTAGGGGTTCGTCAATCAAATGTATGCCACCGTCTTCAGAGATAGCAATTCCACCCATTTCACCTGGAGAAGGTACGGAAGCCGACACCTGTAGACTACACTAGACGTCAGAATTTCTGTGAGTGGTTACTCGAGCGCCGTGCTGGTGATAAACTGTTTGGTCGTCGATTACTGTTTCGGGTGACAGCGTCTTCACCCATGTGCGTATCGTGAACGCTTATAACGTGCATGTATTGAAACGTCCCCTTAGAAAAATTATACATGACTGTGCTTAGACTGACACACAATATTTTTAGCGCAACACAATCTGACTTTCAATAATCCCTACAAAAGAATGGCCCTGACTAACATTAAACTATACCTTTCACAAATCACTTACTTCACAAAAATCTTCGTTACTCGAACTACTGCAATACAGCGAGCGCCACTACTGGCAGCTAAATAAAATATTCTAACTACTGAAGGCACTAACTACTGATAGGCATAGTTAGCAAATGAAAGATTTTGATAGAGAGCAAACAATGTATTTACCTTAAAGTGTTCAAAAGTCATAATATATATAGCTGTTCATGACATCCAGTCTTACAAATGTACTGTTTCTGATGGACCCACGTCCAGATCATCCGCTCTCAAAAATCCGCCATCTCACTTCCCCACATCCACCACTGCTGGCGGCTCACCTCCCACTGCGCAACGCTACGCGCTGTTAACATCCAGCTGCCCAACACTACAATGGCAGACAACAATGCAAACTAGCCACAGACTGCACACAGCACACCCAGTGATTTTCAGACAGAGCGCTACGTGGCGTTCCCAATAAGAAAACCTAAACAGCCTACTTACAGTATGGGCGTACGATAATCCTTGCGTAACTACAGTACGAGGGTATCAACATCGTTTTGCAGTGAACATTTGGTGTGGTGTAGTGGACAATCAGTTTACTTCGACCGTATATAATTCCAACGCGCCTGACTGGCAGAGTGTATCGACAATTTTCGGAGCATGAATTGGGCGGTCTGCTTCGTGATATCCCATTCGGTACACGAACCGACTTATGGCTTATGTACCACGGTGCTCCTGCGCATTTCAGTCACGAGACAAGAGAGTATCTGCATGTGCTTATCCCGATAGGACCAGTTGTTTGACCCGCCTAATCTCTGGATCTTAACCCCTGGAGTCCTGCTTTTTGGGATGTCTCAAAGAACTCGTGTATGGTGTTGCAACTGAGAATGAAGCACAACTACAGCAGTGAAATGAAATTGGCTGCGCAACTGTAAATAATGAGATGAACAGAGCCTGCAACATCCCGAGAGCTTCGGCTACTTCGACATCATTTTGAACATGTTCTGGGGTAAATATAAGCAAGTAGTTGTGTTGAATTTCGGGTCCTTCGTGTCGTTGTTTCCTGAGAATAATTAATTTTGTGTTGCACTTGTGACTTCTACTCTACTGCATAACGCTGAAATAAAGCAGTTTCAGACGAGACTTTATTTAAAATTTTAAGCTTATTCCGATGCGCACATTACACCGATGAAGTATGTACAGTTACTTTTGAATCAACAAGAATTAATTTGGTAAGAACTGCATTGTGCGGCACACACCTGTAACGGAATAGTTTATTAGAAACGATCGATTTCGGTCTAGGATCAGACTATGATCGGGTCCAAAAACCATCTCAGATATGCATTTTCGTAATAACAATTACGTAAATGCATATCTGACTTGGTTTTTGGACCCGATCATGGGTTGACCCTAGACCGAAATCGATCGTCTCTAATAAAATGCAGTATACCGTTACATAATGCACCTCTTAATACTTATTAAAGCCGTACAACACCACCTCCATAAAATAATTAATTTTGTATTGTTTGCGGTGCACTTGTGATCCGTGCCACACTGCACATGTCGGAAATAAAGCAGTTTCATACAAACCTTTCTTTAACATTTTACTCTTATTTCGATGCATATATTACACCCACAAAGTGTGTATAGTTACTTTCGAATCACCCTGTAAACGAAGCTCAATCCAGCCCGATGTGACTGTGTAAGAATCGACATTCCGAACATCTGGTGAGTTTGAGAAAGGTTTGTAGTCCTGATCTGTATAAAAGTGAACAACTACAACTATCATAATTTGGAACTTTTCGACTCGACAATAACATCATACCAGAAGAAAAATATGAACACTATTGTGCTTTCAAATGGCTCTGAGCACTATGGGACTTAACATCTATGGTCATCAGTCCCCTAGAACTACTTAAACCTAACTAACCTAAGGACAGCACACAACACCCAGCCATCACGAGGCAGAGAAAATCCCTGACCCCGCCGGGAATCGAACCCGGGAACCCGGGCGTGGGAAGCGAGAACGCTACCGCACGACCACGAGATGCGGGCTGAACACTATTGTGGTGACCAATTGTAAAAATCACAGAACTGTGTAGTTTACTGGCATAGGAGCATGAGCAGGGAAAATTTTCTGTCCGGCAGTCCTTCAGCACGTTTAGGCAGTATTAGGTACACTAGCATAACTGTAACCTAACAAGGGAACCTCCCCATTGCACCCCCCTCAGATTTAGTTATAAGTTGGTACAGTCGATAGGCCTTGAAAAACTGAACGCAGATCAATCGAGAAAACAGGAAGAAGTTGTGTGGAACTATGAAAAATATAAGCAAAATATATGAACTGAGTAGTCCATGTGCAAGATAGGCAACATCAAGGATAATCTGCGCATGGGAGCGCCGTGGTCCCGTGGTTAGCGTTAGCGGCTGCGGAACAAGAGGTCGTTGGTTCAAGTCTTCCCTCGAGTGGAAAGTTTACTTTCTTTATTTTTGCAAATCTATGATCTGTCCCTTCGTTCATTGACGTATCTGTTCACTGTAATAAGTCTATTGTCTGTGTTTTGCTACCGCACCGCAAAACCGTGCGATTAGTAGACGAAAGGACGTTCCTCTCCAATGGGAACCGAAAACATTTGATCGCAAGATCATAGGTCAATCGATTCCTCCACAGGAAAACACGTCTGATATATTCTGTACGACACTGGTGACGGCATGTACGTCACATGACAGTCTGAAAATTGAAACTTAAACTTCTCACTCGAGGGAAGACTTGAACCAAGGACCTTTCATTCCGCAACTGCTCACGCTAACCACGGGACCACGGCGCTCCTGAGCTCACACTCTCCTTGATATTGCATATGTTCCGCATGGACTACTCATTTTTCATATTTTGCTTATTTTTTTCATAATTCCACGCAACTTCTTCCTGTTTTCTCGAGTGATCTGTGTTCAGTTTTTCAAGGCCTATCCACTGTGCCAACTTATAACTAAATCTGAGGGGGGTGCGATGGGGAGGTTCCCTTGTAAGTATCTTGAGGTGCGCGGGTGTTCCAATACGATTTCAGTACTGACGACTTTGGTTTCATTGAACTCAGTTGAGCACGAGTAGAAATGCAACGCATCGATAAAGTATTATCTTTGATACCGAGATTCGCCTTTGTTATGGAAGCCTGAAAAGAAAAACCATCACATTACAAGACACCATCTAGTTGTTTGATATTCAGGATTGGAGTTCGATTACATATAGCCATTGTTGGCCAGTGGTAGTGATACGAAAATCACTGACAGCGCTGCCGTACACTGAAACACATCCTGAGCACAGGGATGTCTTTCTTAATTAGGTGCTGATGATGTTCTTTGCAGCATCAGTCTATCTGCAACTCGCGACCAAGAACCCCCCTATGTGTTGATGTACCTTCGGCAGCCAAACTGCTGCATATCCTGATGGCACTTCCAACACTCTCCTCTAACAGTACCACTAGTCCTCTCACGGAAAGAGTCAAAAATAACACTACCGGCTACTATAAATTAATAGTACACCGATAACGTTACTCGAGTGATACGATTTTAATTTTGACCGTGACTGTGTGTTATGAATAGGGTTTCGGACTATTTTTCGTTTCTCGAAAGATTACTACTGAAAAAAATAGCAAAAGAAACGGGATTCGAGCCAAGGTTCTTTGAGCTATAAAATAAATTGTAATTACGTGGAAGCAAAACGGCCGCCAGCCTCACTAGGCAAAGTTGTACCAAGTACTAGCACCGTTCCTAAAGAAAGTTAACTATCGGTATCTACTTTACTTGATACTGAAATACTATTTTTGTTAATGGGACTGAGACAGTAGTACACTTTAACAAACAATATACCTGTGGTTTCGCATGACTAACTCAAAAGGAATATCAAAACGTTTGTCAACCACCGGCTCACAGTAGCACTTACTATCTCTGTAATAAAGAAGCAAGGTAATGATCATAGAAGTAGATGACTTACTTACGGTAGAGCACTAATAACTTGGACGTGAGGTTCTTTTATCAGTTTAATTATTGGAAAATACTGTCACTAAAACGATTTTCAGGTACTTATTTCGATTATTATTTGTATTCTCAAGGAGCGTTCGCTTCCTTATATTATTTAGCTGAAATGGAACGCGTGGTGCTAGATCTAGCATAATTTTAATAGTTGTACCCAGTTGCTTATTATAAGCGCGATAATGTTAGAGACCTGGCAAGTGCACTTCATCAGTGCTATAGTTATAAGATTAAACTTAAATCTGGTTCAGCTATTAGCATGGGGACCCAGAAACTAATCTATCAGTAGACTCAGATCTAAGCTGGACATTTTAGTTACAATACAATACGAAAAACACTATTAACTATACAGGGTGGTCCATTGATAGTGACCGGGCCAAATATCTCACGAAATAAGCATCAAACGAAAAAACTACAAAGAACGAAACTCGTCTAGCTTGAAGGGCGAAACCAGATGGCGCTATGGTTGGCCCGCTAGATGGCGCTGCCATACGTCAAACGGATATCAACTGCGTTTTTTAAAATAGGAACCCCAATTTTTTATTACATATTCGTGTAGTACGTAAAGAAATGTGAATGTTTTAGTTGGACCACTTTTTTCGCTTTGTGATAGATGGCGCTGTAATAGCCACAAACAAATGGCTCCCAACTTTAGACGAACAGCTGGTAACAGGTAGGTTTTTTTAAATTAAAGTACAGAACGTAGGTACGTTTGAAGATTTTATTTCGGTTGTTCCAATGTGATATATGTACCTTTGTGAACTTATCATTTTTGAGAACGCATGCTGTTAAAGCGTGATTACCTGTAAATACCACATTAATGCAATAAATGCTCAAAATGATGTCCGTCAACCTCAATGCATTTGGCAATACGTGTAACGATATTCCTCTCAACAGCGAGTAGTTCGCCTTCCATAATGTTCGCACATGCATTGACAATGCACTGATGCATGTTGTCAGGCGTTGTCGGTGGATCACGATAGCAAATATCCTTCAACTTTCCCCACAGAAAGAAATCCGGGGACGTCAGATCCGGTGAACGTGAGGGCCATGGTATGGTGCTTCGACGACCAATCCACCTGTCATGAAATATGCTATTCAATACCGCTTCAACCGCACGCGAACTATGTGCCGGACACCCATCATGTTGGAAGTACATCGCCATTCTGTCATGCAGTGAAACATCTTGTAGTAACATCGGTAGAACATTACATAGGAAATCAGCATACATTGCACTATTTAGATTGCCATCGATAAAATGGGGGCCAATTATCCTTTCTCCCATAATGCCACACCATACATTTACCCGCCATGGTCGCTGATGTTCCACTTGTCGCAGCCATCGTGGATTTTCCGTTGCCCAATAGCGCATATTATGCCGGTTTATGTTACCGCTGTTGGTGAATGACGCTTCGTCGCTAAATAGAACGCGTGCAAAAAATCTGTCATCGTCCCGTAATTTCTCTTGTGCCCAGTGGCAGAACTGTACACGACGTTCAAAGTCGTCACCATGCAATTCCTGGTTCATAGAAATATGGTATGGGTCAATCGATGTTCATGTAGCATTCTCAACACCGACGTTTCTGAGATTCCCGATTCTCGCGCAATTTGTCTGCTACTGATGTGCGGATTAACTGCGACAGCAGCTAAAACACCTACTTAGGCATCATCATTTTTTGCAGATCGTGGTTGACATTTCACATGTGGCTGAACACATCCCGTTTCCTTAAATAACATAACTATCCGGCGAACGGTCCGGACACTTGGATGATGTCGTCCAGGATACCGAGCAGCATACATAGCACACGCCCGTTGGGCAGTGCCCTGCTGACATGCAGGGTCCATGGATTCATGAGGTTGGCTCAAAATGGTTCAAATGGCTCTGAGCACTATGGGACTTAACATCTACGGTCATCAGTCCCCTAGAACTAAGTAAACCTAACTAACCTAAGGACATCACACAACACCCAGTCATCGCGAGGCAGAGAATATCTCTGACCCCGCCGGGAATCGAACCCGAGAACCCGGGCGCGGGAAGGGAGAACGCTACCGCACGACCACGAGCTACGGACTCATGAGGTTGTCTCAGTACCCATACACGTCCATCCGCTCGATACAATTTGAAACGAGACTCGTCCGACCAGCCATGTTTCCAGTGATCAACAGTCCAATGTCGGTGTTAATGGTCCTAGGCGAGGCGTAAAGCTTTGTATCGTGCAGGCATCAAGGGTACATGAGTGGGTCTTTGGCTCCGAAAACTCATATCGACGATGTTTCGTTGAATGGTTCGCAGGCTGACACTTGTTGATGGCCCAGCATTGAAATTCATAGCAATTTGCGGAAGGTTTTTCGTTGGACGCTTCTCTTTAGTCGACGCTGGTCCCCTTCTTGCAGGCTATTTTACCGGCAGCAGCGATGTCGGAGATCTGATGTTTTACCGGGTTCCTGATAGTTCCGGTACACTCGTGAAATAGTCGTACGGGGAAATACCCACATCATCGCTACTTCGGAGATGCTGTGTCCCATCGCTCATGCACCGACTATAACACAACGTTCAGACTCACTTAAATCTTGATAACTTGCCATTGTAGCAGCAGTAACCGACCTAACAGCTGCTCTAGACACTTGTTGTCTCTTATAGGCGTTGCCGACCGCAGTGCGTTTTTCTGCCTGTTTATGTATCTCTGCACTTGAATACGCGTGCTTATTCCGGTTTCTTTGGCGCTTCAGTATATATACTGTATATATACCGAAGCGCCACAGAAACTGGTATAGGCATGGTATTAAAATTTCTTCTTAAAACGTAATAGTTAATTGTCATCTGAAGTGGCCCAATGTGTGAGGAAGCAAGTAAGCGCTGTGACTACGTAGCAACAGTGGCGAGCGAATGTGATACGTACTTCCGCGTCTTGCCCGCGGCGCTTAACGTGTGCACGAGCATTCCGAAGAAGCGTTGCACAGTGATCTCAAGCACAATGAAATATTTCAGTAATGTCACAGTACTTCACCAGGCGATGCAAAAACATACTGCTGATTAGTCTCCACATAAATCTACATCTTATGAAATGTCTAAAGCTCCAAATATTAAAGATAGAACGTTGTAATTTTGTGTTTAGCTTCCGTTTTATGCAAAAACATACTTTAGAGGTTTTTAGGAAGTTACATCTTATTTTTCAAGTTATTAACTAAAAACTGATTTTTGTACCAAAATTTGTAAAACCTTGATTAATTAACTAGCTTTTAGAAGAATGTTTCAATGATAAAATTACAACACTATGTAAAATTATGTTCAGTTGACGTAGTGGTCGAACTGTGCCAAATTTCAATGTAATTACTCTCATGTTTAAGAAAAAAAAAAGAAAAACAAGAACAGAACACCTTGAACGACTCGAGATTGGACGTTCACATTCACAGGGCATGTACATTAGTATGTTCGGTAGAAAAGATTAGCATTTGAGTCACCTCGGTTCAGCATGCGTCCTGTTGCGTAACAGGCACAGGGTCCGCCATGGGCCCTGATGACTTGTTCCATACGTGATGACATCGACGCGCATACGGCGTGAATGGCGTCCTGTGCTGTACCCATTCACTTGGTTCTAAGGCTCATCTGCGGTGGTTGGCATTGGGTCACAGCGCCACACCCGTCGTTTCACCATATCCTACGTATTTTTGATTCGCGGCCAAGTTTGGTGATATGACGGGCCAGGACAAAAGGCTGACATCCTGTGACACCAAAAAGTCACGTCTTCGTGCTGCAGCATGTGGTTGTGCATAGTCTTTCTGAAAAATGGCGTCTGGGATGTTGTGCAGAAACGTTATGGCTACAGGTCGTACGATGTCATTCATGTAGATCATACTGGTCCCAGTGCCCTGGATACGCACCAGCTGTGATTTGTGGTTGTACCCAATAACACCTCGCATCATAAGGCCTTGCGTTGGAGCTGTATGACTTGGACGAATCCAGTCACTGTGATGTCGTTTCCCCTGTCTGGGGTGAACCAAAAGGCAGCCATCATTCTCAGACAAAGAGAAGCTTTATTCGTCCGAAAACACTATCTGATGCCATTCCTGTTCTCAGTGACGTCGTTCCATGCGCAATTACCGTCTAGCATGTTTCGGCTCATTCGTCAAAGGTATGGCAGAGAAGTGGACGACGCACACGTAACCCATGCCAAAATAAGTGGCGACCGACTGTAACCCTTGATATTGTACCATGTGTTCCACTGTTCCATCATGGCACCAGAGCCAAAGAAGACACATATCTGTCCTGCAATGCCATCCGGATAAGTTGTCGACCTTCTCGGGAGGTGGTCTGGATGGTGCTATCTGATCCATCTCGTCGTGTTCTGTGACCTTCCGTGAACCATTTTGCACACACCCATTGCACTGCCGAAACACTTCGTCCCACACGAGCAGCAATTTCCCCGATGGATACATCGGATTCTCTCTTGCCAATAATGCACCCTCTTTCGGACTCACTGATTTGACAGCACATTTCACGCATACGTCTAAGAGGCATCCTGCATCTCTCAAGGCACACTGACCCATTACCTTTGGTTTATAGCGACAACAAGAGCCGCAGGCACATTTTGCCCACAACTGCTGTTTCGCCGCAATATCGATGTTGTCCTGAACCAGTGAGCCGACATCGTTCAAATGCCAATATTTCTGTAGAATATACTAATATACATGTACCTGCCAGGTTAGCCGAGAGCGCTAATGCGCTGCTTCCTGGAAAGGGGAGGCGCGCCAGCCCCAGATCGAATCCGCCCGGCGTATTAACGACGAGGGCCGGTGTGCTGGTCAGCCTGGATGTGGTTTTTAGGTGGTTTTCCACATCCCACTAGGTGAAAACCTGGCTGGTCCCCACGTTCTGCCTCAGTTACATAACTCACAGACATCTGCAACACATTCACACTCTTTCATGCTTTACACTAAACACAAACAGCTGGGGTACACTGATTCCATCCTGGAGGGTACAGAGTGGCGGCAAGAAGGGGATCCAGCCACACCTTCAAATTAAGCATGCCAAATCCGATTGTAACACTGCGGACCCAGTGAAAACTGCGGGACAAAGGCAGATGCAAAAGAAGGAAGAGAAGAAGATACTAATGTACATGTCCTGTGAATATGAACAACCTTTCTCTAGTCGTTAGAGGTGTTCGGTTTTTCTGAACATTAGTGTATGTAAATTTCCAGAGGTACAGTCGGCAGAATACAGACAGTTTAGAAGGCGAAACCTACTCTTGGTTAATTTAGAAAAATTCTAGAAGTCGGAATATAAGAGTTATCTAACTGATATTCTTATGAAACATATGCGGAATACAGTATTGGTAATAGAAAAGAATGGAAAAGTTGTTAGTTTTCAATTAATAACGATATGTAAGATCTTGTAGACAGAAAGGGTGCCATTTGAGCTTCACTGCAGGCACTTGCTCTGCGTGAAACTGTAGTGGTATATGGGTTACATTCGATTGTTGTCAGCAGTCCATGATGTATCTTGCTATGCTTCAGAATGTGTCGTAACTCTGTCCACGACTGAGTACGCTGTGCTTCGGATGGCACTGAAGACGACTGGCTTGAGGGTTTATCAACTGGATTATGTATCGCTATTTTATTGCTAATGTGCGGAGATGAACTTTCGTGGATTGATAATTTACTGGAAAACCTGTGTTTTAGTTTCGGTGTTTTTATTTTGTGTGCCCCCTGAAGTGTTTTAGAAAACTGCATGGCAATTAGCGTAATTTATTCACCAGTTTTCAGGTGAGAAATTAATTGTACTTAATTAACAGGCTGTGCGATAATCAGCAATACTTGGAACTATGAGCAGAGGTAGTCTCTAAACCGTATGTAGTACTGATTACGATAGGAAAACTTTAATGACGTTCCAAAATATCAATTTGTGCGCGTGTATTTTCTTGTATATAGTATTGTATTGTATGGAACTGGAAATCTAGGATTTCTTGTATATACTGATTCGTTAAAACAGTAGACATTCAATTTACGCTGTAGTTCCCGATTCCTTTTGATTATGAACAGTTATTTAGAACATTTCATTCCAGTTCGGAGAGCTGGGCTATGGACATGAGGACTGGAGATTACGGGCAGCAGGTTTCTAGATTACTTTCTGGTTGTACGCACAAATAATTGCTATGCACTTGTAAACGGCAATGGTACTTAAAATCGCACAAATGCATACAAAAAGCACCAAAAAACAATACTTCATAAAGCAATAACCGAAACTTTTAACTAGCCGCTCCACAAATGCTATTTTCGTGCCTAAAATGTTCCAAAACATGTGTTGTTGTAGTGGTCTTCAGTCCTGAGACTGGTTTGATGCAGCTCTCGATGCTACTCTATCCTGTGCAAGCTTCTTCATCTCCCAGTACCTACTGCAACCTACATCCTTCTGAATCTGCTTGGTGTATTCATCTCTTGGTCTCCCTCTACAATTTTTACCCTCCACGCTGCCCTCCAATACTAAATTGGTGATCCCTTGATGCCTCAGAACATGTCCTACCAACCGATCCCTTCTTCGTGTCAAGTTGTGCCACAAACTTCTCTTCTCCACAATCCTATTCAATACCTCCTCATTAGTTACGTGATCTACCCATCTAATCTTCAGCATTCTTCTGTAGCACCACATTTCGAAAGCTTCTATTCTCTTCTTGTCTAAACTATTTATCGTCCATGTTTCACTTCCATACATGGCTACACTCCATACAAATACTTTCAGAAACGACTTCCTGACACTTAAATCTATACTCGATGTTAACAAATTTCTCTTCTTCAGAAACGCCTTCCTTCCCATCGCCAGTCTACATTTTATATCCTCTCTACTTCGACCATCATCAGTTATTTTGCTCCCCAAATAGCAAAACTCCTTTACTACTTTAAGTGTCTCATTTCCTAATCTAATACCCTCAGCATCACCCGACTTAATTCGACTACATTCCATTATCCTCGTTTTGCTTTTGTTGATGTTTATCTTATACCCTCCTTTCAAGACACTATCCATTCCGTTCAACTGCTCTTCCAAGTCCTTTGCTGTCTCTGACAGAATTACAATGTCATCGGCGAACCTCAAAGTTTTTATTACTTCTCCATGGATTTTAATACCTACTCCGATTTTTTCTTTTGTTTCCTTTACTGCTTGCTCAATATACAAATTGAATAACATTGGGGTGAGGCTACAACTCTGTCTCACTCCCTTCCCAACCACTGCTTCCCTTTCATGCCCCTCAACTCTTATAACTGCCATTTGGTTTCTATACAAATTGTAAATAGCCTTTCGCTCCCTATATTTTAGCCCTGCCACCTTCAGAATTTGAAAGAGAGTATTCCAGTCAACATTGTCAAAAGCTTTCTCTAAGTCTACAAATGCTAGAAACGTAGGTTTGCCTTTCCTTAATCTAGCTTCTAAGATAAGTCGTAGGGTCAGTATTGCCTCACGTGTTCCAATATTTCTACGGGATCCAAACTGATCTTCCCCTAGGTCGGCTTCTACTAGTTTTTCCATTCCTCTGTAAAGAACTTATTAAACTGATAGTTCGGTAATTTTCACATCTGTCAACACCTGCTTTCTTTGGGATTGGAATTATTATATTCTTCTTGAAGTCTGAGGATATTTCGCCTGTCTCATACAACTTGCTCACCAGATGGTAGAGTTTTGTCCCACCTTTTTGCAGTTTCTTCAGTTTTAATGTACAGTTCATAACCAATAGATTGTGGTCAGAGTCCACATCTGCCCCTGGAAATGTCTTACAATTTACCACTGCTGAAGATTAGATGGGTAGATCACATAACTAACGAGGAGGTATTGAATAGAATTGGGGAGGAGTTTGTGGCACAACTTGACTAGAAGAAGGGATCGGTTGGTAGGACATGTTCTGAGGCATCAAGGGATCACCAATTTGGTACTGGAGGGCAGCGTGGAGGGTAAAAATTGTAGAGGGAGACCAAGAGATGAATACACTAAGCAGATTCAGAAGGATGTAGGCTGCAGTAGGTACTGGGAGATGAAGAAACTTGCACAGGATAGAGTAGCATGGAGAGCTGCATCAAACCAGTCTGAGGACTGAATACCACAACAACAACAATATATTTTCTCCTTTCATCAATTAAATTCAATATTTCTTCTGTTACCCAAGGATTTCTATTAGCCCTCGTCTTTTTACCTACTTGATCCTCTGCTGCCTTCACTACTTCATCCCTTAAAGCTACCCATTCTTCTTCTACTGTATTTCTTTCCCCCATTCTTGTCAATCGTTCCCTAATGCTCTCCCTGAAACTCTGTACAACCTTTGGTTTAGTCAGTTTATCCAAGTCCCGTCTCCTTAAATTCCCACCTTTTTGCAGTTTCTTCAGTTTTAATCTACAGTTCATAACCAATAGATTATGGTCAGAGTCCACATCTACCCCTGGAAATGTCTTACAATTTAAAACTTGGTTCCTAAATCTCTGTCTTACCATTATATAATCTATCTGAAATCTGTCAGTATCTCCAGGCCTCTTCCATGTATACAACCTTCTTTTATGATTCATGAACCAAGTGTTAGCTATGATCAAGTTGTGCTCTGTGCAAAATTCTACCAGGCGGCTTCCTCTTTCATTTCTTACTCCCAATCCATATTCACCTACTACGTTTCCTTCTCTCCCTTTTCCTACTGACGAATTCCTGTCACCCATGACTATTAAATTTTCGTCTCCCTTCACTATCTGAATAGTTTCTTTTATTTCGTCATACATTTCTTCAATTTCTTCGTCATCTGCAGAGCTAGTTGGCATATAAACTTGTACTACTGTAGTAGGCGTATTCTTCGTGTCTATCTTGACCACAATAATGCGTTCACTATGCTGTTTGTAGTAGCTTACCCGCATTCCTATTTTTTTATTCATTATTAAACCTACTCCTGCATTACCCCTATTTGACTTTGTATTTATAACCTTGTATTCGCCTGACCAAAAGTCTTGTTCCTCCTGCCACCGAACTTCACTAATTCCTACTATATCTAACTTTAACCTATCGATTTCCCTTTTTAAATTTTCTAACCTACCTGCCCGATTAAGGGATCTGACATTCCACGCTCCGATCCGTAGAACGCCAGTTTTCTTTCTCCTGATAACGACGTCCTCTTGAGTAGTCCCCGCCCGGAGATCCGAATGGGGGACTATTTTACCTCCGGAATATTTTACCCAAGAGGATGCCATCATCATTAACCAAACAGTAGAGCTGCATGCCCTCGGGAAAAATTACGGCTGTAGTTTCCCCTTGCTTTCAACCGTTCGCAGTACCAGCACAGCAAGGCTGTTTTGGTTAATGTTACAAGGCCAGATCAGTCAATCATCCAGACTGTTGCCCCTGCAACTACTGAAAAGGCTGCTGCCCCTCTTCAGGAACCACGCGTTTGTCTGGCCTCTCAACAGACACCCCTCCGCTGTGGTTGCACCTACTGTACGGCTATCTGTATCGCTGAGGCGCGCAAGCCTCCCCACCAAAGGCAAGGTCCATGGTTCATGGGGGCTAAAATACCATGCCGAACAGGCAGCAGACATTTCATGTTAAGGCCTAAATGAGACGATGTACCAATAAAACCTGAGCAAGCTTAGAACATATGTTGGCTAAAATGCTAAGCTAAGCAGGCAAGTACACAAATACACAGGCGCTCTGAATTACTGCCAACTACTAGAAGAATGCAGTTAATTCCATTTTTAGGCCTACACGAGGTGTAAGGCATAATGAATCCTAAAATTAAATATTCCCACAAGTAAATTATCTGCATTACTTATTAAACTGCATGTGGTTTGCTTATTAGCACTACTAAAACTCCATCCGTTCAGGCCTCGAAAGCCTAGCTCTACCGACTGACAGCCGTGTCATCATCAGACTACAGGCATCACTGGATGCAGATATGGAGGGGTGTGTGATCACCTAAGCGTTCTCCCAGCCGTTGTGAGTTTTCGTGACTGGAGCAACCAGGTCACAATTAATTAGCTCCTCAATTGGCCTAAAAAGAGCTGAGTCAGCTACTTGGCAACACTACTTGGCAGACTCAGATAGCGATCCATGCAAGTGCTATCCAAGCTCAACAGCGCTTAACTTTGGTGATCTGAAGGGAACTGGTGTTACTACTGCGGCAAGATCTTTGGCTTTTTAGCACTACTGAAATAAATTATATGTTAGTCGACTGTCATATTTCGATCTGCCTACCATGCATTGCGTTCATCAAAATACATAAAAATTGGTACTCTAACGTTGCAAAACACACGTGGGCACTACTACTGATAGCTTTAAGTACACTTGTCGACGATAATTACCAAAGTAAACAATATTATTACCATGACGTTGGCATTCGCAATATCTTACTATCACAGAAAGAAACATCAGCTAGTTCACCATTCATCCATACATCTTCCAATGCTTGAAACGGGTTTAACACAACAATATGATCAGAAGATCTACTATCAGAAGTGTCTTTTGTTGATACATCAAAATGTCGATTGACCATACCAGTAACAAAAACCTCTGGAAAGGTAGAGCTGCTGAACCATGTTTGCAGTTTAGTACGAATCCGGTCAATAGAGTAAGTTCATTATTATTTAAGTAAGCTCTTCATCTCTCTTAGTAAGAGTTTAATTTCAGTTACAGAGTATTGGATGGAAACTGAATTGCCTTGCAAAGAAACTGTGCTATTGCTTCCAAAATGCTGTAGTTTTATTGACACTTGTACATGTATTTTGGAGCATTAAGATTAGATTTTTGGTATGATTTAGTGGTACATTATAGAAAATACAGTCTGTAAAAGCTTTAAAGAGCCATGACACCATAGTTCCAATCGGCAAATACTGAGCCTTCCTCAAAAGTTGTTTTGCACATAAGCTCGAGTATGCCTGAATCAGTTATCACAAACAACAATAATTGTCAATCAGTATCATCGAGTGTATTTTTCTAGTGTACAATAGGGTACAATAATTTCTTCCTCCTTAAAATGGTGCTCGCTTAGGTGATACATAATTCAAAACTAGCAAACACGTTAAGTGGTGACAGTTCGTTCTGTGAACCACCAATAACATGTCCACAGAACGAAATATCAACACTCGTTAGGTGTTTTAGACGTGAAGATACCACTGTAACATTTGATAAGCACCATAAAACAATTTACATGTGGAAATATTTAATATGAGGACACATTGTGCCTTACACCAACTGTGATGCAAAGACTGTACTGTGTAGATTCAGAAGCGGTACCGTTTGTTGTCGATGACAAGCAACAGGAGCATAAAGCAGCAGCTGATTTTATTTCACGTTTTCAAGTTTGAGTTAAGGAAAACTCTTCTTTAGCAAATATTCCAATTCGTTAATCACTTTTGATAAGCATTTGTCGCTATTTAATTGCTTATGAAGAGCATGTTTCATAATCGTTATCATATCCACAGCGAATGTTACATAATTTCCGATGAAATTTACAGATGCAAGATGAAATTTTCTGACGAGACAGTGTAGTGTTTGAAATAATTTTGTTTTAGTGATGTATGAAAGCATTAAGTGATGAAATACATATGAGTTCTTACATATTTTTAGCGTCAAAATACTGTAAATTATACCAGCATTGACATTATTTTTAAATATTTTAACAGGGCGAAAAATTTAGATCGTTCGGAATGTTTTTGAGCATGGCGCAATTTTCCCATAGACATGCATGCAGATGTGTGTGTGAGTGTGTGTGTGTGTCCTTGTGTGTGCGTGTGTGTGTGTGTGCATGTGTGTGTGTGTGTGTGTGTGTGTGTGTGCGTGTTCTGCTCAGGTATTTTAGATGCAGAAATACCACAAGTTACTACTTTAACATACATTTTGGATAAATACCTTTGACTTTAGTGCAAAAAATTGATCGTTCGGATACTTATGAGCACAGCCAAGAGGACTACTTCGGGGCTACATTGTCACTGGCTGTTAACTTTTAATGGCTTGTATATTACTGTGATCTGATTGGCTGTTTCGTTTTAATGGCAGGTGAAATACTAACTACACTCTTATTTAGAACAGAGAGTACAGGAGGGGAAAGAAGGAGGAGGGACTGCAAAGTACAACAACTTGGGTAGTTCCAACATCCTGTATTTTCTATTTTTTTTTATTTATTTTTTTTACTACATCTTCCTGTTTTGAACGTCCTGGCGCTGCCATCTTGGGCTTTTAAATCTCCCACTACCGCCATCTTGGAGTCAGACTTCAACACCACCTAGTGGAGGCTGTTTGAACGCAGTGTAATTGGGAGTGACTGCAGCGCCACCTGCGGAGGATCCCTGATCTCACAAGGAAACCACCCCATCGCACCCCCTTCAGATTTAGTTATAAGTTGGCACAGTGGATAGGCCTTGAAAAACTGAACACAGATCAATCGAGGAAACAGGAAGAAGTTGTGTGGAACTATGAAAAAAATAAGCAAAATATACAAACTGAGTAGTCCATGCGCAAGATAGGCAACATCAAGAGATAGGCAACATCAAGGAGGAAGTATGCAATGGGCGCAGTAGTCCTGTGGTTAGCGTGAGCAGCTGTGGAACGGAAGGTCCGTGGTTCAAGTCTTCCCTCGAGTGAGAAGTTTAATTTTCTATTTTCAGACAATAATCAAAGTTCAGGCACTCACACATAATCAACTTCGCTCTCCAAAATTCCAGGACATGTTCAGATTTGCTTGGACTTATGCAGGATTTGACGGTCTACACACGGAAAAATTTGAAAACGTTAAAAACATACGTTTTGACAGAGCACAGGGAAAACTGTGTGACTGTGAAACTTTTGCATTCATTTGTTGCAGTTTATGTGACAAACCCTAAATCGGGCAAGGTAGAAGAATCTTTTTACCCATTCGCCAAGTGTACAAGTTAGGTGGGTCGACAACATATTCCTGTCATGTGACGCACATGCCGTCACCAGTGTCGTATAGAATATATCAGACGTGTTTTCCTGTGGAGAAATCGGTTGACCTATGACCTTGCGATCAAATGTTTTCGGTTCCTATCGGAGAGGCACGTCCTTTCGTCTGCTAATCGCACGGTTTTGCGGTACGGTCGCAAAACAGACACTAAACTTATTACAGTGAACAGAGACGTCAATGAAGGAACGGACGGATCATAACTTTGCGAAAACAAAGAAAGTGAAATTTTTACTCGAGGGAAGACTTGAACCAAGGACCTCTCGTTCCATAGCTGCTCACGTTAACCACGGGACCATGGCGATCTAACTCATGTTCTCCTTGATGTTGCATTGTTGCGCATGGACTACTCAGTTTGAATATTTTGCTTATTTTTTTCGTAGTTCCACATAACTTCTTCCTGTTTTCTCTATTGATCTGTGTTCAGTTTTTCAAGGCCTACCCACTGTGACAACTTATAACTAAATCTGAGGGGGGTGCAATGGGGAGGTTCCCTTGTCAGTATATACTGCCACAAGTCGACTAAAAGAAGGGCTCGGTTGGCAGGACACCGCGTGAGGAATGAAGGACACATCAGTTTGGTAATGGAACTGTGTCTTTGTAGGGGGGAGGGGGTGAGGGAAGGTAAAAATTGTAAAGGGAGACCAAGGGATGAATATAACAAGCGCAGTTAGAACTATGCTGGCTGCAGTAGTTAGTGGGAGATGAAGAGGCTGACATAGGAAAGAGAAGTGTGTAGAGCGGCATGAAACAAGTCTTCACGCTGACGACCAGAACAAGATATAGTTTTAAAACTCGTTGATTATAAAATAGTCAATAGACCTATTTTTTATGTAACAAATATTGTAACTCCTGATTGATGAGAGGACTTCATGAATCACCAGATAATTTACCAACTCAAGCTGGAGATATTACAACTGCAAGAACTGCCGCACAAAGATTACGAAAGATGGAAACGAAAGAGCTACAAATTTTCTCCGCTGATAGCAAGTAGACTGCGGGATAAGACGTTAATGGACTTGGGAATTAATGCTACAAGAATACACCTACTCCCTCTTTGATTTGATTTGCCACGTATGAAAACTTTCCTAAGAGTTCACAAAACGCCAATTCAGAGCCTGTAACTTAGCTGCAGCAGTGTTATACCTTAATAACTGCCGCGCGGTCTGAGGCGTCTTGTCGCGGTCAGGCCAGCTGCCGCCGTCGGAGGTTCGAGTCCTCCCTCGGGCATGGGTGTGTGTGTGTGTGTGTGTGTGTGTGTGTGTGTGTGTTGTCCTTAGCGTAAGTTAGTTCAAGTTGGATTAAGTAGTGCGTAAGCTTAGGGACCGATGACCTCAGCAGTTTGGTCCCATATGGCCTTACCACAAATTTACAGCCGGCCGGGGTGGCCGAGCGGTTCTAGGCGCTACAGTTTGGAACCGGGCGACCGCTACGGGCGCAGGTTCGAATCCTGCCTCGGGCATGGGTGTGTGTGGTGTCCTTAGGTTAGTTAGGTTTAAATAGTTCTAAGTTCTAGGGGACTGGAGACCTCAGAAGTTAAGTCCCATAGTGCTCAGAGCCATTTGAACCATTTTTGAACAAATTTACAAAATTTCCTTAATAACTTCCGATCTTATTAGATGTCATCGGATATGTCCATCATTTTGGTTGTAGCTTTAGCACCATATCTTACACCATCTCCTTTTCCATTTCAACCACACGACTGGCGAACAAATTACCCGGTAGCCTGCCATTTATTCAAAACCACTCTGCTTTCTAGTGGAGGTAAAAGCTTGATCTGCTATCACCAACGTAGCTATGCTCCTGGAATTTCTCGGCTGTTTTCTTTGTTTTCAACACGTCACCATTATGTCTGTCACATTATAAACTATCTACGCTTTTCTCGTCGCTTTCTGTTTCTTTTTTCTTGTTTCATCTGCTAGCCTTCCTTTTTATTTCTCATTCTTCCTTAAACTAGTCAACTTGT
Source organism: Schistocerca serialis cubense (assembly GCF_023864345.2). Lineage (NCBI taxonomy): Eukaryota > Metazoa > Arthropoda > Insecta > Orthoptera > Acrididae > Schistocerca > Schistocerca serialis. The sequence continues at coordinate 237,922,459 of NC_064640.1, forward strand.
TTTCCACATTGTTTCCTTCTGTGCTACTGTCAGACCTTTCTGTTAGATGTCATTACTCACATACAACAAGATTGTAATGAGGAAATTGCTTTATGTTAATAAGACATTTATTAAATTCCGCATATTCATTACCATACATTGTGTCATTATTTATATCATTATCTTTATTATTATTATTATAGTATTGTTGTGTACTGCTCATGGACTGAACAAATTGTAATATTTACTCACTAAGAACGTCTGTTAGATGTAAGAGAGGGCCTTAAGGCCCTAACCTTGTCAGCTCCTTAAATAACTAAGTGGTAAAACCGCTATTTTTAAGTAGTAATTCTTTCGTAGTGTTGCAATGTTTGCTAACACGAGTGCATCAGGATTTGTACAACGGAAACTATTTACAAAATTGATACATTGCCTTATTTTATTTCTGTCAATTGTACCACAGTAATGACTTAGTATGCTAGACGCCACTTTTCAATTAATCTGACATTGTTATATGCTTAGTTTCTCGTTTCCTTGAGAGCCTTGGATGTCTACGTGAGTTCATCCGTGCGCTCTTCTGGGTTCCGTAAATAACTCCGTGCAAACGACGGAATGTTTCAAACTTCAAGCAGCTGATAATCATTATTCTAGTTTTTGCAAACCTAAGAATGTCACATCTATAGTGAACTCGCATTATCAGTGACAAACAAATGTGAATTATGTTAAACATTGGAAAACAACACGTAGCGCAGGCGGTGCACACGGAGACACTCTGCCAGTTTCAAAGGGCTGTGTGGGTGCAACTAGCCTTGACTTACATTAGGTAATGGACTGGCACTGGTACTCACTCGTAACGACAGAAAGGGCCATTAAGAACTCGAATGAGGACGGAGAGCCTGGGACGGGAGCCAAATTCTCGCGATGTTCGCACTCAGCTCTGCGTTCCTTATTTGGAACGAGGAAAAGCCTCTAATTGGACTTCGTTGCTGGTACTTGAGATAATTTATTGCCTCTTTTCCAAGAATTGACATTAAAGCCCGTTCCTGTGGTGCATTAACACGGCAGATTGGGACTGTATTGCCTATAATGCTATTATACGTAAATTAGTTGCTTCATTAATGAGCACTTTACGTGGCGCTACATAATATAAGGAAAATTTTAAGGGCGTTTACTGGGTAATTTGAACAGAAAGTGGCAACAGATCATAAATGTTTATTTAAACTTCACCGAGATTCCGGGGCACAAGACAAAGGCAGTTTCCAATATCAGATTAGGTCCTCCCGTCCTTCACTTCATTGGACCACACAGATTTAAATTTACAGCAAAGACAAATACTACTGCATAACGATTAATAGGGATGCGTGATAGTATATTATCATTTTAAATTATAGTAAAGTTGATGAACAAATCACGGTAAAGAAAATGAAAGTAAATCAAGGAAAAGAGTGATAAAGCTGAAAGTAAGGAGTGAGTTAAAACGTCTTTAAGACTTGTAGTGACAAATGACGATCGACTGTAGTAAGTAGGACTCAGTCTGCAGTAGACGCTGTACTTTTATTATTTCATTATACATAAGACACTGCTTTATTTTTGTAAAATGGGGAAATGTTTAACTTTGATAATGTTGCCGGGAAAGACATTCCGAAGTACATAAATATTTGTCATACGTATATGTGCCACGAAGGAGATTAATGCAGTTTAGTAGGTACGGTTCTGCTGTCCAGTACGCGTTATTTGTATAGAAAAGTCACATTACTGGACAAATTTGGGGAGCTATGCTTACTGAAGGTACTAGGGATACGACTTCGCTAATCCCCTCTTCGAATAGTACATTACCAGTACATTTGACTATAGAAAGCGGTAACCTGCCACAACGATCTTTATATTTCACAAAGAAATTTAAAAGGAAGGAAGGAAGATTAGATTTAACTACCTGTTGACAACGAGTTCACCGGAGACGTAGCTTTGACCGTAGAAAGAAACTGATTCCTTTCCAAAGGAATCTTAAAGGCATTCAATTTAACTGATTTGTGGAAACCTTGGATGGCCGACAGTGGGTTTGATTTCCGCTCCTTCCGAATGAAAGTCCACAGTGCTAACCGCTTTTCCACTTGGATTAGTAAACTATGTTAAGGCAAGGTCTAGGCGCTTTTCACAGTTGGTGCATTGTTATAGGGCATTGTGGAATAAAACGTAAGATGTGTAAGGTCCCAAATTCCCAAATCACTTTCCATTTCCCTTGAGAAAAGCTGTATGTGGTTTTGCAAAATATGATTCGTCCAATGTCATTTCCAGACATGGAAAATGTATTTTAGGTTCAGGTCAATTGTTCATCGATGATACTACCATTATCTATAACGGATAAACTGACAGGTATAGCTTCAATCTTTAGAACAATGTATGGTAGGTGTTGTAACCGCGACCGGAACAGTTGCGGGATGGCTATGAGCGAAAGCGCGGCGGGACCGAACGGGAGCGGCCCGCGAACAAACAAGATGGACGAACGGGAAATGATGGACACGCACAACGACAGACGACCTAGCAAGACACCAAGAACAACAACACGCAAGAAGCAACGGGGTCACGGAAATAAGCAAAGTAAACACAATGTTTGTAAGCGAAATATCGACTCACGCGAACATCAGACTGCCCCCCTGAGATTTTTTTTCTTTATTGTAATTTTAACACCTTTACAAAAAGGTAGGCCGGCAGAGGCCTATCAATGCCGATCTTCGGCCACAGAAAAAACATACATAAAACAAGAAGACAGACAAACAATCATACATGGAGGATAAAAACACGAGACATAAATATAGAAATAAATGAAGGCGTTCACGGATGTGCCGTTTGTATAAAAACGTTCAGCACTGTACACAAGGGAGACACAGAGTTTCACACGTGAACAGAAGAGCACTGAAGGAGAGACACTGAGTAACTGACGGGAAGACAAACGCTATCACAGTGGCGACGATCTCTAGCGCACTAAAAACATACTGTGCACACAAAAAAGCCGGGGGCCTGCTGGAGTGAAGAGGTGAGGGGAGGAGGGAGGGGGGGAAGATGCCAGTGGGAGAGAAGAGGGGAGAGGGGAGAGCGTGTGCAGAAGCCTGGGGTTGGGGGGAGGGAGGGAGGGAGGGAGGGAGGGAGGAGGTGGGAGGGAGGGAGGAGGTAGCAGGGAGAGATGGGAAAGAGGGTGCCCTGGAGAAAAAACACAGGTGGGGGGAAGGAGAGGATCAAAGCTAGTAGGAGGGGTAGATGGAGAGGATGAGGACATCAACTGGTAGGATGAGTTGATGGAAGCCACCTTGGGCAAGGGTATGGAGTGTGGTAAGATGGAGAGCAGGTATTATACAGGTATACAAGCACGGCAGCAGATGGGGGTGGGAAAGGATGGAAGAGACAAGTGGGTGAGGGGGATCAAGTTTACGGGAGGTGTAAAGGATCCGTATCTGTTCAAGGAAGAAGAGGGGGTGTGGGAAAGGAATTAATTCGTAGGGGATCCATGTGGGGGAAGGGAGGCAGATGCGATGGGCGAGGCAGAGCACATGGCATTCCAGGATTTGAAGGGACTTGTAGAAGGTAGGAGGGGCAGAGATCCAGGTGGGATGGGCATAACAGAGGATGGGGTGTATGAGGGATTTGGAGATGTGGTAGATTGTGGAGGGGTCCAGACCCTATGTGCGACCACAAAGGAGTTTGAGGAGGCGGAGTCGGGAGCATGCCTTGGCTTGGATCATCCAGAGATGGAGGGCCCAGGAGAGCCGGCGGTCAAGTGTGACGCCAAGGTACTTGTGAGTGGGGGTAACGTTAATAGGATGGCCGTAGTTAGTGACATAAAAATCAAGGAGGCGAAAGGAGGGGGTGGTTGTGCCTACAATGATCGCCTGGGTTTTGGAAGGATTGACCTTGAGCAGCCACTGGTTACAACAAGAGGTTTGACTTGAGCAGCCACTGGTTACAACAAGTGGTTCGACTTGAGAAGGTACTGGGACAAGAGCAAGGAAGGCGGTGTCATAGGTGATTTGGAGAAGGTGTAAGGGGGCTGAAGATGGTGGCATGTCCACCGTGTAAAGAAGGTAGAGAAGAGGGGAGAGGATGGAACCTTCGGGCACACCAGTGGAGGGGAGGAAGGTGTAGGAATCCGTGTTATGGATGGTGACATAGGAAGGATGGTGAGAAAGGAAGGAGGCTATGAGATGGACGTAGTTAATAGGAAGAGCGAAGGTTTGGAGCTTGAAGAGGAGACCGGAATGCCATTCACGGTCGTAGGCGCGCTCAAGGTCGAGAGAGAGGAAGATCGCGCAGCGACGGGAATTTAACTGGTTGGGGAGGAGGTGAGTGAGGTGAAGGAGAAGGTCATCGGTAGAGAAGGATGGCCGAAAGCCACACTGAGTAGACGGAAGGAGGTGGTGCTGGTGGAGGTGCTAATGGATGCATTGGGTGAGGATGAATTCCAGAACCTTGCTGAAGACTGAGGTAAGGTTGATGGGACGGTAGGAGGAGGCAGCGGATGGTGGTTTGTCGGGTTTGAGGAACGTCAGGACCGTGAGGTTTTCCACAGGCTGGGGTAGAAGCTCATGGACAAGACCACATTATATAGTCTGGACAGAGTGGAGAGGGAGGAGGTGGGAGCTTCAAGGGGGTTACGGTAGGTAACATGGTCATGACCAGGAGTGGTGTTGTATTTCGTGAGTAGTGTAGCGGTGATATCTTGAGTGGTGATCGGGATGTTGAGTTCAGTGTGTGTAATGTTGTCCAAGTACTGGAAGCCAGGAGCGAGTGGAGGGGAAGAAGTGTCAGTCCGATCACGGACATCAAGGAAGAGGGAGTAATCGAACTGGGGATCATCAGGGATGGTAAAGATGTCGGAAAGGTAGGAAGTAAAATGGTTGGCCGTAGTAAGGTTATTAGGAAAGGGGTGGTCATCATGAAGGAGAGGGTAGAAGGGGGGGGGGGGGGTTAGACCCAGTAAGGCGGCAGAAGGCTGTGCCACCTGAGTGAGAGACAGGCATTTAAATACATGATAGGGTACGACGCAATTGGCCGCTGGGACTACGTGCTCCACAGTGGCGCCCTCACATTATATGCAGGCCAGGAGCGCTCGCAGCCACGGCTTACGGCGCGACGGCTGCAGAGACCTCTATTGGTAATCGAGGTCCATTCCATCTGGCGCAGATTCGAAACCTGTGGTGCTTGGTACCAGAGTAGGAATTTGCACAAATGGCAACCGATGAGTCTTTGATCAGCTTTGATGACTGTTGGCGATGTGGTGGGATGAAGTTTACATATGCCTTTGTTGGAAAAGTAATTATCAATTTGGAGATCTTCACTGACAAGTGATGTCGACTGGAACTCTGACTACGAGAATGCCTGTCCTCACGTTCTCATGCAGGCCAATTTCAGGCCATTAGCACACGCGAATGCCTCATCTGCCTAGCTATTTCACGATTCGGCTAGCCATCCAAATGAAGATACACAATGAGGCCCTTTCTGAACACTGTTAGGTGCTGATAATGCTGTCCCACAGAAGTACCAGTCGTCTCCGCGTCCTCCACGTTGATCACTGAACATCTAATGCTGTTCACGCCCATTATGTGCCCTACCAGGCCTGGTAAGAACAGTGAATAGAAACAATACAAATGCTCACTGTTGGCCTTTCTTCCTGTCACATAAAATTACAGCTATAATCATTTAATTACCCTCTGATGGTGTCTACGTGTACGAAGTTACATTGACATCTGACCATGTCTTGTGGGAGTTTCACTTCTCCTGTCAGACAGCGCACAAAGATTATGATGCAACATGCTATCTCTGTTCTTGTGTGTTACCCGTCATTAATTTACTGATGCTGAGTAAGTGTTTACAGATACATACAGCTAAGGTCATTAGTCTCTTATTCATGTCCCAGGACATTAGCAGTGTACTCAATCTGTCTGAGAGTAGAGTAAATCCTGTGTGCAAGTGACATAGTGTTGTAAATGTTTGCGTAGCCTGTATCTGAGGCGGAACATGGCAGCTAGCCCGGTATTTACCAAGTGAGACGTGGAAAACTGCCTAAAGGCCACATCCACTCATGCACCATGCACGCACTCCGACCTCTCGGTGTTAATCCGCTGGGTGGATTCGATCTTAGGCCAACATACCTCACCGTTCCGGAAGCGGCCCCGTTAATACACGCAGCTACCCTGTAGGTGATTAATTTTCTGGGGAGAGTTGTAAAAACTGAAGTACACGTAACATGTTTCCTTGCGCGGGATTAGCCGAGCGGTCTGGGGCGCTGCAGTCATGAACTGTGCAGCTGGTCCCGGCGGAGGTTCGAGTCCTCCCTCGGCCATGGGTGTGTGTGTTTGTCCTTAGGATAATTTAGGTTAAGTAGTGTGTAAGCTTAGGGACTGATGACCTTAGCAGTTAAGTCCCATAAGATTTCACACAAATTTGAAAAACAAGTTTCCTTCTTCTATGTGTGAGGAATCTGTCCCAAGAGTCTGGCCATCTCTTTTTGTTACACCCTACAGGTGAAACTTTGTTTCCTATAACAGCACCTTGGATGCACAAGCTTTTCACGTATTTTCTGTTATCCTTCACTATCATAGCTTTACAAAACATGTAATTGCTAACGTCAAATACAGTTTCAAGAAAAAGTAGTACAATCTGTTCACTGGTCCAAGATCATAAATTCTCTTTAAGGAAATTAAAATTGATCGTTAATGACATGCAGCAGTCGAAAGTAGTAAATAACTGTCAGTCGAAAGTTGTAAATAATTGTGTCAGGCACTGGTGATGGCATCTTGTTTCGATAATTTACTCAATAAAATTGACTGAGCACGAGAGCCCTGTCTGCACTTTTTTTCGTGTATGTAGACAGAAATAAAATGTTCTGCGTAACCGGAAATGTCTGATATTGATTTTACGTGCATCCATTGTGTCTTTTGCATTCCTCATAATATGCGCATTAGAAACAGGTAAGATACAATTCAAATAATAATTAGAAATAGTTTTAACCCACTATCGTCTTACCCCTTCAATCATTTGTTTTAAGGTAGTAAAGTAAGAGGATTTTGCAACAGCCAGAGGCACTACTCGTAGACTAAAATTTAGTTAAAGTAATAGAAACAGTTCCTAATTTATCGTAAAATCTTACTAGTTTCATTTATTAGGATCATAACAATTTATAACGAAAATTAACGGGAGTGAAAATGTACTGCAATAGAAGTAAAAAAGTTACAAAAGCATGAATCCGCAAAAGAGCCGTTTGCAAGATGATTACGAATGTGTGGCTATAAGCTGCCTCTGACTTCAGTGTGAAGTAGTGTCATGGTTAGTTAGTACAACTGTATTTGAAATGTAAGCTTTTAAGTTAAATACACATTTGACTGAGCTGAAATTTCACCAGCTCATAGAGTTAAATAAGACGTTACCTAACGCTCCAGTGGGGTCAAAGAAGGCTGGGTCGAAAAAGATCTGTTCTTTGGTCTTGAAGACCACCTGATGTCAATTCTCTGGATTTCTGTCTGGGGTTATCTCAAAAGTGAAGTGTCCAGCACTGGAGCTGGAGCAGCGAACTGTACAGTCTTACTGATACTTACGAGATATTCGTAGTATTTTCTAAAAAAATCGTAACTCGCTGCAGGGACGAGAATCGTATTTCCACCAAATACAAGAAAGGCATGTGGAACACCTGCTTTATTGTGTAGGAGTATACGGAAGAAGGTATCACTTAATGAACTCAAGTAGTATTGTATATTATATTAAAGTAAGCCATGTCTTAAAATTGAGCCAAATTAGATCTGGACCAACTGAGGAACTTATATTTCAAATGCGTTTGTAGAGTTACATTATGGATATAAAGCAGGGTATGTTAGAGAGCTCCTCTCAAACCCCTGAAGCGCTGTAAACCAAACTTAGGACATAAACAGCAGGCCTCACAAGTATCAGCACTGTGGGGTTTATAATCTCCTACAGACAAAAACGTTTCTTCTTCAGCCACTGTCGTATATGCTGCCCTATATGATAGGTGTGTTATGTGGGAATGGTATCAGTTTGTCAAATAAACCTGCTCTGCAGGGCAACCTGCATGTCAGGGACAAATAACAGTTTTCTGGACCGGACATGAAGGCTGTCCTGCATGATAGGCATGTTGTGGGAGTGATATTGGCCATCAGGTGAGGAGCTGGAGATGCATGAGGCAGGTGGAAGGTGGAAGTAGTAGTAGAGCAAACTATGTACTCCCCATGTTGCATTGTTGCCAAATTTATTCAAGATGACGGATCCAAGATGGTGGTGATAGTTATGGGAACGTCACAATGCCGTCATGGCAGGAAGTTCAAACTTTGGTGGGAAGATAGGTCAACTGGGTTACCTCCAGTAACCGAACCCCCTCCCCTCCCCCCTCCTTCCCCCACCACAAAATGGTGGGAAGTTCAAATTCGAGCAGGACAATGCAACACACTACAGCCACCTCCACTAACCTCAGAAAATGGCGGGAAAATAGGTCACTTGGGCTACCTCCACCAACCTATGTCATCCAACCGCCACCTCTTCCTAGTAATTGGCGGGGAAAGGACTCAGCCTGTGCTGGATAGGATGGATGTGAGTCTTTATTTTGCAGGCAGTCTTTATTGAAACAATTAGAGGCTGTACCTCCATCCAGTGTCTTCACCATGAGGTCTGGAGTCCAACTGACATAGAACACATTACCGCTACCAGAGGGCGCCATCACCCCTTCCGTAAGATAATCCAAGATGACAGTCTGGAGGGGAAAAATGGCGGGAAAAGGACTCAGCCGGTTCTGGGCTGCTGGAGAGAGGAAGGAGTGTCCTTTATTTACTTTGGAACAATTTACTTATGGACGGTTTTGACATAGTATATTTATTACACTTAATACAAAATACTCACTCTGATGTGCCTGGGGTCACAATACACAGTTTACAGACCTGCAAACTACTCGCAAGTAATGCAGTACACTGATGTATATACACGCAAACAACTCGTAAATTACCGAAATAATGCAGTACACAGCACCCAGACCTTCAAACCACTCGTAAATCACCGAAATAATGAAGTACACTGATGTACAGACAAGCAAAAAACCCATAAATTACCGAAATAATGCAGTACACAACATACATACATGAAAGCAACTCGTAAACAGTGAAAAAATAATGCATGTGTAATGCTAAGCAAACACACATACAGTGATTAAACAGCTGAAAATAATGCAGTCCACAAACACTCATAGCACGTAAAAAGGGCTTTTGAACTATCATCAGCCACGATGTATCAGACGCTCCAAGGCAATGCCAGAAATATGATTCACTAGTGGCTGTAATCATCAAAGGACTTCTCCATCGGATACAACGCAGGTATGTGGACTGGAATGACTTGATTCCAAATCATAGACGTCATTTCTACTGAAAGCGTAACAGTAGAGATCTGAGAAGCTAGTGTACGTTTCGTACGACCTTAGTCAGCACACCATCTAATACTGTTTGTGATCCTTCTCCATCAACCATCGCCTATAACTCAGTGGATACATCGCAGAACCTATGACATGACAGCGAGACGGAATGTGTTACAAATACTGGAGAAATATCTAGTGGTGGCATGAGGGAGTTGCATATAATGGTCTCATACCACGCTCCTTAGGTAAATCACTTTCAAAACTCTATAATTTTAGTAGGAGGGTGCACCGTAGGTGACATGTTACTGCACTGCTGATCTGATTATATATACAGCTATGATCATGGTCTATATTCAGCGTCACAGTATTTGTGTGAAAAAAAATTCATTCTGAGGTAATGCCATACCTCGATTTATAAAGCCACTATAGCTTTTAACATGGATACCTGTGTGAACCTATAGAACCAAGACCGCTTGTGATGGTAATATGCTTGTGTTATTTAACATCTGGCTGTTTGTGAGACGATTATGCCTCTCTTTCTAAGACACAGTGGTCGTACTAGCAGGAAAAACGTATGAGACATGTCCACCCATTACTGATTTCCAGTCAGTATTATTTCGAATCGGCAGCAATCAGTTTTTGGCGAAGTATTATACTTAGTAGTAGGGGATTCGTAATAGGTTCACCTTGAGCATCAGGCTTACAAAGTATGTGTTTGTGTTCCAGCATGTGCAAAGGAAATGACTATGTCCAGTCATAAGGAAGGTATGGATTTGACATGGAATATTGTGATAGCAAAGGGAAGAGTATGTCAAAAATGGTACAGATATTTCTATTCTCAGAGCCACACCCATCAGCAGTGTGTATTTCCAGTACTTCGGTCATTGTCAAATGTTGTTCAATGGCAGTGCGTGCCGCGCAGCGCCGGTGGTTTGTGGCGGGAATGATTCACGTTTCTGGCTAAAGGTATGAGCCGTCCGAATGGCGAGACCTGTTGGGATGCAGGAATGTAGCTGATTTACCCATTTCGTCCTCTAGACGGCCGAATAGCGAGCTAATACTTAGTATGTGTTGGACAGTTTTCGTGATCACATGTAAATTTGAAAAGATTCAATATGCACATCTGGCTGCACATTTCACACCTTTATTTAGATGAGAGAACATAAACTGTGGTTTGAGTATTTAGCTGGTGAAAGCCAGGTGGAAGCACATATGCTGGTTCTCTAGACATGAGAAACACTTTAGCTGACTTTGTAAATTATAGGCATGATTTGGAAAGACAAGTTGAAGCAGACCATCCATCTCTGGCGATGATGCCATCACTCATCCGTCACTGTGACATTAGGACATCTCCAGACCAGAAGCTGTAAGATTCCGAAAATTCCCGCCATTTTTCTCATCTGTAAGACTGTGCTTCGAATTCTGTTTGTGTAATTGTCCAGATTCCCTCCCCCCCCCCCCCCCCCCCTCTCCTGTACTTAGACAGTGCTCTCTTTTCAAACAACAAGAATGCTTTCATGATTAACCGTGTTTTCGCGAGTGTGCACATTATGAAGGCTTTTAGCAATGAGGACATTTAACATTTGTGAGATGTAAATTGACAGCAGGCCAAACATTTTGTGGCGATGCGTCAGCTATGCTGGGCAAGTAAACACGCATGCACAGCTAGATGGTTCAAATGGCTCTGAGCACTATGGGACTTAACATCTGAGGTCGTCAATCCCCTAGAACTTAGAACTGCTTAAACCTAACTAACCTAAAGACATCACACACATCCATGCCTGAGGCAGGATTCTAACCTGCGACTGTAGCGGTCACATGGTTCCAGACTGAAGCGCCTAGAACAGCTCGGCCACAGCGTGCACATCTAGATGTAGTTCGCATGTTCCATTATGATCTCGAGGGAGAGAAAGCAGTCAATGTTATTCCGGAACAGATTTCTATAGCGCGACCTGTGACGTCAGTATCCACAGTGTTGTGACTTGGCAAGACAGCCAAGCCACTATGAGATAGCCAAAAGGCACGCGTTTAAGCTCACGCAGGCTGGCGTGAGGTCTGGAACAGTTAAAGGAGTTGAGTCTAGTAAAAAAAAGTACGTAGCTTCTGGAATACTTAACTTTAATCCATAATTGGTGAACATCGGTCTGACGGTACATGCATCACAAGATAAATAGCAAATGATAATGGCGCCTTGCTAGGTCGTAGCAAATGACGTAGCTGAAGGCTATGCTAACTATCGTCTCGGCAAATGAGAACGTAATTTGTCAGTGAACCATCGCTAGCAAAGTCGGCTGTACAACTGGGGCGAGTGCTAGGAAGTCTCTCTAGACCTGCCGTGTGGCGGCGCTCGGTCTGCAATCACTGACAGTGGCGACACGCGGGTCCGACGTATACTAACGGACCGCGGCCGATTTAAAGGCTACCACCTAGCAAGTGTGGTGTCTGGCGGTGACACCACACACAGGTTTTGTGCATGCATGCTAGACACGTCTCGCATGTCCCGTTATGGATCGCAAGGGGTGAAAGCTGTCGATGTTATTCTGACACAGATTACTACAGCACATCCAGAGGGGGGACTTGGCTGTTATTTACATAGATATGTGACGTCGGTATAACACTGATAATCTTTTAGCTGCTCTGCAAACATATCTCGTCACTGGACCTGCACCACAGCTATGTTCATCGCGCCAGTAAAGGTGTCTAGGCGAACATGTATTTTGACAGGAATTTCTCAGGTGTCAAGTATGAAAGGGATGCCTCTGCCTCAGGCTTGCGGGACCCGAACAGATACCTGTATGTGGCTCGGTAGCTGACAGACGTGTCGTCACTTTGTGAGGGCTGCCCATGCATCCCAACTCCTGGGGCCACGTACGGAGTCGGCATCGTCGGCGTTGGGCGCGCGTTGGAGCCTCTGATGCGTTGTGGTTGATGATATTTCGAGAGTGTTTTTGACGTGCAATAAGTGCTTGTGCACTGCATTATTTTTCAGCTGTTTAAGCATTGTGAGCGTGTTTGCACAGCGTTACACATGCATTATTTTTTGATAGTTTACGAGTTGCTTGCATGTCTGTATGCTGTGTACTGCATTATTTCGGTAATTTACGAGTTGGTTGCGTGTCTCTACATCAGTGCACTGCATTATTTGCGAGTAGTTCGCAGGTCTGTAAACTGTGTATTGTGACCCTTAGCACGTCAGAGTGAGTGTTTTGTATCAGTGTAATAAATATACTATGTCAGATCCGTCCCAGAATAAATTGTTTCCAAATAAATAAAGTACATTCCTTCCTCTCTCCAGCTGCCCAGAACAGGCTCAGTCGTTTTCCCGCCATTTTCCCCTCCAGACCGCCATCTTGGATTACATCACGAGGGGGCGACTGCGCCCTTGGTGGCAGTACTGCGTACTAGGTCAATTGGACTCCGAACCTCGTGGTGAACACACTGGATGGTGGTACTGCCTCCAATTGTTTAAATAAAGACTGAAAATGAAGACTTACTTCCATCCTATCCAGCACAGGTTGAGTCCTTTTCTCGCCATTTCGTCGGAGGAATTGGCAGTTGGGTGACTTCGGTTAGTGGATGTAGCCCAAGTGTCCAATTTTCCCGCCATTTTCTTAGGTTAGTGGAGGTAGCCGCGGTGTGTAGCATTGTTGAGCTGGAATTTGAAATTCCCACCATTTTCTGGGGGGAGGGGGAGGGGAGGGGAGGGGATTCAGTTAGTGGAGGTAGCCCAATTGACCTATCTTCCCTCCAAAATTTTAACTTCCCACCATGACGACATTGCGACATTGCCAAATCTATCGTCGCCATCTTGGATCCGCCATCTTGAAAAAATTGGGAACAGTGCAATGTGGGGTGGTACATAGTTTGCTCCAATACTGGTTTAGAGGGTGGTTGGCAGGTGGAAATGGAAAAGGTGGAGGTGTATATGGATAGAGAGAGGGGAAGGAATATATGCTCAGAGGGAGGAGGGAGTAAGATACAGTCGGAGAGAGGGCGTGGAGGGATTGAACAAAGCGAGGGGTAGGTAGAGATGAAGAGACAGATAGAGATGGGAAGATTATGTGGACAGTACAATAGGAATTCTGTGAGGTGTAGAAGGTATGTGGAGGTATGTTACACCAGATATCTACATACAGGTCACACAGTTTCTGAAAATTACAGACCCATCGTTTTTGGGCATTGAGCTGGTGCCAGATACCGTCCCAGATATTTTCCATCGGTTTCTGAATAGATTTTGATGGTTAAGATATCAGCGTGAGTTCACTAATATTCTCCTCAAACCACCGCAGTAAGATTCTGGTCTTATGACATGGCCGGTTTGCTGATGGAAGATACAATCACTGTCAGGGAAGACGTAAAACATGAATGGATGCAGATGGTCTGCTATAAAGTTCACATAGTTCATAGCTGCCATACTGCATTCGGTTACCACCAAATATCTCACATGTGCCCACGTAAATATCCCCAATGGCACAATACTGACCCCACCAGCCTACATTCGCGATGAGGACAGCCAGTCGCCTGAATGGCGACGTATGTGGACACAACCATCTACTTGGATTAACCAGAAATGTGATTTATCCGACTAGGCATCTCAGTCGGGAGTGCATAGGAGGTGTGTGCTGCCAAGCCCTATGTCCCTCAATGTGCACTGAACAATGTGCTCCGAAACATTGTCGTCAGATCTCCCATACCTCGTGCCACCTATGCTGCTTTACAGAGCGGACAAACGTCCGACATCCACATTCTGTGGTGAGGTGTGGTCTTCTAGCATCTTGTCGCCTACTAGTGGTTCCACAGTCCACATTCCACAGATGCTCACATGGCGACATTCACTCTCGTGGTGGACAGTGGTCATAATTTTTTGGCTCATCATATATATCTGCCCAGGTATGAAGTCCATCTCTTCTTTCCCCCTTTCTCTGTTCATCTCCTTCTCCCCTCTCTCTCTGTCCACCTCCGACATACCTACTCACTATCCACTTCCTGCTACCTCTCTCTCTGTCGAACTGCTACTCTCCCCTCTCTCCATTCATCTGCTTCGCCCCAATCTATCAGCTCCTTCCCCTTCTGTCCACCTCCTCCTCTTCCCTGTAAGTCCATTTCATCCTGCTCCCTCTATCTCTACCTCATCCCCCTCTGTCTCCTCCCCCCTCTCCCTGTGCATGTCCTCTTTCCTGTCTCTGTCCATTTCCCCCTCGTCTTTTCTCTGTCCATATCCTCCTCCCCCCTATTTCTGCCAACTCCTTCTTTCTCCTCTCTGTCAGTCCATCTCTTCCTTCCCCCTTTCCTCTCCACATTATTACCACCACTCCAACAGGATGTTGCTAGTTCTTACCCCCACGTCATTTCTTTCCTGATAGCAACTAATATGTGTACCAAGTTTGGTTGAAATCGAACAAGAAGCTCTGGAAGAAGTTTTTACCCACGTGTGTACTCACATGTCACGTATATCATATATATCTAACATATTTCACACATATTTGTACACATATTTCACCATATCTGTAGCGACATTGGCCCTGCAGTTTCGTTTTCACACAGTTCAATGATTATGACGTCATATCTCCTGAACAATGTGACATACAATCACATAACTTTGTGCGTATATACAGCGGCACATGTCGACACTGTCTGCGAAATGTGTCGTGAATAGAGTTATTAGCAAAGGTGTAATAAATTAAAACGTTACACCCGATGCGACAGTTTTACTGCAAGAACAGCGAAAATGTAATAAGCGATAAACTTTTTCTCTTTCATCATTTTGTAGGCGTTGTCAGCGAGAAGTTTCTGAAATGTTTGAAATTGTGCGTTAAGTTTATTGCAAGTCACCAAGTGCTCTCATTCTCAAATACTGAATGAATAAAGACTGGGTATTCTCGTGACGTGGGCTACACTTCTTTTTCACTCCCATCCCGCCCCTTTGATAGGTAAGTAGTTCTTACCCCCACAGCGATTATATCCAGATAGTAAGTGGTATGTTACGGCAAGAAAGTTCTTCTCAACTGCCTAATCCAGAGTGACAAATAGGAACTTAATTAAAAATTGGAAACACATCCTACGATAGACAACATGTGTGTTCTTCTCGACTGCCTAATCCAGACTGACGAACAGCCCGAAACACTTCGCGCGCCATATCAGAAAAGGCGTGAGCCGGACGCTTCCGAAGCGCTTCGTCTGCAGTTTCGTCAGTCTTTTGTTTTTGATTTAAATTGTTTTTAATTATTTTAAAATGACTGATTGATAGTCAGCTGTTGAGAGATACTTATATTAAGAAGTGGAGTCATTCCAATGAGTAGTTTAACTAATAATAATAACTACACTTTAACGTTTTGGCGCCCTTGCTCCGAACACAGCAGCCAATCACACAGCAGTAGCATTAGGCAGGCAGTCTCTCTCACGGAAATTGTACCGAATCTAACATCTGTCACAGGTACCTCACACCACATTTCGTCACCTATATACTTCTTGAATCTCCACTGCTCTGGGAACAGCTTCTTGGAGCCTAATATGACGGCTGACAAAGCCAGAAATATTGCAATGTGTATCAAGTTTATTTGAAATCGGCTCATTGTCGCTGATAAAACACTAATACGACCTATTCTTGAGTACTGCTCGAGCGTTTGGGATCCCTATCAGGTCGGATCGAGGGAGGACATAGAACCATTTCAGAGGCGGGCTGCTAGATTTGTTACTGGTAGGTTTGATCAACACGCGAGTGTTACAGAAATGCTTCAGGAACTCACGTGGGAGACTCTAGAATCGCTACTGAGGAAATTTAGAGAACCAGCATTTGAGGCTCTGCAGTACAATTTTACTGCCGGCTTCGCGGAAAGACCACAAAGATAAGATAAGAGAGATTAGGGCTCGTACAGAGGCATATAGGCAGTCATTTTTCGCTCGTTCTGTTTGGGAGTGGAACAGGGAGAGAATATGCTAGTTGTGGTACGAGGTACCCTCCGCCACTCACCGTATGGTGGATTGCGGACTATGTATGTAGATGTAGATGTAGAAGGAGATGTGCAACATTCATATATACATTTTATAACATATATCGATATAGCATCAGGAATACGGTTAGTTGTAGGATGTAGTTACCCTGGCGAGTGCGGTGGCGGGGAAGCGGTCCCAGGTGAGGTGGTGGTCCTCGCCGGAGGATCCGAGGCGCTGCCCGGCGAGAATGCGTGCGGCGGTGACGGTGGAGAGCCCCATGCCGTCGCCCACGGCCAGCACGACGTTGCGCGCCCGCGCACTGCCCCCGCGCGCGTCCGCCTCCGCCTCCTCCAGCCGCCGTCGGATAGCCGCGTGCGCCGCCCGTTGCCACGCCTCGCCGTCTGCCGACAACGCAGCACAGTTAAAACCCGCGTGGCAACTGAGAAATGCACTGCTGGTCATTTAAATTGCAACGCTAGGAAGGATACCAACTAAAGAAACTACTTGCTGTGCGTATATTGTGTATTAAGAAGAATTCATGATAAAATTGATAGATGATTGGGGTGTACAGGGAGCTAAATTTAGTACACAGAGCTGCTCCCTCTGATAGTAATAGCGCGTCTAGACTAGCTGGGCATCAAATCGAACTGAGCTTGGGTGACAGATGCAGGTACGTACACTACTGGCCATTAAAATCGCTATAGCAAGAACAAATGCAGATGATAAACGGGTATTCATTGGACAAATATATTATACTAACAGACATGTGATTACATTTTCACGCAATTTGGGTGCATACATCCTGAGAAATCAGTACCCAGAACAACCACCTCTGGCCGAAATAACGGCCTTCATACGCCTGGCCATTGAGTCAAACAGAGCTAGGATGGCGTTTAGAGGTACAGTTGCCCATGCAGCTTCAGCACGATACCACAGTTCATCAAGAGTAATGACTGGCGTATTGTGACGACCTAGTTGCTCGGCCGCCATTGACCAGACGTTTTCAATTGGTGAGAGATCTGAAGAACGTGCTCGCAGGGCTGCAGTCGAACGTTTTCTGTATCCAGAAAGGCCCGTACAGGACCTGCAACATGCGGTAGTGCATTATCCTGCTGAAATGTAGGGTTTCGCAGGGATCTACATCTACATCTACATTGATACTCCGCAAGCCACCCAACGGTGTGTGGCGGAGGGCACTTTACGTGCCACTGTCATTACCTCCCTTTCCTGTTCCAGTCGCGTATGGTTCGCGGGAAGAACGACTGTCTGAAAGCCTCCGTGCGCGCTCTAATCTCTCTAATTTTACATTCGTGATCTCCTCGGGAAGTATAAGTAGGGGGAAGCAATATATTCGATACCTCATCCAGAAACGCACCCCCTCGAAACCTGGCGAGCAAGCTACACCGCGATGCAGAGCGCCTCTCTTGCAGAGTCTGCCACTTGAGTTTATTAAACATCTCCGTAACGCTATCACGGTTACCAAATAACCCAGTGACGAAACGCGCCGCTCTTCTTTGGATCTTCTCTATCTCCTCCGTCAACCCGACCTGGTACGGATCCCACACTGATGAGCAATACTCAAGTATAGGTCGAACGAGTGTTTTGTAAGCCACCTCCTTTGTTGATGGACTACATTTTCTAAGCACTCTCCCAATGAATCTCAACCTGGTACCCGCCTTACCAACAATTAGTTTTATATGATCATTCCACTTCAAATCGTTCCGTACGCATACTCCCAGATATTTTACAGAAGTAACTGCTACCAGTGTTTGTTCCGCTATCATATAATCATACAATAAAGGATCCTTCTTTCTATGAATGAAGGGTAGAGCCACGGGTCGTAACACATCTGAAATGTAACGTCCACTATTCAAAGTGCCGTCAATGCGAACAAGAGGTGACAGAGACGTGTAACCAATGGCACCCCATACCATCACGCCGGGTGATACGCCAGTATGGCGATGACGAATACAGGCTTCCAATGTGCGTTCACCGCGATGTCGCCGAACACGGATGCGACCATCATGATGCTGTAAACAGAACCTAGATTCATCCGAAAAAATGACGTTTTGGCATTCGTGCACCCAGGTTCATCATTGAGTACACCATCGCAGGCGCTCCTGTCTGTGATGCAGCGTCAAGGGTAACCGCAACCATGATCTCCGAGCTGACAGTCCATGCTGCGGCAAAAGTCGTCGAACTGCTCGTGCAGATGGTTGTTGTCTTGCAAACGTCCCCATCTGTTGACACAGGGATCGAGACGTGGCTGCACTATCCGTTACATCCATGTGGATAAGATGCCTGTCATCTCGACTGCTAGTTATACGAGGCCGTTGCGATCCAGCACGGCGTTCCGTATTACCCTTCTGAACCCACCGATTCCATATTTTGCTAACAGTCAATGGATCTCGACCAACGCGAGCAGCAATGTCGCGATACGATAAACCGCAATCGCGATAGGCTACAATCGGAAACGTGATGGTACGCATTTCTCCTCCTTACACGAGCCATCACAACAACGTTTCACCAGGCAACGCCGGTCAACTGCTGTTTGTGTATGGGAAATCGGTTGGAAACGTTCCTCATGTCAGCACGTTGTAGGTGTCACCACCGGCGCCAACCTTGTGTAAATGCTCTGAAAAGATAATCATTTGCATATCACAGCATCTTATTCCTGTCGGTTAAATTTCGCCTCTGTAGCACGTCATCTTCGTGGTGTAGCAACTTTAATGGCCAGTAGTGTAATTCAATGGTGCTACAACTCTGAGCCACAATTCGTCAATCGTAGTGGCGGGTGAGTGGTAGCTTTTCAGTGTTCAAAATGGTTCAAATGGCTCTGAGCACTATGGGACTTAACATCTTAGGTCATCAGTCCCCTAGAACTTAGAACTACTTAAACCTAACTAACCTAAGGACATCACACACATCCATGCCCGAGGCAGGATTCGAACCTGCGACCGTAGCAGTCCCGTGGTTCTGAACTGAAGTGCCTAGAACCGCACGGCCACCGCGGCCGGCCTTTTCAGTGTCTAAGCAACCAATAACAAAATGTTTCCAATGTGGAGAACTGTTGGCCAGGACAGCATTAGAACACGCTCTGTATCGAGGTAGGTCACAACACTGCAACACGTGGTCTTACGTTACCTTGTCAAAAATAGCGTCACAGAGACCTCGAAAACAGGGTGCAGCCACCGACGTTAAAACGTCAAATGTATCAACCGCCGTCAAAATTAACGGCTATGCGAACGAAAGGAGATTGTGTTCTGTACGCAGCGGCACCTCGTATACATCACGACAAGTGCCGGGCGTATATGACGCTGACAAATGCTATCTGGCAACCCTCATTCTCTTCAGAGCCTCCAAACATGGATATGTTCATGATATATGTATATAGAACTGGGAGTCCTCAGACAAGACAACGTGGTGCCACTTCTGTGTCCAATGTTGTGATTGAGCCCACAGTTGTCAGCACCCCTCTGCCTATTATCGCGTCAAGGGAAGCCGCAACAGATGACGTGGTAACAGTCCGAAGTGCTCCATACGTCGTCGCACTGTCCGCGTGGATACTCGTGTTGTTGCAAACCAACCCATTCCCTGATTTAAGGGGCGTGACTTGGTTGTACGATCCTGCATGGTGGAGCAAACAGTATGTCTGCCCTCTCGGGCGCTGTTCCCGATGGGACTGTGACATCTCGCATGGCACACAGTGTGGCCCTACCGACCCCCATCGATTTAATATTCGCATATCAGTCGTACAACGATATAGCGGAATGATAATCCACAATCTCGAGAAGCCACGATCCAGAAACTGCCGAATCCCAGTACGTGCTGGAAGATGTTTTTCCCTCTTAGACGAGGCATAAAACTATAGTCTCAGACAACCGACATTCGAAATTCGGTTTCTGAATGCGAAACCCGCTACGTAATATTAACAGTGTAGATGGCGTTTCTCCTCACTACTTTGTGCGGTGGCGGTGAAATGCTGATCATTTGCACATCCGCCGGCCGAAGTGGCCGTGCGGTTAAAGGCGCTGCAGTCTGGCACCGCAAGACCGCTACGGTCGCAGGTTCGAATCCTGCCTCGGGCATGGATGTTTGTGATGTTCTTAGGTTAGTTAGGTTTAACTAGTTCTAAGTTCTAGGGGACTAATGACCTCAGCAGTTGAGTCCCATAGTGCTCAGAGCCATTTTTTTTTTTTGCACATCCAAGCATGTTGTACACTATACAGTCAATAAGGAATTAGCTTACAAAAATTCCGTTACAAATATTGCCATACAAATTTACAATAGTGTTCCATATAAGAAAAAATCATTTCATCATTCTAAGTTTTTAGTAAAACTGTAAGGTCACTCTTACTTTATCACTTTTCCAGTAGCAGAGTATTTAGAACATGTGAAACACTTGACTAAACAGGAAAGTGCAAAATATCTTACTGCAAATAGAGAAAGCTCTCTTGTAGATAAAGCAATCGAACACACACACACACACATTCCTAAGAGACAGTGCACTTATATTCATATAACCTCAAACAGTTTAGAATAATGCTTATATTAAATTAATAAGTAATAAGAAAGTCTCAGAACCTATTAGAAAACGCGAAGGCAAGCAAAAAAAAAAAAAAAAATTAATATAGCGAGACGCGAACCTACAACACATCAGACATCACTCTATAACTTCCTCTCTATTCTTTACGCTGTTTTAAACTTGCCGATGCGTTACATGTTACCATATTCTGAAGGCAGCTATGTTATTGATGGTCACGAAATTGTAACAAATCGTACTAAAGAAAATGTGTTTGTGATGGATCTTCAGCGTGTTTTTGCCTTGAAACCGCATGCTTCCGTAATATGCATGTTACAATTTGAAAATTATTTAACCAGAAATACGACATTTCTCGTCATTTTATCACGACGGGCTTTCAAGAGATCAATTTTGTAGTGCTTTATGGGCTTCAACTGAAAGCCAACACGGCGTCTCCAGACTTTCTAGTCTACGTTTAAACGCACATTCAGATTATCTGCCATGCTTGATATTGTTCTACACGTTCTGAAAGTCTTCACAACGCGCCTCTTCCACGGTATGAGATTAGAAACTCGGCATTATCGACGTTGACGTTCGAATGCACGCTCCGTGTATCGGTGCGCATGCGAACATGCGCTCCACTCTCAGCGGTATCAAATGTAAACCTATTTGGAGCGCGACCTTCTCCACTCCCCCCAGAAACACCGTTTGATCAAAGGATGGAGGGATGGCTCTTATAGTTTAGTTTGACTGAGCCAGGAAGGCTGGGACAGTGTATATCTACAGTGATACAATGCCACGTGTATTTAGACATGCAGAATAAGCGCTGGTATGGAGCATGTATATGGTCATTGCAACGAAGATACGAGTCTCTTTAATTTAGTACACCAGTGACAGTTTCTGGAATATCTCATGGAACAGTGTTTGCTAGGACCTACGACACAGTGTTCATGCGCTATGTGCTTCTCTTCTGAGTATCCGGGATGCAAATGAATAAGATTTTCTTCCTTACATTTTAAATACTTGAGCACATGTCAAAGTTGGACACAGACAGCAACTTGATTTATCGTCTAGCACATCTAAACGTCGAATTGTGGGGTGAAAATTTTGAATACTTGATTTATAAGAAATAGTTCATTCACAGATTTTTACTTGAAGTGGTTCATTATCACCTGCACCGTTACCTGTCCTGACTGAGACTTGCATGTTGGAAACCACGGAGAACAGGGTATATGTCTGCGTGTGCTCAGTGCTTCCACCTGTTGTCGTACGTTTTTTTCGTCTACATATACTCTTTATACGGACCTTATCGATCAGTTAGCCGCCTGGTGCGTTGCGGGCACGTGACGCGGTAACAAAAGTATGTAAGCGGAGCAGACACGGACGGGGGATCACCCTAGAGAACATATGAGCTGCAAATGGAGAAATTCATTAAGATAAGCGAGTTTGACAAAGGGCAGATTATTATTATTACGCAGAACCTGTGAACGAGTATCTCGAAAACGGCGAAGCTGGTCGAATGTTCACGTGCTACTGTCGTGAGCATTTACGGAAAGAGGTAATATAGTGAAACTACCACTAGGCTCTAAACTGTTGGACGTCCAAGATTCTTCACAGAACGTTGGGTTCGGAGGCTTGTCTGCTCTGTAAAGTAGGATAGATGGTGATTTCTGGCACCTCTGCCGAAAGATCACAATGCTGGTGCACGCACAAGTGTTTCGGAGCACGCCGTTCACCGTACATTGCTGAACATGGAGCTCCGCAGCAGACCACCCCTAGGGTTCACATGTTGGCCCGACTACATCGTCAGTTACGACTGCAGTGGGCACGGGACCATCGGGATTCGACCGTCGACCAATGGCAACGTGTCTGCTCTTCGGGTGAAGCATATTTTTGCTACATTAGGTCGATGATTGTCTCCACAAACGCCGCCATCGAGATGAACGACGGCTCGAAACGTGCAGTGCGCCACAGACACAGGCTGGTGGGAGAAGTATCATGCTGTGGGAGACATTCTTCTGCGCTTGCATGGGACCTGTGGTAGTAATCGTAGACATGCTGACAGCTTCTAAACACCAGCATCCCTTCTGCTTGACATCTTCCCCAACGGCAATGTCATCTTTTAGCAGTATAACTGTCCGTGTCTCGGAACCAGAACCGTGCTACAGTGGTTTGAGGAGCATTATGGTGAACTGACGTTAATGTCTCACCGACCAAATTCGTCTGATGAATTGAAACCCATCTGGGTCACTATCGAGTGCCTACACCACGTACGCAAATCAGTGGCCCGTTATTTACGCGAATTACATGACTTGTGCGTAGACATCTAATGCCACATACCTCCACAAACCCACCAACAAGCTGATGGCTCCCTGATACGCAGAATCAGCGGTGTATTTCATTCCAAATATGGCCCAACAAGCTATTAAGCTTGTGGTGATAATGTTTTGGCTCACCTGTGTATATGGTCTGATTTTCACTCGTCTCAGTCTTCTAGCTGTGTGGTTAACCGTGCTTTATACAGCGCATAGACAGTGTGACACTGGCGTACTGCTGCTCAAATGGATAAAATTTCAACCCGTGTGCACCAGCATTGTGATCTTTCGGCAGAGGTGCCAGAAATCACCATCTATCCTCCATGAGATACCTTGTGTGATCATCCAGTGATAACTATGATGATCACATATCAATGAAGGATCACCACTATGGCAATCGCTAGCGTTTGCTACAAAGGTACTGAAGTATCTTGTGGGGAACACTCTCTTCTCTTCCTCCCTCCATCTCCCTCTCTCTCTCTCTCTCTCTCTCTCTCTCTCTCTCTCTCCCTCTCTCACACATACACTCTCTGCAATAATAGTCATGTATTTCTATTTACTGACACACTATAAAACAGTGTGTACTACTTCTTTACCTTACTGTGTAATATAACCAGTTTCTGACTTGTGCCGATTCATATGGTCACTTATCCCCAGATAAGATGAGTCATTGACAATGTGAGCTCTTTCTGTCTGACATTACTACACAGTATGCAATCTAAAATAGCACAAAATACGTACCCTTATATAATAACTCAGACAAAACGTTTTCGAAAATAATGCTACCTAACACATAATTCAGTTTAAATTACACTCAGACTGTCAGTCTATAATTATCTTAAAAATCCGTCGTAATATAAATAGGGATGTGAGGAGGCAATTTTCGGTTCTGAATCCAGATTGTAACCCTTTCACTATTCCATTTGGCATTAGAAGCGATCCCATCGGTGGTTCGTTTTCTGTGTATGCCAAGTGACTAGTATACACTATGTGATCAGACGTATCTGGACATACCTATGCAATGCAAAATTGACCTCTAGATGCCACGAGAGTATAAAACGAGGCGGAGAGTATTGTGTTGTCAGTAAAGAAACAGTAACAGCAGAGTGGGTCGGTCAGCAGCGATCAGTGACTTAGAACGCGGAGTAGTCACTGGATGTCACCTGAGGCACAAATCCATCAGGAACGGTTCAGACCTTCTAAAGCTGCCAAATTCGACCATTGGTTATGTAATAATTGTCAAATGGAAAGACGAAGGAACAACCACAGTCAAATCAATACTCGGCAGGCCTCACGTACTGACAGATGGCGAACGTTGGACTTTGCGTGGTATAGTTGTAGAAAATCGTATGCAGCCAGAGGAAAGATTCACTCGTGAATTCCAAAGTGACTGACACAATGACTGTTCGTAGGAAGTGAAGGTGAATGGGGTGCAATGGTCGAGCAGTTCTCCGTGAGTCACACATACCCGTAGTCACAGATAAGAGACGCTTGAGGCGGTGTAAAGAGCGGAACCATTGGAAAGTGGATGACTGGAAACAAGTGATTTGGAGTGGTGAATCGCGCTGTGCCTTCTGGCAATCCAGTGGCAATATCTGGATTTGACAAATGACTGAAAAACGTTACCTGCCATCATGTGTAGAGCTAAGTGTGAAGTATGGAGGAAGTGGTGCTACGATATGGTGGTGTTTTTCGCCGTTACCTTGTGGTCCCATTATTGTGTTTAAGCAAACGCCAAATGCCGAAACATGTGTACTGCGTACAGTAGAGCATTGTGTACTGCGTACAGTAGAGCAACAGTTTGGAGAAGATGACTGATTGTATCAGGGTGACAACGTACGCTGTTACAAAGAAGCATATGTGAGGCAGTGGTTTGCGGACCACACGTGGTTCACATGGCTCTGAGCACTATGGGACTTGACATCTGAGGTCATCAGTCGCCTAGACTTAGAACTACTTAAACCTAACTAACCTAAGGATATCACACACATCCATGCCCGAGGCAGGATTCGAACCTGCGACCGTAGAAGTCTCGCGGTTCCGGACCGAAACGCCTAGAACCGCTCGGCCACCGTGGCCGGCTTGCGGACAACACAATTCCTGAAATGGGCTGGAGTACCCAGAGTCCCGACCTGAACCTAATGGCACGTCGTCGAGATGAGTCAAAAGGTCGACATCGCTCCAGACAACACCGTCTATCATCAATACTTCCTTCATTTTCGGGTTTTGAGGAAGAACAATCTGTAGTTCCTCCATGTACATTCCGACATTTCATTAGAAGTGTCCCCAACAGAGTTCAGGTCGTCACGGAGACGAAGTATGCCCACAGGCCATGCTAATATCCACTAATAGGTGTCCGGATACTTTTGATCAGATAATGTAGCCTGTGTTGAAATCTTTTTTGTTATCTCAACCAGTTTTACTCATTTAATTTACACTCTAAGACAAAAAAAACGTTGCACCATGAAGTAATTACCCAAATGGAATAGAAATCGGAAGATACCTGTACAGGTACAGACAAACAAATGGTTAAAGTTTCAGAAAAATTTGACGATTTATTCATGAGAAGAGATTTAAAAACTGAAGAAATGAATGACGCGTGGTCCAACTGTGGGCATTATGAAAGCAGTTATTCGATTTGGCACTGATTGACAGAGTTGCTGGATGTCCTCCTGAGGGATATCGTGACAAATTCTGTCCAATTGGCGAGATAGATCCTAAAAATTCCGAGCTGGTAGGAGGGCACTGTGCGTAATGCCACAACATTCTTAATTGGGGAGAGATCTGGTGAACTTGCTGGCCAAGGTACGGTTTGACATGCACAAAGTCAAGAAGTACAAATATTCGCCATGTGCGGAAGACCATTATCTTGCTGAAATGTAAGCCCAAGACGGTTTGGCCTGAAAGGCAACAAAAAGGGGCGTAGAATATCGTCAAGATACCGCTGTGTTGTGAGGGTGCCACGGATGACGAAGAAAGGGGTCCTGGTATGAAAATAAATGGCAGCCTAGACCATCACTCTTGGTTGACAGGCTGTATGGCAGGCGACTCTCAGGTTGGTATCCCACCGCTGTCTGGGTTGCCTGCAGACACGTCTTCGTTGCTCATCGGCACTCAGTTCAAAGCGGGACTCAAGACAGTTCTACTCCAGTCAAAGAGATTCCCACCAGAGTACGTGTCTAGAGACGTCCTGGACTGCAGTGTGATACCAACCTAACTGTAGCCCACCGTGCGGCCCGAAAAACAGCAATTGTGGGCTATGGTGCTATTTCCTTACATACCAGGACCTCTTCTTTGTCATCTGCGGCATCCTTACAGTACAGCGGTACGTGGACGATATCTATGCCCCGTTTTGTCGCCCTTCATAGCAAGCCGTCCAGGGTTTACATTTCAGCAAGAAAATGTCCGCCGCGCACCTCTTGTACTCATGCATGCCAAACCCTACCTTGGCCAGCAGGGTCGCCGGATCTCTCCCCAATTGAGAACGTTTGGAGCACTATGGGCAGGGTCCTCCAACCATCTCGGGACTTTGTCGATCTAACGTGCCAATTGGATAGAATTTGGCACAATATCCCTCAGGTGGGTATCCATCAACTCTGCCAATCAGTGTCAAGCCGAATAACTGTTGCTCAATTTGTGAAGCTCTTGCTCTTGAATACAACATCCAATTTTTCTGAACGTGTAACCATTTGTTTGTCTGGCATCTCCTAGTTTCCGTCCCATTCTGATAACTTCTTCGTGGTGTGTCCTTTTTTTGCCTTAGAATGTATTTAGGAATACCTCAAACAGATATCTCGTGCGAAATGTTTGTCGCTACACATAAGCAACTTTTAAGCAGCACAAAGGTCACTGAAGTAGTATGTCACAAGAGGTTCCGCATGGCTTCCCACATTTACATTCAGGTGTTAATTTATCGTGATTCCAACAAAAACATGGCTGATTGGGTGAATCAGCTGTGAATAAGGGTATTACTTCCTTTGTTTAGTCTCCAGTGAACGTCTGGAAACACATTAAATGTTCTCCACTCAGAGGAATACACTTCCCATTCTATTGCCACTACTCTAGAATTACATTTCTGTACACTAAATACTTGCTGGTCTAGTACGAGTTTCATTATCCCAAAAATCTTTGCTTTTAACCGATAATTCTTAGCTTGTTCTTTACCCGATAAGCTCGAAAGACAAAACCCTTTTATTGCGAGTACTGCATCTGCCCAAAATGGTCCAAATGGCTCTGAGCACTATGGGACTTAACATCTGAGGTCATCAGTCCCCTTAGAACTTAGAACTACTTAAACCTAACTAACCTAAGGACATCACACACATCCATGCCCGAGCCCGGATTCGAACCTGCGACCGTAGCAGTCGCGCGGTTCTAGACTGAAGCGCCTAGAACCGCTCGGCCACTGGTGCCGGCACTGCATTTGTAGGGAACGTTTAAAAAGCTGCTTTACTTCTTACAATGATGGTTCTCTGCAATCCTCTCAAAGCCAAAGCACATTTCACAAGTTAAATCTGTGCTCACCGGGCCTAGAACCGTAGGCAAGCAAGTTTATGATAATGTTTGTAAAATCTGGTGACAAATTAAAACCTCTCTGCCCAATACTTATAAGATTGTTGCTTGCATACTTTATCACAATAAGCCATTTGATTTACTGGCGGGTAAAGGCGCTTTCCAGGCATCTCTATGCCACACGCATCCATGTTGCTCCTTCGTGCTTCCTAAATTCATGCACGCACCTTAGATTAGGCCTCGGTAGCGGTGTTTTCTCGCGTCTTGGGCTGCAGCAAAGAACTCCCTTGTTCTATTTATCAGCCATCCGCCTGGCTATATTATCTGCCCCACGCCATTTAAGTTTCATTATGGTGATAATGGCACCTTCCACTCCAATCCGGTCCCTGATTCACTTGTTAATTTTCCTGTCTGTTCTAATAGTTCCCAAAATTCATCTTTCCATTGGTTGCTCAAAAAACTTCAGTTTATAAATGGTTTTCGTATTAAAAGGAAATGCACGCTGATTTAAAGGTTCCTCTTCAAACAGTGTTTTGAAAACACTGCTTATGTTACCAAATATACTGCAGCCCATTCTTATTCTGTTGTTTATTTCTTTATCAGTCTTCAACTGCCCTAAACACAAAATCTCGTATGTTGGCTGTACATTATTTTATTCTTAGTGTAATTGACTATCAGGCCTACTTCTAAACATGTTTTGTTTGTTTCTTTCATTCGCTTTTGTAAATTATTTGCACTAGAGGAAAAATGCTTACTCACGCTGTCTAACTGAACGCCAAAATAATCTGTTTCGGTTCCCTTCTTATATTGGTCTCCTGTATCCTGATAATGGATTCTTTTTTAATCGACCTTTAAACAATAAGTAATTGGTTTCTGTGGAGCAATTATAAAAATGGGATATAGGTATGACGTGTTTAGAGGGGATAAAAAGAAACACGTTTTTGTGTGATAAGAATATCGTAGGTGCACCAGTATCCCCACTAGGGATCCGTGAAACTCTTGGCGCCAGTGATGTTCAGAGACGGTGTTCTAACTACCATGTGATTCATATTGTTTTAAAAATGTTGCTAAAATTGTCGTCCATTTACATTACTGCACAACTGGCATCTGTGCGCTAATGATAGTCTAAAACATCCAAAACAACCAGATGTTTCACGAATAATAACTGCAGCTTCAGCTAAAACAGTGACCAGCTCTTCTGCAGTGACTGTTAGTCTCTTGTAACGAAACTTATGCTCTCCCTGTATGAAAATAAATCCAAATGTATGTCAGAAACATCTGTAAAACAACACTGATCACATGGCAGTTTGAACACCATCTCTGATCATCACTAGCGTCAAAATCTTCGTGGATCCCTACGAGTGAAGAGGTTCACAATTAGAGATGGGCGATGTTCTCTCACACTAATTCAAATAGCCAGATATTTGTAAAGAGTGAGCGATCAGTGACTTGGAAAAAAGGAGGGATAGCTCATCTGATACCAAATTTATCTCTGGTGACATTAGTGAGCGGATCGAACATTCTGCAGCAGGCCGCTGCAATGTAACAGTTCGCCACACCACATGCTTACGCCACACTTGTCCGCCCTATTCTGGAGTATTGCTGTGTGGTGTTGGATCCGTATCAGATGGGACTGATGGATGACATCGAAAAAGTTCAAAGATGGGTAGCTCGTTTTGTAACATGGTGAAATAGGGGAAATAGTGCCACAGACATGATACGTGGATTGGAATGGCAATCATTAAAACAAAGGCGTTTTTCATTGTGACGCGACCATCTCATGAAATTTCAATCACCAGTTTTCTCCTCTGATTGCGAAAACATTCTGTTGGCACCCACCTACATAGAGAGAAATGATCATCACTATAAAATAAGAGAAATCTGGAACCCCTCAGAAAAATTAAAATTGCTCGTTTTTCCAGCGCGCCGTTCGAGAATGGAATGGTAGAGAGACAGCTTGAAGTGTGGTTCATAGAACCCTCTGCCAGTTACTTTATCGTGAATAGCAGAGTCCTCACGTAGATGTAAATGCTGAAGGAAACGGTTCTAAGGTGCAAAAACAAAAATAAATAAATAAAATCTAGAATCGAGAGAGGGAGGGAGAGAGAGAGAGAGAGAGAGAGCGAGAGCGAGAGAGAGAGAGAGAAAGAGGAAGATGAACTATCTGCCATGTGCATTATATGGATTTACATATCTTACTAATGTCGTACAACTTCTCTCAGCTATGAAAAGAATAACAAAATACAGTACCATATCTACTACAATATAGGAAACCTCTTCGCATTGAAAATAATTTCCATTCACTCTTGGAATACAAACTTGGCCAGATGTTGGAAACAGTGTGACACATTGACATACTTCTGTAGCTCCATAGCCCAGGTATTATGGCTTCTGCCAAACGTTTTCCTGTTACTGGCATTTGCATAATTGATGAACAGTTTTAAAATTCCAGCTTCCTTTGAAATTCCCAGTTTATGGAGCTCCCTTCATGTTGTTTTGGTGCTGACGAGTTTCAGGAGTGTGGCAATGCGTTCTGCAGTGACCTACAATTTTTCCATGTTCGAATTCATTTAGCTCCTACAAATATATTTTCATATAAACCCTGTACTTCTGAGTGAGCTGTTATTACTTATCCTTTGACATGGCATTGCACTCAGAACATGTTGACGATTGTATGAGTAGAACATGCTGCAGTCTTCAGCCACTGCTCACATGGAGCAGAACTCAAAGTGACTCAAGAATCTCTGCTCCCCTCAGCTTACACTGAGCGGATCGCAAAGTGAATAAGGATTCACTCTGCTCTCTGCGTTCTTGGCTCACACACTGAATCAGCTAACAGCTCGCTTTCTTGTCTCAGCATCTCGTCTCTAGCAGATATCGTTATTTATAATAATATTGATATACATATTATATAGTTATTTTTATGTATATGATAGTACAAGTATACAATACTTCTTTTTATTTTTTATTAATTCATTTAACTTGATCAGGGTATTGCCTCCAGGACCGCTCTTACATTGGACCACGGTTTTATACGTAAGTCCTCTTTCTCCATTACTAGGCATTTGCCTGTCACGTCCTCTTGTGCTGAATTTATTGATCTTTGCACTTGTTCCTTGGTCTTCCTAAATATATTCTGCTGGTTAGGTAATAATTCATCATTAACTTTCGTATTCTGTCGTCTTCCATTTTTGTGACGTAGTCCCTGCACTTGGTCCTGTATACCTTAATCTGCTCGTTTCAGAGTTTTGCTCCTATTTCCTCTCTGATGTCAGTTTTCATTCTCCTGTAATATAATGAGTACGCAGCTACTCTTCTTAGCAATTTTATCTCCAGTGCTTGTATTGGTTTTTTTTCCGAACTCACTTACACATGTCATTGTCAGCAGCGTCAGTGCTCTGTGAGCATATCTTTACAAAATCAAGACAAATATTCACTGCGAAAGGAAACCAATTCATTTCGAATAAAATAGGTCAAGAGTCACTTATAAATCATAATACTGTTAATCTTCATCCTTGGGTTCCTATATTGCTAAATTGATTGTGAATGAAAACTGTAGATGTGTAAATTGATTACACTTTTGTTATAATTCTTACAGTTTATTTTGTTTCTGATAAAAGTAATAATACATAACACGAATTACACTTATTTTTAAAATTGTCCCACATAAAAAGATATTTAGGATTTTTTTGTAGTATGTTTAATCCTTACAGCAAACGAAACATAGAACTTTTAAATCTCAGAACTACCAGGGACGTAACACAAACTTATTACTCCTCTTTCTATGTTCTTTCAAAATGGGACCAAATTATTAAAAATACAGATATTCTGACCTGAATTAAAAAGTCAAGATGCCTTCCTCTCATTTTATTTATTTTTGTGGACGAATGGTGAGTGATGAGTCTTAAAAAATAGCTAGTTCATTCCAGTCAGCTGTTCTGATTCTATCTCCCAAAATAATGGTTTTACCCATCTCTAGTTCAATGTGACATATTTGTCACCTAAAAAGTGTTTCTTTTATCTCCACCAAATACAAGAATTCTGTTTACATAGTTTTTTACATTCTATGTATGGAATAGTACAGGTATCTCATTAGGTCCAATTGTCAAAATGCGAGCGTACTTAATACCCGTCCATCTGTGTGACTTGATTGAAGAGTCTCTAGCAGACAAAACAAAGCGTGTCATTTTTCGTACAGGAGTCCCCTACGTCAATATCTGTCATGTCAGATTGGATGCGATGGTTGAAATGTATTACGATTTTCCGCAGTAAAATAATATCGCAAGATCGAGTTCAGCATTTCGGCTTTCTGAAGAATTTTGAAGCCAGTATGACACTAAGCGAATGTGATTTAGATTTTATTCCTTTACTGATTTTACGTAAAAGCAGAACTTTTTAGATTTTTTTTTTCAAAACGACCAGCAGTAGTATTTAAAACGTCACTGTAACACAGCAACGTAAAATTATTACTTCGACGATGATACAAAGAAACAAGTGATGCTTGTTCGCAAACGTGTGGTTTTATGTGAATTTGGCGCTGTTGATTACTTCTGCATAAAAGAAACATAAATTTTTCTACGAATAGTTTTATATGTCATTGAAGACAAATGACAACCATTAGAAATATTTTTCGCAGTTAGCTTCTTTTCGCTAACTTGTATTAGTAGTCAAGAGTTGTGTACCATCCGACGTTTATCGCCTGCTATGTACTTGTCTAAAAAGAAAACGAAGGGAAAAAAAGCTCGAATCCCAGAGCGACGTAGACGCCGCTGCAATACTTCTGCCCGCTTGTGTGTGATACGCTGTGTGCTTTTGACGGTCCCTCAAGTATTCAGCAAAAAGAGCAATCTGTCGGCGAGCTCTGGAAATCTCGAGAAATTTTAAATGCACACATCAGCTGCATGGATATTTCTCCGTATGGAAAAGCACATATTATTCCCTCCCAGAATGTTACCAGGAACAGGGCTTTTAATGGTATGCCCATCACTCCGAGATATTTTTAACTAACGAGTTAGGGGACCCTGGAAAGGCCTCACCTGTTCCATCTGAGAAGATATGACAGCTTAAGCGAATTGATGAAAAACACAAAACAGCCATAAATTTGGAAGTAAATAAAGCAATTTTAATCTTTTAGTACGACAGAAATACGTTTAACAGAGACTGTATGGTTTAATTATATTCTCTTCTTGGAAATTTCAAACAATGCAAGTGCATTACACCTGTTTTACATCTGTAGCAAAGCATGTCTATTATCTTGCATACTTCGTAGCTATTTATAGCCTTAATTACATTTTATGCTTTGTAGGGATTAATCTTGTATCGTACATTCCATAAAATAATCGCAGTACAAGTATAAAGCTACTGTAATCTGCCGGCCACGGTGGTCGTGCGGTTCTAGGCGCTGCAGTCCGGAACCGCGGGACTGCAACGGTCGCAGGTTCGAATCCTGCCTCGGGCATGGATGTGTGTGATGTCCTTAGGTTAGTTAGGTTAAAGTAGTTCTAAGTTATAGGGGACTGATGACCTAAGATATTAAGTCCCATAGTGCTCAGAGCCATTTGAACCATTTACTGTAATCTACTTTAACAAAAATTGCATCTTTATATTGACACTCACTCTTTCTATGTCTACACACATACTCCGCAAACCACTGGGATGTGAGTGACAGTTATTAGAGGTTCTTCCCGTTCCATCACATCAAAGCTCGGTAACAATGATTGCTTAAATGCCTCTGTGTGCGCTGTAATCAGTCTACTCTTGCCTGAGTGATACGTAAGAGTTCGCAGTATATTTCTAGATTCATCACTTAAAGCTGGTTCTTAAAACGTAGTGAGTTGGCACTGCCGGCCGCTGGTGGCCGAGCGGTTCTAGGCGCTTCAGTCTGGAACCGCGCAACCGCTACGGTCGCAGGTTCGAATCCTGCCTCGGGCATGGATGTGTGTGATGTCCTTAGGTTAGTTAGGTTTAAGTAGTTCTAAGTTCTAGGGGACTGATGACCTGAGATGTTAAGTCCCATAGTGCTCAGAGCCATTTGAACCATTTTTTTGAGTTGGCACTCATGGAATAATCTGGATTTGTCTTCAAGCGTTTGCCAGTTCAGTTTTATCAGCAATTCCGTGACGCCCATGGGTCAACAAACCTGTGACCATTCGCGCTGCTCTTCTTTGTCTCCATTTATGTCTACATCTTACTCCGCAAGCCACCTTGTGGAACGTGGCGGAGTGCACTGCGTGTGCCACTGTCACTTCCCCCCTTTCGTATTCCAGTCGCGAACAGTTCGCGGTAAGAACTATTGCCAGTAGGCCTCCGTATTTATTCGTATCATCGTAACTTTATCTTCACGGTCTTGTATTTCTAGGAGGAAGCAATAAATTTGTTGACTATTCTCGTAATGCACGCTCTCGGACCTTTGACAATAACTCACACCGTGATGCAGAATGTTTCTCTTGCAACGTCTGCCGCTGGATTTGGTTGATCATCTCTGTGACGCTTTCCTACTTACTAAATTAACCTCGAACGAAACACCCCGCTTCTATTTTAGTCTTCTCTATGTCACTCCTGTCTGGTAAGAATCCAATACTGACGAGCAGTATGTAAGTATTGATCGAACGAGTGTTTTGTGAGCTACTTTGTTTGTTAATGGACTACTTTTCCTGAGGGTTTTTCCAATGAATCTCAGTCTGGCACCTGCCTTATTCGCGATTAATTTCATGCGGTCGTTCTACTTCAAATCGCTCCGTACGCATACTCCCACGTATTTTACGGAAGTAACTCCTTCCAGTGATTGTTCTGTAATTGTGTTAAGCACACAGTAAAGGATCTCTCTCTCTATATCTGCATTACGTTACATTTGTTTATGTTGAGCGTCAGTTGCCACTCCCTGTACCAAGGGTTGAACTTCTGTAGGTCTTCCTGCATCTCGCACAATTTTCCGGCGTTGCGACTTCTCGGTATACGATAGCGCCACGAAAAGCTTCACAGAAATGCGACGTTATCTACTAGATCATTTATATACATTGCGAAAGGTAATGGTCCTGTAACACTCCACTGGGGCACACCCGACGTTACTTATGTCTGAAGACTTTTCTCCGTTCAAAATGACACGCAGTGTTTTGTCTGCTAGAGACTCTTCAATCAAGTCACACAGGTGGCCGGATATTAAGTACGCTCACATTTTGTTTATTTGACAGCACTACGGAACTGTATCGAATGCCTTCCGGTAGCCGAGGAACACGGCCGCTACTTCGGCGCCTGCATTTACTGCTTTCTGGGTCTCGCTCGTGGACGAACAGTGTGAAGCTGGGTTTCACAAGATCGCTATTTTCGGAACCCATGTTGGGTCCTACTGAAATCTGTGTGATGTCCTTCTGTTAGTTAGGTTTAAGTAGTTCTAAGTTCTAGGGGACTGATGACCTCAGATGTTAAGTCCCATAGTGCTAAGAGCCATTTGAACCATTTTTAAAATATCCATCTAAAACTATAAAATGACCAGGAAATTTACACAAAAATTTCTCCATGTTTCTCCTCAGCTGACTGTTCCGCCACTTCTACTGCTAAGGCAGAGGGTTTATTAAAGCATCCGATGACAACGTTTGATCAACCCTTAACGCTTTTTTTCACCCAAATTTTTCCGCATTCTGCATCAGTACTAATCTCAGCAGATATTATAGTGTCTTTTACAGCTATAAAGACGGCTTCGGCATCGGCGTTCAACCTATCTGAGCGGTATATTTTCCAATCGTATTTAGAATTTCATTTCTATTGACTTCTGGTTTGAGCCAGCTTTCTGTCACTAGTACTGTGTAAGTGTTGTTACCGTTTATAAGCAAGATTTTTTCCGGGACCTATCCATAGACATTCCACCAATTAACTAACACTATTATAACATTTTATTTCTCCGATCTGCTGTGACGAATGCTACTCTGGTCTCAGAAGTCATCTTACCGGCCTTGTGGAGGAATTCCTCCATCATAAGAAGCCACATATGCATACATTCAATCTCCCCTATTAGTCTTATATGGCACGGGTCCCACACATTCAGGCAATATTCAACGATAAGTCGCATACGTTTTTTGCAAGAAATGTCCTTTGTGAACATATTGCATTTTATTAATGTTCTATAAATGGACGAGACCTGCCACCTGCTCTACGAACGATTGATTGTAAATGATATTTCTGTTTCATATCCCTACAAATTAATATAGGCCTATCCAAGTATTTGTATGAGTTGACTGATGCCAGTTGTGACTCATTAATAATGTCGTCATAGGATACCACATATTTTCGTTTTGTGAAGTATAAAATTTCTGAGTATTTAAAATAAGTTGCCAATATTTGCACCACTTGGAAAGCTTATCAAGATCTAACTGAATATTTGTAAATGCTATTTTCATTATTGATAACATCACCATGGGGAAGCCTGAGCTTACTATTAATATGGTGTTCAAGGTCATTAATATACAACACAAACTGCAAGAGTTCCAGCGCACTTCCCTGGGGCACACTTGCCGTTACTTCTACATCTTTAGATGACTCTCCATCCCAAATAATATGCTTTGTCCTCCCTGTAAAGAAATCTTTACTCCAGGCACAAATTTCACTTGATACCTCATACGATCCTACTTTCGATAACGAAAGTGGGTGTGGTACTGAAAATGGTTTTCGCAAGTCAAGAAATATTGTATGTTATGAATGAAAAGACGTAATATTCTAAAATATTTATCATCTTACTAACCGGTTTTCGCTAGTTACGCCATCGTTAGATATACATATTTATGTAACCTAAATATTTCTGCATCGCATTTTTATTGAATATACCCTCTCTTTTCGTCGTAAATGAAACATTAACAGCTGTCATATTTGGAAACCAACTGAGACACTCTATAGTTGAAGCATTTTAAAATTTTGATCCCAAAAATGTTTCACAGCCATACATCTTTATCTTTGTACCTGAAGATTACGTAACAGCCGAAAACAGGTTTTTAAAATTATAAATATTGTAGAATACTACCTACAACAGTTTAGTGTGTTTTTTTCTTTCTACGAAAAACTAACGGAACAGTCAGTTAATGCAAATACTGTATTATTTTTTTACGGATGTGTTTGTGAATGGGACTCCGACGCCGATACTTGTCGCAGGAATGTAATATAACTAAATATAATGAAAACGATAAAGTTTTGCTGTGGGCATTCTGTTTCCAAAAACCTACTTATCAAGTATTTTTACAGACAGTCACGCACTTTGCAGCCTATATACGTCATCGGTGCACAGATGAAAAATGTATGATAGCCATTTGGTCGACATTTGGTGCTGTGATCATTCGAAAAAGTAACTAGCCTACGACATTTATGGAACGAATTGTAATGAATGGTCATTCTCTGTTTAAGGCACGGAAAAATACATACAGAGGTGCACAGGTAGTTGAAAGTGTTTTTTCTTGTGTTGTTCACACTGCAATTACAATTTAAGCATAGTTTACTCAACCACAATCTTCATGGAACGATCGAAAAGGGTTACGACGCACGCAATATTTGTTTCGGTGCAGTGGAGTGAACAGAATCGCTAGCCCATGTCAACCATGACTTGTCCTAGTTGCGGAAGGCTTTACAGACTATGCATCCGGGACAGACAGATACGTGCGAACTGCTCACAAGTAGTCACAGGTGTCTGTAATTTGACACTCCATGCATCTACCTTTTCGTGAAGAAACATTATTTACAAATATTATATTTTGACATCGTGTTTTTTATGTTTGTAACTCTCGATCTGATTAAAAATTTCTAATGGTAAATGGCCTCCGACTGAAAACAATTGCATAATAAGAAATCAATTGAGCTGCCGCTTAAGGTGTTACATGATGTCGTATTAATAATTTGTACAAGCTGTGAAACACAATCAAAAACAAAAGATGTTTTACAGGAAGAATAGTATTATGACCTCAGATCAATGGAAATGTGTGCTCTTCCCGGTCGAGTCCCTCTTTAGCTTGAAAACTGAGAGAAAATATTTTTGATTGTTCAGAGTATGTTATATCCACTAAGTGTCAGCGAATGTAGTATTTCACCGACGAAACATGCTGAGGACAGTAAGGTAGATAGAGTATCGTTAAAAATAAATAAATAAAAACTGGACAATTTCTGATGGGTTTTGGAAAGAAGTCCGAGAAAACTGTTGCTCCGCTTAGCACTTCGGAGCGCTATCTCAGTAACAACTGTTTACCCATACAGTAGTAATTTACAGCTTCATCGTAGTACAAAACCGAGCACATGAGCACATTCGCAGCACTGAGGTGCATGTATTGAAAATTAATGTTATGAATGTCACGAAAACTATAGAAGTTAGGTACTCAAAATAAATTAATGATCTTACAAAAAGCATGAAAAATTAATAACTACTGAATGCATCATTCAATCTTGACAAGCAAGATATTATGTGACACTAGCCATCATGACTGAAACCCACACCCATACACATTTTACATTTTGTTAATTAAGTTAATGTTTCAGATCCTCATATTATCCACGGTTACACATCAAATGAATGCAGCATGGCATTCCTTGTACCACTCCGTTCTTAACCATATAACATATACCTAGATTATTACTCGATTTATAGTTTATTTAATTAAACACTAATTCGGCCTATATTAAAGACAATTGACGTTTGAAACAGTAGTCTGCATATAAGACTTCACACCATCACTGAATAAAGAGCATCTATTGAGCAGATCAACTTTATTGTTTTCCATATATTAACAGCTGTCCGCCCCTGGCAGCTGAGTGGTCAGCGCGACGGCCCGGGTTCGATTCCCGGCTGGGTCGGAGATCTTCTCCGCTCATTGACTAGGTGTTGTGTTGTCCTTTATCATCATCATTTCATCCCCATCGACATTCAGGTCGCCGAAGTGACGTTAACTCGAAAGACTTGCACGAGGCGAACGGTCTACCCGATGGGAGGCCCTAGCCACACGTCATATCCATTTTTTATTAACAACTTTTTCTTTGCTATTTGTTGTAAGTTCGTATGCGCAAAATTCTTGTTTTAATTGATTATACAAAAGCTTTTAGGACTGTATGGACTGTGAGGAGAATAATGTGTATGATCTGTGGGTGATCGGGACAGAAAGGCGTTCCATTAAACGTACGCATCATATTTGTAACTTACTTATATTTTGAATGGTGGCCCATTTTCTGTATTTTAAGTATATTGCGAATTTTGGAGAGGGGAACCGAAGGCTTAAAAAAGTAAGCGAGCAGTCACTCTGGGGCATTCTGTGTCTGGCGGTGAGTCTGTACGGATTGGTCTTGAGCGAACGTATTGCGGAGCTGATAGTGCGGTTTCGTACTTGTAAAAGTGCCAGATTTTGAGCTGCAAGCGGCCACGCGAATACTTTAATTCTCCTTAGTATTTAGTAAAATTCCGAGCCAAGTAGAACTTAAAACTCTGAGAGCTGGCTACAACTTTAACGTATCGCACGCAATAGATGATTTGCAGCACTAAACCTAAATTTATATGGGTTGCATTTTGGAAGTAATGCTGGATACATTGTGGGAATCAGCTCATGATTTCGCTAGTTTTAATATGTTGGTCACCACAGTGGACTTTATGAACACTCTAAGACAGAAAACCTACTCACCACAAAGGAATTATCCGAATGGGACGCAAATCGGAAGATGTGATGTACATGTACAAACAAATAATTACAATTTCAGAAAAATTGGATGATTTATTCAAAATAACGATCTTCACAATTTGAGCACGTCAATAACGTGTTGATCCTCCTCTGTCGCTTCTTTTCATAGCAGGACCTCTTTTGTTTTCATTCATGACACCCTTGGAGCACAGTGGTACGTCGACGATTCCTACGCCCCGTTTTGTTACCCTTCATGACAAGCCATCCTGGGCTTACATTTCATCAAGATAATGGCCGCCCGCACACGGCGATAGATCCCACGGCTTGTCTTCGAGCTTGCCAAACGCTACCCTGGCCAACAAGCTCACCAGACCTCTCCCGAGTTGAGAACGTTTGGAGCATTATGGGCATGGTCCACCAACCAGCTCGTAGTTTTGACTATTTAACGCGCCAATTGGACAGAATTTGCTATGATATCCCTCAGGAGGACATCCAACAACTCTATCCGTCGATACCAATCCGAATAACTGCTTGGGTAAGGGGCGGAGGTCGACGCATTACTGATTTGCTCAATTTGTGAAAGTTATTCTCTAGAATAAATTATCCAGTTTTTCTGAAAATGTAATTATTTGTTTGTCTGTACATGTACATCGTATCTACCGGTATCCGTCCCATTCGGATAATTCCACAGAAGTGAGTCTTTTTTATTTTTATTTTGTCTTAGAGTGTATTTACGAGCTGGAGAATATTTTGTGTTTAATTTAACGGAATGTATCAGTGATGTTTACGTAGTAAATGGGTTTTCTGCTACCATTCTGGTTACGCATTCAAGCAAACTTTACTACTTTGGAATACTGTTATTATTTTATTTTACTGTTTAAATGAATTATTGTAGGACCACCGTTTTAACGATTCCACTGCTTTGACTGACTGAATAAATTATCAGTTCATTCAAATTATACCATTTGAAGTTGTCTACATCAGTTATTCAGTAGAATATAACACTTTTATAATTGTAATTAATATTACATTTCATTATAATTTTTTAATAAAAATTCTCATTATTGCCAATATTTGGATAATTAGACCCAAGAATCACAGGTTACAACTACTTTTCGCAGTGAATGTAGTTGCTGCGCATGGAAGCAGATATTTATGGATCGACCCTATGATTATGTCGAGGCGTAGATTTATATTGACCTGTGTGTTGCCCAAATGTGTATAGTGCTTAATGTTGCCTCAGGTATTTTATGTAGTAAACACCATTAGAAGCAGTCTTTGGCCAACGTTAGAAACTACGGATAGGGTATCGACTGATTAATTCAGATACTACTTCTCGCCGATAGTAGTACATCAGGCTATATGAGTCTGTGCATGA
Organism: Schistocerca serialis cubense; assembly: GCF_023864345.2. Lineage (NCBI taxonomy): Eukaryota > Metazoa > Arthropoda > Insecta > Orthoptera > Acrididae > Schistocerca > Schistocerca serialis. The sequence continues at coordinate 237,963,131 of NC_064640.1, forward strand.
TGCTTCGTAAGAAGCATGGATCAACTTTCCCATCAGGCACTGACTTCACTATCCAACTGCAGAACCGTCGAGCAATAATATGTAAAGTGATTACTCGATGTCCTATTGACACACCAGGCTCAAGAGCTAAATTACTCAACCGGTTTGGCCGGCCGCTGTGGCCGAGCGGTTCTAGGCGCTTCATTCCAGAACCGCACTGTCGTAGGTTCGAATCCTGCCTCGGGCATGGATGTGTGTGACGTCCTTAGGTTACTTAGGTTTAAGTAGTTCTAAGTCTAGGGGACTGATGACCTCAGATGTTAAGTCCCATAGTGCTTACAATGGAACCTCCCCATTGCACCCCCCTCAGATTTAGTTGTAAGTTGGCACAGTGGATAGGCCTTGAAAAACTGAACACAGATCAACTGAGAAAACAGGAAGAAGTTGTGTGGAACTGTGAAAAAATAAGCAAAATATACAAACTGAGTAGTTCATGAGAACATAAGCAACATCAAGGAGACCCAGATCGTAGGAGTGCCGTGGTCTCGTGGAAACGTGAGAAGCTGCGGAACGAAAGGTCCTTGGTTCAAATCTTCCATCGAGTGATAAGTTCAATTTTTTATTTTCAGTTTATCTGACAAACTCTTATGTTTTCATCACTTTTTTGGGAGTGATAATCCACAAGAAAACCTAAATCGGGCAAGGTAGAAGAATCTTTTTACCCATTCGCCAAGTGTACAAGTTAGGTGGGTCGACAATATATTCCTGTCATGTGACGCACATGGCGTCACCAATGTCGTATAGAATATATCAGATGTGTTTTCCTGTGGAGGAATCGGTTGACCTATGACCTTGTGATCAAATGTTTTCGGTTCCCATTGGAGAGGCACGTCCTTTCGTCTACTAATCGCACGGTTTTGCGATGCGGTCGCAAAACACAGACACTAAACTTATTAAGGTGAACAGAGACGTCAATGAACGAACGGACAGATCATAACTATGCAAAAATAAAGAAAGTAAAATTTTCACTCGAGGGAGGACTTGAACCAAGGACCTCTCGTTCTGCAGCTGCTCACGGTACCACGGGACCACGACGCTCCCGAGCTCACACTGTCCATGATGTTGCATATGTGGGCTATGGACTACTCAGTTTGTATATTTTGCTTATTTTTTCACAGTTCCACACAACTTCTTCCTGTTTTCTCGATTGATCTGTGTTCAGTTTATCAAGGCCTATCCACTGTACCAACTTATAACTTAATCTGAGGGGGGTGCGATGGGGAGGTTCCCTTGTTAGAGCCATTTGAACCACTCAACCGTTTTCTCCGACTTCTTCCCAGGGCAGCTCCTAAATCGTTCAGTTTATATGCTCTGATAAAACATTCTCTTGGTATATCACATCATGCTTGAATACCTTCGAAATTACTTTGTTCACTTCATCGTATCTAAGGTAGTTTTAGTTCTTTCAGTTAGGCATACTGATTTTACGTCCGATCTTGAAATTCAAAAATGGTTCAAATGGCTCTGAGCACTATGGGACTTAACTTCTGAGGTCATCAGTCCCCTAGAACTTAGAACTACTTAATCCTAACTAACCTGAGGACATCACACACACCATGTCCGAGGCAGGATTCGAACCTGCGACCGTAACGGTTGAGCGGTTCCAGACTGTAGCGCCTAGAACCGCTCGGCCACTCCGGCCGGCCTTGAGATTCAGTTCATTTTTAATGCTACATGTGATTGGCGTAACAGGTAAAATTTTGCATATGTTTTTACTCTATTTTATCCTTTTTGTTACAGAGATACGGTTTGTTAGACCATATTGTGATCAGTGAATGATCACGTATTTTCGAAAACATTTGGCGAAAAACAACAATCCACTTTCTCTACCGTACACAGAAAAACAGTCTATATCGCATTTGTCTGTGACCGGTTTCAGTGCAAAGGCGGACCATCTTCAGACCAACTCCAAAGTGGATGTCGGGAGTCGGATCCACGAAGCAGTCTGCAGAAGTTCGAAAATGTTGCTGGAAAGGTGCAAACTTAACGTTGTAACCATTCATTCTGTTATCGCGGTTGCTAGCTGTACCCTCGTCGAACAGTTTCGATTTTATACATTAACTGCTAATATGAAATGGAGCTTTCTACTCGACTGCTTAACGCAGAAAAATTAAACTGTTCTTGATATTCAGTAAAACAAGTTAAGAAACTGAAGTCGAAGTGATTTACACTCTGTTTTTTGCGAGAATTATAAGTAAACCAGTCGCCAAAGTAAAGCAGTCCCAAAGTAAGTGAATCAGCTTAAAGAATTTACATTGGTTGTACACGACGACTGCTTATACATATGGGCCTACAATCGCTATTCTCACCAAAGAGAGTTATGACTCCAGTGGCAACTGAATATTAATGTTAGTTAATAGTCAGTTACCAATTACATTGCAGCGCTGTATTATTCTTCTGGCGTATGAGTGAGAACATCATTAATCTCTTAAAAGTCTAGAACGCCCGCAAGTAAACTCGCTAAAACTGTCAAAACACTCGGCCACCCAGTACTGTATTTTTTGGCATATGAATGATATCATCATTAATTTGTCAACGTCCAGATCGCAGACAAATAACCTCGTTAACACCGTCGCAATCCTCCAGCTTCAATCTCAGGGAAGTCAGTGTCGACGTCTGGTACAATTTGAGAATAATTTCTGGTTTAATTTCGCTTCAAGTGAAAATACGTTCAGTTTGAAACGCAGTGTGAAAGGTTACAAGTCGTACACGTCTCCAAAATGAGTGTACTATAATCGTATATTTTTATCCCAGCAAATATATATCAGGACAAGAGCTGATTGGGTCTCTCTTGACCACAAATTTGAATTTGTAACAAAATCAATTTTCTTAATATTGACACATCAGTTACAATCGCTTCTCAGTATCAACGAAACATTACTCATCCCACTGTGTGTACTTTAGAACAGCTAAACTGGATATGGGGTTATTAAATGCTTAGAGCTGCACTATCGTGTAGCTAGACTTCCTACTTTATGATTTTTGCTTGTGGTTCATCTGTAAAATTTCAATTATAAACGACAAAAACAATAAAAACTATATTAATTTTAAATACATTAAAATATCTTTCGATGAAAGCACTATATTTCTTTTCCAAATGTGCCTTTTATCAATTTTTTGTCGGTTTCTTATTTAGCACCAGTGAATATTTCAAAACACTGTTTTTAGTACGAAATCTTGATCTGATGCATCTGAAACTACATACTGCATATTGCGTCAAAACCTTCAGTAATTCTTTTAAATTGTTTAAAATTATTAAGACTCCTTATATTGTGTAAGAGTAGCCATGTGCGGTCAGCAGGACAGATATCGCGACGTTTCCATAAAATACAGCCAAGTCCACCAGGCTTGACCGTAAAGCGGCAATCAATATGCCCGGGACTCACCGATCTCCGGTATCGATTCGCTCGTTACCTTGCAAAATACTGTTTTCACTTGACAGGCCATACGTTTTACGTTTGTATCGTACTTCCACATCACAACATTTTCAACGATCGAATTTTTGAAGCTAGTCTGTTTACATTCACAGCATGTTTGTAGAAATACAGCTTTCTGGAAAGCAGTATTTTGAACTAAGAAAGAAGTGGTAAGAGTGAGGAATATTAGGGCGACTAAGCACGCTTCAAGATTGCAGTTAATTCTGCTGGCTGAGGGAACATTCAAGAAAGGAATATTCCAGGCTGTTGTCTCACTGATAAATTCTAGTACGAATTTTGAAACTTAATCCGGACTATTCATCATTATATTCCCACATTTAAAACTACTGATTTACCAATGCCTTCGGTCAAAACTCCAGTAAAACGCTGAACCATAAGGTTTTCACACGAAAGCATGCAAACTATCTGATGATTACATTATGAAATTCGAATACTTAACCGTTTTAAAATAATTTTATCTGAAGTCAGTTTGATACTGGTTGCTTAGTTACATTACAAGTGTTCTGTGTAACAGGTTCTTAGTAAACGCCGTCATTTAAAAAGTAGAATGCTCTTGGCTTTGAATGATGCAATCGGAAAACACTTCAAAAACCTTAATCTGAGTTGCTGAATCATAATTCGATACCCGTGCCTCTCGTTTCTGAACAAGCAATTCGTAGTCATGAAAGCACGATTAGGTAAAATAAATCATTCTGTAAATTAAAGGCGACGAAAATTTAATTGTAATGGAGGAATAGAATCGAACTGTAGGAAAAGAAAGAGAAGGAAAGGTAGCTGGAAAACATGGAGTGGAGAAAAGGAACTCAAATAATTTTGTGTAGGCTCAAATGTTATCATCGTTAACACTTAGTTTAAGAATAATGAAAGAAAGTTCTGTGCGCGCAAGACATATGGAGGCAACGAAATTTTTCAGCAGATTTTAAAGTAAAAAACAGTCCTAGGAGCAGATGAGGACTCCGACGATAGTTTACTACTTATGAAATGCAGATTATGTCTGAAGGAATTGCAGAAATGTAAGAAATTAAGGACGTAGAAACTGGATAAGTTGAAACAACTAGAGAACATACAAAGATTGGAAAAGAGCAATAGACAACGACTGACTGAAAATGAAAGAAATACAAAGAAAGATTAATGAATAGCTTTAATAGATTAAATGTGAAGAGACAAGGTCCAGTAGGAATCTTTGGATTACACACGAGATATTAAATCCTGCTAATGAAAGGCGAAAATACAAAAGTGAAGCAGGCAAGAAGGAACTGAGACGTCTAATAAAATGAAATTGACAGATAGCAAAAATAGGAATTCAAGGAAAGCTAGAAAAGAAATGCAATGGTGTAGAACCATGCCCGACAGCAGGAAAGGTAGATGCCGCATGTAGGAAAATTAAAGAAACATTAGAAGAAAAGAGAAAGAGTTATCTGAAAATCAATAACTCATATGAGAAGCCAATACCAAGCGTACAAGAGGACACTGATAGGTACATGGTATGTAGAGAAAGGCAATGTATGGAGAAAAACCTGAAGATTGGATTACGAAAAAGTAAGAGGAAGTAGATGGAAATAAGATGAGGATGCGATACTGCAAGAAGAATCTGAGAAAACACTGGAAGAAGTCCGAACAGTATACCTTGAGCAGACGACATTGAACCGTGAGGCTACTGTTCCATCTGACATGTATGATATGTGAGAGAGTTCAGGGAAAATAAATAAAATCTTAATGATGGCAGATGACATTGCAGTTTTTTCAGGGAATGGAGACTCTTTTGAACAGAGATAATAAGATCAACATCAACAAAAGAATGACAAGAATGAAGGAGTGAAGTAGAAATAAATCAGACGATACTGAGGGAATTAGTTTAGAAAATGTGATACTAAGAGCAGTAGATGAGTTTTGCTACTTCAGCGGCAAAATAACTGACTTTGATCGAAAGACAGCAGATGTAAAATTCAGTCCGGCTCCAAACAGAAAATCGTTTCTGAAAAGGAAACATTTGTTATCATCAAATATAACTCTGAAGCACTGGTCTGTTGACAGCATTAAATGGAAGTAAAACGTGGACAATAAACAATAACGAAAAGATGAGACTAGGGTCTTCTGAAATGTAATATTACAGAAAAATAAAGAAGATTTCATTCGTAGACCCAAACTGAGGAATTAATGAGGAAATAGGAAGCACGTACCATTATGGCTCTACTGTACTAAAAGAGGGTTTGTTGGTAGGAAACATTCTGAGGCATCAGGGAATAGTTAATTTTGTAATGGATGGAAGTATTTCGTCGGGAGCGCGGGTGGGGGGGAGGGGCAGTTGTAGACGGAGATCAATGCTTGACTACGTCGAACCGGTTCGTGTCTATGAATTTTAGGGCCCATATTTACTGCACATTTTTACTTATTCTAGTCCCTACTACCATCTCGGAACATTTGGCGGTGGAGTTCTGGTTCATCCTCTATATGAAGGGATGTACGGGAGCGTTGGCTGCAAGTGGTAATCGTTGCCCGGGGAATCAATACGCTCGTCGACGCCAAAGGCTGCTATAACACCAAGTTATGGAGTTTGAACAGGAGCGAACGGTCGCCATTCGCGAATATGGTTCGTCCTCGTCGTATCATAAAATTGCAGTTTGCACGGCACGTCGCGCTACTACTGCGACGCGTTTGTGGAAGATGTGGGCTAGATCAGGTCACCAACCCAGCAATGGACCTCAGAATGAGATTCCAACACGAAATAGCAGACACAGAGCCCCTCCAAGCACATAATGCAAGAAAATGAACATATCAGGAATTTGGCTGGTATGTTAATCTCTCCAGTCATACGGTAGCCGACATACACTCAGATAGAGGCCGTCTGACGTGCCTTTCATCGGTGACACGTTCGCAGCCTGCTTGATTCGGAGCAATGACATTTGTTGTTTTATTTCTCTCTAACACGTGATGATTTCCTACCAATGCAGTACGTCACATGTGAGATAAAATTAAATTACCTCTGGTAATTTTTACGGTACACAACAATTTTTGCAAGCGATAGCAGCAGTAGCTATTCTTCAGATTTCTTTGTTCTTTTATTTCACGAGAAACCCAACAAATATAAGTAGGAAGGCTATGATTTAATGTCCTGTCTACGGCGAGGTCATCAGAGATGTAGTTCAAACACGGAATGGAGAAGAATGAGAAAGGAAATCGGCTGTATGCTTTTTAAAGATCTGTCCTTGTATTTACCTTAAGTGAATTAGGGAAACCACAGAAAACCTAAATCTGGTTATTTATAATGGGTATGTGGATAGTCGGATAGGTATCTGAAGCTTCGTTCTGCCAAATGTTAGTATAGTGTTTTAACAACTATGCCAGATTCCTTACAAAACATGTAAGCGACTCGTGAAATTTAATCACCTAAAACTACTGGAGATGAATACACACTGCAATGTGATGTACACGGTCACTAAAGTGACACATGCAGCTTCTAGTGTTCATTGCAGTCTATCTTTAACGATAACACAAAATATGAAAATGACATCTGCTGCAGTGTTCATTACTACTCTTTAGCAGCGCTTGATTTTATACAAAGTCTTTAACGAATATCTGACTGATAGATCAATGGTCTCTTATGAGCATTCTGTAGGGAATATCTGAAAAATATATAGATTAAAACATGGGAAAATATTTGGAATGCCTCAGTAGTGTGAAATTGGACACTTTTATGTGAAACCAAGGTAGTGAGAGAAAAATGAAGGCGATACATAGAAAAATCATAGCGATAGCCGTCAGAAGTAAAGGATATTGAAAATGAAAACAGCACGGTAAGTCATCAGATACAAGCAAAAAATATTTTCAAGCAGTAAAAGAATTGTAAACTAATAAACGGCCAAGAAATGATGAAGTGACTGGAGAAATTGCACATGGACTGGGTGATCAAACACACGATTATGTTTTTAAAGTAATCACGGAGATATATAAAACCGGAGAATTTCCAGAAGATTTTAAAACTTGTATCTTAATACCTATTGCAAACAAACCAGGAACCCCAAAATGCAAAGAAATCTGCACCTGAGTCTCTTCTCGCACACGTAGAAAATATTGTCAAGACTATTATACACTGAAGAGCCAAAGAAACTAGTACACCTGCCTAATATGTTCCACGCGAACACGCAGAAGTGCCGCCATACGACGATCCAAGGCATCCAGATATGCTCAATACTGTTCATGTCTGGGGAGTTTGGTGGCCTAAACAAGAAGAGTGTTCCTGGAGCCACTCTGTAACAACTCTGGAAGCGTGGGGTGTCGCATTGTCCTTCTGGAATTGCCCAAGTCTGTCGGAATTCAAATAGGACATGAATGGATGCAGGTGATCAAACAGGACGCTTACGTACGTTTTACCTGTCAGAGTCGTATCTAGACGTATCGGGAGTCCCATATCACTCGAACTGCACACGCCCCACACCATTACAGAGCCTTTACCAGCTTGAGCAGTCCCTTGCTGACATGCAGGGTCCATGGATTCATGAGGTTGTCTCCATACCCACACACGTCCATCCGCTCAATGCAATTTGAAACGAGACTCGTCCGACCAAGCAACATGTTTCCAGTCATCAACAGTCCATTGTCGGTGTTCATGGGCCCAGTCATCAAGGATATACAAGTGGACCTTCGGCTCCGAAAGCCCATATCGATGATGTTTCATTGAATGGTTGGCACGCTGACACTTGTTGATGGCCCAGAACTGAAATCTGCAGAAATTTGCGGAAAGGTTGCACTTCTGTCACGTTGAACGATTATTCTCAGTCGTCGTTGGTCCCGTTGCTGCTGGATCTTTTTCCGGCCGCAACGATGTCGGAGATTTGATGTTTTATTGGATTCCTGATATTCTCGGTACACTCGTGAAATGGTCGTACGGGAAAATCCCCACTTCATCGCTACCTCGGGGATGCTGTGTCCCACAGCTCGTACGCCAAGTATAACTCCACGTTCAAATTCACCTAAATCTTGATAACTTGCCACTGTAGCAGCAGTAACCGATCTAACAACTGCACGAGACACTTGTTGTCTTACATAGTCGTTACCGACCGCAGCACCGTATTCTGCCTGTTCTCTTATCTCCGTATTTGAATACGCATGGCCGGCCGAAGTGGCCGTGCGGTTAAAGGCGCTGCAGTCCGGAACCGCAAGACCGCTACGGTCGCAGGTTCGAATCCTGCCTCGGGCGTGGATGTTTGTGATGTCCTTAGGTTAGTTAGGTTTAACTAGTTCTAAGTTCTAGGGGACTAATGACCTCAGCAGTTGAGTCCCATAGTGCTCAGAGCCATTTGAACCATTTTTGAATACGCATGCCTATACCAGTTTCTTTGGCGCTTGAGCAATCGAACTGAACCAAATTTAGCTGTGTACCAGTTTCGATTTAGACGGTACAGATGCCCAAGAGCAGCTGTATTACTGTTACGACAGGTTTCACACAAAACGCTGGACGTAAGAAAACCGGAATAGGTTTATGAGGAATCTATAGTATTGCGCTAGATTTCAGACACAGGCGAATAGTATGTGAAGTATACAGAACGCAAAGGGACGTTATACATTCAAATAGTAAAGTACAAGAGCCTTAGATACAGAAAGGAGTGCATCAGGGATGCAATTTGGCACTTGTGTAGTTCAACTTGTATACTGAGAAAGGCACAGATGAGAATAAAAGGATATTGAACGGTAAAAATCAATGGAGTGGAAATAAAGGTGATAAAATTTGCTGGAGAGATTTCTGTCACTGAGAAAACGAAGAAAAACTGCAGAAAAACTTAACAATAATGAATACCTTCTTGAAAGGAGAGTGTAACTTGAAAATTAGTACAACTAGGAACTAAGTTATGATATTCATGCACCAACATATCTCAGTCAACATTGCAGATGATAATATACTGCTCAGGCAAATACCGAGCGGTCTGAGGCGTTGCAGTCATGGACTGTGCGGCTGGTCCCAGCGGAGGTTCGAATCCTCCCTTGGGCATGGGTGTGTGTGTTTGTCCTCAGGATAATTTAGGTTAAGTATTGTGTAAGCTTAGGGACTGATGACCTTAGCAGTTAAGTCCCATAAGATTTCACACACACACAGGCAAATGCCTTTCACTACTTAGGACGTAAAACCACGTCAGACGGCAAACCTTCGACCGAAATAAAGAGCAGATGGATGGAGCATAGCATTCTATGTCTCGGAAATGTATAATTTTGGCGCATACGACAAGAGACGTATGTAGGAATTTGAAATGTATTCCTGGAAGAGGACGACAAAGATTCCGTGGACATCAGAGCTCAGAAATGAAGAAATTCTTAGTAAAATGGGATCTCAATTAATTGGCTACCTCTGGCGATAAAATACCTTTCAGGTTAAGGTAATACGAGGGCGTGCTGGAAAGTAATGCCTCGGAACTTTTTATACTGTTCACGATATCGGTTGACGTATAACATGTCATGCATCGACTTTCTCGCTTCGCTGAAGCACGTTGCAACCCTCTGCCGCTAGAGGGCTCCGAATTGTAGCGTGTAACATGGCGGTGTGTAACGTAACTATTTCGGTGCGTGAGAAACAGTGTGCCGCAATAGCGTTTTTAACCGCAGAAAACGTGCATCCAATTGAAATACATAGAAGAAGGAAAGCTGTGGACGGTGACGACTGTATCGGCGTCAGTAATGTGCGACGTTGTATTGTTCTTGCTCGTAATAGGGGAAATGGCGGTGCAACGTGTGTGTGACAGAGCTCGGAGTGGACGATCTTGTATGGCAACCGAGGAGAGTCATCGGAATCGGGTTGATGAACTCATCAGACGAAATCGTCGGATAACAGAAAGACAGCTCTCAGGTAAGTGTGGAATATCACGAGAGCGTATACAGGCCATCGTTGGAGAATTGCAGCACAGATAACTGTGTGCTCGGTGGGTGGCTCGAATGGTCACTCCTGATGTGAGATGGAGGATATTGGACGTCTTCCAACATTTTATTTTGCACGACGAAAAAAATATCCGACATTTAGTTGCAGTGGGGCATTGAGCGAACTCAGCGGCAACAGATGAAAGTTTGTGCCGGACAGGGAGTCGAACCCAGATTTTCCGCTTTACGCAAGCGGTCGCCTTAACTGCCTCTGCTATCAGTGCACGTGTCCCGTCCGAACCGAATCTCCATATGCCGCATACTACACAGTAGCGCCCTGTCCACTAATACACTTGGTTCAAATGGCTCTCAGCACTATGGGACTTAACTTCTCAGGTCATCAGTCCTCTAGAACTTAGAACTACTTAAACCTAACTAACCTAAGGACATCACACACATCCATGCCCGAGGCAGGATTCGAACCTGCGACCGTTGCGGTCGCGCGGTTCCAGACTGTAGCGCCTAGAACCGCTCGGCCACTCCGGCCGGCCACTAATACACTTGCTCGCAGCATAACTGTATACTCGCAATGGTTCGGATACTGCTACGTATCCACATTGAAATATCCTAACGGCGCGTAGTGTAAATATATTATATAGGGATGGTGTTTATTCTGTCATGCATACATGTCTTACCTGAGCGTTCTATTTGTTTGGTGAAGGCCTAATCCACAAAGTTTTGAAGAACTCTTGCAACTTGTTTAGAACGTGCATTTTCAGCATTTCATGGCATAGTGTATAACTCATTAAATTTTAGGGGCAAAACTGTGTAAATTTCAAATCCGGCAGACTATCTCTTGGTTCACTCCAAGGATGGCCAGAAGATACGCTGCTAAAACATTAATGAAGCACTGGATTGTACACTTTTAAATGTCCGAAATTCATTGTATTATGTTTAGTATTGCCTCCCGGTTCGTTGTAAAGCATTTTCACTGATAGATCCTCCCATTCCGGCCAAGTTCCAGCTTAGGAAGCTGGCAACGTGTGTCCCACAACACTTGATCACTCTTCTGTCTCACTGTGGGCACCAGAACCCTTCTCTCCATAGGCCAATGTGACGGCGACTATAGCGACTCCAGTTTGGTAAACAAATACCGAAGCGCAGCTCTCCAACTCTCATCGCAGACAGCATTATGGCTCTGAGCACTATGGGACTTAACTTCTGAGGTCATCAGTCTCCTAGAACTTAGAACTACTTAAACCTAACTAACCTAAGGACATCACACACATCCATGCCCGTGGCAGGATTCGAACCTGCGGCCGTAGCGGCAACGCGGTTCCAGACTGAAGCGCCTAGAACCGCTCGGTCGCTTCGGCCGGCGCGGACAACATTACATTCCAGAATAAAGTATGAAATTTTGTTCTTAGAGTAGAATATTCTATTCGGTTAAGTATTAGAACGAACCTTCCTTATGTAATATAGCTTAACGTGCCATTAGCGTTGACAAATTGACCGAATAAGCGAGTAGTTTGGAGTAAATGGTCTTTTTTTTTTCAGCACTTTTAGAGAATGGGTATGGCTCTTCCTGTAGTCCCTACCACTCTCCATAGGTTTCTGTTCTTAAAATTGATTGTTTTTTATTGTGTTAGGGGTTTTAAAGAATTAACGTTGCATGTTAAATTGAGCACTTTCTATCTCCTTTTGTCATTTAGTAAGTTTAGCGTGACTTTAAATCTGTGGTTTGGTTTAGGTTTGGTGCTGCAGGGTACCTGATAATCTTGGATAAGTCCTATAGTAAGATAATCTTGCTATGTAATCTCTCTACCGCTCTCCTTTCAGTTCTCTTGATTATTCTATTTGAAGAACTTCGTGCACATCGGCGGTGTGTTCCGTGATGGTGTGCATAGAATCCAACAGAGGGCTTTAATCTGAACTGGCTGAATTTTCAACACGATTCACCATGCTCTTCAATGAGATAAGATCTTCGACAAGATTTTTAAATTATGGAAACATACTTTTCTTTTTTTCAAAACAGCGCAACTGAAGAAGAGTTCTGATGCCTTTGTAATCTGCATATAAATTTTCTTCTTTTTTCTGCCACCTGTGCATTAAAGAAGAGTTTCCTGTGCAAATTGATTTCAGAGTAGTTTATTCGCGACGACAATAGTTTGTTTTACTTATAACTTCTTAATTGAAGAGAATCGTTACAGAAATGAAATTGTCTTTTTCCTTGTTGAAGTTTAGATTCACTCTGTGCTGTTTCCATTAATCGATAATGAGGTTAAATTGCCTTTAGAATTTCGCAATACAGACGAAGCACTGTCATCCCCACGTAGAAGAGCACCATCACGTGTGAACTTATCCAACTTCACTCCGTAGTGCAATAGGCGATAATTTATGTCAGTTTTAAATCGGTCGGATGAGAGCTCTAAGCCCTGGGTTATTTCTGCAGGAATCGTTTTTGTATTTGATAATTTCTCCTCATAAAAACTACTGTTTCTTAGCTCCTGCAGGAAATTATCGGTAGCTTTCAATAACACTCTCACACAGTAACTTCGCTCAGAAACTTCGTGGTTGTCTCACCTGACTTTTTCAAATGCCTTCTTCTAATCGAGGAAGATGTCTACAACACGCTCAAACGAGTAAACATTTGATTATTCTGTTACTGTCAACACATGCATCACTTCGGAGATTTCGTCACAATTGCCCCAGGTTTGTGGGGCCTTTTCTGTTCGTGGCATTTGGGTTCATCTGATTATTTTTTCGAAGCTTTTAATTATGTTATTTAGACGGCTTGAGGGTCTGCAGTTTATCTTTGCTTTGTTTGCTAACAGTGACAAATTTAGTTTCTTGAGATTGGATACGAACATTGAGCACATAATATTTTTTGAATATCCTGCCAACGAAATAAGAGGCTTTCTTGGCACATTTTAGGGGAATGTTAATTGTACGTGCTATTCTAGTTCTGATTTTATGTTTCTGTTCGTCAAAGTGTGTATTACTTTTGTCAGTGCGATCAGATGTGGGAGATAACCAACGTTCCACTTACTAAGGTTTTCTGTATGTATTGTTACATAGCACAGTGTTTCTTCCATTGATTTCATCACGTGGAGCGATGTTTACATTAGGTAGGATGCAATTCTTCCCGTAAGTGTTCGCGAAAGTTTCTTTAATGGTAATCTGGTAGAATTTAAGTCAGCTTGAGGTCTCTATGACCCTCATGGTTTTTTTTAGCTTTGTTAATGCTTTTAAGGATAGCTTCCATTCAAATTTCATCTGTATTAGAACGCTTTTTATTTTTTCTTCCCATTGCTTGTTGAGCTATTTTTCTAGTCTTACTACGGAGAACATCAAGCATGCAGATGACCGGAAGTGGTCGCCAAAAATCAAAGACAACTGCAACACAGTATGAACCGGTTGGTGGAAACTGGAAGGAAATATGACATGAAAATCAACATCAAGAAATTATGAGAGATGTGGATATCAGAACGGGAGGATAACTGCCAACATTCGACAACTGGAGAATTCGATGCAGTTCAAGTACTGGGGAAGCCTGCTGACAAATGATGCCCGCTACACAAATAATAAAATTCGAGGAAGAATAGCCAGAGCCAAACCTACATTTAACAAGAAGAGAACTCTGCTGACGAGCAAGTTGGACTTGGAATTGAGGGAGAAACTGGTGAAGTGCTACATCTGGAGCATTTTACTGTATGGAGCAGAGACGTGGACCATGAGAGAAATCGAGAACTAGTACTTCGAAAGTTTTGAAACGTGATGCCGGAGAAGACTAGAGAAGATGAAATGGACAGATTGGATGACAAACGACGACGTACTGAGAAAAATAGGAGAGAAGAAAAAAGGTCTCATACACCAAGTCATAAAATGGAAGATCAAAGGAGCTACAGGACGAGGAAGAAAAGGAATTCAAAATTTGGATAAGATGAAAGATGGAAAGAGATACAGCAGACTGGAGGAAGAAGATGAAGAAAGGTATCATCGGAGTCAAAAGTTCTCCGAATGAAGACACGGACCTACCACTAGGCAGAATACTACATAATAATACAATCTCTCTCTGAAGCAGAAAGGTTAACATCGCGTCTAAGTCGAGGTTATCAAATACTAAACCCAAGTTCTGTTTGAAGAAAAATAGGGAAGAAAATTGGTCGTGTTATTTTGAAAGAAATCATATCGACATTTACATTACTCTATTTAGAGAAACCCTAATCGTGATGACTACACGGGGATTTGAACCCAAGGACGATCGAATGAAAGTCGAGTGTCTTACCACTGTGGCTCTTCACTATCAAGGCTGTACTTTTTCGTCCTGTGTCATGAATTCCTGTACGGTTTCCATGGTTTCCCATAGCGATTTGTGCGTTTGTGTAAATAAAGGGTAATGCTTGGTGTCTGCGTGGGCAGTAAGGACTTCGATTCATGTGGCATATTTTATGGCTTATGGGATATGTGAGCGGTGATTTGACTGTGTTTGACAGTATCAATTTTCCTCGTCTCTCTATGGCTATTTTTAAAGCTTTACGTCGATATCGCTATGTTTAGAGCGGTAAGCACCGGTTGGTGATGTTGATTTTTATAGCCTGGTATTCAAAGATGGGTGTTACGTTCTTTGTAAATGCTATGTCGAGAACGGCAGGCTGATGTCTTCCGTTAATGGGTATAAATGTAGGCTCTTTCCGATTGTGCACCTTCTAGGTGAGTACGTTTACTTAGTCGGATAGTAGATTCCTCTTTCTGGCTGGGACTGCGGCTCTTTCACAACGAATGCTTTGCATTTTAATCACCGCCGATGAAAATCGACTCGTCTATATTCAAAAAGTTTTCAAGGTATGATCTTCTTAACTGTTGGCGAGGACTTAAGTATGCCACGATGAATGTTTTGCTCCTGTTGTTGGCAGGGTCTGAGACAGATGTTGTCTCAGTGTTGCGTAGTCTGGGTACTTGCGCTTCGTGGTAGAACACACATCGTCTTAGAAGCACTGCCGTGTCGCACCCTTCTCTCACGTGGTGTTCAATTCAGTAAGTACGTGTGCGTGTGTTTAACCATAAGAGGTTGGTTTCTCTCCAAAGGGTTTCAGTGAATCGCGCTATGGTGGTATTTATGTGTCTAATAAAAGACTCCTGTTACGCTTTATGCCATTGGTTTCCCAAATGGTTATATTTAAGTTTCTGTGCATTATTTTATTATTTTCATGTTAACTGATTTTTCCATCGGTTCCTGGTAGAGCAACATTATAATACATGAAAACCTCTGTATTCCTTACGTTGTAGAGGATTAATTTATTGAATTAACCGGGTTTCGGCTTGCAAAGTCATCGTCAGACTAATGATGGCCTCGTGAGCCGAAAACCGGTTAACTCAATAAAGTAATCCTGAAGAACATAAGCAATACTGTGCTTTTTATTTATTATTATTGTCACGTGGCTTCTACGATACTATAAGTTTCTGTTTTCTCGCTTACGTTTAGTGTTTTCTGTGCCATTTTTTGATGATTTTCACGTTTTTTCACATTTAAGAAGAATGCGAGAAGGACAATAATTTCTCCTATGACGCTATCAACTATGGTGTCTACGCTTACTTGTGATACTTTACTTGGTCCAAATCTGTTAGTGGGTATTTCCTTTGGTTCGGTAGCTTTAACTGTTGGTCTGCCTATTGCAGTTGTTCGTGGACTGTTTTTTATCCTGTCCGCCACTGGCTGTATGTGTAAAGTTTGTTCGCTCCCATCAATTCTCTGTAACTCTTTTGGTTTGTAGTCGCAACAATTTTTCTATATTTATTCATTTGTTGTTTTCTGGTGATGGGTTCATCCTTCCAGGAGGTGAAGTGTATTTTCGCTATGTAAGATCAAGTGACTTCTTGATCAGCGCGTAGTTTGCAATATAAAGAGAAGGTCTCATGCAAACTATATATAGGCTTCTATGTCTGTAAGGCATCTGATGGTAGTTGTAATAACCACGGTCCCTTTTCACAATACGATTAGCTATTTTTCGTTTCGTTGTTTTCTGTGGTTACTCTTACCGTAAGATACACCTCTCTGTGTATTCTTCCCGGGTCATTCCCTTTGTCAGTCATGGCAAATACCGATAATGGGATCAATTATTTGGTGTCAATGTCCCTTGTTTCAAACTGTCTATTAGAAGGTACTTCCTTTCACGTAGCTCCAACAGAAAATCTCTTTAGTATCCATAATTTCCTGTATCCTAGATTTTGTTTGTTATAACAGAGTAGGCGGTTTGTTTCTAGGAATTATTTCGTCTCTCTGTAACTCTCCTTTTCCTTGAAACCATACATGCGTGGGTGCCATTATACAGTGCTGTCATAAACAGTCTGAAATGCATGTAAGCCTGTTGCAAGGTAGGTTGTCCTGAGAAATAAGTATTAAGAAAACAATTCGATGCGTTGCGCCATTTCCTATTTAATTAGCATTGACGTTAGGCAATCAGGTCGTTGCGGTCGCAAATTGAAGCACTTGGAAGCGCCAAAATGCGGTAATTCGCAGACATATATGGGTCTGGAATCGCATTCGGGTAGATGACGTTTCAGACCCGCGTCCGTAATTTCCCTAAATCGCTTCAGGCAAATGTCGTGATGGTTTCTTTGGCAGGGCACGGCCGACTTCCTTTCCCGTCCTTCCCTAGTCCGATGGGACCGATGACCTCGCTGTTTGGTCCCTTCCCCCGAATCAACAAACCTATTACTTGCTGATATGCTCATTACCAATTAAAATGTGCCTTCTTCGGAATTGGTACATTTAAGCTAGGTGAGCTAAAACTACGTTTGTTCGGTTTAAGGAACCCAAATGAAGACACATTTGGCGACACTATCTCTGGCAGGCTGCTTGAATTTGCGTGCTCAATAACCTAATTGGCTAACTTCAGTCTTAATTAAATCGTAGACAGCACAACATACAGAATTTTTTGATAGCAATTATTTTCCAGGATAGCCTACTCTGCAGTACCCTTACAAGCTTTTCACAGTATTTCTGACCACCCTGCATAAACCACATAAGGATCTTGAGTTTGAATGTTTGACAACATTGGTCAGTTGAATAGCGATATGATATACAACCAATTGATCTGTGGCCTAACGTTGTTCGAAATCGAATGTCTGTCCATTTGCTTCTCATTATCGGACTGTTCTAGTGAGTTAAGATATGCCGCTTTAGAACTGTACATCATTTGGCTTTAGTTTTATTCTACGAAACACCTCCCTTTGGTGTGACCATTTCCTTTTCCTGCCGTATTGCTGCTTTCCTTTTTGGGTTTGCCAGTTATGGATCCGTCCATGTCCATAGAAGTTTCAGTTTTTGCAATTTTTGTTTATTAAATTACAGGATTCTGAGATCCGCTGTAGGTGGATATGGACGATGTATCATGTTTCTTGTTACTTGTTGCCTTTGTTTGCTCTCGGTCTCTGGTGTCAGATACTGCGTCGCTGTCAAGTGACTTCTACGACATTTCTGGAGAGGACTAATCTATGGCCTATTCTTTCGATGATTCAGTGGGCTGTGGGTTATATCTACGTCCTTGTCCGAGCCGCCGACAAGCCTTGTTTTTTAATCGTACTCGCGTCTTTGTAAAATTTTTATCTTCTCACGTATTTCAATATCCGAATGGAATTGTATCTTCTCAGAGGGGTCTATTAGAATCTAGTTCCTTTTTGCAGGGCTGATTTATTGTGTAGGTGTTCTAACAACCCTACCACAACAAAGGTCAAAATTTTAATAACGATTGTGGTGTTGCTAACGCTGCTAAATACTGCATTATCGGGCAACAACAGTCATATTATGTGGCAGGTGTCATTAGAGCACAGTTAAGTCATTTCATGTAATAATGAAAAAACTAGGCACTCATCTTTTTGTGTTTCCCACGCTGGTCTCGTCGTAAAACCATGGCTCGATCGTTGAAAATCTAGGTGGTTATGATTCCAAGCTCGGATGCAAAGAAGCCTAGGTTTTATTCTGCTATATTCAAAAGTTTTGTAGATGCGCTTCTCAAACCATTCTTGGAGATTAAACCTTTCAAAGTTAGCGCAATAGTGATGTAAAAAATATAATCAGCACTCCGAATTTAAGTTACACTTTCTTTTAATTGCTTTTATTGCAATATCAGGTAACACACAAAACATCACTTCACAATACAAAACATACTTGAAAACATCTTCCTCATAGTCAATGTTAAAGTTCACATTTTATAAGCTGACGACAATATTCGTCTTTCCAACATGACGTCCACGACTTGACTTTCTCAAAGTCCGACTCTCTAACAAGTTAACAACTAACTAACTAACAATCGCTTACGCGCCCAAAAATCAGAGTTACAAGTACGTCTAAGATCATAGTGACAAAAGAAAGAATACGCATAAGAATAATATCATTGCAATATAAACATATCGATGTATCACAAATGAAATCAAATCTGAATGTTGTCTCAGAAATATGTTAACTACTTTACAGAATCACAGTAAAATATTACTGGTATCGAGAGGTTCGGGTGAGCTGCCGTAATGGTTGCGTAATTCAAGTACCATTACAGTGTGTTCATCAGTTTACGCGGTGGAGTACTGTGAGGGTACGGTCGCCGGGGCCCTGCCTCCTGTTCGCTCCGCCATTCTCGAGGCTGTCTTCAACCGTACATCGGCCTGGGAAGCCACTGGCTGGCCCAGCCGCAGCACGAGCTCTCACTTCGCAATGCTATGAATCCCTGATATCTGGGTTGGTTACAAAACAACTTAAACAAGTGTAAGATATTGTGCACAAGAACGCAGAGGTATGCATTACTGTTTCAATACGATTGCAGAACAATTCCTGGAAGCAGTCACATCCACAAAATATCTTGAAGTACGAGGTTTCAAGTGCAGCGTCCACATACAATTAATCGTAGATAAGGCTGATGGACTGAGATTCATTCTAAGAATCCTCAGGGAATGATGTTCATCCGCAGAGGAGGTAGCTTGCAAATCCCTGGTTCCACCAGTTCCTGAATATTGCTCGTCAGTCTGAGATCCGCACCAAATAGGATGGATAGAGAAGATAGAGAAAATCGAAAGAAGAGCAGCGTGTTTTGTTATAGGTTAGTCTAGTGAGCGTGATAACATCACGGAGATGCTCAGCCAGATACAGTGGCAGACGCTACAAGAGAGTCGTTCTGCATCTCTGTGTCATTTACCGCTAAATTTCCGAGAGCGTACGCCCCTAGATGTGTCAACCAATATACGAGGAATAGTCAAATATTTCCCGGAATTTCGTTGTAACTACTTATTGCTGCAATATAGGTACAGCAGGCCAGAGTGACCGAGCGGTTCTAGGCGCTACATTCTGGAACCGCGCGACCGCTACGGTCGCAGGTTCGAATCCTGCCTCGGGCATGGATGTGTGTGATGTCCTTAGGTTAGTTAGGTTTAAGTAGTTCTAAGTTCTAGGGGACTGATGACCTCAGAAGTTAAGTCCCATAGTGCTCAGAGACATTTGAACCATTTGAACTAATATAGGTACACATTTACATAACCGCTTTCAAAATAGGCTCCTTTAGCACACACGCGCTTGTTCCACCCCTTCTGCCACTGCTGTAAACATCGATGAAAGTCCTCTTTTTCTATGTTCCGAAGTTCGGTCGTCTCGTTGATTTTGATGTCTTCCATAGTGGCAAAATGATTACATTCGAATCCATTTTAATCTTGAGGAAGATCCAGAAATCAACCGGTGCTAAATCTGGTAAGCATGGAGACGGATAGACGAGTGGAACGCTCGCTTCCGCGAGCCATGTACCCACAACAAGTGATGTGGGAGAGGGAGCATCGTCGTGATGCATTATCCATCCTTCTTGCAATTTCGTGGTACGTTTTCTTAGGATTACCTCCCTCATCGTTTCAAAAAGGTCCAATATCAGTTTGTCCAGCTGATAGAAACTCATGGTGTACGAAATCTTCGTTGTCGAAAAACGCAATGAATATCACTTCTGTTTTGGATTTTATATGGGGTGCTTTCTTTGATCGAGGAGACGACGTTATATGCCATTCTGATGACGGCCTTTCTTGGCGCGGGTCGTAAGTGACCACCCAGCTCTCATCACCAGTAACGATAGTATCAAGATACGTGGGATCTTCTGAGCTTTTTTCAAAACATTTGACTGAAGTCAACAAACGAATTTCCTTTTGATCCAAAGTCAGCAACCGCAGGACAAACTTTGCACTGACAAGTTTCATCTTCAAATTATCAGACAGGCTAACGTGGAAGGATCCATTAGATATCTACAATTCTTGTACGAATTAGTCGATGGCCAATCATCGGTCAGATGTGATTAACTGATCTGCTCGACCATTTTTTAGTTTCTGGAGGTTGATGGCCTTCCTCTGCGGTCTTCGTCTTCCAGCGATTACTGCCCACGCCGAAACCTTCAAAAACCACTCGTAAACAGCTGTTTTCTTTAAAGCAGCCTAACCGTAAACTGTAAGGCTAATAAAGTCTCTGCAGCACATTTGCCCACTCTGCACATGAATCTGATGTTCGACCTTTGCTCGTGCCAACAGATCACCACATATTCTTACCTATAAATAAACAAAAAAACATTACGCTAATTATTGTAGATTAATCAAGAATAATCAGTTAAATCAGAGTAATTAATTCGGAATAATACGAGGGGCAGAAAAACGGATACAAAGGAAATTCCGTGATTTTCGTGACTGCCCCCTCTTATTGTTTCCTCCTATCTATATCTCTTGAAAAGACCGCTAAGGTAAAACTAGAGGATCCGAGCCTACATGGACGCTTACCAGCTGTCGCTCTTCCCGTGAAACATTCTTGACTGTGACACGAAAAGGAGAAAATGACAGTGGTACACAAAGGAACCACCGTCACACACTGTGAGGTGGCTTGCGGAGTGAAGATGTACGGGAGGAGATTTCCAGTTTTGGCATTTGCCTTACAGTCAGCGGAAACATACAGAAGACCTTGGACAATATGTTGCAGACGAAAATCTGTAAAACTTACCTATGTGAAAGTTTATTTGCTTACGCGTACGCAGAGTAAAGTCTATGATTTTCTCAACACGTTCTCTGCCTCGTGATGACTAGGTGTTGTGTGCTGTCCTTAGGTTAGTTAGGTTTAAGTAGTTCTAAGTTCTAGGGGACTGATGACCATAGATGTTAAGTCCCATAGTGCTCGGAGTCAATTGAGCCAATTCTCAACACGTGTAGTCTGTGTCGCTGTCGACTGCAAACTGTTTGATCGACAGCGACTGTTGAGCTGTGCATATTATACTTTTTTATCATTCTCTACCATTGCCGCTAGAGCCGTCCCCCTGTAGTAGAGTCAGGGTGTTTATAACCAAATATTTGGTGACCTGGGAGTGGAGCAGAGAGTGTCTCAGTTAGGAATTGTGTGAGGGAAAGAAAGGAAAGAAGATCAGTGTTTAACGTCCAGGTCATTAGGGACAGAGTACAAACTCTGATGGTTTCAAGGATGGAGAATAATATCAACCGTACCCTTTGAAAGGAACTATCCCAGCATTTACCTGGAGCGATTTAGGGAGATCACTGTAAACCTAAGTTTGGAGTGCCAGTTTGTTAACCATTGCGCCATCTTGCTCGGTTACTTCGAGGGAACGTCCCGTTCCGGTGTTTTACGTGCAAACAAGGGAAAGTTACCGTAAACCTTAGTAAGAACCGAGGTTGGGAACTCTTTTTTCAGTTTAATTCTGGTACTATATGCCCACACAAGAAATGAGAACCGGTGTAAATGCAAATGAAAGTATAAGTATTAAGTTATTTGTTTTTATGTAAACAGAGAAAGATGGATGACTTACTTGACATAGACAGTATCCGGAGATAGCAGTATCCGGGCACACCCCTATGTAGTGCTGAACTGACCACTAGGTGTCACGAGAGGCAGACCAACCAGCACAATTTAAAAAAAAAAAAAAAAAAAAAAAAAAAAAAAAAAAAAAGCCGAGAAAATTGTGTTGTCAGTAGAGAAGCATTAATAGCAGAATGGTTTGGTCAGGAGACACTGACTTTGAACGTGGACTACACGTTGTCGTTGGATATCATCTGAGTAACAAACCCATCAGGGACATTTCAGCCATTCTAAAGCCACCCAAGTACGCTGATTGTGATGTGACTGATTGTGTACTGCCAACAGCGAAGTACGGAGCAGGCGGTGTTACAATATATTTTTCGTGGTTAGTGTGTGGACCCCTTACTGCATTTAGGAAAATGTTAAATGCAGAATGATATGAACACATTTGAAAGCATTGTGTGCTGCGTAGAATGGTGGGACACTTAGGAGACGATGTTTCTATCGACATAAAAGTGCATCCAGTCACAAAGCAGGGTCTGTGAGGCAATGATTTGTAGAAAATAACATTCCTAAAAAGGACTGGACAGCCCCGATTCCAGAGCTTCACCCAATGGAAGACTGGATGAGTTAGAACGCCGACTCCGCTACAGATCCCAGCGTCCACCATCGCTACCCTTCCCGATTTCTGTTGTTGAGGACTAACGGGCTGCCATTCCTCCACAGACATTCAGAAACCATCAGCAGAGTTCAACGTCTCATAAAGGCAATGGGTGGACATCTCCCATATTAATGTCAACTAATAAATGTCCAGATACCTTTCATCAGATAATATAAACGGCCCAGTCATATTAATATGACAACCGTCTATGTTCGACATCAACGTACAATAACCACCACAGATGCCATGTTGAAGCACTAGCAGTGTAGGGTATATAAAGCACGTCGGGGGATCGTGAAAATTGCGCAGTTGTTGTAATGTGGAAACGGAGCGATTTATGTGACGTCCCAAAGACATGATCATTGGCTTCCGGGCCAAGGGTGGAAGCATTTTCGAAGTGGATAAGTTTGTAAACTGTTCGCGTGACGGCCGTGGTTAAAGTATACTGTGCATGACGAAATGGCGCTATCCAAAACCGGGGCCGAGGCAACTGTGGCGCACCACGGGCCAGATGGCAGTGGTGAACAACGGCTTGGAGATGTGTACGGGCGAATAGACGTGCAATTGTTGAGCCATTGAGTGACGACAGGTGGCTTTTTCAGATGAATCACGTCTTGTGCTCCATCTGATAGATGGCGGTTGGCGTATATGGCGTGAAACGTCTGAAAGAAAAAGGGTAAAGGCCAGAAGAGGGAGCTTTATGGTCGGGGGAATGTTTTCGTGGCATTCCCTGGATGATGTCGCCATTCTGGAAGGCACAGTGAGTCAATACAAGTACGTATCTATCCTTGGGGTGATGTCCACCTGCACATACAGTTCGTTTTTCTTCAGCACCATGGCATCTACCAGGACAATGCAACATGTCACACTACACGAAGGAAGGTGGACACAGGAGCCCTGACGTGGAGAAGGAAAGGGATTTGATAGTGAGCTATAAGGTGGATTTCTAGGCAGATTTCATCTCAGGTAGGAAGAGGTAGTTAAAGTTTCACTTGGAAAGGATGCGGGGAGCGTGTAAGTCTAAGGTTTGGCAGCAGACGCCTAGGGCTAATAATCGGTGATGAAACTATATAGTGGTTGGCGTCAAATCTACGGAAGTGCAGTTAATGCAAATGTCTTCATTGCGGAAGAGGAGGGAGGGAAAATTAATAAGTTCATACAGGATCTTACAGAGGGATGGCAGGAGATGTGGAAGGCAAGGCGGACTACGTGATGATTGAGGACTTGGAGAGAGTGTTGAAATTTTCGGTGGAGCGCGATGTACTTTTTCATCTTTTATTTACATTCCCACTACTAGGGTTGAGCTGGCATTGCAATATAAAAATTTTGTAATTTTAATATAAATAAAATTGAGAAGGTGAAAGTAGTACTGATGTGTATGACAAAATGATGGTGATGTGATACATACTTACTTTATTATGAGTATGAGATTGAGGATGGGGGGAGGTGTTCCCGGTAACGATTGATAGGGACTGGGATGTGAGATCTGTTGTGGACGCTATTGTATGCAAAAAAGATGTGGGTTGTTTCTATGAGAAGGAATTGATAAGTAGGATGTGGGTGTCAGAAGAAAGGGGGATGCAAACTGGCTAAGCAAAGGTTGGTCGGAGCCTTCATTATGGATATGATGGAATGGGTAGGTTGCGTTATGATTGGGAAGATTGGTTTATTTCAGGGATGAGTTTATGATTTGGTGGAGAGGCATTAACATTATACTGGGAAAGGAAATGGATGGAGGCAGGAAAGGGATCAGGGCATCCTCTACCACTAACATTGCCAAATCCAATATTTAACATGCCGACCCCGTGACGATACGGAATAAAGAAAAAGAGAAGAAGGACGATGGGAATGGTGGGTGTGACATGGAGGTATGAGGCAAAAACATTTCCATTACTTAGGTTGTCAGGTTGTGGAGTAGTGCGTAGTGAGGGGCAGGATTGTTTCCTGTAAGTCGGTGGAGAACTTTCCAGTACTTGCTTGCGTTTATGGGTAGCGATGTACTGAGTTTAGTGCATGTCTGTCGCCAATCGCGGCGTTCTTTAGCGTTCAGTACGTTAAAAACTTGTCTTTGTAATCGCCGGTGACGTGTTAGCGTGTCTTGCTCATCGGTGCGGAGGAAAGATTGTAGAGCTAGTGGGATAAACTAAGAACTACGTGATTCATGAATTCGTTTGGGGAGAAGTATTATACTTTCTTCTTCTTTATTGTTATTTCAATTCCCCACAAAGGGGACGGGCTGGAAAAGGGTAAAAATTACTCTGCAGTAAAAGATTTCATGAACTGTATTTAGAAGATATTAAAATATATAAAGAGATGACATTAACAGATGATTTTGTAAAAAACACACTGGTGGACGACATTTACGATTTTTACATCAAAACAAATGACAATAAACGAGGTTTTTGTAAAGTACGCTTAGAAAATATTGATGATTTTTAAAGTCGTTTGATGATTTTATATTACAGGTAAAATATAGTCACTAATGAATGTGAATGATGCCATAATATAATGATGATGCTAGGTGATACATGAAAATAATCGTCATGATGAGGGTGCGTTGATGAGTATGATTACGGCATGTAGCGACTAGCAGTCAGCAAGGTGGATGAAGGGAGAAGGAGTAAATGGAAGGACGGTATGAGGTGGAGCATTATGATTAAGGTTGGAAAGAGCGGTATATTTCGGACGGATTTCATTTTGGGAAGTGGGAGATGGTTAAAATTCCGGTGGAAGAGGATGGATAAGGCATGAAGGTGCATGGAATGTCTGATTTGGATGTAGTGGAGCAGCAGGGTACCTGGACTGGCTATTAGTGGGTTAGACAATTGGGTGCTGGGACTAGGTTCTGTGACCAGTGCACCGGGTTCAAAGGTTCTCAAGGAAAAGAATAAGATGTGGAAAGTGGATGAGTTGGCACAAGATGCGAGTTAAGGTCGGTGGAACATATTATGTAAGCATTTCTCGCCTTTATTCTTTTTCCTTTATCGATTTTCGGGCTGGCAGCAGCTTAATACGCTGCTCTACAGCCGATAGAAGAGTGAAACAAACAATGGTAAGATAACAAACAATATAAAAAGGCGATAAAACGGTGACTTTGTTAGGAACAGTAAAATGGAGGAAAGTTGCGTAATTTATAATACAAAAACACGGTGCGGATGAAGACGCACGGTAAGTAGACAGGCACAATTAAAAAAACACGGCGACAGTCTGGTGTCTGTTCGCACGAGATAAAAAACAAAGCCGACAGTATGGTGGCTGTTCCCAACACTGATAGGGGATGCACATCACTGAACTTTCACTGAAAACAGCACTATAGGCACACAGTGGCAGACGACGGCGGGGGGAGGACCCAGACTGATGAGGGGGTTAAAAGGGGGGAAGGAGTAGAAAAGGAAAAGCGGAGGGAGCCGATGGAGGAAGAGGACATAGAAAAAGTGGGGGCAGGGTGGACACGAGAAGGAGTGGGGAAGGCAGTGGAGGGGAAAGCGAAATGGACTCGAAGGAGAGAAGGTAGTCAAAGAGAGGGTAGGTGACGAAGGACAGGATGGAAGGGGGGGGACAGGGAGCCCAGGAAAAGGACAGAGGGAGGGAGGGGGAGGTGAAGATCAGAGTTGATAGGAGGGATAAATGGAGGGATAGGGGGCATCATCCAGGAGGGGGAGTTGGTGGAAGTCACCTCAGGAAAGGAGATGAAGGGTGTAAAGGTAGAGGGTAGGGGGGGACACAACGGTGAGGGCGTGGCAGTGGGTGGGGGTTGGAGAAGAGGGGAGCAACCACGGGATGAGAGTGATCAAGGCAGCGGGAGGTGTAGAGGATGCGGATACGTTCTAGTAAAAGGAGCAGGTGGGGGTAAGGAATCGGGTCATAGAGGATCCCAGTGGGGGATGTGAGGTGTATATGGAAGGTGAGGCGGAGTGCATAGTGCTCGAGGATCTGGAGGGACTTGTAAAATTTGTTGGGGAGGGGGGGGGGGGTGGATATCCAGGCAAAACAGAGGATAGGATCTCGCCTTTATTTTCCATGAAATTTAATATGCAAAAGTGTGCTTATAGCGGCAAATGAACAGTTTTTAGATGACGGCACAAAACATCTATCCTGTTATATAATTTTAAAGAAATGTCTGATTTTCGTGGTATGCTCAGCGGTGTCTGGAATCTATGTAGCAGTCTGTCACTAATTTTCGCTATTCATGCTAATTCATTCAATTCTTAATAGAAATCCACAAGGGCCAACATGTTGAAATGATTGCGCGGTGGTACCAGCTTACACGATTAGCCGATAGATGGCGTTTGTGTTATCACAGCACAGCACGGGCGACGACGAGCCACACAAGGCTAGCGATGGAGCCGGGGCGACGGCTGCGAATCCAACACCTTTGTGGACGATCGAAATTTAATTACTTCAAAGAATCCTAAAATTTTCTCAGCGAAGTAATGGTCTTTCTTTCAGGTGTTGTGGGTATAAAATCTGTAATCCAATTAAACACGTGCACGGCACTAATTTGAACACATTTGCTAATTACTAGCATAATCTATAACAACTAAGTCGTGGCATTCGCTTTTACGTACTTGTCACTGGTCGAGCCATCACAGGGTACAATACCGGCCTCCTAATCCAATGAATGCAGTCTCAGACTCGTTCAAGACATTCTAATTATTATCCAGTGAGCTGGCGCAGTTGTTAATCTCAAATTTAAGAAGAGCGCAATTAACACCTTTACCCAACCATCTTGGTTTAGTTCTTTCGTGGTTTCACTAAAGCACTTAAAGTGGCAAAACCATGACCAACAATTTCCTTCACCATTCTCAAAAATGGTTCAAATGGCTCTGAGCACTATGGGACTTAACATCTGTGGTCATCAGTCCCCTAGAACTTAGAACTACTTAAACCTAACTAACCTAAGGACATCACACACATTCATGCCCGAGGCAGGATTCGAACCTGCGACCGTAGCAGTCCCCTGGTTCCGGACTGAGCGCCTAGAACCGCTAGACCACCGCGGCCGGCTCACCATTCTCCAAGTGAACAAATGTTCCATTTATAATGACTATGCTGACGATAGGAAACATCGTGATTTTCATTTTGTACTATTGTATTATATCTTTACATAAATCGCTCTCTTAGATCCTGTATGGGAACAGTCTCTCACGAAATATCTCGTTATTGCTAGAAAATTGAATCTTTAGCAATAAAGTTCTTGGGTTAGATCATCCTCTCTGAAAAAGTTTGAATAATGATTTATATCACATGCATTCATCTGTTTCATTATTCTCTTTGTTACAATTTGTCTGCAAACGTTTGTGACTCCTATCATTGAATATAAATGGAAGTGAGGAAAGCTGAAGTAAAAGATACGGTATTCTTAACATGAATAGACCAACTGTAGAAACTGTTACCTGTCATTGTCTCAGCAGATATTATTTCAGCTGCGCTGATTCCACTTCAATAAAATAGGATACTGTTCATCGATGGTTTGATAGAGCCACTTGTCATTTCCTGACAAACATTTCCTTTCTACCGCTGGAGTTAGTGGTGCGACTGCTGCAGACGTTTACAGTAGATATTTTTTACAGCTCTGCATTGTGCATTTGTAGAGTGTCCCACTCGGAAGAGGCACCCCAAAGAAACATTTGCTTAAATTACCGTTAAAAGCTTTGCATAAAAATCAGGAAATGAAATGAACATGTCATACCTTGTTCGTGGGGAAATAAAAGTGAATCACAAAAGGTGCTGGAAATGACGGCCGTCGACTTGTTCAAATGACTCTGAGCACTATGGGACTTAATATCTGAGGTCAGCAGTGCCCTAGAACTTAGAACTACTTAAACCTAACTAACCTAAGGACATCACACATATCCATGCCCGAGGCCGGATTCTAACCTGCGACCGTAGCAATCGCGCGGTTCCAGACTGAAGCGCCTAGAACCGCTCGGCCACCAACGGCCGGCGTCGACTTGTAAAAATAGTTGAACACGACGCTACAGTTTCACGAACCTCAAACGTCAAAAATTACATGGTGCAATTTCAGCGGAATTACTACACATGTCTGTGGGGCTCTCTCGAGTGGGACACTCTGTAGTTCATATGCACAATATGTAGTAGGTCAGAAATTGTGATATCAGCTTGAGGAGTGATATATTTCACAGAATTGATCGGATCTTAGTCAAGTGACCTGTATATTCTGATATATCATTCTGAAATTACGTACGCTTCTACATACGATACACGTCGGTACAAGAGTTACTTTCTGCTTAAAAAATTATAAACGAAAATGTTTAACCGATAGCCGACCAGTGTGGCCGAGCTGTTCTAGGCGCTTCAGTCTGGAACCGCGCGACCGCTACGGTCGCAGGTTCGAATCCTGCCTCGGGCATGGAGGTGTGTGCTGTCCTTAGGTTAGTTAGGTTTAAGTAGATCTAAGTTCTAGTGGACTGATGACCTCAGATGTTAAGTCCCATAGTGCTTAGAGCCATTTGAACCATTTGTTTAACCGATAATAATAATTGAGTTACTATTATGCTCACGATTGAAGTCGCTACTGGAAAGTTAGCGCTACTGTTCCCAAGAATGCAGAAGTTGAGAATAGTCCACGTTGCCGCTATTTCAAAATATTAGTCCAGTGTTGTACCAGTCCGCATCTCTCTCGGCCAATGAAGAGCAAAAGAAATCCTCACACTATATATTCTATTGACGATAAGGATAAATACGAGCAGCATAATTAACTACTGAATCTGTGAAAATTCCAAATCTTTAGTTGCACATACTGGATTGCAGCAATTGCAACAATGTTGTGAGTAAAATTAACCTGTTGTAGTAATATTGTTTTATAGGTGACTGAATAAACGAGTGGTGAGACTTTTGAAGATAACTAACTACATTAATTGGTATTGTTCCACGCTCTGGGCGTAGACTGGCCAATTGGTACCGACCGACCACCGTATCATCATTTGCAAATGGCTTTATCGGATGCGGTATGAGGGGACATCTAGTCAGCAAACCGCTCTCCCGGTCGTCGTCTGGTTTCTTGACATTGGAAACGTTGCTAATCCGTCAAGTAGCTCCTCACTTGGCCTCAAGCTGCTGAGTGCGCTCCGCACCAGTCCTCCCATCAAGGAAACGTTCTTGGCAGTACCGGGAATCGAACCCGGATGCCCCGCATGGCAGTCAGTCACGCTGAAAACTCACTAAGCAACGGAAACTACACTACATTTGTATCTAGAAAAAATGAATGATCGGAATTTTGCCCGCATCTCGTGGTCGTGCGGTAGCGTTCTTGCTTCCCACGCCCGGGTTCCCGGGTTCGATTCCCGGCGGGGTCAGGGATTTTCTCTGCCTCGTGATGGCTGGGTGTTGTGTGCTGTCCTTAGGTTAGTTAGGTTTAAGTAGTTCTAAGTTCTAGGGGACTGATGACCACAGCAGTTGAGTCCCATAGTGCTCAGAGCCATTTTTTTTGATCGGAATTTTGTTTGCCAGTGATTTTATATAGAATGATTCTGAAAAGGAGATTGCATACAAGGAAAGAGTGCAATCTGCTGTAGAATATTGCTCAAATGTATAGAAGCTTTACCAAATAGGACTCACAAGGGATACTGAACGTATACGGAGAAGAGCAGCACCAATGGTCACAGGTTTGTTTCACCCATAGGAAAGAGCCATGGAGATGCAGAAGAAACTGTACTGTTAGACGCAGAACCAGCTTTAAGTGATGAATCTAGGCATATACTACAACCCCCTATGTACCACACCTGTAGGGATGGCGAGAACAAGACTAGACTAATTACAGCGCGCAATGAAGTGATTAAGCAAGCATTCTTCCTTCGCTCCATACATAAATGGAACCGGAATGTCTTATAATCGATACAATGGAAAATAACTGCTACGTCGATAGATAACTGCTACTGCATGAAGCTAGCGTCAACTGGATCTCTGAATATTTTCGTTCGTACAGCGAAAGGATAGTGAAAGATATTCCATGCAAATCATTGAAGCCTATACACCAGTGTGGTCACAGACTTACGAGCTAGAAGGCATCTACGCATAAAGAGTCACGGAAAGCGAGCAGCGACAGCAATTCCCACTACAAATGTAACGCACTTGTCACAACGAAGCTTCTGTGGTGTCCAAGATGAAAATATTACAAACAGTGTGTATTATCAGATTTGAATTCAGCAGTCAGAAATAGACTTTCAATACGGGAAACATTCCAAAAGTGAATGATGCTCAGTGGGAAATGATAAGATGCATATAGATAGTAAGAGAGATAGGAAAACTAACAAATGGATCAGCATTGTTCTCCTCCTCAGCCCTCCTCCTGAGCCCTCCCAAAGAAAAAGTGAGGAGATTTATATATTCTTTCTCAGTTACTACTGCTGCATTTCTTCTCTGTATCTTACCACAGGTCACTTGAAAATTCTCCCGTATCAGACGTCGTCGCATCTATATTCCCAATGTAACGTTCAAAAGTAATCCCTTCCTACGAACTTTTTCGATATCTGCGCTGGTTTTACGCTTCTTTTAATGGGAAATTTCCGTCGAATATCTCCATCTGGTTTCAGGATGTTATATCGCTATTGTCTCTGCTGTATTACGAGTATGCACAAGGCCTGATGATAACCAGCTTCACGTATTATTGTCTTAAAGTAGTGGGATACCCGTTGGGGTTTTCACCGCTCAACCGTAGAAGAATAGAAATGGCATGTAGGCCTTTCTGTCTTAACTCGTTACGTTGAATGTGGATCCTAATTTCTCTTTTAACGTTTATGAACACGTAGATCATACCTGCCAAAGCTTTATTAAAACGTTCCATAAAACCATTTGTCCGCAGCTAGTAGGTGACTCTCATACTGTAAGCAACGCTGCATCGTAACATGAATTAGCATTTGACGCTATTTCTGCCTAAAATATGTTTCCACGTTTAGAGATTATTAGATATTACACATTGAAATTACTATCATTTCGCTTTTGATGCTCTAACAGCATCAGTGTTGGCAGATTAAATTATGGGAGTTGGATTCCAAGATGATTTGTTGTTTCACAGTCAGGCGAAACCCAGTTCTCATAATTTATTTCATATCGCCTTAGAACTGTCCCTTCCACAAGAAATTTGGTGTTTCCCCCAGCTTTAGTATTGGATACGACATTTACAAGATATGATGGATAAGGAAGTCAGCGCACTCTGTTAATGATCGATTCCCGTTTTCAGACTATGGGATCGCCCTCAACAGGTCAAATTCGATGCGGTAGGATGGGGCAACCGCAGGCATGATATGTACTAGATGCCCTGGGGATAACCAGTCCGCCGGCCGGTGTGGCTGTGCTGTTCTAGGCGCTTCAGTCTCGAACCACGTGACCGCTACGGTCGCAGGTTCGATTCCTGCCTCGGGCATGGATGTGTGTGATGTCCTTAGGTTAGTTAGGTTTAAGTAGTTCTACGTTCTAGGGGACTGATGACCACAGATGTTAAGTCCCATAGTGCCCAGAGCCATTTGAACCATTTTTTTTTAATAACCAGCCTCTACCGCTGGCATTCGCTAAAATGACTTACATAATAAGTTGATAAAGGTGACCGATGACTCATGTGTTTGATTTTGTCAAAGGTGTTCACAAATCCCCAGTGAAAAGTTGTTGGAGTATACTGATATTTTAGGATGGTGAGCTGATATTACGAGCTACAATCTCCGCCCGGTGTCTCTTAATTCCTTTTGTGCGACGGCCTATATGTTAACAGAAATATTCCTTTTATGATTTCTTCCTCTCTAACACTTTTTTAATATTCAGTAATATTAGGTCAACTTTTTTCAACAAGTGTGTCTGCTAATGCAGAGATGAGTACGTCATCTTTGATGCAATGTTCCTGTTAAGGATCCCAAGAAATACTGTTCACATAATTATGTTTTCGACAATACCTGTCTTACCAGTAGTCATATGCGGATCCTTCAAACTTGTCATGCAGCAAAAATAATGGCGAACTGCTACAGCAGTGAATGGTTTGTTAAATAAACACGGTCGAAACTTATTATGTTAATAACTGCTAGATACTCTATTTTTTCTTTTTTATTGGGAGGAATACTCTGAAGACACTTCTACAGCTCTTTCCTTTGTTTTCTGATTTTCACTGGAATTCAGTTACTGTTGGCGTCACAATGCATTGTAGTCACGGCACTATCGTCGTAGAGTGACACTGCATGTGAAAATATCAGCATATCTTAAAGGACAGAGAAGAGCTATCTCATTCTGGTTCCAAGAAAACCTGGTGTCTTCCAGCAGCAGTTCGTATAGTGGTCGTGATAGGGAACGGAAAATCTTTATTAAGTGCCTGTTTTAGGAACACTTTCCGAGCAAACGTTCCAAAAGGTAACTGTCACTTTTCAGCTTCCCGACGTACACGACGAACATGCTGGAAAGTAATGCTGTACTGTACTGACATTGTTCTTAATGCTTTATACTTAAAAGTAGAAGGAAGGTCAGCATTTTTATTTGTCATATGGTCGTTGTGCACACATCACTCTATGGAGTCACCACTCTTTATACTTAAGGTTTGTTGTTCTTATTTTACATATTTGCAACAAAATTAAACGCAAATTAAAAATCCAGAGGATCCTGAATTATCCGAAACAAGTTCTCAGTAATATTAATTTTTCAACTTTACAATTTCTAGCTCACATCAGGAGCTTTATGGGTAAAATGTACAAGGAATTTGGTGCAACACCGTATGTTAATAATTTTCATATTATATGTTTTGATGGCTTCATTGCACCATGCTCAGCGAAATCCGCACGGACTTACAGCAGAAGTAACACCAGATATCATGCACGTTATTTTTATGTTTTATTGACGGGATGAACTAAGTACTTCGGTTTGGATGTAACTAGTGAGCTGATGTGAACGAAGTAGGAGAAGCAGATTACACATTTTCATTCAGCTACCTCGATTGAAGTTACCTGTTGTTTCTCTAAATCATTTCAAAAAAATTTCGGGTGGATGCGTAAAAAAATTGTTTCATTTTCCGGTTACGATTCTGTTGGATGATGCTCGGACGTAAAACCTCTAGATGGAGTATGCACCGAAGGAGAGATATTAACGGTATAGCACATTAACATTAATCTAAACTACGTAGTGAAAGAAAAAGTATAGAATAAACTAGTTTGTAGAATACCTTAAATGAAACGTAAGTGGCATACAAACCTGTGGAGCACTGCTGCGGTACGGTATGTAATACCCCAGTGACAGATACGACAGCTCACGTTACTCCCACATTTAAAGAGGCGGAAAGAAGTTCTAGGACTGTAGTGACGGTCTTTTCAGGTTCTGCTGCTCCGTGTTTCAATTTCCCGCACCTGGCTTTGTCCTTTAGTCTTGTCGTGGCAGTCGTGCCGCTGATACCGACAGGATATTACCCGCAAAGAAGCGGCAGGGAGAAAGCCTGGAAGAAAGGGACGTAAATGTTGTCAGGGTGGCTTAGCGGCGCGCCCTCGCCAGGAGCGGAAGTACTGTTTGGATCGCGGAGAAGATTTGTGCGGCGGCTGCGCAGGCGGCGAGGAGCAGCCGTCTTGCGGGATGATTTAGCTGCGCGGGCGCGCGCTTCCGCCGCGCTGACGTTTTCATTACGGGCGGGGCTCAGCCGCTCTCACCTCTGCCGATGACAAACGGGGCCCCGCTGTAAACACCCCTATTTTCTGCTCGCTATGCTGTATTTGTCAGTTTGTTGCAACTAACTGCTTTCCCCACGCTCGTCCGCCTCACTCGCAGATAAATCACAATTAGCTTCCAGATGTGTATAATTCAGATTGTCGCCGATGTCAACGTATATTCGTGTATTTCTCAGAGTTGTTTAATGTTTCCAACATGCAGTTCATTTTCAGTAGGTTTCGAAGGCGAAAGTACAGAATGTATGCCACTTTTTGAGCCTTTACAGAACAACCACACTTGTACACTCATCCGCCAAAACTTTATGAGCACAGTGTGATTACTTTTCCTTGATTACGGCAGATGTAGAACTAATTCACAAACCCGCTGCTACGATCGTAGCAGGTCTATACAAAAGTGTAACAAAATTGCACAGGGAACTTAAATGAGTATTCTTGGAGCTAACAAGACGTAGTTTTCGCGCAGTTCAAAATGGCACTGAGCACTATGCGACTTAACTTCTGAGGTCATCAGTCGCCTAGAACTTAGAACTAATTAAACCTAACTAACATAAGGACATCACACACATCCATGCCCGAGGCAGGATTCGAACCTGCGACCGTAGCGGTCGCTCGGTTCCAGACTGTAGCGCCTAGAACACCACGGCCACTCCGGCCGTCTTTCGCGCAGTCCTATTGCGTTAATTTAGAGAAACTGTATTCGAAGGCGCCAACGACCTTGAACCAGTGGTAACACCGGTTCCCGCCGGCCGGTTTGGCCGTGCGGTTCTAGGCGATTCAGTCTCGAACCGCGTGACCGCTACGGTCGCAGGTTCGAATCCTGCCTCGGGCATGGATGTGTGTGATGTCCTTAGGTTGGTTAGGTTTAAGTAGTTCTAAGTTCTAGGGGACTGATGACCACAGATGTTAAGTCCCATAATGCTCAGATCCCTTTTTTGAACACCGGTTCCCGTCAGATCACCGAAATTAATCATTGTCGGCTTTGGCTAATACTTGCAAGGGAGACCGTTCGAGCCTGCCGTGCGCTGTTGACAAGCGGTCTGCAGTCTTGCCTTCTGAGGTCAACTGAGGAGCTACTTGACTGAGAAGTAGCGGCACCGGTCACGGAAACTGACATCGACCGGGACTGTGCCCATGCTTATCTGCATCCAGTGACGTCTATTGCCTGAGAATAACACGGCGGTCGGTCGGTGTCACTGGACCCTCCATGGCCTGTTCAGACGGAGGGAGAGTATAAGATGGCTGTGCGACCGTTATGCTACCACCAACGTATACGTCGTGTAGGGGTTTTGGGAAAAAGATAGAAGAGATTAGGGCGCACTTACTGTAAATTTTTCCTCGCTCAAATCGCGAATGGGATAGGAAAGAAACTGATAATATTGGTACGGTGTACTCTCCCCTCCTCCTCCCAAGCATTCGCTTAACAGTAGCATGCGGATGGTCCTAGGAGGAATGGTCAGTATTCAAGGATGTAACAGGAACGATCATTCGAAACCAAACAGGCTACTAACTATGAGCTCTAAAATGCAAATCTTATGCGCTATGAGCGGTTCTTCATCTTCGGTGTTGTGAAATAAATCTTC
Organism: Schistocerca serialis cubense; assembly: GCF_023864345.2. Taxonomy (NCBI): domain Eukaryota; kingdom Metazoa; phylum Arthropoda; class Insecta; order Orthoptera; family Acrididae; genus Schistocerca; species Schistocerca serialis. The sequence goes on from NC_064640.1 coordinate 237,999,151, forward strand.
TCTAGTACAATTCCTTTCCAGAATGAGATTTTCACTCTGCAGCGGAGTGTGCGCTGATATGAAACTTCCTGGCAGATTAAAACTGTGTGCCCGACCGAGACTCGAACTCGGGACCTTTGTCTTTCGTGGGCAAGTGCTCTACCAACTTTTTTTTTTTTTTTTTTTTTTTTTTTTTTTTTTGTGCCCCGACCGGGACTCGAACCCGGGATCTCCTGCTTATATGGCAGACGCTCTACCCATCTTTTTCTTTTTTTTTTTTCCGGACCTTTGCCTTTCGCGGGCAAGTGCTCTACCAATTTTTTTTTTTTTTTTTTTTTTTTTTTTTTTTTTTTTTTTTTTTATCCAATGTCAGGCTTACCACCTTTGCTGACATACATGTTGTTGTACTATCGCATAAATAGTGTCTACAAAGTCCATATGTTGACAAATAGTGGCTACTTAGAAAATTAATTAATTAATGAAATGAATAAAACTGAAAATTCCCAAATGAAAGACATGAAGACATTGCGGATAGCACAAATACAAAAGAAACATGCTCCTGTAGCAATGAAATGAAATTCGTGTCGGGGGCGACACCTGCTCACGACCCGACGTTCGATAGAGCAAGAGAGCCATCTATCGACTCGTTCTCCAGACGTTGGTGTAAGACTGGGTCGTCTTCTCGAAATGAACTAAGGGTCCGTAAGTGTGATCGATGTCTATCTCGGCTTCTTCGTCTATCTCATCTCTCACCCGTCACACCCCATCTGGCCGGCGGGTCGGTAAATGTAAGTCGCAAGTAATTAGCGAAGTCTTGTCTATATTTCTTATGCTGTTGCAGCTTCGTGTGTCCATCCAGGAGAAAATGCCAAAAATCAATTTTGTCCTTTTCCGATTCGTTATACACGTAGCCCACCACCATTCCCCGCACCCATGTGACTGCATTGGTTTTTTTGGACCGGGAAATAATATTCTTGGGGGAAAAAAAGCGTGTCTGATGAAATTGTGTGAGGGGCGGAGCGTAACAGGAACGCCAATATCTGTTGTGCCAAGTGCCACACTGGAGCCGTCCCACTACATGTTAAACGATGTTCATCAGTGTCCACTGTTGCGCAGCCTGAACATAGTGGAGTGTCTGCCAAATGAATCGCGTGCCGCCGTTGATTCGTTGCGAACTTCCTATTTATCACCACATACCATGTTGAGCGTACCGACGTTGGGAGGTAAACGTTCCGGATAACGCGCCATATCTGTCGCCAGTTCTTGTCTGGGTACTTCTTTTCCAGGGTATTCCTGGGGCACCGGCGCAGTAAGAGTTGGTATACGTCTCGCGTCGTCGGTAGTCGTGTTGTTGGGAAGAAATCTCTGACATAGCTAAGCTCCAAAAAAAAAGACTTGAAATGTGACAGCTTCGGTGAAATATGGCCCACATCGACTGGGGGCAGCATTGAAGTGGGCGCTAGTACGTCGGCCAACGCACCCGAGATATTGCGAAATTGACCGCGCCACTGTCGGAAAATCGTACTGACGAATAACGCCCGTGCCTTTTCATATACGTTCACTAGACCAAGTCCACCCTCTCCAGGTGGTAGCGTAAGCGTTGTGTATCGGATCTTAAACAGGTGTCCCACACTCACGTAGGTTCCGAAAGTTGCTTGTATCCGTGATGCCATTGTGCGCGTTAAAGGCAGGACATGCGCCACGTGAGTGAGTCTCGGTGCTAGGTATACGTTAACATAGGTCACCCTCTGAATCATATCCAACGCTCTTAATTTCTGTAACAGCACCATTGTCCGCATCAGCTTCAATATGCGTCGGTAGTTATCCGCTGCTGTCCGCTGCACATCCGTGTGGAACGTAATATCTAGGCATTTTATGGTCTTAACCAAGATGAGCGGGCCTTCCTCCCCCGGTTGTAATCCTCGACCGACATTCATGCAGCGTGTTTTTTGTAGATTAAGCACGCTTCCTGCTGCCATCCCATATCGCTGTATCCATGCCAACGCCGTACGTACTTCTCCGCCTGTCCGTGCCACCAGCATCATATCGTCAGCATAAGCGCGGCAATGAAAGGTCAGTTGTGGCAACGGCACTCCCTCCAACCGTCTTCGGAGACCATATAGACAGGGTTCCAAAGCCATTGCATACAAAAATATCGAAAGGGGGCAACCTTGACGAACTGACCTTGAAATAACGATGTAGTCAGCGCCCCGCCCATTCACCGAGACCTTGGATCGTACGCCGTGTAACAGTCGCATGATCACTAGGATGAAGGCCTGTGGGATTCCCAATCTGCCCATCACCGCATGCAAAAAGGTATGATCCACTCTGTCGAATGCATGATCGAAGTCAATAGCGACGAGTGCCCCACGCACTCGGCATGCCGCTGCTAATGCGATGATATCTCGGTAGTCACTGAGCGCCGTATGTACGTTGCTCTTACCGCCGAGGCAAGTTTGATCTATGAGGAGTCTATCAGAAAGTGAAGACCGCAGACGAACCCCAAGGATGCGCGCGAAAATCTTATAGTCGCAGTTCAAGAGAGTGAGTGGTCTATAATCTCCTGGATTTCTGCCACCGCGTGGTTTGGGTTTGGGATGATGATACCCTCCGTGAATTCGGCAGGTATCTCAGTCTGCGGTAACAGGAGTTCGTTGTACATCTGAATCCAGGTCCGTCCCATGAGGTATGCAAAGGCGCGGTAAAATTCAATAGGGAAGCCGTCCTGTCCTGGGGACTTGTTCGGAGCCCCCCTGGCAATTGCGTCTGTCAGCTCGTCCTCTGTTATCGCTGTGATGAAAGTCTCTGTATCCAGTGGTGGTCCTCTATCTGGCATTTCCGAGATGACATCATGTAGTGTCTCGTGGTTCACATGTACAGGTCCATATAACTGGCGGAAATAGTCGGTAAACACATGCGCAATATCACGCTGGTGCACAACTTGCTGGCCAGTTTCAGAGATTAGTTCCCTGATCAAAGTCCTGCGTCGTCGTTGGCGTTCACGTACCACGTGGTGCATGGAGGGGGTTTCGGCAGCAACTGTGTCCGCCAGTCTCCCCCGGACCATTATACCTTCCATTCTTAGTCTCGTCAGCTGTAATAACTTGGCTTTTATCCTGCGCATGGCCGTGTGCCTTTCCGGCGATGGTTGTTGGGTCATCAGCTCCCTCAGGGCTGTAAAATAAAAATCAGCCGTTGTGCGGTTCCACTGCGATTTGTCCTGCCCGTATCGTATCAACGTTCGCCGTAACGTTGGTTTTGCGCATTTAATCCACCACTGGAGAACCGAGGTGTATGCTCGTTGGCGGCGAACGCAGGTCTCCCAGGCCGCCTCTATCGACCGGTGACATTCAGTGTCACGTAAAAGTGCACAATTCATTTTCCAGTGACCTTTACTCCGCCATATCTTCTGACGCGTTAGTGAAATCGTACAGACGTACGCCATATGATCCGTAAAAGCCGCTGGCCAGATTTCGGCATCCAGTATCGTCGTCCGTAGAGCGCGTGTCACGTACACTCTATCAAGTCTACTCGCCGAGTGTCCCGTGACAAACGTATAACCCGGTCTGTCACCATGCTGCAGTTCCCAGGTATCCAGAAGCGCCATTTCGGTAATCAACGCACGCAGTTCCATGCATGGCACATAATGAGGTACTTGGTCCTTTTTGTCGACGACACAATTAAAGTCGCCGCCCACTATATAGTTATCAAAGCGTCCAGCGAACAACGGTGCTATCTCTTCGGTGTAAAAAGTCGCCCTTTCTCTTCGTTTTGTGGAGCCAGATGGTGCGTATAAATTGATGAAACGAACGCCGTCGACAGTGATCGCTATGCCGCGTGCCGAAGGGAGAGACCTGACGTCCTCCACTCCTATTCCTTCCCTGGTGAGAATCGCCACACCGCATCCACTTTCATCGTGCACTGAATAATGTGCCTCGTAACCGTAGAACTCTGGCGGCGATGTGAAACGCACTTCTTGTAGGAGTACAATATCCACGTCCGCAGCGCGTAACATATCTTTCAGCATTTGAATTTTAAGCGGTGTCCGTATGCCATTAATGTTTATCGTGGCAATGCGGTACGCCTGGCTTGTGTTCATCAGTTGTAGGGCGGTGTCATTAAGCGTCCATCTGCACCCCCGGCGCTCCTCAACACACTAAGTTGGTCAACATTTCCCGACCCCTCCCGGCCTCTGGCCAGGACTGTCCTCAATCGTCGCGTTCGTATTTTCATCCTGTTCCTGTTGGTCCATTTCTTGCGCCCAGTCCCCCAGCATATTTCCGGAACTGGTCGAAGGATGGGAGGTAACGTTGTCATCGCTCTGATGTTGGACAGTTGTCATCTCCACTTCCGCCTTCCGGTTACCAGAAGGAGAGTTCAAGTTATCGTCGCTGTGTAGTTCCTGCATCGTCATCTCGGTATCTGTTGAATCCACTGGTCTCAGGTCGATACTGTCGTTGTCGTCCACTGTCCCCTCGGGACTATGGCTATCGTCAGCAGAAGTCAGTCGACGCTTCTTTCTTCTCTTCGGCGAACGCTGTTTCCGTTGCCTTGCTTCCGCATCGGCTGTTGGGGTTGCGTATCCTCCGTCTTGGGCCTGGCCTATCACGCTCTCGGTGGAAGCACTGGCAGCCACCACGGATGAGCCTGGAGCGGCCGTCAGCTGCATCTCTTCTGTGGTGTCCTGTGTCTGCTGTGGTGGAACCGGTGGTCGGAGTTCCAGCCCGTTGGCGTCCATGTTCTCTATAGGGGGCAGCTGCTGGTGCCCATCGGAAGTCTCCCTCACGTCGCCTCTCAGGGCTTCCACAAAGGTCAACGGTAAGACAGTCGTCGGTTGTGGCGCCTGAACGTCATCCCGTGGAGTTTGCACTAAACGTCGCTGGAGGCATACCGAGCGGACGTGACCTTCTTTCCCGCACCCCGAGCAAGTGCGAGGTTGCCCATCATAGATTATAATCGCTCGACAACCTCCTATGTACAAATAAGAGGGGACGTGCTTGCGCAGTTCTATCCGTATTTGTCTCACCCCATTTAAAACGGGGTACGTGGTAAAACGCGTCCATTTTTCGGCCACATGGGATAGAACTGTACCATATGGTCGAAAGGCGTCGGTAACAAGTTCAGACGGGACCTCAAACGGAAGTTCGAAGACTCGTATAGTGCGGATCCCCATTCCCGCGTGATCGACTGTAACCGCACCAACATTCCCGTCGGCATGACAGAAACGATACCCGTTCGGTGATCGTTGTAGAAGTCTTTCGCAAGCAGCCTCGTCAACAAGCTTGACATAGACGACGCTTGAAACGAGCGATAAATTGATTCCCACGATTTCCTGTGGATCGATTTTTACCTCTTCTCTGAAGAAACGTTCAATCTCATGTGCCTTTGGTCGTGTATAGTCGTTCGCAAAACTGAACTTCAAAGTCGTTTTTCTGTACGAGTGTGCCATCTCGTTCTAAACTCACAACACCGCACACGCGAAGCTGCTCCGGCGTAAACAAACAGGCGCGCGTACCACAGCGCGGCCGGCAGGCAACACGGTCCGCACTGTGTCACTGCCGAAGGCAGACTGCGCCCAACTGAGTTACCGAAGCACGACTCACGCACGGTACTCACAGCTGTACTTCTGCCAGTTCCTCGTCTCCTACCTTCCAAACTTTACAGAAGCTCTCCTGCGAACCTTGCAGAACTAGCACTCCTGAAAGAAAGGATATTGCGGAGACATGGCTTAGCCACAGCTTGGGGGATGTTTCCAGAATGAGATTTTCACTCTGCAGCGGAGTGTGCGCTGATATGAAGGTAGGAGACGAGGTACTGGCAGAAGTAAAGCTGTGAGTACCGGGCGTGAGTCGTGCTTCGGTAGCTCAGTTGGTAGAGCACTTGCCCGCGAAAGGCAAAGGTCCCGAGTTCGAGTCTCGGTCGGGCACACAGTTTTAATCTGTCAGGAAGTTTCATATCAGCGCACACTCCGCTGCAGAGTGAAAATCTCATTCTGGAAACATCCCCCAGGCTGTGGCTAAGCCATGTCTCCGCAATATCCTTTCTTTCAGGAGTGCTAGTTCTGCAAGGTTCGCAGGAGAGCTTCTGTAAAGTTTGGAAGGTAGGAGACGAGGTACTGGCAGAAGTAAAGCTGTGAGTACCGGGCGTGAGTCGTGCTTCGGTAGCTCAGTTGGTAGAGCACTTGCCCGCGAAAGGCAAAGGTCCCGAGTTTGAGTCTCGGTCGGGCACACACTTTTGATCTGCCAGGAAGTTTCACAATTACTTTCCTTTCGATGTTCTGAGAGATGGTAGTGTGATCCAAAACAAGAAAAAGTGTCTAGTAAACATGGGTTGCAAAATAGGTACTTTAATATCTATGAGGACTTATTCTTTTTCACTATTGCGAAAAACATGGGTTATGCTGAAAAAGTGCTCATAGCTCTTAAGGTACGCAGTTTAGAGTCCATGTTCATTAGGCAATTATTTCTTGTTTTGGGCCGTGCACCTCCCCTAAATTATGGAAAGTAAAGAGCTCATAGTAGATGAGATTAGTTTCACGTTATCTAAGATGAAGAAGTGCTCACAGCTTTTAAGGTACCCATTTTAAAGCTTATGTCTACTACACATTTTTGTTTCGAGTGATCATTCCTGTCATATCCCTGAACACTAACCATTCCTCCTGGAACACCCAGAATAGGTCTAGTTGTACGACGGCTTGCTGAAAAGTAATGGCTCCCAATTTTTTATATGAAAACTTCTAAAGCTTTATAAGCAGAACAAACGTTACTAACTTTCTGAAACTTCGTTCTTCACGTCTGCATATTTATTTCACAGTATAGAAACCCTGGCGACGAACACATTTCTCCCAACGAACGACCAGTTTGTTTATACAATCACTGTAAAATGTGTGACTTTGATTATGGAGCCACAACCTCACCTCTGCTTGCACCTCTTCATCACTATCAGCTTGAAGTCCTCGATGGTGTTCTTTCAAGTTCTGGAAACAGATGAAAATCGGATGGGGCGAAGTCGGGACTGTATGGAGGACAATCGGTGATAGTGAACCTATGGCGTCGGGCTGCAGCAGATGTAGCAGCGCTTATGTGTGGTCTGGCATTGTTATGCTAAATGAGAGGGTACTCCACGTGTGGACCAACTCTTCGAATTCGAAACTCGATTATGGCACGCTCTTTCTTCCGCACAGACATAGTTACGTTACACACGTCCTTGTTACACGCCATAACTCGGAGCCATCAGGCAGCAGAGGACTGCAAATATGTAGACATCAGGAACAAAGTTGTAGAATGTTCCAGTGGTTGAAATGGCTCTAAGCACTATGGGACTTAGCATCTGAGGTCATCAGTTCAAAATGGCTGGACTTAACATCGGAGGTCATCAGTCCCCTAGAACTTAGAACTACTTAAACCTAACTAACCTAAGGACATCACACACATCCATGCCCGAGGCAGGATTCGAACCTGCGACCGTAGCGGTCGCGCCGTTCCAGACACAAGCGCCTATAACCGCTAGGCCATAGCGGCCGACTGTAGAATGTTAATAACGTTTGTTTTATTTAAAAATCTTTGAGTTTTCACATAAAAAAGTTTTGAGGCATGAATTTTAAGCACGTTCTCACAGATGGCACCTGACGAGGCACATTGCACTGAGTCATGGGATAGCGATATGCACATGTTTAGATTCCAGTGATATCGCGTACACAAGAAATAAAAGGTCAGTTCATTGACGTAAGTATCGTTTTAAGAAATGTGAAAAGGTTTCCTACGTTATTATGACAGCGTAACGGGAATTAACAGACTTTGAACGCGGAGTGTTAGTTTCCATTTCGGAAATCGTTAGGGAATTCATTATTTCGAGATCAACATTGTCAAGAGAGTGCCGGGAATACCAAATTTCAGGCATTATCTCTCGCCGCGGACAATTAGAGGCCGACGGCCTTCATTTAACGGCAGCGGCGTTCACGTAGAGTTATCAGTCCCAACAGATACGGAAAATTTCGTGAAATAACCGCAGATATCAGTGTGTGACGTACGACGAACGTATCCGTTAGGACAGTGCGGTTAAATGTGGCGTTAGTCGGCTATGGCAGCAGACGGCCGACGCGAGTGCATTTGCTAACAGCACGACATCTCTTGCAGCGTCTCTCTTGCGCCCGTGACCATATGGGTTGGACCCTTGACGCGGCCTGGTCAGATGAGTCCTGATTTCAGTTGGTAAGAGCTAATGGTAGGGTTCGAGTGTGGCGCAGACCCCACAAAGTCATGGTCCCAGACTTTCAACAAGGCACTGTGCAAGCTTTTGGTGCCTCCATAATCGTGTGGGCTGTGTTTACATGGAATGGACTCAGTCTTCTGGTCCAACTGAACTGATCATTAACTGGAAATGGTTACACTCGGCTACTTGGAAACCATTTTCAGCCATTCGTGGGTTTCATGTTCCCAAACAACGATGGAATGTTTATGGGTGACGGTGTGTTATGTCACCAGGCCACAATAGTCGTGATTGGTTTGAAGAACATTGTGGACAGATGGACCGAATGATTTGGCCATCCAGGTCGCCTGACACGAATCCCATCGACCGTTTATGGGACGTACTCGAGATATCAGTTCGTGCACAAAATCCCTCACCGGCAACACTTTCGCAATTACGGACTGCTAAAGAGGCAGGGCGGCCCAATATTTCTGCAGGGGACATCTCATGACTTGTTGAGTCCATGCCACGTCGAGGTGCTGCACTACGCTGGCCAAACTGAGGCCCGACACTATATTAGGAGGTATCCCATGAATTTTGTCACTTCATTGTAGTCGTGCGTGCAAAACTTAAGAATGAAAGTAACTTTCACATGATGTATCTCTGGAAAGTGACATAGCTCGGTGAAACTGGTACCATACATAGAAAGAAATGACACAACAATGTACGGAAAGTAAATGGAAGGAATATTCAATGCGACGAACAGCAATGACACTTTTATTCGAAGACAGTAGTTACACAGAAGTAACAGCGCTTTATGGTGGTCTTCTGGACAATGCGAAAGGTGGAATATGCTTCTTAATAGGGTGTGTGATCGCTACGGATGGTAGTGCATGTTCTGTAACGTGCTCCTATGCTAATCACAAGGCTTGTAATGGGATAGTGTGGTAGGGCTTTCCATTCCTGTACCAGTGCGATTCGCAGTTGCTGGAAGGTTGTTGATGATAGTAAGTGTGCTGCAATACGTCTCCGCAACGCACCGCATACGTGATCGATGAGATTTAAGTCAGTGGAATGAGCAAGCCAGTCCATCCGCCAAATATCCTCTCGCTCAAAGAGCTCGTCCACCTGCACTGTTCTATGCAGTTGCGCACTGTCATCCATAAAAGTGAAATGAATGTCGAATGCACCCATGAAAATACGCACATGGGGAGGGAGTGTAGTGTCACAATAGCGTTGGCCGGTGAGTGTAGCGTGTTCAAAGATTTGGAGATCAGTACGCCCATGCAACATTATGCCTCCCCACACAAAAACGATCACGTTCGACAATTTCTTGGGTGCATTACGTGCTCCCACTTTTCGCCATATGATGGTACATCCGGAATAATCACGCAGACTGAAGCTGCTCTCATCATAGGAGAGGACGCGATCCCAATCCTCGTTGGTTCAATCACCATGTTCTTGGCACGGCCGCAAGCTTTGCGGCCTAGGTGCGGGTGTCAACGGAACGCAACGTACTGTCCGTGAGCAAAGATACCAACCCTCCCTCCCCCGTCCACACTCCCACCGTCGCCGTGCCACTGTGGATCGTAGGATATTGCGTGCGTTGCAGTCCTGCAATTGCACCCGCTGTTTGAGGTGGGTCCCCCCCCCTGATTGTTTCACAATGTAGTGGTCCTCAGCTGCTGTAATTGACCATTGACAGTGGTCGACGACCTCCTCTCCTTCGGGCAACAGTTCCGTTGGTTCAGTACGCTCGCCATGACAATGCATCAGCAATACCAAACTCCTGGGCTACACTCTTCACACTTCAGCCATCTTCCAGTCCCGTGATTCTTCCTCGTGTGAAGTCATCCAGATGTTGTCTCCGGGCCACTCTGTAATGAGCAGTGTACGGTAAATGCTCGCTGACTAACACATACTTTCTTCAGCTGTTCGTTCAGTTGTCTCGTGTTGCGGGGCTAAGACCCATTTGGCGCTATAGTCACGACAACTCACGCCATGTGACGTCCAACTTTTTGTGCAACTGGGAGGCCTCTGGCAACACTCCATCGCACCTCCATTCCTCTCCACCGAATAGTTATGTTACTTTACCTAGCTCCTCCATAAGTTTTGCAGAGATGTGTATTTATAACCCTCTCAAGGATAGTAGAATTCTACAATCGGGCGACACATCGAAATAGGTACTACCACCTGCTAATTCTCTCAGGTCTCCAGCATGACCCATGACGAGACAGAAATGTATGCAACGAACATACAGAAATCATTTAATTCTCCGCTTGCGAACGTTCGTGTCAGCTCGTCGGATAGTGCCATTGACAGGATGGCGAATGGTGAATGAATCTTGAGGGAACTACTAGTAGACATCATGGAGTTGCAAATCTATGCTTCAACAAAGACTGTCGAAATCGAAAAACTTGGCTATCTGTAAGATGAATGAAAACAGATTACGGAGTTGGGATGGCACAAGAGATTCGGAGTAATTTTTTTGATCAAAATGTCGCATAAGAGATGCCGCAAAAAACGACCAGTAATTGTAGTGCACTTGATCAAAAGTAAAGTTGCCCTCTACCAAAACAACGATTCCGTAGTTTTGGTGCAGTGCACAAATCACGTAGTAAATGATGGGATTACCGGTAGGAATGCTAGGGAACGAAACACAAATGAATGTGTAAGAGAGACACCTGAAATCGGCGATTTCTCTCTGATTTTTGTTCGTTCGTTTGTTTTGTACAAATTAGAACCACACATCGTTCAGTGTTAGTTCATTGCGCATTTTATATTCTTTATGTAACCAAAGCAATTACTTTTGATGCAAGTTCAGTTTACATCCTCAAACATTAAAAAATCTTTATAATTATCGTTGTTATTTTGTACGCAATAGAATGTTCTTCATCATTATTAAAGACGGTGGTTTCTTGTTATCATTGATAAGGGCGAAAGTTGTTTATGAATAACATAAGAATATAAGCTGCACAAAGTATTGAAGTGATGTTCGATATGTTTTTGTTTTGCGGTGTTTTTTTTTTTAATTTTACCATTTGTTTGCGGAAATTGCGTTTTCTAGAGTTATGTGATAAATTTGTATTTTTTTCTATAGCATCCCTCTATTTCACGTTACAAATCAACAATTATCGAATAAAACCCGAATTAAACATCGACAGTTTCAATTTCGCTATAAATACTGCTTATTTTTAAGTTACAAGCAGGAGGATAACTATGTATAAGAAAAATGTTTCGTAGGTTACAAAAGCCTTTATATGTCCTCATTCAGTTTCTGCATGGCTCACCATGTATGGTTTCTGGTGGAATATAGTTATACACTGATCGCATACACAAAGAAAGGGATCGAAATGAGGTGCCGCCCGATAAGTATGCAACACACTTAACTTATAGGTAACGCGGTTACGATCTTAACTAACCAAGGCTACTAGGAAAACTATCACAGACTAGTCTTACTTACGATAGTCTAAGCTAACCCACAGTAGTTTCACAACTCTTATCAAATGGTATCGTCAGTTAACGAATGTAAAAACACCGCACTTGTATCAAGATACGATGGAAGCAAGCAGCCTGGGTGAGACAAATCAAACGGTTCTCTTGCAACACGACAATATTCAGAGCTAAAACGCTTGCAGGACATTTACAGAGGGACTTTCTCATCCTAGTGGTTGCAGCATTATGCTTCGGCTGACATTTGCCTGCGTCTTCCTCGGATCTACGGCTGTCACAGATTAAACGCAATATGTAATCCAACTGTAATTTACTATCAGGTTTTGCATCTTTCTATGTCTGATGCCTTCCACTCAAGACGTTTCAGTTTACAACAGAGAAGTTGTCCTACAAGACCAAAATCTTGCTATAATTGAAAAGAATGATAACAGCTATCTGCCATATCGAACTCAATTAAGGCGTCATCAGGCACTGCCGCCAAAATAAAAAATTACCTGCTCGTGTCATAAAGAAATTACTTGATATACTGAAAATATAAATTGATGTAACCAGTGACATTTATTGCATCCCCACTATACTTTATGTAAACTAATGTGGCATTGATGTATCGTAGTACGCCTTTGTAACTTTTGGCACCGCCTGGCAGTAGTACAAAATTCAGTGTTACATGGATATTTCGATTAAGTAGGTGCACAGTAATATAAATGTAAACACCGATCAGTGAACACAGGCTCCGTTTCCAGTCGTATTTTCATCACAAATATTTTTTGTTTTCTGAACTAAGCAAATATGGCGTATTAAGAGTTAACAACCGCTTGGAACATATAAAAACAATAATCCTGCCAAATTTTACATGAAGTTGCTGTAAGGCCTGTCTCCACAGAGGTGCAACATTGTCATGGTCAGACACCATACAGGGTGCACGCAACTCAGGCTATGTTATCGTCATATTTTCCTGTTTTCCGTCTTCCCCCAAGTTGCTTTAAATTCATGGAGGTATGTACCGTCTATGCAACCAATTGAAGGCAGTTTGTTCGTTGCCATACGCGTGTCGCTTCATTTATGTGGGAAGCATCATCAGTGGCCTGTAATACATGTTTCCTTATTTTACATACAATAAACGTATTATATGATTGATGTAATATGCTGATATATTACATTTTGTCGCGTCTTTCTCTTGTTTTTAGGTTATAGTCAAATTTTGTAGCACAATGTTCGTAATGTGAACTTATCGTTCAGAGTTACTTACGATTTCCAGCGCTGTTAACCCATGTGTGTGGTCCTGGAGATATATTCATTAATTTCCATACTCCAGCTGGCCGATTTCTGGCGTTCTTTCACCCACATTTGTCACATCGCATGTATCACTTGCACTTTTCATTTTGTGATCAACATATGTATGTTTTCGGTGTGAAGTGTTGCCAGCTGTTTTTGTGTGTTTGTCTTTCTTTTGTTTGTGTTGTGGTTAGATATTTTTTCATTTGTTGTGTGCGTTCGTGTGTGTGTGTTTGTGTTTGTGTGTGAGTGAGAGAGAGAGAGAGAGAGAGAGAGAGAGAGAGAGTATTTTGCTGTGCGTAAAAGTTTTTATTTTATTTTATTTTATTTTTTTATTTATTTTTTAAATATATATAAATATGTGTTTATGTGTGTGTCTGGGAGGGGGGGCAGGGTAGGGGGGAGAGAGAAGGGGGGAAGGAGATTTATTAATTATTTATGTGGGTTACATTTCAGTTGTCTAGCATGATCAGAGAGTTATTGCTTATATGGATTTGGTCGTTGAGTACCTTATATTCCATTGCAGTGGCTCCTTGGATGTGAAAGTTTTCTTGCAATGTCAGGAGCTTTTTGTTGTGATTATTCACTCTGATAGCTGTCATGTCACATTCCATGTTGGATGGTTCATGTCCATGTTTTATCAGGTGTTCAGCGAAGGTAGAATGGCTATTTTCATATTTCCAACTTCTTATATGTTCTTGATATGTAGTTTTGAAGTTCCTGTTTGTCACACCCAGATATACTGATTTACGTTCTTGCCACTCTAGCTGGTATTTATCTGGTTTGTTTGTTGTTTGCAAATGTGATGGAGTGTGTTTCTTTCTCTGTAAGCTATCTGTAGTCCTTGTTTCTTTAGTATATTTGCTATCGAGTGTACCACTTTTTCTGTTATTCATTATTTCTTTAGTTGTGTTTCAATTTTTTGGTTCAGTTTTTGTACTATATGGGTGTTGTAACGATTTTTTGTGGCTATGAGTTGTACTTTTTGTAATTCTTTTTCGTAGTTTTCTTTCCTGAGTGGGACATTAGTTAGTCTGTGTAACATGTGTCGTAGGGCAGCTAATTTTTGATTTTGTGGGTGGTTGGATGAAGCATGTATAATTATGGCTGTGGCTGTTGGCTTTCTGAAGATGTCAAATGTGTGTTTATTGTTGTCTCTCTTTATTGTTTCTTTTTCCATGGTGAATTGAATATTTTTATGTGTGTTGTTTATATCTGTATAAAGTTAATCAATTTTCTCTGTTGGTTCATCTACCATACAGATTACGTCATCCAGATATATGTGTCAGAAAACAGTTTTGTATCCTTTCTTTGTGATGATTGCACCAAAGATTGTGTTTTCTATGTGGTTGGTGAATATGTTTGCCTGTGTTCCTGAAATTGGGGATCCCATCGGAAGCTCATCTTCTTCTAAGTAAAATTCCTTTTCAAATTGGAATTAATTTTGGGATGTGATTCCTTTGAGGGTTTTAGTTACTTCATTAGTATTGTGTGCAGGTAGTTTGTTGTATGTCAGGAAGTTTTCTTCAAATAATTTTATTGTGTCTGCAGTGAGTACATGTTCTCTATGTCAAAATAGATGAGTGATGCTCTTTGTGGGATGTGTATGTCTTTTATTTGTGTTATGAGTTCATTTGTGTTTTTCCCTTTTCTGCTGTTTTTCATTTCATAATGTTGTATTATGATTTTGTTCATGTGTTTTGCCACATGGTATGATGGTGTATTCATGAAATTAATAACAGGCCTCAATGGAAGGTGGGGTTTGTGGACCTTGGGTTGGCTTCTGAGAGTTGGTGCTTCCGGGTTCTTCTGTGTGATGTGTAGGTTCTTTTTATCTGTGAGTTTGTGTCTGATGTCTTTGAGGTTGTTTTTTATGTATGTCTGGAGAGCGTACCGCTGGATCCATTTCAGTTTTGTGATATTGTTAGAGGAGATGAAATCTTTAGTTTTTTTCTATATATCGTTTTTTATTGATCAGTACTGTTCTGTTCCCTTTATCAGCTCCTGTGACTATAAAGTTGTCAGCTTGCAGTTTCTCTTTTAATTTCTTAGTGGTGTTTTTTTCTTTTTGAAGTTTACTGTTTTGCTCTTTCTTTGACATTGTGATTATGTTATATATTTCTTGCTTCACTAGTTCTCGACTTAGCCCATTATTTACAGTGTTATTTTCTTTTTTTCTCTTCCTCTGTCATGATGTTTTCCGTTTCTACAATCAGATTTTCGATGTAGTGGTTATCTATTTTTGTAGTGATGTTGTATTTGAGCCCTTTCTGTAACAGCTGTATTTCTTTCCCTGTTAATTCTGTATCTGTGAGATTTATTAATTTTGGGTAAGATATGTGGTGCTGGGTGTGTTGCACTTTGTCGTGTTTTCTTTCTGGCTATTTTTTTTAGTAGTGTTCTGATTTTTAGTGTTTTTTGCTTTGTGTGTATTGTAGTGTTCTTGCTTTGATGTGTTCTTTTTTATGTTGATCATCACTGTTGGGTTGTTAATAAATGCTGATAACTCAAGATGTACATCATATAACATTCTATTAAGTATGAATTTCTTAGTATAAAGCGATTTGATTTCATTTTTAACCAAGTTTTTTCTGCAAATGATTTCTTTCTTTGTGCTACCAAAGAGTTGTTTCTGACCTTTGCATTAATATTACTTGGAATTACATTATTTAGTTTACAGGTCCAGTTGAATTTAATGTGTGAGATGCTCTTATGGAGTCTGAGATGGATATTCTTCAAATGTTATGCTTCTGCTATATGTCACTTAAATAGTTTCCCAAGTGCATATCATCCGCCAAAGACCTGTATAAGCAGACGCACGGCTCCACTCAGGCAGCAACCGCCGAGTATCCGCACAGTACCCACTAGTTGCTTGTACTTCAGGATAGCATCAGGACCTCCCTATAGTTGCCGCCCGGATGGGCCCAACTCGGCATAATTCAAGTTATATTAGCCATCGTTCACTGTATTCTGGACTAGACAAGTGTTCAAAGATTAGTGAGTGCAAATAAACTGTTCACTATAGTATCATGCAACATTTTCACATGCAAGTTAAGTAGTGTGCTATTTATTTTAATGAATTATTGTAAATTGTTGCTAATATGTGTTCCCATAACTTTTACCGTAGTTTGCCTAAACCTATTTGCCCTGTGACGAGGCTGTATAGTTGCTGCTTGCAAGCAAGCCACATCAATAGCAGCAACTACTTTCGGTGGTAGGGAGTTCTCTTACTGACACATTTACGTTGGAACCTAAGAGTGTTTCGTGAATCCAATAAAAATGTAATTAATTTGGAATTGCGTTATTTTTCGTGGCATCTATAGTGAACTGTGTGTGCTTGACTGTCTTTACTAATTCTTCGAAACGTGCTTATATTCGAAAGTAGCCTTCTTTGCCTGACTGGGCTGATTAAATGTGAATTACTGTTCGCTTGTGTTATCAAAACATACACATAACTCATAGCTTTGTACTAAAATAGGCTTTGATCTTCTGCCGCCAGACTGTTCCCCCAGGGAACCCAAAAGCTGTACATACAATACATCCATGCCTTGTTAATTGACGTACAATGAGGTGACACAAGTCAAGGCACACCTCTTAATATTGTGTCGGACCTCCTTTTGACCGGCATAGTGCATTAACTCGATGTGGCATGTACTCAACAAATCGTTGGAAGTCTCCTGCACAAATATTGAGCACTACTGCCTCAATAGCCATCCATAGCTGCGAAACTGTTGCCACTGAAGGATTCTGTGCACGAACTGACCTCACCTATGCCCCATAAATGTTCAATGGTATTATGCATAGTTGCGGAAGTGTTCCCGCTGCAAGGTTCTGTGCACGAACTGACCTCGATTATGGCCCATAAATGTTCAATGGTATTATGTCGGGCGATCGGGCCAAATCATTCGCTCGAATTGACCAGAATATTCATGTCACCAATCGCGAACAATTGTGACCCGTTGATATAGCACACTCTCACGCATAAGAATAAAGTCTATGAATGGCAGCAAATGGTCTCCAGGAAGCCGAACATAACTACACTCCTGGAAATTGAAATAAGAACACCGTGAATTCATTGTCCCAGGAAGGGGAAACTTTATTGACACATTCCTGGGGTCAGATACATCACATGATCACACTGACAGAACCACAGGCACATAGACACAGGCAACAGAGCATGCACAATGTCGGCACTAGTACAGTGTATATCCACCTTTCGCAGCAATGCAGGCTGCTATTCTCCCATGGAGACGATCGTAGAGATGCTGGATGTAGTCCTGTGGAACGGCTTGCCATGCCATTTCCACCTGGCGCCTCAGTTGGACCAGCGTTCGTGCTGGACGTGCAGACCGCGTGAGACGACGCTTCATCCAGTCCCAAACATGCTCAATGGGGGACAGATCCGGAGATCTTGCTGGCCAGGGTAGTTGACTTACACCTTCTAGAGCACGTTTGGTGGCACGGGATACATGCGGACGTGCATTGTCCTGTTGGAACAGCAAGTTCCCTTGCCGGTCTAGGAATGGTAGAACGATGGGTTCGATGACGGTTTGGATGTACCGTGCACTATTCAGTGTCCTCTCGACGATCACCAGTGGTGTACGGCCAGTGTAGGAGATCGCTCCCCACACCATGATGCCGGGTGTTGGCCCTGTGTTCCTCGGTCGTATGCAGTCCTGATTGTGGCGCTCACCTGCACGGCGCCAAACACGCATACGACCATCATTGGCACCAAGGCAGAAGCGACTCTCATCGCTGAAGACGACACGTCTCCATTCGTCCCTCCATTCACGCCTGTCGCGACACCACTGGAGGCGGGCTGCACGATGTTGGGGCGTGAGCGGAAGACGGCCTAACGGTGTGCGGGACCGTAGCCCAGCTTCATGGAGACGGTTGCGAATGGTCCTCGCCGATACCCCAGGAGCAACAGTGTCCCTAATTTGCTGGGAAGTGGCGGTGCGGTCCCCTACGGCACTGCGTAGGATCCTACGGTCTTGGCGTGCATCCGTGCGTCGCTGCGGTCCGGTCCCAGGTCGACGGGCACGTGCACCTTCCGCCGACCACTGGCGACAACATCGATGTACTGTGGAGACCTCACGTCCCACGTGTTGAGCAATTCGGTGGTACGTCCACCCGGCCTCCCGCATACCCACTATACGCCCTCGCTCAAAGTCCGTCAACTGCACATACGGTTCACGTCCACGCTGTCGCGGCATGCTACCAGTGTTAAAGACTGCGATGGAGCTCCGTATGCCACGGCAAACTGGCTGACACTGACGGCGGCGGTGCACAAATGCTGCGCAGCTAGCGCCATTCGACGGCCAACACCGCGGTTCCTGGTGTGTCCGCTGTGCCGTGCGTGTGATCATTGCTTGTACAGCCCTCTCGCAGTGTCCGGAGCAAGTATGGTGGGTCTGACACACCGGTGTCAATGTGTTTCCAGGAGTGTATTTCCAGTTAATGATCGTTTCAGCTGGACCAGAGGATTCAGTCCATTCCATGTAAACACAGCCCTCACCATTATGGAACCTCCACCAGTTTGCACAGTGCCTTGTTCACAACTCGGGTCCATGGCTTCGTGAAGTTTGCGCCACACTAGAACCCTACCATCGGCTGTTACCAACTGAAATCGGGACTCACCTGACCCGTCCACGGTTTTCCAGTCGTCTAGTGTCCAATCGATATGGTCATGAGCCCAGTAAAGGCGCTACAGGCGATGTCATGCTTCTAGAATGAAATTTTCACTCTACAGCGGAGTGTGCGCAGGAGAGCTTTTGTGAAGTTTGGAAGGCAGGAGACGAGGTACTGGCGGAATTAAAGCTGTGAGGACGGGGCGTGAGTCGTGCTTGGGTAGCTCAGTCGGTAGAGCACTTGCTCGCGAAAGGCAAAGGTCCCGAGTTCGAGTCTCGGTCCGGCACACAGTTTTAATCTGCCAGGAAGTTTCGATGTCATGCTGTTAGCAAAGGCACTCGGGTCGGTCGTCTTCTGCCATAGCCCATTAAAGCCAAATTTCTCCGCACTGCACTAACCTATACGTTTTTCATGTGCCCATCATTGATTTCTGTGGTTACTTCACGCAATGCTGTTGGTCTGTTAGCACCGACAACTCTACTCAAACACCGCTGCTCTCGGCCGTTAAGCGAAGGCCGTCGGCCACTGCATTGTCCGTGGTGAAAGATAATGCCTGGAATTTGGTATTCCCGACACACTCTTGACACTGTGAATCTCGAAATACTGAATTTCCTAGCGATTTCCGAAATGAAATGCCCCATGCATTTATATGTAACTATCATTCCGCGTTCAAAGCCTGTTAATTCCCGTCGTGCGGCCATAATTACGTCGGAAACCTTTTCACATGAATCATCAGAGTACAAATGAGAGCTCCACCAACGCACTGCCCTTTTATACGTTGTATACGCAATACCACTGCCATCTCTATATTTGCATATCGCTGTCTCACGACTTATCACCTCAGTGTAAATCCACCAGAGGATGTAGGTATAATCCTCCGAAACGCGCAGTGGAAACTGTTATAAATGTGACTGGTACATCAATTTGGATTTTCAATTAATATTCATAATATTAGGATTTGAAAGTACGTGATCTGTGCTTGTACACCTGCACCATCTTCTGCCAGTCACATACAAATGACTTTGGAATCAAAAAATGGCTCTGAGCACTATGGGACTCAACATCTTAGGTCATCAGTCCCCTAGAACTTAGAACTACTTAAACCTAACTAACCTAAGGACATCACACACACCCATGCCCGAGGCAGGATTCGAACCTGCGACCGTAGCAGTCCCGCGGTTCCGGACAGCAGTGCCAGAACCGCTAGACCACCGCGGCCGGCCACTTTGGAATCGTTTCTCTCTTCGTCGACCACCCCGCCATTGCAATGTTTTGTCTCAGTGATCAGTGCATGTACACTTTACTTTGCTGACACCGATCTGTATGAACGAGAGCAATTTAAGTCTCTATGTGTATATCTCCAGACCATAGTCATAGTGGCTTTCCGATCATTCCAGTTGGTATACGGAACTCCTCATTTTCCAAACATGAACCTGAAATTTTATCAAGCGATAGCTTCAATTAATAAAAGTACATTATTCTAAAGGACGAGTACGTGAATATATACTGCCAGAAAATTACATACCAACAAACAAAGTTGTTGCATAACTCATGGCATGACGAGGTACAACTGTTTTGCGTATAAAAATCAAACGGCACATATTAGATAGGTGGTCACAGTACTCTGCATCTACATGTATACTCCACTAGCCACCAAGCAGTGTTTGGCGGAGGGCACTATTCACGCCAAAGTCATATTACCCCCTCTCTGTTCCACTCGCGGATAACGCGACGGAAAAACGACTGTCTGAACGCCTCAGTATGAGCTCTAATTTCCCCTATTTTTGAATGGTGATCATTGCGCGATTTGAAAGTTGGTGGTAATAATATATGCTCTACATCCTCGGCGAAGATCAGGTTTTGGAATTTAGTGAGCAGGCCCTTCCGCTTAGCACGTCGTCTATCTGCAAGTGTGTGCCACTTCAAACTTTCTATGAGATTTGTAACGCTCTCGCGATGGCTAAGTGTACCAGTCACGAATCTTGCCGCTCTTCTTTGGACCTTCTGAATCTCTTGAATCAGACCTAACTGGTAATGGTCCCATAGAGACGAGCAATACTCTAAGAGTGGACGAACTTAAGTATTGTAAGCTATTTCCTTTGATGAAGGACTGCATCGCTTCAGGATTCTACCAATAAACCGCAATCTAGTGTTCGCCTTACCCGTTACTTGTTTAAACTGATCGTTCCATTTGAGGTCATTTCGAATAGCCACACCCAGATATTTGACGGATGTTACCGCTTCCAAAGACTGGGCATTTATTTTGTACTCGTACATTAATGGGGATTTTCGCTTTGTTATACGCAGTAGGTTACACTTATGAATATTGAGAGATAACTGCCAGTCATTACACCACGCAATTATTTTCTGCAAATCCTCACTTATTTGTTCACAACTTTCGTGTGATACTACTTTCCTGTAGACTACAGCATCATCGGCAAGCAGTCAGTGCCATCAACGAGATCGTTTATGTAAATCGTAAAAAGCAGCGGACATATTACGCTGCCCTGGGGCACACCTGATGTTACGCCTGGTGCTATATTTGCAACATAATCAACATAAAATCTTACGTGGATACCGTCTGGCGTGTAAGGATCTTAACTGTTTTACAATCCCAGATACACTAAACACTATGTCAGCGATCCTTGCGTTTGTTCTAGAATTGAAAAGGGGAATAGTGCTGCAGTCCTCTACCGTAAACGAGTTTTTGAAAATAATTACTATTAAAAACAGTCTTGATCACAATTTATTTTATAAGGTGACCGGTTTCGACCACTGCTGTGGTCATCTTCAGACCATTGAGTGGAAACCCCTTTCTGTTGGAGAATCACAACTGCTGTTCCCATAATGCATTCAAGAGTTTTTGAAAGCTAGTAGAGAAATGGAAGTAGCACTAAAATATCCACTTTTCAGTCTTTACTTCTGAATCTACGTCTATATCCGTCCTTTCACTTTTATTAATCCTAAAAATAAGCTAAACAAGCGATCAGGTACAGAACTGACTAACTGGGATGGCGGGCGATCGACTTAACAATCGTCCTCAACTGAGGAACCAAACATGTTTTCCAGTTTACAAGACAGTATCCCAATTGAAAAAGAGAATAGATGACTGGTACATATATGCAATAATCCAACTATACGACTAGAAATAAATGTCGCATCTGCTATAGTATAAGAGAAAATGAAGTTTAATACCTGGTTCACAGTACGATCACTAAAGATGAAGTACAAGCTCCGTTCGATCTTGGTGAGGGGGGGGGGGGGGGGAGGGGAGGGGAGTTGGTCTGTATCTCTGACGTCAGGCTGTTGTTGAATTTTGGAATATGTTTTATACTGGCGTATTATGACAATTCTGGAGACTGGAAGTCTCCTCTGTACGAAACAGAATGGGTCTTATGACACTGATCTCGCTCTGTTTTGTAAACAGTATCCAGAAATAAATATATTGTAGCCCACATATTAATGTCGTGGTCTTTGACTTCCGGAAGGCATTCGATACTGTTTCACACTGCCACCTAATGAACAAAATACGAGCCTACCGAAAATAAAATCAGCTGTGAGACTGGATTGAAGTGTTTATGTCAAACATAACATAGCATGTCATTCTCAATTAAGAGAAATCTTCAGATGTAAAAGTAAATTCGGGCATACCCCAAGGAAGAGTGGTAGGCCCATTACTTTTCAAAACATATATAAATGACCTAGTGGATAACGTTGGAAGTTCCACGAGAGTCTGCACAGATGATGCAGTTGTAAACAGAAAGGTATGTACGATAGAGAATTGTATGAAAAAGAGTGGCATATCAAGGTACAACCTGTACCACTTTATGCTTTAATGACTTTCAAACGTGAAAGTGGGATAGAAACTCCATATGAAACTTCCTGGCAGATTAAAACTGTGTGCCGGACCGAGACTCGAACTCGGGATCTTTGCCTTTCGCGGGCAAGTGCTCTACCAACTGAGCTACCCAAGCACGACTCACGCCCCGTCCTCACAGTTTCACTTCTGCCAGTACATCGTCAGTTTTAATCTGCCAAGAAGTTTCATATCAGCGCACACTCCGCTGCAGAGTGGAAATCTCATTCTAGAAACTCCATAGTTTGGTTACCCACGTCGTCAAAAATCCAGGATGTAGGATGGCAGTGAGTTAAAAATGCATTATGGTGCTGTTAGAAAATTTTAAAAAAATAAGATGGCGGAGCTATAAAAAACTGATTAAAAATTTCAAAAAAATCAGTCAAAATACACTGCTGGAAAAAATTAGTTCACTCTTTTAGAGGTTTTCAATTTGCTCACAATTTATTGTTGCAACAATGCATATGGAGTACATGAAATAATTTCATTTACCGATCAATAGCACAAGGGCAACGGCCTTGCCGCAGTCGATACACCGGTTCCCGTGAGATCACCGAAGTTAAGCACTGTCGGGCGTGATCGGCACTTGGATGGGTCACCATCCAGGCCGTCATGTGCTGTTGCCATTTTTCGTGGTGCACTCAGCCTCGTGATGCCAATAGAGGAGCTACTCGACCGAATAGTAGCGGGTTCGGTCAAGAATACTATCATAACGACCGGGAGAGCGGTGTGCTGACCACAAGCCCCCCCTATCCGCATCCTCCCCTGAGGATGACACGGCGCTCGGATGGTCCCGATGGGCCACTTGTGGCCTGTAAACGGAGTGGATCAATAGCACAAGGGGCCCTGAGGTACCGGGACCCATGTTGAAACACCTACACTAGTACATGGAGTAGTCTTCCTGGGCGTCAATGCAGACGTTGACTCTGGCATTCAGTCTATCGTACAGATGGCAAATACTGTCCTGGAATACGTTATACCGCCCCTGCTCGACCTTTTCACGTAGTTCTCAAAGTGTTGTCGGTTAACGAGTCGCACGGGTCACTTGTCGTCCATTTATATCCCACATACGCTCGATTAGACAAGTCCAGAGATCTTGCTGGCCAGGGAAGTTGCTGCACGTCTTGCAGAGCACACTGAGTGTCACGGGCAGTGCGTGGGCGAGAATTATCCTGTTGGAACAACACATCAAAAATGGCAACATTCTACACGTACCGAGCGCTGCTTAGTGTCCCCCCCAGAAACACCAAAGGTGAAAGACAGTTGTAGTCATCGCACCCCAGACCATAGAGCCATAGGTGGTGCCAGTGTGTCTTGGACAAGTCCACTCTACGAAACAGAGCTCAACAGGTCTACGTAGTATGCACAAACGACCATCACCTGGGTGCAGGCAGAATCTGCTTTCATCGCTGGTCCTCTGACGGCACCAGTCGTACGATGCACGACGATGCTAGAGCATAAATGGAAGAGGGGCTAGAGATGTGTGTATCCGTAGTCACACTGTTAATAACTGGCTTGCAGCAGTTCGTGTTGACACGTCTGGATTCACAAGCCCCCTTATCTGTACTGTGGTGGCTGTACGATCTCCGCCCTTGCTGCCGTTTGTGACGCCCCAAGGACAGAAAACCCCAATCAACAAACTTTGTGGGAACTTAAAGTAGAGAAGTGAGTCATCTTGACAGTGACGGCAACTATTGACGATAAAATCTACACCGGTAATATTTTGATTAACACCTATATCATTAAAAAACTGAGAATAGCACACAAAAAGGCTAGATAAAAGGAAAGAATTATCATAGATTCTTTATCAAACATCTATAGAATTAATTCAAAATCATATGAACGAGGGTTAAATCCAAGAAAGTCAAAGATAACATTTATCATGGAGAGAGTTGTAGCCGCATCGAAAAGAAAATTCAGTGCGACTACAATGTAACTCGGATAGTACTTTTGCGATAGTTGTCTGGATACAAACGCTCTTAGATTGTTTCAGTTTTGGAAGTTTGATAATTCGTGAGATATAGATTGAAATATTGCGCAGTCATTCGACTGAAGAAAGTTAATCTTTACCGTTCTCAACACGACGGTATAGTAAGACGAGTGTTAGAATTCAGTTGAGTGATACTGGTTTATCGGACTTAGCCTTTGTACTGATGAACAGTTACAAACCTTGAGAGCAATGAATCAACGACAGAAAAATAATTCGAAGTCTTGAGTAGGACACAATAAAACGAAGACAGGAAGAAAGACAAGTACGCCGATTAGTCAAAAGTTGTCGTCAGCGTCACGATTACTGAACTGAACAGAAGTTAATCTTGAATGACATATCGGTGTGCGTGTGTTGTAGTGACAAACAATTACTTACAGAAAGAACAATAAAATCTAAGTCAAAAGACAAATCTTACGCCGCGCAGGATTAGCCGAGCGGTCTAGGGCGCTGCAGTCATGGACTGTGCGGCTGGTCCCGGCGGAGGTTCGAGTCCTCCCTCGGGCATGGGTGTGTGTGTTTGTCCTTAGGATAATTTAAGTTAAGTAGTGTGTAAGCTTAGGGACTGATGACCTTAGCAGTTAAGTCTCATAAAATTTCACACACATTTGAACAAATCTTACGTGTCACCTAACTCATTAAACGAACAATACAATGTGTATTAACGTAAGTTGATTGACTCTTTAAACATTTTAAGTGACTAAGTGAGTACATGAATAACGGACAGTGAAAAGTGATTAGTTTAAACCAGTACTACGGCGCATAAAAAAAACATTTACTCCACCATAAATTATCTCTGGAGTCACGTCGGACCGTTGTTAATAACTTGACGTAGCAACGGCATAGCAACGGAACAGTAGACAGTAAAATTTCATCCCCGCTATGTTTGATGTGAAAAACGACCATAATGATGAAACCAAGAATCAAAATTTTATTTCATCACGGAACTAACCGGTCATAAAAATAAAAATAAACCGTTGCAGTTTACCAGTTCGCACAAGCTGAGAAGACTGTTGCGGAGAGATTACAGAATATTTCTAAACCATGCGAGGAGTTGTGTTCTTACGAGAGTCACAGGTGCTGTTCCACGTCATATCGACGGGGACGAACATCGTTACTAGTCTCGTCTCCTCCCGGCAAGTGAAGGAGGAGGGAAGGGACGTCACACGTTGCAATACGACTACCCAGACGGGCCTGTGATGCGTGGACGTCCAGAACCACGTCTACAGGTGTGCTCATACCAGCAGCATCGTAGCACAACTGAAGCAGCACGTCCAACTTGTACGGAAATACCGCCTCTCGCAAGGTCACAATTTGACCTCTTTCAAATTCTCTCAGTTTGGTGTAGGAAGCACGAGTGCGGCTCCGTGGCATAGTTGCCTGCTTGCTTCACACGTTTGCACCACACTAAGCCTTCTGGCTGTGAGCAATTCCTATCAAAAGGTACACCTACACAGAGCTTTAGTAGCTAAGCCAGTACGCTATCTGTTGCCGGACAACAATGAAACCACTCTCAGCACATTTACCATCCCCCAGGTGACATATGCCGTCATCCGATCAACGTCGAAGTTGTCTTACCAGGTATACTATTTTTTTTCCGGCGCTGTATTTTATGACATTTATCACGATACAAAACATAATTCAGTGGTGTTTTACTGTAAATTTCGCTAAATAAATCTCTTTGAAAGAATTAAATATCGAGTCCTATATAACAAAATCTTTACCTGCATCTTAACTGAAATATATGGCGTTTGTTTTAAACCTCGATATCTTACATCTCGATATGTTTTATATCTGGAAAAATACACAGCATACGTAAAAATATGTTCCTTATGAAAAATTAAAATTTTAAAGTAGGATGTCTGTCTGTGCTAAACTGGCCACTCGCTAACACCACACCCTTCAAAAAATGGTTCAAATGGCTCTGAGCACTATGGGACTTAACATCTGTGGTCATCAGTCCCCTAGAACTTATAACTACTTAAACCTAACTAACCTAAGGACATCACACACATCCATGCCCGAGACAGGATTCGAACCTGCGACCGTAGCGGTCACGCGGTCCCAGACTGAAGCGCCTAGAACCGCACGGCCACACCGGACGGCATCACACCCTTCCCCCTCCCCCGTCAGAGGGGTTCAACGTTTTGTTTCCAAACGGGAATCACCCATTCGGAATGTAGCCAAAAAATATCTATGCTTTACAGGAAATAATTTTTATTTTCATTCGAGGTAGATGCGTTGTATAAAATAAAATTTAATTTTTCCGGTATTTACGACTGAAAACTGATTCGTTTTATTCTGTATTACACTATCGATAAAAATGAAAACCTTTTTGTTCCAGACAGTTGTTACTATTGTCAAAATTTTAATTTAGTTTTAAAAATG
The DNA here is from genome assembly GCF_023864345.2 of Schistocerca serialis cubense. Taxonomy (NCBI): domain Eukaryota; kingdom Metazoa; phylum Arthropoda; class Insecta; order Orthoptera; family Acrididae; genus Schistocerca; species Schistocerca serialis. The sequence goes on from NC_064640.1 coordinate 238,025,907, forward strand.
TGATTGTACAATAAAACTTTTACATTTAGATATTTAAAAGTCTGACAAATAAGCTAATTTTGACGTTAGGTCGTTTTCTGTTCCCTTCGTGGTTGATTACGTTGAGTCCCCACACCATCAGGATGCTTGATTTCGGTGAGTTCCTTAGCATAGCACCATCATGGTGACTTATTTCGGTGTGTTCTTCTGTCTAACAGTCGGAACTCTCGTGCCCGATTACAGTGCCATCTACCACGAGTGGAAAAACATTGTTTCAGATAAACCCCACGCATTTTTTGGTGCAGAATCCGAATTTGCAATAAAAAGCGGGACTCGAATTTGAAAATAAAAAGTTGGCCTCCTTATAGGGGATTAGACGCTGGCTAATTTTAGTACAGATAGATGTCCCTTTCAAAAATCTTAATTTTTCATCTGCAACTTTTTTCATAGAATGAGTATTTTTGGAGTGAGCCAGACATAACTAAATAACTATCTCATTTAAAAATTATTGAAGTAATTACTAATAACATTAGCACCATTAGAAATAAAGCTGACGTTTCAACGATTTGTATTTTGATTCTAAGAACAGACGAGATACTTTCCTTTGGCTAGCTTATACCCAAGCCGTGGCTTCGATGCTGTAAACCATCAGCCGTAAGAGAGTCGTCTGAATGTAAACCGCTGTTTGTGAGCGCGCTAGCTTCGCTCCTCTCTCTGAGTACCAGCGCACTCAAACAGATGGAGCTGCACCTCAATCTCACGGAAGAAACGACGAGGCGTAGCAAGCGCTGACCTTTGCTTTTGTTATCAGTACGATACGGCCCGATTCCCTGGAAAAACACACTCCTAAAATAAAAAGCTTTCAAGCTAAACAAACAAAACGACTATGCTCGTAAGCATTTCAGCGGGTAAAGATAAAGACTCTTTCCGCGACGAAAGCTCTTTTGCGATGAAACAGACCGAGAATGGCTTTAGGATGCACTCTGAAACCTTTATCAAAATCGCATGATTTATTTTTTCTGTCTTCCTCTAAAAACCAATTAGTATGGAAATTAATTATCGATTAATGCCTGCAGATTCGCACGTATTATTTGCAGTAAAGCTGATTCCAGAACGAATATTTCGCATTTCAGCTGAGTATACGCTGAAATAAAACGTCATGGCAGGTAAGGAATTGGCACTGACGTAGTATTCGAGCTCGCATTTTTCTGCACGAAAAGCAAATGTCTGCTTTCGATTTCGGTTCTGGCACTGGGCTACCATTTGACATGATCCTTTGTCGAATTGTTCTCAGCAGGGAGCTGCAGAGTTCTTTCCTCTTTCTGTTAGAAAGCTTTCATTTAAAAGATAAAGCTCTTCTGTTTCATCTGGAAGTTTATTATTTCTTGTACTGATCAAAAGCACCATTAGTGGACATAAATATGAGATGTGTCCACCCTCCGCCTTTATGATGGCTTGAATTCTGCAGGAGACACTTTCAATGGCGTGCCTGTATGTCTGTGCAGGAATGGCAGCCCATTCTTCCTAAGAACCGAAACCAGAGAAGGTAGTGCTGTTATCCTTGGATCTAGCATGAAGTCGCTGTTCTAACTCATCCAAAAAGTGTTACATTAGATTCAGATCGGGGCCCTGGACAGGTCAGACATTTCAGGAACGTTATTGTCCTGAAACCATTGCCTCACTGATGTTGCGATATGACAGGGTGCATTGTCATGCTGATACAAACTATCGTTGTCTTCGAACTGTTTCTCTACTAAACGCAGTACACAATACTGTGAAATGTGTTCACATCCTCTGCATTTATCGTTTTCTAAAGCGCGGTAAGGTGACCACTCCCTAAACCCGAAAAACACTGTCATTGGGTAACACCATCTCTGTACCTCACTGTCAGCACTTCACATTATGACAGGTAACATCCTCCGGGCATTCGTCAAACTCAACCTCTTTCATCGGATTGGCACAGATTATAGTGTGATTCATCTGAACAAATCATCATTCGTTTTCAGTCATCCACTACCCAGTGACTCTCTCTTTCCACTCCCTCAAGCGTAACATAGCACAAACAGAAATGTGTGGCTTATCAGGAGCTGCTTGACCATTGTACCCCATCGTTTTTAACTCCCTATACACGGCCATTGTGCTAGAAGGCGGATCACGAGTGGTTCCTTTCGCTGAATTCATGCGATTCTTTTTTTGCATCCACCCTGTCCGTCAGTACACGAGATCCACCTTGCCTTGGTTTAGCTACGGTTGTTCCTTCGCGTTTCGGTTTCGCAGTCACATCAAACACAGCTGCCTTGAGCAGCCTTATACGGTAGAAACGTCCTTGATGGATATGTTACTTTGGTGTCACCCAATGACTTGTACACGTTAAAGGTCACTATGCTCTCATAACCGACCCACCCTGCTGTTACTACTTTTCTACTGACAATACAACATTCCCTGCCTCCTCCTATACTGGTTTGGCGCCAACCTGTATACAGGGTTATTACAAATGATTGAAGCGATTTCACAGCTCTACAATAACTTTATTATTTGAGATATTTTCACAGTGCTTTGCACACACATACAAAAACTCAAAAAGTTTTTTTAGGCATTCACAAACGTTCGATATGTGCCACTTTAGTGATTCGGCAGACATCAAGCCGATAATCAACTTCCTCCCACACTCGGCGCAGCATGTCCCCATCAATGAGTTCGAAAGCATCGTTGATGCGAGCTCGCAGTTCTGGCACGTTTCTTGGTAGAGGAGGTTTAAACACTGAATCTTTCACATAACCTCACAGAAAGAAATCGCATGGGGTTAAGTCAGGAGGGCGTGGAGGCTATGACATGAATTGCTGATCATGATCTCCACCACGACCGATCCATCGGTTTTCCGATCTCCTGTTTAAGAAATGCCGAACATCATGATGGAAGTGCGGTGGAGCACCATCCTGTTGAAAGATGAAGTCGGCGCTGTCGGTCTCCAGTTGTGGCATGAGCCAATTTTCGAGCATGTCCAGATACACGTGTCCTGTAACGTTTTTTCGCAGAAGAAAAAGGGGCCGTAAACTTTAAACCGCGAGATTGCACAAAACACGTTAACTTTTGGTGAATTGCGAATTTGCTGCACGAATGCGTGAGGATTCTCTACCGCCCAGATTCGCTCATTGTGTCTGTTCACTTCACCATTAAGAAAAAATGTTGCTTCATCACTGAAAACAAGTTTCGCACTGAACGCCTTCTCTTCCATGAGCTGTTGCAACCGCGCCGAAAATTCAAAGCGTTTGACTTTGTCATCGGGTGTCAGGGCTTGTAGCAATTGTAAACGGTAAGGCTTCTGCTTTAGCCTTTTCCGTAAGATTTTCCAAACCGTCGGCTGTGGTACGTTTAGCTTCCTGCTTGCTTTATTCGTCGGCTTCCGCGGGCTACGCGTGAAACTTGCCCGCACGCGTTCAGCCGTTTCTTCGCTCACTGCAGGCCGACCCGTTGGTTTCCCCTTACAGAAGCATCCAGAAGCTTTAAACTGCGCATACCATCGCCGAATGGAGTTAGCAGTTGGTGGATCTTTGTTGAACTTCGTCCTGAAGTGTCGTTGCACTGTTATGACTGACTGATGCGAGTGCATTTCAAGCACGACATACGCTTTCTCGGCTCCTGTAGCCATTTTGTCTCACTGCGCTCTCGAGCGCTCGGGTGGCAGAAATCAGAAGTGCGGCTTCAGCCGAACAAAACTTTATGAGTTTTTCTACATATCTGTAGTGTGTCGTGACCATATGTCAATGAATGGAGCTACAGTGAATTTATGAAATCGCTTCAATCATTTGTAATAGCCCTGTATTAGGGTCATATTGTCAGCAGTACAAGTTCCAGGGGAATCCACAACCCCTGAAAAGGCGATTGACGTAGACCACACAGAATTATAATTTTATAATATAAGAAAATAATTTAACGACACATTCGAGGTAGTAATTAGGGTGGTTTCGGTGACCTGTCAGTGAAGTAATTATTGAGTAGGGGTGGCCAAGATTTTTGCTTACGAGCCATCCCCGGGCCTGAGTGCCAAAGCGTTCAGCCTTGCTTCACATTTCCCCGCCGCCACGCCACGCTGTCTGAGCGCGAGTGAGGGGAAGAGAGGAAAACAGCAAACGTGCTGCATTTAAATGGCATTGCAATCGCACTGCATGCTACGTGGTTCTATATTTCACATTTCTCATCAACATAAATTACAAACAAAACAAGTTTTCAGTATTAATTATTTTTGGCGCGCTGAAGGCGGAATACAATACTGTATTTACACCGAAGAACCAAAGAAACTGGAACACCTGTCTAATATAGTGTAGGCACAACGCGAGCACGCAGAAGTGCAGCATGGACTCGACGAATGTCTGAAGTAGTGCTGGCGGGAACTGACACCATGAATCCTGCAGGACTGTCCATAAATCCGTAAGAGTACGAGGGGGTGGAGATCTCTTCTGAACAGCACGATGCAAGGCATTCCAGATATACTGAATAATGTTCACGTCTGGGGAGTTGCCGACTGCAACGCCGTATTCTGCCTGTTTACACATCTCTGTATTTGTATACGCATTCCTATACCAGTTTCTTTGGTGCTCGAGTGTATCTGGTACGAACTGTTTTCATGCGGACAGACGCAGACAATTTTACAGAGTTTTGCACTCAGGTTTCACAATCGAAAAAAGATTTTTCGCACAAGTATGTCGATCGAAATATTGTAGCACTTCTACAGCCTCATTATGGAAATTGAAAAATCTACCTAAGGAAAGCAACGTAGACGTCCTGGTCAGTTTTAAAGTGAAAATATTTGTCATTGAAACTGGAATTACCTCGCAGGTCAATCAGTTACGTCCGCCCATGCACAGGGGTACTTTCAACTGAAACGGCAAACGGTCTCAAAAACAGCTCGAAAAGAGATGTAAGACTGACAGAGTCCTCAAAACGTTTATAAAACTATCCCTTTAATTTTTGCAAGGCCACAATGAATTCTTCAAACCGCGCCCATTCTTTAACACAGTGAGCTGAGGGAACTGGTCTGTCTTTGTTAGAACTTGTCCCATCTACAATGTAATTTTCATTTGAAACACATCCCTATCAAATCAGAAAGAAGTTAATGGTTCAAATGGCTCTGAACACTATGGGACTTAACATCTGAGGTCATCAGTCCCCTAGAACTTAGAACTACTTAAAACCTAACTAAGCTAAGGGCATCACACACATCCATGCCCGAGGCAGGATTGGAACCTGCGACCGTAGCAGTCGCGCGGTCCCGGACTGAAGCGCCTAGAACCGCTCGGCCACCACGGCCGGCAGAAAGAAGTTACCTTGCAATGCTTTACTGTGAGCATTGTGCAGTCAAGTCCTTAATAAATGCGAAGTTTGCAATCCATTCTGAATTTTCTAATTTTTGTACCTGCACTTCTTATTCGTTCCAGGGACGGATGACCTTTGCAGTCTGGTCCCTTCAACCCCACAAATCAACCATCTTATTCCTTCATAAATTTAACAGTCGTGATTTTTAAATCGAAAAGTTGATAAAGATATGACCTTTGACTTAACCAGCACGTGTCGCAGTAATATAAGAAGTCTCCATACACTTCGTTCATTTCCATTAAAAACTGTTGCAACTGACAATGGAATAATGGGTACGACTTCAGGAATGTTATTATTCGTATCACCAATTCCTTCAAGTGCTTCTTGCCTGCAGATTTAGGCCGGCCGGTGTGGCCGAGCGGTTCTAGGTGCTTCAGTCTGGAACCGCGCGACCGCTACGGTCGCAGGTTCGAATCCTGCCTCGGGCATGGATGTGAGTGATGTCCTTAGGTTAGTTAGGTTTAAGTAGTTCTAAGTTCTAGGAGACTGATGACCTGAGATGTTAAGTCCCATAGTGCTCAGAGCCATTTGAACCATTTGCAAATTTAACGCAAAGTGCTTCTTGATGTATAGGACAGTGAATCTGGTCTGTTGATCGATGTAATTTTTTGCTCGTTCACTGTCATCTAAATGTTTAAATTCTCTCTGCATGGTATTATAATGTCGTTTCATAGCAAATAAGCAGTACTTGTCGCTTAAGCGAATTGAGAATTCTCATCCCTCTCTTCTGTCACTCCTGTTCATTTTAAAGGATTGTGCTAGATTGCCTCTTTTTGTGCAAACAGGTACTGGACCTGTGAGCTTCCTTCCTACCACGAACAAATAGTGAAGAGTAAACATCTGTGACACCGCGATTCTGCCAAACTCAGGGACCTGTGCCGGCCGAAAAATGTCGGACGACAATCCTAAATGAAATGTCGCACTGTTCTGGCTACTTCCGAGAAGGACCGAGCAAAGTCTGGGCTGGGCCTTGGTCCGCACACGGAGCACGCGTGAGGTTTGGCACCTCGTTGCCTGCCCTGGTAAAGAGGGAACTCTGTCGGACAGCAGACTTGGTGAAGGAACAATGCTGTCATTTATCTGAAATGATTTATATTTTCTTTCCTTTTTTCCACTTTAAGTAAGCCTTACTTATGTATGAACTCGAAACTTCCCTCAAATATCAGTCCGCCACTTAAGAATATGTCGCGACGTCTATTTCCGCCAAAATATACCGCAGTCGTCGAAACACCCGTATTTTATTCTTTTGGCTGCCTGCTGCAGGGCCTGTCTCAACTCCGTAGCGAACTGTTGCTGCGAAGTAAACGGAATCCGCAGCCACAGCCAGGCCACCGTCGTATTTGCTGTGGGATAACACGAGCGACTCGTCCGCCGTGAGACGGGGGCTGCGTCGGCGATCCCCTCAAGTCCTTCCTGGCGCTATAGAGATCTTCAGCGGTTGATACCTGCGTCGATGCTCCAGGACTTGCAAGTGTGGAGCCGCAGAAAATCTTGCCGACAGGAAATGAAAGTAGTACAAAGTTGAGTACACACTAGTCGCATTTATCTACGATATCTTTATAATGCCAAAAGAGAATGCTCGATTTCAAACCTTTCGCTCAGTGTACCGAATGATGTGGCGCAGTGGTTAGTACACTGGACTCGCAGTCGGGAGAAAGGTGCTTGAGATCCCCGTCCGGTAACCCAGATTTGAATTTCCGATGCTTTCCCTCAATCGATTATCACAAATGATAGGACTAATCCTCTGAAAAGGTCATGGCCAACATCCGTTCAAAAACATTCAAACATGTGTGAAATTTTATGGGACTCAACTGCTAAGGTCACCAGTCCCTAAGCTTACACACTATTTAACCTAAATTATCCTAAGGACAAACACACACACACCCATGCCCGAGGGAGGACTCGAACCTCCGCCGGGACCAGCCGCACAGTCCATGACTGCAGCGCCTCAGACCGCTCGGCTAATACTGCGCGGCTGGCCAACATCCATCCTAACCATTCTCTCAATTTGAGCTTGTGCTCCAGCTCTATTAACCTAGCCGTCGATAGATCACCTTACTCTAATCTTCCTTCCTTCCTTTCTTTTTGTGTTGGTAGACTGTGGAAGTCTGCAGCAATTTGCGGTAGGGTTGCACGTCTGCTCTGTTGAATGATTCTCTTCAGTCATCGTTGGTCCCAGTCTTGCAGGATCTTTTTCCGGCAGCATCGATGTCGGAGATTTGGTGTTTTACTGGATTCCTGATATTCAGGGTACACTCGTGAAATTGTCGTACGGGAAAATGCCCACTTCATCGCTACCTCGGAGATGCTTTGTCTCATTGCTCGTTCAAACTCACTTAAATCTTGATAACCTTCAATAGTACCAGCAGTAACCCATCTAATAACTGCATCAGACACTTTTTGTCTTAAACAGGCGTTGCCGACCGCAGCGCCATATTCTGCCTATTTACATATCTCTGTATTTGAACACGCGCGCCTACACCAGTTTCTTTGGCGCTTCAGTTAGAAGGTCTGTTTCTCGTATTTTACATTAGAGGCAAAACCTAGGAACGACGATCACATAAAGAACCTGCAGGCCGTATGGAGGAAGCATGACGAACAGTTAGTGCATACGACACGCATGCTGTGTACACTAGACTACCAGACAGGACCACTCAACGACAGAGGTAAATATGTAAACTTACTGCTTGGCATCCGTTGAGTGCGATGTATCTGTTACGTGGTCATAACCGTTACAAGTAAAGATAAAACCTTTAATATAGCCGGCCGGTGTCGCCAAGCGGTTAAAGGCGTTTCAGTCTGGAACCGTGCGACCGCTACGGCGCAGGTTCGAATCCTGCCTCGGGCATGGATGTGTGTGATGTCCTTAGGTTAGTTAGGTTTAAGTGGTTCTAAGTTCTAGGGGACTGATGACCTCAGACGTTAAGTCCCATAGTGCTCAGAGCCATTTGAACCATTTGAACCTTTAATATAGAAATGACATTAAATTGAAACAACGATACACATTTATTCAAAACAACTGTTAAAATAGACATAAACGAAGATTAAGAATACAGTTGTGCACAATAACAAGGGAGCAGACGATAGTGCTTACACGAAATGGCAACGTCTGTTTATTCGTTAAGATACTACAGCTTTTGACCTAATTTCTTGTTTTGTTCAACCCTAGAACACTAAAGAGTGGAAAATGTTACATTGCTACTAAACCATCGGGAAGTGTACTACTCCAAATTTTATTCAAAGTAAATAATAATTTATAGTTTATCCATTAATTACCATTATTAGATCTGCAATGTTACGTTACATACCAAATTAAGTATAAAATTTCATGTTTTCTACCCTACTGCAGTCGTAAATTATACGAAGGTTAAGTAATCTAGGGTTATCTACTGGTAACCTGATGATATTGTAAAAGGCCCGCATCTCGTGGTCGTGAGGTAGCGTTCTCGCTTCCCACGACCGGGTTCCCGGGTTCGATTCTCGGCGGGGTCAGGGATTTTCTCTGCCTTGTGACGGCTGGGTGTTGTGTGCTGTCCTTAGGTTAGTTAGGTTTAAGTAGTTCTAAGTTCTAGGGGACTGATGACCATAGATGTTAAGTCCCATAGTGCTCAGAGACATTTGAGCCATTTTTTGATATTGTAAAGGAAAGAAAGCGGTTCAAATGGCTCTAAGCACTATGGGACTTAACATCTGAGGTCATCAGTCCCCTAGACTTAGAACTACTTAAACCTGACTAACCTAAGGACGTCACACACACCCATACCCGAAGCAGGATTCGAACCTGCGACCGTAGCAGCTACGCGGTTCCGGACTGAAGCGCCTAGAACAACTCGACCACAGCGGCCGGCAGAGAAAGCGGTCGTCATATAATAAATGTGTATTATTTCAGCTGTAGTGGTTTACATTAATGATGAAATATGTGTCTGCTAAAAGTTTGACAGTTCCGAGCGGTTCTAGGCGCTACAGTCTGGAACCGCGCTGCTGCTACGGTCGCAGGTTCGAATCCTGCCTTGGGCATGGATGTGTGTGATGTCCTTAGGTTAGTTAGGCTTAAGTAGTTCTAAGTCTAGGGGACTGAAGGCCTGAGATGTTAAGTCCCATAGTGCTTAGAGTCATTTGAGCCATTTGAAACAGGCAATTTTATACAATATTTTATTTTTGCTTCACCTGTCGTTTACCAGCAGTAGACTTGTTACCGCTTACATGTAAACATCATGTTTTTAATGTCGTTAACTATGTACTACCTGATACTTCGTAGCAAGTATTCATGTTTATGTATAAAGTTTTCTGTTTGATTCATGTTTACCTGTCTTGTACTAAGAGGTGAATGGGCGATAACGACCATGAGGTTGAGACTGACAAACAGCATATAGAAGTAATACACAAAGTTGCAGCCTCAGTGGAAACATATATTTATTTAACTAATATTTCACGGCTCTGGGCCCAGTAATGAGGAAAACAGTCAGTATCAGAACTAATTCACTGATCATAAAGCTCCACGCTCAGGGTCTTCCGAAAAGATGACTGAGCCGTAACGTGGTCGTAACATCGCAAATCCGCGAAACAGCGGTGGCTGGTGCGAGCGGTTTGAGGTGTGGGCAGCGGTAAGTGGGCGGTGCGCCGGCGTGGCTGGTGGGAGCTGAGGCGTACGCCGCCTCGCGTTGCCAGCGCTATCGATTGACGCGGACGTGGACGCGGCGCGAGCCAGCGCAGCCACACCGCACGCTTCCTGCCCGCAAGGCCTACTGCTTGTTCCACAACACAAAACGCACTTTTCCGCGTCGAACGAAGCATACGCAAAAGGGTGGACTCGGTAGTCCCTCGTGAGTATGGAAGTCTGCGACCAAAAAATTTAAGTAGCATAAATGTAATTGATGAACGCGGAGGAAGAGAATTCTTTCAATGAACTTCGTAAAGTTGTATTAGGCGACTGGCTGACTGTACTGACATTAGTAAACACGTAGTTTTGAAATTCTTAAAACAGAAAAAAGCAAGGAAGATTAGGATGTAACGTCCCGTCGGTACCGAATCCATTAGGAATGGAACACACAATCGCAATGTTTCAAGGATGGGGACAGAAAGCGCCCGTGCCGTTTGAGAGAAACCAACCCGCCATTTTCCTGGAGCCACTGAGAGAAACCTAAATCTGGATGTCCGGACGCAGAACTGAAACGTCCTCCTCCCAAATGTCCTTACTACAGAGCAATTCGGTAATACACGGTCGAGTCACACTAGTGTGATCTACATCTACATCTACATCCACACTCCGCAAGTCACCTGACGGTGTGTGGCGGAGGGTACCTTGAGTACCTCTATCTGTTCTCCCTTCTATTCCAGCCTCATATTGTTCGTGGAAAGAAGGATTGTCGGTATGCCTCTGTTTCGGCTCTAATCTCTCTGATTTTATCCTCGTGGTCTCTTCGCGAGATATACGTAGGAGGGAGCAATATTCTGCTTGACTCCTCGGCGAAGGTATGTTCTCGAAACTTCAACAAAAGCCCGTACCGAGCTACTGAGCGTCTCTCCTGCAGAGTCTTCCACTGGAGTTCATCTATCATCTCCGTAACGCTTTCGCTATTACTAAATGATCCTTAACGAAGCGCGCTGTTCTCCGTTGGATCTTCTCTATCTCTTCTATCAACCCTATCTGGTACGCATCCCACACTGCTGAGCAGTATTCAAGCAGTGGGCGAACAAGCGTACTGTAACCTACTTCCTTTGTTTTCGGATTGCATTTCCTTAGGATTCTTCCAATGAACCTCAGTCTGGCATCTGCTTTACCGACGATCAACTTTATATGATCATTCCATTTTAAATCACTCCTAATGCGCACTCGCAGATAATTTATGGAATTAACTGCTTCCAGTTGCTGACCAGCTATATTGTAGCTAAATCATAAGGGATCTTTCTTTCTATGTATTCGCAGCACATTACACTTGTCTACATTGAGATTCAATTGCCATTCCCTGCACCATACGTCAATTCGCTGCAGACCCTCCTGCATTTCAATACAATTTTCCATTGTTACAACCTCTCGATTTACCACAGCATCATCCGCAAAAAGCCTCAGTGAACTTCCGATGTCATCCACAAGGTCATTTATGTATATTGCGAATAGCAACGGTCCTACGACGCTCCCGTGCGGCACACCTGAAATCACTCTTACTTGGAAAGACTTCTCTCCATTGAGATGACATGCTGCGTTCTGTTATCTAGGAACTCTTCAATCCAATCACACAATGGGTCTGATAGTCCATATGTTCTTACTTTGTTCGACATCGACGTGTAGTAACACTCACAGACGGCAGGTGGCAGCACTAGCAGTGGAATGTATATAAAGCGTGTCGGGGGCTGGGAGGGGGGGGGGGGGGCGAAAGAAACTGGGCGATATATCCGACGTATGAAAGTGCATCCTCATTGGCTGTCGGGCCAAGGGTGGAAGCATTTCCGAAACGGCTAAATTTGTAAGTTCGTATGCCACCGATGTTAAAGTATACCGTGCATGGTGCTGTACGAAACCCAGCGCCGACGCAACTGTGGTGCACCAAGGGGCATAGATGACAGGGGTGAACGATGGCTACGGAAACGTGTACGTACGAATAGACATGCAACTGTTCATGAGCTGAGCATCCAGATGAGCCCAGGGGCTACCAACAGTATCACCTCAACGATCGCTCAGCGAACGTTGCCTACTAGCCGTGGTGGCCGATCGATTCTAGTCGCTACAGTCTGGAACCGCACGACCACTACAGTCGCAGGTTCGAATCCTGCCTCGGGCATGGATGTGTGTGATGTCCTTAGGTTAGTTAGGTTTAAGTAGTTCTAAGTTCTAGGGGACTGATGACCTCCGAAGTTAAGTCTCATAGTGCTCAGAGCCATTTGAACGTTGCCTCCGAAGCAGCAGCAGCCTGTTGATGCACCCATTCTGACTGCTGTTCATCAGCGACGAAGGCTGTAATTTGCACGCCAGTACCGCAACTGAACGTCCACTGAGTGAAGAGAATTGGCCTTTTCATGTGATTCCCCTTTTATGCACTATCCGACAGATGGTCATTGGCGTGTGCGGATTTGAAAGCAACTGGGTCCAGGGCGGAAGAGGGACTTTTATGGCCCCATTAATGTTTTCGTTACATTTCCTGGTTGATGTCGTCGCTCTGAAAGGCACAGTGGATCAGCATAGGTATACATCTATAACTGGGGATCATGTCCGTCCCTGCATGCAGATTGTTTTTCCTCACCATGACGGCATCGACCAGAAGGAAACTGCAACGTGTCACACAACTCGCAGTGCACGTCCTTGGTCCGAAGAGAACCAGGATGATTCTACCGTACTCCCCTGACCACCTATATTCGCAAATTTAAACCCAATCGAGAATCTGTGGGACTAGCTCAATCACGCTCTTCGCACATGGATCTTCAACCGAGAAACCTAGCGCAGCTGGCCACAGTATTGGAGCCGCCACAGCTCCACATCCCTGTCGGTACCTCCCAGTACCTCACAGACTCTCTTCCTGCAGGTCTCGCAGCAGTCTACGCTGCAAAAGATGTTTATTTAGGCTTTCGACAGGTGCTCACATTAATGTGACTGGACAGTGTATGTATACACTAGATGATCACGAGAATCCCAATGCCCGTAAGTAATGCGGAATTGACCACCAGATATCACGAGCGACGGAATCGCCAGTACAAAAGGAGTTGGGGAGTATTGTGTTGTCGGTAGAGAAAGGAAGGAAGGAAAATTTGTGTTTCACGTCCAGTCGACGTCGACGTCATTAGAGATGGAAAAAAATGTTCAAATGTGTGTGAATTCCTAAGGGACCAAACTGCTGAGGTCATCGGTCCCTAGACTTACACACTACTTAAACTAACTTATGCCAAGAACAACAGACACCCCTATGCCGGAGGGAGGTGTCGAACTTCTGACCTCTGGCGGGGGGGGGGGGGGGGGGGGAGGCCGCGGCATCAGTGGCATGGCTACTCGAATACTCGAACCGCTCGACCACGCCGCGCAGCCGTTTGAGACGGAGCACAGGCTCGGATTAGGAAGGGTGCTAAAGGCAATCGGCCGTACCCTTCCAAAGGAACTACGATTTAGGGAAATCACGGAAAACTTAAATCTGGATGGTCGGACGGGGATTTGAGACGTCGTCCTAATGCGAGTCCAGTGTGCTGACCAGTGCGCCACCTCGCAGGGTGTGGTGGACCCAATTTAAATTGATAGTAATTGTTATGCCCAGGTATCTAGTTGAAACAGCAACCTTTAAATTTGTATCGTTTTCCGTACAACCGAAATGTAATGGTATTTTTTGTACTCATGTGGAGGACCTCACATATTTTTATTGCTTAGGGTCAATCGTCACTTTTCCCACCATGCAGATATCTTGTTTAAATAATTTTACAACACGGTTTCAACTTCTAATGAATTTTTAGACGGTAAACGACAGCATTAGATACAAACCATCTTAGATGGCTGTTTAGATTGTCTCCTAGATCATTTACATACATTTGCGAACAACAGAAAGCCTATAAAACTTCGTTGGGGAACGTCAGAAATCACTTCCATTTCACTGGATAACTTACATTCAATTACTACTATAGCTAACTTGGACCTTCCTTTCTGAAAATTACTTTGTTGGTATGGATGAATATTGGTCACCTTCCTCACCGGACACTACCGGATTCGTATTTTCAACAAACTCCGTGAGATTCACAAAGTTCCTAGTACACAAGTTTCATGTGAACGTCCACTTGAAGAAAATATGTATGAGTTAGATTTCACTCTTCGTCGTTGTAAAATTGTACTAATAGAAAAAGACGTATAATTTAAACACGTATCGGTGTACCGCAGATAAAAGCGGAGAACATTACAGCATTTTGGCTTATATCCTATCCATCATCATCGCATGAAACTCAGTCACGCAGGCTGTCATGCTTCACTATTAGATCTTTGAGGATAATTGCCAATCGCCGAGTAATTCTATTCACACTAGTTACGACGAAGCTATTTTCACGAGGGAGAGTAACATCATCACCCGTACTTTATATCAGCGGTCTGACGAAAATTCGCGTTGTCGTTGTAGAGAAATGTACTCATGGTCACTTCTCTGTAAATCTGCGGCTTGATGCGATCAACAGTTGGTTAATTGCGCCCGTTAGCTCAACAAATAGTCTTACAGAGATCATGTATGAGAACTCCCTTCATAATTATTTGCCACTGTTATTCTCAGAATTCCCTTAGGTCAGAAAAATGAACCTTTTCTAACAACATGGTGAGCTGCTGCTCACACTACCCGTCATACTAATAGTTCTGGCAACACTAATTTGGCATCAAGCCCAGAATTTACTCCATTAGATTTTTGTCTGTGGGACTGGTTGAAATGCGACGTCTATAGAAAGAAGATCACACAGGAGGCTAATTATTCGCTCGCATTATCAGCGGTTCTAGCCTCACAAATGTACGTGAAGACGTACTGTGAAAAGCTGCTTCTAGTGTTACGAGGAGAGCTCAAAATTGTTACGAAGACAGTAATGAGTTGTTTGAAAACGCAATATTAATTATTTTACATTTGCTTAAAGCATTTTGTATCTATTAATTCACTCAGTTCTACTTTTTCTCTTGTCTCTCTTCGGCAGATTCCTTTTACGCGTTAAATTCAAACAGCTCTAACGACACACGTCTAAATTCAAAACTGCACATAGGTTCATATGCATTTTTAGGTCAAATCATCCATCTTCTGAAATATTTACTGTTACACCTGAAACAGCCAGTATATTCCAATCTCACTGGGAAACAAAATAGTTCTATGTACCAAAATATAACAACGTTAGACAAAACTCGTACTGAACTCGTATAACACTGTCGGGTATGTGCTGTCCGTACATTGCAGGTATTCTGAATATCAACCCCCATATTCACGAAAAACGGGACTGCAACGCTCCAGGGACTGTCACATGTATTCGAATATCCTATAAAATCAGAACACATATTCAACATTCCTTCCTGCAACAACCTCTCTACGTGTAATAGGTGTCGACTGAAGCCCCGACAGATGCTCTCGTCAGATGTATAAAAGAGATAAAATCAATCCAAGTTGTGGCTGTCTAAGAGTTTGCGATGCATGAAGACTGCCACAAACAGTTTTTCTTTGACCAAACAATAAAGTACTAGATGTTCCCTAACGTCGGTGTAATTTATTGCTCAACAGTCCTACACAGATTTAATAATACAAAGCTATTTTACTTAAAACAATGATACATTTCCCGAAAAAAACAAGGCGAAGCAGCCAGAAGACATGGTCAGTCGGATCTCAATGTCACTTCGTAAATGTACACACCACCTGCATGTAGGTGACTGATTAGACCTCCAAATTTCTGTGACAGATAAAACGGCCTCACCGCGCCTTAGGATTGTTTGTGTTAAGTGTTATTACCAGGCCTGGTAGGGTTTATAACGAGCGTGAGCATTGTCAGATGTTGAGTGATCAGAATCAAGGACGCAGAGATGTCACGTTCTCGTGTGAGACAGCAGTATCAGCACGTGGCAGAGTTTGAAAGGTGTCTTGTTGTGGGTCTGCACTCGGTCGGCTGGTCAAATCGAGCAATATCCAGATTTCTAGGACATCAGGATGCTCGACTGCACAAGAACTTGAGGGCGGGTATACTCGTCGCCAACCTTCCAGTCGACCGCGTCTGACCAGCACAAGGGAGAATCGCCGTATTGTGTACCAAGCACATTGTATCCTGGAATGAGATTTTCACTCTGCAGCGGAGTGTGCGCTGATATGAAACTTCCTGGCAGATTAAAACTGTGTGCCGGACCGAGACTCGAACTCGGGACCTTTGCCATTCGCGGGCAAGTGCTCTACCAACTGAGCTACCCAAGCACGACTCACGCCCCGTCCTCACAGCTTTACTTCTGCCAGTACCTCGTCTTCTACCTTCCAAACTTAACAGAAGCTCTCCTGCGAACCTTGCAGAACTAGCACTCCTGAAAGAAAGGATATTGCGGAGACATGGCTTAGCCACAGCCTAGGGGATGTTTCCAGAATGAGATTTTCACTCTGCAGCGGAGTGTGCGCTGATATGAAACTTCCTGGCAGATTAAAACTGTGTGCCGGACTGAGACTCGAACTCGGGACCTTTGCCATTCGCGGGCAAGTGCTCTACCAACTGAGCTACCCAAGCACGACTCACGCCCCGTCCTCACAGCTTTACTTCTGCCAGTACCTCGTCTCCTACCTTCCAAACTTAACAGAAGCTCTCCTGCGAACCTTGCAGAACTAGCACTCTTGAAAGAAAGGATATTGCGGAGACATGGCTTAGCCACAGCCTAGGGGATGTTTCCAGAATGAGATTTTCACTCTGCAACGGAGTGTGCGCTGATATGAAACTTCCTGGCAGATTAAAACTGTGTGCCGGACCGAGAGCTTCTGTTAAGTTTGGAAGGTAGGAGACGAGGTACTGGCAGAAGTAAATCTGTGAGGACGGGGCGTGAGTCGTGCTTGGGTAGCTCAGTTGGTAGAGCACTTGCCCGCGAATGGCAAAGGTCCCGAGTTCGAGTCTCGGTCCGGCACACAGTTTTAATCTGCCAGGAAGTTTCACATTGTATCCTCTTCACATTTGCGCCCGACTCGCGAGAACAAGTAATGGCCTGCCTGTAACATTCTGTGTCATACCGCACCATCGATCAGAGACTGACAGGAGACGGGCTAGGGAATTGCTGTCCCGTGAGTAGATTGCCGTTAACAGAATATCACGAACGGCTGCGTTTGGACTGGTGCCCATAATGGTGCAGTTTGGATTTCTGATGAATGGCGTCGTACTGTGTTCGGCGATGACTTGTGGTTGTGCACTACCCCAATATAACCAATTTTGGCAAGTATGTTGGAGCCTAACTGGGGAGAGATCCCATTCTTCTTCATATTGTTGAGAGGCGCAGCGATGCTACTCCTCACGTTATGGTGTGGGGACCCATCCGGCATGAGTACAGAACACCCCTGGTAGTGACTGAGGGATCTCTGATGGCATAATGGAAGGCCACAAACATTTTGTTTCGTCGTATGTTACGTCACATGCTACAGTAACATGGTGCCATTTTTCAAGAGGACAGTGCACGTCCTAATATCGCACATGTAACTATGAACTGTCTGTGCGATGTTGAGGTACCCCTGAAGCCAACTAAATTTCAGATCTGTCCCCGACAGAACATGTGTGGGACCAGCTTGGTCGTAAACTCCATCCCAGTGCCCGTATCCAGGATATCAAGGACCAGCGACACCAGCAGTAGGCCAGCTTGTTTAAGGAGAGGATACACTCATTGCACTTAAAAACACTTTCGAACTACCGTCAACACATCAGACACTTCAAGGGCGCGCACGCCGACGCCGCCGTGAGCCACCGCCCGACGCAAGCCAGCGTGAGCCATCATTCTCACGCCGCTGCTGCCTACAGCAAGCAGGTGAAAGTTAGGTCTGTTTTCGAGTATACAGTTAGAGTTCTTTGAGTGTTATACTAACGCCTCAGAGCTTCAAGGCGCGCTCACGCCGGTCCCACATGTAGACGCCTCTGGACAGCATGTGTGTTTATCGTTGCTGACACGATACCTATGGATACCAACATCACAGAATAGCACAGGGTGCATTGTTCCTAGCGATCCTAATGGGACATGCGAGCTGCGTCTAGCAGTGCATGCGTACCAGCGTGGCTGACACATCGCCACGAAATGTTCATCCTGCTGCCAATATACGCCTCAGAAACGTTAATCGTTCTCACCGTTAAATGCCTTCATCATGTTTGTGCACGCTCACGAAAATACCATTAGTCATAAAAGCATTCTCGTTGTTTGGAAAGAGATCAGAATAATTACACATACAGAATTCAAACCTCTGCCTTACAGAAGAGAAAAGTGGCGCGAATATTCTGTCTCCTGCAGCTACAGGTCTGGAGATGTCCTGATGCCACAGTGGCAGATGAGTGACGGCATCCCCACCAGAGGTGGATGGTCTGCTTCAACTTGTCTTTGAAGACTTGCCTTCTCAGAACTTTCTGTACCTACCTTGCTTCCATCTTGTTCCAATCAGTTTGTAGACGTTTCTACGTCCTGGGACAAAGGATGTCTACTGAATGAATTGGGCATTATGATTGGCTCTTATCGACTTTACCCTCCGAATTAACGATGCCGCCGATGTGGAAGCACCATCTTCCTTTTCTTTCTTTCTGCGGACAAGATGTTCAGCAGCAAAAACTATTTTACACAGACCGGCATTTTGCACTTTCAATTAAACCCTGCAAAGTGCCTGTACATATCGTCAGATATGGAAAGACTCTTATTCAATTACACTGATCTCCCACTGAGAACTGCAGCTTGAATATTACAGCGTGAAACCTATCTCCAACCGAGCAATATGTCACCATGTAAAGTTTCGATGTAGTAAACATACAATTCGTTTCCTCTCGACACAAATGCGTTACTGTTTCTGGTACGGACCTGCTTCCTTGTTCGCCTTTCTACACCCATCTCCAGACTCTGGGATTACAAGAACACGTGTATTTTCACACGGTTTGCCATAATATCATACTATTTGCGCGGTACGTCTCGATATCAGGCACACAGCAGTATCCTACCGACCACGCCACAACATAATTCTGAAGATATAGACTGGAAATTATTTCTCTACAGACCCCAAATGATTCAAATGGCTCTGAGCACTATGGGACTTAACTTCTGAGGTCATCAGTCCCCTAGAACTTAGAACTACTTAAACCTATCTAACCTAAGAACATCACACACATCCATGCCCGAGGCAGGATTCGAACCTGCGACCGTAGCGGTCGCGCGGTTCCAGACTGTAGCACCCAGAACCGCTCGGCCGCTCCAGCCCGCTACAAACCCCAAACTTTAGCGAGAGGGAGCATGCTCTAGACCACTGAGTAACTAGAAACTTATCCCGTCTGCGAAAACCTTTACGTGAGAACTCGAAACAAATAGAGGGAAACGATATTTCCACTCACGAATACCGATGTCGGTGATTTAATAGATTCCAAATCATCCCTATAGTTTACAAAGTCAAATAACGTGTTTCTTATGTCTGGAGAACCAGCAAATGTGTCTTATACGTGCTAGATGCACACAACACAATCGATCTTCTTTCAGCTAAATAAAGATTTCAAATGCAAAGAAGCAGTCAACCGAACAATTTATATGGAAGGGTATAACGATCAAGTGCAAACACACGTCCATATTCAATCTTCTCAAATTTCCTCTTGATCACGAAAGCTATCTAACACATTCTAACTATCAGTTCGCTATTCGACCATCTAGAGGACATCACTGTTAAGTCAGCTACATTCCTACACGCCAACAGGCCTCTCCATTCGGACAGCTCCTACCGTTGATGGGAAACGTTAATCATTCCCGCACAGGTCACCGGCGTTGCACGCCAAACATGCATAGATAGAGTCGTCCTAGGAAAAAAAACTGGCCTCATGTATATTTTGTCCCTGTACTTACAACTAAATGTTACGATTGCAGTCTCAGTTGAACAACATTCAATAATGAGCGAAGTATCAGAAATACACCCTGCTGGTGGCTGTGGCTCTGGAAATAGAGATATCAGCACCATTCTTGTGATCTGACATACTCTTCCCTTTGCTATCACATTACTCCACGTCAAAAACCCATACCTTCCTTACGACTGGACATAGTCATTTCCTTTGTACTTGTCGGAACACAAACACATACTATATAAGCTTGATGCTGAAGATGAACCTATCACGCATCCTCTACTACTAAGTATAGTACTTCGCCAATAAATGATTGCAGCGATGGGTGGACATGTCTCATAAGTTTTCCTTGTGAGTGGTACCAGTGTGTCTTAGAAAGAGAGGTGTAATCGCTTTACAAACCGCCAGATGTTAAGAAACCCGATCGCAACAACTTCTGTATGTTATTATCACAAGCGGTCTTGGTTCTACAGGTGCACATAAGTATGTTAAAAGCTGTACTGGCTTTATAAATCTATGTATGGTATTACCTCTAAATGATGTGGTTTTTTCCAGACTAATACCAAGACGGTGATCGAAGGAGTGTATATTATCAGACCAGCAGTACAGCTAAATGCAGCCCACGATGTTACGTCATGATAAAACTGCTGAATTTTGAAAGTGATTTGGCTGAGGAACGTGGTATGAAACCGCTATTTGCAACTCCCTCGCGCTGCTAGATATTTCTACAGTATTCTTAATGTATTCTGTCTCGATACAATGTTAGACGTTCAGTGATATATTCACTGAGCTATAGGCGATGACTGATTGAGAAGGATCACAAACAGTAGTATATGGTGTGCTGATTGAGATCGTAAGAAATGTACAGTAGCGTTTCAGATCTCTAGTGTTACACTACCCGCTAGAAATGATGTCTATGATTTGGAGTCAAGTCTTTCTATTCAACCACATACCTGCATTGGATCCTATCAAGAATTCCTATAATGATTACAGCCACAAGTGAATCACATTTCTGGTGCTCTCATATCTCGAAACGAGTCACCTTTGAGCCCGTATGGTTTTAATCTGTCCCTACGCATCTTGCGACTGCTGCTATTTCTGCAGCTTTGCGCATGTGCTCGTTCCAATTTCAGTTGGAATTGTGCAGAAGCCATAGAAAGCCATATCCACCACCTTCTGCAACCCATCTAGAAACAGAGTGACCTGAATTTGGGTCCGCAGCTCGTGGTCGTGCGGTAGCGTTCTCGCTTCCCGCGCCCGGGTTCGATTCCCGGCGGGGTCAGGGATTTTCTCTGCCTCGTGATGACTGGGTGTTGTGTGATGTCCTTAGGTTAGTTAGGTTTAAGTAGTTCTAAGTTCTAGGGGACTGATGACCATAGATGTTAAGTCCCATAGTGCTCGGAGCCATTTGAACCATTTTTGAACCTGAGTTAGTGCGACAGGACCGTGTTTTGACCATTCGCTGGAAATGGGCACATTGTGGTGCGTCTCAAAACTACATACAGATACCACAGTCCGAAGCAGATTCACGTCACTGCATCTCTCTCCTCCCATATATCGAAAACAAATACCATCTGTGTGCCAGCATCAAGCACACATGACGATACTATTAAATATATAGGTATTTATCCACTGCATAGGCCAGATTAAAGCTTCATCACCTGTACTGTACCGTACCCCACAAACTATACTATAAGATGAAGAGCCTGTGTCGTTGTTTGAAACATTGCTTTTTCTGCTGTACCACGCTTTGTATACTGCCACACATCTTGTTTTTCCCACCACGACCTCGAAGTCTGTGTCAGGTTCTAAACTGACATAAACATGTTCTGATCCAGTGCTTCTTGCAGATATTGACAGCAGGATGAACATTTCACAGCGATGTGTCAACCACGCTGGGTACACATACACAGCTAGACGCAGCTCGCATGTCCAGCTAGGATCACTAGGAACAATGTACCTTGTGCTATTCTGTGATGTCAGTATCCATAGGTCGGTGTGGCCGAACAGTTCTAGGCGCTTCAGTCTGGAACCGCGTGACCGCTATGGTCGCAGGTTCGAATCCTGCCTCAGGCACGGAAGTGTGTGATGTCCTTAGGTTAGTTAGGTTTAAGTAGTTCTACGTTCTAGGGGACTGATGACCACAGATGTTAAGTCCCATAGTGCTCAGAGCCATTTTCAGTATCCACAAGTATCACGTCACCAACGGTAAACACGCGTGCTGTCCAGAGGTGTCTCGCATATAGGACTGGCATGAATGTGCCCTGGAGTTCTGTGACGTCGGTATAACACTCGAAGATCTCCAAATGTATACTCGAAAGAAAATAGACCCGACTTTCACCTGCTTGCTGTAGTGATGGCTCGTGCTGGCCTACATCCGGCGGTGGCTCGCGGCGGTGTCAACGCGCATCCGCCCTTGGAACATGTTGACGATAGTTTGAATGCATTTTATGTGCAATGAGTGTCTGTGGACTACATTATTTCCGGCTGTATAAGTGTTGTGAGCGTGTTGGCAGAGCGTTATGAATGCATTATTTCGGTAATTTACGAGGAGTTTGCCGGTCTGTAGGCTGTGTGGCGTGACTCCAAGCATTTCAGAGCATGTGTTTTGTATCAGTGTCATAAATAAACTGTGTGAAATCCGTCCATAAATAAACTGCTCGAAAATAAATAAAGTACACTCCTTCCTCTCTCCAGCAGCCCAGCACAGGCAGAGGCATTTTCCTGTCATTTTTCCCCCCAGACCACGATCTAGGATGACTTCACGTGAGGAATGACAGTGTACTGCGTACTAGGTCAGTTGGACTCCAAATCTTATGGTGGACACAATGTTTCCCCACCCTGCGCCACCATCTTGGATTGTACCACGGAATGGACGACTGCGCCCTCTGGTGGTGGTACTGTGTACTGGGTCAGTTGGTCTCTGTACCCCATGGCGACCACACTGTTTCCTGCCATTTTCCCCCACCCCTGGCCGCCATCTTGGATTATGTCATGGAATGGACGATAGTGCCTTCTGATGGCACTACTGTGTACTAGGTCAGTTGGACTCTGGACCCCATGGTGACTATACTTGATGGTGGTACTGCCTCTAATTGTTTAAATAAATAGTGCATGCAAAATACTTATGTCCAGCACAGGTCGAGCCTCTTCCCGCCGTTTCCTAGGAGGAGTTGGTGGTCGGATGACTTAGGTTAGTGGAGGTAGCCCAATTGACCTATCTTCCCGCCATTTTCTTAGGTTAGTAGAGGCGTGTTGCATTGTCCTGATGGAATTTGGACTTTCTGCCATTTTGTGGGGGAGGGGAGGGGAGGAGAGGGGGGTTAGGTTAGTGGAGGTAGTCCAATTGACCTATCTTCCCGCCAGAATCCGCCATCTTGGATGACATCATGTGCTGTTGCCAAGTCTACACGCCAACATCTTGGATGATATCATCTTCGCCATCTTGGATACATCTGGCCACAATGGAGAGTGGGGTGATGCTCTCCTAGTCCCACTAATATCGTGAGTGTCCAGTGTATGGAGCAGTCAACCTCCAGTGCCGTGTAGACACTGGACTTTTCACAACCCACTGCGACTGGGGTGCATCGACTGTACCTTGATTCGTGGAAACCAGTGCCACAAGGGTTATTTGTTCAGCTTTCGTGGACAACAACGTTTTAATTATAGGAATCGGCCATCGACTCACACTGAATTTAACAATGGGCAGACGAAAGACAATGTATCTCATCACTCACGAGTTGAAAGAAAGACAACAGCAACGGCGAACAGCCATGTCATTCACAGTCACCTCTTTGCTCTTTGCTATGTGTTCAGAAGTCTGTGCTTCATCTCACATGCTGTTGTTGCAGAGAAAATAGTGCAAGAGTTGTGGATCAAGGGTGCTTAACATCTAAGCATCAGCATTACACAGCAGGGACTTGACTTCCTCGCCTATAGTTATCCGATGACTCCTCTTCTCCTCTCTCTCCGGGGGGGGGGGGGGGGGGGGACGAGGTGTGACAATAGAGCAACGAGACTGATTTTCTTTGCAAGATGTGGCAACCCTGCAGCCTTCCGTAGGCGCAATGTCTTTGACCTTGGTCTATAAGCTGCTTCTAGTCCAAGTGGCACATCAATGCAACTGTAATAAGTTAACATGTGTTTGTCTCTCTCGTCGCGGAAATGGAACCGCATAATATTGTGCAATGATATGCCATTTCTTTTTGTGTTAAATTGCGTGAAACCGCGACGACGACTTACGGTAAGCTTTAGAAGGCTTTTGGAGAGGAGGTTACGTCAAGAGCTCAAGTTTTTCATTGGCATAAAATGTTTCATGAAGGCAGAACGAATGTTGACGATGAAGACCGCAGTGGACGACCATCAACCTCACGGACAGATGTCAACTTGGTCAGGGAGCGTGAACTCGTACGATCTGATCGAAGATTATCCATGAAGATGATTGCAGAAGAACTGAACATCATCGAGAAACGGTTTGTCTAATAATAACTGAAGATCTTGGTATGAGAAAGATTTGTGCAAAAATGGTCCCCAAAAATCTCACACCACAACAGCGAGAAAGAAGGAGAAACGTGGCAGCCGATCTGTTAGAGCAAACGGAAATCAATACAGAATTGTTGAGCCGTTTTGTCGCTGGTGATGAAAGTTGGTTTTTTCAGTAAGATCCAGAGACAAAACGCCAAAGTTCGCAATGGTGCTCAAAGGGATCACCCAGACCAAAAAGAGCTCGCATGTCAAAGTCAAAAGTGAAATGCATGCTTGTGTGCTTCTTTGATTTCAAGGGAATTGTTCATAAAGAGTGGGTGTCTCCTGGACAAACAGTTTACCAATATTACTACAAAGAAATTTTAGAAAGTCTTCGCAAAAGAGTTCTACGTGTCCGTACCAACATTGCTGATAATTGGATTCTACATCACGATAATGCTCTGTCAGTGCAGCAATTTATAACCTCAAACAAATTTCAGTACTACCACAGCCACCTTATTAAACAGATTTCGCTCCGTGCGACTTTTTTCTGTTTCCAAGAGTCAAAACGGCGGTCGAGGGACACCATTTTCAAACAACACAAGATGTCCAAAAAGCTGTGACGAGTGTCTTGGAGGATATTACAGAAGATGAGATCCAGAAATGTTACCATCAATGGCAGAAGCGCTGGAAGAAGTGTGTGCAATCAGAAGGGAACTACTTTGAAGGAGACAACACTAACCTTGACTAAAACGGTAAGCAACTTTTTTTCTCACATCAGTGTCATTACTTTACTGTCGCATCTCGTAGGTTCCGCTAACAAACTGGATAGACTTTTCTTCCCTTTGTGTGAGACTTCTGTGTTAAATGTATCTGCTGAGTTAGATGACTGTAATTGGTGTGTGTCTAGAGTAATGTAATATATGTGTTTTATTAAAATGAGAGAAAGAAGAAGCTGAAACCCGATGCGAGCACACACGCTTCTCCTCTCGATCAGCATGTAAATGCCAGCCGGACGGATCAGCACCAACAGCGTCACGTACCTTACTCATGAGACACTGTGGCGAGGTTTGAAATGTAATCCAGGACATTGGCGCAAAGTCTGGTGATCAAGAACTTCACGCCACCGTCCCTTCTCTCCTTGTCGCGTAGATACTGGAGATGAAAATTTATAAATGTTTCTTGAAACTACGGCAGCCAGTAGCCTTTTATTTTGTTCTTCAATTTTTATTATCCCATTACCGGACTCGAAGCGCCTAGCGATTTATCATCAGATGGTACATATTTATTGATTGTCTGCGGCAGTGTGGGGATCGTGTAGCTGTGGCACGATGTATAAATGAAACATGTAAGCACTGGGTGTGGCGAGACTAGGATTAGAACAGATTTACCTCCGAGTCCATTGCCACCACAAAGGAGTGTGTTAACGACCTCTGATACGGAGACGGGTAAATATCCGATATTCCGTACTGACGGGAAATTGACCGTGGGATAAAGAAATCTAGAAAGTGGTACCTGCTTTGCAGTTACAAAATTCAGTTGTACCGACATTTTACCATCGGCCAGGTAAAAGTAAATATTTCAGTAAGCTCAACATCAGAGTTTACATTTCTACATACGGTGTATATAAGAGACTTTTTTTTAAAAAGAATCAGAGACTGTAACGTTTATTTCATCCGTTTTCGTCAGTTTTATCTTCTCTGCTGCGTGGTCGCACAGTTTTTAAAAATACACATTACCGCACAATGTTTACTGCACAGTGATTTAGAAGGCAGTATTACGTTTATCTGAGCGGTGGAACAGGATGATTGGCGAGCCGCACGCGGAACTGGGCCTGTGATATCAGATACGGCAACAAGCCAAGCAGGAAGTAGCATGCCAGCGTGTGCCGTTGTGGCGATGGTGGAGTAATGAAAGCTGCAGTCGAGAATGTCGATTTATTTCTCGAACGCGTGACGCCAGCAATATTAACAACTGCAGTTGACCGTACCATCTCTTTTTACTGTTCGAGTGAGCCTTATGACTTCAGACGTCCATTTTCAGTAACACACAGACCTGATGCTTGAGACAAATAACGGCTGTTGAGATCACGGTTTTAGAGCTTCAGCTGCTCTACAAAGTCTTCCCCCACTTGCGTACAGCGCACAGAACATTCATAAAACCACGTGAAACTGTCAGAAAAGTCCTTCTTTGGGATGTTGTTTAACTGGCGCGTCATATTGCCTTGAATGTCTGTCATGTCGTCAAAGCGATGACCTTTCACGTGGCTTTCTACACTTCGTCGTTCTGTGATAATGCCAAGTCTCGTCATCCGTAATGACTTTTTTCTAGACAAGAACTGTCCACATTTTGCATTGTAATAAAGTCTAGCCAGGGGTTCAAGCGTCGTTGGTTTTGTTCGGGAGTAAGGGTGTGTCGGACGAATTTCTCAGACTTCTGTCTTCCTCAAAATATTCCGGAGAATGTCTTGAAAACTTAATTCACAGTTGAACGCTAGTAAAATTAGCTCCAAAAAGGGGATTGTCTTCCAAAAATTAGCGGAATTCTGGGAACTGTTTTAATCACTCAAGCAGGCCTCTGCTGTGAATAATTTGTGTGTGCGTCGACTTCTGAGCTGAGCTTCAGTGGTAATGAAAAGAAAACTAAAAAAATTTCGAACTTCGTTTCTCAAGTTCCTCCAAAACTAAGTGATGAATAGAAAAATCTAAGCTTATCAAAACTGTAGAGCATTAGATTTTTAATGAAATGAGTGACAAAACTTTGATTTTTGGTTAAATCTTCCTACTCAACTATATGAAAATCACATGATTAAGGGACAACACCAACTTTTTACTTTCCATTCAACGAGTTTTTCCAATATTTACTTCTTTATTTTTGCTATTAGTACATAATACCTAACCTGCACGTTATCAATATAGTAGTTTTGAGAGTTATGGAATTAGCAGGATAATGTTATATAAATGACAAAAAAATTTGTTCACAATGGTATTAGTGAAAATAAATACTTTAGATTTATTATTGTTTTATTTGGACTAAAGAAACTCAGATGAATTAAAAAGAAATTGAGTTACTTTCGATTATATAAAACTGCATTAAAAGTATTACCACCAAAAAATTATCTTCACTTGGAGTAAAAGATTAATGTTTAACTACATACAATCTGTTTTTCACAATTTTTTATGTTAATTCTTCACACGAGTATCTAAATAACACTAACTTTAATTATTCCATTTCTTACATATTCAAATCTTCGACGTGATCTCTCCTTGCTTGCTCCAAAATGTCATTATCTGTATAATAAACATCAGTGTCAATAACACGAATATCAGTTGGAACACTGATTCAGGACTGGTCTTTGCTTATTTGCAAATGATTATACACTTAATGACGTTTATCTCGCAGGAACAACTTCCATAGCACTCAGTGCAGCATGTGTAGTAAATGGTTTTCAACAGTTTCGGGGATGCTGTTTCATTAGTACTGTGAACCGGCAAAAGGCCGATTTTTGAAGCCTTCCAGCTGTAGTGCAGTGGATCTAGTGGGTTGCTTTTCCAAGCTTTCACCTGCAAATACGTCCTCAGGGAATGCTGTTGAGCAGCTGCTTCTGTAGACGGCAAAGAGGTGAGGCTGAATTATGTCTAGAATACACTTTTTCAGCGATTCGATGGAGAATCACATGCCATGGCTATGTTTCATATTCCCAGTACAGGGCTGCTACGAACTTCTGTCCAGCCTCAACAGTCTGATCAGGAGGAGCACTGGAATTACTGATTACCTCTGCTTCTTTTTATAGGTTGTTTTTCGTCTCCAGTTTCTTCAGGAGATTCCGTTTGCCTTTGCTGAAAAACGACGAATCGGGTGGAGCCACTGAAGGCACGTAGAAAAGAATGTTGTCTTTCGATACTTGAGACAATTTGAAATTTAGGGAGCTGGAGCCTACGCCACCTTGTCTACCTTTGCCTGGGTTCAGAATAAAAATGTTGGGGAACATTGGAGCTAAAGCTATCAGAATTATAAGGTGGTCAGGGTCTTCCCAACGGTAACAACACTGTTAGGCTGCTGAAAAGGAATGATCGTATGGCATTGATGGCCTTGAGTCCACCCATGGGGAATTTCGGCTACTGAGTTGCAAGTCTTCTCAGTTGTCGTCACATGGGGCTACTTGGTTGTCGATGATGATGAGAACAGAACACCTAGTCCCCGAGCGGAGAAAATCTCCTACCCTCCCGGTAATCGAACCCGGGCACGCTGCATGGCAGTCAGACACGCTGACCACTTAGCTAAGAGAGTGGAGTCAGAGTGCTGAGCAATGTCAACAGCAGTAGCTACAATTGAAGTAACGGCGTCCTCAACGGTTTTCTTAATGTTTAAGTGATCACCATCAAGTTGTGCTGTCAGCAAAGAAATCTTTTGCTATGGTTACTGACGTTGTTTCATTAAACGTGACAGTGGAAGTTCTTTGGGGGCTGCGCGCAACAGCTCAGCCGATTTCAGTCTCCTGTCCCTTGGCACAGCAGGTTATCCATCAAATACATTCTGCCATACTAACGCTTCGTGTAGTCTATATATATACTATGTAATTATGGAAGTAAATAGATCTTATGACATCCATGGTACTCTACGCAACAGAAATCCTCCATCGACAACGAACTCTGAATTTTTGAATTCCATTGGGTCTTCCAAGGCGTCAAACAACTTATAAAACAAAGCTTGTTGTGTTTCCTTCACATCTACATCGTCAAGCATAGATAGAGGATATGGAGCCACCTCGTATTAAAAATAGTGCTGAAGCTCTTCATTGAAATTTTGTGGAACTCGATTCTATGAAAAATCATTTCACGGTTGACAGGGATCACATTTAAAGCGCTTGGATTACATTCTTTGAAATTTCACAGTTTAATGCTCTACAACTTTCCTCCCTCAAAATTTTGCTTGAAATTGGCCAACTCTCAGATGCTGCACGTTTTATAATTACTGAACGAGCGTTTTTCGAGAATCGTTTTCTCACTTAGTTTTTCAACGAGAAAATTTAATCATACAGCAAAGTTTTTGGTACTCAATCGATGCAGAATTCGATTTTCTGCATGTTTGGAAAACTTGGCATTTTCGATGAAACGATTAGTTTCGGAGGAATTTTGAGAAAAAACGGAAAATATCCGAAATTTTTGTGGTTTTCTTCTCACCACGGCTCAAGCTCGACTCAAAAATCGAGGCAAACCTAGATTATTCCTGTCAGAGGTCTACGTGAGTGATTAAAAAAGTTTCCAGAATTCCATTGATTTTTGGAAGGCAGAACTCTAATTTTCTTGGCCTAATGTTGTTGCAATGCGATTTGTGGCACGTCATTGACACACTGCGGCCGCACGTCTACTACTTAACACTGCCTGCTGACAAGTGACTGGTCGAATGCACATCTGTTTATATTGTTAGTTCAAGCTGTCACTGTAGTTACTGTTCTGACGTCGCTTATACGCCAGGAATAAAATTTGTCTCGGAACTTTTAGAACGGACAGTGTATACCTTACAATCCACAACCGTGCCGTTCACTTAATTGAAACACTACAATAGTTCGGACTCGTACATGTTCAAAAACTAATCTTGAAAATACCCATCTACTAATTATTTAAAAGAAAGTCCATAAATATTGAAACTACTAACCGGTTAAACATGAGGACTAATTACCACGGCTGTCATATAGGGGAGCCCTCTTTCGACCCATCTTACCTATACAAGTATGGATGTACTTTAACTTCTTCTAAGTATTACTGCTCTTTCAAAATCCTGCAACTGCAGTCCACCTCGCTTTCCACATACCTCCTCGAACACGTAGAGCACCTTAATCTTTTCTGGTTCCTGTAAATCAGAGTCCCAAAACTCTGTTTTATCTTCCATTGTCGAGAACTATGATGTGTTACCGCAGCTCTATCCCACGGCCCCATCTGCAGACACTCCATATCCTTTCCCACCGTAACTTTAGTCAGCTGCCCCTTCCTGAATGTGAGATTTAACGTTCCTATGAGCCATAAACTACCCTACTCATAGTAGCAGTATGTTCACGGTCCCAGCCAGTCGCATAATATTATTTCAAGTGTCTTTATTGGTCATGTGTACAGTGCACTACGCGTTTAGGACTTTCGCCTATCACTTGGTAACTTATTACGCTTATCGTCAGCACAAAATAAACCTTTACACTAAAACCTAGTCTTATTTAATGTGGCTGTAATTAAGAATTGTCAAGTTTAAGAACATTAGTCATGAAAACGGACGCCAGGCGAAGCAAGGCACTTCGCACGACATTGAAGACAATATCAGTTCCTACTCTCGACGTTGGTTGACCTCTGTGACTTTTATAATACTAGAATTAAAAATCTCAAAATTGACTGTCTGGAGACATTGACTGTTAACTGTATTGGAAATAATTGCTTGAGATACAATTACAGCGATCGTGGAAATTCTGGACAGCATTTCCGATGAAACTTCTTGGCAGATTAAAACTGTGTGCCGGACCGAGACTCGAACTCGAGACCTTTGCCTTTCGCGGGCAAGTGCTCTACCAACTGAGCTACCCAAGCACGACTCACGCCCCGTCCTCACAGCTTTACTTCTGGCAGTACCTCGTCTCCTACCTTCCAAACTTAACAGAAGTTCTCCTGCGAACCTTGCAGAACTAGCACTCCTGAAAGAAAGGATATTGCGGAGACATGGCTTAGCCACAGCCTAGGGGATGTTTCCAGAATGAGATTTTCACTCTGCAGCGGAGTGTGCGCTGATATGAAACTTCCTGGCAGATTAAAACTGTGTGCCGGACCGAGAGCTTCTGTTAAGTTTGGAAGGTAGGAGACGAGGTACTGGCAGAAGTAAATCTGTGAGGACGGGGCATGAATCGTGCTCGGGTAGCTCAGTTGGTAGCCGGCACGGTAACTCAGCGTGTTCGGTCAGAGGGTTAGCTACCCTCTGTAATAAAAAAAAAACTGAGTTAATGGATCAACGACGAAGTGAAACTGGTGTCTTGCGACGTCCGCCCCGAGCAGATACAACGAACGAAAACGAATAAAATGAGAAAAAAAAAAGTTGGTAGAGCACTTGCCCGCGAAAGGCAAAGGTCCCGAGTTCGAGTCTCGGTCCGGCACACAATTTTAATCTGCCAGGAAGTTTCATATCAGCGCACACTCCGCTGTAGAGTGAAAATTTCATTCTAGCATTTCCGATGTGCGCCGGCCCAAGTGGCCGAGCGGTTCTAGGCGCTACAGTCTGGAGCCGCGCGACCGCTACGGTCGCAGGTTCGAATCCTGCCTCTGGCATGGATGTGTGTGATGTCCTTAGGTTAGTTAAGTTTAAGTAGTTCTAAGTTCTAGGGGACTGATGATCACAGATGTTAAGTCCCATAGTGCTCAGAGCCATTTGAACCATTTCCGATGTGCGGATGCACTACACCTTGCATTATTTTCCATTTATCGAAAAATTCAGTTTACATATTACTGACTGCTCACAATATTTTAGTTCTGCACGTCATGAATTTCGTCTGCATATCTCTAGATGATGATCAACCTTCACCATAAAGTAATATACGAAATGACAATTCATCCTGAAATTTCATTATGGCTTTTACTAACAAGGGAACCCCACCCCCCATTGCATCCCTCTCACATTTAGTGGTAAGTTGGTCCATTTGATAGCCCGTCAAAAACTGAACACAGATCAAGTATGAAAACAGGAAGAAGGTGTACTTAATTGTGGAAAAAGAGAAGTAAAACAGAAACAGTGAATGGTCAAATTAAGCAACATCGAGCATCGTTTATGACCGTCGTATAGTGGTTGTGTGGTCACCGTGTTCGACTGGGAAGAGGGAGATCCGGGTTCGAGTCTCACTCGCTTCCCTCTTTTTTTATTTTTTTTCACAAAATTACGAACTCTCCGCCCGGTCATTGAAGTGTCTGTTTTCTGTATTCAAATTTGTGTGTGTGTCGTAGCCTAATGTCAGCTTACATTAGCGGCGTGTAACGAAGTGACCTCCAGGTGTACGTACCTCCTATTTGTTGTACACAGGTACCAGGATAGTCTCTTGCGTTTCGTTTTGGAAGTTTTGACTCTTGAATTCCTTCTTTGTAACATAGTTTACTCCTTCTTATTTGTTGTTTTCATTTGTGTGAAAGTTCTATGCGGCATCTCGCCTGCTCTCACTATTCATCACATTTACTTGAGAGGGTAATATATTCTTACCACATGACTCATACCCTGTGATAAAGAATGAGAACAGGCGAGGTGCCGCATAGACCTCTCACAGAAATGAAAACAAGAAATAAACGGGTGTGAACTACGTTACTAAGAAGGAATTCAAGAGTCGAAGGCTCCAAACCGTAACGCAAGAGGCATAACATGTGTAGAACAAATAGTAGGCACGTATCTCTGGAGGCCTCTTCGTTAAACGTCGCTGCTGCAAATTGACATTACCCCACGACACATACACAAATTTGAATACAGCGAACAAACTCGTCTGTGACCAGACGGAAAGTTGGTAATTTTGTGAAAAAAAGAAATGAGGACCGAGCGTTTCTTCCCCTTCACACTCAAACACCGTGACCACATACCCACGACTCGACTGTCGTTAACGCTACTTGATATTGCACACATTAAGGTTGAACCGTTCAATGATGCTATTTTGCTTCTTTTTTCCACATTTCAGTACAGCTTCTTCCTGTTTTCATGTTTGATCTCTGTTCAGATTTTGACGGTCTGTCCAATGGGCCAACTTACCACTAAATCTGAGCGGATTGCGATGGGGAGTTTCAGTTGAAAGTAAAAGAGATGGGTGCCATTCTCCTTCAATATACTAAGTTGAACAATAGGAGCATATAATTGCACTTCAACATCTTTCATAATGCGCTATATTAAGAGCTTTGTTTCGTTAAGATAATACCGATTCCGTTACGAGACATCCATCCCTCACAATAAAGTCTGTTTCATCAATGTTCGCAATTACACACATATGAAGTGCGATATTCAACAAATATGTTTGACTAACGGCGACCAACAACACCTGGAGCGCTACGGTCTCATATGTCAGAAAAATGGTACCAAATTTCTCATTGATTACTGTTTTTTCCTGTCAGTTTATGAAAAAAATTGGGTCGCTCTGCTCTCTAAAATTTTTGAATTGTTATTTTTTTTTTTTTTTTACTTTTGCCTCTTCTGTAAATTTAAGAACTCACCGTTAATGTGATACTCCTTGTTCTAAATCACTTTATTTGTATCTTACTTTCTAGGCATGTGCACACCTCTAACAGATTTACAGTTAACACATCGCTCTAGTTCTACGCTGCTGTAACTTCCATGTATGTTAAGTTCACACCTATGTCCACTTCTTCTTCGTCCAGTCTGCGATTCCCAGAAGCATCCAGGTTCACGATAAGCTTACTTTGTATTCGCGAGCGAGAGGGCTGCATCAGCTGGTCCATCACTCCTGCTACGAAACACGTTTGTTTACATTAAATCTGTCATGCTTGACTTCCACCAGAATTAATGCACCGACCAGATGATCGATGTATTTCTCGACCCGTCCCGTCGCTGACATACGGTCCCAGCTGCTTCTCCATCTCAGTTGACGAAATTGCTTGTTTTTCTCACACTGGCATAAAAAATGCGCTCGTAAATTGCACTCCCGTTAAGCTTAGTATGACGTTAGAGCAAATTTGTTATTTTCTACTGAGCAGTGTTTTCGTTATTATTCTGAAGATTTGAATCCGTTTCTTGTCTCATTTCTGTTGTATGCTTGAGATTCATGCATAGAATTCCCATAGCCGCAAAAACATGCAGCGACCATACATAATATTTTGAAAATATGTTTGATCTTCAGAGGAACATGAGACGAAGGAATTTCTTTTTTAAGGATCCGCTAATAACCAATACAAAGCACACATCGAAAACATAACCAACGTTAAAACTTCAGAACGAGAACTTTTCATAAGGAGAATAAATAACTTTCCACCAAGAGCGAACCCATGTACAGAATGCTTCGTTTCTCCGAAAGTA
Source organism: Schistocerca serialis cubense (assembly GCF_023864345.2). Classification (NCBI taxonomy): domain Eukaryota; kingdom Metazoa; phylum Arthropoda; class Insecta; order Orthoptera; family Acrididae; genus Schistocerca; species Schistocerca serialis. The sequence goes on from NC_064640.1 coordinate 238,060,254, forward strand.
ATAATCCCAAGAATGGAAATGATTTTGTACATTATTATCAAACGAACGAAATTATAATATGTGATTACATACAAATATAAAACGGTAGGGAGCAGAGAAGGATATCATTATTCTTTTTATTTACATTTTGCATGACATGTTTCAGGAAATGATTTCCACGTACAATTGCGTTTTCTGTGTTCTATTCCATTTATTCATGATATTCTTCAAGTGTAAAGTGCACTATAAAACGCAAATCATTTTCAGAAACGCTACGAGCTAAATATAAATACAAAGAAAATCGTGACTGGTAGCAGAAACGTTATTTCATAAACAGTTTTCTCACATGACTAAAATAACTGTGTCGCGCATTATATATAGACTACGTGACAAAAAAGCAGAAGCACCCAGAAGAAGAGGAGGAAACATAATCAGATTTAACGAGTTGCGATAATATGAGACGTTATTTCAGTGATTACAAAATCTAGTGAAATTTACAAAGCATCTGGCAGTATGGGCTCACTTAACAGGATGACGTTGCACTCTCCTCTAGCCTGGATGCATGCAGTGATTTTGTTGGGATGGGTGTCATAAGGCCATTGTATACTCTCTCCTGAGGCAAGGTGGCGTGTAACTGTCATAATTGGTCCTCAATATCTTGAATATTGGCATCCCAGCTGTCCTCACACATGTTCTATCAGGGACGTACACCATGCGATCAAAAGTATCCAGACACCCCCAAAAACATACTTTATTCATACTAGGTGCATTGTGCTGCCACCTACTGCCAGGTACTTCATACCAGTGACCTTAATAGTCAGAATACATCGTGAGGGACCAGAATGGGGTGCTCCGCGGAACTCACGGACTTCGAACGTGGTCAGGTGACTGGGTGTCACTTGTGTAGCATGTCTGTACCCGAGATTTCCACACTACTAAAAATTCCTAGGTCCACTGTTTCCGATGTGATAGTGAAGTGGAAATGGGAAGGGACACGTAAAGCACAAAAGCGTATAGGCCGACCTCGTCTGTTGACTGACAGAGACCGACAATTGAAGAGGGTCGACAGGCAGACATCTATCCAGACTATCACACAGGAATTCCAAACTGCATCAGGATACACGTCAAGTACTATGACAGTTAGGCGGGAGGTGAGAAAACTTGGATTTCATGGTCGAGCGGCTGCTCACAAGCCACACATCACGCCGGTAAATGCCAAACGGCGCCTCGCTTGGTGTGAGGAGCGTAAACATTGGACGATTTAACAGTGGAAAAACAATATGTGGTGTGACGAATCACGGTACACAATGTGGCCACCCGATGGCAGGGTGTGGGTCTGGCGAATGCCCGGCGAACGTCATCTGTCAGTATGTGTAGTGCCAACAGTAAAATTCGGAGGCAGTGGTGTTATGGTGTGGTCGTGTTTTTCATGGAGGGGCCTTGCACCCCTTGTTGTTTTGCGAGGCACTGTCACAGCACAGGTCTACATTGATGTTTTAAGCACTCTCTTGCTTCCCACAGTTGAAGAGCAGTTCGAGAATAGAGATTGCATCTTTCAACACGATCGAGTACCTATTCATAATGCATGGCCTGTGGCGGATTTGTTATCCGACAATAAGTGAAGTGGGGTACTTTTACACCGGTAATGATCAAACAGTGTGTTTTCATTGCAGTTGAGGTTTTGAAGCATTGGTGTGAAGAGGATGATCCATGGGCAGCACATGTGCTGTGGTTCTCCAAATGTATGTTTCTGATTCGTGTAAAGGGCACTGATTTTTTGGATACTACCTGGCGAACGATAAAGCGATACTTACAGTAAATGACGTATTAAATGTTAAACTTACGGGAAACAGTCTGAACAAAGCAGTGTTATATGAACAGCTTGTGGCTGGGGTACTAGTCTGTGTAAAACGTGCTTCCAGGATGAGCTGGATGCAATATTCAATCCACGTGGACACATTACTAACTGTGTTAAACGCGCACTCCCCACTTCCTCATGTGATGTGTGTTGGGAGGCTAGAGCATCTACAGTTAGGGAGTTCATTAAATGTAATTAAGACAGTATAAATGTTGTATTCTCGCCAATGGACGCAACCGGAGCTGGTACGCTGAGACAGTTTCCGACTGACGCTACGGGCGGTGCTTTGAAGTTCGCCGCCGACCACAAGCGCAGCCCAATCAGCAATCTCCGTGCCGCCGTCAATGAGATGGACCTCCTCGTTGTGGCAAGTGGCAGCCACAGGCAGCAACGGACTGTTCATTTTCAGCACGTGCCAGGATTGCTGTCGGTACCTACAGGACATAGTGGAGATCGGCCTGCTAGACTTAGTATCCAAGTGGAGTCGCTTATAGCCTTTACATAGAGACAAGTGCTTACTACAGTGATTGATAGTTTGGCCCACGACAGGCATAGTCTTTTTGACATATTACCCAGTAACGCAAGCCTTGACAAGCCGCAGGTTAGTTTTATTTGTCCGCAAGCACATCCAACGAGTTGCTCTACAACTTAAGTATCGCACCGCAATAAAATGTATATTTGTGTGTCACTAATTTTTTCGCGGTCGCGGTTCCTCCGCCCACTTCGGAGCCCCTAAACCTACTACGGTGTGCGCGAGCCATTGTACCAAGACGAACTGTACACAATGAGCAAATACTGTACCACCAGTATCGCTGATGTAATCACATTATTTCATCTCTGTTTCTGTGTGTTATGACATCAAAACCATTGTCTCTCTGCAAACAAGTAATCTCATGACGTCACGCATATTGCAATGTTGAAGTACCATACCTCGTTATATTTAGAACCATTTTTGTTCAATTTTTTGCTTCTCATGCAGAAGGTTGTTCCTCATTGATGGTATATACTAATAATAATGCACAGTTGATTTCCATTTTTATGACCGAAGGGATTTCTATTTTTTCTCCCAAATGAAATACAATATTCCTCTTGCAGGAACAGTAGTTTTGCCTTGGCACCGTGTCTAACAGTGATGAACCTGGAGAACGTACTACATAGATAACAGTTAAATGTTCCACACATATCCTTCTTTAACATTACTGAAAGTCCGCTTGATCACGGATTTTCACTATCATAATGCCGTCGCAAAACAGTTCTGTAATGGGTGTAAGCACATTTCATTGTTTCCTGTTAAGGAGACGCTGTACTTTATGTTGCCCATGTCGGATTATCTATATTCTCCAATAATAACTATAAACCAAACAAATTAGTCGGTTGACATCGTCTTTAGCCCTAACAGCTGAAGGATGCCTCCTTTTGTGTTCTACAGATCCACGATGGTGGGACTCCGATGGGTTACAACCACACAGCAGTTGTCAGGGTGGATACTGATAGTATGTGGAAGATATTGGTGCAGGGTACAGTGGAGTACGTTGTAATTACTGTGTTGGTGTTTAACATATTTAAGGAGTCTTGCATAGTGCCGTACACACGATTGTCTGTTCCCAGCTACAACATTCTATTGCATTCCTCATCTGGGTTTCGCATGCTGTGGAGTTTATTCCCAATACATACAAACTTCACATAAAGTTCTAGTGGCACGTAACGGCAGTGAGATGCATGAGGTGGCGCCAGCGGTGTGATTACATGCTTCGCGGAATGCCACAAAAGCGATTCGAAATTGTTGGTTTCATGTTATACGATCCTCACACGTTACCGCTACTCCAAGTACCAATAAAGACAGGGTTGTTTTCTGTGTTTAAATGTCTTTTTGATTTTGTACAAGAATTTTTTTTCGTATTCACTTCTCTGTCAAAAATTTCCAAATAAATGTCCTATTTACGATGGTCTAGGTATAATAGGGTTCATTTCTTACCGATATGACATCATTATTTTATACTGTCGTAGAATCTTACTCTGCTTCTCACTACAGAACAGAGGCCCCGAATGGATTGCCACAGCTAATGGTTATTAATACTGCAGGTAGTTTGAGCATTAAATTGCTTATGGACGTCGACGAGCCGTTACTCCTATTTGTGTGAGATTTCGTCAAATCATTTTGAATATTTTGTGGGTAAAATAGAATTAATTTGTTGTTATAACAATTACCCAAGTGCTGAGCTACAATGTAGGTAATATAGTTCGAAAGCAGTGGGGTCCCTTTAACTTGCACGCCATAGGCTATGCATTACAGTGGGAGATACGAGGAGCGTGGATGTTCGTGAATGGATGCTAATGTCATGATCCATGGAATATCACGCTACATGGGCAAACTACAATTGACTCTCACTTCCATGAAAGCGCAAACGTCAGCGTAAACTATGTAGTAGTGCAGGGGTGCATATGACAATGCACATGCAAATTATACTTGCACGCAATTGGCTGCAAAGCGTGGGCATGGTGGACGGGGGCGTGGCAAGCAAAGAGCCCTTCCCTCCCACTCCATGGCTGTGGCACGAGGTCGGATGCGACGACGCTGATGTCAGTGAAATAAAAAGCACACTTGCATGAGCATGGTAGGATTCGATTCCTGAAATGATAAGGAAGTGTCGATGATGCTGTCAGTGAAGTATAAAAAACACAGTCGTCTCAGCTGTAATGACAGCACAGATATGAAAGCGCTCATGATGTTGTGAGCGAATTCCTGGCCACAAACCACAGTGATCCACTACCTGTTTATTCCATTTTAAAGCAAGTACGTCTACTCATTGGAGAATATATGCCGTGTTGATACTTTAAATCGGTGTACCTTAGCGGGACCGGTGCTGGATACCTTTTTCTCGTGTTACCAATGGCGAATCAAAACCTCAGTCCGTCTAAGGTCCTCCGCTATAACTAGAAACAGTTTAGATGTTTATTCTCGTTGATATGAGACTTGCACCTCCCTCAGAATGTAAATGAAGGACTAGCACATAATTTTGTTTTGCGTAATCAAAGCGGCGTATACTTTGCAAAGTGTGTACGAATTAAAAGTCAGTAGCAACTACGAGTCTTTGGGGAAGCCATAAACAGTGTAATATCCATTCTAACACAGACGAAAATTACACAGCGTCTTGAAACAGCCCCTATTGCGTTCTAAGGGTTTTAGAGAGGTCTGTGACAGATTGAAGGCTTGATTTGGTCTATGGGATGATCTCGGATAGCGCAGTTGGTAGTACACTGTCCGCGAAAGGCAACTATCTGGGTCGTGTCCCAGAGCAGCTATAATTCATAATACACATCACAGTATATTCTATTTTTACATACATCAGCAGGTCACAGCTTACTTCCGGACCTGTTCTCTATTGTAAATGACATATTTTGAACTTCTGTATAACAATAGTAACTTCTCAGTAATATCATCAATGAGAGGTAATTGTGTGTTGCCTGTTGAAATGAAACCACATTTAACAAAAGTATTTAAAAGAGCTTTTAATCAAATGAAACAGTTTGAAACCACACTCGAAGGAAAGATCGCTGATGACCTTAATGTCGAACGCCCTTGAACAAAACAACCAACCATTCAATTGAATACATATATCACATCCTAGAGAGATACTTGATATTGGACTGCACTAATGTTTTGTTAATACCAACTGTAATCATAGATTTTATTATAACCGCAACTTTAGGAAGGAGATACGTGACGTGAATGAAATTAGGTATGCGACAAGACGAAAAATATTAATATGACAGAACTTCGCGTGATCCCTGACTCTGAGCATTCAGTGTGATGTGAAGTCCAGATATGCTGCAATCAGCGCAGTCGAATGAGGTGACGCGGTGGTAAGACACTAGACTCGCAGTCGGAAGGTCATAAGTCCAAATTCCCATCCGTCTCCTGATTTATGTTTTCCATTGTTGACGTAAACTGCTTAAAGCAAATGTCAGGACGGTTCCTTTGAAAGAGGATATGGCCGATTTCATTTCCCATCCTTCCCCAATCCGAGCTTATACTCTGAACCTAATGACCTTGTCGATGACGAGACGGTAACGCCTAATCTTCCTTCCTTTCTTTATTCTAGGCGTCGTTGGGATGAATCAGAGAGGATCTGGTTATGTTCTTGCGGAATTTCCATGCAGGCAGTTTGTATGTAAATCCACACAGGGCCAACTATAGTGGCTGGAAGATAGTGACGGACAATCTGCCGACAAATCATCACCCATAAATTTTCGATGGGCAACGAGTAGGTGGACGTGAATGCCAGGGGAGAATTGCTACCTGCCGTTCTTAGACAGCTTGCACATACTCGCCAAATGTTACCAGGCATTGTCATGCCCCTGGCCACACCATGGGAGGAACGCCAGGCTAAGGATGGCAGCGAACCTTATTCACCCTGGTACCTCATATGTATGAGAGCTGATGGGGACTCCTTTGTCTCGATGAAGCCTCAGTTTTTGTAGAGCATTTAAAAGAGAAGTTTCCCGAAGATCGAGCCAATTGGGGAATGGCGTCTTACATGGTGCATCGTGTCCATCGAGCATTGAGATCTTTAGCCCACTTTCTCGTCGTGGCATTGCAGTCCCGCTCATCTTCCTTCTCTTGGACGAGGACTCCATCTTGGGAGCGTTTTCCTCCACCCACTATGCAGTGTCGTTTTCTGCGCCGACGATGACCATGGAATTCTTTGCACCTCATATCCAGCACGGTATCCAGTCCGTTGTGGTGGGGCCGCCATGTACCCTGTTGGTTGTAGCCCCCTGACTACACAGGGACGGCTCTGCTGATGCCTGCGCTGTTAACTCCCCACGTATGCCAAGGAGTAGATGTCCGTCGCCCTGGGGCATCGTGACTCCCAGCAATGGCTATCCTGCCAGGTGGCCTTTGCTGCGGCTAGGTGGCGCCCATGGGGAGGGTCCCTGGTCGTAGTGGGTGGCATCAGGGCGAATGGCGCGCGATGAAGCGTACCACGCCATCACTTGCTGGTGATCAAACGCCAGCAGTCTTTAAGCGTTCAAAGTCTCAGTACAGTGCAAGGAAGTATGATCCTAAATCGTTTCCCTCCCTGGCCACACCATGGGAGGAACGCCAGGCTAAGGATGGCAGCGAAACTTATTCACCCTGGTACCTCGCATGTATGAGAGCTGATGGGGACTCCTTTGTTTCGATGAAGCCACAGTTTTTTGTAGAGCATTTAAAAGACAAGTTTGGCGAGGTCGAGGGCTTGTCCAAAATGCGGTCAGGGTCATTCTTCATTAAAACGGCATCCTCTGTCCAGTCACAGGCATTCGCTTGCGACAAGTGGGGGGCCTCATAAGAGCTTAAATATGGTCCAGGGTATTATATTCCACAGGTACCTTCTTTTGCAGTATGACAACGAGCAGTGAGCCAACTTAGATCAACGAGGAGTTCATTTCGTCCGGCGCGTCCATCGGAGTCCGAGGGATAATCAGGTTGCCACCGGTGCCTTTATCTCGGACTTTGAGGGTGACACATTACCCAAGAAGGGCAAGGTGATGGTCTATCGCTGTGATGCAAGCCATAGATCCCTCCCAAAATGCGGAGCTTTAATTGCTGGAAGCTTGGCCATATGTCTTCCTGCTGTACTTCCAGCATCACATGTCGAGATTTTCCATCCCATCTCAATACTCCAGGTGCCCCGCCTCCCATCTGTGTCAACTGCACTCCCCTTGCTCACCAGACTGCAGGATTTTACAGTGCGAAAGGAAAATCATGGAATGCAAGACACTGGACCGACTGACCTACACTGAGGCCATGAGGAAATTTGAGTGCCTACATCCTGTGGCTATGACCTCCTCTTACACCGCCACTACAACAACAGTTTTAGTCCCATCAGTTCCAGTCGGCTCTCAGAGCTGGAAGATTACACCTTCCCCCTTGATGGTGGGGGACACTTCCCTCCCTGTTGCCCCTCCACCACATATCCTGGGAGCACTGTCCCCCCAACCATGGGGGACACCAGTCCCCACTTCTCAACTGGAAATGCGTAAGTCTTCTTCGGCTCCGCTCGATAGGAAGGGGTTTCTTGGGTCACTCCCTTCCCATGTTTCTGCTAGTGGGAAAGATGACACCCGCCAGTGGCTGAAGTGCCTAAAAGCATCTGGTTGTAGGGCTTCACGATCATCCTGAGTCCAGGAGACTGAATCAGTGAAGACCTCCCAGCCAGAGAAACCCTAGGATCAGCGAGAGAAATCCAGAAAGAAGACCCCCAAGACCAAGGGAATTGCGGTGGCACCCACATCACTGCTGCCAACAAGCTCTGCATCTGAGGATGAGGTGAAAATTCTGGCATCTGCTGGAGACCTAGATCTCGCCAGACCCTCAGACACAATTGATATAGCCAGTTCAGGAAATACGTCGGTGGCAGTAGGTGACCCTGAGGCATAAACTGTCTTATTGAGTGTTTCATGCCTTCCCAGTCTCACGATCAGATCATCCTCCAGTGGAATAGCGGTTTTCCACCACCTGGCTGAGCTATGGCAACTGTTCAGCTTTACACCTGAATTCTGCATTGCCCTCCAAGAAACCTGGTGCCCGGCAATGCGGACCTCTGCCCTTCACGGCTACAGGGGATATTACAACAACCATATCAAATACAGTAGAGTGTCAGGTGGAGTTGGCGTTTATGTCCTGAACTCGGTATGTAGTGAACCTGTGCCCCTTCAAACTCCTCTTGAAACTGTGGCTGTCAGGATATCGACGACGCAGGAAATAATTGTCTGCAACATATATCTCCCCCCCCCCCCCCAGATGGTGCGGTACCCTTGAACGTATTGGCTGCACTGATTGATCAACTCCCTAAATCTTTCCTACTTTTGGGTGATTTTAACACTCATAACCCCTTGTGGGGTTGCACCGTGCTTACTGGTCGTGGCAGAGATGAAGAAAATTTACTGTCCCAACTCGACCACTGCCTCTTAAGTACTGGGGTCGCAACGCATTTCAGTGTGGCTCATGGTAGTTACTCGGCCATTGATTTATCAATTTGCAGCCCAGGACTTCTCTCATCTATCCACTGGAGAGCACGTGACGACATGTGTGGTAGGGACCACTTCCCCATCTACCTGTCACTGCCCCGGCATCATGCCCACGAATGCCAACCCAGATGGGCCTTAAACAAGGCAGACTGGGTAGCCTTCACCTCTGCTGTCACCGTTGAATCTCCCCCACGTGGTGCAATCGATGTTGTGATTGAGCAGATCACTGCAACAGTAGTTTCTGAGGCGGAAAACGCGATCCCTCGTTCTCTAGGGTGCTCCTGAGAAAGACAGTCCCTTGGTGGTCGCCGGAAGTCGCTGAGGCAGTTAAAGAGCGTCGGCGAGCTCTACAGCGACATAAGCGGCACTCTTCCCTAGAGCACCTAATAGCATTTAAGTGGGTCCGTGCCCGCGTTCGCCAGCTTATAAAACGACGGAAACAGGAGTGTTGGGAGAGGTTCATGTCGACCATTTGGTGTCATACGTCGCCTTCCCAAGTCTGGAAGAAGATCAGACGTCTTTTTGGCTACCAGACTCAAACAGGTGTCCCCGGCGTTAACATCAATGGCGTGCTCTCTACCGACGCAAACGCGATTGCCGAGCACTTTGCTGAGCACTATGCTCGAGCCTCTGCATCTGAGAACTACCCAACAGCCTTTCGCACTCTCAAACAGCGGATGGAAAGGAAAGTCCTCTAGTTCACTACACACCACAGTGAACCCTATAACGACACATTTATAGAATGGGAGCGCTTCAGCGCCCTTGCACGTTGCCAGGACACAGCTCCAGGGCCGGATCGGATCCACAGTCAGATGATTAAACATCTCTAGTCTCACTACAAGCGACATTTCCTCGTCATCTTCAACCGGATCTGGTGCGATGGCGTCTTTCCATCGCACTGGTGGGAGAGCACCACCACTCCGGTGCTAAAACCCGGTAAAAATCCCCTTTATGGGGATAGCTATCGGCCCATCAGCCTCACCAGCGTTCTCTGTAAGCTGCTGGAACGTATGGTGTGTCAGCGGTTGAGGTGGGTCCTGGAATCCGTGGCCTATTGGCTCCATATCAGGGCGGCTTCCGCCAGGGCCGCTCTACAGCTAATAATCTTGTGTACCTCGAGTCGCAGCAGGCTAGTCCACGACCGTCGCAGTGCTCCAGCTCGGAGCCAACACTGTGGATAAAGTTGTATGAACCACAGTGGCAATAGACAAAACGGCGGTCGTCGGGTTGCTCTGTACGACCGCTTCTATCCACAAGTACAAACTACGCACCAATGTCCCAGAAATAACGCACCAATGGCCCAGAAATACACAGGGTGAGTCACTAACTATTGGCAACTAGAATAACTCTGAAACTATGATAGTAGCTGAAAGTCGAAACTTTTGTGGGACAAAGGTTGCATGGGACAACGGGGGCCATAATATGACGTTAGTTAATGGTTTTTTTATTATTTTTAATGGGATGCTATAGTTTGGTACTTATTTTCTGAAAGCGGCTATCGAGACAAATCCAATGACGTGTAACGGTAAGGTCTTTGAGGGTCAACGAAGGAAAAAAAGGTGGCATGAACGTCCATTTACAGAAGGTGTTCGAAGTGATAACCATTGGTATCAATGCAGTGCTGAAATCTTCTTATCATGGATTGAGTGGTGTTCCTTATCACTTCAGCACTTATCGAAACACATGCTCTGACAATTCGCTGTCGTATATCGTGCAAACACAACATTAATAGGAACGGTAAGACTTGCATCGTCGAATCAAGCGAATGTGAATGATATATTCCTTCAAAGAACAAGACGATGTGCTTCTCATTTATGGAGAATGCCAACGAAATTCAGTGAGAGCTAGAGACCTATCCCCAGAAAGATATCCTCAACGTACTAACCCCACACGTCGTACATTTAAAGATGTGTATGATAAATTGAGAACAACGGGATCTTTAACGCATTGGAAATATATCCGGCAAAGGAAAGTTACTAACGAGGAAACGGAAATTGATACTCTTGCCACTGTCCTTTTGTTAGGTCCCGTCAAATCGCAAAGGAATCTGGCATGAGCCAGAGTAGTGTTGTTTGTGTTCTGTACCGCCGTAAATATCATCATTACCACATCAGTCTCCGCCAAGAATTGACTGGTACGGATTACATGCGTCGCATTGAATTCTGCCGATGGGCTCAACTTCAGATTCAAAGTGATGATACATTTATTAATTTCATTTTATTAACTGACGAAGCTACATTCACTAACCATGGAAATGTTGGTTTCCAAAACATGCATTATTGGGCAACTGAAAAACCATGTTGGCTGCGGCAGGATGCACACCAAAAACGTGTTCGATGAATGTATGGTGTGGGATTCTGGAGGACAGAATTATAGGGCCCTATTTCATCGAAGGAAATCTTAATGGCAGAAAGTTCACCACATTCCAGCAAGAAACATTAGGTCTGTTATTGGAAGAAGTACCTTTACGAACAAGGAACAGGATGTGGTATCAGCACGATGGGTTTCTCGCACATTTTTCGCTGATGGCTAGAAACAAGTTGCAGAGATAATTCCTAAATCGTTGGATTTGATGCGGAGGAGGTGTGTCGTAGCCGACCCGTTCGCCAGACTTGACGCCTCTGGATTTTTTCTTGTGGGGATTCGTAAAGGACTTCGTTTATAAAAACGTTCCAACTACACCTGAAGATATGCGAGAGAAAGTTATCAGAGTATGTGCTTCTATAAGTGCCGAAGTGATAAGGAATACCACTCAATCCATCACAAGAAGATTGCAGCACTGCGTCGATACCAAAAGTAATCACTTCGAACACCTTCTGTAACTGGACATTCATGCCATCTTTTTGATCTTCGCTGACCTTACTGTTACACATCATTGAATTCGTCTTGATAGCCGCTATCAGAAAATAAGTACCAAACTATATCATTCCATTAAAAAAATTAACCTTCATACCTCTGAAGCGACCCCACCTATCAACAAAAAACCAACGTCATATTATGGCCCCCGTTGTCCCATCCAATTTTTATACCACAAACTTTTCAGCTAGTATGATACTTTCGGAGTTATTCTTAGTGGCAATGGTTAGTAACTTACCCCGTATATGTGCTAAATTGCCACTGTATAACCAACCCATCTACCAGAGACTGGCTAGTCTACACTGTTACAATACAAACACTTGATGATATTACGTCCTTCGGCTTCTACGAGGCGTACTGTTACTTTCTTCTAAGTTTCCACTCCGTTTGATGGTTCCTCAGATATTGAGTTTGGTGTTACTCAGAGGCTTTCCATCACGCAAACGTAGACATTGTTGACTGTTTGTATACTCCGTCTCTACACAGTCTTCGTCACCTATCGTCATTATTTCTCGGTGTTACAATTTTTATAAACGTCATTGTAAGACTGAATATTTGACAAATTAGTTTGATAACACTTTGTCTAATATTACTGCGTTGCAGTCTGAAGCTACATCTCGTATATATTCCCTCTCAATTTTTCTGAAACAACGCATGAAGTGTAGTTCTCTCATGCCATAATGAAAACCATCCAAATTCTCTTTTGCCTCTGATGATAATTTTTGGCCAGACAAAGTTCCTTTCAACAACTCATCGGTCACATATATTGTGTTATTCGACAGAGTGCTGTTGAACAAAGTACTTCAGGAATATATTATAATTGATTAATTGGGGGCATTTACTTATACTGGACATAAGAACAATACTTTGATCGTATAAATCACAAAAAAGGAAAGAATGGTGAAAATTCAGTTAAAATTCTCTGTTGAACCAATTCGTATTCCATCAGAACATGTTCTCGCTTACTATTTCAACTGTAGTGCTTCATCTACATCTAAATACATGCTCCACAAGCCACCGTACGATTCCCGGTGGAGCTTACGTTGTACCACTATCAGTCACTTCCCTTCCTGTTCCCCTCGCAAATAGAACTGAAAAACGACGCTCTATATGCCTCCTTAAGAGCCCCAATTCCTATTATTTTATATTGGTGGCCCATAAGCGATTTGTTCGTTGGCGGCAGTCGAATCGTTCTACAGTCAGCGTTCCTCAAAAAGAAAGTCGCCTTAACTCCAAGAATTCCCATTTGAGTTCTCAAAGCATCTCTGTAATACTTACGTGTTGATAGAACCTACCGGTAACATATCTGGCCTCTGAATTGCATCGATATCTTCCTTTAATCTGACTTAATGGGGATCCCAAACACTTGAGCAGCACTCAAGAATGGGTTGCACTAGTGTTCTATATGCGATTTCTCTTGCGCCCTAAAACTCTCCCAATAAACCAAAGTCCACTATTCGCCTTCCTTCCTATAATCCTTACATGCCCGTTCCATTTCATATCGCTTTGCAACGTTACGCCTAGATATGTAATCGATCTGCCGGTGTGAAGTAGCACACTACTAAAGCTATATTCGAACATTAAGAGACTGTTTTTCCTATTCATCTGCATTTACTTGTCTAAGTCGTCTGGTATCCACTATTACGTGCCAACCTTGTACAGGGCAGTAAAACGTGTAAAATTTTCAGAGTCTCAGAGCGAAGCTATATGGCTATATTATGGAAATGTCGACATGAGGCGGCCGCAGTGAAAACATTTCGCCAACCCGACCGGGTCAGGGCAAAACACAACGTTGGCGTTTCTGGAGAGCCAGGCAGTAGACTTCAGCAGAATGTGGTAGGTCGGAGCAGTCAAACAGGGTCACTTCGCCTTCGTTATGTGACGAAAGGAAGACTAAGGCGAATGAAACAAACGGTACCAAGAGCTTCCACGAACCAGTTCTATATTATAACAAACTCTTTAAGCGAGCACGGCAGCAGGAAAAAAAATGGTTCAAATGGTTCTGGGCATTATGGGACTTAACATCGGAGGCCATCAGTCCCCTAGAACTTAGAAATACTTAAACTTAACTAACCTAAGGACATCACACACATCCATGCCCGAGGCAGGATTCGAACCTGCGACCGTAGCAGTCGCGCGGTTCCGGACCTTTTTTTTTTTTTTGTAATCTCATTTTGTTCGTTATAGTTCGTTGCAATTGTTCGTAGCGGACGTCCCCTGACGCTCGTTGAAGTTCGTTATTGATCCATTCACTCAGTTTTTTTTATTACAGAGGGCAGCTAACCCTCTGACCGAACACGCTGAGCTACCGTGCCGGCATCCCTGACCCCGCCGGGAATCGAACCCGGGAACCCGGGCGTGGGAAGCGAGAACGCTACCGCACGACCACGAGCTCCGGGTACTAGAGCGCCTAGAACCGCATGGCCACCGCGGCCGGCAGATGGGAGGGCACCAGCGTTCCTGACATCCGACGACTTAATAGGGCCTACCTGGACGGCAGGCCAATATCGTCGAGCTTCACGGCTACACCACAACCGTCATCGCGGAACGATGGATGACGAAGGAGGGTGGTGTGCGTTAGGGGACAGAGCACCTCCCAAGTCGGCGTGTGCAAGTTCAAGCCAAGCGGCGAACCATCAGTGCAGCAGCCGGCTAGAACCAACTGTGCGGTGTCAGATGCCTTGGGGGGGCTGAAGGCCATTATGTCGCGATTTCTCAGCGTACATTGACATACAATGGCAATCACGATTAGAGACACTACCTGTATTTTCACGGAAATAAGTAACTAATTCTGAATCTTTTTTCACTGTGCCTACCAGCGACCATAGTTTACTACCATCCTTCCGAGGAAAACTGGCAAGGAGCGAACTGGGAGAGTGCCTCCTGACACAGAACCAACTCTACCTACGCCTTCCCAGTAGTCGCCTCTTTCACCTCCTACATTCACTCAACGACGAGGTCTTCCCGTACGCCACAGCATCGTCAGCAAAACAGCCGCAGATTGCTGCTCACCCCGTCCGTTAGATAATTTATGTATCTAGAGAACACTAGCGGTATCAAGCGAGAAAAGGGCAAGCTGAGTTTCACAAGTGCGATGCTTTCTAAAACCATGCTCATTTGTGGACATAAGTTTTTCGCTCTCAAGGAAATTTATTATATTCGAACTAAGAATATGTTCAAGAGTTCTGCAGCAAATCGATGTTCAAGACGTGGGTCTGTAATTTTGCTGGTAGCTCTTTTGCCTCTCCACAACGAAACATTGTCTCGAAATTTGGTAGAAAATCCGAAGAAATTCTGGTCGTATGTAAAATACACAAGCGGCAAGACGCAGTCAATACCTTCGCTGCGCAGTACCGATGGTACTGTTACCGACGACTGTGCCGCTAAAGCGGAGTTATTGAACGCAGTTTTCCGAAATTCCTTCACCATGGAAGACGAATGGAATATTTCAGAATTTGAAACACGAACAGCTGCTAGCATGAGTTTCTTAGAAGCAGATACCTTAGGGGTTGCGAAGCAACTCAAATCGCTTGATACTGGCAAGTCTTCAGGTCCAGATTGTATACCGATTAGGTTCCTTTCAGATTACGCTGATACAATAGCTCCCTACTTAGCAATCATATACAACCGCTCGCTCACCGATAGATCTGTACCTGCAGATTGGAAAATTGCGCAGGTCGCACCAGTGTTTAAGAAGAGTAGTAGGAGTAATCCATCGAACTATAGACCTATATCATCGACGTCGGTTTGCAGTAGGGTTTTGGAGCATATACTGTATTCAAACATTATGAATCACCTCGAAGGGAACGATCTATTGATACGTAATCCGCATGGTTTCAGAAAACATCGTTCTTGTGCAACGCAGCTAGCTCTTTATTCGCACGAAGTAATGGCCGCTATCGACAGGGGATCTCAAGTTGATTCCGTATTTCTAGATTTCCGGAAAGCTTTTGACACCGTTCCTCACAAGCGACTTCTAATCAAGCTGCGGGCCTATGGGGTATCGTCTCAGTTGTGCGACTGGATTAGTGATTTCCTGTCAGGAAGGTCGCAGTTCGTAGTAATAGGCGGCAAATCATCGAGTAAAACTGAAGTGATATCAGGTGTTCCCCAGGGAAGCGTCCTGGGACCTCTGCTGTTCCTGATCTATATAAATGACCTGGGTGACAATCTGAGCAGTTCTCTTAGGTTGTTCGCAGATGATGCTGTAATTTACCGTTTAGTAAGGTCATACGAAGACCAGTATCAGTTGCAAAGCGATTTAGAAAAGATTGCTGTATGGTGTGGCAGGTGGCAGTTGACGCTAAATAACGAAAAGTGTGAGGTGATCCACATGAGTTCCAAAAGAAATCCGTTGGAATTCGATTACTCGATAAATAGTACAATTCTCAGGGCTGTCAATTCAACTAAGTACCCGGGTGTAAAAATTTCGAACAAGTTCAGTTGGAAAGACCACATAGACAATATTGTGGGGAAGGCGAGCTAAAGGCTGCGTTTCATTGGCAGGACACTTAGAAGATGCAACAAGTCCACTAAAGAGACAGCTTACACTACACTCGTTCGTCCTTTGTTAGAATATTGCTGCGCGGTGTGGGATCCTTACCAGGTGGGATTGACGGAGGACATCAAAAGGGTGCAAAAAAGGGCAGCTCGTTTTGCATTATCACGTAATAGGGGAGAGAATGTGGCAGATATGATACGCGAGTTGGGATGGAAGTCATTAAAGCAAGGACGTTTTTCGTCGCGGCAAGATCTATTTACGAAATTTCAGTCACCAACTTTCTCTTCCGAATGCGAAAATATTTTGTTGAGCCCAACCTACATAGGTAGGAATGATCATCAAAATAAAATAAGAGAAATCAGAACTCGAACAGAAAGGTTTAGGTGTTCGTTTTTCCCGCGCGCTGTTCGGGAGTGGAATGGTAGGGAGATAGTATGATTGTGGTTCGATGAACCCTCTGCCAAGCACTTAAATGTGAATTGCAGAGTAATCATGTAGATGTAGATATACAGGAGTCACCTGCGCTTTTTTTTAGTCGCTTGGAACTTTGCATTGGGGAAGAGATTCGCTATAAATGCAAGCTAAGTAAGAGGCCAATGCCGTAAAAACAGATTGGGATCTCATCCGGACCGGGTGACTTAGTTGTATTCAACACTTTCAGTTGGGTCGCTACGCCAGGGATGTCTACTACTATGTCCTCCTACGGGAGTCTGTGCTATGGTCAAACAACGGTATGTTTGTTCGATCCTCCTGTGCGAAAGATTTGTTAAACACTAAATTTAAAACTCCAGCTTTCCTTTTACTGTCTTCTATTGCCACACTAGACTGGTCAACGAGCGAATGGTCAGGAGCCTTCGACCCACGTAGTAATTTTACGTAGGACCTGAATTTTATCGGGCTCTCGGGTAGATCTTTTGCAGAGGTATGACGGTGGTAGCTCATGTATGCTTTGCGCATCTGCCTTTTTACAGACGCACGTCTCACTACTAAATTTTTTCTGTCACCGTTTGCGTGTTCTCTTTTAATCGAGAGTGCAACAGTCTTTGCTCGTTAGCATTTTCTGAATTTTGTTGTTAAGCCACGGTGGGTCTTTTCCGTCCTTAATCCACATACTCGGCACATACTTCTTCAGAGTGTGATTTACAATCCGTTTAAACTCTGCCCTTAAATTCCTCTACATCCATCATACGGGAGGTACACTACTGGCCATTAAAATTGCTACACGTGCTACAGACGCGAAATATGCAAATGATTAGCTTTTCAGAACATTCACACAAGGTTGGCACCGGTGGCGACACCTACAACTTGCAGACATGAGGAAAGTTTCCAACCGATTTCTCATACACAATCAGCAGTTGACCGGCGTTGCCTGGTGAAACTTCGTTGTGATGCCTCGTGTAACGAGGCCACGTCTCGATACCTGAGTCAACAGATGGGGACGTTTGGAATGACAACAACCATCTGCACGAACAGTTCGACGACGTTTGCAGCAGCATGGACTATCAGCTCGGAGACCATGCCTGCGGTTACCCTTGACGCTGCATCAGAGACAGGAGCGCCTGCGATGGTGTATTCAACGACGAACCTGGGTGCACGAATGGCAAACCGTCATTTTTTCGGATAAATCCACGTTCTGTTTACAGCATCATGATGGTCGCATCCGTGTTTGGCGACATCGCGGTGAATGCACATTGGAAGCGTGTATTCGTCATCGCCATACTGGCGTATCACCCGGCGTGATGGTTTGGGGTGCCATTGGTTACACGTCTCGGTCACCTCTTACATCTACATCTACATCCATACTCCGCAAGCCACCTGACGGTGTGTGGCGGAGGGTACCTTGAGTACCTCTATCGGTTCTCCCTTCTCTTATTCGCATTGACGGCACTTTGAACAGTCTACGTTACATTTCAGATGTGTTACGTCACGTGGCTCTACCCTTCATTCGATCCCTGCGAAACCCTACATTTCAGCAGGATAATGCACGACCGCATGTTGCAGGTCCTCCTGAAGGAGGTAACGTAACAGGATGAGAAACTGATAACGCGAAAAATTTTCAATAACTTCCAGAGTATTCTTTATTTTAATTGCCAGCTGGACGAAAGCAAGTGCTTTTATGATTGCTGACGGCACAGGGTGGAAACGAAGAAGGAAAAGTGAAACCAGCAATATTCAAATATTTTTCCACACGAAATTAATTCGCTATACACTACCTTCATGTAATTCCGTAATTCATAGACCCAAGTAGAAAGAGCAGAAAGCCCTAGAAAGAGCAGATAAGCAGTTGTTAGAACCCCACGTAGACATAAGTGGAGAGCATTAAAATTGCTACACCAAGAAGAAATGCAAATGATAAACGGGTATTCATTGGACAAATATATTATACTAGAACTGACATGTGATTACATTTTCACGCAATTTGGGTGCATACATCCTGAGAAATCAGTACCCAGAACAACCACCTCTGGCCGTAATAACGGCCTAGATACGCCAGGGCATTGAGTCAAACAGAGCTTGGAAGGCGTGTACAGGTACAGCTGCCCATGCAGCTTCAACACGATACCACAGTTCATCAAGAGTAGCGACTGGCGTATTGTGACGAGCCAGTTGCTCGGCCACCATTGACCAGACGTTTTCAGTTGGTGAGAGATCTGGAGAATGTGCTGTATCCATAAAGGCCCATACACGACCTGCAACATGCGGTCGTGCATTATCCTGTTGAAATGTAGGGTTTCGCAGGGATCGAATAAAGGGTAGAGCCACGGGTCGTAACAAATCTGAAATGTAACGTCCACTGTTCAAAGTGTCGTCAATGCGAACAAGAGGTGACCGAGACGTGTAACCAATGGCACCCCATACCATCACGCCGGGTGATACTCCAGTATGGCGATGACAAATACACGCTTCCAATGTGCGTTGTCGCGATGTCGCCAAATACGGATGCGACCATCATGATGCTGTAAACAGAACGTGGATTCATCCGAAAAAATGACGTTTTGCTCCTGTCTGTGATGCGTCGTCAAGGGTAACCGCAGCCATGGTCTCCGAGCTGATAGTCCATGCTGCTGCAAACGTCGTCGAACTGTTCGTGCAGATGGTTGTTGTCTTGCAAACGTCCCCATATGTTGACTCAGGGATCGAGACGTGCCTGCACGATCCGTTACAGCCATGTGGATAAGATGCCTGTCATCGCGATTACTAGGGATTCGAGGGCGTTGGGTTCCAGCACGGCGTTCCGTATTACCCTCGTGAACCCACCGATTCCATATTCTGTTAACAGTCATTGGATCTCGACCAACGCGAGCAGCAATGTCGCGATACGATAAACCGCAATCGCGATAGGCTACAATCCGACCTTTATCAACTCGGAAACGTGATGGTACGCATTTCTCCTCCTTACACGAGGCATCACAACAACGTTTCACTAGGCAACGCCGATCAACTGCTGTTTGTGTATGAGAAATCGGTTGGAAACTTTCCTCATGTCAGCACGTTGTAAATGTCAGCACCGGCGCAAACCTTGTGTGAATCCTCTGAAAAGCTAATCATTTGCATATCACAGCATCCTCTTCCTGTCGGTAAAATTTCGCGTCTGTAGCACGTCATCTTCATGGTGTAGCAATTTTAATGGCCATAGTGTATTTTCATACGACAAATGTATCAGAACTACGCGTTTCTCAGAAGCAAATCCGGAGAAATGCCAGTAGGACTCGCACTCAGCGGGTTCCGTACAAACTTAATTATGTATACAGATAATAATAATAGCTTCGTGTGGCTCAGTGGCCTGCTGCAAGTCTTTCTATTGGACGCCACTTCGGCGATTTGCCTGTCCCTAATCTACCCCGGTTATCCAACCGGGGAAAGAGGACCTACAGTTTAACGTGGAATTCGAACGACGAGTTATTTCTGGTGACTCCTCCCGTCGTTTAGAGGTGAAGGCTTGGTTAAAAAGAAGACTGCAAAATCTGTGGTCCTACCTGCGACGACACGTGGCGGTTACTGCTGAGTAGTTGCTCTTTCTAAACAGCGTACCATACGAACAAATTAGTTGCTTCGGTTACTCGTACTTTAGGTACTTGGGCTATGCACGGCTCTTTGAAAAGAATAACATCTCGATGTAGTCATAGGGTCGGGCCGCGCTCCTCTGCTTTCATGCCCCGCAGCTGATTCGCTGCAAATAATACTGTTACTGTGATCCTGCAATCAGTCTATGCACTGGCTAGAATTGCTATCTAATAAATTGCACAGTTATACAAAATAAAATATAAATGAATAATTTCTTAAAAAGGGCTCTATCTAACCTCTGTAATTGATGTAGACGACAGAGAATTATGTTGAATAATGTTTATTCAAGAAGTACATGTCAACTGAACGTGGAGTTGTCCTACGGTATGCAACTGAAATACAGACAGAAAATACCCTCATCAAATGCAGTAAAGTTACGTTGAGAGCCTTACGAGAATGGTAGCGAAACCCATCATCAAAAATACACGAAAGCTAAGTCCATTTGGCAATCACAATACACGAAATATTCTCCAGCTCAAAATTATTCAGAGTTCAATATGCTGATCTAAAAATTATAACACGCGATACAGAGAACAGAAACTCATAATTGTCTAGCCTCAGTTCCGTAATTCAAGTGGAAAAAATTAGAGTTCTACTCTGGAGCACATTCAGACCTCTAGAAATATGAAGCCTCATCAAAATCGCTCCCTTGAGCTCCTCCCTCGAAAAGTCCCAGTTTCTACTTGATTCCAGCAGTGTTCCGCCACTGTCCAACTCTCATTGGCTGGAGGCTGTTCCCACCAAAATTACGTTGTTTTCAGGCTCTAAAGACGCTGTTTGACTCAATATGACCACTTCCCGGGATAAACTAATATGTTACAACAATATTTAAATAAATAAATATCATAAACGTTCGTTTACACTCAGATTATTCACAATACTCATAAATACAGGTTTGTTCATTAATAAATAAACCAGCATTCTTGCACAAGTGCACTCACGTTAAATGACAACAAATTGTGGCTAAAAGCTGCTTAATCAATTACTTATGCCAGCTTCACAAAAGCGTCTTCTGGCATTCTTTTCAATTGTGTGTGTTTTTATTTATTTACTTTTTTTAATGGTTGTAACCACTATGGGACTTAACATCTGCGGTCATCAGTCCCCTACGCTTAGAACTACTTCAACCTAACTAACCAAGGACATCACACACAACCATGTCCGAGGCAGGATTCGAACCTGCGACCGTAAAAGAAGCGTGGTTCCGGACTGAAGCGCCTAGAGCCGCTCGGCCACCGCGGCCGGCTCAATTGTGGTGTCCGCTAACACATGTGATTCACCACTTTTAAATTAGCAAAATCAACATTTAAATAAAGTTACTGGCAAAATAGTAAACAGCCGGCCGAAGTGGCCGTGCGGTTAAAGGCGCTGCAGTCTGGAACCGCAAGACCGCTACGGTCGCAGGTTCGAATCCTGCCTCGGGCATGGATGTTTGTGATGTCCTTAGGTTGGTTGGGTTTAACTAGTTCTAAGTTCTACGGGACTAATGACCTCAGCAGTTGAGTCCCATAGTGCTCAGAGCCATTTGAACCAAAATAGTAAACTGTTCATTGAATAAAAACACAATTATAATAATATGTGAGGTACTGATGCTGTTCTGACAAACATTTGCATGATGAAAAAGATATAAATGAAACAAATACAAATAGGTAGCTTTCAGGGATGATAGCTACAGTGCAATGCTATCATCTGAGATATCGCACACTAAAATCGCATGAAGCATTTAAAATTTGTTAATTCAGAGGTTCATTGTCTAAATGTTTACTGACTGTGAAACATTAAGATAATGAAATGTTGTTGTATCATTGGTCGCGCCTCATGTATCTCAGATCGCCGATGTATTCATATTTGCATTAATATTTGATGTGAATTGCTATGAGATCTTATAGAGCTGTAATTTAGCCATCTCTAAGAGCGTCTGAAACTCCACTATTTCCTAGAACACATTCTGCACAACGGCAATGCGAGCATCAGCCGTCCAAATTCTCGGCTCTGGGATTTACCGGTTTCCGACGACAGGCTCAATGTCTCTGCAGCTGATTGACCGGAAACGTTCAATTACCTAGGCTGGCTGCGAAGCTCTCTGAGCTCTGGGCCCGCTAGCTTTCAGCCATGCATCAAATTCACCTTACCTCGTAGCAATTGTACATGGCTTATTAGTTCGCCTAGATACGCTTACCGTTACTGACCGAGACTGAACCACGCGACCTCTCAATTTTCAGGCACACGCTTTACCACCGGACCCCCACGTGTATGTAATAGTTAATCGATAGTTTTTGATGAGTGAAGTTGGGAGTATCGAAATAAGTGACATAAATGGAAGTATCTTTTGATTCCATTGATTTAGATGCTTAAATTTTCCACACCATTAGGGGACCGTAGTTAGTATGTCACATAAATTTAAACTTTGACATCTACACCTGTTCCCGAGAAAAAGGGATCCTATCAAACGGACAGACAGGCGGACAACAAAGTGATCTTGTCCGTTGTTACCGATTGAGATACGGAACGATAAAAATGAACCTTCTGTGAATTTCACGCCAAAAATGACGCGTAAATCTATATTTAAATGGGACAGCTTCTGTGAAACGCCGGCCGCGGTGGCCGTGCGGTTCTAGGCGCTCCAGTCCGGAGCCGCGCTGCTGCTACGGTCGCAGGTTCGAATCCTGCCTCGGGCATGGGTGTGTGTGATGTCCTTAGGTTAGTTAGGTTTAAGTAGTTCTAAGTTCTAAGGGGCTGATGACCTTAGAAGTTAAGTCCCATAGTGCTCAGAGCCATTTTAACCATTTTTTTCTGAGAAACATCAAACATAATAATATTTCTAGACCTGAACATTGATCTATATCGTAGAGATGCTGAAGTTGCCGCAAATTTGTGAAATAGCTACAGTTTGCTTTTCTCCGTTTCCTCTTAAACTAATCAATTCGATGAATATTTTGCTACAGAAATATTCTAGGTGCCAGTACTATCTCAACCTGATCAAAATGATGGTCAGATATATTCGCCGGGGTAATGATTTGCCATTCTCCACGACAATACCGTTCAGCTTTATAAAAGTTCCCGTGAAACAATCTCGTCCAAAATTGGTATAGCTTCTTCATTAATCGAAACTGATGAAACAATCAAAGCGAAAGATCCGTATTTTGTATGGTGACACGTTTGGAGATATATAACTCACTAAACAAGAAAAGTATGGTGACGTCCCGAACATTAGGAGCACTTTGCAAGAGTATGATGTCTTGGAGCTGTATTAATTTACTGTACTGAGAGAGAGATTCCACCCGTGAACCTTAGCTGCTACAAATTCTCTTTGCGAATCTGTAGCGTTAAGAAGGGCGCAATTTTGAGCGAGGGAAGACAGTCCATAATTTTGCTGTAATTGTAAGTATGAAACACTTACAGATAGTTCCTTTCTTACTTATCTCTCCATCGTCTTAAAGCAGAAAGGAGATACAGTCTCATTTATAAGCTGCTGTTCCACAAACTTTGTTGCTTCGCTGCCACGTTTAACTCGAGCAAAATAAAGTTCATTTTAATGAACACACTTAGTAGTCGTACTTACGTAACATACATCGGTATTTGTAGTGGAACATGTTTTCCCTTATTCAAATAAGTGAACTGAATATCGGAAAAAACTTGAACTAGCCTGTCATTAATCTGGGGGTGTGCAGTAAATCCGTGTGGTTAGCGTAGATAGACTTCATACATGTAGGTCGTTTCCGCGGCATAATCAGATCTGCTCAAGAAGTAAGGCAGATATCATACATTGATTATAATGATTCTTAGAAGAGGGGATCCTGTTTAGTTCACAGTTCCACGGTGACCAGGATGCCCGCTCTGAGCAAGTAACAGCGAAAACCACAGAAACCGCAACTCATTATCGGGTAGTAATTAAACTACGGTCTATTTCCTGCGCTCTGTGCGTTATGTTAATCTGCATCACATTTTCTTCTCTCACTGGTAGCTAGCTCTCACTCAAAAGGTGATCGAATATATGGGCCTCTTCTGCTCAGTATTACCTGCATGGGGCTCTGAAACTTTCTATTCTTTTAATAGACAGTGTTTCCTGTTGCGCTGAGAGTATGGGGCGATGTATTAAAAACATCATTCGCATTTCTTTTTCCAAACTATGGTACATCACAGAAAAAATTAGCAATATTCTTATTTTATTTTCATAATTTAACTCTTGCGCAATCTGTTATCCACCTTAGGTGTACCTAACATGGCGGAATCAGGCTGTGAAGAAATTAGTCGGCCATGTGGTTTTAACGCCTAACAGTCGTTCATTTTAACATATATATAGCTGTGTACGTTACCCAATAACGCAGCAAACACTGACGTACTCTTGAACCAGCACTGGGGTAGTAATCGATACTGTATTAGCTACGTAAAAACATCACAGCATAACTACACTGCCGGCCTGCAGCCAACTACACTGAAGCGCCAAAGAAACTAGTATAGCCGGCCGGAGTGACCGAGCGGTTCTAGGCGCTGTAGTCTGGAACCGCGTGGCCGCTACGGTCGCAGGTTCGAATCCTGCCACGGAAATGGATGTGTGTGATGTCCTTAGGTTAGTTAGGTTTAATTAGTTCTAAGTTCTAGGGGACTGATGACCTTAGAAGTTAAGTCCCATAGTGCTTAGAGCCATTTGAACCATTTGAACTACACTAAATAGAGCTTTTAAATGTCGTTCAGTAATCTGAATACAGGAACAATAAAAGAAATCATAGTGTAAAAAATTTCGACGCCAATACGACTTCCGTTATCCCGGATACAAGTAAAAGACTGACATTAGGAGTGAAGACAAATAATGAAATTACGCAAGGGAACCGCACCCACTCAACATCTTGTAATACTGACTTCGAAGAAGACACAAAACTGAAAATAATAATGTAAAGTTTTCACAACAATACAAAAATTAATTACCGGTAATATTATTTGCGAAAGGCCAGTGTGGATTTACAACTGACAGCAGATCATATGTTAAAATAAAGTGGCTTTTAAACAATATGAATGAAGATGATTAATAGGTACCTTTGCAACATGTAACCAAAACAAAGGTATTTCTCGAAACGGCACAAATCTGAACAAGATATCCAAATTTAAGTAATTGGGGTATAGAGTATCACTCACAGTAAACTTCGATGTTGAAATTAAACTAATTATGATTCAAAATACCTCTATAAAAAAGGTTTGTAAAACAACTAACAGAATTCAAAATATAAAGTTCGAGGATTTTTCTTGCATCTGTAGCAGGTTGCAGTTTAGCAAAAACTATAAGTAATTCTAATAAAGAAAGAAATTAGGTTGTTCCCTTTAAATAAAATTAAAGAATGCAAATTCAGTTTGTCAACCCATCTAGATCTAGAGAGAATGCAGCAAGACTACGTGGTTCAAGTCACTGTACACAACATAAGGGAAATCAACATTCCTTCAGCGACGAGATAAAAGACGAGGCAGATGTTCTGCCAGGACAGCGATGGGGCAGGATATCTTGTAAAGGGAACCACCATTTGCCTTAAGTCGTTACGGAAACTACGGGAAACTTGTATCTGGATGGAAGAACTGGGATTTGAACAATGCTACTCCCGAATGCTAGACTACTGTGTTAGCTAGGACGCCACCTCACTCGGTATCACATACGGTATTAAAATTCCAAATGTTGTCATAGTTCGCGACATCCGAGGTAAAACTGGTTTCCGGTAGTAACTGTACTGTCTAATCCGTTAACCGCGAACGATAATGACACTGCTTAGAGCCAGGTAGGGAAATATGTAGTTTCTGGAATTACTTTAATAATTAAGCGTTATGCAGGGTAATCTGCTTTGAAAACGAGGCCAATCTGCCTGTAATTAATTCGGTGGCTAGGCTCAGCCTCAAAATAATATGTATTATGCAAAAAGCTGCGCATATCTGTGCTGGGTGGTGAACGTAGCATACTTAAATCTATAGTTTTAGCATTTTGATCTTATGAGCGGCTAAGGCATGAGATACGAAATTCTAACGTAAATTATAACATCAGTTGAGAAGGGGTAGCGTGTGACATCGCTTAAAAAATATTATAACTCTGAACTGAAGTGCCTCAAGGGAAGATCAGATTGGATATATTGAATTGAAAAGTGCTGTATTCCGGATCATGAGTCTGTGATTTAGTTCAAATGTGTGTGAAATATTATGGGACTTAACTGCTAAGGTCATCAGGCCCTAAGTTTACACACTACTTAACCTAAATCATTCTAAGGACGAACACACACACCCATGCCCGAGGGAGGACTCGAACCTCCGTCGGGACCAGCTGCACAGCCCCTGAGACCGCTCGGCTAATCCCACGCGGCTCTGTGATTTAGCGCTGCTTCATGTATGTGATCTACCAAATGTAGTGCTGCATTTCCAAGCTAAGTCTCGGGCTACTTAACAGCGGGACGCTGTGACCGAGCGATTCTAGGCACTTCAGACCGTAACCGCGCTGCTGCTGCGGTCGCAGGTTCGAATCCTGCCTCGGGTGTGGCTGTGTGTGATGTCCATAGCTTAGTTAGGTTTAAGTAGTTCTAAGTCTGGGGGACTGATGAGCTCAGATGTTAAGTCCTATAGTGCTTAGAGCCATTTGAACCATTTGAGCTACTTAACAACCTAGATGTACTACGTGACATATACGTAGCGGAATTATTCGTTATCGACACTTGATAACAAAGATGTGTGATATCCGTAATTTAGAGCACGGAAGATAATGATGCTAGGGTTTGTGTTTCTCTGGAATTTTCATTTCACAGTAATTTCGCTAACAGTCGCTCATGCACAGTGAAACTACTTTATGATCTCTCTGCCGGAATGCCCATAATTGTCGGCCTCTACATTCTCACCCCGTTCGAACTCATTCATTTATCTCTATTGAGACTTTCTGAGAGATAACAGTTTTATTACGTTGACGCATTCTGACTATACTTACGTATCCTTGAACCTGTAGCCTGAAGTCACGCTGAGTCTGTTCAGTGTGATATAGGGAGATTTTTAAAAACAAACTGTGTTGTATCTGCTCCGTGATTTCTTCAGCTTGCGGCTTACGTACAGTGTCTCATTAAAATGAATTTGAACTGTCTCTTACACAATAAAACGTACAGAACACGTTTAATTGATGAATACTTGCTTTTAAATGACTTCTGATACAGAACAAGAAGGTCAAAAGTGACGTCTGTGCAACGAAACATGCCATACTTCAAAGGTATATTTCCAAACTTGCTTACACATTTTGAACGTTAGCTGTTTTACACATTTACTGTTAGCTGGTTTCATTAACTATGGCAAGCTGCATTTCTTGCTGTCATTTCGAGTCTTGAATGTTTCAGTTCTTCTGACTCTGAATAAAAAATTTGCCTAATCTTTCCTTATGGTATCTGATTCCCGCTACAGTTATACGTTTAAAGTGAAACTCTTTACACTTTTTTGGGGAGAAGGGGGGCGAAGGTAGCAGTTCTTCTCACTGCCCCTCTTTGCATTCCTAATTGGTGGGGCTCACAGTCAAACGAGAGAAATTCGATAACAGCAGCGCGTGACTTTATTTCCTCATTATCTGTTTCAGTACATCCACACAGGTTACTGTTGCTGTTACTGTCACTCAGTTCTTTGATGTAACTCGTCTTATATATCGTGTTGATGGTCCACCATGCGTAGGATAGCTATTTACTATTAACGTACCGCTAATCCTTTAGCCTCCCGAGAGTGCTATTAATAAAGGCCCGACACATTCTTTTTCTTTAAAATTTTCTGCTTTATGATCTCCACCAAGGACAAAAGAACACCACACACGATCAGTTGACTGAGTAATATAGGGCCATTCATTAATTCGTGAAATGTATTTGCAAACTACGAATACGCTACTCCCACAGCTATAAAATTTCCTGGAAACAAATGACAACTAGTGCCGGACAGGTATTCGAATTCAGATTTCACGCTTTACGCGAACGGCCGCCTTAACTGCTTCGACTGTTCGAGTACAGACCCAAACTTCCTTTTGTCTCACTGTCCATGCCACGTCGTGTTGCGACACTTCTGCGTGCTCGTGGGGGCCATACACAAGATTAAGCAAGTGTGCCAGTTTCTTTGGCTCTTCAGTGTATTTCACTCGTAGGAAAGACTGAACTGGATTGCTACCTCGGTTTGAAACACATTCTTTTGTTTGAACAACTTTGTTTAACACAGTCCAGAACACTAATGTAAGTTGTCACCTTCCTATCCTTCAGAAGAGAGAGAACCAGTGGTATGTGCGTTCTGTCGCTATACCCATGAATTATAAACAACTGCAAGACAAATTATGGAGCGTAATCCAAAGTGCCATCCATCAAAACTATTTCCTTTTCACACAAATAACGAAGATTTTATTGTGTTACTAAAATTATCAAAGCTTTATCAGGATGATTTTTCAGTAAAAAAGATTATCCTCTTAGTGTTCATAGAATTTACAGCCAAGTGATCTACATATGCTAATTTGTGCTATTTCGTGTGGTATCTACGTCTTGTATTGTGAATGTTGTTCCTTATGCATGCTGTATCTCGATGAGTCAACACGCTGACCAAATCGCTCTACTCATCTGGCTCTTTATTGATAGTTTTTGCCGGGCACTCGTCGATAGCATCGGTAGCTTTCTTTATTGCATTTATCATAGATTTTCTTCCTAACTCATACTGAATATGAATCGTAAGTGTGATTTCCGTCGCACCTCGACAAAACATGATCACTGCCTAGTGTAAAAATTTTGGCATTACAGTTCTTCATGTAAGAGCATCTCCAACGATGTTCCCTGTAGATTTTTACCTCTCTATAATGTCTGAACGTAAAGTTTTCAGTAAAGGTACCTTGGCACCAGATTTGCTACTGCTATGCTCTTCACTGACAGCAGATACAAGCTTACTGGGTCAAATGCGTCGCTGCCGGTCGCACCCGTCAGGGAGGAAGCCCCAGGAATGCGCTCTTCTACCAGAAGGGAAAGTTGTAGAATTCAGGGATTAGTGAGGCCTATCTCGACCGCATCTAATTTGCGGAAGTCGTGTCTGCCCGTAGCAGACACTGGGATATGTGGATCTGTCCGTAAAGCGTGCTCGGATAACCAAAGGGATTAAGGCGACCGTCGTTTAAAGCGGGATGTACGTGTTCGTTTCTACGGAGACGCATGCATGTCAGAAGGAATATTCCATCGAACTGTACACTGTCAAATACAGACACTGAACTAATGTTATTCATATGTACATCCGAGGTTTCAAAAGGCAACTGCGCAAAAACTACAAGAGATACGGAAAAATGACATAAATCAGTGAATGGTGCTTCTCTGCAAGTTCTTATCTAACATTACGATGGGATCAATATGGGCACCGTTTGTGACGCGGCAGTCGTCAGTACGTCACGGGAAGTCGCCTACACGAGTTTAGCGGGAAGGCGCGACGGCAACCCGCTTTTCAAATCTTGTCACTGGGTTGCCTGTCTGCAACCGCGAACTTTTTCGAAATGACAATACGAAGTGGACGATTTGTCTACATGTTCTGACGCGGCCCTTCCCTACCGCAACTGCGTCACGGGACGTATTACGAACTAAAATTTCGAGACATGCTCTTGTCGCACAGTCGTCTTCGGAAACCCCAGAGGTACTTACAAAATAATATTTATTTTGTAAGATGCTTAACTTGTTTATAAAACAAGTCCCTGTTCTTAAAAAAATTTACATTATCTAGTTTTTTATTTCCTGCCTGATGAATTTATTGCTTTCAAGTTCTTTATCTATTTTTTGTTCTCCAATGTTAGCTTGACGTTCTGAAGTGTTTCAGAATCAGAACAGCCCGTACATTTCCCATGTTTACCTTTGGCACTCCCTAATGTAGACACAGGGCGTCCCCGTGCTCTGATATTTAAATCTCTGCCGCCCAGGCAGCGAGATCCCCACAGAGAGTAGTGCGAGTCTCTGTGTAAACAATGAGGCCAACGATCAACAGTTAGGGTATTCATTAAAAACTGAAATACTTTTTCATCCAAATATGTTTACGTAAGCATTAGAATGCACAACTTTTCATTGTGTGATATTGTTTTGACACTTTTCAGGATGGACTGTTTCCATCGCGATTTCACTCGAATTGTTACAAATAAATCACTGTCATAATCACAATTATTTTCGTTAAAATAATTGCCTCTCTCCTTTTCATTTAGACATTCCTCGAAAAGCTCTAAAATCTCTTCCTCTGAAAGGACTGTCGTGGAGAACCAACTATTTCGTGCCTAGTGACTTGAAAAGAATAATTACAACCTTTCTCTCTACACGACTAAACGGTTCACCGAGTTAACACAGGCTTCCGTAGTTGGCAGTTCTATGTAGCACTGATGCCTAGTACAGTCTGATTCGAGAATGGATCATGTGAGAGCTACTAAAAGTAGAGTCTAGAAAGGCTGGTCCGCAGCTCGTGGTCGTGCAGTAGCGTTCTCGCTTCCCGCGCCCGGGTTCCCGGGTTCGATTCCCGGCGGGGCAGGGATTTTCTCTGCCTCGTGATGACTGGGTGTTGTGTGATGTCCTTAGGTTAGTTAGGTTTAAGTAGTTCTAAGTTCTAGGAGACTGATGACCGTAGCTGTTAAGTCCCATAGTGCTCAGAGCCATTTGAACCATTTGAAAGGCTGGACGTCATAGTGGATAACAAAATTCGCAATGTCGAAATACACTCGCCACTGGAGTGGAAAGGATTAATGTATAGAGTGTAGTCAATATCATTTGTATTTCCATTTGGTCCTAGCTGATTCCATGTTTTTATTTTTCTTTAACACAATTTTCATCACCTTGTTATATCTAGTATCATACCCAAATGTTTCCAACTGAAGAACAGTTCTTTAGTAATGCTTTAATTTTGCATCAGAATCACCGATTTTCAACTTGTAATAAGATCTACTAAATTACGACATCCACAAACTTGTTAGATTTACTGTCCTTTGTCAGTCTGGGTATTCTAAAAAGGACAATCAAACATTTTCCGTTTGAGGACGTTGGTGCAACATAAATGTAACTTAGCGCGACTCCGATGCGGGTATACAAGCAGCGACATGTAGGCATGGGATTGTGTGGCATTTCTTCCCCACGAGCGTGCGGTAAATGCGGATATGTGAACTACGACGTATTAACAAATGCGACCAAACAGGACCTACGTGCTGTTATGCTTTTCTGGGCTGCCGAAGGACAAACACCGGTAGATGTGATAGATATCTATCGGAGAATGAAGAATGTGTATGGGTCAGTATACGCAACGCTGTAGAAAAATGGCGTGCAATTAAGGAGAAAGTCCGGGAAAACTGCGACAGCGGGTGATGATGATGGTTCAAATGGCTCCAACCACTATGGGACTTAACATCTGAGGTCATCAGTCCCCTAGAACTTAGAACTACTTAAACCTAACTAACCTAAGGACATCACACACATCCATGCCCGGTTCCTTAAAAAATGCCTTGAAGTTTCGACGATTCCTATCGGACGAGGACGTGCAGCATGCAGTTAAGGGCCGGCCGAAGTGGCCGTGCGGTTCTGGCGCTGCAGTCTGGAACCGCGAGACCGCTACGGTCGCAGGTTCGAATCCTGCCTCGGGCATGGATGTGTGTGACGTCCTTAGGTTAGTTAGGTTTAACTAGTTCTAAGTTCTAGGGGACTAATGACCTCAGAAGTTGAGTCCCATAGTGCTCAGAGCCATTTGAACCATTTTTTTGCAGTTAAGGACTTCTTAACGCAGCAGGACAAGGTGTTTGTACGTTCAACCTGGTGCGTCGGGGAGTGATTGCCTCAATGCTTATGGTCATTTCGTCTGATTGGTATATCGATTGATTCTGCACTGTACAACCTTCGAACAGAAACTTTTTGATCGCCCCTTATACCTCTACCCTATGAGACTGTGAGCATATATACTTATATAGTTGAATATCTTACGTTTATTTGTAAAACAAGTCTCACTACTCCGATGTACACTACGTGACCAAAAGTATCCGGACACCCCCAAAAGCACACGTTTTTCATATTAGTTGCATTGTGCTGCCACCTATTGCCAGGTACTCCATATTAGCGACCTCAGTAATCATTAAACCTCGTGACAGAGCAGAATAGGGTGCTCCGCGGAACTCACGGACTTCGAAACTGGTCAGGTGATTGCGTGTCACTTGTGTCATACGTCTGTACGCGAGATTTCAACACTCCTAAACATCCCTAGGTCCACTGTTTCCTAGTGATAATGAAGAGGAAACGTCAAGGGACACGTACAGCACAAAAGCGTACAAGCCGACCTCGTCTGTTGACTGACAGAGACCGCCGACAATTGAAGAGGGTCGTAATGTGTAATAGGCAGACATCTATCCAGAACATCACTCAGTAATTGGCATACTGCATCAGGATCCACTGTAAGTACTGTGGCAGTTAGGCGGGAGGTGAGAAAACTTGGATTTCATGGTCGAGCGGCCGGCCGAGGTGGCCGAGCGGTTCTAGGCGCTTCAGTCCGCAGGTTCGAATCCTGCCTCTGGCATGGATGTATGTGATGTCCTTAGGTTAGTTAGGTTTAAGTAGTTCTAAGATTGTCTCTGAGCACTATGGGACTTAAGTAGTTCTAAGATCTAGGGGACTGATGACCTCAGATGTTAAGAAATAGTGCTCAGAGCCATGGTCGAGCGGCTGCTCACAAGTCACACATCACGCCAGTAAATACGAAACGACGCCTCGCTTGGTGTAAGGAGCGTACACATTGGATGGTTGAGCAGTGGAGAAACGTTGTGTGGAGTGACGAATCACCGTTCACAATGTGGCGATCCGATGACAGGGTGTAGGTTGGCGAATGCCCGGTGAACGTCATCTGCAAGCTTGTGTAGTGACAACAGTAAAATTCGGAGGCGGTGTTGTTATGGCGTATTCGTGTTTTTCATGGAGGTATCTTGCATCCCTTGTTGTTTTGCGTGGCACTATCACAGTACAGGCCTACATAAATGTTTTAAGCACCTTCTAGCTTCCCACTGTTGAAGAGCAACTCGGGGATGGCGATTGCATCTTTCAGCACGATCGAACACCTGTACACAATGTATGGTCTGTGGTGGAGTGGTTACACTCTCTACTCTTATTTACACTATGTGATAAAAAGTATCCGGACACCACCAAAAACACACGTTTTTCATATTAGGTTCACTGTGCTGCCACCTACTGCCAGGTACTCCATATCAGCGACCTCAGTAGTCATTAGACCTCGTGACAAAGCAGAATGCTGTGCTCCACGGAACTCACGGACTTCGAAAGTGGTAATGGACTGGTCTGCACAGAGTCCTGACCTGAATCCTATAGAACACCTTTGGGATGTTTTGGAATGCCAACTTCGTGCCTGGCCTCACCGACCGACATCGATACCTCTCCTCAGTGCAACACTCTGTAAAAATGGTTCAAATGGCTCTGAGCACTATGGGACTCAACTTCTGAGGTCATTAGTCCCCTAGAACTTAGAACTAGTTAAACCTAACTAACCTAAAGACATCACACACATCCATGCCCGAGGCAGGATTCGAACCTGCGACCGTAGCGGTCTTGCGGTTCCAGACTGCAGCGCATAGAACCGCACGGCCACTTCGGCCGGCTCAGCACTCTGTAAAGAATGTGCTGCTATTCCCCAAGAAATCTTATAGAACCTGATTGAACGTATACCTGCGAGAGTGGAAGCTGTCATCAAGGCTAAGGTTGGGCCAACACCATATGAATTCCAGCATTACCGGTGGAGGGCGCCACGAACTTCTAAGTCATTTTCAGCCAAGAATCCGGATACTTTTGATCTTATAGTGTATTCACAGTCCATTGATAGTGACCGGACACAATATCTCACGAAATTAGCATCAAACTAAAAAATAAGAAGATCAAATCTGTTCGTGCGTGACGGTGGTAAACAGATGGATAGCCAACTAGATGGCGGTGCCATAGGTCAAATTGATAAGAACTGCATTTTTTAAAGTAGGTACTGCCATTTTTATTACATGTCCGTATAATACCCAAATAAATAGGAATGTTTGATTTGGAACATTTGTTTCGCTTTGTGATGGACCCCGCTGTAATATTCTCACAAATGTAGCAACGCAACCGACAGCACTGTGTGGAATTCATTACTTAAATTAGGTATGATATTAACCTTGTCCAGTACTCCCACAACCAAGCCCACTTCACCTTCACCCGCCTCGACACCCTCGTTTAAGTCTCTTCCCTTCCCTCTCTTCCCCCCCTCCTTCCCATCATGGCGCGGCACGAGTCTCGCATCCTCTTCCAGAACATTCGCTCCTTCCGCTCCAACAAACACCTCCTCATGCACACCCTCTCCCACCACCAGGTCGACACCTTCCTCTTGAACGAAACCTTTCTCCAGCCCCACCATTCCATCCGCACCTCCCCCTATATCCTCCACCGCACTGATGCTCCTGGTCCTCGTGCGCAGGGTGGAGTCGCGATTGGCCACCTTAAGCATATCCCCGTTCGGCCACAACCTCTCCTCAATGACCCCACTGAACACCTTATCCTTAGCGTCTTCTTCCCCTCCCTCACCATTACCTGTGCCACCATCTATGTCCGCTCCACTGCTCCTCTTCCTTATGACTTCATCTCACACATTGACCACACCTTCTCCACCTATGTGATTGCCGCTGACCTCAACATCCATAGCCGCACTCCTGCTGCCCTTCGGCGGTGGCATCAGTTCCTCTCCACAATCCAGGGTGACCTTGTTCCCATTCCCCAGCACACCCGACCCGAAAGTAACACCACCCCTGATGTTGTCATTGCCTCTGCCAACCTCCTTGGGCGTATCACTGTCGCCGTCCTTGACCCCACAGGTAGCGATCACCTCCCTGTCCTTCTCACCATAACATCTGCAAACCGCCCCCCTCCGGCTCCGCAACCTGCACCCCCTCCCAAGGTCGTCCATGACTATCGCCGTGCCAACTGGGATGCCTACCGGGACTCCATCTCCACCCAGGTCGAAAGCCACCCTCTTACCTATCGCCATCCTGACGACATCATCCGCGCCTCGTCCTTCCTTCAGACGGTAATTACTGACGCCGTGGAGGCCCATGTTCCTACTAAAACCATCCACCCACACCATCCCACTCTCCCTCCGCGGGCTGTCCTCCTACTCCGTGAATCCCGCCGCCTCTATCGCTCCTTCCTCCGCACTCGTGACAGGGATACACTCCAACGCCACCGGCAAGTACAGCGACACGTACGGAAACTTATTACAGCAACGAAGCGCTGGGACTGGCGCCAGACCTGCACACGACTCAATGCCACCCTCCCTATCAACTCCTCCAAGTACTGGTCTGCCTTCCATCGTCTTACTGGTTCCCTTTCCGCTCCCCACTACCCCCTTCTCCATAACGATCGCCCCCTTCCAGACAACCTCAGTAAGGCCAACCACTTCGCTTCCCACCTTTCCGAGGTCTTCTCCATCCCCGATGATCCCCACTTTGATTATTCTCTTTTCCCCACCGTCATGGAACGTGCTGATACCTCAGTCGCTCCACTTGCTCCTAGTCTCCAGTCCTTGGGGCAGTTGCCCCCCTCCGACGTCAACACTCCCATCACCGCACAAGACATTAAACTTCTCCTGCAGTCCAAACGCAACACGGCCCCTGGTCATGACTGTGTCACCTACCGTCACCTTCGAGAAAGCCCCTATTCCTTCCTAACTGTCCTCGCCCATCTCTATAATGTCATCCTCTCTACTGGCTTCTACCCTGACCTGTGGAAGACCTCCCGCGTCCTCCTCTTCCTCAAACCCAACAAACCCCCTTCTGCCGCCTCTTCCTATCGTCCCATCTGCCTCACCTACATCTTCAGTAAGGTCCTTGAATCCATCCTCTCCCACCGTATCCATCAGCACCTTGCTCAACACCATCTCCTCCCCCTTACCCAGTGTGGCTTCCAACCCTCCTTCTCTGCTGACGACCAACTCCTCAACCTTGTTCACCTTCTGTCCCTCCAGCTCAACTCCCGTCGCTCCGCCATTTTTGTTTCCCTTGACCTCCAAAATGCCTATGGCCGTGTATGGCATCCCGGTCTCCTCTTTAAACTCCAGACCTACGCCCTGCCTATCAATTTTGTCCGTCTGGTCGCTTCCTTCCTCTCGCACCGTCCTTCCTATGTCACCCTCCACAACACCAACTCCCGTATCTTTTATCCCACGGCTGGCGTCCCCCAGGGTTCTGTCCTCTCCCCTCTCCTTTATCTCTTGTATACAGCTGATATGCCCAAGCCACCCCCACCAGTTCACCTTTTCCAATATGCTGATGACACCGCCTTCCTGGCTCTCTATCCTACCCTTCAACTGTCTCAACGTACCCTCCAAACCCACCTTAACCAGTTCACCACTTGGTGTAACCAGTGGCTCCTCCGTCTCAACCCCTCCAAAACCCAGGCAATCATCATAGGCCGTACCACTCGCTCCTTTCGCCTCCAAGATTTCTACCTCACCCTTTATGGTCGTCCTATCCAACTCACCCCCACCCTGAAATACCTTGGCCTCACCCTTGACCGACACCTCACCTGGACCCCTCATCTCCTGACCATCCAGCAGAAAGCCCATTCCCGCCTCCGCCTGCTGAAACTCCTGTCCGGCCGGACATGGGGATTGCATCCTTCTACCATCCTCCACACCTACAAATCCCTCATCCGTCCTATCCTCTGTTATGCCAGCGTCGCCTGGATCTCCGCCCCCACCCGCTTTTACAAGGCTCTCCAAATCCTTGAACGCCATGCGCTCCGCCTTGCCTTCCGTATCCGCCTTCCTTCCCCCACACGGCTCCTGTATGAACTGATCCCCTTCCCCCACCTCCTCTTGTTCCTCCAACATCTCCGCATCCTTTACATTGTTCGCAGGGTTGATCCCCCCCACCCTCTGGTTTCCTCCTTCCTCTCCACCCCTCGCCCGTTGCCGGGCCTCTATCGCTGTATCCCTCCCTCTCTCCACCTCCACACCCTCCATCTCCTTCATCAGGGCAATTTCCAACGCCTCCCCCTCCCGGATGACGAACTTCGCCGTGACATATACCCTTCCTTCCAACTATAACCCGGCCTTGTTCCCCCCCCCCCTTCCCCAGGGCCCCCTTCTCCTCTTTCCTCCTTCTCCCAGAGCGGATTTTCCTCCATCCCCCCCTCCCCTGAGACCCTGCACCCCATACTTGCCTCTCTCCTTCCCACATCCCTCCCTACCTGGCCCTCTTCCGAGCGCCCCCCATTCCCCTCCCCCATCTCTTCCCCTCCCTCCCTTCTTCAGGTCTCCCTCATCTCCTTGAACCTGGCAGATCCTCTGTATTGATCCTCATCAGTGTGCCACGTCAGTGTTGTGTTTCGTGCTGTTTCTCGTGTGCATCCAGAGGTGTGATTTTAATTGTGCACTGCCTTGAGGTTCGCCGTCAGTGTTACGTTGTGTACTATGCCATCCGTCAACACCTTTATGCTCCAGTCATACTGTGCCTTGTGTTCTTTTAATCGTCGCAGTGTGTGGCTTTTTGTGTGTGCTACTTTTAAACAGTTTTTTTTTTATCTCCATTTTACAGTCACCCCGTTTTTTTTGTATATTGCCTTCCATGATGTTCTCCCTTTTTTCTATCTATGTTCGCCTTCTTCTCTCCTTTGCTGTTTTTAAATGTCTTCTATTGTTTTGTTCTATGTCTTTCGGCTGAAGAGCAGCGCATATGCTGCTGCCAGCCCGCCCCGATGGGGTATTGAAATACAATAAAGAAAAAAAAAAAAAAAAAAAAACCTTGTCCAGTCATAATAATTACGCGGAAGACATAAACCTGTTAAAAAGGAACGTTTAACAGTCGCATCAAAGGTAGATATGGTATTATTTATGGCTGTTGTGATCAAAATGCCCAACAAGCTTGTGCTATTTATGTCGATCGTTATTCTGACAGGCAGCATCCAAGTGTCCGGACCTTTCGTCGGATAGTTAACGTATTTCAAGAAACCGGAAGTGTTCAGCCAAAGAAGAAGACGCAACCAAGAACTGCAACAAATGAAGATGTCCAAGTAAGTGTTTTAGCTGCAGTTGAGGCTAATCCGCACATCAGTAGCAGACCAATTGAGCGGGAAGCGGGAATTTCCAAAACGTCGGTTCTGAGAATTGTGTATCATAATACAGTTCACCCTTACCATATTTCTATGCACTAGGAATTGCTTAGCGATGATTTTGAACGTCGTGTACATTTTTGCCATTGGGCACAAAATAAATTACGAGACGATAGCAGGTTTTTTTCAAGAGTCTTATTGACGAAGCGTCATTCACAAACATAGTATGCACTACTGGGCAACGAAAATCCACGACGGCTGCGACAAGTGGAACATCAGCGACCCTGGAGGATTAATGTACGGTGTGGAATCATGAGAGGACATTTAATTGGCCCTTATATTATCAATGGAAGTTTAAAAGGTGCAATGTATGTTGATTTCTTAATTAATTTTTTACAGACTCTGCTACAAGATGTTTCACTTCATGACAGAATGGCGATGTACTTTCAACATGATGGATGTCCCGCAAACAGCACTCGTGCAGTTTAAGTGGTATTAAATAGAATAGTTAATGACAGGTGGATTGATCGTAGAACCACCGTACCATGGCCTGCACCTTACATCTCCGGACTTTTTTATTTGGGGAAAATTGAAAGATATTTGCTATAGTGATCCGCCGATAACGCCTGAAACATGCGTCAGCGCATTGTCAACGCATGTGAGACAATTACTGAAGACAATCTACTCACTGTTGAGAGAAATTTCGTTACGCGTATTGCCGAATGCATTTAAGCTGAAGGACATCATTTTGAGCATTTATTACATAATGAGGTTATTACAGTTCCTCACGCAGTAACAGCATGCGTTCTCATAATTTATGATAAGGTCACAAAAGCAAATGGATCACATTGGAACAACACAAATAAAGTCCGAACGTAACTACTTTTTGTGTTTTAATTTAAAAAACCACATCGTTACCAACTTTTCATCTAAATGGGTGAGACACATCATAAGTGTTGGAATCTTACAGCGCCATCCTTCACAAAGCGAAACAAATGTTCCAAATCAAACATTCATATTTACTTACGTACTGTACGAATAAGTAATAAAAACTGGGGGTAACTGGGTAACTATTTTTAAAAAAACGCAGTTTCTATCAATTTGACCTATGGCAGCGCCATCTAGTGGGCCATCCATAGCACCACCCGTTTTCCCCCGTCACGTTCGTTTGATGCTAATTTCGTGAGATATTTGGCCCGGTCACTATCAATGGACCACCCTGTATATACACTGGTGTCCAAAATTAAAGCAACAAACCGAAATTTTGCAAGGTTACGTTATTTTGCCACAAACAGTGTAATAAGGCGATAGCAAAGTAGAAACAAAGTAAAGAATACAGAGCGTAAACAACTGCAACACGCATAGCAGTAGACGCAAGTGTTCTTCGTTATTTACACCTTAACAGATTTGCACACTCATTCCGACAACAGGTTAATGTGCTCACTATAGGGTGTGACCACCTCTGGCAGAAACACAGGCCTGACAACGACGGAGCATGACGTGAATAACGTCTTCAATGTCATGCTGAGGCAATAATGCTCAGTCTTCTTGCAGATCTGCTCGCAAGTCTTGGAGAGTGGTCAGTGGATGTTGACGTGGTGCAACACGTTTCCCTAGCGTATCCCAGACATGTTCTATGGGATTCAAATCGCGTGAGCTAGCAGGCCACGCCGTGAGTGTAGTATCCTTCGTCTCCAAGAAAACATAAACCACTCGTGCTCTATGAGGTCTAGCATTATCGTCCATCAATACGAAGTCTGGGCGCACAGCACGTCGTAAACTGTAGATGAGGTCCCAAGATCTCGTCACGATACCTGACAGCAGTTGAATCTTAACGATCCACCCGGGCCGGCTGGAGTGGCCGAGCGGTTCTAGGCGCAACAGTCTGGAACCGTGTGACCGCTACGGTCGCAGGTTCGAATCCTGCCTGGCGAATGGATGTGTGTGATGTCCTTAGGTTACTTAGGTTTAAGTAGTTCTAAGTTCTAGGGGACTGATGACCTCAGAAATGAAGTCCCATAGTGCTCAGAGCCATATGAACCATTTTTGGATCCACACGTACAATTTGATGAGGAGGTGTTCGAGTGGTCAACATAATCCCTCCCCACGCTATTAGCGATCCTCCTCGACATCGGTCTCTTTCCACGATGTTCGGGTCTCGAAATCGTTTTCCACATTCCCTTCAGGTGCGAAACCGTCGAGGATCACTCTCCAGACCAAATCGGAACTCTTCTGTGAAAAGAACACTGGCCCACTGTTCGACCGTCCAGTTGGCAAGTTGACGACTCCACTCTAGACGTTCCCTACAACACGTCCAGTGGATGCTGCGAGGTCAGGTGCCAGCTGCTGCGCCGTTCAAGGCGGTAGCGTCGTGCACTTACAGCCAAATTACGGTCCTCTCTTTCTAATGTCACACTTCTTCGGCCTTGCTCTGGTCTTCGGGATACAGTTTCAGTCTCTATAAACAGTTGTCACATCCGAGAAACAACAGAACGATCCACATTAAGAGACCGAGAGAGGTGGCGCAGTGGTTAGCACACTGGACTCGCATTCGGGAGGGTGACGGTTCAATCCCGCGTCCGGCCATCCTGATTTAGGATGGTTCCTTTGAAAGGGCACGGCCGACTTCCTTCCCCGTACTTTCCTAAACCGATGAGACCGATGACCTAGCAGTTTGGTCTCTTCCCCCAAAACAACCCAACCACACTAAGACGTCGGGCCACATGAGTTTGCGGCTGTCTTGCTTCCATTCTTCCTACGGCCTTCCCCGGCAGAGAGGCTGGTAGACGTCCTCTCTGTGCCGTGCTGCACCGCTTGTGACTGTGTACACAGCGACTGTGAATGTGGGACTATCAGACAAACTCTACTCCGTTTGACTGGTGTCATGGCGTCATCGTTGGCGTGGTTTTCCGTTGACCGAAGTGCCATCTTCCGTGCGGAACACATCTCTTGACAGTTTGTATGATTATATCGCCGATAAGACGCACTGCGGGAAGTAGCTGTAATTTTGAACACCAGTATATACAGGGTGTTACAAAAAGGTACGGCCAAACTTTCAGGAAACATTCCTCACACACCAAGAAAGAAAATATGTTATGTGGACATGTGTCCGGAAACGCTTACTTTCCATGTTAGAGCTCATTTTATTACTTCTCTTCAAATCACATTAATCATGAAATGGAAACACACAGTAACAGAACGTACCAGCGTGACTTCAAACACTTTGTTACAGGAAATGTTCAAAATGTCCTCCGTTAGCGAGGATACATGCATCCACCCTCCGTCGCATGGAATCCCTGATGCGCTAATGCAGCCCTGGAGAATGGCGTATTGTATCACAGCCGACCACAATACGAGCACGAGGAGTCTCTACATTTGGTACCGGGGTTGCGTAGACAAGAGCTTTCAAATGCGCCCATAAATGAAAGTCAAGAGAGTTGAGGTCAGCCGGCCGAAGTGGCCGCGCGGTTCTGGCGCTGCAGTCAGGAACCGCGAGACCGCTACGGTCGCAGGTTCGAATCCTGCCTCGGGCATGGATGTGTGTGATGTCCTTAGGTTAGTTAGGTTTAACTAGTTCTAAGTTCTAGGGGACTAATGACCTCAACAGTTGAGTCCCCTAGTGCTCAGAGCCATTTTTTTAGAGTTGAGGTCAGGAGAGCGTGGAGGCCATGGAATTGGTCCGCCTCTACCAATCCATCGGTCACCGAATCTGTTGTTGAGAAGCGTACGAACACTTCGACTGAAATGTGCAGGAGCTCCATCGTGCATGAACCACATGTTGTGTCGTACTTGTAAAGGCACATGTTCTAGCAGCACAGGTACAGTATCCCGTATGAAATCATGATAACGTGCTCCATTGAGCGTAGGTGGACGAACAAGGGGCCCAATCAAGACATCACCAACAATGCCTGCCCAAACGTTCACAGAAAATCGGTGTTGATGACGTGATTGCACAATTGCGTGTGGATTCTCGTCAGCCCACACACGTTGATTGTGAAAATTTACAATTTGATCACGTTGGAATGAAGCCTCATCCGTAAAGAGAACATTTGCACTGAAATGAGGATTGACACATTGTTGGATGAACCATTCGCAGAAGTGTACCCGTGGAGGCCAATCAGCTGCTGATAGTGCCCGTACACGCTGTGCATGGTACGGAAACAACTCGTTCTCCCGTAACACTCTCCATACAGCGACGTGGTCAACGTTACCTTGTACAGCAGCAACTTCTCTGACGCTGACATTAGGGTTATCGTCAACTGCACGAAGAATTGCCTCGTCCATTGCAGGTGTCCTTGTCGTTCTAGGTCTTCCCCAGTCGCGAGTCATAGGCTGGAATGTTCCGTGCTCCCTAAGACGCCGATCAATTGCTTCGAACGTCTTCCTGTCGGGACACCTTGGTTCTGGAAATCTGTCTCGATACAAACGTGCCGCGCCATGGCTATTGCCCCGTGCTAATCCATACATCAAATGGGCATCTGCCAACTCCGCATTTGTAAACATCGCACTGACTGCAAAACCACGTTCGTGATGAACACTAACCTGTTGATGCTACGTACTGATGTGCTTGATGCTATTACTGTAGAGCAATGAGTCGCATGTCAACACAAGCACCGAAGTCAACATTACCTTCCTTCAATTGGGCCAACTGGCGGTGAATCGAGGAAGTACAGTACATACTGACGAAACTAAAATGAGCTCTAACATGGAAATCAAGCGTTTCCTGACACATGTCCACATAACATCTTTTCTTCATTTGTGTGTGAGGAATGTTTCCTGAAAGTTTGGCCGTACCTTTTTGTAACACCCTGTATATTTGTACTTAATATACCTAAGTAATTAAAATTTCTAATTTGATGAAACCACTAAACTCGTTTTCCTTTTTGAAAGCGCGAACTCTCTTCTCTCAGATCAGACTGCATGAAATGTAAGACGGACTGTCGGAACGTAAAGGGATTTACTCTGTTATGAGTGCTTTTACTCGGAGCATAACAGATTTTAATAACTTGATGGATTAGGGCTCGTTAGGGAACGCTGTGAAATGCTGCTATAAATTTTTGCGCGACGGTGTAGTAGAGAAATAAGTCTTACAGACACGTGGAACATTTTGCAAGGTCTGTTCTAAATAGTTATTTACGCCGCTAGTCTGTTAGGAGCTCATTAGAGACAAAGTTTCTTTAGTAAAAGCGTCTCTATCTTCACAGCGCTAATGTTGACGCAAACGAAACCGCTAGCTCGTTACTCTCATGCCAACCACTCTATTCACTCCGGGTACATCAGACGCGCACTACATTGCACGTAAAACTTGATAACATTCCACAACGTGTCTGAATGTAGCATGTCTGTCCAGAGACTATACATCTTTGCTAAGCCCTGCTTTTAAAGCTCAAGTAAATAGCAGGGGACGCAAAATTCATTTATCGTTCTTGGCGTCGCTCGTTTTTCGATATAAAGTAAATAAAAATTCCTACACAGTAGCGTTGCCTGTGTGAAATTTCATAATCTCTCATTTTTAACAAATCTGACAAATTTCAAGAAGAATCTGCGTACCCAAGAGAAAACCCACTCGAGTGTGCGACGTGGTATTTCTGTTTTAACGGGATTCAGAGATGTGAATGTTGTTCACTATTTGCTGATCAGTCGCTAAGCGTGAACACTTTGTCACGATGAAACGCCATTTTCCTTG
The DNA here is from genome assembly GCF_023864345.2 of Schistocerca serialis cubense. Lineage (NCBI taxonomy): Eukaryota > Metazoa > Arthropoda > Insecta > Orthoptera > Acrididae > Schistocerca > Schistocerca serialis. The sequence continues at coordinate 238,104,302 of NC_064640.1, forward strand.
CTGCCTGTTGGCTTTTGTTTCGGAATCTTCGGCCGACGTCTGTGTAACGATTTTTCTGTAGTTTCGGGAGCTCGAATGGCTGGCACATTCAAAGATTCGTCCTCTTTTGTTGGTGATCGGTACAGCCAGTCCGGAAGTTTATGTTTTATATAGGAAATTAGTGAATAATATAATACCCGCCACTCATTCTTCCATTTCCAACAAAATTTCGGTGATATAAAGTAAAGATGGGAAAGCTTAGTTGTGGAAGGAATATGTATAGGGCCTATGTAAAGGAAAAAAACTTGAGGACATTATTATTCAAAGAAGAGAGAAAGCAGATGACGATGTGAAGCGAGATTTGATTACGAGAAGAATTTCACAGGGCACTGAAGGACCTAAGTGGAAACAAGGACGCTTGAATAGACGACAATCCCTCAGAATTATTGAGATCGTTGAGAGAGCCATGCATGACAGAACTATTCCATCATATATGAGACAGGTGAAATACCCTCAGACAACAATAAGAATGCAATAATCCCAATTCCAAAGAAGGTAGGTACTGAGAGATGGGGATACAATCGAATCCTCAGTCTAATAAGTCATGGTTGCAAAATCCTGACACGAGTTATTTACAGAAGGATGGAAAAACTGGTAGGGGCCGACCTCGAGGAAGATCATTTTGGGTTCCAAAGAAGTGTAGGAACATGTCAGGCAATGCTGACCCTACGACATACTTTAGATGATAAGCCCGAAGAAAGAAAAACCCACGGTTATAGCATCTGCAGATTCAGATAAAGTTTTTCACAATGTTGACTGGACTACATTCTTTGAAAGTTGTAAGGTATCACAGATAAGATAGAGGGAGCGAAAGATTATTTACAACTTGTACAGAAACCAGACTACAGTTACAAGAGTCTAAAGACATGAACGGGAAGCAGTAGTTGAGAAGGGAGTAGGACAGGGCTGTAACCTATCCGCAAAATTATTCAGTTTGTGTATTGAACAAGCAACAAATGAAACCAAGGAAATATTTGGAAAGGGAATTAAATTTCACGGAGAGGAAATAAAAACTTTAAGGTTTGCCGGCGATATTGTAATTCTGTCAGAGACAGCAAAGCATTTGGAAGAACAGTTGAATTGAATGGATAGTGTCATGAAAATAAATTATAAGATGGGCATCAACAAAAGTAAAACTGGGGTAATGGAGTGTAATCTAAGTAATACAGGCAATGCTGAAGGAACTAGGTTAGGAAATGAGAAACTAAAAGTAGTATATGAGTTTTGCTGTTTGAGCAGCAAAATACTGATTATGGCCAAAGTAGAGAGGATACAAGGTGAAGACTGACAAAAGCAACACATGAATTCCCTAAATACATGAATTCGTTAAGACCAATATCGGGTTAATTGTTAGCAAGTCTTTACTGAAGGTGTAGCCTTGTATGGAAGTCACACGTGGACGTCCAGCAGTTTAGACAAAAAGACAATAGACGCTTTTGAAATGTGATACTATAGAAGAATGATGGAAATCGGCTGGCTATATCGAATAACACATAAAGAAGTACTGAACAGAACTCTGGAAAAATAAATTTGTGGCAAAATTTGACTGAAAGAAGGACATGGGTGAGAGGACACAATCTGAGACATCAAGGAGTTATCAATTTGGTAATGAAAAGATGTGTGGGGGTGAAATTTGTAGAGAGAGACCCAGACTTGAATACAGCAAGCAAATTCAAACGGATGTAGGCTGCCGTTGTTATGCAGAGATGAAGAAGCTAGCACGTGATAGACTAGCACCGAGAGCTGCATCAAACCAGTCCGACACAACAACAACAATACTATATATCACGAAGGGAAGGGAGCGAAAACTTTAGAGTAGAAATAAAATGGCAATGTCTCGGTGACCCACTGAAGATGTCATCATCATTTTGATTGAAAGTAAGGATGAATTAGAGGTGTCGCTGGATAGAGTGCAGAGGTTCCACAATGATGAATTCCGTTCCAACATACAGTGTACTGGAATAAAGGAAATTTTGAGCAAAGTAAAAGAGAAAAGCGTAATACTTTACATCGAAAGAGAGGCATTACATGAGCAGAACAGATAAATTAAATTTAATTCTATTTAATAAGTTAAAATTACAGAAATGGATGTGGCAAAAATATCTTAAGCGTTAATTATCACAAAAGACGATAACTGTGTTCCAAAGTAGGCTGTTATTGTCACATAATGATATAAAATACAAGGAAGTATTTCTGGAGTCGTTAAAAAATTGTAACGTAGACAATAATAAACTCTGAAAGAACTCTAAAAGCAATTAAATGAAACAACAAGTTTATTGTTATCAGTCACTGTTTATTTATCTCCACGACGCGTTTCAAATATTTAAATCTCCATCATGAGGTGGATTTACATTTGCTAGTATGACACGTGCGTGTGTGTTGTGTTACGATTTTTTGGAGGAACTTATGGCACTGTCTAGTGGGAGAAACAAAACACTATTTTAGAACATTGAAATGTATCACGGCGAAATAATTTGAAACTTGAGTAAACTCTCTACCACTCCATCCTTTTAACTTCACACCTATTTTAAAGGATTTTGTGCTCAAAATTTTCCCTCTCTCGTGTTTTGGTGTTTTAAGCGATCTTCCTTTTGATTTATTCAGTGCACGAGGCAATGTTTCGTTCCTTTGTGAGCTTTATTTCGACTGGAAATTCTGCTGTCTCCAAGTGAGCATTTGTGGCAGTTGTTCTGTGCATTTGTTCCAGTAAAAAATAACTTTCCAGGTTTAGAAAGTTATAAAGCAGGCATCATTTAATAGCTGGTATAGCCATCTCTGAGCAGAGACGAAAGAGGTTGAAATTGACGAATGCCTTCACGGCCAGTTAGCGAGCAGTTTATTGAGGCGCAGCGATTGCAACCTCCCTGGCTGCGACCCAGGCACGAAAGGGCCGTTCGGGGCGGCAGCTGGGAGCAGTACTCAATCGGCCTATATTGATCAGCAGCCCTTGTCACAGCGGAATTCCACCCCGCGCACCCCTGGCAATGCCACTAACACATCAGCAGCCTGTGTGTGCTTTGGTGTTCCGCTGCTTAGCATCGCTTCGGAGCCGCGCTCGCTATCAAAGAACGCTTCCTTTTGATCGAGATGAGTATGCTAATCTGTCGCAGACTTCACTTAGTCTGCTACATGCTGATGTTCTCCTTGCCGTAGTACGGTTTTTCACACGCAGGTTACCAATTTAACGTGGTCATTTATGTGGAGGTCGTATCCACGATAATGGTATAATTCCTCCCAGTGACAATAGTCGTATTGATCATAACATATTCATAGATTATTATGAATTTACTGATAGAAATAATACTCATAATGGAAGTCGGAGACATTCGTAACTTTACTGGAGACGTATTGTAGATTGTTGATGAAGTAGATGAAGGACAAAGTGATTGTTGATGTCGCAGATGCGTTGGTGAGTGTAGAGTCTTCCTAATACCAACATTCATGTCGGAACGCACGTGATAAGTTTGAAGTCACTCTGAGATCCACTTCCTTTCGAAGCAATACTGCGCTTGTTTGGTACGCGAATTCACTGTATGTATTCTGGTTGAATAACCTTGCTACTAGAAAACTATAACGTCGATCATGGAAGGCAGCCATATATAGAAATGTTTTCTTTGTGTTAGACGTTAATGAACTAATCTTCTGCAAAAAAATATGACAGCCCTGCTGAGGATGTTTCATATCTTTAACGTACTCACACTATTTTGTTTTCCCCTCGCACATACACTACTGGCCATTAAAATTGCTACACCAAGAAGATGACGTGCTACAAACGCGAAATTTAACCGACAGGAAGAAGATGCTGTGATATCCAAATGATTAGCTTTTCAAAGAATTCACACAAGGTTGGCGGCGGTGGCGACACCTACAACGTGCTGACTTGAGGAAAGTTTCCAACCGATTTCTCATACACAAACAGCAGTTGATCGGCGTTGCCTAGTGAAACGTTGTTGTGATGCCTCGTGTAAGGAGGAGAAATGCGTACCATCACGTTTCCGACTTTGATAAAGGTTGGATTGTTGCCTATCGCGATTGCGGTTTATCGTATCGCGACATTGCTGCTCGCGTTGGTCGAGATCCAATGACTGTTAGCAGAATGTGGAATCGGTGGGTTCAGGAAGATAATACGGAACTCCGTGGTGCATTCCAACGACCTCGTATCACTAGCAGTCGAGATGACACGCATCTTATCCACATGGCTGTAACGGATCGTGCAGCCACGTCTCGATACCTGAGTCAACAGATGGGGACGTCTGCAAGACAACAACCATCTGCACGAACAGTTCGAAGACGTTTGCAGCAGCATGGACTATCAGCTCGGAGACCGTTGCTGCGGTTACCCTTGACACTGCATCACAGACAGAAGCGCCTGCGATGGTGTACTCAACGACGAACCTTGGTGCACGAATGGAAAAACGTAATTTTTCGGATGAATCCAGGTTCTGTTTACAGCTTCACGATGGTTGCATACGCGTTTGGCGACATCGCGGTGAACGCACATTGGAAGCGTGTATTCGTCATCGCCATACTGGCGTATCACCAGGCGTGATGGTATGGGGTGCCATTGGTTACACGTCTCGGTCACCTCTTGTTCGCATTGACGGCACTTTGAACAGCGGACGTTACATTTCAGATGTGTTACGACCCGTGGCTCTACCTTTCATTTGATCCCTGCGAAACCCTACATTTCAACAGGATAATGCACGACCGCATGTTGCAGGTCCTTTACGGGCCTTTCTGGATACAGAAAATGTTCGACTGCTGCCCTGGCCAGCACATTCTCCAGATCTCTCACCAATTGAAAACGTCTGGCCAATGGTGGCCGAGCAACTGGCTCGTCGCAATACGCTAGTCACTACTCTTGATGAACTGTGGTATCGTGTTGAAGCTGCATGGACAGCTGTACATGTACACGCCATCCAAGCTCTGTTTGACTCAATGCCCGGGCGTATCAAGGTCGTTATTACGGCCAGAGGTGATTGTTCTGGGTACTGATTTCTCAGGATGTATGCACCCAAATTGCGTGAAAATGTAATCACATGTCAATTCTAGTATAATATATTTGTCCAATGAATATTCGTTTATCATCTGCATTTCTTCTTAGTCTAGCAATTTTAATGGCCAGTAGTGTAGCATTTCTTGAAGTGTCCTGCGCTACCACTACGTCTGTGAGCGTTGTGAAGTGCTTTTCATTGCACCTTGCACAACGATAGTAGCTCGTCTTTGCCCTATTATATGAGTACGTGGAGCTACTGCATGTTGCAGTGTAAAGTATACAGAGTTCTCTGGAAAAATTCGACTGCTAAACGTATTAGCGAAAATTATTAAACTAACTGATAGATACAGGAGTTCATTAAAGTGGCTTATTTCCTATATTAAGTAAACTACTAACATGAAAGTGACTGTAATTTGTTGCTTAAACAAAACATTTATGGTAAAATTGTTGTTTACAAACCTCTTATAAGCTATGAATATAAAAAATCCAGACTTCTGTGGTCAAAGAAGTTCGAAACACAGACTACTGGCTTACAAAAATGTGTAACGTGTTCGGACAAACCACTTTTAATGCTGTTTCTTTTTACAAAATGTATTTACGAGTGGAGATCATCAGAGTAAGAGTAAAATACTAACTTTCAATCAACTGAGAAGCACCGTGAAGTTTCAGTGATAATTTGTGTGGCCATATCGTGGATTTAAGTTGGTTCTATTGTTACACTCATAGAAAAGTTAACTGCGATGTTCATCAAACTCCTGCAGTTCAATATTTTCATTACGTGGTACAGTCTCTTTACCCAGCGGGAAGCTACAAGTCCCAAGTTAAAGGCGTTCACCACTCTCGGCTGTAGATTTCCAAAAGTGGCTTAATTAGTATGAATGTGAAATGACACAGCTTCCCCGCCTGCACAGACGGAAGATTTCAGTACTACCGCTCCTTAATAGGCTCAAAATTTCTTTGTGTTGCCTGGGCTGTACGGCCGGTTATCAACTGCAGAATTGAAATAAGGACGTCATTCACCGATGGAGGAATTCCCCGGAGACCCTCTGCAGTCCTCCACGGAAATGTCCAGATACAGATACGGAGTAAGCAATTCGCGGAGGGCACCTGCTGAAACTACAGGGTGATTAAAATTAAACTTCCGCTACCTCAAAGCGCTGACATGAAAATCGAATAATCGTAAGAAAATAAAACTTTGTGGCTACGTTTGTAAGGGCATGCGGAAGAGAAATAACGAATAAACCATTGGAAGAATAACATTTTAATTTTCATATTACTGGGTAACATTTGTTAATTGCGTTCCATGTTTACGTTCCAAGTTACAAACGTTGCTCAATGTGACGACCACGACAGATTGCTCTACTGCTGCACGAAACGTTTCAGGTAATCGAGTGACCTCACGAGCAATGTGAGATGGAGCTCCATCGTGCATCAAAATAGTTGACACCAAGGCGCCTCTATCCCATAATATAGGGATCTCATGTCGACGAAGCAGATCTCAGTAACGCGTGCGGTTCAAGCTGCTTGTTCTTGGCCCTTGGGGTCTGAGTTCCTCAAAGGAAAGTGGACCAACTGTGAACTGTGCCTTTTTTTTAAATGGTTCAAATGGCTCTGAGCACTATGGGACTTAACAGCTGTGGTCATCAGTCCCCTAGAACTTAGAACTACTTAAACCTAACTAACCTAAGGACATCACACACATCCATGCACGAGGCAGGATTCGAACCTGCGACCGTAGCAGTCGCGCGGCTCCGGACTGCGCGCCTAGAACCGCGAGACCACCGCGGCCGGCTGAACTGTCCCGTGAAGCCACACCACACAGTGACGCGTTCAGTATGCAGTGGAACTTCAACTTTCGTTGGCGATGATGATCCCTAAATGCGACAATTGTTCATTCGCCATGAGCGTAAAGTGTGCTTCGTCACTCCACAAAATGTTCCACGGTCACATGTAGCTAACTTCATCCCTTTCAAGAAACTGAAGAGAAATTTCTACTTGAATTTCTGCGCCACGTGGAAAAAGTTGGCGAGCAATTTGAGGTCTTAAGGGTACAATTTCCGAGTTATTCGCACCACTTTTCGAACAGTTGACTATAGAATGTTCTGCTGTCGTGACACAGCTCGTGCCCGTCTCTAATGACATCGATTTCGACGAAACGTTAAACCCTTATGTTCTTTTACAGCTCGTGCACTGCATGAAGATCACACATTGGTCCAACAATCTCAGCCATGGTAGCAGCAACTTTTTCAACAAATTGTGGCAATGGCGGCCATCGGCCTCTATGACGAACAATTCACGAAACGCCAGCTAATTCGAACTTCCTAATCATGTTCTTCAACCCCACAGCGGAAAGAAGACCTCTCCCTATTCCTTTAATACATCGTTACTCGCGAAGAGTAGCAGCACTATTGCTGTTGTTTTGATGAAACTTCACGAGTAAAGCCCTGCTCACCTTTCCCATACTCATGTTGACTGCCTGTAACTGTAATGCACACTGATGTTCCTGTTTCAGCCATATGTCATCGTACCAGTAACGGCGCCTAACGGCAGCCGGCGTCTGTGGCCGAGCGGTTCTAGGCACTTCAGTCCGGAACCGCGCTGCTGCTACGGTCGCAGGTTCGAATCCTGCCTCGGGCATGGATGTGTGTGCTGCCCTTAGGTTAGTTAAGTTCAAGTAGTTCTAAGTCTTGGGGACTGATGACATCAGCTGCTAAGTCACATAATACTCAGAGCCATTTGAACAAATAGTGATTAGAGCCCAACGGCAAGTCATGACTACAAACAACGCAAATCCTGCAGCGCACAGTCTGAACATCATTCCTATAAAACTGCGTATCCATACGATAAATAGTTGTCCGTCTACATTATTTCAGGTACCGAAAGTCTAATTATAACCACCCTCTAAATGTTAGCCGTATCCCCCACTACACCTGACGACGCACTGACAGAAGGTCGTTACCGCAAGGGATACAGAGAACTTTCTTTCTGCAGACGTAAGATTCCAAGAGGATAAATTCAGACAATTTCAAGTGATTATCAAAAAAGTTCCCAATGAACAGGAAGGATATACATTGATGGATAGCAGATAAAAATGAAGAGGAACTTTGAGTTATCGGTACTTCAGATGTGAACTGAACCGGCGAAAAAACTCTTCTCTCCAACGATGAGGCATCTGAATCATGAGAACTATGTGGGAGGTATCAGCAATTTTAATAAAAATTAAAGGACTTTGAGAAAGGGATTATTCTGACTCTGTCGAGAGGTTTATGTCACAACACTGTTGTTCGTCTCAGAAGTGACAGAATCTGATCTACAATTTTCACGTGGATTATGCGGCTTTTTCAGTTTTGTTAATTATCTTAGCTGGACTAAGACTGATGTATCCCTTTACTAGTCTTCTTTTTATTTTAGCTGCATAGTGTATTTTTCAGTCCTTTCAGATAGCTGTGCTCTACTCGCAGTATATGATTTTGATACATGTTGGAACTGCGGGTTGATGAAAGTCATAAATGTTGCGTTTAGGGGCTCCGTTTGTATTGCTTAATTTGATAATCTGTTGGATGATATTTTGACATTTGTTCCACGAGCCTTGTGGCTTTTAGCTTACGAGAAATGCAGGATCCACCCTTAGCAGTCAGCCCGACGCCACCACTGATCCTCACTCGCCACGCCTCTACAGGGTGCTAACAGCTTCTCCCTGCTTAGTCCCAAGCCCTTCACATGAAAATTTAATCTCTCCTCTCAAGATACCCCATTCTAATCCAGGTCAAGTACCGCGAGACGGAGTTCTCAGCTACGCTGCGGAACTTCCCGTATTTTCTTTCAAGCAATGCTGACACCAATTAATTAACTTCTATAAATAAATTCAAATGAGTTATGATTGATCTGTTAACTACAAGATACCTCTTTAAATGATCATGTTTTTATTTCAGTTAAGAAATCACTGATTCAGTAATACTACCTAACGTCTCATTAATTTGAAATTGATCGTTCTTATTAAGTGTTCTGGGACCCAGTAAAACTAACTTTACAGCTTGTTATAATTTCACATATTTCAGAAACAAAGGCCAGTGTGGGGTACGAATTTTCAAAATTTGTCAAATGAACTATAGCGTGCGATCCTATTACTTCCAAATTTTTAGATTAAATTTTGTGCGATGTCATTATGTTTTCATGGAAACATCATGGCTTATTCCTTTAGCATAATAATTGTATACATTTGGCTTTGATTAGCAACAGGCACATGGATTTTATGACTGAATATATGATTTGCCTTCTATTTTGCGTTTTTGTGTATTATATGTGTGGTGTCACCGCCAGACACCACACTTGCTATGTGGTAGCCTTTAAATCGGCCGCGGTCCGGTAGTATACGTCGGACCCGCGTGTCGCCACTATCAGTGATTGCAGACCGAGCGCCGCCACACGGCAGGTCTAGAGAGTCTTCCTAGCACTCGCCCCAGTTGTACAGCCGACTTTGCTAGCGATGGGTCACTGACAAATTACGCTCTCATTTGCCGAGACGATAGTTAGCATAGCCTTCAGCTACGTCATTTGCTACGACCTAGCAAGGCGCCATTATCATTTGCTATTTATCTTGTGATGCAAGTACCGTCAGACCGATGTTTACCAATTATGGATTAAAGTTAAGTATTCCAGAAGCTACGTACTTTTCTTGCTAGTATAATTACATTACCTGTTCCAGACCTCACGCCAGCCTGCGTGAGCTTTAACGCGTGCCTTTCGGCTATCTCATAGTGGCTTGGCTGTCTTGTCAAGTCACAACAATATGTATGCGGACGGTGAATGCGAATAGGTGAAGCTGGGTGGGCATATTAGTCGGCCGAGGGGCGTACCGAAATAAACCGCACAATTGCGATAAAAACACTGTGTTCGGGTGGCACAGTGGTAGCAAAAGATCCTGGGTTCGAATCAATCTGCCTTCGGCAATGGTGAGGCGAGCACGCCTTGTTTGCGTCAAACCTCTTATGCTGCTTGCGGTAACCGCGTGTTCCTTTACTTCCGCGTAGCATCTTGTCTTCGTGACCGAATTCATCAACCATCATGGTGTTTTCCTATAGCCAAGCAACGGTTAAATTAACTTTTCCTTTGGATAATGAACGACCAAAAGCATATGAAGTACAAGGGTTTGCCGGCCGCGGTGACCGATCTGTTCTAGGCGCTTCAGTCCGGTACCACGCGGCTGCTACTGTCGCAGGTTCGAATAGTGCCTCGGGCATGGATGTGTGTGATGTCCTTAGGTTAGTTATGTTTAAGTAGTTCTAAGTCTAGAGGACTGATGACCTCAGATGTTAAGTCCTATAGTGCTTAGAGCCATTTGAACCATTTGAACCAAGTAGAAGGGTTTACGTGGGACGAAATGCGTCTCCCACAGCAAGGTGTTCTCGGAATTCATTTTCCGATATTTAGTACCACTGTGTAAATAAAGCTGGTGAAGCAAGAGCTGTGCGCCGACGTTGTGCGGCGCCATGATACCGATCTCAAGTTCCGATACTGTGACGGCTATCGCGGTTGATCACGCTGGTTTTGTCCTCTGGATGTTGAGGGTTTTCAAACTCCCGTTTGAGGTGCCATCGTACGTTGTGGTGGTCGCCTTTAAACATTACGGCAACGTCGTGAGTCACGTTGCTGAAACGTGGAAGACGTTCGAAACCTACTGTGTCCTCAGTGGTGTCCGTCAGATAAAAATTGAACTGCGGAAACACGAGCCTTCTTACTTGGTTATTGCCGGTGGCATGTATGTTGTCATGTACGATGGCGACCGGCTCAATTGTTCACATTGTGTCCAGGAAGGCCACGTCCGTTCTGAATGTCTTCGACGTTGACTTGTTCAGACGTAACCCAACCTGCGGCGCTCACTGCGTTGCCTCTGTGTTACGCGTCCGCGGTGGGGCTACCTCCTGCGCCCATTCTGAATCAGCCGGCGCCGGCGTCAGCTCCTCTCGACGACGCGATGAACGTTTTGCCTGTCTCTCCTACACTGCCACCGGAAGCACTACCAACAGACGATGGCCATCAGCAGACGCAAACCGTCTGTCCCGACCCCATGGCTGTTGACCATGCAGCTGTACCGTCCACCGCTTTTCTGCAGTGTGGCTGCATGTCGGCCGACAGCCGTCCGCCGCCCGACAAAGGACAACATGTGTGAAACCAACGGCCGCTGAGGAAACGGAAGAGACTGCGCCGTATCCCTTGTGACGACTGTCTCCATCGGATGTGTGCACAAGATGACGACCGTCCTACTGATGATGCGCTGCCCTCCGACGCTACCATCTCCAATCAGCATCCACCTACGGACATCGACCTTCCCCCGCCTCTGCTTGATGCGGTTGCTCCCCTTTCTGTGTCTGACGCTACCTGTGGGCACACCTCTGATAGTACTCCACTGAACCGGCCTGGTGAGACGTCTGTCTCCTGGGCAGACGTCGATGCTGAGGAGTGCCGTCTGTCTCTACTGCCAAAGGGTGTGGTGCAGCCAGAAGCCATGGAAACTGAAGACGATCCATCTTACTTCATCCGACTGCTGGTAGCTCGTCGAGACTATGTGGACAGCTTGTCGTCGACGCCATGACCCATGTGAGACTGCCCTGTCATGGTGGGTCCTCTCCGCAAATCCTGCCCTCCACCAGGCCTTGACTGGTTATGGACGGAAAGTCGCGGCGTGGCGGCGACGAACCCAGGATTTCTACTTCACCATTCTTCGGACATGTGCTATGATGCCGTATTCGTCAGGGAGTCAGGCGATGGTGACTCATGCCAAGGCAAAGCTCACTGCCCTCTCTCGGTGTCGCCTTGGATGAGCTATGGTCAGGGCACACACAAACGACGGATTAGTACAGGAGCAACTGTCTTTGTACCACATAAGAGCGAAACAGCGCCACCGTTGGAGGAATCTGATTAATGTTCTTATGACTGATGATGGACGGTGCTTAGATACCTAACGTGATAAAGGGTCTGTCCTCCATGCACGTTATATTAAACTGTACCCTGACAACGTCACCGTCCTGCCAGCGTTGCAGCTGTCTCCCAGTTGTCCTCTGGCTCGGTTCCTGGATACGCAACAATGGATCTGCTCGCCGACGTCACAGACGACGAAGTCCATGATGCTAGTCAGGCAAGTTCTACGAACAAGTCGTCCGGCCCTGACGGCCTCACACTAGAGCTTTATCGAACATTTCGTCCCCTACTGGCGCCGGTGTGGACGGAAATCTGCCGGGACTTTATGTCACCTATCGAGCAGATCCCAAATGGTTTCCTTGACGTTCTCCTGACTCCCAGCCACAAGTCTCAGAGCACATCACGGATATGCGGTTACCACCCCTTGACGTTGCTCAACAGCCACATGAAGATCTTTACCTAGCTGTTGGCTACACGGCTTAAACGGAAAGACCGGTATTTGATTTTTCCCTGATAAATCCTCTTCGCCGGCCGAAGTGGCCGTGCGGTTAAAGGCGCTACAGTCTGGAACCGCAAGACCGCTACGGTCGCAGGTTCGAATCCTGCCTCGGGCATGGATGTTTGTGATGTCCTTAGGTTAGTTAGGTTTAACTAGTTCTAAGTTCTAGGGGACTAATGACCTCAGCAGTTGAGTCCCATAGTGCTCAGAGCCATTTGAACCAAATCCTCTTCGGGAGGCGTAAATAACCTCCGCTCTGCCCTCTGATGCTATCAAGACATTATCGCTCTTGCTCACGCTCGGCGTGTGTCTCGGCTGTTGGCCGCTTTTGATTTCAGCCAGGCGTTCGGTCGGGCCAGTCACGACTTCCTGGAATGGGTACACCGTAATATGAGATACACTGATATTACAGTCGACGTTGTATTGCGTCATCTTCGTGGAGCGATGTCCTGTGCACCCTACAATGGGCGTCTTACTCTTCCCATGTCCGCCCCGATAGCTGAGTGGTCAGCGTGACGGATTGCCGTCCTATGGGCCCGGGTTCGATTCCCGGCTGGGTGCTGTGCTGTATTCATTATCATTTCATCCCCATCCGGCGCGCAGGTCGCCCAATGTGGCGTCGAATGTAATAAGACCTACACCAAGGCGGCCGGACCTGCCCCGCAAGCGGACTCCCGACCAATTACGCCAAACGCTCATTTTCACTCTTCCCATCTTGATCCATATTTCTCTGCGCCACGGCTGCCCTCTCTCTACACTATTGTATGCTTTCGCCAGGGAACCTTTGCTCTGCGGCCTCTGTCAACACCTGTCTGGGATGTCTCTCGATGACCATGTATTCAGCTGCACTGCTTATGCGGACGACCTCGTGCTCGTTCTTCACAGCGCTGCTGAGGTCAGCGAGTCATTGGTATTGGTTACCACCAACGACGAAGCTTCTGGTAGTTGCCTTAACGTCCGCAAATCGAGCGCTATGGCTATAGGTGCGGGGCTTCCTGTGGGCAGCGCTGCTGCATTGCGTGTAGCTGCTGCTATTCGATACTCAGGACTCGATTTCGCAAGTGATCTGCGGAACACAATTGTCCTCAACTACCGGCGCCTTCTGTCCCAGTTACGAACTGGTCTCCTAGATCGTCGTTCACGAGTCCTCGATCTTCTGCGACTGAAACAATATGTAAATGTATGGCGTCACGCATCCCTCACGCGGCACAGACAGACCCGAGTCTACCGTACATTGCCCGCCACGTTTTAGCAACATTGGGCTCATATGTTTGCCACCGCTTGCTCTTTAAGATAAGGTACGAAATCCTCACCCTCTCACTATGCAGGGGCTGTTTAGGCCTGTGTTATGTCCCTGGCAGAGCGATAGCCTATTTCTTCACCTTTGAAATGATGCTGTGGCGCCGTTGTTCCACGTGCCTCACTGTTGCTGGAGGTTCCGGCGCTGCGTCCTCTCGCACCCCCTCTCCAGCTTTCGGACGTCCCGCCATCCTTCTTTTACTTCTTCCGTTTTTTTCTCGAACTGAGCTATCTCTGTACAGCGATATCACCATCGCGCTTGGTGTCCAGGAAGGTGATCTATAGCTTTCTTCAGCAGAACAGGACACCGAATGTGTTTGAGGGAGAACATCCCCACGTAGACTGGCCTGACGTCCAGTCTGCACGGTACCTTACGGTCAATGGGAAGCAAGTATGCCGCTCACGCCTTCACCAATTTCACCTAGCAGACACGACGTTATGTGTCGCCCCCCGATTTTCTGGACAAGGACGAGCATCGCCTAGTGTGCGGATCGGCGATAGGTTCTTGGTGAAACAGATCCTGGCCTCAATTACCCGCATGACTTCTCGTCAGATACCTTCTTATCTGCTCCTCTTTCCGGACTCGGAATACTTCCCACAGCCCGCATCTCGTGGTCGTGCGGTAGCGTTCTCGCTTCCCACGCCCGAGTTCCCGGGTTCGATTCCCGGCGGGGTCAGGCATTTTCTCTGCCTCGTGATGGCTGGGTGTTGTGTGCTGTCCTTAGGTTAGTAAGGTTTAAGTAGTTCTAAGTTCTAGGGGACTGATGACCATAGATGTTAAGTCCCATAGTGCTGAGAGCCATTTTTTACTTCCCACAAACGAAGACTAACTCCGTGAAGTGGATTTGTGGACACGCAGTTCACTACTTGATGCTGACGGCGAGAAAAATGTATTGATTTTTGACACTTCCTTAATGAACGACGTTGTACAGTTGTCTGAAATACCAAATACAGACAGTTTTTCTCCAAGTTTCTTTCTTGTGTCTTTCTTAACCCACGCGGGAGTTGGGGTGTTACTGCACTGAGGAGTTGATCCACGCCTGTTCTACTCTTGCAAAGGAAACTCCCCATCACACCCCCTCAGATTTAGTAGTAAAAAGACCCAGAGGACAGCCTGTCAAAAAGTGAACACAGATCATGCATGAAAACTGAAAGAAGGTGTACTGAACTGTGAAAAAGGAAGCAAAATAGAAACAGTGAATGGTCCAAGCTCAAGATGTGCAACATCGAGCAGATAGCAAGCACCACGGCGTGGTGGTTGTGAGATCACGGTGTTGGACTGCAAATCAGGAGATCAGTGTTCAAATCGGCCTTGCCTCCCTTTTCTTTTTCTACAAGATTGTGACTTTTCCGTCCCGTCATTGACGTGTCTATTCTCCTTCTGTAGTCTTGACAGTTGCCATACAATACGTTGGATATAGAATATGAATCATGTGGTAAGAATATATTACACTTGTGCTTTTGTTCTCTTCGTTGGTCGTGCGTGCATTTATAAGTAGCGTATCAGCGAGCGTTGTGTCTCTTTATTGTGTGCCATGTTCGCCAGTGGTCACTATTCTTAAGATCTAGAAATTTAGTCAAGATAAATTATCATAGTCAAGATCGTGAAAACGATGAAACCGTTTGAAAATGTACGGGATGATTCCGTGATGATGCTACAAACTTCTAGAGATGATGGAGACGGGGAAATATATTTTAAAAAAATGGCTCTGAGCACTATGGGACTCAACTGGTGTGGTCATCAGTCCCCTAGAACTTAGAACTACTTAAACCTAACTAACCTAAGGACAACACATACATCCATGCCCGAGGCAGGATTCGAACCTGCGACCGTAGCAGTCGCACGGTTCCTGACTGCGCGCCTAGAACCGCGAGACCACCGCGGCCGGCGGAAATATATCAATTTGAGGTAAGGGACCCTAGTCCGAAAACGACCGAGTCGAAAGTTATAACTGAAAATTGTTCTGATACCTCTGATGGTGGAACACACGTAGCGGTATTGTTGTTACTAAGATCTACATCTACATCTGATTCTACATACATACTCCCCAAGACATCATACGTACGTGGAAGGTACGCTGTAGCACAACTCGTAGTTTCCTTTCCTGTACCACTCGCAGATAGAGCGAGGGAAAAACGACCGTCTATATACCTACGTATGAGCCCTAATTTCTCCTATCTTATCTTCGTGGTCCCTACGCGAAATGTATGTTCGCGGCAGTAGGATCGTTCTGCAGTCGTCTTGAAAAGATTGTAGGATCGGCCACGATCAGAGGTGGTAGTGTGGACCAAAGCAAGGGAAACATTTCTAGTGAACATGGCTTCTAAAATGCATACCTTAAGCGCTGTGAGCCCCTGTTCATCTTCGATACTGTGAAACACATCTCTTCTACTGCAAGCTCTTTGGTTTCCCTGTTTTTTGAGGAGATAGTATGGACCAAAAGATGAAAAACATGTCCAGTAAATATGGGCTTTAAAATACATGCCTTAAGAGCTGTGAGCGCTTGTTCATCTTGGCTCCTGTGATACATTTCTTCTACTGAAAAAAGTGCTCACAGCTCTTACGGCATGCATTTTAGAGCCCACGATTACTAAACTCCTTTTCCTTGTTTTGTTCCATACTACCACCTCTGAAAGTTGCCTAGTCTAGAATTTTAGCAATGACAGTATGACTGTCGGGGGTATCAGAACGATTTCGGCTTATAACCATCGACTCGCTCATTTCTGGACCAGGCTCCCTTACCTCAAATTGATACTTTTACCCTTCTCCATTATGCCTGTAAGTTTGTAACATCATCACGGAATCACTCTGCAGACACCATTTTTGGCAGACGTATTGCGGCTAACCAAGGTGATTTAGCTACGTCACTCAAAGCGATATAATTGCTCACTGCATGTGCGCTAATTCCTTACAAGCTCGAAAGAACTCACGTGGAAACGTCGGATAAGCTGGATACGATAAACGCGCAGATTTTATAAATCTGTGCTGAAAATGTATACAGTTCGATGAAAAGCAAGCTCAGCAGATGAAAGAAAAATGAGGAAATGGGAATTAATACGAGTAACCTTTGCGACGATCTGGCTCAAAATGGTTCAAATGGCTCTGAGCACTATGGGACTTAACAGCTGTGGTCATAAGTCCCCTAGAACTTAGAACTACTTAAACCTAACTAACCTAAGGACATCACACACACCCATGCCCGAGGCAGGATTCGAACCTGCGACCGTAGCAGTCACACGGTGCCGGACTGCACGCCTAGAACCGCGAGACCACCGCGGCCGGCTTTGCGACGATCTCGCACGTAAAATAAATAAATAATATTTTAACAGAACCATTCAAGTTTTTAAGGCGGCGATCAGAACGAATTTCCAAACTGACTCATAAATAGACACCGGATAAAACAGAGCCTGTGGCGATGAAAAGGGTCTAACGAAAGACAAGGAGATAATCGATTTAACTATAAAAAAATCCAAGGTATGGAAGAGCCAGTGCAAGAGCTCAGAGACCAATTAGCAAACGGAATCGAACATGTGGAGTAGGAGTGCACGAATTTAAGTTCAGACGAAGTTAACGTGTTTGAAAAGTTTCAAATTAGAAGCCGAAGATGTAGAAAAACAACACTACGTATTTTCTGACAACGAAAGCGCGCAGTTTTAGTAATACTTTGCAAATTTGCGTCCTATTGTTCAGGTACAGTCACAATCACAACATTAACCATAAACCATTTCTGCGAGATGTTGAGATCTATTTACATATCAAAGAAACTCCATATAATTATTAGTGATCCAACAGGCGTTAAATCACGAAGAAAGAGATTGGTTTGCGGTATCCTGCACGGAAAATATGTTCCGTGCGGTATGAAACAAAATTTTCTAGTTACGTCCTGGAACATAGCTGTGCAGCACGCGATGAAGTTAAGAATATTTCTCGGGAGACGTGCGGAACAATCAAGGTAATTTATGGCTACGTACAACACCAATCTAGCAATTCTGGCTGGTTGGTTGACAGCGGTATGCAAGAAACCGCTTTGGTGTGATGCAGCGTATTTCAGTTTTCGAATAATAAGTGTTTCAAAATCACCGATGAGAAGAAAACATTCATAGAACACTTAGACCAATACATGCTGAGCAATTACCACAAGTTGAACGAAAACGAGACAGTTGACCTCGCGGAAGCGTGACGTGCCACATGTCATTTTATGTCCAAATAAATGGCTCTGAGCACTATGGGACTGAACATCTTAGGTCATCAGTCCCCTAGAACTTATAACTACTTAAACCTAACTAACCTAAGGACATCACACACATCCATGCCCGAGGCAGGATTCGAACCTGCGACCGTAGCAGTCCCGCGGTTCCGGACTGAAGCGCCTAGAACCGCACGGCCACCGCGGCCGGCTCATTTTATGTCCAAACAATGTTAAATTCTCCTCCAGTATTTTTCTAGGACTTGAAACAGTTCCTTTGTGGAGAACCGTGTGAAATATCGTTTACAAGTTTTCAGTATATATATTCGTCTACCTACAGCGGAGTCAGTCTGTTTGGATACCGAATGAGGTTTCAAGGCTAGAAACAACGGGGAGACAGAGATCTGGCATAGCTTGTACCGAGCTCTTCTCATTGAGAATCAAATAAACAATATTTACTATAGGTGTATTAAGAAATTAACTGCGTATGTCATTCTTAGACAATCATAGGTCATAGTTTTTATGGTATCAGCATTTCACTACTACGAAGTGATTGAAAGTCATAATCATTTTATTTCTTCAGATAGATTGAGGACGAGCTGTTCTAAAAGCTTTCCATGGTTCCTGTTATTACTACTAGAAAATGGTCATGTCTAGTTACGCATTATTTTTAAATACCTTTTTTTATAAGTGATTGTTAAAAAAGTAATGTTGTCTGTCACTGCCTTTTGCATCTCTTTCGAGCTGACGTCATTTCGGTAGCTTGAACAGAAATATATCAGCACTGATCGCATGTGAAGAAATGTGCTAAATCCTGAAGAGTAGAAATGAAGTGGAGAGAGAACATTAAACACAGTTTTAAAATGTAGTGTAAGCCTATTGAAGAGGACCAACATGGAAGACAGATTCAAATTCATTAAGAGTCGAACAAATCAGCACGAACGCCTCGTTACGTCGTGCGATGTTAAAACGGTCAACAAAAGTTTCATATTCGTTCTAGTGACGAAAGCAGGTATTGTGATAAGAAAGGCTACGACAGGATTTCTGCAATCTTCGCTGCCGGCCGTGGATGATCGATACCATCTGAAACATTCCAGATATAGCGGCTGCTTTTTAGATTTCTTTGAATATCAGGAAATCGAGATCGTGTGTTGTCTCTAAGTGCGCCCCAAGGCATCACACTTTGCGTTTTCTCGCTACACCGCTCAGTAGTCCTGGCTGCCAGATAGACACCACGGTAGCGTCACATGACTGATTGAAGCGGAACTCATCCATAAACATCATCTTGCCCTCCATTATGCCAGAGATACATTCACATGCTCACTACAGCTCGAGGTGATTATGTTGTTTGCAACACGAAAACCCACACGAAGCGGAGTGTGCCATCCGTCCTAGCCTGCAGCAGTCGGTGTCAAAGTGTCGATGCAGACGGATACAGAGTAGCACAGCATTGTACCAACACTGTGCGCTATGTTTTAAAACTTACAGCCAAGTGCACAACTTGGCTGTTACCATTAGCTGGATTCCGCGCTCCCGTATCTATTCGTCGCTGTCTTCGATTCTCTCGTAACCACTTTTCCGTCCACCACTGTCGCAGCAGTATGCCTAGTAAGAGGAGAGGAAATACGTCACTATATGACAAACGCCTTTCCAAGATGCCATTTATTCTGCACCATTGGAGCAGATATGATAATATTTCTCCCTTTAATGCCAAAGAGACGTACTTGCACATCTTTACATTTTTCAACATCGATGACGGCTCTTCATAGAGTCTGAAGTAACACTAACCTTTCCTGACATTCAAGAGTATGCTCTTGCTACGTGCACACAACCTCTCAGCAATCTCAGCTAACGTATTGTTCTAGAAATACCTACATTTTTTATTATTTATGGGAATCATTATGGTTCCATCCATGGTAGTATTATTGAGGATTCTGACACAAATTTGACCCTTGATCTATGGGTTGCCCACATGCAGGGACAGGGTAATTTTATCTCCACCTAACCAAAATCCAACCTGGCAGAACCAACTCAATTGCCCTAGTGAAAAATTTAAATCATCCGTCTATACAGACAATCACAGCTCAGTATTACAATGAAATGGCCGATCAAAATCCAAGATGGTGACACTAGCCCAACTGTCTCTCCTCTCCTCCAGTAAGAGCCTAATGTTTTAACCACCATTAAAATGACATGATCACAATGTAGCCCCATCTTGGCTGTTCTAAAAATATCCTAATTATTTGTCCAGAAATTACATCTGTAGTATTTCTACACTTTAAATACGTCAGCAAAACCCACACACACTTAAAAATACCTGAACTGTATAAAATGATGCCAGTTAAAAAAATAGTTTTAACTCTCTTTTCATTGCTGACTACAAAAAATCGTTAATGGACTGGCTCACCAATCACATTTGTAAATGTCACTATGAATTATACTGGGTGTGTCACTAACTATTGCCAACTAGAATAACTCCGAAAGTATGATGTGGGACAAATGTTGCACAAGACAACGGGGGACACAGTATGTCGTTGGTTTTTTGTTGCTTGGTGGCGTCGCGTCAGAGGTATGAAGGTCAATTTTTCTCTCTCTCTTTTTTTTTTTAACATGCTTTAACGGGCTGCGCTCTTAGCGGGATTCAGGGATTACTCTCCGGCCTAATTGCGTCCGAGCCGTTCCCCAGTGGAATCAGCCTGCTGTCCAAGTAAGTATTGCCAGTTGTAGTCTCTAGGGAAGGCCAAAGGTTGCCGAGGCGTGATACTATCCGATCTAATTTACCCACTTCTCCTCATTCCGAGTATTACACTGTGAGTCAACGTCCTTCTACTCTTCTCTGCTATTACTGACAAACGTCACCGCAGTTTTGTAGCTTTTTACTGAGTACCCTGCAGCTGTATATATAACATACGTGTTCTTTCAAACCGTTTCTGTGTTTTAGTAGCAAAATGGTACTCAAATGTCCAGCCCTTAAGCCAACTAACGAGCGTTTGGATGGGTCGAAATAGCACTCAAATCAGAAGTTGTTCTGGTATGGGCTCATATCATGGAAGACTTACATTACATACCGTTCAAATATAGTTATTTACCGGTGTGACCGAGCGGTTCTAGGCGCTTCAGTCTGGAACCGCGTGACTGCTACGGTTGCAGGTTCGACCCTGCCTCGGGCATGGATGTGTGTGATGTTCAGAGAGTTCACTGAGACGTACTCTGGAGCACAAAAGATGATAGAAAGGCTTGACTGCAGAACTATATTAAAGAGCTGACGATTCTAGGGTCATTAGTGCGCGATGCCAGAGGATTGTGTAGTTTCAGTAACTGATAAACCAGACCTCAGAAGGAAATCGATGAATAAAATATGTATCTCTGGTAAAATTAGCTAATGCAACCGCCGTTGTTAACTTGTTTTCTGATGAATTGAGTATCAAACCATGAACGGAAAATTAATTGCGGTGTTTGTATGCTACCGGGGTGAAAGAAAATGTAATTGATAGCTGGTTTAGACTTGGACAAGCTCAACAGGAAATTGCTGTTTGCAGTTGGTCGTTATTTATCGTATGAACACCTCTCTCAATAACAGATCCTTCCTTTCGGAGAACAGTCTCAATTATCCATCTGTAGAGATATACAGGGTGGTCCATTGATCGTGACCAGGCCAAATATCTCACGAAATAAGCGTCAAACGAAAAAACTACAAAGAACGAAACTCGTCTAGCTTGAAAGGGGAAACCAGATGGCGCTATGGTTGGCCCGCTAGATGGCGCTGCCATAGGTTCAAAATGGTTCAAATGGCTCTGAGCACTATGGGACTCAACTGCTGAGGTCATTAGCCCCCTAGAACTTAGAACTAGTTAAACCTAACTAACCTAAGGACATCACACACATCCATGCCCGAGGCAGGATTCGAACCTGCGACCGTAGCGGTCTCGCGGTTCCAGACTGCAGCGCCAGAACCGCGCGGCCACTTCGGCCGGCCGCTGCCATAGGAGAAGCGGATATCAACTGCATTTTTATAAATAGGAAACCACATTTTTTTACATTCTCAACACCGACGTTTTTGTGATTCCCCATTCTCGCGCAATTTGTCTGCTACTGATGTGCGGATTAGCCGCGACAGCAGCTAAAACACCTACTTGGGCATCGTTTTTTGCAGGTCGTGGTTGACGTTTCACATGTGGCTCAACACTTCCTGCTTCCTTAAATAACGTAACTATCCGGACACTTGGATGATGTCGTCCAGGATACCGAGCAGCATACATAGCACACGCCCGTTGAGCATTTGGATCACAATAGCCGTACATCAACACGATATCGACCTTTTCCGCAATTGGTAAACGGTTAATTTTAACACGGGTAGTATATCACGAAGCAAATACCGTCCGCACTGACGGAATGTTACGTGATACCACGTACTTATACGTTTGTGACTATTACAGCGCCATCTATCACAAAGTGAAAAAAGTGGTCCAACTAAAACATTCGTATTTCTTTGCGTACTACACGAATATGTAATAGAAAGTGGGGGTCCCTATTTAAAAAAACGCAGTTGATATCCGTTTGACCTATGGCAGCGCCATCTAGCGGGCCAACCACAGCGCCATCTGGTTTCCCCCTTCAAGCTAGACGAGTTTCGTTCTTTGTAGTTTTTTCGTTTGATGCTTATTTCGTGAGATATTTGGCCCGGTCACTATCAATGGATCACCCTGTATGAGTGGTGGGATCAACGGTTTTGTACGTTTCTAATCCTGCCGGCTGTTTTTCAAGCTATCATTCATAATACTATTCAGGTGGTGAAATTATATTAGAGAAAATTTCCTGTTATGAGTGTTTGTGTCGACACGCTGTTAGTAACGCGGTAGCAGGTTAAGAATGCTAAATAATGCTGACGTTGATCTCACTTTGGTTTGTAATGGGGCCGAAACTTCTATCGACTTAACGACACTCTGATCGTCGAAGTTCGTCGCATGTTACACGAAAGTCTAACCATTTTACCCAGCTGAAGTTTGTTTTACTAAGCTAATCCTGTTTCCAAGTTTCCAGGATAACGAATTTAGCCTCACTCATTTTAAACTATGTTGACGCGAGACACTGCAAGAAGCACTAAACATAAGGCCTTTAAGTGACTATCTGAGATAATACTTAATTGACAGATTAGTGAAAAGCTGTTTACCAGTCCTTAAGGAGACGAGGAGGAGATTAGTGTATAACGTTCCGTCGACAATGATGTCATTAGAGACGGACAACAAGTTTGGATTAGGGACGGATGGAGAAGGAGAACGACCGTGCCCTTTCGAAGGAATTAGGGAAAACGTAATCCAGGGTGGCAGGACTCGGGTTTGGACTGTAGTCCTCCCTAACGCGAGTCCAGTGTGCTGACCACTGCGCTACCCCGCTCGGTGCCAGTCCTTAAGAAAAACTGAGTTATTGGCAAATAGGTAACAAACAATACATTCTTGTAACAATTTTGGCATAGAAAAAGACAATGAACTTTTGTCAGTAAAATATTTTGTCATAAATTACGAGTATTTAATTCACAGAAACAAAGTCCCAATAGTCGGAACAGTTCTCTAATACTAACTATCCGTTTACTCAATCTACTCGGATTATTGTGGTCGAGCTGTATTGCAGTGGGCAGAGCCATTGAATTGAAACGCAGAAACGAATCTCGCATTCACTGTAGAGTTGTAATTAGGGTAGCTTGAAGGTACCTTGCCTCTTTAGCTACGGTGAAATCATGAGAGATGGAACACTAACTTTGAAAAAATTAGGCATCGGTGAAAGCCGGTCTCCTGGAGTGATTTAAATTTTTTTTAAAATTATTGATGTTTTTCAGGTCCTGCCATCTACATGTAACTCATATTAGCTTAGTAACTGATAGAACCCGTCATTATTTAATTGCACTTTTCATGTTAGTCGCGGTTAGACAACTCGTGTTACAGCAATAAACATCATTTAGTGAAACCACACTGTACACGATTGAGGATGGATACAGGAAGAATGAAACTCTGGTCCGTCCTAACATTAAAAAACACAGGAAGGAAGAAAAGAAAGATATGTTAGAGTAATGTCTGGTCAACGTGGAGCTCTTCAACAAATAAACACTAGCTCAGAGACGTAATTCGGCCCTGACGCAGTTTAAGGAACTATCCAACATGTTCCTGAAGAAACAACGGTAAACGTAAATAAGTATAAAAATGGTTCAAATGGCTCTGAGCACTATGGGAGTTACCATCTGAGGTCATCAGTTCCCTAGAACTGAGAACTACTTATACCTAGCTAACCTAAGGACATCACACACAGCCGGCCGGAGTTGCCGAGCGGTTCTAGGCGCTATAGTCTGGAACCGCGCGACCGCTACGGTCGCAGGTTCGAATCCTGCCTCGGGCACGGATGTGTGTGATGTCCTTAGGTTAGTTAGGTTTAAGTAGTTCTAAGTTCTAGGGGACTGATGATCTCAGAAGATAAGTCCCATAGTGCTCAGAGCCATTTGAACCATTTTTGAACATCACACACATCCATGCCCGAGGCAGGGTCGAACCTGCAACCGTAGCAGTCACGCGGTTCCAGACTGAAGCGCCTAGAACCGCTCGGTCACACCGGTAAATAACTATATTTGAACGGTATGTAATGTAAGTCTTCCATGATATGAGCCCATACCAGAACAACTTCTGATTTGAGTGCTATTTCGACCCATCCAAACGCTCGTTAGTTGGCTTAAGGGCTGGACATTTGAGTACCATTTTGCTACTAAAACACAGAAACGGTTTGAAAGAACACGTATGTTATATATACAGCTGCAGGGTACTCAGTAAAAAGCTACAAAACTGCGGTGACGTTTGTCAGTAATAGCAGAGAAGAGTAGAAGGACGTTGACTCACAGTGTAATACTCGGAATGAGGAGAAGTGGGTAAATTAGATCGGATAGTATCACGCCTCGGCAACCTTTGGCCTTCCCTAGAGACTACAACTGGCAATACTTACTTGGACAGCAGGCTGATTCCACTGGGGAACGGCTCGGACGCAATTAGGCCGGAGAGTAATCCCTGAATCCCGCTAAGAGCGCAGCCCGCGCGACCGCTAGCATTACGGTCTCAGTCATCCAAACTTCTGAGTAAATACAATCCTATTCACAAAGTATGCCACTTCAGTTTGCTGTAATAACGGAGACTCCCTATAAGAACCGGGACGTGTTAGTTATAATTATAAAACATGATCAGTGACGTTTCAAGACCATAAAGGATAGACTTTTCGCAGGTGTCTCAGTGAGCGAAACGACTAAATAATTATTTTAAACTTTTAAACCCGACACATCGCCCTTCTTTCAAATAACATATCACATTTCGGGAAAAAAATACCTTCTCATATGTGGCGAAGTATCTGCTACCCTTTTTCAAAGAACGCTGGGAATCACTGTTCTCATGGGTTGCACCTTCACCTGATATACGGTATCACCTGTCGTGCATGTCGGTGGTATAATTGCTGCCAATTTTTAGTCACGATCCTGTGGCAACCACTGTTGATGTGTTTTGCATGCAGACAACGTAGAATGAGGTTCCCCAGGTCTTTAATGACCCCGACATCGACAGGACGAAAGATCCTGTCTTCCTTCCTTCCTTCTATGAGTGCATACCACGTTATTTAGTAGATCTGCCTACAGCACGTGAGGCTTCTCACTATACTTCATTCTCGAAGTCTAAGTTCATGCACAGTTGTGTAACAGTAATCATTTGTGTGTTGTGAATCCCTAATCTGAAGTATACAGCTCGTTAAAGTGACATGCATCCTTCGTACTGAAATTTTCACAGATATTACTCCTTCCCTCACACCATAATTATTTCAATATAATGCTGCTGTTTGCAGTTACGTTTGTTGGTGACTGTTCGTAGGAGAAAGTAATATTATTCGATCATAGGCGCGAGAAGCATAATTTACGCCAGAAGTGTCTCCAAGATATACTTCGTGAGCACTTTCTCCTTATTTTAGTGGATTAAATTCATTTCAGGTTGTCAAATTTTGGTGAAACATAAGAATAATGCTTGTAAAATAGCAGCATTGGGTACAGATAAATGTGGATAGTGCGCGCTGATATCGTCATGCTTGTGTTGTAGAGAATTCGCCTCGCCCTACAAAAAAGGTTGTTTGTCTAGTTAATAGCTTCCTGCATATTGCCGCAAGACTTGCCTCTTTACAAAGGGGTACCCTTTTGCAGCAGAAAACAACAAAGGGCAAAGAGCACATAAGGTCGATATATCGACAAGGACCAGTATAAAGTCTTTGCTGGACGGTGAAGATATCAGCCTCTTCGTTGCCGGATATTAAAACGAACACGCATGATACACGTGATAAAAATATAAGGCCGTCTAAAAGCATCACAGTGGTCAGCATTCACAAAAATAAGACGTCAAGGAATTCATCAGAAGGAAAATGACTTACACAGTAGGTTAGTCTGAGATTTGCGGATGCAGACTCTGATTTGAATGAATGCAACAACAATATGGACATACGGAACTATCGATGTTCCTTGGTGTGTTTGGTAGCGATAACTGCAACGCCTGATTCGGTAGGACGTTCAAGTGAAAAAACTCTGAAACCATGTTGAGGTTCTAAGTTCAAATCCGTAGCTCGTTCACCACAACTTCGTTGTCCGTTGTTTCACTGTATCACATGAGCTGGTTTCCTCAACAAAGCTACCGTTCTAGCTCTTCGACGTTGTCATGGCAGTGGATGAATTGTAAAACCTTAATCAATGTGGTTGAGTCCTAAGTGGGACCCAGCATGCTGCTAGAGTTTTTAGGCATATTCCAGATAGTCATATGGTTTTATCCGATTACCAATACCTACTTGGGCCAGTTCTTTACCTGTTACTCATCTCTACCTGTAACACACACCGGTCGGATTGGCCGTGCGGTTCTAGGCGTTACAGTCTGGAACCGAATGACCGCTACGGTCACAGGTTCGAATCCTGCCTCGGGCATGGATGTGTTTGATGTCCTTAGGTTAGTTAGGTTTAATTAGTCCTAAGCTCTAGGCGACTGATGACCTCAGAAGCCGCACAGTGCTCAGAGCCATTTGAACCTGTAACACACACAACGACTGAGAAAGAGGAAGAGGGACAATTGCGATTTAACGGGACGTCGACGACAGGGTTATAAGAGGCAGAGAACAAGTTCGAATTGAGAAAGGATGGGAAACGAATTCGGTTGTGATCGTTTTAAAGAAACTGTCTCGACATTTGTCTTAAACTATTTAGGAAAACCAAGGAAAACTTCAGTCTGGTTTCCCGGACTGAATTTCAACCGCTGTCCTCAAAAATGCAGGTGCCCCTTTCGGTAAAAACTGAGGAGGATAACGAACGTTCAGTTTCACGTGAAATGAGTGACGCACACAGTGACGTGAGGAAAGTAATACGGAAACAGTTACCACACACATGCCACTTACAGGAAGTGCATACCTTGACTCGTGTTGACTTTGAACCTCGATCCGCGTTGAGCCAATGGGTGTTGCAGTGCTGTATAGCCGATCCACACTTTCCTCCATATGCAGCTTTTGCTGATGAAACATGTTTCACGAGGGTTGGAATGCTCAGTATTTGAAATAGTAATGTATCGACCGTTGAAAGCCGTCGGCAAAGATTTTTCCATTGAGCTTGTTCACAGACGTAATCATTGATTGGTCAACAGGCCCATATCTGTTTCTTCCCCTCTTAACGGAAGCAATGTACACTGTGCATCTGAGAGACAAACTTCATAAGTCATAGGAAGATATGCCACATCTTCGAGCACATATGTGGTTCCAACTTGATGGAGACCCAGCTCACTACATACGTATTTCTCGTATACATCTGTGTCAGACGTTCCGCGAAAAGTGGATAGGAAGATAAGGTGGTGACCAGATCGTTCACTTAATCTAACTGCAGTTTATTTATTCTTGTGGGACAATGTGAAATGTAGGAGATATTTTCCATGAAGGAAGAGGATCACCTGGGAGAAATTCTCGCTGGATATGACATTGTTTCAAAAATACAGAGGTTATTAATGCAGATAAGGCGGAGCTTCGTGCGACGATGTGAAGGCTGGGTAAATGCTGGTTTTCGTCCCTTCACAGCTGTTCTGTAGATAACAACTTGAGCAAGTTGTGCGGGTAAATAAAATTGTTATAAAGATGTATCTACGCACATTTTTATCATCATCAGCACAGCGACGGTAAACTTGGAATTTAGTTCAGTTACAGTTATAACTTTCGACCCATTCGACTGTTGTTTGGCTTCGCGGATCACAGAAACGAACTTCCAGAGTCACCAATTTTATCTGATCAACACTAATTTCTAACACAAAAAGGAAAAAAAGCACGAAACAACGAAGTAATTATCCGAATAGGATGGAAACCGGTAGATATGATGCACGTGAAAAAGAAAAACAAATGATTCAGTTTCATATAAACTGGATGATTTACGTAAGAGAAAGAGCTTCAGAAATTGAGCCTTGGCCCACCTCTGGTCCTTCTGCGAACAGTTATTCGGCTTGGAATTGATTGATGGATTTGTTGGCTGTCCTCCCGATGGATATCGTGTCAAATTCTGTCCAGTTTGCGCATTAGATCGCCAAACTCTAGAGGTGGTTGGAGGGATGGTGATCTTGTTGGCCAAGATGAATAAATAACACTTAACACGATTGACTGGAACACACGCGGACGTCTGAAGTCAAACTTTGGCTAACTCGTGATGGCAAAGCACCATTCATATTTACGTTTTTTATGGATTCCATAAATCAATGGTGAAAAAGAGTGGAATGAATTCTTTAAGGAGTATGAGGCTGATTTGCTTCCCCGTGCTCCATCTCTCTGAGTTAGTGCTCCACTTCTCATGATCACTTCGTTGTCGAGGACGTTAAACCCTAATCGTCTTGTCCCTTCCGTAGCGAGAAATTTATTCTGCCGACGGAATTCAAACTGTCTACCTGCTGGAAGAGCGCTGCACCATTAACATATGGTGGTGACGTTGACAAGGATGATGGGTCAAAATTTTGGAGTACATTCATGATGGGAGTGTATGGTGTGCTTTCAGCGTAAGGACAGCAGTTAATATTGCTCTTTTCAATTAAACTAATGCTTATGATTAATTTCTAACACAAAAAGGAAAAAAAAGCACGAAACAACGAAGTAATTATCCGAATAGGATGGAAACCGGTAGATATGATGCACGTGAAAAAGAAAAACAAATGATTCAGTTTCATAAAAATTGGATGATTTACGTAAGAGAAAGAGCTTCACAAATTGAGCCTTAGCCAACCTCTGGTCCTAATAGCTAATGGTGATGAGGATTCTGGGAAAATTTGACCTTTACATTTGGGTTGCAAGGGCAGGGCCTTTGACCTTTGCGCTTCATTTTCTTAAACGATGACTCTTTGCATTTTGTTAATCAGTGACCCATGCCATATTCTTAAATGGTGACCTATTCTATTTTGTAAAACAGCAACCCATACTATTTTTTAATGATGACATGTTCCACTTTTTGATCACCCAGGGGAATGGTGGTCACCCAAAGGGAATAGTATCCACCCATAGGAGAATGGTGGCCACCCAGAGGAAACGACGGGCGTCTGAGGGGTAAGAGTGGTTGCTTTGTAAAGTTACCATCATCATCCCAGGGGGAATGATGAACACTTAGAAAGGAATGTTGGTCACCCTGCGAAAGACAGATATTGCCCTCTGGTGGAATGGTTGCCACCAGAGTGGGAATGAAGATCACTCTGGGAAACGACCATCTTTATCTTCGGGATATGGTGACCACGTAGAGGAATGGTAGTCACTCAAGGGGGAATGCTGATCACTCTGTAAAATTACCACTATTATACCTGTCAACAGCAGCTATGTAGGCACTGTTGCTTAGATGAAAATTATTTTTGTTTTCAAGGGAGCTATTATCAGCAAGCAGATGGTCTGGCAATGGGCTCACCTTAGCCCCCCTTACTAGCAGAAATGTTCATAGACAAGGAGGAGACTGATTTTCTTGAGACAGAACCACTGGCAAAACATGTTGTGTATTGCTACAGACGATGATATTTTGTATGTGGAAAGGTTCCAATAGACAACTCCATAAATTTGTGGAAAATATGAACCAGTGGCACACTAACGTAAAGGTCAGCATGGAGTTGGGGGCGGGGAGGAGGGGGGGCTCAGCATAAACTTCCTGGACATTATAGATAGAAGACGGTAACCATAAATCTAAAATTTGCCGAAAAGATTCCTTCACTGACACTTTCATCCCGGCTTCCTCCCAACATCCTACAACCTACAAACATGCAGCATTCCACCACATGATCCACCGTCTCCTTTCTATCCCTATGTCCCAAGAAGACTTTGACCAGGAACTTAACACAATAAAAACAATAGCCGCAAATAATGAATTTAATCCCAACATCATTGATAAAATTGTAGGTAAAAAGATGAAGAAGCAAGCCAGGTCCCTGCCATCCTCAACGAAACACACAGAGAAATTGGAAATGAAATGTTGTAGATCACCTTTTATTGTGAAAACATCAAATAGCATAAGTAATATTTTGAAGGCAAAGGGTTTCTCTGTGTTTTTCTACGTCCCTCAGACAATAGGTAGTTGCTTGTTCAATGAAAAAGACAGACAACCAGCCATTACAAAATGAAGGGTGTATAAAATTGCATGCCGTGTCAGTCTTTCTACACTGGACAGACGGGGAGGTCAGTCTGTACCAAGTTTAAAGAACACCACAGAGCCAGGAGATTGAAGAATCCTGATTCAGCCTTTGCAGAACATTGGCTGAACAATAACCACAAATACACAATAGATGTACAAGTCTCACACACAGAGGAAAAGGGGGCCAAACTCAACCAATTAGAAATTTTAGAAATTAGAAGACAGATGTGTATATCCCCACACCTATTATTATCCGAGCAAACCCAGTTCAATTACTCACCTCTTTTAGATGAGATCACAAACCCAGGAAGAAGCAAAACTTTGGGCTCCAGTCCATCGCAGTTAAAAAGTGCTTGGCTGATGCATAACTTTAGTCCTGGCATTGTTCTGTAATTACTGAATTGTGTAATAATGTATGTAATTTGTTAAAAATGGTCATTGAAGTAATTGTGTTTAAGCTATGGATCGATAACTTAAGAAGTTGAGATGATCATCTTTGCCTTGTCAGCATGTTTATCTGAGCTTTGTCGTCTTCGGGAATCAGTAATGTACTTGAAAATGGGTTTATAACCCTGTACTAGGTAAAATATTTCTGCTGTGTTTTTGTGCTCGTAATATTTAGCTCTCCCCAAAGAAGCGTTACAGGCCCTCTGCTGTCCCTGATCTACATTAACGATTTAGGAGACAATCTGAGTAGCACTTTTATATATTTTGCAAATGATGCTGTCATTTACCGTCTTATAAAGTGATCAGATGATCAAAAGAAATTGAAAAAGGATTTAGACAAAATATCAATAAGTGCGAAAAGTGGCAGTTGACTCTAAATAATGAAAAGAGTGAAGCCATCCACATGAGTATCAAAAGGCTGCCGCTAAATTTCGGTTACACGATAAATCACACAAATATAAAGGCTGTGAATTCATCTAAAACGTTAGGGATTACAGTTACGAATAACCGACGTTGGCACGATCAGATAGATAATGTGGGTAAAGCAAATCCAATTGGCAGAACACTGAGAACCTGCAACAGGTCTACAAAAGAGAGTGCCTACACTTCTCTTGCACGTCCTCTTCTGGAGTATTGCTGTGCGATGTGGAATCCGCATCAGATAGGATCGCCGGAGTACATCGAAAAGGTTCGAAGAAGGGCAGCTCGTTCTGTATTATCGCGAAATAGGGGAGACAGCGCTACGGATATGATACGTGAACTGTGGTGATAATCATTTAAACAAAGGTATTTTCGTTGCGACAGAATATTCTTACGAAACTTCAATCACCAAGCAATCATTTAAACAAAGGTATTTTTCGTTGCGGCCGAACATTCTTACGAAATTTCAATCATCAGCTTCCTCCTCAGTGTGTGAAAACACTTTTTTGGCACCCGCCTCCATAGGCAGGAATGATCATCACAATAAAATAAGAGAACTCAGAGCTCACACAGACGGAGGTAAGTGTTAATTTTTCCCGCGCACTGTTAGAGAATGGAACGGTAGAGAAACAGATGGAAGGTGGTTCCATGAACCCTCTGTCAGGCTGTTAATTGTGAATTGCAGAGTAATCATGTAGATGTAGATGTATATCACATATAACAATTAACGGCATGTGGAATAAAATTATTATTCGTGCTTAGAACCAGTCAGTTTCATGGTATGACACTTAAAACGTTCTTAATAAATAATTTATTTTCTAATCTCTCTAATTACTGTGCAGTGTTGACGTGCACTGCATAATTGTATGGTATCAGAATACTTCTCAATTTTTTTTCGATACAAATAAGCTATTTACATAAAGAGATAAACTTTTCTTATTTCACTGACAAATGTGAAATTTGGCACTTAGAACGATTTCCATGTTTGCTCTTCGTTTCTTTGTCACAATTTCAAATTGTTGGTGCAGTTATGAATAACTATTTAATACAGGCGAAATGATAAATGTCTACTACTCTTTTCTTAGCACAACTGGCTGGCCTTATTTTTTGGGACATTTACATAAACTTTAAATTAAAAATATATTGTTATGACTGAAATTCTTGAAATTATTGTCACCCTTGAACAAAGCAAAATTGTTCAATTTACAAATTGTCTCAGTGATAATTTCCAGTTTTGTCAAGAAACAGTACGAAGGGGGAAAATAGTAAAGTTCTTCACTGGCTGGAAACTAAAACTTGTTGTTCCGTATGGGGTGGATACTCAACGATGTCGCTTAAAGTTGGGGGGTAGTTCTGTCGTATAGGTAACAAAAGCTGAGCTAAGAACAACCGAAGGAATCTTAAGTGAATAGCTGGTTCTCTGCCACGAAGCGTAAGGCACTTTCTTATCGACCAGAAGATTCTACTGTTGATCGGTTCCTCGGTTCTCTACTGAGGCAGCAGATTTCGACTCACCGCTCTAAGGAACGCGGGGGATTGAAGGAGACGGCGAGGCAGCCAAACCCACGCGGAGAATTCGATTGTTTCCGTCACCATTCGTCCAGCATCGGGGAGTGAGTCCCTTACGTTTCCGACAACTTCTCAGGGTTCACAGAAAAGGCCGTGTACTTTGTCTAGACGAAATGTGGATTCCTTAGTATACAACAAGCAACACGGCAGAAAAGTGCTTAACTGACAACGACACCAGACGATTCCATGCTCTTATCCCAACGAAAGGTAGTTCATTGATACCACTTTCTTATTTCAACATGGAGAGTTATTCCCGACAGGTAGTTCATAGGCAAGACGTTAGCTTATTTAATTATTATTAAGATGCGTGATTCATACCATCTGTCACTGCGAAAGTCCTTATCGTGTGTGTTATCATCTGCCGTGTGTCAGGTTTCAAGCCTTCAAGCACTGCTTGTCCTCAAAACCTTCTCTACCGTCTTATTTTTCTTCTTCTGGTCAGGAAGGTCGGGATTTTTAAAGTCCCGTCGACGATAAGGTCAGTAGGGAGGGAGCACACGGTCTGACTGGACAGTTTTTGTTTTTGTTTTTTTTTTTACCACAGAAAGATCAGATGCTGCATTATCAATTGAATAAATTTTTTTAGCCAGGACACTGTCTGAGAGAATTTTCTCAATGTTACTGTACTCGAGTTTAATAATTTACTACTAAAATCAACTTGTGACAGCCAAAACACTTATACAGCACAATTCTTTTCTGTCAGAATCTTTCAACAAACTTATACTAAGACATCCACATATAACTACTTTTTCCTCTCCGATAGCCGGCCGTGGTCGCCGAGCGGTTCTAGGCACTTCAGTCTGGAAC
Organism: Schistocerca serialis cubense; assembly: GCF_023864345.2. Classification (NCBI taxonomy): domain Eukaryota; kingdom Metazoa; phylum Arthropoda; class Insecta; order Orthoptera; family Acrididae; genus Schistocerca; species Schistocerca serialis. Next base: position 238,138,150 of record NC_064640.1, read on the forward strand.
CGCGCGACCGCTACGGTCGCAGGTTCGAATCCTGCCTCGGGCATGGGTGTGTGTGATGTCCTTAGGTTAGTTAGGTTTAAGTAGTTCTAAGTTCTAGGGGACTGATGACCACAGCAGCTGAGTCCCATAGTGCTCAGAGCCATTTGCACCATTTTGATGATCTCTGATGTTAAGTCCCATAGTGCTTAGAGCCATTTGAACCATTTGAACCAATTCTCTCCTATAATTATATTAACAATGAATCTAGATTTTTCATAAATACGTGAAACTTCCCATGGGTAAGCGTACAGAGCTACCTTTACGAGACATTTACTGTCCACTAACAGCTCACATGAACGCAGTTCTATTTTCTGATCTTCACAAAACTAGTTTTTTAAATTTTATTTCTTGGGATTCACCTTTCACAACTACACCTTTCCCTGTGTCGACTCTGCGTTCAAATTACGCAGTCCTCTAACTAGTTTATTTAACCTATCTGTCCCTGCAGTCTCATGATGTTCAGACAAGCTCAGAAAGAGAACATCTGAACAGAATTCTGCAAATTCTCTGGATATACACTGCCGAAGAAAGTGCTACACCCCCCAAGGGCTGCATTTAGTGACACCCGGATATAACATGTGCATACTGAAGGAGTGTAGCGTTAGTGGTTCATACACTATGTGATCAAAAGTACCCGGTCACCCCCAAAAACGTACGTTTTTCATATTATGTGCATTATGTTGCCACCTACTGCTATGTACTCCATATCGGCGACCTCAGTAGTCATTACACATCATGAGAGAGCAGAATGGGGCGCTCTGCGGAAGTCACGGACTTGGAATGTGGTCAGGTGATAGGGTGTCACTTGTGTCATACGTCTCTACGCGACGTTCCCGCACTCCTAAACATCCCTACAACCATCTGGCCGCTCAGGATTAGCCGAGCGGTCTATGGCGCTGCAGTCATGGACTGTGCGGCTGGTCCCAGCGGAGGTTCGAGTCCTCCCTTGGGCATGGATGTGTGTGTTTGTCCTTAGGATAATTTAGGTTAAGTAGTGTGTAGCTTAGGGACTGATGACCCTAGCAGTAAAGTCCCATAAGATTTCACACACATTTGAACATTTTTGAACAACCATCTGGACGAACAGTTCGACGACGTTTGCAGCAGCATGGAATATCAGCTCAGAGACCATGGCTCCGGTTACCCTTGACGCTGCATCACAGGCAGAAGCGCCTGCGATGGTGTACTCAACGACGAACCTGGGTGCACGAATGGCAAAACATCATTTTTTCAGATGAATCCAGGTTCTGTTTACAGCATCATGATGGTCGCATCCGTGTTTGGTGACATTACGGTGAACGCACATTGGAAGCATGTATTCGTCATCGCCATACTGCCGTATCACCCGGCGTGATGGTACGGGGTGCCATTGGTTACACGTCTCGGTCTCCTCTTGTTCTCATTGACGGCACTTTGAACAGTGGACGTTACATTTCAGAGTTGTTACGACCCGTGGCGCTACCCTCCATTCGATCCCTGCGAAACCCTACATTTCAGCAGGATGGTGCACGACCGCATGTTGCAGGTCCTGTACGGGCCTTTCTGGATACAGAAAATGTTCGACTGCTGCCCTGGCCAACACATTCTCCAGATCTCTCACCAATTGAAAACGTCTGGTCTATGGTGGTCGAGCAACTGGCTTGTCACAATACGCCAGTCACTACTCTTGATAAACTGTGGTATCGTGTTGAAGCTCCATGGACAGCTGTACCTGTACACGTCATCCAAGATCTGTTTGACTCAATGCCCAGGCGTAGCAAGGCCGTGATTACGGCTAGAGGTGGTTGTTCTGGGTACTGATTTCTCAGAATCTATGCACTGAAATTGCGTGAAAATGTAATCACATGTCAGTTCTAGTTTAATATATTTTTCCAATGAATACCCGTTTATCATTTGCATTTCTTCTTGGTGTAGCAATTTTAATGGCCAGTAGTGTAGTTTCACACTCCATTGCTGCTGTCTACCAGCACTGATACTGCCGGCCACTCGTACTGACGAAGCGTAAGAAAAATCGTCAAACAATCGTCGTCTGAAGAACCCGAGAGAGAAGCCGACAGGCACTGTATCGCTTTTCATATGTGTTTTAATCTCTGGATATTTCGAAAAAGAAATGAGTTCCTGCAACTTCATAAAGAACTGTTGCTCCTGGTATGAGAGATGGAGCGATATTGGGCCAATAAATGTTCCGTTATAGCTCGGATGTGCCACGCCTAGTGTACGGATGGGCTATATCGTGCAGTAAATTTCTCTTTACAGTATTCATCACGATTTTGTTTGAAAAGCCCACAGCAGATTTGGTAATAAATTTCCTGCTGACTAGAAAACTGTCGCCTTTTTTTTGTCACAGTTACGTCCTAGCTATTCCTAACTCATTTTCCTAGCACAACTGTACCACAACGGATGTATGGTAAACTGGTGGAGAAGGGGAGGGGGGGTGGGGAGGGGGGACGGGACAGACAGCCGGCTGGTGTGGCTGTGCGGTTCTAGGCGCTTCAGTCTGAAACCGCGTGACCGCTACGGTCGCAGGTTCGAATCCTGCCTCGGGCATGGATGTGTGTGATGTCCTTAGGTTAGTTAGATTTTAGTAGTTCTAAGTTCTAGGGGACTGATGACCACAGATGTTAAGTCCCATAGTGCTCAGAGCCATTTGAACCATTTGGGGGACCGACAGGGCGACGGATGACCAGTACCACGAACTGTAAAGAAAAAAATTACTTTCTTCCCGTGTTTATTAAACTTGGATGCAAAAGAGAAAGAGTGCTTTAAATTTATACAGGTATTTCTGACAAGCAGATAGACGTCTATCACCAAAAATACGGTTTTCTGAGAGGGATACTGTAGGTCATCAGTAGCAGTATTATTATGCGTAGTCGACCGAGGTTTTTAATACGAAGACACAAAAGGTTGGTGACTTTGTTTACGACACCGTGCAGACATTTGGCTGAACGCTTTTGGCATAGTCACGGAGATATTGAGTGCGAAAAATCTGACAGGAGCGAAATGCGGTTGTTCGCATTACGCGTGTAATACATTGATTTAACTCCACATTCACCTATTCATAGGAACTTACAACACCTCTATCATAACAGTAACAAAGGCAATAAGTAGACACTACTATCGGCATAAATACTTCCAGCAGAGGTCGTTGCATTAATGCTAATTACTTCATGTACGCTACTGAATGGTGAAATCATACACTCATAGCTTGGTCCTAATATGGACAACCGAACCTCAATCAGTAAGAGGAATACACTTTATAGATATGACCAAGGTAGTTCAGTAGGACAAGTCGCATTCCCAATCAGTTTAAAGTAAATGCCTAGTTTTAGGAAACTTATACCAAGTAAAGCGAAGTATGATCTGAGGTGATGCCTGTGAATTGAAAATTAAATGTCTAAATGATCTGCTAACGTGCTGACCAGGGCAATAGCCGAACTACCCTCCGTATCGAGATAGTCATAAAATGCGATCTTGCGTTATCTTGTTCAAAGATACTGTCAAGGAGGCCTGGAAGGTACGGCACAGCCACTGCCTTCACACGTGTGCAATGTAAACGCTGCTGTTCTCACAAAAAATCAACATTCAAATGCGATCTCTCAATGAGAAGCCCGCTACATAGTCCTTCTTTATATGCTGAATACATGTCGCGTTGCTCCTACCTATTTTGTGCGCTGCGCTGAAAGACTAATCACTGGCATATTTAGTACACTTCATGCCAATTTGGCGTATATTGATTGCTTCTTTCAGGTTTTTGCAATTTCACTGAGAACAGTGTATCATGAATAGACGGCAGTTGTCAGTTCACCAGCTGATATGCACTAAGTTTGCTGTATCATTAGCTAACTAATTCACACTAGTGGCTTCAGTTATTTACAAAAATTATTTTTTGGACATTTTAGGTACTTACAAAAATAAACGCTGGTGGTCTTTATAACGTGGCCATTTTCCTCTGAAACTATCCTACAAAATATTTCAGAAGATGATACGCAAATTCCCTTAATCAAGTAGTCGCTCAGTTACACTGATCTGTAATTGCAGATCTGAGTCAGCATCACCAGTGGCTGATTTCATTTCACTGTTCGAGTCTCTACCTTTAGTCTGTAGTACGGTGGAGTTTTCCAAGCGCTGAAAGCGTACAAGCTGGCTGCACGGGATAAGAATCCCTTTAAGAGGTGTTGGTCATCATAAAAATGTTGAGCCCTGAGCAGGAGCGCAGCCTCAGGTGGCCAAACCGGCATTCGCGGCCATTCTCGTCCCCCCACTCCCCAGGCTGCACATGGGATGCTCCTTTTTTCTATTGAAAGAAACATCGAACTCTTCGCAGAAGGCTTTTAGCAAGATAAGGGATCTCTAGCCAGGTGTGGTTACCAAGAGGCCATGTGAGTTTTCGTTATATTGCCTTGGAATAAAATTCAGATTTCACTTTAAACTTTCATAATCCAGCTTTCTGACTGGATCATACTGTTATTTCCTAGACAGCCCGCCCTTTTCCGCTGAGTCTACGTCTAGAGCATCTGACAGGCCCTTTTCAGAATTGTTCCATGTAGTGGGAGAGATACCCTGCCTCCCTCCACGCCTCAGAGCACAGTTGGTTCAACATTTAAAAAAATCCACAAGAGTAGGTGATCGTTTAGTATTTTCACTTGAGTGCTACTGTCGGCGCTTGCAATCTTTGTCACCACTGATCAACGAATTCCTGAGCTGATGAAGAAAAGCAGGGTTACAGAGCAGCCAGAAGGAGAACACTCCTGTCTAGTCTTTTGCAGAGTAACGACTTCTGGTTAAGACATGAGAGATGACTGGTGAGATAAGCCTTGCTGCCACTAAAAGAATGTCTGTACTTGAGCATTAGGTACAAAGGGACGGCTGAATCTCACACTCCAGCCGTTATGCCGCCGTCCAATTTATTCACACTCTGCGCGCCAGGTAAGACAAATCTCTGTTGCACGCATGGTCGCCACTTAGACGTGCATCCTTCAGGGGCCGATTACACAATTTTAAAGTCACCCATCACGTTTGTTGCTTTCAGTGCGCATTTTAGCAATTTAAGGTGTTCGCTCCTATCTTTCCGTGTACTTACTGCGTTTGACTAACAACTTACGCAGTTACTAGCCAGATCCGCGAATTGTCAACGTAACTGTGCATCTTCCTCGCCATCAACCTGTGACAAGGCTATGCTTTAGAGTTATAATCGCTTATCCGTTTGTTAATAGTTCTTTTTAATATATCGGTGGGTAGTTTTCATTTTTAAAGACAATAAATATAATTGTTATAGGGACCATTAGTTTGCGTCAATTACTAGAAGACCTCGCCTCCCATTAATATGTCTTTGTTAGTGGCGCGGTACCCATTGATTTCGTACTTAATTCAGCTACAACATTTAAGTAACACGTTCCCGTTGCGTGACAGTATCCTTCAAATGGTTCAAATGGCTCTGAGCACTATGCGACTTAAATTCTGAGGTCATCAGTCGCCTAGAACTTAGAACTAATTAAACCTAACTAACCTAAGGACATCACACACATCCATGCCCGAGGCAGGATTCGAACCTGGGACCGTAGCGGTCTCGCGGTTCCAGACTGAAGCGCCTAGAACCGCACGGCCACACCGGCCGGCTACAGTATCCTTGTTTTAAAGTAATTTGCGTGATCATTTGGGGTGGTTTTTCATTCTGTTGTTCACCGGAGTTTCATCCAATACATCACAGGGGCATGCACCCAACCACAACCGACGCCCCACATCTTGATCTTTATCGTTACATTGCATATTCTAAATCCATGGAATGTTGATGATATAATACACGCGGTGTTCGTTGCAAGGCATGCTCTTTAAAAATGGTTTCATAATTAAATAATTTCTTAAGACTTTTCATCCCTTATTTTGCTCCTTTTGGGTGGTTGATTTTCCAAAAACACTGAAGCATGTATTTTTCACATCAAACTGAGAAGTCAAATGCCATTTTAAAAGTGCTTTAGTAGTTCTTTAATAATGATTTATTTTCAGTCAAAATTTTGCCCATTGCTTAACCCCCTCAGGGTTAAATTTCCAGAAATGCTGAAACATGTATTTCTTTCTTTCTGTCCGAGATACTAAAAACCCGTTTACATAGGTCTAGCTTCAAAATTGCCTTAATAGTGACATATTTTCCAAAAATTCTTTCACCCCCTATTTCACTCTCTTCGAAAAGTACCTTTTTAAACTACACCTACAGTATAAGATCAACACTCTCTTCATAACAACGAAGAGCAGAAATAAAATCATAACTGTTTTTAGACTTGAACTTTACGATTGTAATTAGTGGCATAAATAAAATATTTCAGGTAACAAATGAAGGAAATTACTCAGCCTTTCGTGAACATGGATAATTTTCCGGTTTGCTCTGCTAATGAGAGCTAACGGCAACGGAAACTCGTTAGCCTTTGATAATGGCGCCCACTGGCGAAAATGAAACGTTACCTACCTCCGCCATACAGTGTGCGATGGCCCGCACGGTCGCAGGTTCGAGTCCTGCCTCGGGCATGGATGTGTGTGATGTCCTTAGGTTAGTTAGGTTTAAGTAATTCTAAGTTCTAGAGGACTGATGACCTCAGAAGTTAAGTCCCATAGTGCTCAGAGCCATTTTCTGTGTAAAGTGGGAGGGGCAGGTATTATTTTGGTCCACTGCTTTCATTAATACACATTAACTATTTGTCCAAAAAGTGACAGATGACTTCAATTTTTTTTCTATTTACAGACGACACAAATATCATTACGAAATGCACACAATGCCATGTAAATGTTTTAGGACTATGGCAATGGATAACATCAGCTAGTAAGCTATTGAAAACAGATTGTCTCTGAATTACAAAATATAGTCCACTCAATTTCTCATACGAAATTCTCGTAAAATCGAAATTTTGTTATCATAAGGTGATCAAATAGTCAATGAAGATGACGGTTTGAAATCTGTAGTACTGAAGACAAACGAAAACCTTTCGTGAAGGCAGCACATTCATGGCCGTGTTAACTTCGCTGTAAGAGTAAACTTCACCGCTACTGACAGTGAACCGTGAAAGCTTGCTAATTTAACTCCATTAACTCCTATTGTTTCATATTCTTACACAGATAAGTACAGTCAGAACAATTTTTGGTGTCAGCTGGGGGACTTCATTCAGGCTGTTACTCAAGTAATTCGGAATTCTAACACTGTCACACCAGTTCATATATTTCCTAATGTACCAACGAAAGAAATAATTTCTTGGATGAGTCTGTGATGATTGTGTAGACTTTGTGAACAAAACCGTGTAGATATCTTAACATTAAGCAATCTACACGGTTTTATTCACAAAGATTCCCTCGTGGGATCTGTGGTAAATAACATAGCCTAATTCAGAAGGAACCGCGGCAATCGCTCCGTGAACGCTCAGCGAAGAAACGAACTGCACTCGAATAAAATAAAATAAAGACTATGATTTCTATGATTGAAGACGGTTTGATTTCTATTTTACAAACGAATTTTTCGACAACGTTGTATTCCAGTCTGTTTGTTTGAAAAACACGTTGCTTTAAAAGTGGTATGCACAAAACCATCTAGAAATCGTTTTGACGCTTCACTTACGTTTTTACCTTCAAAGGAATAAAAAATTAATTGATATCAGCGCCATATCTATACGATAAAGATTCCCCCTATCATCAAATGGCGAATGTGCTGTACGCCATCGGTGTACAGGTGTCATGGTCTGAATTCTGAGCACTTTCGTAACAATCAACGTATGGATCGGGCTCAGCTTGCTCGTAAACATGCATGAAACACCAATTGAAAACAGACCTAGACTGACTGGCGTAGCAGATCGATAACCGCTCATCCGCTGCGTAGCTTCCATCTAGGCATCACTTATCTTTCTGTTTTCTGTTTCTGAAGAAACACTTGTTCCAGTAGCATATCTAGTAATGTACAAAGTTTATCCGAAAAGTAAATATGGAAGCCATAAAAATCGAAGACAATTTATTTTCCACAATATACAGCACTGCAGTCTGCTCCATTGTCTCTATTACGCACCGTATATCACCAGAGCTTATTAGTGACACAGTTTACCACAAAAAGGAGTTATAATCGGCAATGTCAAAACCGCTTTCAACGAAGTGTGAAAATTCTACTGTGATTTGTTTGCAGTGAGTAAAACAAGAAACAGCGGCTGAAATTCATCTGGATATACGTCGTGAGTAGGTAAAACGTGGAAAATATTGTGTATTAAATTTCAAGACAGGAGTAACTCATGATTAACTACGGAATGAAATGTGCGTCGCAAGGACTGCTAATATAGCCTCATAAGTTTGAAGAAAAGATCTGATCAGCAATGGACTTAGCAAATAATGCCCAGAAGCATAAAAAACGGTTTTCAAAGACTTTTGTAATATTTTGTTTCATTTCCTTTCATGCCCTCATTAGATCCGCTTCAGTATACTGCAGTTAATTTTTCTTTCTATTATTTTGTTTACGAAAGTCAGTCTTACTTTGAAATTAGAAACTATTGTGTAAAACAGAGTTCATCAGTGAATAAATCTACTGTAAGGCTTTATATAATATTTACAATTGCTAAAAACAGACGCGTACAAGATGGACGTGTGTGCGCCACAATCAATTCTGATTTCGCGCTTTTGAGCAATGGATACTTTCTGCTGAAGTCTGTACCTTTCCCAAAATACGTGTCACTGAATGAAAGTTTGCATACACCATATATTTATTTTATTTTTTGTAGCTATAAATATATTTATGGTAGAGGCCGCTGAACTTAAACATTCTAGAAGTTGTACAGTATTGCATGGTATTGGTAATTCATAATATTTGCATATATATCCATGCTTGCTAACATATCTAGTTCACTATTTCTTATTGGTATTCTATATTAATCTAAGAGCTGGCGTAGTTCGCAACTAAATAAAAATTCCATTCGCAGCCCAAACCACAGTATCATTCTTCAGTGCTTGTGCATCTCGGTGCTATAAAAATTCGTTAATGGTATTTGCTTTCCGGGTGACCTATAGTGTCAACCAAACATTTTGTATGCTGAATTTCCCATGTGTTTTTTATTCGCAGTACTCTTAGTATTGTTGCTAGAAACTTCGTATGCTCTTCACTAAGTGAACTAGTCTGAACAGATTTTCATATTTGATCTTGCCAAAGATGCAGTCGATTTCCTGACAGATTCTTGTCTATGTTAGTGCCCCGTCTCTAACGATCTCGACGCCGACTAAACGTTAAACTCAAACACTGCTTCAGGTTATTATTTTTCAATATTATGTAAGATAGTTCTGTTGGGGAAATTTTCTACTTACGTATAATTGCTTCTTCTGTGTAGTGTGCTGATTGGTCCACTATGGACTCCCTCAACCTGTGGTACACTATTAGTTTCGATTTCGGGTTGACTTAACACCCTCCTGCACGTTTTGTGTTACTGATGTTACTTTTATTTTTGTCTGCAACTAAGGTTTGTGTGATTTAGTAACGGTTACAGAAGTATTGTGTAGCAGCTTCTGTACGCTAAATGCAACCTACATTTTAAGTGGATGTTGGGTAGTAGAGATATAGATGGAACGGTCACATTTGAGTTGTTACCGATAGAGTATTACGTTGGGCTTTTTGTGTGATGAGTACTTATTATGTTTGCTCTACATCTGTACTTGACGGGCCATCGCACACTGTGTGGCGGAGGTAGGTAACGTTTCATTCTCGCCAGTGGGCACCATTATCAAAGCCTGACGAGTTTCCGTTGCCGTTAGCTCTCATTAGCAGAGCAAACCGGAAAATTATCCTCTGCCTAACAGCTCATTCCATGTTCACGAAAGGCTGAGTAATTTGCTTCATTTGTTACCTGAAATATTTTATTTATGCCACTAATTACAATCGTAAAGTTTAAGTCTAAAAACAGTTATGATTTTGTTTCTGCTCGCCGTTGTTATGAACGTATTTCTGTTTCGGGTTTAGAGATAGTAAAATATGGCTTACAGTTTGTTTGCCACCAGAAGTGCGAAATCCCTTACAAATGAATATCATAATACAGTTCATTCAGTGAAACCACAAAATTCCCTCTGACGATAAAGAGATAACTCTTTGAAAGGCTGCAAGCGAAATGAATACATGTCAAAGTGACCGGCAGCTGTGCTTTATTACGCTTCATTTGTGAAACAACTGACATCGGCAGTGAACGTATTTCTCTCTAAAAGAACTGACGGACAGACTGAAATGTACTGGGGATATTTAGAGTTACTGAAACAGCGCTATGCACACCGTTTAATACCAATCATCCTCAAGTCCAACGTTTATTGTATCACTATATTTTAGAATCACTTCCTTTTGTCTATTCCATACTTCCGGTGAATTACTTGCTCCTCCCCGACGAAACCCTTTAAAGCAGCTCATTTCAACTGCAATGTTGCTACTAACACACTTCCATTACGTTATTTCTTTTTATTATTTCTTCACTGAACCTTGACTCTTATGAAATGCTCATTATAAAATACAGAATGTATGCACTTGGTATATTCTATTCTTTTGGTCTTCTAATGTTTATTTGTTTTTCTCCAAATTATCTACCAAAACGAGCATGAATATCTGTTACATTATCGAAGAAAGATGGATCTGCAACAATAAGGACGAAGCGATTTAGTCACCAATTTCCAAGGCAAATAGCTGTTGTTGAAATGCGTAGATGCTCTGCCATTTTCTCGTTGCTGCGAATCACTTTAATATTGTTAGGTTGTCATTTTTGAACAATGTGCAGCTGTATGAACCGTTAAGCGACAGTCACAATGCCAGAGGTTTTTGTTTCACAACTCATTTCTTCAAGTGTGTTGCGTTGATTTCCTTTTCAAGACCTGATTAAGTTAACATGAAAAGTAATTTAAAAATTAGATGATTTGACTTTGCAGCCTATACAGAGAGGTATCTCTGTACTAGCAAAGAAGCTGACTCGGAATTTCAGAAATTTTTCTAATCATTTCTGAAGGGATGTATAAAACTTGAGAAACACATTAATATACATTCAACATACCTTTTTTTAAGGAAGATAAGGCCCTACCGGAAACCCAAACGGGATGCAGACAAATTATTGGTCTACCTAACGGGTTATCTTGCAACATTGCGAAGTGTTCTGACACATCCTTACTTCAATAATTGCAGAAAATATTATAATACTGCACTCATATTTGCAAGACGAATGAATAAAGTTGCCGTCAGATCATTCTAACCCGGGTCTCCGTGATTCGGCTAAAATAAAACCAGCGAATCTTGGGATATTTCCTCAGACAGATCATGACCGTTTTCCTCCGTCAACCTTATCCAAATGAACAGGTGCTCTGTCGTTCATGACCTGAACGTCAATGAGCCAATAAACTCAAATGGGGTTGGATGATCGTGCTACCATAAATGTACCTGAAAATTACACAATGAGGTGACAAAAGTCATGAGACACCGAAATGCACATATACAGAAGGCGGTAGTATCGCGCACGCAAGTTAAAAAAGGGCAGGGCAATGGCGGAGCAGGTTTTTGTTCTCAGGTCTCTCATGTGAAATGGTTTCCGAGGTGACTATGGTTGCACGACGGGAATTAACAAACTTTGAATGCGAAATGGTAGTTGAAGTTCGACGCATGGGACCTTCCATTTCGTAAATCATTAGGGTATTCAATATTCCGAGATCCATAGTGTCAAGAGTGTGCCGAGAATGCCAAATTTCAGGCATTACCTCTCACCACAGGCGACGCAGTGGCCGACGCCATTGACTTAACGACCGAGAGCAGCGCCTTTTGTTTATAGTTGTTAGTGCTAATAGCTGCGTGAAATAACCGCAGAAATGTGAGACGTGCGTGGGACATAATCGAGACGTCAGTTCGCGCACAAAATCCTGCACCGGCAATACTTTCGCAATTATGGACGGCTATAGAGGCAGCATGGCTTAATAGTTCTGTACAGGACTTCCAACGGCTTCTTGAGCACGTACCACGTCGAGTTACTGCTCTACGCATGCAAAAGGAGGTCCGACACGACATTAGGAAGTGTACCATGACTTTCGTCACCTCGGTGTATAACACAAGATGAATGCTTCACTTCTTAAGCTAAACACGAAAACTAAAATAAAGTAAAAAAGATTCAACCCATGCACAAAAGCTCAGTAATGAAAATACGTTGTGTCACTTAAAAAATCCATCCACAAGCAATGAATAGCACGGCGAGGGTTGCTTTACACCAAGTGGTTGCAACTCAAGTTCAGCTACTCACAGAAATCCAGTGTGTTTGTAATCAAAGTATAGCAGCGAAGCTTCGTAGATATGCTAATGCGTTAATGAGGAACCGATTTACGGTGGAAAAAAAATTAGTTCCAATTTTTGTCACCAGGTGCAAATCTGGCACTGTTAATGCGAGAAATACGTACAGAAATATTTCCATATGTAATTGGTTAGGAAAGGCACGTGGGTAGAAAAGATCGAACAACTGAGAAAGGCATAAAGTTGATTCTATTAATAGTATCTTACACAGGTTGTCCAATGTGAGCACCAGAGACATCGACGAGATGCTGTACAGCGCCAGATTAGCACCTGGTTGCCAAAATTGGAACTAATTTTCTTCCTACGTGAATCGGTTCCGCATTAACGTATTGACATATCTACCAAGTTTCACCTTCAGACGGTAATTACAGCCTACACCGGACCTCCGTGAGTAGCTTCAGTTTAATTATAACCATCTGGTACTAATATAATTTATGTGCCGTAACAATATATTATGTCCGACGATAGCTGAATGCTCAGTCTGCAAAAATCTAAGGAACATATGAAACATCGAGTTATCCAATGGGTTGTGTAGGTCATATTATACAGAGGAGAAAATTTTAAGGGTCCAAAAAAGAATTTTGATCTACTAGAGTGTTATCACGAAATTCTTAATTGAACCCGCCGCAGTACTGATGAATCAAAATATTATGACCACCTGCTCAATAGCTTGTTCAAGGTAACACAGTAGCGAATCTGCATCGCGCAGTGTGATGCTGTAAGTGTTCATAGGACTTTCGTGTTACGTTGCTAGCAGAATAATGGGAAAACTGTTGGTTGGTTGGTTTAGGGGAAGGAGACCAGACAGCGTGGTCATCGGTCTCATCGGATTAGGGAAGGATGGGGAAGGAAGTCGGCCGTGCCCTTTCAGAGGAACCATCCCGGCATTTGCCTGGAGTGATTTAGGGAAATCACGGAAAACCTAAATCAGGATGGCCGGACGCGAGATTAAACCGTCGTCCTCCCGAATGCGAGTCCAGTGTCGAACCACTGCGCCACCTCGCTCGGTCGGGAAAACTGTCTTAAGTACACAGTATTAAAATGTACTGACAAGGTTACGGGAGGCTTTCAAGACGAAGCGCCGCGGAAAGTGTCCAAGAGACTGTTTCCGCTACAAGACAACGCCACAGTTCATTCCACGTCGGACTTTCACAAATGTTGTTTCTTTAGGCCATCAAATTTCGCCCTCACCCCTCCCCCCTCCCCCCCCCCCCTCCCCCCGTATTCCCCTAATTGCCACCCAGTGCGCCTTCCCTCCGATTTCACAATTGACAAGCATTTTTTGGATGTGTTAATTAAAACTTTACAACTACTTTCGTACATACGCTCATTTCCGTCAGATAAGAATAATAGCTGACAAGAAAGCAACTGCAGATTAGCTTGGTCTCACTAGAAACTCTGGAACGTTTATTATTGAAATGATATCATTTAGTATGTAGCACTTACTGGGTATTTTTGTAAGCACACTACAAAACGTTAGTGAGAACTGGAACACCAAAAATGCTACTACTGGAACACCAAAAATGCTACGTCTGATTGAATTAACTTCATGCCACAGGTTTGATATACACGATCCAGTCACATTAATGTGATCACCGCCTATTTTCGACGCCAGCATGGAATAACCACCCATAGACGGCGTGTGACAGCACTAGCATCGGAAGGTATATAAAGCGTGTCGGGGGACACGTGAAAACAGTGCAGTCGTTGTTGTAATGCGGAAACAGAGTGATTTATCTGACGTCCAAAAGCGTATGATTATTGGCTTTCGGCTCAAGGGAGGAAGCATTTCCGTATCGATTAAGCTTGCAAGCTATTCGCGTGCTGCCGCGGTTAAAGTATACAGTGCATGGCAAATGTGGTGCACCACGGGCCATTGATGACAGGGAAGAACGACGGCTGCAGGGATGTGTCCGGTAGAGCAGGCATGCAACTGTTGAGCAACTGATCGCCCCGATAAGCCAATGGGCTATCAATGACCGTTCAGCGAACGTATGGGCCTCCTCAGCAGGCGCCTGGTTCATACACTCATGCCGACCACTGCTCATAGGCGACGAAGGCTGGAATTTGCACGACAGTACCGGACGTCCACTGACTGGAAAAAGGTGGCCTTTCCAGATGAATCGTGTTATATGCTCCATTGCCCGTTGGCCTGTACGGCGCGAAATGTCAATTATCCTGCAACGAGGAGGGAGCGTTATGGTCCTGGCAAATGTATTCGTGGCGCTTCCTGTGTCACCTCGTCATTCTAGAAGGCACCCTGAATCAACAAAATATGCATCCATAGTTGGGGACCAAGTGTACCCCTACATCCACTTTGTTTTTCCTCGGCACAATAGCATCTTGGCTCAAATGGCTCTGAGCACTATGGGACTTAACTGCTGTGGTCATCAGTCCCCTAGAACTTAGAACTACTTAAACCTAACTAACCTAAGGACATCGCACACATCCATGCCCGAGGCAGGATTCGAACCTGCGACCGTAGCGGTCACGCAGTTCCAGACTGTAGCGCCTAGAACCGCACGGCCACTCCGGTCGGCAATAGCATCTGCCAGCAGGATAATGCAACGTGTCACACAGCTCGCAATGTACGTGCGGGGTTCGAAGAGGACGAGGATGAGTTTGCCGTGCTGCCCTGACCGGCAAACTCTCCAGACTTAAACTCAGTCGAGAACCTGTAGGACTAGCGCGATCGGGCTGTTCGCACCATGGATCCTCAACAGAGAAACCTAGCGCGTCTTGCCATGGCACTGGAGTCGGCACGGCTCCACATCATTGTCGATACCTTCCAGAACCTCGCTGACTCCGATTCTACATGTCTCGTGCTGCCAAAGGTGGTTATTCAGGCTTTTCACAGATGCTTACATTAATGTGACTGGAAAGTGTATAACAAATGGTTCAAATGGCTCTGAGCACTATGGGACTTAACTTCTGAGGTCATCAGTCCCCTAGAACTTAGAACTACTTAAACCTAACTAACCTAAGGACATCACACATATCCATGACCGAGGCAGGATTCGAACCTGCGACCGTAGCGGTCGGGCGGTTCCAGACTGTAGCGCCTAGAACCTCTCGGCCACTCCAGCCGGCGAAAGTGTATAACAGCATGCAAATAATTAAAGTTATGGAACTATAGATGATTATGACTTTAGCAATTAAGTATAGTCTGAATACACCAGTACATCAGTTACTAATCACCAAATACCCCGGTATGCAAACAAATAGATCCTATGTATATTTATGAGGAGTCTCCCCCCTCGGTGTTATGCAAGTGAACAAAAGCACAACAATACTCGCTATACAGTAATCACATTAGGACAGACTGATACCGGACATTTCCGAAAAAATCGTAGATTGCTCGTCCACAAGGGGCTTCACGTTGCTATTCCAGTCTGAAGTTTTTGCGGGTTATGGCTAACGGGAACAGTACATTGTTGCAAATCCTACCGCAGAAGGTATCGAACAGTCAATGCAAACAAGATAATAACCATAGCAGTGCTCCCGTATCGAACATAGTTCGACGGAGCTGCACATTCCGTTACTGCAGGGCGGACAGGGTGGTGAACATCACGTGCTCTCGTCGAACTGCAGGCTCCAGTACTCGCTTGTACTCTATTGTCGCCCGGTTCCACTCACGCATCAATGCCATGCTCGCATACCCAGTACGAGTCACGTTATATCCGACCATTTGGGCTGTTCGAACTCGCTCAGACGTCGATAAGGCGCCCTTTCACGCTGACTGGGAGTACTGCCACTTGCTTTTGTGTTTTCACTTCGTTTGATAGCTGTTCATTCACTGAGCTTGGCGTTACGTCTGGTAACATACGCTGCACAAAATGTGTGGTGTCACCGCCAGACACCACACTTGCTAGGTGGTAGCTTTAAATCGGCCGCGGTCCATTAGTACATGTCGGACCCGCGTGTCGCCACTGTGTGATCGCAGACCGAGCGCCACCACAAGGCAGGTCTCGAGATACGGACGAGCACTCGCCCCAGTTGTACGGACGACTTTGCTAGCGACTACATGGACGAAGCATTGCTCATTAGCCGAGCCAATAGTTAGAATAGCCTTCAGCTAAGTCAATGGCTACGACCTAGCAAGGCGCCATTAGTAACATTACATGTATCTTTAGAGTCTCACTTGTATCGCCACAATCTCCAGATGTACCAAAAGGATGGATTAAAGTTAAGTATTCCAGAAGCTACGTACTTTTCTTTATAGCATTCATTACGTATCCTGTTTCAGACCTCACGCCACCCTGCTTTAACTTAGCGCGTGCCTTTCGGCTTCCTCTCATTGTGTCTAGGCTGTCTTGTCTAGACACAACAAAATGCATGTTGTCTCTAAGGACGGAAAATGGCGTCAGTCTCTTAGCGCCACGTGCAGCATTTGTTGGGTTAGTTATGAATAATAATTTATTTGAATTTACATTCATATACAAGGTGCAGTTGTAAATGACGACTTCATTGATATGTGAGCAGTGGTGAACAAAAAAAGCCGCAATTACAAAATTCCCTAGGTGTATTCCATGAAGTTTGGGTGTGCAACCGGATGACGTCGACTTCTTGCAGCATTTTCTCTGCCCGGGGACTCGGTGTTTGTGTTGTCCATTTCATCATCATCATCATTTGTGGCAGTGGCTAAAGTGGACTGTGAAAAGAAAATGGACTGTGTAGTAATTGAGACTTTGTACGGGCGCTGATGACCTTGCAGTTGAGCGCCCCACAAATCAAACATCGTCATGATCGTCACATCGACTTCTTGCCACGATATTTCGGCTGACTACCATTCAGCCATCTTCGCACTGGAGACTGCTGGGTTTTTTTCTTCACTGCTATTTCAGCTCCCTACAAAGGGGACGGGCTGGCAACAGGTAAAGCCGCTCTTCAACCATAGCTTACACAAATTGAAAATGTGTTTAAAAATACATAAAAACGGATGACTATAAGTTATGATTTTAAAAACACAATGTTGAACAAAATTTAATTTTTTTAGAAAATCAGATGGCAAAATTAATATTTTAAAAAACGCTATGGTGGCCAATACTGAAGACTTCCGAAAAATTTATCAATGATTTATATTATACTTAAAATAAAATCACTGATGATGATGTGAATGATGTTATGGTGTATTGATGATGCTGGTGATGCACGAAAATGGTCGTGTTTATGACGAAGATGGAATGATGATTATGACTATGGGGCCTTCTGGAACAGCAGGAAGAGACTCAAAACTAGCAAAGTGGAGGCAGTGAATGGCGGAAAATGGAAAGAAGATGTGAGGTGGAGCGTAGTTACTGAGGTTGGAAAGGCGGGTGTATTTCGGGACGGATTTCATCGTTAGAGAGTGGGAGCTCGTTGAAATTCCTTCGGGAGAGGATGGATAAGACATGAAGGTGCAAGGAAAATGGAATATGGATGTAGCGGTGCAGCAGGGTACGTGGATTGGTGATTTGTTGGTGGGAAACTGAGTGCCGGGACTGGGTTTTTCGATTAATGTATCGGACCTGAAGGTGCTCGAGGAAGAGAATAAGATATGAGAATGGATGAGTTGGTACAGGATGCGAGTTGAGGCAGATGCAGAAGGCATCTCTTTCCATTTCAAGGGACTTGTAGAATTTAAGGGAGATGTAGATCCAGTAGTAGGTGACCCTGGGACGAATGAGGGCTTTTTAGGTGAGGATAATGGAAAAAGGATGTAGACCCCGGGCGTGACCTGTTACTAATTTTAGAAGTTTTGTCAGTTTCTGTCTTTGTGTTAGATTATAAGGAAATATGCTAGAAATATGTTAGTTTTCTGTCGAGGTTTAGTCCTGAATACTTCACTGTGTTTGTCAGAGGGATGGATTAGTCGTAGATGGAGAGAAAGAAATGTGGACGACGGAAACGCAAGTGGATTTGATTGTAGTTTCCACGTATTACACCACTCGACCAGGAGCTTCAAGTGGCGTCGCAGAGAGGCATGGGATATTTGAAGGGAGTGATGAGTGGTGGTGTCATCAGCATATTGTAGGTTGGGAGTGGTAGTTGGGAATATCTGCAGAGTACAGGATGTAAAGGAGTGGTTAAAAGGACAAAGCCTGCAGTAGGGTGGAATATGTGGGAGCAGGCATGGCTGACTGTGACATATGTAGAACAGGAAGGATGTTATAAGGCGGACATAGTTAACTGAGAATGTATAGGTTTGTAACTTGAAGAGCAGCCCAGAATGCCACAACCGATTAAAGGCTGTTTGGATACAAGCGAGACAACTATGGCGGGTTTCCCTTTATTGAGTTGATGGGGGGTAATGTGCGTAAGGCAAAGAAGTAGGTTGTCAATGGAATTGTTTGGACGAAACCCACGTTGGATGTCGGCGATAGATAGGTGAGTTGCAAGGTGCTGATGGTTACGTGGGTAAGAATGGTTTCAAGGATTTTGCTAAAAACTGACGTGAGACTTACAGGTCGATAGGGTAAGGTCTGTGGTGGAGGTTTACTAGGTTTCAGGAAGAGAAGGACATTGGACGTTTTCCACTGCTTTGGGTAGTAATCTCTGTAGAGGACGGTATAGTGAAGGAGAGCAAGGGTTTTATGATAGGCCATGGAACATTCCTTGAGAGATGGTAGGTAATTGTAACGTAAGCAGGTGCAGTGTTTGTTTTTTTAGCGAGTGTTTCTGTAATGTCTTCAGCTGTTATTGGCTTCTTTAATCCAGATCATTGAGTGCTCTGTAGGTACTGGAACATTTGAGTAAAGGTGGGTAGGATAGCTGTGTTGGTACGTTCAAACACATAGGGATCCAATGAGTAATCAAAGTTGGGATCATATGGGATGCTGAAGATGTCTTCCCAGTTGGATGCAAAGTGGTTGGCTTTGGTGAGGTTATCAGGAAGTGATCTGTTGTTTGCAGAGTTTACAGGTGTTTCGTTTAATTTAGTGCATGTTTTGCGCCAGTTTCGACGTTCTTTAGCTAGTAAGTAGATGCGAACATGTCACTGGAGCTGTCGGTGCTGTGTGTGTGTGTGTGTGTGTGTGTGTGTGTGTGTGTGTGTGTGTGTGTGTCCCTGTCACGAGTATGAAAGAATTCTTTGTAGACACGATGGGATCCTTTGTGCAGGCTTAGAGCATGTCGAGGGAGAGGAGGATGGCCACAGTAGATAGTTTGGAGTAGGATATGATTGGATATTGCATCTCAGAATGTGTGTTACAGGCATTTAGCCTCTCGGTTCATATCATCTGGATTTAAGGTTAGAATCGTTGATTTCGATTATGGTGTGGATTTGAGCATTTTGTTCATTCCAGTCTGCATGGGGATAAACCTGCATTTGTCGTGGTGGATGATAATGAGTGGGGTGGGTTGGGTTTGGTACAGTGTATGAGATCTGATGGATAGGTACGTAATCACTCCCAGTTGGATCTAGGACTTCTACTGTGGTGCACCTTATGGGTTAGGGGAAACAATAATACCATCGGGAGTAGTATCTGTGTCAGGACAGGTGTGGACACGGATGTAGATATCATAGCCTTGAGGATGTTGATAAACTAACGATAATGCCGTTTTTCGGCAGGTGCGAGGGAATGAAGATTTAGGACAGCAGCGATTATTAATGTAGTAAACGTTCGGTCTGCGTGGGTTAGGGAATCGCGAGGAATAGGATGGTTGGGGCGGATGTAGACAGCGGCAAGAGTTAACGTGCGCCTTTGGTAGAATGATGATGAAAATGAGGTGCTCAGTTGGATCATTTACGAACAGTTAGCGTGTAGAAGGGATATTTCGGATTTGGGCGATGGCTTCTCTGTCACAGGCAATAGGATTGGGATTAACAGTGCGATGAATCATGAAGGATGTAAGGACATGTGCACAGAATGGTAGGGTTGGATAATTGTTACGTAGAGGAGGAAAGCATGGATTTCGTGTTTTTTGGGGGTGTCGTTTCCTGGAATTGAAGGAACCGATATTTTGTATAGGATGCTGTATTTCTGCTGCGCCATTTTCAGTAAAAATTGGAGTTGCTTGAGGGATAGCTTTTGGCTAGTGTTTCGAGGCGATCAAAACTGAAATTGGTGTGATTCTCGGAGTCGGTGATGTATGTGTGGAGATGGAAGATGGTGTGGGTGGCGAGGATTATTTCCTGTAGGATGTAGTATCTTTCAGAAGGATGTACGTTTTGCAGGGCTATGGCTATGAAATTGATAATAACTTCAGTGATGAGTGGAGGATGAAGGGAGTTGTTTATGTGGAGTGGTGGATCAACTGTGCGGATTGGAACAGTGAGTCAGGTTTTTGGGGAGGAGGTTTAGATTTGCATTTGTGGGAGTAGGTAGCGTCGCTCATGTTACAGGTAGGTGGGGAATTAAGGTTTGGGCATTCTTTGTTAGCCAACGGCCCCATCACAATGGTAACACCAGTGCCCGTCATATCACACAAGTTGAGTGCTCTCAGAATTGGCTACCACTTGGATGGATGACCGTCAGGCTCTGCCGAGTGCTGTTGGCAAGCGGTAAGCACTCAGCCCTTGGGAGGCCTATTGTGGAGCCACTTGATTGGAAATTAGGGGCTCCAGTCACCAGAGCTGAAAATGGCCGGGAGAGCAGTGTGACGACCACATGCCCCTCTACATTGGCATCCAGTGACACTTATCGGCTGAGGATGGCGCGGTCGGGACCGTTCGGCCTTCCGAAGCCTGTTCAGGCAAAGTTTGAGTTCTTTGTTTGTATTATTTGTGGAGATGGTGTTACAGTTTTCTGTCAGGTGGTCATTATACTGGAGGCAACAATGACAGCTATATGCTTGGGGGGTTGCTCGAAATGATTCTACAGGATGCTTCCTGTGGTAAATTGAGGCCCCATTTTATAAGTTTGTCGATGGTGTCGGGTGAATCAGAGAATACTCTTACAAACAAACGAAGTCCATTATCACTTTGAATGAGTAGTGTCTTGTTCACATTGATGCCTGGTTACGAGTTCAGTTTCGATTTCCTCGTCTGTATACTTTAAGTCAAACTTTTGATTACTGCTCTCAGCGTTGGGGGTCAGCGTGGAAGCTGAGGATGTGTTGGTGGAAGCCTGGTGAGGGTTTCATTTCTTCCGATATACGAAAGAATTAGTAGTAAGGATGAATAGGAATGAGGATCGTTGGTTGTAATGCTGATGGAATCTCCCGTAGGGATGGGTTGTTGGACTTGCATTGCTGGTATGTATTACTGAATGTGGGGTGAGGAATGTCTTAGGATTTAGAAATCTGGGGTGACGTTTTAGCAAAAAGGAAGAGTTATGTACTTGGTATTGCAGTTCAGCGATGATTTCGACCTGCATATCTTCAGTATCTGGAAGAGTTTGCTGGGTCCTTTTAATTTCACCCTGACGTCACTTGTTCTCGGCCTTGTGCCAGTTTTAGTGATAGATTTAGATAGGGTGTGGAAACTAGGTTGTGGGATGAGAAGGGATAGGGAATGTTCACCTGCTGGCGTGGGTGTATGTGTCGTAGCTGATGTCGTGGCTGGCGACATTGATGCTACTCTTGGTGATGGCGTGGTTGCTGCTGCTGTGGCTGCTGACGATGTTGCGACTGATGACGTTGCTGGGGCTGATGCGGCTGATGTTGCAATAGCTGGTATTGATGGCGATGGTGCTGTGTCTCGGTCAGCCAGTGGCGCCGTTGGTGGTTTTGGTGTGTTGTCGAAAGGTCCTGTCAATTTTTAACAGGTATTTGTTGCACGTGTTGTTGTCCAGATAGCGGGCGGTGTCGTGCAGATTATAGCTGTAGTTATTGTGGCAACAGTTCAGGACGATGTCCTCATTCTGATGGCCTGGTGGTCGTAGTACGGTCCGACGATGGACGCAGCGTCCGTCCGCCGCAAGAGGAGCTGGCCTCTTGGTTTAGATGTTGTGAAAACGGCCGGCGATGTACGTAGTGATGGAGGTGACTGTCCGCTGCGTCAACACAGCGGTTTTAACTAGCACATTCCGAATCTAGAAGAGTTGTTTCTAGCGCATTAGTTACTGTTGGTTAAGGGACTTGCTGTGAGACTGCTAATTCACATCACTAACTTTATACCAAAAATTGACACGGAGGCGCATGAGCATAGCTTACCGAGGCATGAGTGACTCTACCGAATTTACCGCCCTCTTCGAATATTGCTCCACCTGAGGCCCGCTGGAGCATGCGTAACGGTGATATTGCACGCACGCCCTCTGTCGGAATGCGAGCCCGCGAGGTTAAAACTCAAGTGTCATATAATAAAATTAATTATCGTTCTACGTGTCATTACAAGTAAAATATTTTCTTTCTGAAGACATTAAAGAAATTACCGGGTCCCGCGCCTTATCCAGTTGAAAGCCCCCATCACGATTAATAAGAACTTCCACCAACAGTATTTTCGCAGATTCCTTTATAATTGAATTCCGTAAGAATCTCGTCAGGGCCAATATTTTCGTGGCCGAATAATTCATAGAATATCTTGTGGAGTTACGATGCTCGGCTATGGCTGACATGCTGGGCTGCAAAAGGTGCGTGTGGCGATCAAGTTCTACATCTACATCTACATCTACATCTACATTGATACTCCGCAAGCCACCCAACGGTGTGTGGCGGAGGGCACTTTACGTGCCACTGTCATTACCTCCCTTTCCTGTTCCAGTCGCGTATGGTTCGCGGGAAGAACGACTGTCTGAAAGCCTCCGTGCGCGCTCTAATCTCTAACGGACCTTTCACGTACTGTGCGTGTGGTCTGACCAATGTAGGCTTGCAACATTGCATTGTATTCTGTAGATTCCAGGCCGCCGTACTCCCAGATCGTCCTATAACGAATCAAGAACAGCACAAGTATTTGTAGGTTGCTCAAAGATTACTTTGATACAATGTTTTCATAGTACTCTACCTAGTATCGACGAAATATTGCCGACATATAGGAGGAACACCCTGGACTTGAACAGCTCCTCTTCCTCTTAATCTTGTAGGTGATCATATTTCTTCTTCCTAAAAGCTGCGGTGTGGCCGACCTGTTCTAGGCGCTTCAGTCTGGAACCGCTCGACCGCTACGGTCGCAGGTTCGAATCCTGCCTCGGGAATGGATATGTGTGATGTCCTTAGGTTAGTTAGGTATAAGTAGTTCTAAGTTCTAGGGGAGTGATGACCTCAGATATTAAGTCCCATAGTGCTCAAAGCCAATTTTGAATCTAAATGCTGTGCTGATCTGATGTGGAGGATATCGATCGCCTTTGAAACACAGGCTGTAGGTGTTCCATATCCTTTGCAAGGCTGACTCTATCAGACACCACGTATGACCGGCGCACCAGGACTCTCAAAGTTTGTGTAGATTTGTGGCAGCTAGATGCCTGCAAATATAGGTCTTTACGTATGGTCTTACGTTAAATGGAATGCCCTAGGAATGTTTGAATGTGGACTAGTTGTGAGGTAATTTATAGGCTAAACTAATATTCGCCGAAAGTGAGCTTAAAACGTTGTGTCTAGGAATCCTGCGTACTCCGTTCGCTAAACAAACAATCAAACAAGTCCTATTAATGAATTGTATTACCATAAGAAAAGATACAATACTTAACTTTTGCAATTACAGAGATGTGTCGCAAGCAAAGGGCGACATACAAAATAAGCAGTCTTCTTTAGTATAGACAGTCGTACGTCTGTGCTACATAGAGAGTACAATCGAAACGACTAGTGTTGATGCTGCCATAGAACTCGATAATCTTGAAGCTGCTATTCAACTGGGCCGTCACCAATCGGTCGCGGCGCATATGTGCTCTTCACATTGGAGCCGCTGTTGTCGCGTTGTCGCCCTGGAGGGACGTCCGGTCAGCGTGCGACTGGCTGACGCCTTCTCACAGCCATCTCTTCTCTATTGTTCCCGACTGGCGTGCTGGCGCTTAACCTTACGCCAAAACGCAAAAAATCGCTAGTAACCAATACACACTGGCCGACGTTTATGAATGATATGGGTTCGAATATCAGTGATAGGACATTCGATGATCAAAGCCACCTAAGAGTTTAACAATTGTGAAACAAAATATATTACAGCAGTTGATCCCTCACCTAGTCTATTTCCGACAGCGTAACACGTTTAACGTCATAGTTGGATCACCTACGGGAGTTACAGTTATTTGTTTGAGCTAATTAGTCGATTTAACTTCCGTTATTTTCCGCCTGCCGCTCCAGTTTTCTGTTGTGCTTGGTGTCGTGACTAATTGTGCGGGTCACACTAGGACGTTTTTCTGAGTCGGCAGTTCTGAGTTCTTTACACAGAATGACCTGAGTACTGAATTATGTGTAGGTAATGTTATGGTGGGGAGGCACGCAGATTCGGACACTTCGATTAGCGATTGCTATTTGATCATGAACTGAGTTCAGCAGGACTTTCCGCGTAAGATGCGGATTAGCAATAGTTTAGCACAATTCTCTTATAGAATGAGCAGTCGCTGGGAGCTGCTGTTTCAGAGAAACACCCGTGCGAAATCCGGAGTATTGCGCCAGGTGTTCCATTCACAATGGTACTTCATCTTGTGCTGGCATTGTCATGGCCTGAGGCGTTTCTCCGTAATTACCAGCTTCCGTCTCATTTTCCCAAGTATCTCTTCTAGTAATCGAAATTCTCTTTGTCTGGAATTTATAGAACCGAGTGCTGTAAGAAACATGAGCTGCTACAAATCAGGGATATTTTCAGCAAGCCTTGGAATGTGTCACGGAAAGATAGATTAAACTCCCCAAAAGTAGTGTTTATAGCAGCTAGCAGAAATATTAAGTCTAGCGATATCGAAAGCGAATCCAACTTCAAAACTGCACAGCCAAGAGTAACTTAGAGAAGTAATCGAATCTCTCTATTAGCCGCCAGATTCAGGATTCAGGACCATCAGTAATTGACTCTTTCTAAGGCAGCCTGATTTCGACAGTACAGAAATACGCAGATGTACGAGAATAATTGGGGATGACTTTAATACCCCTTATACAGACTAGAAATACTCCACTGCAATGTGCAAAGTAATACTGAACACATAACAAAACTCACGTTTATAAAGTGAAAGGATGTGCGCTGTGAATTATATACAAATATTCACATCACACCCTGTTGCAGGAATCTAGAACAACTTTTTTCGCTCAACGAATCATTACGGCTTCAGGAAATACCACTAGAGTGAAGCACAACTTGCTCTTTACACACATAGCGTCTTCCAAATAGTAGACCATCACTGAAAGGAAGACTCCGTCTTCCTAGGTTTTCGGGAGCGTTCGATACTTTACCACACTTCCGGCTATTAAGTAACAAGAATTTTCTCAAACGCCTGAATATGTATCTGAGCAAGGTGGTATTATCCTACTTGTTATATTACCACATCTGATGTCAATAATACTTCTTTCTTTTTCTGATTTCTTTGCATTAGTAGCAAATGCATTACAGTTATATACACTGAAGCGCTAAAGAAACTGTTACAGGCATGCGTATTCAAATACAGAGATATGTAAACAGGCAGAACACGGCGCTGCAAAAAAAATGGCTCTGAGCACTATGGGACTTAACTGCTGAGGTCATCTGTCCCCTAGAACTTAGAACTACTTAAACCTAACTAACCTAAGGACATAACACACATTTATGCCCGAGGCAGGATTCGAACCTGCGACCGTAGCGGTCGCGCGGTTCCAGACTGTAGCGTCTAGAACCGCTGGGTTATCAACATTTGAGCGAGTTTGAACGTCGAGTAATAGTCGGCGCACGAGCGATGGGACAGCATCTCCGAGGTACCGGTGTTGTGGGTATTTTCCCGTACGACCATTCACGAGTGTACCGTGAATATCAGGAATCGGGTGAAACATCAAATCTCCGACATCGCTCCAACCGGAAAAAGATCCTGCAAGAAGAGACTGAAGAGAATCGATCAAATTGACAGAAGTGCAACCCTCCCGCAAATTTATGGAGATTTCAATGCTGGACCATCAACAAATGTCACCGTGCGAAACATTCAACAAAAAATTATCAATATGGGGTTTCGGAGCCGAAGGCTCAATTGTGTACCCTTGATGACCGCACGACACAGGGTTTTACTCCTCGCCTGGGCCCGTCAGTGCCGACATTGGACTGTTGATGACTGGAAACATGTTGCCTGGTAGGATGAGTTTCGTTTTAAAATTATATCGAGCGGATGGACGTCAACGGGTATGGAGACAACCTCATGAATGCGTGGACCCAGGATGTCAGCAGGGGAATATCCAAGTTGTTGGAGGCTCTGTAATGGCGTGGGGCGTGTGCAGTTGGAGTGATATGGGACCCCTGATACGTCTAGATACGACTTTGACAGATGACGCGTACGTATGCGTCCTGTCTGATCATCTGCATCCATTCATGTCTGTGTGCATTTCGATAGACTTGGACAACTCTAGCAGGACAATGCGACACCCCACACGTCCAGAATTGCTACAGAGTGGCTCTAGGAACACTCATCTGAATTTAAACACTTCCGCTGGCCACCAAACTCCCAGGGATATCTGGGGTGCCTTGCAATAGCTGTACAGAAGAGATCTCAACCCCCTCGTCCTCTTACGGATTTATGGACAGCCCTGCAGGATTCATGGTGTCAATTCCCTCCAGCACTTCTTCAGGCATTATTCCAGTGCATGCCACGTCGTATTGCGGCACTTCCGCGTGTTCGATGGAGTCCCACACGATATTAGGCACGTGTACCAGTTTCTTTGGATGTTTCGAGTAAAATTATTAATTTCTTATTTACTCTGTATGTTAGTGAGCTTTGTTATTCAGAATACTCGTATAGTTTAACGATTGATGTTGAGAATAGTATATTTAGCGTATACGGAACCATTTTATTTAAAAAAATATTCATAATTTATGATTCGTCGGAATTTACCTCACTAAAAGTTCTTTGCTCTATGATTGAGTTAGCTTATTTGGAACTCCTTATTCTCCTATTTCAAGCGGACGTGTTACTTTCATTCAAAATTTCATACGAGTATTTAAAAAGTTACTTGTATTCAAAATGTTCGTGTTTCAGAACGTTCCAGTCTTGAAATATAATTATTTTCAAAATCTAGCGTTAGGAGTTTAGTAGCCCCAATTTTTGTGCTTCCGGAAGTATAGACCTTTCCTAAAAATAACATGTTAGTTCGTTGATCATTCCTATTTGAAAATTTCGTATTCTAGAAACTGACTGGCACATTCTGAGAATCTCAGAGCACGGTAAAACTTCCCTCCCAAAAAAAAAACACCTATTATTTTGCCATTTTCTAACGATACAGCTTTTGCTTAAACAAATATACATCACTACTGCCGGCCGCGGTGGTCTAGCGGTTCTAGGCGCTCAGTCCGGAGCCGCGCGACTGCTACGGTCGCTGGTTCGAATCCTGCCTCAGGCATGGATGTGTGTGATGTCCTTAGGTTAGTTAGGTTTAAGTAGTTCTAAGTTCTAGGTGACTGATGACCATAGATGTTAAGTCTCATAGTGCTCAGAGCCATTTGAACCATTTGAACCATCACTACTGTATCATTCGCTTTTACTAGCTTTTATAGAATGTAAGACCACTGTCTGGGGCATTCCAGAAGCGTTTTCGCTGATCATCGGTCCTCGGTTCGAAGCGTAACTCCTCAGTGAAGACAGTTCTACTCCATTCGATGGGATCACAGTCCGAAGATGTGTCTAGAGGCGCCCCAGACAGTGGTGGGATACCAACCTGACTGTCACCCTCCATACAGTCCCCCAAACATGAATGATGGTCTAGGGTGCCATTTCCTTTCATAGCAGGATCCATTTTGTTGTCATCCTCGGCTCTCTTACAGCACAGCAATACGTCTACGATACTCTACGACCCGGTTTGTTGCCCTTCATCGCAAGCCATCCATGGCTCAACATTTCAGCAAAATAATACCCGTACGCACACAGCGAGAGTTTCTACTGCTTGTCTTCGTGCTAGCCAAACCATACCTTGGCCAGCAAGGTCACTGTATCTCTGCCCAGCTGAGAACGTTTGGAGCATTACCGGCAGGACCCTCCAACGATCTAATGCACCAATTAGACAGAATTTGGCACGATATTCCTCTGGAGGACATCCAGCAACTCTGTCAATCAGTACCAAGCCGAATACCTGCTTACGTAAGGGCCAGAGGTGCGCCAACGCGTTATTAACTAGCTCCATTTGTGAATCTATTCCTCTATAATGAATCCTTCAATTTTTCTGAAATTGTAATCATTTGTTTGTCTGTACATGTATATCACATCTACCAATTCCCATTCGGATAATTCCTTCGTGGTGCGTCTTTTTTGTGCTCATTTTGACAGAAGACATTGAAATATCTCGAAAATTATACATCGGATAAAAAAAAGTTATAATTCCAATTTGTTTGTTTCGGAAGGGGACATCCAATGATACCACACTCGACCTCCCACCCCACCCCGTGCGTGGGTAGCGGGGAACAACTTCAAGATATACAATGGGAACCCGCGTTTTTTGTTGTAGATAGTGATTATGCGGCAATATATACATACGTTTCGTCTTAAGCATTTTTTTTTTCGTTGCCCCACAGATGGTGCTGTAATCTGAGGAAGAGAAATGGGCACATATTGGTAATTTACGGCATACTACTCAATGGCCCTTCAATATCCAATGGCATGTGGGGCCCCATCTCCATGCCGCGAGGGTAGATCTGGCCAGTATTTCCTAACTTCTAATTGGAAACTCCATTCGCGACTTTGTATTCCTCCGACATATCGAACAAGGGCCCATTCGACGCGCCGCTGTTGCCGTGGACCGAGGCGAACTCTACTATACTCTTCCAATTAGAGTTAAGTATTCAAACGTAGTATCCCAACTTCAACACACTTAGTGATCCGCTTTTCAAATGACCGTACACAGGAAAGAAGCATATCTGCGGGAATGTTAGGACAGGATTTTCTGATGCGGTCGACTATGTCTTCACGGCCTATTGGCACCTGCTGGTACTCCTTATCTTTTAAATATCGCCACGAAAAAAAATCCAGCGACGTCAAAGCCAGCGACCTACTAGGCCAGTTAATAGGGCCACTTCTGCCGGTCCACCGACCAGTGAAAACATGGTCTTTCACCGCTCGTACTTCTACTGCGTAATGCGCTGGGTAACCGTCATGCTGAAACCACATACATTGTCGAACGTCCAGGGCAACATCTTCCAGTAGTACCGATAGTTCCTATTCCAAAAACGTTCAATATTCTCGTCCATTCCACGTGCCGTCGATACAATACGGACCAATTACTTTGTTCCCCATACTGCCACAACATGCCGTAACCGATCAAGGACGTTGATTGTCTACACTCATAGTAATGCATGTTATACCGGTTAGCACTGCCGAGGTCTGTGAATGTAGACTCATCGGAAAATAGTAACCTGGCAAAGAATGTGCACGTCGTTCGCATTTGTTGACGTGTCCATTCACAAAACACTACCCGGTTATGGAAATCAGCGGCATGAAGTTCTTGATGCAGTGACACGTGGTATGGATGATACTTGTGACGATGCAGTATTGTGCCAGTATTATCTACGGGCGCTTATCTGTGGGTTGTGGTGCACTGCCGCTAGTACAGATACTTCATTAGTTTCATCTGTAACACGTTTGCTTCGTTTCCTCTGCCGGTCTATACGCTGCCATCAAGCATAAAGGCGTTCACAACCTTGTAAAACAACGAACGGAGCTAGCTTTCTCTGGAAAACGCTTGTTATAGAAGGCAACAGCAGCCTCCGTGATCAGGATCATTTCAATTTTTTCTTCAATCGTTGCAACATTCATCGTCCACTTGCTCGTTTGTTCTCCAAATGATAGGTAGGTGTGCAGGTAATAGACACTGGGCTAGTATTGTAATATTTAGAGCCACTATCTGTTCTATGCCTGCAGGATACTTGAGCTCCGGTCGCAGTGTACTGCCTGCTATGATGCGTCGTAGTTCACTACACGGCCAAGGTGTCGCGTCTAGTTGCGAATGTGATTTCCAATTAGAAAATACTGGCCTGTCCTACCCTCGTAGCATGGAGGGGGGGCCCCACATGCCATTGGATATTCAGAGGCCATTGAGTACCATGGCGCAAATTATGATTGTGTACCAATTTCTGTTCCTCAGATTACAGAGCCATCTGTGGTGAAACGAAGAAACTGCTACAGAAAAAAACATATGTAGATATTGCCGTAGAATCGCAATCTGTAATAAGAAACTGGAGTTCCACATTGAAAATTTCAAAATTGCACCGCTCCACCCACGCACGGGGTGAGGTGATGGATCGAGTGTAGTATCACTGGGTCTCCCCTCCCAGACAAACAAATTGGAATTATAACTTTTTTTATCTGATGTGTATTTTTCGAGATATTTCAATGTCTTCAGTGAAAATAAACACCCTGTGTATTATATCAGGTGTTTCAGAAATAAGTATAGAATTTTTGTGGGATCGTAGGTTGGATATAGGCACTCATTGTAAGTATACGAATATGAAGTCGTTGACGCATACTTACGACGGTAGGCTATCTCAGAATGTTATCGGTCGGCCTGGTGGTGTGATAACCAAATGTTCAAATGTGTGTGAATTTCTGAGGGACCAAGCTGCTGAGGTCATGGGTCCCTAGACTTACACGGTATTTAAACTAAGTTAAACTGACTTATGCTAGGAACAACACATTCACACTCTTGCCCGAGGGAGGACTCGAGCCTCCGGCGGGAGGGGCCGCACAGTCCGTTACATGGCGCCTCAAACCGCGCGACCGTGTGATAACCGGCAGTACGTATGCAAAACTTTGGATGTCAAGTGTCATTTGTTTTTATTAGAACCCGCGTCCTAACGAGGAAACTTTGTATTACTTCTCTTTGTCATTCATTGCTGTGTACCTGCAGTGAGCTTAATTTGCGTACTTCGCTTCCGCCTCAACTTAATTCGTAATCAAGTATTGTACCAAAGGTAAGATATTGTGTTATGGAACAAGGGCATGCACTTGCAAATGTAAAAAGATAGTTTACTGTGTGTTCTCATGCGTAGGACATGCAATGATTCCACGTGAAATGAACTTGCACATTCACTTGGCCTTTGCTGCTGCAGGAATATGGAAGGAGCACGGCGTTTGTACACAGAACGTTATCCAAACAGACGAATACCAAGTCAGAGAACATTTGTTGCCGTGGATCGTCGTCTCCGTGAAAGGGGCACATTAGAGGGAAATTTCCACGCTCGACGTCGACCACAGAGTGATGGCAATCCTGCTTTCGAGGAACGAGCACTACAAATGTTCGGTAGTCCTTCAGATAGTATACGATCCGTTGCTCATGCTGTAAATGCTAGTTCCAGCAACGATAAGAGAACTCTACGTGATGTTTATCGTCATACCAACAAGTTGTGTAAGGAACAGGAACTTCTGCCTACTGGTTTTCCAATTCGGAACACTTTGGCGTAGTATTTTTGCAGGAAAGAATGCTAAGCTCCGACTTCGCAAACGTTGTTCTGTAGATTGATGAATCGACTTTCACCCTATGAGGAACGTTCAGCAAAAGAAGCTCCCATGTGTGGTCTCACGAAAATCCTCAAGGTGCGGCTGTCCACTATTTTCAGGAACGATTCGCAACCAAGTAGTGAGGTCTTACATTATTCAACACCGCCTATCTGGTCGTGTTTACCGCTTATTTCTCGACCACATACTTCCCGGTCTTCTCGAAGATGTGCTGCATCGAACCAGAAAACGAATGTTCTTCCATCACGATGGTGCGCTTCACAAATGCAGTGAGGAGATTCTTGGAACAGACAATACCCTGGACGCTGGACTGGAGGTAATAGACCTGTTCACTGGCCTGAAAGATCCCCCAATCTCACAGCACTTGATTTTTATCTTTGGAGCCACTTGAAGGCTCTTGCGCATCAAACTCCTGTAGACACTGTAGAAGAACTCGTTGCTCGAATTTCTGTTCCTGCAGGAGACGTCCCAGATGAATCCATTGAAACATTACCCAGTGTCCACCTTTCCGTGGTTTGACGCTTGAGCTATACCGTCAAGTCAGTGGCGCACACTTCCAGTATTTAATACAGTAATAACAATGTACAGTAATGTTTGCTCCAAGCAAAGCGAATGACTTTGGCGTCGTCTTCGCTCTAGCTATGACTCAGAGACCCCATGTTCGTTATTCAAAATGACTGCCTGTATCCAATCTATCATCCCACAGAACTTATGTACGTATTTCTGAAACACCCGGTATTACTATTGAGCTGATCATGCGAATTGCGTCGTAACAATAAATATGACTGGACTGAAAAATCAAAAGCGATTCTATGTTGCTCCATTATTAACTGTTTGTATTACTTAACATTCATCATGAGCAGATTAGATTGATGAAATTCCATGAGACTCAGGATGCACCAAACAGGTCGGTGACGTAACACGTGGTTAAAATAATTTTTTACACATTTTCTCTGAGAGAACCATTCTGCGTGATTAGATAGCAAATGTTCAATACAAATAAAACTAGTATCGGGTGTGCCTCCAGGCAGAGTGATAACTATTTTCCATGTGTGTTAACGACTCTTCACATACACTCCCCATCACACTCAAAATTATCTCTCATGATGTTTTCGAGAGGAAAGTAAATCACTGGGCGGTTTTGGAACAATGTAAAACGACTTGACAGTATTTTCACTTGATAAACTGAGTGTCACCTTTCCTTAAGTGCGAATAAATGCTACGTAATCATGTTTATAAACGAGAGCAATGTAGCGGCAGTACCAGTCAACAACTCCAAATCATTAATACGGGAAGCAAATGGATGACTTGTAACGATGAGGCAGAACATTATGACCACCTGCCTAAAAGCATGTTGGTCTGTCTTTGAAACGCAGTGACAGCGATTCTGCATGTCAAGGATTCGACAAGTTCTTGGTAGGTTTCTAGACGTACGTGGCAGTAAATGTCTACTCACGGGTGACGCAATTCCCGTAGATTACGGGCCGGTGGTTTGTGGGCGACTGCTGGCGCCCGATAGCGTCCTAGTTGAGTTCCATCGCGTTCAGATCAGGCGATTTTGCTGAGCAAATCATAAATGTGAGTGAACTGTCTTGCTTCTAATATCTACTGTAGTACGATTCTGGCTGTGTGACACTAGCAGTTAACACTCTGGAAGACACCATCGTAGTCGGGGAAGACTTCAATGATAAAGGGAATGCACAATTATGTTCACATAATCCACAGCCGTCATGGTGCATCGCATTATTACCAAAGGTCTCATGTGATCCAGGTGATGTCCCTCGTATCATGTGACGGCATAAGTAAAATCTATAATCGGGACGAAGACGGGTGGATACTCGTTATAGTGATGATACGTGGCGCAGGTGGAGAAATCCGTTGACACAAGCGACTTTGACAAAGGGCAGGGAACTAAAATCATGGAAATGGCGAAACTGATTGGCTGTTCGCGTGCTTATGACATGAGCTTTTAGGGAAGATTGTCGAAGGATGGTGAAACCGCGAGCAGGCAAGGTGTGGGCGTCCACACCTCATCATAAGGGACTTCTAGCCACATTGCCTGCCTATGTTGCGACTGGATTCGTGATTTCCCTTCAGAAAGATCATAGGGCCTAGTACGTAGTAATCGAAGGGAAATCATCGAGGCTATAGTGGAACAAGCGAGAATCAGCCACTCTTCAGTTTTCAGTATCTTGCACTGCGTTGACCAAGCAAGTGTTATAGGCTGTCTGCTCTTCCTCAGCTACATAAACGATTTAGGAGACAACCTGAACACGCCTCTTAATTTGTTTGCAGATTATGCTGTCATTTACCGTTTAGTAAAGTCATTGGAAGAGCGAAACCAGTTGCAAAATGACTTAGATACGATGTATGTGTGGTGCGAGAAGCGGCAATTGTCTCTCAATAAGGAAAAGTATTAGGTCACACACATGAACGAAAAAAGAAGTTCTTTAAATCTCGGTCACACGATTAATTGCACAAATTTAAAGGATATCAGTTCGACTAAATACCTCGGAATTATAATTACGAACAACTTAAATTGGAACGATAACATAGATAATGTTGTGGGGAAGGCGAACCTAAGAGTACGTGTAACTGGCAGAGCAGATAGAAGATGCAACAGGTCTACTAAAGAGACTGCCTAAAATACGCTTGTTCGTCCTCTGCTAGAACATTACTGTACGCTATTGGATCCTTACCCGTTAGGACTGACGGAGGACACCGAAAAAGTCCAAAAAAAGACAACTCGTTTTATTTTATCGCGAAATAGGCGAAAAGTGTCACGGATATGATAAGTGAGTTGGGATGCCAATCACTAAAACAAAGGCGTTTCGTGTTGAGGTGAGATCTTTTCACGAAACTTCAATCGCCAACTTTCTCCTCTGAATGTGAAAACATTTTACTGTCACAAACTTACATGGGGAGAAATGATCATCGTAATATAATACAAGCGATCAGAGTTCATACGGAAATATTTAAGCGTTCATTTTTCCAACACACTGTTAGAGAGTGGAACAGAAGAGAAACAGTCTTAAGGTGGTTCGAACAAAAGAAGCTCCCATGTGTGGTCTCACGAAAATCCTCAAGGTGCGGCTGTCCACTATTTTCAGGAACGATTCGCAACCAAGTAGTGAGGTCTTACATTATTCAACACCGCCTATCTGGTCGTGTTTACCGCTTATTTCTCGACCACATACTTCCCGGTCTTCTCGAAGATGTGCTGCATCGAACCAGAAAACGAATGTTCTTCCATCACGATGGTGCACTTCACCAATGCAGTGAGGAGATTCTTGGAACAGACAATACCCTGGACGCTGGACTGGAGGTAATAGACCTGTTCACTGGCCTGAAAGATCCCCCAATCTCACAGCACTTGATTTTTATCTTTGGAGCCACTTGAAGGCTCTTGCGCATCAAACTCCTGTAGACACTGTAGAAGAACTCGTTGCTACCAGGCACTTAAGTGTGAACTGCAGAGCAGTCTTGTGGTACAAATGGCTCTGAGCACTATGAGACTTAACAACTTAGGTCATCAGTCCCCTAGAACTTAGAACTACTTAAACCTAACTAACCTAAGGACAGCACACACATCCATGCCCGAGGCAGGATTGGAACCTGCGACCGTAGCAGTCGCGCGGTTCCGGACTGAAGCGCTTAGAACCGCTCGGCCACCGTGGCCGGCAGAGCAGTCTTGTAGATGTAGATGTCGAAGGGGTCACAGGCTTGCCCGCTCTGCAAACCAAGGTAGGCGGTGACCTGTGGCAGGTCTGACGACAGTGTACAGTGCTGGTACAATCGCAATTGTTTCGGAGCATACCGTTCAGCGCCCATTTTTGAACATGGAACTCCGCAGAAGAGGAGTGCTTTGGGTTCCCAAGTTGACCCACTGACATCGTCAGTTTCGACTGGAGTCCCAGGGGCCACTGAGACTGGATGGTGGATCTGTGTAAACGTGTCGCCTGTTCGGATGAATTACTTTTCTAGTTACGAAAGGTCGATGGCCTGTGCGGTTACGTCGTCTTCCGCTCGAACTGCTGTTCGAAACATACAACGCACCACTGACACAGGCCAGTGCGGGCATTATCATGCTATGGGGAACGCTCTCAAGGCGACCAATGGTAGTAATTGAAGGCGCCATGACAGTTGTGGACTAAGTGAATGGGTGTGAGCAGTGGCGGAACACGTTGGGCGTTGATCTTTGTTGTGTTCAGTTGGTCGTGCAAGACCTTGGAAATTAAACCGTGACTGAATGTCTCTTTTTCCACAATAGTCTCAATTCTGATGCGCTGGCCTTCGAGTACCAGTGTCTTCACTTTTCTTGAGATTCTTAGTTCTTCGCAGAGAATGGTCTCCCACTTCGTTCTACGTCATTAGGATGTGTTTGACCTTACTGAAAACTTTGTCCCACCTAACCATCGTATTATATGATAGTACGCTTTGGCCAATTCACCTTGGACTGTTGCACCAATGTTTTCCTTCAAATGCAGAAAATAAATATTACCGGGTATTTCACTTTATCAGTAAGCTGCGTGGTTTTGCTTTGGTAGCTCCATCAGCATGCTACGGTTTTGTGTCGCTGAGATGTCATCAAGTACCAGAAGAACTGACATGTATGTGCAAAAAGAAACTAAGAATTAATTACGTAACTAAATTTTAGAGGTGAGAATTAAAGATTTATTTTACTCCTCAGATACAGGGTGAGGCAGCTAAAACAGGCCACCCCAAATACATCCAGAATGAATAAGTACATCGAGGTAAGGTTTTCCTCAGGCTATAGGAGACAAAATGGCGAATTTCCTAACGGTCGCAAGTAATTTTATCATTTACAATCTGAAACTTCTTTATAATTGAACT
Organism: Schistocerca serialis cubense; assembly: GCF_023864345.2. Classification (NCBI taxonomy): domain Eukaryota; kingdom Metazoa; phylum Arthropoda; class Insecta; order Orthoptera; family Acrididae; genus Schistocerca; species Schistocerca serialis. The sequence continues at coordinate 238,174,801 of NC_064640.1, forward strand.
ACGTAATGTTTTCTGTGGCATTTGTACGAAGCGTCTAAGAGAACGTCAACGACGTAACGTTTATGTGACTTGACCAAATACACCGTCCAGTCACATTATTGTGACCATCTGTCACAAGCCTGAATAACTACCTACTACAGAGCGGACCGCTGCGAGACGTAAAAGGAGACAGTCAGTGAGGTTCTGGGAGGTACCGACAGGGATGAGGAGTCATGGCGATTTCACAGCCGTCGTTCACGCGAGCTGGCCTAGGTTTCACAGATGAGGCTTCATGGCGCGAACATCCCTATCGAGGTTGTCCCATAGATACTCAATTGGGTTTAAATTCGGGGAGTTTGATGGCCGGGGGAGTACGGTAAATTAATCGTGGTTCTCTTCGAACAATGCACATACTCTGCGAGCAGTGTGACACGTCGCGTTGTCCTACTGGTAGATGCCAAAATGGTTCAAATGGCTCTGAGCACTATGAGACTTAACATCTGAGGTCATCAGTCCCCTGTTCGCCCCCGGTAGCTGAGTGGTCAGCCTGACAGAATGTCAATCCTATGGGCCCAGGTTCGATTCCCGGCTGGGTCGGAGATTTTCTCCGCTCGGGGACTGGGTGTTGTGTTGTCCTAATCATCATCATTTCATCCCCATCGACGCGCAGGTCGCCAAAGTGGCGTCAAATCGAAAGACCTGCACCAGGCGAACGGTCTACCCGACGGGAGGCCCTCGCCACACGCCATTATTATTATCAGTCCCCTAGAACGTAGAACTACTTAAACCTGACGAACCTAAAGACATCACACACAACCATGCCCGAGGCAGGATTCGAACCTGCGACGGTAGCGGTCGCGCGGTTCCAGACTGAAGCGCCTAGAACCGCTCCGCGGTATATGCCATCGTACCGAGGGAAAACCAACAGCATTTAAGGGGGAAACAGTCGCCAAGGATAGATGCGTGCTGGTGTTGAACCACAGTGCCTCCCAGAACGGAGAGATCACCCAGGCAATGCCACAAAACATTCCCCATACCATAATGTTACCTCCTGCGGCCTCGACCCTTCCCACGATTGTTGCACGGTGTTTGGTTTCAGACGTTTCACGGCGTACACACCCACGATCATTTATCCGATTGAGCATAAAACGAGATACATCTGAGAAGGCCACCTGTCGCCATTCATGGACGGCCAGTTGCCATATTGTCTTGCAAATTCCAGCTTTCGTCGCCGATGAACAGCAGTCAGCATGGCTCCATGAAACAGGCACCTGCTGTGCAGGCACATCAGCAGCAGCATTCGCTGAACAGTCGTTGAGGAAACACTGTTGGTAGCCCCTTGTTTCATCTGAGCGGTCAATTGTTCAACAGTTGCACGTCTACTCTCCCGTACACATTTTTGCAGGCGTCGTTCATCCCTGTCGTCTATAGCCCGTGAAGAACCACGGTTGTCTCGCACCGGCTTTGGATGAAGCGCCATTTTGCCATACACTGTATACTTTTAACCACGGCTGAACTCGAGCTGTTAACAAACTTAACCGTTTCGGAAATGCTTCCACCACTGGAGCCAAAGCCAATGCTCACGCCCTTTTGGACGTCAGATAAACCGCTCTGTTTTCGCATTGCGACAACGACTGCACTGTTTTCCGCATCCTCTGACACGCTTTATATACCCTCTACTACTAGTGATGCCACCTGCGTGTGGTTACAAAAATTACAAAAAAAAAAGAAAAAACAAAGTCGGTGCTGTAGTTTGGCGACTACACACATCAAAAAAGTTTTGCATCACCACGGTTCTTAGAACTCCTGAAAATAGACGTTGACTGTGGATATTGTATCACAGACACAGACCCTTTGACTGTTCGGAGATGTCACCAAACCCGCCCAAAGATGTAAACAACCATGCATGAGCAGCAAGTATTAGACGGAGAGTGTCCGACAGCCGATCAATTACAGTCATTCCACCAGGAAGGAGGTACACGGCTCGTGCTGTCTACAGGGTGAAAAGTATTTAAACCGACAAACTCTGGGAGGATGTAGGGGACATCAAAACAAATATTTTCCCTAATGCCATTTTTTCCTACGAGGATTATTTAAACCATTGGAGGCCGTATTATGCTCTTCAGTTGATGGAGGCCGTATTACGACCTTCAGTTGTAGGCAACTGCTGTCCACCAGTGTAGTAGTGCATTGTCTCTGTTTACTAATGGAGCGATACACCTGGAGTGAGTACACTGATATGGTTGGTGCGTACTACATAGCGCACCACAACGGACGAGCTGCACAGCTGGTTTATCAACAACAATATCCTATTCGCCGTATCCAGCATCATACGACCTTTGATGCTGTGTACCAACGTCTGCGTGAGACTAGGTCATTTAGCAGATTACCTAGACATGGATACCATCGCACGGTAAGAACGCTGCAATTTGAGGAAGCTGTCTTGCAGCACGTGGAGCGGGATCCTTCAGTCAGCACTCGTGCAGTTGCACGTCACATGGGGACGAATCAGACGAATGTAAGAACAGTCCTTCGAGAGCAATTGTTACGTCCATTTCACTTACAGCGTGTCCACAACCTGGAACCAGTTTATTATCCACCCAGAACACAGTTTTCGCAGTGGTACCTGGAACAGTGTGAAATACATCCTACATTTCCATCCTCTGTGTTGTTTACCGATGAAGCAACGTTCGGGCGTGATGGAGTCTTCAACATGCACAATTCGCATGTTTGGAGTGAGGATAACTCACATGCCACAGTTACTAGCGCTCATCAAGTGCGGTTCTTCGTTAATGTGTGGGTCGGTGTTGTTGGAGACTGTATAGTTGGACTGTATCTGCTAGCTAGTTGTTGTCTCTTGATCATAAAAAAATGGAAAAGTGTTTGTTGGTTTAATTAATTTGCCGCCAGAGAAATCTTCCCCTACCGGTTTAAATATTCCTCATAGGAAAAAATGACATTAGGGAAAAATATTTGTTATGATGTCCCCTACAACCTCCCAGAGTTTGTCGGTTTAAATAGTTTTCACCCTCTATGGTTCAACCATGCCTAGACGTTCAATACCGCGGTTCGATCGCGTCCGAATTGTTACTTTGTAGCCGGCCGTTGTGGCCGTGCGATTCTAGGCGCTTCAGTCCGGAACCGCGTGACCGCTACGGTAGCAGGTTCGAATCCTGCCTCGGGCATGGATGTGTGTGGTGTCCTTAGGTTAGTTAGGTTTAAGTAGTTCTAAGTTCTAGGGGACTGATGACCTCAGATGTTAAGTCCCATAGTTCTCAGAGCCATTTGAACTATTTGATAGGCCCAACAACATGCCGAATGGACCACTTTCTTCACCGATGAGTGCCGCATATGCCTTCAACCAGACAATCGTCGGGGACGTGTTTGGAGGCAACCCAATCAGGCTGAGCGCCTTAGGCACACAGTCCAGCGAGTGCAGCAAGGTGGAGGTTCCCTGCTGTTTTGGAGTGTCATTATGTGGGGCCGACGTTCGCCGCTAGTGGTCATGGAAGGCGCCGTAACGGCTGTACGATACGTGAATGCCATCCTCCGACCGATAGTGCAACCATATCGGCAGCATATTGACGAGACATTCGTCTTCATGGACGACAACTCGGGGCCCCATCGTGCACATCTTCTGAATGACTTCCTTCAGGATAACGACATTGCTCGACTAGAGTGGCCAGCATGTTCTCCAGACATGAACGATATCGAACATGCCTGGGATAGATTGAAAAGGGCTGTTTATTGACGACGTGACCTACCAACTACTCTGAGGGATCTACGCCGAATCGCCGTTGAGGAGTGAGGCAATCTGGACCAACAATGCCTTGACGAACTTGTGGATAAAATGCTACGACGAATAAAGGCATGCATCAGTGCAAGAGGACGTCCTACTGGGTACTAGAGGCACCGGTGTGTACAGCAATCTGGACCACCACCTCTGAAGGTCTCGCTGTATGGTGGTACAACATGCAATGTGTGGTTTTCATGAGCAATAAAAAGGGCGGAAATGATGTTTATGTTGATCTCTATTCCAGTTTTCTTTATTGGTTCCAGAACTCTCGGAACCGAAGTGATTAAAAAAAATTTTTTTGATGTGTGTATAAACAATAAAAGTTACTTGCTAATTTGAGGAAATTCTCCATATTGTCCACTACAACTTGGCGGAAACCACAACTCGATATATTTATTCATTCTGGATATATTTGCGGTGGCCTGACTTAGTTGCCTCACCACGTATAAAGGAAACTGAAAGACGAATATTGGAAAAACGGTAGTTCCGAACGTCATATTGTCCAATCACGTTATTATAAGCACAGAGATGAGGACATCCTATTTCAAGGACTCAAAGCTATTCTTATAGACAAATTGCACGCTATACGTAACTCCTTAGAAAATACCTGAATGTTCGAACGAGCATCCTCTGAAATACCGAACTTGTTAATATTTAATGTCCAGTAGGTACTGTGCTCATTAAAGAGGAAACAAAATCATTCATATTTGAATCGATATGATAAGCGGAAGTGGCTAAGCAAGTAGTAGTCGTGGATTATCTGTACAACTAAAATGATGAAACCCACAATTTATAACAATGAATGGACAGCTGGAAGAAGCGCGTGAAGTGTCTTTCTGAAAAAAAATACGTGCGCGTTATAGCTTCCTTGCAAGGAGAGCGCTGCAAATCTCTGTTCTGTTCGTTTCGGCGAGAGCCACTAGGATGTACTGCCGACACACAGCACTTTCCGGATCGATTGGGGTTGCGATTGTCCCAGGACGATAATGACCGACCGCTGTCCATGACAAACAGCGGGCTCTGCAATTAGTTTATTTGCCTGCGAAAGCACATTCGCCAGTTCCACAACTGACAGATAACGACTGGTCAATTGATGTGAGGCTGTGTGTCTTGTATTCCCTAAAAGCCGAACACCACAACGCGATATATGGGTATTAGCTAGTTAATTACATTTCCGTAGTTCGCATGTCCGTACTGTTGATGTTGGATGATTCAAAAAATTTACAGACGCTAATTATGATTGGTTACACTTCATGTGTGGACTTGTGCTACCATAAGCGGTATACGTGGTATTTGTCGACCACAATATTACTGCAGTGGCAGTGAGGACACTTCGGTCGGCTTATCATGAGTTTTTATCTTGATTTGTAACGAGGACACGCTGAACCACTTGACAACATATGCAAAAATGTCCTGAAATCATTCACACTGCGATGCGTTTTCCTCAATTACAACTATACTTGTTTACTGTAACGTCATCGCACTTTTCCGATAACGAGCACGGGAGGTCAAGTGCAATGTTATCCTAGTCGAATATTACGTTCAGAAAATGAGTTCCCTTTGTGTTTCTTTTGGTGGCAGCGCTCTAATCGCAGTTCGGCGCATGCGGTTTTGTTGCTTTCAATTAAGGAGAAAAAGACGACACCATTTTGAGTTCTCTGTGAGTTTTTTATTCTATATAGTGTTTGTTTAAAACGGTGAAGTCGATTGAAAATCCCGTTGCTTATGTGATTAGATCAGTCATTCGTTTCCTGAATGCGAAGAACACTAAACCAGTAGATATTCGTCGAAATAACTGAAATATTTTTGGAGAAAATGCAATGAGTTATTCAACGATAGGGCGACGGGTCTGATGTTCAATGAAGAACGTGATCAATTGCACCATGACGAACGAAGTAGGTGTTCATATTTAGTTAATGAAGAGTTGGTTCGTGCAACTAAAGAGCTCGTAAAGGAAAGCCGTAGGTTTAGAGTATCCGATCTTTCTAAGAACTTTCCGCAAATTTCAAGACAACTTCTTCATGAAATTGTTTCTGAAAAATTGAATTTTCGAAAACAGTCTGCTCGTTAGGTGCCCAAAACTCTAACAAAGCTACACAGAAAACAGCATCTGAGAAGTTCACTTGACTTTTTGATATGTTACAGCAAAGACTGCCTTGATTTTCTAAGCTAGTGACCTAGGGTGACCCTTGGGTCGCTTATGAAACCTCTCAACCAAAACGATAACGAATGGAATAGACACACACTGCGTCGCAAGTAAAAATTAAAGCCAATCAAATGCTGACATCTCGAAAAGTCATGTACACTGTCTTTTGGGATAGAAACGGCTTTCTAATGGAGTATTTTTTTTCACCGAGGGGTGAGGCAGTCAATGCAAATATCTATTGTGAGACGATAATGAATCTGCGTCACCCAAAACAAAATATGCGCCACAGAAAGCTTGAAAACGGTGTTGTTTTGATTCATGACAATGGTTCAAATGACTCAGAGCACAATGGGACTTAACTTCTGAGGTCATCAGTCCCCTAGAACTTAGAACTACTTAAACCTAACTAACCTAAGGACATCACACACATCCATGCCCGAGGCAGAATTCGAACCTGCGAAACTTGACAGAAGACAGTAATGCTTGAAGAAGGACGTAGAGACGATTTATGAATGGTACAGGAACTGGCGGTTGATACTGAACGTAAATAAATGTAACATATTCCGCATACATAGGAAAAGAAATACACTACTCTGCATCTACAGTACTGATGATAAATTGATTTAAATAGCAACCACCGTAAAATTTTTGGAGTATCTACTGAAGTAACCATAAGTGGAACTACCATAGAAAAGAAACTGTTGGGAAAGCAGATACGAGACTGAAATCCATAGGAAGAATCTGAAGGAAATGTAATTCATCCACTAAAGAAGTGGCTTACAAGGCGCTTGTTCGACTGGTTCTTGAGTCTTGTTCAGTCATCTGAGACCTTTGACCGGTAGTACTGATAGAAGAGGTGGACAATATCCAACGAAGGACGTCGCGTTTCGTCACGGCCTTGTTGAGACGGCGTGACAGCGTTTCAGAGATACTCACCAGACCCCGGTAGCAGAGTCTACAAGAAAGGTATCGCGCATTGTGAAGAGGTTTACTATTGAAACCTCGGGAGAGTTCTTTCCGGAATGAGTCGGACAACATATTGCTTCTTCCCACGTCGGTCTCACGAAATGACCACAGCGAGAAAATTCGAGGAATTGGAGCTAATACAGTGGCTTACAGACAATCGTTCTTCCTACGCGCCATTCGCAAATGGAACATGGAAAGGGGATCAGTTAGTGGTGTCAGAATTACCCTGGGCCACTCATCGTCAGGTGTGCGGACTGTTGACGCAGATGTAGACAACTTGTACGAAACTTTGGAAGGCAGTTTGACCGAACACCGTACAGCCCCGACTTCGTCCTCAGTAACTTCATGTAGCATCTGGAAGGTTCCTTGGTGGTAAGAAATTCAACAACGATGACGACGTCAAAGCACAGACGGTAACGCTCTATGAGTTTGGCACACAAAAACTTGTACCATGCTGTGACAAATGCCTAAAAAATTTAGGGATGTATGTAGGAAGATAGGTTAAGATTTGTAGTTTCTTTCCAATAAACAGTTTTCCTCTGTCTGTACTCGTTTCATTTTTAATGCTAAATGGAACTTACTTTGTGAATGCACCTCACATAAGCTCCATACATCATTTCCCACATAAAGAGCGTACACAGAATCAGAGCTGGAGGATTGGTGGGTGAAGAGTGGGCGGAGGTGGGGGGGGGGGGGGGGCGCTGATGATTCTGCGTACGCTTGTTGCTAGTCAGTATTCATGACATGTTCTACCTTTCTTCAAACTGGTACTGAATTAACATGTCTGACCGCGCTGCGGCGTAAAATGCAAATTCGAAGCTCGCGTTATGAAGATGATTTTTATTCGTATATTAGAGAATAGAGACTGCAACTTAACTGTTAGAATGCAATGATTTTCATATTATTACGAAAAACAGTCATGTGGAATTTTCTAAATGATAATGGTTACTCCACGTGACTATAATTTCATTTCTTTCTGGATACACTATTGCAGTTTCGGCTTTGTAGTCATTTTCCAGTGATTCCACAGGTAACGTACACATTTCAGCAATAATACTTTGCCGGCCGGAGTGGCCGTGCGGTTCTAGGCGCTACAGTCTGGAACCGCGCGACCGCTACGGTCACAGGTTCGAATCCTGCCTCGAGCATGGATGTGTGTGATGTCCTTAGGTTAGCTAGGTTTCATTAGTTCTAAGTTCTAGGCGACTGATGACCTCAGAAGTTAAGTCGCATAGTGCTCAGAGCCATTTGAATTTGAATAATAATTTATTTCAGCATTACGATTTACACCATGAACAGTCGCACTGACTACATTGTTAACAGGTATACCATTACTGTTCTTTTGAAATTAATATTAACAGTGTACTCAGGACGACTTTCCATGGTGTTAATTGTTTTGTTGTGAAAGGGTACAGATGCTGAAATTTGTATGTGAACTGCAGACCCATTTGAAAATGGCTACAGTGGTAAAAATTGAAATAGTGTGTCCAGAGGGAAATAAAGTATCAGTCAAATGACTAAAACACTACCAAACAGACAATTTAATGTAAATGTGATTGTACACGAGGAACCCCATTTTAAATTTTCATGTTGCTGTTTCTCGGATAATTTATACGTTGGTATACGTCTGAGAATTTTATGGTTGCGTATTTCATTCACTTTTTATTCAAATATATGTAAGCAGCTAGCGACACACTTCAAAATATCGTAATCATTAGGTCGCTTTTAACGTATGACTAGTTTTAAGACACATCTACGCATTTCTTACCTGCTAGACAGCCAAAATAAGCCATATAATCAATTTCCATAAGACATATAATTGGTGTTGACGCAATCTGTAACTTCAGCTGCAAAAATGTTAATATTCATCATTTGTTTGACCTTAGGACTGATAGAGAGTAATACTCAGCGCTCCGTTGCACAAAACAAGACAAAGGTCCCTCCTGCGTCGATCTAGATGATGAGCACTCCATGCTATTTGACCAGTCTTCGCTGAGTAAGGGTTTTACGAACCTGGGAACCGGAAATTGGGGTTGTTAATAGCCATAATTCTTCTGTAAGCGTTGATTCTAGTCCTTTTTCAGCCACCGACGTGTTACGCGACTGTGAAACGGTGTGTGATAGGGAATGGTTCAAATGGCTCTGAGCACTATGCGACTTAACTTCTGAGGTCATCAGTCGCCTAGAACTTAGAACTAATTAAACCTAACTAACCTAAAGACATCACATACATCCATGCCCGAGGCAGGATTCGAACCTGCGACCGTAGCGGTCGCTCGGTCCCAGACTGCAGCGCCTAGAACCGCACGGCCACTCCGGCCGGCATAGGGAATGGTGTTCTCAGCGTAACGGCGAGGTCGCGAGGAAAGTACAAAAAATATCACACTTTCATAGCAGTTGTTTTCGCATTAGAGGTTTAGTGAAACTACTCAAAACATAATCTGGATGGTCATATGAGGATCTGAACCATCGGCCTGCTGAATTACAATTCTGTTTAATAATAACAGCACCACCTCATTTGCCCAGGAAGATTGAGTGATCTCTGCAGCACCTACAAAACCTATTATAGTAAGCTTGATTAGATATGTGGAGGTCTTCCTAGGTCGACCGTCCTTTCCCAAGCTGCTCGCGGCAAGTATATAAAAGCTACACTTTCAATCAGAGATACTCCCAGCGGTTTGCGAGATCCGCCGGGGAGTATTCACATCCAACCAACTACTTGTACGGGTGGGTTGGTCCAGTTCGGTGGACGGTATACATACAGAGGTAAACAGTAGTAAGAGACTGTGTTCTGTATCACGAATGTATTTATCGAGTTCAAAGAAGACGACGCAAATATTCTACAAACTATCAGTATTTTATATTGGAGGGACTTGTAGAGTATCTTGAATAGTTCTAACGTCTGTGAATCAGTACACTCCTGGTGCAGACAGCGAAATCTGTAAAAGAAAGCAAGCTGAATGCAAAAAAGTATCTGTACACCAATGAACCACTACGGCCGTATCCAAGAGATAGTATTACTAAAACCATTGCTTGTATACTTTCATTTAATATCACAAAATTACCATATTACATTGCAACCAGTTTAGCCACCTTCATGTTCGTCCATACATATCAAATTTCATATACCGTTTCAGATACCACTAATTTGGGCATCCCACGACGATATGTAATGGTGAACGGTCCGTCGTCTCTTTTAATAGCCATAAATGCAGTAACACACAGAATACGATCTCCCGCGGCCAGCGACGAGCAAATGAACACGCTGACCGCTAGAGTAATTACACTGGGGTCGACTCGTGCCCACAGCGGTTTGTACTATGCCCACTGAGATTGCCGAATCCACGTGATTTTAGATGGACGGTAGCTCTTCCTGTTAAATATGGCACAATCCACGGCCAACCAACTTCCCTGTAATCTATTAAGGTGTTCCTGTCACTGAGTTTATTGTATGCTGTATTAACCTTCCTACTGTATCTGGATTTCTCACTTGGTTGTTGTTTTGTACTTTTCACTCTAGCTCACGACGACGGCATCTTGGCTATTCTCTCGCTATTTCGTAGTACTAGTCACACTTTGTGTAACACATGCTTTCTACGAAAGTACGAGAGTATTAACTTCGAGACAGCTGCGCTACCCTTCTGTGCGTCGTACGCTCGGTCAGTGTTTGTGCGCATCTGTAGAGATACAAAATGCTCTGTTACAGTTAGTTACCCCCCTCTAAAGAAATAATTGTACAGGGAACTGGGCTAATCGCCTGAGCTCGTTTAGTTGTTATGTGTAAATATTTCCCAACGAACCACACAAACTGTTGGAAGTTGTCTGCGGTTGAAAATGCAACTTTCATATAACTGAAGCGAGCAGCCGTTCACCTTAGTTACTAGCAGCCCATTTCGACGTCTGTGTTGGAAATGAGATGGTGAAAACTACAGCTGGTATAAGCACCTGCAAGTGCATATGTAACCGCAATATGGAATCTGTGATCAAACATACGGTTGTTCAGCAGTAGAATAACACGTGCCGAGAGTGTGAAATGTCACCCAGGTAAGGCACTTTCCCAGACGGCAGACAATGGAAAGCAAGGAATGTGCCAGACACTAAATCTTCACAGCCTTCAATATGTTTCAGTCCACAAAGTCATGTCACTTCGATGAAGGGATGGGAAAGGGCTAAAACAAAACGGTGTCAAAAGAACAGCTCTCATACTATACCGTAATGTTAATGGGTTCAAGATTTATGTGGAGGAACTGAGGCTCTTGGCAGAGGAGAGACTTTCGGGGACAGTAAGCCACATCTCAAAGACACCGATGCACCTATACCGATGCACTTAGGATGACCTCAGTGGTGAGAGGCCTAAAGGCAGTGTGGCCATATTAGCCAGTTACGTATACCACTTCTCATGTTCCCCATCACAGATAATCTTGCAAGTAGTAGATGTTTCAGTAAACATGCAACACAGAGTGTCAATATGTTCCCTTTACCAGGCACCGCAAGAAGCACTACACAAGCAGGCTCTCAAAAACGTCATGAGACAACTTCTCCATCCATTCCATCTTGTGAGAGCTATTATGCACAAAGCACTCCAGGACATTCCACAACCGCATGCCTCCAGAGTAGAGTTATTAAAAGCCTCGTGGAATTTGAACTACGATTCTTGAACGGAACTAGAGGACTACTTCATGAAGGAAAGCATGCCGTCAAGGGCTATCCAGAGCTGTAAAGTCAGCTAGCTGTACGAATATAATCAACCATGCAGCTGATGCGTCAATTCCAGAGGCCCCAAGCCACCTACGATGACCGCCTGTTGGCTGGTACAACGGGGAGTGCTGTTCTTCCCAAATTGAAATGCCGACCAACTGCGGCAGAAACGCGCAGCCTTTAGGTTAGTAAGAAGCGAGTTCCGTCAAATTACTGAGAGTAAGAAGAGACCACACTCTGAACGTTTGAACACCGTAAACAATTTCACAATAATTACAATATAATGGGAGACCACGAGGAGCGTTTATGGAAGAGAACATAGTTGCCCAATAATAGATGTCACGTGCAACCACAGTTCTAGAGAGACAAAATTCAGAGAACAGAATAAAATTACATAGAAATGGCTGCCATTGCCAACCAGGATCCAGTCTTACGCTACCACAAAGCTGACGCTAATAGGGACAGTTGGGACTTGCATTCCAACAATAAAGAACTTTTGCCTCTTTCTCATTTGATAGCTGTATTTAGCACTGTCTGAGGTTCATGACATAGCACTTGGTCACGAATACGTACCATTATACTCAGTTATATCTGGAAGACAGGTAGGGCGACTCGAGGCAGGAGGACATCGTGATCCCTCTTCTCAAACATGAGAAGAATCGTAGTTGTCCAATTGAATGTCTTAGTGTTGTTGTCGCCAACCTCATATCCAAATTCTGTATTGTGGCTGGTGAGCTGCCACGGAAATGACGTTGACAAGTCATCCAAATATGTCAAAACCATTTATGGCAAATGTGAAAATAGACCTTATGGTAGCTGATATGGATCAAATTGCGGTTCTTATCCAGGTCTGGAGCCAGCTGTCACCTAGGTCGCTAACAAAACACAGGATTACTACAGATTTAAAGAGTTACAAGACTGACTGACTCTATGTTATAATTTTAAAATATTATTTTATAACATCTTAAATGAGTACCACAGCTGTATATCAGCCTTCATTGATGTTAGAAGGGGGCAGTCTTCGCTGCTCTGTTCTTTGCCGCAATTGTTACCTTAAGATCTACTTCCCAAATTAGTGCACCATCAATGAACCATAGGAACTTATGATCTTGAGGATGCCGGTGTAGATGAGGTATTTTCAGTCTAAAATTTCCAGTACAAACAGAAAAAGCCGTCGGAGACATCCAGGCCCACTACAGTCAAGTACAAGATTTGCATATCCTGCTGAGTGTTATGGTGTGTGGAACTACGGAGCGAAGTATTATTACATCTATATCTACGACATACAGGGCTATTACAAATGATTGAAGCGATTTCATAAATTCACTGTAGCTCCATTCTTGACATATGGTCACGACACACTACAGATACGTAGAAAAACTCTTAAAGTTTTGTTCGGCTGAAGCCACACTACAGGTTTCTACCGCCAGAGCGCTCGAGAGCGCAGTGAGACAAAATGGCGACAGGAGCCGAGAAAGCGTATGTCGTGCTTGAAATGCACTCACATCAGTCAGTCATAACAGTGCAACGACACTTCAGGACGAAGTTCAACAAAGATCCACCAACTGCTAACTCCATTCGGTGATGGTATGCGCAGTTTAAAGCTTCTGGATGCCTCTGTAAGGGGAAATCAACGGGTCGGCCTGCAGTGAACGAAGAAACGGTTGAACGCGTGCGGGCAAGTTTCACGCGTAGCCCGCGGAAGTCGACGAATAAAGCAAGCAGGGAGCTAAACGTACCACAGCCGACGGTTTGGAAAATCTTACGGAAATGGCTAAAGCAGAAGCCTTACCGTTTACAATTGCTACAAGTCCTGACACCCGATGACAAAGTCAAACGCTTTGAATTTTCGGCGCGGTTGCAACAGCTGATGGAAGAGGATGCGTTCAGTGCGAAACTTGTTTTCAGTGATGAAGCAACATTTTTTCTTAATGGTGAAGTGAACAGACACAATGTGCGAATCTGAGCGGTAGAGAATCCTCACGCATTCGTGCAGCAAATTCGCAATTCACCAAAAGTTAACGTGTTTTGTGCAATCTCACGGTTTAAAGTTTACAGCCCCTTTTTCTTCTGCGAAAAAAACGTTACAGGACACTTGTATCTGGATATGCTGGAAAATTGGCTCATGCCACAACTGGAGACCGACAGCGCCGACTTCATCTCTCAACAGGATGGTGCTCCACCGCACTTCCATCATGATGTTCGGCATTTCTTAAACAGGAGATTGGAAAACCGATGGATCGGTCGTGGTGGAGATCATGATCAGCAATTCATGTCATGGCCTCCACGCTCTGCCGACGTAACGCCATGCGATTTCTTTCTAGGGGTTATGTGAAAGATTCAGTGTTTAAACCTCCTCTGCCAAGAAACGTGCCAGAGCTGCGAGCTCACATCAACGATGCTTTCGAACTCATTGATGGGGACATGCTGCGCCGAGTGTGGGAGGAACTTGATTATCGGCTTGATGTCTGCCGAATCACTAAAGGGGCACATATCGAACATTTGTGAATGCCTAAAAAAACTTTTTGAGTTTTCGTATGTGTGTGCAAAGCATTGTGAAAATATCTCAAATAATAAAGTTATTGTAGAGCTGTGAAATCGCTTCAATCATTTGTAATAACCCTGTACATACTGCGCAGGTCATCGTACGGAGCGTGGCAGAAGGTACCCTATACCACTACTAGTCATTTCCTTTCCTATTCCTCTCGCAAACACAGGAGGGAGAAATGATTGTCTATATGCCTCCGTATGAGCCCTAATTTCTCGTGTCTTATCTTCGTGGTCATTGCGCGAAATGTATATTGGTGGCAGTAGAATCGTTTTTCAGTCAGCTTCAAATGCCGTTCCTTGAATTTTACCAATAGGTTCCTCGAGAAGAACGTCACCTTCCCTTCAGGGATTTCCATTTGAGTTCCCGAAGCAGTTCTGTTGCACTTGCGTATTCTTCGAACCTACCAGTAACAAATCTAGCAGACCGCCTTTGAACTGCTTTGACGTCCTCCTTCATTCCTATCCGGTGCGGACCCCAAACACTCAAGCAGTACTAAAAAAAGATTTCACTGGCATCCAATATGAGGTCTCCTTTACAGATACACCACACTTTCCCAAAATTCTCCCAAGAAACCGAAATCGACCTTTCGCCTTCTTTACCACGAACCTCAGATGCTCCTTCCATTTCATATCGCTTACGCCCAGATTTTTAACTGTGTCAAGCAAGACACTACTAATTCTGTACTCGAACATAACGGATTTGCTTTTCCTACTCATCCGCATTAACTTAAATTTTTCTACATTCAGAGCTAGCTGCTATTCATCAACCGACTAAAATTTTTTTCTAAGTCATCTTGTATCGTCCTATAACTACGACACCTTAGCTTACACCACAGTATCATTAGCAAACAACCGCAGATAGCTACCCACTCTGTCCACCACTTCACGTATACATATAGAAAATAATAACCATCCTATCGCACTTTCCTGGGGCACTTCCGATGATCCTCTTGCCACTGATGAGCACTCGCCGTGAAGGCAAATACCGGGTTCTATTACTTAAGAAGTCTTCGAACCACTCACATATCTGTGAACTTATTCTATATGCTCGTACCTCCGTTAACAGCGTGCAATGCGGCACCGAGTCAAATGCTTTCTGGAAAACTAGAATTATGGAATCTGGCTGTTGCCCCCCATCCATTGTTCACAGTATGTCGTGTGAGGAAGAGGCAAGCTGAGTTTCGCACGAGCGATGCGATCTAGAACCATACTGATTCGTGGACGTAAGCTTCTCCGTGTCAAGAAACTTTATTATATTGCTACTGAGAATAGGTTGAAGGATTCTGCAGAAAACCTATGATATGGATATTGGTCTGTAATTATGCTGGTCCATTATTTTACTTTTCTTGCATAAAGGAGTCATCTGCACTTTCTTCCATTCGCTTGGGACATTGCACTGACGAGATATTCGCGATAAATGCAAGCCAAGTAAGGGGCCAGTGCCGTAGAATACTCTTTGTAAAACCGAATTGGGATTCCATCCGGACCTGAAGACTTATGTGTTTTCAACTCTTTCAGTTGTTTCTCTACGCCAGGGACGCTATTACTACGTCGTCCATAGGGAGACTATTCGATGGTCAAACGACGGTATGTTTGTACGATTCTCCTGTGTAATCTACACTCCTGGAAATGGAAAAAAGAACACATTGACACCGGTGTGTCAGTCCCACCATACTTGCTCCGGACACTGCGAGAGGGCTGTACAAGCAATGATCACACGCACGGCACAGCGGACACACCAGGAACCGCGGTGTTGGCCGTCGAATGGCGCTAGCTGCGCACCATTTGTGCACCGCCGCCGTCAGTGCCAGCCAGTTTGCCGTGGCATACGGAGCTCCATCGCAGTCTTTAACACTGGTAGCATGCCGCGACAGCGTGGACGTGAACCGTATGTGCAGTTGACGGACTTTGAGCGAGGGCGTATAGTGGGCATGCGGGAGGCCGGGTGGACGTACCGCCGAATTGCTCAACACGTGGGGCGTGAGGTCTCCACAGTACATCGATGTTGTCGCCAGTGGTCGGCGGAAGGTGCACGTGCCCGTCGACCTGGGACCGGACCGCAGCGACGCACGGATGCACGCCAAGACCGTAGGATCCTACGCAGTGCCGTAGGGGACCGCACCGCCACTTCCCAGCAAATTAGGGACACTGTTGCTCCTGGGGTATCGGCGAGGACCATTCGCAACCGTCTCCATGAAGCTGGGCTACGGTCCCGCACACCGTTAGGCCGTCTTCCGCTCACGCCCCAACATCGTGCAGCCCGCCTCCAGTGGTGTCGCGACAGGCGTGAATGGAGGGACGAATGGAGACGTGTCGTCTTCAGCGATGAGAGTCGCTTCTGCCTTGGTGTCAATGATGGTCGTATGCGTGTTTGGCGCCGTGCAGGTGAGCGCCACAATCAGGACTGCATACGACCGAGGCACACAGGGCCAACACCCGGCATCATGGTGTGGGGAGCGATCTCCTACACTGGCCGTACACCACTGGTGATCGTCGAGGGGACACTGAATAGTGCACGGTACATCCAAACCGTCATCGAACCCATCGTTCTACCATTCCTAGACCGGCAAGGGAACTTGCTGTTCCAACAGGACAATGCACATCCGCATGTATCCCGTGCCACCCAACGTGCTCTAGAAGGTGTAAGTCAACTACCCTGGCCAGCAAGATCTCCGGATCTGTCCCCCATTGAGCATGTTTGGGACTGGATGAAGCGTCGTCTCACGCGGTCTGCACGTCCAGCACGAACGCTGGTCCAACTGAGGCGCCAGGTGGAAATGGCATGGCAAGCCGTTCCACAGGACTACATCCAGCATCTCTACGATCGTCTCCATGGGAGAATAGCAGCCTGCATTGCTGCGAAAGGTGGATATACACTGTACTAGTGCCGACATTGTGCATGCTCTGTTGCCTGTGTCTATGTGCCTGTGGTTCTGTCAGTGTGATCATGTGATGTATCTGACCCCAGGAATGTGTCAATAAAGTTTCCCCTTCCTGGGACAATGAATTCACGGTGTTCTTATTCAATTTCCAGGAGTGTATTTCTTAAACGTGAAATTTAAAACTTCGGCTTTCGTTTTGCTATCTCCAGTTGCCACACCACAATGGTTAATGAGCGGCTGGATGGAAGCGTAGCCCCGTTCAGCGATTTTACATAGGACCAGAAATTTCTCGTATTCTCAGCTGGATCTTTTGCTTGGATATGACGTTGATAGTTGTACGCTTCGCGCAAACATCTTTTCACAGATGCACGAATATCTACTAAACTTTATTAGGTATAGCGGTCTATGTGCCTCCACAGTACTTTCTGTGGCATTGTGTAAAGTCGCTCTACTTGCTGTTAAGACACAAAACTACGAATTGTTGGAAGGAAGAGTAGCTGGAAGTGACAACCAGCAAGCTGCACATTATGCAGGCACTTACCAAACGATGGGGTGACGCATTACACCCATAAGTTCCATTAGTGTTCGCTGCTTGTAATAAATCCCTATCAATAGCCACATTTTAGTTGAAAATGTTTTATTTGTTTTGGAGAGGCGTTCCTATAATATCTTACGGACTTCTTTTCTATGGCAGGTGACGAATGGGCTAGCTGGCCGCGGTGGCCGATCGGTTCTAGGCGTTTCAGTCCGGAACCACGCGACTGCTACGGTCGCAGATTCGAATCCTGCCTCGGGCATGGATGTGTGTGATGTCCTTAGGTTAATTAGGTTTAAGTAGTTCTAAGTTCTAGGGGACTGATGACCTCAGATGTTAAGTCCAATAGTGCCCAGAGCCATATTTTTATTTTTTTAAATTTTTTTTTACGAATGGGTTTAGAACTGATTATAGAATTTTGTACCAGAACTCCTCCCGAAGTTATGAGGCCAGAGATTTTAGCTGGTATTAAAATGATGTATGATTCTTTCCCATTTTTATATCAATGTCAGTCACGCGTATTTATCTGCGGAACAGATGAACTATTTTTACTTTACCACTACACTTTTTGTCTGCCTCCGTAGCTGAGTGTTCAGCGTGGCTGACTGCCATGTGGCGGAGCCGGGTTCGATTCTAGGTACCGGCAGGGAGTTTTCTTGGTGAGAGGACTATTACGGGGAGCACTCAGCCACGTGAGGCCAACAAAGAGGCTACTCTATCGATTAGTAACGATTCCAAGGGCAAGAAGCCCTTCAACGACAGGGAGGGCGGTGTTCTGAGCACATGTCCCTCCATACCACGTCCAATGATGCCACTGGCGAAGGATGACGCACCAAGCGGTACTTTACACTTACTGCAGTTCTGTTATTTTCACTCTTGAAAGTTGTGGTGTTCTGAAACAGTTAAAGTGTGTGCCTGAGCCAGTGAGTGGCTGTATTTGATTGTATGTTTATACACCGACAGAAGAAAAATCGCAACACCAAGAAGGAGTTGTGCGACATACGCGAAAGTTGGTGAGCGTGTTTCTACGTGTGAAAGAAGATGTCAGTTCAAATTTCGCGCCAGTCCCATCAGAGTGGTGCTAGTTGCGACACTATTAGGACGCAAATGAGATTTGCTTTAAATACACGCTGTAACGGTCGTGAGCGTTAGTTGCCTTTCAGATTGGACTTGGTGAGTTGACGTCAGTCAGGAATGCCCTTAAGGTGACAAAGACGCCATTATCAACATCTCTCTGAGTTTGAACGAGGTCGTGTAATGGTTCAAATGGCTCTAAGCACTATGGGACTTAACATCTGAGGTCATTAGTCCCCTAGAACTTAGAGCTACTTAAACCTAACTAACCTAAGGACATCACACACATCCATGCCCGAGGCAGGATTCGAATCTGCGACCGTAGCAGTCGCGCGGTTCCGGACTGAAGCGCCTAGAACCGCTTGGCCACCGCGGCCAGCTGGTCGTGTAATAAGACTACGCGGAACTGGATGTTTCTTCTGCCATGTTGCAGAAGGACTTGGAAGGAATGTGGCCACTGTAAACGACTGCCGGAAGCGGTGGTCACGACAACGTACGATTGCAGGAAGACCGGGCTCCTGATAGCCACGTGCCACTACCGAGAGTGAAGATCATCGTGTTTGGCGTATGGCTCTGACGCATCGCACTGCATTTTCAGTAGCAATTTGAGCAGCAGTTGGCAGCACAGTGTCACAAGTAACTTCTACAAATCGGTTACTTCAAGGACAGCACCGAGCCAGATTCCCTGTATACTGCGTCTCACTGACCCCAAACAACCACCATAGCGACTTCTTTGGTGTCAAGCGAGAGCTCATTTGAGGGCACAGTGCAGGTCTGCTGTGTTTTCTGATGGAAGCTGGTTCTGCCTCGGTGCCAGTGATGGTCGTGTATTGGTTAGGAGGAGGCCAGTTGAGGGCCTTAAGCAACCTGTCCGCACCCTAGACCCACTGGACCTACACCTAGAGTTATGGTCTGTGGTGCGATTTCGTATGACAACAGGATCACTCTCGTGGTTATCCTACACACCCTGACCGCAGATTTGTCAGTCTGTAAGCAGCAGGATGGTCCGGTATTCATGTCAGAAACAAGCCGAGATGGTGCTAGTGTACGGTCAAGCAGATGGAAACGATCGAGAAGCGGCACGGCTACACGAAAACAAGTACCGTCACAGACACGAACCACATCACACAACATTCCAAACACGTTTTGGGCGTTTGGGTTATAATGGGTCATTTCAGACAGACGAACGTACGGGGAAGCGGCGGACTGTACTTACACCAAATTTAGAGAACCAGTTTCTGAAGTATATTGGGACGAACTCTAGTACAAGCTCCAGGCAAGTGGCCCGCCAACATGGTGTAAGCCAAAATACGGTTATGTGTATCCTGCATGACATACGTGCATTGCACCCCATGGAGACCACATTGAATGTCTGTTGTGACGTGGATGCGATACAGCTCCGTACTGTGTTCCGGGACGATTTGTTGTCGTTGCATACACACTGTCCATTTAGGGACACATGTTCTTAGAACTTTTTCCAGCATTTCCAGTCAGGAATCCATCCCTGCATGTGTGAATAACCACACACACACACACACACACACATGTGAAGGTCTTAATATTTACGGGAGTAACTGGTTCTTTCTTGTTTCTTGTGTGAATTGTCAGTCAGTCACGGCTGTATAGTATTTATCTGATTTGTGGATTTTTAAATACGAGTAGACAATAATCACATCTTGCCACTGTTACAGTTATTTAAACGCAGTCAGAAGAAAGGTTTTATTAGTTTCAAAATATACTCATCCATAAATGATTCTTGTGGGTGCGAATAATCTCGATTGAGAACATCCTAAAAGAAAAACATCATCTCAAGACTGATGACATGGATTGTTATACAGGCATTATGCGCTCACGCTTACAAATCACGCTTTATACTTTCAAACTATCGGCCCATTAAGTTGAAAAATAAGTAGTTTTTACTAAATTCTGTTTATGGAAATCATTAGGGTAGAAAATCATTGCATGACTCTTGGAATATTGTATTAATGTAAATCGGCTTGCCAATTCACTCGTTATAAATAAGAAGTAATCCTCGTGTTCGATTTGGGATAAAAAATATTTTGAAAGCTTGCCTAAAGAATGTTCATGCAATACTTCTTTCAGCCTCCCAGTTTTACTGGATAAGTGTGTGTGAGATGTCTGACAGACGTATATTATTTTTTCGAACATACAGAATGCCTGACCAGGCCTCTTAGCCTCCTTGGAAGCTAATATTGTTTTGCGTCGCTCTGGCAGTCATTATAGTCCTTGAAGAGAGAGATGGGTAACTTGGAGACAGCTCTGGCCCACAGAATTATTTGTGAACATGAAGTGGTCAAGATGAATCAAGATGAGAATTAGTGAGATTGCAACAGCACACGTGGTTTTTAAGAAACGATGTGGTTCAGCATTTTACCAAACGTCAGCACACCCTTTGCTACGCACCATGAAAATATAAGGTCACGGAAAAATGATAGCGTTTGGCAATTTGATGATGCATTTTTGACAGATTAGCAGATAGTGATCCTTGGACGCTGAGAAATGCTCTTCATGTTGTGTGAAAATTTTGGCATACGTGTAGTTTAAAAGACTTAAAATTTCTTCCACATCAGTAATAATGAACTGAGAAGATTCACGCCCGATTTGATTTCTCACAATGACAGATTTTAAATGACTGTAAATACCGTAAACCTGCCACTCGTTTTGTAAGTGTATCTGGATGCTCATACAAGATTATGAACTCGGTTTCTGCCCTGAAATAAACCTCAAGGCGCTGAATTTGACCCTTTAACAATGCGATCTGATTTGAGATTAATATACCGGGTTGAAAACCTCACACAAAGCGCAACAAGAGGGAGTAACACAGTTGAGTACTGAACTAGCAGATTAACTATAAAGTTCCTACTGCACGGCCTCTGAGTGTATAAAAATCGTGCCTTATGAGCTCGATTTGTGCAGGACTAGTGTTTTTGTCATCTGTTGCCTGCACTACACAATTAGTTGACAATAGACAGCGTGTGTGTTGAGCGCATTAATTTACGATGATGCCGTCTCTGCCACTGTATAACTCGAAGAACTGTTTTAGCGATGCCTTACATCAACTGCTGAAAATATCATAACCACAATAAATGTAAGTACGGTGACACCGTGTAACACATTTTGTAAGAGACAAACGTTAGTTATTCAGATATGGAGATAGGGTAAACGTGGTGGAATTTGGGAACAAAAGGTAGGTATAAAATCATGAATTCGTGAAACCCAAGTACATGGAAAATGAAGAATAATACGTAAACATATCTCATATACAAAGTCAACCTTTATAGTTAGAAAAAAACATCGAATCAGAACATTTAACACGTCCCCGCCACCCGAACATAATGGCGCAAAATTGTGTAACAATAAATAACCTCGCGAGTGCGGGAATCTGTTTGTAAGTCGCCTAAATTTGCGGATGATTAACCAAAAGAGTGGCCGAGCGGTTCTAGGCGCTTCAGTCTGGAACCGCGCTGCTGCTACGGTCGCAGGTTCAAATCCTGCCTCGGGCATGGATGTGTGTCATGTCCTTAGGTTAGTTAGGTTTAAGTAGTTCTACGTTCTAGGGGACTGATGACCTCAGATGTTAAGTCCCATAGTGCTCAGAGTCTTTCGAACCATTTCTTTAACCAAAAGACGGTTCTGATCACCACGTGTTCTGATGCAGTCGAAAACGAGATCAAAGGCACAACGTTATCCACGGAAGTCCAAATGCAAAATGCAACTAGAAACGGACAGAATTTTACATACTTTCAATACCTTAACAGCGTCCAGTTTTATGAATACAACCCGAATGCTCGCTGCTTGCCGCGATCTCACAACTATGTTGGAAGTTGCTTGTCGAATGCATTCGTACCAAATATACAAGTCAAGAGTCCGAAACACTTCTGCTCCGATGTGCTACGCTGGAAGAAAAGACAAGAGAATAGTGCATCTGTGAAAGACGAGAGAAAAGTGCCTTTGTGTTTCAAACTGCATGAGGCGGCTAATCGAACTATGCGCGCTCTGCACTCTGATTTGCTGTCACAGGTGAAAGCTCTAGCGTTTCTATAAGAGATGCCTGCCCTTTCCTACTTGGTAAAGATGTGCTGCTCCCACGGTCAGGGACGGCTAGTGACTGATCGTCTGTGAACCGACAAGAGATTTTCGTATGGCGCGTAGGTGCGCACTGTACTCGTATGAAAGGAGCTCAGATCATAACCATCGCTTTTGATATGAATAGTGCATAATAATACATTCTCTTTGGTTTACAACCACAATAAACTTTATTTTACTATCGTCCAGTTCAACGTCCTTTGGTAGCTCAGTAGATGAGTACGTTTGATTCTACAATCAATAAACAACAGTTCAAATGGTTCAAATGGCTCTGAGCACTATGGGACTTAACATCTGAGGTCATCAGTCCCCTAGAACTTAGAACTACTTAAACCTACCTAACCTAAGGACATCACACACATCCATGCCCGAGGCAGGATTCGAACCTCCTTCCGTAGTGGTCGCGCGAAACAAGTTCTGATGTAGTATGTTGAAAATCAGATTTTAAATACAAACATTGACAATATGAATTCAGATGCGACTCATACGTATTCTTGCCTCATAGGACTGCTGGAACCCTGCTTCCTTCACAACCATAAATTTTACTAATATAAAATGTAGACATAATGCTCTGAACTTTTTCGATAAATTGTATTTTATTTTTATTTTTTACAAATGATACATCATTATCTTTTATTCATATCTAATTTGCATTATAATGTACAACTCAAGCTTTAGCGCCACTGGTACGAATGACCACACTCAAGTTGAAAATTGGATCCAAAAACATTTACAGTTAGTGTGCGAGTCACAATTTGCTCTGCAGATCAACTTGGTTTCATCTTCAGAGTTAATATTTCTTTACTCAAATGTTTTTCCGAGAACAACACTTGAAACTTTGTAAAATGATCGGTATCTGTAGCAATCTCGGAAGAACCTTAAAAAAGCTTTCATTAATGACAGTTCGTAAAATAACGCATACAAAAAGGAAAAAATCACATAGTGTTCGATTATAGAATTACTAATTAACCCATGATTCAGTCGTATGGACTACATAATAAGAGATATCGCTAAGAAATTGTACGAAATGTAAAAAAATGCGGAAGACAATTGTAGTGAAGCCGAATGGAGCATTTCAGTTTAACGACCGAAATAGGAGATTCAAGTACGTGCTTCGAGGGGCATAATTGAGTTATTTCGTCAGACTGCAGTGTTACACAGAGGCTCAACAACTCTACCTGGATATTTCTGCAAGAAAGACGAGAATCTTCCCGCTCATACTGTTGGGTAAACACACAGAAACAATATTTCAAACACAATGTGAAACAGTTATTCTGGCCTCGCTATATTTGTGACGATTTGGAGACTGTTTTATTCTAACTCTGCAGCCGAGTGGTCGTATTCGTCAGTTTCCAAAAGGCGGGAAATTCTTGTGCTTCACATGTCTGAGAATCGCGTAAATTATCAATATGTACCGTAACTGTTCGTTTGTGCATTTTTGATATGATTTTTGCATTTTCGAAAATACCATTTTGACTATTTGTTACGATGATTTGAAAACGGGTTCCGGCCCGAAATTAGTCATCCAGTTAATAAAAAATGCTTTACTAAAATTTGCAACTTTGGCTGGTTTTTCGTTGTACCGGTTGTTACTCTCCTAGAAGAAAAGAATATTTTACGCAAGAAATTAACTGACAAGCGGAAGAGTGTTGAAGGCGAATCTTTATTGATCACCAGACTGTGCTCCGTACTCCCCGGATAAGTTTCACACTTCTAATGGAGTGGAATCATGTGACGCTGTTTAAGGTGATGCGTCAGTCGGGTGGATGCGCTAAAGCTCATTTCTTCCCTTGATGCTATTAGTGATACGTGACAATCGGGCTATGTTCCGGCAGCAGCTTTTATCTTCTGCTTTTTTTCATATTCACACTCATAAATTTATGTGAAGAGCCAGAGAAACTGATAAACCTGCTTAATATCGTGTAGGGGCCCCGCGAGAACACAGATGTGCTAAAACACGACGTGGCAAGGACTCGACTATGGTCTGAATTAGTGCTGGAGGGAATTGATACCATGAATCCTGTAGGGTAGTCCATAAATCCGTAAGAGTACGAGGGGGTGAAGGTCTCTTCTGAACAGCGCGTTACAAGGGATCCCTGATATCCTCAATAACGTTCATGTCTGGGGAGTTTTGTGGCCAACGGAAGTGTATAAACTCAGAAGAGTGTACATGGAGCCATTACGTAGCACTTCTGCACTTGTGGAGTGTCGCCTTGTCGTGCTGGAATTACCCAAGTCCGTCGGAATGCACAATGGACGTGAATGGATGCAGGTGATCAGACAGGATACTTATTTATACTATGTGATGAAACGTATCCTGACAACTACAAAAAAAAATATATGTTTTTCATATTACGTGCATTGTGCTGCCACCTACTGCCAGGTACTCCATATCAGCGAACTCAGTAGTCATTAGGCCGGCCGGAGTGGCCGAGCGGTTAAAGGCGCTACAGTCTGGAACCGCACGACCGCTACGGTCGCAGGTTCGAATCCTGCCTCGGGCATGGATGTGTGTGATGTCCTTAGGTTAGTTAGGTTTAAGTAGTTCTAAGTTCTAGGGGACTTATGACCACAGCAGTTGAGTCCCATAGTGCTCAGAGCCATTTGAACCAGTAGTCATTAGACATCGTGAGAGAGCAGAATGGGGCGCTCTGCGGAACTCACGGACTTCGAACGTTGTCAGGTGACTGGCTGTCACTTGTGTCATACGTCTGTACGCGAGATTTCCACACTCCTAAACATCCCTAGGTGCACTGTTTCCGATGCAATAGTGAAGTGTAAATGTGAAGGGACACGTACATCACAAAAGCGTACAGGCCGACCTCATCTGTTGACTGACAGAGACCGCCGACAGTTGAAGAGGGTCGTAATGTGTAATAGGCAGAGATCTATTCAGACCATCACACAGGAATCCACTGCAAGTACTAAGACAGTTAGGCGTGAGGTGAGAAAACTTGGATTTCATGGCCGACCGACTCCTCCTAAGCCACACATCACGTCGGTAAATGACAAACGACCCCTTGCTTGGCGTAAGGAGCGTAAACTTTGGACGATTGAACAGTGGATAAACGTTGTGTGGAGTGACGGATCACGCCACACAATGTGGCGATCCGATGGTAGGGTGTGGTTATGGTGAATGCCCGCTTAACGTCATCTGCCAACGTGTGTAGCGCCAACAGTAAAATTCGGAGGCGGTGGTGTTGTGGTGTGGTCGTGTTTTTCATGGAGGGGGCTTGTACCTCTTGTTGTTTTGAGTGGCACTATCACAGGACAGGCCTACATTGATGTTTTAAGCACTTTCTTGCTTCCCACTGTGGAAGAGCAATTCGGGGATGGCGATTGCATCTTTCAACACGATCGAGTACCTGTTGATAATGCACGGCCTGTTGCGGAGTGGTTACACGATAATTACATCCCTGTAATGGGCGGCTTGCACAGAGTCATGACAAAATCCTATAGAACACCTTTGGTTTGTTTTGGAACGCCCACTTCGTACTAGGCCTCACTGAACGGCATCGATACCTCTCCTCAGTCCAGCACTCCGTGAAGAATGAGCTGCCATTCCCCAAGAAACCTTCCAGCACCTGATTGAAAGTATGCCTACGAGAGTGGAAGCTGTCATCAAGGCTAAGGCTAGGCCAACACCATATTGAATTCCAACATCACCGATGGAGGGCGCCGCGAACTTATATGTTATTTTCAGCCAGGTGTCCGGATACTTTTGATCACATAGTGTACGTGTCATCTGTCAGATCTGTATCTAGACGTAACAGGGGTCCCATATCACTCCAGTTGCACACGCCCCACATCATTATAGAGCCTCCACCACACTGAACAGTCCCCTGCTGACATGAAGGGGCCATGGATTCAAGAGATTGTCTCCATACCCGTACACGTCCATCCGCTCGATACACTTTTAAATGAGACTCGTCCGACCAGCAACATGTTTCTGGTTCAAATGGTTCAAATGGCTCTGAGCACTATGGGACTTAACATCTATGGTCATCAGTCCCCTAGAACTTAGAACTACTTAAACCTAACTAACCTAAGGACATCACACAACACCCAGCCATCACGAGGCAGAGAAAATCCCTGACCCCGCCGGGAATCGAACCCGGGAACCCGGGCGTAGGAAGCGAGAACGCTACCGCACCATGTTTCTAGTCATCAACAGTCCAATGTCAGTGTTGACGGGCCCAGGCGAGGTGTAAGGCTTTGTGTCGTTTAGTCATAATGGGTACAAGAGTGAGCCTTCCTCTCCAAAAGCCCATAACGGTGATGTTTTATTGAATGGTTCGCACAGTGACGCTTGTTGATGGCCCAGAATTGAAATCTGCAATAATTTGCAGAAGGGTTGCACTTTTGTCACGTTGAACGATTCTCTTCAGTCATCGTTGGTCCCGTTCTTGCAGGCTCTTTTTCCGGCTGCAGCGATGTCGGAAATTTGATGTTTTACCATATTTCTAATATTCGTACGGGAAAATCCCCACTTCATCGCTACCTCGGATATGCTGTGTCCCATCGCTCGTGCTCCGACCAAAACACCACATTCAGAGTCAATTCTTGATAAACTGGATTTGTAGCAGCAGTAAGCGATCTAACACTGCGCCAGACACTTGCTGTCGTATACAGTAGAGGAGTTTCCGACCGCAGCGACGTATTCTGCCTGTTTACATATCCCTGTATTTGAATGGGCATGCCTATAGCAGTTTCTCTGGCGTTTCAGTGTATAATATAGCACTATACCACAATAAAGGAGCACTCATTACAGCCAGCAGATGTTCTATATGCGCCACAATATGGCATAAGAAGAAAAACCTCTTGTCGTCCTCCAGCCCTCAATTTTAAAATTCCCAAAAAGCTTTCTTCAAAATGTGTCACAGCTTTCGGATTCGAGCTGATCCTAGGCATGCACAGCTGCCAGAGTTCAATGCTACCCTTTTTACGGTCCCGTGCGTCAGTCGGTAAAAACATAACTATTACAGGATGACTTTGTTGTCCATCTTTCGGTCTGTGCGATTGTTAAGACTCGTTTTCCACAGGAACGGCTAGTCGTATCGAGTTGCGCTTTGCACATACTGAGGTCTACGTCCCCTTAGTGGTGTAAAAAATTTAAGCTTCCAAGTCAACGCGCTCAAAAGATATGGCCGTTATGTCACATAGTTTGATACTCGCAAACTCACTCACCAAAACCCGTAGGCGACTTCCCCTTGACCTTAAAACATGAAATTTAGAAAGAAGCAAGATTTCACAATATAAGTACAGAAAAAGAATCCCAATATAGTTCGACTGGACACGGCGGTTATTTAGGTTAGAGGGTCTCGGGAAAACACAAGAAGGGCTTCAGTCACAAAGAGTGTAGGCCGAACACAGGAAGAACGTAGATACAGGAAACATCGTTATAACAGTTGTAAATTGTCGTAGCTGTGTTGGGAAAGTACCAGAACTCCAAGCGCTAAGAGAAATCACTTATGCTCAAATCGTTATAAGCACTGAAAGTTGGCTAAAGCGGGATATAAGCTCAGCCGAAATTTTGGCGAAGAACCTAACGGTGTTCCGAAAGGATAGGCCAAACACGGTTGTCGGTGGTGTGTTTGTTGCTGTTAGAAATACTTTATCTTGTCGCGAAATTGAAGTAGATAGTTCCTGTGAGTTAGTATGGGCAGAGGTCATTGTTGGCAACCGGAATAAAATAATAATTGGGTCCTTTTACCGACCTCTCAATTCAGATGATACAGTTGCTGAAAGGTTCAAAGAGAACTTGAGTTTGATTTCTAACACGTACCCGACTTATACGATTATAGTTGGTGGTGACTTTAATTTACCCTCGATATGTTAGCGAAAATACATGTTTAATTCCGGAGGTACGCTTAAAACATCATCTGAAATTGTGCTAAACACCTTCTCTGAAAATTATTTCGAGCAGTTAGTTCATGAGCCCACGCGAATAGTAAACGGTTGGGAAAACATACTTCACCTCTTAGCAACAAATAATCCTGAGTTAATAACGAGCATCAAAACGGAAAAAGGATTAGTGAACACAGAGTTTTCGTAGCGAGACTGAATATTGTAATCCCCAAATCCTGTAAAAATAAACGAAAAATATACCTATTCAAAAAAGCAGATAAAAATTCACTTGACGCCTTCCTGAGAGTCTCCACTCCTTCCAAATCAATAATATAAGCGTAGACCAGATGTGACTTGAATTCAAAGAAACAGTATCGGCAGCAATTGAGAGATTTATACCAAATAAATTAACAAACGACGGAGCTGATGCTCGTTGGTACATGAAACTGATCAGAACACTGTTATAGAAACAACGAAACAAACATGCCAAATTTAAACAGACGTAAAATCCCCAAGATTGGCGATCTTTTACAGAAGCTCGAATTTGGCGCGGACTTCAGTGTGAGATGCTTATAACAGTTTCCACAACGAAACTTTCTCTCGAAACCTGGCAGAAAATCCAAAGAGATTCTGGTCGTATGTGAAGTATGTTAGCGGCAAGAAACAATCAATGCCTTCTCTGCGCGATAGCAATGGAGATACTATCGAAGACAGTGCTGCTAAAGCAGAATTACTAAACACAACCTTCCGAAATTCCTTCAGTATAGAAGTACCCAAAGGCTGGAAAGTTGCACCGGTCACACCAATATTGAAGAGAGGCATTAGGAATAATCCACTAAATTACAGGCCCATATCATTACCGTCGATATGCAGCAGGATTTTGGAGCATATATTGTGTTCGAACATTATGAATTATCTCGAAGAAAACGGTCTACTGACACACAGTCAACATGGGTTTAGAAAACATCGTTCCAGTGAAACACAACTAGCTCTTTATTCACATGAATTGTTGCGTGCTACTGACAAGGGATTTCAGATCGATTTAGTATTTCTGGATTTCCGGAAGGCTTTTGACACGGTATCACACAAGCGCCTTGTAGTGAAAAAATAGTTCAAATGGCTCTGAGCACTATGGGACTTAACATCTCAGGTCATCAGTCCCCTAGAACGTAGAACTACTTAAACCTAACTAACCTAAAGACATCACACACATCCATGCCCGAGGCAGGATTCGAACCTGCGACCGTAGCAGTCGCGCGGTTCCTGACTGAGCGCCTAGAACCGCTAGACCACCGCGGCCGGACCTTGTAGTGAAATTGCGTGCTTACGGAATATCGTCTCAATTATGTGACTGGATTTGCAATTTCCTTTCAGATAGGTCACAGTTCGTAGTAACTGACAGAATGTCATCGAGTAAAACAAAAGTGATTTCTGACGTTTCCCAATGTAGTGTTATACAGTCTTTGCTGTTCCTTATCTATATAAACGATTTTGGAGGCAAAAAATGGTTCAAATGACTTTGAGCACTATGGGACTTAACTTCTGAGGTCATCAGTCCCATAAGACTTAGAACTACTTAAACCTAACTAACCTAAGGACATCAAACACATCCATGCCCGAGGCAGGATTCGAACCTGCGACCGTAGCAATCGCGCGGTTCCAGACTGTAGTGCCTAGAACCGCTCGGCCACTCCGGCCGGCTTTTGGAGACAATCTGAGCAGTCATCTGCAGTTGTTTGCAGATGACGCTGTCGTTTATCGACTCATAAAGTCATCAGAAGTTCAAAACAAACTGCAAAACGATTTAGAAAAGATACCTGAATGGTGCGAAAAGTGGCAGTTGACCCTAAATAACGAAAAATGTGAGGTCATCCACATGAGTGCTAAAAGGAACTCATTAATCTTCGGTTACACGATAAATCAGTCAAACCTAAAGGCCGTAAATTCAACTAACAGGACACTTAGAAAATGTAACGGATCTACTAAGGAGACTGGCTACACTACGCATGTCCGTCCTCTTTCAGAATACTACTGTGCGGTGTGGGATCCTTACCAGATAGGACTGACGGAGCACATCGAAAAAGTTCAAAGAAGGGCAGCACGTTTTGTATTATCGCGAAATATAGCAGAGAGTGTCACTGAAATTATACAAGACATCATTAAAAGAAAGGCGTTTTTCGTTGCGACGGAATCTTCTCACGAAATTCCAATCACCAACATTCTTCTCCGAATGCAAAAATATTTTGTTGACCCCGACCTATATAGGGAGGAATTATCACCACGATAAAATAAGGGAAATCAGAGCTCGTACGGAAAGATATAGGTGTTCGTTCTTTCCGCGCGCTATACGAGATTGGAATAATAGATAATCGTGAAGGTGGTTCGATGAACCCTCTGCCAAGCACTTAAATATGATTTTCAGAGTATCCATGTAGATGTAGATGTACATCAAATAAAAAATATCTTTTTGACATCAGAACTTACATTACTTTCATCACCTGCCAAAAACATAATAGGAAAATATCACTGCATGCAAATATGAAATATAAGTCGTAGTCGTGCTTTAGTAAGTAAATAAAATATATTTTATTAAATCCTCTCTCTCTGGATTCATAAATTGATGTGTCCTGCTCGTTTCTTTTTGTATGTCCGAGCTAGTCTCAGGAACTACTGTAGAGATTTTGAGACGGTTTTTCTTAATAATTAACTGATTTGTGAGAAAACTTTGCGAATATAATTTATGATTATGTTGTGGAAAAATGGGTTAACTATGAATTATTAGTCAACTGCCTCTGTCAAAATGATGTCATTGCCATGTGGAGAATGACAGAACTCCGAGAACCCATAATTAAGGTTGTACGGAACCCTCAGAGTGTGAATCCTACTAGCGCTTCACCAACTTTTTCTTTTTCATTCTGTCGCAGAACGCCTATACGTTAAACTCGTTTGTTTATGTGTTCTGTTGGTATGATTGCGTGCCTTTACTTTTGCACATCTTTTCAGCTGTCTGTCAGCCGAGTAGGCTCAGTTCTGCATTTTATCATGTGTTAACTGTGAAAGCACCGGACATTTGATTTGATGTGTAAGGGAGCCTAAACGCCACACACAGTCTGTTCTGCCTACCTGACCAAAACTCGTTAATCCGGTTTGCAAGTTCGATCGGGACCTGGCTCTCCGCGCAATGTCGCAAGCAACGCTGTACGCACTGGACTGTGTGAGCGGGTAACCAAACAATAGCCGTTAGCTTTATATATTCGCCAGCTACATCATTCAGCATTTACGCCCTGTACGCTATCGCAGCTTACTGACACCGTATATAACAAAAAATTACAACACTGATACTTCTTTCTACTTGTTGCATTGTCACCTAATCCTTGTTTGACACACTGGGATGTAGTAAATCCTATGCCCACTTTCCATTGATTTTTTAAAATTTATTGCCATCCGGGACGTGCCCTTACAGCCATATCAATAGTGTTATGTCAATTATTATGATACGAACGTAAGGACAACACCACACCCAATACCTAAATGAAAAAAAAACTCTGACAAGGTCGGGAATCGAACCTGAGCCACATTTGTTAGCAATGCGCCGCGCTGTCCGTGCAGATACCGATACGGGCGTTAGTTAATTTTGAGTGTGTAAGCCTGAGAAACTCACATCTATGATTTCGATAGTACCATCACCCCCAAGGCCAGTGGCATCACTCTGCTAGCATCACTCCGTCTACGGCAGCCGTCCACAGTCGACTGAGGTTGCCTGCACCCCAGTGTGTCACGTAAGATAGAGTGTGTGGTATTTAAGTGCATTTTATTTCAAGTATATTTTGGCACCAGCGAGAAAAATAAAGTGAGTACGTTATCTTGTATCATGTGCATTTTTTTGTACGATAGATATTTCATTTAAATAATTGGATAGCGTATAATCTGTGAACTCGACATATAAGCAAGGACTGGCTTGAAGTGGAAGAAAATCGTTATCTACGACGAGTGTGTATGTTAAAGATGGGCAAATCTGACTGAAAGTCTTTCAGCTCATTATGAACATATTTCTTCTATTTTCTAATCAAAATCGTAGGAATATTGCGTTTAAACAATAAAAACTTTGTTATTTCGGTAATAACAGGATTTTCACTTTTCCACTATATTCCTCCCTTTTATTTTCCACAATAAATTTCTTTTTTGGATAGTTCAGTAGTTTATTTTTTTCTGGTAGTACTAGATCTTGAGCAACGACAGTTAATTTTTTGCGATTTATATGAAAATATAAAAAGTTATGAATTTTTTAAACAGAAATGTTGTTCAGTTTTTCTGATATTTGAATTTTTCAGTCTTATTTTTTGCTTATATGACTCACATAACTTCCAAAAGGAAGCTTTTGAGACTTAACAAAAAAATTGAAGAAAAAAGAATTCAATAGATTATTTGTTATATGAATTGCTGTAGCTGGAGTGCGATCCACCCCAGTGTGTCAAACACGTCACTCCACGAAATAGTGTCAGGTAGGGATTAAAATACACAAGCACCAAGATTCCCACAATACTGAGAGTAATATGAATGTTTTCAAGAAGATCGGATGCACACAATTATACACCTCTATCACTGACAAGTATATGCTGCAGAATTTTGGAACACGTTTTATGCTCGAGTATTCTGGCCTTTGTAGAGACCGAAATCTTCCTTGTAGGACCGAACATGGATTCCGAAAAAAGCAGCCGTTTAAAGCCCAACTCTCTCTGTTTGCCCTCGAAATCCAGAAAACAACAGGTGTCGGAGATAAGGTTGATACTACATTCATCGACTTCCACAACCGTTCGATACAGTTCAGCACTATCGCCTAATGAACAAAATATGAGCGCATGGAATGTCAGACAATTTTTGTGATTGGACTGAAGAGTTATTTGCAAGTTGAATACTGCATGTCATTCTTAACAGAGAGAAATTTTCTGACCTAAAAGTAGCTCCGGGTGTGCCACAAGGGAGTATTGTAGGAACATGATAAATATATAGGGGAGAGTCGTGTAGCATCGGACGTCTTACAGTACCGGCCAGTTGTGTGATTTCCATTTATGTCTCCCAATGACAGAAGTGTTCAGTAAGCAGAAGTAAGCTTGTGTATCCATTTGCACTGGAGACGGATGTCTTCTTCCCCTCTTCAGTACATTGTCTGCTCTCAGTGCTCGATGGTGTTTCGGTAACTCTTAGCGCACGGAAGATATTTTGTGGCCTGTGATACCGGTTTTTAAGATAAGTGATTAACTTAGTTGCTATATTTCGATTATATAAGTTATGTAAGAAATGACATCTAACAAACGTTTCAAGATAATTTCTATAAAAGAACGTACAATATGACAAGATCCTACTGCCTGTTTGTCGTGCAGTACCAGTTACGCAATTGTCTTTCAATGTTGACCACAAGTAATTTCAATTTTTAAATTATATTTTTCTTTTATTAGTATTTTTAATTGAAATGGCTGACAATGACAAAAAAGTAAGAGGCAAATGGAATGAAGTGTGCATGAAAATTGCAGTGAGCAAGGTCCTGTCTAAAAATATGACCGCGAGGGAGGCAGCTGAAGCGTTTTCAACAATTACAAAAGAAAAAGATCGTCATCGAAGAGAAGAGAATGAAAGCAGAAAAGACAAAGTCTGAAAGAGATCTGAAGAAAGCTGAACTTCAGTCGGGTGTTCCAAAATAAAATAAACACGCTGAGGGTAATAACGGAAAGCCAATTACAAAGCGGAGCAGAAAATTGGAATTTACTGGAAGCAATGAGTGAACAGAAGAGACTGAAAATTGCATTATGTGTTTTGAGTCATTTGAAGAAGACTGGGTGTACCAAGTGTAGAAGCAGGGCACGTATTTGAGGTGTTGATCAGAAAAATATTTTGTATTTTATTTGTGATCTCTGTAAAACAGTTAGCTAAACATTGGTGAACTGTGATGGTATTGTAAAAGTAAGTCCCCACAAATGTGTTCTGTTATTATTCAGAAAGTGTCAGTTCATCGTATCATTATCAATAGATATTATCACAGGAAAGACAATGGCTGAGACTGTAAGACACTTTATACAAGCCTTGTGGTTGTGGTTCTTCTACTTTCGATGCAATTAAGTACTATAAATAACAAATGAAAATCATTACACTGTGCTATTCATAGAACATGGCTTGAGGTAAGACAATAGTATATTAATATTCCGATTGACCACCACAGCTGAACAGTAAAGTCAAAAAACTTAAGCCTGTCGATACCACACGACTCCTCCTTAAGCATCACCTACTTGGTAGTGTCGATAGCTCCATGAGACTGCTCGCATAAGATAGTGTTGTGTACAAAGAAGCCGGCCGAAGTGGCCGTGCGGTTAAAGGCGCTGCAGTCTGGAACCGCAAGACCGCTACGGTCGCAGGTTCGAATCCTGCCTCGGGCATGGATGTTTGTGATGTCCTTAGGTTAGTTAGGTTTAACTAGTTCTAAGTTCTAGGGGACTAATGACCTCAGCAGTTGAGTCCCATAGTGCTCAGAGCCATTTGAACCATTTTTTGTACAAAGAAGCCGGCGAGCTAGAAAACTGTAGCGAAATGCGGGAAGTCCTGAAGGGCATCGAGGCTTGGTGCAGGGATTAGCATTTGACCGCCAACATACACAAATGTAACTTAATGGGTATAAGTAGACGGAACGACACGTTAGTGTTTGATTACGTGATGGGCGAACAATCAAGCCATTGAAAGCTCAAAAAGGTCTAGTAATCCCACGAAGAATGTAGCTCAGAAAACCTTCGTTTGACTGGTATTTGTGTATTGCTCCTTAGACTGGGACTTTTGCCAGGTAGAATTTAGAGAAAAATGGAGAAAATCCGAAGCAAAGCAGGGAGTTTCGTCACGAGTTCCTTTATTAAGAAGGAAAGAACTAGGGAGATGCTCATCCAACACCATTACCAGACGCTACAGGAGAGGCAGTGGCATAACGGAGAAGTTTTCTGTCAAATTCCGGAAAGCGTTTCTTCCTGGAAGAGTTAACCAATGCATTGCTTCCCGGTATGCATTGCATGTCTCACGAAAGGACCAAGGAAATACGAGGGAGTGCTGCAAAGTAATGCCTCCGAATTTTTATGTGAAATCTCTTGAAGTTTTTTTTAAATAAAACAAACGTTATTAACATTCTACATCTCTATTCTTTATGTCTAAAAATTTATTTCTGAACATAGTCACCCAGGAGCCGAATACAGTTCTTCCAACGAGAGGTCAGTTTGTTGATACCGTCTCTGTGGAATGTTTGACTTCGTCGACGGAGACAAAACCTCACCTCTGCTTGCATCCATTCATCAAGATCGAAAGTAAGTCCTCTAAGGTGTTATTTAAGATCTGGAAACAGACGAAAATCGGATGAGGCCAAGCCGGGACGGTATGGAGGATCATGGATGACGGTAAACCCAAGGTGTCGCATTGTTGCTGATGTCGCACACTTGTATGTGGTCTGGCATTGTCATGCTGAAGGAAAGGGTGCTTCATTTGTGTACCAAGTCTCGAATTCGAAGCTCGATCACAACACACTGTTTCTCACGCTCCGACATAGTTACTTTACACACCGCCATGTTACGCGCTACATTTCGGAGCCCTCTAGCGACAGAGGGATGGAAATGTGTAGACATGAAGAGTAAAGATATAGAATACTAAGAAAGTTTGTTTTATTTTAAAATCCTTAAGAGTTTTCACGTAAAAAATTCGGAGACATTACTTTTCAGAACGCCCTCGTAACATTAGAGAGACTCTCACCCGAAGGGCCGGCCGCTGTGGCCGAGCGGTTCTAGGCGCTTCAGTCCGGAACCGTGCTGCTGCTACGGTCGCAGGTTCGAATCCTGCCTCGGGCATGGATGTGTGTGATGTCCTTAGGTTAGCTAGGTTCAAGTAGTTCTAAGTCTAGGGGACTGATGACCTCAGATGTTATGTCCCATAGTGCTTAGAGCCATTTGAACCATTTCCTCACTCGAAGGCTTATCAAGATCTATATCTACATACGCTGTAGCGCCAAACAAACTGATATAGGATGCGTATTCAAATACAGGGAGATATAAACAGGCAGAATACGGCGCTGCGGTCGGCAACGCCTATATAAGACAAGTGTCTGGCTCAGTTGTTAGATCGGTTACTGCTTCTACAATGATAAGTTATCAAGATTTACGTGTGTTTGAACGTGGTGCTATAGTTGGCGCACGAAAGATGGGATACAGCATCTCCGAGGTAACGATGAAGACGGGATTTTCCCGTACGACCATTTCACGAGTGTACTGTGAATGTCAGGAAACCGGTAAAACATCAAATCTAAATAGTCGTTGCGGTCGGAAATGGATCCTGCAAGAACGGGACCAACGACGACTGAAGAGAATCGACCAACGCGACAGAAGTGCAACTCTTCCGCAAATTGCTGCAGATTTCAATACTGGGCCATCAACAAGTGTCAGCGTGCGAACCATTCAACGAAACATCATCGATATGGGCTTTCGGAGCCAAAGGCCCACTCGTGTACCCTTGATGACAACACGACCCAAAGTTTCACGCCTTGCCTGGGCCCGTCAACACTGACAATGGACTGTAAATGACTGGAAACATGTTTCCTGGTCGAAAGAGTCTCGTTTCAAATTGTATTGAGCGGGAGGATGTGTACGGGTATGGAAACAACCTTATGAATGCATGAACCCTGCGTGTCAACAGGGGACTGTTCAAACTGATGGAGGCTCTGTAATGGTGTGGGTCGTGTGCAGCTGGAGTGATCTGGGGCCCCTGATACGTCTAGATACGACTCTGATGGTTGACACGTACGTAAGCAGCCTGTCTTATCACCTACGTCCATTCATGTCCATCGCGCATTCAGACGGAGTTAGGCAATTCCAGCAGGACAATGCGACACCTACACGTCCAGAATTGCTACAGAGTGGCTCCAGGAACACTTTTCTGAGTATAACACTTCCGCTGGTCACCAAACTCCCCAGACATGAACATTATTGAGCATATCTGGGATGCCTTGCAACGAGCTGTTCAGAAGAGATCTCCACCCCTTCGTACTCTTATGGATTTATGGACAGTCCTGCAGTATTCATGATGTCAGTTCCCTCCAGCACTACTTCAGACATTAGTCAAGTCTATGCCACGTTGTGTTGCGCCACTTCTGCGTGTTCACGGGGGTCCTACAAGGTATTAGGCATGTGTAACAGTTTCTTTGGCTCTTGAGTATAAATACTCCGCAAGCCACGGTACATGGCGTGCCGAAGGACATCTTACCAGTATTATATTTTCTTTCCTATTCCATTCGCGTTGTGAACGAGGGGAAAATGACTGTCTAAGTAATCGCACTTACTCTCTCTGTTTTTTTTTTCTTTGTTTCTCGCTTTCCCTACGCGAGGTACACTGTGAGGGCAACATAGTGCACGCCCGCTTTTCGAGTACAGGCTCTGTAAATTTGCTCAATAGGTTTTCGCGGGAACTGTGTTTTCTTTCTTCCAAGGATTCCCTTTTAAGTTCCCCGAGCTTTTCTGTTACATTTTCGTATCTGCTATAACAACCTGCTACGATCCCAGGAGAGCGTCTCTTGATGTATTGGATGTCTGTTGTACAAACACCGGAACAGTATTCTAGAATTGCACTAGCTTCTTGCAAGTGATTTTCTTTTCAGATGCATCGCGCATTCCCAGAACCCTTCGCCCAAGTTTTTGTTCACCTTTCCCCATACTGGTTTTACGTGATTGCACCACTTCATATCGCTTCTCAGAATGACTCCTAAGTATGTGCTCAAGGCGTTCATCGCTGATTCTATAATCAGATAATACACAGATTTCTCTCATTGTTATAGACATAATGCTACATTTATTCACATTTAAAAAGAGCTGCTGTTCATTACACCAAGTGGAAATTTTGTAGAAGTCTTTGAGGAATTCCTTACAATCTCTCAGTGGCGATACTTCCATTTGCACGGCTGCATCATCAGCGAACAATCCACTCTGATAAATCACTGTGATACGGGGTGTTAGGGGTATGAGTGTAGATTTTTCTGTCGATGACTGAGGACAGTGTACTGAACTACATTACATCACTGTTTACTTCATTTTCAGACTAATAATTATAGCTATTACGCGTAGCATGGTTTTAGGTTGGTTAGTACATCCAAGTACCTGTGGCACAAACAAGGAATTAATGTCCATTATCGCCAGGCAGCAGCTTACGTACTGAAGTGTGGACGCGTGGATTAATAACTAAAGTCTGTACTGACAGGAGTAGTCCACCACCTGGAGCAGCTACGATCGTGCAGAAAGCATCAGTTACTAAATTAAGTGAGGTGTTTGTGGGAAGACTTTTAGACACAGAGAAAAGACAACTAACACACTGAAATGGGTGCATATTAAAATAAGATTAATCACAATATCTGTACTTTTACATCTAACACCCCGTATGTTGAAAACATAGAGGTCCTATTAGTCTTCCTTCGTTTATGTAGAGCATTTGAAGATCAATACAATGTATAAGTTGAGTGCAAAAGAACTTTACACTTTCAAAAATTTTTACAAACGGAATTCTACAGCTTATCCTCTTCAAACCTCAACCTGCTGCTAGAGTATCTGTGAAAATTCTTGCCGGCCGGCGTGGCCGAGAGGTTCTAGGTGCTACAGTCTGGAACCGCGCTACCGCTACTGTCGCAGGTTCGAATTCTGCCTCGGGCATGGATGTGTGTGATGTCCTTAGGTTAGTTAGGTTTAAATAGTTCTAAGTTCTAGGGGACTGATGACCTCAGATGTTAAGTCCCGTAGTGCTCAGAGCCATTTGAAAATTCTTTTAGTTAGGGGTGCTAATATTTTGTTGCGGGCTATCACCCCCAGATATTGCTAGTGTAGAAAATGGCAAATACATAACAAAAGAAGCGCTGGTGTGTGTCCCTCAATTAGAGATACTTGGTCGGTAACTGCTGTTCAACGAGCATCTTGAGCATACTTGCACCAGGAGTCACCCAACTGAGTCTCCATTTACGCTCGGTAGAAACAGTTTACAGAGATGTTCAGTATTTGGAAAGGCAGGCGTTCCTGTCAGCCTCCTGCATCGGAGCAAAATGTAGACCACGTTCGAGCAGCATTCCTATGAAGTCCACGGAAATCAAAAAGTCGAACAAGTCGTGAATTCAGAGCCCACAAATAGTCATTTCCAAAATACCTGCGCATGAAACCGTACAGACTGCAGTTGGTCCTGGTACTCCCTTCACGAGATGACGACTTTTGGGGGAGATATTCACCACGATCACCAGACTTAACGCCGTGTTTCTTTATTGGGTTTATCTGAAAGACGAAGATTTTGTCCTAACCCTGCCACAAACTTTGCTACAGTTACCACATCTAATCGCAGTTGCGGTGGAATCCATCAACGACAGACGTGTTATACAAGGTCTGGGTAGAGTGCGAATAACGTTTTCCGTGGGACTCGAGGAGTATGTATCTAGTCCGCGTAACCTGTAAAAAAACTTCCAGAGATACTCTATGAACAGAACAAAGTTTGAAGCGAAAAAGTTATACCTCTTGAATGAATTTTTGAACATGTTAAGTTCTGTAGTGGGTTCTACTTGCCAAACACCAGTAAACCCTCGATTCTTTAAAGAATCGAGCACCCATGCTTAAGACAGCTTCCAACGGCTGGTTTCTTTAAGAACGAGTTAAGGCGTTACATTTTGACGTAAAGCATTTAAGAGAGAAAAAGTTTAGAAAAGGTTTGAAATTATGCTTGAAGTTTGCTGGGAGGCGCTAAGTGCTATCGTTATCAAACACTGGATGAGTATTGTCTGGGTAATTTGCGCTTCATTTTAAGCAAAAGCGAGTTTTTCACGCATCGCAATGTTTATAACGTCATATCTATTGAACTATCTGTCATACAATGATGTAATTTTGCAGGTATATTCAGTTATATATGTAGATACTGTCTGCTAATTGTCTTGCGAATAGATTTAGTAGTAGTCGGCCGCTGTGACCGAGCGGTTTTAGTCGCTTCAGTCTGGAACCGCGCTGTTGCTACGGTCGCAGGTACGAATCCTGCCTCGCGCATGGATGTGTGTGATGTCCTTAGGTTTGTTAGGTTTATGTAGTTCTAAGTCTAGGGGGCTGATGACCTCAGATGTTAAGTACCATAGCGCTTAGAGTCATTTTTAGATTTAGTAGTAAGAAGTAAGAAATTAAAGCGTCGTGCCTGATGTGGGCGCCGTTTTAAGCAGAAGCTAGTTTTTCACTTATGTAAATGTCTATGGTGTCATACCTCCTGAAGTACGTGTGGTGTAAAGATATAATTTTGCAGGTACATTCAGTGGTATATGCTGATACTATCTTCAAAATGTGTTGCTAATAGAGTTAGGGGTAAAAAAGTAATAAACTGAGACGTCATGTCACTGAAGTATTACTGCATGAACAGTGAAAATATAGTAAGCGATGAACTCTTTTCGTTTCATCATTTTGGTGTGGATAGGGAATCAGCGAGAAAAGTTTCATTAAGTTTAAGAGTTACGTATAAAGTTTGTTGAAAGTCGCTAAGTGCTCTCATTCTAAAATACTGGATGAATGAAGTCAAGGTATTTTCTCGCCATCAGTTACGCAGTTTGAAGACAAACACACAAATATAACTGTAATACTTGTGTTATTGTATTGGATTTTTAACGTATGGTTATACCTCTTAATGAGTAAATTATGGCAGCATTTTAAATTTGGTCAGTAATGACGTGAAATATTGAAAAGAAA
Organism: Schistocerca serialis cubense; assembly: GCF_023864345.2. Classification (NCBI taxonomy): domain Eukaryota; kingdom Metazoa; phylum Arthropoda; class Insecta; order Orthoptera; family Acrididae; genus Schistocerca; species Schistocerca serialis. Next base: position 238,216,136 of record NC_064640.1, read on the forward strand.
ACTGGTACCGGGTTCCGGGATAGTCACTTAGTAATACTAATTTCTCGAACCAGTCTCGTATATCCGAAGATACTCTGCAAGATCGCAGGTAGCCGCTAACGTGGTACGATGTTGAATATCCCATGGAAATCTGGAAAGATACAGTCTACCTGTCACCTGCATCTATTGTTTGCAAGATGTCGTGTACGAATAAAGTAAGCCGTATTCTTCTAGGTACTATTTGCGACTGGAACACGAATTTGGGGAAATTACAGAGGTACACAAACTACCCACTGCAAAAAACCATAAGGTGTCGTGCGGTATATAGGTGTAGATGTAGAAGTTTTTGCACTGTAAGGTCGTTGCAAAAAAATAAATAAAATAAAAAATAATAAAAAATAAAAAAATCCACTACTGCAAAACGCAGCTGCGCTATAGCTATGTCTATAAATTTTAATGCTCATGGCCACAGGAAGCTATCAAATATGACATATTCCTTTCTAAAGGGCGTTACACATGAAATAACTGAATATATTTATCCAACGCAGCAATTAGAAGTGTCGGATTACCATAGCGAGATCTGTTCACAAATACGTCTGTGGTGCTGAGCGCTCGCTGCCAGCTGTAGCACTTGTCAGCTGCGCAGAAAGAGGGCGCTGTAATGCAATTCCTCTTTAGGTAGCGCAGTTAACCGCCTCCGTGTCAGTATTAACTTGAGACGACTTCAGCTAATGGTGAGCCCTACGGCTTCTTGTATAATTCAGTTAAGCTGTTATTCTCAAGTCCCTCTGTTCCACATTGTCCTCAGTTGTAGCTGAGCATATTCAACAAGTTCTCAGAACGACGTACATAGTCTGTATCTACATCTATACGCCACAAGGCAACTTCGGTGTGTGGCGAAGAGTACTTCTGGTAGTATTATCTGTTCCCTGTTCCATTCGCGAATGACACTTACGAAGTATTGTCGATAAGACTCCGTAAGAGCTTTAATTTCTCCGATGTTTCCGTTGTGGTAATTTCGCAAGGCGTATGCAATATATTGCCCGACTCTTCCTGGAACATAATCTCTCGGAATTTCAACAGTAAACGTCTCCGTAACGCACACCGCCTCTCTTGTAACGCCTGCCACCGGAGTTTGTCTGAATAACGCTCTCAAACCAACTAAACGAATCCGTGACGAAACGCGCCCCTCTTCGTTGTATCGTCTCTGCCTCTTCCATTAATGCAACCTGGACAGGGTCCCATGCTGATCGACAATACTAGATAATCGGTCAAACCTGTGTTTTGTAAACCACTTCTTCGGTGGATGACATGCATTTTCTTAAGATTCTTTCAACGAATCTCATCCAAGCATCTGCTTTTCCTGCAATTTGTTTTATGTGATCGCTCTGCTTTAGGTCGCTCCGGATGTTACCTCTACCTATATTACGGTAGTTACAGTTTTCTGTGATTTGTCGCTAGTAATGTAATCGAACAGTAGGGGATTTCTTCGGCTAATGGTGGCGCAATATGTTACATTTATTTACCTTTGGTTTCAACTACCAGTCTTTCATCATCAACGATTCTCTGCAGTCTTAATGCAATTCCCTACAGCGAACAAAAGCTACTATTGGTGACACCGCCTGTAGCAGGCTGCTTGAATTTGTGCACGTGACGTCCTGGTTGATTGGCTAATTTCAGTGCTAAATAATTCTAAAGTGGTGCAAAATATCGAATATTTTTCTTAATAATTATTTCTCTCCACAATCTACCCTGCAATATCCTTACGAGATTTTTAAATGACTGACACATGTACTTATCGTAGCAGGCGGCACACAGCTTATTACCTGTAAGACACTTGTCACTATCAAAGTATGTTGACCTCTATGACCATCTTTGACTCTGCCAGTAAACAATGATCAGCTGTGCAGGCGCCTCCATGTGGTGTGAATCTGCTCATAGCCTTAAGGCCTATTACAGTTTTAACATGAATGAGAACACTACCCAGCACAGTTTTTATACAATGACGATCTAACTCATATTATTATTATATGAAAACAGGTAACTCTATACAAACATTAACCTTTTACGTTTTTACGAAACGTGGTTTTCGTAATAAGTCACATCACTGTGTTATGGTACACTCTTATTTTCAGTGTATAATTCATGGTCTCTTATCACCTGAAAATAATGTTTTTTGTATCGTCTAAAATAATGCTGTGAATCCTACTACATGAGTAAGTGACATTTTATTACGTGTGTGTTGTTAAACATTTACAACAGTTAACAAACTCGAGAAAATTAAAGCCTATAATGTTGCTAATGTATTATTTTATTTGGTATGCATAAACCTGATGATAGTCAGGTGATTGAAACTGGATGTGCAAATAAAGTATTTCCCTAGCAGCTCAAGGGCGTAATACATTTTTCAAATATAAAAGGGTGAGTCACTAAGTATTGCGACCTAGAATAGCTCCGAAAGTATGATAGCAGCTGAAAATTTTATGGGACAAATGTTGCATGGGCCAACAGGGGCCATAATATGACGTTGGTTATTTGTTGCTAGTTTGGGTCACGTCAGAGATATGAAGGTCAACTTTGTTTTTTTTAAAATGGGATGCTAGTTTATTACTTATTTTCTGATAGCGGCTCTCGAGACAAATCCAATGATGTGTAACAGTAAGGTCTTTGAAGGTCAACGAAGTTCAAAAAGGTGGCACGAACGTCCATTTACAGAAGGTGTTCGAAGTGATGACCACTGGTATCAATGCAGTGCTGCAATATTCTTATCATGGATTGAGTGGTATTACTCATCACTTCGGCACTTATCGAAGCACATGTTCTGACAATTCTCTCTCGTATATCGTGCAGATAGTAAATATTAGCCAAATACTGCGTATCCATCTAACTTGCCTTTGACATGTAAAAACCATTTGACCGTTTCGCAATGCAACAATAATAGGAACGGTCAGACTAGTATCGTCGAATCAAGCGATTGTGAATCATGTATTCCATCGAAGAACGAGTCGATATGCTTTTCATTTACGGAGGACAGAATTATAGGCCCGTATTGCAACGAAGGAAACCTTAATGGTAGGAAGCACACCACATTCCTGCAAGAAACATTAAGTCTGTTATTGGAAGAAATACCTTTAGGAACAAGGAACAGAATGTGGTATCAACACGATGGTGCTCAGTCCGGAACCGCGCGACTGCTACGGTCGCAGGTTCGAATCCTGCCTCGGGCATGGATGTGTGTGATGTCCTTAGGTTAGTTAGGTTTAAGTAGTTCTAAGTTCTAGGGGACTGATGACCAGAGATGTTAAGTCCCATAGTGCTCAGAGCCATTTGAACCATTTTTCAACACGATGGGTGTCTAGCACATTTTTCGCTGACCGCTAGAAATAGGTTGCAGAGACAATTCCCAAATCTTTGGATTGGACGCGGAGGAGATGTGTCGTGGCCAGCTCGTTCGCCAGACTTAACGCCTCTGGATTTTTTCTTGTGGAGATTCCTAAAATACATTGTTTATAAAGACGTTCCAACTACACTTGAAGATATGCGAGAGAGAATTGTCAGAGCATGTGCTTCGATAAGTGCCGATGTGATAAGGAGTACCACTCAAACCATGGTAAGAAGATTGCAGCAATGCATTGAGACCGATGGTCATCACTTCGAAAGCCTTCTGTAAATGGACGTTCATACCACCTTTTTGACCTTCGTTGACCTTCAACGACCTTTCTGTTACAGATCATTGGATTCGTCTCGATAGCCGCTATCAGAAAACAAGTACCAAACTGTAGTATCCCATTTAAAAAAACAAAGTTTACCTTCATATCTTTGACTCGACCCCACCTAGCAACAAAAAACCAACGTCATATTATGGCCCCTGTTGTCCCATGCAACACTTGTCCAGCAAACTTTTCAACTTCTATCATACTTTCGGAGTTATTCTTGGTGGCAATAGTTAGCGACTCACCCTGTATAAGAGCTATGGATCACTACCTCCTCAAAATACAGAAAATAATTCGAAGGTAGTGGCGGTCATACTTTTTGATACGTCCTGTACACTGATGTATGCTTTAAACTGTAACTTCTCTATCACACTCCCTTCGGGTACTACTGAAATCATCTATACGCCCTTAAAGGGCGACGTCTTAAGACACTGTTGAAGAAAGTCCTGAATCTAATCACAATTCTTGTCCGATACTCGATAATCTTGTATTTTTTTCTGTAAACGACCGCACGGAACTGTATTAAACGCTTTCCAAAAATCAAGGAACATACCATCAACTAGGGCGCCGTTCTCTACGGAACTCTGCATCTCATAGACGAACAAAGCGAGCTGATTTTCGTGGGATCACTGTCCGCAGTACCCACGTTGATTTTTATAAAAGGGATTTCCGTTCTCCGAAAACGTCAAGGTACGTTCGAGTAAAGAGCCATATAATTATGTGTATCTGTCCCACGGTCCATCTTGAATCCGGGAATGACTTGTCCATTATACTATTTTCCAAGTACCATTCGTTGGTCCAGCTGTATACGATAAACTACTGTTACTAGTGGAGAATGTAATTTCACATAATTTCTGTACAATCTCACATGTGTCTCATTCGGTCAAGATGCCTTTCGACTATTGACCAACTTTAATTTATCTTCTATTCCACGATCACCTACCTCAATATCTTCCATTTCGGTGTTCGTGCGATGATTGAGAGGAGGAAACGTATTACGATAGTCCGCGGTGAAACAGTTTCGAAAGATCGAATCCATTATTAGGGCCTTCTCCTTGTCATATTCGTTTCGGTGCCAGTATGGCCACTAAGTGACGGAAAAAATGGTTTCCACCCGTCTGTATAGTGGACGGACTCAGGTACATGAAGTCATTCGTGGGCTGGAATCTCGCCGCAAACTGCACGGATTCTCGTTGGGATTACTGGCTTATACGAAAACATTACGTTTCCGCCACTTGTTTATCTTTATTTGCTGCCATTTCGTCACCCGTTTATCTGCTTGTCCACCTTCTACCCTCGCAGCGTTCCCGCTATGTGTATCTATATCATTCTCATTCACCATCATATCGGATTCCGTTGCTTACCGTCGCCAATAGTTTCACTGAATTCGTTACCCTCATCTTGATTCTTGGCATCCTGCTTCGGAATGGTAGGTCTGCAACTGTACAGTATTGAGAAAAATTCGGTAAATTTTTATTTCTTCCCTTTCATTCGCATGAATATAAAATTTACACTAGGGTGAAAATTCATGGGATACCTCCTAATACCGTATCTGACCTCCTCTCGCAGGGCATAGTGCAGCAACTCGACGTAGCAGGTACTCAACAAGTCGTTGGAAGTCACCGGCAGAAATATTGAGCCATGCTACCTCTATAGGCGTCCATAACTGCGAAAGTTCGAAAGTGTTGCCGGTGGAGGATTTTGTGCACGAACTGACCTCTCTATTATGTCCGATAAACGTTCGACGGGATTCGTATCTGGCGATCTGGATGGCGAAATCATTCGCTCTAATTGTCCAGAATGGTCATCAAACCAAACGCAAACAATCGAGGTCCGGTGACATGGCGCATTGTCATCCATAAAAATCCCATAGTTCTTTGAGAACATGAAGTCCATGAATGGCCGAAAATGGTCTGCAAGTAGCGTACACCACTATTTATAGCCAATGATCGGTTCAGTATTAGAGAGGACCCAGTCCATTCCATGTAAACACAGCCCACACCACTATGGAGCCATGACCAGCTTGCACAGTGCATTGTTGATAACCTAGGTACATGGCATCGTGGTGTCTGGGCCACCCACGAGCCCTACCAACAGCCCTTAACAACTGATATCGGGGCTCGTCTGACCAGACCACGGTTTTCCAGTCGTCTAGGATACAACCGATATGGTCACGATGCCAGGAGAGGCGCTTCAGCCGCATGCTGCTACCGAAGACACTCACACCGGACGCCTGCTACCATGACGCATTAATGCCAAATTTCGCCACAGTGTCCTAACGGATACTTTCGTCGCAGCCCCACTCTAAGTAAACGCCGCAGCTCTCGCTCGTTAGGTGTAGACCGTCGGCCACTGCGTTGTCCGTGGTGAGAGGTAATGCATGAAAATTGATTTTCTCGGCACACTCTTGACACTGTGTATCTCGGAATACTGAATTCCCTAACGATTTCCGAAATGGAATGTCCCATGACTCTGCCTCCATCTACCATCCCGCGTCCAAAAGTCTGTTAATTCCCGTCGTGTGGCCACGATCACGTCGTAAACCTTTACAGTCGAATCACCTGAGCAAAAATAACAGTTCCACCAATGCACTGCCCTTTTATACCTTGTGTACGCGATACTACCTCCATCCGTGCATATCGATATCTTATGACTTCTGTTACCTCAGTGTACTGCTGCAGTGGTTACCGGTTATACGAATAGTGCCAAAAGACACAAGTAGCTTTGCTCAAGAAAGTCGAACTCTGAGGAACATACACTGCCATTCATAAGACAACCTACGTGTCTGCTGTTATACCCGAACGACGTAACGACAATCTGGGTCCATCGTCAGACGGTAGCCAATATTTCTCGTACAAATTTCAGATTTTTCTCTTGGGGAGAGGTTTTGCTTTACCCGTTAGAGGATATAGGTTTGCATCTTCGATATGTGGCATGGTGAAAATGAGCTATGTGAGTAATCGTCGCTGCCGTCTGCCGATTGACCCACGCGCAAAACTATACTGGTGTGCAAAACTTAAGAACGAAAGTAACTTTTACGAGATGTGTCACTAGAAAGTGACACAGCGCGATAAAATTTGACCCATACGTAGAAAGAACTGCTGCAGTATAGTGCAGGAGCTAACTGAAAAAAATACGCAATGACACGAACAGAAATGACTGTTTTATTAAAAGATAATAATTACAATGACGTCACCATGCTTTATGACGGTCCCCTAAGTAGAAAGGGTCAGGGGGTTGTGGGGATATGGCCCTTATGTAAACAAACATCACCTGTCACTTTCATGGTTACCCCTATCCCCCCCCCCCCCCCCGCCTCTACGTATAAACAATGAAATCACTAAATAAGTGCTCACTTGTTTGAGGCACATATATAAACCAACATAGATAAAATAGTTTACTTCATTGTCTGTCGTTTCTGCGTTCTTCTGACTGTCGAAAGATGGAACCTAAGGATTTTGTGCCTCATCGAAGAATTTCAAAAGACAGAATTCATTTTTCCTAATTTCTCTCCATTATCCTCGGTTTCCACGTCAAGACGATAACTGAATGACTAGGTAGATGACTATGATTCGTATTATGAATTTACGTAAGCCAAAAACTTTTTTGGTTTTTTGTCAGATAAGTAGCTAGAAGTTTACTTGCGAATTGTTTGAAAATTTCTCCCATTGCTGTCCTTACTGTCATTCTTGCGTGTTTCATCTTTTATTTGTAAAAGATCTTTTAGAACCTGAGGTCAACAAAATGACCAGTTATCATTTTAATCATCTGCCAGCAAAGATCGCAAGTTAGGTTTGTCATTCAGAAGTCAGTCAGTCCTTGTGTAGTATGTAATACATATAGTATAGAGGAATAACTCACCACGCTGTCCGCAGGGTATATTGTTGAGCATCGCTTCCATATTTGTACCCCATAATGCAATCAGTCCAGATTGTTATCTTATGGGTACATACAGCAGTACGGTGCTGACATCTGTCTCTACCTTAGGTGGTTCCTTCAGTCCTCATTAAGGCGTAAATAGAAGCTCTTCTCTCAACTCTTAGTGGCTTCACTTTTTGCGCCCAGATGAAATCTGCACCTCAGAAACCCCAGAACAGTCTTCGTAATGTCACTGTTATTACGCCTGCTCCTCTTCGTGGCATAGAACAGCCCTTTCGGTATTAAAATGCAGCCTTTGGTGAGTGCGGTATGTATGCAGAATAGAATCAACGACAGCATTTGTGAACTAAAGAAACGAAAATTAGGAATTATGCCATTCAGCAACTGTTCATCTATTTCTGTTTCCTTGTTTCGTTTTGACAGAAATATAAATTTCCTTAAAGAATCGTTTCAATTCACTTTGAAACTTTCGTTCAAGAAGCGTCTAGAATACGCTCTACCTCTCCCTGTCTCCTCCCTCTCCTCCTCCTCCTCCTCCCTCCCTCTCTCTCTCTCTCTCTCTCTCTCTCTCTCTCTCTCTCTCTGCCCACAGCTATTCTCTCAATATCTACTGTAGTGCTCATTTCTAAGGAGTGATCAACACATCACGACTGGCTAGTAATGTTGATAAAAGTATTTATTATTCTGATGACCACCTTTTCTTCTTCTGTCACATGTTAGACGGACCTAAAGCAAGTTACCATATCCATATTTCGTAGATAAAACTTTGGTCAGATATCCAATTCTTGCCTTTCAGTCAACGAAAGGGACCAGTTACACAAGAATTTAATCACATTAATTCTTGTCTTGCAACAGAAAAAGGAGAGAGCGTAGATTTTATTCTCTGATTTTGTGGTTGTCATATCTTACCGAAGGTAGTCAGTCAGGCCCCATTGGCCTATGTAGGGTCGAAGGATGGGATTGTGCAGTTTGTTTTTTGTATTTTACATCAAATTTGCAACGGACAACTTACTAAAGATCTGAAATTTTTGCAGTCAGGCTGTAATAATGTGGCGTTTTGCAGTTTAACAGTGGGAATACCCGTTTCACGCAAAACATACATTGCTTTCTGTCGCCAAATAAAGTTCATAACAAGTTAAAGGTTATTCAGTGCAGACCGTCGAAGCTAAAACGGCATAAGAAATGCAATAAAACACTTACTTGTTTTTATAAGCGTAGAGGCAGCGACAAAATTTTGATGGAACTGGGAATCAGAATGTTAAGTATTTAACAGGGTTAAAATGCATGCTATTTGGAAATTTAAAATTAATAACAGGGACGATAATAAGTTAGCATGGTAGAAATTAAGCACTTTTAGTTCGCAATGCTGGGTTCAAAGTGCTGCAGTGCGTAAAGAGGTCACAATTTAAAACAAATGCGAACGTTATGCTCGTGGTCTGGAAGCTTATTTCATTAAAAGCTTAACGGCGTCATTAATTACATCGCCAATATTTAAGCGATTCCCATCAGTATTAAACAGAATCAATGCATAATAGGGTCGTTTTCATGCCTTCTTTCCCTCTCTTGATAATTCTGCTAACACTGTGGGTGTGAGTGTACAAAAGACAACGTACTGTACATTTGTTCTCCTAAAAAATGTGTAGCGTCTATATAATGAGTGGTATCGGAGTGCGTATTGTAATGCAGATGCTTCAAGTATTTAACAATAATGCCTTTACCTCTAAGAGTTTCTGTTCTGCGGTCTTCTCGAACTGAATAAAGAAGTGCACTTACAGTAATATAAAAATTGGCATTAGAATGAGAGATTTCCGTATTGTTCTACATTCGTCGTCAATATTTTTCAAAACTTTCTTTCTAGCCCACGAATATTTACAAAAGCAGTGGCACTTCGATTTTATCCAATCTGTCTAATTTACCGAAAACATATATACTATTGACTCCATTCAACAAAATGGAACCTCTTTCATACAACGTTGCTACTTGCTTGTAGGGAATACTCTTAGGAATGCACGTAGGTAGTTGTAGCTGCTGACGTAACGTAACAAGCTTGGGAAGCCAGTTCTGGGACCGAAGCAGCGCTGTTACCGGGCCACGAGCAGCCGTAGCAGCCCTACCGGCTTCCGACGTACAGCAGATTGTAGGACTTCCCTTTCCTAACTTTTCTATTATTACTATAGCGTCCACTGCAATTAAATATATGGGCGCTAACTACTGTAATGTGTTGTTACCAATAACTGCTTGGTAATTAGTGCCAAAATAATTAAGTAAAACGTAATCTATTCTTTATACTGTTTATATTTTATACTTCAGTGGTTTGAATGATTTTGACCACTGTTTGTAGCTAAATGAATTTTCAGACCGGCATTTCACAGCCAGAAAACTTGTTACTAAAATCCATTATGCGTGAAGGTTCCTTCATATTCGGTTTTGATTATACATAATATAATTAACTAACGTTTGATCTGATTCTTTATTTGGCTCTGTAGGTTACATGTTGTACAGATAGTGTCCTATTAATATAGGACAAACGAACTGAAAGAATACAGTATTAAATGAGCATTTCTTCCACGAGAATTTTAGGTATCATGGCTGGATATAATATTACAACCTACAAATCACTGACATAAGTCTATGTTTGTTAAAACCAAAATAAATTATAGGAAAAACTTTTACTGAATTGACCGAGATTTACATTAGACGATTAGAGCTTGTTTGCGGTCCAAGCAGCATAATTTTTTTGTATTTTTGTTTTTAGTTTCAGTACATTACGTAAATCCGCTGTCTCCTTTCCTGGTAATGTCAGGCTTCAAAAATAAGTTGTTATGATTGCTTAAAAATGGAGAATAAACAAAATTATACATTTTTATCTAAAAGACGCAAATAAATTTACTCATTTATCTTCGTAAATTAAATTTAAGTGCAACAGTTTTATCTTCATGGAATAAGTAAAAGTACCACCTTTTTCTTTTAAGAGTGTATTTTTTATCTACGTGGTTTCCCCTATTTTTACACTAAAGGATGGGTTATAGCTCTTAGACTTGATGAAAAACTTATTGTACAATTTTGCCTCTGAGTCACTAACTCCCTCGTGTGCTTCTGGGAGAATTGTAGAGCCTTGGTGAAAATTTTTCACCTGTTTTACGTTATAGTTGTGAAAGCCACAATTTGTCTGAAATAATTCACGGTTGTTGACCACACACATTATCTGTTAGTTTATGTATCGACCTATAAGTGTAAATATCTGAGAGACTTGAAGACGCCTCTGTAGGATGTTCTTGAAGTAACTCCATGTATGAATCTCACTGCTCGCTTTTGGTGTTTTAAGACTTTTCCAACTCGTGCAGCGATTCCTCAGAAGACTATACCATAGGAGATTGTAGAATAAAAATACGCAAAACGTGTCAGTAGCGTTATCTCTCTGTCAACAAAGTGAGAAATGGTTTTCAGTACAAAGCATGCTAAGGCAATTTCTTGAACAGCTAACCAATTTGCTCATTCCATCTTAACTTATTATCTATGTCGATGCCTAAGAATTTGCTATGTGGGATTTCATTGGTTTTCTATTTGTTAGCATCCAATTCAAGAACATGAAGACTTTTTATCTGCTGTCTGAAACTACATAATACTAAATTTCCAAAATTTTAGGCTTAAGCTATTTGCTATGAACCATTTGTACACTAGTCAGTCACTTTGTGCGCTGTATCCTGCACTGTGGAGACAGGTCATTTGATCATAACACGTGTATCATCAGCGAACAGCTCCATTTTCTCCTATTAATTGTTAGCTCATTAATGTAGATCAAAAATCAGTCGTCTACGGATAAAGTCCTGGTATACCCGGTACTTTAGATTTCCCCGGTATCAGTTTGTTGTTACACTTGCCTGCATTACGTCAACTCTTTGTTTCCAGTAGTGTAAGTAAGATTCTAGCCAAGCTAGTGTTTCAGCTTTGATGCCACATATGGAAGCTTTTAAATAGTGTGTTATGAACTATGAAAATTTTATATTTTATCCAACTTCAGCAACTGTATTTCTATTTGTTGAAATAATCAGTAACTATTAGCACTCGAGAAATTTTAATCTTTTACCGGTTTTCTTCAAAATATTATAATTATCTCGTTATTAGGAAGCGTCAAGAATAAGCAGGTGTATGTAGCATATGGCACTATGACCCAAATGACTACAGGAATACACTACATACACCTGCTAATTTTTTACGCTAGCTAATAATGCGATGATTACGATGTTTTGAAGAAGGGCATTAGTTGCCTGAATCGGTTAAGGAGTGAAATTTCTTTAGTGCAACTGGTTACTGATCACTTCAACAGATTACGACAATATACACAGCTTGCTCCTGCCTGCCTACGCATCTGTCCAACCTTGAGTATTGAGACCGAGCAAGGTGGAGAAGTTATTAAAACGCTAGAATCGCGTTTAGGGGACGTGGATTTAGTTCCTGTCCCATAACCTAGATTTAAGTTTTTAAGCTTCCCGTGGTTTCCCGACATCACTCAAGGCAAGTGCCGGGATGGTCCCTTTGAAACATCATGGCTGACATTCTTCCTCAATCTGAGCATGTGCTATATCTTTAATTATCTCATCGTTGACGGGATGCTAAACCATAATCTATTTTCGTCAGCGACTTTGGGATTGAGTGAAACACTGAGATAAGGTCCCACTCCTAATCACAGTGTATTGTGTTAGGTCTATATCTTTGGATGAATGAGATGAACGTTTGTGTCGTTTACTGTTTTATGTATGATTATGGTAATGAAAGCAAGAGAAAGTCTGTAGCCCAGTGCCTGCCTACAGCCGATTCCTCTTCGTCAGCGTCATTGAACGGGTAGTTTAACATCAACTTTCCTTAGCGTTACGTGAGTCTCTTGTCTGAAGTTAAAACGAGTCTACTGAGAGAAGGAAGACTGTGGAGATGGTGATGATAGGCACCAATTCGGGCTCCAAGCGCAAAGCTCTCATCCAAAGAAGTGACTACCTTCAAGATCACACATACTTTTACTCCATAAGACACTTCATATTTAATCCAAGATACGTTATACGTAGCTTAACGCTGTACAAACGGTGTAACGCTGTACAAATAATTTCTTAAACGAGTATCGTGACTGAATAGGAAAATAAATTAAAATGTTCTCACTGATTTTAAAGTAATGCCAGAAAAAGACAAAGAAAAAGTGGACAAACTTTTACGCTTTTTAGATTTATAAAACTGTTTACTAGAAATTACTTATTTCAACACTTACATGATGTAAAAACCTGGTATTCGGCTGACTTCATAATTAGTATATGTTGTGATTTACTTCGTGAGCCACTCGTGGCAGTGATCGCTACCTTCACATATTTTTACGACTTACTGTTCTGAAAGCTTTTGCACTTTTGCAGCGCGTTGTCTCTGTTATCGGACGTCTTCAAACGCTTCGCAACATTCCCCGAATTGCTGTGAGGCTTTCGCATCTGTCTTTCACCCTGGGTACAAAAGCTCAAATTGAATGCTTTGTTCGTTTGTCCTCTCCCGCTGTGTTCTTCGAAAGTGTGTTAACACTCAGTGCTGAAACTTGTGTGTTAAGCCCGTCATGTGGACCGGCTTCGTCGATTAACATTATTGAAATATGTCAGCAAGTGAAAAATTCTTTTACTCGTGTTATCGCAAGGCTTTTAGTATTCAATAGGTGAACAATGGCTGAAAATGATGGAGCAGCTTTACAATTCATTGACGGGACCAATGACGTGGTAAAATAAAGTGACCAAAAGATGAAAAAAGCAGTATATTTCAAAATTTAGACCTAAATCATAGACTCAAAAGATCTTAATTTGACTTTCTGTACAAACTGTAATTAAATGAGGAATTTAATCCAAGAAAAATATTTACAAATGGCAAGAATGAAGACCAAATGTTTTTCATGGAACAGTTGTTTTCATTTCATCGTATTGTGCTAATTAACATAAAACGGCTGCCACATAAAATATGAATTGATGACAATATCTGATGTCTCATACAGGTGGATGGTTAAAGCTGTGTCGACCTTATGACTTCATTCAGGATGTTTGTCTTCCGCAGCACTAACTAAGCCAACCGTGCACGCATCGCTAAGAGCCTCAAATCTCCAATCTGTCAACGCTTCCCGTAGATGGTTCTGATGGAACCCTGAAAGGCAAAGATCCTAAATTGAGTTACGGAGCAACACACGGTTTTAATAGTTTAGTAAGCCAACACCATTGAGTACGTCGCTTGTCAGTCAATAAATATGAATAATGAACGTCAAAGTAAATTACTGAACGCCACCTTGGAAGGAGTGTTTGTTAGAAGAGCAGCAAACTATTAACATTTCATAATAGCCGCATATCACACTGTCCTGAGTATAGCTCACATTCCTGTTCTTGAACGATTAACGATTTCTACCGTAAATACTAAGAGATTTTGTTGTGTACATTAATGATCTCTCATCAGTTACACTGCCAGAAGCAGAGATCGTTTTGTTTGCAGATGACACAAGTATTGCAATAAATAGTATGTCGAGTGTAATTCTAGAAAGAACTGCTAATGATATTTTCATGGATATTAATAAATGGTTTAAAGCCAACTCACAGACATTAAACTTCGAAAAAGACTCACTATCTGCAATTCAGAATCTGTAAAAGGTTTCCACCCAGCCTCTACATAAAGTATGAAGAAGAGCAGATAGAAGAGGTTGACAGTCTTAAATTCCTGGGATTACAACATGATAATAAATTGAGTTGGGAGGAGCACACCACAGAACTGCAGAAACGCCTTAACAAATCTTTATTTGCAATTCGAGTGTTAGCAGACATAGGCGACATAAAAATGAAAAAGCTTGCATACTTCGCCTATCTTCATTCCATAATGTCATATGGTATAATATTTTGGGGTAACTCTTCAAGTCAAAGAAAAGTTTTCAGAGTCTAAAAGCGTGTAATACGTATTATTTGTGGAGTAAATTCACGGACGTCCTGTAGAAACCTCTTCAAAGAACTGGGTATACTAACTACTGCCTCTCAGTATATTTACTCCTTAACGAAATTTGTCCTAAATAATATATCTCTTTTTCTAACAAACACCTCAGTTCATACATACAATACCAGGAACAAAAATGATCTGCACAAGGACTCAAAAGCAGTTACTTTAGTTCAAAAAGGGGTCCACTACTCAGGAACACTCATCTTCAATAATTTGCCAGCAAACATAAAAAATTTAGTTACAAATAAAGATCAGTTTAAAAGGAGCCTGAGAGACTTACTAGTGGCCAACTCCTTCTACTCCATTGACAATTTTTTTTATTGAAACAAATGATGTATTGTATATATTCGTACTATTAGTATTGTTATTTCAGCTTTAAAAAAAAAAAAGACATGTTCCACATCCACGAGGATCTCCTCAGCACGGATCTATGGAACGAAAACCTAATCTAATCTAATCAGAAATCTTGCTATTTACCTAGAAGCAAACCTTCTGGCCAGTAGAATTAAGACAATGACGAATTCTTCCAGCACGTCTGGATCCATTCTTCGTTGTTCTGTCTCTGTGATAATGTCTTTTGAACGATACATTATAAGCCCACAACAAATTCTGCTGGATAAACGCTGTTATGTACAGTACATAAATGTTTACTATAACCACGCCTTATCCATCTTGCATGTTTCATGAAGGGGGAAAAGCTTTAGCTGGACGTTGCAGTCATTAAAGATTTGCTCGCAATGAGAAGAGGGGGTGAAAAACGGGCCGTGACCTGTTTAAGAAACCTTGCTTTGCTGACATCTCAAAAGACCTGAATTAGAGAGGCTGAACTGTAATTAGGTCTTCACTCCTCCAGCCCGAGAGATAACTATAATTTGAAAACATGTTTGGGGTAATTAATACAAATACCAACCAACATTATATTTTACGTTGTCTCTAACATGGCATGTGTTTAAATGAATTAATTCAGCCAGAAAATGAGTTCGTTAACTGTTTAGGCTAAATAAATCTATCACATTTTCAACAGTGTCACAATATCTGGACTTTAATGCTGGTCCTCGCTTACCGGTAACTAGAGAAACCAGTATTCATTAGAATTAGAAAAAGTCGTTTAAGACTGCGTTTTGTCTTTTTTGAGAAATATAAAGTGCCTAATTAAGTTTATAGGATAACTTTTACCACAAAGACACTGGTGTGTGCATTTCCAGTACGAAAATGGTTAATCATTGTTCTACCCAACAAACTCCTGGCCTAATGTAAAAGTACTTTTCCAAAGTGAATGATACCATTATTTCGTCCTGTATTTACATGATCCATATTATACACTACTGGCCATTAAAATCGCTACACCAAGAAGAAATGCAGGTGATAACCGGGTATTCATTGGACAAACATACTATACTAGAACTGACATGTGATTACATTTTCAAGCAATTCGGATGCATAGATCCTGAGAAATCAGTACCCAGAACAACCACCTCTGGCCTAATAACGACCTTGATACGCCTGGACATTGAGTCAAACAGAGCTTGGATTGCGTGTACAGATACAGCTGCCCATACATCTTCAATACGATACCCCAGTTCATCAAGAGTAGTGACTTTCGTATTGTGACTAGCCAGTTGCTCGACCACCATTAACCAGACGTTTTCACTTGGTGAGAGATCTGGAGAATGTGCTGGCCAGGGCAGCAGTCGAACATTTTCTGTATCCAGAAAGGCCCGTACAGCACCTGCAACATGCGGTCGTGCATTATCCTGCTGAAATGCAGGGTTTCGCAGGGATCAATTGAAGGGTAGAGACACGGGTCGTAACACATCTGAAATGTAACTTCCACTGTTCAAAGTGCCGTCAATCCGAACAAGAGGTGACGGGGACGTGTAACCAATTGTACCCCATACCATCACGCTGGGTGATACGCCAGTATGGCGATGACGAATACACGCTCCCAATGTGCGCTCATCGCGATGTCGCCAAACACGGATGCGACCATCATGATGCTGTAAACAGAACCTGGATTCATCCGAAAAAATGACGTTTTACCATTCGTGGACTCAGGTTCTTCGTTGGGTACACCATCGCAGGCGCTCCTGTCTGTGATGCAGCGTCAATGCTAACCGCAGCCATGGTCTCCGAGCTGATAGTCCATGCTGCTGCAATCGTCGTCGAACTGTTCGTGCAGAAGGTTGTTGTCTTGCAAAAGTCCCCATCTGTTGACTCAGGGATCGGAGACGTCGCTGCACGATCCGTTACAGCCATGCGGATAAGATGCCTGTCATCTCGACTGCTAGCGATACGAGGCCGTTGGGATCCAGCACGGCGTTTCGTATTACCCTCCTTAACCTACCGATTCCACCATGTAGATGACGTGCTACAGACGCGAAATTTAACCGCCAGGAAGAAGATGCTGTGATATGAAAATGATTTGCTTTTCAGAGCATTCACACAAAGTTGGCGCCGGTGGCGACACCTACAACGTGCTGACACGAGGAAAGTTTCCAACCGATTTCTGATACACAAACAGCAGTTGACAGGAGTTGCCTGGTGAAACGTTGTGATGCCTCGTGTAAGGAGGAGAAATGCGTACCATCACGTTTCCGACTTTGATAAAGGTCGGATTGTGGCCTATCGCGATTGCGGTTTATCGTATCGCGACATTGCTGCTCGCGTTGGTCGAGATCCAATGACTGTTAGCAGAATATGGAATCGGTGGGTTCAGGAGGGTAATACGGAACTCCGTGGTGGGTTCCAACGGACTCGTATCACTAGCAGCATGGACTATCAGCTCGGAGACCATGGATGCGGTTACCCTCGACGCTGCATCACAGACAGCAACGCCTGCGATGGTATACTCAACGAAGAATCTAGGTGCACGAATGCCAAAACTTCATTTTTTTCGGATGAACCCAGGTTCTGTTTACAGCATCATGATGGTAGTATCCGTGTTTGGCGACATCGCGGTGAACGCACATTGGAAGCGTGTATTCGTCATCGCCATACTGGCGTATCACCCGGCGTGTGGTATGGGGTGCCATTGGCTACACGTCCCGGTCACCTCTTGTTCGCATTGACGGCACTTTGAACAGTGGACGTTACATTTCAGATGTGTTACGACCTGTGGCTCTACACTTCAATTGATCCCTGCGAAACCCTACATTTCAGCAGGATAATGCACGACCGCATGTTGCAGGTCGTGTACGGGCCTTTCTGGATAAGAAAATGTTCGACTGCTGCCCTGGCCAGCACATTCTCCAGATCTCTCACCAAGTGAAAACGTCTGGTCAATGGTGGGTGAGCAACTGCCTCGTCACAATACGCCAGTCACAACTCTTGATGAACTGTGGTATCGTGTTGAAGCTGCATGGGCAGCTGTACCTGTACACGCCATCCAAGCTCTGTTTGACTCAACGCCCAGGCGTACCAAGGCCATTATTACGGCCAGAGGAGATTGTTCTGGGTACTGATTTCTCAGGATCTATGCACCTAAATTGCGTGAGAATGTAATCACATGTCAGTTCTAGTATAGTATATTTGTCCAATGAATACCTGTTTATCATCTGCATTTCTTCTTGGTGAAGCAATTTTAATGGCCAGGAGTGTATATTTTGTGAAGGTACAGAAAACATCCTCCGAGTCAACTTCATGCCACGTACACAAGCAGCTGTGGCGTACAAATTTATTTTATGCATCACGTGTCCGATATAGAATGTTACGAAAAATGCGGTAGCGCAGACGCTAGTCTGCACTTCCACCTACAACTTAATTTCGTGCGAAGCCAGACATGGCTGTATTTTATGCCGACGGTATTAAAAGACGCTAAAGCGCTTTTTTGCTTGTCCACGTTATACTGTAGACATCAGATAACGAGAATAATACCCGAGATCTCGCTTGCTATTTTAAATAACAATTGTGCAGTAAACCGACCGGTGCAGTGTTAATTAATTCTTTGTGTTTGGGTGTTCCCTCTCTTTTCAGCGGGAGCCATTTCGCCATCCCTCATAGTAATTGTGCGCTTTACACTGACTAGCGGGACAGCCTCCGGCGTTAACGTGAAATGAGAAATAGAAATTAAAGCCTGCGGTGCAGGCCGATTCGGCTCACAACTGTAATCTCTCTTTTCGCGTCGGACAAGAATACGCGCGCTTCGTGTGTACTTTACAAAAGGTAATCCTCTTAGGACCGGCCTGCTGATGGACTGTGGCAGCGATCCTCGGCTGCTTCGGCAGCGCTGCCCAAGTCTCCTCATTTACCATTGTGAGAAAGCCTATATCGGAATCTGTGCTCTTTTATAAAACTGGTCAACGACACGAACTGATCAAAACTAAGGTTTATTGATTCCAAATTGTGTACGCTGAAAAGAGATATAGCGCGATAGATTTCAGGGACAAAAAATGGTTCAAATGGCTCTGAGCACTATGGGACTTAACATCTGAGGTCATCAGTCCCCTAGAACTTAGAACTACTTAAACCTAACTAACCTAAGGACATCACACACATCCATGCCCGAGGCAGGATTCGAACCTGCGACCGTAGCGGTCTCGCGGTTCCAGACTGTAGCGCCTAGAACCGCACGGCCACTCCGGCCGGCTCTCAGGGACAAGTCGACAGATATTCCAGATGGGAGCACTGTTTTTAATTTACGTGTTTACCGCACATCATCGCATATAAGTGGGTGAAATCATTATAAGAAGTCTCTTCAAGTCTTAATGTAGTTCCATGAGTGCAAAAGTGTTTTGTAATTACTTACCAACGATGTTTTGTGTTGAAGCGTTTGAATAAATATTTTCAGATACACGATAGAATTTCAGATTAGGAGATGTTGGAGAAATTTCCACACATACAGATTAAGAAAATGATTTTTTGTACCACCATTGGCATAAACAACATTCTCTCTCGGTAACACAAAATGGCTCTGAGCACTATTGGACTTAACATCGGAGGTCATCAGTCCCCTAGAACTTAGAACTACTTAAACCTAACTAACCTAAGGACATTACACACATCCATGCCCGAGGCAGGATTCGAACCTGCGACCGTAGCGGTCGCGCTGCTCCAGACTGAAGCGCCTAGAATCGCTCGGCCACAACGGCCGGCTCGGTAATACACATCTAAAAAGTTAACATACGTGAAAGAGGTAATTGTATTCAGTTTTGCTGTAAATTTCTTGAACTCGCATCCATGTATTTAACACATATATTTAAACAATAAAATGAAATTATTTAAAGAAAATGATATGAAAATTTAACTATGAAGTACGTGAAAACTTGGATTATATTTTGACGTTTATGTGATCTCTTTATTCTTCAGTTGTGTTATCAGTGGCTGATTTCCACGAGAAATTTCAACGGCCGCCAAAGTCTTCTGAGTTATGTTTTAAGAACCAACAGAGTGGTTTTGTTTCAGTTAATTGAGTAATGAGAAGGCTCCACTGAAACCGGACCTCAAATTGAACACTCTCCTATAACTGTGTGTGAACAAGAATAATGTTAGATTAGGAAAAAAAGGTTCGCTAATAGATTGTGTTTGTTAGGCACCTTCAATATGATTTTGACCCAATGAAATTAAGTCACAAATACTGCAGATCTATCAATCGGATGAACCCTTCAGATCCTCATTACTAATCACTATTTTTCTGTTATAAGTAGAATTAGTTACAGCGTTCATGTTGTTATGTCATGTTGTTTTATGTTTACTCACTATATTGTTGTTGAATCCCGGAGACATTCCTTCAAAATTAATAATCATACTTCCTCCATAATAAAAATTATTTTTGTGGGTATTCCTGTATAAATCGGATTAGCACACTCATTAATTTGGATAAAAATTATTCAAATGCGTAAAGAGTATATATCAGGTTGAAATTATGAAATACCTCTTGTAGGAAACAAATTGACTAAACAGTTATAGTTTTCTGGCGTCAACTGAAGCAGCCATGATTCATCTACGAAATTTATGAGTTTGTTTCGTATCTTGATCCGTGTTTCTAAATATGGACTCATATAAAGATTACAATGCTGTTATACAGATAACTTATCTATGTCCTGGTATAAAGTAGATGACACATTTTCTGCCGAAACCTCAGAAGACATATTCTGACTGAGATTGCAGCAATAGTAGCATCACTCTCTTCCGTTCTGCCCCTGTCAGTTTTCACGTGTTAAAGATATTAGCGACTATCCTACCAACCTTGGAGACGAGTACAGTCTTCTATAGTCCATACGACTTATCATAAAGAGAGAAAATAGCCCCACCACAAATGTGCTTAATGAGCTACAGCGCTTAGCAATAGATGAACGAATTACAGGGCGCTGTTAACTGGCTTTGCACCGAATAAATACTCTGATGGCTGTCCGATATCGACAGAACACGCTACAGGCCGAAACTGCAGAACAGCGTTAACTGCAGAAAGTTTCTCACCTAATTAACACAGTAAACAGGTAACGTTTCTGCGGTAATGTATCAGAACTACCTTGTTTTTTAAATTATTTTACCAATATTTGAACGAGTCGGGAACAATTTACATTCTGGCCACATGATTATTATCCAGAGTGTAATACAGTGGTTAAAACCCTCATTTCCACTGTAGATCTGTTCACTTTGATTATGCGGTTGGTACGTGTTCAATTTTATCTGTAGCTCTTCTATTTCGATAATTCTAAAAACGTGAGTTTCTAGCATTCGTGACAATCAAAAACCGAACTGTAAAAACAGAATCTCCAATACACGGCTGGTACTACTGCATGTGCGTGTGTGTGTGTGTGTGTGTGTGTGTGTGTGTGTGTGTGTGTGTGTGTACAATAGCATTTACGAAATTTTCACAAAACATTCCTAACGTCCTTTGGAACACACACACCTTATTACCCGTGGTTCGGTGGCTGATTTACGGTTTATAATCGTATGTCTGCACAACTATGTTACAATGCAGTTCCTTATTCCATATTAGACAGACCTCAATAATATTTTTAAATCTCGCTCTTTTGACAAGAAAACGTCAGAATATGGTAAATAGCTAAACGTTCGCATTCAAATGCAAAATAATTTCCTAAACTCCGATTTACTTACAATTTTCACTTATTAAGATTGCGATGCGAATGCAATTTTGTCGTATGATGACACGGTTGGAGACCGTGGCTGTTATTTGAAGACAAATGTTGATGGTGTTGAGATAGCAACCAGCCACAAATTTAGTTTTAGTTCCTTTATTCAAAAGGTACCGCTACCGGTTTCGAATCGTTACAATTCATCGTCAGACGGCTGTCATGCTTTCATTAGAACATGTGGTACATTTTCTACTGATTAGTTGTGCAAACCGGCATCTCACGACAACTGCCCGCATCTCGTGGTCGTGCGGTAGCGTTCTCGCTTCCCACGCCCGGGTTCCCGCGTTCGATTCCCGGCGGGGTCAGGGATTTTCTCTGCCTCGTGATGGCTGGGTGTTGTGTGATGTCCTTAGGTTAGTTAGGTTTAAGTAGTTCTAAGTTCTAGGGGACTGATGACCATAGACGTTAAGTCCCATAGTGTTCGGAGCCATTTGAACCATTTCACGACAACTAATCAGTAAAAAAATTCACCCCATGTTCTAATGAAAGCATGAAAGCCGTCGGACGATGAATTGTAATGATTGGAAATCGGTAACGGTACCTTTTGAATAACGGAACTTAAAATAAATTTTTGGCTGGTTGCTGTCTCAACACCATCAACATTTGTCTTACGATGCGAAGCTTTACTCTACGTGTATGGTTTCTATATGTTTCTCCCAATTATGGCTAAAAAATGGTTCAAATGGCTCTGAGCACTATGGGACTCAACTGCTGAGGTCATTAGTCCCCTAGAACTAGTTAAACCTAACTAACCTAAGGACATCACAAACATCCATGCCCGAGGCAGGATTCGAACCTGCGACCGTAGCGGTCTTGCGGTTCCAGACTGCAGCGCTAGAACCGCGCGGCCACTTCGGCCGGCCCAATTATGCGAGTGTTAATATGTAGCGTAGAATTTCAATCTCTGTATAATATGTCATATTTTTAGGTTTTTTGAGATTTTCGTTTACAACTTAATATTCTGTCAACAACGTCATTCTCAGATACAGATCATTTACTCGAGCTGGTGAGATTAGCGTTAAGGACTGAGTGTTCGAATTAAGTAATAATTCATTCCTTAATGTTCGGACAGACATAGCATTGAAGAGTTTCCGTTACTCGGAGCATTTACAACAGTTTAGAACAATTCAGCACTTTATTCTGTGTTATATTAAGATTGCACACTAATTAAGAGCATTTATGAGAATAAAGATATCGCTTTTGCTAATCAGTAAACAGTTTTAATTGCGACATTTGCTTCTATTCTGTAATGTAATTCCAGTACAAAGCACAACTTATTTAGGTACACATGTTTACATCCCGTGTCTGACTTTAACGAATGCGCGAACAAGCGTATGTAGAACACGGCAGATTACAGCAGGCGTAGGTAAACAAAAACAGCTGCGACATGATCGTCTGGCAGGGTTTGTGAACTAGCTGTAATTTTCCGAACTCTACAACTATGTAATCTTACATGTCTTACATGTATGCTCTATACAACGCTAAACATCTAATAACTTTTGAAATAATCAGATGATTTCCTTTTTGTAAATGTATGCCACATTATATTTATTAAATATATTATGACAAACGCCCATTGTTTCTGTCGGCTAAAATGTGTCCTGTGAACCACATTTGAATAATTGCCTATTATCATTAGTACATCTTTTTTATCTTTCTCTCACTGATTTATCCTTTCTTTCTTTGGACATAGTCTGTGTAAAATAAAATTTGCAAGTTGTCGCATACCATGACACAACAAAGTAGTACTTACGTTTAAAGGATTTGTCCTTTACTGAAAGGCAATGTTGAATATCATCTAACTATACACTAG
Source organism: Schistocerca serialis cubense (assembly GCF_023864345.2). NCBI lineage: Eukaryota > Metazoa > Arthropoda > Insecta > Orthoptera > Acrididae > Schistocerca > Schistocerca serialis. The sequence goes on from NC_064640.1 coordinate 238,239,607, forward strand.
ACGCATGAATCTGCTAACTTACTGAGTGCTGCTGGCACAAGAAGAAAAAAAAAAGTATCTACGTTGCTTATTCACGTAACCTTCAAACTAGACGATATCCACCTTGCGTAGCAGCATTATAGAAGTTAAGTGTTGCCTTCGTGGAAGCAACAACAACTTACGAATACACGTACCATTTAAAAGTCTATCAGCACAATAATTTCATTTTATGAAATTAGACATTCAAATTCCTTATATACCATGTAGGGTAAAATGTATCGCTGCAAAATAATGCTAAAAATTCATTCATCTTTTTTTAAAGAAGGAACACCCGCAGTTACATAATATTTAGTAGAACGTGCTCGTATTAAAAGCATCCGAGAATGCTAGGGAACACGAGTACTGTCACACGACTTTGGTTGTGATTCGCAGCGCAACTTTTCTCAGAAAGAGTCATGAGAATGTGCTAAATACACGCACACCAAGGCTGACATCAGAACATAAATGAGCAGTACCGTAATATTCACATTCCTCGGTCTCTTTCTGAGAACAGCTTGACTGGAAATCAAAACTGGTGTCATTACCCTGTACTTCTCTTTCCTCGAGTTCTCGAAAGTCGTTAAGATATTGGCATCGTTCCGTTTAAAATGGTTATAGACTTCTCAGTATCTCTGATATATGGTACTGCAAGGAATATCAATTTTGGAGCGAATGCCTTTCCCCATCGCGTACTTTGCTTGCCTTCGAAGCTGCATCGAGAACATCAACAGTTCTAGAAAAATATTTAAAACTGACAGTACAGCTGGCTCGCTGTACATAGGATGAAGTATGTAAAACTTGCACATCTTTCGTGTCGAGTCGTGACCCTTTCAAGATATCGAAACGAGGTTTTCGGCATATGATAGTACTCAGAGGGGTGCGTAATTTTGTTTCGTGTATTATCCACTCAACTCTTCTATCAACTGATTTGTTGAAGCAATTATAGTTTTTTTAATGAAACGATGTACTTCTCTAGGGGCATGGAAAACTCTTCAAAAGATGAGTAGAGTGTATATTGGCATTGAAACTTTTCGCAAATGTATGAGAGAAAAGAGCATAACTTCAAACTCAACTCGACTGGAATCGGCTGTTGCGGTGTAAACACCGTCTAGTGTGAGCTCTCGTGCTAGGTTCAGTGGTTTTTTGCAGTTAGAAGATAGACATATGCAACTAAACGTAATTCCTCTTGGCCCTATTTTATGTGACAGAGGTACAAGGTGGGACGTGATTGTTGTAAATGTAACTATGTGCTTACTTCTAGCATAACACAAATAGCTTAGGAAAGATATTTCAAATATGTATACAAAGAATCATAAAACTACCATAGGTTAAAGTAGACTATCATAAGCACGCACGTATTATGTTCGAGTATAATGATTTTTCTGGAGAATAGAAATCTACTCTGTAGGAATCAGACGGTCGTGTGAAACCCAGCTCGCGCTATTCGTCCACGAGACTCAGAGGGTCATAGACACGGGTTCACAGGTAGATGCCGTGTTTCTTGACTTCCGCAAGGCGTTCGATACAGTTCCCCACAGTCGTTTAATGAACAAAGTAAGAGCATATGGACTATCAGACCAATTGTGTGATTGGATTGAAGAGTTCCTAGATACCAGAACGCAGCATGTCATTCTCAATGGAGAGAAGTCTTCCGAAGTAAGAGCGATTTCAGGTGTGCCGCAGGGGAGTGTCATAGGACCATTGCTATCCACAATATACATAAATGACCTTGTGGATGACATCGGAAGTTCAAAAAAAAAGTGGCTCTGAGCACTATGCGACTCAACTTCTGAGGTCATTAGTCGCCTAGAACTTAGAACCAATTAAACCTAACTAACCTAAGGACATCACACACATCCATGCCCGAGGCAGGATTCGAACCTGCCACCGTAGCGGTCGCTCGGCTCCAGACTGTAGCGCCCAGAACCGCACCGCCACTCCGGCCGGCATCGGAAGTTCACTGAGGCTTTTTGCAGATGATGCTGCGATGTATCGAGAGGTTGTAACAATGGAAAATTGTACTGAAATGCAGGAGGATCTGCAGCGAATTGACGCATGGTGCAGGGAATGGCAATTAAATCTCAATGTAGACAAGTGTAATGTGCTGCGCATGCATAGAAAGATAGTTCCCTTATCATTTAGCTACAAAATAGCAGGTCAGCAACTGGAAGCAGTTAATTCCATAAATTATCTGGGAGTATGCATTAGGAGTGACTTAAAATGGAATGATCATATAAAGTTGATCGTCGGTAAAGCAGATGCCAGACTGAGATTCATTGGAAGAATCCTAAGGAAATGCAATCCGAAAACAAAGGAAGTAGGTTACAGTACGCTTGTTCGCCCACTGCTTAAATACTGCTCAGCAGTGTGGGATCCGTACCTGATAGGGTTGATAGAAGAGATAGAGAAGATCCAACGGAGAGCAGCGCGCTTCGTTACAGGATCATTTAGTAATCGCGAAAGCGTTACGGAGATGATAGATAAACTCCAGTGGAAGACACTGCAAGAGAGACGCTCAGTAGCTCGGTACGGGCTTTTGTTAAAGTTTCGAGAACATACCTTCACCGAAGAGTCAAACAGTATATTGCTCCCTCCTACGTATATCTCGCGAAGAGACCATGAGGATAAAATCAGAGAGATTAGAGCCCACACAGAAGCATACCGACAATCCTTCTTTCCACGAACAATACGAGACTGGAATAGAAGGGAGAACCGATAGAGGTACTCAGGCTACCCTCCGCCACACACCGTCAGGTGGCTTTCGGAGTATGGATGTAGATGTAGATGTAGATGTAGACAACGGCAGTTTTCCTAGTAGCTTTGGTCAAGTAAGATCTTACCCGTGTTACCTGTACATTGGGTGTGTTGCATACCTATTAGGCGTTACCTCAAGCGACCGCTTTCTTTATGTACGTAATCAGTGTCTTACTAGACTCCTCTAAAAAACCGGAAGCGGTGAACTGTCTAAAAACTGGGTGACGATGTATAAAGGACCAGGTAAACTATGGAACATTTTGGTCCTACGTAGTTATCCTCTTGTCTGTCGCTTAAGAATAAATAGTATTTATATAAAAACTGAAATTGTCAATGTTTAATTCAGGTTTTATTCGAAAATTATTGATTTGTAATGTGAAACAGAGGGATGTTGTAGTAAAAATAAATAAAACAATACTGATTGATCATATAGCCTTAGAAAAAGCAATTTCCTCAACAAAAAGGTAAAATAAAAAGACAAAACAAAAATATATCGGACATCACTTTAATAGTTCGTCGAATATATATTAGCTACATCAAAAGTAATTGCTTTAATTACATTACCCAATCAACTAATTTTTATTACTTATAAAATGCAATTTATATTCCGTAAGGGTATGAAATACACACTGGACTAACATTGGATGATGTGCAGTTCTAATTATGTGCAAAACAAACAGCTAAACAAACAAAAAAACAAAGAGAAGTCGTCAGCTCCCAGTTTCTCCCTTACACATTGATTTATGTTTCTTTCCCTACCAATTCAACCAGTACAACCGGTAACCTTGTCATTTACTATGTCATTTATGTAGTGTACCAAAACTACCGAACCGCGGCTTTGGTAGAGAGCAACTCTGTGTGTTCGCAGTATTGCTTAAGTGAACAACTTTTGTGGAAACAAGTAAATAGACGAAAAGCTTGATACAATGATGGGGCCAGGCACGGGAGTCCCGCTAGGCAGTGTTTACACCGCAACAGCGCATTCCGCCACCTTGCCATCTAATTGTAGCTAATTACTCGATTAGTTTTGCGAAAGGCTTCAACGCTGAAACATTAAGAAGCCTTGTATCATTATACTCGTCTTCTGAAGAGCTTTAAAACGCTATTAAAACGTATATCGCTTTATTTAAAACAATATATTTGCTTCATGATCTCGGCTGATGCAAAAGTTAAGTGGCGTCAAATTCCATCTAAATAAGTGCTCCTCTGTGTGTTAACGTATGCCGAAAACCTCGTCTCGATATCTTGAACGGTTCATGAAGTAAAAAGACGCAAGACAATAAAAACTGATGCTTCGATGAAGTTTTATTAGTAAATACTAGCAAACTTCCTACCCCTGGTTATTTAAAGAATATAACTCCTGTTTCAAACGTATGCTCACTTTACAAATTAGTTAAGTGTTAAAATATTTTACGTCAGGCATGTAAGCGAGGAAAAGTTTAGAAAAGGTGTGAAATCGCGTTTAAACTTTTTCGGAAGTCGCTAAGTGCTCTCATTACCAAAACTGCGTAATTTTTGCTCCGTTTAAAAGAAAAGAAAGTTTTTCACGCATTTCAATGTCTATGACGTCAATTCTCCTGAATTGTGTGCTCTACAAGATGTAATTTTGTACGGACATGCAGTAGTATATGCTGATACTGTATGAGAAATGTTTTGCGAATAGAGTTAGTAGTAAAGAAATAATAAATTGTAGCGTCATGACTACTGCTGAAGTTTTAGTACAATAAATGCGAAAGAAAGGGAGGAAAGGTTTCGTAAAGATCTGAAATGATCCACAAAGTTTGTTGTAAGCCGCTGAGTGCTCTCGTTCTCAAATAATTGATGAATATAGTCTGGGTAATTTGCGCGCCGTAAGTTACGCTACCACAAGATATAGTTTTTAAACTGTGTGTATGTCTCGAGGCAGCGTAACACTTGTCCTACCGTGCTCAAGATTTAACACAAGTTCTAGCTCTTAAAGAGTAGATTATGACACCATTTTAAATTTTTAAATTCAGTCAATAATTGTATGAAATATTGAACATAATTTTTGTTGCCCATGGAAGCCGTTGGAGGGGTAACCTCGGATTGTGGTGCACCGTGCAGCAGAGTAGCCGTTTTAGTAATATAGTTAGGCGAACTGTGAAATATATCGAAACAGTTATTCTGCAGCTACGACCGTTCTTTTGGACGCGCGCTTGATCAGTGCTTTACAAGCTATGCAGGTAAAAGTGTTGCAGAACGCCGCACATATTAGCAAATGCTCGCACTGCTCGTGGTAGCGGTGCTGTCGAGCAGAGTAAACGCTGAGGGAGCGAACGAGGACTGGGAGACGGGCAGGCAGGCGAGCTGGCGGTTGGACGCCGTCGTACCTTGGGAAGCGAGAGCCGCGATGGCGAGCAGCGTCGCCGCGGCGGCCGTGAGCCACATGGCGTACATGGCCGGCTAGCCCATCACACGCGCCGCGGCAGCTCACAGGGAGGTTGCAGCCACGTGCTCAGTGCGCTCCGCGGAGCATCGGTGCGGGAGGCGAGTGCTTAGCGACGGAACTGAGCGCCGGGCCGGCGGTGACCCGGCGGCGGCGGCCGCGCGTGCGCGCTGACCCACGGCCGCCGACGCCGACGCCGACGCCGACGCTGTCGCGCGCCGTATCGATGCTCGCATCTCGCGCGCTTCGCAGATCGGCCGCCCTTCCGAATCTCTCTTTTCCGCTCCGCGCGCGTTGTTTCCCCCCCACCTCGAAATATTATTAAACGAGCGACAATGTATCGATTTACCTTTTTCATTAACTCGTGACATATTTATGACGGGAAAAACCACTCCCTGTCGCTACTGTATTACGGTCGACACGGCGAACGTACACTCTTCGGAAACTGCCGCGAGTGTGAGATTTCGCAGATACTGTCGATCGCGTGTCCGCTCTGACTGAGTGTGAACGGTTATTTTTGTAACGGTGTTCCGAAAAGTGCCATAGACTTACGTCTCTCCCTGAATCGACAGTGGCGCTCATGTGAATTTGCACCTGAGTTCTCACATACACAAATCGTGATCTACACGTTCTGATATAAGGGTGTGTCACTGTGGTTGCGAAGTGAGTTAGTAAATATAGTACGAGGCAGATAAATGAAGATGATATCTTTACCAGCTTTCACGTGTATGTTAAAAGGTAAGCGTGAAACTTAACTTATAGCATGATAACCCAGAGTTAATACTCCTGTCCTACCTCTCCCCTGTCTGTTCCTGTTTCCCTACAAGTTCTGCGTTGTTATACAGTCTCTCAGGAGGAAAGGTACATGCTTCCAAAGGTGATACTATTAGAGCGATTCCGAACAAAGAACGTCATACGAAAATATGTTCTGTTCTTAACAGTTCCCGAGGTAAATAAAGAAAACAACAGGGAACAGGACAAATGCAAGTGATAGTAAATGAAACGTCGTGATCTAAAGTTTTGTTTCCTCACAACATATGTTGAAAAAGTCCACTTTCAACTGCAATGCATTCTGTAGCTCTTGTCGACGTCTGCTGTGTTGCTCATTTGACCTCATTCGTACGGTCCTTTACTCTAGCACACGCCTGTAAAGTACGGCCGGCCGGTGTGGCCGAGCGGGTCTAGGCGCTTGAATCTGGAACCGCGCGACCGCTACGGCCGCCGGTTCGAATCCTTCTTCGGGCATGGATGTGTGTGATGTCCTTAGGTTAGTTAGGTTTAAGTAGTTCTAAGTTCTAGGGGACTAATGACCTCAGATGTTAAGTCCCATAGTGCTCAAAGCCATTTTGTAAAGTACGAGCGAGAAGTTCCTCCGTTGTGTCCACTCTAGGCTTCGCTCTTAAGCCAACCCACAAACAGTAAGCTAATGAAGTAAGATCCGGTGACCTCGGTAGCCAAGAAATGACTCCATAGCAACCAATCCGAAGCCCAGAATATGTTTCAGTGGAGTACTGTGGCACTGGTCGTACGAAATGTGAAGGATCTACTTCGAGCTGAAAGTACATACGACGTTGTGTTGCCTAAGAAATATCCTCAACGTGTTCTGGTGATACATTTCTAAGGAAATCCAGATACTGTACTCCATTAAGACGGTCATCCAAAACAACTGAATCGATGACATGGTCACCAATAACACCGCACCACACTTTTACTGAGAAACGTCGCTGAAATGTCGCTTTGGTTGTATTTGCATGTCAGTGCTGATGAAGGAGGACGTGCGAGTGACACCCGTGACTGTATGTCGGGTACGGTCCAGGAAAGATCATATGTTAATTTGAAACGTTTATTGCTCAGAATCACCAACACTATCACGCCTCAAGCCTGCACTTATTCTCCTGACTCATGGTTGTGACAATGTTAGGGTGACCGGATGTCTTATGTCTTTCCCGACACTCCCTCAATACCCCGCTCACCCCCCCCCCCCCCCAGAAACTGAAATGGTGTAGCCCACCTGTCTGCGTCTAGAGGAAACTGCATATCCGAATGTGAGATCAGATGTTTCCGTAGTGTGTACCTGAGACGGGACGCCGGTACCAAATGTTCAAATGAGTGTGAATTTCTAAGGGACCAAACTGTTGAGGTCATCGGTCCCTAGACTTACACACTATTTAAACTAACTTATACTAAGAACAACACACACACCCGTGCCCGACGGAGGACTCGAATCTCGGGCGAGAGGGGCCGCGCAGTCAGTGACACGTCGCCTCTAACCGCGCGGCCACTCCGCGCGCCAGCTCGGTAATTACTTAGTTGTAGGTGAGGAATGGCCTAAAGCCCATATCGAGGCTGGCCGGCTCACCAGCACTTCTTAATCCGCAAGGCGGATTCGATCCGGGGCAGACCTGGATAACGGAAGCCGCGCGTTAACGCGCTCGGATATCCTGGCGTATGCAGCGTTATCACTCCTGATGTTGCTAAATGGAAACGAACTGCAGGGAACATTCCCTGACAGAATAAGGTACAAAGTAGGTTATTTGGACATACGGCTGGAAATGATTTCCAATGGAGGTGGAGATAAAAGATCTTTGACATTGGTCTCGTTATCAGCATTAGTGCCAGCTTGGGGTAAGCGAGGCGACTGTGTGCAACATTCTCCACAACTGCCACTATCCGTGTCACATACAATGCGTGCAACGCTCCTAACCAACTGACTTGCGTCAACGGCGACAGGTCGTTGGTTCGTCTCACAGGCCACCACGGTGCTGTGATTTCTGTCATTTATCTTACACAAAGTTGAGACTTCTTTTACAGTACCTATCTGTGGGCTACAGATCATCACCATGCCAGTGAACCATCAACACCTGTTCAGCCTCATCGTGTGGTCGGGAGTTGTTGGAGACCGCTTCACAGACGAGGCACATCTGCACTTCGTGGCCATGCCTCCCTTACTGCCATGCAGCCCGCCTCCAGTGCTGTCGCGACAGGCGTGAATGGAGGGACGAATGGAGACGTGTCGTCTTCAGCGATGAGAGTCGCTTCTGCCTTGGTGCCAATGATGGTCGTATGAGTGTTTGGCGCCGTGCAGGTGAGCGCCACAATCAGGACTGCATACGACCGAGGCACACAGGGCCAACACCCGGCATCATGGTGTGGGGAGCGATCTCCCACACTGGCCGTACACCACTGGTGATCGTCGAGGGGACACTGAATAGTGCACGGTACATCCAAACCGTCATCGAACCCATCGTTCTACCATTCCTAGACCGGCAAGGGAACTTGCTGTTCCAACAGGACAATGCACGTCCGCATGTATCCCGTCCCACCCAACGTGCTCTAGAAGGTGTAAGTCAACTACCCTGGCCAGCAAGATCTCCGGATCTGTCCCCCATTGAGCATGTTTGGGACTGGATGAAGCGTCGTCTCACGCGGTCTGCACGTCCAGCACGAACGCTGGTCCAACTGAGGCGCCAGGTGGAAATGGCATGGCAAGCCGTTCCACAGGACTACATCCAGCATCTCTACGATCGTCTCCATGGGAGAATAGCAGCCTGCATTGCTGCGAAAGGTGGATATACACTGTACTAGTGCCGACATTGTGCATGCTCTGTTGCCTGTGTCTATGTGCCTGTGGTTCTGTCAGTGTGATCATGTGATGTATCTGACCCCAGGAATGTGTCAATAAAGTTTCCCCTTCCTGGGACAATGAATTCACGGTGTTCTTATTTCAATTTCCAGGAGTGTAGCTTGCCTTCCAGTTCCAGCTAACTTCTAGAATATTTTTACGAAAATGCAAAATCGAGTGCGGCGATAGTACAGACTGACATTCCCTCTTGACTGTTGCGTCCTCTTGTGACCTTTCAGCCACTGAAACCTGCACTGCCAAAAATCTTTTATCTCCACCTTCTGGCCTTGTCGCCATAGCACTATTTTCGCTCCTTATCCTCTCAGAGGTCGATTCCTGCAGTTCTCCTCCATTTAGCAAAATCACCCTGAATAAAGGGAGAACGCGTAAGATGCAACGCCCCTTTTATTTCTGAACAGTTCAAGAGATCGAATAGAGTTTTTCTACAAAATATGGTTAGCATAGGGGTACTGTGCTTAAACCTTCAAATTCTTGTTTCAACTGAGATGCCGAAGAAAGTAAGGCTTTTATTTTTCTTTCTTTTTTTTATCTTTCACTGGAGCCATATAAATTTTAACTGCATTCGAAAACTGTTTATAAGACGAGTGACATAATGGCTGTTTACCTCTTCATGATAAAACTTTTCGTAAAAATATTCTAGAAGTTAGCTGGAACTGGAAGGCAAGCTACACTCCTGGAAATTGAAATAAGAACACCGTGAATTCATTGTCCCAGGAAGGGGAAACTTTATTGACACATTCCTGGGGTCAGATACATCACATGATCACACTGACAGAACCACAGGCACATAGACACAGGCAACAGAGCATGCACAATGTCGGCACTAGTACAGTGTATATCCACCTTTCGCAGCAATGCAGGCTGCTATTCTCCCATGGAGACGATCGTAGAGATGCTGGATGTAGTCCTGTGGAACGGCTTGCCATGCCATTTCCACCTGGCGCCTCAGTTGGACCAGCGTTCGTGCTGGACGTGCAGACCGCGTGAGACGACGCTTCATCCAGTCCCAAACATGCTCAATGGGGGACAGATCCGGAGATCTTGCTGGCCAGGGTAGTTGACTTACACCTTCTAGAGCACGTTGGGTGGCACGGGATACATGCGGACGTGCACTGTCCTGTTGGAACAGCAAGTTCCCTTGCCAGTCTAGGAATGGCAGAACGATGGGTTCGATGACGGTTTGGATGTACCGTGCACTATTCAGTGTCCCCTCGACGATCACCAGTGGTGTACGGCCAGTGTAGGAGATCGCTCCCCACACCATGATGCCGGGTGTTGGCCCTGTGTGCCTCGGTCGTATGCAGTCCTGATTGTGGCGCTCACCTGCACGGCGCCAAACACGCATACGACCATCATTGGCACCAAGGCAGAAGCGACTCTCATCGCTGAAGACGACACGTCTCCATTCGTCCCTCCATTCACGCCTGTCGCGACACCACTGGAGGCGGGCTGCACAATGTTGGGGCGTGAGCGGAAGACGGCCTAACGGTGTGCGGGACCGTAGCCCAGCTTCATGGAGACGGTTGCGAATGGTCCTCGCCGATACCCCAGGAGCAACAGTGTCCCAAATTTGCTGGGAAGTGGCGGTGCGGTCCCCTACGGCACTGCGTAGGATCCTACGGTCTTGGCGTGCATCCGTGCGTCGCTGCGGTTCGGTCCCAGGTCGACGGGCACGTGCACCTTCCGCCGACCACTGGCGACAACATCGATGTACTGTGGAGACCTCACGCCCCACGTGTTGAGCAATTCGGCGGTACGTCCACCCGGCCTCCCGCATGCCCACTATACGCCCTCGCTCAAAGTCCGTCAACTGCACATACGGTTCACGTCCACGCTGTCGCGGCATGCTACCAATGTTAAAGACTGCGATGGAGCTCCGTATGCCACGGCAAACTGGCTGACACTGACGGCGGCGGTGCACAAATGCTGCGCAGCTAGCGCCATTCGACGGCCAACACCGCGGTTCCTGGTGTGTCCGCTGTGCCGTGCGTGTGATCATTGCTTGTACAGCCCTCTCGCAGTGTCCGGAGCAAGTATGGTGGGTCTGACACACCGGTGTCAATGTGTTCTTTTTTCCATTTCCTGGAGTGTATAAACACTCCCAAGTGCTACCCTCACAGCAGGCTTCATCGTCGTATCAAGCCTGCCGACTGGTTACTTGTTTCCAGAAAAGCTGCTCACATAAGCATGAGTGCGTACGGGTACCTGTAATAATTTTCTTAAGCCTCATCCGATATGCTAGAAGTCAGAGTACACTTCCTGTTACACTACTGGCCATTAAAATTGCTACACCAAGATGAAAAGCAGATGATAAACGGGTATTCATTGGACAAATATACTATACCAGAACTGACATGTGATTACATTTTCACGCAAATTGGGTGCATAGATCCTGAGAAATTAGTACCACCTCTAGCCGTAATAACGGCCTTGGTACGCTTGGGCATTGAGTCAAACAGAACGTGGATGGCGTGTACAGGTACAGCTGCCCATGCAGTTTCAACACGATACCACAGTTCATCAAGAGTAGTGACTGGCGTATTGTGACGAGCCAGTTGCTCACCCACCATTGACCAGACGTTTTCACTTGGTGAGAGATCTGGAGAATGTCCTGGCCAGGGCAGCAGTCGAACGTTTTCTGTATCCAGAAAGGCCCGTACAAGACCTACAACATGCGGTCGTGCATTATCCTGCTGAAATGTAGGGTTTTGCTGGGATCGAATGAAGGATAGAGCCACGGGTCGTAACACAGCTGAAATGTAACGTCCGCTGTTCAAAGTGCCGTCAATGCGAACAAGAGGTGATCGAGACGCGTAACCAATGGCACCCCATAGCATCACGCCGGGTGATACGCCAGTATGGCGATGACGAATACACGCTTCCAGTGTGCGTTCACCGCGATGTCGCCAAACACGGATGCGACCATCATGATGCTGTAAACAGAACCTGGATTCATCCGAAACAATGACGTTTTGCCATGCGTGCACCCAGGTTCAAATGGTTCTTAGCACTATGCGAACTAATTAAACCTAACTAACCTAAGGACATCACACACATCCGTGCACCCAGGTTCGTCGTTGAGTACACCATCCAGGCGCTCCTGTCTGTGATGCAGCGTCTAGGGTAACCGCAGCCATGGTCTCTGAGCTGATAGTCCATGCTGCTGCAAACGTCGTCGAACTGTTCGTGCAGATGGTTGTTGTCTTGCAACGTTACAGCCATGCGGATAAGATGTCTGTCATCTCGACTGCTAGTGATACGAGGCCGTTGGGATCCAGCACGGCGTTCCGTATTACCCTCCTGAACCCACTGATTCCATATCCTGCTAACAGTCATTGGATCTCGACCAACGCGAGCAGCTATGTCGCGATACGATAAACCACAATCGCGATAGGCTACAATCTGACCTTTATCAGAGTCGGAAACGCGATGGTACGCATTTCTCCTCCTTACACGAGGCATTACAACAACGTTTCACCAGGCAACTCCTGTCAACTGCTGTTTGTGTGTGAGAAATCGGTTGGAAACTTTCCTCATGTCAGCGCGTTGTAGGTGTCGCCACCGGCGCCAACCTTGTGTGAATGCTCTGAAAAGCTAATCATTTGCATATCAGAGCATCTTCTTCCTGTCGGTTAAATTTCGCGTCTGTAGCACGTCATCTTCGTGATGTAGCAATTTTAATTGCCAGTAGTGTATAATCATCTTAACTGACATGGAATCTTTTCGTATAGTGGAGCCAAGAAGAACTGCATTGAACCGCATCAGCCCTTACATAGAATGTACGCTAGATCGTAATTTTATTTTTTATTGCTCATAGAGTGAACTAAACTCGTTGTGTCTGAATATAGCATTTAATTTACTTAGTGTCATTTCAGAACGTCACTCATTTTCTTTTCTGGGTGTTACCAGTAGGTGCCAATACACTACGCAAATGAAGCTATTTATCGCAGTGCCAACATGTCTTTCAGAAATATGTTTACGTTCACATTCCAGTGACACCGTTTTCATAAATTTTAGGTGTTTTAAATAGCATTTTCAGAGTATCTATTATATTTAAATAATTTTCTAACATAAATAGTATAACTCTGAACACGTTCTAAAATTTTAGTGAAGCACGCCATTTTTTTTAATTTAATATATTAATTTGATTGTAAAAACAATCATAGGTAGCAAATTTGTTGTTTCTAAACTGTAATTCGTAATTCATAAATAAACGACAAATCTGCAAGCTGTGGCTGTTTTTACTGTCAATTTACACTAAAGTTGCTGCCCCACTCCGCCACCATGGAGTGGAGTAGTTTTTAGTATTTTAGCCCTATTCCGCATAATTGCGGTCACTTGTCGATATATATAACCTGTTGCCTTCCGACTCAGTTTACTCGGCCGACGTTCGCTTACCGAGTTTTCTGGCGATTCGCCAGCAAGAGTGGCTGCCATCGTCAAAGTCTCACCCACCATCGCCGGTGGCGGAGTCCGCTTCGGGGTGAAGCTTTGACAATGTCAGCCTTCGTGCTAGCGAATCGTCAGACAAATCGGCAAACGAACGTCGGCCGATGAACCCGAGACAGATGCCGACAGGTAATTTTATTTTGTCCCAAAAGTGGTTCAAATGGCTCTGAGCACTATGGGACTTAACTTCTGAGGTCATCAGTCCCCTAGAACTTAGAACTACTTAAACCTAACTAACCTAAGGACATCACACAACATCCATGCCCGAAGCAGGATTCGAACCTGCGACCGTAGCGGTCGCGCGCTTCCAGACTGTAGCGCGTAGAACCGCTCGGCCACCCCGGCCCGCATTTTGTCCCAGAACAACGCATTGATCACCAATATAAACATTTCATCCATACAACCTAAGCTCAGGATTGAGGAAATTAATATTTGTAGTGTAAGGCTATCTTCTTGCTGCGTGTAACAAAGGAGCCTGCCATGAGAGCTCTACTTGGTGATCTTTACACAGACATAACCGAGTCCGGCCGTCTTGCCTTCCAATTTCAGCTAATTTCTCGGACGCTGTTTCAAAATGCTTCACCGCCAGCATTAACAGAAGTTACACTGATAAGCCAAAACGTTATGACCACTGCCCACCGCGAGGTTGTATGCCACCTGGGACGTTGCGGGTAGATGACGCTCTATGAAATAGATGTAAGCGCAGCAAGGACGGATGGGGATCACCCTAGCGAAGATGTGGGATGCAAATGGGGAAAACTATTGAGATAAGGACAGATTATTATTACGCAAAGCCTATGAACGAGGATCTCGAAAACGGCGATGCTGGTCGAATGTTCTCGTGCTACTGTCGTGAGCCTCTACGGAAAGAGGTAGGGCAGTGAAACTGCCACTAAGTGCTAAATGGCTTGACGTCTACAACTCCCCACAGAACATGGGGATCGGAGGTTTGTCTGCTCTGTAAAGTAGCATAGATGGTGATCTGTGGCATCTCTGCTCAAAGAGCACAGTGCTGGTACACGCACAAGTGTTTCGGAGCACACTGTTCACCATACATTGTTGAACATAGAGCTCCGCAGCAGACCACCCCTACGTGTTCACATGTTAGCCCAACGACGTCGTCAGTTACGAATGCAGTAGGCACGGGACCATCGGGATTCGACCGTCGATCAATGGCAACGTGTCTGCTCTTAGGGTGAAGCACGTATTTGCTACACTAGGTCGCTGGTCGTCTCCACAAACGCCGCCATCGAGGTGAAAGACGGCTCGAAACGTGCAGAGCGCCACGGACGCAGACTAGTGGGAACAGTATTATGCTATGGGAGACATTCTCCTTTGCTTGCGTGGGACTTGCGGTAGCTGCGAACCACCCGAACCACCCGCATCCCTTCATACTTGAAGTCTTCCCCGACGACGATGTCACCTTTCAGAAGTATAATTGTCCGTGTCTCGGAGCCAGAACCGCGCTACAGTGGTTTGAGAAGTGTTATAGTGGACTCACGTTGATGTCTCGGCGACCAAATCCGCCTGATGTAAGCCCGGTGGAACCCATCTGGGTTGCCATCTGGCTCCATTACTGCGTACGCATATCAGCGGCGCGTTATTTGCGCGAATTACATGACCTGTGTGTAGACATCTAATGGCACATACATCCACAAACCTACCAACAAACTGTCGGATCCGTGATACGCAGAATCAGAAAGACGGACAAGCAAGCTATTAATCAGATGGTCATACTGTTTTGGCCTATCAGTATATGTCATTTTAATCACATTTTCGAGGGCTTTCAGATTCCATTAAAGAAGCAAATCGTTCCTTTTAGAAAAAAAAAGTTTCCTCGCATCTCCTTTGATACAAGAGTTAAGTGAATTCAATATGCAACAAAATTACGTATCCCTCTCCTTACTATCATACACCGAAAACCTGGACAAGGCGAACGGTAGGCCCGGCCGCAGCGGGAACTAATATTGTCACGTGACTAGCTTCACCTACGTTCCAGTTCAGAGTAAAGCGCATTTTCTAATGGTAGCCCACGTATGAAAAGTGCCAAGAAGACGAAAGTTGTAATTTTGCACATCATATAGAGGAGGTAAACGGAGAAGATACGAACGTAATGCACAAAATTATAACGATCGCAAATAGCCAATGTCGACATCTCTAGAAAAAAATCAGAGCATACCACCAATCTATATTTGTTTCAGTTGTAGGATTTGATGCGAGTGTTTGGGCTCATAGACTGCAGACTGTGATGCCAGCTTCACTTGCCAAAATAGTTGAACGAGAAGTACAACAAACTAGGGGAATGCCTCCGACGCTTCCAACCGAATCGGCTCATATTTGGCAGGTAGCTTGTGTACAGCCTAAAATGAAATACTCTAAGGTATTTTGGCTCAACTCTCCACCCCCTTGACTGGATAGACAGATAACTAAAAATTGAGCAATTTTTATCGTAATACGTTGGGTCGGCATACTCTTATCTTCCTGGGAGCAGAGGAAAGAAACGCTTACGACTGCCGCTTATGTAGCCATAAAGTGAACACTATTCAGCGAAGGTGCTGCTGGTGCAGCGACCAAGCCAGCTGGCTGCAGAGAAAAGAACCTGTGTTCGACTCCCAAATGCATTCTGCAGCTTTTTTTTCATTTGTATTTTTCCATATCCAAATTGATAGGAACAGGAGTGTTAATAAGGTTATAAACAAGCAATAACCACAACGTCGACAAATAAATTTCTCAAAAGACTTGGATTAGTAAAGATTTTGTAGTTGCCTACAATGGCTCCTTCGCACACTCAGTTACATGTCCTTCACGTCCTTCGAACAATTACATGTGTGGGACTTCTCACATAAATATGCGAAGCAAATATACTCGACGCACCAGCAACATGCAATTAACGCAATCTTTGCGCTACACCGTTCCTTCAGAAGATTCGATCGAGAAAAAAATATTTATTTTTGGAGAGTAAATTTTAATGTGTACCATACATACAATAACATAACATCGCCTGAAAAATCCATTCTGACAGTTGACCATGAATAATGCTATGAATCGTCGTTGCATCCGCGCCGTTGTGCAATTCTCGCTGTTTTTCCAGAAGTACACTGCACATTTGAAACCTCCAAACAAAGTTCTGTATCGTACCTCCCTATAAACAATCATCGCGCGGTCGGCTCTCTGTGACCTATCGTGACGAATTCGCAGCATTTTTATTAGGTTTTGCTTTCATACAAGGAGGCTTAAAATTTTAATTCTTTACAAATCCACGTCGTTTCAGAAATTTCAAAAATGGTTCAAATGGCTCTGAGCACTATAGGACTTCACATCTGAGGTCATCACTTCCCTAGACTTAGAACTACTTAAACCTAACTAACCTAAGGACATCACACACATCCATGCCCGAGGCAGGATTCGAACCTGCGACCGTAGCGGTCGCGCGGTTCCAGACTGACGCGCCTAGAACCGCTCGGGCACACCGGCTGGCCTTCAGAAATTAATTTGCCTACTTTTTTATTATTCCTTATTAATTACCTCATTAACTCTGCTATTCCTACCAATTTCGATACGGAGAAAACACAAATAAAGAAACTGCAGAATACATTTGAGAACCGAACAGACGTTATCTGCTCCCAAGCCATATGCCTTGGTCGCTGCACCACCTGCGCTTTTGTGCAACAGCGTTTACATTATGAGTACATAAGCGGCCGCCATAACAATTTCTTTTCTCGATTTCTAGAAAAATATGCGTTTGTGGATGCCATATGTATTGATGAGAAATACCCAGTTTTCAATTATCTATCGATCCTGTCAATTTTGAGTCGATTGCACGTCATGAGCATTAGGGGTATTTTTCTCAAAGCTGAAGGGGTGTTTAGTCAAAATATCTTAGAGACTTTCATGTTAGGTTGTGCACATGCGACGTAACAAATATGGGCCAATAGATTTACCGAGTCTGAAATCTACCCCTTGTAAGACTATAGGGCGCCTACTGCAGTACCCCAAATGATGCATTATTAGTAATTCTAGGAATCTGCCCACTGGACCTGAAAATCAGGAAAAGGGAAGACCTTTACTGGTTAAAGAAAGGCAATCAGATAAAAGTACGAAGGTTACGAAAAAGTTAATACAAGATGGCCTATCACAACTGTGAGAAAATGAATGAGACGCTTCAGGCAGAGTCAGAAGAACATATGAATTTTTTCCTTAACGAGAGCGGAGACTAAAAATGAGTTTTCTCCACCAGCCAAGCGAACTGATACGTTACCTGGCCGGTCATGCCACGTATGCTACGTATCTGTACAACATCAAGAGACAGATGAATGACAGTTGGGCATGCTACAGTATAGGCAAGTCAGAATAGACTTGTGGCACTGAGATCTCTACGAAGATTTATTGGGTAATGATCGTCAGGTATTAAGGATGCTGGGTCCCGAAGCAGCACTGAGAAACGAATCAACATGGCGCATCTTGGACGATACTGCAGCCGCAGTATCAAGGAACCTAGGAAGGCCAAGGAACATTTCCCAAAGCAGTCACCAAACGTCAACACTAGACAGTAAACTTTGTTTGTTTTTGTGGTCTTCAGTCCTGAGACTGGTTTGATGCAGCTCTCCATGCTACTCTATCCTGTGCAAGCTTCTTCATCTCCCAGTACCTACTGCACTTCCACATATTTCACTTCCATACATGGCTACACTCCATACAAATACTTTCAGAAACTACTTCCTGACACTTAAATCATTACTCGATGTTAACAAATTTCTCTTCTTCAGAAACGCTTTCCTTGCCATTGCCAGTCTACATTTTATGTCCTCTCTACTTCGACCATCATCAGTTATTTTGCTCCCCAAATAGCAAAACTCCTTTACTACTTTAAGTGTCTCATTTCCTAATCTATTTTCCTCAGCATCACCCGACTTAATTCGACTACATTCCATGATCCTCGTTTTCCTTTTGTTGATGTTCATCATATATCCTCCTTTCAAGACACTGTCCATTCCGCTCAACTGCTCTTCCAAGTCCTTTCCTGTTTCTGACAGAATTACAATGTCATCGGCGAATCTCAAAGTTTTTATTTCTTCTCCATGGATTGTAATACCTACTCCGAACTTTTCTTTTGTTTCCTTTACTGCTTGCTCAATATACAGATTGAATAGCATTGGGGATAGGCTACAACCCTGTCTCACTCCCTTCCCAACCACTGCTTCCCTTTCATGCCCCTCGACTCTTACAATTGCCATCTGCTTTCTGTACAAATTGTAAATAGCCTTTCGCTCCCCGTATTTTACCCCTGCCACCTTCAGAATTTGAAAGAGAGTATTCCAGTCAACATTGTCAAAAGTTTTCTCTAAGTCTACAAATGCTAGAAACGTAGGTTTGCCTTTCCTTAATCTTTCTTCTAAGATAAGTCGTAAGGTCAGTATTGACTCACGTGTTCCAACATTTCTACGGAATCCAAACTGATCTTCCCCGAGGTCGGCTTCTACCAGTTTTTCCAGTCGTCTGTAAAGAATTCGCGTTAGTATTTTGCAGCTGTGACAGATTAAACTGATAGTTCGGTAATTTTTACATCTGTCACCACATGCTTTCTTTGGGATTGGAATTATTATATTCTTCTTGAAGTCTGAGGGTATTTCGCCTGTCTCATTCATCTTGCTCACCAGATGGTAGAGTTTTGTCAGGACTGGCTCTCCCAAGGCTGTCGGTAGTTCTAATGGAATGTTCTCTACTCCGGGGGCATTGTTTCGACTTAGGTCTTTCAGTGCTCTGTCAAACTCTTCACGCAGTATCATATCTCCCATTTCATCTTCATCTACCTCGTCTTCCATTTCCTTAATATTGTCCTCAAGAACATCGCCCTTGTATAGACCCTCTATATACTCCTTTCACCTTTCTGCTTTCCCTTCTTTGCTTAGAACTGGGTTTCCATCTGAGCTCTTGATATTCATGCAAGCGGTTCTCTTTTCTCCAAAGGTCTCTTTAATTTTCCTGTAGGCAGTATCTATCTTACCCCTAGTGAGATAAGCCTCTACATCCTTACATTTGTCCTATAGCCATCCCTGCTTAGCCATTTTGCACTTCCTGTCGATCTCATTTTTGAGACGTTTGTATTCCTTTTTGCCTGCTTCATTTACTGCATTTTTGTATTTTCTCCTTTCATCAGTTACATTCTGTATCTCTTCTGTTACCCAAGGATTCCTACTAGCCCCCGTTTTTTTGCCTACTTGATCCTCTGCTGCGTTCACTATTTCATCCCTCAAAGCTACCCATTCTTCTTCTACTGTATTTCTTTCCCCCATTCCTGTCAATTGTTCCCTTATGCTCTCCCTGGAACTCTGTACAACCTCTGGTTCTTTCAGTTTATCCAGGTGCCATCTCCTTAAATTCCCACCTTTTTGCAGATTCTTCGGTTTTAATCTACAGTTCATAACCAATAGATTGTGGTCAGAGTCCACATCTGTCCCTGGAAATGCCTTACAATTTAAAACCTGGTTCCTAAATCTCTGTCTTACCAATACATAATCTATCTGAAACCTTCTAGTATCTCCAGGGTTCTTCCATGTATACAACCTTCTTTCATGATTCTTGAACCAAGTGTTAGCTATGCTCTGTGCAAAATTCTACCAGGCGGCTTCCTCTTTCATTTCTTAGCCCCAATCAATATTCACCTACTATGTTTCCTTCTCTTCCTTTTCCTAATGGCGAATTCCAGTCACCCATGACTATTAAATTTTCGTCTCCCTTCACTATCTGAATAATTTCTTTAATTTCATCATACATTTCATCAATTTCTTCGTCATCTGCAGAGCTAGTTGGCATGTAAACTTGTACTACTGTAGTAGGCGTGGGCTTCGTATCTATCTTTGCCACAATAATGCGTTCACTATGCTGTTTGTAGTAGCTTACCTGCATTCCTATTCACTATTACACCTACTCCTGCATTACCCCTATTTGATTTTGTGTTTATAGCCCTGTAGTCACCTGACCAGAAGTCTTATTCCTCCTGCCACCGAACTTCACTAATTCCCACTATATCTAACTTTAACCTATCCATTTCCCTTTTTAAATTTTCTAACCTACCTGCCAGATTAAGGGAGCTGACATTCCACGCTCCGATCCGTAGAACGCCAGTTTTCTTTCTCCTGATAACGACGTCCTCCTGAGTAGTCCCCGCCCGGTGATCCGAATGGGGGACTATTTTACCTCCGGAATATCTTACCCAAGAGGACACCATCATCATTTAATCATACAGTAAAGCTGCATGCCCTCGGGAAAAATTACGGCTGTAGTTTCCCCTTGCTTTCAATCGCTCGCAGTACCAGCACAGCAAGGCCGCTTTGGTTAGTGTTACAGGCCAGATCTGCCAATCATCCAGACTGTTGCCCCTGCAACTACTGAAAAGGCTGCTGCCCCTCTTCAGGAACTCTCAACAGATACTCCTCCGTTGTGGTTGCACCTACGGTACGACTATCTGTGTTGTTGAGGCACGCAAGCCTCCCCACCAACGGCAAGTTCCATGGTTCATGGGGGGAAGTAAACTTTATAGACTGAGATAAGGCACCTGAGATCGGAGAGCAGCAAATTAAATGGTATCCTAACACATCACAACGCGTAAGTCCAAGTGATCACGGAGGAGTGGGTACTAAGACGTTATGCTGAATCGTGGCATCGCTTGTTATTGTGGAAACGCTGCTGATGTGTTGCCCTATGCCCAAGGAATCCAGCAGGCAGTGGCTGTTGACAGGGATAGTATGAGGGTCGGTCCACTAGCAAAAATAATCACAAACCCATTAGGTGCACCCTAATAGACTAATATAAACAGAACAGAATCTGTAGTACTAACAGTAGTATTATCAGGGGGGTTATTTGTTAGTGGTTTGATAGTAGTTTTGTAAGGGTAGAAAGTATTTGTAGTATTAGCATTTTAATAGTATTAGCATTTTTTCGCAATTTTTTTTAAGTACCAGGAATGCTTACCTAATACTTATAAGGGGCAGTCAAGTGAAAACGAAAGAAATGGGAAAAAGTAAGAAAACTGTTTATTACTTCAAAAGTAATCATCAATACTTTTAATACATTTATCCCACTGTGAGACAAGGAGCTCAAATGTCTTCCTGGAAAATCTGTAATTACCTACAGAACCATAGTTGTACCCAAGCGTACACCTCTTCAGCAGACCGAACTCGACGGCCAGGAATGTAGGCCGCGCGGGATTAATCGAGCGGTCTCAGGCGCTGCAGTCACGGACTGTGCGGCTGGTCCCGGCGGAGGTTCGAGTCCTCCCTCGGGCATGGGTGTGTGTGTTTGTCTTTAGGATAATTTAGGTTAAGTAGTGTGTAAGCTTAGGGACTGGTGACCTTAGCAGTTAAGTCCCATAAGATTTCACACACACAGGAATGTAGCTCTTCAGGGTTCCAAAATATGCAAATCGCATGGGAAGAGACGGAGACTATATAGATTATGTGCGAGGGCTTCCCAGTGAAACTTTTGCAGCCTAGTCGAAACAACCTTGGCAACTTGTGGGATCGCTGCAGAAGTCTCCCTGGGAAACCCTTACACATCCACCACACAATCCCGGTCTCTTCCCATGCGATTTCCATATTTTTAGAGCCCTGAAGAAAGACATCCGTGGCCGTCGATTCGCTTCGGGCGAAGAGATGCACGCCTGAGTACAGACATGGCTCCGTAGGTAATTAAATTTGACAGCGGGATACGTTTTCGCTAGAGGCCGTAGTTTTCGAAATATTAAAAAATAAAAACGTCCAAAAGTGACGTTCAAACGCATTTTTCTGGAGTAAATCGAAAACCGTGGCCTCCAGCGAATACTTATCCCGCTACAGAATTTAGCTACATTAAATTTCAAACAAAAAGGTCCTGTCAATTTTCCTGTAAGGCAACCAGTTTGCAGTTAGCGAGCGAGAGAATAAGGAAATCTTCCACGTGGTTTTTGAAGACATTGCAGTCTGCACAAAATCTATAGGTGGCCGCAGCTCAATCACCCTGTATGAAGGTGAAAAGGAAATGATTATAATTTTTCTACTTCAAAAATGGCCCTGAGCACTATGGGACTTAACATCTATGGTCATCAGTCCCCTAGAACTTAGAACTACTTAAACCTAACTAACCTAAGGACATCACACACATCCATGCCCGAGGCAGGATTCGAACCTGCGACCGTAGCGGTCGCGCGGTTCCAGACTGACGCGCCTAGAACCGCTCGGGCACACCGGCTGGCCTTCAGAAATTAATTTGCCTACTTTTTTATTATTCCTTATTAATTACCTCATTAACTCTGCTATTCCTACCAATTTCGATACGGAGAAAACACAAATAAAGAAACTGCAGAATACATTTGAGAACCGAACAGACGTTATCTGCTCCCAAGCCATATGCCTTGGTCGCTGCACCACCTGCGCTTTTGTGCAACAGCGTTTACATTATGAGTACATAAGCGGCCGCCATAACAATTTCTTTTCTCGATTTCTAGAAAAATATGCGTTTGTGGATGCCATATGTATTGATGAGAAATACCCAGTTTTCAATTATCTATCGATCCTGTCAATTTTGAGTCGATTGCACGTCATGAGCATTAGGGGTATTTTTCTCAAAGCTGAAGGGGTGTTTAGTCAAAATATCTTAGAGACTTTCATGTTAGGTTGTGCACATGCGACGTAACAAATATGGGCCAATAGATTTACCGAGTCTGAAATCTACCCCTTGTAAGACTATAGGGCGCCTACTGCAGTACCCCAAATGATGCATTATTAGTAATTCTAGGAATCTGCCCACTGGACCTGAAAATCAGGAAAAGGGAAGACCTTTACTGGTTAAAGAAAGGCAATCAGATAAAAGTACGAAGGTTACGAAAAAGTTAATACAAGATGGCCTATCACAACTGTGAGAAAATGAATGAGACGCTTCAGGCAGAGTCAGAAGAACATATGAATTTTTTCCTTAACGAGAGCGGAGACTAAAAATGAGTTTTCTCCACCAGCCAAGCGAACTGATACGTTACCTGGCCGGTCATGCCACGTATGCTACGTATCTGTACAACATCAAGAGACAGATGAATGACAGTTGGGCATGCTACAGTATAGGCAAGTCAGAATAGACTTGTGGCACTGAGATCTCTACGAAGATTTATTGGGTAATGATCGTCAGGTATTAAGGATGCTGGGTCCCGAAGCAGCACTGAGAAACGAATCAACATGGCGCATCTTGGACGATACTGCAGCCGCAGTATCAAGGAACCTAGGAAGGCCAAGGAACATTTCCCAAAGCAGTCACCAAACGTCAACACTAGACAGTAAACTTTGTTTGTTTTTGTGGTCTTCAGTCCTGAGACTGGTTTGATGCAGCTCTCCATGCTACTCTATCCTGTGCAAGCTTCTTCATCTCCCAGTACCTACTGCACTTCCACATATTTCACTTCCATACATGGCTACACTCCATACAAATACTTTCAGAAACTACTTCCTGACACTTAAATCATTACTCGATGTTAACAAATTTCTCTTCTTCAGAAACGCTTTCCTTGCCATTGCCAGTCTACATTTTATGTCCTCTCTACTTCGACCATCATCAGTTATTTTGCTCCCCAAATAGCAAAACTCCTTTACTACTTTAAGTGTCTCATTTCCTAATCTATTTTCCTCAGCATCACCCGACTTAATTCGACTACATTCCATGATCCTCGTTTTCCTTTTGTTGATGTTCATCATATATCCTCCTTTCAAGACACTGTCCATTCCGCTCAACTGCTCTTCCAAGTCCTTTCCTGTTTCTGACAGAATTACAATGTCATCGGCGAATCTCAAAGTTTTTATTTCTTCTCCATGGATTGTAATACCTACTCCGAACTTTTCTTTTGTTTCCTTTACTGCTTGCTCAATATACAGATTGAATAGCATTGGGGATAGGCTACAACCCTGTCTCACTCCCTTCCCAACCACTGCTTCCCTTTCATGCCCCTCGACTCTTACAATTGCCATCTGCTTTCTGTACAAATTGTAAATAGCCTTTCGCTCCCCGTATTTTACCCCTGCCACCTTCAGAATTTGAAAGAGAGTATTCCAGTCAACATTGTCAAAAGTTTTCTCTAAGTCTACAAATGCTAGAAACGTAGGTTTGCCTTTCCTTAATCTTTCTTCTAAGATAAGTCGTAAGGTCAGTATTGACTCACGTGTTCCAACATTTCTACGGAATCCAAACTGATCTTCCCCGAGGTCGGCTTCTACCAGTTTTTCCAGTCGTCTGTAAAGAATTCGCGTTAGTATTTTGCAGCTGTGACAGATTAAACTGATAGTTCGGTAATTTTTACATCTGTCACCACATGCTTTCTTTGGGATTGGAATTATTATATTCTTCTTGAAGTCTGAGGGTATTTCGCCTGTCTCATTCATCTTGCTCACCAGATGGTAGAGTTTTGTCAGGACTGGCTCTCCCAAGGCTGTCGGTAGTTCTAATGGAATGTTCTCTACTCCGGGGGCATTGTTTCGACTTAGGTCTTTCAGTGCTCTGTCAAACTCTTCACGCAGTATCATATCTCCCATTTCATCTTCATCTACCTCGTCTTCCATTTCCTTAATATTGTCCTCAAGAACATCGCCCTTGTATAGACCCTCTATATACTCCTTTCACCTTTCTGCTTTCCCTTCTTTGCTTAGAACTGGGTTTCCATCTGAGCTCTTGATATTCATGCAAGCGGTTCTCTTTTCTCCAAAGGTCTCTTTAATTTTCCTGTAGGCAGTATCTATCTTACCCCTAGTGAGATAAGCCTCTACATCCTTACATTTGTCCTATAGCCATCCCTGCTTAGCCATTTTGCACTTCCTGTCGATCTCATTTTTGAGACGTTTGTATTCCTTTTTGCCTGCTTCATTTACTGCATTTTTGTATTTTCTCCTTTCATCAGTTACATTCTGTATCTCTTCTGTTACCCAAGGATTCCTACTAGCCCCCGTTTTTTTGCCTACTTGATCCTCTGCTGCGTTCACTATTTCATCCCTCAAAGCTACCCATTCTTCTTCTACTGTATTTCTTTCCCCCATTCCTGTCAATTGTTCCCTTATGCTCTCCCTGGAACTCTGTACAACCTCTGGTTCTTTCAGTTTATCCAGGTGCCATCTCCTTAAATTCCCACCTTTTTGCAGATTCTTCGGTTTTAATCTACAGTTCATAACCAATAGATTGTGGTCAGAGTCCACATCTGTCCCTGGAAATGCCTTACAATTTAAAACCTGGTTCCTAAATCTCTGTCTTACCAATACATAATCTATCTGAAACCTTCTAGTATCTCCAGGGTTCTTCCATGTATACAACCTTCTTTCATGATTCTTGAACCAAGTGTTAGCTATGCTCTGTGCAAAATTCTACCAGGCGGCTTCCTCTTTCATTTCTTAGCCCCAATCAATATTCACCTACTATGTTTCCTTCTCTTCCTTTTCCTAATGGCGAATTCCAGTCACCCATGACTATTAAATTTTCGTCTCCCTTCACTATCTGAATAATTTCTTTAATTTCATCATACATTTCATCAATTTCTTCGTCATCTGCAGAGCTAGTTGGCATGTAAACTTGTACTACTGTAGTAGGCGTGGGCTTCGTATCTATCTTTGCCACAATAATGCGTTCACTATGCTGTTTGTAGTAGCTTACCTGCATTCCTATTCACTATTACACCTACTCCTGCATTACCCCTATTTGATTTTGTGTTTATAGCCCTGTAGTCACCTGACCAGAAGTCTTATTCCTCCTGCCACCGAACTTCACTAATTCCCACTATATCTAACTTTAACCTATCCATTTCCCTTTTTAAATTTTCTAACCTACCTGCCAGATTAAGGGAGCTGACATTCCACGCTCCGATCCGTAGAACGCCAGTTTTCTTTCTCCTGATAACGACGTCCTCCTGAGTAGTCCCCGCCCGGTGATCCGAATGGGGGACTATTTTACCTCCGGAATATCTTACCCAAGAGGACACCATCATCATTTAATCATACAGTAAAGCTGCATGCCCTCGGGAAAAATTACGGCTGTAGTTTCCCCTTGCTTTCAATCGCTCGCAGTACCAGCACAGCAAGGCCGCTTTGGTTAGTGTTACAGGCCAGATCAGCCAATCATCCAGACTGTTGCCCCTGCAACTACTGAAAAGGCTGCTGCCCCTCTTCAGGAACTCTCAACAGATACTCCTCCGTTGTGGTTGCACCTACGGTACGACTATCTGCGTTGTTGAGGCACGCAAGCCTCCCCACCAACGGCAAGTTCCATGGTTCATGGGGGGAAGTAAACTTTATAGACTGAGATAATGCACCTGAGATCGGAGAGCAGCAAATTAAATGGTATCCTAACACATCACAACGCGTAAGTCCAAGTGATCACGGAGGAGTGGGTACTAAGACGTTATGCTGAATCGTGGCATCGCTTGTTATTGTGGAAACGCTGCTGATGTGTTGCCCTATGCCCAAGGAATCCAGCAGGCAGTGGCTGTTGACAGGGATAGTATGAGGGTGGGTCCACTAGCAAAAATAATCACAAACCCATTAGGTGCACCCTAATAGACTAATATAAACAGAACAGAATCTGTAGTACTAACAGTAGTATTATCAGGGGGGTTATTTGTTAGTGGTTTGATAGTAGTTTTGTAAGGGTAGAAAGTATTTGTAGTATTAGCATTTTAATAGTATTAGCATTTTTTCGCAATTTTTTTTAAGTACCAGGAATGCTTACCTAATACTTATAAGGGGCAGTCAAGTGAAAACGAAAGAAATGGGAAAAAGTAAGAAAACTGTTTATTACTTCAAAAGTAATCATCAATACTTTTAATACATTTATCCCACTGTGAGACAAGGAGCTCAAATGTCTTCCTGGAAAATCTGTAATTACCTACAGAACCATAGTTGTACCCAAGCGTACACCTCTTCAGCAGACCGAACTCGACGGCCAGGAATGTAGGCCGCGCGGGATTAATCGAGCGGTCTCAGGCGCTGCAGTCACGGACTGTGCGGCTGGTCCCGGCGGAGGTTCGAGTCCTCCCTCGGGCATGGGTGTGTGTGTTTGTCTTTAGGATAATTTAGGTTAAGTAGTGTGTAAGCTTAGGGACTGGTGACCTTAGCAGTTAAGTCCCATAAGATTTCACACACACAGGAATGTAGCTCTTCAGGGTTCCAAAATATGCAAATCGCATGGGAAGAGACGGAGACTATATAGATTATGTGCGAGGGCTTCCCAGTGAAACTTTTGCAGCCTAGTCGAAACAACCTTGGCAACTTGTGGGATCGCTGCAGAAGTCTCCCTGGGAAACCCTTACACATCCACCACACAATCCCGGTCTCTTCCCATGCGATTTCCATATTTTTAGAGCCCTGAAGAAAGACATCCGTGGCCGTCGATTCGCTTCGGGCGAAGAGATGCACGCCTGAGTACAGACATGGCTCCGTAGGTAATTAAATTTGACAGCGGGATACGTTTTCGCTAGAGGCCGTAGTTTTCGAAATATTAAAAAATAAAAACGTCCAAAAGTGACGTTCAAACGCATTTTTCTGGAGTAAATCGAAAACCGTGGCCTCCAGCGAATACTTATCCCGCTACAGAATTTAGCTACATTAAATTTCAAACAAAAAGGTCCTGTCAATTTTCCTGTAAGGCAACCAGTTTGCAGTTAGCGAGCGAGAGAATAAGGAAATCTTCCACGTGGTTTTTGAAGACATTGCAGTCTGCACAAAATCTATAGGTGGCCGCAGCTCAATCACCCTGTATGAAGGTGAAAAGGAAATGATTATAATTTTTCTACTTCAAAAATGGCCCTGAGCACTATGGGACTTAACATCTATGGTCATCAGTCCCCTAGAACTTAGAACTACTTAAACCTAACTAACCGAAGGACAGCACACAACACCCAGCCATCACGAGGCAGAGAAAATCCCTGACCCCGCCGGGAATCGAACCCGGGAACCCCGGGCGTGGGAAGCGAGAACGCTACCGCACGACCACGAGATGCGGGCTTTTCTACTTCCATTCACCCTTAAAATGAGGTATTACCTGGGCCCTACTGCTAAAATACGGTTGTAAGACAAATACTCTGTACAATATCTCCGTTAGAGTAGACTTTGCCAAAACGCAAAGCCAGAAGTATTCACATAGGTCATGCGAAAAATGAAAAAACTGTGCAACAATGGTTTCAAAATGTCAGCAAAAGTCGTGCGATTATGGTGAACGAAATGAATGGCCAAGTATTAACACTCACAGGAAAGGGAGACCTACCAAAAATAGTAAGTTATGGTCCTAGTTAAACTTTCTACTGAGCGAGATGGCCCAGCGCTAAGACTCCAGAAGGGCGGCAGTTAAAATCCTCGTCCGGCGATCCACATTTAGTTTTTCAGTGATTTACATAAATCGCGTAAGGTGAATACCGGGATAGTTCCTGTGAAAAGGTACTGTTAATTTCCTTCTTCAGTCACACAGAGCTAGTAGTCTTCGTCGTCGACGAAACGTCAAACTCTAAATTTCTAGTTTCCTTCCTTAATACTTGCAGTTACGTGCTACAGTTCAGTAGTTGGATTAATGGGTTAGTCAAAGCACAATGAAAAACATGGCGCCTCGACCATGAGACTTTTTGACTGTGTCCTCCCAGAACAACATTCCTGTCTGGTAGGTTTCCCTTCTCCCCTCCCACCCCCCCCCCCCACCCCTCTCTCTCTCTCTCTCTCTCTCTCTCTCTCTCTCTCTCTCTCTCTCTCTCTCTCTCTCGCTCTCGCTCTCTGTCTCTCCCTCTCTCTCTCTCTGTTGCTATTAGTTACTAAACCACATGTAAGTTCTAAAGAGGCTGTAATAAATATGCCGGCCGGTGTGGCCGTGCGGTTGTAGGCGCTTCAATCTCGAACCGCGCGACCGCTACGATCGCAGGTTCGAATCATGCCTCGGGCATGGATGTGTGTGATGTCCTTAGGTTAGTTAGGTTTCAAAATGGTTCAAATGGCTCTAAGCACTATGGTACTTAACATCTCAGGTCATCAGTCCCCTAGAACTTAGAACTACTTCAACCTAACTAACCTAAGGACATCACACACATCCATGGCCGAGGCAGGATTCGAACCTGCGACCGTAGCGGTCGCGCGGTTCCAGACTGAAACGCCCAGAACCGCTCGGCCACCAGCGGCCGGCTAGTTAGGTTTAAGTAGTTCTAAGTTCTAGGGGACTAATGACCTCAGATGTTAAGTCCCATAGCGCTCAGAGCCATTTTTGTAATAAATGTTGAATGAAGAACGTAGAATAATTTTTCCTATATATGTATTTACACTTGTGTCCAAAACAAAAGCAACAAATGGGAATTTTGCAAGGCTGCGTTTATTTTGCCACAGAACAGTGTAAACAGGTGACAACAAAGTAGAAATAATGTAAAAACGCAGAACTTAAACAACTGCAGCATGCATAACGGTAGGCAAAAATGTTCTTCGTTTTTTTAAACTTCACAGATTTGCACTCACATTCCGACAATTGGCTAATGTGTTCAGCATGGGGTGTTACCACGTCTGGCTTGCAATACAGGCCTGACAACGACGGGGCATGCTATGAGGGATGTCATCAATGTCGTGTTGAGGCAATAACGCCCATTCTTCTTGCAAGTCTTGGAGAGTTGTTGGTGGATGCTGACGTGATGCAACCTGACTTCCTAGCGCATCCCAGATATGCTCTGTGGGATTCAAATCGAGAGAGCGAACAGGTCACGCCATGCTTGCAGTATCTTCCGTTTCCAAAAGAACATCAACCGCCCGTGTTCCATGAGGTCGAGCGTTATCTTCCATCAACACGAAGTCCGGGCCCACACCACTTCGAGACAACCGCACATGAGGTCCCAAGATCTCGTCGCGATACGTGACAGCAGTTAAACCTTGCCAATTCACCCGTACAATTTCATGAAGAGGTCGGTACCTTCGTTGTCCTTACGGCCAAATAACTGTCCCCTCCTTTTGATATCACACATGGTTGGCCATGCCCTGGTCTTCGGTATACTGTCTCTGTCTCTGTAAATTGTCGCCACATCCGAGAAACAACAGAACGATTCACAGTAAGCCTTCGGGCCACATCAGTTGGTGACTGTCCTGCTTCCATTCTTCTTATGGTCCTCCTCCTCAGAGAGTCAGTTAGGCATCTTCTGTGTGCCATACTGAACCGTCTGTGACTGTATACACAACGATGTGGGACTACCCGGCAAACACTGCCCCGTTCGATAGTTGCCCTGACGTCATCGTTGACGTGGTTATCCATTCTCGACTGTACGGACATCTGTTGACATTTTGTATGATTATACCGTGAATTAGAAACAATACGGGGAAATGGCGGTTTGTTGCTTTAATTTTGGACACCAGCGTATAAAACAAAAATACAATTCTTGTTGAGATGTTAGTACTCTTTTTACGTTCTATTTTTCGTTTGGGTGTTGTTACGCTAAGACTGTTGAATATTTCAGTATGACTTCTAGTTCGTAGCAAGCAGTGACCTTCACCACTTTCTGTTAACTCATGCTTCTCAGTAATTTTCATTTTCTTTCCTTCTTGATTTCTGAAACTTTCAGCATTTTTCTTCAAACCCTGGACGTTTTAGTTTCAATATTTTCTTTTACAAGCTATTCTTATAAACATGCGTAAATTCAATTTTCGATATGTTCCCCAAGTTTTCAACCTATCTGGAAGAAAAAATAGTAGTCCAGAACTCATCACGACGTTATATTTCCAGTAACTGCACACGTCTTGTTCCAATAGCATTCTATAACATCCCATTCAGCTCTCCATTGTGTTTAAAATTCGACACACTTCTTTATAAGACTTTTATGTTCATCAGTGACACTTGATAATTAATTCTGCTAACCCTTTCGATTTGCGATTAAATACTGCCTGATATAATTTCTAGAAATTATATATCTTATTGTTCAAAAGTTTCTGGACGCCAGCCCGAAATTACATTCGGAGTATTCTCTCGAATCCATCTCATGTCACAGCGTGTAATAGTGGTGTCTCCCACGCTTCGCCTTTATTACATTCTCCATTCTCACAGGCATACCAGCAATGAAGTGGTGCAGGATTTCCACGGAAATGAAGAGACCATTATTCGAGGAGAGCTGTAGAGAGTTGCAATTGATGTGAGCTTCTGGAGGCTGACATGAACCTAACGTTCCCAAACAGCCGTTGAACACTCACTCACGTTAAAATCTAGATTGTGAGCAGATAAACTCATAGTGGACTTCATTCTTTTGTGAGGTGGAGAAGGAGGGCTGGTAATCGGAAAATTAGCCCACAGAAAATGATACACTAGAAAAGGCAGAACTTTCACTTTCAAAACGTTCACCTGACACTCCGCCGTGATACTGCCATTTAATGAAACGCAAGATTTTATCAAAGGAAACAGTGATATATTTTGACTTTCCGCTGTGCTGTAACAATCTGCCTGAACTCCTGTAGGAATATCAGACAGTGATTATAATTCGGAAGTACCAGTTGTAGGCCATTATAGCTGCTTTATCGCGGAAACGTATTTTATGCTCACCTTATCAAACAATGTTCGTGCTGTAAGCCGGCCGCGGTGGTCTAGCGGTTCTGGCGCTGCAGTCCGGAACCGCGGGACTGCTACGGTCGCAGGTTCGAATCCTGCCTCGGGCATGGGTGTGTGTGATGTCCTTAGGTTAGTTAGGTTTAAGTAGTTCTAAGTTCTAGGGGACTTATGACCTAAGATGTTGAGTTCCATAGTGCTCAGAGCCATTTGAACCATTTTCTTGCTGTAAATACACAATGTGTAGTTATACGGTGAGAGTGACAATGAGAGATTTCCCATTTGTCACCAGAGTTTCTTCAGCGGTCGCTGGACCATTGAGTTCAAAATTTCAGTCTAGTAAGTTCTGAGTTATGGTCATCGCTTCGTGTTGTTCTTTGCGAAGTCAGAATCAGCTGAGTTGGACAGTGTAGGAAAATTTTAACCTCTCATATTGGCATGTTACACTGGTAGAATCAGATCACTTCATCATTGTGATACATTCGTTTCAACATTTGCTTTTAATTTAAGAATCAACAAACATGGCACCCTTTTCCGAAAACCTGTATGAAAGTTAATTCTTCTTCTAAAATGCACAGAACTCTTTTTGTATGCCTGTGACGTTAGCTATTTCATGTGTTTTTAATCGCTTATCACCCAATATCATATTAAACATCCTCTCGATGTTGTCTATGTAGTTGTAGCATTGTTAATATTTGCAGCTATTCTTCCCCCGTTGCAGCTTCAATTTTGTTTATCATGTAGATTAGAAAAATTCCTTTTTTTTTCAACTGTGTTGCAACATCCAGTTACAAAGCACTGAATTTTTAGTGTCTACATAGTAAACAAAACTGTAGTGCTGCAGCATTTTCACATGAATCAGCTTCTAGAGGAATATGGTTCAAATGGCTCTAAGCACACTCTTGACTCTGGGGATCGCAGGATATTGAATTCCCTAACGATTTCCGAAATGGTGTGTCTTAATGTGTCTAGCTCTAACCGTTCGAACAAACAATTCATAAATGCGAGAAACACGTCTTAATTACTTCGTAAAAAAAAATTGTTCAAATGGCTCTGAGCACTATGGGACTCAACTGCTGTGGTCATCAGTCCCCTAGACATAGAACTACTGAAATCTAACTAACCTAAGGACATCACACACATCCATGCCCGAGGCAGGATTCGAACCTGCGACCGTAGCAGCAGTGCGGTTCCGGACTGAAGCGCCGGCAGAGGAATATGGAGATGGACCAAAATGTGAACGAAGCTAACATGTGAGGACGAGAGGGGGGGGGGGGGGCGGGGGGGGGGGGGGGGAGGGAAGCAATGCAAGAAGCGTTTAATAATTTTAAAAGTAAAATTTTGCCAAACAATCTCTCCAAACATCCTGGGGCGTTCAGGTCTTACGTTAAGTCAGTGAGCAAATCGAAATCATTTATTCAATCGTCCAATGGTCATATTACGTGTATTATGCAGACCAATTTGTTCACCTTCTAAATGATTTTCAGTATATATCAATCAATATACACTGATCAGTAAAAACATTATGACCACTGCCCACCGCCACGTTGGATGGATGTCGCCTGGTGGCGTTACGGGCACGTGATGAGTATCAAATGTATATAAGCGGAGCAGACACGGACGGGGATCACCGTAGCGATTATATAGGTTGAAAATGCAGAAATCCGTTGAGATTACTGACTTCGACAAAGGTCAGATTATTATTAGGGAAAGCCTGTGAACGAGGATCTCGAAAGCGGCGAAACTGGTCGAATGTTCACGTGCTACTGTCGTGAGCGTCTACAGAAAGAGGTAGAAGGACAGTGAAACTACCACTAGGTGCTAAATGGCTGGACGTCTACGACTCTTCACAGAATACGGAGGTCGGAGGCTTGTCTGCTGTTTAAAGTAGGGCAGACGGTGATCTGTGGCATCTCTGCCCATTCACCGTACTTTTTTGAACATGGAGCTCCGAGGCAGACCACCTGTACGTGTTCACATGTTGGCCCGACGACGTCGTCAGTTACGATTGCAGTGGGCACGGGACCATCGGGATTCGACCGTCTATCAGTGGAAACGTGTCAACTCTTCGGTTGAAGCACATTTTTGCTACACTAGGTCGATGGTCGTCTCCAAAAACGCCGCCATCGAGGTGAACAACGGTACGAAACAAGCAGCGCGCCACGGACACAGGCTGGTGGGGCCAGTATTATGCTACGGGAGAGAGTCTTCTGTGTTTGCGTGAGATCTATGGTAGCTGACAGCTGCGAAACACCCGCATCCCTTCGTGCATGATGTCTTCCCCAACGGCGATGTCACCTTTCAGCAGTATAATCGTCCGTACCTCAGAGCCAGAACCGTGCTACAGCGGTTTGAGGAGCGTTATAGAGAACTCACGTTGATGTCTCGGCGACCAAATCCGCTTGATGTAAATCATGTGGAACCTACCTGGGTCGCTATCTGGCGCCATTACTGCGTACGTATATCAACGGCCCGTTATTTGCGCGAATTTAATGACCTGTGCGCAGACATCTAATGGCACATACCTCCACAAACCTAAAAAAATGGTTCAAATGGCTCTGAGCACTGTGGGACTTAACATCTGAGGTCATCAGTCCCCTAGATCTTAGAACTACTTAAACCTAACTAACCTAAGGACGTCACACACATCCATGCTCGAGGCAGGATTTGAACCTGCGGCCGTAGCGGTCACGCCGTTCCAGACTGAAGTGCCTAGAACCGCACGGCCCGCAAACCTACAAACCAACTGTCGTATCCCTGATACGCAGAATCAGTGATGAATTTCGTTCCAAAGACGAACAAAGAAGTTATTAAGCAGGTGGTCATAATGTTTTGGCTCGTCAGTGTACATCTTAGGTCGCTAGAGCAGCAAAGGGTTCCATGCGACTGGATAAAAAGCGCTCGTCATTTCCGTACTGAAGAATGTCGTAGGACAGATGTCCATTATTACACAAGGGCGTGCTGAAAGGTAATGCCTCCGAATTTTTTATGTGAAAACTCTTGAAACATTTTAAATAAAACATACTTCATTAACATTGCACGCCTTTATTCTTCATGTCTACATGTTTATTGGTCAACATAGTCACCCTAGCGACTAACTTATTTCTCCCAACGAGAGAGCACTTTGTTGATACCACCACTGTAGAATGTTTGACTTTACTGACGAAGTCACAATCTCACCTCTGCTTACACCACTTGATCACCGTCAAAATGAAGTCCTCGAAAGTGTTCTTTAAGTTTTGGAAATAACTGAAAAGCCATTCGGGATTGTATGGAGAATGATCGATGTCAGTGAACTCAAAGAGTAAGATTGCTCCACATATCATAGTGTTTTTGTGTGGTCTGGCATTTTCACGCTCAAGGAAAGGGTGTTACAAATGTGGACGAACTCTTCAAGTTCGAAACGCGTTTACAGCACGCTGTTCCTCACGCACCGATTTAGTTATGCACAGACCGCCATGTTACACGCTACAATTTGTAGTCCTCTACCGGCAGAGGGATGTAAATAAATAAACATCAAGAGTAAAGGTGTAGAACGTTAGTAGCGTTTGTTTTATTTAAGCAGCTTTAAGAGTCTTCATATAAAAATTTCAGAGGCATTACTTTCCAGCGAACCCTCATAAGTTTACATCACTGACAAGTACGCCTCCGTAGCTGAGCGATCAGCGCATCTGACTACAGTGATTATTTCTTTTTGTTTCATTCACTGACGTCAAGCTGTTGTGGAACTATGGAACAGGTTTTGTGCTTATGCATTATGACCCTTTTTGAGAACGAAAGTCTCTTCTATAAAAATTAACACTGATTCTGTGTTCAGAGAGCATGTGAAACGTAGCTCACCTTATTCGTCCATAAGACCTGGAGCATCACAGACAGACAACGACGCCATCAGTTATATCACGTTCCCGTGTTCCTTCCAGGAGGCATTCGATTCAGTTACGAAAACTGGAATAGAGATCAATATAAACATTATTTCCGCCCTTTTTATTACTCATGAAAACCACACACTGCATGTTGTACCACCATACAGCGAGACCTTCAGAGGTGGTGGTCCAGATTGCTGTACACACCGGTACCTCTAATACCCAGTAGCACGTCCTCTTGCATTGACACATGCCTGTATTCGTTGTGGCATACTATTCACAAGTTCATCAAGGCACTGTTGGTCCAGATTGTTCCACTCCTCATGGGCGATTCGGCGTAGATCCCTCAGAGTGGTTGGTGGGTCACGTCGTCCATAAACAGCCCTTTTCAATCTATCCCAGGCATGTTCGATAGAACATGCTGGCCACTCTAATCGAGCGATGTCGTTATCCTGAAGAAAGTAATTCACAAGATGTGCACGATGGGTGCATGAATTGTCGGCCATGAAGACGAATGCCTCGCCAACATGCTGCTGATGTGGTCGTACTATCAGTCGTAGGATGGCATTCACGTATCGTACAGCCGTTACGGCGCCTTCCATGACCACCAGCGGCGTACGTCGGCCCCAAATAATGCCACCCCAAAACAGCAGGAAACCTCCACCTTGCTGCACTCGCTGGACAGTGTACCAAAAGCGACCGGGTTGCCTTCAAACACGTCTCGGACAATTGTCTGGTTGAAGGCATACGCGACACTTATCGGTGAAGAGAACTTGATGCCAGTCCTGAGCGGTCCATTCGACATGTTTTTGTACCTATCTGTACCAGGCTGCATGGTGTCGTGGTTGCATAGATGGACCTCGCCATGGACGTCGGGAGTGAAGTTGCACATCATGCAGCCTATTGCGAATAGTTTGAGTCGTAACACGACGTCCTGTGGCTGCACGAAAAGCATTATTCAACATGGTGGCGTTGCTGTCAGGGTTCCTCCGAGCCATAATCTGTATGTAGCGGTCATCCACAGCGGTAGTAGCCCTTGGGCGGCCTGAGCAAGGCATATCATCGAAAGTACATTTCTCTCTCTATCTCCTCCATGTCTGAGCAACATCGCTTTGGTTCACTCCGAGACGCCTGGACACTTTAATTGTTGAGAGCCCTTCCTGGCACAAACTAACAATGCGGATGCGATCGAACCGCTGTGTTGACCGTCTAGTGATGGTTGAACTACAGACAACACGAGCCGTGTAGCTCCTTCCTGGTGGAATGACTGGAACTGATCGGCTGTGGGACCCCCTCCGTCTAATAGGCGCTGCTCATGCATGGTTGTTTACATCTTTGGGCGGGTTTAATGACATCTCTGAACAGTCAAAGTGACTGTGTCTGTGATACAATATCCACAGTCAACGTCTACCTTCAGGAGTTCTAGGAACCAGGGTGATGCAAAACGTTTTTTGATGTGTGTACGTAAGACTGCCGAAATGAGGAAATCGGTCAACTTCTTGTATTGCCTTCTGCTGACCTACAATCTGAGTTGATACACTTCCATTTTTAATGTGCATTGTTTTTGTTTTGTCAGTGTTCATTTTTAGCCCCACAGAACTGGCCGTTCCATCCAGCTTGGTAGTCAAAAAATGGTTCAAATGGCTCTGAGCACTATGAGACTTAACATCTGAGGTCATCAGTCCCCTAGAACTTAGAACTACTTAAACTTAACTAATCTGAGGACATCACACACATCCATACCCGAAGCAGGATTCGAACCTGCGACCGCAGCAGCATCGCGGCTCCAGACTGAAGCGCCTAGAACCGCTCGGGCACAGCGGGCGCCGCTTGGTAGTCATTAGTTGTAAACTCTGTAGGGTCTCTTCCAGATAATGATGTCATCAGCAAAATACAGATCCATAAGCCTACTCTGCTCAGTCAAACGTACACCAATGCTGGAGTTGTCCATAGTTTTTATCATTACGAAATCGACGACTAATATGAAATGGAAGGGTGTCAAAATGTGTCCTTGTCTTACACCTGGCAGAATGATAAAGAATGGAGTGTTCCTGTCTTCTGTTCTTATACAGCAACTCTGTTCTGGAAGACATCAGTGATATTTTCAGCAATTCCATATAGGCATGCAGTACTCCACAATGATTTTCAGTGTGTACCATTAAACACTTTTCTGAATCAAAGAAGCTTAGGAGCAGCGGACAGTTCAATTCTACGCATTGTTCTATCGTGTTTCGCAGAACAAATATTAGTTCGACGCAGGATCTCCCATTTCGAAAGCCAGCCTGTTCTCGTAGTCGACATTCTGCTGCTTTTTGTATCCTTTTTAAAAGAACGAGGCGAAAGACTTGGCCTGACACCGAGAGAAACATGGTACCTCTCCAATTTGTACATTCTGTTAGAGTTCCTTTCTTCGGTAGATTAATAATGATGGCACCCCTCCAGTTTTGAGGGAACTTGCCTTGGTTGCCAACAGATATTGCACAGTTTAGTAAGGTGGTGTATTAAATCCGGGGCCCCATATTTCAGAATTTCTGTAGAGATTTCATCCCAACCAGCTGCTTTATTGTTTTAGGCTGTACAGACCTCTGCATCTGTGATATTGCCTGTTTTTTTTCATTTTACTACTACCGATAACTCAATAGAAACAGAAAAAAGCCGTAAAACATCTAGAAGTAACCGCCTGTAGCGACCTAAAGTGAGAAATGCCAGGCTGATTCGTTGGACGAACCGTGAGGAAATATAAATCGTGCACGAGATAAATCTCTTATAAAATAATCGTCCAACCGATTGTTGACTGTTGCTCGTCAGTCCAGGACGATTACCAGGTTGGAGTAATAGCAGATTTTTTCATATTTTGACTCCTTATAGTTTTAAGAATATGTGATAAAATTAAGTCTGTCGGGAAATTATTCTTTATGCCTGAAAAATCACGTTTCAATGGAAGCGCGCATATACCCACTCTAGCCGCTCTGGGCGTTTCGCCCGTTTGCGACTCCGATCGATATCACCTTCTCTGTAAAGCTACTGTAGCAGTCTAGGTCGAAGAAAATATCGATATAGGTGTTGTATTTGCCCACCGGACGATTCGGGTATATGCTTTCGACAAGTGAGATGAAAAAAGCGTCTATGGAGACACTTTACCCCAGGACATCAACAAGTGATAATCCGGAGTACGATTACTGTTCTGAAAGTTCGTCTAAATGGAAGCAAGCTCAGATGTACGGGACACGGGATACTTTTGATCACAAGCCACCACTGAGCACATGAGTTTATTAATTTGGATTTATGCTCCAAAACACGTATTTTCGAGTGTAAAGGTCGTCCAAATTGCTAACAATCGCACGTGCGTCATTTTTAACGACCGTTTTAAGGGTGTTCTGCGTGAAAGTCGTAGAAATCATTATCGGCACCACGGCTTGCTCATTCGCCACGAAAAGGAACGAGAAATGCCTCAAGCGTTCAGACCTGTGTTTGTTCCAGAGTAGTGTCGAGGCTAGAATTGCGGCTAGAGAGACTAGCATATTAGGAAATGAGATCTTCGTAGAAGAGGAAGGTTTACCGTGTGGCCCAATAATAAATTGACAAATTTTAAAGTTATATACACAAAAATCAAATACAATATTTTAAATGCGTTTTTTTCGAGACAACGTTTCTTAAACTGGTTCGCGTGATTCAAACAAAACTACTCTTCAAAATTGGATGCCGTTTTGGATTTAATAAAATAGACACTTGTAATTTTGGCGTGAAACTCAGAAAAATACGTTTTCCATAATTACTGTTATTTATTTACATTTAAAAGCAACAAAATAGGACGATTTTCAGTATCTACGATTTCTTACAGGGTGTTTCAAAAATGACCGGTAAATTTGAAACGGCAATAAAAACTAAACGAGCAGCGGTAGAAATACACCGTTTGTTGCAATATGCTTGGGACAACAGTACATTTTCAGGCGGACAAACTTTCGAAATTACAGTAGTTACAATTTTCAACAACAGATGGCGCTGCAAGTGATGTGAAAGATACAGAAGACAACGCAGTCTGTGGGTGCGCCATTCTGTACGTCGTCTTTCTGCTGTAAGCGTGTGCTGTTCACAACGTGCAAGTGTGCTGTGGCCAACATGGTTTATTCCTTAGAACAGAGGATTTTTCCGGTGTTGGAATTCCACCGCCTGGAACACAGTGTTGTTGCAACAAGACGAAGTTTTCAACGGAGGTTTAATGTAACCAAAGGACCGAAAAGCGATACAATAAAGGATCTGTTTGAAAAATTTCAACGGACTGGGAACGTGGCGGATGAACGTGCTGGAAAGGTAGGGCGACCGCGTACGGCAACCACAGAGGGCAACACACAGCTAGTGCAGCAGGTGATCCAACAGCGGCCTCGGGTTTCCGTTCGCCGTGTTGCAGCTGCGGTCCAAATGACGCCAACGTCCACGTATCGTCTCATGCGCCAGAGTTTACACCTCTATCCATGCAAAATTCAAACGCGGCAACCCCTCAGCGCCGCTACCATTGCTGCACGAGAGACATTCGCTAACGATATAGTGCACAGGATTGATGACGGCGATATGCATGTGGGCAGCATTTGGTTTACTGACGAAGCTTATTTTTACCTGGACGGCTTCGTCAATAAACAGAACTGGCGCATATGGGGAACCGAAAAGCCCCATGTTGCAGTCCCATCGTCCCTGCATCCTCAAAAAGTACTGGTCTGGGCCGCC
The DNA here is from genome assembly GCF_023864345.2 of Schistocerca serialis cubense. Lineage (NCBI taxonomy): Eukaryota > Metazoa > Arthropoda > Insecta > Orthoptera > Acrididae > Schistocerca > Schistocerca serialis. The sequence continues at coordinate 238,280,000 of NC_064640.1, forward strand.
ATTTCTTCCAAAGGAATCATTGGCCCATTTTTCAGATCCGAAACGATTACTGCATCACGTTATCTGGACATTCTTCGTGAATTTGTGGCGGTACAAACTGCCTTAGACGACACTGCGAACACCTCGTGGTTTATGCAAGATGGTGCCCGGCCACATCGCACGGCCGACGTCTTTAATTTCCTGAATGAATATTTCGATGATCGTGTGATTGCTTTGGGCTATCCGAAACATACAGGAAGCGGCGTGGATTGGCCTCCCTATTCGCCAGACATGAACCCCTGTGACTTCTTTCTGTGGGGACACTTGAAAGACCAGGTGTACCGCCAGAATCCAGAAACAATTGAACAGCTGAAGCAGTACATCTCATCTGCATGTGAAGCCATTCCGCCAGACACGTTGTCAGAGGTTTCGGGTAATTTCATTCAGAGACTACGCCATATTATTGCTACACATGGTGGATATGTGGAAAATATCGTACTATAGAGTTTCCCAGACCGCAGCGCCATCTGTTGTTGTCAATTGTAACTACTGTAATTTCGAAAGTTTGTCTGCCTGCAAATGTACTGTTGTCCCAAGCATATTGCAACAAACGGTGTATTTCTATCGCTGCTCATTTAGTTTGTATTGCCGTTTCAAATATACCGGTCATTTTTGAAACACCCTGTATGTCCATCATTGTCAGACGCACTTCAGGAAATTTAATTTTCGAGGTTCATGCCATAGAAAATGTAATTCTGACAATATACATATGTTTAATTTTGAATGCAGATCTATACTTCACTCTTAACGGTACGAAGCGTTTAGTTGAGCAATCCGCGCAGAGATATTCAGGCTGCCATCTTGTGCTGCATATGTTCATCAATATAACGTCCTCAATTTTTTACATGGTATTTAAGATGTGTACTTTTGTTTGTTAATAAATATTTGTAGAGAAAATAATTTATTGTAGAAAAAATGTAGAACATGGAAGTAAAATAAGGCTCCGAGACCGCAAAATCCTCCTGAGAACGTACATTTCAAGACTAGTCGGGCAACATATTACTTGCTACCACACTTAACTCGAGAAATTACCAGGATGAGAAAATCAGAGAAGTCGGAAACAGGGAAGGGCTGACATTACAGTGATACCAGAAGTGCGCTCCGCCACAAACCATGTAGTTACACATTGAGGTGACAAAAGTCATGAGATATCTCCTAATATTGTGTCGGACCTCGTTTTGTCCCGCCCCCGCCTAGTGCAGTAATTCGACGGGGCATGGACTCAACAGCGGCAGAAATATTGAGCCCTCCTGCCTCTATAGCCGTTCATAATTGCGAAAGTGTTGCCAGTGCAGGATTTTGCGCACGAACGGGCGTCTCGATTATGTCCCACAAATGTTCGACGGGATTCGTGTCTGGCGATCTGGGTGACAAAATCATTCGCTCTAATTGTCCAGAATGTTCTTCAAACCAGTCGCAAACAATCGAGGCCTGGCGACATGGCACATTGTCATCCACGAAAATTCCGTAGTTGTTTGAGAAAATGAAGTCCATGTATGGTTGCAGATGGTCTCCAAGTAGCCAAACACAAACATTTCCACTCAATGACCGATTTAGGTGAAGTGTTGCTAACTTTGTGGATTTTTCACTAAAACTGGTGGTTTCTATCCTCCTTTTAGTGGCGAAATATTGCTTCTAGTGGCTGGTGGAATTTATAGTGGTTTAGTGGAATTCAGTTTCAGTTACTGAAAATGCAATCTCTCAACCAGTAAGCTATTTATATGTTTCGAAATATGTTATTTCTACTTTATTTGATCTCAGGACTATTTAACTTTTATTACGAAGACAACACAATGTGACATCAAACGAACCATCACACTCGATGGACTGCATGCGGGGATTCCCTGTAGAATGAACAGTATTTATTAGCACCTAGTTATAGTTCATTTCACGAGCGAAGGCTGCTTGCGCAGGTGCAGGGAGTGCTCACTTATTTCACTGTCGCTTCGAATAACCACTGAGCATGTCCGAACGGATATGATCATCGTACGTCCCATACTGATTTCTACAGTTATTTCACGCATTGTTGCTTATCTGTTAGCACTCACAACTCTACGCAAACGTCGCTGTTCTCGGTCGTTGAGTGTAGACCGTCAACCACTGCACTGTCCGTGGTGAGAGGTAATGCCTGAAGTGTGGTATTCTCGGCACACTCTTGACTCTGGGGATCGCAGGATATTGAATTCCCTAACGATTTCCGAAATGATGTGTCTTAATGTGTCTAGCTCTAACCGTTCGAACAAACAATTCATAAATGCGAGAAGCACGTCTTAATTACTTCGTCAAAAAAAATTGTTCAAATGGCTCTGAGCACTATGGGACTCAACTGCTGTGGTTATCAGCCCCCTAGAACTTAGAACTACTTAAACCTAACTAACCTAAGGACATCACACACATCCATGCCCGAGGCAGGATTCGAACCTGCGACCGTAGCAGTCTCACGGTTCCGGACTGCGCGCCTAGAACCGCGAGACCACCGCGGCCGGCAGTTACTTCGTCATTTCTCCCGATATTTCGCATCGGTATTCCTTAGCAACGCTAAAATTAAATTACATTCCGACTTTTCCCTTTGTACGTCAATTCTTTTTGGGTGATATATGATACTTTGTCGCCATTCTTAACTTATTTGACATAATGTCCATTTTCTCATATGTAAATTGAGTTTCTGGCCGTTGTCGGTCAGTCCAACAGGAAACATAAATCTGAAGCACATAGCAGTAAAAATTACGCAACATCGTAATCTTCTGCAGCAAACTGAAATTCGTTGTTAGTATGTACAGGGTGACAATTATGGAACTACATGAAAAAAAAACATAAATTATTTACAAACTACGACAAGCAGGCACTTCATTCAACATGTAAACGTCACTACAGATATTTGGATTTAGGTTATAACATGTTAGATATGCCTGTCATCATTGGTGATGATGTGGCACAGATAAACAGCGAAATTTTGCGTGACCCGCTGAAGTGTCGGAACATCGATGCTGTCGATGACCTTCTGAATGGCTGTTTTCGGCTGATCAATGGTTTCGCGTTATTGCTGTACACCTTGTCTTGAATATAGCCCCCCAAAAAGGAGTCGCATGTGTTCAGATCAGGAGAATATGACGACCAATCGAGGCCCATGCCAGTGGCCTCTGAGTACTCCAGAGTCAGAATGCGGTGCCCACAGTGCTCCTCAAGGACATCAAACCATCTTTCTTCGATGGAGTCGAGCTCCGTCTTACATGAACCACATCTTGTCGAAATCAGGGTCACTTTGGATAAAGGTGATGAAATCATCTTCCAAAACCGTCGCATACTGTTCGGTAGTCACCATGCCATCAAGGAATTTCGCACCGATTCTTCCGTGACTGGATGTTGCACACCACATAGTCACCCGTTGAGGGAGAAGAGACTTCTCGATGGCGAAATGCGGTTCTCAGTCACCCAAATGCGCTAATTTTGCTAATTGGCGAACCCATCCAAATGAAAGTGGGCTTCGTCGCTAAACCAAAAATATTAATTCCCATCATCCCACGCAGCCAACCGTGCAGTTAGAACGTCCGTTCAGAAGTTATGAGCATTTTATTTCATATACATCTATGATGGAAACAGATCCATAGAAACAGCTCCAGAAATATTAACAATTAAAATACCGTAGTTTGTGATTTCTTTTGGAGTTGTACATGGCGCTATATTTATTAGTTTACATCTCAATGGCCATATTTTCCAGCTTTGTGAAAGACGGAGAGAACTGATATTTTACGCACATTGCCCACTGAAATTTCCTCTTCCTTGTCACACATTGCAAAGAAAACAGGACAACAAGCGTCAATTTGTGATTAAATGGCGAGACAGGTGATACACGCAATACCCCCGAGCGTTAGGGTCTACGAAGAAATCACAAAGTTTATTGTAATCCATTGTGGCGCAGTGGTACAGCAAACTAATGTTGTGATAAGTATTAAGAGACAATCCTAGTTCGAACAGTGCTCTTTATTGGCTCAAAAACGAGGCCTTTCACATGGGTTGGGAATCATCAGGTTATCTCGTGCGGTTTGCGCCACCAGTCAAAGAAGCGGTGAGTAAGACCACGCTCTTACTGTAAACCGACACTTTGTTCCGCACATGTTCATGTACATGAAGTGGTCTGCACCCATTTGTGATATTAAAGTGCTCTCACTACCTCTGTTGTGTATTCCTGATGTTTAATCTATAATTCTCATGAATGATGTCGTGTTACAATATACTGAAGCGCCAAAGAAACTGGAATAGGCATCCGTGTTCAAACACAGAGATATCTAAACAGGCAGAATACAGCGCTGCTGTCGGCAACGCCTATATAAGACAACAAGTGTCTGGCCAAGTTGTTAGATCGGTTATTGCTGCTACAATGGCAGGTTACCAAGATTTAAGTGAGTTTGAACGTGGTGTTATAATCGACGCACAAGCGATGGGACACAGTATCTCCGAGGTAGCGATGAAGTGGGGATTTTCCCATACGACCATTTCACGAGTGTACCTTGAATACCAGGAATGCGGTAAAACATCAAATCTCCGACATCACTGCGGCCATTAAAAAAAAATCCTGCAATAACAGGACCAGCGGCAACTTAAGAGAATCGTTCAACGTGACAGAAGTGCAACCCTTCCGCAATTTGCTGCAGACTTCAGAGTTGGACCATCAACAAGTGTCATCATGCGAACCATTATTCGGAAGGACGACGGTTCATCCCGCGTCCGACCATCCTGATTTAGGTTTTCCATGATTTCCCTAAATCGCTCCAGGCAAATGCCGGGATGGTTCCTTTGAAAGGGCACGGCCGATTCCCTTCCCCGTCCTACCCCACTCCGATGAGACCGATGACCTCGCTGTTTGGTCTCCTTCCCAAAACAATCCAACCCCATGCGAACCATTCAACTAAACATCATCGTTATGAGCTTTCGGAGCGAAGGCCCACTCGTGTACCTTTGATGACTGCTCGACACAAAGCATTACGCCTCGTCTGGGCCCGTCAACACCGACATTGGACTGTTGATGACTGGAATTATGTTGCCTGGTCGGACGAGGCTCGTTTCAAATTGTATCGAGCGGATGGACGTGTGCAGGTTTTGAGACAACCTCATGAATCCATGCACCTTCACGTCAACATGAGTGTGTTCAAGCTGATGTAGGCTCTGGAATGTTATGGGGCGTGTGCAGTTGGAGTGATATGGGACCCCTGATACGTCTAGATACGACTCTGACAGGTGACACGGACGTGAGCATCCTATATGATCGTCAGCATCCAAGTACAATGCAAGTATTTTTTTAAAATGTTTAAAATTGTCAAATTATTTGCCTGCCAAATAGCTGGAGAAATGTAGCCTACACTACTGGCGAAGCTGGAGCAGACAGCGCATGTGCAACAGATGCTGCACAGCTTTGGCTGATGGCGCGGCAGTCAACAAACAATACGATTCAACCCTACCATGCGACGGCGTGCTGAAAAGTAATTCCTCCGAATTTTTTATGTGGAACTCTTAGAGCTTTTTAAATAATACAACTGTTAGTAGCATTCTACATATGTATTCTACATGTCTACATATTTATTTGTCAACATAGTCACCCTTGCGACTGACGCATTTTTATATTATTATATGTATACGTGGTGTATGTTCTTTCGGACATGCCCAAAAGAACAGACACCACGCATTCACATAATTCTTTCAACTAGGTGGGCAATGGATCTACCTTCTCCAGTGCGGATGCACAAGTACATCCGACCTCCTGCGGGAATCTCACAGTGGAAACTCCCCGTCTCATCCCCCTCAGGCTTAGTGATAAAATGGCGCAGTGGATATCCCGTCAAAAACTGAACACCGATCAATGATGAAAGCAGGAAGAATGGGTACTGAACTGTGAAAAAAGAAGCAAAACATAAACAGTGAACGGTCCAGGCTCAAGATGTTCAACATCGAGCGAATTGCCAGTATCACGGCGTCGTGGTTGTGTGGTCACGGTGGCGGATTACAAAGCACGAGATCCGTGTTCGAATGTCTTCCTTGCCCCATTTTTTTTTCACAACATTATGAACTTTCCATCCGGCCATCGTCGTGTCTGTTCTCCTTCCGTAGTCTTCGCAGTTATCAAACTATACATTGGTTATAGAACATTAATCCTGTGGTAAGAATACTATACCGTCGCAAGTAAATGTAATGGAAGAATAGTGAGAGCAGGCGAGAAGCCGCATAGACCTCTTACAATAATGAAAACAACAAATAAGCGGGTGTGAACTACGTTACAACAAGAGTCAAAACTTCCAAAACGGAACGCAAGAGTGATAACATGTGGTACTTGTGTAGAACAAATAGGAGCTATGTACGTCAGAGACCTCCATTCTTACACCTAGTTGGTGTAAACGGACGTTACACCACGACACAGACACGAATTTAAATACAGCGAACAGGCTCATCACAAGGGATGATTCCTGTGGTTAATGGGAGCAGGCAGACAGGCAGACAGGTTTCTTAGGTTAAATCCGAAGACCATACAGACAGTAATCAGGAAAAATAGAATAAAAGAAGCTTCATGTACAGTATATAGGGCTAAAGCCAAGGGTAGTATCAGTTTATTTCATCAGTATATCAGGGGAATAAAAAGTAAAGTAGATGAGCTGTTAGTGTGTTTAGATGATCTCAAAAATAAGAATGAGATTGATATACGTTGTCTGTCTGAACGCCATGTAACTGTGGGGATGGAAAGTGTCATTATAAATGGGTATAAATTAACATCTTACACTTGCAGATCTAGCATGGATAAAGCTGGAGTTGCCATTTACACAGAATAAGGGTATTAGCACAAAACTGTAGATGTAAGCAAATTTTGTGTCGATCAGTAATTTTGAAGTTTGTGCATGTTAAATACAACAAGATAATGTAGTGTTGATATTAGCAACAGTGTACAGGTCCCCATTAGGAGGTTGGGAGCTATTCATAAAAAATTTTGACTCCCTATTACGCTGTCTGTCAGACAAAAAGAAGTTATTAATCTGTGGTGATTTCTATGTAAACTTTCTAAGCGGCTCTCATAGGAAAAGTGAACTACAAGTGTTATTGATGACATATAGCTTAGAATCAGTGATCAGTTTCCCTACACCTATAGCTCAAGCCAATGGCATTCTAATAGATAATGTATTTGTACAGCAAGAAGATGTAAAACTAACACATGCTTTCCCTGTAATAAACGGATTATCAGACCATGATGCCCAACTGATTAACTTACAAAATTTAGCAAGGTGTACAGTACAGAAACCATTAAGTAAGAGTGTCTGGTCAACCCGGTATCGATGGAGCACTTCAGAGAGGGTTTCAGAAATGTTAACTGGGGAGATGTATATAATGAGCCAAATGCCAATGATAAATGCAACATATTTCTTGATAAATTTATATCACTTTTTGAACACTGTTAGTCCAAAAATATTACTAAATGTAACACCAAACAATTTTCAAAAAGACCTTGGATCATTACAGGTATTAAAATGTGTTCAGAAAGAAAAAGATAATTGTATGAGGCAGCAAGAATCAGTAAAGACCCATAAGTAATTTGCACTATAAAAATTATTGTAACATACTGAGAAAAGTTGTCAGAAAATCAAAAAAATATGTATATTGGAAATGAAATTAACAACTTAAGCAATAAAATCAAATCAGTATGAAGTGTTGTTAGAAGAGAGACAGGAAAAGTAACCACTGGGTTAGGTAGTATTACTATTAAAGAGAACGAGACCATCTTAACCAAAAGTACACAAGTAGACAATGTATTTTGCAGCCATTTCTTAAGTGTACGTGAAAAAATTGGTGAGAATTGTTCAAAAGAAAAAGCCAAGCAGTACATGGAAGAGCCAGTTTTGAGAAATGCTAATCAGATCAGTTTTCACCTATCTTTTTTGAAATAAGGAAAATCATTAAATCTTTGAAAAATAAGTGTTCTGTTGGAGTAGATATTAAAAGAATTTGGAGCAGTTACAGCTGATGTGCTAGGTCACATCTGTAATCCATCACTAACTCAAAGTACTTTCCCACACAGGTTAAAATATGCCATTATCAAGCCTCTCTACAAAGAAGGGGACACCACAGATGTCAATAATTACTGGCCAGTATCCTTGCTTAGAGCTTTTTCAAAACTTGTCGAGAAAGTAAAGTACGCAAGAGTGCTTAGCCATCTAAACAGTAATGGGATACTTCGTAAATTACAGTTTCGATGATGTTCCACTGAGACAGCACTATAAAATTTCACTGCAAACATAATTGAGTCCTTAAATGATAATAACACCAGTAGGAATTTTTCTATGACTTGCCCAAAGTGTTTGATTGTGTGAACCATGACATTAAGTTACACAAATTACAATTCTAGAGTATAAAAGGAATAGCACATGAGCGGCTTAAGTCAGAACAGGAAGTTCTTTATACGGTTTAGATCATTTAAGGAAGTTTCCCACTTCATCTAACTGGCGTGATATTACATTACGTGTTCCATAGGGTTCTATCATGGGTCCCCTTCTGTTCTTGATGTATGTGAATGACTTCCCTTCTTATCTGAAAGAAGCTAAATTTACACTGTTTGCTGATGATATAAGCATCATTATTAATCCAGTAAAAGGAACTCCAGTAGAAAATTATACAAATAACGTCTTTGGAAAAGTTATTAATTGGTTTTCTGTAACAGGCTTGCTTTGAACTTTGAGAAAACACAGTACATCCAATTTTCTACTGCAAGGAGTACAGTTCCTTCAATAAATATAACACATCAACAGAAGTCAGTAGCCAGTGTAGAGCATACTAAGTTTTTGGGTGAACATATAGATCAGAATATTAATTGGAAAATTCATATTTTTGATCTCGTACAACGATTAGATTCACTAAATTTTGCAATCAGAATAACTGCTAATTTTGAGGATATAGAAATTAGTAAGCTAACATACTTTGAATATTTTCACTCTCTGATTTAATACAGAATAATATTTTGGGGTAACTCAACACTTAGGCAAAAAGTATTCATTGCTCAGAAGAAAGCGATGAGAATAATGTGTGGAGCTTACAGTCCCACATCTTGCAGGCATCTCTTTAAAAGGTTATAAATTCTTTCAATATCCTCACAGTACACTTGCTCAATGACGAAATTTGTTCTCAACAACATGGACTAATTTCAAAACAACAATGACAGTCATGATTATAATACCAGAAGAAAGAAAGACTAACACTGTCCTCTGCTTTGCCTGTCTTTGACACAGAAAGGGGTAAAATATGCTGCTGTAAAACTTTTCGAGAAATTACCAGATGAAATAAAATGTCTGACAGACAGCAGTAATAGTTTTAAAAATAAACTGAAATCATATCTCACCGGCAGCTCCTTCTATACCACAGATGAATTCTTGAATAGGAATAAATAAATCTGCGGGTATAATACAAGCAGTTTGTGCCATTTAAGGGAATGGTGTAGGTAATAAAAATTTTAAGTTTTAAAACAAAAAAATCCTTGATTTATATGTGCATTTCCTATGCACTTGACACGTTCCACATCATAACGGTTACAGTGAGATTGGTCAATGGAACACATAACTAACTAACTAACTAACTAACTCAGTGATCAGACGGACAGTTGATAATTTTGTGAAAAGAAATATGAAGCACGGGGAACTTTTGAACACAGAACTGCACCTTGGCAGGCCAACGTCGTGATCACATATCCACGACGACGTGCCTGCTGCAATACACTCCATATTGAACATCTTTCGTTTGGACCTTTTACTGTTTCGATTTTACTTATTTTTTAGCAGTTCAATACACATTTCTTCTATTTTAATGCCTGTTGTGTGTTCAGTTTATGACGTGCTATCCACTGGGCCATCTTACCACTACATCTGAGGGGGGTGAGGTGCGGAGTTTCCCTTGTCAGATAGCGAGCATGGGGATAATGGACAGGGACTGTAAGTAGATGGCGCAAGATGGGAATGTAGGTCGACCGAGGAGCTTGTGGAGATAATCCGAGCAGACACAATAAACCCTGTGTCCCAGTTAGCGCAATGGCTAACGCACTTCCATACTAAGCAGGAGATCGCGCATTCGAATCCTGATCCAGCACACATTTTTACTCGTCGCCGCCGATTCCGCGTTATGTCCAGATGCAGCTAACATTAGTAATCCCTTTCTCTCCTCCCTCCACCTTCAGTTTACATTTAAGACAAATTTCTCCCAATAACAGACCAGTTTGTTGATACCGCCACTGTAGAATATTTGACTTTGTTGATGGCCCCATCACCACTCTGCTTGACCTCTTCATCACTATCGAAGTGAAGTAGTCGAAGGTGTTCTTCAAGTTTTGGAGAATCATGGAAATCGGACGGGGCCAAGTCAGTATTATATGGGGGATGATCGATGACAGTGAGCTCAAGGCGCCTGATTGTTGCAGATGTCGCAGCGCTCGTGAGTGGTCTGGTATTGTCATGCTGAGGGAGAGAATGCGTCATGTGTGCATGAACTCTTCAAATTCGAATGTCGAATACAGCACGCTGTCCCTCAAACACCGACATCATTACATGACACACCGCCATGTTACACGCTACAGTTTGGAGCCCTCTACCGGTACAGGGCTGCAAATACGAAAACATGAAGAATAAAGGTGTAGAACATTAGTAACGTTTGTTTTATTTAAGGAGCTTTAAGAGTTTTTACATAAATAATTAGGAGCCGTCCCCGTAATTTACGAAGTGAATTCAATTTCAGTTGATAGTTTCCCGGATACAATTGTCGACAGTCACTATTTTCACGAAGTTGCAACTGATTTAGTACCCAGAAACAACAGTAGCTGTCAGTTCCTTCTGAGGTATCGGTAAGTGTTAATAGTGAAGATAGAAATGAATTAATAACCATTGAACTTTCTTCATATATACCTTTACAGAGTGTTCGAAAATAAGTGTCGAACAATTTGGAAGATAACGGTACTCATCGAAACAAGAAAAATAAGTCCATTAAACATGGGTCCGGAAACGCATACTTTCCGAGATAAACACGTGATTGTAGAAAGGACTGCCCGACGCTTGGTTGCGGATATTAGCACAGTCGTTGTATTGGCACTCCGTCAAATGTGTCCGCAGTGCATTATGAGGTCCTACTCACAGTACTCTACCAGCCATTAGGTGTTCTCCAGTCAGTTGTATGGTTCTAGTCGTGATGTAAACTGCTTTAGTTTTCGTCGAATTTGTGTGCCTTAACGTACATAACTGTCAAGCTTGGGCACGAATCGTGGTGTTTTATCTTCTTCCAAACGCGGATTCAATTATGTATTTACTGGCCGGCCGATGTGACGGATCGGTTCTAGGCGCTTCAGTCCGGAACCGCGCTGCTGCTGCGATCGCAGGTTCGAATCCTGCCTTGGGCATGGATGTGTGTGATGTCCTTAGGTTAGTTAGGTTTAAGTAGTTCTAAGTCTAGGGGACTGATGACCTCAGATGTTAAGTCCCATAGTGCTTAGAGCCATTTGAACCAATTATGTATTTACTGTTATTGCGCTGTTTGTACGTGCATATGGTGTAGTACATTTACATTTTCCCTCTTCCACCAGTTGTTAGCAATGGAAGCCTACTACTCGACAAGTGAAATCGCGGACATGATATTCTACTATGGTTTATCAAATGGACGTAGCCTACGAGCCTGTGCTCTCTACACTGAAAACTATCCACACCGCAGAGCGCCCTCTGAAAGCTGTTCGGCAGAATTTTCCATCGCCTAAGGGACACAGGTACCCTTGGACCTCGAAAGACCGACGGTGGAAAGGCCCTGCACAGTCCGCTCGCGTGACATGGAGGAGCGTGTGCTACGTTCGGTGGAAGGAACCCATAGGACCGGTATGCGACGATTAGCAGCAGCAGCGGAAGGAGTGTCTCAATCTCTTATCTGGGGGGGGGGGGGGGATTTTATGGTTGGTTGGTTGGTTTTTGGGGGAAGAGACCAAACAGCGAGGTCATCGGTCTCATCGGATTAGGGAAGGAAGTCGGCCGTCCCCTTTCAGGGGAACCATCCCGGCATTTGCCTGGAGCGATTTAGGGAAATCACGGAAAACCTAAATCAGGATGGCCGGACGCGGGATTGAACCGTCGTCCTCCCGAATGCTAGTCCAGTGTGGGATTTTATGAACAATTACTGTACCCACATCATCTACAGCACAGTCCGGCCCTAAGGCCACAAGATCATCATGACAGACAGCGGTTCTGTCACTGGTTGTTGCAGAAGTCTGCCGCAGCTCCACTGTTCATATCCAAGATTTTATCTACCGATGAGGTAGAGATCACAAGAGATGGTGTGAATTTCCATAATAAGCCTGTATGGGCAGATATAAATCCCCAAGCAATGCAGGTAGGAGGGCATCAATACCAATTCTCAATCAACTTAACGGGTAGGCGTACTTGGCAATAGATTAACAGGGCCATACGTACTACCACCAAGGTTAATTGGGGAACATTATCTAGACTTTCTCAGTAATGTATTGCCTACCTTGTCTACCTTGCTGGAGGCTGTGTAAATGCAGCAACGAATTTTTGGATTTATCTCAGAAAGTACGTATTTCTGGATCCATCTTTATGGAACTTATTTTTCTTGTTTCGATGAGTACTGCACTTCTCAAAGTATTTGACACTTGTCTTTGAACACCCTGTAGAATCTGTGTCTGTGTGGGTTCTAGAGTTTCGCAGTAACGTGGAATCCAGTCAAAGTTCTCAATCCAGCGACGATAAAAAACGAAGAACGCGTTATGCGGGTGACATCACATAATTGTCCTGGATTTACCGGCTAATTTCTTAGACATTCCTTGAATGATATTGACATTTCGATAGAAACTGTACAAAAATTTGGAGATAAAAAAAACTGATGATTTTGGGAATTACGTTGATAGTGATGATAGTTTTTATTTAACAGCCAGGAACAAGAATATCTTCTTAAACCAAGGAAACATGTACTACAATATTTTTAGTGACAAGGAAAAGACTGTGCACTTTTAATTAAATGAAGGAGGACAAAAAAGCTCAAAGCTAATCATTGTGCAAAGCTGGCTCTTATTTATAAAATCTTGAAATAAACTTTACAAATAGAACAAAGAATTTGATGAAGAAAGAAATATGCAACAAAATGAAACTCGGAAAAGTGTGAAAGTAAAAGTAATAGAAAGATTCAGAGCTGCACATGAAAGGCGATGTACCATTACTACAAGAGATCTACGAGACTAGATTATTCGAATCGTAAGCAAAATGGGCATTAGCGATTTCCAGGCAGCCTCGAGATTGTTAAGCTCAGTCAGTGAACCATATAGAATAATAAGATGTAAACACTACAAATTTTACTTTAAGAGTAGTTGTAGAGGAGATATCATTAATGGACAGTACTGTAGCGAAATTAGGAGTTGGCATGAAGAAGAAGCTACCTGTTATCACTTCAACTGCTGTGCATATCGCTGATCAGTCGGGTTTCTTTAAAAAAAACTTTGTACTGACTGCGCTTGACAGGGAAAAAATGGAATACGTTGTGCCAACTGATGAATGTTATTACCACATTTGTATACATTTTGCTCGTGAACGTTGTTGTTAGAACCTCAAGGCAAATTAGGAACAAAAATTTACAAAGGACTGTTTAATTGTGAAAAAGTAATTTAGAACATTTCATTCTACGTCTTGTTACCTGTTACAGAGACTGATTCGTTTCTGGACATAACGACACCTCTGTCTTTCAGGAGGACGACAGGAAGACTGTTGATACAATGCAGAGACCTCTCGGAATTATCAGTTTGAATCAACCTCTTGTTAAGGAATTTCTTTCGACAGTGCAAAGCATTTTTCAGGAAATTGTCCGGCAACATTTCTGTCATTTCTGCTTTATCTTTTTGCGTTGCCACTTTTTGAGAACTTGATAAAGAACGCTTCATCCGTAGCACAGTACGCAGAACAATTATTTCTTCCGGTACCCATAGGCGTCCACAGAAATTTAGGAGGGGGGGAGGGGAGCAAGACTCCAAAACAGTCATTTTTGGTGTAAATGAATTAGTCAGTTTCGAGATGTGTTATGCTAGAAGAGCTAAATTTTGTATGTTACAAAATAATACACCAAAGAACTGTTGGTTATCCGTGGTGAATGAGAATTCTGTAATGAATGAAAACTATGACTGCATCCAGATTTTGTACCTATAAAAGTAGTAATTACTGTAAATTGTTTAAACTTATTAACTTTTTTGTTGAGTTAGTCTGGTATAAAGAAAATGTTTGTTTCCACCTCATAGGCACTTCCCTTTTTTGTAACGACTATTTAACATGGAAATCATTCATTGCGAATAAAATGCAAAAAATTCGAAAATTATTTTCATACCTGTGCAACAAGAAGTCTTATAAAATTATTTTCGGATATGTACCATTCCATTTTAATAACTTGAATCACCGACTGAGGTACTTGATGTTTGATCTCTGCTTGTTATTTTTGTAAGAATTGTATCTGCAACATTTTAACTGTTGAAATAAACGGGAAATAATCTCAAAGATTAATGATATGTTATATTTTGGTATGGTTTAAGTGCTTGAAATAGCCGTGTTTTTCCGCGCTGCGCGACGCTACGTCCTCTTGTCATAGACTCTAGGCGGTAAATCCCTTTTCACCCAAGTGACTTCCTGCCCAAAACCGACTACTCGTTGTAGATGCGCGTTACATGCTTGCGTGTAATCAGCCACCAACCACGTTCCGCGTGGATCAGTAACGTCATTATCAATTAACTATGCAGAATGTGGACTTCTAAAATCTTGAGTACGCTGCAGATTGAGCATGCGCAGAAACAGTGGACTGTGCCTTCGTCTACTATCATAGAAAGTTAAACTATTCTCACCGAACCCATCTCTGTCATAGTAATGGATTTTGTACCTTATAAATCTTTATTTTGTGGTTTGTTTTGTTTTTGTGGCACGTTGCGAAAGTTTCTCGATAACCTGTTGTTTTTTCCTACTGTTGTTCTTCCAAGAAAGAAACAAAATATCTGAATGAAAAAGTTATTTATGATTTACAATACGTGTATAAAGAAAAAGCCTACACTATGCATAAATAAGAGTGTAAACTGGATAAATATTTTTAATGAAAATTCTTTCAACAGGGAAAAAGTCAGATCTGTTTTACGAAGAGAGTAGCTTTCGATGTAATTTGACACTTCGAAAGATAACAAGACACAAAAGAAAAGTAAAAAAGGCGCTATTCTCTGCCTTCTAAATTTTCTTTGGATGTGTGTGTGTAATTATATGTTTCCTCGAGCCAATAAACGATAATATTTTGAAATGTTTGGATGACACTTTTCCTTGTATTTTGGTTTTCAGGACAGCGGAGAACTTACTGTATGGTGCTAGTAAAGAACATTCACAATGAATTTTGCTTTTGCCATTAGTAAACTCTTTTATAATTCATGTTCTACATTCATTTACTTTCAGGAGCCAAACTGCACAGCAGACAGCTCTGACAGTACACATTAAGTTTGGTGCTGCCCGAGGCCCTCAAGAAAGAAAGGTCGCGGCCCGTACGTCACGAAGGTAAGCCAGAACTCGCTCGCTCGCTCAGCTCAGCAGACAAAATGTGTTTCTAAACCTGTTACCTCGAATCTGGGCGTGTACCTACTAACAAGAATTGCATCTTCTACTGGAATCTACTGGAATACATAGAAAGAAGGATCCTTTATTGTATGATTATATGATAGCAGAACAAACACTGGTAGCAGTTACTTCTGTAAAATATCTGGGAGTATGCGTGCGGAACGATTTGAAGTGGAATGATCATATAAAATTAATTGTTGGTAAGGCGGGCACCAGGTTGAGATTCATTGGGAGAGTGCTTAGAAAATGTAGTCCATCAACAAAGGAGGTGGCTTACAAAACTCTCGTTCGACCTATACTTGAGTATTGCTCATCAGTGTGGGATCCGTACCAGATCGGTTTGACGGAGGAGTTAGAGAAGATCCAAAGAAGAGCGGCGCGTTTCGTCACAGGGTTATTTGGTAACCGTGATAGCGTTACGGAGATGTTTAATAAACTCAAGTGGCAGACTCTGCAAGAGAGGCGCTCTGCATCGCGGTGTAGATTGCTCGCCAGGTTTCGAGAGGGTGCGTTTCTGGATGAGGTATCGAATATATTGCTTCCCCCTACTTATACCTCCCGAGGAGATCACGAATGTAAAATTGGAGAGATTAGAGCGCGCACGGAGGCTTTCAGACAGTCGTTCTTCCCGCGAACCATACGCGACTGGAACAGGAAAGGGAGGTAATGACAGTGGCACGTAAAATGCCCTCCGCCACACACCTTTTGGTGGCTTGCGGAGTATAAATGTAGATGTAGATGTAGATTTGCTGTTATGAACTCTTACTGATTAACAGTACTACAAAAGAATTTAATTTAAGATCAATACTCGATATAGAAGGTATAACGGCTTGCTTATACTATTTAGTTTCTTCTGCTTAACAATCCTCATTTCATACAAGAAGTGGTGCCTTACGCAATTTATAATCATTCCGGCATGATTTTAATTTTATTGTACCCCATTACAACAGTAACAAATTATAAGTAGGCCTATGGACTTCCGATCATTGTAGGACTAATAACAGTAAGACTCCATAATAGCGGATTCCAGTAGCAGCTGCAATTTTCGTTTGCACGTATACACCTAGTCACGAATTAACAGGTGTAGAGACGTAGTTTGTCTGCTAAGTTGAGCAAGAGAGAGAGCTCCGGCCTACATTCGTGACGTACGCGCCGCGGCCTGTGTTTCTCGTAGGCCTCGTATGCTGCCGAGTAAACGTAAACGACCACGTGTGACAAACGGGACTCAGTACAGGAACGCAACACCACGAATGCTGCAGTAGACTGGCTTACCAAGAATGGTCGCTTGCGACACGAAAGTCACTCGTGTAAAAGAAGCTTAGGGGCTATACCGACCATTGTTAAGATGGTTATGCGTGCGAAAAAACCGAGTAGTTTCCACATTTTTTAACATACTTATATTCTGTCTTAGCAGCCATAAGTTAACCGTGTGTTTCTTTCGATGTATTCTTTCTGTACTTAAAATTTCGGGGCAGGTTTCAACCTGTCGGAGTGGATATTATTCTTCATGCAACACTGAACATACATTCCACAAAACTTTGAGATTTTATGTAAATTTTCTTTTATAAGTACGAATTCACATATAGGTTTCGAAAATTTAGTGGGATTACGGAAGAATTCCCATGATTCCCTCCAAGTCTTGATTCACAATTAAAATACATTTATGAAATGCATTATTTCTCCAAATATGACGTGTAATATCAGTTTCACTTATTTATAAACACATCGATAGAAGAAAGAGCTCTTTCTTTTCTGCTTGGATGGTTGTAAATCGAGGCGCAAGATTCTGATGTCATAATATTATGTAGGCAGACATTACCTCAGTTTGAAAGTATGCAATTCCGTACTAACTCTAACATTCACTTGCGTTGTGTTAGCTGAAAGCAAGTCAAGATTAGAGGCACCTTTGGTGCTGTATCTAATGACTTGAGAGAGGCGACGTCTGCGATTTGAACAGCTTTCCGTTGTTCGATACCGGCGTAATTATTATCTACATGGCTCTCTATAGTATCAAAATTAAATATCTCATTATCTTCATTATAAAGTCTTCAGAACACCTATCTTTCGTAGATAGACCACTTAAATGGTGTTCACAGAAACTACAGACCTGCACTCTTCATAAAATTCGTATCACAAAACGCGTAGGAGTGTTTAGCGTTAGTACGATGTTCCATAATTTCCCAGCTGCACGAGGTCAGAGAATGATACCATATCTCAACTCAAGTATAATTGCTTTTCGCCTGTGCATCCACGAATAGCACAAATCTTCTGTGTTTCACTTGCTATGAAGCACATTCAGTTAAAACGACATAAACAAAGTGAACGGAAAAAAATAAATTGCATTGCAAACTGTAGCTCCATCTTGTGTTACTTATACAAAATTAAGAGGACACGTCACTATTGTATCAGTTTTTGTAGTTGTGCAAATCAGTAATTCAAACTCCTATTTTCTCATCGTAACGTCGAAGAATAACAAACAACATATTCGTTTCATATTCATCACTTGAAGAGTTTTGGAAATTTAATTGCAATGATATTTCAAATACACCATTACAATGTCCACTTTAAACAAGTATCATCATGATAGCACCTCAATAGTAGAAGAGCATGATTGCGTAAGTGCTGGTCACGTATACCTGTGAATAAATAGATGGCAGCACAGGAAATGAGTCAAAGAGAAGAAGGGTCTCCTGGGGCAGAAGGAAAGGAAAAGAGAGAAAGTCTGCATGCATACTTCAACGACACTGCTGACCATTTTTATTAGTCAACAGCACTACACAACATACTCTATTGTCTTTCAAAATGCAGTCAAAACATCGTAACACGCTGAATGTTTAACGCGTCATCCCCTTCAACACTCTAGTGAATAAACGCAGTCTTAATCTCATGAGCGTTCAAAAAAATGGTTCAAATGGCTCTGAGCACTATGGGACTTAACAGCTGTGGTCATCAGTCCCCTAGAACTTAGAACTACTTAAACCTAACTAACCTAAGGACTTCACACACATCCATCATGAGCGTTCAGAAAATAAGGCAGTGCAATGAAATTTATACTACAACTGCGTTAAGAGAGCGATTCAGAGTTCGAATAAAAATTATGGATCAATTCGATTTGCACTCTTTCGAATCAGTTTCTTTCTCCCCTTAATTTCTGCAGGCAAGAGTTTTGCAATTTTTTAGATTTAGTAAAAGAGGGTGAGAACTCCTGTAATGACCGGAATTTCGAGCGAAATGAAGATGTATTTTTACTGTCATTATGTAGCTACTATCTTCTCTGTGTACTCACTCCATATAATAACGTGGAAACATTTGAATTTTAACAGTGATAAGTGGTTCATCTCTAGGAGTACAAAACAGTAATCTGATACTTCTCTCGTTAACAATGAAAATTTTCTCCAATGCCTGAACTGGGACTAGCTATCTCCCGGTTAATTTCCATTGCACTACCGTCATGTAATGCCTTCCACCGCTCGAATTGTTGTTGTTGTTGTGGTCTTCAGTCCAGAGACTAGCTTGATGCAGTTCTCCATGCTACTCTATCCTGTGCAAGCTTCATCATCTTCCAGTACCTACTGCAACCGACATCTTTCTGAATCTGTTTGTGTATTCAGCTCTTGGTCTCCCTCTACGATTTTTATCCTCCACACTGCCCTCCAACACGAAATTAGTGATCCCTTGATGCCTCAGAATATGTCCTACCAACCGATCCCTTCTTCTAGTCAAGTTGCGCCACAAATTTCTCTTCTTCCCAATTCTATTCAATACCTCCTCATTAGTTATGTGATCTACCCATCTAATCATCATTATTCTGTAGCACCACATTTCGAAAGCTTCTATTCTCTTCTTGTCTAAAATATTTATCATCCACGTTTCACTTCCATAGATGGCCACGCTCCATACAAATACTTTCAGAAACGACTCCCTGACACTTAAACCTATACTCGATGTTAACAAATTTCTCTTCTTCAGAAACGCTATTCTTGCCATTGCCAGTCTACATTTTATATCCTCTCTACTTCGACCATCATCAGTTATTTTGCTCCCTAAATAACAAAACCCATTTACTACTTTAAGCGTCTCATTTCCTAATCTAATTCCCTCAGCATCACTCGATTTAATTCGACTACATTCCATTATCCTCGTTTTGCTTTTGTTAATGTT
Organism: Schistocerca serialis cubense; assembly: GCF_023864345.2. Classification (NCBI taxonomy): domain Eukaryota; kingdom Metazoa; phylum Arthropoda; class Insecta; order Orthoptera; family Acrididae; genus Schistocerca; species Schistocerca serialis. The sequence goes on from NC_064640.1 coordinate 238,299,829, forward strand.
CATCTTATATCCTCCTTTCAAGACACTGTCCATTCCGTTCAACTGCTCTTCCAAGTCCTTTGCTGTCTCTGACAGAATTACAATGTCATCGGCGAACCTCGAAAGTTTTTATATCTTCGCCATGGATTTCAATTCCTACTCCCAATTTTTCTTTTATTTCCTTTACTGCTTGCTCAATATACAGATTGAATAATATTGGGGATAGGCTACAACCCTGTCTTACTCCCTTCCCAACCGCTGCTTCCCTTTCATGCCCCTCGACTCTTATAACTGCCATCTGCTTTCTGCACAAATTGTAAATAGCCTTTCGCACACTGTATTTTACCTCTGCCACCTTCAGAATTTGAAAGAAAGTATTCTAGTCAACATTGTCAAAAGCTTTCTCTAAGTCTACAAATGCTAGAAACGTAGGTTTGCCTTACCTTAACCTATCTTCTAAGATAAGTCGTAGGGTCAGTATTGCCTCACGTATTCCAACGTTTCTACATAATCCAAACTGATCCTCCCAGAGGTCGGCTTCTCCCAGTTTTTCCCATTCATCAGTAAAGAATTCGTGTTAGTATTTTGCAGCTGTGACTTATTAAGCTAACAGTTCGGTAATTTACGCGCTTGTCGACACCTGCTTTCTTTGGGATTGGAATTATTATATTCTTCTTGAAGCCTGAGGGTATTTCTCCTGTCTCATACGTCTTGCTCACCATATGGCAGAGTTTTGTCAGGGCTGGCTCTCCCAAGGCTATCAGTAGTTCTAGTGGAATGTTGTCTACTCTCGGGGCCTTGTTTCGACTCAGGTCTTTCAGTGCTCTGTCAAACTCTTCACGCAGTATCATATCTCCCACTTCATCTACATCCTCTTCCGTTTCCATAATATTGTCCTCAAGTACATCGCCCTTGTATAGACCCTCTGTATACTCCTTCCACCTTCCCGCTTTCCCCTCTTTGCTTAGAGCTGTGTTTCCATCTGAGTTCTTGATATTCAGGCAAAAGGTGTCTTTAATTTTCCTGTACGCAGTATCCATCTTACCCTTAGTGATAATCGCCTCTACCTCCTTACATTTGTCCTCTAGCCATTCCTGCTTAGCCATTTTGCACTTCCTGTCGATCCCATTTTTGAGAAGTTTGTATTCCTGTATTTAGTACATTTTTGTATTTTCTCCCTTTATCAATTAAATTCAATATCTCTTTGTTACCCAAGGATTTCTACTAGCCCCCGTCTTTTTACCTACTTGATCCTCTGTTGCCTTCACCATTTCATCTCTCAAAGCTACCCATCTTCTTCTACTGTATTTCTTTCCCCCATTCTTGTCAATCGTTCCCTAATGCTCTTCCTGGAACTCTGTACAACCTCTGGTTCTGTCAGTTTACCCAGGTCCCATCTCCTTAAATTCCCACCTGTTTGCAGTTTCTTCAGTTTTAATCTACAGTTCATAACCACTAAATTGTGGTCAGAGTCCACATCTACCCCTGGAAATGTCTTACAATTTAAAACCTCGTTCCTAAATCTCTGTCTTACCATTATATAATCTATCTGAAACCTGTCAGTATCTCCAGGCTTTTTCCACGTACACAACCTTCTTTCATGATTCTTGAACCAAGTGTTAGCTATGATTAAGCTATGCTCTGTGCATAATTTTACCAGGCGGCTTCCTCTTTCATTCCTTACCCCTATTCCATATTCACCTACCACGTTTCCTTCTCTTCATTTTCCTACTGTCGAATTCCAGTCACCCATGACCATTAAATTTTCATCTCCCCTCACTATCTGAAGAATGTCTTTTATCTCATCATACATTTCATCAATCTCTTCGTCATCTGCAGAGCTAGTCGGCATATAAACTTGTACTACCGTGGTAGGCGTGGGCTTCGTATCTATCTTGGCCACAATAATGCGTTCACTATGCTATTTGTAGTAGCTTACCTGCATTCCTATTTTTTATTCATTAGTAAACCTACTCCTGTCTTACCCCTATTTTATTTTGTATTTATAACCCTGTATTCACCTGACCAGAAGTCTTGTTACTCCTGCCACGGAACTTCACTAATTCCCACTATATCTAACTTTAACCTATCAATTTCCCTTCCTAAATTTTCTTACTTACCTGCCCGATTAAGGGGTCTGACATTCCATGCTCCGACCTGCAGAACGGCAGTTTTCTTTCTCCTGATAACGACGTCCTCCTGAGTGCCCGGAGATCCGAATGGGGGACTATTTTACCTCCGGAATATTTTAGCCAAGAGGACGCCGTCATCATTAAACCATACAGTAAAGCTGCATGCCCTTGGGAAAAATTAGGGCTGTAGTTTCCCTTTGCTTTCAGCCGTTCGCAGTACCAGCAAAGCAAGGCCGTTTTGGTTAGTGTTCCAAGGCCAGATCAGTCAATTATCTAGACTGTTGCCCCTGCAATTACTAAAAAGGCTACGGACCCTCTTCAGGAACCACACGTTTGTCTGGCCTCTCAACAGATAACCCTCCGTTTTGCTATCTGTATCGCTGAGGCACGCAAGCCTCCCTACCAACGGCAAGATCCATGGTTCATGGGAGGCTCGGGTTATGGGTGTTGTAAACTTAAACAATAAACACTTTGCAAATCGTCCTTCTAACGAGAGGAAACCTGTAACATATTATGCTAACTTTCAAAAATTTATTCCTTCAGTTTGAGTGCTGGGCTATTGGTCCGAAGCCAGCAAGTAGTGGCCACTATATCAGGCACACCGCTGTGATCCATTCAAATAACTGTCCAGGTGGAACCAGGCTTAACCAGGAAACTGCGACACACTCCACTTCAATGTCTTGTTATTCTGTGTACTACCACCCTTATAACAATCTTTAGTAAAATTTTCATTGGTACGTAGGCCACCACGTCTAATGCAAATGAAATTCTAGGTCGATTTTGGAATTTTTTTCTCTTTCTTTTTCCAAACAGAGAAGTTGTTTTGCGAACGCTTTTATCTGAATACACACACTTGGTATAATGGCTTTTACATTCCAACGTAGATGTAATTTTTTTGTAATGGTCATTTTCTGCAGCAGGTCTATCATTTCTATCATTTTAAACACCTTTTGCTTGCAGGAGCTGAATTTATTCCATCACCCACACCACCTTTATTAACAAGGCATCATCATTAGGTTTCCTGGAATGTTACATTATAGTTGTTTACAGATGACCATTTTAGATTTAAAACAGTTCACATATGAACTTAAACATAAAAGCGAGGGTACTTACAGTCAACAGTGTGCTTTATTTTTTGATGACTGTAATGCTTTCTTTCATGTGGAATAAGGTTGAAAGTCGCACTTTTTCCATTGTCATACATGTTAATAACGCACAAAACAACGGAAAAATGTGACTTTCAACCTATTATCACATGAGAGAAAGCATTACAGTCGTCAAAAAATAACGCACACTTTTAACTGTAAGTACCCTTGCATTTTACGTTTAAGTTCTTATGTGAACTGTTTTAAATGTAAAATCGATATCTTTAAACAAAAACAGAGTAACATTTCAGGACACCCACTGATGGTGCCTTGTTAATAAAGGCAAAAAGCGTCTGGTTGTTTAAATACATTCAGCTGCAGCATGCAAAAGGCGCTTAAATTGATAAAAAGTATACGTAATTTCTTTTAAAAAGCAGGAGCAGTCTGAGTAGATCTTGGAACATAGACACGAATATAATATCTAAGCGAAATAATCAACAAACAAATGTAAACGATAGTAAAGCTGTGAGGGCGAGTCTTAAGTCGTTCTTAGATTGCTCAGGTGGAAGAGCCCACGAAAGGCAGCGGTCCGGGGTTCGAGTCCCGGTCTGTCACACAATTTTAATCTGCCAGGAAATTTCGAATCAAACCGGTCATTTCAGTTGCAGATAAGTGTGCCTACGGCAAACGCTTTATGCGTAGATGTGAATGACGTATCCCGGATAAACATGATTAAGAAATGTTTATCGCTATTTACACTTACCATGCGCTGTTAGATCTCGTGGCACATGTTAGCGAGAAACAAGTTACCAGACACGGCTGTAAGAGAGCACACGGCATTGAGATAAATCAGAAGCTGAAGTCAGAGGCAAGTGCAGCGTGTCTTTCCTGTGATGCTTGTCTGCCAAGAACGTCGCACGGAACGCGGGAGGACCGCAAAGCAGTCTTGGATGTACAGTTAGCAGGACCTATCAGCGCAGTCTGGGCGACGTCGACTTTCAGAGGAAGATTACACTGCGCCGAAGAATCAAAGCAGTGTGTAAACAGAAACTGTAAGCGGTCGAAACTGAGAGCTGGTAGAAGCCTCAACGACCTCCCTTCACCGCGTCCGCCTGCCGGGGCAGCCTGGCTGCGGTGTTTTCGAGTGCACGCGGACGCACAAGTTTCGGTTGCAACCGCTGCCTTCTGTTAAAGGACTCTCGACTACTCCCTGCGTTAGACGAAGCTTACGCTGCACCCAAGGGTCAACGTGGCTTGGAGGCAGAAACTGAATTGCAGAGGACTGATTGGCACCGCTGTAAGGTCCAACTTTGCACAGTGAAAATAAACTGAGATAATACGCATTTACACCACAGTCGATTATATTATGCTATGAATATGTCTCAAAAGTGACAATACTCATATTTAAAATAATTTCTTTTGTGCCGACTAAAGATCTTCGAAATTATGAAGGTATCAGTGATAAAATACAAGGAGCGGAATGTTATTTACAACTTGTACTGGAATCAGACTGCAGTTCTAAGCGTCACAGGACAGAAAAGGGAATTAGTGATTGAGAAGTGAGTAAGACAGGGCTGTAGCCTATCTCCGACGTTATTTAATCCGTACAGTGAGCAAGCAGTAAAGGAAACCAAAGAGAAATTTGGAAAAGGAATTAACGTTTGGTGAGAAGAAATTACAACTTCGAGGTTTCCTAATGACATTTTAATTCTCTCAGACTTAGAGGAGCAGTTGAACGGAATGGATAGTGTCTTGAAAAGCGGTTGTAAAATGATCATAAACATAATGAAAAGAAGGATAGTGCAATGTAGTCGTCTTAAAACAGGGGCTGATGGGAGAATTAAATTAGAAAGTGAGCTCTGAAAGTAGCAGATGACTTTTGCTTTGTGGAAGGCAAAATAACTGATGATGGTCAAAGCAGAGAGGATACAAAATGGTGACTGGCTATAGCAAGAGAAGCATTTCTAAAAAAAAAAAAAAGAGGAAGTTGTTAACATCTAATATACATTTGCGATAGGTGTAAGGAGATCTTTCCAAAAAAGTATTTTTATGGTCTGTAGCCTTGTATGGAAGTGAAATGTGAATAAGCTGATAAGACAAAAAAAGAATGTAAGTTTTTAAAATGGAGTGCTGCAGAAGAATGCTAAAGATTAGATCGGTAGGTCGAGTAATTAATGATGAGGTACTCAACTAACTGGGGACAAAAGGAATTTATGACATAAGTTGACTAAAAGAAGGGATGGGTTGGAGGAAATATCGCGCAGCATCAAGGAATCATCTATCTGGTAATACAAAGAAGTGTGGGAGTAAGAAATGTAAAGTGGACCAAGTCATGAATACAATAATCAGGTTAAAATGGATAGTTATTTAGAGGTCAAGAGTTTTGCGTAGGATAGACTAGCACGGAAAGCTGTGTCAAACCAATCTTTCGATTGAAAATCATAATAAAAATGACAACAACAAATTTGTAGATGAGTTAGACGACTTTGCCTGTTCCTATCAGCCGCTTGTTATCTAAACGAGGCGTTTTTCATATCGAGGAACGGAAAGCAGTCAGACTTTTCCACCTCCATTGTGAAACGAATATTCGGGTGAATTGAATTTAGGTGTTCTAAAAAGTCGTTCAAATTCTCACTACCATGAGGCCAAACAACAAAAGTATCGTCTACATAACTGAATAAACACGCAAATTTGAAAGACGCCGACTTCAAGGGATGTTCTCGAATCATTCCATAAAGTAAGTGTCAATAATGGGTGACAACGGGCTTCCCATCATATCTCCATCTGTCTGATCGTAGTACTGGCTATTGAATAAAAAGTAAGAGAATGTCAACATCTGTCCAAATGGGTTCGTTAATTCAGCACCAAATCTAACCTTAATTAACCGTAACGAGTCAGATAGAGGAACACTAGTGAAAGGAGAGACCACATCAGAACTTACTAGAATATCGGAGTCATTCAAACTCATTCCCTCTAAACGACGTACGAATTTCGCTGAGTTCTTAAAGTGGTGCTCACATTGACCTACTATAGGGCTCAACAGAGTAGCGAGGTGTTTTGTTACACGGTATGTCGGAGCACCAATGTCACTTATAGTCGGACGAAGAGGAACACATACCTTGTAGACCTTAATTTTGGTGAGTCTCTTTCATGTGTGGCGACAACGCAACTGTTTTGTGACCCCCAAATTCTTACATTATCGCAGTTCACTTTACCCGAAAGATGAAACGTCGATCCGTGCGAAAAGATGAGTCTTTCGGAAAAAGTGTCATCTGCTATACCCTGGAGATGTAATGCAAAATTCGTCCCTTCTGTTACGGTCGTTGGGACGCATTCCTTCAGTAACTGCAACTTGTAAGGCTTCGTATGCAGGCGTCGTTTGAGAAAATGCCACGCCATTGTTTGACGAAGTTGAAGTTCCTGGCCTATCCGTCTTGTGGTCTTCTGAGGGCTCCGCGTGGACCCATCACAAATACACTTGACATTTTCATCAGATGTGCATAGCTGACTAGTGCTCTTCCTGTGCATATGCAACCAACTTCCAAGAATTTTGCATGCCAATCATAAATCTGCTTATGCAGAGGAGGCTTCTTGCTGAATCTACGGCGGAATGCACGTTGCACTTGAACAACGAATTCACTTCACGAAAATTCCAACACATAAAATGATTTGTCTTGTTGTGTAGGTACCATGTTGCTACAAGCAAACAACAGTGCAGCTGTGTCGAAACTTTGAACCTTCCTCTATACAGTGACATGTGCCATGCTTTTCTATTTCTTCATATTTTGTCTGTAATAAATATCTGAAATCTATTTGAATGACCTGCTATACATGAGGTTTTCTTTTCGTATGCGTAATTATAAACCTGTACTGTGTGTGATTTCAACAATCACCACATATGTTTATAAATTAATTGAATGTCATGTCAGTTCCTTCATGCACCTGATAAATGTGCTTCAAATTCATATTGTTCTGTTTGAAACTGATAATAAGGTTTGCATTACCCCTTATCAACCGCTTTGGAATCCTGGAGCATATCAGTCTCAAATAAAAGACGTCACCCTCATATGGCAGCCAACACAGAACTATTTGCTTATTTGATCCTGTTTTACCACAGCTAAATTGTCAAATATAAACACAGTGTTCGCATTTACTTTTTAGGTAGTGGTATATCACTGGATTCGCTGAGTGTCATGTATGTTAAACCGTCAATGGCTGACAATATCTCCTGTAGCGGCTGGTAGTTGGGCTGATGGTCCAATAATTCGTCACACGGGGTAGCCGCGCGGTCTAGATCGCCATGCCACGGTTCGCGCGGCTCCCTACGTCGGAGGTTCGAGTACTCCCTCGGGTATGGATGTGTGTGTTGCCCTTAGCGTAAGTTAGTGTAAATTAGATTAAGTAGTGTGTAATCCTAGGATCCGATTACCTCAGCAGTTTGGTCCCATAGGAGCTTACCACAAATTTTCAAATTTTTCCAATAATTTATACCCGGTATATTATCAGGGAGGAGTGATCCATTCTTATTCTTCTTCAAATTGGGGTTTTCAGTATCATTGGACGACCAGTTGGTTAGTATGAAGTCCTTTTGAAGGGGGTGTTTCGTCCACTTCGCCACGGTGCCCATTAGAGGCTTTCATTAACATGCAGGGAATTTTATAGAGAGAAACAAAGCGTATGTGGCTCATACACGTTTATTTTATTTATAAATTCTTACATATAGCTGGATGTATGTACATGCTTCAGCAAGTTAGTAGTTCAGTGTCCACATCAGGCAAGTCTGGTTCATACATGTTTCCACCTACTGATGCACAACATATGTCGTAGAGTTGAGCGATGATTTCTTCTGACCAATTAGGGATTTGGCAGGCTAACTCCATCAAATTGGTCCACATTTTCTTGTACAATTTGTATGCATATAGTTGCCAGCTTATTTGCTTGTTTAAATGGCGCTGGTTCGCATAACTGGCATATATTAGATTTTTAAATGTTCGCACCTGCAGGGGAGTGCTCTCCCTTTCGTTAAAAATTGTGATCGTTCGTGGAAAGTCCCCTGCAGCCACAGTATGATCATATAGTATCGTCGAGTAAGCCTAAGCAATCCCATTGAACACGGCAGCAATTTGCATTGAAGTATCACGTAGACGAATCCACTCACCTAGGGATAATATGACTTTGGTATCACTATATCAACGACTTTCGAAAGCTAACAGTGGGTAGAACTCGATATCCGAGATCATTTCCACACCGATCTGTTTTTTATGACTTATGTTTAAACTGTAGGTTGTGTTATACAGCGTTATTTTCACATCAGGTGTCTTTGATGGCTCCACTCACATGAAAGAATAAAAAATGAGTTAGACATACATGTATGGCCATATTATTCTACTACTAACACACTACTACCACTAATACTTATGTGCTGTCTGCATTGAGGTGGGGGAGGAGGAGCAGGAGTGCTGTTGCTGCTGTTTCACTTCACGTTTCAAAATGTTCACTTTTTGAACCACTGTTAATGTGTAACATTCACTGCAGTGTACGCAACTTCACAACACGAACAAATAAATTTATATCCTCTCTGCTTTCAGGTATATAAAGAAGAAGCATGTGCAGAGCTTCACAGCCATTTCGTCGTTATCACTCGCATAGATACTGTCTGAAGCAATGAATCAAGTTGTGATACAAGATGGTAAATATGATAAGAAGAGAGTGATAGTGTTATTGTTGATTTAAGCGCAGGCGACGAGTGTATACTACAAGTTCTGAGCACTGAAGCATCATTCAACACTTTGCAGTCGTATATTAAGTCACTGCTAGGGGAGAATGATGACTGCAGGGCTCTGATGTTTTCACAGAATGTGCTACGTCCAGCCGTCCTAAATCTTCTGGAACAAATTATACGAGAATACGTCACGATGCAGAGGCTGGAAGACCATGGGTTCGATGAGATAGAGTGTGTTGACACATACTACATGTTCAAGTGGCTTAAATCTAAAAATGTATGTAAGGTGATTCTTGACGTCTATAACAAACTTATGAAGACTGCTGTAATTTGAACGCAACTGACTGCTATTTGTTGCCTAAACAAATGGTACCTGTTTTATATAACATTAGACACTGATTTGACAAGTTACCATCGATGTTTTAGAATGATGACTTTACTTGTGATAAGCATTTTCAGTTCGATGGAGAATTTTAGCTTGATGGACCACTTTCTATTAACTTTTGTTCTTTTGGGCTCCCAGTGCAAAATATGTCCTTTAATGACATGATTACTTACGAATAATATCCAGCTACAATGCTATGTAAGTTGCTTGTATTTTATCTCATTCACAATGAGCACATGTCGGCAAATTGAAATTGTCAGGTGCTCTGTAAATACAAATATAAGCGATAGTCTTAATATAATGGTTTTGTAACTATGATCTGAAAATTTATAGTGTGTCATTAGATGTTTTACCTTACACGTAACATCGTTGCTGTCATGTCCTGTCTGTTTTGGAATTATTACTTTCTCACAGGTGTAGAGTGGAGTTGTATATCAGATGTTACTTGTTTGCCAAATATGCTACTTTTCTGACAGTTGGAAGACAGTGGTTCAGCGATGTTACATGTTTATATAGTTACCGTTATAAATAAGTAATGCGTGAAATTCAGTTGTTTATTATTATTGTTTTTCATATAGAATTGTTTCTAATTATGTTTTTGCCTAAAGTTAGTTTTATTTTACGTTTTAATTTTTTGTAGTAATTTTTGTTCTCTATGATTTATGTTGGTGTTCTGTCTCTGTTTTACACTACTCATGTTATCGCTGTTACTATGGATATGTGTTGTTTAGAGTCACTGATATTATTATTTTAACCGTTTTCGCGATGTATAATGTGAAAGTTTTCTACATACTTTTTGTGCTTTAGGTCGGTTTGTTCGCTCAGCAAATTTTTTGGGTTGCTGTATGCATGTGAATATGTGAATATATCTCTATTCCCTCAAGGATGTTCAACGATGTTCCCTTTTGCGTAATATAGAGGATTTCTAGTGCTTATGGGTTTTACATAGTGTTTCCCTGCTTGTAAATGTTGAAAAAATGTAGATAGGTTGTTGTCACTTTCTCTGGTGTACTCTTTATATCTAATTTTGAAGTTTCAAAGTGCAAGTACCTTACTGACAGCTACACTGTCAGCCCATTTTATTGCTATGAACATGGGAGCAAGAGGCGATGGCAGAGATGCTAGCTCCTGTGAGATATTCGTTTATCCAAAGAAGGAGGTGCTGCAGTGGGGCACTGCATGCATCACTCCTCAGGCCATGGCTGGCTGGCTGACTCAGTTACTGTGCCAGTAGTGTTGCAAGTGGGTGGAACTGACCCCACCCGCCGGCCGCGGTGGTCTAGCGGTTCTAGGCGCTCAGTCCGGAACCGCGGGACTGCTACGGTCGCAGGTTCGAATCCGGCCTCGGGCATGGATGTGTGTGATGTCCTTAGGTTAGTTAGGTTTAAGTAGTTCTAAGTTCTAGGGGACTGATGACCACAGATGTTAAGTCCCATAGTGCTCAGAGCCATTTTTCACCCCACCGCTCTCCAGATGAGTGTAGTGTCATCATGGAAGATATTTGTTCTCTATAATAAAGTACATAGTCTCCTAGTCTAGTGTGGGAGCGTTCATGTCGTTATTTGCTATAATAGTACAGTGTAAGGATAGCCAGAGGTTTCTAAAACAGGAATATGGCATAGTAACAAGGGCATATTTGTTGTCGTGTGGCCGTGTGCTAATTGTTGAAGTATTGGGTTGAATTGTGGCGCTAGTTGTTTAACATTTACGCGTGTCTCTAGAATTGTAAATATCACCTGAATATGATGGTGTTGATTCTGGCCGTAGTACAGGGTGTCTCGTAATGGTGGCTACCTGAAGAGTGGTGTTGGTGGTGGTGGTGGTGATTGGGGGGGGGGGGGGGAGGAGGACTGGTGGAGGAGGGGGTCAATAAGAACGAACTAAATGAGTGGGGGGGGGGGAGGCCAGCATTTTTGCATAACAAATTATGGTAACTAAGGGTAAACATTAATTGCATTAATTGTAGTCATTAAAATGACAGTTATCAGCTTAGGCTTAAACTATTTTGAAACCTGCGTAAACATGAATGCAAATACTCTGTTTGGTGGTCATCTTGGACCATAAACAATGAAAATAAAAATGACAGTTATGGACTATTAATTAGACCCTAAATATACAAAACTAAGAGCCCAAATGATCCCTTTGTTTACGTAAGGGAGCTACGCCAAGCGGTTGGTTTGTTTACATAGGCATAAAAATGGACCCTTCATTCGAGGACCTGCATATCCCCTCTACTGACGTCTGTTAGACTGATAAGCTCCACTGGCCCTCCAATACTAAGTTCTTTGGTAACCTGCAACTCTGGATCAGCTGTAACTCTGCAGATACTTGAATTTCCCACATCGTTGCATTTTGTAATGCAGCTAAGGCCACATATACGCTCTGCAGTAAAATAGTGCTTCTTCGTCGAAATTTATCTCACCCTACACAAATATTTCGTGTGTCTTGGAAAATTCGACCAAGCCCTGAAATGACACTTCATGACATGTTCGACATTGCTGATAATGCACACTGTTTCTTTGATTTCAAGCCATTGCACGATTCTTCTCTGAATAAACGACTGCAAAGGGCGTCTTTATGTCATTACATTCTAACCTTCAACAAGACACTGCACTGCCTGTAACAAAACTACAACATGATTGAGATAATGTGGGTCTAATTCCCTGCTTTTCCTAATCTTTGAACAAATTGCCTATTCGAAACAGAGAGCACTTCCTTCCACTAAATTTAATACAATTTCAATAAAATCTTCTTGGTTTCATGACCGTGGTAAACCTTAGGGTGTCAACGAAGATTGTGTGAGAAAATATGCTCCTCAAAACGACACGGGAACACAGCGGACTGACGTGACTAAAGATTGGGGAGAGACTATGCTTCTCGTAACGTAGGCTTTTCTCATTTCACTTTCATGTTGACGATACTCTTCTGTACTTTCGAGCACGAATGTAGAAACACTTGCTGTACTGTAGAAGCGACGCTCATGCGTCCTAAACAGTAGTAATAAGCACATAGAACAAAAAAATAATCGCGTTAACACCGTAAAACTCCGCTTCTAGACTTGATAAAATCCAGTTGGGCGACAAAAAGGTTCCACTCGTCAGATCACACTAGACACCTCCAATCAGCTGTTGTCCAGTTTTCGTGTTGTTTGGTCCCGTGAAGAAATGCAACTTTATGTGACGTTCCTGAACAACTGTCTTTTCCGGGGTATCCGAATCCTAATGTCCATTGCACGTAGTTCTCCTGCAAATATTCACTCGAAAACAGTTATAGATGGACCTGTATTCACTGACTGCACAATTACTGATAGGTGTGAAAGCGACTGTCAGTGATAAGGCGTAAAACTCGTCTCTAGGACCTGTCGGTTAATGTCATTTTACGATCACTGTTCTTACGCCGTGTTATATGGTTGTAGACACATTGGATAGTCTGCTTTGATACACCAATAGCAATATGACAAGGCGTTTTCCAGGATATTTTCATGTAATTTACAGTCGTGATTCCTGACTCCTGATGAGATAACAACTTAATTAATTGGTCCCTAATTGGTGTCATACGTAATTGTGCTCTGTCTCTCTCTGGACCCTCTCTGTCGCTCCCTCCCACACTCCCCGGTCCCTCCCCCGCCCCCTCCTGCGATCTAGTGTTTGGAGGGGGGGGGGGCAAAAGCGATTGAGTATGACGCCTTTCGGCCAATGATCTCCTAAAACTGGGGATGCCTGAGCAGCATCAGCACTACTATTGTCCAGTACTTCAAGCAGTAATCATCATGAAGCGCACTCAGCAGCAACAGGTAGTCAGGAAGAATAATAACAAGACTGCATTTGAAAGTAAGTACTTGCACATTATTATTGCTGCTGTTATTATGTATGTGTGCATATATACTTACATTATTTTTTTATTATTGTTGCAGAACTGCATGACTCCACACGGTCACCAACGGCAACAGCAGCATTAGCAGCTGAGCTCCCCGACATACTGGCGTTTGACCAGCAACAATCACAGCAGCATCAATCTGAATTTGAGCTCCAGGACCTGCTGGCGTTCGATCGGCCTTATCCAGCAGCAGAAGCATCGAAACTGCAGTCGAGTGCTACTACTTGCAGAATGCTGCCACTGCTCTTTGCTAGTATGTACAGTTTAACAGAAAGTGCTTCAAATCATGTGTATGTGCGGCTAACGCCAGACAGGAACTTCGAAATTGTTTTCGAAATAGAGAATGTGCTGCGAAGGCGTAATAAAGTGTGCTATACGTTGCTTATATTATACTACTTGTGTGGCAGGATTGAGTACACTGAAAGAAAAATAACTGATGAGTATAGTTCTTTACTTACACTGATTAATGCCAGGATGTTAAAAGGAGAAGCAGCAGTAGTGGACGTGTATGGAGAGGTAATGTTCGAGTTAAGAGCTGATTGTCCAGCCATATACATCAAACATTCAAGTGTGGTGCATTTACGTGTCCCGTAATGTGAATTAATGACTGTGTCAGGCAAACTGTGTCGCTGCCAGCAATATGTTGAAGCAACATTCCATGACTATTACATATTTGCACACCAACAAAGTGAAGTTCGGCTTGCTAGATCAATGGATTAATAGGTGTCTTCTACATCTGCCCATGATTTATAATAGTTGATACTGTAAGTGTGGACGCTGAATATATAGCGGAGATACCAATGTAAGTAATTGCCCTTGTAGAATTAAAAGAAATCCAAGCTGAATTCAAAGTGTATAAACATGAACTCTCTGACCTGTACTGCAAATGAATATGTATGAGATACTTGAGATACTAACAAAAATATTATGCTCAAAAATGATTTTTTTTAATTTTCTGACTCATTTCATCATCCACACATAAAAAGAACTCATAGGCTTAGAGAGGGAGTATTTCACAAACGAAGAAGAACAGTTTTTATTATTCGTATACATACACTTTTTAGTTCATATTTACAGTACGAAGTCAGAAAAAAATTCTTTGGTATTTTTTATTTATAGTACATTGACCAAAAAAATTCTTTGATAATTTCGTTTCATATTTACGATATAAATTTACAAAACGTTATTTGGTCACTTGTCTGTATTTACTAAATGTGTGCAGAGATAAACACTGATTACTAGTAGAGAGAGTACTGAAATTTTTTATTTACAGTATATTTACAACAGCAGTGGTAGGAAAACCACTTTCACACACATTGGTACACACAGTATGCAGAAAAAAAAGTATCTGCACATACATACACACATTCAGAACTACCTATGACAAGCAATTCATGTTATTTAGACACAATGGGTATCATAAGGTTTTAGATATAGAGAGCTCCATTACGTCTCGTGTTAGACTCGAAATGGTTATAAATTCGTATAATATTGTGTAAAGTAATGGTGATGCAGAAATAATTTGGATTGACCCTTCAGAGTGATCACAGTCTTTTAAATGATGGCCCAATAAAGATTTACCTCGACTAGTACCTGAGGGGTGTTCTTTAGAATGTACAGCAAAATTGCGACCTGTTTGTCCAATATATTGTTTTACACAATCATTACATAAGAATTTTGATATTTGATGTCATTTAGACCAATGATATGTCTAAGTCTATTCTGAAGCAAGTTATTGGTGGCAAAAGCTATTGGCAATTCGGTATTTTTAAATGATTTATTTATTTTGTCAGAAGTGCCATACGAATGTTGTAGCTTATTAAACAAAAAAACTATGTCGTTAGGATTATAATCATTTGTATTAGCAATCTGCTTTAGTATTGACATCTCTTTGTGGATTTCACCTCAGGTCAGTGGTAATTTTATAACTCTATGGATCATTGTTTTTTGGTGTTATATTGTAAGGAATATCGGCCGCGAATCCGAATGTGTCGAATTTCTCAGGATGGCACCTAATAGCTTCATATGGACTGCAGATATGTACTTAGTAGAGAAAAAATGTCTGTACCCATATAAATTAACTTTGGATTAGCAAATTGCTGCTTAGCCAACTTGTAATGAAAGCAGTACATGTGGAGTTTGAAGAGGTCCTGCCAGCCGCGGTGGTCTAGCGGTTCTAGGCGTGCAGTCTGGAACCGCACGACTGCTACGGTCGCAGGTTCGAATCCTGCCTCGGGCATGGATGTGTGTGATGTCCTTAGGTTAGTTAGGTTTAAGTAGTTCTAAGTTCTAGGGGACTGATGACCACAGATGTTAAGTCCCATAGTGCTCAGAGCCATTTGAACCATTTTGAAGAGGTCCTGCACACACATACTGACATAAAAAAGCTTTCTAAGCTGAACCAAGACTTCAGCCATCTCCAGAGCGACTAGTCCTTTATTGAAGTTTGTGGCCAACTTAAAAAATTTTACCAAGGGATATAATCTTGTGCTCTATAATGCCACTCACAACGCTAAAGTAGACAGATACTGCGGTATTCTCCAACATTTTGCAGAGTTGTCGCCAAAATCGCGTTGTTCATTAATTTTTTTAAATCCTTTTCAAAGTCTTACATCCTGAGAACCCTCTTTTCGGTATTGAAATCAATATATTCCCTCAACCAGGAACTCTGGTTAAAGGAGATTACGTGCTTATAGTAACAAGTTTCATTCCCAAATCTAGGCACTGCTGGAGATCACAGCAGTGGATGGATTGTCTCTGCTTATTAGCCAGAGGGGCCCTCAGTTTGTAAATGGTACCATTACATATGACCAAGTGCTCCAAGCATACTGACAAATCAGTGTGCGCATGATACAAGTCACTGGGATATTCGAGGTCTGCCTCCCGTATCAGTGTTAGCAGACTAGCAGACACACCTTTCATTTCTTTCTCTAATCTAATGAGGTCATCTTCATTGGATATCAATTGGAACCCTCCAATCAGCAGGGATCGCTGCATGATGTTTCCTTATAAGTTATTCATGTCCAAGTAAATGATGCAACTCAATTCATCATCAGAAGCACTGTACTCCACCTTACTCATTCACGGGTTATTCGCCTTAGGTTAACTGTACAAGCATAGTTCCCTGTGATTCCTACATTCGAAAAACAGTAGTATGTCAATATAGGTCAAAAGGTTGAGGCCAGCATGCCTATATTGCAACATTGCATCCCACAGAAACCCAAGCATGTTATAAGAGAAGACAGAATCCAGAGAGTATGTGTTCAAGCATACACTCCAGAACTTGTCAAAAATATCTGGGACATGTTTTATTAGATTCACCAGACCAATAACAACAAAATAAATGGAAATCGTGCTTTACTTTAATTTCATATAGTTTTTCGATGACTTCATATTAACAAAGTTGCTACATTTCATGCAAAATCTTTTATTAGCCATAACTACATAACTAAAAATTTGTGGACATAAGTTTATATGAATTTTTTCTATAGTTTTACTTGTAGAATAACATCTTAAAATATTTGCAAAACTTTGTGAATCTTCCTGTATAGTCTCTCTCAGTATGTCTAAACAGTTTTTTTCTGTCTTCTTGACATTTAATTTTACTATGCCGATTAACAGCAAAAGTGTAATGATGCTTTCCTCATGATCGTCTTTCCCCTTAATATTTACTGGAGAATTTTGTTTTGTATCTTAAAAATTTCTTGTTTTTCATGGACCTATGAAGTTACAGCTTGCCTTTCGATACCCAATGTCTGCATTTCCATGTATGGTAAGTAAGAGCTTTGTTAATGAATTCCACAGTTTCTTCTATTTCATGGAGCTTTACAGTTATTGAAACTTCCTGGCAGATTAAAACTGTGTGCCCGACCGAGACTCGAACTCGGGACCTTTGCCTTTTGCGGGCAAGTGCTCTACCAACTGAGCTACCGAAGCACGACTCACGCCCGGTACTCACAGCTTTACTTCTGCCAGTACCTCGTCTCCTACCTTCCAAACTTTACAGAAGCTCTCCTGCGAACCTTGCAGAACTAGCACTCCTGAAAGAAAGGATATTGCGGAGACATGGCTTAGCCACAGCCTGGGGGATGTTTCCAGAATGAGATTTTCACTCTGCAGCGGAGTGTGCGCTGATATGAAACTTCCTGGCAGATTAAAACTGTGTGCCCGACCGAGACTCGAACTCGGGACCTTTGCCTTTCGCGGGCAAGTGCTCTACCACCGGTAGAAGTAAAGCTGTGAGTACCGGGCGTGATTCATGCTTCGGTAGCTCAGTTGGTAGAGCACTTGCCCGCAAAAGGCAAAGGTCCCGAGTTCGAGTCTCGGTCGGGCACACAGTTTTAATCTGCCAGGAAGTTTCATATCAGCGCACACTCCGCTGCAGAGTGAATATCTCATTCTGTTTACAGTTATTGTTTGCATAATGCTGCCAAACGCCTGCATCTCTGTAGTATGATGATTAAGACTTTCACTGATTGCTGCAATTTTTGTGCCCAGATACAGATGACTTTCCAGTCTGTGCATAACTCTCCTATCAGCCTGAACGCTTGACATATGTTTGAATATGTCCATAGCATGCCGTGTATTGGCACTGCTTTATAATAACAAGAACCCTCTGGAAGTCATACTGTGCATAATTCCAGCAATCTGCCCAGATGTTTATAAATTCATTGAACATCATCTCTAACCTGCATATGCCTGGCAAATACGCTTTAAATTTATAATGTCCTGTTTGAAAGAGACGATGAGGATAGGATTAATAAAGACAAACTGCATTGTTACCTGGAAATACATCTGGCTCAAATAAAAACGTCTATTTCTTTATGATGGCCACTGCAGAAGAAGCTGCATATTTCATCATGATTGTCCATGGTGACATCATCAAATGTAAGAACCATATTGGTGTTTCCCCTGGTGTTATTCGAACCTATATGTCTATTTACATTAGTGTACTGAGGTTTTTTTTAGATACACAAGTAGGTGATATTTGGCAGCAGTGTACCAATTTCGTATCATAATTAGTTTAACCAATTATGATAAAGCTGGATGGCCCCAAATATCATATATTATCAGAAAAAATTCAACACAAATGAATGAACCATACTCATTGAAATAATCAATTAAATTACAAATATAATTGAATATGAAAATCAAAAAGTTATAAATTTAACCAAATAAAAAATTATTGAAAATCAGTTAATTATAAATTTTTAACAGAATAAAATATCTGCTTACGAAAACATGTATTCCAAAATACAAACTGAGTAAAAAATTTTTAAAATACAAACTATAAATATATAGACCTAATAAAAATATGAACTTCTTTCCATTTTTAAAATCTAATAAATTCTTATCTGATAAATTAGTACAAATAAAGTGTGATTAATGTTTTGGACCAATTTTAATTTAATAAAAATATTTTTCTTGAAAAATCAAAAGAGAAACAAGTTGAAGGCAATATTTGCAAAAGTTATTTTAAACCATCTATAATTATAGAATATTTGAGAAGTTTAAACCATATTGATGGTCTTGATTATATTAAACAGCGATATGGAGAACCTTACTAATCTCAATATAATTCATTATAAGGCAACAGACATATATATTTGGGAATAAATTGGATAATAAAACTCTGTCTTCTAAACTGTAAAAATAGCAAATTGTCAACTTTTTGAATATCAGTGTTATTTATTGGAAGATTACAACATACTGTTAAATTACAGAATTACAATTTACCAAAAACAACAATTTTCTAAAAATATAAACTTATATTGGGAAGAAATTGAATAATCAATTCAAAGTTAAAAGATGAAGAAAATGTTGAAAAAAGAAACATAAATGACAGAACTCTGGAATGTATCAGCGACAGTGAAGATAAAGTGTTTGGATCAAGGCCTGTTGGTACATTTAAATTTGTTGGTAAGTTACCAGGAAAATATGACAGATATTATTTAACAGTTGATGAAAGGACATGTGAGAGTACAGATGATTCAACGATGCTTTTAACTAAAAACCAAATTAATACAGATGAGAAGGATACAAAATTTAATAGTACCAATTAATCAAATTATGCCAATATACACTCCTGGAAACTGAAATAAGAACACCGTGAATTCATTGTCCCAGGAAGGGGAAACTTTATTGACACATTCCTGGGGTCTGATACATCACATGATCACACTGACAGAACCACAGGCACATAGACACAGGCAACAGAGCATGCACAATGTCGGCACTAGTACAGTGTATATCCACCTTTCGCAGCAATGCAGGCTGCTATTCTCCCATGGAGACGATCGTAGAGATGCTGGATGTAGTGCTGTGGAACGGCTTGCCATGCCATTTCCACCTGGTGCCTCAGTTGGACCAACGTTCGTGCTGGACGTGCAGACCACGTGAGACGACGCTTCATCCAGTCCCAAACATGCTCAATGGGGGACAGATCCGGAGATCTTGCTGGCCAGGGTAGTTGACTTACACCTTCTAGAGCACGTTGGGTGGCACGGGATACATGCGGACGTGCCTTGTCCTGTTGGAACAGCAAGTTCCCTTGCCGGTCTAGGAATGGTAGAACGATGGGTTCGATGACGGTTTGGATGTACCGTGCACTATTCAGTGTCCCCTCGACGATCACCAGTGGTGTACGGCCAGTGTAGGAGATCGCTCCCCACACCATGATGCCGGGTGTTGGCCCTGTGTGCCTCGGTCGTATGCAGTCCTGATTGTGGCGCTCACCTGCACGGCGCCAAACACGCATACGACCATCATTGGCACCAAGGCAGAAGCGACTCTCATCGCTGAAGACGATACGTCTCCATTCGTCCCTCCATTCACGCCTGTCGCAACACCACTGGAGGAGGGCTGCACGATGTTGGGGCGTGAGCGGAAGACGGCCTAACGGTGTGCGGGACCGTAGCCCAGCTTCATGGAGACGGTTGCGAATGGTCCTCGCCGATACCCCAGGAGCAACAGTATCACTAATTTGCTGGGAAGTGGCGGTGCGGTCCCCTACGGCACTGCGTAGGATCCTACGGTCTTGGCGTGCATCCGTGCGTCGCTGCGGTCCGGTCCCAGGTCGACGGGCACGTGCACCTTCCGCCGACCACTGGCGACAACATCGATGTACTGTGGAGACCTCACGCCCCACGTGTTGAGCAATTCGGCGGTACGTCCACCCGGCCTCCCGCATGCCCACTATACGCCCTCGCTCAAAGTCCGTCAACTGCACATACGGTTCACGTCCACGCTGTCGCGGCATGCTACCAGTGTTAAAGACTGCGATGGAGCTCCGTATGCCACGGCAAACTGGCTGACACTGATGGCGGCGGTGCACAAATGCTGCGCAGCTAGCGCCATTCGACGGCCAACACCGCGGTTCCTGGTGTGTCCGCTGTGCCGTGCGTGTGATCATTGCTTGTACAGCCCTCTCGCAGTGTCCGGAGCAAGTATGGTGGGTCTGACACACCGGTGTCAATGTGTTCTTTTTTCCATTTCCAGGAGTGTATTATTTCATTCAGGAGCTTAATATTCTAAAAATAATATAAATAAAATAATATTAGATATAATAATGTGGTAAAAGAAATTGTTTATGTTATTTCCAAAAATTATCAGCAGATTTAAACTCAAGTGAAGATGAGAAAAAAGTGAAGGCTTAATTAAAAAATATACAGAAAAATCAGTATAATATAATTGGATGAATGATTTTAGGGACTTAATTGATAGGTTAACATCAATTCAAGGAGAATAATTATCTGGAAATAAACATTTTTATAATGAAAAAGTTAGAATAACAAAAGTCTTAACAAATAAATTTAATGATTTTATTGTTAATCATTCAAAAGATACATCTTATTTAATTAGATTTTGAACAATTTACCTCATAGTTTTGGAAATCAGAAAACTATAGCAAGGGTGTAGTAAACACTCAAATTTTATAATTAATAAATGACCTTTAAAAATACGGTTCCCTGATTAAAATGATTGTGGTCCAGGGACAAAATTAGAAGAAAAATTAGCTAGAGGTCATCCAGGAATAAATAAATAAGATGAAGCTTCTAAAACACATGGTATTTCTATAGAGATAATAAAGAGATAGGAAAAAGACATGGAGCACGTAAATATCTTCAGTAGCTGACAATATAGAATGCATACTGAAACTGTCCCCTTAGGAGAAAAATTAGCATCAACAGCAGTGAGAGGAGTAATGTTTGGTAAAAGAAGATTAGCTATGAGCCATGATGAAAATTGTTGACAGATACAAATTTTTAAAATAAAAAATTTTATAACTAAGATAGTTTTGTAAATTTTCTCAATATTAAATTTTTTACCCAAAATTATTTTATTAAATCTTTATAAAATAGTAATTTATATAAAAGAAGTATTTTAGTATTGATTAATCTTTGTTGTTGAGTGGTAAAACTAAACCAAAAGCTGTTGAAGTTAAACTGAATAATGAACGACTGCATTGTATTCATAATTTGTTAACTGATGTCCAAAAACGAAAGAAAGATTAAAAAACTGGAGGAAATTTACTTATAACGCTAGGTAAACTTGTTGTGATGAATAGCCGGCCGAAGTGGCCGTGCGGTTAAAGGCGCTGCAGTCTGGAACCGCAAGACCGCTACGGTCGCAGGTTAGAATCCTGCCTCGGGCATGGATGTTTGTGATGTCCTTAGGTTAATTAGGTTTAACTAGTTCTAAGTTCTAGGGGACTAATGACCTCAGCAGTTGAGTCCCATAGTGCTCAGAGCCATTTTGTTGTGATGAAATTACTGACCATTTAACAAAAGAGACATGTGAAGTAGGATTTTTTCCTTTATTATTGGCTGCAATAGTATTTTTAGCTGCTGTTCCTTCACTAGTTGTTGGAACAGCTGCAGCAGCTAATTCAGTAATAACAAGCAAAAAGGTAATGAATTGGCAGAGAATAGAGATATAATTTAGCATTACAAAAAAGGAGCTGGACTAAAAATATCCAAAAAACTTATGAAAAATAATAGAAACTTTCATCAAATTGTGATATAGAAAGTTTGATAACCAATTAAAAATTATACATTCAGAGAAATTTTCATGAATGACGAAGTATCTAATAAAACAACAATTTGTAATTGTGGTACAGTTAATTAAGATATTTCTGATTTTACTGGAACTCATTATCTTTCTTACTATACAACAACTAACACAAATATTGTTTCTGATTCTTTGGGTGTCAATACATCAACAGAAAGTTGTAAGAATGATTAATGTGGTTGGTTTAATTTGCGATAAAACTTTTATCAGCTAATGTTAAATTCAATAACTGCACATTTGTAGCAATAAAAGAAAAATAACATGAAAATAACTAGAAAGATCTTATAATAAATTAATAAAAAGTAAGGAGAAATGAAATCGAAAATTAATACAAAAATTAATAAATGTAAAAAGATCAAAAAATAGAAAATTTAATTGAACAAATTCATGAAGAATCAGGTAATATTTTTAGAACAACAAAGAGTTATATTGATTTTATAATTAAAAGACAGGTTGATTTTGTTGATGCATTAAGTGGCTATTATGGTGTCACAAAGAAATGTTTATAAAATAAATACTTGTAAGCTAAAGTAGATTGTCTATTGAAACTGCATATACAACCATTTTAACACAATTTCGTAACTATGTTACTGTAAATTACATTGAAAAAGAATCAAAAATTTTATTACAAAATCTATATGATCAAAGGTATCTGGACACCAGGCAGAAAATGACTTACAACTTCGTGGTATCCTCCATCGGTAATGCTGGAATTCAATATGAAGTTGGCCCATCCTCAGACTTGATGACAGCTCTCACAGGTGTATGTTCAATCAGGTGCTGTAAGGTTTCTTGGGGAATGGCAATCCATTCTTCATGGAGCACTGCCCTGTGCAGAGGCCTGGCACGAAGTTGTCGTTCCAAAACATCCCAAAGCTGTTCAATAGGATTCAGGTCAGGACTCCATGCAGGCCCATTACAGGGATGCTATTGTTATGTAACTACCGTGCCACAGGCCGTGCATTATGAACAGTTGCTCGATCATGTTGAATGATGCAGTCACCATGCCTGAAGTGCTCTTCAGCAGTGGGAAGCAAGAAGGTGCTTAAAACATCAATGTAGGCCTGTGCTCTGATATTGCAACGCAAAACAAGCGGCACAAGCCTCCTCCATGAAAAACACGACTACACCATAACACCACTGCCTCCGAATTTTACCGTTGGCACTACACACATCTGGCAGTCGACATTCACTGGGCGTTCGCCATACCCAGAACCTGCCATCGGATGGCCACATTGTGTACTGTGATTCGTCACTCCACATAACATTTTCCACTGTTCAATCGTTCAATGTTTATGCTCCTTACACCAAGTGTGGCTTCGTTTGGCATTTATCGGCGTGATGTGTGGCTTATGAGCAGCTGCTCGACCATGAAACCCAAGTTTTTTCACCTCCCACCTAAATGTCATATTACTTGCACTGGATCCTGATGCAGTTTGGAATTCCTGTGTGATGGTCTGGATAGATGTTGCCTATTACACATTACAACCCTCTTCATCTATCGGCAGTCACTGTCAGTCAAGAGACGAGTTCAGCCTGTACGCTTTTGTGCTGTACATGTCCCTTCACGTTTCCACTTCACTATCAAATCGGAAACAATTGACATGGGGATGTTTAGGAGTGTGGAAATCTCGTGTACAGACGTACGACAAGTGACACCCAATCACCTGATTGCGGTAAAAGTCCATGAGTTCTGCAGAATGCCCCGTTCTTTTCTCTCACGATGTCTAATGAGTACTGAGGACACTGATATGGAGTACCTGGCAGTAGGTGCCAGCAAAGTGCACCTAATATGAAAAGTATGTTTTGCGGGGTGTCCAGATACTTTTGATCAAATAGTGTAAGTATTGTAACACAAACCAAAAAAAGATATACAATTTGTGATAATACTACAGAAGATTATCATAAAAAGATATATATCATCAATTCATCCCTTCGTTATGCATTGGATGAGTGTAATCGTTTAAAAAGTAAGGCATATAATAAAAAGTTGTTGCATTGTAATTTATAACTGTAAATCTACAAAAAACAGATAATGTTGAAAATATATTTATCTTTAAAAATGTTATTGTTACTGGTAAAAATATAGATAAACATTTCTCATTTAATGGTTTTGATATTTCATTAAGTGTATTCGATAATCTTTGTGATAGAAGTGTTGCTAACCACCAAATAAAAATAGTGCATAAATCAAATTTCTGACTCTAAAATTAAAAGATAAAATTAAAACCATTCCAGTAGATGTAAAAAGAGTTTTATCTGCTTTAATGTAATCTTATATAAATGGATGCCTGGAGTGTAAAAGGTTTACTGAAACTAATCTCCCTCTAAGGCTAGCAACAAGTAACAGAAGTCGAGTAAATTGTCAAAAAAAAAAATGTAATTGACTGTTTACAGCCTAGTATTTGTGAATGAATTATTAATGAACTATATAAACCAAAGAGAAAAACTTAGAAATATTATTTCTTTTGCTATAGATTATTTGTGGCAAGTATATTTATTAGAAATGAATTCTGTGCATTTGAAATGTATCTCAAAAATAATGAACAAAGATGTACTGCATAACTATAATTGATATTTTTTCAAAATTGCTTAAGCTACACCAGTTAAAGATAAAACTAGCTAAAATATGTCAGAAGGTTTTGAAAAAAATTTAAAGTCGAGACCCACTGGAAATTTACAAACAGATGATGGTATACAACTATGTAATAAAGATTTTCAAGAAATACTCAAATAACATAAAATTAATCATTATATGACTTTCTTAGAAAGAAAGGCTACAGTTGTTGAAAAATTACATGGAATATTTTTTTTAAAAAAAGTGAAAAATATTTGCTATTAAAGATAATAATAAATTGATTAATTTAGTTAAAAATCTAGTTGATGAATATATTAATAAAAACATTCGACAATAAAACCAATATAAGATAATGAAAAAATTATAAAAAGCTTTCACTGTATACAATAATAAACCAAAATAATAAATAGGAAATAATGTTTGAATCAATAGATTAGAAGAATTTGAAAAATGATATATTTTCAATTGGTCAGGAGAACTGTTTTAATTTGAAGGTATTATTCAGATTACACATAAATTAACAGTTATGACACGAAATTTATATGAAGAAGGACTACACAAATCAAAATCTTCTAATATTCATCTTGTATATACTATATAAAACAGAAAGATGATAAATTTTTTGTTTAATATTTTGGTTGTGAAATTTCATCTATTAGTCAGGTATTAAAAAAATAATTTTATAATATAAAAAATTTAAAATTAAGTTTTGAAAGTGAATAATACAACATAAAAAAGTAATAGTACTAAAATTTATTTTTAAAAGTGAATGACATTAAAATCAAAAGTGACTGTCAAGAAGGATTCGATTTTCTGTATCATGAATTAACTGTTCTGATATATCTATTATCTTATAATAATCACAATAATATTCTGCTCTAAATTTTCATTAATACTGTCATATTATTTTTTAAAATTTTGGTAACTCTCAAGTCTTAACGTTTCAATAAGTAGGGTGTCTATATCTAATTCAATTTATTTCTTTTTCTTCACGTAGTCTTTGTGTTCTAATAACATAATAGTTATATCTAAGATTATCATTTTATAATCTTAAAATAATAAATGTTGGCCTTAAATCTGCAGTTCATGAAGAAATCGTGTGTAGCAATATTCTATATGTCTTCACTTTTTCGTTTATTATCTCTGAAGCACTAGTAAGTTTTTCCTTTCAGCTTTCTCTTCATTTCCCACAATTTAATTATTTTGTAACCACTTTTTTTTATTTCTTCATTTTTATTTATTTTTTTAAGTTGTTCTATACAATAATTTTTGTGTTCTATTTACTTTCAGCATGGTTATTCTTATTTTTTTCAATTTAGAAATTCACCATGTTGTCTATAGAAATCACTTTTTAAAAAAGTTTAACTTCTTCTTTTTCAGAAGGCACTGATAAAATTTAAACCAGATTCACTGACAAATATACTATTTTTCTCATTAACTTTTAATTCTATCTGACAGATACCATTTAAATTTTCATAAATAATCTTATCGATTTCAAGAATATGTTTCCTAAAAAATTTCCTTTATATTTTAATGTTTTTACCTTGAAACTATGGTTTATTATTTTCATCAATTAAAATAAATATTTCTTTATTGTTAAATAGTGAAGATTGAGAAATCAATTGACAACTTTACTTTACAGAAATAAAGAAAAGATAATCATTGAACATTGTGTACACCCATTTTAAATTATTTTTGTAGGAAACTATAAACAAAAAACAAATTCTTTCTCTGTGTGGAAAATGTGTTTCTAATTATAAATCCGATTTTAAGAACATTTTAAACGAATTCTCACTGAAGAACACTCTAATCTATTATTAAAAATTAAAAATTATGAGTATATAAATTCAAAAAATCAACAAATTGACAAAATACCAAGATGTAAATTGTTTTTATAAGAAGCCAACATCTAAAGATAAATGTTCAGCTAAATGTAAAAATGTATTCTGGAATGTAATTTATAATAATTCTTAATTCCAATTTTTCATTTTATTGTTTACAATGTTCTCTAAAATACAGCAGAAATAAGAATAATTACATTAAATTTTAGTTTTATTATTTATATTATTATCAAGAAATGAAATGAAAACTCTGTGGTTGGCTGAGTATTTATTTTGTAACGTCCATATGTTTATGTATCTATTTTATTTTCAATAACGTAACTTTCATTATTGTGAGGTCTTAGTTCTCTATTAACATCAAGCGAATAAATTTAATACTAAGTTCATAGTTCTACATTGTCAAAAAACAAACTTTCTAAACTTATTTTATTTTTTACAATACATTTCTTTACTATTTCTGATTTTTTCTCTTCTTTGTTATCAACTTTATAAGCACATATTTTTGCTCTTAAGTCGCAATCATCTTCCATTATTTTTTCATTACAGTCATTTTTCTTTTTTCCACATACTCTTTATTTATTTTAGGTATATCATAAATATTATCTTCTGAATAATCATTAGTACCAAATTTACCAATCACTGATTTCAAGGTTAAGTCCCATAGCACTCAGAGCCATTTGAGCTGATTTCAGGGTGTTCATACAAACATTTAATTTTTGTATTACAGATACATCTATCTGTATCTCACTAACTAACTTCAATATTTTCTCCATATTTTTCTTCTATAAAACTATAGTTTATTAACTAACTTCAATATTTTCTCCATATTTTACTTCTATAAAACTATAGTTTATATTACACATTAATTCTTTCGAGAAATCGAGTAACACATTGTAATATAAATAGGTTTATTGAACAAAATTATAGTTTTATGCAGATAACGACTGAATTTTCATTAATTATTGTTCTTCCTGACAAGTTTAGTTTTGCTACTGATTTATCACATTTATGTCTATTTCAAAGATATTTTATATCTACTCTGTTTCTAATATTTGTTTTTTTTCAAATACTGAATTGTTCATTAATCAGTAGAAATCTATTTCAGAACCATTTTTTGCAATAGCCTTCATTTCTGTATTTAAATATATACTGAAGCGCAAAGAAACTGGTATAAGCATACATATTCAAATTCAAACATTTATAAACAGCAGAATATGGCGCTCAGGTCGGTACCTTCTATATAAGACAACAAATGTCTTACAAAGTTGTTAAATCTTTGCTGCTACAACCATAGGTTATCAACATTGAAGACAGTTTGAACATGGTGTTGTAGTTGGCACATGACCAATGGACTACAGCAATTCAAATATAGCGATCAAGTGGGGATTTTCCCATATAGCCATGTCATAATTGTAGCATGAATATCAGGAATCTGATAAAACATAAACTCTACAACATCGTTGCAAGAACAGGACCAATAACAATGTGACAGAAGTGCAGCCCTTCACAAATTGCTGTAGATTTCAATGCTAGGCCACCAACACTTGAAGAAGTTGTGTGGAACACGAAGAAGTTGTGTGGAACTATGAAAAAAATAAGCAAAATACACAAACTGAGGAGTCCATGCGCAAGATAGGCATCCTGTTTTCTCGATTGATCTGTGTTCAGTTTTTCAAGGCCTATCCACTGTGCTAACGTATAATTAAATCTGAGGGGGGTGCGATGGGGAGGTTCGTTTGTTAGAAGTAATCTTTGACAAGCGGGTTGATATAGTACACCTACCAACAACAAAAATGAAATAAGAAAGACATCACTATTTCGTATTGCCACCTGGAATGTTAGGACCATGTGTCCAAGGTACATTGACGATGCCTAAAAGGTTGATTTCATCCGTAAGACAGAGAGCTCCATCGTTTGAATGTTGACATCGCGGGACTGCATTAGACGCGGCTTCCAGATGCGGGCTCTATCAGGGAGGATAATTGCACGTTCTTCTGGCAGGGGAAGTCTCAAGACGAGCCAAGACTTCACGGCGTAGGATTTGCTGTTAAAAACACCCTCCTGGACTGTACTGTGCCACCATCCGGTGGAACATAGCGAGTTATTGCTTTGAAAATATGCTTCTCAAGTGGCACTGTCAACATCCTAAATGTGTACGCTCCCACCTTATCATCCAGCATGGAAGAGAATGATGTGTTTTATGATTTAGTCAGTGACTGAATAGCCAAGGTACCTAGCACCGAGACACTGTATATTCTAGGGGACTTTAATGCTAGATTTGTATCAGATAATGACATATGGCCGAATTGCCTGGGACATCATGGGGTGGGAAAAATGAATGAAAATGGCCAGAGACTGCTTGAAGTTTACTGCTTTTATGGACTCTGTATTACAAACACATATTTCCAGCTTAAGGATCAGCACAAGGTATCTTGGAGACACCCGCGCTCTCATGACTGGCATCAACTTGACTTAAGAAATTTCACCACGCTAAACCGAGAGGTCATCCCCGTATCAACACAGATCATGTTCATGACACACAAAGAAAGCAGGAATTTGTCAGTAATTTTGAAAGTGCTTTCCCAGGAAACGTGCAAGCAGAATGGAATGTTGATAAGAAATGGGCAAAACTCTCGGGTGCAATCTACAACGCAGCAGTATTGGCCTATGGAATAAAAGGAGAAAGAAATAAGGACTGGTACGAGCAAACTTTCGAAGAAATGGAACCAGTCACTGAGGCTAAACGGAAAGCCCTGCTTACTTACAAAAGAAACCCAAATGAAAGAACTCGAGATGACCTACGAAAAGCAAAGAACAGGGCACAGCAAACATCCAGGAGATGCGCAAATAACTACTGGCTGAATTTATGTGTAGGTATACAGAAAGCGGCCGATTCTGGGAATGCTAAGGCAATGTAAGATGGTATTAAGAAAGCAATTGGACCAACTGTCAGGAAAACAGCTTCTCTAAAGTCAAAGACGGGTGAAGTCATTACTGATGAAGGCAAACAAACACGCTGGGTTGAACACTACCTCGAGTTGCATGCAGCCGAGAATGAAGTTAGCACGGATGCATGTGACACCATCAAACAAATGCCAGTTATGTAAGAACTAGATGCAATGCCTACTATGGAAGAACTTAGTAGAGAAATAGATTCTCTTGCTAACGGAAAGGCACCAGGTGAAGATGTGATCCCTGCAGAGGTTATTAAGTATAACAAGTCTGCTCTTCTCAAACATTTATATTCACTTATCACAACCAGCTGGGAAGAAGGTTATGTCCCGATGAGTATGCGGAATTCGAGGATAGTTACTCTATATAAACAGAAAGGGAACAGAAGTGACTGTAACAATTACCGAAGCAATTCATTATTAACAAGGGAACCTCCCCATCGCACCCCCCTCAGATTTAGTTATAAATTGACACAGTGGATAGGCCTTGAAAAACTGAACACAGATCAATCGAGAAAACAGGAAGAAGTTGTGTGGAACTATGAAAAAATAAGCGAAATATACAAACTGAGTAATCCATGTGTAACATAGGCAACATATAGGAGAACGATAGCAGATGAGCGCCGTGGTCTCGTGGTTAGAGTGAGCAATTGCGGAACATAAGGTCCTTGGTTCGAGTCCTCCCTCGAGTGAAAAATTTACTTTCTTTATTTTCTCAAAGTTACGATCTGTCCGTTCATTCATTGACGTCTCTGTTCACTGTAATAAGTTTAGTGCCTGTGTTTTGCGACCGCACCGCAAAACCGTGCGATTAGTAGACGAAAGGACGTGCCTCTCCAATAGGAACCGAAAACATTTGATCGCAAGGTCATAGGTCAACCGATTCCTCCACAGGAAAACACGTCTGATATATTCTATACGACACTGGTGTCGGCATGTGCGTCACATGACAGGAATAGTTGTCGACCCACCTAACTTGTACACTTGGCGAATGGGTAAAAAGATTCTTCTACCTTGCCCGATTTAGGTTTTCTTGTGAATGTGATAATCACTCCAAAAAAAGTGAGGAAAACATAAGAGTTTGTCACATAAACTGCATCAAATGAATGCAACAGTTTCAGAGTCGCACTGTTTTCCCTGTGCTCTGTCAAAACATACACTCCTGGAAATTGAAATAAGAACACCGTGAATTCATTGTCCCAGGAAGGGGAAACTTTATTGACACATTCCTGGGGTCAGATACATCGCATGATCACACTGACAGAACCACAGGCACATAGACACAGGCAACAGAGCATGCACAATGTCGGCACTAGTACAGTGTATATCCACCTTTCGCAGCAATGCAGGCTGCTATTCTCCCATGGAGACGATCGTAGAGATGCTGGATGTAGTCCTGTGGAACGGCTTGCCATGCCATTTCCACCTGGCGCCTCAGTTGGACCAGCGTTCGTGCTGGACGTGCAGACCGCGTGAGACGACGCTTCATCCAGTCCCAAACATGCTCAATGGGGGACAGATCCGGAGATCTTGCTGGCCACGGTAATTGACTTACACCTTCTAGAGCACGTTGGGTGGCACGGGATACATGCGGACGTGCATTGTCCTGTTGGAACAGCAAGTTCCCTTGCCGGTCTAGGAATGGTAGAACGATGGGTTCGATGACGGTTTGGATGTACCGTGCACTATTCAGTGTCCCCTCGACGATCACCAGAGGTGTACGGCCAGTGTAGGAGATCGCTCCCCACACCATGATGCCGGGTGTTGGCCCTGTGTGCCTCGGTCGTATGCAGTCCTGATTGTGGCGCTCACCTGCACGGCGCCAAACACGCATACGACCATCATTGGCACCAAGGCAGAAGCGACTCTCATCGCTGAAGACGACACGACGACCACTGGAGGCGGGCTGCACGATGTTGGGGCGTGAGCGGAAGACAGCCTAACGGTGTGCGGGACCGTAGCCCAGCTTCATGGAGACGGTTGCGAATGGTCCTCGCCGATACCCCAGGAGCAACAGTGTCCCTAATTTGCTGGGAAGTGGCGGTGCGGTCCCCTACGGCACTGCGTAGGATCCTACGGTCTTGGCGTGCATCCGTGCGTCGCTGCGGTCCGGTCCCAGGTCGACGGGCACGTGCACCTTCCGCCGACCACTGGCGACAACATCGATGTACTGTGGAGACCTCACGCCCCACGTGTTGAGCAATTCGGCGGTACGTCCACCCGGCCTCCCGCATGCCCACTATACGCCCTCGCTCAAAGTCCGTCAACTGCACATACGGTTCACGTCCACGCTGTCGCGGCATGCTACCAGTGTTAAAGACTGCGATGGAGCTCCGTATGCCACGGCAAACTGGCTGACACTGACGGCGGCGGTGCACAAATGCTGCGCAGCTAGCGCCATTCGACGGCCAACACCGCGGTTCCTGGTGTGTCCGCTGTGCCGTGCGTGTGATCATTGCTTGTACAGCCCTCTCGCAGTGTCCGGAGCAAGTATGGTGGGTCTGACACACCGGTGTCAATGTGTTCTTTTTTCCATTTCCAGGAGTGTATGTTTTTTACGTTTTCAAATGTTTCTGTGCGTAGACCATCAAATTCTGTATATGTCCAAGCAAATCTGAACATGTCCTGGAATTTTGGAGAGCGAAGTTGATTATGTGTGAGTGGCTGAACTTTGATAATTATCTGAAAATAAAAAATTAAAATTTTCACCCGAGGGAAGTTTGAATCAAGGACCTGTCGTTCCACAGCTGCTCACGCTAACCACGGGACCACGGCGCTCGTGAGCTAACATTCTCCTCGATGTTGCTTACGTTGCGCATGGACTACTCAGTTTGTATATTTTGGTTATTTTTTTCATAGTTCCACACAACTTCTTCCTGTTTTCTCGATTGATCTGTGTTCAGTTTTTCAAGGCCTATCCCTGTGCTAACTTATAACTAAATCTGAGGGGGGTGCGATGGGGAGGTTCCCTTGTAAGTGTAGCAAGGAAAGCTTATGGAAGAGTCATCCTAATGCGATTACAAATCTTAGCTTCCAGAATCTACCCAGAATCTCAGTGTGGCTTCAGGCCCGGCCGATCAACAGTAGATATGATCTTCTCCTAAAGACAGCTACAAGAGAAATGTCGTGAGCAGCAGAGGCCACTTTATATTGCTTTCATGGACCTTGTTAAAGCGTTTGATTTAGTGAGCAGAAATGGGCTTTTCGAACTGTTCCTGAAGATTGGATGCCCACCTAAACTACTACAGATAATTGTCTCTTTCCATGAGAAAACACAAGCAACAATCTGCTTCAACGGTAAAACATCAGAAGCATTCCCTGTTAATAGCGGTGTGAAACAGGGGTTTGTATTAGCTCCTACATTATTTGGGATTTTCTTTTCCCTTCTGCTCAGATTTGCCTTTGAAGACTGTGAGGAGGGAGTGTATCTACATACAAGGTCTGATGGAAATCTTTTCAACATTGCTCGCCTCAAGGCCAAGACCAAAGTAAATACAGTTGTCATCGGTGAGTTGTTATACGCGGAAGATGTAGCTCTAGTAGCGAACACAGAAGATGAGCTGCAGTATATAATCAACAAATTATCAAATGCCTGTGAAAGATTTGGTCTACTCATCAGCCTTCAAAAGACTAAGGTCATGGTGCAGAGCACTACCAACCTTCCATCCATCAGCATTGATGGCATTCCTCTCCAGGTAGTTGATGACTTTACCTACTTGAGATCCACAATATGTAGCAACTTGTCCATGGACACTAAAATTACTAACAGAATCGCAAAGGCATCATCTGTCATGGCTAGATTGACAAACAGAGTATGGAACAACGGACTGCTTACCACAAAAATTAAATTAAAGGTCTACAACGCTTGTGTTATAAGCACCCTTCTCTATAGTTGTGAGACATGGACAACTCTTTCTAGGTATGAATCTTGACTCAACAGCTTCCATCTCCGCTGTCTCCGGAAGATCCTTCAGATCTCTTGGAGAGATAGAGTACCCAACACCGAAGTTTTTCATCGTGCAAGCACAACCAGCATCTTTGCACTCCTGAGTCATCGACGTCTAAGATGGTTGCGACATGTCAGGCACATGGATCCTGAACGGATACCGAAACAACTGCTGTACGGAGAACTTCAGGACGGTGTGAGGCCAGTGGGACGACCGCATCTTCGTTTCAAGGATGTCTGCAAGAGAGTCCTGACCAAGACCAGAATCAACCCAAGTCGCTGGGAAAGCATTGCAGATGACCGTGTCAAGTGGCGAGTAACTGTGCGCAACGGCGTCAAGCTCTCAGAGGACCAACGCACACAGGAACAAATCAGGAAGAGGACAAAGCGAAAAGACAAAGCGAAGAGACAGAGCGGCTTCTGTTCGAAGTCCCTCAAATTTCACATGTCCAAACTGCAGTAGGGACTGCCTCTCTCGAGTGGGACTTTTTAGCCACAGCAGACGCTGCAGACTCTGAACCAAGCATGTTACACCATCATCCCTCAAGGATGGACGGATGCCATTATACACTGACTTACTTGCTGCTTATAAAGTTCTACATGATACAGGACAGATAAATGGAATTAAATATGAATGTAACTCCATGTCAGTATCTGATGCTGTTGCATCATATATAGTTCCATCCAGTGATGAGCAGTAAATGTCATATAGTTGAGCAAGTCTTCCCTCAAATGGATATCAGTGTGTTTGCTGCACTTGCTCCTGTAAATTGATCCACAATTTGTCATAGAAACTGTAGACAACTGATTGCAGATGTGTCTGTGGTCTGGTGCCTGCCGGATCACATAAATAACATACATTATATTTCTGAAGCTAGATTCCTGCATGCACATACGCCTGCTCTCATTACAGATTTACGTTGTTCAGAAGGGCTCTGCTGTAATTGTGTGGCTGCCCAGCTCTACTGAGAGCGACTGGATACTGACACAGAACATTGACACAATGTGCATTGAGCTACCACACAGACAGTTTCACTCTTCTCTGGAAAGTCTTACTGCAGCCTCACTGTATATGGAATTTTCGAGAATCGCTAGTGGGGTGAACTCACTGTCAGAAGACATATCGACATTGATGCACTTACATGTGTATAGCTTGTATTTAGTGCTGAACAGCAGTATTTGTGCTTCAAGTACTGATTTCATCACGCCAGTTAGGAGAAAAAAAGGAGATGCATAATTCTATAGGTTTTTTTTCTTCCAATTACGTTCATGTTCGTCAGCATTAAGAGTTACATGACTATTTTCTTGCTGCTGCTGCTGAACGGTATACAGCATGACGTATTGGATCTTCACTGAGTGATCTAAGTGTCAGTAGTGCTTATTTAAAGATTTGTTGTAAATTCGAATATAGCACCCAGTGAAATGAAATCACTACTGCTGTCGCTGGGTGGAGAATGCAGCACCATTCTGAATTCATGGAACCATCTTAGCAGTGATGTGTTAACTATACTATAACAAATTATTACTCCATAACGACACATCTGATTCCCACGAATGATTATGGAATCACTTCTCAAGAGGACTGATTCAATACTTTTTATATGGGGGTAAAACAAAGAGCGTGTGTAAAGTATACGTTGATGTATATGAAAAACTTGTAAAAAGAGAGCAAAGCCTGAACGCTGTCGACTGGATACATATTTTGAACGTAACTTATATTACGATTGTGTGATGTATCACATGGTTTCCATTTTCTGCCACAAATTTTCAAAGCTGACTCTGTTCTTTCGAATTATGAGGCCCGCTTTAAACATTATGATTCATATGGTCGATGTCAAATCGCTGGGCCATCGCCCATGAGAATGTATTGTGTTGGATGTAGAAAAGAAGGTGAGCAATAAAATTTTTTCTTATCATATGTGTTTTTTAATCATTAAAATGTACTTGATCATCATTATAGTTCAATCAGACAGTCACGTTAATAGTGCCACTGCTGCATGTGAATCTGATATTCTGAGATACATTGATTGCTTTTGCCATTCAACTGTCCTTTAAATGGACATATGTTCACAGCGATACAGAGCGGCGTGTTAGCCTCTGAGACCCTCAGTGCTATTTGTACCTCTCTTCAGATGGGCTAGGGATAGCTGACTACCTGTATCTTCCAGATAGCTGTAGGTACTAGCCATCTGAGGGGGTGGCTCATATTACGAGAGAACTATACAAGAACAGCTATCTGTCGGTAACTGGTTTCATATTCCGACTAGGTGTCAACAATAACAATGATCCAGCCTAAGTACAACATTAAATTGTTGGCTGACAATTATTATCAGGGGACGTGGCTCTCTGTCTCCGGTTAAATGAAATGATCGGATGGCATCGTTGGCTGGGAGGCCCCTATTCGGGGAAGTTCGGCCGCCAGGTACAAGTCTTATTTCATTCGACGCCACATTGGGCGACTTGCGCGCGGGTGATGAGGATGGAATGATGATGAGGACAACACAACACTCAGTCCCTGAGTGGAGAAAATCTCCGTCGCAGCCGGGAATTGAACCCGGGCCCGCTTTCATGGGAGGCGAGCACGTTAACATCCAGCTAAGCGGGCGGACTCTGTCACTGGTTGACATCCCAGCACATCAATGTGAACAGCATTATCACATCATGGTTTGAAGTGTGGACATTAAGACTTAATTGCTTCACAGTTATCCCCTTAGTTCTATCTGGGATTGCTTGCTGTTTCTGCAGCAGGCACTTCTATGGAAACGCCGTTCCCATTCATAAACGTCTAAATGTAGTTACGTAACTTGAACAGGGTTTCCACATTACAAAGCAAAGACAGTGCTGTTCTTTGCAGAACTTTTTTATTTTACCCACGTACAACACACATTGTTTCACCCAACCCACAACATTATTATATATGGTTTCTTTTTTTTTTTTTTTTTTTTTTTTTTAAAAAAAAACTCTTTATTGATACAACAACAACTACAACATTAAACTCAATTGAAAACAAATTTGATACAATGACTCATAAAAAACAGCAAACATTGTTTGATACATATTGACCCGCCACCTTACAAAATTAGTGGGTCCTATTATGATAAAATTTGAAAAATCATGCAGCTTATTATTATTATTTTTATTGTAAATTGGCACTAGCTACGGACAGGGTTAATCTAGCTACGTGACTACTTGGTTAATCTATGACTAGCTACTCTGCAGCGATTACATGTGTGCCAGATGATGTTTATAAACCTACTGTTAGGCCTGCTCGCTGAGCTAATCCCAGCGAGCGTGCCCCTGGCACTGGGCTGGCCAATACTGTTATTTCGCTGCAGTCCCTACCTATGTTATTTGTTATTGGTATTCTAATTCTACATTATTCGGTATATCTAGTTCCTATAGAATCTAGTGCGTTTGTCAAGTCCGGGAAAGGTGCTCCTGCTCTCCTAATCCGATAACGCGGCGGATTCCAGTTGTGTAACAACTGGCCAGTTCCGCGCTCGGCGGCAACTGCAGGTGCACCTGAGTCTTTATCGGGTTGTTATTTGTCCTATTGGTTCCTAATGAAGTCCCTCAGAATCTTTTTAGAGATTGCATTAGCCAAATTGTTGAGGACATTGAAGGTCTCGGCACGTCGTAGTAATGTATATGTATCTCTATTCGGTAACTGATTTCTTAGTTCTAGCCCCACGTCGTCATACAACGTACAGTCGTAGACGACGTGTTCTGGTGTTCCCTCCAGAGCACCACAGTCACACGCTGGCGTTGCCTGTTTGCCAAATCGACATAAATATGTCGGATATGGCCCGTGACCTGTTAGAAAGTGCAGCAGACCTCTACTTGGCTCAAAGTAGCTCATTTGTAGCCGTTCTTTGATATTAGGTAGTAATTGGAAAACCCTCCTTCCCGTTTCCTCACTTTCCCATTGCTGTTGCCAAAGTTCTTCCCCCCTTCTCTTTATTGAGTACTTGTCCCCCACTTGTACCCCCATGATTTCCCTGGTTTTATCTATTTTCCCTTTGGAGACCCAGTACCACGCCCCCTGCTCCCTAATTTTTATATCTAATGGACATAATCCTATTATTACTAACAGGGCCCCCCCAGGTGTTGTTCGGTAAGCTCCTACAGAGCGCAACAGCATGTTTCGCTGCACCCTTCTAACAGTCACTGCAGGCACCACCCTCGTGAGCCTGTGTGCCCACACCCCACTGGCATATCCAACTAAAGACGTTAAAATACTGTTATGGTAAAGTTTTATTAAGGATGGAGGTAGATGAAACCTCCTATGGCCTATATTTATGAGATTATTTAGGACCTCTAATGCACGTTGTGATATGTGTTCTATGTGGGTGTTATAGCTCCATTTTTCATCTACTATGATTCCTAAGTACCTGGCCTCTCGTCGCCGAAGAACTGGTGTTCCCTCAATTCTAACCGTTGGATTCCTGACAAGACTTCCTTTCAGTAATAGATACGTTGATTTGTGTGGTGCAACTTTCATTTTGGATTCTTGGCACCATCTCTGAAGTACTGTCATTGTGTGTTCTACCTTTGGCTCTAGTTCTTCTCGGCTTCGGCCGCCTACCAGCAGGAGGAGGTCGTCAGCGTAAGCTATCACGTCTAGCACGTCCTCACTTTGTTGTAGTTTCTCTAAGAGGGGTTCTATATTAATATCCCAAAAGAGTGGCCCCAGAACTGATCCCTGGGGACACCCCTTCGTGATGGTTTTACTGATTCTCCCGCTAGGCGATGATAGCCATACCTCCCTGTCCATGCAATAGCTCCTCAGACAGCCATAGAGGGGCCCTGGACACTCCTTCTCTCGCAAGCGAGAGAAGAGAGAGGGCCACCACAGGTTGTCGAAGGCGCCACTGATGTCCACCATGATGCCTACCACATACTTGTGCTGGGTTGAGCCACAGACCTCAGCCGCCAGGGCAATTGCGTCAGACGCAGATCGCCCCGGCCTGAAGCCGAACTGCCTGTCGCTCATCCCGCACAGTATCCTGTGAGCTGTCAGTCTGTCAGCTAGTAACTTCTCCAATAATTTCCCTAAGTTGTCTAAGAGGCAGATTGGCCTATAGGATTTTGGTTCTGTAGGGTCCTTGTCCTTCCCTTTTTGTATGATTATGACATTTGCCCTTTTCCATATTTTAGGAAAACTGCCGGTTCTCAGGCATTCGTTGAACAATCCTGTGAGGGGTGTTACTAGCTGAGGGGCAAGAAACTGCACTACCTCCGCGACTATGCCGTCTGGCCCTGGTGCTTTACCCTTTTTCAGTAATTTAATTTGTTCTGCCACTTCTTCCTCCGAAAAGGGGTACACCATAGTGTTATTGATATATTCCTGTAGATCCTCTCTGCGGATTTTTTGTTGGAGTTCATTCTCCTCAGTTTCTTCGTCATCCGGCAGCAGAGTGCGCAGGAGAACTTCGGCAGTTTCCCGCCACGACTCTGTCATTCTGCCTCCGTCTCTGACCGTCGAGAGGACCGCAGGGGACCTGATTTTCTCTCTAACCAACTTATAAGGTATTCCCCAGGGGTCAGTGGCTAACTGGCTCAAAACATATTTTTCCCAACTTTTTATTCTTACCTCCTTTAATTCTTTTTGAAATTTTTCCTTTTCCGCCCTGTACAGCTGTAGCCAGTATTGTTTCTCCTGCCAGACGGCACTTCGCTGGTAGTACCTTCTCGCCCATCTTACAGACTGACGCATACTCTCAAGATCAGCAGACCATGGTGAAGGGGAAGCCGCCACGGCTCTCCTCCTGGTTGGCACAGCGGCCTTGACCGCGCTGACTATAGTCCCTACCAGTTCTTCGGCATACCTATCTACATCCAGGTCACCTTCCGGCAATGGCGGAATGCCACACTCCCGAGCCAGGCAGTCCCAG
This sequence comes from Schistocerca serialis cubense, assembly GCF_023864345.2. NCBI lineage: Eukaryota > Metazoa > Arthropoda > Insecta > Orthoptera > Acrididae > Schistocerca > Schistocerca serialis. Next base: position 238,339,287 of record NC_064640.1, read on the forward strand.
TCAGTTCTATTATAATTGAGTTGAGTCTCCCATCCGAGGTCCCAGCGGCACTGTTCTTCTCTGAGGCAGAAGGTAATCAGGTTGTGATCGCTTGTAGTGGCATTTTCGTTGACTTTCCAGTTCTCAATGATACTAATGGCATTGGCAGTTACCAGGGTGACGTCGATATTTGTCCCCTGCCCTCCGCCTCCTCTGTAGGTTGGGGGATTACCTGGTTTATTTGCCACCACAAGTTGGGAGGCCATGATTAGTTCCTCAGCCTTCTCACCATTGGTGTCCCTTGTGCCGCTGTACCACATGGGGGACTTGGCATTTATGTCAGCGGTGACAATAACCCTGCGCCCACGCAGCGCTGTGATAGTTCTCACTAGGTGGTCAGAGAATTCTTCAAAATTTCCTCCGTATTGGAAGTACATGTTTACGATATGTATTAGTCCAACCGGGGTTTGTAGTTCAACCACATTGCAGTGGCTGTTTGATAGTTGTGCTAGACATGTGGCTCTTAGGGTCTTGTTTGTAACTATTGTGACTGCCTTTGGCTCTACTCCTGTGGAGATTACCTGCCAAGTGGTGGACATGAAGGAGATCTGTCCCGCCCGGGAGTACGGCTCCTGCAGACAGATTACGTCCAGTCTCCTCTCCTCCACAACCTTTCGCAGCTCCTGCATGACCAGCCGACTATTGTGGGTGTTTATCTGTCCTATAGTGATTTCAGTTGTCATGGAAAATAGGTGTGAAAATTGCAATCAGGCCATGGTTTTCTATAGTCTGTCGCAATTCGACCATTTGCGAGGACAGATTGCACATAAATCTCCTGCATATTAAAGTCTTCACCTCTTCTCTCAAAAACCCTTCTAAGAAGGTCACGCAGAGCCCCGAAATCGGTGGGAAGATTCATTGACTTTAACTGAATCCTATCCACAGCCTCCATTGTCGAGAAGGTGACCTTTCTGCCATATTTGTGACCTATGCGTACGACGTGCCTGAGTGCCGTAGTGAGGACAGCCGGCTGCTCCAAGCGCGAAAGCTGCATGGCAAGCTCCAAGTTCGGGTAGATCCTTCTAGGATCCGGATCTGGTACTCTCGGGATTACTTCCAATTTATTAGTACTTGTTATTTGGTTGTCTTGTAGAACAATTTGGAGAGTTCCCTCCCGATCCGGAGTGATGCTATCACTCTCTCCCGACTGTGAGCTGTCTTCTGTCTCTTCTTCTAAGTCTGTCTGTATGCACAGATCAACCATGACTATTTGTTGTGGGCATATTTCTTCTTTGTTGATGACGAAGCTTGCTGCTTCTGGGTTGAGTGTTGAGTTTTCACTCGTATGCACCAGAATTTTGGGCTCGAACAGGTTTCCTGACTCAGTCATTTTCACTACTTCTTCGGTTTTTATTTCATCATCTGTCTGAATACTTGAGTTAACCATGATGTTTTCCCTTTTTACTGTCTCCTGGATAGATTTTAAGAACTTTTTGAAATTTTCTGCCCTTTCAGCGTCTCTTTTTTTCTTGCTCGGAGACTTTCTTTTGGTTGATCTGGTTTGGTTGTTTTCATTGGCCATAATCTGTTCGGGATATTAAGCGCTGTTCTAGAAGTTTATATGTGGGGCAGTTCCTCCCGGTTGTGCCGCAGGTCTTTTTTCCCCTTCGTGTGCATGGTATGCATACAACGGATTTTGTACATTCCTTTCTGACGTGGTTTTCTTCACCACATCTGGAGCATGCCGGCTTCCTACTACAATATTTGTGTACATGGTCAATGTCCCCACAATTGTGGCAGCGGGGTACTATTAAGTAGTCTCTCACATTAATGGCGTGAAAGCCTATGTATGCCCTGCCCATAGCCGTTAGTTTTCGCCATAATCCCCCTGAGACTTCTGCTACATGATGAACAACATCTCTGTCCCTAGGTCCAGTTCTAAATCTCAGTTTAAAGTCCTTTAGGAATGCTTCCATGCTTAGGTCAGAGTCTTCAAGGTTTTGCCGATAGAGAGTCTCGCATAAATCCTCATCTGTCATGGATTTGGGGACATCATATAGTATGACAAGTGGATTTCGCTTTCGGGGAGGTTCGCACTTAATCGACTTGCATAGCTTTTGGTTTCTTAAAAGTTTGTTCTTATCATCTTCTGAGGCTACGTCTACAATGACAACATTTTTTGTAACTTTGACCTTATTAATCTTAATCTTTTCCTTGACGGGATTAACTGCGGTTGCAAAAACTTCCTGTACCTTTTTTATGTCCTGGCCGGGTAGTGGTTTCAAAAAGACTGCAGTGTCTGGCCGTTTGGAGACCTTAGCAATAGTCTCTTTGGTCGTTTGGGCCTTTGGAGCAGCTTGTGCCGCAACGCCAGCCCATGTCCTTCCTGGTTGTTTTCTAAGCCTATCGTTCTCTTTTTCGAGCTCCTCAAGTCTGCCTTCAAGCTTAGCATTGGCTATCGCTCATGCTGCTAATTCATTTTTTATTGCCAGTACAGCGGCCTGACTGATCTTTCCATTCTTAACATTTTGATCGAGTAGTTGGGTGATCCTCATGTGCCTCTCTATATTACTTTCCTCCATTAACTGACCCAGGCCTTCCTGTGGGGAGGGGTCAGAAAGCATCGAAGCCCTTGTGGGCGCACATAGATCGCTTGTCTCTTCAGTAGCCATCATGTGTAGGACAAGCGAAAAAAAGGGTTGGAAGCCCGTCTCTTACCCCGGACCGGCTCCTCTGGCATGGGGGGGGGACTAAGAATGCAGCTCGCCCACCAACCTCGTCCCTAGGTCAAGGGCATCCCTAAGCCGCCGAGTTCAGTACACCGTTGCCAGTGTCCTGGTCTCCTTCAGTGGCCTCGTCACCGTCGATTTCTCCCAGAGTTTATCGGCAAGTGCACCCCGCACTCCGGAGAAGCGGATGCACTTCTCGTCCTTCGCCGTCTACTAGCCCGAGCTCCCACCTGCAGGCCAGGGGACCCGCTCCTACTCAGGTGGCGGGCCGGTCACCCAGTCGTTCGACGGTCTGGACCCAGCTAACCTGGCCCAGGCGATGTCACCACCCCCTGGGTTTGGCAGAACACGCCCCGGTTAACCACGGGCGCGGCGAAGTGCACTTGCCGACTCGCGCCGAGGTCCCACGCCGACAAACGAAGTCGCTGGCATGCAGAGCACCAGCTGGTCTTGTGCTCTGCGAGTTGAGGGACAGATGGTTAGTCCCTCAGACACAGCTCCCCCTGTGCCACGCACCCTTCGCTTTCGCCTTGGGTTGGGGGCGTTTAACGTCCTACCGTGACGGGAGTTTAACGTCCTTCCTTGACACAACGACAACCCTCACCGTTCCACAGCCCGGAGGTGTTATGAGAGTGATGATGTGATAAAATGATGGTATGGCCCGGGTCTTATGTTGTGGAGTTTGACATCATCGAGACGGTGCGGCACTCAAACCCGAGTTACGTTCCCCGGAGGGCCTCCACACGTACTGGGGGATCATGGCCGACCATGTCTCACCCACCGCTTTTGATAATTCACGGTGGGCCAGTGCGGTTCAGTGAGGATTGCACCCAGTTAAGGGCTAGCCGTTTAACGTCATGCATGGACGGCCCTTCCCGTGTTAGCTTCACCCCATCTAAGGGGGCTACTGAGCGCCGGGGCCACGTCAAGGCCACGGGATAGGACATTACGGTCCCCGCCCCACTCAGGTTCCTCTGAGCCACAGAGCACTTCAGACAGTCTGAAGATTTCCGGGAATCAGAGGGTCTCCTGGCGGTTTTAACCCAGTTTCGGAAGGCAACACACCTTCCCCGGGTGGCGCCACGCAGACCGCTTTCCCGTGGTGCTTTCCCGTGGTTTCTTTTCCCAGTCTTGAACCTTCTGGAGGGCACTCACCGTGGTGTCACCGCCAGACACCACACTTGCTAGGTGGTAGCCTTTAACTCGGCCGCGGTCCGTTAGTATACGTCGGACCCGCGTGTCGCCACTGTCAGTGATTGCAGACCGAGCGCCGCCACACGGCAGGTCTAGAGAGGCTTCCTAGCGCTCGCCCTAGTTGTACAGCCGACTTTGCTAGCAATGGTTCACTGACAAATTACGCTCTTATTTGCCGAGACGATAGTTAGCATAGCCTTCAGCTACGCCATTTGCTACGACCTAGCAAGGCGCCATTATCATTTGCTATTTATCTTGTGATGCATGTACCGTCAGACCGATGTTCACCAATTATGGATTAAAGTTAAGTATTCCAACAGCTACGCACTTTATTTGCTAGACTCAAATCCTTTAACTGTTCCAGACCTCACGCCAGCCTGCGTGAGCTTAAACGCGTACCTTTCGGCTTCACCTCCTAGTGGCTTGGCTGTCTTGCCAAGTCACAACACTCACGACTAATACTGTACAGGCATTTACATAATTGCAGAAAATATTCTCATCACAGTTTTCAGACACTGAAGCAGCAATAAGTTCCTCCAGTTGCATCTCCTTCAGCAATGCGACTAGAACTCGTATGCATATCATCATCGTTACGGCATGCTGAGGGAAAAACAAAAAAAGTCATTGAATGCTTATCACTGCGATGTGAGAATGGTTCAAATGGTTCAAATGGCTCTGAGCACTATGGGACTCAACTTCTGAGGTCATCAGTCCCCTAGAACTTAGAACTACTTAAACCTAACTAACCTAAGGACATCACACACATCCATGCCCGAGGCAGGATTCGAACCTGCGACCGTAGCGGTCGCGCGAGTCCAGACTGTAGCGCCTAGAACCGCTCGGCCACTCCGGCCGGCGTACTTTTGTCCATGTGTCAACAAGCTGAAGTCTTTCAATGATGACAGAGAGGGCCGCACACCTGGAATCACGTGGAAGTTGGTCATCAGGCCCTTGTGTGGCGTTGAAATCGCCACCGAGGACCATTTCATCCAGAGGACCCTCAAAAAGGGGCGTTATCTCGTCAGCAAAGAAGGTGTGTCGGTTACGACGTCGACTGGAGCCGGACGGCGGATATACATTAAGGATGCGCACGCTGCACAACGTGAGAGCATAAGGAAGGTACACTACATCTTCAGCAGGGAGTCCAGAACGGAGGAGGATGACGACTGCACTACCGTTGACAGAAGCATGAGAGATGTGTAGCATGTAGCCAGTGGAGCATAGCAATCAGCGACGATCACTTCTTGGAGGAGGGCAATGTCGACATCAGCAGTATAAATGGTCTCTCAGAACATTGCCAGCTTGTGGGAAGCCCGAATGGTGGCCAGATTCATCGTCGCGATGCGGTAGTGTTGTGGGCGTGCTGCCGCCATTGGCACAGATGTGCTGGCAGAGATGTCCGGCTAGCGTGTAACATCCGGCGCAGTCACTGTAGCCGCAATCACTGGGTGGAAGGTGGATCAGGCACCTCCAAGGGGCACTGCCTGATAGGAAGGCTACCATCTCGATCTGCTCCATCGTCGACATCATCAGCCCAGGAGACTGGAACAGGTGGCAAGCGACTGTCACACTTATCGAGAACGAGTTGTAGTGACGCTGCTGCAGCGGGATCCTTCCATGGGATCCATCATTGTCGGGTGGGATTGTTCCTCAGATGGGATATCAGGAGCGGCCACTCCTGTCGTCAGGGCGCTCGAAGGAAGATCACTGTCTTGTATCCGCTCCACTGCCTGTGATGCCACATGAAGAAGTGTGTCGTCGGATGACGTTTGACTTCTCTTCTTCTGTTATCGGGGCTACCTCTGCTTTCGGAGGTGTTGTTCTGTATCAGAATGTGGACGTTAAACGTCCGAGGTCGCGCCCGTCTCAAGAAAAGCAGAGGTAGGCACCGCATTGACGTCCATCGCAGCTGGCGGGCTGGTCATCGAGCTCTGGAGAGGTGGTGGTCTCGTAGCCTTCGGAGGAGATGGTGCCGGTGAGGCTGTGGCAGCATCGTCATTTCCAGTGGGGAGTGTCGGGAGAAGAACAGGGGCTTCCTGAAGTGACGCATCAGGACTGCGTACGGCTGTGGCGTAGCTGTCTGGTAAAGAAGTGACCGTCGCTTTGGAGGTTGAGTCACTGATCGGGACCTGGAGCAAACGTCGGCGGAGACAGTCTGACCGAACACGGCCCTCTTGTCCGCAACCGACACACGTCCGCGGCTGGCCATCATACATAACGATAGCTCGCACGTCACCCATCAGCAGATAGGATGGTAAATGTTTGGAGAGTTCGATTTTGATTTGACGGAGGCCATTCAACACGTGGTATGTCGTGAACGTCTGACATTGTGTCCCACAACATTGCCGTAGGGTCGGAAAGCTTCGACGACCACTTCTTGTGGCACTTTGAAATAGTGCTCAAAGACCGGAATTGTTCGAAGACCGAAACCAGCGTGATCTACTTTTACCTCTCCAATACGCCCATCAGAATGCTTGAACTTGAGTCCGTGTGCGTGTTGTCGAACTACCTCATCACAAGCTTGCTCCGTCGTCATTTTAATATATACGATACTGCCAGTGATAGAGAAGTGAATACCTATCACTTCCTGAGGCCTCAGACGTAGCTCTTCGCGAATGAATTGTTCAATTTCATGTCGTGCATGTTCGGCTTGGAATGTTACTTTAAGTGTCGCTCGGCAGTAACAGTGCGCCATGAGGTGCCATAGTAATGGACACTACACAACACAAAATACCGCGACGAAGAATTAAACAACTGCAGTGCGCTGCCCGGCGCGCGGAGCCGGTCCGCTCACGACCACGGCCGAAAGTCGACTGCCCGCTTCGGCTATCCGTGCACGAGTCACAGCCAGACCCAAATTTCCATACTTCGTTGTTCCTCCGTTTCTGCATGTCCGAAGAAATATTGTATCGTTTTTCTTAATACCACAGGCACTGTGGTATTGTTTTTATGATTGCCACTGTACACAACTGCAGAGCTCATTGCAGAAGGAGATACATCAGATAATAACATTAGTGTCTGAGACAAATTGATCTTAGATTTATGACAATATTGTTATCATGTAATTTTATTGTGTCCTTCAGTCCGAAGACTGCCTTGATACAGCTCACTACGCTAGTGCAAGTCTCTTCATCTCTGCATACCGAGCGGGGTGGCGCAGTGGTTAGACACTGGACTCGCATTCGGGAGGACGACGGTTCCATCCCGCGTCCGGCCATCCTGATTTAGGTTTTCCGTGATTTCCCTAAATCGCTACAAGCAAATGCCGGGATGGTTCCTCTGAAAGGGCACGGCCGACTTCCTTCCCCATCCTTCCCTAATCCGATGAGACCGATGACCACGCTGTCTGGTCTCCTTCCCCAAACCAACCAACCATCTCTGCATAAATACTGCAACCTACAATAACTTCAAACTGTTTACTTTAGACAAGCCTTGGTATCCCACTACCATTTCTCTATTTAGAAAAAAAAAACGTGTGCACTGATTAAATTACGAGATCTAGGTTGACAGGGAGGTTCGCTTTTCTTTTCAAGAAAAAATAAATTACAGTGTGATAGTTGTACTGTGATTTTGCTACTTTCATCTCAGTGACAGGTATTTATATGTAACACAACGTTTATCAGTGTGTATGTCGCTGAAATGCAGCTGAAATTACAAGATTTTTACACGGCTGTGTGAGGTGATGCAAAGAGGCAAAATATTTTCTATTATAATCATATTGTCTTAACAAAACTTACAGCTTTTATAGTGCAACTGACCGTAAAAAATATTTAAGAACGTTTGCAGAGATCCTCTTGAAATGAATGTGGACTTTACAGGTCGCAAAATGTATTTGAAGGAAAGAAAATTCAGTGTTTATTTATAATGAGTCGCTACAATAATACCGAAAAATTAGAAAAAAATCCGTCGTAGAATATGTCTTGTACTTGTTAGAGGGAATCGCACAGAACATATGTTTGTGAGAGAAAGCAAAGGAACCAGTTGTGTAAATTGGAAGTCAGCTGCGCTGCAGCTGCGAGAACACACACGCACACACGCAAAAACCCAGAGGAGGTGAAACAAAGTTTGCCAAATTCGGTTGAGGTAACACCTAATATCTTCCCATACTTGTATTTTTTGAGGACATGCCGTCGCATCAGTATACACAACCCTTCATTATTACATAAGATTTAGTATTAAATTTCCTCAATATTAAAAAAAATTGTGGCCAACCAAGGGAGCAGCATCGTTGGTCCTACACATTGATAATAAAATGGAAGTCTGCAATGCTTAACAACTAATATTTCTTTATGATACATATACTGTCAGCTACAGAAAATATAACGCAATTTAGTTTCGTCGTTTTGACTAGTTCCCATTTTTACAATCATTGTTATAAAAACATTTTTGGATTTGGTGGCAATGGTTTCAGTGTGTCACTATTTCTGCCAGAGCTACTGTTTGCGAACTCAGTTTTATTGTCTCCCAATTTTTATTTGCTTTAGTTAAAAAGTACCTGTTAAGCAATACATTCTATGCCGTGAAGGACTACTTAGATAACACAAGAGTACAGGTTTGGTAAAAAATGATACTCAAGTATTTATTAAAAATAGTATGGGGAAAACATCATCTATCATTCCACATAACAATTCCTCTCTACGATTTTCTTCTTTTCTATTTTGTTTTCTTTTGTGAAAAACTCTACTAACATCTTAACCTCCTCCTGAGCTCAACATTTCACTCATTATGGAGGGACGCTGCCTCAGTTTTTCAGACTAGTTTATGGGAAGTTATGGTACAAAATGGATATCTAACATCGCCACTATGATCCTGAAGTCATCCGGTAGTGTATGTAGCGTTACATTGTGAAATAATGTGTGTATGATGTGTGCCATGACAGAGCAGTATTTGAATGAACAGTGTAGCATTAGCCTTTTACATTATCAAAAAATTTATTTACAGAACAGTATTGTACGCTAGGGATGAAACGAATGAGGTAGCACTGTTTTAAACGGACTGGTTAATGAGATATGTACGTTTCTTCTAGTATTTGGAAGGGGTGCATTAGCTATGGATCGGCTTGGTGAAATCCTCTGCACCAGAATAGCGAATTATCCTTTGAATTGTAGACAAGGATGCAAAATCTACGTGGAAGTTATTTTGGAACTTCTAGTATGGTTATGCAAATTACAGTTCAATTTGTGGTAGTACCTTCCCGTCGCTCTCCACCTGATAGTTATTAATGGTCCATAGCTAATTAGTGACTTTGACTGACTGTGCCTGTGTGGCTCATAGACATAAATGAATGATAGACGGTCGGCAGATTAATGTCACTCGACGATGATTCCTTAGCAAGAGGGAACGCTCACATTAATCAAAATATTACCTACGGACGTGTCTTGTATCAGAGGCATCAGTTCGGTCCAACTTGCAGGGTTAAACACTAGTATTGCGGCTGTTGATCGATTCCAGAGCTGCAAGACGGGTGAGATTAACAACACGCAGTCTATATTTTGGCTTTTCACGAAGAAAAATTTGCGGACACAAGAATCATCGTAAAAACTGCGTATATTCTTAATGAATTACACATTACCAGGGAGTAATGAGGGAAACGCTCAGAATAGGGTTAAGCATGTAAGAAATCAAGAGAATATTCCAGGCTTTTGCTCTGCGCGGAGAGTTCACTTGCATATTGCACGGTGGATGACGGCGGCGCCAATGGCGTTAGTCTTTGTGGACTGCGAACCCGAGAGCAATACGAATGTGAAGTTGGTAACCGATCTTTCAAGAAATATATCTTCCCATGAACCATGGACCTTGCCGTTGGTGGGGAGGCTTGAGTGCCTCAACGATACAGATAGCCGTACCGTAGGTGCAACCACAACAGAGGGGTATCTGTTGAGAGGCCAGACAAACGTGTGGTTCCTGAAGAGGGGCAGCAGCCTTTTCAGTAGTTGCAGGGGCAACAGTCTGGATGATTGACTGATCTGGCCCTGTAACACTAACCAAAATGGCCTTGCTATTCTGGTACTGCGAACGGCTGAAAGCAAGGGGAAACTACAGCCGTAATTTTTCCCGAGGGCATACAGCGTTACTGTATGATTAAATGATGATGGCGTCCTCTTGGGTAAAATATTTCGGAGGTAAAATAGTCCCCCATTCGGATCTCCGGGCGGGGACTACTCAAGACGACGTAGTTATCAGGAGAAAGAGAACTGGCGTTCTACGGATCGGAGCGTGGAATGTCAGATCCCTTAATCGGGCAGGTGGGTTAGAAAATTTAACAAGGGAAATCGATAGGTAATAGTTAGATATAGTGGGAATTAGTGAAGTTCGGTGGCAGGAGGAACAAGACTTCTGGTCAGGTGAATACAGGGTTATAAATACAAAATCAAATAGGGGTAAAGCAGGTGTAGGTTTAACAATGAATAAAAAAATAGGAGTACGTGTAAGCTACTACAAACAGCATAGTGAACGCATTATTGTGGCCAAGATAGACACGAAGCCCACGCCTACTACAGTAGTATAAGTTTATATGCCAACTAGCTCTGCAGATGACGAAGAAATTGATGAAATGTATGATGAGATAAAAGAAATTATTCAGGTAGTGAAGGGAGACGAAAATTTAATCGTCATGGGTGACTGGAATTCCTCAGTACGAAAAGGGAGAGAAGGAAACATAGTAGGTGAATATGGATTGGGGCTAAGAAATGAAAGAGGAAGCCGCCTGGTAGAATTTTGTGCAGAGCATTACTTAATCATAGCCAACACTTGGTTCAAGAATCATGAAAGAAGGTTGTATACATGGAAGAACCCTGGAGATACTAAAAGGTATCAGATTATATAATGGTAAGACAGAGATTTAGGAACCAGGTTTTAAATTGTAAGACATATCCAGGGGCAGATGTGGACTCTGACCACAATCTATTGGCTATGAACTGTAGATTAAAACTGAAGAAACTACAAAAACGTGGGAATGTAAGGAGATCGGACCTGGATAAACTGAAAGAACCAGAGGTTGTACAGAGTTTCAGGGAGAGCATAAGGGAACAATTGACAGGACTGGGGGAAAGAAATACAGCAGAAGAAGAATGGGTAGCTTAGAGGGATGAAATAGTGAAGGCAGCAGAGGATCAAATAGGTAAAAAGACGAGGGCTAGTAGAAACCCTTGGGTAACAGAAGAAATATTGAATTTAATTGATGAAAGGAGAAAATATAAAAATGCAGTAAATGAAGCAGGCAAAAAGGAATACAAACGTCTCAAAAATGAGATCGACAGGAAGTGCAAAATGGCTAAGCAGGGATGGCTAGAGGACAAATGTAAGGATGTAGAGGCTTATCTCACTAGGGGTAAGATAGATACTGCTTACAGGAAAATTAAAGAGACCTTTGGAGAAATGAGAACCACTTGCATGAATATCATGAGCTTTGATGGAAACCCAATTCTAAGCAAAGAATGGAAAGCAGAAAGGTGGAAGGAGTATGTAGAGGGTCTATACAAGGGCGACTTATTTGAGGACAATATTATGGAAATGGAAGACGAGGTAGATGAAGATGAAATGGGAGATATGATACGGCGTGAAGAGTTTGACAGAGCACTGAAAGGCCTGAGTCGAAACAAGGCCCCCGGAGCAGACAACATTCCATCAGAACTACTGACAGCCTTGGGAGAGCCAGTCCTGACAAAACTCTACCATCTGGTGAGCAAGATGTATGAGACAGGCGAAATTCCCTCAGACTTCAAGAAGAATATAATAATTCCAATCCCAAAGAAAGCGGGTGTTGACAGATGTGAAAATTACCGAACTATCAGTTTAATAAGCCACAGCTGCAATATACTAACGCGAATTCTTTGCAGACGAATGGAAAAACTGATAGAAACCGACCTCGGGCAAGATCAGTTTGGATTCCGTAGAAATGTTGGAACACGTGAGGCAATACTGACCCTACGACTTATCTTAGAAGAAAGATTAAGGAAAGGCAAACCTACGTTTCTAGCATTTGTAGACTTGGAGAAAACTTTTGACAATGTTGACTGGAATACTCTCTTTCGAATTCTGAAGGTGGCAGGGGTAAAATACAGGGAGCGAAAGGGTATTTACAATTTGTACAGAAAGCAGATGGCAGTTATAAGAGTCGAGGGGTATGAAAGGGAAGCGGTGGTGGGGAAGGGAGTGAGACAGGGTTGTAGCCTATCCCCGATGTTATTCAATCTGTATATTGAGCAAGCAATAAAGGAGACAAAAGAAAAGTTCGGAGTAGGTATTAAAATCCATGGAGAAGAAATAAAAACTTTTAGGTTCGCCGATGACATTGTAATTCTGTCAGAGACAGCAAAGGACTTGGAACAGCAGTTGAACGGAATGGACAGTGTCTTGAAAGGAGAATACAAGATGCACATCAACAAAAGCAATACGAGGATCATGGAATGTAGTCGAATTAAGTCGGGTGATGCTGAGGGAATTAGATTAGGAAATGAGACACTTAAAGTAGTAAAGGAGTTTTGCTATTTGGGGAGCAAAATAACTGATGATGGTCGAAGTAGAGAGGAAGCAAAATGTAGACTGGCAATGGCAAGGAAAGCGTTTCTGAAGAAGAAAAATTTGTTAACATCGAGTATAGATTTGAATGTCAGAAAGTCGTTTCTGAAAGTATTTGTATGGAGTGTAGCCATGTTTGGAAGTGAAACGTGGACAATAAATAGTTTAGACAAGAAGAGAATAGAAGCTTTCGAAATGTGGTACTACAGAAGAATGCTGAAGATTAGATGGGTAGATTACATGACTAATAAGGAGGTACTGAATAGAATTGGGGAGAAGAGGAGCTTGTGGCACAACTTGACTAGAAGAAGGGATCGGTTGGTAGGACATGTTCTGAGACATCGAGGGATCACCAATTTAGTATTGGAGGGCAGCGCGGAGGGTAAAAATCGTAGAGGGAGACCAAGAGATGAATACACTAAGCAGATTCAGAAGGATGTAGGCTGCAGTAGGTACTGGGAAATGAAGAAGCTTGCACAGGATAGAGTAGCATGGAGAGCTGCATCAAACCAGTCTCAGGACTGAAGACCACAACAACAACAACAATCTTTTATTCGGAGCTCTTGGTTGATATGCTACGGTTCTAGAGTTCTCTGAACGAAATTTGAACAGTTGTGGAGAATTTCGTGAAGAAAACAGTAGTAATTGAAAAAATTTTAGTCTTGTAAAAGAATTATTTGCCATTTTGCGAAAAATTATGATAACAACTCTGAATAGCTCCCCAAGAGTCCTACAGAAAACCCTATTGACATTTTTTTTTGGAGATAATACTTTGTTAAAATATGCAATATCGCACTAGAAATCTGGTTACAGTCCTGGATACCACTACAGGAGTTCTATAGAAAACCGTAATGACATTTTTCTGCAAATAATAGTTAATCAGATAACTGCAATAATGAGGGATTCAACAAATTCATAAAACAGTAGCACCACAGGAGTTCTGCCGTTGTCCGTTAAGCCTATGCTCGAACTCGGAAAACTTTGTCCTCCCCAACTAGTTTGCCATCTGCGCAAGATTACAAAGTGTTTCGTTGTCTAATTTAAGTCAGCCATTTAAAATATAACTGTGGCGGAAGTAGATTTTGCAGCGTTTGTAATGATCGTAGTAAAATACATCTAATCTGCAATGCGACCGTTCTAGAATCTGAAGTTTTGTGGAGATGCTGGTCAAGAATTCGCTGTGCTCTTAATTTATTTACTAGAGGCAGTGAAAACTTATTTTCACGTTTGGAAGACGATCGTGGCCACACACCAGCACCAAAATATTTATTAAACAGAGGAATGTCATGGATTTCTGTTAAAAGAAAAGACGAAGATTTAGATTTATTTATTTAATCGTGTGTCTAGGGCCCCCCGTCGGGCAGGCCGTTCGCCGGGTGCCGGTCTTTCAGTTTGACGCCACTTCGGCGACCTGCAGTCGATGAAGATGATAGCATGATGATGAGGACAGCACAACACCCAGTCCCTGGAGGGAGAAAATTCCCCGAGCCAGCCGGGAATCGAACCCGGGGTCACAGGAGTGACAATCCGTCACGCTGACCATTTTTTTTATCTCATTTTGTTCTATATTGTTCGTTGAATTTGTTCGGGGCGGACGTCCGATGACACCCCTTCAGGTTCTTCGATGATCCGTTCACGCGGTTTTTTATTACAGAGGGTAGATAACCCTCTGACCGAGCACGCTGAGCTACCGTGCTGGCACCATTCAGCTACCGGGGACGGATCAAGATTTAGATGATATGTCCTCAGAACTTATTCGTAAAGAAATTAGTACAATCAAACAACAAATATCACGTTAACTAAGAAGGACGTAAGGAACATACGCAGCTATAGGGGCTTACAACTCGCGCTCATTTGAACATTATATTTATGGCTCAATGGCCTTGGGGCGATCTTCAGAATTGTTACCATAAATTGTTTTCGAAAAATTCAACAAAACTATTAAAATTTTGTACGGAGAACTCTAAAACTACAGTGTATCTTTGAAGAAATCTAAAAAAATTAATACTTCTCGAAATTCGGGTTCCAACTTCACCATGCTGACGGAAGCCAGCAACTAAAACTGATACGAGTGTTTTCACAAATCACTATGGAAACGCCATTCGTCGGTAATTATTATGCGTTAAAGTTACCATTAACTTGGATAATCTTTCAAGCAAAGGCTCATCAGTCACGGAAATGCTGTACAACATGTCTGCTCGCTAACAGTTACAGTCCAGAAGTGTCCTTGTCGACCACGAAAACCGTTAGCCTTTTTTCGGCGGCTGGCTTTAGAAAATCCCGTGATTTCGGCTCCACCCCTGTTGAAAACCCAAAACGTCTCTGTATGAACTCTCTTACCTCACTCTTTAACACAGAAACGACAGAACAACTTGTCTGTGTTTGGTTTTCTGGCAAGGCCGATATCTGTGCAATGCCTGTGACTGACATCGTCTTTGTCATCCTGGCTCAAGTAACAGTCGTCATGCAACATCGTTCCGACAGACAACCATTCTTTTAAGGGCATATCTGTAAATGCGTAATATTGCCTTATTAGCACATGCTCGGCTGTATGGTAACGAATTAAAATATTCATACCACTGAAAGCCGTCTGATTTTTATTATTATCCACAAGTACCATTCAGAATTAGATGCTCTGGGAGGTGAATCTAAAAATTCCAAGTTCTTGGGAGAGACGCCATCTAAATGTGTGGTTTCAACTTCATTGTATTCTTTTGCTTAATGAACACTCTATTGACTTAAACTGGATTACATCAGAATAGGATTGCTCAGAAACAGAGCAAAACACAACCTATTTTTAACGAAATTTTCCTATTGGTTTGCATTCTATTGACTGTTGTTAATGTGTGCCCCACTGAGAATTGCACGTATATGTCTTTCATTGAATGTAGCCTGTAGTAAAATTCAGGAAAAAAAAGGAGCTAGCATTTTTGGCTTCCAGACACTAAAAGACTGCTGAAAATAATTCATCTGGTACAGTAATAATATGTATAGCCATGAAACTAAACATTAGTTTTAAATTCAGTTTTTGTAATACAAATATATCTGGAGTAATGCAGCGATCTTAGTGACCAATATGTTTTATTTCTTTACAGTTTCCTTATTTTATACTGCTTATGTGTATTAACAGTCACAATAACATTTTTTCTTTGTCTATACATATATTACAGCATACTAATATTTTTCATACATTTTTTTAGATTTTTGTGTTACAAAAGATTATGCATCTTAGGCTTAATTAAAAGCTGAGACGGAAAAAATATTTCGGACTCAAACCTAACAGTTAGTATA
This sequence comes from Schistocerca serialis cubense, assembly GCF_023864345.2. Classification (NCBI taxonomy): domain Eukaryota; kingdom Metazoa; phylum Arthropoda; class Insecta; order Orthoptera; family Acrididae; genus Schistocerca; species Schistocerca serialis. The sequence continues at coordinate 238,355,000 of NC_064640.1, forward strand.
CCCTCTTTCATTCTGAAGACAACGGTGACGCTTCGTAACATTGAGTCCACGATTCCAAAAGCTTTGGGTAGCCACCCTGATCCACGAACGTTCAGCTGCCTCCCGTAATTAGCGGAGATTAAGCAGAGCTGAGTCCGAGGCGCACACATCACACTCGATGGAGTCTGAGATGAGCTCAACAAGAGTGAGGTCAGTTGACGTGGGACCCCACAAGGGCATCTTCGCGACAGTGGAGTGCTGCTCAAACCCTTCTGACATAATTCAAGGACTAGTGCGTGGTGACTGGTCTTCCTACAAGTACGAGTTGTCTGCGGGCACTGCAGGCAAACAGGCGCTGCAGGCGGACAGCTATTAGTGATCATTAACATGGCGCGTGTCCAATTTTCGCCTTCATGACGGCTTGAATTCTGCTGGGGATACTTTCAGTGAGGTTTCTTAATATCTGTGGAGAAGTATCACCCCATTATTCCTCAAGAGCCGAAACCAGAGAAGCTAGTCATGTTAGACGCTGAGGTCGGAGCAAAGTCGACATTCTAGCTCATCCCGAAAGCGTTCCATTCAGTTCACGTCGGGACTGTGGACAGGACAGTCCATTTCAGAAATGTTATTATTCACAAACCACTGTCCCACAGATGATACTTTATGACAGGTTGCATTATCATGCTAATACAATCATCGTCTCCGATCTGTTCCTCTGCTATACGCGGTACACAATGCTGCAAAATGTGTTCGTACCAAATCACAGTTAGCGTCTACTTAAGAGCAAGAAGGGCACAACATCCTTACCACGAAAACACCGTCATACTGTAATATTGTCTCCTCCGTACTTCATTGTTGGCACTACACATGATGGCAGGAAACGTTCTCCAGGCAACCTCCAACCACAAACCCTTCCATCGGATTGCCATACGGCATAGTGTGATTCATCATCACTTCATGTCACTCGTTTCCAGTCATGTTGAGTGGGTCGCTGTTTAGACCATCTCAAAAAATGGCTCTGAGCACTATGGGACTTAACATCTGAGGTCATCAGTTCCCTAGAACTAGGCGATCCAGGCTGGATCACCTAGAACCGCTCGGCCACTACGGCCGGCCCATACATTAGTATAAAAACAGGAGACATACATATTAAAATAAAGGAAGGCGTTCACGGATGCACTGGTTGTATAAAAAAGTACAGCACTATACACAAACGGAGACACAGAGTTGTACACGTGAACGTATGAACCGGCCGGTGTGGCCGAGCGATTCTGGGCGCTTCAGTCTGGAACCGCGCGACCGCTACGGTCGCAGGCTCGAATTCTGCCTCGGGCATGGATATGTGTGATGTCCTGAGGTTAGTTAGGTTTCAGTAGTTCTAAGTGACTAATGACCTCACATGTTAAGTCCCATTGTGTTCAGAACCATTACAACCATTCGAACGTATGAGATGTGTATAGTCCGTATCATTGAAGTAACACTCACAGTCTGACAGTGGACTGAGCGCATGGTCACGGTGTGTGGTTCAATCGATTGTGAGAGGTGTCACATGATAGCACTATTACAAATATTAAATAGGTACTTCGACTATCTTAATCAGACGTGTATTTCTTTGAGATAGTACCGTTCTGCAACAATTGTCACCTCATTTCCATGTTTGCCGATCAGAACGCCATCTACATGAAACGAAAGAAGCATTTCGTACAAAAGTTACACAGTTTTTTCACGGAGATTCCAAATCTGCGATAAAAAATAGGAGTTCCTATACAAGATTTCAAAGTCACTCTCCCGCCCCCGGGGGTGGTGCAGGGGGTCGAGCGTTATGTTAATGGATGTCCCTCTTCGAGGTGAACAACATTTATTACCACTATTTTTTAATCTGATACGTATTTCGTCAAATATTCCGACAATTTTAAATTCCTCGCCATATAATACTGCCCTACTTTTGTAAAAAATTAAATTGTAGAATTTCTGTTCATGATGTCTTCGTGCTAGTTTTAATGGGCTTCAAACTTCAAGTATTTTACGTGCATTTCTGTTTTTGATTTGTATCTAGCTTTTCAAATACTTCCACACAAAAGCAGGTGAATGCGGAAAGACTGAATTTCCATAATTAATTGCCCTATTTATTTAAGAAATGAGGGTGTCTTTCCCGATGTAATAGTGAAAACACTAAATAATTCAACAATTTTGTCTGAAACCGAGCGACCGCTACGGTCGCAGGTTCGAATCCTGCCTCGGGTATGGATGTGTGTGATGTCCTTAGGTTAGTTGGGCTTAATTAGTTCTAAGTTCTAGGCGACTGATGACCTCAGAAGTTAAGTCGCGTAGTGCTCAGAGCCATTTAAATAATTCAGTAATTTTGGAAGTTCTAACACCAAAACTGTCATTCCGCCACAAATCTGCGGTTACCCCTGCATAAAAACGCAAACAATTATTTATATTTGTATTGCCATAATCCATATCTAACATTAAACTTGCACTCACTTTCAAACTGTCTGATAAACGGCAACATTCTGTTACACGAAGAAATTGCAGGAAGCTGTTATCGTTCATGCCACATTGCCTGCAGATTGTGCTGCATCCTGTTTGTGACGGCTAGAAACACCGCAAGCGAGCCTGGCACGTTAGAGGCCGCTGCTAACAGACGTTAACGTGTGTACGTATGCCATAGTGAAAATTGAATTCAGAGCACTGGGCCAAACGGTTCAAATGGCTCTGAGCACTATGAGACTTAACATCTGTGGTCATCAGTCCCATAGAACTTAGAACTACTTAAACCTAACTAACCTAAGGACATCACACACATCCAAGCCCGCGGCAGGATTCGAACTTGCGGCCGTTGCGGTCACGCGGTTCCAAACTGATGCGCCTAGAACCGCACGGCCACACCGGCCTGCTTTCAGAGCACTACTGTGTAAAGTGGAAAAGTCTACATTAAAATTTGATGTTAAGGACGCTTTCTTGCCTACTTCAGTGATTAACCAAAAATTATGAAAAGACGAAATGAACTTATGTCAGTTGTGGGCTCGCTTAAGGGCCGTAACTCGTCTCACTTGCTCAGACGAACCACCAACAATCTGCCATCAGTGCATCCGTCGAGTGTATTAGAAGATAGAAACAGGCGTCTATAGAGACACCAGCATATTTTCCAGCGAAGCGTCAGCACTAGAAAACCAGTTCATTTTTATGAGCTAGTCATTCAACTTACAGACGTTATTGAAAAAAATTTTCTTTAAAGTTGTTGTCATTCTTGCTGATGACGAAAGTATGTGAAGAAGAAAATCTTACTTCATTGTCTCGGCCATAGCCGATTACGCTACTAACTTGTTTCTTAAATTACGTTCGCATGATTTTATAGACGATTATGAGGTAGATGTTTTCCTTCATCAGTTCAGTAATGCAATAAAAGACTGCTTCAAACACCCCGTTTCTCGGTAACTGAGATATGGGAAGAGTCTGAATTTGCGCACGTATTTTAATATTATTACGTTAATGTTTAAGTAGGGCTTATGGATATATACAACTGTGTCTACTTTGGAAGGCTCATAGAAGAATGGCGGGTATGTCTTAAAATTTTAAAAAAAGTATCTACTTCTTTCCCATCATCAATAGTAATTTCGAAGGTACCAGCAAAAGACTGCATATGACGTCGGCTCAGGCACGTTGCCATGTCCTTAACGAGCAGAACGCTAGCCAATTGACGCGAGAGAAGCAAATGAGCTATAATTTGTGTGGGTAGCGCGAAGAACTCCCGGCGGACTTCCTGTGCCAGCTGTACTCTAAAGCTTGCTGCCCTACCCTAGTATATCCGATCTGGCAACAGCTTTTAAAAGGAAACTAATCAAATTCTTTTCTAGGAACAATATGTAAATGAAAATGTTTGAGTAGTTACACTTAGCAGTAGAAAACATAAGAATATGGGAAGGAAGGTTATGTTCTCCGTAGGAGCATTTTTAGCTGTCAGTAAGAAGAAACTGTGACCGAATACAAATACCGAACGTTCAAGAAACAATTTTAACGTAGTTGAAGCAAAAAGATCGTGTGATCGTTTAACTTTTCACATGTTGTGATACTATTCGGAAAACTTCGTACTCGTATAGTCTAGAATTTGAGAGCAGAGCAGACAGATAGACCTAGCGTGGATACACGTTTCACACAAGGAAACAACCATAGTCAGCGTCAAGCTAGAAATCATTGGATGAGTCTTGGATAATTAGCTACATCGGTCACATCTGAGCCGGAATTTTGACAAATAATCAAGTATATTGAAAAAACTGTAACGGTAAATCCAAAAGAAGCTTTTGTTTTTAGTGAATCCTTAATTCTAGGTACGTATGTCAGATCTCACTCCTACATATGGAACCACATTTTTCAGGCCAACGCATCAGTGTGGTAATAAACTAAAAGTACAGTAATCATTTCGATTCGCAACAGTTTGGTTTATCATGACAATATTAACAATTATCTGCCAGTTACTGCGTTTACATATAGAGGCTGGTTCAAGAAATGCAAATATTTTGATATGTTATTCCACAAGTAAAACTAAAGAAAAAAGTTCATATAAACATAAGCACTCCGTCTTCGGGCCCCGAGTGGCCTACCGGGACCATCCGACCGCCGTGTCATCCTCCGTGGAGGATGTGGATAGGAGCGGAATGGGGTCAGCACACCGCTCTCCCGGTCGTAAGATGGTATTCTTGACCGAAGCCGCTACTATTCGGTCGAGTAGCTCCTCAATTGGCATCACGAGGCTCAGTGCACCTCGAAAAATGGCAACAGCGCATGGCGGCCTGGATGGTCACCCACCCAAGTGCCGACCACGCCTGACAGCGCTTAACTTCGGTGATCTCACGGTAACTGGTGTAACCACTGCGGGAAGGCCGTTGCCTCACGTAAACATAGGTCCGCAAACGTTTAGTTACGGAGTTACGGCCAATAAAAGATTTTTCCTGCAATTTAGCAACTTCGCTAGTATGAAACCTTCCCAAAACTGTACAAGGTTAAAGTAAAGCACGATCTCCATATATTTTGTTGTTATTGGTCTGGTGAACCTAATAAAACTTCTTCCAGGGTGTATCTGCAGTAGTTCCAGGACATCCAGAGAAGCAAAGATTATTATACAAGTAAATTTGTTTACTTTCTACTAAGAATGTAGAAACGTTTATGTCATTCTTGGCAACGGTCAGTAAGTTGTTTCAGTCGTTTCCTAACCTTGAAACGAGTTAGTTTTCTGTATTGTTCAGTGAAAAAACATAATAACGACAGTGTATTTAAGTGAAACCATATAGTAACTGTTGTAGTTCGTAGATTATTTATGAAATAGGGCAGCCTTTCAAATTTACGGTAGAGGAATTCGCCGATATGGTGTTTATTTGTGGCAAATGTGATGGTAATGCTACGGCTGCAGTTAACGAATATAGCGTACGTTATCCGACTCAGCGGATTACGAATGCACGAATCATTAGTGGAGTATTTCCAACGTTACGGGAGACAGGTTCTCTACCTAGCGTTCATAATCAGTACGAGCGCTCCATACGTGAAGACTATGATGAGGATATTATGGATGCTGTTCAACGTAGCCCAGGTACCAGTACACGACGTATCTCCCAACGATTAGGCATTTCATAATCTAAGGTATGGCGTACACTGAAGTACAATAATTTGTATCCTTACCATAAACAAAAAGTGCATCATTTACGTCCGGGAGATCGTGCCCTTCTCCTGGAGTTGTGTAACTGGTTAAATACTAATCGGTAGTTACACAAATGCGTTTTATTTACTTATCAGGGACGGTTTGCTCGAGATAGTATAAACAATTTATATAACGAGCACGTATGGTCTGAAGCAAACCCACATGCAACAGTGGAACGCACTACCAGCAGCGATTTAGCATAAATGTGTAGCATGGTATAATCAGCACACATTTTATGGGACCATTCATTTTCCCAGGACGTCTAACTGGCGAGACGTACTTACAATTCCTTCAAGAAGAAATGTCCCGCTTTCTCGAAGATGTTCTACTTGCTACACGATTGAAAATGTATTTTCAACATGACGGCGCGCCTCCACATTTCACCAACGCCGTTACTACACATTTAAATGAACATTTTCCCCGGAAATGGATTGGTCGTGGTGCTACACGTCTGTGGCCACCCAGATCGCCCGATTTAACACCAATGGATTTTTGTGTATGGGGATGGATGAAAGGCCTAGCTTATGAGGACAAAGTCAGTAGACGTGAGGCATTACTTTCTCACATTATGAATGCAATAGACGAAATTAAGAAAAACCCTGTGAAACTGAAACGAGCAACAAAATTTGTTAATACACGTGCAGCTAAATGCATTGAACTCGGTGGAGACATTTTTGAACATTTATTGTGAATGTATTGAGAAATTGTACGTACACTGTACGCCTTCCTAAACACTGAGCTTTGTTTTTTCCGGTTTAACATGAATTCACGTGTGCTATGGTATTAATAAAAGCAGATTATCTGACACATGCATACAGTTTCAGTTAATGTTGTTAAATTTTCTACAACTTCTGTTGAAAACTTTGTGCAACTGTCTGGAATTAAAAAAAAATTGGGACAAGTAGTTAATAAACTAAAAATTTTTTCTTCTTTCCTTCTCTGGATGTGTCTGCAGCTCGTGGTCTTGCGGTAGCGTTCTGCTTCCCGCACAGGGGGTCCCGGGTTCGGATTCCCGGCGGGGTCAGGGATTTTTCCTGCCTCGAGATGATTGGGTGTTGTTGTGTCGTCTGCATCATCATCATTCATCCCCATTACTGTCGGAGGAAGGCAATGGCAAACCACCTCCACTAGGACCTTGCCTAGTACGGCGGTGCGGGTCTCCCGCGTCGTCCCCTACGCTCCTCGGAGTATGGGACCTCATCATCTCTGGATGTTCTGGAAAACTACTGCGGATACACGTCTGGGACATGTTTTACTAGATTCACCAGATCAATAACAACAAAATAAATGGAATTCGAGCTTTACTTTAACCTCGTACAGTTGTGCGGTGGCTTCATATTAATGAAGTTGTTAAATTTCAGGCAAAATCTTTCATTAGGCATAACTCTGTAACTAAATATTAGCAGACATATGTTTATAAGAACTTTTTACTTCAGTTTTACTTGTAGAATAACGTTTTAAAATATTTGCATATATTCGTGAATCACCTTGTATACCGCGCCAGCCACCATCCTGTGTGTGACGGAAGCTACCTTGTGTACCAGCGTCAATTCCCTATTTTCTTGTTCCGGTTGCGAATGGTTCGCGGGAATAACTATTGTTGGTAAGTTACTGTGTGAGCTAGAATATCTCTAATTTTACATGCATGCTCTTTTTGAGAGATGTTAGGAAGCAATATATAGGTTAAGTCTGCTAGGAACGTAGCCTCTCGGAACTTTTACAGTAAATCACACCGTGGTGCAGTGCGCCTCTTTTGCAGCGTCTGTCAGTGGAGATGGTGGAGCATGTCCCTAACGACTTCGTGCTTACTAAATTATGCTGTAACTAAAGGCCGGCCGGGGTGGCCGAGCGGTTCTAGGCGCTAAAGTCTGGAACCGCCCGACCGCTACGGTCGCAGGTTCGATGTGTGGATGTCCTTAGGTTAGTTAGATTTAAGTAGTTCTAAGTTCTAGGGGACTGATGACCTCAGATGTTAAGATCCTGCGCTTGGGTTTGGAATCCTGTGGTGGACACAGGTAACAATGTGCTACCACTAAGCCTTGAACTGACCACTCCCCAGACGTGCAAATAAAATATAACTGACTTTCAAGAGCAGACGGACGTTTTTCGACAAAACTACGCCCGTGTGTTGTTTTTATATAGCAAATGCTAACCATTTAATTGGCTACAGTTTCAATAAACTGACTGAGATAATATGGGGACTACACAAGATATAATTTTACAAAAAGATAATTTAGGCAACTGTAGGCAGAGTTCAGTACATCTTCTTCTGCAAGAGTGTAGTCTACGGGCGCAGAGGCGCCTTTTGATGCACACTGCAATGGCTCCGCCTTTCTTCGCGGCATGACGACAGAACTTGCGTGAGCCAACGTCCAAATGTAGGTTGTTGTTTGTTCTCGAATATCAGCAGAAAATGTCAGTTGATATATTACTTACGCAAGCCGTCTCTTGCTTGAATCATAACTACATACCTGAGTGAAGCTAAATGTTACTATCTTAGCATAAAGAAAAATACTATCTTGCCAATAATCTTCAAATAGTGTGTTACTCAAACAATGTTTCTATATGAATTAATGAATTTACTCATGGCACGTTTGTTACCTAAGCCCGTGTTCACTTTCAGAACGCAAATTAATAATCAAATTAACTAACTTAATAAGAAATTTGGAAATTTGTGGTAAGTTCCTATGGGACCCTACTGCTGAAGTCATCGGTCCCTAGGCTTACACACTAATTAATCTAAGTTAAACTAACTTACGCTAAGGACAACACACACACACACCGAGCGGGGTGGCGCAGTGGTTAGACACTGGACTCGCATTCGGGAGGACGACGGATCAATCCCGCGTCCGGCCATCCTGATTTAGGTTTTCCGTGATTTCCCTAAATCGCTCCAGGCGGGTGCCGGGGTGGTTCCTCTGAGGGAGCACGGCCGACTTCCTTCCCAATCCTTCCCTAATCCGATGAGACCGATGACCACGCTGTCTGGTCTCCTTCCCCAAAAACCAACCAACCAACACACACACATGCCCGAGGGAGGACTCGAACCTCCGACGGGGGATCCGCACGAACCGTCGCAAGGCGCCTTGGACTACGCGGCTACTTAGTAAGACTTAACCTTAAATTTCTGGTGTACCCATGTACCACCACAATAAAATCAAAATAGTAAATCGTAGAGGCAGTATGAATAAGAACAGTGGCATATTTAAGTTTACAAAATAATAATAAGTTTTATTAATCCTTTTGTAACTGCAACTAGCTGATAAATCTTCCACAAAATGACAAACACAAATCAGAAAAGGAATGGTGCTTCATTGGCAAAGCATATATTGGGGTGGAAGCTATACAAATTCTCCCCTTAATTAATCCCTGTTATAACGCGATCTGACCTTGTTTACATGAATCCACTGTGAGGCCCAATTCAGTTCAAAAGAAATCTACTACGATTAAGTATACCGCAAACTATGGTTCACCTGGAAACAGGGAGCTATGAATATCATTTAACAACCCTACGCTGGTGCAGTAATACTTTACCCTTTCACTTTGATTCAGGCGGCAGCAGAAAACGGCGCGATGTAGGCGAAGAGCGGCGCGTTCACGGAAACTTGCAAACTACGCGGCCTGGCGTTCTGATTATGAGAATGCGAATAACTTCCCTATTAGAGTCCTGAACTCCCGGGAGGTTTTAGTGTGAGGTATACCATTTCGGTGGTCTGGCGAAACGAATTTGACTCACGGGCACGACGGTGTGTGCTGGAATTGTCAAACGTCAGACGACTGACTCAGGACGATTAAATTCACGATATGCAGTTCCACTGTCGATACAGTTGGAAACTGCCACTGGCTCTTAGTCCACCACAAAGTACAGACCTCAAGTCTCACCCGCTATGGAAACACCTGAAGTTCACCACCAGGGGAGGACCAGAAGATGAAGAAAGGAAAGAATCACAACTAATTTCCACCAGGCCTCGGTACGGGACCCAATCAGCACCTCCAAAACTCTCTTGTATGAAAAAGAAGACTTTAGACTAGGGAGGCGAGGTTCTCATGGTAGGAATGATCATGTTTTGGCAAAAATCGTCTACCTGGATGGGACTGCAGTCCCTCATTTACAGAGAATTCTAATCTTTCCTGGACGACCATTTCCAATTTCTGAAAGAAAGCTGATAAGCTTCCCAGACCGTCAGGTCCATGAAATATAAGTTTTTGCCTCTCGTTAATAGAACCTGGCAACTACCTGGTGTCAGCCGCGCGGGATTAGCCGAGCGGTCAGGGGCGCTGCAGTCATGGACTGTGCGGCTGGTCCCCGCGGAGGTTCGAGTCCTCCCTCGGGCATGGTTGTGTGTGTTCGTCCTTAGGATAATTTAGGTTACGTAGTGTGTTAGCTTAGGGACTGATGACCTTAGCAGTTAAGTCCCATACGATTTCACAGACATTTGAACATTTTTTGAACCTGGCGTCAGAGGGGTTTACAGTCTTGCCTTCACTAAACACGCATATCAGCCAGTCTGTCCGTATCAAAAATGGTCCAAATGGCTCAGAGTACTATGCGACTTAACTTCTCAGGTCATCAGTCGCCTAGAACTTAGAACTAATTAAACCTAACTAACCTAAGGACACCACACACATCCATTCGAACCTGCGACCGTAGCGGTCGCTCGGCTCCAGACTGTAGCGCCTAGAACCGCACGGCCACTCCGGCAAGCTTGTCCGTATCGTCCCAGCTTCTAACATGAGAATGCACCGAGTTTTATGACATTCCCACCATTTGCACAAAATATCAATTTACAGAAGTCTCTCTTCAATGGCTTCTTCTACCCACTTTGCACGATCCGTCCGCCTTCGTGATGGTCTGCCGGCTGGCCCAGGTAAAATATTTTGTGAACTGGTGACCTTCTGTCTAATTCTAAGTGGAAGGAGGAGAGGGCTTTGGCCAGAAGTTCCTCCGCAGGTAAGATCCACTGAGCGCTGCTTCCCAGAACCACTCACACGGCCAGATCGCTGCACACAGCATTTATGGCGCCCAATTCATCTCTTTCCCTGTTCTCCGTCGCGTCCACTATGGCCCATTGGGTACAAATTCTCTACAGGTAATAAGCGCAGTTACAAGAACATTCTGTCCACAATTTCCCCACGTAAGAAAAGTCATAAGCCACACAAACCAGACGTAGTGCTGGGGAACACCGAGATCATGTCCTAAAATATGAATGTTAATCTGACTGACTATGTTGTTAAAGTTATAAAGTGGCATGCCACCTCTCACTACCTCCCTGCTACCCAATAATTTCTGCATGGGGAGTGTCACACTTCAATAAACAGGTTAGTGTGACACGGCGCAGAAGAAATTGTAACACTTTAACTGGTTCTTCAAGAATGACATGCCAGATCATGACACCTTTGCCATCCGAAAACCAAAAAATACCACACCCTGTCTTGACCTCATTCTACCATGGTCACTACACACACTCATTGCTGCAAGTCTGCAAAAATTCTTTCGCCAACCTAAAACCAAAACATACTACACCCTGTCCTGACCCCATTCAACCAGAGGTCGTACACACACTCACTGCTGCATGCCTGCAAAAGTTTTATAATTTTTCTGGATAGCAGAATTGTTTCTGTGGACCCTCAGGTCTTTGACATAGGCCCCTGACTGTAAATACAGTGGCTGAATGGTTAAAAGGTCATGCAAACATTTAGCCCATTTACACTGAAGATGAGGTCAAAGGTGATGGGTTTCCCTAACCACAATATAATATCGTTGAGCATTGAGCTCAGATTTCTTGTTACCCTTTCCCAAGCATTCAGTGATTCAATCTTCCATAGAGACATATAGCATAACAAATTCTAACCAAGCATTCAGCAACTACAGGCAAGTCAATTGTGTGTTCTTGTAACATATGTCATCTGTTACCCTATTTCATATTAATGTGTGTTACGGTGCTCGCTTATTTCCAAGTCCGTATGGATCTTAGTGCTGAGTTTTCACTCAGACGGCGCTTTGGCGTTAGGCGGTTGTTTCCGGGTGTGATCGCTGGCCAGAGCTTTGCTGGAGGCGTGTGAGGAGGAGAGAGGTGGATGCCTTGGCGTGAAGACAGTTCGGGTCGGCTGGGGTTGTTTGTGTCTGGACGCCGAGTGGGGCCCGATGGGCAGACCGGATCGTCATTTTACGGTTAATAGTATGGACAGCGGCGTGGTGTGCCGTTTAACTTGATTCGCAAGGGGAGTAAAATCTCACCTGTTGTAATTTGTCGAGCCTGAGTTTGAAATACCTTCTATGTGCGGCGGGATGTCATTTCGTCCTCCCGTCTCTCCGTCGCTGGGATTGCTATCCTCGTTTACCGTCCCATGGATGTACACTCCTGGAAATGGAAAAAAGAACACATTGACACCGGTGTGTCAGACCCACCATACTTGCTCCGGACACTGCGAGAGGGCTGTACAAGCAATGATCACACGCACGGCACAGCGGACACACCAGGAACCGCGGTGTTGGCCGTCGAATGGCGCTAGCTGCGCAGCATTTGTGCACCGCCGCCGTCAGTGTCAGCCAGTTTGCCGTGCCATACGGAGCTCCATCGCAGTCTTTAACACTGGTAGCATGCCGCGACAGCGTGGACGTGAACCGTATGTGCAGTTGACGGACTTTGAGCGAGGGCGTATAGTGGGCATGCGGGAGGCCGGGTGGACGTACCGCCGAATTGCTCAACACGTGGGGCGTAAGGTCTCCACAGTACATCGATGTTGTCGCCAGTGGTCGGCGGAAGGTGCACGTGCCCGTCGACCTGGGACCGGACCGCAGCGACGCACGGATGCACGCCAAGACCGTAGGATCCTACGCAGTGCCGTAGGGGACCGCACCGCCACTTCCCAGCAAATTAGGGACACTGTTGCTCCTGGGGTATCGGTGAGGACCATTCGCAACCGTCTCCATGAAGCTGGGCTACGGTCCCGCACACCGTTAGGCCGTCTTCCGCTCACGCCCCAACATCGTGCAGCCCGCCTCCAGTGGTGTCGCGACAGGCGTGAATGGAGGGACCAATGGAGACGTCTCGTCTTCAGCGATGAGAGTCGCTTCTGCCTTGGTGCCAATGATGGTCGTATGCGTGTTTGGCGCCGTGCAGGTGAGCGCCACAATCAGGACTGCATACGACCGAGGCACACAGGGCCAACACCCGGCATCATGGTGTGGGGAGCGATCTCCTACACTGGCCGTACACCACTGGTGATCGTCGAGGGGACACTGAATAGTGCACGGTACATCCAAACCGTCATCGAACCCATCGTTCTACCATTCCTAGACCGGCAAGGGAACTTGCTGTTCCAACAGGACAATGCACGTCCGCATGTATCCCATGCCACCCAACGTGCTCTAGAAGGTGTAAGTCAACTACCCTGGCCAGCAAGATCTCCGGATCTGTCCCCCATTGAGCATGTTTGGGACTGGATGAAGCGTCGTCTCACGCGGTCTGCACGTCCAGCACGAACGCTGGTCCAACTGAGGCGCCAGGTGGAAATGGCATGGCAAGCCGTTCCACAGGACTACATCCAGCATCTCTACGATCGTCTCCATGGGCGAATAGCAGCCTGCATTGCTGCGAAAGGTGGATATACACTGTACTAGTGCCGACATTGTGCATGCTCTGTTGCCTGGGTCTATGTGCCTGTGGTTCTGTCAGTGTGATCATGTGATGTATCTGACCCCAGGAATGTGTCAATAAAGTTGTCCCTTCCTGGGACAATGAATTCACGGTGTTCTTATTTCAATTTCCAGGAGTGTATATAGATGGGGTACGCTGCTCTCTGTACTCTACTAGGCGCTGGTGATGGAAGTGCGTCGTTCAGCGGCACATTAGTCTGGGTGCGTTATGTTGATCTTCAAGTGCATAGTCTTCGAGTGGCACTCCTTAGAGTTTGCCTTGCGCAGTTAGATTGGAGTTTATTTTGTCTTGCGGTGCTTCCGCTTTCCGTTAACGAAGATTAAGCATGATTCGGCACTCCGTACGACTTTTGGCACCTCAGCAGCGGGTTGGAGCCACCTTCGCGACTAAACGGAAGCCTTTGGACTGAGAGGTCTTGTGTTTTGCATATGGTTCATAAATTGTTGTTTTGGTATTAAGTTTGCTGAGGTTTCTTATCGATTTCCCGGCATTTGGTCTGTTGTCCGGCCCGGGCTAGGTCTCGTTATTTTAAAAGTCGGTCCTTGGTTTAGCTTAGTACGATTTTGGTTTACTGCCTGGTGGTTCTGGTAGTACGCCGGGTCGCTGTGGTTGTGTTGCACTTTGTATGGGCTGTGTGCTCGGAGCCGTGGAGTGAACTGCTTCACTGGGGAGTACTGATCGGGCCATTCTTGGTCCTCTGCTGTATGAAATGGTTTTATTACTATTTTAAAGTAACATTATCACTTAAATAATTTAATTCTTGTTGCGTTAATTGCAACTTGGGTACTGAGAAATTTAGAAGTATAATTACGGAAGATTTAATAGTGGCACATACCCCTTTACCTGTTTCGTAATCTGTTAATTACTGAAAGACCTTAAGCTCATAGTCATATGATGTGATTTTCTTAAATTATTGTATTTTTACGTCATTTTATTGTTTTTATAATTTGCTGATGAGTGGTGTACTGTTCCAAGTATTAAAATGTTTCAGGTAGCCATTACTTGTGTGGAACGCGCGGAACCGCAACTGAGAGAGTAGTTGCGTGCCTTACGTGTCCGTTGTTGGCGCGGCCTGGTGTCAATTGTTTGTTTTGGTGCAGCTGAGTTAAGTATTGTGTGGCCTCCTCCCTTGCGGCCCCGTAGTGTTCTTCTCATAAACATTTCCTTCAAGGCATTTTAGTTAATTTTATGCTAGTATTATTTTAATTTCTTACGTTCGTAAAATTGTGCGGCCTTCATTATGCACACTGTTTGTCATAGCGGAGTTGATGTGCCACTGTAATTTCTTAAACTCCATTGTGTGTGCCCTTCGTTATATATATTGTTTGTCATAATAGATTTGAGTATGGCAATTATAATGTCTCATATATCATGATGTGCGTGTGTAATGGTGCAATAAATGGATGACTGTTATTTCTGTTTTTGGCGCCCTTCATTCCCCCTTTCTTGTCCCTATTGGTACGCTATCCTTGTACTTGTGTTGTTTCAAAATGGCTCTGAGCACTATGGGACTCAACTGCTGAGGTCATTAGTCTCCTAGAACTCAGAACTAGTTAAACCTAACTAACCTAAGGACATCACAAACATCCATGCCCGAGGCAGGATTCGAACCTGCGACCGTAGCGGTCTTGCGGTTCCAGACTGCAGCGCCTTTAACCGCACGGCCACTTCGGCCGGCTACTTGTGTTGGTAAGCCACATCAAGGTGTCTTTCTGTTATTTTAGTACAATAGTGTTAACACAATATAAACAACATTTAAATGAAGTATGAAACATAGTGAGACTTTACACAAATGACAAACACAAAATAAAAACATGAGTCAGTTTCAGAAAGTGGTTTGAATATTAGTGTATTTGTTGTGTGTGAACTACTGTCAGTCTTAGATTTTTGATGAGAGTGACCTTGTGTCCCAGAACACATCTGAAAATGGTGTTGTCTGTCATGGCAAATATAATAGGAACGAAAAGTGAAAAATTACATTTAACCTATTAAAGTAAGTACAGCAAAGCACACAAAAATAAGAATTGGCTGGTTCAAATGGCTCTGAGTATTATGGGACTTAACATCTATGGTCATCAGTCCCCTAGAACTTACAACTACTTAAACCTAACTAACCTAAGGACAGCACACAACACCCAGTCATCACGAGGCAGAGAAAATTCCTGACCCCGCCGGGAATCGAACCCGGGAACCCGGGCGTGGGAAGCGAGAACGCTACCACACGACCACGATAAGAATTATAAAAAGAACACAAACATATTTTAAGACTTCTAATGCTCCATTCTCCAGGGTCTTTAGAGAGTCCAAAAACTAACATTAGTCACATGAACAAACACAGCACGAAACTCACGAGGTGTGTAACAGATTGGAGGTGGCAAATGCTTTCACTCTCTGCTGGCACGAGTGACAGTGGGACTCTGAGCATGCCTCTGTTGCCCTTGAGCTGCGCCAGTGTAATCACGTCAGCCAGTGGCCTGCCCTGTCGCTTCAGGGTGGCAGCTGACAGCTGCTGGTGTGGTCATGCGGTGACGTCACGTTAGCTGGTCGCTCTCCCGGGTGGTCGCTCTGCTGTGACGTCACGCCAGCAGCTGAGCTTAATAAAAGGTTGCACTACAGCGCGCCAGCCGCGTTGTGGTACGTGCCGCTTGCTGCGCGCAGCCACGTCCTGCCACGGGTCTGCTCCTCGCGCGCCGTTTGGAACGCTGTAGTTCTCTGCACATTCCTTGACGCATATTGTAGTGCCGTGTTTTTACAATCAATGTTTACAAAAACACATACATATAAAATCATTAAAAATATGAACTGCCCGTATTAGAAACTTCGCAGTAAGGCTAATGCCAAAAAACGTGCGTTACTGCTTTCTTTCATTTAAACGATGTTACTACTAAGGTTCTTTTGAAAAAAACTGCAATAAAATTGGCAATTAATCGCTTATCTAAAAGACTAATAATTCTATTATTATTATCTAAAGAGTAATTATTATCTATTATTATTATCTAGAAGACTAATAATTCTCTAATGGTGAAGTCGTGTTGCTGTAGTGTGAGCCAGTGTTTTGTTACTTTCCCAACATCACTCATGTACCCTAATGGGCTAAGTCGGCACAGCCTCCACGTCATGCAACGTTTACTTAAAATTGCTACACCACGAAGATGACGTGCTACAGACGCGAAAATTAACTGACAGGAAGAAGATGCTGTGATACGCAAATGATTAGCTTTTCATAGCATTCACGCTAGGTTGGCGCCGGTGGCGACACCTACAACGTGCTGACATGAGGAAAGTTTCCAACAGATTTCTCATACACAAACAGCAGTTGACCAGCGTTGCCTGGTGAAACGTTGTTGTGATGCCTCGTGTAAGGAGGAGAAATGCGTACCATCACGTTTCCGACTTTGATAAAGGTCGGATTCTAGCCTATCGCGATTGCGGTTTATCGTATCGCGACACTGCTGCCCGTGTTGGTCTAGATCCAATGACTGTTAGCAGAATATGGAATCGGTGGGTTCAGGAAGATAATACGGAACGCCGTGTTGGATCTCAACGACCTCGTATCGCTAGCAGTAGAGATGACAGGCATCTTATCCGCATGGCTGTAACTGATCGTGCAGACACGTCTCGATCCCTGAGTCAACAGATGGGGACGTTTGCAAGACAACAACCATCTGCACGAACAGTTCGACAACGGTTGCAGCAGCATGGACTATCAGCTCGGCGACCATGGCTGCGGTTACCCTTGACGCTGCATCACACACAGGAGCGCCTGCGATGGTGTTCTCAACGACGAACCTGGGTGCACGAATGGGAAAACGTCATTTTTTCGGATGAATCCAGGTTCTGTTTACAGCATCATGATGGTCACATCCGTGTTTGGCGACATCGCGGTGAACGCACATTGGATACTGGCGTATCACCCGGCGTGATGGTATTGGTTGCCATTGGGCCAATGGTCACACGTCTCGGTCACCTCTTGTTCGCATTGACGGCACTTTGAATAGTGGACGTTAAGCTAAATGTTATTATCTTAACATAAAGAAAAATATTATCTTACGATCCATGGCTCTACCCATCATTCGATCCCTGCGAAACCCTACATTTCAGCATGATAATGCACGACCGCATGTTGCAGATCCTGTACGAGCCTTTCTGGATACAGAAAATGTTCGACTGCTGCCCTGGCCAGCACATTCTCCACATCTCTCACCAGTTGAAAACGTCTGGTCAATGGTGGCCGAGCAACTGGTTCATCACAATACGCCAGTCATTACTCTTGATGAACTGTGATATCGTGTTGAAGCTGCATGGGCGCTGTACCTGTACACGCCATCAAAGCTCTGTTTGACTCAATTCCCAGGATTATCAAAGCCGTTATTACGGCCAGAGGTGGTTGTTCTGGGTTCTGATTTCTCAGGATGTATGCACCCAAATTGCGTGAAAATGTAATCAGATGTCAGTTCTAGTATAATATATTTGTCCAATGAATACCCATTTATCATCTGCATTTCTTCTTGGTGTAGCAATTTTAGTGGCCAGTAGTGTACGTACCTGCATCTGTCACCCAAGCTCAGTTCGATTTGATGCCCAGCCAGTCTAGACCCGCTATTACTATCAGAGGGAGCAGCTCTGTGTACTAAATTTAGCTCCCTGTACACCCCAATCATCTATCAATTTTATCGTGAATTCTTCTTAATACACAATATACGCACAGCAAGTAGTTTCTTTAGTTGGTATTCTTCCTAGCGTTGCAATTTAAATGACCATTTACCACGTCTAGCTACCTCTAATCCTTTTCTACTTTAGGCTACTCTGGCTCGTATAAAAGACGTTAACTTATTGGATGGTGACAATGATGCGGATGTGTGGCGCGGAATCTGGGTCGAAAACCGCTCACCGCCATCTGTGCACTCCTTAGTGTGCTGTCAGGATAGATCAGACATCGGCACGAATTCATCTTTCCCTCTAAAACTGACCAATAACTCTCAGAAATCGACGTACAGGTATCATCAAAAAACAGCTGCTGCAAAGATATAATATACTAGTCTTTTTTTATAATTTGTAGTGCTTAAGGATTTGTGATTAACTTCCCCATTCGCCATTTCCTTCCTACTCGTCTAGAAACGTACTACCGTGACTCGCACTCCACATGCTCACACCATGCAACACAAAACTTCGCCGATCCGCGCCTCTAGCGCTGGTGATACACAATCGAAATACTACAAGGGCCGGCCGGGGTAGCCGAGCGGTTCTAGGAGCTACAGTCTGGAACAGCGAGACCGCTACGGTCGCAGGTTCGAATCCTGCCTCGGGCATGGATGTGTGTGATGTCCTTAGGTTATTTAGGTTTAAGTAGTTCTAAGTTCTAGGGGACTGTTGACCTCAGAAGTTAAGTCCCATAGTGCTCAGAGCCATGTGAACCATTTTTTTACTATAAGGCAACCATCATCGCACTACTGGCAATAAGCCATAAGCTATAACCTCAGACGGAAAAGTACCACCAGCGATAAATATCGCAGCATAGGCGATTATCCGCGTGTGTAATCACATTCGGAAACCACCAGCGAGAGCACACCGCTCCACAGGCGACGAACCTAATCGAACCACAGCAAGAAAAGAACCGTACTTGAACTTTAACACGACTCCGGCGGGGACAACCCATGACCATCTGGCAAGATGCTATCATCGGTGCCGGTGGCGTGATCTAAATCACGCCAAAATCCACTATTGGATCGCAAATCAACTTCTGTGGCACCACTAACGCCTCCCTGCTCCGAATGGTGGAACAGACCGTGCATAGACCCCACTGGCAATGCACACGGAAGAAACCAAACCATTACTACACTCCAAAATGAATTCTGAGAAGAATTGTGTCTCCGAGACTTGTGTAATTATTTCTGAATCAAACATGCAATTTTCACGTTGTTCCAACACATACCTTTGCTGTGGCGTGACAAGCTACTAATACAGCAATGCTCTAGTGTTAAACCAACCAGTTGTATCATGAACCCAAGAGGTTTCCGCCGAGCAATCGGCACATTCCTATCTACGAAATAATTTTCTATCCGTGAAACACGGGAGGATAGCAGTACGTCACAAATTTGCGGTAAATTATCAAAGTGCAAATGTTGGACAGAAAACTGCAAACGCCAAACTCATTGATCAGATGTCACAGAGTATGATCTCATCCTCTTACTATAATAATGAATCATCTAAACAGTGTAAGTGCAAGCAAATAAAGAACAATACACTAAGTGACTACATAAATTAATTGGAAACAAATGATTCTTAACACTACCTTAATGATATAACTGTACGAGTCTGCCTGTATCGATGTTTGTGCGCCTTTGTTATGGGTTGAGACCACAGCGGCCGACTGTCAATTGCTATGCCGACTTCCGCTGCTGTTTCTGTTCGAGGGGTTATGTGGTCTGATTCCCACAACGTCATACAAGTGATCATGTTGCGGACTTCACCTACCAACTATCCATTATTCCTGATTTTCCCCGAGTTCCAAATCGCCTGCATGACGTTGTTAGAATTTTGCATTTCCCTCCTGTTGCTATTTCTGCATTCGTGAAAGTTACCGCCGTACACTCCCGTCTGCTTCTATCATCCCACTTACGCTAATTATAAAATGCTGGACCTCGATATTGGTTTCTTCTCGCTCTGTTTATGTTTGTGTTTTGCCAGTCATTATTTCTACCAGATATACCTTGCGCCGGCCGGTATGGCCGTGCGGTTCTAGGCGCTTCAGTCTGGAACCGCGTGACCACTACGGTCGCAGGTTCGAATACTGCCTCGGGCATGGATGTGTGTGATGTCCTTAGGTTAGCTAGGTTTAAGTAATTCTAAGTTCTAGGGGACTGATGACCACAGATGTTAAGTCCCATAGTGCTCAGAGCCATATACCTTGCAAATTTCATTCACTATGTCACCTTCGGTCCCTCGCATTTTGTGCTTCCTCGACAAAGTCTAACTCTCGCAGAGCGCTTTTGAATGATTCTATTGTGTTATTGCATTTTCCAATGAGCAGTTCCTGGTACATCAATGGCAGTTTCATGAAGCAGTGTAGCATTATCTCCTTATCAACATACGGTTGGTCCAGGTAACGGTTCTTGCTGACAAGCTTCTCGAAAAACTTGACCGGACTGCGGCACCCGATGCTTCGTAATCCTTCCCTAAAATAACCTCTTTTTCATCCTTTCTTAGACGTCCTGTGACCAGTAGATCTTTAAGAAAGCCTCTCCGAATTTTCCGTTGCTGCGACAGTTTATTGCAAAGCTACGCATGTGCTCTGCTATCGAACGTTCCAGGTATCCACAAAAAAAAAAAAAAAAAAAAAAAAAAAAAAAAAAAAAAAAAAAAAAAAAAAAAAAAAAAAAAAGTGGTTCAAATGGCTCTGAGCAGTATGGGACTTAACTTCTGAGGTCATCAGTCCCCTAGAACTTAGAACTACTTAAACCTAGCTAACCTAAGGACATCACACACACCCATGCCCGAGGCAGGATTCGAACCTGGGACCGTAGCGGTCGCGCGGTTCCAGACTGTAGCGCCTAGAACCGCTCGGCCACCCGGGCCTGCAAGTATCCACAGACAAATTCCAATTTGTATACTAGTGACCATGACTCGGGTAGTACCCTATCATGACTTAGGATATAATAAATTATGATTGTTTTTGTAAACCTGAAAATTTTGAATTGGAGAACATGGTTTTAAGTCGAAATATTCATAATTTTGTGCCCCTGGACGTTCTCTAACTTCTGGTATACGTGTGCCCAAGATTTCATGGCCGACCGATCCCTGGATGCTGTTGTGCCCTCGTCTCGTGTCATCAGAGTCACGTAGCAATGTTTCCGTACATTTGAGTCGCGTGTAATTGTGATGCGGCTCGGTACTTTCTGCACTTCGCGTCACAGAGTGCGTGCGCTCGGCCGAGCGCTGTACTCCGTAGTGGGCGTTCCTGCCGTTAATCGACCTGTGGCGGGGATGCGGCTCCTGGCTGAGTAACAGAATTTTGTCTTTGACATTCCTGGTGACCAACAAACTCACGGTGATATGCTGTTGCTTCGGGTTGAATTTCTACGCGAGCGACCAGTTTGCACTATTGTCTCATATTATCCGCCACCTCATTCTGCTGGGTACTGAGATTCTACCATTTCTTCCTGTGTGTTTTCAACTACTCTCTGTTCCTATTTTTTCAAGAGCAGAAATAGCCTTCTTAGTTGCGATCAATCCGACTTTTGCCAGCACTGATTGAGCTCGAACAATTTGGCCATTTTGTCCCGAATGTCATCCTACTAATCTGGCTGTCCTAGCCTCACGTTTGGACTCTACCGCTTCACCTCGCGTCCCATCTGATGTTTTCCTAATGTCTTCAACCTCTACCCTTACACCCATAACTTCATTCCTGACTTGATTTATGTTTTTGACAAACGCATTAGCTCTCCTTTGAATTTCTTTAATTTCTTTCATGACTTCGTCCTGTCTCTTTTCTTCCTTGTCTTATCGCTTCTAAATTTCCCTAATTTCAGCCGGTCAGAGTGGCCGAGCGGTTCTAGGCGCTACAGTCTGGAACCGCGCGACCGCTACGGTCGCAGGTTCGAATCCTGCCTCGGGCATGGATGTGTGTGATGTCCTTAGGTTATTTAGGTTTAAGTAGTTCTAAGTTCTAGGGGACTTATGACCTCAGAAGTTAAGTCCCATAGTGCTCAGAGCCATTTGAACCTAATTTCATTAATGAGGATCTCCTGTCTTGGGTCTTCTTCCTGCCGTCTCTTTTCTTCCCTTTCCTTCCTCTGTTTTTCCTCCTCCTGTCGTTTCTTCTCTTCCTCTTGCTCAAACTGAATGAGCGATTCTAATTGGGTACTTTCAGTAAAGTACCCTGGAGTAGACGCACGAGACAGAACTGGTCTGTGACGCCTTGCCCGCCAAATCGGATTGTTATTTTCCCTTACTGCACCTCTTTCCGTATTTACAGAACCAACGTCACCTGCGACCGAGGCATCGTTTTCACTTTCATTTCCTGAGTGAACTGAACCCTCATCATCGGAGTAGTCTGCATTTGACATTTGTGCCCTGTTAGCAGAGTGATTTAGATGAACTTCTTCCACCGTTCTAGCTTGTTCTGCATCAATGGCTGTCTCGTGATCCATTTTGGACGACATTAGTGCACAGCCTTTCTCGCAGTACAAGTGAGTTTTGCTTCTCCTAACCATTTAAATCGATTGCTACTTCTGCAAGTTTCCGATTCTAGGGCATCGCGTGCCACAACTCTACTATGATCTCCCTTTGAAAAACGCTTAGAGTTATGCCTCATCCCATGTAACAAACCCTGCTCTAAAACATCGTACACATCCACGTAATCACATTTCTTCCACAAAAACTTGCACAACGCTGTTAGCAACAACGAAACATTAGACAAGAAGTGATGCAGAAGTTACTGACAGGACACAATGGGAAACAAAACAAAAAAAAAAGATGAAAACGACACATCCACTGAAATAAAATACAAAATAGATACAACATGCTACAAACTGCTGAGATACAACGCATAACGTCAAAAGCGAGTCTACATGTTCTCAATGCACCATAGTCAACACTGCCAAAAAAAAAAAAAACACACGCTGTTCCGAGATAATACACTAACTACGTCACAAAAGTGCCAAGATTCGAGACCCTTGCCAAGGGACGCCAACTGCAAGCCGTCATTCCTTTAATCATAAATATATGCCTGAGTGAAGCTAAATGTTATTATCTTAACATAAAGAAAAATATTATCTTGCCAATAACCTTCAAATCGTGTGCTACTCACACGAGGTTTCTATATGAATTAGTGAATTTACTTATGGCACGTTTGTTACCTAAGCCCGTGGTCGCCGGCCGGGGTGGCCGAGCGGTTCTAGGAGCTACAATCTGGAACCGCGTGACCGCTACGGTCGCTGGTTCGAATCCTGCCTCGGGCATGGATGTGTGTGATGTCCTTAGGTTAGTTAGGTTTAAGTAGTTCTAAGTTCTAGGGGACTAATGACCTCAGAGCCATTTGTACCATTTTTGAGCCCGAGGTCACTTGCAGAACCCAAATTAATAATCAAATTAAGTAACTTAATGAGACTGAACCTTAGATTCCTGGTGTACCCATGTACCACCACAATAAAATAAATATAGTAGATAGTAGAAGAGTATGAACAAGAACAGTGGATTAATTAAGTTTACAAAATAATAATAAGTTTTATTAATCCTTTTGTAAATACAACTAGCTGATAAATCTTCCACAAAATGAGAAACACAAATCAGAAAAGAAATTGTGCCTCATTGGCAAAGCATACATTGGGGTGGAAGCTTTACAAATTCTCCCCTTAATTAATCCCTTTTATAACGACGCAATATGACTTTGTTTACATGAATCCACTGTGGGGCCCAACTCAATACAAGTGGAATCAGCTTCGACTAAGTATACCGCAAACTATGGTTCACTTGGAAACAGGGAGCTATGAATGTCATTTAACAACCCTACGCTGGTGCAGTAATACTTTACACTTTCACTTTGATTCAGGCGGCAGCAGAAAACGGCGCGGTGTAGGCAAAGGGCGGCGCGCTAGGACAGCAGTATGTTCTGGCGCGTCCACGAAAACTTGCAAACTATGCAGCCTGGCGTTCTGATTATCAGAATGCGAATAACTTCCCTATTAGAGCCCTGAACTCCCGGGAGATTTCAGTGTGAGGTACATCATTTCGCTGGTCTGGCCAAAAGAATTTGACTCAGGCAGACGACTGACTCAGGACGATTAACTTCACGATATGTAGTTACACTGTCAGTACAGTTGGAAACTGCCACTGGCTCTTAGTCCACCACAAAGTACAGACCACAAGGCTCACCCACTAGCGAAAGACCTAAAGTTCTCCACCAGGAGAGGACCAGAAGACGAAGAAAGCAAATATACACAACTAATTTCCACCAAGCATCAGTACGGGAGCCGAATTAGCAAAAGCGAAACCGCCCCCACATTGTGCAAACCAATCGAACTATCCCCTACTCAATGAATCTCCCACTTGACTGTTCTGTTGGCCTGGTAGCCAATCCAGACAAAGCACCGAGGTTCCCACGCTGGGGGATCAAGCCTCAGCTTTGCATATCCTGAATGGAGCCAATCAGCGCCTCCAAATCTCTGTTGTATCAAAAAGAAGATTTTATACTAGGGAGGCAAGGTTCTCATGGTAGGCATGGCCATGTTTTGGCAAAAATCGTCTACCTAGATGGGAGCGCAGTCCCTCATTTATGGAGAGATCTAATTTTACCTGGCCGACCATTTCCAATTTCTGAAAGAAGGCTGTTAAGCTTCGCAGGCAGTCTTGCCCATGAAATACAGGGTGAGTCACTAACTATTGCCACCAACATTAACTCCGAAAGTATGACAGGAACTGAAAAGTTTATTGCTCAAAAGTTGCATGGGACAATGGGGACCATAATATGATGCTGGTTTTTTGTTGCTGGGTGGGGTTGCTTCAGAGATATGAAGGTCAGCTTTCTTTTTTAAATGGGATGCTATAGTTTGGTACTTATTTTCTGATAGCGGCTATCGAGACGAATCCAATGAGGTGTAACAGTAAGGTCTTTGAATATCAGTGAATATCAAATAGGCATGAACGTCAATTTACAGAAGGTATTCGAAATGATGACCATTGGCATCAATGCAGTGCTGGAATATTCTTATCATGGATTGAGTGGTATTCCTTATCACTTTGGCACTTATCTAAGCACATTCTCTGACAATTCTCTCTCGCATATCTTCAGGTGTAGTTGGAATGTATTTATGTCTTTTATGAACCCCCCACAAGAAAAAATCCAGAGGCATCAAGTCTGGTGAACGAGCCAGCCACAACACAACCCCTTCGCATCCAATCCAACGATTTTGAAATTGCCTCTGCATTTCTAACCATCAACGAAAAATGTGCGGGACACCCATCACGTTGATACTGAGAGAGGACAAGTTATTCTCTCACTTATTTTTCATATATGGAAAATTATTAAAGATTTTGTTACAACCTTACACACCCTGAGCGAGACTCTAGAAAGTTAACGGCCTCAGCAGACGTTGATGGAGCCTGGTAGGGCGATAAAAGCATGAGATATTTTTATGGTTCTTAGTTCATAAAAACGGCATGTTGGAAGTTGAAAGCAATTGGCGGCGAGCCCATCTCTCGGTAAATCTTGCCGAACAGGCCCACAGCTGTACAGGGCAGACAGAGCAGTCCCTAGCCGAGACAGGTCTCCAGCAGGACAATGCCACTATACCTGCATTGGCGCCAGCCGAAGGCTGGGCTGGGGGCGACAGACTGAAGGGACGTGTCTACACAGTGGAGTCGTAAGCCAGGCATTGTGGGCAGAGCCACAAGTAATAGAAATTCACAAGTTTTCTTGTTCGCCGATACTGCAAATAGGCCTGTGACTTACTTCCACCTTGGTTCTATAAGAAACTCTGGCGTCTGAGAAATGTTTAGAGATAGAATCTTTATTACACCTGATAGCTAGGACTAACATGCTCCAAGGCACAGGCGATTTAGATAAAGATCTTTAAGATTGTATCTGTTCGCTTGTTGCCGCGGGAAGCAACGCGACTTCAGAGAAAAACATCTTCTCCCTCCGTGAAAACTTAAAAAAAAAACAGTAATTGGTGGTTTCTTTTTTTCCAGAGACACAGGTTCTTAACTCTTGCACTGGTTCACCGTTATTTGTTGTCGTGTAGGAGGGAAGTTTTAGCGCCTCTAAAGCCCTGTGACTGGCTCAAGACGGGGTGAAGGCAGTGTCGTTCGTGCACTTTGGGGGAAAACGGATTTTTTTTTTATCTGGAGAGGTGCGAGGCACTCTGGTTCTGGACTTTGGTCTGGAAGTGATCTTCTGGTCGAAGCTCTGGGATGTTTGGTTGGTGCTTGGAACCTGTCCTGAGACTGACTTCAGTTGCAAGTAGAGAGACTGTACCGACAGTGTGACTTCAAACGTCTCGGACTACTCGTTTGCTGAGGGCACACTTACTCGATTCTGGGTTACCAGTCTTGACGTTTGGTTTCCTTGTGCGCTCTGTCATATAAGTGAGCCAAATTGGTCCACGGTACGACCAGCGAACTGGTGTGTCACACACTGAAATCTACTGTGATTTCAGGGCTCTGGTAGAGAGTAAACTGCGATCTGTCTGCCTGATCGCTAGACCGTGAGATTTTTGAAATTCGTTCGTGGCTGCGATCGATTCACAGGTGGCGACTTACGCCTCGCCTCCGCCGCACACATCTCGCCAGCTGCAAGTTACATCACTGTACGAAGCAAGCAGGGTAACGTACTGCTGCTCTGGCCTTGTCAGGGCGTACATATCTCAATCGCCACTTGCTCTCAGCTGCACCTATATAGACTTCTGTAGATTATCAATCAAAGTCTGCTCAGCATCAGATAAATTCAGATTGCGTTATCCACATTTTTAGGGCCAGAGTACTTGACTCACTTCTGCCACCCAGAATCCTTGTCCATTGTTCTCTTAACTCAACTGTTAGTTGTTTACTGTATTCAATCAATGACTATAATTTATGTATGTTTTTCTTTTAAAAAATAAATGTTGTTAGTAAATTCTACTACATCCTCAATCATTTTATATAACCAGCACCACGGGTTAACTTGCATTGTAGTGTTCCATGCCAGGATAACTTCCACTGTGGCGTCCCAAGCCAGGTTAACTTTCAATACCACATTCTGTTCCTTGTTCCTAAAGGTATTTCTTGCAATAACAGACCTTCTTGCAGGAACGTGGTGTACTTCCTACCATTAAGATTTCCTTCGATGAAATAGGGGCCTATAATTCTGTCCACAAACCCACACCATACATTCACCGACCACGGTTTTTGGTGTGCAACTTGCCGCAGCGAACGTGGATTTTCAGTTGCCCAATAATGCATGTTATGCAAATTAACATTTCCATGGTTCGTGAATGTAGCCTCGTCAGAAAGTAAAATCAAATTAATAAATGCATCTGAAGTTGAGCTCATCGGCAGAATTCAGTGGGATGCATACAATCCGTACCAGTTAATTCTTGGTGGAGACTGTTATGGTAAGGATGATATGATGGCGATGTAGAACACGAACAACACTACTCTCTCTCATGTCAGATTCACTTGCGATTTGATGTGAACTAACATAAGGATCTCAAACCAAGTGGCAAGAGTATCAATTTCCGTTTCCTCGTTAGTAACTTTTCTCTGCCGGATATGTTTCCGATGCGTTGAAGATCCAGTTGTTCTCAATTTATCATACACATATTTAAATGTACGAAGTGTAGGGTGAGTTCGTTGAGGATATCTTTCAGCATGTAAGTCTCTAGCTCGCACTGAATTTCGTTGGCATTCTCCGTAAGTGAGATGCATATCGACATGTTCTTCGAAGGAATACATCATTCACATTAGCTTGATTCGATGATACTAGTTTTACCTATCAGTGTTGGTGTTAACATGCCAATGGCACGTTAAATGGATACACCGTATTCGGAATACATCATTTACATTCGCTTGATTCGACGATACTAGTCTTACTGTTCCCATTAGTGTTGTACTGCGAAACCTTCGAATGGTATTTACATGTCAATGGCACGTTAGATGGATACGCCGTATTTGGCGAATATTTACTATTTGCATGATATACGAGAAAGAATTGTCAGAACATGTGCTTTGATAAGGGCCGAAATGATAAGAAATACCATTCAAGTCATGATAAGAATATTGCAGCACTACATTGATACCAATGATCATCACTTCGAACACCTTCTTTAAGTGGAAGTTCATGCCACCTTTTTGATATTCGTTGACCTTCAAAGACCTTACTGTTACACATCATTGCATTCGTCTCAATAGCCGCTATCAGAAAATAAGTACCAAACTATAGCAGCCCACTTAAAAAAAGAAAGTTGACCTTCATATCTCTGAAGCGACCCCACCTAGCAACAAAAAGCCAGCACCATATCATGGCCCCCGATGTCCCATGCAACTTTTGAGCCACAAACTTTTCAGCTCCTATCATACTTTCGGAGTTAATGTTGGTGGTAATAGTTAGTGACTCACCCTGTATTTCATGGGCACGACTGTCTCCGAAGCTTAACAGCCTTCTTTCAGAAATTGGAAATGGTCGGCCAGGTAAAATTAGATCTCTCCATAAATGAGGGACTGCGGTCCCATCTAGGTAGGCCAAAACATGGCCATGCCCACCATTAGAACCTTGCCTCCCTAGTCTAAAATCTCCTTTTTGATACAAGAGAGATTTGGAGGCGCTGATTGGCTCCATTCAGGATATGCAAAGTTGAGGCTTGATCCCCCAGCGTGGGAACCTCGGTGCTTTGGAACCAGCGCCCTTTCCTCTGACCCTAAGTGGAAGGAGGAGGGGGTATTGGCCAGAAGTCCCTTTGCAGGTAAGATCTACTAAGAGCTGCTTCCCAGAATCACTCACATGGCCAGATTGCTGCTCTGAGAATTTATGTCTCCCAATTCAGCTCTCTCCCGACTCTCTGTCGCCTCCACTATGGCCCATTGTCTACAAGTACTCTACACGTTACACATACAATTATAAGAACATTCTGCCCACAATTTCCCCACGTAAAGAAGTCGTAAACCACCCAAATCAGATGTAGTATTGGGGAATACCGAGATCATGACCTAAAGTATGTACTATTAAAAACAGTCTTACAATTTATTTAGTACGGTGACCGGTTTCGACCACTACTGTGGTCAACTTCAGACCTACAAGTCGTATACAAAGCTTTAGTTGGAGGGCTACATACATTAAATAAATACATAAAGTTACAAAGCTATGAAACGATGAATTACCAATGAGTAAGAACCTTCTTCTGCTAGAGAATCACTACTGGAGAAACCAGTGCACGTCTTACTATATATAATGGAGGCTCCGACCACTTCTGACGGTATGATGTCATTACTAACCAATGAGTTATAAGTCGACTAACAACGTAAAATTTCTTAGTTAAAAGAACATTGTCAAGAAATAAAAATAAACACACACTGAAGTTAGCTTATTTAACAGCTATTGTGAATTAAGAAGCGTTAAAAATATTTAAACATGTAGGATAAATGAACTTCGTTTTGACAGAACATTGAAACGATCGTTTCAATAAAGACATGTTGCTGCTCAATAGCACATCGTTTGACGTGACAGTCTTTGCCATTCCACTTTCGCAACAACTTCGTTTGAAAGAAACCTGCTGCCACATCTTTGCACTGGCGTTTATCTTCACCATGGCAACCACTAGTTCGCCTACCGACTTTACAACAACTTCAGTGGATATAAGCCTGCTGCCTCATCTTTGGAAAGGCGTCCAACTTCACCATGGCAACCAGTGGTTCCAAATGGTTCACTAACAGGCCTTGAGAGGGCAACTCATGTTCTGTCAAAACGAAGTTCATTTATCCTACATGTTCAAATATTTTTAACGCTTCTTAATTCACAATAGCTATTAAATAAGCTAACTTTAGTGTGTGGTAATTTTCATTTCTTGACAATGGTCTTTTAACTAAGTAATTTTACATTGTTATTCGACTTATAACTTATTGGTTAGAAGTGACATCATACAGTCAGAAGTGGGCGGAGCCTGCATTATATATAGTAAGACGTGCACTGGTTTCTCCATTAGTGATTCTCTAGCAGAAGGAGGTTCTTACTCATTGGTAATTCATCGTTTTATAGCTTTATAACTTTATGTATTTTCTTTAATGTATGTAACCCGCTAATTAAAGCTTTGTATACGACTTGTAGGTCTGAAGACGACCACAGTAGTGGTCGAAACCGGTCATCGTACTAAATAAATTGTGATCAAGACTGTTTTTAATAGTAAATATTTGTAACGTACTGATCACTGACACTCCCATAATGTATTCAAAAGTAACCTAAAATTTGAATGTTAATCTGACTGACAATGTTGTTAAAGTTGGAGAGTGACGTGCCAACTCTCACTTAAATCAAAATCTGACTGACTGAGCTCTGAAGTTAAGTTCAAACATGAGAGTTGGCCTACCCTCACACAAATCACAACATTACACTCACCATTATGCAGCAGCTCAGAATTCTCCACTGATGAAGACAAGTCTCACTACATGTACATATACATCTACACTATGTGATCAAAAGTATCCGGACACCCCCGAAAACATATGTCTTTCATATTAGGTGCATTGTGCGGCCACCTATTTCCAGGTACTCTACATCAGTGAAATCAGTAGTCATTAGACATTATGAGAGAGCAGTATAGGGCGCTCCGTGGAACTCACGGACTTCGAATGTGGTCAGGTGTTTGGGTGTCACTTGTGTCATGCATCTGTACGCGAGATTTCCACACTCCTAAATGCTGTTTCCGATGTGACAGTGAAGTGGAAACGTGAAGGGGCACGTACAGCACAAAAGCGTACAGGTCGAACTCGTCTGTTGACTGTCAGAGACTGCCGACAGTTGAAGAGGGCCGTAATGTGTAAAAGGCAGACATCTATCCAGACCAACACACAGGAATTCCAAACTGCATCAGGCTCCATTGCAAGTTCTATGACGGTTAGGCGTGAGGTGAGAAAACTTGGATTTCATGATCGAGCACCTGCTCATAAGCCACACATCACGCCGGTAAATGCCAAACTAAGCCTCGCTTGGTGTAAGGAGCGGAAACATTGGACGATTGAACAGTGGAAAAACGTTGTGTGGAGTGACGAATCACGGTACACAATGTGGCGATCCGATGGCAGGGTGTGGGTATTGCGAATGCCCGCTGAACGACATCTGCCAGCGTGTGTAGTGCCAACAGCAAAATTCGGAGGCGGTGGTGTTATGGTGTGGTCGTGTTTTTAATGGAGGCGGTGGTGTTATGGTGTGGTCGTGTTTTTAATGGAGGGGGCTTACACCGGTTGTTGCTTTGTGTGGCACTATCACAGCACAGACCTAAGTTGATGTTTTAACCACCATCTTGCTTCCCACTGTTGAAGAGTAATTCGGGAATGGCGATTGTATCATTCAAAACGATCGAGCACCTGCTCATAATGCATGACCTGTGGCGGAGTGGTTACACGACAATAACATCCCTGTAATGGACTGGCCTGCACAGAGTCATGACCTGAATCCTATAGAATACCTTTGGGATGTTTTGGAACGCCGACTTCGCGCCAGGTGTCACCGACCGACGTCGATACCTCTCCTGAGTGCAGCACTCAGTGAAGAATGGACTACCATTCCTCAAGAAACCTTTCAGCACCTGACTGGAAGTATGCCTGCGAGAGTGGAAGCTGTCATCAAGCCTAAGGGCGTGCCAATACCATATTGAATTTCAGCATTACCAATGGAGGGCGCCACGAACTTGTAAGTCATTTTCAGCCAGGTGTCCGGATACTTTTGGTCACATAGTGTACATTATGCAAACCACTGTGAAGTGCATGGCATACGCCACTTCATATTGCACTAGTTTGTATGGCCTCTTTAAGTTCAGTTTATGTATGCAGTGCTGGAGTCATCATTTAAAACCGGTTGTTGAAACCCTGCAAGCAGTCTTTCTTGGGATAATTTGAGTCTATCTTCAAGAGCCTGTCATTTCAGCTTCTGCAGCATTTCTGTGATACTCTTCCATGTAGCAAACAAACTCTTGACCATTAGTGCTCCTCGGCTCTGTAGTATACATTCATTATGTCCTGTTAGATATAGTTGCTGAGGGTTCCACACACTTGAGCAATATTCTAAGTTGGGTCACACAAGTGATTTGTAAGCAATCTCCTTTACGGACTGATTGCATTTTCCCTAGTGGAAACTATACGAGGTGTGTTCTCTGCAAATTAATGAAAACGCCGAAATTGTTACGACTGAAACAAACTTTTATGGTAGAATCGTAGCAATGATTAACAATAAATAAACTGTAAGAAAATTTGTAGTGATCAAGCGGACAACATAGAACTGAGTATGTTTCCTGGAATGAGTTTCACATTCCTTTTGATGATCAATGAAGTTTTTTTATTTGAGAAAGCGTATTTGAAATTTGATCCCTGTATTCATTTGGGGCAATAAGTATTTGACTTCGAACAACGCTGTAACGATTTTGTCTGCATACCTCCGCACAGTCGACCAAAATCATTCAGCTGCACAAAGAGCATGTGGTCACCGAGAAGGACACGAAAAAAGTGACCACTGATTTATACAAAGTATTACACGAGTAAGCTACATGTTTGCCTTACCATTATAATGGTACCTGACGTAAATAATTTCAGATGAATCGCAAACGTCAGAAAAATCCTTAAACTGATATTGTTATATGATTCATTCGCATAAAAATGTTGTTTCAGAGTCATTTTAGTTCATGAAAGTGTTATTTTATTAACTTAAATCTATTAGATTGTTTCATTTGAGTTTGTGTCCGCCCCCGATAGCTGAGTGGTCAGCGCGACAGAATGTAAATGCTAAGGGCCCGGGTTCGATTCCCGGCTGGGTCGGAGATTTTCCCCGCTCAGGGACTGGGTGTTGTGTTGTCCTACTCATCATCACCTCCTCCCCATCGACGCGCAAGTCGCCGAAGTGGCGTCAAATCGAAAGACTTGCACCCGGCGAACGGTCTACCCAACAGGAGGCCTTAGTCACACGACAGTTACATTTGAGTTTGTGTGAAGGTACATGTTTCCTAAATACATCCACAATGTAAAATAAACTTTGCGGTTTGAATTGCAATGTTGTTGTTGTGGTCTTCAGTCCTGAGACTGGTTTGATGCAGCCCTCCATGCTACTCTGTCCTGCACAAGCTTCTTCATCTCCCAGTACCTACTGCAGCCTACATCCTTCTGAATCTGCTTAGCGTACTCATCTCTTGGTCTCCCTCTACGATTTTTACCCTCCACCCTGCCCTCCAGTACTAAATTGGTGATCCCTTGATGCCTCAGAACATGTCCTACAAACCGAACCCTTCTTCTTGTCAAGTTGTGCCACAAACTCCTCTTCTCCCCAATTCTATTCAATACCTCCTCATTAGTTATGTAATCTACCCATCTAATCTTCAGCATTCTTCTGTAGCACCACATTTCGAAAGCTTCTATTCTCTTCTTGTCTGAACTATTTATCGTCCACGTTTCACTTCCATACATGGATACTGTTGTGGTTGGCAGGAGAGCCAACACCGTGTTACTAGAGGAAGCCGAAAGGCACGCGTTTTAGCTCACGCAGGCTGGCGTGAAGTCTGGAACAGGACAAGGAAATTAGAATTTAGAAAAAAACGGACGTAGCTGGTGGAATACTTAACTTCAATCCATTAATGGTGAACGTCACTCTTGACGGTACATGATTCACAGTATCAATAGTAACTGGTAATGGCGCCTTGCTAGGTCGTAGCAATTGACGCAGCTGAAGGCTATGCTAACTATCGTCGCGGCAAATAAGAGCGTATTTTGTCAGTGAACCATCGCTAGCTAAGTCGATTGTACAACTGGGGCGAGTGCTAGGAAGTCTCTCTAGACCTGCCGTGTGGCGGCGCTCTGTCTGCAATCACTGATAGTGGCGACACGCGGGTCCGACGTATACTAACGGACCGCGGCCGATTTAAAGGCTACCACCTAGCAAGTGTGGTGTCTGGCTGTGACACCACATTCCTCCCCCGCAAATCGGCTTACGGTTGTGGCATAAGGCTTCCGCCCGCCGTGGGGAGGACCCCATGTTGACGTATGCGACGAGGTGGGGAGCCTAACAACAGGCGAGCTGTGCCACCCGCACCCTGCCATTCGGACCGTGGGGAGCTAGGAAACGCCTGAAAACCTGCTCCAGGGTGCACGCCAACATGCGGTGTATGCGCCCGCAGAGACACAGGAGGGGCCGAAGGGTCGACCTCCATCGGGCCGGGGCACCCGACAGGCGAAGACGACATACGGTCCGGGGCGGGCAAGAGTTTCATGTCGGAGGACAACTGGTCACGGGAAGCGATCGGCGGCGCGTGACCCAGGGAGGCGCCCGGCGGATGCAGCGACGCGTCCACTGCGGGCGTCGCCGGCGGGAGAACAGGCGGCGGCGGCGGCGCGTCGCCATGGGGCAAAATGGATGGCAGCTGGGGCCGAGGCAAGCCAGTAGATGGGTCCCCAGGGCGCTGACCGGACGGCACCGTCGCTGAAAGCAGACGGGGTGCAGCAGATCCCGTGCGACGATAGAGGCGCAGCTGATTGAGATGCCGACGCACCTCACCAGAGGCCCCCAAAACCAGATACATAGCGCGGCCGAGGCAGCGAAGAATACGCCCTGCGAGCCAACGCCGTGAACCTCGATAGTGGCGGTAGTAGACAACGTCGCCTGGGGCAAAAGCAGGCGTCTGCCGCTGCACAGGAACCTGATGCGGCGGATGCAGCAAAGACATCAAGGTTCGATGAGGGCGACCGTGGAGCAACTCAGCCGGCGAGCGACCATCTCGGGGATGAGAGCGATATGAGGACAAAAAGAGCAATAACGCGTCCTCCCGAGAATGCGACTCTTTTAACTTCAACATCTGTGACTTGAAAGTCCTGACCAATCGTTCAGCGGCACCGTTTGACTGTGGCGAAAACGGCGCGGACGTCAGATGTTGAATACCATTGGCCTTGCAGGACTGAAATTCTGTGGACATGAATTGTGGGCCATTGTCGGAAACAATAGTCTGTGGAAGACCTTCAATGCAAAAGATAGCAGATGACGCTTGGATGGTGGCAGGTGACGTCGTGGAAGACATCCGGACAACAAAAGGAAAATTACTGAATGAATTTACCACAATCAACCATCGAGCATTCCAGAATGGACCAGCAAAATCGATGTGTAAGCGTTGCCAAGGGGAAGTGGCTTTTTGCCATGCAAAGAATGTCCGCGGTGGTGCTGATTGTTGTTCAGCACACACCATGCAAGAAGAGCACATGTTCGTAATCGCGGCATCGATTCCGAACCAAGTACAGTGCTGACGAGCAAGTTGTTTCGTTCTCACTATACCCCAATGTCCTTGGTGGAGAAGCTGTAAGACAGAGGACTGTAACGAACGTGGAACCACGACCCTGGACTGACCATTATCAGAACGCAACAGCGAAACATCACGCTGTACAAAAAGTCTCTCCTGGTGAGTAAAAAATCGACGAACCAACGGATCCCCGATCCGTGACTTTGACAAGGGCCATTCCGTAGGAACAAAATGCAGAACGATAGCAAGGACAGGGTCGGCAGCTGTGGCTGTAGCTACACGACGAAAATCAATCGGAAACGATTCGACCACGTCATCGGTTTCCGAATCAATGAACATGCAAGCAAATTCGGAGGAATCGAATGCCCTATCCTCAGCAACAGGCAAACGGGACAATGCATCAGCGTTTCCGTGCTTAGCAGTGGACCGATACAAGATATCGTAGTGGTACTGCGAGAGGAAAATAGACCAGCGAATGAATTTCTGCGCTGTACGTGGAGGTACAGGCTTGGTCGGATGAAAAAGCGATGTCAAAGGTTTGTGGTCTGTGATGATAGTAAAATGACGACCATACAAGAAATCATGAAACTTTGTAACACCAAATACGAGAGCCAATGCTTCTTTCTCGACCTGTGAATAATTTCTTTGCGCAGACGAGAGCAATTTGGACGCAAAGGCAATAGGGCGATCGTGCGATCCATCCCTGTGCGCAAGCACAGCACCGATCCCGAAATCCGATGCATCCACCATCAACAAAAGGGGCTTCTGGGGATCGAATGGCGTAAGGCAAGTATTGGAAAGCAACGCCGATTTCAACTGGCGAAAGGCGCGTTCGCATGCCGTCGTCCAGACGAACGGAACACCTTTACGGCGTAAGCGATGAAGCGGAGCTGAAATGGAAGAGGCATGCGGCACATATCTGTGATAATAGTTAATTTTTCCCAGCACACTCTGTAGCTGCTTCAAATTCTGCGGCGAAGGCAAGTCTTGTATGGCACGGATGTGCCCAGGACTGGGATGTATGCCTTGGGCATTGAGTACATGTCCCAGGTAGGGCAAGACACGAGCAAAAAACACACATTTGTCCTTCCGCAAGTGAAGACCATTTTGTCGCAAGACCTGAAATAATGTTCTGAGATTGGCTAAATGTTCTTCGTCCGTCTTTCCGGAGATCACAATATCGTCCAGATAGTTTGCTGCAGTAGGGACCAACGCACAAACAGTTTGTAGATATTGTTGAAACAATGCAGGGGCAGATGCACACCCAAATGGCGGTCGTTTGAATCGATACAAACCAAGATGCGTGTTAATCACCAAAACGCGCTGGGATTCTTCGTCCACCAGTATTTGCAAGTACGCATCTGCTAGGTCCACCTTCGAAAAATATTTACCCGGGCACAGTTTGTCAAAAAGATCTTCCGGGCGGGGTAAAGGAAAAGTTGAAATCACTAGTTGTGGATTCACTGTTGCCTTGAAGTCCACACAAAGTCTCAATTGTCCCGAAGGATTTGGCAAAATTACTAAGGGTGATGCCCAGAGAGAAGCCTGCACACGTTCAATTACACCTTGTGATTCCAAATCGTGTAATGTTTTTGCGACCTCATCACGCAATGCGTGGGGAACATTGCACACTCTGAAAAATTTCAGTTGCGCGTTTACTTTCAGTTCCAAATGTGCTTTATAGTTCTTAGTGCAACTGAGGCCCGGTGCAAAAATGTCTGCAAATTCTTCACATAGACGAGAAACACTGTCGGAAATCACAGTCTGGTTCACTGATAGGACCTGATTTACAGTAGACAAGTTAAACAACTGAAATAAATCGAAACCAAACAAGTTCACTGCAGAAGAAGAACGAAGGACGTAAAATGACACAAGTTTTGTTTGTCCCTTGTATGTTGCAAGAAGGTTGCACTGTTCTAACACAGGGATCTCTTGACTTGAATAGCTAGTTAACTTAACAGTTGCGGCACACAACGGAGGTGTGCCCAGCAGTTTGTAAGTGTCTTGATTGATCAGTGAAACTGCAGCCCCGGTATCGAGCTGGAATGGTATCACTTTGCCATTAATGTCCAAGTCCACAAAAAGTTTATTGCCCTGCTGACGACAAGAGCGACTGTCTCGTGCAACGTGAACTGACACTGGTACAAAATCACTTGCGACTTGATGGGAGTATCAGCGATGTCGACGCACTCTATTTGTGGGACGAACACAGTCACTGTTAGAGAAAGTGGCACTGGGCGGAGTGGAATGGACTATATGAATTTCCATGGGCGAAGTTTCGCTAGCCTGAGTATCCTTGGTTCGATTCCGATTCCGGCGTGAAGCAAAGGGCCTGGAATGATTTTGAGTTTCTGATCTGAGCTTTTTCTGGCAAACACTTTGAACATGTCCTTTTTTATTACAGTAAAAGCAAATAGCTTGCCGTGACGGGCAATTTTCACGCGAATGTCTAGTAGCACACCGCGGGCATGATTTTAGCACTGCATTTGCTTGCCGGCGCGGTACACGTGGCTGAGAGCCTGGCGGCAGCGGCGCGGCCGGGCGCGAGGGCTGTTTATTGTTCCGTGCAGCGCGCCCAGCAGGCCGGTTAACATGACACATGGGTGGCAAAGTTTCAAATGAGTCCTGAGCAAAGTCAAGTGTGTCCTGCCGATCCAATATGTCCATCACTTGTTGAAGGGAGGGATTGACTAGTTTCAAAATCTGTTCCCTTATACGAACATCAGAAACGTTCTGTGCAATTGCATCACGTACCATAGTATCTGAATAAGGGAGTCCACATTGACACTCAAAAGCACAATCCCTAGTAAGGCCTTGTAAGGTTGCAACCCACTCCCAATTAGTCTGACTTGCTGTACGTTTTTTACGAAAGAAGGTATATCGTTTGGCAACTACATTGACTGATTCTTTGAAATATGCATCTAATGCAGACAAAATTTCGTCGTAGGACAGAGTTGCTACGTCGCGTCGGGGAAATAATTTGACTATCACACGGTACGTTTGTACGCCGATCAAAGACAACAAAAACGGATGCCGCTCGTTACCTTGAATTCTGTAGGCGGCGAGATGGAATCCAAATTGGCGTGACCACTCCGTCCAGCTTTCCAGTGCAGCATCAAAAAGGACGAAAAGTTGATGCAACTGCATTTTGTGGCCGCATTAGCGGTGGGGTGGCGGCTGCCGCGTCGTTTTGCATTGCACGTTGACCCTGGACGAGCTGTCCAAGGGCATCCAGTAATGCCTGCGTCTGCTGATTCTGTAAGCGATAAAATTCGGACAGTACATCTGGAAATGGTTGGCGAAGCCATTACACAAGTAAATCAGGGCAGTATAGTTAAGAACGCGGTATTGCCTCGTCGCCAATGTTGTGGTTGGCAGGAGAGCCAGCACCGTGTTACTAGAGGAAGCCAAAAGGCACGCATTTTAGCTCACATAGGCTGGCGCGAGGTCTGGAACAGGACAAGGAAATTAGAATTTAGAAAAAAACGGACGTAGCTGGTGGAATATTTAACTTTAATCCATTAATGGTGAACATCGCTCTTGACGGTACATGATTCACAGTATCAATAGTAACTGGTAATGGCGCCTTGCTAGATCGTAGCAATTGACGTAGCTGAAGGCTATGCTAACTATCGTCTCGGCAAATGAGAGCGTATTTTGTCAGTGAACCATCGCTAGCAAAGTGGGTTGTACAGCTGGGGCGAGTGCTAGGAAGTCTCTCTAGACCTGCCGTGTGGCGGCGCTCTGTCTGCAATCACTGATAGTGGCGACACGCGGGTCCGACGTATACTAACGGACCGCGGCCGATTTAAAGGCTACCACCTAGCAAGTGTGGTGTCTGGCGGTGACACCACGGATACTCTCCATACAAATACTTTCAGAAACGACTTCCTAACACGTAAATCAATACTCGATGTTAACAAATTTCTCTTCTTCAGAAACGCTTTCCTTACCATTGCCAGTCTACATTTTATATCCTCTCTACTTCGACCATCATCAGATATTTTGCTCTCCAAATAGCAAAACTCCTTTACTACTTTAAATGTCTCATTTCCTAATCTAATACTCTCAGCATCATCCGACTTAATTCGACTACATTCCATTATCCTTGTTTTGCTTTTGTTGACACTCATCTTATACTCTCCTATCAAGACACTGTCCATTCCGTTCAACTGCTCTTCCAGGTCCTTTGCTGTCTCTGACAGAATTACAATGTCATCGGCGAACCTCAAAGTTTTTATTTCTTCTCCATGGATTTTAATACCTACTCAGAACTTATCTTTTGTTTCCTTTACTGTTTGCTCAATATACAGATTGATATCATCGGCCGCCGGCCGCGGTGGTCTAGCGGTTCTAGGCGCTCAGTCAGGAACCGCGCGACTGCTACGGTCGCAGGTTCGAATCCTGCCTCGGGCATGGATGTGTGTGATGTCCTTAGGTTAGTTAGGTTTAAGTAGTTCTAAGTTCTAGGGGACTTATGACCACAGATGTTGAGTCCCATAGTGCTCAGAGCCATTTTAACCATTTTTTGATAACATCGGGAAGAGGCTACAACCCTGTCTCACTCCCTTCCCAACCACTGCTTCCCTTTCATGTCCCTCGACTCATATAACTGCCATCTGGTTTCTGTACAAATTGTAAATAACCTTTCGCTCCCTGTATTTTACCCCTGCCGCCTTCAGAATTTGAAAGAGAGTATTCCAGTCAATATGGTCAAAAGCTTTCTCTAAGTCTACAAATGCTAGAAATGTAGGTTTGCCTTTCCTTAATCTTTCTTCTAAGATAAGTCGTAGGGTCAGTATTGCCTCGCGTGTTGCAATATTTCTACGAAATCCAAACTGATCTTCCCCGAGGTCGGCTTCTACCAGTTTTTCCATTCGTCTGTAAAGAATTCGCGTTAGTATTTTGCAGCTGTGACTTATTAAACTGATAGTTCGGTAATTTTCACATCTATCAACACCTGCATTCTTTGGGATTGGAATTATTATGTTCTTCTTGAAGTATGAGGGAATTTCGCCTGTCTCATACATGTTGCTCACCAGATGGTAGAGTTTTGTTCAAATGGTTCAAATGGCTCTGAGCACGATGGGACTTAACTTCTGAGGTCATCAGTCCCCTAGAACTTAGAACTACTTAAACCTAACTAACCTAAGGACATCACACACATCTATGCCCGAGGCAGGATTCGAACCTGCGACCGTAGCAGCCGCGCGGTTCCAGACTGTAGCGCCTAGAACCACGCGGGCACTCCGGCCAGCCTAGAGTTCTGTCAGGACTTGATCTCCCACGGCTGTCAGTAGTTCTAATGGAATGTTGTCTACTCCCGGGGCCTTGTTTCGACTTAGGTCTTTCAGTGCTCTGTCAAACTCTTCACGCAGTATCATATCTCCCATTTCATCTTCATCTACATCCTCTTCCATTTCCATGATATTGTCCTCAAGAACATCGCCCCTGTATAGACCCTCTATATACTCCTTCCACCTTTCTGCTTTCCCTTCTTTGCTTAGAACTGGGTTTCCATCTGAGCTCTTGACATTCGTGCAAGTGATCCTCTTTTCTCCAAAGGTGTCTTTAATTTTCCTGTAGGCAGTATCTATCTTACCCCTCTTGAAATAAGCCTCTACATCCTTACATTTGTCCTCTAGCCATCCCTGCTTAGCCATTTTGTACTTCCTGTCGATCTCATTTTTGAGATGTTTGTATTCCTTTTTGCCTGCTTCACTTACTGCATTTTTGTATTTTCTCCTTTCATCAATTAAATTCGTTATCTCTTCTGTTACTCAAGGATTTCTACTAGCCCTCCTCTTTTTACCTACCTGATCCTCTGCTGCCTTCACTATTTCATTCCTCAAAGCTACCCATTCTTCTTCTACTGTATTTCTTTCCCCCATTCCTGTCAATTGTTCCCTTATGCTCTCCCTGAAACTCTGTACAACCTCTGGTTCTTTCAGTTTATCCAGGTCCCATCTCCTTAAATTCCCACCTTTTTGCAGTTTCTTCAGTTTTAATGTACAGTTCATAACCAATAGATTGTGGTCAGAGTCCACATCTGCCCCCAGTAATGTCTTACAATTTAAAATCTGGTTCCTAAATTTCTGTCTTACCATTATATAATCTATCTGAAACCTTCTAGTATCATATTCACCTACTATGTTTCCTTCTCTTCCTTTTCCTACTCTCGAATTCCAGTCACCCATGACTATTAAATTTTCGTCTCCCTTCACTACCTGAATAATTTCTTTTATCTCATCACACATTTCATCAATTTCTTCATCATCTGCAGAGCTAGTTGGCATATAAACTTGTACTACTGTAGTAGGCATAGGCTTCGTGTCTATCTTGGCCACAATAATGCGTTCACTATGCTGTTTGTAGTAGCTTACCCGCACTCCTATTTTTTTTATTCATTATTAAACCTACTCCTGCATTACCCCTATTTGATTTTGTATTTATAACCCTGTATTCACCTGAACAAACTATTTCTAACTTCAACCAATCGATTTCCCTTTTTAAATTTTCTAACCTACCTGCCCGATTAAGGGATCTGACATTCCACGCTCCGATCCGTAGAACGCCAGTTTTCTTTCTCCTGATAACGACGTCCTCCTGAGTATTCCCCGCCCGGAGATGCGAATGTGGGACTATTTTACCTCCGGAATATTTTACCCAAGAGGACGCCATCATCATTTAATCATACAGTAAAGCTGCATGCCCTCGGGAAAAATTGCAATAGCTTTAATAAAATGCAAAACAACAGTACTGATTTCGAACCTGTGCAAGAAACAATGACCAGGTGACGATGCGTGCGGGCTGCAAATACGATAATCCTGCAATAAGTTTTCGACCTCACTGGACCTACAAAAAAGCGACAAGATCCATATTCTATGATCGACCTTAAGAAGGTTTTATGACATTTGCAGTCCTTGGTAAACCATGTCAAATTATTTTAGACTCCACTGCAGTGATACGGAGAGTTTTTGAGCTTCTCGTGTCGCACATAACGTTCAGCAGCATTTAATTTTTTTCCCAGTCCTGGATTGCTCTAATTCCATACTGCAGTGGTGCAAGCCTCCCGTGCATCTGTTAAGCAATACAGCAGAAATGAGAGGGTCATAAATCCTGTGGACTGAATTTTTTGGAGGCTGCCTGAGACGGGCCCAGAAATGGTTGCTGCCATACTCGCACATTTCGGAGATAGCAACTGGAAGGCAAATTCTTGACGCTTTCAAGTACCATCCAACGCTACAACATCGACTAAGGTCGTAAAAAGGCGCTCCAGAGGGCGAGCAGACACCAGATACTATCCTAGCAAATCAGAAAGAAATTATAATTAGATTAATACGGATATAAATATAGTTGAAATTCATAGGAACTAAGAACAATCTTTAGATTGAGACAACGCTGACATACTAAAATAGGAATTTAAATGAGGCATCTTCCGGAACAGAAGCTCATAGGACGAAATGGTTATCTGAGACAGGGCAGTTTAAATACTTCTTTTAATTCATTTGAATAACGACATGATTATAAATACAAGTATATTTTTATAGGATGTGTACTACTATTAAGTAAATCTCTCTATAATGCTTGATATTTTAACCTATGTTTTTAATGCCAAAAATAGTACTTCTGATAAACATTTATAGGCCCTTTTCACATAAATCATAGTCAGTAGGTTATAATGAGAAACATTTCATTCGTCAAATGTTATTTTAACCCTCAGGACACATTAAAAAGTAACAGCAATACTATTCTTAATACGAGAAGCGTTCAGTAAATAATGAAACAGATTTTTTTCTGAAAGCAGGTTGGTTTTATTCAGGATTCCAATTCAACATATTATTCTGCACTCTTTCTATTTTTTAACGTAGTCTCCGTTCAATGCGATTATCTTAAGGGGCTCCGGAACGCCCTATACTTGCAATGTTAAAATAATGCTTATAAATTACATCTTTCCTCACAAAGTATTTGAGGTAGGAAGTTGAACTTTTTACAGATTATTTATTGGAATATGGGCTACAACTTAACACAGGGATTTTACAAAATTTTAGTTCAGTTGTTAAAGATGATTTTTTTTCAATTGTAATGAAAATTCACAACATTTTTTTGCAATTTTTTATTTATATATTCAAAAATATACAGTTTTTTTTCGGAAAAAGGCTGTGTTAAATTATGCAGAAGGTACTGTGTAACATTTACTGAATGTTTGAAACAAATATGTTTGGAAGATCCTTAGAAAACATGTAATTAGTATGAGAAAATAAAAGTTTTGGGAATCGAGCGACAAAGATTGGATTAACTTTTTAGTGCATTCCAGGTCCATAGGATGGATTATCTTCATCCTCTGGAAACTCCTCCTCCAGCTTCCTCTTGTTCCTCCTCCTGTTTACTCTTGCTTGTATTTATAGACTCTTTACAGCCCTGTCTGCAGCCCGAAGGCGTTCCTTGTCTAAAGCAAGCATCGCTCGTTGTTGTGTTCGTAGATTTTGCTACTATTTTCTTCAGTTGCAGTTACTGCAACACTGTTCCAAAAGG
Organism: Schistocerca serialis cubense; assembly: GCF_023864345.2. Taxonomy (NCBI): domain Eukaryota; kingdom Metazoa; phylum Arthropoda; class Insecta; order Orthoptera; family Acrididae; genus Schistocerca; species Schistocerca serialis. The sequence continues at coordinate 238,398,820 of NC_064640.1, forward strand.
TGGTCATGTATGAACACTTATCACATTTCAGTTGTATTTCACTAGCAAGTCCTACGTGCTTTATTGTGGAGAGTTCCAGACCAACTTCACTACAATGAATACATCTTACACAGTTTGAAAAAATTCCTTTGAGAACCGACATATAAAATATTTCATTCACATCCGATTCGCCCATAAAACATTCATAGTTTTCACTCATTGAACCGAGCTTCTTCTGTGAAGTATTTTCTTTCCCACTTTGCCTGCTATGGGCAGGTGTACTTGAGAGGTTAGGTTCACTCACTTGGTTATCGTCTTTATTGTTTACAGTAATAACACATACCTTTGGCTTTCCAACATTTCTCCTTTTCTTAAAAGCCTTCAGAGGATTTCTAATAACATTACTTTTACTCATTATTATACTTCAACAAAACAGAGACTCAAGAAACAGAATTAATTACGAATATTTTCGAGATAACGACAGAGTAAATAAACATGAAACAATCGACAATCACACCAGCGATATATATTGAACCATCACAGGTTAGCCACAACACATACTTTATCTCACATCACTAAAATGTGCCTGATGAACACGGACGTTAGTAATAACACCATTTGACAGCAGTTTAACAGCGCCACAGTGGGTCACGCCCATGTAGAACACATTTCAAAAAAAATTTAAAAATAGTTGTAGTCTTCGGAATTGAATAAATTATATATCTATTAAAAGGTAATAGTCTGCAGATTCAGAAAACGCAAAAAAGTAAAAATTGAACTTTTCGTGATTTTGAGCCTTTCCGGGGCCCCTTAAGCCACCTTTCTGGGAGGGCCTGTATGCTCGCATGGTACCCCTCTATTGGTTGACATCGGAGCCAACGTGTCAATAAACTCCCCATCATTCACGTACAGCTTCCCGCGGAGTGCATCCTTCATTAGGCCAAACAGATAGAAGTCGGAAGGTCTACTGCTAGGTGGCGAGGAACTCAGTTCGCACATACCTTCGAGTACCCCAACTGGTGGACGAATGAGTCAGCAGTCCCAACGAAGACAACGCGGCGTCTGACTGATCCATCGATGACAATCGGAGCATCCGCACGTTCTAACATTGCAGGAATCACAGCTGTGTGCGAGCGGCCCGCACGCGGGAAGTCGGACAAGTTTGCACGACCTTGTTGAGATGATGACAAGCCCCCCGCCCAACGACTCACCGTGCTTTTGTTAACTGCCAGGTCTCCGTAGAAAATCTGCAAGCGCCTATGAATACCTGTGATGCTTTGATTTTCCGACAAAAGGAACTCAGTGACAGTTCTCTGCTTGGAAGGCACCTCCTTTACAGACGCCACTTTGAAGGCTGCTTATATCGCCGCCACATATCTCAACAACACGAAACTATAGGGGCTGAAGCGGGAATATTCCACCATGCCCCACAACAAATTCTGTATCTTTCAATCGAAGTCGGCCGAGAAAAAAATTGTTGCATTACCTATTGAACGGCCACTTTATACCTATGATCAGCTAACCCTCAGAAAGGCAGAAAAATTAAACAACAGAAAGTAAATGTATAAAAAAAGCTATACTAATAAAATACCACTATTTTGTTCTGTGGTCCATGCATGATGATGGACAGTTTCTCTGGTACAGTTTCTAATAACCGAAGGAACTTTAGTTTGTGTTCTCCTTCTTATTCTTATTCCTGTCCTCTTTGGATGTCTGTTTCTAAATAAGCCTGGCTCGCAGTGACTATCTTAGAGCATTTAATGTAACACGAACTACTTTCATCATCTATGTACTTAAATAAATCCCTGACATCCTTTTATTTTTCTATTTTCACTAATTAAACGCCACTGTTGATAATCTCAGGTTTTCCAATACTCTGTTACTGTATTTCTGTTTCCAGAGTCTGGATGACGTGTACGGACCTTCGTATGATGGTGAGTCTAGTAGTGAACCATCTGCGTTGTATTTAAGAAAAAAATTCTTCCGAATTTTAAACACAGTTCCCTTGGCGATGGGTTTCTTGAAACTGACCTGCACAAAAGCCCTGCATTAAGTTGAATGAGAAGTTCTACGGGTAAACGCATCAAGAAAACGCTGCCCTGACTTCTGGCATTGAGATAGTGCAACAGAACCTGGGTAGAATATTCTGCTTAATCCGCTGATTAACATGAAACGCTTTCAAAGACAAGTAACATGAGTGTTGCCTCCTTACGATTGGCTATCGCTTCTCACGAAGTCCGTAAAGTAGATTTCCTTTAGAAACTCGAGTGGCATCAGTTGCGTTAATTAGGCAGAGTAGCAGGCTGTCTCGGTAAATGCTGGCCGCGGTGGTCTAGCGGTTCTAGGCGCGCAGTCCGGAACCGCGCGACTGCTACGGTCGCAGGTTCGCATCCTGCCTCGGGCATGGATGTGTGTGATGTCCTTAGGAAAGTTAGGTTTAAGTAGTTCTAAGTTCTAGGGGACTGATGACCACAGATGTTAAGTCCCATAGTGCTCAGAGCCATTTGTCTCGGTAAGTGGTAGCGGTGTGGGAAATCGATTCTGCCCGCAAAGAGTAACCCCGTTTCCATGTCATTTTTTCTTGCAAGATGTTTTGTATGGGCTAACAAAAATTATCTGTTGTTACCAGCAGTGCATAAAACGTGCTGAAGCACACCGGACAAAAACTGTTCGCCCCTAGATGACATGACGCTATACTGTGTACCACCAACTTTAGCCGTGATAACCGCCTCAGTTCGCCAACGACGAGAGTCTTCAAGCTTCTTCGGTTACACTATATCCAACTGAATCCATTCACTGATAATTAGGTACCAAGAGTTACCAAATCATGGGGATGTTGAGTTCTTCGTTTCATCTGGAATTTCAAATAGTTCCACACGTTTTTAAAGACTAAAGTAGGCAGTTTTAGCGAAACAGCCGAGGTGCGATACGGTGTCTGTTCATCAAATCACGAACGTATGCATGCAGCTCTGCGAACACGGCTCTTGTCGCCTCGGAACACGTGATTGTTCAGAGGATTCAGATGTTGAAGAGAGGGCAACACTTGGCCACAGATGATGAAATAAACACCCTGGTTCATGTTCACAGTGAGTGGGCTCTCGTCATAGTACAAAAAACATCTCCAAAACAGCACATAAGCACATCCGGCCTGAACTGCACCCTCCACACACTGTGGGTGAAACATGTCATTGGACAGTCGGTGCACTCGAATCGTTACGTCATTTGCAAAAAAGGGAAAATCGCGACACGTCGGACCACACCACTCGCCTGCAGTCTGCTGCTGTCCAGTTTCTGTGTTGTTTGTCCCACTCAAGACGTGCAACGTCATGTGCCGCTGTGATCAATGGTCTTCTCCGAGGTACGTGACTGCAAATGTACACCGTACGTAGTTTCCTTGGAAATAATCGCACGGAGACTGATAAATATGAACATTTATTCACTGAAACCACAACCTCTCGTCGGGTTTGAAACCGACTGTCATTGACAAGATATGGCAGTTGTCTTCGGTCCCTATCGGTTAGAATGTTTTCAGTCAATGTTCTCACGCCGTGTTATATGGCTGCGTGTGGCACACCGTCCCTACACACTGGACAATCCACTTTTATACACCAGCAAATAGGGCAACTCCAATCACGGTGTGGTCATAGGTGCGTCTAAACGCCACAGCTCATTTCTGTCATCCTGTCATGTCTTCAGCTCGATCCATCTTACTGCGCTGATTCCACACAACCGGCAGGCACATACATACCACTCCACTGCCGTGGCTTACGTCAGCGATGGTGTGTTACATGACCGCTTGGTGCTAGTTCTATATCGTCTAGACCACTCTAAAGTAGTTGATATGCTGACACGTACAGATAGTTAAATCATAAACAAATGAAAGGTACTATTAACGATATTTTCCTTCTACCAGTCAAATTTATTTATTTTATGTTTAATTTAACATAATGCAACACGTTTCAAGCACGTTTTGCTAATCATCAGGCGTTTATGCATACAGAGAAACATTACTTAAAGATAAGGTCTTTAATCTAAATTAACATAGAACTGTTTTGTTCACTGTTCTGCTGCTGGAGTTGGTATTTGTGTAGTTATGGGAAGGGGAAGGGACAGTTGGTGGCCAGAAATCGATGCCCTTTGGTGTCTTCTGCTGAGGCGAAGCTGTGCCTCGTTGTTTCATCTGCATCTACATACATGCTCCGGAAGCCACTGTATGGTGCATGGCGGAGGGTACGATGGACCACTACCATACTATAATTAAAACTACTTGTTAGTTAATTCTTCTCACACTGGAGCCAGTTTCCTCCAATCAGAGCACTGAACGTCACACCCGAACTATTCGCCATTGCCACAACAGATTGTCAGTTCACTTCCATTTCCTGTCCGGCTTTCTTTGTTGATGTGTTTAGATCCCGAATCCTGGGTCTGGCCCTTTTACTTCGAATTTCATTAGACATGGTAACCACGCCAAAAATAACGCACACACAACGAGGGTAACGACATACGCAGCTTTCACACACAACATTATCCAAACACGATTGGATATTTTCGCACAAGACACGATTCGGCGTTAAATATTCAATTAATATCATAACAGAGATCGGTATGCAGTAGATAAGCTTTACACGACATTGCATGAGGCTAAACTTTCTGGAGGCAACAAATCACCTTTGCAACTGGTTCTGTAGAGGAGTAAACATAATGCTTTCATGACAAGTAGTGGTGCAGGAGAGAGGTTAAGTTACGTTCCTGATCTGCAGAAAGTCGTGGGTTCGAACCTCAACAAATGATAGAACTTCCTTTATTTTCAAATCTTTATCAAAATGACTTTATTTTTATTCAGATAATTGGTTTAAATGTAATTTTTCATTATTTTTAATCCTTTGTCACACCCATTTAATCAACATATCGAATTTTTATTTGCTCTTGTTTTTTCTTCTTATAATTCTTTTTTTCGTTTGGAATCTGCCTGTGCCATCTATACTCTGTAGCTGGGTGACAACCAGGATTATTCATCAGTTGGTATCGCTTGAGCTGATGTAGTCAGTGTGAGGATAGTTGCAGGTAACCAAAGAAACTAAAAAAGTACAATTTGCTTTTAGTGCTGAAACTGAATTTCTTTCTGTCTTGAGTCTCGTAGAGGTAAACTTTAATCACCGTGAACGAGCAGCTTGTGATCAGTAATTCTGATGCAGGTTGGGCCGGCCGCTGTGGTCGAGCGGTTCTAGGCGCTTCAGTCCGGAACCGCGCTGCTGCTACGGTCGCAGGTTCCAATCCTGCCTCGGGCATGGATGTGTGTGATGTCCTTAGGTTAGTTAGGTTTAAGCAGTTTTAAGTCTAGGGGACTGATGACCTCAGATGTTAAGTCACATAATGCTCAGAGCCATTTGAACCATTTTTTGAAGCTGCAGGTTGTTGACCGTCATTTTCTCGCAATATTGCACATCACAAGGCTGTGGCTAGGTTAGGACATGACTGTAAATTCATGGCTACAAAACGCGTCGTCTGCCACAGTTCAGTCATTGGTCACTTGAAATAAGCAGTGAACACAGGATCTCGCGTTCGCATCATACCTGACGGTAGCAGCTTCCAACATTGCTCCACATGATATGTAAAAGTACTTCAGCATTTTTGAAGTGACCTGCCATGTTTGAACGTCGCCTTTATACGAGCGGCAGCCGATGTGGCAACACTGTAGCGGCAAGTAACAGACGTTAGCTAGCAAGTAATTTTAATCGGACTACAGTCATTTCTTTCTTTGATCCACTCGCAAACAGGGGGAGGGAATAACGACTGCTATATGTCTCCGTATGAGCCCTAATATGTCTTAGCTTGTCTTCGAGATCCCTACGCCAAGAGCATGTTGGCGGCAGTAGTATTCTGCATTCACCTGTAAATACCTGTTCTCTAAATTTTCTCAATGGGGTTTCAGGAAAAGAACGTCTTCTCTCCAGAGATTTCTATTTGAGTTCACGGAGCACTTTCGTAGTACTCGGGTGTTACTTACCAGTAACAAATCTAGCAGCATGATTCTGAATCGCTGAGATGTCTTCCTTTAACGCGGCCTTGTCGGGGTCTTAACATTCGAGTAGTACTGAAGAATGGGGTGCAGAAGTGTTCTACACGTGGTCTACTTTGTAGATGAACTAGACTTTTCCAAAACTCTTCTAATAAACCGAATTCGGGCATTCACCTTTCCCGCTACCGACAGTACGTGCTTGTTCCATTTCACATCACTTTTCATTTAGTCCTGCCTGTGTCAAGCAGAACATCACTAATACAGTATTTGAACATTATACGACTGTTTTTCCCGCTCATCCGCATTAACTTAAGTTTTCTATATTTAGAACAAGCTGTCAATCATCGCACTAAATAGGAATTCTGCTGCTCACCCTGTCCATCAGAGCATTATGTGTATAGAGACCAGAGCAGTCCTATCACACTTCCCTGGGGCGCTCCTGACGATACCCCTTGTCTGTGATGAACACCCGCTGTCAAGAACAACATACCGGGTACATGAGAAGTCTTCGAACCACTTACGTCTCTGGGAACTTATCCAGTATGCCATGTCCTTCGTTAACAGTTTGCAGTAGAGGACCGTATCAAATGCTTGCTGGAAATCTAGAAATATGGAATATTCTTGTTGCCCTTCATCCATGGTTCACAGGATATCCACCGAGAAAAGTGCAAACTGATTTTCTCATGAATGATCTTTTTTTGATCCTTCCTGATTTGTGGACGGAAGCTTTTCTGTTCCAAGGAAATTTATTATATTCTAACATAAGAATTCTGCAGAATACCGATGTTAAAATGCGGACCGAGCGAGGTGGCGCAGTGGTTAGACACTGGACTCGCATTCGGGAGGACGACGGTTCAATCCCGCGTCCGGCCATCCTGATTTAGGTTTTCCGTGATTTCCCTAAATCGCTCCAGGCAAATGCCGGGATGGTTCCTTTCAAAGGGCACGGTCGCCTTCCTTCCCCGTCCTTCCCTAATCCGATGAGACCGATGACCTCGCTGTCTGGTCTCCTTCCCCGAAACAACCAACCAACCAACCTTAAAATGCGGGTCTGCAATTTTGCGTGTCCGTACTTTACCCTTCTTATATACAGGAGTCACCTGCGCTTCCTCCCAGTGTCTAGGGACTTCGCACTGTGTCAGACATTCTCAAGAAATGTAAGTTAAGTAAGTGGCCAATGCTGTAGAGTACTTTGTGTAAAACCGGATTAGGATTCTATCCTGGCCTGCTGACTTATTTGTTTTCAACTCTTTCAGTTCCTTCTCATTGGCAGGAATGCCTATTTCTGTGTCCTCCATATGGAACTTTTTGCGACGGTCTAACGACGGTATGCTCCTCCTGTGTGATTACTTTTTTAAACGAGAAATTTAAAACTTCAGCTTTTCTTTTGATGTTTTCTATTGCCACACAGGCTGGTCGACAAGTGACTGAATAGAATCCTTCGACCCTCTCGGTGGTTTTACGTAGGACCAGAATTTTCACGGGTTCTCGACAAGATCCTCCGCTAAAGTACGACGGTGGATGTACGCTTCGCGTTCTTTTTATAGGCGCACGAATTTCTCTCCACGTTCTTATTGGGCCAGAGAATGCAGCACTCTCTACTTCCTCAGCATTTTCCATATTTTGTTATTAAACCACGGTGGGTCTTTTCGATTCTTAATCCACTTGCACAGCACATATTTCTCCGGAGCACGATTTTGCAACTAGTTTAAATTTCGTACGGAACTCCTGTATGTCTGTCGTACTGAAACTAAATAATGTCCACTCATTGTCTAAGTAGGATTATAACACATCCTTATCTCTCCTAGACTTCTTGGTGGATTTGTTAACTTCACTAACCACTGTCACTATGATGACACCATGATCACTAATCCCCGTCGCTGTACTGATACAGCTGATAAGGTCTGGTCTGTATTTAGCTACAGGTGTAAACATTTTTCCATTGGTTGCGGATTGTGGGATTAGCTGCTCAGGACATTATGAGGGCTCTGTTGATATGAGCATAGTGATTTATGACCCTGTCCTCCGCTTGTCACTTAAAAAGCAACTTCCATCCTCCCTCCCCTCCCACGCGCCTCTATGTCTCTTGGGCAGCCTGCGTGGTTCTCATATAATGATGTTTATTTAAGACCATTATCGCTATAATTTATTTCTCTGTGATGTTAATCTAACGGTTCAGATGGATGTCTGTTTAATATCTTTAGTACTGATATAGAATTTATAATTGTTCCGTCCATGTGAGTTTTCAACTCATGACCCTCCATGCAACAGTTTAGTATCATAACCACTACACCAGGGTGCTACTCATCTTCTTCAGCGACATTGCTCCCTCCTTAAGTGAACAGCGTCTTGGTGTTACGTCCTCCTAGTCCGGGAACGAGTCATCGGTCCTGCATACTCCGACTCTTGATAACTGATTCTCGCCCTGGCGGTGATCTTCTTAGAACTTCTTTTGCCGCTACGCTCTACGTCACCTTTCCGCTTGTTGCCTGTCGCTGGAGCTTCGAATTTACCCTGGGTTGCAGGATCCTTATAGGGCTTCATTCGAAGCACGTGGACCATATCTCTGATCTTTCGTCGTCTTGTGTCCGGACCGAAATCTTCAACTTCATAAGTAACATCAGACAACTGTCTTACAACCTTATAAGGTCCAGAGTAGCGCCTTAGGAGCTTCTCAGAGAGACCAACCTTCCGAACAGGAGTAAAGATCCAGACGAGGTCACCAGGCTGGTAGACAACAGGGCAGTGGTTCGCGTCATACCTTCGGCGATCGTTTTCTTGAGCCTGCAGCGTGCGGAGTCGAGCTAACTGCCGAGCTTCCTCAGATTTGGTTAATACCTGGCCGATTGGCCGATGTAGTCGTCGTCCACGTCATCAGGATGTAATGGAAACACAGTATCCATCGTCGTACTCTCCTCACTCCCATGCACCAGGAAAAATGGCGTAAATCCTGTGGTGTCTTGTTTGGCGGTGTTGTAGGCAAATGCCACGAAAGGTAACACCTCATCCCAGTTGCTCTGCTCAACATTGATGAACATTAATAGCATGTCGGCCAAGGTCTTATTAAGGCGTTCAGTAAGCCCGTTAGTTTGCGGATGGTAGGCATTCGTCATGTGATGAGTAATGTTGCACCGACGGTTTGTCTCTGTCTCAAGATTAGATTGAAAAACGTCCCCTCGATCTGTAATTAACGACCGTGGGTCACTGTGTTTTAATACAATGTCTTCTACGATAAATTTGGCTGCCTCGGATGCTTCGGCTGTTTTTACGGCTTTTGTAACGGCGTAGGGTGTCAGAGAATCAGTGCAAACAATAATCCATCTATTGCCACTAGCAGAAGTTGTAAATCGTCCGAGGAGATAAATCCCAACACGCTGGAAAGGCGTTTCGGCTGTAGGAATTGGTATGAGTCGGCCAGGTGGTTTCTAAGGAACTGCTTTTCTCATCTGGCACCTCGACAGTGCGACACATAGTGACGGACACTCCTACATAAACCTGGCCAGAAAAATCTCTTGCGGATTCTATCGTATGTCTTAATAAATCCTAAACGTCCGGCCTCAGGAGTTTCATGGAATTTTTGTAAAACATCTAAGCGTATATGTTTAGGAATCACTGGCAGCCTCCTCTCCCCAACCAGATCAAAGTTTTTCTTGCAGAGTAATCCATTAACTACCTTACATTGTCCTTACACATCCTCTGACCGATTTAAGGCAAGCATAATCTGAAATATCTTGGCGTCCTTCTTCTGCTCAGCAGAGGGATCCTGGAGTGCAGAGTGATAGTCACTATCTTCATCAAAGTCTTGATGGTCTTGCACAGGGTTTCTTGAGAGACAGTCGGCATTTAAGTGTTTTCTTCCACTTTTGTACGCTATGGTAATATCATACTCTTGAAGACGTACTGCCCACTTGGCGAGTCGTCCTGTTGGATCCTTAAGACCTGTCAACCAACAAAAGTGAATGATGGTCTGTAACAACTGTGAATGGCCTCCCGTAGAGATACCGTCGAAATGTGCACATGGCCCAGATCACAGCAAGACATTCTCTTTCTGTAGTTGACTAGTTTCTCTCGGCTTTTGTAAGTGTACTAGAAGCATAAGCTATAACCTTCTCTTTTCCATCCGAAATTTGCAACAGAACAGCACCAATCCCATACCCGCTGGCATCTGTGTGTAGTTCTCTAGGTGCTCTCTCATCATATAGACCAAGTACAGGGTCAGTCGTGTGAGCTTTTCGCTGCACATCGATAGATGCTTGTTGAGCACCACCCCAGATAAATTTAGCATCAGCTTTTAACAACTCTTGAAGTGACCTGCCTTTGATACAAAAGTCTTTGATAAAACGACGGTAATAAGAACATAATCCGAGGAAGCTTCTCACATCTCTAATACTTTTAGTAACCGGAAATTCCGGTACAGATTTCACCTTTTCTGGGTCTTACCGCACACCTTTGTTTGACACAAGCTGTCCAAATATTTTGATTTCTTTTGCTCCAAAGAGACACTTTCTTGGATTAAGTTTCAGTCCGCCTAGTTGGTGACTCTTAAGAACGGCCCTCAGTCTTTTTATATGTTCATAAAATATCTCTGAGGACACACTATAATGTCATCTAAATAACAAAGACACATCGTCCACTTCAGGTGCCTTAGAAAATTATCCATCACCCCTTCAAAAGTTGCTGGTGCATTACACAAACCAAACGGCATTACCTTAAACTCATACAGACCCTCAGGTTTGATGAGTGCAGTTTTCTCACGACCAGCCTCATCTACTTCGATTTGCCAGTATACCGAGTACGTGTCCATGGTTGAAAAAAACTTAGCCCCCTTCAGACAATCTAGTGTAACATCAATTCGTGGAAGAGGGTAAACGTCCTTTTTAGTTATCTTATTAAGCTTCCCGTAATCAACACAAAAGCACCAACTGCCATCCTTCTCCCTGACGAGGACCACTGTTGACGACCATGGGCTCTGCGAAGGCTGAATGGTGTCATTCTTCATCATATTCTCTACCTCGTCGCGAGTTATTCAACGATCCGTTGCTGACACACGGTATGCTCTCTGGCTTATTAGTTGATGGTCTCCAGTGCTAATCAGGTCTCATAGTGGTAGCGCTAATTTCGCCCACAGACTCAGCATGGGAGGTTTCTATGACTCTCAGCTGTTCTTCAATTAACGGCTCAGCGTTTGCTACGCACATGCGTGTTGGAAGGATCTGCGGTTCTCGGCGACAGTTAATTTACCGAACTTGTTTGGATCTTGGCCATCGTCACCAGAGAACCCGGAAGGATGTCTCGTGTGGTGGCACACAGTTGTTGTCATCGTAGCGTCCTCTTCTTCTGTCTTCGATAGATTGCGATCTGTTGAATATGGCTCGAACTCGGGTCTCTCGCCACGTAAACGGCGGCTCTGTCGTGGCCTTATTGGAGCCACTGTGTCGTCGATAATGTGCGCTATCACAAGTACCAATACCCAACGTCTCCACCAGAATAATGTCACGTATAAGAAGGTGTAATTAGATGAATGACGAACACTAACTTCACTTAACGAAGGTTTATTCAGCACTTACACATTCAAGAGCACGGAGCGAACTGCCTCCGGCCAGAACACATACAGTATATATCCGGCTACAGAACATTCCAGTACAATGATTCTTGACATTTGTGGATACTTCTACAATGTACTCGAACCAAATATAGAAATTAAAATTGCTCAGTCCAGGTGATTTTTTCTTTTTTTTTGTTATTTTATTTTATTTTTTATACAAATGGATAAAGGAAATCCGTTCCTCTTCGGCTACATAACCAGAATAACAGAAAGTTGTCCCTTTACGGGATAAAGATGCTCCATACTATAGCCCGCTGCGAATTTTTCGATGACTGTCCTCTCGTTGCTGTCTTGTTTCCGTTGTTTGTTCAATCTCATAAAAAAAGAAGCTAGAAAGAGCTGCAATGGTTATCAATAATCCAGCTGCGGGGCGGATTATGGAATGCGCTCCAAATAGCTCCAAATATTGCCTTTATTTAGGGTTCTTGATCATTGGCCAATGTCGTTCGTTGAGATAATACCAACAATCGGGTACTGTCTTTTCGCCATTACCGAATAGGTAGTGAACAGCGTGGCCGCTAACCCAAGTCACAAAGTTCGTTTTTGCTCGTGGGAAATACATCTCATCGAGGAGAAGAAGTGATCGGGTAGTTATCCTGTCGGGAGTCTTGCGTATGAGAAAAGCCAATATCTGACGCACTAAATACCAAACGGCCTTTGCCGACCAGCATTCGAAACGATGTTCATCCGTGTCAGTCACTTGGCATGTGGCACACAAGGGTGAGTCGGTGAGGTGGATGTGATGTAGGCGGGACTGGCACAACTGTTTCCCATTAACAGTTGCGTACCATGCAGATTGCACGACAGTATTAAGAGTGGCGGCATTCACTGCCTGCCACACAGCACGCCATTTTGTAGTGGGGTGTTTGCTTTCAATAACATTCGGCGTCCCGTTCAGTTGCATGGCAGCACATATCGCCCTCGTCATCATCAAGCGTGTGGGTAGTGGTGCGGTATGGATGTAGCTTAATTCAAGGAAGAATTCGCTAATGTAGAAGAAAGGTGCTGAGATGTCCGATATCATCACAGGGGGTGCGAGTGAGGTTGGTCGTAAGGCCTCCAGTAATAGATTTGTGAGGCTCGTCGGGCTTCGTCGCCATAGTTGTAGGTGACAGCTGACGAACACGGCCTTCGCTCTGTTCTGAACATAACAAAGGCCTTAACCCCCTCTGCTCCTCGGGACAGTTAGGGACTCGTAACGAATCTTAAATAACATGCCCGTACTAACAAAGGATCCCACAACCGCCAACATGCGGTGAGCCAGCGTAGGTGGTTCAAATGGTTCAAATGGCTCTGAGCACTATGGGACTTAACTTCTGAGGTCATCAGTCCCCTAGAACTTAGAACTACTTAAACCTAACTAACCTAAGGACATCACACACATCCACGCCCGAGGCAGGATTCGAACCTGCGACCGTAGCATTCGCGCGGTTCCGCACTGAAACGCCTACAACCGCTCGGCCAAAGCGGCCGGCAGAGTAGGTGGTATCGGGAGTATCTGTGCAAAATGGGGGATGCGTGACGCCACATAGACGTTAGGATACCGCGTCCGTTGCAGGAGGTCTAAATGTCTAAGACGGTGGTCACTTATTCCTGCTCTCATCTGATTCAATAAACGCCTGTAGCTCAGGGCTGTTGAACGCTTCATGTCAGATGTGAAATCAATGCCAAGACAGCGGATTGTGTCACTGATTCGTAGCGGTGCGACGCTCTCGTCGGATAGACCTCTGCCTATAGACAGGGGTGCAATTTGTGGACATTGAGATTGCTCCCAGATGCCGCGCCGTAGGTCGCCACCTACGCCAGTGCAGCACGAACATCGTCATTACTTCGAAGAAGGAGTACCAGATCATCAGCATAGGCAATGCAGCAAAAAGTGTGTCCACCAAGGGACATCCCAGTCAGGCGTTGTCGGAGGCCGCAGAGGAATGGTTCCAGGATGAGGGCGTACATTATTGCCGAAAGAGGGGAGCCTTGCCGCACCCAGTGCTGGATCTGTATCTGAGACGGCCGTTATATAACACCTCGGATGTCGTGCCGCGTGGGAGACGCTTCATTACCTCAGCTATGATGTTCGTATATCCAGTGTGTCGCAGTACCTCCATCAAAAATGTGTGGCCGACTCTGTCAAAGGCCTGGCTAAAGTCGAGTGAGGCCAAAACTCCTGGCAGTTGGCGAGCTTTGGCTAGCGCGATCATATCTCGATATCGGCACAGTGCAGTGCGAATATTATGGTCACCTCCTAACGATGCCTGGTCCTGCGACACAACGCATTGTACCGATCGCTTTAGGAGTGCCGTCAGAAGCCGTGTGAAAATCTTCATATCACTGTTGAGTAAGGTCAAGGGATGATAATCACTGATCCTGGATCCCCCTCGTGGTTTGTGTATAGGCACAATCAGTCCTTCTAGGAACGCCCCAGGGATGTGCGTCGTGGGAGACATAAGATCGCGGCAAATATCAGTCCATGCTGGTGCCAGCAATTGCTGAAATGTCCGATAAAATTCCAGAGGAAAGCGATCAGGTCTCGGGAACTTATGAGTAGCCCCCGCCTGTATTGCTTCAATAATTTCCTCTTCCGTTACATCTGCAGTCATAGCCGCTGCGCCGGCCGAAGTGGCCGTGCGGTTAAAGGCGCTGCAGTCTGGAACCGCAAGACCGCTACGGTCGCAGGTTCGAATCCTGCCTCGGGCATGGATGTTTGTCATGTCCTTAGGTTAGTTAGGTTTAACTAGTTCTAAGTTCTAGGGGACTAATGACCTCAGCAGTTGAGTCCCATAGTACTCAGAGCCATTTGAACCATAGCCGCTGCCGCTGTTGGAGAGATCGTGCCATAAGTGAGCTGAGAGACTTCGGCGATCACCTCTGGGGGATGTCGGTGTTCCGAGTACAGCCTAGTGTAGTGAGCATGAAAGGCGTTTCCTATATCGCGCTGGGTATCAAGGCGTCGTCCGGCTTCCGTCGTGATAGGTTGGATCAGTGTCCTGCGTCGGCGCCGTCGTTCTGCAATGACGTGGTACATGGACGGTTCCTCCTGGGCCACTCTGTCTTGAGTGAGCGCTCTGACGATCGCACCCTCAAGGTGGCAACGTGTAAATATCATGATCTGTGCATTGGCACAGTTCACCGTCACCTGCCTTGCAGGTGAGTACGGCAGTGTTGTATATTCCCTTAAGATGCTGTAGCAAAAGTCCATGGTATGTCTCTTCCATGCTGCTACATCTCGTCCGTAGCCAATAGGTCTTCCGGAGGGCTGGTTTGGCGCAGAGTAACCATCACGACAGAGTAGACCGGTAGGTGCCACGCCGGCGGCTACAGGAAACCCACGTGTTCTGTATAAGGCGTCGATATTCCTGAGAGGCTAGGTGGGCGACGTTCAACTTCCAAGGACCACGACTGTGCCATACCTTCTGGTGGTCGAGGGTAATGGCGCAAATGTAGGCCTCGTGGTCAGAAAACGCTGTGGGCCAAACTTCGGCAGCTCTCGTCCCCACAGCTATGGAGGGCGAGATGTAAATCCGGTCGATGCGGCTGGAGGAATGGCTGGTGTAGTGCGTAAATCCGCGCCGATCGCCACAAACATGTCCCCACGAGTCCACCAATTGAATACTATTTATAATTGTCGCAAGTTATTTGCAGGGAGAATGATGTGATAACTGATCCATAGGTGCTTAGCCACAGTTGAAGTCCCCTCCAAAAATCAAGGCGTCCTGACAGCCCATAAAGAGGGGCGTGATTGTATGAGTGAAAAAGGTGGATCGTTCGCGATGCCAACCAGATCCTGACGTCGTATAGATGTTAATACGTTCGACTCCTTGGATAGTAAGAGCCATTCCTATGGCGTCGGGGAGATACTCGACGTCTTCTGCGGGTATACCTTCGCGGAGGAGGATCGCCACACTACTGCCATTGGCCGACACATATGAGACCCAAGTCTTGTAGCCATAGGGTTCCTTAAAGTCTTCGACATACACCTCTTGAAGGAGCGCAATATCGATGTCTGCTGCATTGAGCAGATCCTGTAGCATCCCTAGGTTATGTCGGGCACGTACGTTGTTGACGTTAATCGTTGCTAGACGGTATGTTTGGTCTGCCAGGTCGGCAACTGGGTTGTTTAGGAGGCCAGGTGTGGGCGGCAGGGACGGCCCCACAGAGGCTGACGATACAGCCGTAGTCACTGTGGTTGATCGGTGCTGGGTACAGCTGAGGGAGCATCTCTGCCCTCCACATCCTCCGGGTGCTGTGGCTCATCTTCGACATCATCCGCCCAAGAATCCGATGCAGCAATTGGTAACTGTTGATTAGTGCTGTCAGTAGAGCGCTCACTCGCATGTTCAGTAGCAGAAGTGGTGTTGTCAGTCCGAGGCTCAGAACTTTGTTTTCGCCGTAGCATCGTGACGGGACGGGTGGGTTGTGGTGGTAGAATCGTGAGTGTCGTTCGGCGCCGGATGTTCGTTCGGGTCACACATCCGAAGCAGCCAATCATCGGATGGCGTATGGCGCCGTTTCTTGCGTTTGCGAGGGGACCGTTGTTTTCGAACATGTTGTTTTGTGTCAGAGTGCGGGCGGAAATCGTCTGATGCCGTCTCCATTGGTAGGAAGGCAGAATCGGGACAATTTCTGGTTCGTCTTCCATCTTCTCTTTAGGCTCGTCTCGGTGGCACAATTTATCACCGTCTTGAGGTAATTCTGCCGATGACGTCGTGGAGAGGTATATGTTGTCCGCCACATTGTCATCGACCACTGACTGCAATATGGTGTTTCGATCCTGGGCAGGAACAGCTGTTGCGGTTGCAGCCGTTGCATACGTGATGGGGAGTGAAGTAGGTGTCGCCGGGGATGGAACTTCACCAACCGGTGTCTGAGTCAGTCGGCGTTGAATACAGGCCGATCGGACATGTCCTTCCTGGCCACAGTCGCCGCAAGTACGCAGTAGTCCGTCGAACATGACAATAGCTCTGCAGCCGCCAATTACTAAATAGGATGGCACATGTTTCGTCAGTGCAATCTTAATTTGTCGCACTCCGTTTAAGACGGGGTATGTCTCAAACGTTTGCCATTTTTCAGCCAGGTGGTTTAACACGTTGCCGTACGGTTTGAAAGCTGTCATCACAACATCTGGAGGGACTTCAAAAGGCAGCTCGAAGACTCCCAGAGTGTGAAGGCCTAATCCAGGGTGGTCGATCGTTACAGTTCCGATGTGGCCATCAGGATGCTTAAATTTAAGTCCATGAGTGTGTCGGCACATGTGGCTGGTCCTGGCGGAGGTTCGAGTCCTTCCTCGGGCATGGGTGTGTGTGTTTGTCCGTAGGATAACTTAGGTTAAGTGATGTGGAAGCATAGGGACTGATGACCTTAGTAGTTAAGTCCCATAAGATTTCACACACATTTGAACACTTTTGTGTCGGCACATATCAGTGCACGCCTCTTCATTGATCAGTTTTATGTATACGATACTGTTTGTTATAGAAAAGTGGATCCCAATTATCTCTTGAGGTGCAATATGAAGCAATATGAAGCTCTTCTCGGATGTCAAGTGCTCGAGGTCTCGCGTAGTCCGCTAGAAATGTGATCTTAATTGTGGACTTGCGGTAGGAGTGCACCATGGCACTACCGAGGGACGGACGCGTGACACTCGCCGCAGCGGAAGGTAAACAGGAAACACTCAGGCGCGCGGTACGCAAACAGGCGGGACAGAGGCACGACGTCCTTGCCCCACCGCTGCCAACAGCGGACTGTTTTGAACTCACGAACCTCCATGCAACAGTATAATATCATAACCACTACACTACAGTGCTACTCAGCTTCTTCTGCGACAATATTTATGACTCAAGATGGTATCCAATGTGGCTGATGGCTCTCGATCTTCCACGATAATCGAGTCCATCAACATGAGGTGGCAAATATGAGGTAGCCAAGGAGGTGGAAACGTGTGTTCTACTATGCCAAGACTGCTTGGTAGATACAACAGGAAAACACAATTAATTAGCAGGAGTACAAAATAAGAAAATATTTATTACTTAACTTTGCTGTAGTCCATGATCAGTTGGTTGACAATTACAGAAGACGCGACTAGACTAAGCGTCTGTAGAATGACATAATTTACAAGTCACAAACCTTGCAGTGACGAATTAATCTCTCGTAATCTGGAATGTCGAATCCGGTGAATTTGAAGACTAACTTGGAACGTAGCAACAAAGACTTGATGGCAGCAATGACTGAGCTGCAGACGATGACTAACATCGGCGCTGGCTGACCACTAAGGGCGGTTACGAACTGTAGACTGGCACAACTGCATTACTCCCGTGCTGCACATGAAGAGGCCTAGCGGCACCTCGCGGCGAGCATATGTACTGCGACTGGCTGTGTACTCTTTGGCTAACACAGCCGTTCTTCTGTTCCGTTTATCGAGAGAATCGGATCGATCTCTCAGGCAGCGGTGTGATCGTATAGCTGACATCACAGTGGCCACTGTAATTTATTATACAATTAGGGGCCGCTGTGAGTGTTTATTTAGGATCCTTATAATTGATATCCATCACCAAATATGGTTCCCAGTATTCTCGACACAATCAAACATGATGATCGCTGGCCGGAATGGCCGAGCGGTTCTAAGCGCTACAGCCTGTGATTTAGTTTCGATTGTGCCCACTAGAGTGCACTAAAGTAATAAAATGTTTTTCATAAACTGTTCTAGTATTTTCATAAAGTGTTCAAAAAATGTTCAAATGTGTGTGAAATCTTATGGGACTTAACTGCTGAGGTCATCAGTCCCTAAATTACACACTACTTAACCTAACTCATTGTAAGGACAAACACACACACCCATGCCCGAGGGAGGACTCGGACCTCCACCGGGACCAGCCACACAGTCCATGAATGCAGCGCTCTAGACCGCTCGGCTAATACCGCGCTGCCATAAAGTGTTATTATGTCTTTTTGTGTATGTAAAATGCTATAAAAGTGTTTTAGCAGTATGAATGATGCGTGAGTATGGCTTAAGGTTAATATGAAGATAATTGTTTAACGAGTTATGTGGTGGGATTTAGTGTGGGAACATTTAGAAGAAGTATGGATGTGGACAAAGGGGATTTTTGTAGAATAGATTTGTAAAGTAAGTTTATGGTAAAGGGCAAGTTAATTCAAGTATAAATAACAATAGTAAATAACTTTATGCATAAACAAAACTTCAGCACATTAGATAATTACGTCGGTAAAAAGTTGAGTCATTAGGTTTACTATTTTGCTATTGGTTATTGATGAAAATCGCGGACTGACGCGGGAGAATATTGTTTTGCTATTGGCTGTTGAGTAAACTAACCAATATTCTTCGCGCGCCTCTCTCTGCTGGTAGGAGTCGAAGCCTAGCCACGAAACAGTTCGGACGCGTGTAGTAGTAGTTCCGACGGAAATGATAAGTTGCCGGATCTAGCAGTGTTTCATACATCAAAAGTGTTGTAAAGTGACGGCATAATTATTCCGATGGGTGTGTGGGAATGTCGGAAATTTTAAGTAAATTTTGTGACGAGAAAATACATAAATTCCGCGTGGCGTATTGAGCAGGTCTGTTGCTAAAAACTGTGACTGCATTAGGTACCGACAGACTTAATATTTGTCGAGCATTCTCAATCAAAAACAATCAGATTTTTGTAGCTATTACGTTTTCGGGAAATGCAACACCATAAACTTGCTAACGTGAGTGAAAGGGATTGTGAGTGACTGTGTTTAGACTAGCACGGGCTTGGCAGTGACACTTGTTAACCTAAGTTTCAGAATATATTAATTAAGGACAAAATTTCCAGCCTTTCATTTCGTGTAAAAACTTTCTCCCGAAACGTAGATTAATGACTTTAATTGCAGCCTGGTTCACGTCACAGTACAGTAGGGTTCGCTCGGCTTCCCTACTGATGATCTGCTGAGACAATGTTCACAGGTAGGTGCAGGTCCGTCGTAAAGGGATGGAAGGAACCGCGCCGCCGCAAGAAGGAGAAGTTCGTTTGGATTCTTGTGGCGATCAACATGTTGAGGTCGTTTCTTCTATGTCTTGAGGGTAGCACAATACACTTCAGAGTTGATCATTGCACAATGAGGCAGGACATCAAACAGAATAACCCTTTGAGAGTCCTACAAGACCATCACCATGACTTTACCAGCTGAGGATGCAACCTTGAACTTCTTCTTCGGAGGAGAGGTAGTGTGGCCCCACTCCACAGATTGTTTGTGATGATGTTCGACAATAGCTTGTCACTATCAGCTTCGTAACACGCAGCAATTCCCCACAGGTGGTCGTTCACAGCTGTTTAAGGTCTTCTGTTAGGCGGTGAGGAATCCAGCGGGCACACGCCTTTGGGCACCTCAACCGGTGGACGAGTTTGTTAGCACCACAAACAGAGATGCCCAGTTAAGGAGCGATGGTTTTGATTGTGATCTGTCGATCACGTCGAATGAGAGTGTCCGCACGTTTCAGCACTGCAGGCGTCGCAGCTGTGTGCGACCGGGCGGCGCGCGGGAGATCGGACAGGTTTGCGCGATCTTAATGCAATGATGACAGACGCCTCACCCAACGACTCTCCGTGCTTTTGCACACTGCCACGTCTCATCAGACATTCTGCAAGCGCCTCTGAATAGCTGCAAATCTCTAGTTATCCGCCAAAAGAAACTGAATGACAGCTCTCTGCTTGGAACGCATCTCCATTACAGACGTCACTTAGTACCATCTTTGGTTGACAAGTCGTGTACATTCAGAGCTCTTGTAAAGATAAGTATTTAACTGAGTAATAACAATTAACTAAGGCAATATTATATCATAAGTAAGTAAATTAGTACCTATTGTAAGCTTCCTATTGGAGGTTTCACTTTTATTTGCAGATTTTTCGGAAAAAGAAAACATTTCACTGGCCCGAATTTTGGCCTAGGTTTTGTTTTCGTAATAGTGTACTTTAAGTTACATAACTGTGTCAGTACTATACTGTTTGTGTTGTTAGTGTATTCTTACACGTTATCCATTCGACTCTGCAGTAAGTAACCAAAGTGAAAAAGTTCTTAAATGAGTGAAAAGTTCATATAGTGTAGGATCAGTTCTTTGTTTAGTTTTGTTTCCTCACGTAAACAGTACAGATTTAATCGTTTACATTTCTCCGTAAGTTTTGAATTAGTATCCAAACTTTAGGCCTAAGCTTTCTTAGAAATTTAACATAATTGAATATTCTAGAAAGCTTGTTTAACTTAGACCAAAGCTAAAGATTGTTTGCCATGAGTGACAAGTGTACGACTTGCCGTAGGATTTTTAGTTCCGGAGTGTGGTGTTAGGGATGTTGTAGTTTCTTCCATGTGGGTGCCTGTAGGGGCGTAGGAATTAGGGAAATAAACAAGGCTCATAGGTTTTGTAGGATTTGCTATAGAGGTAGGAAGATAGTGGAACAGGAGGAGAAGGTGGAACCAGATACGGCAAAACAAGATCTGTAAAGGTTGATGGGGAAGAAGGGAAAAGAGAGGTGGCTACTGACAACAGGTTAAAGAATAAATAAAAATAGGTGTTTCTCAGATAGTTTTGTTGTTAATGTGGAAAATAGGTTTGATCTGTTCTCACGCTTGTAAACTGATGAACCGCAAGAGATGTAGAAGTAGACAGGACACAACAAGCTCTTAAAATTTATCTGAGAAGTAATAAGTGAGAAAAAGTTGTGAAGAAAAAGAATGTTTTGTTGTGAGATAGTAGATATGGCAAATGTGTTGGCCAACTGTTGCTGGATGAACTAGGGTCAGGTTACCAAGTTACAAGTTTTTTTAAACCTCGTGCAAGTCTGGCTCAGGTGATAAGAGGATGTAGGTTCACTTTGCAAAGACTCAGCAAAGGATGACACCTTGGTAATAGTGGGTGGGCGAGGGAACAGCATAGACAGGGAACCTAATTATTCAATTTCTGGTGACCTGGCAAAGATAGCTTCAGCAATGAGACATACTGGTACCGAGCGAGGTGGCGCAGTGGTTAGCACACTGGACTCGCATTCGGGAGGACGACGGTACAATCCCGCGTCCGGCCATCCTGATTTAGGTTTTCCGTGATTTCCCTAAATCGCTTCAGGTAAATGGCAGGATGGTTCCTTTGCAAGGGCACGGCCAACTTTCTTCCCTAATCCGATGGGACCGATGACCTCGCTGTTTGTTCCCTTCCCCCAAATCAACCAGGCTTCTGCCTGTTTTGAGCCACCATGACCAGCCTAATTTAAACTCTTTTTTTTAGGAGAGTTAATTTAGAGTTGGAACACCTCATTGATCAGGTGTAAGGTCTCATGATGGTGTGGTTCCTGTTGACTATCAGTAGGTGAGACTATACTATGAATGGTCCTCACCTCAACAGGAAACGGAAGGGAAAGCTGTCTGTGGAAATAGCAAATATCTTAAGGGAGGGCACTATCACATGTAGTAAAGTGCCAGTGGTTACAAACGACAGAACAGCACTTTTCTAGGGCAAGGAGGGCAGAAACAAGAGAGTTCAGAGACAGGTTGAAAATGAAATTCACATTGATAAAGTAGACAGCCAGAATGCAAATTTTAATATACGCTATTCATGCAAACAGCCCGTGATTGAAACTGGAAAGGTTCAGAAATTAACAGAAAAATTAAGTCCATCCAGTTGTAATTCAGCCAGTGCACAAAATCAGTTATTCTTTTTCGATCAGAATATCCAAGGACTGAGGCGTGAGCTTAATGATTTACTCATTTGTATTCAAGAAGCACAGTTGAGCAAACCAGTTGATATAATTTGCCTCTCTGAACATTGTGCGACCACTGGTGTAGATATGTTAAATGTTGCAGGATTTAAGTTAGCCTCTTAATTCTGTAGGGAAAATATGGAGAAAGGAGGACATCTGTTAGAAACTGTTTTAATTTCAAGAATATTGATATTAACGAAGTTTGTTCAGAGCAGCACTTAGAAGCTTGTGCAGCAGAGATAGTATTTCATAATAAGTGCTTTATAATAGTAAGTACATATAGAGCACCTGCGGGAAACTTTAACCTCTTCATACAAAATCTGGAAGCGCTGTTGACCCATCACACGGTAAAAAAAAAAAAAAAAAAAAAAAGTGGTTACTGGTGATTTTAATGTGAATTTATTGAAAAGCTTGTCAGTGAACAATTATTTCAATCAGGAACACTGTCATTCAATTTAATTTCGAACTTTGCATCTACGGTACGTAAATGCTCTGAAACTGCTATTGATAATATCTTTGACGACAAATCTAGAGAAAAAAGTCATATCAGAAAACCAACAGCAAATCGGCTGTCTGATCATGATATGCAGCGCATTATGTTAAATGTTGAGACTTATCAGGATGTAAACTCCATTACGTGTGAGTAAAGGAGAGTAACAAATCAGTCAGAAATTGAGAATTGTAGGTGATGTGTTCAACCTTCTTCTTACGTATTTGACTACAAATAATATATGGTCCAAGTCACCGTTTGGTTTCCTTAAGGATTCCAATATAGAGAAGGCTATTTACACATACAGTGAGAACGTACATAATTCATTAGATAACAAGTTAGAGACTACTGGCATTTTCTGTGAGCTGTAAAAAGCCTTTGAGTGCGTGAATAACAGCATGATCTTAAGTAAATTAAGATATTATGGTGTCACAGTCAGTGTTGCAGGTTCGAGTCTCACCTATGTAACATGAAACAAAGGGTGTTCTTTGAAAAATACCTGTGGAGTAAGCAATCAGTCTGCATGTAGCTGGGCATTAATTACATGTGGTGTTCCTCAATGTTCTGTCTTGGGTCTGTTGCTTTTTCTTGTGTACATTAATGACTTCTCGTCTGTTTCATTGCCAGATGCTAAGTTTGTTTTGTTTGCATATGATACAAACATTGGAATAAATAGAAAGTCAAGTATAGATTCATAAATGGCTGCTAATCAAATTTTCACTGACATTAATGTATGGTTTAAAGCTAATTAACTGTTACTAAACTTTGAAAAGACCCACTATATTCAGGTCAGAACCTGTAAGAGATTTCCTCCTATCACACGTTTAACTTATGAAGACATGCAGATAGAAGAGTTGACAGCGTTAAATTTATTGGTTTACAACTTGATAGTTAATCCAGTTGGGAAAGGCATACCACAGAATTTCTGAAACGCCTAAAGAAGTCTGTATTTGCAATGCGAATGGTATCAGACGTAGGAGATATAAAAAACTTGCATACTTTGCTTACCTTCATTCTGTTATTTTATATGGTATCGTATTCTGGAGTAACTTGTCAAACCGATGAAATGCTTTTAGAGCGCAAAATCTTATAATAAGACTCATTTTCGGTGTAAATTCAAGAACTTCATGTAGAAACCTGTTCAAGGAACTGGGTATTCTAAGCATTGCTCCTCAATATATTTATTCCTTAATTAAATTTGTTGCGAATAATATGTCTCTGTTTCCAACCAGTAACTCAATACATAGTACCAATACTAGGAATGAGAACAATCTACATGAAGACCTAAAATCACTTACAATGGTCCAAAAAGGGGTCCAATATTCAGGTACACAGATTTTCAATAAATTCTAAGCAACCATTAAAATTAGTTTCAGACAAAGCACAGTTTAAACAGAGTTTGAAAGACATTTGGTAAGCAATTCCTATCAACAGAGACTGTTAGACCAGCTTAAGTAAATATATCCACTAGATTTCAGTTTTGACAGCATTTGGTCACATCAGCCAAAAACAGGTATTCTGTGTATGATAAATTTATTAAAAGTGCATAACTGTGTTTCATTCTGACGGTGTATTAACACTGTAAGCATCAGCAATTCCAGTTTACTATAATGTATTCATATATCTTGAAAATCTTCTAGGAAATGATCAGGGAAATGAGTATTACATTCAACTGTTCTCTGTTTTTATGTTATACTTTCTGACATGTTCCACTCACGAGAATCATCCCATTTTTGGGTCTATGGAACTAAACTGAATTTAATCTAATCTAATCTAAATTTTGAAGACTCCATATTGCGCCACCACATATCAGAACTTCATGAAACTATAGTGACCAAAGCGAGAATATTCCACGAAGTCCCACAGCAAGTTCCACATGTTTTCAACTGCAATTGATTGAGAAAAAAGTGTTACATTAACTATCGAACGCCCCTCATATAAATTCATGTACTCATTCAGTACCCATATCTAACAGTGTTACTCCATTCACACAAGAAGAATTTGCAGTTGGAATGCTTAAATATATTGTTTCTCACAGAAGTTCGCGATGCAACACAGGATGAGTTTAAGGCATATAAAAAACAATTATTCGCAAAATATTTCTGTGGATGATGATTGCGTACAAGTAATAGTAACTGCACCAAAAAAATATAAATAAAATAATATTTCTTGCAAAATTGTAAATATGTTTTATTTTACCCCAATCCTGTTTTCTTTTTTTTCTTTTTTACTTGTACTGTGATTTTAAAGTTGACAAAAATGTGCAGTCATTGTAGCCCAGTCAGTAAGGTAACTGCTGAGGTATATACAATATAGTGTAATCCCGTTACTGTCATCCCCCCACAGGCTAAGCTGTAATGTCTGTGCATCTGTGTAAAGTTTTTAAGAACGAAAAACACCCAGAATTCAATGCTGCATGTGACCAAAGACTTCATCATTCGAAGTTAGATAGCTTGTTTGACAGTTGTACATTGCGTTTCCTATTCATTTATACATTTGGGAATATTTCGGTGCAGTGTACACATCACATCTTTCAAGGGTACATGTGTAGCCATTTTTTAAACAAAGTACACTCTTGCTACGGAACAGTTACGCTGTACAAGTGTTGAGGTTCATTTTGAAAGCAAGGTACACACTGGCTACTTAACAAGTACATTGTGGAGGTGTTGGGACTCATTTTTTAAAACAAATTACACCTTGCTACATAACAATTACCCTATGGAGTTGAAGGCTCTAATTTTTTTAAAAACTGTACCCTAATAACCCCTAGTTCCATGTTTATTAATAATAACAGTCGTTTTCTTATGTTTTTTGCTGGCTAACTGTACTGTCCAGTGTAGTAAGAAGGGGGAGAACAATTATGACAGTTTTGTTATTAACATTCACAGCGTCATGCCTGCCACTAGTGATCACCAAACACAAATGCTGGCTGCGCTTACTTCACCGTGCTCTGCTTGTTAAATCTCTGCAGTGTGAGAGAGGAATCCGGACAGGGAAAGCACCTGGCTTGTCGAATCTCCCGACCCCAGCCGCATACCATATTCCATCGTCTAATAGGTGCATGACTAGAAGCTTCTCCCACGATGTGTCAGCAATGCAGAACTACTTTAAGAGTATAGAAAAATTTAGGTGTTCAATATATACATTGTGCACTTTTTCGCGACATGCTATTCGAAAGGAGAATGGTCGAAGTGGCTGACTTTGATATTGGTTATAAGTTAGAGGTAGCGTATATATCCTGCAACTTGGGGAGGTCACGTATAGGAACTTGCTTCCCTCTTTGTTGCTTCTAGTACACTATGTGATCCAAATTGTGAGTATGCTATCTGTTGTAAAGCATTTGCACATATATTAGTGGACATTAAATGTACATTGTATTTAAACAGAAAATCGAGACTGACAGAGAAAAGTTATTTCATAAACAAATCCATTACTTACGTGTATGGAATTTATGACTATTTTTCTGGTACACAGGTCAATGAGAGAGTTGTTTTGGGTGGTTTGTGACATTTACATTTACTTTCTGAGGCCCCTTGTGCACTACGTTGTAGAAAAATTGTAACAAATTATCCCATTCATCAACATGTAACAGCAAAATCATAACAAATTACCCACATGCATCATTGTGTTATAACAAAATAACACCTATGTGTTACAGCAAATTTGTAATAAATTGCCATACCAGAACGGTAGTAAACTGCTCCATGCATTACCATGTGCAAATGTATATGCAAAATTAATAAAAGTTTTAGTACAGAACATCTGTTTTATTATTCATTACCCTTCACTGTCATTAAACTTTGAAAAGACCCACTACATGCAGTTCACAACTTCCAAGAGATTTTCTTCTGGTGTGTGTATAAAATAACATGTAAATAGAAGAAGTTGAGAGTGTAAAATTCTTGGGATTACAACTTGATAATAAATTCAGTTGGGAGCAACATACTAACGAACTGGTGAAGCGCCTAAACAAATCTGTGTTTGCAGTGCGAATGATCTCAGACATAGGAGATATAAATATTTAAAAAACTGACATACTTTGTTTATTTGCACTCCATTATGTCATTGTTGTTGTTGTTGTGGTCTTCAGTCCTGAGACTGGTTTGATGCAGCTCTCCATGCTACTCTATCCTGTGCAAGCTTCTTCATCTCCCAGTACCTACTGCAACCTACATCCTTTTGAATTTGCTTAGTGTATTCATGTCCTGGTCTCCCTCTACGATTTTTACCCTCCACGCTGCCCTCTAGTACTAAATTGGTGATCCCTTGATGCCTCAGAACATGTCCTACCAACCGATCCCTTCTTCTAGTCAAGTTGTGCCACAAACTTCTCTTCTCCCCAATCCTATTCAATACCTCCTCATTAGTTACGTGATCTGCCCATCTAATATTCAGCATTCTTCTGTAGCACCACATTTCGAAAGCTTCTATTCTCTTCTTGTCCAAACTATTTATCGTCCATGTTTCACATTCATACATGGCGACACTCCATACAAATACTTTCAGAAATGACTTCCTGCCACTTAAATCTATACTCGATGTTAACAAATTTCTCTTCTTCAGAAACGCTTTCCTTGCCATTGCCAGTCTACATTTTATATCCTCTCTACTTCGACCATCATTAGTTATTTTACTCCCCAAATAGCAACACTCCTTTACTACTTTAGGTGTCTCATTTGCTAATCTAATTCCCTCAGCATCACCCGACTTAATTCGACTACATTCCATGATCCTCATTTTCCTTTTGTTGATGTTCATCTTATATCCTCCCTTCAAGTCAGTATCCATTCCGTTCAACTGCTCTTCCAAGTCCTTTGCTGTCTCTGACAGAATTACAATGTCATCGGCGAACCTCAAAGTTTTTATTTCTTCTCCATGGATTTTAATACCTACTCCGAATTTTTCTTTTGTTTCCTTTACTGCTTGCTCAATATACAGATTGAATAACATCGGGGAGAGGCTACAACCCTGTCTCACTCCCTCCCCAACTACTGCTACCCTTTCATGCCCTTCGACTCTTATAACTGCCATTTGGTTTCTGCACAACCATTATGTCATATGGTGTCATATTTTGGGGTAACTACACAAACAGAGAAAAAATGTTTAGAGTGCAGAAGCGTATAATAAGAGTAATGAGTAGTGTAAATTGAAGAACATCAAGTCGAAATCTGTTCAAAGAACTGGACATATTAACCACAGCTTCTCAGTATATTTATTCCTTAATGAAGTTTGTTGTAAATAATACATCTCTTTTCCAACTAACTGCTTAGTACACAGTATCAATACTAGGAATAAGAACAATATGCATAAAGATTTAAAATCACTGACTCTTGCCCAGAAATGAGTCCAGCATCAGCAACGCATATTTTCAGTAAGTTACCAGCAACCATTAATTTAAACACAATTTAAAAGAGTTTTTGGTGGCCAACTCTTTCTATTCCATCCATGAGTTTCTCAACAAGTGCAGTAGACCATTTGAATGAAAATTTATTATACTTTAATTTTTGACGATACTTGGTTGTAACAGCCAAGTAACTACCTACTGTGTGAATGATGGATGTATGGAAAGCAGATGTAAGTCGTAAGTCTGTAAATAGTGGAAGTTTAATTTTAAATCTTGTACATAATCTGACTGTCCTTAACTGGGGATAACTGAAATGAGTAGTTTACTTTAATTTTTGACAATACTTGGTTGTAATATCCAAGAAACTAGCAAATGTCTGAATGATGGATTTAATTAAAGCAGATGTAAGTATTAAACCTGTAAATATTAGAAGTTTAAATTTAATTCAGGTACATTATTTTACTGTTTATTGACTGAGAATCATTAAAATTAACGAAACTCAAGTTTTTATAGTTACATTTTTGTAATGTGTTTATCTGACATGTTCCACACCCAGGAGGATTCCTTCTTTTATGGGTCTATGGAATGAATAATTAATCTAATCTAATCTAATCCCAACCCTATCAAGTGTGGGCTTGTTTCTTTAGAAACATACTGTGATTTGGATTCCCCACGCAACCTGAATATCTAAAAATTCTTTGCAGGGACACCGCTTCCTCCAAATGCCTACCCAGAAAAATCTCCACCAACACAATGCTAGCTGTCAATGCAAGCCCTTATCTGCAATCAAATGCATCATTTGTGGTGGACACCGAGTGTATAGGCATTTCATTTACTGTACCGTAGTTGAGTGAGTTGACTTTAGCTATTTAAATGCATCTTTATGTTCATAAATCTTACAAAATCTCCCTCTATGGACACAACCATTGCTGTGACAGGATCTTCATCTAACAAAGATGATGCCCAGTTTTTGCTCATTTGTATGTTGATAACACACAATACTGATCATTTGCAGCACCAAGGCTTCTGATATACGTTAAAGATCCAAATGAGCTATTCAAGTATGACTGACGACCCGCCCTCACAGCTTTATTACGCCAGTAGCTCTGCATACATAGAAAAAACACACGGAGATTGCTTATCGTAATACGTAAGTATGGGTACACAGGTCAACAACAACAAAACATTGTGAGGTGCCACGCGAGTTGCAATGGATGGGTATTTTGGTGTCGCTGAATCTGAATTTGTCATTGCCTTTCCTAAATTGTCTCTATTTTTTGAGATACAGGATGAATATAAAATAAACCTTGTAGTCTGACTTAACTTGTATTTACTTACTTATGTAGTGGTATCTTTCATTATTTTAAATTTTTCTTCATGTAACATTGTATTGTGTCAAATATTAAGATCACGTTTGTCTATGTTTTGCTGCAGTGAAATATGAAATATGAGTTCATCGTGATGAGGTTAGCTGACGTCCCCTGATGAGTTCTGTTGTGTGCGTCGTGAGCACACCTCGTTGAAAAATAGACAGACGATCACTAATTTTGTGAAGCAAACACATTTGGCACATTTCCGCATTCATCTTCGGAACAAAGATAAGCCTTGGGCTCCTCACAAGGTTTATAAATCCTGTGCTGAGGGTTCTTCGAAAATGAAGAAAAGGGACAAAGAGAAATTAAAAATTTGGAGTGCCGATAGAATGGAAAAGAATCATGAAAGCACCACGACGACTCTTATTTTTGTGTTGCGAGTATAAATGTCTTCAGTAAATACAAGAAACGGAAGAGGGAATATCCTGATTTTTAGTCAGCAAGGCGACCTTTGCCATTTAGCAAAGATATTCCAGAGCCAATGTCTACCACATGTCTTGAACATTCATTGTCGTATGTAGAAGAACAGCAGGTCGTGAAACGTAGCGCTGATGAGACTAAATATAAAACCTGTATCTCTATACTTCAATATTCCTCCCAGCAATAATTCACTGATTTTATTCGAGAATTTGAAAGCGGTTGTATCTAATTTTAATCGCGTAGGCGGTTGTCATTTGCACTAAGACAGGGTTAGGATCGCATTGTAATATCTGTATAGTGGCGTAGTCGTGGTCATTTGATTGCTTAGTTCGTAAGTTAGTGTTCATATATCGCAGCTCAATCTGGCGCTGGTGACGCAACTGTGCAGCCGCATATTGGTGTTTTATTTGTCGCAACTCTATACGTCCAGATATTAGCAGTAGGATGGGTAGGATGTGTGCGTGCTGTGTGCGGGCGCAGGAGGAACTGGCCACTGTTCGCGAGCAGCTGTGCGTGCTGTTGGCCACGGTCAGCCGCCTTCAGGCTGCTGCCTCGAGGTGCAGCGACGGCGGAGGATCTGGCGAGTCGCTTGACACACCCCAGGTGTCGCTTGCTGCGTCCGCTGACTCAGCCACCGAGGCACTTTCTAGTGTACCCGGCGCGTTGGGGCCGCCCTCACCTCAGGGTGAGTGGCGGACTGCAACGCGTTCGCGTCGCTCGAGACAGAGGGCCAATGTGGAGGCTGGCCGGCTGGCCTTGCCCGTTCATCCTGTCAGTGGGCAGGTGGCCGCTCCTTCAGCAGGGCCCGAGCAGGCACACGGGGACAAAGGCTTGCTGGTTATTGGGAGCTCCAACGTTAGGCGGGTGATGGAGCCCCTTGGGGAAATAGCGTACAGGGCTTGAAAGAATTCCAACGTGTGCTCGGTTTGTCTGCCGGGGAGCCTCATCCAAGATGTGGAGGCGGCCTTGCCTGCGGCTATCGAGCGTGCGGGGTGTAGTCGTCAGCAAGTAGTTGCTCACGTCGGCACCAATGATGCCTGTCGCTTGGGTTCTGAGGCGATCCTCAGTTCGTACAGGCGGCTGGCGGATTTGGTGAAGACCGCTGGCCTCGCACGCGGGGTGCAAGCAGAGCTCTCTATTTGCAGCATCGTTCCCAGAGTGGATTGGGATCCTTTGGTTTGGAGCCGAGTGGAGGGTCTCAACCAGAGGCTTCGTCGACTCTGTGACAGTCCTGGCTGGAGATTTCTGGACTTGCACTATTGGGTGAGGAATTGTAGGACGTCCCTAGATAGGTCAGGCGTGCACTACAAAAAGGAAGCGGCTACTCGGGTAGCAGAGTACTTGTGACGTGCACTTGGGAGTTTTTTAGGCTAGGCAGTTGTGCGAGGTGTCCTGATGAACACTCACCAGTCGATGTGCAGGCAGGGAAATCAGGACGCGCTCAGTGTAAAGACACTTCAGCTATCAAGATATCAACAGTAAATTTTCAGAGTGTTCGGAATAAAGTTCCTGAATTTACTGCCCTCCAGGAAGCGTGTGGCGCGCAAATTATTCTCTGGACTGAGACCCGGCTGAACCCTGATATAGGAAGTTCCGAAATATTTAGTGAGGATTGGAACGTGTATCGGAAATACAGATTAGACACCATAGGAGGTGGTGTCTTCATTGCAGTTCACAAAAATATTGTGTCTACTGAGGTCGAAGTAGAGTGTGATCGTGAAGTTATCTGGACACGTTTAACAGGGCTAGGAGAAATATAGTTAATTGTTGGGTATTATTACCGGCCACCAGGTTCCACCGTGACAGTTCTAGAATCATTCAAAGGTAATCTGCACTCTGTATCGCAGAAGTACCCGGATCATGCTATATTAGTCGGAGGCGACTTCAACCTACCTAGTATAGACTGGGATGTCTATGGATTCATTACAGGTGGTACAGCCAAGCCGTCGTGTGAATTACTTTTAAACGCATTATCCGAAAACCGTCTTGAGCAGCTAAATCGACAGCCAACACGTAATGGAAATATTTTAGATCTGGTAGCCACGAACAGACCAGAACTCATCGACGGTGTCAGTGTTGAGACAGGGATCATGATGTTGTCATTACGACTATGGTTACGAAAGTTAAAAAGTCGGTCAAGAAGGTTAGGAGAGTATTCTTACTAGAAAGAGCAGATAAGCAGTTGTTAGCATCCCACTTAGTAAATGAATCGACTTCATTTACTTCCGGTACGATGGACGTGGAAGAATTATGGGCAAATTATAAACACATTATAAATCACATATTGGAGAAGTATGTGCCGAAATGTGGGTTACGGACGGATAAGACCCACCGTGGTTTAACAGCGCAATTCGGAGAATGCTCAGGAAGCAAAGGCAGTTGCACTCGCGGTACAAGAGGGATCGGGAGAATGAGGACAGGCAAAAGTTAGTAGAGATTCGTGCTGCTGTAAAAAGAACGATGCGCGAAGCATTCAACCACTACCACTGTCATACCTTAGCAAAAGATCTTGCTGAAAACCCAAGGAAATTCTGGTCTTAGGTAAAATTGGTAAGCGGGTCGAAGGCTTCCATCCAGTCACTCACTGATCAGTCTGGCCTGGCAACGGAAGACAGCAAAACGAAAGCTGAAAATTTAAATTTAGCATTTGAGAAATCGTTCACGCAGGAGGATCGTACAAACATACCGCCGTTTGAGTCTCGTACAGATTCCCGTATGGAGGACATAGTGATAGACATCCCTGGGGTTGTGAAGTAGCTGAATGGTTTGAAAATAAATAAATCGCCAGGTCCTGTGGGATTCCAATTCGGTTTTACAGAGAGCACTCTACCGCATTGGCTCCTTACTTAGCTTGCATTTATCGCGAATCTCTTGCTCAACGTAAAGTCCTGAGCGACTGGAAAAAAGTGCAGGTGACGCCTGTATATAAGAAGGGTAGAAGGACGGATCCTCAAAATTACAGACCAATATCCTTAACATCGGTTTGTTGCAGAATTCTCGAACATATTCTCAGTTCGAATATAATGAATTTCCTTGAGACAGAGAAGTTGCTGTCCATGCATCAGCACGGCTTTAGAAAGCATCGCTCCTGTGACAAGCAACTCGCCCTTTTTTCACATGATATCTTGCGACCATGGATGAAGGGTATCAGACGGATGCCATATTCCTTGACTTCCGAAAAGCGTTTGAAAAATGGCTCTGAGCACTATGGAACTCAACATCTCAGGTCATCAGTCCCCTAGAACTTAGAACTACTTAAACCTAACTAACCTAAGGACATCACATACATCCACGCCCGAGGCAGGATTCGAACCTGCGACCGTAGCAGTCGCACGGTTCCGGACGGAAGAGCTTAGAACCGCTCGGCCACCAGCGGCCGGCTAAAACTGGTTGAGTCGGTGCCCCACTGCAGACTCCTAACTAAGGTACGAGCATATGGGATTGGTTCCCAAATATGTGAGTGGCTCGAAGACTTCTTAAGTAATAGAACCCAGTACGTTGTCCTCGATGGTGAGTGTTCATCGGAGGTGAGGGTATCATCTGGAGTGCCCCAGGGAAGTGTGGTAGGTCCGCTGTCGTTTTTTGTCTACACAAATGATCTTTTGGATAGGGAAGATAGCAATGTGCGGCTGTTTGCTGATGATACTGTGGTGTACGGGAAGGTGTCGTCGTTGAGTGACTATAGCAGGATACAAAATGACTTGGACAGGATTTGTGATTGGTGTAAAGAATGGCAGCTAACTCTAAATATAGATAATTGTAAATTAATGCAGATGAATAGGAAAAAGAATCCCGTAATGTTTGAATACTCCATTAGTAGTGTAGCGCTTGACACAGTCACGTCGATTATATATTCGGGCGTAATACTGCAGAGCGATATGAAGTGGGACAAGCGTGTAATGGCAGCTGTGGGGAAGGCGGACAGTCGTCTTCGGTTCATTGGTAGTATTTTGGGAAGATGTGGTTCATCTGTAAAGGAGACCGCTTACAAAACGCTAATACGACCTATTCTTGAGTACTGCTCGAGCGTTTGGGATCCCTATCAGATCGGATTGAGGGAGGACATAGAAGCAATTCAGAGGCGGGCTGCTAGATTTGTTACTGGTATGTTTGATCATCACGCGAGTGTTACGGAAATGCTTCAGGAACTCGGGTTGGAGTCTCTAGAGAAAAGGAGGCGTTCTTTTCGTGAATCACTACTGAGGAAATTTAGAGAACCAGCATTTGAGGCTGACTGCAGTACGATTTTACTGCCGCCAACTTATATTTCGCGGAAAGACCACAAAGATAAGATAAGAGAGACTAGGGCTCGTACAGAGGCATATAGGCAGTCATTTTTCCCTCGTTCTGTTTGGGAGTGGAACAGGGAGAGAAGATGCTAGTTGTGGTACGAGGTACCCTCCGCCACGCACCGTATGGTGGATTGCGGAGTATGTATGTAGATGTAGATGTAGATCTATGTCTGTTTGAGCAAGCTTCTAAACTCTTAGTACCCAGGTTCAAGACTGAAACAAATATTAAAGCATAGAAAACCAGAGGAAAGGTGCTTCTTCCCTATTTCAATAAAGATGATAACGTCGTTTACTGCAATGATATCCTGGGACTGCTACCTGCAGTGGGTCTCCTGAAGTATAGACCAATAGACTGCAAACTTTTTATCGACAAATCCAAAAAAAAATCTATCTGTTACACAATGGTCAGCACGTGTAACTTACTTGTGTTGATAGGAAGACGGTTAACACCTTGCTTGGGCACCAAAGTGCCTACACAAAGTACCCACATTCCATCTGCATGTGAGGTAGTAAAGCTAAGCAAAAACATTGGGAAAAAATGGCATGCCCTTCAAGAGAACGTATGAGAGTTGGTGCAGTGAATATCAGTCATGAGAGTTTGGTTGATAGGAACAACATCGTTCTCCCTCCGCTAAATACCGAGCTAGGCCTCATGAAACAATCTGTTATGACCTTAGACAGAGATTCTAATCACTTCAAGTAAATTTGCAGATCCTTCCCTGGACTCAGTTATGAAAAACTGAAAGATGGAATCTTTGATGATCCTCAGATTTGCAAGCTCGTCAATGATTCAGATTTCAATAAAGTGATAACAGAAGTTGAAATATCTGCTTGACTGGTTTTGCTGCTGTTGTAAAAAACTTCTTAGGCAACCATAAAGTAGTGAATTACACACAATTGGTCCGCAAGATGCTCACAAACTTTTATAATTTGGGAGCCAATATGAGCATAGAGGTGCACGCCCTCAGAACCACATAATTAAATTTCCTATCAGTCTTGGTGATTTCAGTGAGGGACAGGGGGAAATGTTCCATCAAGACATCCAAGTCATGAAAATAAAGGTATCAAGGAAGATGGGACAGTCACACGACGGCAGACTACAGCTGGAATCTTCAACGTGGCCATCCTGATCGGTACACAGGAAACAATCATACTAACGGAGTTTTTCATGCAAAATTGAGAAAGACTACGTTGTTTTCTGTTAAGATTTTTTTCCAATGTCATTGTGTATAACATGAGTTTAATTTATAATGATGTAGTGTTGTTATCATGCTGTTTCTGTCTAGATTTACAATATTCATTTTCATCTTCATGTTTTTACAGTATTTTGGTTGGAAAACAAAATTCAAAAACTAGATAGAGCCTGTCTAGAAAAATTGATGCCATATCTGTGTTCAATGCAGTAACGTCAACCTACAGTCCTTCTCAGATTCTGGGCACCAATATTATAGATACGCCGATACGACGTACTGTACTTTGCATCGTAATCAGAATAACACAGGCACTGCAATATTGTATTTGTCTGCCGATATCGGGCAAGCGACTTTCAGGTACAACGTCTGGCCTGTACAGGAATATACGTAATGGATGTACGAGTACAGGTCGTAGACGCATGGTTGACAACATATGGAAGTTTTGTTCTGGTCTTGAGTCGTGCACGGATAGCCAAATGGTAAGGCGACCGCTCGCAATGAGTGGGAAACCCGGGTTCGAGTCCCGCTCCGGCACAAATTATCATTGTCATCGTTCCATTCTACAGCTGATTGTAGTCCTTATTCGCAATTGCGAATTCATTTGATGTGTTACACGAAAAATTCGAGTATAAAACACACCCATAGCGCTGCTTTTGCGACTTAATTGTTTCATAACAGCAATATATATATATATACACTCCTGGAAATGGAAAAAAGAACACATTGACCGGTGTGTCAGACCCACCATACTTGCTCCGGACACTGCGAGATTGAAATAAGAACACCGTGAATTCATTGTCCCAGGAAGGGGAAACTTTATTGACACATACCTGCGGTCAGATACATCAAATGATCACACTGACAGAACCACAGGCACATAGACTCAGGCAACAGAGCATGCACAATGTCGGCACTAGTACAGTGTATATCCACCTTTCGTAGCAATGCAGGCTGCTATTCTCCCATGGAGACGATCGTAGAGATGCTGGATGTAGTCCTGTGGAACGGCTTGCCATACCATTTCCACCTGGCGCCTCAGTTGGACCAGCGTTCGTGCTGGACGTGCAGACCGCGTGAGACGACGCTTCATCCAGCTCAATGGGGGACAGATCCGGAGATCTTGCTGGCCAGGGTAGTTGACTTACACCTTCTAGAGCACGTTGGGTGGCACGGGATACATGCGGACGTGCATTGTCCTGTTGGAACAGCAAGTTCCCTTGCCGGTCTAGGAATGGTAGAACGATGGGTTCGATGACGGTTTGGATGTACCGTGCACTATTCAGTGTCCCCTCGACGATCACCAGTGGTGTACGGCCAGTGTAGGAGATCGCTCCCCACACCATGATGCCGGGTGTTGGCCCTGTGTGCCTCGGTCGTATGCAGTCCTGATTGTGGCGCTCACCTGCACGGCGCCAAACACGCATACGACCATCATTGGCACCAAGGCAGAAGCGACTCTCATCGCTGAAGACGACACGTCTCCATTCGTCCCTCCATTCACGCCTGTCGCGACACCACTGGAGGCGGGCTGCACGATGTTGGGGCGTGAGCGGAAGACGGCCTAACGGTGTGCGGGACCGTAGCCCAGCTTCATGGAGACGGTTGCGAATGGTCCTCGCCGATACCCCAGGAGCAACAGTGTCCCTAATTTGCTGGGAAGTGGCGGTGCGGTCCCCTACGGCACTGCGTAGGATCCTACGGTCTTGGCGTGCATCCGTGCGTCGCTGCGATCCGGTCCCAGGTCGACGGGCACGTGCACCTTCCGCCGACCACTGGCGACAACATCGATGTGCTGTGGAGACCTCACGCCTCACGTGTTGAGCAATTCGGCGGTACGTCCACCCGGCCTCCCGCATGCCCACTATACGCCCTCGCTCAAAGTCCGTCAACTGCACATACGGTTCACGTCCACGCTGTCGCGGCATGCTACCAGTGTTAAAGACTGCGATGGAGCTCCGTATGCCACGGCAAACTGGCTGACACTGACGGCGGCGGTGCACAAATGCTGCACAGCTAGCGCCATTCGACGGCCAACACCGCGTTTCCTGGTGTGTCCGCTGTGCCGTGCGTGTGATCATTGCTTGTACAGCCCTCTCGCAGTGTCCGGAGCAAGTATGGTGGGTCTGACACACCGGTGTCAATGTGTTCTTTTTTCCATTTCCAGGAGTGTATATATGACTCATATATTGGCACTACCGATAAAGTAGCGTCACATTATTGATTTGTTGTGGCAGGCCTGCAAAGCAGCTGCACCACTGTAAATGATCCAATGGGTAATGCTGGCAGTTCCGTGATGATGATCGTAAACGATGTCTTCGTCCATAAGGAGATAGCAATGCCAGAAGACTGTAGCCAATTGCATGAAGGCCTGAAGAGGACTGATTACTGGTAGAATTGGGAGCTGACACTAAATATGAATAAAATGCAACGTAGCGTTCACAAATAGGCCAAGAAAACTTGTACTGTACAGTTACTCTATCCACAACAGATCACTAGAAATGGTAATGGTCATAAGATACATGGAAGTAACCTTCCAGAGCACCCTAAAGCGGAATGACGACATAAAACAAAATGTTGAAAAACAGATGCAAGGAGCAGATTCATTGGAAGAATCGTAAGGAAATGTGATTCACTCATGAAATAAGTGCCATACAAAATACTTAATTCGACAGATTTTGAGTATTGCCCGTCAATCTCAAGCTTTTACCAGGTCACATTAATAGGAAATATAGACAAGATCGAACACAGGACGGCATGTATGTGTCGTTTAGTCAGTATGAGAGCTTTACGGAGAAGCTAAACAAACTTCAGTGATAGACGCTTCAAGACAGGCATTGAGCATCACAGGGAGATGTACTGTAGAAATCGGAGGATATGTTCCAGGAAGAGTTGGGCAACATATTACTTCCTTCCACATGTTTCACGTGAAATTCGAGGAAACAGAGCTAATATGGAGATTTATCGACAGTCATTCTTTCTGCGCATCATTCGTGAATGGAACAAGGGCGGGGGTTAAATGACGGAGGAACTAAATTTGAGTAATAACTTTTTTATACAGTCAGTCACGATTTCGTTTTTAAGTAGAGTACATAGCAATAGTAAATGTGTGATTTTTTGAGAAATTATCAGGGTCTCTCTTTTTTTAAAAAAAATTGAATCATTATTCCTTTTCTAAGCAGAGGAAACAGTGTAAGGGTGGCATTGCTCTATAAATAATAAAGTAGAAATGGTTTACTTCTGTTCTTGCAAGGAAAACGCATTTTGCAGCATACGTTTTGTAAATGTGTTATATATTCTACAACACAGATCCGTGACCAAAAACTGCACACAGCATGCGTTTTGCAATGAGTGAACCCCTTGGGGGTCCTTCGCCGATCGTCAATGGTTCCTATATGGAAGAGATATTGGTGAGTGACAGTGGAATCTGGTGCAAGAGCTACTCATCTACAAATTTGTTTAGTTCGTAATCGTTGCAGAAGGTATGTTAGAGGAATTTCGTACAGCTGTTTGGTTATGATTATTATAGTGGTACCACTTACCCCTAAATCATATACGCCATCCTAACGATCCACAAGTTTTTGAGGTATAACAACTGTATAACATACAAATTTTGTAATTAGACTTGGTTTTGTATAGCATTATTCATCCTTCCTGAATTATCGGCCTTTGCTTAGCCTCAATTTTTTTTATGGCTCGTCTGTCGGCTTATGGTTCATGTTTATGGACCTGAGATAAGAAATCTTGCGTGGCTGTGAGTTTTATATACAGGTTTAGCAATTTATTGTGCCGTGATAGCGGTTTGCATAGCCAGTGGCAGGGTGGGGTCGAAATGACTTCCTAGCTACTGGAATGGTACTGTCACATGGTGATAAGTTTCCTAGATAATAATCGAGAATATTATGTTACACTTCCAAGAAAATGAAATAGGTACTGAAAACGCACACGTAGCGACCAGAGCACTGCAGAGGACTATGAGGCCGCCCTTTGCGCACGCTGATTGCTAGTGGCAGCCGTGATATTATGGATGTTTATAATACGACTCTCATAACTGTTCCTCTTTCCGAGCGCACTGAGCAATACAATATAATCGCGAAAAAATGCCAGTGTAATTGTTAAACATGGAACCAGGGGTTATCAGTGCGCTTCGTTTTAAAAAATTAAGCTTCCAACTTCAAAACGTAATTGTTACATTTCAAGGACGTACTTCGTTTAAAAATATGAATCTCAACACCCCCACAGCGTTCTTGTTATTTAGCGAGTGTGTACTTTCTTTTTAAAAAAGGAACCCCAGCACATCTACAGTGTAACTGTTACAAACAAGAGTGTACTGCGTTTAAAAAAATGAACCCCCACTACTCCACAGTGTAATTCTTTCGTATCAAGGGTTCATCCTGTGTTCCGTTGAAATCAGGAGGGGAAGCAATATACTTTTGCATTCTGTCTGTAAATTTTGCTTGTGTGGATTTAATACCTATGGGAGTAATATCAGTAGGTCTGTGTACAGCTTGAATACATTCATTTGTACATTGATTTGACTCCTCCTCGCACACACCGTGTTCACACACATATCTCACAAAATCACTAAATAGTGCTTTGGCATACGGGTGTTACCAACTCAATGAGTCTATCACAATCCATAATGGTTGTATAGACATCAAGCCAAAGACTACCACCTGGCTACACAGAGAAGTGGAGTACATGGAGATCCCTCAACAGACTAGTTCGGGTGTCACGAAATGTAAGAGAAATTTGACTAAATGGGGTTTCCTACAGGAGCCGCCACTCTGTGAGTGTGGAGCAACGCAGATGACCTTCCATCTGCTCCAGTGTACCCAATGTCCAACAGCATGCGCAATAGAAGACCTGCTACATGCAAAGCCAAATGCAATAGAGGTCGCTAACTTCTGGGGGGCAGAAGTGTAAATAATAGTATTGTAAATGTATATGCACACGACATGTAAATATTGTACACTATTTTATACATCGTAAATGCTTCTGACACGAATAAATATATAAATAAGGGTTTATTTTGTTTAAAAATGGCTACACACACATCCTTTAAAGGTGTGATGTGTTTTTTTTAATTACACCAAAACATTCGAAAATGTTTAAATGAACTGACCATGCAATATATAATTCTCAAACAAGCTACCTCACTTGAATTTTTTCTTTTTTAATTTGACACTTAGCACAGTGCTGGTGATGCCTTGGGTAACCTGCAGCGTATGTATTAAGTGTGTTTTTCTTTCTTAAAAACCTTAGAAAGATGCCTGGTCATTACAGCTTAGCCAGTGGGGGTAGGATAGCAACGAAACTGCTCTATTTTGTAAAAACCTCTACAATTACCTTACTGACTGAAATACAAGGACTGCACATTTTTATAAGTTTTAAAATCACTTTATAAAAAAAAACAACGGCGTGATTGGGCGAAATAAAACATACAACAATTTTGAAAGAAATATTTATAATTTTTGATACAGTTGTGCTTATTTGTACATTGTCATCATTCGCAGCAATGTTTTGCAAGTAACTGTTTTTTATATGCTTTAAATTCATCCTGTGTTGCGTTAAAACCAAGAGGAGAAACAATATACTTTTGCATTCTGTCTGTAAATTCTGCTTGTGTGGATTTAATACCTATGGAAGTAATATTAGTAGGTCTGTGTAAAGCTTGAATACATGCATTTGTACATTGATTTGACTCCTCCTCGCACACACCGTGTTAACACATGTATCTCACAAAATCGCTGAATAGTGCTTTGGCATACAGCTGTTACCAACTCAATGAGTCTATCACAATCCATTCAAGTTGTTAACTTCAGTGTTGAAGCTTCATACAAGTTGATGATGGAAACCTTGCTGAAGATATAGATTTCTGGAGGATGAGAAAAGTCATACTCTGTCATCACCAGACTCTCTGCTTAGATGGTTCCACTCCATTCCTGTAAACAACACTTTAATACCGGGTTGAACATTCTCAACTTCTGTTACTTCTTTTCTGTCACTGTCCAGAGCTGCCATCTGACAGTCAGTTTATAAATAGTGGTGAAGAGCGTTATTCTGATTCCCTAGCTGCAGCTTCATAAGTCGAGATGCAGACATTGCATATTGTGGAAATATACTGTCTGGAAATAAATCTGTGTCTTGCTCCAATACATCAGGTAGTGTGTCTGTTGATTTCTGCACCAATGTAGCATGGTGCCATTGCACTGAGGAAGAAAAAATAACAATACATGAAAACACGTATAAATTATGAATAATAATGATAATAATCAACAATGAGAGAGAACAAAGAGTTTCAGGAAAGGGTTATTACATTCAGTTGTGTGAGTCAGTATTTTCTGACTGGAGGTGCCTGAACCTTAGTGACCAATCTTGATGATGATAAACCTTCTACTACAGTGTACAGACAACGAGTGCAGAGTCCATCTGGTGGCTAATAAGCCCAGAGACTGCGTCACTACAGTGACACGGGCTTTATACATCTGCAGTGGCATTATACGGGGGACCTTGAAGACAGACTCATTTTATAAGGCAGGTGATCATTGTCTTGGTGACACTTTAATATCTTGGACTGCCATGTATTAGAGCGTCGTCCATATTGAACGCCAGTTTGGATAATAAATATCAGTGATAAGGGTCTTTCATACATACCCACAGTTGGAGACCATCTTGGCGCACAGACAGCAGCGATAAGGATCCTAAACAAACACCCTTCTCAACTATTAGCATAACAGCCAAGGCAAAATATTAAAGCAATTAGGATCCAAAACAAGCATCATTATCTGACAACATGCAGGCTGCCCAGGTGGTCTAGAAGGGTGGGAGAGGGGAGAGAATTGGTGGATGACCTTGAAAGGGGCAGGTGGGGGAGTGAGTTATAAATTACTGTTTTTGGACGAGGTGAGACCCCATACTAATGACATTTTTGGGAAAATGTGATCAGAACTCCTTCACAAAGCTGACTGTCCTGCATTAAATCCATAGACATCCCAGCCTATACACAGATGTTTACAGTCGCTTCCAGCTAATGTTATATGACCAGAGTATTTTGGAAGAACGAAGTGTAGACTTTTTTCAGTTATTTTACAACTGTTATGGGAGAACCACTGGCCCATAAAAACACCCAAGGTTAATTTAAGTTCACCAAAGCCGGTTACTCTTGTCCAGTCAAGCAGTTTTATTTTGTTTCCCCCTTCCGTTTTAGGTGCCTCATTTTTCTGGCAGGCAGAGTACATTTGGAAAATTTTCGAATTTCTGAATTAACCTCACGTGACTTTTCACGCATTTTCAGGCGTACCATACGAAGCAATGATTTTTCCTGTACACCTGTCATCTCTTTCGAGTCATAGGTTGTTTAACTTTCGTTCTAGTGTCTCTCCCATGTTCCCATGGTAAGTCGTTTTCAGTGGTTTCTTACCCCATGTTTGAAGTGACTACACAAACAGTAACAACATCTTTATGTCGTGGTTCCTCCTCTTTCTCCTCTCATACATTCTATGCAACTAATTCTTTCTCTTGTAAATCACCAATGGTTTTATTCTGTTGTTAAGTGCTACTTCCGCTGTATTAGATATACTTTCTTCTTTTCTTACCCAAGAAAATCTTCACGGGCAAGGATGTATGACACTCTTCATTTGAAGAACCACACCAGCTACTAAACCGTACATTCAAGCAACGCTATTGAAACCACTTTGATTTTAACCCTTGAGTTCTATGAAATAGAACTGGCATCAGTAAAGCAGTGCTTAGAATGTCACGCAGTCGTGTTAGCACAGTTAATAATCATTCATACTCACTCACACACATGTCAATTACGAGCAATTATAGTTTCAATCAAACGACTTAAAGTTGGTTGGTAGCGCTGCTGAAATAGCGCTGTTTCCACTCCTATCTGAATAACTGCTCAGAGAAATGCAGCACAAAATACTTTTATAGATTTTATAAATGTCATCAGTGACTTCAATGATTTCTTATACAAAAGCTGAATCTAATATAGAAAGTAGTTTATTAGGTCAGACGAACTTTTTGGTACACTGGGTAAATCAGTTGGGGTTGACTCATGTTTTACTTCTTTTTAACTGATAATTCATATACTATTTTGCAATTTTTTATAAATGAAATTAGCCACATTGTTTACAATGTAAATTTAGTTCCCGTGCTACGAACAGCACAAAGTCGACGCATAAGTGGAACATTGCAGTGATGAAGTTGCAGTCAGTGCGATTGTGAGCGTACATCTACTCATATAAATCTCCGTTTGTATCCGACAGGACCTCGTTCTCCGACCAAAGAGCTATTTAACGCATGCCTCACATCATTGCGTCCACTCGAAGTTTCAGCACGGCTGGCAAAGAGCGCTATCACAATGCCATTTTTATCAAAAGCATACTGTACATTTCAAGCCTCGTGCCCGACTCTCTTGCTTCAGTGCAAGAATTAACACTGACTTTCAAGCCGATTATACTTGACCATTTCTACAGATATTAATCATTCGTACACGTTTTTCAGTCTGATTATAGTCTAGACCATTAACAGTTCTAAGAACAATGCTGATAGTTAAACTTTTGCAATTAGCTACTTAATTGAGCGAGCGAGGTGGCGCAGTGGTTAGCACACTGGACTCGAATTCGGGAGGACGACGGTTCAATCCCGCGTCCGGCCATCCTGATTTAGGTTATCCGTGATTTCCCTAGATCACTTCAGGCAAATGCCGGGATGGTTCCTTCGAAAGGGCACGGCCGATTTCCTTCCCCATCCTTCCCTAATCCGAGCTTGTGCTCCGTCTCTAATGACCTCGTTGTCGACGGGCCGTTAAACACTAATCTCCTCCTCCTTAGCTACTTAATTACTAACCAAAAACGTTTTCATTTAAGAAAATATTGCACGCTAATCGTGCATGAGAAGTGTATAACACTATATCATACACAGAAAAAATA
The DNA here is from genome assembly GCF_023864345.2 of Schistocerca serialis cubense. Lineage (NCBI taxonomy): Eukaryota > Metazoa > Arthropoda > Insecta > Orthoptera > Acrididae > Schistocerca > Schistocerca serialis. The sequence goes on from NC_064640.1 coordinate 238,443,189, forward strand.
CTAGAAGTCTCACAGGAATAGTATTTTAGTCTCTGGAAGGACTCTAGGGTTGGTGCCCTTAGATTTTCCTGTACCTTCTCTTTGTGTGGCGTGTAGTGAATATCCCTTTACCGTTTTCCAGTTATCATCGAGTGTTGCTATGACACACTGTAGTTGTTTCACCATACCACTGAGAGCGCTAAAGATAGACAAACAAAATTCAAATTAGGTTCCACAAAAAATTTGAAAACAGATGAGTATCGACAGGAATCAAGCACACAAAAGGAACACCACAAAAACAATGTTTCTGTTGAAGTTTGTAACCTCAGCTTCGAGTGTCATTAATTAAAAACGTGTACCGTGTTTCTTCATGCATTTCTGCAACAAATGGCTTTGCTGAAGAGGACAGGTAGCACAAAAATATTGTCACGAAATATTTTCTCGCAATACAATGGTTAAGTGATTTGCTAACTCGCGAATTAACCTCACGATAACATCATTTCGTTTGAGATGATAAGCTACATAATAATGTAAAGAAAGCCCTATAAAATCTAACAATCCAGAGAATAAGGCAATAATAGCAACGTATATGAAACATTTTAGGCCTACTTTTTGTTCCAATAACTATAAATTAAAACATGTTTGAATTTTTCAGACTAAAGACCTCAAGGAAATACCCACTGATGATGGCTCAAGTGTGCTGAAACATCTTTGGAAATAAAAAAATACTTGTATGCATAACAAGTGGACCTGAATTACGACATCTTAGTCAAAAAACACGTCTTCTCTTAGAGCACTGAAATTAAACGATAATGAACTTGCTAGTTAGTTGTTAAATAAAGTTAGCGAGTGATTATTCAGGGAAATTATTGGGTAATTTAATTTGTAAATTCACTTTCTTCCAGAACTAAACCAATAAGGGAAGAAATATAACAGTCATCTCTCCGTAACAGCAGCAGAACTTACAGCATAAACAACACTAATGGAAGACAGAAAATCAATATATAAGAGTGGTGGAAAGGATATGTTTCACATACGAAAAATGGCTGCAAATGGTAATAGTCTGCGACAACTTACCAGCGGAAAACCACGGTTTGCTGAGACGCTGTGGCTACTGATACAGACACTGCAAAAATTTAAACAAAAACGAAATTATTGTTCACACATTGACTGCGACGGTCTCAGGTTCGAATCCTGCCTCGGGCATGGATGTGTGTGATGTCCTTAGGTTAGTTAGGATTAAGTAGTTCTAAGTTCTAGGGGACTGATGACCACAGATGTTAAGTCCCATAGTGCTCAGAGCCATTTTAACCATTTTTTGTTCACACATTTCTTAGAGTATTATCTCTTCTGACAGACTTCGGTCTACTTATCACAATTTCGTGCTGTTTTCTTGCCGACTTGCCACTTTAGAATATAGTGAGAACAAGTGTATACAAAACGCCGACACGAAAGAGAGCCACAGCTGGGTGGAAATTTTGTGTCACTGAAAAGTAATGGCACCTGCTATATTTGATGAAGACGTCGGAGAACCGCTTCTAATTGGAATGCTCGCATTGTCGACAGCACTCAGCTGATGAGCCTGGACTTTCTTGATTAATACAAGGCTGATTTCCGCTAGGATCCTAGTGCACGTAAAGTTCTCTTCGAGGAACGTCTGGTTTGGTTCATTTTTCAGCAGTTGTACCATTACAAGGAGAACATTACAACATAAAATAATAGCACTTGATGTCCTGACAGGCTGTGGTATACTACAGATGGTGGCAACTGGTAAACAGCAGCTAAGAGTAATGAGAATATCTCTGACTGAGCTAGAAGCTAATCAAACCGTAGCTCAGTTTTAAACTGGGATTGGCTGGTAATGGAGTGACGGTTTCCACGGAGTGAAGCTGTGAGTTTCCTGGGCACCCTGTGGAGCAGGTACGATAGTGTTTCTGCAGTTGTGCGGTATTTAAAGGCTGTAGTCATGGTCCAAAATCTAAAGGGACCAGAGGACGTACGACTCAAGTGCGTAAAGGGAGAGCGACGTTGCATTACGATTCTTTTTACAACGGTTAAGGAGTAAGGGGCACCTGGAAGACTAGGTTGAGTTTAGCAAAAGACCACGAGACACTTCGGCGCAGACCTGCGTAAGACGATAGTGTTCATAATCGGATGGAGAAGTGATAGCCCAAAAGGACGTAATTGCTGGATAGCTGCAGTGCTTGATTAGTACCGTATCTGAGTCTCGTACCTTTTGAATATCAACCATTTGATTTCTTTCCACAGAGTTTCAGCGTAGTGTAATGGAACATCAGCAGATGACTAAGTGGAAGGGCAAGCAACGTTTTATCTTCTGTTGTTGTTGTTGTGGTCTTCAGTCCTGAGACTGGTTTGATGCAGCTCTACGTGCTACTCTATCCTGTGCAAGCTTCTTCATCTCCCAGTACTTCCTGCAACCTACATCCTTCTGAATCTGCTTAGTGTATTTATCTCTTGGTCTCCCTCTACGATTTTTACCCTCCGCGCTGCCCTCCAATGCTAAATTTGTGATCCCTTGATGCCTCAAAACATGTCCTACCAACCGATCCCTTCTTCTAGTCAAGTTGTGCCACAAACTTCTCTTCTCCCCAATCCTATTCAATATCTCCTCATTAGCTACATGATCTACCCACCTTATCTTCAGCATTATTCTGTAGCACCACATTTCGAAAGCTTCTATTCTCTTCTTGTCCAAACTAGTTATCGTCCATGTTTCACTTCCATACATGGCTACACTCCATACAAATACTTTCAGAAACGACTTCCTGACACTTAAATCTATACTCGATGTTAACAAATTTCTCTTCTTCAGAAACGATTTCCTTGCCATTGCCAGTCTACATTTTGTATCCTCTCTACTTTGACCATCATCAGTTATTTTGCTCCCCAAATAGCAATACTCCCTTACGTGTCTCATTTCCTAATCTAATTCCCTCAGCATCACCCGATTTAATTTGACTACATTCCATTACCCTCGTTTTGCTTTTGTTGATGTTCATCTTATATCCTCCTTTCAAGACACTGTCCATTCCGTTCAACAGCTCTTCCAAGTCCTTTGCTGTCTCTGACAGAATTACAATGTCATCGGCGAACCTCAAAGTTTTTATTTCTTCTCCATGAATTTTAATACCTACTCCGAACTTTTCTTTTGTTTCCTTTACTGCTTGCTCAATACACAGATTGAATAACATCGGGGAGAGGCTACAACCCTGTCTCACTCCTTTCCCAACCACTGCTTCCCTTTCATGCCCCTCAACTCTTATAACTGCCATCTGGTTGCTGTACAAATTGTAAATAGTCTTTCGCTCCCTGTATTTTACCCCTGCCACCTTCAGAATTTGAAAGAGAGTATTCCAGTTAATATTGTCAAAAGCTTTCTCTAAGTCTACAAATGCTAGAAACGTAGGTTTGCCTTTTCTTAATCTTTCTTCTAAGATAAGTCGTAAGGTTAGTATTGCCTCACGTGTTCCAACATTTCTACGGAATCCAAACTCATCTTCCCCGAGGTCCGCTTCTACCAGTTTTTCCATTCGTCTGTAATGAATTCGCGTTAGTATTTTGCAGCTGTGACTTATTAAACTGATAGTTCAGTAATTTTCACATCTGTCAACACCTGCTTTCTTTGGGATTGGAATTATTACATTCTTCTTGAAGTCTGAGGGTATTTCGCCTGCCTCATACATCTTGCTCACCAGATGGTAGAGTTTTGTCAGGACTGGCTCTCCCAAGGCCATCAGTAGTTCTAATGGAATGTTGTCTATTCCCGGGGCCTTGTTTCGACTCAGGTCTTTCAGTGCTCTGTCAAACTCTTCACGCAGTATCTTATCCCCCATTTCGTCTTCATCTACATCCTCTTCCATTTCCATAATATTGTCCTCAAGTACATTGCCCTTGTATAAACCCTCTATATACTCCTTCCACCTTTCTGCCTTCCCTTCTTTGCTTAGAACTGGGTTGCCATCTGAGCTCTTGATATTCATACAAGTGGTTCTCTTCTCTCCAAAGGTCTCTTTAAATTTCCTGTAGGCAGTATCTATCTTACCCCTAGTGAGACAAGCCTCTACATCCTTACATTTTTGTCCTCTAGCCATCCCTGCTTAGCCATTTTGCACTTCCTGTCGATCTCATTTTTGAGACGTTTGTATTCCTTTTTGCCTGCTTCATTTACTGCATTTTTATATTTTCTCCTTTCATCAATTAAATTCAATATTTCTTCTGTTACCCAAGGATTTCTATTAGCCCTCGTCTTTTTACCTATTTGATCGTCTGCTGCCTTCACTACTTCATCCCTCAGAGCTACCCATTCTTCTTCTTCTGTATTTCTTTCCCCCATTCCCGTCAATTGTTCCCTTATGCTCTCCCTGAAACTCTCGAAACTCTCTACAACCTCTGGTTCTTTCAGTTTATCCAGGTCCCATCTCCTTAAATTCCCACCTTTTTGCAGTTTCTTCAGTTTCAATCTGCAGTTCATAACCAATAGATTGTGGTCAGAATCCACATCTGCCCCGGGAAATGTCTTACAATTTAGAACCTGGTTCCTAAATCTCTGTCTTACCATTATATAATCTATCTGATACCTTTTAGTATCTCCAGGATTCTTCCAGGTATACAACCTTCTTTTATGATTCTTGAACCAAGTGTTAGTTATGATTAAGTTATGCTCTGTGCAAAATTCTACAAGGCGGCTTCCTCTCTCATTTCTTCCCCCCAATCCATATTCACCTACTATGTATCCCTCTCTCCCTTTTCCTACTGACGAATTCCAGTCACCCATGACTATTAAATTTTCGTCTCCCTTCACTACCTGAATAATTTCTTTTATTTATCTTCTGTTACATTGGTTACATTTTTAGGATTTCCCGAATGTTCGAGGAATATATTGTGGATATTTCACATTGTCTCTCGATTGAAATGGAGGCTGATGGCTCTTCCAAAAGCTTTTTAACGAGTATGAGAGTGTAGAGATGTGACCTGTGTCCGCTAAAAATGTTTCCATCACCGATGGTGGCGTGATTACGTCGCATAGCGAGCTGGCGTACGGAGTACTTGGACGACTACGACGAACATATCTATTTCTTTGAGATAAGCAGGTCCACCTACATATTGTACATAATTTGATTTATCCCAATATACATTTCGTGCTTTCGCCCATCTTTAACTGGCGTAATACATATTTAAATCTTCGCTATCACATCGCTAACACATCGACTACATTTTGGATGTTGCAGATTCCCTGTGCAAAATATCAATTTGCATAGCTACGACACTTCATGACCTGTATATTTAAAATTTGTAACTTCCTAAACTCACATACTTTCTATTCTGCTTGTTGTCGTTCCTGATTTTCCACGTTTATAAGCGTGATGTCACATTTTTTTCTATGCGTGACGCACAAAAGCAGCGAAGCATTCATCATGTTGCCGAGTGACATGTTTGTTCTCGTTTAAAGTCAAAGCTACATTTCGCTTATAAGTTCAAAGCACTGCTGATTAAACTGGGTGTCGACGTTAAATATTTCTACCCTTAAATTTTAATTTAAGCTTAAATTAAGTTTTAAGGGCAACAATATTTATTGCACACCCCCAACTGACTTCAACAGTCCTTTCATAACCTGTAAGCGAAGAGGAACTTTGACTTTGCACGTAATTTACGATGTAAACGAACACTTCAGTCAGCAATATGGCGAATGCCGTGCTGATTCGTGTATCAAACGTAGAAAAAGTCTTTTTAGTACGCTTATAAATGCGGAACATCGGAGCGACAACAAGCAGAATAGAAAGTAAGTGCATTTAATAAGAAATAAATTGTGAATATACAACTCGCGAACTGTAAAAGCTAAACAAATTGCTATTTTGCATCAAGCAGCTACCGCATCGAAAATGCAATCGATATATTAATTGTGTGCTAAGAAAGATTTAAATATATATCACACCACTTGAATATGGGCAAAATCCCGAAACTTGTGCTGGGATAAATAAAAATATATAAGAACTGGCTGATTGCTGTATTTCTTAAAGTAATCTAATACACAGAGTTCAACGAACAGCAAAAATAATAAATTAAGAGACGTTTCTTCTTAGACCACGTGAATGAGAGGAACAATGAATTATTAGCGTACATTCTTATAGGCCCGATGAGGTAATGAGCTCCTACCTGGGAGGACAGACCATTTTAAGCTGCTGCTGGAAGACGCCAGAGTGCAAATTTAGTTTTCAGGCATAATCTAGCCCTAGGTATGAGCTGTAAAATTACTCTCTTATTCACAAAGATAGACACTGAATTATTCAGGAGCTAGATGATTAGCTGACGTCTTTATGAAAGCCGTGGGGTAGGTCTGACCTAGAAGAGGGCACAGATCCTTGCGGAAGCTTACAGTCCTTCTCAGTAACGGACGAGTGATTGCTGTTCCTCGCCACTTCCACTTGTCGAGCTTGCTTGTCTGGCGGATTCTATCAGTTGGGCGACTTTCTTGCGTCATTTCTCGAACTGGTAACAGTCGTTTATCTTTCCTATCGGGCTTTTTGATTTGTTCTGTACCTCATTTTCACTTGTCGAATATTTTCCTAAAAGTCTATTGCCAGAGTTTTCACAATGTTAACACTCTTTGCAAGCGTAATTCAACACCTTGTATCACAATAATTGTGACATTAATTGTTATTAATTATTAATTTAGGGAGGGGAAGAACAATTGTTGAGATGTTACATGATGATCATCCATGTCTCTGAACGGGGTATGACTCCACATTTTTCTCTTTTTTCACTGTCTTGCACATCTTACAGCGTGCACTTATTAAGGACTAATGGATTTTCTCTTCGTTAAGCTATGTGGCAAATATGTTATTGATCGCTTGGGTGTACAAACTTTGTTGAGATGTAAGTCGCGCTGGTATTTTCTTTGACTCCCATTTTCTAATGGCGTTTTAATGAATTATCTGGATGCTTTGCCCATTCGTCTTCTATTCGATTTCACATTGCCAGACATGATGAGACTGGAATAGGCTGTAAATATAGTGCACAAAGCTGATTTACTATGTTCATTTTTGTTGTTTTCCATTAGTTATAAATTACACTAACTGCTATACAACAACATATATTTTTTTTTTTAATTCTAAAGTCGTTAAATCGAACAACTACATACATGTGTAACTTTGGAATGATCAAGGCCACGTAGAACACGAGAGCGAGAAATCCACGTGCATCGATGCTTCAAGGGCTTAAGGTCATTTCGACTTAAATTGTATGACTTATGTTGATCGACAGAGGTGTTTCGATCCATCTTGTAAAGTTATTTATGCTTTGTCTCTTGTCATTTGTTTTTCAGATTGAAAGAACACATGTCCAGACCTTGTGTTTGTGCGGAGCTCAGACAAAGATACGAATACTTTTTATTTATATTCCTAATAGTGTACCCAGGGCCGCGCCAAGCTGAGGGGAGCGCCAGAGGCCCATAAGTTAGAAATCTGTAAACGGAGTGTATTTTTTTTCCATATTAAATGCACAGTTCTGTCTATTCCTTATAATACATTAATGCATGCTACACTACTACTACTGCTGCTACTACTACTACTACTGAATTACAATATTTCTAATTTCTATTACAGTCATTTCTAACCGAATACAGTACCATTATCTGTTACTTACAATGATTGGGCACATAGCCCTACTGGGCTAATACCAGTATGTTACCGCTCCTGTCATACAAGGAGAGGGGCTTCTGCTATCCGAAACTACAGCCTTAAGTTTATCAAGTGCTAGCTCTCCACTGCTGCATCAGCACATAAGCGGGCATCGTGCTTTCTGTGAGTCTCACACAACTTCTCATGAGAAGCTGCTTATCTTAAGTTGCCTCTGTCCTCTTTAATTTAAACTCGTTAATTTTGTGCATATTTGTTTGTTTGTCAAGCACAGTTCCGCGTTTATTAACTGTCTAGAGTGCATTGTCGCTATCTTTGGCATAGATAGACACTGTGATTGCTTTCTTCATATGTGGGCTGAGTTTGTGACCCTTCGCTCACAGCTTCACGCGGTGTTGGTTTCGATCACACAGCTTGAGGCTGCTGCCAATGGGCATCACTGCGGGGGGCCGGATGTGGGGATCCGAGGGACGTCCAGTACATCCCATGTGTCCCCGACCGGTCTGCTACTGTGTCCGCCAGGGCTCTGCCCGCGCTGAGGTTGACCCCACACCCGTGGTCGAGTGGGAGGCCAGCCGGTGTGGTCGAGCGGTTCTAGGCGCTTCAGTCTGGAACCACGCGACCGCTACGGTTGCAGGTTCGAATCCTGCCTCGAGCATGGATGTGTGTGATGTCCTTAGGTTAGTTAGGTTTAAGTAGTTCTAAGTTCTAGGGGACTGATGACAGGCAACAAAAGAGTCTCCGAAGGATTGATTAGAGGGCCTCCCCAGATTGTATCACGAACAGGTTTTGATCGCTGCCTATGGCTGACTAAGTCCCTATCCCAGATACAGTCGCTCGCACTGGCTCAGAGGCAGCCTCTCGGTCCATAAGATTTTCGGACCCGTTCACAGAAGATGGATTTACTGGTAGTTTGGAGATCCACTGCTAGGCGCGTAATCAGGCCCCCTTAGAGACATGGCTGTCAAAGACAATTGCCTGATTTCGGATTATTTGCTCTACTAAATTCACCGCCGATCACGCTCTCCCGCTCCAACTTCGGGTTAAGGGGCTCGCTAGTATTTTCGGACCCACACGAAATGGCCGACTGCTTAATATTAGCGACGTCTATTATTGGCGATTGAACTACAGAACCATACATAATCTCGCTCTGAGCGCAGTTACTTAGCTTTGTCGTGCTGGATCCTTCTACCTTGGTATTGCTGCCGATGTTGCAGTTGAAGCCGACGCTGAAGATCTCGTAGGCTCTGCTGTGGTACTGTAACCGCCGCTGCGCGATGAATCGCCGTAGAAGATGCCGCTGCTGGCTGGAACCACGTGCTTTCGATGTCGCCTCTTCTTCCGCGCTACTTTTTTACCGCTCCTAACCACTGCTAAAACTCGGTGCACACAACTGTTGCAAAATTCGTAGCTCAGAGCCCCCATGCAAACTGCCTAAACTGCCACAGACTTGGGACCTAGGTCACAGAATGTCGTTAGCTGTGAGAATTACAATTGTAATTTCACAACTATTAAAGAAACCTAATATTCAGACCTGAACCGATCTCACATTTCACTTTTGCGAGAGGTCCTGCCTATCAAAGTTCAGATAATACTTTTGGAAACACTTTGCAGAATTCAAAGCCAATACTAAACTTTCCAGAGTTCGTATTCCGCAACTAAAACTTCCCAAAATCCAATCCTGTTCCAACACTTTGCAAGATTCTTGTCCCTCAACTAACAATTTCAAGTTCCTATCCCGGACGAGCCCCCAATTGCGAGATAACATCCCAAAGATGTTCGGGCTCACATGCGGTTCCTCTTCGTCGAAATGTCTTGGCTCAAACTCGTCTGGGGGTTGAACCGCACGTGTCGCATTACACGCCCTAAATTGGATGCTTGTGACCCTTTGGTTAAATTGTCTGGCTGATGGCAAGTTTGCCAACGGCCTTACCGCAGTGGTAACGCCGGTTCCCGTCAGATCACCGAAGTTAAGTATTGCCGGGCTGGACTAGCACTTGGACGGGTGACCATTCGGTCTGCCGAGCGCTGGTGGCAATCGGGACGCATACAACCCTTGTGAGGCAAATTGAGGAGCTACCTGATTGAGAAGTAGCGGCTCCGGTCTCGGAAACTGACATACGGCCGGGAGAGCGGTGTGCTGACCACATACCCCTCCATATCCGCAACCAGTGACACCTATAGGCTGGGGATGATACGGGGGCCGGTCGGTACCGTTGGGCCTTCATGGCCTGTTCGGGAGGAGTTTTGAAGGCAAGTTTGCGAAACACAAAGTTAACATAACATATAATAACAGTAATAATAATACCGGTAACTAAATTAACTACCCATGAATGATGTAGGCCACACAGTTGCGATTTGGTTACAATAATGCCGACCGGAGTGGCCGAGCGATTCTAGGCGCTACAGTCTGGAACCGTGCGACCGATACGGTCGCAGGTTCGAATCCTGCCTCGGGCATGGATGTGTGTGATGTCCTTAGGTTAATTAGGTTTAAGTAGTTCAAAGTTCTAGGGGACTGATGACCTCAGAAGTTAAGTCCCATAGTGCTTAGAGCCATTTGAACCATTTTTTTTGTTACAATAATGTTTATTCAGAAAGCAAACTAATAGCGAAAGTGGTCGTATTTAGAATTACTATTACACTCGAGGGCATATCCATTTGACACAGTTCGATCATTCACAATCTCATAGTGAATTATAAGTTCGATACTCCGCCTGGTTAACTATGCGAATAGTTAAGTCCCATCATACCACACAACGCGAAGTTTTCTAAGTCGTTTCACATCCTAGCTACCTAAAGACCGACTGTCCGCTTTCACGTCTCAACCCGAACTGTACCCTTTGGTGTCACCAGCCAAACTGCCTTTTTTGCGTCTGCATCAGCCCTCCCCTCTGCCCGTCCACGGCCGCGCTTCCCGCGCACCGAACATACTCGCTCAACTGACTAGTGCAGTTCCCTTTCCTGAAGCCGTCCATCTGATTGGCTACAGCTTATTCTACATTATTTTACACTTTAACATATTTAAATAATCAGAGCTTGACCACTTTCACGTTATAAATAAAGTAACAATAATATCCATTACATAATAAACGTTAAATTATTTTACATAAAACCAATACAATTTCCTTCTTAGCTTTGAATGCCATGGCCAGTAGCCTTGCACCAATGTGCTTTCTGATAAATAAATAAAGAACAAAAATAACTATTATGCACTAAACTTTACAACAAATATTCTATTACCTAATGGTTCAATAAGGTGTCATGCTGTCATCGTTCAATATGTTTTGTGAGGAGAAAATGATGCTCTGATGCTTAACTGAATATACTGATAATTTCAATTTAGTATATCGTTTAGACAAATAAAGTTACAGAGTTGATATTTACAATGTTTGTCATTTTAATGATGCGCTTCTATATGAAATGTCGATCGTTAAGATCGACCAAAGCGTTCAGATTTTAGCATTCAGGTCTTTGTTACAAAACTTGTTAGTTTCACTTTGACAGTAAATCCTAAACCATTATAGATATGATCAATATTCAAGTTTTATTGGGATCACCATGAAAATTTATGGAGGATGGCAGATTAAAATTACTGTGGCTTAATTCCCTACATTATTACAGAATTAAATAGTTTTCATAAATGTTTCCTTTTATAGCCGATCTTAAGTCCACCATATTTGACACTACTATGTCTCCTTGGCCACAAACGGTGGTGAATCTGCGCCCTTTGTGGCCACGCGATCCTGGACGACAGGGTTCGTTTCACAATTCCTGTAGGCTGACTCTTTTGGCCATATATTTAAATGAGAGCGCAATGCTCGTTAACTCACAATACCGTGAGGAGTCATTCCAGATGTGAAAAGGCTGCTTCCAGACGTATGAAGACCACAGGGTGCAGCCAACTGCAGATGGTGGCTCATGTCAGTATCAACGATGTGTGTCGTTTTGGAGTGGAAGAGATTCTCTCTGGTTTTTGGGCGGCTGTCTAAAGTGGTAAAGACTGTCAGTCTTGCTTGCGAGATGAAGGTCGAGCTCACCATCTGCAGCATCGTCGACAGAATCGATTGTCGTCGTTTGGTACAGAGACGAGTTGAGGGTCTGAATCAGAGGTTCAGGCGTTTCTGCGACAGTGTAGGATACAGATTCCTCTATTTGCGCCATCTGGTGGTGGGTCTCCGGGTTCCGCATAATAGTTCAGGGGTTCGCTACACAAAGGAAGCGGGTACACCCGTAGCGGAGACTGTGTAGAGGGGACTGAGCTGGTTTTTAGGTTGAAGGGCCTGGAGAAACTGCAGAAATGGCGTCAATCGATAAAGGTGCAGGGCAAACACAAGAAGGTAGATGTAGCAACAATCGGTATTGTAGTTGTAAACTGTTGCAGATGTGTTGGGAAAGAACCAGAGCTCCAAGTACTTATAGAAAGCAATGAAACTTATATCGTTCTAGGAACAGAAAGCTGGCTACAGCCGGAAATAAGTTCAGTCGAATTTTCTACAAAGGACCTAACCGTGTTCATAAGGGATAGATTAAACACAGTTGGTGGTGAAGTGTTTATTGCTATCAAAAGTGGTTTACCTTGAAGTGAAGTAGAAATAGACAGTTCCTATGAGTTAGTATGGGTAGAGGTTATACTTGATAACTGAAATAAATTAATAAATGATTCGTTTTACTGGCCTCCTGACACAGATAATACGGTTGTAGAACAGTTCAGGGAAAGCTTGAGTATTTTGCAAATAGGTACCCCACTCATACAATTATGATTTTTGGTGACTTCAATCAAGTTCGTACCGACTAAGGTCCAAAGCGAGGGGAAAGATCCACCGTGGTATAACAGTCATGTACGAAAGGTACTACGGAAACAAAGAAAGCTTCATCATAGGTTTAAGAGTAGTCGAATCATAGCTGATAAGGAAAAGCTGAACGAAGCGAAAAAGAGCGTAAAGAGAGCAATGAGAGAAGCATTCAACGAATTCGAACATAAAACATTGGCAAACAATCTAAACAAGAACCCTAAAAAGTTTTGGTCATATGTAAAATCGGTAAGCGGATCTAAATCCCCTATTCAGTCACTCGTTGACCACGATGGCACCGAAACAGAGGACGACCGAAGAAAGGCAGAAATACTGAATTCAGTGTTCCGAAACTGTTTCACTGCGGAAAATCGTAACACGGTCCCTGACTTCAGCCGTCGCACGGACGCCAAAATGGAAAATATTGAAATAAACGATATCGGAATTGAAAAACAACTGCTATCACTTAGTAGCGGAAAAGCATCCGGACCAGACGAGATACCCTTAAGATTCTACAGTGATTATGCTAAAGAACTTGCCCCCTTTCTATCAGCAATTTATCGTAGATCGCTGGAAGAACGTAAAGTACCTAGCGACTGGAAGAAAGCGCAGGTCGTTCCCATTTTCAAGAAGGGTCATAAATCAGATGCGAATAATTATAGGCCTATTTCGCTTACGTCAATCTGTTGTAGAATAATGGAACATGTTTTGTGTTCTCGTATTATGACGTTCTTAGATAATACAAATCTCCTTCATCATAACCAACATGGATTCCGCAAACAGAGATCATGTGAAACTCAGCTCGCCCTATTTGCCCAAGAAATTCACAGTGCCGTAGACACTGGCGAGCAGATTGATGCCGTATTCCTGGACTTCAGGAAGGCATTTGATACGGTTCCGCACTTATGTTTAGTGAAAAAAATACGAGCTTACGGAATATCGGACCAGGTTTGTGATTGGATTCAGGATTTCCTAGAAAAAAGAACACAACATGTCATTCTTAACGGTTCAAAATCTGCAGATGTAGAGGTAATTTCGGGAGTACCGCAGGGAAGCGTGATAGGACCTTTATTGTTTACAATATACATAAATGACTTAGTTGACAACATCGGTAGCTCCGTGAGGCTATTTGCAGATGACACGGTTGTCTACAAGAAAGTAGCAACATCAGAAGACTCGTACGTACTCCAGGAGGACCTGCAGAGGATTAATGCATGGTGCGACAGCTGGCAGCTTTCTCTAAACGTAGATAAATGTAATATAATGCGCATACATAGGGGCAAAAATCCATTCCAGTACGATTATGCCATAGGTGGTAAATCATTGGAAGCGGTAACGACCGTAAAATACTTAGGAGTTACTATCCGGAGCGATCTGAAGTGGAATGATCACATAAAACAAATAGTGGGAAAAGCAGGCGCCAGGTTGAGATTCATAGGAAGAATTCTAAGAAAATGTGACTCATCGACGAAAGAAGTAGCTTACAAAACGCTTGTTCGTCCGATTCTTGAGTATTGCTCATCAGTATGGGACCCTTACCAGGTTGGATTAATAGAAGAGATAGACATGATCCAGCGAAAAGCAGCGCGATTCGTCATGGGGACATTTAGTCAGCGCGAGAGCGTTACGGAGATGCTGAACAAGCTCCAGTGGCGGACACTTCAAGAAAGGCGTTACGCAATACGGAGAGGTTTATTATCGAAATTACGAGAGAGCACATTCCGGGAAGAGATGGGCAACATATTACTACCGCCCACATATATCTCGCGTAATGATCACAACGAAAAGATCCGAGAAATTAGAGCAAATACGGAGACTTACAAGCAGTCGTTCTTCCCACGCACAATTCGTGAATGGAACAGGGAAGGGGGGATCAGATAGTGGTACAATAAGTACCCTCCGCCACACACCGTAAGGTGGCTCGCGGAGTATAGATGTAGATGTAGATGTAGAACCCTATATATGTTGACAAAAATACGTGTTTGAAGCCGGCGGTAGGCATAAAATGTCGTCCGAAATCGTACTGAATGCTTTCTCACAAGATTATTAGTGTAAGAGCCCACTCGAACTGTAAACCGTTGCAAAAACATACTTGACCTGCTAGAAACAAATAATCCTGAGCGAATAGGGAACATTATGACGGATACAGGGATTAGTGACCATAAGGCTGTTGTTGCTAAACTAAAAATCCAAACCCACCAAAAATAAACGCAAAGTGCACCTTTAAAATAAAAAAATAAAAAACAGACAAAAATTGACTTGACGCCTTTCTAAGAGACAGTCTTCACTGCTTCCGATCTGCCTATGTAAGCATAGATCAAAGTGGTCTGAATGCAAAGAAATAGTATCGACGGCAGTTGAGAGATATCTACAACATAAATTTATGAGCGACGATAGTGATTTTCCATGGTACACAAAACAGGTCAGAACACTACCGCAGAAACAACGAAAAAAGCATGCCAAATTTAAAAGAACACAAAATCCTCAAGATTGGCGAAATTATACAGAAGCTCGAAATTTAGAAAGAACTTCAATGCGAGATGCTTTTAATACTTTCCACAACGAAACTCTGTCTCGAGATCTGGCAGAAAACCCAAAAAGATTCTCATCATATGTAAAGTATAGCAGCGAACAAGACGCAGTCACTACCTTCACTACGCGATAAAAGTGGTGATAGCACTGGCGATAGTGCCACTAAATCAGAGTTACTAAACACAGTTTTCCGAAACTCCTTCACAAAAGAAGACAAGTAAGTATTCCAGAATTCGAATCTAGAACAACTCCCAACATGATAACTTAGAAGTAGATATCTTCGATGTAGCGAAGCACCTTAAATCACTTGATAAAGGTAAAGCCTCAGGTTCCTTTCAGAGTAAGCTCATACAATAGCTCCATACTCAGCAGTCATATACAAGCGATCGCTCATCGAAAGTTCCGTGCCCAAAGACTGAAAAGTTGCGCAAGTCATATCAGTATCCAAGAAAGAAAATAGAAAAAATCTGCTGAATTACAGACCCAGTTCACTAACGTCGGTTTGCAGCAGGATTTTGGAACATATGCTGTGCTTGAACATCATAAATTACCTCGAAGAAAACAATTTGACGCCAAATAATCAGCACGGATTCAGAAAATATTGTTCTTGTGAGACAACTAGCTCTTTATCCTCACGAAGTAATGACTGCTGTTGACAGGGATTGTCAAACTAATTTCATATTTTTAGATTTCCAGAGGGCCTTTGACACCGTTTCTCACAAGCGTCTTCTAATAAAATTGAGTGCATTTGGAGTATCGCCTCACTCATGCGACTGGATTTGTGAGTTCCTGTCAGAAAGATCATTGTTCGTAGTAACTGACGGAAAGTCATCCAGTAAAAGAGTAGTAATATCTGTTGTTCCCCAAGGAAGTGTTGTGGGCCCTCTGCTGTTCCTGATCTACTTAAACGACATAGGAGACAATCTGAGCAGACCTCTTAGATTGTTTGCAGATGATGCTGTCATTTACCGTCTTGTAAGGTCATCAGGTGATAAAAACAAATTGCAAAATGATTTAGACAAGATATACGTATGGTGCGAAAAGTGGCATTTGACTCTAAATAATGAGAAGTGTGAGGTCATCTCCATGAGCACTAAAAGAAATCCGATAAATTCCGGTTATACGACAATTTACTCAAATCTAAAGGCTGCAAATTCAGCTCGGTACTTAGGGATTAGAGTTACAAATAACTTAAACTGGAAAGATCACGTACCTAATGTTGTGAGGAAAGCAAATCAAAGATCGAGATTTATTGGCAGCACACTTAAAAAGTGCACCAGGTCTACTAAAGAGACTACCTACACCACGCTTGTCCGGCTTCTTCTGGAGTATTGCTGAGCGGTGTGGGATCCGCATAAGATGAGACTGACGGAGGACATCGAAAAAGTTGCCGCGCGGAATGGTCGCGCAGAGAGAGGTGCCATGTCACGGATTGCGCGGCTCCTCCCGCGCCGGAGGTTCCAATCCCTCAGGCATGTATGTGTGTGCGTGTGTGTGTGTGTGTGTGTGTGGGTGCGTGTGTGTGTGTTGTTCTTAGCTTAAGTTAGTTTAAGTAGAACGTAAGGCAGAAAGTTCGCAAAAAACCTTCAGCGCAATGCCTTCAACAGCAAAAGATAATAATATCACGCAGTGTTTACTAAATTATGCAAGACATGGCAATTACAGTTAGCTTTGAGGATATTTGGGTTCAGATTTTTTAACTTCTGAAACACTGACGACGTGCAGCCATAATTGACTCTACATACGGCAACATTAGTAAGCTCCAAACGAAACTTCTCTGATGCTTTGATAATCAAATTCATAGTAGACTGATGCCTCATCCGGTTCTTTGCAAAAATCTAACAAGTAATTTACTATTCCGTCGTCGTATCGAAAGAAGTTTCTGCATGTGGGAAGAGTTTTCTATTGCCTTTATTAGAAGCACCAATAGATATTGAAAATGGACTGTGTTGCTCTTTTATTTTTTTTACGACAATTCCTACAGAAGATGGTGCCAAAACATTACTTGTGAGAGCCTCCATATTTGTTCTACGTAACTGCACCTTTGAAGCTAATTCAGAGTTGTTGCGGGGTACGGAATCTATTTTATTGCCACTGTAAAAGGAATTGTGACTGTGTCCAAGTTTTATCGCATGACAGGTTTTAATGACTTCAATTGAAGCTATTTTCTCTTTAAAATCTCCATACGATGTAACGAGTACTTTACTGATGTTGCCTGAAACACTTTTTGATCGCAGCGATAAATGATCTTCATGCGATTACTGTGTTCAAAGAGAGCCTTCGTCCCATCATACCTTACTCTAAAATTATAATAACAAACGGTACATCTGGCCCGGTGTTTGCCGTCTGCATGACTAATCCAACTGGAGAATCTTTCATCTTGTAGTCTCTTCTTTTTAAAAGCACATGAACCATGTTTTTTGAAGAATCTATGTTTTATGTGTACATAATATTCTTTCCAGTAGTTCTGTAACAATCAAAATAATAATAGATTTTCTATTACAATAGCATGTTTTAATCAAGGTAGGTATACGTAAAAAAATGTTGGCTATAAAGCACGGATTATATACGACTAAAATATTCTTGCAATACACTACTATTAACTGAATAAATCAGTAGGGTAGTAACGTTGTATTAATTCAAAAATAAGCTAGATACACGTAGGAAATGCTGCAAACAAAAGCCAACACGCATTTGCGTTCTATTCTGAGATTCAACTGATTAACCGGTGCGCGACCTCGGCTGGCGGCGTGGGCAGCGACAGCCGAATGCAGAGAGAGACAGACGACGATCAATCGGGGTCATGAATGCAGCTCATGCCGACTGAAAATAGCGCACCAAATTTTTATTGACAAACTTACTAATATTAATGGAATTCTAAAAATACCGGACCACTCACACTTCGTTACCGAACACCAAACACGGCACAGAAATACCGAGCAGTTCGTCGAAAAACCGAATACCTATCAACCCAGATCACAAGCTTAATTGTAGACAGAAAATGTTATCCTACAACATTAAGTGCTATGATTTTTCTACCACTTACGAAGCCTCACATTTTCTCTGCATACGTACACCTTGCGTATTTACACCCTCATCCAGCATCACAGCTCGTTCACGTCGTTCGAGATTACCTGCAACGCTTGAAATAAATGTAAAGTTAACAGCATTACCTTCACTGTGCCCCTCATACCTGTAACTGATTAACTGGAAAGTCTCAAGAAAATACATTGCTGCTTTACCGGATTTCAGGTGTGCTTGTGTCTAAGCTAAAATGGTCTGAACATTGTTGCTTGCCTCTAGATAAATCTGCAATCGCAATCAATAGTTACTTGAAGACGCTGGAAAAAAATAAGAACAGTGCACATAGTATTCGCCCAAACTGAGTTGGCACTCGGCGCGGTGACTGATCGGAGCGACCGAGTAGGAAATGCTTTTACGGTCGCTCCCATCAGTCACTGCACCGAGTGTCAACTTAGTTTGTGCGATTAATACTTAGCATAACAGCATAATACCTTGCGGTATTCTTATTGTTTGAGAAGGCGTTCCCGAGAGAACATACACCCACCCGTCGGCTATAGCCAATAGACATTAGCATAGCTTGATAATGTGATCGAAATAATGCGGAAATCATGCCGAAATTGCAATTTAGGTTTCTCAATTGATTGGTCACCGGCAATCAAGCCGTCTTGGCAGACTGGTCATCTGCTAAGTGTTTCGCATTTTCAGGTGACACTTCCAGACTAACAGTCTTGGATGAAGTGTAATTGGTAAAACTTCACCAACAATTCCTATTCACAGTGGGCACCACTTGCTGCACTTAGCTCAGGCCTTAATGTATAACACTTAACTCACTTAACTCGGATGCCGTTATTGACAAGTTTTCGCGCCGTTGTGAGCAAGTTGAAACTGGTTTTCCCACTTCCAGCCGGGAACTCTGCACGCTCTGTTCCATCTTCTATTAATTCTGTGAATTGCTTCGTTGAATGTGAAAATTGCACTGAACGGAACAACTGAAACGAGCTGTTACAACTTTGTTAAGAAAGAATTATTTAATTAAATTATTGTGAATAATTTATATATTTATTTATATATCCCCCCATGAACCATGGACCTTGCCGTTGGTGGGGAGGCTTGCGTGCCTCAGCGATACAGATAGCCGTACCGTAGGTACAACCACAAGGGAGGGGTATCTGTTGAGAGGCCAGACAAACGTGTGGTTCCTGAAGAGGGGCAGCAGCCTTTTCAGTAGTTGCAAGGGCAACAGTCTGGATGATTGACTGATCTGGCCTTGTAACACTAACCAAAACGGCCTTGCTGTGCTGGTACTGCGAACGGCTGAAAGCAAGGGGAAACTACAGCCGTAATTTTTCCTGGGGGCATGCAGCTTTACTGTATGGTTAAATGATGATGGCGTCCTCTTGGGGAACATATTCCGGAGGTAAAGTAGTCCCCCATTCGGATCTCCGGGCGGGGACTACTCAAGAGGATGTCGTTATCAGGAGAAAGAAAACTGGCGTTCTACGGATCGGAGCGTGGAATGTCAGATCCCTTAATCGGGCAGGTAGGTTAGAGAATTTAAAAAGGGAAATGGATAGGTTAAAGTTAGATATAGTGGGAATTACTGAAGTTCGGTGGCAGGAGGAAAAAGACTTCTGGTCAGGTGACTACAGGGTTATAAATACAAAATCAAATAGGGGTAATGCAGGAGTAGGTTTAATAATGAATAAGAAAATAGGAATGCGGGTAAGCTACTACAAACAGCATAGTGAACGCATTATTGTGGCCAAAATAGATACGAAGCCCACGCCTACCACAGTAGTACATGTTTATGTGCCAACTAGCTCTGCAGATGACGAAGAAATTGAAGAAATGTATGATGAAATAAAATAAATTATTCAGATAGTGAAGGGAGACGAAAATTTAATAGTCATGGGTGACTGGAATTCGTCAGTAGGAAAAGGGAGAGAAGGAAACGTAGTAGGTGAATATGGATTGGGGGTAAGAAACGAAAGAGGAAGGTTGTATACATGGAAGAAGCCTGGATGTACTGACAGGTTTCAGATAGATTATATAATGGTAAGACAGAGATTTAGGAACCAGGTTTTAAATTGTAAGACCTTTCCAGGGGCAGATGTGGACTCTGACCACAATCTATAGGTTATGAACTGTGGCTTAAAACTGAAGAAGCTGCAAAAAGGTGGGAATTTAAGGAGATGGGACCTGGATACACTGAAAGAACCAGAGGTTGTAGAGAGTTTCAGGGAGAGCATAAGGGAACAATTGACAAGAATGGGGGAAAGAAATACAGTAGAAGAAGAATGGGTAGCTTTGAGGGATGAAGTAGTGAAGGCAGCAGAGGATCAAGCAGGAAAAAAGACGCGGGCTAGTAGAAATCCTTGGGTAACAGAAGAAATATTGAATTTCATTGACGAAAGGAGAAAATATAAAAATGCAGTAAATGAAGCAGGCAAAAAGGAATACAAACATCTCAAAAATGAGATCGACAGGAAGTGCAAAATGGCTAAGCAGGGATGACTAGAGGACAAATGTAAGGACGTAAAGGCTTATCTCACTAGGGGTCAGATAGATACTGCCTACAGGTAAATTAAAGACACCTTTGGAGAAAGGAGAACCACTTGTATGAATATCAAGAGCTCAGATGAAAACCCAGTTCTAAGCAAAGAAGGGAAAGCAGAAAGGTGGAAGGAATATATAGAGGGTCTATACAAGGGCGATGTACTTGAGGACAATATTTTGAAAATGGCAGAGGATGTAGATGAAGATGAAATGGGAGATATGATACTGCGTGAAGAGTTCGACAGAGCACTGAAAGCCCTGAGTCGAAACAAAGCCCAGGGAGTAGACAACATTCCATTAGAACTACTGACAGCCTTGGGAGAGCCAGTCCTGACAAAACTCTACCATCTGGTGAGCAAGATGTATGAGACAGGCGAAACGGCCTCAGACTTCAAGAAGAATATAATAATTCCAATCACAAAGAAAGCAGGTGTTGACAGATGTGAAAATTAGCGAACTATCAGTTTAATAAGTCACAGCTGCAAAATACTCAGGCGAATTCTTTACAGACGAATGGAAAAACTAGTAGAAGCCGACCTCGGGGAAGATCAGTTTGGATTCCGTAGAAATATCGGAACACGTGAGGCAATACTGACCCTACGACTTATCTTAGAAGCTAGATTAAGGAAAGGCAAACCTACGTTTCTAGCATTTGTAGACTTATAGAAAGCTTTTGACAATGTTGACTGGAATACTCTCTTTCAAATTCTGAAGTTAGCAGGGGTAAAATACAGGGAGCGAAAAGCTATTTACAATTTGTACAGAAACCAGATGGCAGTTATAAGAGTCGAGGGGCATGAAAGGGAAGCAGTGGTTGGGAAGAGAGTGAGACAGGGTTGTAGCCTCCTCTCGATGTTATTCAATCTGTATATTGAGCAAGCAGTGAAGGAAACAAAAGAAAAATTCGGAGTAGGTATTAAAATCCATGGAGAAGAAGTAAAAACTTTGAAGTTCGCAGCAAAGGACTTGGAAGAGCTGTTGAACGGAATGGACAGTGTCTTGAAAGGAGGATATAAGATGAACATCAACAAAAGCAAAACGAGGATAATGGAATGTAGTCGAATTAAGCCGGGCGATACTGAGGGAATTAGATTAGTAAATGAGACACTTAAAGTAGTAAAGGAGTTTTGCTATTTGGGGAGCAAAGTGATGATGGTCGAAGTAGAGAGGATATGAAATGTAGACTGGCAATGGCAAGGAAAGCGTTTCTGAAGAAGAGAAATTTGTTAACATCGAGTATAGATTTAAGTGTCAGGAAGTCGTTTCTGAAAGTATTTGTATGGAGTGTAGCCATATATGAAAGTGAAACATGGACTATAAATATTTTGGACAAGAAGAGAATAGAATCTTTCGAAATGTGGTGCTGCAGAAGAATGCTGAAGATTAGATGGGTAGATCACATAACTAATGAGGAAGTGTTGAATAGGATTGGGGAGAAGAGAAGTGTGTTATATAACTTGACTAGAAGAAGGGATCGGTTGGTAGGACATGTTCTGAGGCATCATGGGATCACCAGTTTAGTATTGGAGGGCAGTGTGGAGGGTAAAAATCGTAGAGGGAGACCAAGAGACGAATACACTGAGCAGATTCAGAAGGATGTAGGTTGCAGTAGGTACTGGGAGATGAAGAAGCTTGCACAGGATAGAGTAGCATGGAGAGCTGCATCAAACCAGTATTAGGACTGAAGACCACAACAACAACAACAATTTATATATAATAATAAGTACACATATAATATAATAATAAGTATAGTGAGAATGGACTGTCAGATCCATTAATCGGGCAGGTAAGTTAGAAAACTTAAAAAAGGAAATGGATAGGTTGTAGTTAGATATCGTGGGAATTAGTGAAGTTCGGTGACAGGAGGAGCAAGACTTCTGGTCAGGTGAATACAGGGTTATAAGTACGAAATCAAATAGGGATCGTGCAGGAGTAGGTTTAATAATGAATAAAAAAAATAGGGACGCGGATAAGCTACTACGAACAGCATAGTGAATTCATTACTGTAGCCAAGATAGACACGAAGCCCACCACAGTAGTGCAGATTTGTATGCCAACTAGCTCCGCAGATGATGAAGAGATTGAAGAAATGTATGATGAGATAAGAGAAATAATGCAGATAGTTATGGGAGACGAAAATTTAATAGCGATGGGAACTGGAATTTGGTAGTATCAAGAACTCAGATGGAAAACCAGTCCTAATCAAAGAAGGGAAAGCAGAAATGTGGAAGGAGTATGTAGAGGGTCTATACAGGGGAGATGTACTTGAGGGCAATATTATGGAAATGGAAGATTACGTAGATGAAGATGATATGGAAGATCCGATAATGATTGAATAATTTGACAGAGCACTGAAAGACCTAAGTCGAAACAAGGCCCCGAGAGTAGACAACATTCCATTAGAACTACTGATAGCTTTGGGAGAGCTAGCCGTAACAAATCTCTTCCATCCGGTGAGCAAGTTGTACGAGGCAGGCGAAATACCCTTAGACTTCAAGAAGAATAGAATAATTCCAATTCCAAAGAAGACAGGTGCTGACAGGTGTGAAAATCACCGAACTATCATTTTAGTAAGTCATGGTTGCAAAATACTTACACGAATTCTTTACAGACGGTTGGAAAAACTGGTGGAAGCCGACCCCGGGGAAGATCAGTCTGGATTCCATAGAAATGTAGAGCCACGCAAGACAATATTGGCCCTACAACTTATCTTAGAAGATTGGTTAAGGAAAGACAAATCTAGGGTTTCTAGCATTTGTAGACTTAGAGAAAGCTTTCAAAATTCTGAAGGTGGCAGGGTAAAATACAGAAACCGAAAGGCTAGTTACAATTTGTACCGAAAGCAGTTATAAGAGTCGGGGGGCACGAAAGCGAAGCAGTGATTGAGAATGGAGTGATACAGGGCTGTAGCCTATACCATAGGTTATTAAATCTGTATACTCTGCAAGCAGTAAAGGAAACAATTGAAAAATTTGGAGCAGAAATTAAAATCCAGGGAGAAGAAATAAAAACCTTGTGGTTTGCCGATGACATTGTAATTCTGTCATAGACAGCAACGACTTTGGAAGGGCAGTTGTATGTGATGGACAGTGTCTTGAAAGGAGGATATAAGATGAACATCAACAAAAGCAACACGATGATAATGGAATGTAGTCGAATTAAATCAGGTGATGCTCAGGGAATTAGACTAGGAAATGAGACACTTAAAGTAGTAGATGAACTTTGATATTTGGCAACGAAATAACTGATGATGGTCGAAGTAGATAGGATATAAAATATTGAAGATAAATTTGTTAACATCGAGTATAGATTTAAGTGTCAGGAAGTTTTTTTCTAAAAGTATTTGTATGGAGTGTAGCCATGTATGGAATTGAAACATGGACGATAAACAGGTTAGACAAGAAGAGAATAGAAGCTTTTGAAATGTGGCGTTACAGACGATTGCTGAAACTTAGATGGGTAGATCAAGTAACTAATGAGGTGGTACGGAATAGAACTGGGGAGAACAGGAATTTGTGGCACAACTTCACTAGAAGAAGGGATCGTTTGGTAGGATACGCTCTGAGGCATCAAGGGATCGCCACTTTAGTATTGGAGGGAAGCGTGGAGGGTACGTTTGGATGTACGTTGCAGTAGTTACTCGGAGATGAAGAGGCTTGCACAAAATAGAGCAGCATGGAGAGCTGCAGCAAACCAGTCTTTGGCCTGAAGGCCACAACAACAACAACAACGTTGTGAATAAAGTTCCAGTTTAAGTAATTAGTATAAAATCTATGGCATCGGATCTGAGAAAGCTGTTTTGCAGTGTATCGCGTGGGTTAGTCGTCAACAACGTCGATTTGTTAAATTTCAAATCTTCTTACTAAACAATGGCGGTCGCTGTTGTCAGTTTCATTACAGGTGCACGGAAAACATTGAGGGACGGTCTGGACAGTATACTATCACGTTCTTCCCCAACTGCGCCCCCGTTCACCCATACTCCGGCAAAAAAGAAAAGGTCATATTAGATCCTTTGCAAGTCTGTTACTTCTAACAGAAAATTTACTTACTAACGCGTGACATATAACCTCATAAGCATTTTATGAAGCACATATATTTTACAGTGACTTGCAAAGCAAGGATGTAAATGTAAAATATACCAGTACTTCTTCATTTGTACCCACAAAACTATTCCACACTATTCAACACTAGAACTCGCTACTACATAAAAGTTTGATGGGACTTCAGTTTTGTTTGTCATCCCAGAACTTAACTCCTTTTTCCAAAAAATAGAAAATTGTCTCTGTTGCAAGTGCTTTATTAATAACGACGCTATTCGCGGTCGCTACTACATAAAAGTTTGATGGGACTTCAGTTTTGTTTGTCATCCCAGAACTTAACTCCTTTTTTCCAAAAAAATAGAAAATTGTCTCTGTTGCAAGTGCTTTATTAATAACGATGCTTTTCGCGCGTTTAGTGCATCTTCAGCTTATCTGTAATTAGTCCCCAAAACCTTGTTACATAACGGTTTATTCGCGAACCTATCGAACAGCAATCAGTAGGATAGGTAAGCTAAAGGTGAGAAGTGAAGTAATTCTCTTGCGTTGAACTGCGAAGACCGCATTGAACATATTTAAAAGCCACTGATACGATGGCGTTAAAGTGGAAATCGTAATCGTCAAATGTGAACATCCGGCTGCCAGAAATAGCAAGTGAAAACCTCTGAGTTAAAGGCGTAAAGTTACGACATTGATAACAAATTAAATTTGCGTAATCTCAGGATTAGGAACCAAGAAAGAACTCGTCAAACCATGGCACTATGTGGTGTGAAGATTGGTTAGAGATCACAGCCATTTATCACAATGATACTGCTCTAGACAACATACATGCTGAAACGAGTAGGCCGAACGGAGTATTGACGTAAGAACGAATCTTAGTCAAAGCGCCGTATGGCAGCGCTGATAGTAAAACGGGATTGAAATAAAGTGAATGCTGAACAGAGACGATTGAAAATAATGGGACAGAATAAAAAAAACTCCTAAAAATTTGGGAGTAAAGGAACTGATGGTAACAGAAGAAAACTATTTCAGTGAAATGCAAATTGTTAAGGTGGACGGAAATGTCAATTTAAATGAATAGGTAGAAGGAAGAGGGCATGGGCGATGGCTGAGAGGGGAAAGGATAGGAGATGGTAAAATATGGATGGTGGTGGAGAAGAGGTTTAAAAATTTTGGGGTACTAGGAAAACCGAATATCAAGCCAAGGTGGTAGGAGACAAAGGCAGCAAAAGTGAGGAGCAGACCCATACAGTCACAAAAAGAGGAGAAAGAAAACTACCTCACGTCCATTCACTCACTTACCTCGATTTAGACCTCCGATTGGTAGAGGAGCGTATTGTGTATAACATTTGCCAAAAACCTACAACAAGAGACGCCCTCATACATGCGCAGTCTTGTCAACCCACTGCACATAAACATAGTTTTTTTAACCAATGTAATAATGACACTAGTTGCTATTGGGCACTTAATTAAATCAATGAGAGAAGCTGAAAATTTGTGCCGTACCGGGACTCGAATCCGGATTTTTCCTTTTCTCGCGAATGGCCGCTTTGACCGTCTCGGCTATCCGGACACGGTCCTTGACCGAACCGAATTCCCAACGCATCCACACACTACTGATGTAGTACCCTGCCCATTACCTTCACTACTCGTAGCGATTGCTGATTTTCATCTCTCCCCATCAATTTAATTTAATTCCCACTAGCAGCTAATGTCATTATTCCTTGGATTAATTGTCATATATAGGCTGAAGGATCAAACATGGTGTCCGTTCTTTCGGACATATCCTAAAGAACAGACACCACATATATATATATATATATATATATATATATATATATATATATATATAACCATGGCGAGGCGCCCAATGATCCTTTCAGTGTAGACCCACAAACGAGCCCGAACTCCTATGGGAATCAGCGATCGCTGTCAGTAGTGAAGGTAATGGGAAGCGGTACAACAGTAGTGCGTGTATGAATTGAGAATTTGGGTCGGTCAGCGGCCGTGTCCAGATAGCCGAGGCAGTCAACACGACCGTTCGCGAGAAATGGAAAAATCTGGATTGAGGTCCCGGACTGGCACAAATTTTCAGCTTTCCCCATTGATGTAATTCAGCGCCCACTAGTAGCTAATGTCATTACATTGATTAAAAGAAAAGACTATGCTTGTGTGTGGTGGGACGACAAGACCACACATGTATGATTGCGTCGCTTGTTGTAAGTTTTCAGAAGATGTTATACTCAGTGCGCTCTTCTACCAACCGGAGGTTTAAATCAAGGTAATTGAGTGACTGATTAGACGCGACGTTGTTTTCTGTCTCCTCTTTTCGTGACTGTAGATTGTGCTCCTCACTTTTGCTGCCTCTGTCTCCTACCACCGTGGTTTGATGGTTGGTTTTCCCATTATCCCAAAAATTTTAACAATTTGTGTTTTTTACCTCATTCCTCTCCTCCTCCACCCATATTTTACCACCTCTTATCCTTTCCTCTCTCAGCCCCCACCCCCTCTGCCCTTCCTTCTCCCTATTCATTTAGACTGACATTTCGGTCCATATTAACGGTTGGCGTTTCAGCGAAATATTTATTTTCTGTTACCATCAGCTCCTCTATTTTATTTTTGATTGTCTCTGTTCAGCATCTACTTTATTTAAGTCCCCTTTTTAGTATCAGTGCAGCCATTCGACGCTTTAATTAAGTTTCGTTCTCACGTCAATCTACCGCGCAGCCATCTTGCTTCATCATATACGTTGTCTAGAGCAGTATTTGTTTACCACTGTGATACATGGCTGTGATCTCTAATCTATCTTTCATAGCATATTGCCATGGACTGGTGAGTTTCTTTCCTGGTTCCTAATCCTGAGATCACGCAGATTTAATTTGTTATTAGTGTTGTAATTTTACGCCTTTAACTTAGAAGTTTTCACTTGTTATTTCAGGCAGTTCATTGATCATATTTGACGATTGAGGTTTTCTTTTTAACATCATCATATCAATGGCTTTTAAATATGACTAATGCTGTCTCCCATCGTTATAGGTGAGTGAATCACTTTACTTCTGACCTTTTGCTTATCCATCCTACTGATCGTTACTAGATAGGTTAGCGAATAAACTGGTATGTAGCAAGACTGTTGTTACTAATTACAGATAACATGAAGATGCACTAAACGCGCGAAAGCTAAAAATTAATAAAACACTTGCTACTGAAACTGTTTTATATTTTTGGCACATTGAACTACTGTTGCTGCATCAGGCCAAAATGGGGTGGAGTAATGGGTACTGCTTCCGTTAGTTTGTGTTATATCAGTGATCAACGAAGCATAATAATAAATTTTATTTACTCACGACATAAGCAAGCTAAATCCACAGACTGTTTCAGAAATGTTACTACAAACTTCTAAGGGAGGTGGGACATCTCGTAAGGATTGAGAATTGCATAGCAAACCACACCACATATGTCAGGGGTAAGTTGTGGCAGAGGTCAAAGATCGGAAGGGAAACAAGAGAGCGATTTGTCTGAAACATTTCTTGGACATAATGAACACACGTGGAGTGCGACATGAATACAGCTTTAATTTTACAACGGATTCTCGAAGTTTCCACCATCAGTACAGCTTTTATCCTATTGTAAGTGCACATAGCTCAATTACGCTATTTTGTGTGTGTTGGTTTCTTGCAGGGTGTTTTAGGGTACCCAACTACCTAGGGTAGGTACAGCAAAGGGTTTATAAGTGGATCCACCAGCATTATGGCAATGATTTGTTCAGGTGGATCCATCAGCATTAGGCTTTGAATATTTTCGGGGTGGATTCGCCAGTGTTAGCTCCAGGGTAACTTCCAGAGGTGGATCCACGAGCGTTATGCTTGGGATATCACTCAATGTGAATCTACCAGCATTATGCATGGGATATTGCTCAGAGTGGATTCACCACCACTACACAGTGGATTTCGTCCGGTGCATATCCACCAGCATTATGGCCAGGGGCAATGGTTTGGGCGCCCCCTAGAGAACTGAGACACAAACAAAATTGCGTAATTGGTTTATGTTGTTTACAGTAGGATAAAGTCAGCTATTATTATTTCCATCTGTTACATACATTCATCTTGGATGTGCATGTTGAACTTCTCGCGACATAATGAATAACCCATTAAATTTCGGTCATGCAGCCGCGCAAGTACTAGTGATATTTCGGCTGCGTATCGTCCGGCCATTCTGAGAGTGAGTCACAAGACTACCGACAAGGAGCCAAGCGCGGCCTTGTATGTTTCACCGCGGCGGTACTGCGCATGTGGGTCACAGAAGGTGGTCAGCGGCCTTAAAGAGGGACACTTACACACGCACCACCTGTGGTGAAAGCGTTCAGACATTCGATTCACTTATCGATGTATAATCGGTGGCGGTAACCCGGTCGAGGCACACATTTTCAACATGCCCCAATGAAGTGTATCAACGCGTGCTTGCAGCTAGGGTGTCTATTTAATTATCATATCATTTCTAGCAAAGCTGCATGGTCATCCACGGTAACTGTTCATTCGGGAACAGATACTACCGTCATATATAGTTAAAAAATATGGGTTCCCGGCGTTTGACCTGCTTGTGCGAACGCACACGCTATGCCCGAACTCGTACGGGACTTGGTAGATTAATCTGCCACGAGTAATGAGTATGATGGGCAAACATCTATTAGGCGCACTACGAATGTAGTGTTGTGGACATGTTGGGAATGTGGATCTCACGGGGAGCGTGCAAGTCCCTGCAGACGCACTATCCTCTGTGCCCGCGGTGGCTCAGATGGATAGAGCGTCTGCCATGTAAGCAGGAGATCCCGGGTTCGAGTCCCGGTCGGGGCACACACTTTCAACATGCCCCAGTGAAGTGTATCAACGCCTGCTTGCAGCTAGGGTGTCTATTTAATTATCATATTAATGTAATTACACCAAGAGCCTGATTCCATGCTTTATCCAAATTAAACCCATTACCTCTACTTATTAAGTTATTGGTTAATCTAATTTCTATGACTTCCTCGCTAATAGAATCCCAAAAGGAAGAGGTGGATGTTAAAATCGCCCTGTCACTGTAGTTCAATAGAACGACCAGCGTCTATACAGTGTTCTGCCATACTGTAGCTGACTTCTCTGAGTGTAGTGAGCGCTTGTATCGCCGGTGTTCCACACCCCTCATGAACGTATTGTCTGATCTATACATGACTTATTACAAATCCCGCAAGGAATCTGATACACAGCCGCTTTACGAGGCAATAAATCATACTGCAAAAACCGAATAAGACTGCAATCTTCGTAGGAGTCCGGATGATCACCTTAACACTGTGTTTGTCGAGAACACGGCTTATATTCAAGGAAAGACCGCCCACATACGTCAAAAACGCTCTTGATTTGAAGTTACAGTATTACTTTCTTCATCCAGTTCACGTACTTGCATTCTAGAACTCACAATGAATGCTCTGCGAATTTGTTTCTGGGAATACCTATTCGCTTTAAAAAATGCTCTTGACGTGTGAGAGCTCTTCTTGCAAATTATCATTATCGGACGTACAGTGTGCTCTGTGCACTACGGTCTTAATGGTACCTACAGTTTGTGAAAGGTGATGGGAGCTACTGGCATGTAAATATATATTCGTATGTGTTGGTTTGTGATGTACAACATGTCCTAATGTGCCCTCAACTTTACGGCGAACGGAAACATCCAAAAAAGGGAGCCAGCCATCTTTTTCTATTTCCATAGTAAATTTAATACTAGCGAAGATAGAGTTCAGATGCTTAGGAAATCGATGTAATTCATCCTTCCCGTGAAGCCATACTACAAATGTGTCGTCCAGGTACTTCCAGAAGACCGTTGGTTTAAAATCTGCTGAGTCCAATAGCTTGTCCTCGAAGTCTTTCATAAATAAATTAACTACGACAGGGAAGAGAGAGCTTTCCATGCCAACTCCATCAATCAGCTCCTAAAGTTCACCATTAAACTGAAAATAAGAGGACAGGGTAAATGCTCAAATAACGCCGAGATATTTTTTCTAAAAATGTTGGCCGATAAGAGGCAAAGAATCCTTTAAAGGTACCGTGGTATATAACGATACCACGTCAAAACTAACCAGCACATCCGTACTCTTCAGCCTAAGGTAGCTAAGCGTCTGAATAAAATCCGTAGAATTGCGAATGTGGTGACTACATTTTCCTACCAATGGTTTTAACAACGAAGCAGAAAGATACGTTGGTGAACCAATAGTGCTTGTTATTGGCGGCATAGACAAATCCTCTAGACGCTAATCCTTATCCATCTTGTGAACCGCACTTCGCGGTTTTAAACCTCCTATTACTTCCTTCGGCAGCGATGAAGCGTTCAGTAAGGCAGCAGGCCTTTTTGTCACATTGTTAGTAGGATCTTCCTTAATCTTCCTATACGCACCATAACATAGTAGTCGACATATCTTTTCTTTACAGAAGTGCATGCGCAGTACCACCGCTGTGGAGCACGTAAGGCCGCGCTTGGCACCTTGTCGTCGTCTTGCAACTCTGAGGATGGTCGGACGATACGCGACCGAAACTTCAGCTGAAGAAGTAGTATTTAAGCAGCTACAAGCCCAAAATTTAATGGATTATTTATCTCGGATCTTTAGTGTATATAGAAGCTTTGGTAGCTACAGTTGATCTGTATTCTGACAATTATTTCTATCTAGTGTCTTTAGAGTAAGCTTCGACAGCTGTAGTTGGACTGTATTCTGTGTTATTAAGGTACGAGAAAGTGCAAATGAATGTCATCATTATTAGATGTTCATGGAATGGTATTTTTGTAAGATTCAGAAGGCATAAAGCTCTACTTAAGTTAGCTGAAGTAAGTATTCCACTGCAAACCTCGTGTATTTTAGCATATACGAATATAAGGGTTGACTATGGCAGTTAGTAAGTGTGTGGTTTTTTTCCTGTGTTGACATTTTCGAAGAAAAAGAGGAAGGCATGATCTTACAACCACCTTGTAGACTCTCTCTCTCTCTCTCTCTCACACACACACACACACACACACACACACACACACACACACACACACACACACACAGATAAAATGTAAGCAAAAATCAAATCTGGCGCCAAACTCACTGGTGAACAAATGAACACTAACTGGACTGGGACACGTAACAAGCACATTTACAGTGTGTTTTGGTGACGTGCAAAGTGCTTTTACGACCTTATTTGCGAATATACGTGTGCTTCACAGCATCTCACCATGATGCTGAAAATAAAAGGGCTTGCCACACAAAAACGTAAGTAAAAACGAGTATAGGCGCAAAATATTGCGACAAACTAAATTGGGTTTAGAGCATAAAATGATAAGTTAACTCCCAACAAAATTTCTCATCAACATCGTTTGGTTGCAGATGACAAGCTACCTGTAATAAATAATACACAAGTGGTCCTGAAAAACCATACAAACTGAGTGTAAAGGTACTTACAAAAAGAAACAAATTGTTGTTTGAACTAAATATCCACATAATTTTGTAATCATTTAGTAAAAATGTTCACATTACAGATTAAATAAAATGGAAAACCACTGACGATGGCACAGGGGTGCTGAAACATGTTTGGGAACTTGGAAAAAGGATGTTTTGCATAACTGGTGGACCCTACATCCAACAAATTAGTAGGTAACGCAATAAGAGCATGAATATTCTTGTACATTTACACGTAGAATATGGATAAAGGTATAGGTAGATATGGGAAAAATATGGGAGACTATACAAAATATGGAAAAATGGGTAAAATATGTACAAATACGGATACTAAATGAGAATACACGATATTCTTTTGTTATACAGAGGGAATAATCGAAATTTGCACAATAAGCCCTGAATATATAGGTGTTGAATTACATCTCACATACATTTAGTAAAAAGAACCTTACGCAAAGGGAATAAGCGGAATTTGTTATAGGACGTTTAACGTAACCACTCGATAGACATAGGGGAGGGATGAAATAAATGTACAAGCATATGCTTTAATAGTGTAAAAACCGTACATTCTGGAGACATACTGTCAAGACGAAACTATCATATTTCCCCGCATGTGGTCCATAGTGAACAGCAATAGAAAATTGTAAAAATAATTTAGCAGAAAAACATGGGAAAATATGGAAAATATTATGATAACAAATGGAAGTACAGGATATGTACATGTATACAAACAGCACTAGAAATACATAGGAGACGTATGATACCACACACACACTTAGAAAAACAAAAGAATAACATTATACAGAGAAAGCATTCGGAATTTGCTGTTGTACTTTAACGCAACCATCAGATGCAGGAGAGGGGTGGCACAGCATATACAGGCGTTTGCAAATTCCCGTTACAAACTTCTGGGATTTATAGAGGGGAATACTACATAATATTTTCAATAGCAACCCACGCCCAGAAATGTACCGTTTCCGTTCTACGACGGTTTCAATTCAGATGTTTAACTCATCCACTTCTGCGATAGGTACTGGAATTAGGCGTGAAGCAGTGCCGTTATTAGGTAACGATTGGAAAGGAAACAAAACGATACCTCATTTATCACGTAATCACATTTGTTTGTATTAACACTTAACCATTCTTGTTTCTATTATTCCAAAACCAAAAAGAACCCAGCATACTGTACCAACAGAACAGTACTGAATGCATTACAACAGCGGCTCGATGTGGCGGCCACCAACGTTGTTACAGACATTGCACCTACGAAGCATGTTCTGGTACACACTCTCCATCCCACTTTCTAGTGCAGCAGCGACAACTCGCGTCATCAGATCTCCCTCTGATCCACAGGAGTCTTGTAAATTAAACTTTGCATACGACCCCACAAGAAGTAGCCCATAGGAGTTAAATCGGGCGATCGCGGTTGGACCATCTTGGCCTATCCATCCCTCACCATATCGTCTGTTGAGATGTCTCCGAACCGCACGTGAGAAGTAAGGTGGTGCACCATCTTGCTGAAACTACATTTTTCGACGGACATTCAGTGGTACAGCTTCCAAAAACGGGTCCAGTACGTTTTATAGGAACTCTGAGACTTTTCTCTTTCCGTCAGAAGACATGGACGCGTTACACATCTGAATTGAAACAGTCGTAGAACGGAAACGGTGCGTTTCCGGTCACGGGTTCCTCTTCAAAATATTATGTACTTGCTCCCCTCTACAAGTTTGTAACGGGATTTCCATACATCCTGTGTATGCTTTAAAAGTGTGAAGATGGGGCATTCTATAAAGTTGTTGTATACACAAAATTACCATAGACATGTGGGTCATATCGCATTAGCAATATGAATATCGGAAAAAAATTAGCAGGAAAGAACTGTAAGCATAAAAAAATTGCGGTTATGTGATATAAAGCGGAGTTGACCGACGTTAAAATGTATGTTCTAAGGGATCAAGTGCCTCGACTATTGCATTATTGCATCAGCTTCGTGGATGTAATGCAAGACTCTCCTTTGATTTTGAACAAACTGGAGCTGTATGACTACCTAAAATCAAAGATTTATGAGGCAAGACGATTTTTTGGATGATTTATATTACATTAAAGATACATATTAGTAGGCTCTAAAATCAATTCCTCGGGGGGTGACATGACATATCATCCATAACTGCTCCCACTTAATCATAATGCTTGGCGATAGGTTAAGGTGCTGTCGTTACCTCGTCAGAGCCATTCCTATCTGATGTAGTAACAGCCAGCTAGTGCCCATCAGTGTCCCATAGTTTAATGTTAAACATGTCCCCGCTGTACATTATTATTATTTTAAATAAACTAATACACTTTTGCTACTAATTGAAACTGATCGACGTTAAAACAAGTATTCTAATGAAATATTGTAAGCTACGGTCGCAGGTTCGAATCGTGCCTCGGACATGGATGTGTGTGATGTCCTTAGGTTAGTTAGATTTAAGTATTTCTAAGTTCTAGGGGACTGATGACCTCAGAAGTTAAGTCCCATAGTGCTCAGAGCCATTTGAACCAAATATTGTAACAGTTCTGTGTAGTAAACGATGTATTTATTATAAAAAAGCGCCATGCTATTAAAAGCTGAAGAAACGCATTATAGGCTCCTGCTACAAAAAAAAACATAGTTTATAAACACCTGGCGGTAACCTGTTTGGAAATATTTTGCTACAGTTTGGGAAAGCTATTACTGCATAAGACTAAGTTGTGTTTGACTGGTGGGTATTTAATGATTTATGTTACATATCATGAAGGGTTATGGAATGCATTTGCATCAAGCAACAAAGAGGGCTCTCACATAGCACAGTAATAAGCAGCATCTACATCTACAGCTACATACATACTCCGCAAACCACCTGACGGTGTGTGGCGGAGGGTACCTTGAGTATCTCTATCGGTTCTCCCTTCTATTCCATATCGTTCGTGGAAAGAAAGATTGTCGGTATGCTTCTGTGTGGGCTCTAATCTCTCTGATTTTATCCTCATGGTTTCCTCGCGAGATATACGTAGGAGAGAGCAATATACTGCTTGACTCCTCGGTGAAGGTATGTTCTCGAAACTTCAACATAAGCCCCTACCGAGCTACCGAGCGTCTCTCCTGCAGAGTCTTCCGCTGGAGTTTATCTATAATCTCCGTAACGCTTTCACGATTACTAAATGATCCTGTAATGAAGCGCGCTGCTCTCCGTTGGATCTTCTCTATCTCTTCTATAAACCCTATCTGGTACGGATCCCACACCGGTGAACAGTATTCAAGCAGTGGGCGGACATGTGTACTGTAACCTACTTCCTTTGTTTTCGGACTGCATTTCCTTAGGATTCTTCCAATGAATCTCAGTCTGGCATCTACATTACCGATGATTAATTTTATATGGCCATTCCATTTTAAATCACTCCTAATCCGTACTCCCAGATAATTTATGGAATTAACTGCTTCTAGTTGAGGACCTGCTATATTGTAGCTAAATGATAAGGGATCTCTCTATATATTCGCAGCGCATTACACTTGTCTACATTGAGATTCAATTGCCATTCCCTGCACCATGCGTCAATTCGTTGCAGATCCTCCTGTATTTCAGTACAATTTTCCATTGTTACAACCTCTCGATATACTACAGCATCATCCGCAAAAGCTCAGTGAACTTCCGATGTTATCCACAAGATCATTTATCTATATTGTGAATAGCAACGGTCCTACGACACGATTATTTCGTGAGCACGTGGATGGTGTTTTGCAGACGCCAAACGAGTCAGTTGGAAATTTTGTCTATGGAAAAAGAAGAATTCAGGTAGATACTTACTAGTTAATGGTTGACTTGTGTAGATGTACATATTGCTGACAATTAGCGCTGAGTAAAGGTTATAAACTATGCATTGTCTGCCTATAGTTCAGTATATATCCACACATATTATAAAAATAGATGTACATATACAGGAACGTATTGACTTGGAGTCTAATTTCGTAGCGTTTTTCCATATGTTTAATAAACATAACAGATACTCATAAGAGAGACTTAAGTTATCAATAATATATTCTCCTTCACTATTTACAACAGTTTTCCAATGTGATTTTGAGGCGAAGAACTCGTCGGGTCAAGTTCGGAGTGCATTTTCATCTGGAAAGGAAGTTCCATGGAGAATGTTCGATAGAAAGCGGAATAAGGTGATATCAGGTGCATAAGGTGGGCGCAGAATGACTTTCCAACCTAACTCCCGTATAGTGTTTTTTGTCAGTCTAGCAGTATGTGGCCGGGCGTTATCGTGGAGATCATCACTTCATTCAGTCTACCTGGTCGTTGTTCTTGGTTTGCGTCCCCAAGACGTCTCAGTCGTTGACAATAAATGTCAGCACTGTTGGTTACAACTCGGGGAAGCAATTCGCAATACATCGCACAATCGCTGTTCCCCCACATGCATAACAATCCCTTCTGTGGAAGCGCGCAGGTATTTGTACGGGGAGCTGCTGGTTTGTTTGGGCTCAACCATTCCTTTATTTTCCTAATGTTAGCATAAAGACACCATTTCTCGTCACCGATAATGATACAGGGTAGGAATGGTCGGTATTGTTCACGAGCCAATTGATGATGAGCAAGCAGAGCTGCACATATGGCCACTCACTAATTTTTGTGATTTTGGTTTAGTGCGTGTGGTATTCATACTCCCGGTTTTTAAACCTTCCCCATTGCATTCAAATGTCGCACGAGGATGGAATGATCACAGTCCATCACATTTGCCAGTTCTCGAGTACAATGACGTGGATGATCACTGTGGATTAATGCGTTTAAACGATCTTCATCAAACCCCAAAGGTCTTCCTCAACTTGGAGAGTCACTAATGTCAAAACAATCCTCCTTAGAACGATAAAACCATTTCCTTGTCGTGCTCTGCCCGATGATATTATTCCTACACACGGCACAAATGTTTTTTGGTGCCTCCGCTACTGTCACCTCTCTACTGAACTCATACAGAAGAATATGTTGGAAATGTTCCGATTCCTCCACTTGTCACTCCATTTTTTGCGTCCACAGCACCACTCTCTATCTCCAAATGACAAAATGACAATATTGAAACTCAAATAGCAACACTGAACTAAAAATAAAAGTGACACTCGATAAATAAACCCATAACAACCGGAATACCAATATGCAAAACAAAAACGCTACGAACTTGTGCACCAACCTAATATGTATGTATATTCCAAATCTCTTTCTAAACCACGGAACCGATCTGAACTAAACTTCGTACAAAGATCACTTACTGTTTTGAAAGCATCGCTGTGGAGGTAAGAACCTCCTACCTATCAAAGGGTCGGGGGTGTGGATGAAAAAGCAACTTAATCTACAACTCGCGAATACCCTTACTTTAGTCACCCGGTATTTGAGAATGAGACCACTTAGTGACTTGTAACAAACCAGGGGCGCAGCAGTTTTTCGTGTCAGGAGGGGTAAAAATTTTCCAGATACATGTGATTCAGAAA
This sequence comes from Schistocerca serialis cubense, assembly GCF_023864345.2. Lineage (NCBI taxonomy): Eukaryota > Metazoa > Arthropoda > Insecta > Orthoptera > Acrididae > Schistocerca > Schistocerca serialis. The sequence continues at coordinate 238,480,727 of NC_064640.1, forward strand.
TTTTGAGTACATTGTTATCCGCTCTTCATTTCCTCCTATTCATTCCTGCCTGTACACTGTACTTTTAATACCTGGTCAATGTTACAAACATAAAGAAGCTAACTGTATAATTATAGTAGAACCTGTTTTTACATTCCCGGATTTTATGTTTTCCCGCCATTTAAGTTCTTTCCAATTGTTTTAACGTCATTAAAATTTTCGAATGGATAACGTTTCCCACGCCTTACACTTTTGAACCGCTGCCACAGGTATTAACATCGATTTTCAAATCGATTAAGGGGAAGCTACATCTTGTACTTGCTCATGCACAACGTCTAAGACAATATACAACATAAAAATGTACGGTTTGTTTCAGAATTTAAATAATTTTGGTTCTTTGAGACATATAAGTGGCATTTTAGGGACACTTTCAAAATGTTTTCGGGATGTTTCGTCACCAGACTATTCTAACCCGCAAAAAAGCATTATAAACGAATAACTTTTCCTCGCAAAGGCAAGTTACGTGACGCCCAAAACAATGCGCAAAAAAAACTGGTTTCAACTTAGTGCGACTAGATTGTACTAAGATTCTCATTGGTAAATTCTTCTACACTCTTAGTTCCTTTGTCATAAGATTAACAAAATTACTTGAGTTTTCAACTGCATCTTCACGCTATTCGGAATCCTTATCCATTTTTGCAGATTCGTGAGGCTTTTTGAAATTGGTGTGTGGACGGCTCATAAATGCGTCATGATGGCTGCCATGGATTATACGCCGCCAGAAAAGCACACAACTTACATTTCCCACTTTTAATTGTTTCAAAGTAAACTACCAATGGATGTAATGACAACAATCAAATCGAGGTATTCTCTTTACGCCATCTATATAATTCCTGAAATTATAATGTATTTCAGGCTGATATGGATTCAATAAAACCTTATACGTTAGAGATCATGTTCGACAGAATTCCTGGATGCATTACGTGTTCCCATCTCTCACTGTATGAGAGTAGTAGCGCACCCAGTAACACTGTCGAACATGATCGGTTTGGTGGTCCAGCAGTTCTATGACGAGGCATAATGTTGCATGGGCGCACGAGTACTAACCTACAGATCTTTGAACACGGTACCTTCACCGGTCAACGCTAACGTGACTCTGTACTCCTCCTCCATGTGCGTCTTTTCAGGAGTGCCCTCGGCACTTGTTTCATTTTTATTCACGACAGTGAGCTACCCCGTCGAACTGCGGAGGTGGAGGAGCTCTTGGAACGAAAGGATATTTGGCGAATGGACTGGCCTGCTCGTTCCGCCGGCTCAAGTCCCATCGGACACGTGTACCACGCGTTGTGGAGACGTCCCCACGCACCGGGGTCAATCAACAGATGTTAAGTGCTCTGATGGAGGAGTGGAACGCCCTACCACAAAAGCTCCTTACCACCCTTGTATTCAGCACGGGAGCACGTTGCAGAACATGCACTGCCGTCCATGGTGGTTACACACACTATTAAGAACTATATTCTGCGTTTTATAATGTCCAGGGGACCATGACAAAACGTGGTGCCTTTAGTGTAGTTATTGTCTGTGAATAAAACTGTCAATCCTGTTCGTCTCATTGAGCATTTCTTTCAATTACCTTTTGTGCTGTACTCTAGCAGTTATTCCTATGTATGGTCCAAGTTTGACAGACCTTCTTGCGTTTTGTACCCCAGTGTATCCTTCTATTCACTCCCTTTCAGTGTTCATTCTTTTATGAGGTACAAATAAATTGAGAGTATCGGTAATTTTTTCACTGGTTTTTTTTTACGCCTCAAAGTGCACAAAACAAGTAAACCACATTCATGCATCACTGCTCGCTCACAGCTCGTTGTTGGCTACAGAAATGTTGAGATTAGCTTCATTCGTTGCCGACAACACCCTCGGGCTTTTCCGACTAGCTGAGTTTCCAGACAGCGCATTGGAGAGATGTGGCTCAAATGGCTCTGAGCACTATGGGACTTAACTTCTGAGGTCATCAGTCCCCTAGAACTTAGAAGTACTCAAACCTAACTAACCTAAGGACATCACACACATCCATGCCCGAGGCAGGATTCGAACCTGCGACCGTAGTGATCGCGCGGTTCCAGACTGTAGCGCCTGGAACCGCTCGGCCACTCCGGCCGGCGGAGAGATGTTCATGCGCAAGTATGGTGCTTGTTTTCAGCAGCGATTAAGAAATTAATGAAATGAAGGCTGTTGTAAAAGTATTACTCAATGAGCCCCACCCAGTGTTAGTTCGCATTGGTTGGCAGTAGTTCCATTGCTGATGACTTCCTACAGTTACCGATAAGTGCCGATCAGCGACCACAAAGTACTGTATAAGTGCACACCCCTTCAGAAAATGATATGAAATATAGCGCAGTATGCTACTTTAAATTAGCCCTTGATATTTTTTAGCCATTATTAGAATTCTGAAGGAGTAAGCTTTTGTCTAGCATGTTTTGTCGTGCTGCTGTTTTGCTGCACCAACAACTTTCTTAGATTTACGAAGATGTGAGCACCTAGTAACTTGGAAACTGGGAGGGTGACTTTTTGGTCCCTTGGTAGGCAACATTTCCGAGACAGAATCCTGACGATGACATCCTTCTTAATGGGACAGTGTGCATATGTAGTAGTTTCGTCACTCGCTTGATTAGCAACTTCATTTCATTTTATTATAGATATTAATAATGACTGGAGTTTGTCGACACGTAAACTTTCTTTCCTTATCAGCTACATACTATTCTCAAGTACTAAAATCCCAGATATTCTCGACATGAAAATCAAAGTAGTCCCGTACCCAGTGAATAAGCATAGGTTAGGACATGCAGGGAGCTCTTGGTAAGGTCCTAATGGAGGTGGTTTGCCGTTGAATTCTTCCGACTTGTTATGAAGTACCAAGCGTAAAATTGCGTCGTGCGGATGACTGCAATGAGAGCTTGTGCAGTATAATGTTTGGTTTGTGTTGTTATGGAAAGGGGGAGGATAAAACCCGGTGCCAGTACATAGCCTACGACTCTCGAGTAGCACCAAGCGGGCCGCCAAGCTTATGGCTATAGAAATGTTAACTTAATTTTGCATTTTCGTCATATAGACATATTTAATTTTTCAAGGATGATGTTACTCTTGGTCCGCCTCTGTAGCAAATTGATCAGCATGTTTGACTCCCGTATGGATGAGCGTAGGTCTCTAGAAGTGCGTAGCGTTCCAAAAGATTGGAAGAGAGCACAGGTCAACCCCGTTTTCAATAAGGAACGTCGAACAGATGTGCAGAACTATACACCTATATCTCTAACGTCGATCAGTTGTAGAATTTTGCAACGCGTATTATGTTCGAGTATAATGACTTTTCTGGAGACTAGAAATCTACTCTGTAGGAATCAGCATGGGTTTCGAAAAAGACGGTCGTGTGAAACCCAGCTCGCGCTATTCGTCCACGAGACTCAGAGGGCCATAGACACGGGTTCCCAGGTAGATGTCGTGTTTCTTGACTTTCGCAAGGCGTATGATACAGTTCCCCACAGTCGTTTAATGAACAAAGTAAGAGCATGTGGACTATCAGGCCAATTGTTTGATTGGATTGAAGAGTTCCTAGACAACAGAACGCAGCATGTCATTCTCAATGGAGAGAAGTCTTCCGAAGTAAGAGTGATTTCAGGTGTGCCGCAGGGGAGTGTCGTAGGACCGTTGCTATTCACAATATATATAAATTACCTGGTGGATAACATCGAAAGTTCACTGAGTCTTTTTGCGGATGATGCTGTAGTATATCGAGAGGTTGTCACAATGGAAAATTGTACTGAAATGCAGGAGGATCTGCAACGAATTGACGCATGGTGCAGGAAATGGCGATTGAATCTCAATGTAGACAACTGTAAGGTGCTGCGAATACTTAGAAAGAAATATCCTTTATCATTTAGCTACAATATAGCAGGTCAGCAATTGGAAGCAGTTAATCTGGGAGTAGGCATTAGGAGTGATTTAAAATCGAATGAGCGTATAAAATTAATCGTCGGTAAATCAGATGCCAGACTGAGATTCATTGGAAGAATCCTAAGGAAATGCAGTCCGAAAACAAAGGAAGTAGGTTACGGTACAGTTGTTCGCCCACTGCTCGAATACTGCTCACCGGTGTGGGATCCGTACCAGGTAGGGTTGATGGAAGAGATAGAGAAGATCCAACGGAGAGCAGCGCGCTTCGTAGCAGGATCATTTAGTAATCGCGAAAGCGTTACGGAGGTGATAGCTAAACTCCAGTGGAAGACTCTGCAAGAGAGACGCTCAGTAGCTCGGTACGGGCTTATGTTGAAGTTTCGAGAACATACCTTCACCGAGGAGTCAAGCAGTATATTGCTCCCTCCTACGTATATTTCGCGAAGAGACCATGAGGATAAAATCAGCGAGATTAGAGTCCACACAGAGGCATACCGACAATCTTTCTTTCCACGAACAATATGAGACTAGAATAGAAGGGAGAACCGATAGAGATACTCGAGGTACCCTGTGCCTCACACCGTCAGGTGGCTTGCGGAGTATGTATGTAGATGTAGATGTTGATGCAGACGCGGGTGCAATTCCCGGTGTTGCCTGGTATTTTTCATTGATGAGCGGACTGGAACGGGGTGCACTCAAACTCCTGACACCAACTGAGGAGCTACTTGAATGAGAAGTAATTGCTCCAATGTCTGGAAAGTCAACAACTGCCGGGAGAGTGATGTGCTAATCGCTTATCCCTCCGTACTCTAACTGCATGAAGCAGGATGCCAGAGGATGATAGCGCATGGACTTCTGGAGTTTAGTTTCTAGATGTAATTTTTACGATTTTTAATTAATTTTTTACATGTTTTGTTTAACGTCCATTTATGACCCAACAATTCAATCTTCTACTTTTGACAAGAAAGAACAGTACACATACATCCAGGAAAAACGCTACAGTGTGATCCGTCTGCTATCGCATCACTTGGTGTTGTTAACTTGTGCCAGGTGTGGGTATTGAGAGAAAAACTAGGTGTTGTACAAAATCTAAAGTCCATCCGTCAAATATCGGTATTCATGTGTTGAATTCTTAGATTCGCTTCTAAAACTAAAGGAAAATATCAAAGTGCATGAGTCAGTTGTTCCAGCAGATGTTAAAAAAGATTTTGTAACTACAAGCACGTGTTGTCCGACAACAGATGTTCCATCACTATCGAGACTCCCTGCATGCTGACTCTCATACACTGCAATAGCCTTAATAAAACAGTTGGTCATTTTAGTTATAATTATCCAGGTTTTAGTCCTAAAAATCTAGGTCCATAGGTTACAGGCCCATTTTCATATTCGTCAAGTAAACGAAGTTGCAGCTGGCCCCATTGCTCCCCCCCCCCCCCCCCCACCTCCCCCCGCCCCTCTGCAGACGCAGGACGGGGAACAAGCGGTTTGTTGCTTTAATTTTGGACACCAGTTTACAGTCAGTGGCATTAAGAAGAAAAATATATTCATTTTTGTGCCCATTGAATGTTTCTAACTTATTACGCACACTCCCAACCCATTCAGATCTTCTTCGTTTATTTCAGTCATTATTATCAATCTGATAACCGATTTACGTTTTATTTTCAGTACGATCATTTTATTACTTGTATGAAACATCCTCGATTTTCATGATATGCAGACTTGAGCAAAAACACAAACTCTCAACGATCTCTCCCATTTTCAGCTGCAACTGACAGATGTGATGGCAGAATACAGAGAACTATAAGGATAAGTGGGCTGTGAACCTTACGGATGCAGGATGACGAAATGTTGAGCATGGTGGTGAGAGCCTGTTAGGAGCCCTGGGCGCCAATGAGACAGCCTTAGTGCCGGCCGCGGTAGCCGAGCGGTTCTAGGCGCTTCAGTCCGGAACCGCGCGACTGCTACGGTCGCAGGTTCGAAACCTGCCTCGGGCATGGATGTATGTGATGTCCTTAGGTTAGTTAGGTTTAAGTAGTTCTAAGTTCTAGGGGACTGATGACCTCAGATGTTAAGTCCCATAGTGCTCAGAGCCATATATATAGACAGCCTTAGTGGTTTAGACATTTATTAGTTTTGGTTGTACAACTGAATCATCTTCTCCGGTAAAACAACAACGGCAGCGGAGGCGTCAAACAAGATAGGAACGCACTGAATTAACCAGCTCAGCAGTCTCAAGACCGTCGGTGAGGTCACGGTTCAAATGGCTCTGAGCACTATGCGATTTAACTTCTGAGGTCATCAGTCGCCTAGAACTTAGAACTAATTAAACCTAACTAACCTAAGGACATCACACACATCGATGCCCGAGGCAGGATTCGAACCTGCGACCGTAATGGTCGCTCGGCTCCAGACTGCAGCGCCTAGAACCGCACGGCCACTCCGGCTGGCTGAGGTCACGGCCACTAACACAGCAGAAGCAGCGAAGTGCAAGGCTGCCGCCCCAGCTGCGGCAGGTGTTGCTTATCCGGCAGTGACACCCCACAGCAGCATACATTGTTTTGCTAGGGCAAACTCATGGACATCTAAGAAGTGCCACAGTAGGCTTCCAGCAGCTCTGCATCGGACTGCTGTGGTAATGCAGAGTAACGTCGCGGCCTCGGCATCAGAGGAAGACTGTGAATGCTAACGTTCCCTCGCAGATGAAAGTTGTGGGCAACAGCAGTTATCGCGCTTCCCTGGTATAGCGACAGTCTGACCGTGCGCCAGTTATAGTTCAATTCTTTTATCTCGGCGGTTCGCGCATGCCCGCACAGACGCGGGAGACTGCTGCGTTGCCAGTTGCACGAGCCAAGAGAAGCAGCGCCATAGTATAGCATAGTTCGCAAACTTACGTTTAGGGGGGAGCGCGCAGTTTATGAAGTAAAGCCACCACGGCCGCATTAACCCTTTCGCTGCTACAGAGACGTGCTCCCCGCATTCCGCGCTGTGCGCGATTTTGTCATTACTGCACTGTTCGCCTGTGCAGACACATTGTGTTCAGACTGCTTTGACACACTTATCATTCGATTTCCCAAAATCTATTTGGCCCAAAAATTTGATTTTTACACATCATCTTGACTGATACCTTTCTCCCATAAATTACTTAATTTTGTTTCGATGTGCAACGCAGTTATTGTGCAGCATTAAATGTAGCAAACCACTGCACGAAATTTTGAAGAGTTTGCAGAGGTAAAAGTCCACAGCGTATACTTTCCGTATGGTCGATTTTAGTTGCCACTAGAAATTTCAAAAAATTACATTCATACGAATAAAATTCATGAAGTAAGACACTTCGATATTGTTTTTAAATAAAGAAAATATTTAGTATCGATCAAGGTTTGAATTCAGAACCTTTTGCTCAATAGCCAAACACCGTAACCATTACGCTAACGCAACCCGCCATTCAATAGAAGTCCTGGAGGATTTTAAACAATCACGCAAAATACCGACAAACACTGTTGGTATGACTATGAATTACGTTTCGTCGAAGTACAATAGGAAATAAACAATTGCTGCTGTTCTTTATTGCCAAAAAGCGGTTAGTGAAAATGAATTTCCTTGCTATCGCCTGAATTAGGAGGCTTATTGCTTGTTTGGTTTAATTAATTAATAGAATATGAAGCAATTGGTATAAAGAATGCTTTTTCCCAGTTTTCTTTTATAGAAAGTCTGCTATCAAGACATTACTTTTGTTCAAGTACTGTATGACTGAACGTTTCTAAAATTGAAGACACTCGTCCCTGCTCTGCACTGCAGTCTAGCTCTGGCAACGTCGTTCTTTGTTCATTGGCTGACTGTGTTTCGTGACGTCAGATGCGCAGAACGAACCTAAACTCGGCCGCCGTCATAAATGACACGCACTTTAGCTTCCAATGAATCAGTGATAGAAGATTCCACGTCTTCACGTCAGCAGAGGAGAGGTCGGCAGCTCACAACAGCTGAGCCCAACAGATCAGACTGGCAGCAGTCTCAAAGATAGAGATCATCTAGCGAATCAGCACATCACATGTCCTCCGTCGATGGTGGCTCACTGCAACTACAGCAGAGAAAGGACTGGGTGGTCGAGCATTTTTAGTTGTCCGTTGGAGGCAGTGACTTTATCCCTTGGTGAAGATGATTGCATATGGCCCGGTTTTCTGGGCTCGTCAGCATTCTTCACTGCTCCTTGGTGTTTCTATTATCGCTTTCAGCTCTTCAGATTGGTGGTTTCTACAATGTCACTGGACTGAAAGGCGTTTTTGTGAAAGATTTATGTATTGTTACAGCAACTTACAATTCTGACAGAATGACGTTATGTTCCCTTCGCAATGAGGGCACATGCTGAACTGGCTATTGAGACATATCACTCCAGCGATGTGTGACAGCCGGCCGAAGTGGCCGTGCGGTTAAAGGCGCTGCAGTCTGGAACCGCAAGACCGCTACGGTCGCAGGTTCGAATCCTGCCTCGGGCATGGATGTTTGTCATGTCGTTAGGTTAGTTAGGTTTAACTAGTTCTAAGTTCTAGAGGACTAATGACCTCAGCAGTTGAGTCCCATAGTGCTCAGAGCCATTTGAACCATTTTTGATGTGTGGCAATGGCATCAACTATTTGGCACGATATTTGCAGTATCAGCTTGCCTGCCTGTTTGACATTCTGGCCGCAACACTGCTCTCAAACCTGTCTTGGCATCGCTCACTGCTAGCTGGAAAAGATTGAGCATTCACCCGGTATATCTTTCTGCGCTGCAACAGAATGTTTTATACAAGGAAATCGACCAAATTATTTTTTCTCGTATTTCATTCTTAGTTTGTCAGTCGTTTTCGACAATGAAAGGCCATGAACGACGACAGTTGAAAAAAATTGAAGTTTAGGTGAACTCTTCTGTCAAATCCAATTTACTATTTAATCCTCAGACAACGGTCATAGCGAGTCAAGTACAGAGAAGCATACCCCATCAGCTCAAAAAGTTTCGAGACTGGATTACGTAGTCTCCCCCCCCCCCCCCTCTTCCGTGATTACAGTGCACAGAACGTTTATACAACCATGTTGTTCAACTCTTGCATCGCAATGGCTTAAATTTCGGTTATGTCGTCAAAAAGGTGACCCTCCATGTGAATTTCTGCACTTTGTCGTTTTTGGTAGTTTCGTATTAATAACACTAAGTCTCGTCACTTGTGACTTTTTTTTCAGAAAAGAAACGTCCGTGCTTTGCACTTCAAAAAAGTCACGGCAGACCTCCACGAGTCGTTTCCGTCCGGGACCCAAGATGTGCGGACAAACTTCGCACACAATTTTCTCTTCTTCGAAACATTCTGGAAAATGTCTTGAACATTTTATTTAGACGTGTTGCTCCATTGCGATTTGCGACATAACAATTTTGACACATAACGGTCGCACACAAACTACTTAACACTGTCTGCTCACCACAGTCTGATCGAATGCAAATATGATGTCTACAGTTGTTATTTCATACTGCCACCGTAGATGCTGCGCTGACGTCGCTTGTTCGACAGGAAAAAATTTAGTCTCGAAATTTTTTGGATGGACAGTGTATGGCAGGGACACCACACACCAGCCGTGTACTTAAGCTTCTTAGCACTAGAAAGTAGCTACGTTGTTTCATTTCAAGGCTGACCGTACTTCATACTAATCCTCCCACCACGACAAAATTCTTACTACTACCGGAAATGGAACCTGATCTTCCACACTCAAAGCTCAGCAGCAGAGGTCGCTTCCTGCACAGGAACGTACCAGTTTTTTCTCGGTTTTCTTGATTTTTTATATAGTTAAAGTGCAACCCAAAAACGCTTTCTGTATCTAGTCACATTGTCGTCAGATAGCTCAAAAATCTGAGCAACGGATAATATGATGCACTTATAAATGGAATGATATCCTGAAAATTGAAGGTTTGAGCACTAGTTATGTATCCACACTGCCAAATACTCTCGCAGTTCCAATGAAATACCTGGACCTATGTTTGGAAGGTGTTATACGTTTCGTGCAATAAGCAATTGGTCTCCGTCGTCTCATGATACATTAAATACAGTGTTAAACTCCGGTCAGCGGTTTTCTGACTTACAGTAGCGTTGAGATTTTTTCCTACATCCTTATTAGTTCCTTTTTCTGCAACATAAACATATACTGCCTACAGGAAAATTAAAGAGACCTTTGGAGATAAGAGAACGACTTGTATGAATATCAAGAGCTCAGATGGAAACCCAGTTCTAAGCAAAGAAGGGAAAGCAGAAAGGTGGAAGGAGTATATAGAGGGTCTATACAAGGACGATGTACTTGAGGACAATTTTATGGAAATGGAAGAGGATGTAGATGAAGATGAAATGGGAGATAAGATACTGCGTGAAGAGTTTGACACAGCACTGAAAGACCTGAGTCGAAACAAGGCCCCCGGAGTAGACAACATTCCATTGGAACTACTGACGGCCTTGGGAGAGCCAGTCCTGACAAAACTCTACCATCTGGTGAGCAAGATGTATGAAACAGGCGAAATACCCTCAGACTTCAAGAAGAATATAATAATTCCAATCCCAAAGAAAGCAGGTGTTGACAGATGTGAAAATTACCGAACTATCAGTTTAATAAGTCACAGCTGCAAAATACTAACACGAATTCTTTACAGACGAATGGAAAAACTAGTAGAAGCCAACCTCGGGGAAGATCAGTTTGGATTCCGTAGAAACACTGGAACACGTGAGGCAATACTGACCTTACGACTTATCTTAGAAGAAAGATTGAGGAAAGGCAAACCTACGCTTCTAGCATTTGTAGACTTAGAGAAAGCTTTTGATAATGTTGACTGGAATACTCTCTTTCAAATTCTAAAGGTGGCAGGGGTAAAATACAGGGAGCGAAAGGCTATTTACAATTTGTACAGAAACCAGATGGCAGTTATAAGAGTCGAGGGACATGAAAGGGAAGCAGTGGTTGGGAAGGGAGTAAGACGGGGTTGTAGCCTCTCCCCGATGTTGTTCAATCTGTATATTGAGCAAGCAGTAAAGGAAACAAAAGAAAAATTCGGAGTAGGTATTAAAATCCATGGAGAAGAAATAAAAACGTTGAGGTTCGCCGATGACATTGTAATTCTGTCAGAGACAGCAAAGGACTTGGAAGAGCAGTTGAATGGAATGGACAGTGTCTTGAAAGGAGGATATAAGATGAACATCAACAAAAGCAAAACGAGGATAATGGAATGTAGTCGAATTAAGTCGGGTGATGCTGAGGGAATTAGATTAGGAAATGAGACACTTAAAGTAGTAAAGGAGTTTTGCTATTTGGGGAGCAAAATAACTGATGATGGTCGAAGCAGAGAGGATATAAAATGTAGACTGGCAATGGCAAGGGACGCATTTCTGAAGAAGAGAAATTTTTTAACGTCTTGTATAGATTTAGGTGTCAGGAAGTCATTTCTGAAAGTATTTGTATGGAGTGTAGCCATGTATGGAAGTGAAACATGGACGATAAATAGTTTGGACAAGAAGAGAATAGAAGAATTCGAAACGTGGTGCTACAGAAGAATGCTGAAGATTAGAGGAAGTATTGAACAGGATTGGGGAGAAGAGAAGTTTGTGGCACAACTTGACCAGAAGACGAGATCGGTTGGTAGGACATGTTCTGAGGCATCAAGGGATCACCAATTTAGTTTTGGAGGGCAGCGTGGAGGGTAAAAATCGTAGAGGGAGACCAAGAGATGAATACACTAAGCAGATTCAGAAGGATGTAGATTGCAGTAGGTACTGGGAGATGAAGAAGCTTGCACAGGATAGAGTAGCGTGGAGAGCTGCATCAAACCGGTCTCAGGACTGAAGACCACAACAACAAACAACAAACATCTTGATGAAAATAAACTTAATCAGACAAACACACCTACAGCACAGTAGTAGTCGAATGAAGCCATTAACTTACTGCTGACCTGGAAGAATTCTTCATAACGAAAGCATGAGAGCATGAATTTCTTTGCCACAGGATAAGGACAGAAGTCTATAGCACAAAATGCAGTCTTACTTCTTTGATTATATTTTGTGTACTTAGTATGCGATAAATCGTCGACCTAACATGCAATTGTTTTTGCACAGTAAATATTCAATTCACTCGTAATCTTTAAAAATTATAAAAGTAAGTCAGTTCTGTTACTGGCTTTAATTCTACCCTTTTTGAGGCAAGAGCATCAAAACTGTTCCAGTAAACCTTCAGCTCTTACAAGAGGTTTCGTGAATAGAGCAGTAATGTCATTGGAGCGTCAACTGCATACTCCAGCTGGAGACAGTACCTCAGTCGTTAAGTATCTCACAGCAAACTACCTTTCATACACCCAAAAAACTAGAAACAGTAAATTTTTTCTAGAACGACAGTGCTCCTCCTGCGGAGAAAGTAAAAAATGTCTCGGCAGTAACTCTGTGGCCGAGGCGAAGTTCAATTACCAGGCGCGCAGCTGTGCGACTCCCTCATTTCTCAATGCACGGTCCTCCAAGCTGTGACACAGGCACTCAGTTATACCAACATTCAGGCGAATTCATCACTACTTGGGGCAACAAGCCGAAAATGTTTGCACAGAGTTTCTAAAAGCGCAAAACAGTTAGCTGTAGAGTGTACGAGACAGAGAAAAGAATGACAGGAAAGCTCGGCGTTGGAGGAACAAATTGCGTCAGCTTTGTACTCTCACAAATTCGCAACAATCTGTTGGCAGCTATACTACTGTGCATAATATCCGGAAAAAGAAAACTACTTTGGAGATTCATGTGTGACAATGTATTCTTGCAGTAAACACTATACTTATGATTTCTATTTATCTGTCTATACTCACAACCAGATCACTTGACAAGCCAAGCGTTTCTTGACCTTCGCTGACACCTCTAGGCGCTCATTAATTAAATAAAGCTATTCTAAATCTTAGGGTTGGTTTGAGAATACGTTACTTTTGTAGACAATGCGATATTCGTATTGTATGTCCTTGATTTTGTCCAACGTAATATTTGCCTCACCTTGCCTGTCATAGGAAGGCCTACTTTGTGAAATCCGAAGATCAATTTGATTTTTACACATACAAAATATACTTTCTTTTGCTACCGCCATTATCCCGCATTGTGCGCAGGGTCGGCAGTGTTAAGTACGGAGTTGGCATTGTTAATTTTTAAGGAGTGGCCGGATGCCCTTCCTGCCGCCACCCCACTTCCCCCGGGACGGAAGTAGTGTACCCCAGCTGTCTGCGTCCAGTGTAAATCGTGGAATAGTGTGAATGTGCTTCAAATGTCTGCGAGTCGTGTAACTGAGGCGGGACGTGGGGACCAGCCCAGTATTCCCCTAGTAGGCTGTGGAAAACCGCCTAAAAACCACATCCAGACTGGCCGGCACACCGGCCGTTGTCGTTAATCCACCGGGCGGATTCGATCCGGGACCGTCGCGCCTACCCGAGTCCAGGAAGCAGCGCGTTAGCGCTCTCGGCTACCCTGGCGGGTCTACATCCAAACTATACTGGTGGAAAAATAATAGCAACACCAAAAAATAATTAATGTAGAGTAATCAAATTTCGGAAATACATTTACCCAGGTAACATGTTTAAGTGATTAACATTGCAAGATCATAGATTAATGTAAGCGCGAGATAGGCCATTGCAAATGTGAAATACTGCCATATTAATAACCGCTGTAACCGCCAGAATGTTGAATGCAAGCATGCAAACGTGTATGCATTCTGCTCTACAGGTATCGGATGTCAGTTTTTGGGGTAACGTTTCATGTCTGTTGCGGCTGGTCGATCGGTTAATGCTGGTTGCGGATGACGGTGGAGTTGTCACCCACCGATGTCCCATACGCGCTCGGATAGAGACAGATCTGTTAATCGAACAAGCCAAGGCAACATGTCGACACTCTGTAAAGCATGTTGGGTTACAGCAGCGGTATGTGAGTGAGCGTTATCCTGTTGGAAAATATCCCTTGGAAAGCTGTTCATAAATGACAGCACAACATGTCGAATCACCACACTGTCGCACAGATTTGCAGTCAGGGTGTTCAGGGCAACCAAGTTAGTTCTCCTGCTGTCATACGAAATTGCACCCCAGGCCATGACTCCAGGAGTAGGTCTAATGTGTCTGGCACACAGACAGGTTGGTTGCAGGCCTTCAACAATACTCGGCCATCACTGGCACCGAGGCAGAACCAAGTTTCATCGGAAAGCACAACTGATCTCCTCCCTGCCCTCCAATGAGCTCTCGCTTGACACCACTGAATTCGCAAATGATGGGGATTTGGGGCGGTAGAATGCACGCTACAGGGCCTCTGGCTCGGAACTATCCTCGAAGTAACTGATTTGTAACAGTTTGTTGTGTCACTGTGGTGTCAACTGCTTTTCAAATTGCTGCTACTGATGCAGGACGATGTGCCAGAGCCGTAAGCCGAACGCGGTGGTCTTCCCTCTCGGTAGTGCCATGTGGCCGTCCAGAACCCGGTCATCTTGTGACCATACATACTCATTACCATCGCTGCCAGCAAACATACAGTGGCTACAGTCCTGCCAAGTCCTTCTCCAATATTGCAGAAGGAACATCCAGCTTCTCGTAGCCCTATTACACGACCTCGTTCATATTCAGTGAAGTGTTGGTGGTAGAGTTTCTGGCGTCTTAAATCATTCCTGACTATCACCAACTCACCACATCCAGTCTCAAAGGTAACTAACGTTCACGATCGTTATAGCGTGTATTTAAAGAAAACCTTATTTGCATCCTCATAGTAACGCCGCTAGCGCCACTCTTATACGACTCAAGTGGAATTTGAATAGATATCATCTTTAAGATGTAGAAACACGCCTAACAACTTTCGTTTATGTCGCGCAATTCCGTCTTGGTGTTGTGATTTTTTTTCGTAAGTGTATATCGCACAGAAAGTTGCTCTACAAGTTTTGATTCGAATTAACCAGTGTAGAGCAATTTACTGTACAGCTGCTGAGAATTTTTCTGGGTTGTATGGGCGTGGCCCATGGAACTCTTCAATCCCTAACGTTTCGTCCAAGGCTACGTCGGACATCTTCGGAGGTGCTCCTTGTTATGCTGAGTCTTGCCGACTGTCCATGGGCCACGGCCATACAACCCGGAAAGATTCTCAGCAGCTGTGCTCCCTGCCGCCGTTGGATAAGCAGGTGCCAGCAGCAAGTCGTATACTCCTAGCTTACTTATTTGTTACATAGTTTAATTCTTAATTTATTTGCGTGTTTTTGGGTACTTGCATTGTTTAATTCATAAATTTCGGGCGTATTATAGTATTTGAGAGTTGTAGCATCACGCTTTAGTACCTGAGTAGTGTAAAATCGTGTAGTCTCCTTCTTCTGCCGTGCAGTGCGTCAGTAGTGCGCAAGTAGCAGCATTACTGCATTTACTAGGCAACCTTGTATTTTATTAACCGTTTAAATTTTGTGTCGAATTGTTTGTGCTCTGTAGATTAGTTCAGACGTTCTTTGCACAATAGTTTTTAGCATGGATAGGGACTGCGACTGCTGTGTTCGGATGCGGGCTGAGTTGGCATCCCTTCGCTCCCAGCTTCAGGCAGTGTTGGCTTCAGTCACGCAGCTTGAAGCTGTTGCCAATGGGCATCACTGTGGGGGTCCGGATGGGGGTTTGTCGGGGACGGCCAGCTCGTCCCACCCACTCCCAATCGGACTACGGCTGTGGCTGCACGGGATACTGCTCAAATTGAGGCTGACCCCTCACCTGTGGTAGAGTGGGAGGTCGTCTCGAGGTGTGGCAGGGGGCGAAAGACATTCCGGTGGGCCGAACGGAAGGCCTCTCCAGTTTGTCTGACGAACCGGTTTCAGGCTCTGTCTCCGGCTGATATTTCGGCCGGACATGGCTGCTTGCCCTGTTCCAGAGGTTGCCCATAAGTCTGCAAGATCCGGGCGGTCGCAGAGGGTGGGCTTACTGGTAGTTGGGAGCTCCAACGTCAGGCGCGTAATGGGGCCCCTCAGGGATATGGCAGCAAGAGAGGGGAAGAAAACCAATGTGCACTCCGTGTGCATACCGGGAGGAGTCATTCATGATGTGGAAAGGGTTCTTCCGGATGCCATGAAGGGTACAGGTGGTCGCTCATATCAGCACCAATGATGTGTGTCGCTATGGATCGGAGGAAATCCTCTCTGGCTTCCGGCGGCTATCTGATTTGGTGAAGACTGCCAATCTCGCTAGCGGGATGAAAGCAGAGCTCACCATCTGCAGCATCGTCGACAGGACTGACTGCGGACCTTTGGTACAGAGCCGAGTGGCGGGTCTGAATCAGAGGCTGAGACGGTTCTATGACCATTTGGGCTGCAGATTCCTCGACTTGCGCCATAGGGTGGTGGGGTTACGGGTTCCGCTGGATAGGTCAGGAGTCCACCACACACAGCAGGCGGCTACACGGGGAGGGGTTGTGTGGCGTGGACTGGGCGGTTTTTTAGGTTAGATGGCCTCGGGCAAGTACAGAAAGGGCAACAGCCTCAAAGGGTGCGGGGCAAAGTCAGGACATGCGGGGACCAAGCAGCAATCGGTATTGTAATTGTAAACTGTCGAAGCTGCATCGGTAAAGTACCGGAACTTCAAGCGCTGATAGGAAGCACCGAGGCTGAAATCGTTATAGGTACGGAAAGCTGGCTTAAGCCAGAGATAAATTCTGCCGAAATTTTTACAAAGGTACAGACGGTGTTTAGAAAGGATACGTGGTATGCAACCGGTGGTGGCGTGTTTGTCGCTGTTAGTAGTAGTTTATCCTGTAGTGAAATAGAAGTGGATAGTTCCTGTGAATTATTATGGGTGGAGGTTACGCTCAACAACCGATCTAGGTTAATAATTACCTCCTTTTACCGACCGCCCGACTCAGCAGCATTAGTGGCAGAACAACTGAGAGAAAATCTGCAATACATTTCACATAAATTTCCTCAGCATGTTATAGTCTTAGGTGGAGATTTCAATTTACCAAATATAGACTGGGACACTCAGATGTTTAGGACGGGTGGTAGGGATACAGCATCGAGTGACATTATACTGAGTGCATTATCCGAAAATTACCTCGAGCAATTAAACAGAGAATCGACTTGTGGAGATAACATCTTGGACCTACTGATAAGAAACAGACCCGAACTTTTCGACTCTGTAAGCACAGAACAGGGAGTCAGTGATCATAAGGCCGTTGCAGCATCCCTGAATATGGAAGTAAATAGGAATATAAAAAAAGGGAGGAAGGTTTATCTGTTTAGCAAGAGTAATAGAAGGCAGATTTCAGACTACCTAACAGATCAAAACGATAATTTCTGTTCCGACAATGACAATGTTGAGTGTTTATGGAAAAAGTTCAAGGCAATCGTAAAATGCGTTTTAGACAGATACGTGCCGAGTAAAACTGTGAGGGACGGGAAAAACCCACCGTGGTTCAACAACAAAGTTAGGAAACTACTGCGAAAGCAAAGAGCTTCACTGCAAGTTTAAACGCAGCCAAAACCTCTCAGACAAACAGAAGCTAAACTATGTCAAAGTTAGCGTAAGGAAGGCTATGCGTGAAGCGTTCAGTGAATTCGAAAGTAAAATTCTATATTCCGACTTGACAGCAAATCCTAGGAAGCTCTGGTCTTACGTTAAATCAGTAAGTGGCTCGAAATAGCATATCCAGACACTCCGGGATGATGATGGCATTGAAACAGAGGATGACACGCGTAAAGCTGAAGTACTAAACACCTTTTTCCAAAGCTGTTTCACAGAGGAAGACCGCACTGCAGTTCCTTCTCTAAATCCTCGCACAAACGAAAAAATGGCTGACATCGAAATAAGTCTCCAAGGAATAGAAAAGCAACTGGAATCACTCAACAGAGGAAAGTCCACGGGACCTAACGGGATACCCATTCGATTCCACACGGAGTACGCGAAAGAGCTTGCTCCCCTTCAAACAGCCGTGTACCGCAGTCTCTAGAGGAACGGAAGGTTCCAAATGATTGGAAAAGAGCACAGGTAGTCCCAGTCTTCAAGAAGGGTCCTCGAGCAGAAACGCAAAACTATAGGCCTATATCTCTGACGTCGATCTGTTGTAGAATTTTAGAACATGTTCTTTGCTCGCGTATCATGTCGTTTCTGGAAACCCAGAATCTACTCTGTAGGAATCAACATGGATTCCGGAAACAGCGATCGTGTGAGACCCAACTCGCTTTATCTGTTCATGAGACCCAGAAAATATTAGATACAGGCTCCCAGGTAGATGCCATTTTCCTTGACTTCCGGACGGCGTTCGATACAGTTACGCACTATCGCCTGATAAACAAAGTAAGAGCCTACGGAATATCAGACCAGCTGTGTGGCTGGATTGAAGAGTTTTTAGCAAACAGAACACAGCGTGTTGTTCTCAATGGAGAGACGTCTACAGACGTTAAAGTAACCTCTGGCGTGCCACAGAGGAGTGTTATGGGACCATTGCTTTTCACAATATATATAAATGACCTAGTAGATAGTGTCGGAAGTTCCATGCGGCTTTTCGCGGATGATGCTGTAGTATACAGAGAAGTTGCAGCATTAGAAAATTGTAGCGAAATGCAGGAAGATCTGCAGCGGATAGGCACTTGGTGCAGGGAGTGGCAACTGACCCTTAACATAGACAAATGTAATGTATTGCGAATACATACAAAGAAGGATCCTTAATTGTATGATTATATGATAGCGGAAGAAACACTGGTAGCAGTTACTTCTGTAAAATATCTGGGAGTATGCGTGCGAAACGATTTAAAGTGGAATGATCATATAAAATTAATTGTTGGTAAGGCGGGTACCAGGTTGAGATTCATTGGGAGAGTCCTTAGAAAATGTAGTCCATCAACAAAGGAGGTGGCTTACAAAACACTTGTTCGACCTATACTTGAGTATTGCTCATCAGTGTGGGATCCGTACCAGATCGGGTTGACGGAGGAGATAGAGAAGATCCGAAGAAGAGCGGCGCGTCTCGTCACAGGGTTATTTGGTAAGCGTGATAGCGTTACGGAGATGTTTAGCAAACTCAAGTGGCAGACTGCAAGAAAGGCGCTCTGCATCGCGGTGTAGCTTGCTCGCCAGGTTTCGAGAGGGTGCGTTTCTGGATGAGGTATCGAATATATTGCTTCCCCCTACTTATACCTCCCGAGGAGATCACGAATGTAAAATTAGAGAGATTCGAGCGAGGGCGGAGGCTTTCCGGCAGTCGTTCTTCCAGCGAACCATACGCGAGTGGAACAGGAAAGGGAGGTAATGACAGTGGCACGTAAAGTGCCCTCCGCCACACACCGATGGGTGGCTTGTGGAGTATAACTGTAGATGTATATGAAGAACATCCGGTCCTGAAAGCCTTCATTGTATGAATTTACTGTACGTTGTATTATGAGCTGTTCTGTTTACTTACATATGCTACAATGGCAGTTACTTTATTTTAAATCGTTTTATTTTCAATCGTATGGAAAGTTGTTTTCCCACGAGTCTACTACTACAGCTGTTAAATATTTAAATGATAGGCGCACAACTGTATACAGTGTGTAACAGAAATGTACCGCACAAATTGCAGGACACATCCCTTATACGTAGAGGAACAAATCACATTATATGAACGTAGGTCTGGAAACGCTTTGTTTCCATGTTACAACTCATTTTCTCCAACTCATAAATCATGGGAAATGCACAAAACTATAACTTTAGAATCACGGAGAATATGCACGCATGGTGATCTCTGGTTACGTTGTGTACCGCCAGTGTTTTGTTTTACAGGTCCCTGCTGCCATGTAACGTACGTCATTGCTTGTTTACAGGTAACATCAACTGTTGTACAATCGTTGCAAGCAGACGGTTTACTACGTAGAGTTAATCACAGGCTTGGCTCGTGCAGCGGTAGTGTATACAAATGCAGAGACGGCAGATGCCCATTTGATGTATGGATTAGATGACAGCAATGGCGTTCGCGCTCAGCGTTTGTACCGGAAGAGATTTCCAGGACGAAGGTGCCCCGACAGGAAAACGTTTGAAGCCAATGATCGTCGACCTAGGGAACATAGGGCCCAGGAGGACGAGGACACCGCCACGGGACGCGGCAATTCTTCATGTAGTTAACGACGACCCTAATTTCAGTATAAGACACATGGGTTGGTGCATGTATCAGTGCCCACTGAGGGTATATTGAACATCTCCTGTGAGAAAGAGTTGCATATAGTATGCTGGTGCATTCTGTTTGTGTTTGTTTCCCATCATTAATGAGTTGGGGGAAACCGTTTCCACAAGCATGTTCATATAACATAATTTCTTCTTCTACGTGTGAGGAATGTGTCCTGCAATTTGTGCCGTACATTTTTGTTACACACACAGGGTGATGGTATAAAGTTAAATCTTCGAAATCAGCTGAACTTGTAATACAAATGACAGTGGTTGTGCAGCAGCCAATTTGTAAAATAGAATTGTCTTTTGTGAAAGTAAATAAACTGAGGCGCAAAAATGGCATTCTTAATAATTACAAAGCTGAGGGAGATGGACGCACACGTATGTATCGCCCACACCTTCACACACACACACACGCACACACACACACACACACACACGGGAGGAGTGAAACGGACAGAAATGTGATAACCTAGTGGAAAACAGGGTGGTTGCAGGGGTGCATAGAGGAAACGGGCACATAATCAGGCCGTGGGCCGAGTGGCTCCTTTGCGAGGCAGCAGAGTGGTAAGGGGGGAGCGCCGTGGAGAGCCAGAGGCGCGCCGCGGCGCTGTGTCATTAGTTCCGTCCTCTCTTCTCGACTTCAAAGAAAGGATGCAGTAATTATCCTGTGCACTAACAGATTTTCCAGACAAGGAATATCTGCAACACACATGCAACTTTAGGGCTTAACATTACAAATGGTACCTTGAAAGGGGGAACACGACTTTTTTTTTTTTTTTTTCTTTGGTTAATCTTCTCGTCAGAAATAGAATGTAACGATTAATGTTGCCACTTCGAGAAGTGTGCCTCGCCAATAAGATTTTCCAACAAAGTTGTAGACTTCTGCAACGATGTCGTCGAGTGAAACTGGAAAACCACTCACAGTATCCGATTGAAAGTCAGCCGACACCGCTATGTAATGTGGAACTGACCCCCAGATATCACGAGAGGCTGACTTGCCAGTATAGTCAGCCAGTATAAAATCTGGTTGGACATGTTGTGTTGTCAGTAAAGAAGCAATAAGAGTGAAATACGTCGCTCACGATGTATGGGCCTTACACTCGCTATTCCAATCGCAATAATAGTGTTGCCTTTTACACTACTGGCCATTAAAACTGCTACACCAAGAAGAAATGCAGATGATAAACGGGTATTCATTGGAAAAATATATTATACTACAACTGGCATGTGATTACATTTTCACGCAATTTGGGTGCATTGATCCTGAGAAATCAGTACCCACAACAACCACCTCTGGCCGTGATAATCGCCTTGATACGCCTGGGCATTGAGTCAAACAGAGCTTGGATGGCGTGTGCAGGGACAGCTGCCCATGCAGCTTCAACACGATACCACGGTTCATCAAGGGTAGTGACCTGCATATTGTGACGAGCTAGTTGTTCGGCCACCATTGACCAGACGTTTTCAGTTGGTGACAGATCTGGAGAATGTGCTGGCCAGGGCAGCAGTCGAACATTTTCTGTATTCTGCAACATGTGGTCGTGCATTATCCTGCTTAAATGTAGGGTTTCGTATGGGTCGAATGAAGGGTAGAGCCACGGGTCGTAACACATCTCAAATGTAACGTCCACTGTTCAAAGTGCCGTCAATGTGAACAAGAGGTAACCGAGACGTGTAACCAATGGCACCCCATACCATCACGCCGGGTGATACGCCAGTATGGCGATGACGAATACATGCTTCCAATGTGCGTTCACCGCGAAGCCGACAAACACGGATGCGACCATCATCATGCTGTAAACAGAACCTGGGTTCATTCGACAAAATGACGTTTTGCCATTCGTGCACCCAGGTTCGTCGTTGAGTACACCATCGCAGGCGCTCCTGTCTGTGACACAGCGTCAAGGGTAACCCCAGCCAGTCCATGCTGCTGCAAACGTCGTCGAACTGTTCGTGCAGCTGGTTGTTGTCTTGCAAACGTCCCCATCTGTTGACTCAGGGATCGAGACGTGGTTGCACGATCCGTTACAGCCATGCGGATATGATGCCTGTCATCTAGACTGCTAGTGATACGAGGCCGTTGGGATCCAGCACGGCATTCCGTATTACCCTCCTGAACCCACCGATTCCATATTCTGCTAACAGTCACTGGATCTCGACCAACGCGAGCAGCTATGTCGCGATACGATAAACCTCAATCGCGATAGGCTACAATCCGACCTCTATCAAAGTCGGAAACGTGATGGCACGCATTTCTCCTCCTTACACGAGGCATCACAACAACGTTTCACCAGGCAACGCCGGTCAAGTGCTGTTTGTGTATGAGAGACCGGTTTGAAACTTTTCTCATGTCAGCACGTTGTAGGTGTCGCCACCGACGCCAACCTTGTGTGAATGCTCTGAAAAGCTAATCATTTGCATATCACAGCTTCTTCTTCCTGTCGGTTAAATTTCGCGTCTGTAGCACGTCACCTTCGTGGTGTAGCAATTTTAATGGCCAGTAGTGTATTATGGTTGTGAGGTCACGCCTCTTACGCTGAGAGACCCTATTAGAATGTTTATTTTTAAGTATTGGCTCTCGGTACGTGCTCAGACAGCCATCACACACCTGGGATGTCAATTATGACCACACGAAAGTGAGGACAACTCAACATCCAGTCCTCGAGAGGAGAAAATCTCACACTCGGTCGGGAATCGAATCCGGTCCCCTTCAGTTTGCAGTCTGTCGCGCTGACTGTGCAGCTACCGAGGCGGACATCTACATCTACATGTATACTCTGCAAGTCACTTTTAAGTATCTGGCAGAGGGTTCATCAAACCACCTTCACAATTCTCTACTATTCCAATCTCGTATAGCGCGCGGAAAGAATGAACACCAATATCTTTCCGTCTATGTAGGTCGGTGTCAACAAAATATTTTCGCATTCGGAGGAGGAAGTTGGTGATTGGAATTTCGTGAGAAGTTTCCGTCGCAACGAAAAACGCCTTTCTTTTAATGACATCCAGCGCAAATCCTGTATCATTTCTGTGAGACTCTCTCCCATATTTCGCGATAATACAAAACGTGCTGCCCTTCTTTGAGCTTTTTCGATGTACTCCGTCAGTCGTATCTGGTAAGGATCCCACGCCGCGCAGTAGTGTTCTAAAACAGGACGGACAAGCATAGTACAGGCAGTCTATCGTAACGTGTTAACCTTGGATTCAATACTAAAACAATAATATTAACAATTTGCACATCATTTTAAAATAAACTTTCTCACTAACGTTAACAGCGTTTGCAGCCGTCTGAATATTAATAAGAGTACTGTACTTCTTCCGAAGCGTTTAGTAGGCAAACAAGCGGGTCTTTGTGTCCAGAAACAAAGTATACACTTCACTTCACTATTACCTGTAACTATCATTCTGATAATTACTGTTTCCTATTGAAATACAATGACAGCATTCACCACAGGGTATGCTAACAATTCTAACTTCCCATAAGAATTCTCCTCCTGAAAATGAATTATTCTACTTGCTAACACCGGCCGCCACGTTCTGAAGGGACGGATTTTGAAAGTATTTCTGTTCATTGAAATTAGAACAGTTAAACCCGCCAGGATAGCCGAGAGCGCTAATGCCCTGCTTCCTGGCCCCGCATCGAATCCGTCCGTTGGATTAACGACGAGGGCCGGTGCGCAGGGAGTTAAAAAGAATGAGATACAACGGTCGAGCAGTACCTCAGAAGCCACACATTTTTGTAGTCAGTGCTAATCTTCGTTTGATATGGTGTAAAGAGCTATGCCACAGGACAGTGGGTAACTGGAAATGAGTGATTTGGGGTGACGAGTCACCCTATACCCTGTGGAGTCCGACGGGAGGGCGAATACATGGAGAACGTTACCTGCCACCATGTGTAGTGCTAGTAGTGAAGTACGGAGGAGGTGGTGTTAGGCTATGGGGATGTTTTTCGTTGTTAGGGTGTGGTCCCCCTGTTATGCTTAAGAAAACGTTAAATGCAGAAGGATATGGACAGTAATAACCTTTGTGGACTTCACAAAGGCATATGACTTCATCGGCAGACAGACTCCTCTTAGGATCCTGAAGAACAGAGGACTTGATGGAACTACACAAGAACTCATAAAATAAATTCTGACAGACACAAAAGCAAGGGTGAGATTCAGAGGAGCACTGTCAGAAGAATTTGAGATCAAGACTGGTGTTAAACAGGGCAATGGATTGTCACCATTGTTGTTCAACATAGCACTGGACGAAGTGATCAGGCAGTGGAGAGCAATAAACGACGAAATGGGAATACCAAAGGCCCATGTGGGGGACAAAAAGGACAACAGGGCTCAAGTGGACTGCCTAGCCTTTGCAGACGACATAGCAATAGTATGTGAGACGGAAGAAGACGCAAAGACACAACTCGACAACTTAAGTGAGGTAGCCAGAAAGGTGGGACTGAGGATCGCCTATAACAAGACAAAGACATTAAATACCACTGCAGACTGGGAAACACCGGAAGGCACTGTGTAAATGGTGGACAAATTTAAATACCTAGGAGAATTTATAACAGGAAGGAACAGGAGCAAGGAGGGAATAACAGAGAGGATAAGGAAGATGAGGTCAGCCTTCTGCATGACGAGAGACATATACAATAAAAAGAATATATCCACAGAGGCAAAGACAAGCCACTACAAGGCAACGGTGAGGAATGCAGTATTATATGCTGCTGAGACGATGACACTAGGAAGAAATGGGGCAGAACAACTAGATAAAGAAGAGAGAAAAATACTGAGAAAAATGCTAGGTCCCACAATAGGTGGATGCGAAGACCTAGGGAAGAATTGTGCCGGAACATCAGAACAATATCCGGGGAAATCAGGCTCAAAAAGGCAAGGTTTGCTGGACATGTAGTTAGGATGAGTATGGACAGAATGACGAAGAGCGTGTGGGAAACAACAGGGAGGACAAGGGGAAAGACAGGAACCAAGAGGGTTGGTGAACTTCGGAAGGACTGATTGCAATTGGGTATCAAGGTCGAAGGAAAGGAAAATTGGAGGAACAAATATACTCCGACCAATATGCCGGAGATCAATGACAGAGAAGAATACAGGAAAAGATTAGAGTGTCACCAGTGGAGCCGACAGGAGAAACGGAAACTGAAGATCTCGGAAGAAGAGCGGGAGAGAAGAAGAGAAAGAATGAAGAGGTTCTGGGAGAAGAGGAAAATACAGTCCATGAAGGGGCTACCCGTGGTCCTACAGAGGCCGTAACGCAAGAAGAAGATATGGACTCATTTTAGAGCTTTGTGTACTGCCTACAGTAGAGGAACAGTCTTGAGATGATGACTGCTTGTATCAGCACGACAGTGCATCGTGACATGAATCAGCATCTATGAAGCAATGTTTTTGGACAATAACATTCCTGGAATGAACTCGTCTGCCCAGAGTCCGATCTGAACGTAATGGAACGCCTCTGGGATGAGTTACGTCAACCTCGCTCCAGACTTCAGCGTCCAGCACGACTATCTTCTCTGTTTCGGCTCTTGAGGAAGAATAGGCTGCCATTCCTCCATAGGATTCGGACCCATCATTGAAAGTGTACCCAGCAGAATTCAAGCCATCATGAAGACGAAGAGGAGACACACCCCACGTTAATTTCTTAACAGCTGTCTAGATGCTTTTTATGTGGAGCTCATGAGATAGAGACAGCTGTTTTGCTGGAGAGGGAGAGCACACCTGTCGCCTCTCTGAGTAAAATAGTTCGACATATGCCGTGATTAAGACCGTCATAGTCTTTACTGGCAGTAGGAGTGAGACTCGAGCTCAGGATGGGCAATCCGTTTAACTGAAGCCATATTGTGTACGTCCGACGCATCAGATATTCCTTCTATGCAGTCGCACTTGGACCTGGCTGCTGTTTCAAGAGCGTACGATAAGTATTTCGATTACAGGAAAAACGCTGTCATCAGAGTCAACTGCTGTGGAAGACTACGTATTGATGACCTCAGTCGCCGTCAGCTACCACAGATTGCAACGTCGGACATATACCTGGTGCGACAATAAAGTAATGAGACTGATTTTCTTTGCAAGATGTGGCAACGCTGCAGGCTTGTGTAGGCACAATATCTTTGACCTGGGTCTATAAGCTGCTTCTAGTCCAAGTGGCACATCGATGCAACTGCTCAGTCCTGAGTTGTGCTGTAATAAGTTAACACGTGTTTGTATCTCTCGTCACGGAAATGTAACCGCATGACATTGGGCAACGGTATAACATTTCTTTTTGCGTTAAATTGGGTGAAAACGCGTCGACAACTTACGGCAAGCTTCAGAAGGCTTCTGGAGAGGAGGTTATGTCAAGAGCTTAAGTTTTTCATTGGCATAAAATGTTTAGTGAAGGCAGAACGAATATTGAAGATGAAGACCGCAGTGGACGACTATCAACCTCACGGATGAATGTCAACTTGGCCAGGGTTCGTGAACTCGTACAATCTGATGGAAGATTATCCTTGAAAATGATTGCAGAAGAACTGAACATCAATCGAGAAACGATTGTCTAATAATAACTGAAGATCGTGGTATGAGAAAGATTTGTGCAAAAATGGTCTCCAAAAATCTCTCTCCACAACAGCGAGAAACACGGAAAAATGTGGCAACCGATCTGTTAGAGCAAACGGAAATCAATCCAGAATTGTTGAGCTGTGTTATCACTGGTGATGAAAGTTGGTTTTTTCAGTACGATCCAGAGACAAAACGCCGAAGTTCACAATGGTGCTTAAAGGAATCACCTAGACCAAAAAAAGCTCGCATCAAAGTCAAAAGTGAAATGCATGCTTGTGTGCTTCTTTGATTCCAAGGGAATTGTTCTTAAAGAGTGGGTGCATCCTGGACAAACAGTTGACGAATATTACTACAAAGAAATTTTAGAAAGACTTCGTAAAAGAGTTCTTCGTGTCCGTGCCAATATTGCTCATAATTGGATTCTGCATCACGATAATGCGCCATTCCATACTGCTCTGTCAGTACAGCAATTTTTAACCTCAAAACAAACTTCAGTACTGCCACAGCCACTTTATTAAACAGATATCGCTCCGAGCGACTTTTTTCTATTTCCAAGAGTTAAAATGGCGGTCAAGGGACACCATTTTCAAACAACACAAGATGTCCAAAAAGCTGTGACGATGGTCTTGGAGGATATTACAGAAGATGAGATCCAGAAATGTTACCATCAATGGCAGAAGCGCTGAAAAAAGTTTGTGCAATCAGAAAGGAACTACTTTGAAGGAGACGACACTGCCAGCCGCGGTGGCCTAGCGGTTCTAGGCGCTTCAGTCTGGAACGTCGCGACTGCTACGGTCGCAGGTTCGAATGCTGCCTCGGGCATGGATGTGCGTGATGTCCTTAAGTTAGTTAGGGTTCAGTAGTTCTAAGTTCTAGGGGACTGATGACCTCAGATGTTAAGTCCCATAGTGTTCAGAGCCATTTGAACCATTTCAGACAATACTAAACTTGACTATAACGGTAAGCAACATTTTTTTTCACATCAGTCTCACTACTTTGTTGTCGCACCTCGTAGGTCATAGAGCATCGGACCAGCCACTAACTGAATGCTGGACAACAAAGACTGGTAAGCAACCACATCGTTCAAAAGTATCATTTCGTTATGGCGTACGGATATCACCGCCCCAAAAGTGTACCTCGGCTCGTCCCATGTCACAGAGCACAGAGCTTAAAGGCGACAAAGATACTATTGTCAACACCTCACTGAGTTTGAACGAGGTCGTGTCAATAGGGCTACGAGAAGCTGGATACTCCTTCTGAGTTACTGCTGAAAAATTTGTCAGGAATGTAGCCACTGTATATGATTGCTGGCAGCGATGGTCCCGAGAAAGTACGGACACAAGAAAACCGGGCTCAGGACGACCACGTGGTGCTCCTTCGAGAGAAGACCGTCTTGTTCGGCGTATGGCTCTGTCACATCGTACTTTATCTGCAGCAGCAATTTGAACAGCAGTTGGCACCACAGTGACACAATGAAGTGATAGGAATCGGTTACTTCAAGGATAGCCTCGAGCCAGGCGCCCAGTAGAGTGCGTTCCATCGACTCCAAACAACCGCCATTTCTGACTTCACTGGTGTCAAGCTCGAGCTCATTGGAGGGCAGAGTAGAGGTCACTCGTGCTTCCTGATGAAACCTGGTTCTGCCTCGATGCCAGTGATGCTGGTGTGTTGGTTAGAAGAAGCCCAGTTGAGGGCCTGCAACCAACCTGTCTGTGCGCTAGACACACTGGAACTACAAAATGGCTCTGAGCACTATGGGACTTAACATCTATGGTCATCAGTCCCCTATAACTTAGAACTACTTAAACCTAACTAACCTAAGGACAGCACACAACACCCAGCCATCACGAGGCAGAGAAAATCCCTGACCCCGCCGGGAATCGAACCCGGGAACCCGGGCGTGGGAAGCGAGAACGCAACCGCACGACCACGAGATGCGGGCTACTGGAACTACACCTGTAGTTATGGTCTGGCGTACAATATCGTTTGACAGCAGGAGCGCTCTAGTGGTTATCCAACGCACACTGACTGCAAGGTGAGTCGACCTGTTGTCCTGCCATTCACGAACAGCATTCTAGGGGGTGTTTCCCAACAGGATAACGCTCACTCACATACCGCTGCTGAAGCGTAACATGCTCTACAGAGTGTCGAAATGTTTCCTTCTCCTGTTCGATGAGCAGATCTGTCTCCAGTCGGGCACATGTGGGCAGCATAGACGACAACTGCAGCGTCATCCACAACTAGCATTAACCGTCCCAGCACTGATCGACCAACCGGTAAAGGCATGGAACTCCATCCCGGAAACTGACATTCATCGCCTGTAAAACACAATGCATGCACGTCTGCATGCTTGGGTTCAACATTCTGGAGGCTACAGAGGTTATTAAAGTGCCGGTATTTCATATTTGCAGTGGCTTATCTCGCGCTTACATTAACCTGTAACCTTACAATGTTAATCACTTAAATATGTTACGTACACAAATGTGTTCCCGAAGTTTCATTACTCTACATTACTTAATTTCTAATGACGCGACTTTTTTCAGTCATTGTCTTATGAGTTTTTGTGTTTACCTACATATGCCATTATAGTACTTTTCGATATAACTTTTTATACTTTATCTATCAG
Source organism: Schistocerca serialis cubense (assembly GCF_023864345.2). Classification (NCBI taxonomy): domain Eukaryota; kingdom Metazoa; phylum Arthropoda; class Insecta; order Orthoptera; family Acrididae; genus Schistocerca; species Schistocerca serialis. Next base: position 238,509,971 of record NC_064640.1, read on the forward strand.
CTACAATTTTGGCTCAAGGAGCTCTTGCGTTTTTACTGTTTTTGAACTTCGAAGTGTTCATTCTTAAAATGTTCACTTGCATTTCGTACAGTGTGGATCGTCAACGGTGTCTGCTCTTTCAGACATGAATGTAAGTTTTACAAGCCTAGGCGGGCACACGACGATAACACTATTCTAAATGCCTCGTTGTCTCATACTCCCTGTTGCCGGAACCGAAGTAATGTTGCAAGCACTAGGTTATGAAGTTAGTAGAGTATGATATAAGGACGTAGACAGTGTGACATATGAAAGTTTGGGTCGGTCCTGGGGGTGTGCACGGATAGCTGAAGTGCTTAAGATACCCGATTGTGTTAAGCAGAAAATCTGTGTTCGAGCCCCGGTCCGGCAGGAATTTGCATATTTCACTATTGGGTAGTAGCTCTGTACTCAATACAGCTGATGTAAAGAAATTCGCAGTCAGAGAATTAATCTTAAAATGTTTATTTTCGTAACGTATTTTTATATATAGTATCTTCATATGAGGTAATCTGACTAATAGTATGTTAGTGTCAGAATCCGCGACATGCAGACTTTGTTCTTGATCATTGGTGTTACCGAGTCGTTATCTTGTAACTGTTCTGATGTATCTTTTACTTTGAAGAAGTATTCTGCTACACATGTTTATAATCTGCTCTGTGTTTCCTTGATAATAATGGTAAGCCCCGCTTGTATCCCTCGACCTTTTCTTGGCATTGATTCGTAGGTAAATGATTAAATGAAATGATAGGCCTGCAATTATTCCTTTTGCGATAGCAGTTAGAATTCCCAATTTTGTTTTCGGCACCAACTGTTATAACACCTCATTACTACTGTTTGCATCAAATTAGTTCCCTATGTTCACCACTTTGTTAAAATGAAACTTTTTCTATGATTTTGTTATTTAATATTCACACCTGTCTTGTGTTCTCGTATAACTCAACACTGTGGAGAACACCTGGTTAGATCTGAGAAAGAATATTTTAACCTAGTTCTTGCCACGTAAATTAATGCTTAAATAGGTAAATATAAATGTTAATATCGTGTGCAACAATGGTAGACGTGATAAGTTCTGTATCTAAACATGTATATAACGGATATCCCTAATGTGTGTATGGCATTCTTGGCAATATTGTTCACTGGGGTGCAGCTGTTTAAATCGTAAACGTGTTCTCCTTTCACATCCATTAGGCTTATTTCCAATATGAAGAATGAGATCGTGTCTTATGTCTCTCTGTTATTTGTAGGTGATTGTGGTGAGTTCGTGACGAGTTTACTGTCATGTTAATGTTGTTAACGAATATCATCAACAGGCTTGACGCATCTTGACGAACGGATGACAATCAGTAGAGCGAAACGGTCTCACTCCATGAGACCCCATGAAGATGTTTGGGATTGAAACCCGGGCATTGTCCCAAAAAATAGTTCAGAATGGTTCAAATGGCTCTGAGTACTATGGGACTTAACATCTCAAGTCATCAGTCCACTAGAACTCAGAACTACTTAAACCTAACCAACCTAAGGACCTCACACACATCCATGCCCGAGGCAGGATTCGAACCTGCGACCATAGCGGTCGCGCGGTTCCAGACTAAAGCGCCTAGAACCGCTCGGCCACCAGCGGCCGGCCAAAAAATAGTGACCGCATATTTTCTTTATCCTACTTCCAATCAAAGGATTCGAATAGACTGCCTCCTTGCCATCCACCAACGGATTCCAGTGTATTAATGACTTCAACAATAGAATTCGGTTACAGCTATAGTCCATACACTTACACAGTACATAACTAACGGTATAATTGGTGTGTTATAATTATTTAATGCAGACATTTGCAGCGCATTTAAGCTTGTGTGTGTGTGTGTGTGTGTGTGTGTGTGTGTGTGTGTGTGTGTGTGTGTGTGTGTTCATACGGTTATTGATAATATAATTAATAATATGTGTTTCATAAAAACATACCGTAAGTTAAAAGTCTGAGAACTTTATATAAGAACAGATCTATAACATCCATACTGCGAACTGTGCTAATTTGATAGAATTTAGTCACAGGTACAACCAAATGATACGGAAGACGAAAAAAGCGAAAGGTAAACGCATCGACAAAGCGTTTCCTTTAGTGAGTACTTGTGGTGATGATTTTACAGTCAATTCTAATTCTGCTTTGTCAGTTTTCTTCTAACTGTACTTCACTGAGATTGATTATTCATAAAACTTTTTTGTAATTGTAATATTAGTTCATGAAATATTTACAAAATATGTCAACAGGATTTCATTCCAATTATGCGTTATTTCGAAACTTATTTCAGTTCACTTGTTTACAACGATGTTATGGAATTTAGTTACTGTATTTTCAGTTGCACTGATATCGTATGCTGACATCTGCAACGGGGAGTTGATTGGTTCATTATTCTTTCGCAATTTCGTTTCTCGAATGTGAATTAGGAACTACCAATCAAGTTCTTTTGCTTTTGAAAACTCTATTCAGTAGTCAATTAACAACGGGAGGCAAGTGTACCAAATTGAAAGACAAACGAATGAATTATTGGAAACACTCGTCTCCGCTTGTTCGGCGGGGCATAGTTTTGTGAATAGAGAATATACGTCCGGATTTCGATCTGCTTCGTGGGGAACTGTAGTGCCTTGCAGTCCTAGAGTGTCTTTTAGGAGCTTCCATTCTCATCTGCAGTGTCTCTACACCACTTACAGCGGCTGCTTGCAATAACGCAATGGAAAGTTTTATAATCCACTCTTATACGACTGAGCTAATTAATTCTCCACGTGTAATGACCTGGCCATCGCCGGGATGTTACAGTTACTTTCAGAGGCCGTTTGTTTGTCCCCGTCTATACCCAGAAGATGAGTAGCCCATAGTCAAAATGGTTCAAATGGCTCTGAGCGCTATGGGACTTAACATCTTAGGTCATCAGTCCCCGCCCGCATCTCGTGGTCGTGCGGTAGCGTTCTCGCTTCCCACGCCCGGGTTCCCGGGTTCGATTCCCGGCGGGGTCAGGGATTTTCTCTGCCTCGTGATGGCTGGGTGTTGTGTGCTGTCCTAGGTTAGTTAGGTTTAAGTAGTTCTAAGTTCTAGGGGACTGATGACCATAGATGTTAAGTCCCATAGTGCTCAGAGCCATCATCAGTCCCCTAGAACTTAGAACTACTTAAACCTAACTAACCTAAGCACATCACACACATCCATGCCCGAGGCAGGATTCGAACCTGCGACCGTAGCAGTCACGCCGTTCTGGACTTAAGCGCCCAGATCCGCACGGCCACCGCTGCCGGCTAGCCCACAGTCAATCAAGGTTTGTTCGTTGACAGCACCTTAGTCGGCCCGAATTAACACCAGATGATTTTATACACCATTTCGGAAGCCAAGCCACAAAAGTCACCCAGTTAAAGAATCGGCACCTACGATGAGCTGTAGTTTTAGGCTTCAGCCAGTGGTAAGTACCACTTATCAATACCCACGGCGAACCACCGAAACACAATGTCAGCGAAGCATTTGTAGAATGAGTGTGGGCCCTTTATCCTAAACCAACACACTATCGAGCACGGGTTACCACACATCCTCATCTATTTCCTATGGAAACCATGGTACTCGTACGATAATATTCGTGTTGCGAGATTAATCCCCCTGTGTTAGATGAGTAGCTTTGGTCTTCATGGGGACTTCGTCATGGACTCAGAGAGACCTCGGGTGCAGGCAAGAATGGACGCCTGGAATGACTGCCACAGTGTTTACCCACAGCCCCACTGTGCTCGTGTTTGTGATATTTCTCTCACAGCATTTGACGAGTCACTACCAAGGATCCTTGCCTGTTATTTCTGTCGCAAATCTCTGCTGCTAGCATAGACCCGTTACCAACAAGCTTGGGAAAATCATCCTTAAGCAGAGAGCTTACCGGTCTCCCAGGAACTTCATCGTAGCCCATAAGAGCGCTCGAATATTAGTGACCACACAACACGTGTGACCCGAAACCTCCAACGGCTATACCCACAAGCATAGTATGAGCTTCCATTTTAAATTCGTTTTCGGATACATATCTAGGTCATCATTAATTTTGGAGAGATAGTAGGTTGTCAGTGTCCCACCCCCAGCCCCACCCCCCTCCCTGTTCCACACACTCACACACACACACACACACACACACACACACATTCCACTTCCCCCAGGGAATCACCAGCAGTTGATCAAGGTCATCCAAGGGAAACGCCCACACCCTCCACTCCCCCAATGGAATCACCAGCACGTATATGTGGTACATTCAAGCTCATCCACAGGAACTTCTGCATTACCCATGCACCTTAGGCAAGTGAGCTAAGTCATGACAGAACTTGATACAAGTCACATGTGATATAAAATTATCAGGGAAATGCTGGACCAATGCGAGCACATTAAAATGGTAGGAAATACTTACCCCCCCCCCCCCCCTACACACACACACACTTGGAAAAACAAGATTCAAGCTCTCAGCACTCACCCTCTTCATTCTTTATAACCAGTTCAGTTGCGTAGATCTCTTCATTTGAGGTCTGTGCATCATGGAGAGAGGCTAAGTTTTGTTATAAGCAAATTATTGTTAACAAAACTTCTGTAGTGAAACAGTTTAAAATAATAACAATGATACAACAAGTTAACTAATGGTTTGTTATTCATATTTATTTTACAATACAGTTAGTAAACAGTATTGTTTGATTCTGTATTAATGATTATTTCTTTTGTTGGTTTATTTACACAGACATTTGTTTCTAGTGACACATATATAGCAGTATTTTAGAATGCTTTTGTTGATTTCTTTACAAAGCTCTTTGTTCCTTGTATAATAATTTGCAAAGCTGTTTTATACGACACTAAACACTGGCCAATTTACGAAACTATTATTTTTTCTGAAGCTTTATATATACTGCTAATACTATTAATTACACTAAAAACATAAATACTATGTTTCCCATAGAATTTGTTGTTTTTCTCCCTATATATATATATAATATTTTATGTTTTTAATCATTTCCATTTGATCATATTATATTTTTTTCATTTTATTTGTGGTCATTCCATTTACAGTGTTTACACCTTAATCATTGATCAGTCTCTATGTTTTTCTGTATATATATGAAATGAGGACTAGCAAAAGCATGTGAAGAAACACCACACATACACACAAATATATACAATGTTTACACACAAACACAGTATATACGTAATTTCCACAAACACACACAGTGTGCTGTCATTCACACATACTCATACATACAACTATGACAAGTGGGTCATCCAGCAATTCAGCACTCACATCCATTATTTACAGTATAAATAAATACACAGTCACAAAATGTCACTTAGTGAATAATGTATGAGAGGGTGCCGATCCCATTCCCAAATATCAACCATTTGTCGTTATGACACGACAGCCCGACTATCAGCAGCAGTACAAGATGTACCTCGTGGCATCACAGTCGAAAACTAGCTGGGAGACCACATGTAGGACAGGCACCTCTTGTAATCCTTGACTGTGAGAGCCTTTGAGGCCACATGATGCGAAACCTTAGTCCGCCTCTTGGAGGCACCTGCATCTATGCAGCATGCATACACATTCTATCTGAGACACACAAACTCCAGATCCTGGGAACCATCCCAGGCCTGTAACACTCTTGTTTTCTGGCGTTATTCCATAAGGACCATGGGCCACATACCCAGAAATGTCAAATTCTTTGTGATTCTACCTAATTACTTCATATCGATTGCAGCCTTTCACCCAATAGATGAAACTGTCTCTATCCATATAAAGTAACTTGGTATCGGCGGAGTTTTGCTTTGTACATTCAAAGTGGAACCGGTACATGTGGAATTTGGAGAGGTCCAGAACACACATTCTGATATAGACAGGTTTCGTGAACGGCACTGAGACCCTACAGCGACTAGTCCTTCATTGAAGGTGGAGATTCACTTGAAATTTGGCTGGGTAATGTAATCTATAGCGCCAAAACGGACCCCGCCCCCATCAGAAAACTAAATGAATTTTGAGGTATTCTCTAACTTTTCCATTGTTCTTCCGAAAACTGAATTGTTCATTAATTTGCAGAAATCATTTTCTAAAGCGCACCTCGCAAGAATCCTCTGTTTGGTGTTTACATCAATGTACTCCTTCAACCAGTGACACTGTTTAAAGAAGATGCCGTTGAAGATTTCTGTAGAGTACAACGTATCGTGCTTATTCGCCAGCATTGCCTACAGCTTCGGGATGGAACGATTTTGTGGGACTAGTTGTGTTGAACACAACAGCAAGTCGCTGTGCACGTCATGCAAATGTGCGGGAAACATGAGTTCCGCCCAAGAACACGTCCTTCACCAGCATCAGGAGCCACATCGTGGATCTTTTCCTTCAGTCTGGTGATTTCTCCTTTGGATATCCATCAGAACCCTCCAAACGACAGACTTTGTAGCATGGCTTGCCCTCAGAGATTGTTCATATCCAAGTAAAGGACGTAACTTAAATCGTCAGATGGCCTGTACTCCTCCCTGTTTATTCACGGGATATTCACCTTAGCATACCTAGGCATGCACTGGCAAAGTCCCTAGCAAGTACTGTGTTCAAACGGGAGTAACGAGTCAACATTAGTCAACAGTTCAATGCTGACACATGTTCTTCTTAATATTGCATCCCACAAGTCCCCTGTCGAGGTGTAATAGAAGGCAGTATGTAGAAAGTATGTGCCCAGGCATTTAGTCCAGAACTTCTCAAAGATGTCTGTGAACAGAGGTACATCAATGTCCACCAATAATTTAGCATATTCCCATAAATCAGAGATGCCTAAGTACAGCCAAAAATTCACTGCGTGCACATAATTTGCGTCCATCATGGCAGTGACTGTGAGTTTGCTGGAGAATGTGGTCACGCCGGGCAGTATGATTTCGTTGAGTCTCTCCATCCATCTTGATACTTGTATGGAAAGATCCCCTTCTTTGTCACAAGCTGAAACTTTGTGTCTTTCCGATATGAGTTCTGGTTATGTGCATATCCTGCTGACATATTGCATCAGCAACTATCTGAACAGACACTTGTATGAATCGTAACGAATCCAGGAAGCGAACAGTTATTTTTGGTTTGCTTCGCTTGAAAAAATGAAATGTACTTTTCTGTGGTGCCAAGAATGACACTGACCTCTTCTCCCCTCAAACCGATATCACGCAAGTGCTCAACAAGGAACTGAACGTCGTACCTGTTGAAATTATGGAAGAAGACGGGTATGTGCCTTGTCAGTAGGTACTTCAAGTTGCATGCGTTGTGAGCTGTGCCATGGAACTTTCCCATTAGGTGACAGTGGTTCCTACATGGATTTCATCTTTTCTGTCCAGCGGCATCATACGAGGTGCATTCAAGTTCTAAGGCCTCCGATTTTTTTTCTCCGGACTGGAAAGAGATAGAAACATACGCATTGTTTTAACATGAGGCCGCGTTCATTGTCAATACATCCCAGAGATGGCAGTACCGTACGGCAGATGGAATTTTACCGCCAGCGGCGAGAATGAGAACTGTTTTAAATACTTAAAATGGCGACGTTTTCCTTACTTGTACAGTGTGCAATCATTCGTTTTCTGAATTTGCGTGGTGTGAAACCAATTGAAATTTATCGACAGTTGAAGGAGACATGTGGTGATGGAGTTATGGGTGTGTCAAAAGTGCATTCGTGGGTGCGACAGTTTAATGAAGGCAGAACATCGTGTGACAACAAACCGAAACAACCTCGGGCTCGCACAAGCCGGTCTGACGACATGATCGAGAAAGTGGAGAGAATTGTTTTGGGGGATCGCCGATTGACTGTTGAACAGATCGCCTCCAGAGTTGGCATTTCTGTGGGTTCTGTGCACACAATCCTGCATGACGACCTGAAAATGCGAAAAGTGTCATCCAGGTGGGTGCCACGAATGCTGACGGACGACTACATGGCTGCCGTGTGGCATGTTACCGCCGGCCACGGTGGTCTCGCGGTTCTAGGCGCGCAGTCCGGAATCGCGCGACTGCTACGGTCGCAGGTTCGAATCCTGCCTCGGGCATGGATGTGTGTGATGGCCTTAGGTTAGTTAGGTTTAAGTAGTTCTAAGTTCTATGGGACTGATGACCACAGCTGTTAAGTCCCATAGTGCTCAGAGCCATTTGAACCTTTTTTTTTTTTTTTTTTTTTTTTTTGGCATGTTGCCAAGCAATGTTGATGCGCAACGACAGCATGAATGGGAGTTTCTTTTCGTCGGTTGTGACAATGGATGAGACGTGGATGTCATTTTTCAATCCAGAAACAAAGCGCCAGTCAGCTCAATGGAAGCACACAGATTAACCGCCGCCAAAAAAATTTCGGGTAACCGCCAGTACTGAAAAAATGATGGTGTCCATGTTCTGGGACAGCGAGGGTGTAATCCTTACCCATTGCGTTCCAAAGGGCACTACGGTAACAGGTGCATCCTACGAAAATGTGTTGAAGAACGAATTCCTTCCTGCACTGCAACAAAAACGTCCGTGAAGGGCTGCGCGTGTGCTGTTTCACCAAGACAACGCACCCGCACATCGAGCTAACGTTACGCAACAGTTTCTTCATGATAACAACTTTGAAGTGATTCCTCCTACTCACCTGACCTGGCTCCTAGTGACTTTTGGCTTTTTCCAACAATGAAAGACACTCTCCGTGCCGCACATTCACCAGCCGTGCTGCTATTGCTTCAGCGATTTTCCAGTGGTCAAAACAGACTCCTAAAGAAGCCTTCGCCGCTGCCATGGAATCACGGCGTCAGCGTTGTGAAAAATGTGTACGTCTGCAGGGCGATTACGTCGAGAAGTAACGCCAGTTTCATCGATTTCGGGTGAGTAGTTAATCAGAAAAAAAATCGGAGGCCTTAGAACTTGAATGCACCTCGTACAAATATGACGTGTAACTACCTGCTCGTATAAGGCATCATTCTCCAGTGTGTCGGGCACTGGAATGTTGGTGTGATAAATGTAACAAACTTAACAGACAAGATTTTCGTGTTCAGAGAGCAACCGTCTCGCACGATTATCCCTGACATATGATACGAATTTGTCGCTACTGGAACCATACGAGCATACAAACTGATATGATGCCCCACATGCTACATGTCGTTCTGCGAACGTAGTATAAGAGGCATTGGGGTCGCCTTCACGATACATTATAGGAGCTAGGAGGTACTCATAGTCATTGTACACAATGAAGGTACATTGATCCTGGTGGTGAGCGTTCTTAAACTTTAAGAACTTCTTACCTGGGCAGGCATTTCCACACATACCGGTTCCTTGTTCGAGCAGTCAATATCTTTCGAGATGGGCTGAAGTTTGCGTCAATGGCAAAAATACCTTGCACATTTTTTGTACTCAGTTTGGAGGAAAGTAGGCAGTACATGCTTCTTGCCCTCGTTGAATAGCAACAGATCTACATTTCTGGGGCGCTGAATGGTTAATTTTGAAACGTAGAGGGGTCCAACTACTTTATGTCTGATTTATTTGTTCTGCACGGTGTGCTCACGGTCATCATTTACTTCTGGCTTGCTATCATCAACATCCAGGAAATTGGAAATTTGTGGTAAGTGCCTATGGGACCAAACTGGTGGGGTCATCGGTCACTAGGCTTACACACTACTTAATCTATCTTAAACTAACTTACGCAAAGTACGACACACGCACCCATGCCTGCGGTATGACTCGAACCTCCGCGGGGTGAGCCGCTCAAACCTTGGAAGGCGCCCGAGACCGCGCGGCTAACCCGCGCGGCAAAACATCCAGGCTTTGTACATGAATTGTATAGTCCATATTCTTTCTCTCTAATTTTGGTAGGTCCTGAATGAGATGCCTTTGAAATCATTATGCTTGCAGTCATCAGCTATTTTATATGTACTCGTACACCGAACAATTTCTATTGCAACCCAGAAGCTACCATCTGAAGCAATATTCATCCCTCTCATCTAGATTCTGAAGATCAATACAAGCATGTTTAGTGGCAACATCTCCGGAAGAAAGATGGAACTGGACCTCCCATTATGTGGATCGTAGACATGCGAGTATACAGCGAGGTGAAGAACACAGCTGAGTACCCTACATGACTGTCTTGCCTGCTGTTCGGGAAAATGACCAAGTATGATACTCTAGACAAAATTTCCATGCCACTCTGCGATAGAATCGTCCTGCGATATCACGCCAGTTCTTCCCCAGATTTGGACAATGTTCTTTTCTTCACCGGCGTCACTACCCTGTTTTGAGCCGGCCACGGTAGCCGAGCGGTTGTAGGCGCTTTAGTCCGGAACCGCGCGACTGCTACGGTCGCAAGTTCGAATCCTGCCTCGGGCATGGATGTGTGTGATGTCCTTAGGTTAGTTAGGTTTAAGTAGTTCTAAATTCTAGGGGACTGATGACCTCAGATGTTAAGTTCCATAGTGCTCAGAGCCATTTGAACCTTTTGAACCCTGTTTTGAGAGTGGATGAACTCACAGAACATAGCTGTGCTTTGCATAATGGTGGGATACCGCGGATTGCTGGTGGTTTAGGTGAGCACCCTTCGCAAAACGCATTGGCAGACATCGAGTAAAGTTGAAAGAGCTCGGTAGCCCACATTCGTGTTGTCAATACGGGCTTGCGAGATATTGCCACCAGAGGGACCAGCACTGACAGGGTAGTCCAAAGTGGGTGTAGGACTTTCTTGGGATTCGCAACAAAGTGGGCAGGGATACTGCTGTTTCGAGGCCCAGAGCGATGGAGAGGCGATGTCCAAGGCCAACGACTGCAAGATGATCCAGGGCACGGAGAGCATAGGCAAATGAACTGGTGTCATCAGCTAATACTACGGTCATGATCACAGATCCATCTCTGGTAGAGGTTGCAGGCTTGGCGAATACATCGTGGACGAACCAGGCTGGGACCACAAACGCATAATTGTCGGACCAGGTGGCGGATAACTTTGGTGTGCAAGCCCATATCTTCATACAGCCCCATCTCACCGGCAAAGAAAAATAAAAAGTTGATAAGAATCATTTATAAAAAATAAGCAGATGTCTTTAATAATACTTTGTACTTTTTTATATACGTTCAAAATTAGCGGGGTCCAAACAACATATCGTTATTTGTCATTATGTCTTGTAATATCTTATCCTTCTGTACCATCGCAATATTACGCTATTATCGAGTGTGTCTCGAAACGAAGATCTATAATCATTAAAAGACGGTTCAGGGCGTGGAGAGCGCGGCTGCGTTGACAAACGAGCTGGTGTCATCACCCCATACCACTGTGCTGTTGACGGACTGAGTTACCGTTGTGTTTGCAGGCGCTGCGAATACATCGGTGACGAACCGGGCTGAGGTGATGTACGCATCATCCTCGTTGCATGGGCAACGCCTAGTCTGTACACATTCATCACACCTACAACAGAAGGAGAGGAAGAAGAAATGAATCATCAGATCTAAACTACACTGAAGAGTCAAAGAAACTGGTACACCTGACTAATATCGTGCGGATCCCCCTCGATCACGCAGACGTGCCGCAACACAACGTGGCATGGACTCTACTAATGTCTGAAGTAGTGCTGGAGGGAACTGACACCACGAATCCTGCAAGGCTGTCCATGAATCCGTAAGAGTACGAAGGGATGGAGATCTCTTCCGAACAGCACAATGCAGGGCATCCCAGATAGGCTCAATATTGTCCATGCCTGGGGTGTTTGGTGACCAGCGGAAGTGTTTAAACTCAGAAGAGTGGTCCTGGAGCCACTCTGTAGCAATTCTGGGCGTGTGGGGTGTCGTATTGTCCCGCTGAAATTGCCCACGTCCGTCAGAATGCAAAATAGACATGAATGGATGCAGATGACCAGACAGGATGCTTACGTACGTGTCATCTGTCAGAGTCGTATCTAGATGTATCAGGAGTCCCACTCCAACTGCACACGCCATCCACCATTGCAGAGCCGCCACCAGCTTGACCAGTCTCCTGCTGACATGCAAGGTCCATAGATTCATGAGGCTGTCTCCTTACACACACGCGTCCATCCACTCGATACAATTTCAAACGAGACTCGTCCAACCAGTCAACATGTTTCCAGTCATCAATGGTCCAACGTCGGTGTTGACGGGCCCAGGCGAGGCGTAAAGCTTTGTGTCATGCAGTCATCAAGGGTACACGAGTGGGCCTTCGGCTCCGAAAGCCCACATCGATGTTGTTTCGTTGAATGGTTCGCACGCTGACACTTTTTGATGGCTTAGATTTGAAATCTGCAGCAATATGCGGAAGGATTGCACTTCTGTCACGTTGAATGATTCTCTTCAGTCGTCGTTGGTCCCGTTCTTGCAGGATCTTTTTCCGGCCGCGGCGATGTCGAAGATTTGATGCTTTGCCGGATTCTTGATATTCGCGGTACACTTATGAAAATGTCGTACGGAAAAATCCCCATTTCATCGCTACGTCGGAGATACTGTGTCCCATCGCTCGTGCGCCGACTATAACACCACGTTCAAACACACTTAAATCTAGACATTCTGCCATTGTAGCAGCAGTAACCGATCTACCAACTGCGCCAGACACTTGTCTTATGTAGGAGTTGCCAATCGCAGCTCCGTATTCTGTCTGTTTACATATCTCTGTATTTGAAAACGCATGTCTATACCAGTTTCTGTGGCGCTTCGGTGTATAACGAAGACACACAATCATGGAAAAAATATCATCTTCAGCAAAAACCTGTAGAGACACTAGGGTCAAATCAGAGATGCCAATTAACCACTGATGAACCATCATCATAGCCGGCCGGTGTGGCCGAGCGGTTCTAGGCGCTTCAGTGTGGAACCGCGCGACCGCTACGGTCGCAGGTTCGAATCCTGCCTCGGGCATGGATGTGTGTGATGTCCTTAGGTTACTTAGGTTTAAGAAGTACTAAGTTCGTGGGGACTGATGACCTCAGATGTTAAGTCCCATAGTGCTCAGAGCCATTTGAACCATCATCATAAACAATTTGATTACGGCGTTTCGCCTCTTTTGATTCTGTCGGCGCTGTTTACAGTACTGCTAGCAGGTCCCAGACTAGAGTGACTTTGGGCACCGAAACGATTCATATTCACAACCGAAACCCACATTCCTTTACTTATTTCAACCAACAGTAATTTAGTATGATTGTCTCTAGTCATGTGGAAAGTACCGGTACAAATGGCTCTGAGCACTATGGGGCTTAACATCTGAGGTTATCAGTCACTTAGAACCACTTAAACTTAACTAACCTAAGGACATCACACATATCCATGCCCGAGGCAGGATTCGAACCTGCGACCGTAACAGCAGCGCGGTTCCGGACTGAAGCGCCTAGAACCGCTCGACCACCACGACCGGCTGGAAAGTACCGGCTAATGGTTGTGCACAGGCAACACTATCTTGCGCTGATTCCGCTGATGTCCTTAAATATGGGATTATGTTTCAGAACAGATGCGCGCAGCCTGATCCATCCTGTGGATGCTAGTGGAAAGAAACATCCGATAATGAAAGAGAAGAATAACTTCTTGAGACTTTGAGACTTGCAGCTCAATGCGGTTGGTATCTGGGGAGTACTACCCGTACTTCAGACGCCACTGCCATTGTCGGCTCTGTTCAAGGAATTCGATACATACTTCAGCAACACGCCTTTGCAGGTGTTCGCTAGAACGGAAGCCAACGATGTTATTTATAAGCACCAGGCGTCACTCAGAGTTAGGTAGCTGCCGCGGTATGCACGGTATGCAGTCGAAGGCAATGAGAATAAATTGCACCTCGCCAGTGAGAGCACACGAAAACACAACACAACGTCAAGTAGCAGCGTGCACATTCCGTCCATGCCCCTGCATTTTCTATGTGGATAGACAGCTGCACATCTGTATTAAGACGTTAATAAACCCTGGCGTGTGTTAAAATACTATAAAAACCCAAATATTTTTTACAAATAGCAAAGAATGTTTATGAATCACTCTGTGTTAATAATAAATGAAAGCACCAATTTGCTTTTGTTCTACTTTATGTGAATACGTCAACAGCGCGAGTTTGCGTAATCGACTTCCACATTAAATAATTAAAACTTATAGACTGACAGACAATATTTTGCATTACACCACCCGTCAAACATAGTTTATTCGATTACTCATATCGACAGCAAAAACTTCTGAGTAAAGATACAAGATGGCAGCACTTCCGATCATTTTCCCTAAGTGTGGATCTCACTGCAAACCAGAAACACTATTTCCTTTGTGTGCTGCGACGAGGATACCCTAATGCCAGGGGTACGATGGACGTGAATTTTTTGTATGTATAGTGTTACTCAACACACCGAAATGAATACTAATACGGTGTCAATCCCTCTCTTACATCTAGAACTTACCCCCTACTAACAGCCGTGTACCGCAAGTCTCTAGAGGAACGGAAGGTTCCAAATGATTGGAAAAGAGCACAGGTAGTCCCAGTCGTCAAGAAAGGTCGTCGAGCAGATGCGCAAAACTATAGACCTATATCTCTGACGTCGATCTGTTGTAGAATTTTAGAACATGTTTTTTGCTCGAGTATCATGTCGTTTTAGGAAACCCAGAATCTACTATGTAGGAATCAACATGGATTCCGGAAACAGCGATCGTTTGAGACCCAACTCGCTTTATTTGTTCGTGAGACCCAGAAAATATTAGATACAGGCTCCCAGGTAGATGCTATTTTTCTTGACTTCCGGAAGGCGTTCGATACAGTTGCGCACTGTAGCAAACAGAACATAGCATGTTGTTCTCAATGGAGAGACGTCTACAGACGTTAAAGTAACCTCTGGCGTGCCACAGGGGAGTGTTATGGGACCATTGCTTTTCACAATATATGTAAATGACCTCGTAGATAGTGTCGGAAATTCCATGCGGCTTATCGCGGATGATGCTGTAGCATTCAGAGAAGTTGCAGCATTAGAAAATTGCAGCGAAATGCAGGAAGATCTGCAGCGGATAGGCACTTGGTGCAGGGAGTGGCAACTGACCCTTAACATTGACAAATTTAATGTATTGCGAATACATAGAAAGAAGGATCCTTTATTGTATGATTATACGATAGCGGAACAAACGCTGGGAGTATGCGTGCGGAACGATTTGAAGTGGAATGATCATATAAAATTAATTGTTGGTAAGGCGGGTACCAGGTTGAGATTCATTGGGAGAGTCATTAGAAAATGTAGTCCATCAACAAAGGAGGTGGCTTACAAAATATTCGTTCGACCTATACTTGAGTATTGCTCATCAGTGTGGGATCCGTGCCAGATCGGGTTGACGGAGGAGATAGAGAAGATCCAACGAAGAGCGGCGCGCTTCGCCACAGGGTTATTTGGTAAGCGTGATAGCGTTACGTAGATGTTTAGCAAACTCAAGTAGCAGACTCTGCAAGAGAGGAGCTCTGCATCGCGGTGTAGCTTGCTCGCCAGGTTTCGAGAGGGTGCGTTTCTGGATGAGGTATCGAATATATTGCTTCCCCCTACTTATACCTCCCGAGGAGATCACGAATGTAAAATTAGAGAGATTCGAGCGCGCACTGAGGCTTTCCTGCAGTCGTTCTTCCCGCGAACCATACGCGACTGGAACAGGAAAGGGAAGTAATGACAGTGGCACGTAAAGTGCCCTCCGCCACACACCGTTAGGTGGCTTGCGCAGTATAAATGTAGATGCAGATGTAGTCTTTACGTCAAGGATTCACAGCCAATAACAAACTCCATATACTTTTTCAAGCGGTCTTCGAGCTTTCTCAACATTTACCGCAGATATCTCGGTCATTTTGAAAGCAGATTTTGCTGTGATTCTAGTAGTTCACATCCTCGGGTCAAATTTGTAGCTTTCTAGGAAAGTATCTAAGAGATCTCCAGATACTTTGATCTTGAGTTTAAGATACGAATTTCAATTACTTCCTGTTTTGTAAACACAAATATCCTTTTTGACCATGTCGTAACAGGATTTTAGCATATTCTTGACATTTTTTTACCGTTTTTTCCACAATTTTTGATAATTCGCCACACTTTTCCATTATTTCCTTTTTTCCGCATTTTTCAATTCTTTTCCGCTTTTTCCATAATTACCCCTACTTTACAACGCGAAAGTAGCCCATGCCGTAATAAAAGCCGACAGACGGTCATCTCTGTGCTACACTGTTCCACTGTTGCCCTAGAGCCAAGGAGGACGCAGATCTGTCCTGCAATGCCGTTCTGACAAACTGTCGATCTTCTCTTCTCGGGGTGTGGGGCGGGGATGGTAGGGCGAGGGTGTCTGGGTGGTGCTGCTTGACTCGCCTCGTCGTGTTCTGCGGCCTTCCATGAACCATTCGGCACACATCCTTTACACTGCCGAAACACTTCGTCCCACACGAGCAGCAGTTTCCCGAATGGATGCATCACACTCTCTCATGCCAATAATGCGCCCTCTTTCAGACTCACTGATTTATCGGCACGGTTCTCGAATACCTCTGCGAGGCATCCTGCACGTCTGTTCAAGTCACATTGATCCAATACCTTCGGGTTATAGCGACAAAGAGAGCCGGAAGCACATTTTGTCGGTAGGTGGTGTTGCGCCGCGATATCGATGTTGACCTTGAAGCCAGTGGCCGACATGGTTAAAATGCTAGAATAGTGAAGTGATTAACTTTTTAGTAACATCAGATGATATTAACAATTTGACGGCGCGGGTTAGCCGTGCGCTCAACGGCGTCATATCACGGACCGCGCGGCTCCTTGCGCCGTCAGTTCGAATCCTTCCCCGGGCATGGACGTGTGTTAGGTTAGGTAGGTTGAAGCAGTTCTAGATCTAAGGGACTGATGACCTAAGCAGTTTGGTGGCATAGTTTTTAGAGCAATTTTTTAACCTTTCGCGTAAATTTTCTTTACGTAAACTACCGTATCTTTAGATTGCGTTGACATAGCTCACTTTTTTACACCACCAAGGGACCGTATACCGCAAGGAACTGCGATACATTTCCGCTTATTATGTACACCCGTACTCGAGGTAAACAGGTTTTAAGGTTCAAATGGCTCTGAGCACTATGGAACTTAACATCTATGGTCATCAGTCCCCTAGAACTTAGAACTACTTAAACCTAACTAACCTAAGGACATCACACAACACCCAGTCATCACGAGGCAGAGAAAATCCCTGACCCTGCCGGGAATCGAACCCGGAAACCCGGGCGCGGGAAGCGAGAACGCTACCGCACTACCACGAGCTGCGGACAGGTTTTAAGGGTTGGGTAGGCAGATAGACGGTTAAGAAAGTGAGACTAGTAGGGTTCCATTTTTACCGATTTACGTGACGAAATCCTAACAACGAAAATAGCTACCACTGTTACTGAAGATGAGGGCCGCATAATAATTTCCCCTACTCTTTATTCGAAATGTTCCAGTTGCAGTCGGTACATCAGAATATTAATCGTAGCGACGCTTTCGATCCAAATCACGTTTACAGGAATGCAAATAAGATCCATTTGCCTATACACGTGGTAATTCAGATCCCACTATTAATGCCACCGCGTTTTAGATGTGCGAGCATTCCCATTGCTAGCCACCTTAAGGAACACTTCGGCTAATGAACGTTTTCTGGCTGTGGCACGTCTAATGGAGAATTCGAAGCATTGTAGAATACGTTTGGCAGCTACGTCGCCGATTATTTCCTGGGGTGGTGCAGAGTTATCCTACTAAATTTACTCGCGAATAACAGTTTTTTGTTATTTCGATAAACATCCCGAATGATTATCACATACGCGGTGACATAAAGGTAGACAATTCATGTTTTTGAGTCCAGAAAGCTCTATGCAACAGAAACTGCAGAACATTTTGCCATTTTCATTGCGAAATTGCCGGCTTATTCATGGCTCTGAGCACTATGGGACGCCGGCTTATTCATGTCTGGGGTAATAATAGAGGGCTGTTTGCGTGGGTTGTCTGCTAGCGTAGTGAAAGGTGTTTGCTACTGCAAGGGAGGTCTGGTTTACTTTCGGTTCTAATCTCGATGGAGGCAGATAGACTAACAGTAAAGGAATTTTAAGAAATTCTCATGCCCCCAATTGTACCGGCGCCCTGTGGATGTCGATATGAAATTCTTGTAGAATTTCATATTTGTTACTGCCTACTTTTTCCGCTTCTGTCAATAATTGAATTGACTTAAGTGTGGCACTGAATGATTTTTAACTGAATTTCGTTATGAATCTTCACGCACTGCTAAATTTGCACATTTTCATGTTAATTCAGCAACGGTAATCCAGTATGACTGGCCTGAACGTTGACACAGACCATTTCGTGGCCGAATGCGAATAATAATTTGCTAATTCGTAACAATCTTGGGTACTTTGTCTTACTAAAACAGTTACGTTATCTCGATAAGCTGAAATTCGTTTTTGTTTGTACATTTCGTACTAACTAGCGTTTCTTCTTTCATTTATATCTTATATTTAAGTGTTGTGGTTAACACACTAATCAGCATTAATATAGTCTTACAAATGATTGAAAACAGTCTGACAAATTTCGTATAGTTTTTCAATTTCACGCCTGTGCAATGTATGTTAGTAGCACTTCGTCGCCTTGCCTGTTATGCTGTGTAGCAGACTTTAAAGCTGTGCGGATCAGCATAACGAAAAGGCGAGTGGTCTCGCTCGTTTTGTCCACGACTGTACATGTCCTTTGAATACGAACAGCCTGTCTCTAGTCGTTCAGAGTGTTCTGATTTTTTCTGAACATGAATGTGTGTAAAATTAAAACAATAACAGCCCTCGGTCGCAAAAATGAAGTCTTTTTGACCTAGGTTTCGGCCACTAATAAGAGTGCCTTCATCAGAAATGAAACATTTAAACTGACCTATAACATAAGTACAAAGTTTTAGGAAATTTTTTTTTAAATATAAGTTCTGACTAGCAGTATAAAAATAAAAGGCATTACTTACATGTCACGTATAAAATAAATATCAAGCGATAAAGCTTTAATCACAAAATTTTAGCCGGCCGCCGGCCGAAGTGGCCGTGCGGTTAAAGGCGCTGCAGTCTGGAACCGCAAGACCGCTACGGTCGCAGGTTCGAATCCTGCCTCGGGCATGGATGTTTGTGATGTCCTTAGGTTAGTTAGGTTTAACTAGTTCTAAGTTCTAGGGGACTAATGACCTCAGAAGTTGAGTCCCATAGTGCTCAGAGCCATTTGAACCATTTTTAGCCGGCCGAAGTGGCCGTGCGGTTAAAGGCGCTGCAGTCTGGAACCGCAAGACCGCTACGGTCGCAAGTTCGAATCCTGCCTCGGGCATGGATGTTTGTGATGTCCTTAGGTTAGTTAGGTTTAACTAGTTCAAAGTTCTAGGGGACTAATGACCTCAGCAGTTGAGTCCCATAGTGCTCAGAGTCATTTGAACCTTTTGAACAAAATTTTAAAAAAGGACAGTAGGAGGAAATAAAACCTCATTTAACGTTTTTCGTAAAGAAACGTATACCGATCAGATCGTACCTGCGTCTTCCACGTACCCACAATCTCATAAGAGCGTTTTCTTTCACTCTGCTATTCACAGAGCTACTTCAGTTCCACTCTCGAAAGAAAAATTCGAGGAAGAAATTAATTTAATCAAAACGATAGGAGTTAATAACGAATACGAACCTGCCATAGTGGATAACATCCTTAAAAAGAAAACTGTTGAAAGAGTTACTACAGTCAACGCCTTCTTCGTAATAAATACAACTGTAATGTTGCCTTTTTAACCAATAATAATTTGAAAAACAATTTATTCATAATTTAAAATCGACCCGTTCCCCTTCCAAAAACTCTGGTGTCTATAAGATTGCGACACCTGCTCTTCTTACTACATAGGACAAACAGGACGTGTCTTGACAGTAAGATACAAAGAACATCTTTTAAGAAAGCATGGTACTAGCACCCAAAATTCGTCTTTTGCCGACCACCTTCTGATTACAGGTCAGGCCTAAAGCTGTTTACGATTTCAACATTTTGAACACTGAGAGGAAAGCGCGTAGATTAGATGTTCTCGAAGAATTAGAAATTTTTAAACATCTTTCTCGAAATGATGGCCTCATTCTTAATGAGCAACTACAATTACGTAATAAAAGCTTCTTCAACGTATAAAACCGTTACTTGATATTTGATTTCGTGTTCCCTCGTGCAGTTACCGAAATATTTTTTTCTATCTAAGACGATTCATGATGTTTTGTTCATTAAATTTTTTTTCATTAACTTCATTTCATGTTATACTTTTTTTCTACTTGCTGAGTTATTCAGCTCCCTTTGTAATTCTGCAATGGCGTTTTCAACTTTTAAACTGTACTTCTAAGCTCTTATGTAGACAAATCGTTACCATGTTAGAATTATATATTAATACCTTCAGTTGCTCACGGGCGTTGATATATATCAACGGGGACAGGTGAAAATGTGTGCCCCGACCGGGACTCGAAGCCGGGAGCTCCTGCTTACACAGCAGACGCTCTAGCCATCTTTCTTTATATTTATATAAATATCATTTTGTTCGCTTTCGTTCGTTCTTTAGGCAGACGTCGTAAGACACCCATTTTAAGTTCGTCGTTGATCGGTTTACTCAGTTTTTTTATTACAGAGGGCAGCTAAACCTCTGACCGAACACGCTGAGCTACCGTGCCGGCGATTTCGCGCACGCCTCCCGCGAGACACACATTCTCACCTTATATGTCCACACGTTACATTCGAAGTATCCGTACCCAACACACTCATTACTCGTGGAAGACATTCTTACCAAGTCCCGTAAGATTTCAGGTAATATGTGTGCATCCGCACAGAAGAAGGAGGTCATGGCCGGCATTGCCAGAACCATATCCATATAAGTAAATTTTTACCATGTCTGCTGCTGTCAGGTAAAATATTGCCTCTTACTTCCTGTATTAAATAATGTTCATCACAGTATTCGTCTGCCTATATTTAAATGTTAAGTAGTCTGTTTGTACTTGCGGCTACTAGATGGCACTTTTGGTGTAATGTTTATCTGCCCGCAATTGCTAACGCGGGTGCCTCAGTCTGATGCTACCACAGCTTCCACGTTTTCTATTTTAAAATTTTGTGACTAATGCTTTATCGCTTGATATTTATTTTATACGTGACATGTAAGTACTATGCCTTTTCTTTTTATGCTGCTAGTCAGCACTTATATTTTTAAAAAAAATTTCTAAAACTTTGTGCTTATGATAGAGGCCAGTTTAAATATTTTATTTCTGATGAAGACACTCTTAGTAGTGGCCGAAACCTACGTCAAAAAGATTTCATTTTTGCGACCGAGGGCTGTTATTGCCTCAATTTTACTTTGTAACGGTCACTGACAACACAGCTATGTTTAAAACTTTATGAACGTATGTATAAATGTAAAAATGTGTATATGCTCTTACTGCTTACATTACAAGGTGCGGGGTGCTATTTTTACCACCCACCTGTGATACAAAGTCCCAACCCAGCCATACTACAAATTGAACCTCTTTAAAATGCCATCCCACACAACTACTGCCAAAGCCAGCGGTAAAGCACACGCAAAATGGTTCAAATGGCTTTGGGCACTATGGGACTTAACATCTGAGATCATCAGTCCCACAGAACTTAGAACTACTTGAACCTAGCTAACCTAAGGACATCATACACATCCATGCCCGAGGCAGGATTCGAACCCGAGACAGTAGCGGCAAAGCACACGCACATGCATGGATTGTTGGGGAGGTAGAGTTTCCTATATGGAATATGGGAACTGTAGAAAAAATTGGAAAATTTTGAAAGATATGGAAAAAACTGAAATTCATAAAATGTGGAAAAATATCGAAAAATATGGAACAAACGATAAAAAATTACAAAACTACGGTAAAATCCGGATACGAGATGGTCATACAGGGTATCTGTATCTATACATTAGATGCAGTCGAAATTTTTGACACAAGTACAAGATCAAAGTTCCTGGAGATTTCTTGGACACTTTCCTATAAAGGTACAAGTTTGTAACAAGGAAGAGGACTGTTAGAATCACAGCACCATTTGCTCCGGAAATGACTGAGAGATCAGTGGTCGGTGTTGAGAGGGCGTGCAGACCGCTTGTAAAAAATAGAGTTTGTTATTTATAAAGCATAATGCTACTCATACTTAGGGTGACGAGCACCAAACTAGTATAAATTACTCTAACTCTTACTTCTTTGGTCTGAATTACTTTCGTAAATTACGTCCATAGCAATATACTCTTTTAGTAACTATTGGAGAGCTCAGTTTCTGTTTACCTCTTTACTTGTAGCTAAAGTAGTAACGCCTTTTTACTAAAGAAGTAAGCCATTTCAGCATACTGCTGACATGTACATTTCATTTCGGCCAGAAAAATATTTATTGTCGACAGACACTATAGCATCACTTTTTGACAATAATATCGTGTTGGCGTAATTTACAGTTACCACCGTCCATTACTGTTAGGTGATACGTGTTAAGCGGCACCTGCAGTTTGAGACACGAGCTAACAGCCACATGGAGGTGGCCGAGGACCATTTAAGTGTTACGAAACGTTCAAGAAACATACCAGAAATTCAAAAAGAGCTGTTTCTTGTAATAATGAAAAAGTACATAACTACTATTGAATCTAAAAAGCACGATGTGAACACGCTAAAAAGGAAACAAGATGCTTGAGAAAAAACACAGAATCTCTTACACAAAAATCACAAGAGCAGCTTAAAGTAATTTGGAAGGACATGAAAGCAAAAGCGGAGCAAATAAAAGTGAAATGTAATCAAGAACAATTCCAAACTGGGGGCGGAGTAGCTGAGACGAAGATACACGATATAAGCCAAATGGTTGTTGATGTGATGGCACTAGTTTTCGAGGGGATAACTGGAGTTAACGCAATGACACAGCTGAAGATAATGTGGTCCTTTCAAGCAACATCGATGATGATAAGTACTCTGAAGACGACAATAAAACTGCTGAAAGTGAAACTTTGTCATAGTCATGAGCCTGTTCAGAAGAGGCGCCCAAGCAAAAAGGCAGACAACATGCGGTTGCAATTAAGAACAGGGAGTTTCTGGAAAAAGCAAACGAGCTTCATTCGTTAAAAATGAGTTTGACATGAGAGGAATAGAACGCAAAAATGTTGTTCATTGTAAGACAAAGAGAAATCATGGAAAGAGAGCATAGCCTTAAAATGAAAGATATGAATAAGTTCAAAAACGAAACGGAGCAGACTTCAGGTTCCGAGCCTTCAGCCAGTATGCTTGAGAAATTTAGGTTTCTGTAAATGAATGTGAATACATTTTATATGTCTACAACATGTTATTTGCTTGATATTTCCTCCAATGGTTAATATGTTCTCATTTTTCGCATGACGTAATATTTCTGTTTGTTATTTCACTATCATTCACTTTATTTATTTATTTATTGTTCCGTGGGACCAAATTAAGGAGAAGTCTCCATGGTCCTGGGACGAGTCGATACATAAAATTATAACACGATAGTAGAAACAGATAAAATGAAATACAAGAAACGTATTCAGGCGACAATTCGTAACTTTAAATAAAGAAAATCAACAATGTAACACTGGAATTTGCTTAATTTTTCAGCTCTTCCAGGAGCTCCTCGACAGAATAGAAGGAGTGAGCCATGAGGAAACTCTTCAGTTTAGACTTAAAGGCGTTTGGGCTACTGCTAAGATTTTTGAGTTCTTGTGGTAGCTTATTGAAAATGCATGCAGCAGAATAGTGCACTCCTTTCTGCAGAAGAGTCAAGGAAGTGCATTCCACATGAAGATTTGATTTCTGCATAGTATTAACTGAGTGAAAGCTGCTAACTCTTGAGAATAAGCTAATATTGCTAACAACAAACTACATTAAAGGAAATATATACTGTGAGGGCAATGTCAGAATTCCCAGACTGTTGAATAGGGATCGACAACAGGTTCTCGAACTTACACCACATATAGCTCGAACAGCCCGTTTTTGAGCCAAAAATACCCTTTTTGAATCAGAAGAATTACCCCAAAAAATAATAGCATATGACATAAGCGTATGAAAATATGCGAAGTAGACTACTTTTCGTGTTGAACTGTCACTTACTTCAGATACTGTTCTAATGGTAAATAAAGCACCATTTAGTTTCTGAACAAGATCCTGAACATGGGCTTTCCACAAACTATCAGTACACTATCAATACACTATCAGTATATCAAAATTTTCTAATCACCACATTCCAATACTTACATGTATTATCAGTATTGTAAAAGCAGACATCTTGATTTTCTTAGAAATAATCGAAACGTCTTTATTGTGCAGCTCTGCGTACTGAGGTAAGAAATAAAGTGCAAATGTTAATTCCCTAATTGCCAAAAAATAAAAAAAAAGAGATAGAGGAACATAACTACAAAATATGTCACATTTCACTGCGATTGTGACGAACCAGACCCTTGTTTATTCTTTAAGAAGGAAATGTCTTTAGTCTAATGTGTCATTTTACTAAAAAATTAGGTACAGTTATCATTAACATAACTGCTTATAACAGACCTTCTTACAGCTTGGCCTGCAGCATCTGCTTCTGGCTGAAATGCATATACACAGCATCAGGGTGAAACCCATCTCCAACTTCTATTCGAAAGCTGTGGAGAACTGCAGCAGCCACAGTAACATTCCCACACTTGTTTTTCTTATATCTCATTGTTTTAGTGAGAATTTCGAAACGTTTTTTGTCCAAACACCGAATGAACGCTCTGTTACATGTCTGGTAGCAATATGGGTTCTGTTGTAGCGTCCTTCGACTCTTGCGTGGGGTCAAAACACGGGAGTCATAAGATGTTTGGAGAGAGCATATCATCCATTTCCAACAAGCAACACATCATATTTTCCATTTTCAACGTCTGTAGCCACTCTGCTATTGTCCCAGATGGTTGCATCATGCGTGGAACCCCGACAACGGCTTACCACGTTCAAAATCTTCATATTGACATCACACATGATTTGTGTATTGATAGGAGAGAAATTCCTGCTATTTCTGTTCTGCTTGTACTCCAAAAGGCCAAAGTATGGGTATATGTACACAATTTATGGCACCTACGACATTCGGGAATCCACCACTTCTTTAGAATTCCCTATTATTCTTTGATATATTTTCTTGGTTCTGTGGCATGGGCACACACAGTGGCTTTAAGACAATTAAACTTTTTATCACACTATTAATAGCTTTTCCGGCAGTAGTACGATGGATGTTATCGAGATCCCCCCTGCTAAGATTAGAAAAGTAACTGCAGGAAAGATTCAGAGTCCACAGAGAAGTTGGAGTCTTGGAGAAGAAGCGCGGTTCCTGTCAGAATTAGACTGCAATAACGGCTCCAGCACACAAGCAGCGACACAACAGATTCCTTAGGAAACCCAAATCTCTTTTTGAAATTATTGTCCTTATACATCGCAAGTGAGTCTCTCCTCTCCACTGAAACCTTCCTTCTTGGGATGTCCACCTCTTCCTCCATTTCCATATATTCTGCGCAGTCCAGGTGATCCATAGAATTCGGCATTTAACACACAGAAACCAAAGAACATGCCTTACTCTCTAACATTACTCCTACCACGGCTTTTTGCACCTACCTCTGCTTAGGAGTAAATTTTGGACTTATTTCCTCATTGAGTCACTAACGTAGTAGCATACTCTTTGATGGCGCTCTCCGCCAGTTATGAAGTAAATAAATTTACTTCGGAAGTAAATTAATAATTTATTCCTGTAGTAATTTACTCCTTTAGTTCAGTACTCTCGACTGGAAGTCGCCGATTTCCTTCTCTTTTAGTAACTCACTACTTTAGTTTCACTTACTCCTGGTTGGTGCTCACCACCCTTAGAAATAAAAAAAAGCATTGTACAAATAGAATAATCGGAATATGCGGTAGAGAAGGGCTGTAGGTCCTTGATGTAACAACTAGATTTAACGGAGGGACTGACTCGCATATGCTTTAATAGTGGAAAGGCGGTGCGTTTTAGAGAGACATGGTGACAAGATGAAATTGTCTTACTCCCACTATTTCTGCGTACGTGAGGAAACAATAATATTTTTTATTTGTATTCTGATTGCTGTGGTATTCTGTCGCAATACATGCGAGTTGCAAGTCAAATGTATTTGAAACTGTGAAACATTTGGATGCAATGTAATGTGGTATGATTCACTGAAAGAAAAGCGATACACATAGATCATATACAGCCGTTACTGCAGATGAAATCACTAGAACTTTGCTGACAGAGGATAAAACGGCCTGTGCTCAATATGGGTATCATATATTTTATCAACATGACTTAGATTAGCTTCTAATACTATTGCTCGGTGTTTGTCTAATTTTTTATCCATTTATCTTAATTTTAACCAGTCTTTCGATTATTCTCTTACACAGAATCAGTTATGGGAATTATACTGATTTCGATACATATACAATAGATGGTGTTGCAGGAGAGCTAACACTTGATGGAGAGAGAGAAATCTGGAGATGCTGCCAGACTGAATACTATTCATGTCTCATTGCTACAGTGGTTAAGCCAGTCACTGCTCATTCTTCAGGGCCGCCACTTATCATTGCCTGTCAGCCCATGAGCCCCTCTCATAGGCTTCTGGTTTCAGCGTTTAACATTTTACCGTCATGCATTATTATGTTTAAAATAAGCAAATACACCCTTGTTATACAGGGTGTGATTCAAAAGTTTCAAGACTTAACTTAGAACTAGAAATTTATTGGACATTTAAGTACAGCGGACTAAAATTCTTCAAAATATGATCCTTCAGCATCAACACAGCGCAGCCAGTGCGTCTTCCACTGTTCGTAGCCCTTCTGGAAGCCCTCGGGCGTCATGCTGTCAAGGGTTCTCGTCGAAGCCTGCTGGATGGCCTCGATGGAGTAGAATCACTTCCCTTCTAGGCCTGTCTTGATTCGGGAGATGACAAAAAAGCCACTTGGAGCCAAGTCGGGGCTGTAGGGAAGCTGCGGCAGTGTTGTCACGTTGAACTTGACCAAAACTTCGGCGGCGGCGCGCGACGTGTGAGCGGGCGCGTTGCCGTGGTGGAGAATCCAATCTCCCTTGATGGCCGGGCGGACGCGGCGAATTCGATCCCTCAAACGGCAGAGCACTCCGGTGTAAAAGTCACCTGTAACAGTCTGTCCACAAGCAACAAACTCCTTGTGAATCACTCCTTTACCATAAAAAAAAATCTGGTTGCTCTTCACACACGATTTGCTCATGCGAGCTTTCTTGGGCTTCGGTGAGGAAGCAGTGTGCCATTTTGAGATTTGACGCTTCGACTCAGGATCGTACTTGTAGACCCAGGTCTCATCATCTGTAACCACTTTCTCCAGAAGGTTCGGATCAACATTCAACCGTTGGAGCATTTCCTGGCAAACAGTCATGCGCCGTTTCTTCTGATCCACCGACAAAACTTTTGACACCAGTTTGGCACACGTTTTTCGCATCATCAAATTCTACGTCACAATCCTGCACACCGTACTCTGACTGAGTCCCAGTTCATCGGCAATTAATCTAGTACTAAGAAGACGTCATTGTTTCAAAGTTTGTGCACTCTCTCCACATTTTGATCCGTTCGGCTTGATGATGGCCTCCCAAAGCGGTCGTGGTCTTCAACATTCCCGCGGCCATCTTTAAAACGTTTGTGCCACGTGAAAACCATTGCACGGGACATGGCTTCTTCCTTAAAGGCCTCTTGAATCATACCGAGAGTCTCTGTGGCCGTTTTGTTCAGTCACACGCACTCACGCTGCAATAATGCGCACTCTCTAGGGTTCCGGAGGCAACTGCCACATCGTCAGTTCGTTCCCTGAGAGTTCCCACTACTTCCCCCATCTGGCAGAACCGGTCCGCGCGCGCTCCTCTGCTCAGAAATGAATCAGTCTTGAAACTTCTGAGTCACACCTTGTAAAGCGGCCCAGGGTGACGTTGAAATGAATTTCCTCCATTAGTATGCATTTCGATGTGTTGAGTAACACTTTGCATACAAAAGAATCACATCCATCCCACCCATGGCCCTTGGGGTATCCACGTCGCAGCATACAAACGGAATAGTGTATCTGGTTTGCAATGATATCCAAACTTAGAGGCTACGATCTAAAGTGCTGCCGTCTTGAATCTTTACTCAAAAGTTTTTGCTACCGATATGAGTAATGGACTAAACTGTTTGACTGATGGTCGAATGCAGAATATCATCTGTCTATGATTTTCATTATTTAACGTGGAAGTCGATTACGCAAACTCTTGCTGTCGATCTATTCGTGTAAAATATCAGAGAGTGATTTATACACATTCATATATTTATAGACATATGATATTTTTCTAACATACATCTGAGGCTACGAACGTCTTGATACAGATGTACAGCTGTCTCTCCAGATAAAGCAAGCAGAGGTATGGGCGGACTGTGCGCGACAGTAACTGCCCGCTTCTACTTGACGTTCTGCAATGGTCTCGTTTCCCCTCGCCGACGGGGTACGAATTATTCTCACTACTTTCCGTTACTGTCATTGCAGAAGCCGTGCGTACCATGATAGCTGCCGGACTCTGAGTGACGCCTGATGTTTACCTATGACATCTATGACTTACACACTAGTGACAACCTGCAAAGGCGCATTACTAAATCATGTATCGTATTCCCTGAACAGAGCCGACAGCGGCATCTGAAGCATGGGTAATATTCTGAGCGTACCGGCCGTGGCGCGCTGCAAGTCACAAAGCGTCGAAAAATTATTCTTCTCTTTCATCACCGGATGTTGCATTCCGCCACCGTCGACATGATGGACCAGCGCGTGCATCTGCACTGAATGTAATCCTATATTCAAGAACACCGTCAGAAGCGATGTAAGATTGCGTTGCCTATTCACAGCCATTAGCCGGTGCTTTCCACATTACTAAAGATAATCATACTAAATTCCTATTTGCGAAATAAGTAAAGGAATAAGGTTTTCGGCTACAAACACTAATCGTTTCGAATTAATTTCTTTATTGCGGTCTATGATCACAAATTTGTTAGGTCGTCAGACTACCAGTTTCGGCTAGCAATGAACATCTTCAGATCTGTTTTAGAAACATGTCCTAATACAATAGAGCCTTGGTGGCATCGTCAAAAGATAAACACAAAATCAGCTTAGCATCGTAGCACATATACACTCATGCTCATAAATTAAGGATAATTGCAAAATATGATTCCACACAACATGGTACTACACGAAACTGGCGCTAATAGCATAGGCACATAGAGAACACACATGACACAGATCTGTAAGTTCACGGTATTGGTGATAAGTTGAGAAAAACGTCCCGAAACACATGTGTTACAAAACGCCACTGTTTGTTGCACATGTACCCCGACATCAATATGGGATATGATCACCATGCACACATACACAGGCCGCACAACGGGGTGGCATACTCTGGATCAGGTGGTCTAGCAGCTGCTGGGGTATAGCCTCCCATTCTTGCACCAGTGCCTGTCGGACCTCCTGAAGTGTCCTACGGGTTTGTAGACGTGCAGCGATACGTCGACCGAGAGCATCCCACACATGTTCGATGGGGTTTAGGTCTGGAGAACTGGTAGGCCACTCCATTCGCCTGATGTCTTCTGTTTCAACATACTCCTCCACGATGGCAGCTCGGTGAGCCGTGTGTTATCATCCATCAGGAGTGAGGAGGGACCCACTGGACCCCTGAAAAGGCGGACATACTGGTGAAAAATGATATCCCGATACACCTGACATGTTACACTACCCCTGTCAAAGACATGCAGGGGTGTACGTGCATCAATCATAATCCCACCCCACACCATCAACCCACAACCTCCATACAGGTCCGTTTCAAGGACATTAAGGGGTTGGTCTCTGATCTCTGGTTCACGCCAGATGAAAACCCGGCGATAATCACTGTTCAAACTATACCTGGACTCGTCTGTGAACATAACCTGGGGCCACTGTTCCAATTACCATGTACTGTGTTCTTGGCACCAGGCTTTACGGGCTCTCCTGTGACCAGGGGTCAGTGTAAGGCACCTTTCAGGTCTCCGAGCGAATAAACCATAACTGTTCAGTCGTCTGTAGACGGTATGTCTAGAGACAACTGTTCCAGTGGCTGC
Organism: Schistocerca serialis cubense; assembly: GCF_023864345.2. Classification (NCBI taxonomy): domain Eukaryota; kingdom Metazoa; phylum Arthropoda; class Insecta; order Orthoptera; family Acrididae; genus Schistocerca; species Schistocerca serialis. The sequence continues at coordinate 238,540,108 of NC_064640.1, forward strand.
GGTAAGGTCCCGAGCAAGGCTTCCTGCAGTACTCCGTGGCCGTCTGCGGTCACTGATGGTGAGATATCGGTCTTCTTGTGGTGTTGTACACTGTGGACGTCCCGTACTATAGCGTCTGGTCACGTTTCCTGTCTGCTGGAATCGTTGCCATAATCTTGAGATTACACTTTGTGACACACGGAGGGCCCGTGCTACGACCTGCTGTGTTTGACCAGCCTCCAGCCGCCCTAGTATTTTATCTCTCATAACGTCATCAATATGTGTTCTTTGAGCCATTTTCAACACACAGTCACCATTAGCATGTCTGAAAACGTCTGCACACTTACTCGCTGCACCGTACTCTGACATGCACCAACACACCTCTGCGTATGTGGACTGCTGCCAGCGTCACCGTGCGACGACCGCAGGTCAAATGCACCGCATGGTCATACCCCGAGGTGATTTAAACCCACAAACAGCCCGCAAGAGCGTTGTTTCACCATGTATCTGCATTATCCTTAATTTATGAGCATGAGTGTATTTTTTGTTTATGTTGTGGTGATGCCACTATGGCTCCATTACTTTAGGACAAGTTTTTAAAACAGATCTGAAGATGGTCATTGCTGACTCATACTGGTACTCTGAGGACCCAACAAGTTTGTGATCAGAGACGGAAATAACGAAATTCATTCTACACTAGAATAAATTTCTTTTTCACTTATATGATCACAAACATTGTAAGTCCACAGACTACCGGTCTCGGTCAGCAATGACCGTCTTCATATCTGTTTTACGAAAACATGTCCTAATATACTGGAGCCATAGTGACATCGTCAAATGCTAAGCACAAAATCAGCGTCAGTATCGTCACTATTTTATAAATTGTGGTATATACTAGCGCCAAAACTGTTGTTTCGAACAGTAGCACTGCTAACAAGATGACTCTGGTATGTAACATAATTTATATATCTGTTACGATGCTGGCGCTGATTTTGTGTTTAGCATTTTACGATGCCACTATGGCTCCAGTATATTAGGACATGTTTTTATAAAACAGATCTGAAGGTGGCCATTGCTGATCGAAACTGGTAGTCTGACGACCGACAATATTTGTGATCACAAACGTGAAATAAAGAAATTTAATCCACATTCCACTGCTCCATTCGCAACTATGTCGCAGCTTGTGAAATCATTCTATTCTACACTTTCTGGGTCGCTATTCTATTTGCGACCATGTCGCAGCTTGTGACAGTAGTCGCTTCGTCTGAGACCGACTAGAAGCAATATCAGCAGCAATGATAGAGATACATTCAGCAGGTATAAAACGCCGTAAAGAGTAATATTTATGATGATGGTTATCAGGGACTAATAAGCATCTCCGATCTGACTCTATTGATCCTACAGGTATGTATTTAAGATGATATTTTTCCCATGTCTGCATGTGCTTTCGTTATAGCTGAAATCTGATTATCAATTTCTTCTTCTTCTTCTTCTTCTTCTTCTCCTCCTCCTCCTCCTCCTCCTTCTTGTACTTCTTCTTCTGTTCTAGATTAGATGGATGTGTGCGATCTTGGATTTGCGGCTGCAACTGCTCCACTACCTGACATAATTACGTATTCGTCTCCCCAGACCGGTTCGTCGAAATATATTCACTGTGCCTGCGAGCACCATCACAGCCCATTCCATCATCATCACTATGGTATGGGCTGACGACACCACCTCGTTCGCTGATCATCTCGCAATCGTTATGGACCTTCGTTCACAGCCATATTCCATGATAATATTGCGATAGATCAGCAGGATAAAATATTATAAGACACCGTAGCAAATAACGGTGTGACGAGAGCTTCACGGGCTTATTCTTCAGACACCGTTAATTGTGAAAATTAGTAAGAAAAAAACAACATAGTATTATATATACGTCTGTATACATCTTATTTTACACATGATACTCGTCGATTTTTTGCCTTTCTTTGCAGATGAGATGGATGCTGTATTCGGAAATGGACCTGCATCTCCAACTGCTCCATCACCTGATGTGAGGATGGTTTATTCATCGCCCCAGCCCAGTTCGTCAATGATGTATGCGTCATGCCTGCAAACACCACCTCAGCCGGGTCCGTCATCATCAACATGGTATGGTTTGATGACCCCAGCTTGTTTGCCGATGCAGCCACACTGTCTACCCCCATAGTACCCCTGCCCTCTTTGTTGTGAATCACGAAGTAAGTCCTGCACCAACATTGAGCAACTCTATGGTTTCTGGAGCTTTTGGTGACAAGATCGCACACGTCCGTATTGACAACACGAATGATGACTATCGAATTCTGCAACTTAACTTGATGTCTGCCAAGCAGTTTCGAGAGGGTACTCCCCAAAATCGTCAGCGACCCGAGTGTCCCGCCATTAAGTGTAACACAGCTCTATACTGTGAGCTCACATACTCCCAAAAGAGGGTAATGATGCTGGCGAGGAAATGGGCATTCTCCAATTTGGGGGAGAACTGTTATGATAACGTAGGACAAGTCAATCACAGAGTGGCTTAGAATTTTTGTCGAGAGTTTTTCCGAAATGGAGGAAAGAGTGTCAGGCAACGCACTCAGTTGTGTTCTTCACCTCGATGTATACTCTCATGTCTATGATCCACCAAATGGAGGGTCCAGTTTCATCTCTCTTCCAGAAGATATTGCTGCTAAAAATGCTTGTATTGTGTTCAGAATGTAGATGTCAGGGATGAATATTGTTTAGCATGGTCGTTTCTGACTCTCAATAGAAATTACTCATATCACACACAGCATATGAGTAGATACAAAACATTTATGTCTATGAGCATTATAATTTCAAATGCATCTCATTCCCCATAAAACTCCAAGACTTATCAGAATCCAAGAGGAAGAATTCACACTATTCAGTTTACAAGTACTACCTAGATGTTGATGATAGCAAGCCGGAAGAAGATGACAATGAGCAAAGTGCGCAGAACAAAGAAGTCAAACATAAAGTAGTTGGTCCCTTGTACTTTTCCAAATTAGTCGATCAGCGCCCCAAACATGTCGATTTGCTGCTGTTGTCTGAGGATGAGAAGCATGTACCACCTACTTTCATTCCAAAATGTGTAAGGTATTTTTGCCATAGGTGCCTCAACTCTTTTACAAAAATTGATTATCTTGAAAGGCATCTCCTTGACTGCTTGAGTCAGGAACCGATGCATATGGAAATGCCTAGTCAGGATAAAAATTTCTTAAAATTTAAGAATGATCACCACTAGCAACTATGTCCCCTCGTATTCACTGCCTCCTAGCTCCCGTTGCACATTGTGAAGGTGACCCCAGAGCCTCTCATACTAACTCCACAGAACGATATATACCGTATGCGACATCTTCTCAAGCTCTATGCTAGTATGACACTAGTCGCAGAAAATTCGAGTCATATGTCGGGGATAATCCTGCGATATGGCTGCTCTCTGAGCTCAATCTTGCATGAGAAGTTGATCGCATTTATCAGACCAACATTGCAAAGACCAACTTGCAGGAGAATGATGCCTTATATGAGCAGGCAATTGAAGAGAATGATGCTTTATATGAGCAGGCAGTTAAAGGGAATGATGCCTTATGTGACCCGGCAGTTAAATGTCACCTTTGCAGGCTGCCGTTGGGTAGAAAAGTGGGAACTCCATGTATAGACTACTGTGATCTAAGGGGAAGATCCATGGCGCAGCTCACAATGCATGCAACTTGAAGTACCAAAGTCCGCAGCACATACCCATCTTCTTCCGAAATTTGAGTGGATATGATGCTCACTTGGGTGATTTGAGTTTGAAAGATGACAAGTTCAAAGTCATTCCAGACGCCATTGAAAACTACATTTCATTTTCCAAACGAATTACACAAAAAACGACGCTCCGCATTCTGGCTTCACTATAATTCATGCAAGTGTCTCTTCAGAAAGTTGCTGATACAGTGTCTCAGGAGGATATGCAAATCACCAGCTCTGCATATCCTGAAGATGCAAAGTTTTAGCTTGTGACAAAGAAGGGGATTTTTCCATAAGAATACCTGGATTCGATACAAAGATTCCACGAAACCACATTGCTTACATAACTGCATTCTCCAGTAAATCCAAAGCCACCGTCATAATGGATGTAGCTTATGTGCACACGGAGAACGTCTGGAAGGAATTCGGCATCTCTGATTATGGGAATACGTTAAATTGTTTGGACACAGATGCTCGCAGACGTCTTTGCAAAGTACCAGACTCTATGCCTGGGCCTATGCTGGATCCTGCCTTCTATTATACCATATCAGGGCTTTTATGGGATGCAGTGTTATGAAGAACATGTGTGAGCGTCTAACTCTAGACCAATGTTGACATGTTGTTCGTCTTCGGACGTGGGATTTGTGTGAGACTTTGCCAGTGTATGCACAGGCATGTAAAGGCAAGTAACCCATGAATGAGTGATGTAGAGCACAGACCATTTGCCGATTTAAGCTAAATCCTTTAGTTGGATGTAAACAACTTCCAAAGACAAGCCATACAACGACGCCTGCCGTTCAGAGGTTACCAATGGATGTTCAGTGTGTAAATCGCATGGCTGAAGGAAAAGATTCGTGGTGTGGCTGCTGATTCTGGTGAAGGATGTGTTCTGGAGACTGATCTGGCATATTCCGCCCATTTGCTCCAAATGGTTCAAATGGCTCTAAGCATTATAGGACTTAACATCTGAGGTCATCAGTCCCCTAGACTTAGAGCTACTTAGAAGTGCCTAGAACCGCTCGGCCCCGCCCATTTGCACGACGCACGCAGTGACTTGCCATTATGTCTAGAACACCTAGTACCGCGAAATGGTTCCCTATCAGCGCAATTGGAAACGCTGGTGAATAGGCAAAGATACATTTTATTCTACAGAAACCTCCAGCAGCGCCTCAGGTTGGGAATGGAAGTTGCTAGAATCACCCACGGCATTTCCTTCATGCAGTTTTGCTGGGTGAAGAAATACGTTGATGTAAACACCGAACAGAGTGCCCTCATCATGTGTGCCTCTGAAAAAGATTTTTACGAATTAATGAACAATTCAGTTTTTGGACAACAGTAGAAAATGTCACAGAATACCGCGAAATTTATTTACACTCATGCTCATAAATTAAGGATAATGCAGATACATGGTGAAACAACGCTCTTGCTGGCTGTTTGTGGGTTTAAATCACCTCGGGGTATGACCATGCGGTGCATTTGACCTACGGTCGTCGCACGGTGACGCTGGCAGCAGTCCACATACGCCGAGGTGTGTTGGTGCATGTCAGAGTACGGTGCAGCGATTAAGTGTGCAGACGTTCCCAGACATGCTAATGGTGACTGTGTGTTGAAAATGGCTCAAAGAACACATATTGATGACGTTATGAGGGGTAGAATACTAGGGCGACTGGAGGCTGGTCAAACACAGCAGGTCGTAGCACGGGCCCTCCGTGTGTCACAAAGTGTGATCTCAAGATTATGGCAACGATTCCAGCAGACAGGAAACGTGTCCAGACGCTATAGTACGGGACGTCCACAGTGTACAACACCACAAGAAGACCGATATCTCACCATCAGTGACCGCAGACGGCCACGGAGTACTGCAGGAAGCCTTGCTCGGGACCTTACCGCAGCCACTGGAACAGTTGTCTCTAGACATACCGTCTACAGACGACTGAACAGTTATGGTTTATTCGCTCGGAGACCTGAAAGGTGCCTTACAATGACCCCTGGTCACAGGAGAGCCCGTAAAGCCTGGTGTCAAGAACACAGTACATGGTAATTGGAACAGTGGCCCCAGGTTATGTTCACAGACGAGTCCAGGTATAGTCTGAACAGTGATTCTCGCCGGGTTTTCATCTGGCGTGAACCAGAGACCAGAGACCAACCCCTTAATGTCCTTGAAACGGACCTGTATGGAGTTTGTGGGTTGATGGTGTGGGGTGGGATTATGATTGGTGCACGTACACCCCTGCATGTCTTTGACAGGGGAACTGTAACAGGTCAGATGTATCGGGACATCATTTTTCACCAGTATGTCCGCCTTTTCAGGGGTTCAATGGGTCCCACCTCACTCCTGATGGATGATAACACACGGCCCACCGAGCTGCCATCGTGGAGGAGAATGTTGAAACAGAAGACATCAGGCGTATGGAGTGGCCTGCCTGTTCTCAAGACCTAAACCCCATCGTGCATGTGTGGGATGCTCTCGGTCGACGTATCGCCGCATGTCTTGAAACCCCTAGGACACTTCAGGAGGTCCGACAGGCACTGGTGCAAGAATGGGAGGCTATACCCCAGCAGCTGCTAGACCACCTGATCCAGAGTATGCCACCCCGTTGTGCGGCCTGTGTATGTGTGCAAGGTGATCATATCCCATTGATGTCAGGGTACATGCGCAGGAAACAGTGGCGTTGTGTAGTAAAAGTGTTTTGGGACGGTTTTCTCAACTGATCACCAATACCGTGGACTTACAGATCCGTGTCATATGTGTTCTGTACGTGCCTATGCTATTAGCGCCAGTTTTGTGCAGTGCCACGTTGTGTGGCATCTTATTTTGCAATTATCCTTAATTTATGAGCATGAGTGTAGTTTAACAGTGGAGAGGAGGAATTGTTTTGGCGCAAGAGATGACATAGCCAGGCCAAATTTCAAGCAGGTCACCACCTTCAATAGACGACTTTTGACCGTGGAGATCGCTAAGATTTAAGTGCAATTCATGATCCCTGTGTGTATTGGAATATGTGTTATGGATCCCACAAAACTCCACTTGTACCAATTACACTATGAGTTTGCAAATCCAAACTTCGCTGATCCCAAGTTACTTTATATAGATACAACCAGTTTCATCTAAAAGTGAAAGGTTGCGATCCGTATGAAGTAATTAGGTAGAATGACGAAGAATTCGACACGACTGCATATGCACCAGATAATTCTTATGAAATACTGCCACAACACAAGAATTTTGTTCATCTGATGAAAGACGTGGCGAATGGTTTCCCAGATGGTGGATTTTGCGGGGATCAGGTCGAAAATGTATGCATATCGCATAGATGCAGGTGCCACGCAGAGGCAGGCTAAATATGTGCATCACGTGGCCTCAAAGGCTCCCACGATCAAGGATTGCAAGAGATCCCTGCTCGATGGTGGTAGAGCTGCTCCGCATATGGTACGCCAGGTATTCATTCAATCTCGAGACCATGAGGGACATATTACACTGCAGCTGAAGTGTCATGACGAGAAATAGTTCATCTTCGGCGCCGGGATCGGCACCTTCCCGTTCTCCCACTGTTCACTGGGTGATGGAGTATGTGCCTGTGTATTTACTTATTTGTAAATAGTGGATGTGTTTGTGGAATAGTTGGATCACCCAATTCTCGTAGTTTTGTGTATTAGTATGCATGAATGATCATGTGTGTGTGTGTGTGTGTGTGTGTGTGTGTGTGTGTGTGTGGTTTTTCTCCACGTGCTCTTGCTAGTCCTTGTTTCCCATACATATAGAAAAATGTATAGAGACTGATCAATGATTAAAGTGTGAGTTATCAGAAACAAATAGTCAAAACTGTTTACACACTGAGGTGACAAAAGTCATGTAAGGCTCCGTAATATCGTGTCAGACCCCCTTTTGCCCGACAAAGTGCAGCATGGACTCAGTAAGTCATTGGAAGTCCCCAGCAAAATTACTGAGCCATGCTGCATATATGTCATTGTTGTAGTCTTCAGTCCAAAGACTGGTTTCAGGCAGCTCTCCGTGCTACTCTATCCTCTTCAAGCCTGTTCATCTCCAAATAGTTACTGCAACCTACATCCTTTTGAATCTGCCTACTGTATTCATCTCTTGGTCTACCTCTCCGAGTTTTACCCCCACCCCCCTTTTTCCTCCAGTACTAAATTGATGATCCCTTTATGTCTCAGAATGTGTCCTAACAACAGATCTCTTCTTCTTGTCAGGTTGTGCCACAAATTTCTCTTCTCTCCAGTTCTAATCAATACCTCCTGATTAGTTACGAGTTCTACCCATCCAATATTCAGCATTCTTCTGTAGCAGCACATTTCAGGTGCTTCTGTTCTCTTCTCGTCCAAACTGTCTATCGCCCGTGCTTCACTTCCATACAGTGCTACACTTCATACAAATACTTTCAGAGAGGACTTCCTGACACTTAAATCTATATTCCATGTTAACAAATTTCTCTTTTTCGGAAACGCATTTCTTGCCATTGTCAGTCTACATTTTATATCCTCCCTACTTCGACCATCATCAGTTATTTTTCTTCCCAAATAGCAAAACTCATCTACTACATAAAGTCTCTCACTTCCTGATGTAATTCCCTCAGCATCGCCTGATTTAATTCGACTTCATTCCATTATTTTCATTTTGCTTTTGTTGATGTTCATTTTATATCCTCTTTTCAAGACGCTGTCCATTCCATTCAACTGCTCTTCCAAGCCCTTTGCTGTCTCTGACAGAATTACAATGTCATTGGCAAGCCTCCAAGTTTTTAATTTCTTCTCCCTGGACTTCAATTCTTGCTCCAATTTTTTCTTTTGTTTCCTTTCTGCTTACTCAATACACACATTGAATAACATCGGAGATAGGCTATAAACCTGTCTCACTTCCTTCTCAACTTCTGCTTCCCTTTCGTGCCCCTCGACACTTATAACTGCCATCTGGTTTCCATATAAACTGTAAATAGCCTTTCACTTCCTGTATTTTGCCCCTGCGTTTTACCCCTGCCATCCAGGCAGGCAGCACTGGGTTTTGTGTACAAACTGATTTCATGATTATGTCCCATAAATGTTTGATTGGATCCATGTCCGGCAATTTGGGCGAACAAATCATTCACTCGAATTTTCCAGAATGTTCTTCAGACCGCGAACAGCTGTGGCCCGGTGACACGGCGCATCGTCATCCATAAGACTTCCATGTTTTTGAACATGAGGTTCATGAAGGGCTGCAAATGGTCTCCAATTAACTGAATGTAAACATTTCTAGTGAATGATCGTTCAGTTGTACCGGAGGATCCAGTTCATTCCATGTAAATAAAGCGTACACCATTATGGAACCACAACCAGCTTGCACAGTACGTCGTTGACAACTTGGGTCCATGGCTTTGTGGGGTCGGTGCCATACTCCAAACCTACTGTCAGCTCTTACCAACTCATATCGGGACTCATCTGACAAGACCATGGGTTTACAGTCGTCTATGGTCCAACTGATATGGTCACAAGCCCAAGAGAGGCGCTGCAGGCGGTGTCATGCTGTTAGCAAAGTCACTCGCATCGATAGTCTGCTACCATAGCCCATTAACGCCATATTTCGCTGCACAGTCCTAGCAGATAAGTTCGTCGTATGTCCCATGATGATTTCTGCGGTTATTTCACGCAGTGTTGCTTGTCTGTTAACACTGACAACTCTACGCAAATGCCACTGCTCTCGATCGTTAAGTGGAGGCCGTTGACCACTGCATTTTCCGTGGTGAAAGGTAATGCCTGAAATTTGGTATTTTCAGCACATTCTTGACACTGTGGATCTCGGAATATTAAATTCCCTAACGATTTCTGAAACGGAATGTCCCATGTGTTCAGCACCGCAGTCAAAGTCTGCTAATTTCATCATGCAGTCATAGCCACGTTGGACACCTCCTCATATGAATCACCTAAGTACAAATGACGGCTCCAACAATGCACTGCTCCCTTATACCTTGTGTTCGCGATACTACTCCCATCTTCATATGTGCATTCACTGTCCCATGACTTTTGTCACCTCAGTGTAGTATGACCAAAAAGAAATGAATTAAAAACGTATATACTGCATATAGAATAAAAAACAACACGCATTATTGAAGTTTGTAATGTATCTGACAGCATTAGTGATGTACAAGTGTGTAAGACTTCAGAAAAAATAGCTTTGTAAACAATCCAGTGATTTATGTCATAAAAAATAGCTTTGCAAATTGTTGTATATAAGAAACAAATAGTTTTGTAAATAAACCAGAAAAAGAGGTAATTATTAATAAAAAAAGGCCTTAGAGAATGACACTAGAATTAGAATTACAAATGTGATGAGTAGAACATATGACACAGGTATCTGAAGATCTTCTTAAGACCATAATGGCTCCATTAGCAAAGAAATGCATTGCCATTAACTGTAAAGTTTATGAGAAAACTAGTTTATATGCCATGACGAACAAATTTCTCAGAATGTACATCTGGAGCACAGCAATGTATGATTGTGAGACATGGGTTGTGTAAAAACTGAAAAAGAAGCGAACTGAAGCATATAATATGTGGTGTTACAGAAGAATGTTGAAAATTAGGTGAACTCACAAAGTAAGAAGTGAGGAGGTTATCTGCAGAATCATTGATGAAAGAAATATACGGAACACACTGACAATAAGAAGATATATATGATAGGACATCCACATATTAAGACATCAGGGAATAATTTCCATGGTAATAGAAGGTGCTTTAGAGGGTAAAAACTGTGGAGAGAATACATCCATCAAATAACTTAATACATAGGTTTCAAGCGCTGCTCTGAGATGAAAAGGTTCATCTACATCTACATTTATACGCCACAAGCCACCCAACGGTGTGTGGCGGAGGGCACTTTACGTGCCACTGTCATTACCTCCCTTTCCTGTTCCAGTCGCGTATGGTTCGCGGGAAGAACGACTGTCTGAAAGCCTCCGTGCGCGCTCTAATCTCTCTAATTTTACATTCGTGATCTCCTCGGGAGGTATAAGTAGGGGGAAGCAATATACTCGATACCTCATCCAGAAACGCACCCTCTCGAAACCTGGCGAGCAATCTACACCGCGATGCAGAGCTCCTCTCTTGCAGAGTCTGACACTTGAGTTTGTTAAACATCTCCGTAACGCTATCACGGTTACCAAATAACCCTGTGACGAAACACGCCTCTCTTCTTTGGATCTTCTCTATCTCCTCCGTCAACCAGATCTGGTACGGATCCCACACTGATGAGCAATACTCAAGTATAGGTCGAACGAGTGTTTTGTAAGCCACCTCCTTTGTTGATGGACTACATTTTCTAAGGACTCTCCCAATTAATCTCAACCTGGTACCCGCCTTACCAACAACTAATTTTATACGATCATTCCACTTCAAATCGTTCCGCACGCATACTCCCAGATATTTTACAGAAGTAACTGCTACCAGTGTTTGTTCCGCAATCATATAATCATACAATGAAGGATCCTTCTTTCTATGTATTCGCAATACAGTACATTTGTCTATGTTAAGGGTCAGTTGCCACTCCCTGCACCAAGTGCCTATCCGCTGCAGATCTTCCTGCATTTCGCTACAATTTTCTAATGCTGCAACTTCTCTGTATACTACAGCATCATCCGCGAAAAGCCGCATGGAACTTCCGACACTATCTACTAGGTCATTTATATATATTGTGAAAAGCAATGGTCCCATAACACTCCCCTGTGGCACGCCAAAGGTTACTTTAACGTCTGTAGACGTCTCTCCATTGATAACAACATGCTGTGTTCTGTTTGCCAAAAACTCCTCAATCCAGCCACACAGCTGGTCTGATATTCCGTAGGCTCTTACTTTGTTTATCAGGCGACAGTGCGGAACTGTATCGAACACCTTCCGGAAGTCAAGAAAAATAGCATCTACCTGGGAGCCTGTATCTAATATTTTCTGGGTCTCATGAACAAATAAAGCGAGTAGGGTCTCACACGATCGCTGTTTCCGGAATCCATGTTGATTCCTACATAGTAGATTCTGGGTTTCCAAAAACGACATGATACTCGAGCAAAAAACATGTTCTAAAATTCTACAACAGATCGACGTCAGAGATATAGGTCTATAGTTTTGCGCATCTGCTCGACGACCTTTCTTGAAGACTGGGACTACCTATGCTCTTTTCCAATCATTTGGAAACTTCCGTTCCTCTATAGACTTGCGGTACACGGCTGTCAGAAGGGGGGCAAGTTCTTTCGCGTACTCTGTGTAGAATCGAATTGGTATCCCGTCAGGTCCAATGGACTTTCCTCTGTTGAGTGATTCCAGTTGCTTTTCTATTCCTTGGACACTTATTTCGATGTCAGCCATTTTTTCGTTTGTGCGAGGATTTAGAGAAGGAACTGCAGTGTGGTTTTCCTCTGTGAAACAGCTTTGGAAAAAGGTTTTTAGTATTTCAGCTTTACGCGTGTCATCCTCTGTTTCAATGCCATCATCATCCCGGAGTGTCTGGATATGCTGTTTCGAGCCACTTACTGATTTAACGTAAGACCAGAACCTCCTAGGATTTTCTGTCAAGTCGGTACATAGAATTTTACTTTCGAATTCACTGAACGCTTCACGCATAGCCCGCCTTACGCTAACTTTGACATCGTTTAGCTTCTGTTTGTCTGAGAGGTTTTGGCTGCGTTTAAACTTGCATTGAAGCTCTCTTTGCTTTCGCAGTAGTTTCCTAACTTTGTTGTTGAACCACGGTGGGTTTTTCCCGTCCCTCACAGTTTTACTCGGCACGTACCTGTCTAAAACGCATTTTACGATTGCCTTGAACTTTTTCCATAAACACTCAACATTGTCAGTATCGGAACAGAAATTTTCGTTTTGATCTGTTAGGTAGTCTGAAATCTGCCTTCTATTACTCTTGCTAAACAGATAAACCTTCCTCCCTTTTTTTATATTCCTATTAACTTCCATATTCAGGGATGCTGCAACGGCCTTATGATCACTGATTCCCTGTTCTGCACATACAGAGTCGAAATGTTCGGGTCTGTTTGTTATCAGTAGGTCCAAGGTGTTATCTCCACGAGTCGGTTCTCTGTTTAATTGCTCGAGGTAATTTTCGGATAGTGCACTCAGTATAAAAATAGTTCAAATGGCTCTGAGCACTATGGTCATCAGTCCCCTAGAACTTAGAACTACTTAAACCTAACTAACCTAAGGAAATCACACAACACCGAGCCATCACGAGGCAGAGAAAATCCCTGACCCCGCCGGGAATCGAACCCGGGAACCCGGGCGTGGGAAGCGAGAACGCTACCGCACGACCACGAGATGCGGGCACTCAGTATAACGTCACTCGATGCTGTATCCCTACCACCCGTCCTAAACATCTGAGTGTCCCAGCCTATATCTGGTAAATTGAAATCTCCACCTAAGACTATAACATGCTGAGAAAATTTATGTGAAATGTATTCCAAATTTTCTCTCAGTTGTTCTGCCACTATTGCTGCTGAGTCGGGAGGTTGGTAAAAGGAGGCAATTATTAACCTAGCTCGGTTGTTGAGTGTAACCTCCACCCATAATAATTCACAGGAACTATCCAGTTCTACTTCACTACAGGATAAACTACTACTAACAGCGACGAACACTCCACCACCGGTTGCATGCAATCTATCCTTTCTAAACACCGTCTGTACCTTTGTAAAAATTTCGGCAGAATTTATCTCTGGCTTCAGCCAGCTTTCTGTACCTATAACGATTTCAGCTTCGGTGCTTTCTATCAGCGCTTGAAGTTCCGGTACTTCACAAACGCAGCTTCGACAGTTTACAATTACAATACCGATTGCTGCTTGGTCCCCGCATGTCCTGACTTTGCCCCGCACCCGTTGAGGCTGTTGCCCTTTCTGTACTTGCCCAAGGCCATCTAATCTAAAAAAAAACGCCCAGCCCACGCCACACAACCCCTGCTACCCGTGTAGCCGCTTGTTGCGTGTAGTGGACTCCTGACCTATCCAGCGGAACCCGAAACCCCACCACCCTATGGCGCAAGTCGAGGACTCTGCAGCCCACACGGTCGCAGAACCGTCTCAGCCTCTGATTCAGACCCTCCACAGAACAGAAGAGGATGTCGTGGTGGGATACATCAAGGCAGTTAGTTGCAAGTGCTATTCTCAGATGAAAAGGTTGGCACAGGAAAGGAATTCGTGGTCGGCTACATCAAACCAGTCAGAAAACTGATGACTCAAAAAATGCCATGTTACCAAGGTTGTGATCAGAGTAGTGCTGAGAAGAATCAGAAGTAAAACGGAGGAAAATACAGGAGAAGATCAGTTCGGATTTAGAAAAGGATTAGGGATCAAAGATGCAACTGGGTGTCTGTGGATGAAGGCAGAAAGGTTTTTGGAATCGAACAGAGATAAGTACGTTTGTTTTGTCGTCTGGTAAAAATCATTTGACAGAACTGACTGGCGTATGCTGCTGATGATTCTGAAACATACTGGTATAGATTGGAAGGATGGTTGATTAAGGAACTCTGTATGGAGCAGAAAATGGTAGTTTGAGTAGAAGAATATGAAACTGAAGGGGTGGGTATTGGAATCGATATGAAGCAGAGTTGGTGTATGTCTCTTTTCAATATGTACGCTGAAGACTTAATCAATAAGGCCTTGGAAAATCAAAAGAACCTGTAGTGGAAGTGCAAAGAACAAAAACTGACAAGTAACTGATGATAGGACTGTGCTAGCAGAAATGGAGGAAGACCTCCACGTAATGGTGGAGAATATTCTAAGTGTAAGTAATGAGTGTGGGATGAAACTGAACATTTACAACACCAAAGTGATGAGAATAGAAAAAGATGACATGATGAAGATATCACTAAATCGAATAGTGTTAGGACAGGGTCAATCATTCCTGTATTTGGGAAGCTTGATAACTGTTGTGACTTGGCAAGACAGCCAAGCCACTAGGAGAGGAAGCCGAAAGGCACGCGTTTAAGCTCACGCAGGCTGGCGTGAGGTCTGGAACAGGTAAAGTAATTATACTATCAAGAAAAGTACGTAGCTTCTGAAATACTTAACTTTAATCCATAATTGGTGAACATCGGTCTGACGGTACATGCATCACAAGATAAATAGCAAATGACAATGGCGCCTTGCTAGGTCGTAGCAAATGACGTAGCTGAAGGCTATGCTAACTATCGTCTCGGCAAATGAGAGCGTAATTTTTCAGTGAACCGTCGCTAGCAAAGTCGGCTGTACAACTGGGGCGAGTGCTAGGACGTCTCTCTAGACCTGCCGTGTGGCGGCGCTCGGTCTGCAATCACTGATAGTGGCGACACGCGGGTCCGACGTATACTACCGGACCGCGGCCGATTTAAAGGCTGCCACCTAACAAGTGTGGTGTCTGGCGGTGACACCACAATAACTTCCAGTGGAAGAGAGATGTTTCCTGTCGTGTTAATGTGCTCGCTTTGGCCCAGGGGCTCCCCACAAACTTTATATCATATATGACCAACATTGAGTTACATTATGACCTAGTCCACTGCCTAAGGTGCATCGGTAGGACAAGGGTTCCCCTGGATGACTCTGAATACACCACATACACATTCCAGTAATTCCACTGGGGAGGGAAGTGGGTGGGGGCTACCCTGGGTGATCTTGATCAACTATCGGTGATTCCTTGAGCGGAGGTGAGTGGGGGTGACTCTGAATATGACGAGCACAGAAGCCTTTATCAGTGATGTTGAAATAAGACTGTCATCTCCTCCAGAACTGGCACTGATAATCTGCTAGAGACATTAGGCCTGGAACCCAACAAGCCATTGTCAAAATACATATCCAGTTTTCAGTTGAAACATCAGTACAGTATTTAATGAAGGTTCACCGACATGATGGAAAACTAATGTTAACATTTAGGTCGCTAGGAAAATTTAGGATTGCACTCTTTCTTGTTTTCAACCACGTATGGTTAGGAAGCTAGAATGGACCAGGGAGTTAATAGTAAGATGGAAGATAAGACCTACTCCCTTAAATGCAATGCAACTCATGAACAAATTCACCGTTTTTCAAATACACGAACTATTCCAGGGATGAATGACACATTTGCTTGAGGAAAAAGAGCCTAGGAATAGATCGAGACCAAATCACGAATATCTGAATTAGTGTGGTTTCAGTAGCACGTGCACCATGTTTCAGTTGCACCACAACCTTCTTCTTTCACTGACAGGCGGAGCACATTATTTTACACCGCTTTTGGAGTTGCTGGTCTCGCATTTGACGCTCACTAGATTTGGTGAATACTGAAGAAATGAAATATCGGGGTGTACCAAAACCATCAGAATGAAGCTGGCTTTTCAGAGGCTGTAGGAAGAAAATCTGGAAGAAAAATTTCCTGGTCCTCCAGGTTGGGGATTGTGCATAGGGATAACAATCCTATTATCGATTTAAGGAGAAACTCAGTGGTTGTGAACCGGGCATACAACGCAACCGGATGGATGAAAAACGCGACTGAAGACCAGGCGTTTTAAGGAATGATTTTGGGTCCTTGTAATGTATGCAGTCTGTAAGAAGCAGGCGCGATATAACCCATAATTGAAGAAGTCTTTCAGTGCAAAATGAACATTGTTGTGGTGCAAGAAACAAGATGGCTGAATAAAGGTGCTCGTTCAAGGAATAATTACACAATATTTCATGGTGGAAATACTTCGGGAAAACGTAAGCTTGGAACTGGTTTCATTGTGAGTCACAACGTTTTTCACACTGTTAAATAACTTCAGGTGGCAAATGAGAGACTTAGATGACTCATAACTCAATGTGAATATCTGTAATGGATCATCTGGATCATCTTCAATGTACGAGGCGTGTTTTTTAAGTAAGTACCGTTTTGAAATTAAAAAAAGAGGTGCTAATATATCTCAATAATTTTACTTTTGCATGAAAGCAAGTACCTTAATCTACTTTTATACATAATTTCCGTCAATATTGAGGCACTTATCATAACGTTGTACCAGTTCTTGAATACCCTCCCCATAGAAGTCTGCCGCCTGACTCGTTAACCACTACATCACCACTGTTTTGACTTCGTCATCGTCTTGAAGACGCTGACCGCCCAGGTGTTTCTTCAAGTGCAGGAACAGATGGTAGTCACTGGGCGCAAGATCGGAGCTGTACGGAGGATGATCTAGAGTTTCCCATCAAAAAGATGTGATGAGATCTTTGGTCTGATTCGCCACATGCGGACGGGCATTGTCTTGCAGCAAAACGATGCCCTTGTTCAACTTCCATGGATTGTTGCTTTGATTCTGGTGTGACGTAGTCCAACCATGTTTCATCGCCCGTAGCAGTTTGGCTTAAGAAATCATAACCGTCGTTGTGGTACCGCTCAACGAAAGTCAGTGCTCTGTCTAAACGTTTGGTTTTGTGCACATCCGTCAACATTTTCAGTACCCAACGTGCGCACAATTTTCGGTAATTCAACTTCTCGGTCACAATGCCTTACAAAACACTACGAGAAACATTAGAAAAGTCATCTCGCAAGGAGGAAGTCGTAAAGCGTCTGTTTTCTCTCACCCTATTGTGCACTTCCTGCACCAAACTTTCATTAACGACCGAAGGACGCCCACTCCGTTGTTCATCACGCACATTTATGCGGCCATTTTTAAATGCTCTCACCCACTTTCGTACCATTCCATCACTCATAATGTTTTGTCCGTAAACTGCACAGATCTCACGATGAATATCCATCTCTTTTAGGCCTTTAGCACTAAGAAATCTACCGAGCGAAGTGGCGCAGTGGTTAGCACACTGGACTCGCATTCGGGAGGACGACGGTTCAATCCCGTCTCCAGCCATCCTGATTTAGGTTTCCCGTGATTTCCCTAAATCGTTTCAGGCAAATGCCGGGATGGTTCCTTTGAAAGGGCACGCCCGATTTCCTTCCCCATCCTTCCCTAACCCGAGCTTGTGCTCCGTCTCTAATGACCTCGTTGTCGATGGGACGTTAAAAAACACTAACCTAACCTAACTAAGAAATCTTATAACAGCCCGTACTTCAGAGTCGGTGGGACTCACGATTATCGGAGGCATCTTAAACACACAGTACAGAACGTAAACAAGGAAAAAAAAATGGCTCTGAGCACTATGGGACTCAACTGCTGTGGTCATCAGTCCCCTAGAACTTAGAACTACTTAAACCTAACTAACCTAAGGACATCACACACATCCATGCCCGAGGCAGGATTCGAACCTGCGACCGTAGCAGTCACACAGTTCCGGACTGCACGCCTAGAACCGCGAGACCACCGCGGCCGGCTAAACAAGGAAGAATCAGACTGTAATGGCGTCAGTGCGTAGATCTAGGTACAGGCTATCATGTAAAAACAAAAGTATTGATATATCTTAGCACGTCTTTTTTTAATTTCAAAACGGTACTTGCTTAAAAAACACGCTTCGTACATACACCTACAATAGAAAATCCTGATGAAGTCAAAGAAGGATTTTATGAAAAGCTGCAACAACTCTAAAGAACTGTATTATTATGCTCACTGGAGATTTTAATCCACAAGTAGGACAGGAATCCCACTATATGCTAACAATTGGCAAACACAGTGCACACATAGATACAAGTAACAGTTATCTCAAAGTAACAGACTTTGCTGCATCAAGTAATCTAATAGTTAAGACTACATATTTTCCCCATAAAAAAAATGTTCATAAACTTATACGTGTCTTCCCGAAAGGAATCACACGAAATAAAATTGAGCACGCACTGCTTCAGAGGAATCATCAATCATCCATAACAGACATAAAGAGCTGTCGAACATGATCCAAAAATACAAAAATAAATGGCAAAAAAGTACTCCCACCTGCAAATCTGATACTTCTAAACTCATAGATATCAGAATTTGTGGGAAGTTCGTAGCTATAAAAGTAAAATAAGGCCCCTATAACTGGACAACTAGATATTACAATTAAGCAGAGGTTTCTTCCAATATATAATGGCTCAAATGGCTCTGAGCACTATGGGACTTAACATCTATGGTCATCAGTCCCCTAGAACTTAGAACTACTTAAACCTAACTAACCTAAGGACAGCACACAATACCCAGCCATCACGAGGCAGAGAAAATCCCCGACCCCGCCGGGAATCGAACCCGGGAACCCGGGCGTGGGAAGCGAGAACGCTACCGCACGACCACGAGATGCGGGCACCAATATATAAACCTCGATAAAAGAAACAGCAGTAATTAATTTTGCATTTACATGAAAGATGGTAAATGAGAATCTGATAACAGAAGAGACACGCATTAAAGACAGATGGAAATACTGTATTGAAGTGCTACTTAGTTATAATAATCACATTAACTCAAAGATCAGTAACGTAGAGTTTCAAATCACTGAAATACTGGTTGAGGAACCCTCTCTACTAAAAATGAAACAAAGCGTATAGAAATTAAAAAGATATAAAGCAAATGTCAGTGACTTAATTCCAACCGATCTCTGGAAAGTATGGAACTTAATTACACTCGTAAAACCCCATGATCTGTTTGTCAAGATCGGAAAGAAGAACAAATTCTGGAATATTGGAAAGATGTTTTAATTCACCCATTATATATAAAAGGATATAAAAGGAGATAAGTCTGTCTGCAACAACTACAGGAACATGACAATACCCAACTCTGCATACAAACGTGCAAATATAATTTTATCGAAATTACAACCATATCTGGAAGACACTGACGATGCACAAGCTGGTTTTAAAAGAAATATATCAACATTGATTAATATTTTCATTTTATGAGTCCTACTTGAAAAGAAATTAGAATATGCTCAGGACGTGCCCTTGTTCTCCATAGACTTTAAGATAGTATTAACAGAAACTATGGATAGATGACAACCTAAGGCAGACTACACACGCCACGGTAATTCCGTAACGCGGCTGCTGCTGTTCGACCAACCGTGTGTGATGGCTCTAATTTTGTAGGGAGTCCATTACTTCTTCTCGGATGGTAGGAGCAGATTACCACCCAAAATAAATAGCCTTTCTGCCGTCTCTTCTTTGACGTACACTTTACTCACACAGACCTTCAATTGAAGAAGGCTGATTGAACGACGTTTGTGCATTTTCTTTTTGTTGCCATTTACTCACTGTTATTTCCAGTAAGTGAGTGAGTTACATTATTCCGGGTACCTACACTATGTGCTGGTACAGGAGAGTTAAAGTCAAGTTTGCGTTAACGCTTTTAATATCGTCATATTTACGTGAATGGTACACTGTGATTCGTTCTCGAACAGTTCTTGAGGAGAGCAAGAGAAAGACCATAGCATTCTATTTACGAAAGAAAGGTACTGCCTTTCAAATTTTCGTAAGAAAAAGTCATCTGGAGCGGTCTAGATAAATAGGACATCCTTCCCAAGAAAGCGCGTCTTAGCTTAAATTATACAGAGAATTTTCAGCATTAAACAGCCAATGTCGCAACTAGAAGTAGGAATGATTTTCATAGAGAGGTACATATCAAGATCCTACATCAGAAAAAGTATGCTGTATAAACCTAAAATAATCTTCGTTGGAATGTCTTCTGAAATCCATACAAATTATAAAAAAGTACATATGTATGTATGTTCCATATCTCCTCCTAAACGACTAGACCGATTTCAACCGAACTTCGTATACATATCATTTACTGTCTGGAAAAAAATCACTGTGAGGGTAAGAACCACTCACCTATCAAAGGGGTGGGAGTGGCGATGAAAAGGCAGTGTAGTCCCCGACGCGAGAATACCCATAGTTTAGTCATCCAGTATTGGAGAATGAGAGCACTTAGAGACTTCCAGCAAACACACGAATTAAAACCTTCACGAAACTTTTTCTCGCTGAAGACCCCCACAAAATGATAAAAGAAAAATGGTTCAAATGGCTCTGAGCACTATGCGACTTAACTTCTGAGGTCATCAGTCGCCTAGAACTTAAAACTAATTAAACCTAACTAACCTAAGGACATCACACACGTCAATGCCCGAGGCAGGATTCGAACCTGCGACCCTAGCGGTCGCTCGGCTCCAGACTGTAGCGCCTAGAACCGCACGGCCATTCCGGCCGGCAAAATGATAAAAGGAAAAAATTTATCTCTTACTACATTTTCGCTGTTCATGCAGTAAAAGTGCCACATGAAGCACGACTTTTTAATTTATTACTTCTCTACCACTAACTGCATATGTGACAGATTTTGCAAACAATTTTCACATATACTACTGAATGAACGAGAAAAATTACATCATTGTACGACACTTAGCTCAAGAGATATGATGTCATAAACACCGAATGCGTGAAAAAACTACCACATTATGCAAAACGTTTAAATTTATTACTTCCTTTCTACTAACTCTATTCGCAACACTTTTCGCAGACAGTATTAACATATGCCGCCGAATTTAACTACGAAATTATACCATTGTGGGAAACAGATTTCAGGAGATATATCGTCATAAACATAGAGCTATGTGAAAACGAAAGTGCAGGGCGTATTTCGATACTAATACAGGTGAAACATATGTACAGTTATACATTAAATATGTTAAATATATGTGACGTGTGCCTACGTGGGCAAAACCATAGATAACAAGTTCCTGCTAAGCCCCTGGATCGATTTCAATCAGATTTGGTACATATACACTACTGACCATTATAATTGCTACACCACGAAGATGACGTTCTACAGACGCGAAATTTAACCGACAGGAAGAAGATGCTGTGATATGCAAATGATTAGCTTTTCAAGGCATTCACACAAGGTTGGCGCCGGTGGCGACACCTAGAACATGCTGACATGAGGAAAGTTTCCAACTAATTTCTCATTCACAAACAGCAGTTGACCGGCGTTGCCTAGTGAAACGTTGATGTGATGCCTCGTGTAAGGAGGAGAAATGCGTACCATCACGTTTCCGACTTTGATAAATGTCGGATTGTAGCCTATCGCGATTGCGGTTTATCGTATCGCCACATTGCTGCTCACGTTGGTCGAGATCCAATGACTGTCAGCAGAATATGGAATCGCTTGTTCAGGAGGATAATACGGAACGCCGTGCTAGATTCCAACGGCCTCGTACGACTAGCAGTCGAGATGGCAGGCATCTTATGCGCATGGCTGCCACATCTCGATCCCTGAGCGAACAGATGGGGACGTTTGCAAGACAACAGTTCGACGACGTTTGCAGCAGCATGGACTATCACCTCGGAGACCATGGCTGCAGTTACCCTTGACGCTGCATCACAGACAGGAGCGCCTGCGATGGTGTACTCAACGACGAACTTGGGTGCACGAATGGCAAAACGTCATTTTTTCGGATGAATCCAGGTTCTGTTTACAGCATAATGATGATCGCATCCGTGTTTGGCGACATCGCGGTGAACGCACATTGGAAGCATGTATTCGTCATCGCCATACTGCCGTATCACCCGGCGTGATGGTATGGGGTGTCATTGGTTACACATCTCGGTCACCTCTTGTTCGCATTGACGGCACTTTGAACAGTGGACGTTACATTTCAGATGTTTCACGACCCGTGGCTCTACCCTTCATTCGATCCCTGCGAAACCCTACATTTCAGCAGGATAATGCACGACCGCATGTTGCAGGTCCTGTACGGGCCTTTCTGGATACAGAAATTGTTCGACTGCTGCCCTGGCCAGCACATTCTCCACATCTCTCACCAGTTGAAAACCTCTGGTCAATGGTGGCCAAGCAACTGGCTCGTCACAATACGCCAGGCACTACTCTTGATGAACTGTGGTATCGTGTTGAAGCTGCATGGGCAGCTGTACCTGTATATGCCGGATGACTCAATGCCCAGGCGTATCAAGGCCGTTATTACGGCCAGAGGTGGTTGTTCTGGGTACTGATTTCTCAGAATCTATGCACCCAAATTGCGTGAAAATGTAATCACATGTCAGTTCTAGTATAATATATTTGTCCAATGAATACCCGTTTATCATCTGTATCTCTTCTTGGTGTAGCAATTTTAATGGCCAGTGGTGTGTTACTTGCTATCTGGGATGAAATGCTGTTGGGTTAAGAACCCGCAAATTCCAATTGAGGAGGGGGTGATAACTTGGAAAGAGATGGGGGGAGGATGTGATGGATATAGGGGGGAAGGGGAGGACCGAACAGAGAAAGGAAAGACGAGTATGTGGACTGAGAGAGGGTGAGGAAGAGATGGAGAAAGAGATGGGAAAACAGAGATGAATAAAGAGAGAGGGGAGGAGGAGATGGAATAAAAGGGGGGAGGGGAGATGGACAGAGGGGGAAGGAGCAGATGTTCCGCGGAGGGAAGAGCAGTTGGACAGAGAGGGGGCAGGAGGAGATGGGTAGAAAGAGAGGCAGAAGAAGATGGACAAAAAGAGAGAAGAGGAGGAGATGGACTTAGAAGGGGGAAGAGGAGATGGACAAAAGGGAAGAAGCAGATGGACAGAGGGGAGAGGAGCAGATGGACAGAGGGAGGAGGAGCAGATGAGCAGGGAATGGGGGGTGGTGGAAGTGGACAGAGAGACTGGGTGCAGGAGATGGAGAGAGGGGCGGCGGGAACGAAGAGATGGTCAGAGAGAGGAGAAACAGGAGATGAGCTAATAGAAGATCGAAATAAATACATAATGCCAGGTACTTAGAAAAAATATAGAACATCAAAATATTGGGCATATTTAGGATAGAATTGTAAAAGATGCCAATATTCATCACTTTTTAATGCATTGTAGAATACAGAAGTCATTCAAATTGAAACCGGATTGTCATTTATCCAAGAATAAAGGTTGTGTGTTTTACTATATCTTTTCAATTAAGTGTTTTTCTGATGCTGCTGCTTCTGTGTTTTGTTTATTTTAAGCTATTTTCCACTCAGAAAGCTGATGAAGTAAGGTTGGTGAAGAACAAGAGTAATTGCGTGAGTAAAGTAAGTGTGTGAAGTAGTGTGAGTGGAGTGGTGTCAGCGGCTTGTGTGTATGCGTGTGTGTGGGGGGGGGGGGGCGTACTGACTCTAGAAAAGATGAGATACGAATTAGAACGTAAGATTCTCATTGTATTTCTACAAAATTAAGACGAAAATTCGTTTTCGTGTTACATTAATACATTCTATACATATTTGTCTAAGTGACTTGTCTATAACATTGCACCAAATGGTCAAAGAGTGAATAAATCTTTTTATCGTTATTGTTAGTATTATGAGTGAAGGGAACATTGATGTTTTCGAGATTCTTTGCTTTTTTAATAGCCCTCAAATTATTTTAGTTTAGACTTCATTATAAAAGAATGTACTTCCGATATAAGTCATTTTTATAAAATATACAGATGGTGGATGGCGTACATCATACAGGCCACTAAGGTGGGGCGATTCTACCCTGACGAGTCCTGGATGATTACATGCACCGGAGGATAGAGTCACCAGTGTGTGGTGTTTGTGGCGCATTAATTACTGTGTGCTACATTGTAACAGGATGCATTCTATATTTTGACGAGCGGGTAGCGCTCTGTTGTAACTGACGACGAGGGGAATGTAGTTAAACCCGTAAAATTTTGAATAATCTCCGGTCTCCAGGGTGAGCATTTACGCTGGATGTTTGTGTTTTAGAGACTGGCTGGCTCGTACCTTTCTTTGTCTCACAGCCAGCCAACAACTTTTTTGTGTTGCACAAATCTAATCAACCAGGAGCACCTCTGAAGTTAATATTGTTGCTTATTAAAAAAATGGCGTACAGTAAAAGACTGAAGAAACCATCCAGATACCGTAGTAAATCCATTATAAAGAGGATACTTACACGAGGCAACAAAATAAATACAGTACGGAATATAGCGAATGAGGAAACTAAGAGAACGAGAGATGAGGAAATTCAGACGATTTTAAGACTAAGTCATGCACTGGTAACCGATGTTTGTAATGTGGCAAAGCTCTTTAACAAGCACTTTTTATCTGTTACTGATAGGGTCCTCAGGCTCAGAAAGTGCTGTCCTGGTATGTAATACCTGAGACTAGCCTTTCCATTTTACTTCCAAAACATGAAATGACCGCCACTACACAAGAAGTAGTAACCACAATCGTAAAATCTTTAAAACTATAATATTCTACCAGTAAAGATAAAATGTAAGCGGAGTTATTTAAACAACGTTGTTCTGAGTTTAGGAACATTTTAAATTGTTTCTCGTTGATAACAGGAACATTTCCTGACTAGTTATATAACGAAATACCGTCAAACTTATGTCCATATTTGACTTTTGCGAGCATTGTCAAAAAATTTATAAAATGTGATGTACATGTCGCATGTTAGCCGTCTGACTACAGATAGTATACTGTCGAAGATACAGTTTGGGCTTCCAGATGTTTCCGAAATTAAGAAGGCTATTTACACGAAAAGGTTAATGTACTTAATTCGTTGCACAATTAATTACAAATTATGAACATATTCTGTGATCTTCGTAAATCACATCACTTTAAGCGAATTTTAGTGCTATTGTGTCGCACGAAATTCTTCAAACTTGTTCAAATTATATATCTTTAACAAGAAACAAAGGTTATAAAAAGGAAATAGTTATGTATTAAGCTACCTGTCTTCGTCCAACTGGGACCCAGTTACGCGTAGTACTCCCGCCCTAGGTTCCATCTTAAGGTGTTTACTTTTCATTTTGTATATAAATGATGTTTCGTCCGTAATATTAACAGATGCTGAGTACATTTTCAGATGATACAGAATTTCTGATAAATGGCAAATCAATTATAGCTTTAGAAAGAGTTATTCATGAAATTTTTATCACCATTACAGTTTGGTTCCTGACTAAACAATTGCCTCTAAATTATGAAACCCACTCACAATGATCAGTTCAGAAACTGCAGCGATTTTGCACCCAGATTACGTATAATATATGAGAACATGGAGACAGGAAAGGTAGGCAGAGCTAAATTCTTGTTACGGTACTACAACTTGATAGCAAATTCAGTTGGGATGAGTGAACCACAGAATTACTGAAACGACTAAACCAATCTATACTACCGATACGAATGTCGTCAGACATACGTAATGTAAAAATGAGGAAGTTCACAAGAATGCATCATTGTGATGTCACAATACAGTCTGGAACCGCGCGAACGGTCGCAGGTTAGAATCCTGCTTCGGGCATGGATGTTTGTGATGTCCTTAGGACAGTTAGGTTTAAGAAGTTCTAAGTTCTATGGGACTGATGACCTCAGAAGTTAAGTCCCATAGTGCTCAGAGCCATTTGAACCATTTTTTGTGATGTCGCGAGATAACAATGATCTAGTTTTATAAGTTTATGTGCAAAGAATAATCCAGATAAGGGTTTTTTTATTGTAAATATCGTTTTCCGTCGAACAAAGGCATGTTAGGTTCTAAAAGTATAACAATGAAAAAGTAAATATTGTATATTAACTATCATTTAAGTTATTTATACCAATCAATGAAGGGAATGTACAGTCAAGGTACCAGGATCCTAAAACACAAGAGAGGATGGTAACCATCACCGGCGTCAACTGGTGCGTGTCAATATAACTGACAAATCATTAAAAAATTAGCGATTATATATGAAAGTATGTCAGAACTTTGGCGTTACCATGTAAGTAAAACGGTATCACTAAATCAGCTAAATACAGAGTGTGCATCAGTGCTACTTATGAATTGCTGTGTTTTAATACATCGCATTCGTATTTCAGCCTATGTAATAAATTGAGTGGCCAAAACTCACGGGAATGGTTTTCCTACACCGCTCTGCAAATCGTAAGGACGAGAAATATAAAGTAACATAACATATTAACAACTCGGTGGAAATGAATGAAAGAGCGGGAGCATGTTGCCTGAGGTCTCCCGGTCGTGCACAGAAAGCTGAACGTCACATGGCATGAGGTCAGCGTGATTGTGGTGCCAAATGGGGCTGGTGCCACAACACGAGGCAGTTGAAGGAGCGGGAAAGGAAAGTACGAGTGTGTGTCAATCAGCGAGTAATTACAGTTCACTGTGGTGGTATTCCTCTTTATAATACTTGGATGACTTGACACGGGCATGTCTCACCCGGAAACTGGAAGAAGGACGAAGTGTGACGAGTGTAGTCCTGGAATTTCGTATTGCTCACAGCACTGTTCCACGTGCGTGGGAAGCCAACCACAGGTTCTGTTGCCCGAAGGAAACGAAGTGGTCGATGACGATCACTACAGCAACAGATGACCCCTGCATTATGCAACAGACAAGAAGGTCGTATAACATTGCAACTACATTTAGCAGGACTGCAAGGCACGCAATCTCATGCTCCAAACTTATTGCCAAACTTGTTTCAAATGGTTCAAATGGCTCTGAGCACTATGGGACTTAACATCTGAGGTAATCAGTCCCCTAGAATTTAGAACTACTTAAACCTAACTAACCCAAGGACATCACACACATCCATGCCTGAGGCAGGACTCGAACCTGCGACCGTAGCAGTCGCGCGGTTCCTGACTGAAGCGCCTAGAACCGCTCGGCCACCGCGGCCGGCAAACTTCTTTCGATCACACTGCAGAAGTTTTGCTTACACATATTCCATATAGTCCTGATCACTCCCCATGCAATTTCCATATTTTTGGAGCCCTAGAGAAAGACACTCGTCGCCGTCTATTTGCTTCGGACGAAGAGCTGCAAGCCTTGCTACAATCGCGGAAACTTTTCCCATGAAGGCATTGACCTTCTTGTCTCGCAGTCGGATAAATGTGCTAACAGTTATAGCGATTACTTTTGAAATAATAAACAGTTTACGTACTTTTTTCCATCTGTCTCGTTTTCATTTGGCTCTTAATTATATTTTGATTTTTTCTGTTTTCCTCAGTATCTCGAGTTAACATGAGCCGAAACATGTATCGAATGAACAGTCATCAATTTATTTTATTATCTAGATAGAAAGTGGCTTTTAATACTATAGTTCTGTTTTCGAATTCGTAGTTGTAGTTGATTTCTCTGTAACACTGAACAACAAATTTGAAGTGTAAGCATGTAAATTGCATGATTTTGAGTTTATTTCAGTATAAAATGATACAAAATCATCATCTTCATAAATATTCTTCTAGTCTTTTTTTTAAAAAAAGTAATCTACATTTTTGTATAAATAACTCATTAACTAAATATGCATTCATGTTCCAAGATTCAGAATAACAAATTTGAAGTGAATAATTACTTGAATTATGTTATGTGTTATGCACTAATAAAGTTCAGTGCCATTCTGGAAGTGCAAAAGTAAAATATTAAGAAAAAATGAAGACAATGTTACATAAATGAAAATACTTTGTAAGTCTACTTTGTACCAGAACTATGTAAAGCACGAAAGAAAATATATAAATTAACTGGTCACAAATGTACATAAAGGATTACAAATGTTAAATGTCCATATGTACTGTAAATACAATTATGTATTTTGTTCAGAGATAAATTCAGAAGATGACCGTTTTCGCTTGGCTTGACGTTTATCCACATACTCGGGAACATCCCTTACGACAGTCCACCAGTAATCTGCTAAAATAGCAGGGCTCCACTTTCCGGCATACCTCTTCTCAAATGTGGCAGTATCTTGATGAAATCGTTCTCCATGTTCATCACTTATTGCACCACAATCTTTGGGGAAGAAGTCAAGATGACTATGTAAGAAATTCATTTTCAGTGACATGTTGCAACCAAGTTTTTCATAAGATGACAACATGTTATCTACAATCTCCTTGTAATTTATTGCTAGTTTGTTCCCTAAGAACTGTAATCAGACTGTCTTAAAACATTCCCATGCATGCTTCTCATCACCTTGTATGATTCTATCAACAGTAAGGTCTCCAAAAAGCTCTCGAATGTGTAGGCCTACAAAGATGCCCTCCTTTACTTTGGTATCACTTAAGTAGGGAAATTACTGCCTTAAGTGCCGCGTTGGGTAGCCGCTCGATCTGGGGCGCCTTATCACGGTCCGTTCTTTATACCTGGTTGAAGAGATTCTCTGGTGGGCCATTCATGTTTACTGTAATGAGATGCACCAGCTCGGCTATCCCATTCACAGAGAAAGCAGCAATATTTAGTATACCCTAACTGCATACCTTATAGCAGTGCAACTACTTTCAGGTCACCACAAATCTGCCATTGAGAGTCATTATACTTGATGGCTTCTACGAGGGTTGAAACTTTAATAGTAGCAACTATTTATTTACAGCTCATACAAAATAGATATGTGTTTCAAAGTTTTACTGGCCTTCAAAGTAGTCACCAGCATTGTGTATAACTCGTTGCCAGCGATGTGGAAGTCGTAGCATACTCTTGGCAGTGCCAGTTGTGTTGACAGTTCGAGCGGCGCGGTCTATTGCCCGACGAATTTGTAGCAGTTTTGAAGTGAATGCCGTGAAGTGTTTCCTTCAGTTTAGAAATCGAACTGAACTCGCGAGGGTTTAAGTCTGTGGAGTGCAGTAGGTGGTACGTGCTTGAGCATTGTCCTGCAAAATGTTGGTCAGGTCCTGCAGAAAGTGTCATCACTTCTGTCTCTATGCTGTTCATTTTTGGAACACAAGCTACGACCAGCTTAGAGACAAAAGTGATTACACTTTCTGCAGGACGCCGGCCACTGTGGCCGAGCGGTTCTAGGCGCTTCAGTCCGGAACCACGCAGCTGCTACGGTCGCAGGTTCGAATCCTGCTTCGAGCATGGATGTGTGTGATGTCCTTAGGTTAGTCAGGTTTAAGTAGTTCTAAGTCTAGGGCACTGATACCTCCCATAGTGCTTCGAGCCATTTGAACCATTTTTTCTGTAGGACCTGACCATCATTTTGCAGGACAATGCTCAAGCACGTAAGGTGCAAGCTGTTACTAATTTGTGTGATTGATGGGGCTGCTAAGTGCTATACCACCTACTGCATTCCTCAGACTTACGTCCTCGTGAGTTCAACTCGATTTCTAAACTGAAGGAAACACTTCACGGCATTCGCTTCAGAACTGCTACAAATTCGTCGGGCAATAGACCGCGCCGCTCGAACTGTCAACACAACTGGCACTGCAACGACTTCCACATCGCTGGCAACGGGTTATACACAATGCTGTGACTACTTTGAAGCTCAGTAAAACTTTGAAACGCGTATCTATGTAGTACGAGCTGTAAATAAATAGTTGCCACTATTAAAGTTCCACCTCTCGTAGCAAAATTTTCATGTTGTGGTGCGACTCTTTCATATGCACACTATGCCCAACTGGAACAGAAGGAAGCCCGTTACCAATATGTAAAAGCACTGCTTTTAAGCTCAACTTTGACGAATCAATAAAGAGTCTCCACTCATCAGGGTTGTAAATAATTCGGAGAGCCTTCATTAGACGATTTATTTCCACACGTGCCACCAGACTATCTTGCATGTTAAAAAAAGGAGTGAATTGTTGCTCTCTTCTGCGGTAGAATGAAACACTTACTTTGCTTCCAGAAAATTGGGCCGCTGCAATCTTGATGCTAAAATCTCAGCCTTAGCTTTAGAGAGCTCCAAATCTCTAATGAGGTCACTTAACTCATTTTGAGACAATTGTTGTGGATCATCAGTTGATGATGTATTTGCAAGAAACTCTGGATCTTGCGATGTGCATGGTTCAGAACATTCAGAATCCCCATCAGAAGTAATCTCGTACTCTGTCGGTGGTTCAGGTACTGGCAATCCTTCCCCATGTAGAACTGGACGTATGGCAGATGGAATGTTAGGACAGATCACGGTCCGTTTCTTCTTCTTAGATATTCCCTTCTGGATAAGAGGAACCATACAAAAGTAGCAGTCACTGACATGGTTAGTTGACTCACGCCAGATCATTGGAACTGCAAAGGGCATTGAACGTCCTTTCTCATGCATTCAGTTCTTGACGTTCCTGGCACAAGTGTTGCAGATCATAATTTTTAACATTTTTTATTCAGCGACAGCAACTGATATTGTTTATATAAGAATATACAGCCTACAGTTGCAGGTTAACTTTATCGTTTACCATGTTATTACATAGGTCAAACAGGCAGAGCTATAGCAGTAAGATTTAAAGGACATCTTCCAATAAAGGGCGTAGGAACACGTGGTTCAGCCTTTGCGGAACATCTGGTGCAAATAGCTCAGACACCTAAACCTTTATGTGACATAGAGCTACTACATCATGAAGTTCAGGGATATAGACTCTTGAGGAACTACAAATTTATGCACACCTAATTACAGATAGAGAAAATTTACTGAACGATCAACTGTATCTAAAAAATAGGGCATACTTCGAAGGCTTCCAGCCTATATTAGGTTTACAATAATTCATAACGCATGTGACCATTACAGTTTCTGTAATAACAGAACCTTTCCTACAGATGTTCATACGATATTTGTTGGTCAGTTTATAAGGCTCTGTAGTAGAATGGAAAACGTAGTCATGCTGGATACTGTAATTAACTTACAATAGTAAAGTATAAAATTAATTCATAGCAAAAATGTTATCTGACGCGTGCGTAATAAGAGTTTGATTCTATACGTCTCGCGCATGCGTGCCGCCCTGTGTGAGGCAGACCGCGAAGTCCTCGCGGTCCGCAGTCTCTAGTCACACGACGAGGCCCATACAACGGGCTTAAAGTGAATTTGCTACAGCTTGTTTAATAGAAGTGACAAAACCTTATGGATATGCATCAAGTTTTATAAAGTTGACTTAGGACATGGCTTGTTATGGGACATTTAAATAATATTTTATGTAAGTACTACACGTTGCATCCTGTAGGATGACCACATATAATATAATTTACTAGCACATTATAATATTAACTTTTTGCAGGTTCTGAGATCCCTCCAGATCTATCCTCACCCGCCGCACCCACCAGCATCTCCGCCAGCACTGCCTCCTTCCCGTTACCCAGTGTGGCTTTCGGCCGTCCTTCTCTTCCGACGACCTTCTCCTTCACCTCACTCATCTCCTTTCCGAACAGCTTAATTCCCGTCGCTCCGCAATCTTCCTCTCCCTGGACCTCGAACGTGCTTATGACAGCGTATGGCATTCCGGTCTCCTCTTCAAGCTCCCAACCTTCGCCCTTCCCATTAACTACGTCCGTCTGATCGGCTCCTTTCTCTCCCACCGTCCTTTCTACGTCACCATCCATCACACGGATCCCTACACCTTTTTTCGCTCCGCCGGTGTGCCCCAAGGCTCCGTCTTCTCTCCCCTTCTGTACCTTTTATATACGGCGGACATGCCGCCGCCGTCACCCCCCCGTCCACCTTCTCCAGTTTGCCGATGACACCGCCTTCCTTGCCCTTGCCCCCACCCTGCAGCGCTCCCAACACCTTCTCCAATCCCATCTTGACCAGTTCATCGCTTGGTGCAACCAGTGGTTGCTCAAGGTCAATCCCTCCAAAACCCAGGCGATCATTGTAGGCAAAACCACCCCTTCCTTCCGCCTCCTTGATTTCTATCTCACCATCTATGGCCGTCCTATCGCCCTCACCCCCACCCTTAAGTACCTTGGCGTCACCCTCGATCGTCGACTCTCCTGGACCCCCCATCTCCGGACAATCCAAGCCAAGGCACGCTCCCAACTCCGTCTCCTCAAGCTCCTTTCCGGCTGTACGTGGGGTCTGGACCCCTCCACCATACTCCACACCTATAAATCCCTCATCCGCCCTATCCTTTGTTATGCTCATCTGGCCTGGATCTCCGCCCCCCCCCCTACCTTTTATAAATCTCTTCAAATCCTTGAACGCCATGCTCTCCGCCTCGCCTATCGCATCCATCTCCCCTCCCCCACCTGTATCCTGTACGAACTCATTCTGTTCCCCCACCTCCTCCTTTTCCTTGAAAGGATATGGATCCTGTACACCTTCCACAAACTCGATCCTCCTCACCCGCTTGTCTCGCCCATCCTCTCCCGCCCCTGCCCGCTGCCGCGCCTGTATTCCCACGTCCCACCCGGTCTCCATCTCTCCACCCTCCTTACCCTCTCCCAAGGTGTCTTCCACCAGCTCCCTCTCCCTGATTATGCCCTCCTCCCCTCCGTCTACCCCTCCTACTAACTTTGATTCTCCCTCCCTCTTCCTGTTTTTGTTCCTTTGGGCACCCTCCCACCCTTCTCTCCCTCTTCCCTCCCTCCTCCATTTCTCCCCACTCCTCCCCCGGGCTTCACCTCCCCTGTCCCTCTCCTCCTCCCCCCATCTCCTCAGCAATTGGCATCTTTGTTCGCCCCTTTCCCCCACCTCACCCTTCTTCCTCTCTTGGACAGTCCCCGGACTCGCACACGCTCAGTGGACATTCGCGCACTGCAGATCATCACCATCAGTGTCTCGTGTGTGCCATCATGTTTAGTGTTCAGTGTTCACCGTCACACTCCATCGTTCACCTGTGCCATCGCCATCTTCAGTGTTAGTGCATCGTGACAACAGTTTGTAGTGTAGATTATCGTCGAGTGTGAACGGCTCTGTGTTTGTCTTTATGTGTCTACTGTTTTATTACCCACCATTATGTCACATCTGTGCATTCTTTCTGTTGTTTATTTATCCACTCTATGGCTGAAGAGCGGAGTAACGTGCTGCTGACAGCCTGCCTGTTTGTACGGGTTTGAAAATAACAATAAAGGAATAAAAAATCCCTCCAGCTCAACTCCCGTCGCTCCGCTATTTATGTTTCGCTTGACCTCCAAAATGCCTATGACCGTGTATGGCATCCCAGTCTCCTCTTTAAACTCCAAACCTACACCCTGCCTATCAATTTTGTCCATCTGGTCGCTTCCTTCCTCTCGCACTGTCCTTCGTATGTCACCCTCCACAACACCAACTCCCGTAACTTTTATCCCACGGTTGGTGTCCCCCAGGGTTCTGTCCTCTCCCCTCTCCTTTATCTCTTGTATATGGCTGATATGCCCAAGCCACCCCCACCAGTCCACCTTCTCCAGTATGCTGATGACACCGCCTTCCTGGCTCTCTATCCTACGCTTCAACGGTCCCAACGTACCCTCCAAACCCACCTTAACCAGTTCACCACTTGGTATAACCAGTGATTCCTCCGTCTCAACCCCTCCAAAACCCAGGCAATCATCATAGGCCGCACCACTCGCTCTTTTCGCCTCCATGACTTCTACCTCACCCTTTATGGTCATCCCATCCAGCTCACCCTCACCCTGAGATACCTTGGCCTCACCCTCGACTGACACCTCACCTGGACCCCTCATCTCCAGACCGTCCAGCAGAAAGCCCATTCCTGCCTCCGCCTTCTGAAACTCCTGTCTGGCCGGACATGGGGATTGCATCCTTCTACCATCCTCCACACCTACAAATCCCTCATCCATCCTATCCTGTGTTATGCCAGCGTTGC
Organism: Schistocerca serialis cubense; assembly: GCF_023864345.2. Classification (NCBI taxonomy): domain Eukaryota; kingdom Metazoa; phylum Arthropoda; class Insecta; order Orthoptera; family Acrididae; genus Schistocerca; species Schistocerca serialis. The sequence continues at coordinate 238,574,145 of NC_064640.1, forward strand.
CTGGATCTCTGCCCCCACTCGCTTTTACAAGGCACTCCAAATCCTTGAACGTCATGCGCTCTGCCTTGCCTTCCATATCCTTCTTACTTCCCCCACACAGCTTCTGTATGAACTGATCCCCTTCCCCCACCTCCTCCTGTTCCTCCAACATCTCCACGTCCTTTACATTGTCCGCAGGCTTGATCCCCCCCCACCCTCTGGTTTCCGCCTTCCTCTCCACCCCCCACCCAATGCCGCACCTCTATCAATGTATCCCTCCCTCTCTCCACCTCCACACCCTCCATCTCCTTCATCAGGGCAATTTCCAGCGCCTCTCCCTCCCGGATGACGAACTTTGCCATGACATCTATCCTTCCTTCCAACTATAACCTGGCCTTGTTCCCCCCCCCCCTCCCCAGGGCCCCCTTTTCCCTCTCCCCTCCTTCTCCCAGAGCGGATTTTCCTTCTTCCCCCCCCCCTGGGTCCCTGCACCCCATACTTGCCTCTTTCCTTCCCACATCCCTCCCTACCTGGCCCTCTTCAGCGCGGCCCCGCCCATCTCCCCCCTCTCTTCCCCTCCCTCCCTTCTTCCAATCTCCCTCATCTCCTTGCGCCTGGCAGATCCTCCGTTTTGATCATCGTCAGTGTGCCACGTCAGTGTTGTGTTTAGTGCTGTCAAGAGGTGTGATTTTAATTGTGTACTGCCTTGAGGCTCGCTGTCAGTGTTTGTTATGTGCTACGCCATCTGTCGATACTTTTTATGCTCCAGTCATACTGTGCGTTGTGTTCTTTTAATTGTCAGAGTGTGTGGCTTTTTGTGTGCACTACTTTTAAACAGTTTTTTATCTCCATTTTACAGTCGCCCCTTGTTTTGTCTATTGCATTCCATGATATTCCCCCTTTTTTATATCTATGTTTATCGTATTTTCTCCGTTGTATATTTTTAAATGTCTTCTCTTGTTTGTTCTATGTCTTTCGGCTGAAGAGCAGCGCATATGCTGCTGCCAACCTGCCCCGATGGGGAATTGAAATACAATAAAGAAAAAAAAAGAGGTTCTGAGGAATACGTTATTACTAATGTTGAAACCTAGGTAAACGATAAAGTTAAGCTGCAGCTGTAGGCTGTATATTCTTATATGTTGCAGATCACATGTGGAGCCTAGGCTTCATCCTGATCACCTATTTTGCACCCAAAATTTCAAATGTAAGCTTTTTAATCAATGGAGTTATTTGCTGTTTTGGTGAAGAAAAAGTCACAGCTCCACACACATAGCAAAATGTCTCAACACTGTTAACACAAGCTCGTCGCATTTTTGTTCACTTCAGTAGCAGTCAATTTGAATAACTAGTAGTAAATCTGGAATCAATTGTCAAAAATTATTACATGCATTAATAAAGTCACTGAAGTTGAAAAGAAGGGAGACAAAAAGATCACTAAAATTGGTATAAAATGTTTATATCCAAAATATTGCACACAAGTAAGACCAGGGACAATAATATAATCCATTGTTACTAGTTATTATGACTTTGACAAACCACTATAATATCTGATTGTAAACTTAACATAAAAATCCGTATATAATTATCTCACCGTAATAAAACAGTGTAAAATGAAAACTAGAGCTAATTTTGAATTGTCATTGTGATATTCGCGATCAGAACATTAGAATTGATAGGAATTGGCTATTTTCATTCGATTTACATTTTCATTGTTGCATTCTAAGACAAAAAAAGGACGCACCTCGAAGGAATTATCCGAATAGAACGGAAACCTGTAGACGTCTTCGCCGGTCATCGGGGCAAAGTTCGAAGCGGGACTCATCACCGAAGACAGTTCTACCCCAATCGATTAGATTCCACGACGAAAACGTTTCTGGAGACGCCCCGGACAGCAGTGGCACACCAAGCTGACTGTCGCCCTCCACACGGCCGGGCAACTAGGAGTGGTGGTCTGGGTTGCCATTTCAGTTCAGAGCAACCTTTGGTTGTCATCCGTGGCACCCTTACAGCATAGCGTCATGTCAAGGATATTCTACGCCTCGTTTTGTTGCCCTTCTTGGTAAGCCATCCTGGGCTTGCACTTCAGCAAGATAATCACTCTCAAACGGTGAAAGTTTCTGCTGATCGTCTTCGTGCTTGCCCAACCCTTCCTTGGACAGAAAGATCGCCGGATCTCTCCCCAGTTGAGAACATGTGAAGCATTATGGCGACGGACCTATAACTAACTAGGGATTCTGACGGTCTAACGCCCCAATAGGACAGAATTTGGCACGATGTCCCCCAGGAGGACATCCAACAACTCTGTCAATCAGTGCCAATCCGAATAACTGCTTGCTTTAGGCCCAGATGTGGTCCAGTGCCTTACTGACTTGCTCAATTTGTGAACCTCTTTCTCTTGGATAAATCGTCCAGATTCTGAAATTGTTGTCATTTGGTTCAAAAATGGTTCAAATGGCTCTGAGCACTATGGGACTCAACTGCTGTGGTCATCAGTCCCCTAGAACTTAGAACTACTTAAACCTAACTAACCTAAGGATACCACACACATCCATGCCCGAGGCGGGATTCGAACCTACGACCGCAGCGGTCGCGCGGTTCTAAACTGAAGCGCCTAGAACCGCTCGGCCACACCGGCCGACTGTTGTCATTTGTTTGTCTGTACGTGTACGTCACTTCTACCAATTTCCGTCTCATTCGTATATCTCCATCGTGATGCATCTTTTTTTTTCTTAGAGTGTATCTATGACGAGATAATATACGTCTTTCAATGAGGATTTCTTTACAATTCATCTTGGTGAAGACAGAATTACAATATTTTAAACTGTCCGAAGGATATTTGGGGGTGAACTGTTTCATTGAATCACCCTGTATATTGACCGTCTTCAACGGCTGAAATCCGAATTCTTGAACCTCTATGTACCTAAAAAAAATGTTCAAATGTGTGTGAAATCTTATGGGACTTAACTGCTAAGGTCATCAGCCCCTAAGCTTACATACTACTTAACCTAAATTATCCTAAGGACACACACACACACATCCATGCCCGAGGAAGGACTCAAACCTCCGCCAGGACCAGCCGCACAGTCCATGACTGAAGCGCCCTAGACCGCTCGGCTAATCCCGCGTATCCTATGTACCTAAATTGCCGAGTTCTACCAGGTAGTCAAAATTCTTTACGCGTGCGCCTAACGAACTGTACGGGACACTGGGAAGGCGAATCATGGTGCAGCAGACATATGATGTGAATTCTGTGTCCTGTGGCATATCGTTTTCAGCACCCTTCGTTATTTGTATCACATGTCGCAAGTTCGAGAATTTTATTATGCAAGGTATTTCTAATTTAGGGGCAGTTGCGTATATAGGCAGGTCCAACACATTCCGTAAGTGATGAACTCTGCTTCTGCGCCACACAGAGCCAGGAGGAAATTGTGACGCTAGTCGGCAACTATCGTGAGTCACCAAGAGTCTATGACGTAATCATTGTCTACTTTTCATTCCGTTCCTCCTCGCCGCTGTCAGATGCAGAGAACAGAGTGAACGCTCGTGGGACTAAATGGTGACTAGGGCAAAGTCGTGAGACATGGCTAGCGTTGTTGTATTAGCTGTTGTTGGTTTTAGTAGTGATGATGTCGGCAACGTTGTTATTGGAGTAATAAGTGTATCCGCCAGCCATGGTACAGAGCATCAGAGGTGCTACGTAACAGGTGATCTCACAAGGGGCTGCGCCCGCTCATAATCATCGATTTCGTCTAAATTTATAGTGTATGCGTAGCTTGGCCAGAAATGAAAGCGAAATAAGTGGGATCTCCAGAGAGCCAAACGTTTAGAAAAAAAAGTAGCATTTTTGACGCGAGTCGGGCGAGGCATGAACTGGTTATATTTTATGTTAGCGTAGTATTGAGGGAACGGTTGACCCAATGTAAAGAGCACAGAAGACAAACAAAGCGTCATGTGGTCGAGTTCCTGCGCAGAATCTTTTCTTTTTACGTTAGTTACCATGTAAATAAATCGAACGAAAGCTCAATATATTAATATTTTCTTTAAAAGCATGAAAAGGAAACCCAAAGGAAAATTTAGGATTGTAAATAAATTTCAGGAAAGGGATTGTAAGGCGTACATGAGAATTTTCTATACAAAACTAGATGGTCTTTATCATATCAGGGTTCATAATTTCACATGCTGGGGTAGTATCATAAAAACGGGGGAAGCAGTAATTGTCTTGGCATCTTGCGCACACTATAGATATTTTTACAATTACATGTTTGTTTTAAAGTTTCTACTGAAAAAATATAATTTACGTTCATAAAAGATTATCTTTCATCGCACAGTTTGGCAACAAATTGCGTATAACGCATCATTTCGCCAAATATTGGCAATGGTAGCTGGTGATGTACAATGGAACGCATTTTGATGCAGTCTTGTCGGATTTTGTTTACTTTTTCTCTCTTGATAGGTCGATTTTACCCGCAACGGGAGACAGCCGAGGGCTGCTCGAAGTTCGAAATGAAACTAACGGACTACGAAGTCCTGAACTCTTTAATTACAATCCATTCTTCAATTATTTGCAGTCTTCGTGGACGCTGTAAGTATAATCCTTTCTTGGACATTTATTTACAATCCAAAATTTTCATTTGTCTGTCATTTCCTTACTTTTTATTAGTATATCAATAAATGCAATATATTGAGTATAATTTCTGTTTATTGACGGTGTAAATAACGTAAAACTTGAAGATTAAAAAAAACTCTGAACAGAAACTCGATCCCACTACTTTCAGATTAGTGTTCTGCACTCTTTCCTCTGCTCCTGGTAGCTACATTTACGTAAATGACGCAAGCCTCGCGCGATCGTCGTCAAAAACGCTTGGCAATCTCGATGTTCCGCTTCCGTCACTTTCATTTCTGGCTAAGCCCTGTATATACCACAAACCTGGACGACATCGGTAATGACGACTGGATGCGCTCCCCTTGTTAGCAAGGCGACACAAATAATATGGTCAGTCTCCTTCTAGATGATGTTCATACCAATATCTACTTTATGCTTCCGCACAACACATTCAAATAGGGTAGTCGTCCACCAGTAGTTACGTGTAGACCACAGAGAGCGCTGAAACCCAGAACTATTTCATGCATCTGCTAAATACGAGGGACGTTCAATAAATAATACAACACAAGTTTCTTAACCGCCAGTTTCGGTTGGAAAACGTGAAATTTCTTGTGGGACATCGTGGAATACTCCCGGTTCAGCCCCTATAGTTTCACGAGGATCTGATAGGTTGTGGGTCTCTACGTAGCCTTCAAAGTGGCATCTGTAACGGAAGTGCGTTCCAAGCAGGGAGCTGTCATTGAGTTTCTCTTGGCGGAAAATCAGAGCATCACAGATATTCATAGACGCTTGCAGAATGTCTACGTAGACCCGGCAGTAAAAAAAAGAAAAAAGAAACACGGTGAGTCGTTGGGCGAGGCGTCAGTCGTCATCACAACAAGGTCGCGCAAACCTATCCGATCTCCCGCGTGCTGGCCAGTAACACACAGATGTGACTCCTGCAGTGTTGGAACGTGCGGACACTCTCATTTGAGGTGAAGCTCAAAGCCGCACTCTCAGCCAGTAACATCATGGCGACGGTCTTCTGGGACTCTGAAAGGGTTATTCTGTTTGGCGTCCTTCCTCATGCTGCAAACCAACTCTGAAGTGCCCTGTGCTACCCTCAGGAAATTGAAGAAACGGCTTCAGCGTGTCGCCACAAAGATGCAAACGATCTTCTCCTTCTCCATGACAACACAAGGCCTCACACAAGTCTGTGCGCCCGAGAGGAGCTCACAAAACTTCATTGGACTGTTCGTCCTTATCCACCCTACAGACCGAATCTCGTGCCTTCCGACTTCCATCTGTCTGGCCCAACAAAGTATGCATTCCTCGGAAAGCAGTACGTGGATGGTGGCGAGGTTACTGATGCAGCAAGACGTTGGCTCCGAATTCAACTAACAGAGTGGTACCATGCGTACATACAAGGCCTCCCAGTAAGGTAGCGTAAGGCCGTCGCACTGGACAGAAATTATGTTGAAAAATAAGGTTTTGTAGCCAAAAGAGCGCGGAATAAAATGGCGTACTGGAATCCTAAATAAAACCAACCTGCTTTCAGAAAAAAGGGGGGCATTATATATTGAATGCCCGTCGTAGTTCATAGGATGACATTCATACTCCGAGCGCATGATTTAAGAGACCGCAAGCAGTTGTGGCCCAGCTATCGCCCAGGTCCAGCAGTTCCACAGTTGCTCACAAGTTGTCTACAATGCCGACCAGTCTAGTCGTCGGATAGTTTACGCCGAGTGTCGAACAGTCATCGAAGTGATAGCAGAATTGTTTACCAACTGAGAGACTGAACTTAAACTCTCTAAACAGCAATCTACACTGAACTTCGGTTGGATTAGTTAGTACTCATCTACTGTGTTAGGTTAGAGTAGGTATAAAACTTCTCTGGAAGCCAAAGGTTTGATGTTTGACGTACCTTATTTCAACAGATGATTATTCCCATGTGTTGCTCAGTGATTTTTTTTTCTTTTTTGTGGCGTATCACCCTGTGAAGAGTTGGTAGCTACTTCCATATAGCTACAGTTACCTGTGGCAGGGATTCGCTTCCTGCTACCTCTATGTTGCGCACCTACCTTTGGTGTACACAGCAAAGTAGTTATTGAAGCTGCGATCATTGCTGTTGGAATGGTTTCTGTTAGTACTGTATGTATTTTTGCATGACTTTTTCCATAAAGAAGGTGAAACTCACATTTACTTCTCTCAGAGATAACTAACACACTTAAAACAAATTTTTACCACCATCAATTGCCGTAAAAATGCTTGTTACAGCTACCACTTTCGATTATCACAAATCATCATCAACAAAGGAGGTGGCTTACAAAACACTCGTTCGACCTATACTTGAGTATTGTTCGTCAGTGTGGGATCCGTACCAGGTCGGATTGACAGGGGAGATAGAGAAGATGCAAAGAACAGCAGCGCGTTTCGTCACAGGGTTGTTTGCTAAGCGTGATAGCGTTACGGAGATGTTTAGCAAACTCAAGTGGCAGACCCTGTAAGTGAGGCGCTCTGCATCGCGGTGTAGCTTGCTGTGCAGGTTTCGAGAGGGTGCGTTTCTGGATGAGGTATCGAATATAATTGCTTCCCCCTACTTATACCTCCCGAGAAGATCACGAACGTAAAATTAGAGAGATTCGAGCGCGCACGGAGGCTTTTCGGCAGTCGATCTTCCCGCGAACCGTACGCGACTGGAACAGGAAAGGGAGATAATGACAGTGGCACGTAAAATGCACTCCGCCACACACCGTTGGGTGGTTTGCGCAGTATAAATGTAGGTGTAGATCATCAATAGGCGCTGTAAGTTTCTCAGTCACACTGGATATATACACTAATTTCAACACCATTCTACATAACGTCACAAATGCAAACTGACGTTATGAAGACGATAGGAGAACGTCATCATACAAGGGCGTACTGAAAAGTAATACCTCCGATATTTCGTGTGAAAACTCTTAAAGCTTTTTAAACAATACAGATGTTATTAACATTCTATAGCGTTATTCTTCATGTATACATATTTACTTCTCAACATAGTTGCCTGCCGGCCGCGGTGGCCGTGCGGTTCTAGGCACTACACCCTGGAACCGCGTGAACGCTACGGTCACAGGTTCGAATCCTGCCTCGGGCATGGATGTGTGTGATGTCCTTAGGTTAGTTAGGTTTAAGTAGTTCTAAGTTCTAGGGGACTGATGACCTTAGAAGTTAAGTCCCGTAGTTCTAAGAGCCATTTGAACCATAGTTGCCTTGGCGACAAACACACATGTCCCAAAGAGATACCAGTTTGTTGATACCGTTACTGTACAACATCACAACCTCACCTCTGCTTATACCGCTTCATCATTATCAAAGTGACGTACTCAAAGGTGTTCTTTAAGTTTTGGAAACAGACGAAAAAGTTGAGGGGGCCAAATCGGGACTGTATGGAGAATGATAGTTGATAATGAACTAAAGGAGTCGGATTCATCCCCATGCTGTAGTGTTCGTGTGTGGTCTGACATTGACATGCTCCAGGAAAGGGTGCTCCATGTGAGCGAAACTCGATTGCTCCACGCCGTTTCCTCACGCACCGATATAGTTACGTTATACACCGCCATGTTACACGCTGCATTTCGGAGCGCTCTATTGGCAGAGGGTTGCAAATATGTAGACATGATGAGTAAAGATGCAGAACGTTAATAAAGTTTGTTTTATTTAAAAAGCTGTAAGAGTTTCGGAGGCATTACTTTTCAGCACGCCCTCGTATACTTGTTGTTGCGATCTTCAGTAAGAAGACTGATTTGATGCAGTTCTCCATGCTAGTTTATCCTGTGCGGGATTTTTCATTTCCGCATGGCTATTGCAACTACGGCCATCTGAATCTGCTTACTGCAGTCTCCGTTGGTCTCCTTCCAGAATTTGACGTTTATCCACACACTTCTTTGCATTACCAAATTAACTTTCCCTTGACGCCTAGGATGTGTCCTACCTACCTGTCTCTTCTGTTAATCAACCTATATCATAAAAAAATCTCTTTTCCCCGATTCTGTTCGGTAGCTCTTCATTGGTTGTCCGATCTACCCATCTCGTTCTTTTCTATGCTGTACATAGCCCATGTTTCACTTCCATATAAGACTACACTCAGTACAAATACTTTCAGCAAAAGATTTCCTAACACTTAAATTTATATTCGATTTTTAGATATTTAATCTTTCAGAAACGTGTCGTCGGCGAACCCCAAAGCTTTCATTTATTTTCAGTGAATATTAATTCCCTTTCGAAATTTCTGCTAAGTTTCCATTATTGTGCGATCTATATACAGATTTAATAACCTGTGGGACAGGTTACAACAACCCCGTCTCACTCCCTTCTCCATTACTATCTCCTTTTTAAAGTCCTTCATGTTCTCTAACTGCACTCCAATCATTACGAAAGCTGTAGATAACGTTTCGCTCTCTGAAATTTATACCTGATAACATCAGAATTCCAAGTAGTGTGTTGTAGGCAATATTAATTATTTTCTCCAAACCTACAAATGTAAGTTTGGCTTTCTTCAGTCTGTCTTCTGAGATAGACCGTGCTGCTGCGACCCGAGGAGCTGGGGTCGCATTTCATGCTGGTGGGCACGGAGTGTGGGCGACTGTTCCAGTTTATGCCCGCAGGTGTTAATCACCCACCGATATCTGTAATAACATTTGAAGACCCCACAGAAAAAAAGGCAGGTTAATTCCATTTAATCAAGAAATGAGTTTATGGCACATTCTGATGCTTCGTCGTCGGTACTACAAGGCAGATAAAATTACTTTGAAATAAAGTGGCAAGTCACCGATATACATAGGAGTTCACTTTTAGTGGTAACGGAAAGAACGTTCTAAATCGGTCTTTCAACGGAAAGAATGGGGCAAGTCCAAGGTTCGCTTCCACTGTCCACAGTCCACCTGTCAAGTCAGTTGGCTTGCGATTGCGAACGTGATCGAATGAGTTTCTTGCTCTGTGTTGTTCCCCTGTAGGAAAAGTGTTTAGTTTGAGGTGTTATAGTAAAGTAGTCCTCTTAGGGTTTTGGAAACGTGTGTATCATCGCAAGACGGTGAGAAACAGTCTGTTGAACAATCAGCTAAAAAGACATACGTTATGGCAGCATGAGTAACGTTTGTAGGGACCTCAGGGCAATGTCTCATGAGATAGGCAGTATCTGCAAATGCTCACTGTTTAAGTGCTTCAAACAAGAAGAAGACTGGAAGCTGTCATCAAGGCTGAGGGTGGGCCATCACCATATTGAATCCCAGAATTACCGATGGAGGGCCCCACGAACTTTTAAGTCATTTTCAGCCAGGTGTCCGGATACTTTTGATCACATAGTGTAGCTGCGCCGTGCATTGTGCTGGCGGCAGCATGGAGACCGACAGGCGTCGCCCATCCAGATATTCAGCAGTATAGTACGCGTAACACCTTAGCTCTCTCGTAGACAACCCGCTCTGTGCTCAGGTGAGGACAGCCGACTGTGTGGTCCAGGAAGTCAATAGTCGTGAAGACCAGGCCATGGTCATCCACCATGGATGGACCAGGAGTTCAGCAGATGTTCACGAGTCGGCCAGAGGGCTGCACAAAAGCGCCAAGCCTGGTCAGTGTGGAAATGACAGGTTGCAGATAATCTGCAACTGACACTCACTGAATTAGGGCTGGTTGTACATCAGTCTTCTCCTCGTCCTCAGTATCCCAGTAGGCACCAGCTGCAGTCCACAACTGGGATTTGCATCAGGTTGGCTGCACCTCGACATTGTAGTCAACGAGCACATAGCAGGCAGACCATCATGTATCAGCTTGTTATGGTTTCACTGAAACTCAACAGACGTCATTCTATGTGTTTTTAACGACACAGACAGAATGGCAGTATGACTGGAAGCCTTGTTATGGTGCCTCTGGGTGCATTATAACATTTGCCTCGTTTATTGGTCTTGTCAGGGCTTCTTGTCTCGCTGTTGTATTATGATCATCATTTTGGGTCGCCGAGACTGGGTCTTTCTGCAACGTTTGACTATTGTAGTGGCGGCCTGGCTCTGAAGTTACTTCGTGCTACCTTGCCATGTAGTACTGCGGCGTTTGACCTACTGCCTTCCTCGCTCGGAGGTTGTGTAGCGATGCTTGCCTTGTGTCCTGTGTTCCGCAACATCGGCGATACACCTTGTTGACATTCCGATTGACACACATGCCCTGAGCTAGCCTCTTCACCTCTGAGTTCGCTTCGCAGAACGTTTATAAATATAAGCATGTACAACGAAGTAATTCACTTTTTCCAAAAAATTCGTCCCAAATTTTGCCACCTATTATCCTCTTCAACAATCTCGTACATTTACGTATGCAAAGTATAACGGATATAAGTGCAGATGTTTTTACATGTAGTACCTTAATACGTAGACACATCAGTGGGTTGGTTGTTTTTTCTCTGTGTCACACAGTCTTCCTACAAACATGTCATTAACTTTACGACCTGATGTTTTCTACACAGTCATAACTGCACTACTAGGTAGACTACCAGTGTCAGTATAGACTACCCATTTTGGGCCTACGCATCCACAGTCCAACACCTGACCTGCTACCAGAGGATATTAAGCGCTAGTGGCTTGCTCTTGGCACATTTACTTGGAGGTACTAACCCATACTAAAATATATATGACTTATAACAGCTATTATTACTAGTCTGCAAATGACGTAAATACTGATTTAATGTTCTTGTGTTCTCTGACCTCAGTCACAAATAGAAATATTTGCATTTATACCAGTTACACCCTGGATAATTGTACACTGTGCCCGTTGCAGCAACATTTTTGCTCATGGGAGCTGACTTGCATGGATTTTCCCTTTGTCCCCTAATTTCCACACCGTTTTTCTTAAGTTTTGGTTTACTGAACCCCTTCTAAAGTTATGCTACATTATTCTTATTTCTGTCCTTACAAGCTTTCACAAATTTACAATTTTCCTCATTTTATCAAGTAGTTTTTTAACCCACTATTTTCTTATTTCATTTGGAACATTGTCTTTGACACAAAAATTTCCCTTGAGTTTCTTCAGCACTAACGTCCTTAAAGCTATGCTAATACAACTACTTGCAGTAATACCTCTCACATCATACTGTAGCTCCAGTAATCTCTCTTATTTTACAGTTGATTACTGATTGACTACGCCTTGCAATCCCATGCTTCCTTACACCTTTCCTTTTTAAAACCAACTTCCTTGAGCTTTTCGGCACTTTGCCATGCGCATTGACTCTTAGTTATGACTTACACAGTCCACGTGGTTCTACTTTCATGATAACAGATCCTTGAGACTACGTAACACTAATCCTTCGACTGAAACAGTGTCTCTCCGAATTTGACTGTGCTTTTAAGAACAATTATATGTCGTTTTCTCTTAACAACATTTACTATAATATTGCAAGTATCGTCAAATTTACCCTGATCCCCAGGCATACATTTCTGAAAAGATTTAGTCTCTTTAGCCTTACAAGTATTTCCCCTCCTTCTTCTCCACCTTCGTCTACAATACTTCGGCGAACTTGCCGAGGAGGGTCCTCCAGAGTATAAGAGAATTATGAGAATGAGTGTGGGAGAGTTTTACGAACTGTATAATCTAGCTGAAAACAAAATGTCAAAAACAGATATGTGGATGAGAAACGCAATTCCTGCTCGTCCAAAACTAGAGGCTGCACTACGAATTTTGGTTAGTGGTGACTGTTACCAAACTCTAGTCATCGTTTTTCGAATATCGACCATTTCAAGTTTTATGCCAGAAGTACATACAGCAATAACTACAGCATTACAAGAATATATGAATGTAAGATCTCACAAGTTATTGCTTGCTAACTAGTTAATCTATCGTACATGGTAGAAGAAAAATCAGCAGTGGGCTTGTCTCTTGTATCATGAAACAAACGTTTCTGAACCGAGAGGAGCACATTTTTAGCAATACTGGTGTGTTAAAAATAAATAAATACAGAAATGTACATACGCAGGGTGGTGCATTGATCGTGACCGGGCCAAATATCTCACGAAATAAGCGTCAAACGAAAAAACTACAAAGAACGAAATTTGTGTAGCTTGAAGGGGGAAACCAGATAGCGCTATGGTTGGCCCGCTAGATGGCGCTGCCATGGGTTCAAATGGCTCTGAGCATTATGGGACTCAACTTCTGAGGTCATTAGTCCCCTAGAACTTAGAACTAGTTAAACCTAACTAACCTAAGGACATCACACACGTCCATGCCCGAGGCAGGATTCGTACCTGCGACCGTAGCGGTCTTTCGGTTCCAGACTGCAGCGCCTAGAACCGCACGGCCTCTTCGGCCGGCTGCCATGGGTCAAACGGATATCAACTGCGTTTCTTTAAATAGGAACCCCCACTTTTTATTGCATATTCGTGTTACGCAAATAAGAAGTATAAATGTTTTAGTTGGACCACTTTTTTCGCTTTGAGATAGATGGCGCTGTAGTAGTCACAAACGTATAAGTACGTGGTATCACGTAACATTCCGCCAGTGCGGACGGTATAAAAAACGTTAGTTCGTCCAGTCCTCGAGTATTGTTCGTCTGTATGGGACCCTTACCAGTTGGCTCTGATTCCAGAGATTGGTTCAAATGGCTCTGAGCACTATGGGACTTAACATCTTAGGTCATCGGTCCCCTAGAACCTAGAACTACTTAAACCTAACTAACCTAAGGACATCACACACATCCATGCCCAAGGCAGGATTCGAAACTGCGACCTTAGCGGTCGCGCTGTTCCAGACTGAAGCGCCTAGAACCGCTCGGCTATTGCGGCCGGCGATTCAAGAGATTGAGAAGGTCCAAAGAAGAGCGGCAAGATTCGAGACTGGTACATTTCGCCATCGCGTGAGCGTTACAAATATCATTGAAAGTCTGAAGTGGGACACACTTGCAGATAGACAACGCACTAAACAGAAGGGGCTGGTCACTAAATTCCGAAATCCGATCTTCGCCGAGGATGTAGAGCATATATTATTACCACAACTTTCAAATCGTGCAACGATCAACATTCAAAGATAAGGGAAATTAGAGCTCGTACTGAGGCGTTCAGACAATCGGGTTTCACTCGCGCGATCCGCGAGTGGAACAAAGGGAAAGGGGGAGGGGGGGGGGGGAGATATGGCTTTGGCGCGAATTGTGCCCTCCTCCACACACCGCTTGGTGGCTAGCGGAGTATATATGTAGATGTAGATTTTACAGGGTTCCGCAGTAGGCGCCTGATTCATGCACCCTGGCTCACTGCTGCTCATCGGCGACAAAGGCTGGAATTTGCACGCCAGTGCCGTAACTGGACGTGCACTGAGCGGCGACACGTGTCCTTTTCAGATGTATCTCGTTTTATCCTCCACTGGGGTGAAAGCAAACACCTTGCAGTAATATTTGGAAGGGATCGGGACGGAAGAGCATTATGGTCTGTGGAATCCTTTCGTGACTTTCTCTGAGAGGTCTCATTCTGGAAGGCTCAATGGATCAAAACAACTACGTATCTATCCTCGGGGACCATATCCAAACCTGTATGCAGTTTGTTTTGTCTCAGCACTATGGGATCAACCAGCAGCACAATGCGATGTGTGATACAGCCCGATCTACAGTATCCGGACACCTGGATGAAAATTACTTACAATTTCTAGGCGCCCACCATCGGTAATACTCGAATTCAATATGGTGTTGGCCCACCCTTAGCCTCGATGACAGCTTCCAATCTCGCAGGCATACGTTCAGTCAGGTGCTGGAAGGTTTCTTCAGGAATGGCAGCCCATTCTTCACGGAGTGCTGCACTCAGGAGAGGTATCGACGTCGGTCGGTGAGGCCTGGCACGAAGTCGGCGTTCCAAAACATCCCAAAGATGTTCTATAGGATTCAGGTCAGAACTGTGTGCAGGCCAGTCCATTACAGGGATGTTATTGTTGTGTAACCACTCCGCCACATGCCGTGCGTTATGAACAGAGGCTCGATCGTTTTGAAAGATGCAATCACCATCCCCGAATTGCTCTTCAACAGTGGGAAGCAAGAAGGTGCTTAAAACATCAGTGTAGGCCTGTGCTGAGATAGTGCCACGCAAAACAACAAGCGGTGCAAGCCCCCTCCATGAAAAACACGACCACGCCATAACACCACCACCTCGGAATTTTACTCTTGGCACTACACACACTGGAAGATGACATTCAGCGAGTATTCGCCATACTCACACCCCGCCATCGGATCTCCACATTTCGTACCGTAATTCGTCACTCCACACAACGTTTTTCCACTGTTCAATCGTCCAATGCTTACGCTCCTTACACCAAGCGAGGCGCCGTTTGCCATTTACCGGCGTGATACGTAGCTTTTGAGCAGCCGTTCGACCATGAAATCGAAGTTTTCTTACCTCCTGCCTAACTGTCATCGTACTTGCTGTGGATTCTGATGCAGTGTGCAATTCCTGTGTGGTGGTTTGGATAGATGTCTGCCTATTACACATTACGAACATCTTCAACTGTCGGTGGTTTCTGTCAGTCAACAAACGAGGTCGGCCTGTACGCTTTTGTGCTGTACGTGTCCCTTCACGTTTCCACTTCGCTATCACATCGGAAACAATGGACCTAGGGATGTTTAGGAGTGTGGAAATCTCGCGTACAGACATACGACACAAGTGACACCCAATAACCCTACCACGTTCTAAGTCCGTGAGTTCCACGGAGCGCCCCATTCTCTCCTCTCACGATGTGTAATGACTACTGAGGTAGCTGATATGGAGTACCTGGCTGTAGGTGGCAGTACAGTACACCTAATATGAGAAACGTATGTTTTTGGGGTGTCCGGATACTTTTGGTCACTTAGTGTATAATGCAGCTAGCGAAGGAACCGAAGTCGGCATGGCTGCACATCGCTATTGTTACCTTCCAGAACCTCACTGACTCTCTTCTTGCATGTTCCGTAGCGCTGTAAAATATGGTTATATAGACATTTTACAGTTGGTCACTTTAATATGACTGGATAGTGTATTTATTGGCTTACCTGGGCTCACGGTATTCATTTGACATACAAAGTTATGTAAACGTAACTTACCGAATTCGATGTTTACCTCCTCGTGATAACTTCATCTCTAAAGAAACTGTCAACTTCAGTGAACTGTGGTAGTTTCGATAAGTAGACGTCGTCAGTGTCCACTCTGCTTGTCTTTGATGAACTCAGGTTCAAAAGTTCACCTCTGTATCTGGCCTTGTTAGCTTTCATACGAGCTCTTAAAAAACACATGTCGGGAACTGCGACCTCTAGTCGCACTAAGTCACTCTTTAACTTCATCATAGACCTCTCCCTCTTCAACTTACTCGTATAATCACAATGATGTATGTTCCATAATAGCTCATAGTTTACATCAGTTTCTAAAAATATGCCTGTATTGTTCACACTCCATTTTACACTAGCAGTTGGTTTTGACTGCGCTTCTTCAGATAATGAAGACACTTCGTAACAAAAGTATGCTCTGAAGCTCCAAAGAAACTATTAAAGACATGCGTATTCAAATACAGAGATGTGTAAACAGGAAGGATACGGCATTGCGGTCGGCAACACCTATATAAGACGACAAGTGTCTGGCACAGTTGTTAGATCGGTTACTGCTGCTACAATGGCAGGTTATCAAGATTTAAGTGAGTTTGAACGTGGTTTTATAGTCGGTGCACGAGCAATGGGACACAGAAACTCCGAGGTAGCGATGAAGTAGGGATTTTCGCGTACGACCATTTCACGGGTGTGCCGTGAATATCAGGAATCCGGTAAAACATCAAATCTCCGACATCGCTGCGGCCGGAAAAAGATCCTGCAAGAACGAGACCAACGGCGACTGAAGAGAATCGTTCAACGTGACAGAAGGCAATCCTTCCGCAAATTGGTCCAGATTTCAAGGCTGGACCATCAACAAGTGTCAGCGTGCGAATCATTCGCCGAAACATCATCGATACGGGTATGGAGACAACCTCATGAATCCATGGACCCTGCACATCAGCACGGGACTGTTCCAACTCGTGGAGACTCTGTGGTGGTGTGGGTCGTGTGCAGTTGGAGTGATATGGGACCCGTGATATGTTTAGCTACGACTCTGATAGGTGACACGTACGTAAGCATCCTGTCTGGTCACCTACATCCATTCATGTCCATTGTGCATTCCGACGAACTTGGGAAGTTCCAGCAGGACAATGCGACACCCCACACGTCCAGAATTGCTACAGAGTGACTTGAGGAACACATTTCTGAGTTAAAACACTTCCGTTGGCCATCAAACTCCGCAGACATGAGCAATATATAGCATATGTGGGATGCCTTGCAACGTGCTGTTCAGTAGAAATCTCCACCCCCTCGTTCTCTTAGGGATTTGTGGACACCCCTGCAGGATTCATGGTGTCAATTCTCTCCAGCACTACTTCAGACATTAGTCGAGTCCTTGCCACGTCGTGTTGCAGCACTTCTGCGTGCTCGTGGGGGTTTTACACGATATTAGTCAGGTGTACCAGTTTCTTTGGCCCTTCAGTGTAATACGCTCAACAGCAGTTCCTGTTTCAACAGCATCTAGCGCTCTACTGGCGGCCAGTACCTTTAAGACAAGTCCAGTAATGGCTGCCATTACATCATGTGACCGTGTTACTGGCACTTTGGCGTCCACTAAACTCAATGACATGAAATGGACTGACCACATACGCCCAGTCGTTGTTAAAGCAGGTGGCAGATTTCAGTTTATTGGTAGAATACTGGGGAAATGCAATGAGTCTACAAAGGAGCTTGCCTGCAAACACTCGCGTAATCCTCACTAGAATATTGCTCAGAAGAGTCGGACCCATACCGTATATGACTAACAGAGGATATTGAACGGATACGGAGAATTGCAGCAAGAATGGTCACAGATTTATTTCACCCACGGGAGAGCGTCACAAAGAAAGAACTGAAAGGGCAGACTCCTGAAGATAGATGTAAACTATCCCGAGAAAGACTTCTGAAGCCCACAAATTTCTGGAAACAGCTTTAAATGATGACTCTAGGAATATAATACAGTCCCAAACATATTGTTCCCATAGGGACTGTGAGGACAATATTAGCTTAATATCAGCACGCACTTAGGCATGTAAATAGAAATTCTTCCCGCGCTCTATACGTGAATGGAAACGGAAAAAGTCCTAATAAATGGTACGTTCGGGGACATGCCCCCTGCCACTCAGTTCACAGTGGTTCGCATATTATGAATGTAAATGTAGATGTAGATATTGAGTTTCATAATCGAAACAAAAAGGAGGAGATGGGAAAATAGGATTTTCCAGTTAATATTCGTAGGGATCTTTTATTGTTTCTGAAAGTCATGCACTATCCTAATACTACAAAACACGACAAAATAACGGACAGTTCATTGTGCTTGATGACAGCCATGATCGTCAGACTGCTACTCGGTTGACTAAAGCAATAGCTGGAAAAGTAACCGAATGTGTTCAGCTTGGTGCTTCTATGTCTGGAACAAGGAACTTGTCTAGTCGTCAGAAATCAGCAATTTTGTTGTGCTGTTTGCAGGAGCAAATGAGGTTTTCAGGAATGAGACTTTAAAAACCACTTAGAATTAAAGAAGTGTTTAGGACACTTGTCTAATACAAATGTTCTATTAATGAGCTTTCCACCGCAGTCCTGTGCAGTGGCGGATACAGAAAAATCTCAAGGAGGGGGCGCAAAATATATCTTGAGGTACCTTTACTTTTACCGTAATAAAAAATAATCAAGTCACATGCAAAGTTTAAGAAAGTTTTATTTAAACTAATTACGCATATATACAAGACAATGCTATCTTATAATACAAACAGTTACAATTGTGGTTCTCTTCCTTAAATGATGAATTCTGTGCGCCTATTCTTCCTGGAACATTGAGTATTACATAATCAATAGGAAAACCAATTTCAGGGTGAGTGTTCAACAGAGCTAACCTTCACACGTGCACCTGCTACACCTAGGACTTTTTACTTTTTCATTCTTTAGTGATAATATTTCTGCTTCTGAATGTAACCTAGCATCCTATTCGGCGAATAGTCCGTATTTATAACGCTACGTATCGAATGTTCCCTGTACAAGAAAACAGTAGAATATTCGTGACTTTTCTCGAACAAATGCCAGACAGAATAACGTATCGAGATCACTAGAATGGCCACGACTTTTTTCATAGGTATGTGTTAGCTATCTATGTGCCAGACAGAACCATAACCATTTCTTCTCTACTCATTAACAAGGCCTTCATTTCTCTCTTATGCAGAAGTGTTGGACAGCCAAATGGCCGAAAAGCTCAGATATCAACAAGACAAAAAAACACCCACAAAAATGAATCTGTATGGACAGATTCTTACAAAATAAATCTTAGATAAGTGATGTTACAAAAAGTCCTAAGGAAATTTAAAAGTTAATGTAAAACTCAGTAGCCAAAATGTTTCTGTATACCACCATAATATTCAATCAGTCACCTACAGAGTTTTAGCTGTTGCGATTTTGAATGTACTGAACAACATTCTAACAGTGCTTTATGCCTCGCAGATCAGCTTGTCGCATTTTCTGTTCCAGGTTATGTACTAGCAAATAATTTTTGTGGAAGCAGTTACAAAAAGGGAGATACCCTAATTTTAATCGATCTTAATTGAATCATAAAATTATTAATAACTTTTAGCCTCTCAATGCAGAAAGAAACTTTTAGCTAATCAGCTAATACTAATTGAACTCAGTGGTGCAAATACAATTTTGGCAGGCCTCTATTGCTCCTCAAATGGAAACTCTGACTCCTTCCTTCCTAAATAAGCTTCAAAATGTGATAATGGCTTCATCTGGGCAAGGAATCGGCCGGCCGCGGTGGCTGTGCGGTTCTAGGCTCTCCAGTCCGGAGCCGCGCTGCTGCTACGGTCGCAGGTTCGAATCCTGCTTCGGGCATGGGTGTGTGTGATGTCCTTAGGTTAGTTAGGTTTAAGTAGTTCTAAGTTCTAGGAGACTGATGACCACAACAGTTGAGTCCCATAGTGCTCAGGGCCATTTGAACAATTTGGGCAAGGAATCCGTAATTCTGTGTAGAGACTTTAATACTGATTTCCCTGGAATCGGCAAAAGGAAAGAGCTATTGCTGAACCTTACAGATACTTTCAACTTAATACAGACAGTAAAAACAACAACAGTAATGACAGTAACTACTGCTTCTAACCTGGACCACATACATGTAAATACAATTTGTAGTGAAAAATGTGTAAATACGAGCCCCAGTATCCACGAAACCCAAGTTTTTACCCATTTCGGCTACTTACTGTTCCTCTGTCCCATTTCTCTCTCTCTCTCTCTCTCTCTCTCACACACACACACACACACACACACACACACACAGAGAGAGAGAGAGAGAGAGAGAGAGAGAGAGAGAGAGAGAGAGAGAGAGAGAGAGAGAGAGAGAGACCGAGAGAGAGAACTATTCAAAAAAAATAACAGTATGAGGGTTCAATACACATAACATAAAAACATTTAGTTCCCCATTATCAGGAGAATGGTTTGAACAAAACTCCTCAGATATCAATCGAAAGTTTGGGAAATTATCCAAAATCAAATACATGGTCATCAACAAGCATCAAATCTCAAGTGTAAAGAAAACGGAATTACGCAAATACAGATAAACCATGCCTCCTTCTCTAAAAAATTACATTCATAAATAAATTTGAATATACAGAGGGGTCGAACTTCAGAGACATAATTGGCTGTGAGAAGTTCATTTCAAAGTCAGCAAATTAAAGCCAATCAATCCGGGAAGGACTAAAGTAGGAAGCAAATAAATTGTCGTTTGATACTTTCTGACAGAGTTGTTGTAGGAATGGTTTTCGTGTGAGACGCCACATGTCAGATCCTGAGGGATTTTCACAGCAACATTCGACGACTCGTCCGAGAACCATTTCTACAATAATTAACTGTCTCTTAAAAATGACAGTATCGCGCAGAATCTTTGACAATATGAGTCCCTAAATCTTTCCAGGTAGTACTACGCATATGTCTCAAATAATTTAATAGTCAGTGATAAAAGACGTAATACAAACAAACAGCAAAACAAAGTACATTCTTGTCTTCGTTCTACATTTGTGAAACAATTCCCCATAAAATCATTCACGTTGCAACAACTATAAGAAAATGTCATAAGGGGTTCATGGTATTCCAGATTTCCGTCATAAAACAATGCATTGTATTGTATTGTATGTTAACCGGGGTCCCAGAAACGACGGAGAGGCTCCGTCCCGGCCGCAGCCGCAGTGGTCCACAACCCCAAGACTACCGCAGTCCACCTCACACCTCCGCCGCCCCTCACAGAACCACTCTGTCAGGGTTCAAAATGGTTCAAATGGCTCTGAGCACTATGGGACTTAACATCTTTGGTCATCAGTCCCCTAGAACTTAGAACTACTTAAACCTAACTAACCTAAGGACATCACACAACACCCAGTCATCACGAGGCAGAGAAAATCCCTGACCCTACCGGGAATCGAACCCGGGAACCCGGGCGCGGGAAGCAAGAACGCTACCGCACGACCACGGGCTGCGGACACTCTGCCAGGGTTATTGTGCGGTTCGGGCCCCGGTGGACCCTCCCCCCCAGGGAACGTCTCACATCAGACGAGTGTAATCCCTATGTTTGCGTGTTAGAGTAATGGTGGTGTACGCTTACGTGGAGAACTTGTTTGCGCAGCAATCGACGACATAGTGTAGCTGAGGCGGAATAAGGGAAACCAGCCCGCATTCGCCGAGGCAGATGGAAACCGCCGGGCGGATTCGGGCCGGTGAGCAAGCGCCCCTTCCCAATCCGGAAGGCCGCGCGTTAGACCGCACGGCTAACCGAGCGGGTAAACGATGCATTACAAAGAATTCAGTAACTACTGCACATACAGTAAACTAAACGTTTCTGACAGAAACGTTTCCTGACGGTCTAAAAATTGGAAAAAGCAGTTGCTGTTCAAATGAAAGAAGACAACACTGGATGTAGAAAACTAAAGACCAGTCTCCTTAACATCACGCTTTGGAAAAATCGCGGAAAAAATAATGTTTAAGAGGTTAATGACCTTTTAGACAAAAATTAAATCCTCATTGATACCACAAATGGCTTCCAGAAAATAAACCTTTCACTAGTGCGGTACATGATTTTCTAACAAATTGTCAAGAAACAGTGGGTAAACTTTTGACATTTTTGACCAAGAAAAAGTGTTGGAGAACTCAGGTATATTGCAGTTGCCCCAATGATTATGAACACCAGCTCAGTTAGTTGGTAGAGTACTCGCTTGCGAAAGGCAAACATCCCGAATTCGTGACTCGGTCCGAGATTTAATTTGCCAGGAAGTTTCATATAAACGCAAACTACCCTGCAGAGTAAAAATTTCATCATATGATCATCACAATTTGCACAGAAATGGCTTATCTTTTTTTTTGCACGCACCACTGGAAAATAATCATGGCACTCGCAACAAAAATTGCCGGTGTTTGTATTTGAACAGCCTCAAACTTGTTTTGCTAACCATGGGCTGCTGCGATTCCTCGTCAAGCGGCAATTTTAGATATGTACCCATTTTGTCAGTCTTCGAAACACGTTTATAGTGAGGTGTGGGACACGAGTCACTTTTAAATCGTCCTGCAGGTGACGTATTTAGGCCGCGTGGAATGCCGTGTGATTTCACTGTGCAAGCTGCAAACGGCAGCTCAACGATTTGGCACGCAGACCGCTGCCGTTTCATGGCTAAGGCGTCCGGCTTTGCGATGACATCAGAGCCACTCTCATCTACGCTACACCACGTACACAGCTGCGTTCTGTGAATGCATGGCTTTCTCAACCGACAGGTTTCTACAAACAGAGGTTGCTGCCACCGGAAGTGTTCGTCATACTTCGCGAGCGGTGTCAGCTTCGCAGAATTTTCTGCGCCGCCAAATGCGATCGCTCCTCACTGTCTCTCTGTAACGTTCACCATTTATAATTCTCGAGAACTGTATATTCCACCAACTTTAATTGTGACTATTTTACTTACATGATAAACATGTTATTCAGATGAATAGAATTCAGGTGACTCAGTCTGGAGGCATATAGTTTTCGACAAAAATAATACATCTACATTTATACTCCGCAAGCCACCCAACGGTGTGTGGCGGAGGGCACTTTACGTGCCACTGTCATTACCTCCCTTTCCTGTTCCAGCCGCGTATGGTTCGCGGGAAGAAGCCACCTCCTTTGTTGATGGACCACATTTCCTAAGGACTCTCCCAATGAATCTAAACCTGGTACTCGCCTTACCAACAATTAATTTTATATGATCATTCCACTTCAAATCGTTCCGCACGCATACTCCCAGATATTTTACAGAAGTAACTGCTACCAGTGTTTCTTCCGCTATCATATAATCATACAATTAAGGATCCTTCTTTCTATGTATTCGCAATACATTACATTTGTCTATGTTAAGGGTCAGTTGCCACTCCCTGCACCAAGTGCCTATCCGCTGCAGATCTTCCTGCATTTCGCTGCAATTTTCTAATGCTGCAACTTCTCTGTATACTACAGCATCATCCGCGAAAAGCCGCATGGAACTTCCGACACTATATATTGTGAAAAGCAATGGTCCCATAACACTCCCAAGTAGAACAGGTGTGTTATCAACTTGGACGTTAATTGCGTCCCAGAGCCAGTATCTAGCATGTCAAGGGCCAATTATAACAGTTGTAGGCTAGCTTGCCTCAGGAGAGAATACAACGGTTTCATGTCACCTTTCTCAACCGAAACAATGCATGCATAAATGTCATATGGTATGTACACTCATATTGCCAAGTTCCTTCTAAATTTGACTCGATGCTGTAATCACTGAAATATCTACATCTACACTCTGCAAACCACTGTGAAGTGCATGACAGAGGGTACATCCCACTGTACCAGTTATTAAGGCATTTTCCCGTTCCACTCACTTATGGTGAACGGGAAAAATGATTCTTTAAATGCCGGCCTCTGTGGCCGAGCGGTTCTTGGCGCGTCAGTCCGGAACCGCACGACCGCTACGATCGCATGTTCGAATCCTGCCTCGGGCATGGGCGTGTGACATGTCCTTAGGTTAGTTAGGTTTAAGTAGTTCTAAGTTCTAGGGAACTGACGACCTCAGATGTTAAGTCCCATAGTGCTCAGAGCCATTTGAACCAAGTTCTTGAAACTTAATTAGTAGACTTCCTTAAGATAGTTTTCGTCAAGAGTCCGCCAGTTGAGTTCTTTTATCATCTCTGTGACACTCTCTCACAGGTCAAACAAACCTGTGGTCGTTTGTGCTCCCCATCTCGGTTTACGTTCAATATCCCCTGTTAGTCCTATTCGTTACGGGTCCCATACACTTCCGAAATTGTCTAGGATGGGTCATAAGAGTGATTTGTAAGAAATCGCCTTTGTAAGTTGATTGCGTTTCCCTACTATTCCACCAATAAATGGAAGCCTGCTACCTGGCTTACGCACGACTGGGCCTATGTGATCGTTTTTACTTTCTTTATTGTAATTTCATTCCCCTGTCCCATTTGGGCAGTGGAAGGCTGGCAGTGGCACAGTCCACAGCTCTTCAGCCACCTGGCTTTACAAAAAGACAGAAGGCTGATTACATAAAAAGGGGAGATAAAAAGGGGGACATAAAAAACACAGTAAATGGAGATTATGGGAGTTAACATATACACTACAATGGGGCCATGCACTGGGGGCAGTTAAAAAGTCGACATAAAGTTAATGTACACAGCTGTCAAAACAAAGTGCACTTAAAAAAACACCTGAGGCAAACACAAGTTAAAAGTCGGCCACATGATAAAAATCACACATAGAATGACACTTAAAAAACACTGGAAAATATGGAGCACTCATGAAAAATAAAAAACCGCTGGTAGGGACCTGTGGAGGGACTGGAGGCTGGAGAGGAGGGAAAAAGAGGGGATGAAGTGGCGGTGGTTGGGCTGGGAGGTGGGTGGGAGGAAGAGGGGGAAAAAAGGGGGCAGGAGGCGCATCAAGGGGCAGGAGGTGGGCAGGGTGGAAGATGAAGAGGGAACACAAGATAGGAGGGAATGCAGAGACACTGAAGGGAAACACTGGAGAGGAAGGGGGTGTAAGAGAGGGAAAGCCGCTCAGGAGAAGGGAGGGGGAGGAGAGGTAGCCCTGAGGAGGAGGCAGGAGGAAGGTGGGTTAGTGTTGGTAGGAGAGGTAGATGTTGGGGCGAAGTTCATCATCCGGGAGGGGTAGGCGCTGTAAGTTGCGTTGGGAAAGGAGATGGAGGGTGTGGAGATGGAGAGAGGGCGGGACACAACGGTAAAGGTGCGGCAACGGGCTAAGGTGGAGAGGAAGGAGAACACGAGGGGGTGGGGGGAACGGGTGGGTGCGCAATATAGAAGGTGCAGATATGTTCAAGGAAAAGGAGAAGGTGGGGAAAGCGGATAAGGTCATAGAGGATGCACATGGGGGATGGAAGACAGATACGGAAGTCAAGGTGGAGAGGTTGGCGCTCAAGGCTTTGGAGGACGTTATAGAACCATGGAGGGGAGGAAATCCAAGCAACGCTGGCATAACAAAGGATGGGGCAGGTCAAGGATTTGTTGGTGTGAAGGATGGTGGAAGGATGCAGTCCCCAAGTCGGGCCAGACAGGAGTTTCAGGAGGCAGAGTCTGTTGTGGGCTTTGTGTTGGACTGTAAGGATATGGGGAGTCCAGGTGAGGTGGCGGTCGAGGGTGAGGCCGAGGTATTTGAGGGTAGGGGTGATGTGATCGTTCCATTTCATGTCCTTATCAATACACCCAGGTACTTGTATGAGCTTACAGATTCCAGGAGTGATTCAGTGATATTCTATACATGTTTTTTTTTTTCATTTTGTGAAGTGCATAGTTTTACATTTTCGAACATTTGAAGCAAGTTGCCAATCTTTGCACCACTATGAAATCTTATCAAGGATACACTGAATATTTATACGACTTCGTTCAGACTGTACTTCATTGTAGATAATTGCATCATCTACGAAAAGTATCAGTTTACTATCAACATTGTCTGCAAGATCATTAATATACAGGGTGATTATAATTAAAATTAAACTTTCAAAACGCTGTAGAAATAACACCACTGGTCAGAATGACGTCAAGGAAGAGAACGTGTGGCAGAACAAAAAAGTAGTGTGAAAATTGATCAATAGATGGCGCTGTATGTGTCAGAGTACGTAAATGAAAACACTTGTCATGCGCACGACCCATTGAATTGGTATAAACACGCCGGGGACACGGCTTTTCCTACTTCCCGTCTGTGACGTTCGCCATAACTGTCTCAATGCAGGATCGCGCTCTGCGTGTAAAGCTGTATAACAAGAATGATGACTGTGCACACGTCGCTCTGCAGAAGTTCCGGACATTGAAGATTTGAGAAAAGGCATTGGACCAGTGACTGCCGTGGGTCTGGAGAAAATGATTCGGAAATTCGAAAAGACTGGTTCTTTTGGTGTCCAACCTGGTAGAGGGAGGAAACGAATTGATTCGACGTCAGTGGAAGTAGTGGCCACAGCAATGAAGGAGGAGACGAGTGGTGGTGTGCAAACGTGTAGTGCACGGAGAATTGGCTGAACATTCCACATACTCGTGAGCAGGGTGTGTAAAATCCTACAAAACGACCTTCTTTGCTATCCTTTCAAAATTAACCATGTGCACGAGTTGCTTCCTGTTGACCTGCCAGCAAGTGAGACCTTTGCTTTAGAATTTCTTGCTCGCATGGAAGTGGACAATGATTCAATGATTTGCCGTGGAAAATTTTGTGGACAGACGAAGCCCACTTCCATCTGATAGGATATGTCAATACACAGAATTGTCGAATATGGGTAACGGAAAATCCACACGCAAGTCAACCAGTACCACTTCATCCTGAAACGTCACTGTGTGGTGCGGGTTTGCGGCGTCATTTATTATAGGGCCATATTTTTTCGAAGAGGCCGGTGCTTCCAGTCCTGTTACCTGTACCGTCACTGGTAAGCGCTATGAGTGTCTTTTGCGCAACCACGTCATTCCAGCTCTCCAACAGCGTGGATGTGTGGATGGGATCATTTTTATGCAAGATGGCGCACCCGCGCACATTGCAAATCCTGTTAAGCAGCTGCTGAAGCGCCATTTCGGATATGCTAGAATTATCAGCCGCCAATTCCCTACAGCCTGGCCGTACCGATCACCAGATCTTAATCCTTGTGACTTATGGCTGTAGGGCTATCTGAAAGATGTTGTGTTCAGTGTTCCGACTGCAAACTTAGCTGCACTGAAGGCATGCATTGCGCAACATATTCTGAACGTGACCCCAGAAACGCTTCGATCAGTTGTGGAACATGCTGTTTCTCGATTTCAACTTATTGCAGAAAACGGTGGACAGAATACTGATAATGTTTTGCGCCAGTCACACAGTAATTAATAATCCGATTTGATTCTGATTCATGCTTTTTATGCGGTTTTGGCCTCAGGACAATAAAAAACCGATGTGATTGATGCTTTTTATGCGGTTTTTGGCCTCGGGACAATTAAAAACCAATTTTTCCCATTCGATGTGATATTACCTTGCCGTTGTGGATGGGCTTAACGTAACTAACAGTATCACACCTGTACACTCATACACACTGAGTAGTACAGTTCGTTTAATGTCAAGCATACACGTTAGGCATTGTTGTATGATTCATTTGTCATTTGTGGTCGACCACTATTAAATTATGATGGTTTTCTTCTGCCATACGTTTTCCCCCTTCTCCGATAATATTCCGTTGCAATTTGACGTCATTCTTTAATTGTAATCACCCTTTACAACAAGAACGGCGAGGGACCCTGGGGTACACCCGAAGTTACTTCTACGTCTGTCGGTGACTCTCCATCCAAGATAACATGCTACGTCCTCTCTACCAAGAAATCCTCAGTCCACTCACAAATTTCGTCTGATATCTCACACCATCGCACTTTTCAAGTAAGTGTAGGTGTGTTACTGGGTCAAATGCTTTCCAGAAATCAAAAACTACTGCCTCTACCTGACTGCCTCGATTCATTGCTTTCAGGATGTCATGTGAGAGAAGTGTGAGTTGGATTTCACATGATCTATGTTTTAGAAATCCATGGTGGTTGGCATGGAGGAGACCGTCGCGTTCGAGATAAATCATTATGTTTGAGCTTAGAATATGTTCTAAGATTCTACAAGAAATGGATGTCACATACCAACTCGACTTGTAAAGTTTCATTTCGTTTCCTTCTCCCCTTCTGGCTGCTTCACTTTTTTGTCAGGCAGTGTATTGAGTTTGATTTCATAGAGGATCAGAGACGCATAGGATAATGGAATGGAATATTGTCTATACAGAAGATATCACCAGTGTATATTGTTGGTAATTTTTCTTGTGAAAAAGAGCAGCGAAGCACGAGTTGTCATTTATTGAAGTACTTTGACATGGAGGATGTGGAAGCACAAGTTGTCAATTATTGAAGTACTTTGACATGGAAGATCAGTTGGTGGTAGAACTGACCACAAGGTCCCACTTTTGGGTTCATGCTTTGTCTTTCAGTTGGTCTTACCCAGTGTATAATTTGTGTTATGGGGATATATCGATGGGGGAGCGGGGGTGGTATGTTGTAGCTGTTTAGCATATGTTTGGGGGCTGACACTTTCCCCTTTCTTGTCGCGTCCGGCTGCCCGTCCCCTCCAGCCAACCAGTGAGTAGAGTCTTGACATATGTTCGATCTGATTTTAATAATCATTGAACGTTCTCTCCATTGCAGATGACATGCAGTGTGATGCTCGATAACTGATGGGTGGACCATATGCATATTTCATCATCACAGTCTTATTCTTCATAAATGATAATTTTCTGTAAGTATATTAAAGTTCAGTTTTCATTATTGTTCTTTTTTTTCCAGATTGGCTCATCCTTGACTGTGCAGCACATGAACATTTGTCCCCCTCATCACTACGTAATGTATTTTAGTGAATCTTGCGAGAAAGATACTTTGTGTAAGCAAGTAGTGACAGTTCTGGTTCTTACGTTCACAGTACATTTTGTAACTCCCTCCCTCATCTTCTTCTCTATATCAATTCGAGTTCCTGTTTTCGAGAGGTGTCTACTAGAGTTATACGTTTCTATGTAAAATTTGACCCTCAGTGGCTCAAAACCTGTGACAGCTAGCATCTACAGATAATGTGATGCAGCGATTGATGTAGAGAACTGTCGACTAGATACAGAGAAGCTATTCAATGAAATGGTTTTGTGGGAGCTTTATAACATGGTGAAGTATATTGTGTTTGTGTCGAATGTAAAATACCCGTTTTCTGCCATTGACATATGAAGTCACATATTATGATAGACGTGCAGGGGACAAACACTCTGACGATGTACTTCTCGTGATATGAGTTCACAGTCACGTAAAATTGTTTAAATGACGTCAGAGTCACCAGTGATTGTAGAAGTAACTTATTTGCACTACTAGAGTTTCGGTCTTACGGCCATTCCGCAAAAGATTTTTAGATTTTGTAGTATTATACCACTTGATAATGACCATAAGGGCGAAACTACAATAGTGCAAATAAGTAAATTTTACAGTCAATGGCGACTATGATGTCTTTTTATGAGAAAAAACTCTGATAATAGCTTCCGAAACAGTTTTGTTTTAAATCTCCAGTGTTATTGCGAGAACAACTTCAGTGGTTTCTACCATGTAATATAGGCAACACTGTTGCCCATTAAAACTTCAAACATCAGGAAGGATAGCAAATAACCTTTTTTTTACGTATTGTGCATCTTCTGTATAGTAGGCAGAATACACGATTAAATTTGTAAGAGATTTCGTCTGTATCTTCATATATATATATCCGGAGACCACCATACGGTGTATGGCAAAGGGTCCCTTGTTTCACTTCTAATCGTTCCCTGAACTGTTCCAATCGCAAACCAAGTGATTTCGGGGATACACAGTGCACGAAATTTAGTGTACAGAGCTGCCGCAGAGCTTTGATGGCACATATAGACATGTCATTCGCTGCTGCTTCAACACATACCCAACAGGTCACGGTTGAAAAATCATAGCGACTGGCGAGTGGCAATGTGCTAGTCTCTCAACAATCCATTGCCTTACGTTTCCATTGGGTGAGAAATCTGAAGAACGAGCTGTCCAGGGAAACATTCTATACCCTCTGTACCGAGGTAGGTTAAGAAAGCACGAGCAACAAGCGATGTTGCGTTATCTTGTTGAAAGGTAGCTTCAGGGAGACTTCGAAAATAAGGCACAGCCACTAGTGTTCATATGTCAGAAATGTAATGTCTGCTGTCCAAATTACTGGCTATTAAAACCAGAGGTGATTGTGTTGTACACCGAATTGTAACCCGTATACGGCTTTAACAAAAATATGGAAGCACCAAAGGCATAACACAGTATTATGTCTAATACGGTGTAGGAAACCCGTTAGCATTCATAACACCGTCCGGCCGTCTCGGAATGGATAAATACGGGACATTTACGTGAAAATAAATTATGGGAATGCAACCGGATGTCGTCTTCGACAACCGGCGATATTTTGACAGGTGCACACTCTGACATTTACGTTGCATAAATGCAACAAGAAAGCACTCTGCCAGGGAATTTTAAACCTGCGTTTGCATACTAAATCGGGAAAGGTAACACGTACTTTTAACACTAGCTTGACCACACAACCAAAGACGACCGATGTCAGATAGTATCGATAGTGAATATTAATAACCAATCCAATATACATTATTTCTGACGTCGTCATCTTTGGTTGAGTGGTGACTCTAGTGTTCACGGTGTGTGTTTGTATGTTATCTCTGGGATACGCTCTGCAAACCGGCATTTTAAATTCGCAAGCACAGGCTCCTTGCTGCATTTGTGCCTTGAAAACGACAGTATGTGCACCAATCGAAATGAAGCGTGGCACTCGAGGACGTCACGCAGCTGCAGTCTTGCACATTGTGTGAACATTTTATACGCTCGGAGAAATTCAGGTTTCACAGATTGTATATGATTTTCGAGGGAATCTTATACCATTCTTCCAGCAAAGCAGTGGCAATTTCAGGTAACGATGATGGAAGTGGATAACGATAATGCACCCTTTCCTCCAAAGTAGATCACAGAGGCTCAGTAATATTGAGCTCTGGTGACTACTGTGACCATAGAATATGTGACAGTTCATATTCGTGCTCACAAAACCAGTATCGGACGATGCAAGCTATGTGAACAGAGGCCCAGTCGTCTTGGAACACAGCACCACGATTAGATAACAAACATTGTACCATGGGATAGACCTGATCAGCCAAAATGGTTCAAATAGCTCTGAGCACTATGGGACTTAACATCTAAGGTCATCAGTCCCCTAGAACTTAGAACTACTTAAACCTAACTAAGCTAAGGACATCACACACATCCATGCCCGAGGCAGGATTAGGATTCGAACCAGCCAAAATGCTCACATAATTTTTTGCAGAAATGCGACCTTGCAGAGTAACCATAGGGCTGCTCAAATCATCACCGAATCCCTCCTCTACCTTGACCATGCCATGTTGTTTCACCCTTGGGATGTAAACTCGTCCCGAAGGCGGTAACTGTGAATCAAGATTGATCCGACCAGATGACTTTCTTCCATTGCTTCGTTGCCCAGATTTCATGGCCAGGGCATCATGTTTACCTGTATAGGCCATTTGCTTCACTGACGAATGGCTTTGGATTTGCAGCTCGCCCTGCAGTTCCCTGCTTCTGGAGCGCCTTTTTGGTGTTTTGGTGCTGACGGATATCGCGAGTGTGACATTCAGTTCTGCGGTGAATTTTACAGCTGTCGGCCTCCTATTTCTCGTCAAAATACTCTACAACAACCGCTTGTCACGGTCATTCAACACACACTTTCGTCCGCGTTGTGACTTAGCGGATGATGCTTTTTGCGCTTACCCTATGTGCAGTACAAATCATCGACACAGTACCTCTTGAATCACCAAACACTTCGGTTCCCTTCGTTATGGAAGCACTCACAATACGAGCACCAACAATTCGTCCACATTCGAATTCGCTTAGGTCCGACCTAATACACACACAAATGAGAATACTGTTCTTACCGCGACTGAAACTTGCAACATTCGTGGTCAAATGCAGCTGCGCAACCTGCAGGTTTGGCTAGCATTTTTATTTATGTTCAAGCATGCATTTCTCGTGGTGTTTCCATATTTTAGTCCAACCCCTACACTATCGTGCCAGGTACTGGACCTGTATGGACGACAAAGAATACAGTATGACAGCTTCACTTGTCTTCGAAACCTCCATACACGCATGGTGCAGGGAATGGCAATTGAATCTCAATGTAGGCAAGTGTAACGTGCTGCAAATACATAGAAAGAAAGATCCTTTATCATTTAGCTACAACATAGCAAGTCAGCAACTGGAAGCAGTTGACATCACGATGGTGCCTTGGCGCCCCTCCTGTTGTCGCCTGGTGTACAGTTGTCGGCGTCCCTCTCTTGGCTGTTGCGTCAAGTGAATCCGTAACAATGGTCGGCACGTTCATATTGCCTAGTGCTCAGTACGTCACTGTACTGTTCGTGTTGATTGCAGTATTTCTGTAAACGAGCACAATTCTGGCTCACGGAATGTAACATGGTTGTATGACCCTACATCACCAAGCGAACGATATGTCTGACCTCTTAGTATTATTTCAGGATAAAATTCGTTAGTTGCATGAGGCCGCTGAGATTCTACTTGGCATTGATTATGGCCCTTCTGAACCCATACAGTCCATGTTCACATTACAACCATGGATCCCGACCAGCGACAGCAGCAGTATCTACATCTGCATCTACATCTACATCCATACTCCGCAAGCCACCTGACAGTGTGTGGCGGAGGGTACTTTGAGTACCTCTATCGGTTCTCCCTTCTATTCCAGTCTCGTATTGTTCGGGGAAAGAAAGATTGACAGTATGCCTCTGTGTGGGCTCTAATCTCTCTGATTTTATCCTCGTGGTCTCTTCGCGAGATATACGTTGGAGGGAGCAATATACTGCTTGATTCCTCGGTGGGCCAGCCAGAGTGGCCGAGCGGTTCTCGCTACAGTCTGGAACCGCGCGACCGCTACGGTCGCAGGTTCGAATCCTGCCTCGGGCACGGATGTGTGTGATGTCCTTAGGTTAGTTAGGTTTAAGTAGTTCTAAGTTCTAGGGGACTGATGACCTCAGCAGGTATGTCCCATAGTGCTCAGAGCTATTTGCATTTGCACTCCTCGGTGAAGGTATGTTCTCGAAACTTCAATTAAAGCCCGTACCGAGCTGCTGAGCGTCTCTCTTGCAGTCTTCCACTGGAGTTTATCTATCATCTCTGTAACGCTTTCGCGATTACTAAATGATCCTGTAACGAAGCGCTCTGCTCTCTGTTGGATCTTCTCTATCTCTTCTATCAACCCTATCAGGTACGGATCCCACACCAGTAAGCAGCATTCAAGCAATGGGCGAACAAGTGTACTGTAACCTACTTCCTTTGTTTTTGGACTGCATTTCCAAAGGATTCTTCCAATGAATCTCAGTCTGGGATCTGCTTTACTGAAGATTAATTTTATATGGTCATTCCATTTTAAGTTATTCCCAATGTCTACTCCCAGATAATTTATGCAATTACCTGCTTCCAGTTGCTGACTTGCTATATTGTAGCTAAATGATAAAGGATATTTCTATCTAAGTATTTGCAGCACGTTACACTTGCCTACATTGAGATTCAATTGCCATTCCCTGCACCATGCGTCATTCGTTGCAGATCCTCCTGCATTTCAGTACAATTTTCCATTGTTACAACCTCTCAGTATACTACAGCATCATCCGCAAAATGCCTCAGTGAACTTTTGATGTTATCCACAAGGTCATTTACACTACTGGCCATTAAAATTGCTAAACCACGAAGATGACGTGCTACAGACGCGAAATTTAACCGACAGGAAGAAGATGCTGTGATATGCAAATGATTAGCTTTTCAGAGCATTCACACAAGGTTGGCGCCGGTGGCGACACCTACAACGTGCTGACATGAGGAAAGTTTCCAACCGATTTTCACACACAAACAGCAGCTGACCGGCGTAGCCTGGTGAAACGTTGTTGTGATGCCTCGTGTAAGGAGGAGAAATGCGTACCATCACGTATCCGACTTTGATAAATGTCGGATTGTAGCCTATCGCGATTGCGGTTTATCGTATCGCGACACTGCTGCTCGCGTTTGTCGAGATTCAATGACTGTTAGCTGAATATGGAATCGGTGGGTTCAGGAGGGTAATATGGAAAGCCGTGCTGGATCCCAACGGCCTCGTATCACTAGTAGTCGAGATGACAGGCGTCTTATCTGCATGGCTGTAACGGATCGTGCAGCCACGTCTCGATCCCTGAGTCAACAGATGGGGACGTTTGCAAGACAACAACCACCTGCACGAACAGTTCGACGACGTTTGCAGCAGCATGGACTATCAGCTCGGAGACCATGGCTGCGGTTACCCTTGACGCTGCATCACAGACAGGAGCGCCTACAATGGTGTACTCAACGACGAACTTGGGAGCACGAATGGCACAACGTCATTTTTTCGGATGAATCCAGGTTCTGTTTACAGCATCATCATGGTCGCATTCGTGTTTCCATGTTTGGTGACATCGCGGTGAACGCACATTGGAAGCGTGTGTTCGTCATCGCCATACTGGCGTATCACCCGGCGTGATGGTATGGGGTGCCATTTGTTACACGTCTCCGTCACCTCTTGTTCGCATTGACGGCACTTTGAACAGTGGACGTTACATTTCAGATGTGTTCCGACCCGTGGCTCTACCCTTCATTCGATCCCTACGAAACCCTACATTGCAGCAGGATAATGCACGACCGCATGTTGCAGGTCCTGTACGGGCCTTTCTGAATACAGGAAATGTTCGACTGCTGCCCTGGCCAACACATTCTCCACATCTCTCACCAGTTGAAAACGTCTGGTCAATGGTGGCCGAGCAACTGGCTCGTCACAATACGCCAGTCACTACTCTTGATGAACTGTGGTATCGTGTTGAAGCTGCATGGGCAGCCATCCAAGCTCTGTTTGACTCAATTCCCAGGATTATCAAGGCCGTTATTACGGCCAGAGGTGGTTGTTCTGGGCTCTGATTTCTCAGGATGTATGCACCCAAATTGCGTGAAAATGTAATCACATGTCAGTTCTAGTATAATATATTTGTCCAATGAATACCCATTTATCATCTGCATTTCTTCTTGTTGTAGCAATTTTAATGGCCAGTAGTGTATGTCCTACCCGTTACCACGTCTAGCTACCTCTAATCCTTTTTTACTTTAGGCTACTCTGGCTTGTATAAAAGATGTTAACTTATTGGATGGTGACAATGATGCGGATGTCTGGCGCGGAATCTGGATCGAAAACCGCTCACCGTCATCTGTGCACTCCTTACTGTGCTGTCAGGGTAGTTCAGACATCGGCACGAATGCACTTTGATAAATGTCGGATTGTAGCCTATCGCGATTGCGGTTTATCGTATCGCGACACTGCTGCTCGCGTTGGTCGAGATTCAATGACTGTAAGCTGAATATGGAATCGGTGGGTTCAGGAGGGTAATATGGAAAGCCGTGCTGGATCCCAACCCCCTCGTAGCACTAGCAGTCGAGATGACAGGCATCTTATCTGCATGGCTGTAACGGATCGTGCAGCCACGTCTCGATCCCTGAGTCAACAGATAGGGACGTTTGCAAGACAACAACCACCTGTACTATCAGCTCGGAGACCATGGCTGCGGTTACCCTTGACGCTGCATCACAGACAGGAACGCCTGTGATGGTGTACTCCACGACGAACTTGGGTGCAGGAATGGCAAAAGGTCATTTTTTCGGATGAATCCAGGTTCTGTTTAAAGCATCATGATCGTCGCATCTGTTGTTTGGCGACATCGAGGTGAACGCACATTGGAAGCGTGTATTCGTCATCGCCATACTGGCGTATCACCAGGCGTGATGGTATGGGGTGCCATTGGTTACACGTCTCCGTCACCTCTTGTTCGCATTGACGGCACTTTGAACAGTGGACTTTACATTTCAGATGTGTTACGACCCGTGGCTCTACCCTTCATTCGATCCCTACGAAACCCTACATTTCAGCAGGATAATGCACGACCGCATGTTGCGGGTCCTGTACGGGCCTTTCTGAATACAGAAAATGTTCGACTGCTGCCCTGGCCAGCACATTCTCCAGATCTCTCACCAATTGAAAACGTCCGGTCAATGGTGGCCGAGCAACTGGCTCGTCACAATACGCCAGTCACTACTCTTGATGAACTTTGGTATCGTGTTGAAGCTGCATGGGCAGCTGTACCTGTACACGTCATCCAAGCTCTGTTTGACTCAATGCCCAGGCGTATCAAGGCCGTTATTGCGGCCAGAGGTGGTTGTTCTTGGTATTGATTTCTCATGATACACTTGGAAGGAGAGACAGCATTGGTCGCATTTTTTGTTTTTTGTTTTATTAACCGCAAAATCGATTTTCGGTCAATTAGTGATCATCCTCACTGCTAGAAGTTAAAAAATTTTCACATAACGATCAGAGAGTATAGAACAGAAAATCACAACTACATCTGCATATGAACATAAGATGGTAGGAACATACCTGTAATATACAATGTAAATTGGTAGGCACTGGTGGCACCAAACTTAGAGCGATCACATAAACTGAGGCCGCTGTTTACATGCACTTGTTCAGCAGGCCTCGGTGTGACAGGGCTTGGAACGCCCTCTATGAGACATGTGTCACGTGAAGACTTAATATTACTGGTTTTGCGAGATATTAACACTAAATAACTCTTTTGCATTTGTGCATCATGAAGTAATACAAATTTAAAATGTACGTAAAACACATAGCAGACGAAGGGGGAAGGAAACACCTAAAATACATTGGCGTATTGTTTTTAAAAAACAAACTTACAAAACATAAAACAGATCAATAGTAAGTTGTCAGAGTGCAGGACAGGTAAAAGAGAAAAAGACAATGAAAAAGAATAATATATGAATAACATGAAATGAGGTATAACACAGGTTTTTAAAAAACATAATACCCACCATCTGGCGTGGGAAGTTAGAAGTACAACGTTCGTGATTTACGTAAAATGTTACTTTAAGACTAAGGAGTCAGATATATGAAAAATAGTAATAGTACGAAACTGCTATTACGTAATAATTAAAATGCTGTGAAACACAATGTTCATTACAAAAAAGTTTGTAGATGTGGATAAACAATTTTTGATATCATATTTAACCGACATACTGATGTACGTCTCGTTTGTCCCTTTGGACAAGCTAGCATTGTTATAACAGTGGTTATAGGCTTCCGCATAAGCACTGGGTCAGAACTCATACATACATGACACCAAATATATATGGTTGCTTACTGTAAAACATAGCACCCACCATTTGGCGTGGGAAGTTAGAAGTATATCGTTCATGATTTACGTAAATATTACATTAAAACTGAGAAGTCAAATATATAAAAATAGTAATAGTACGAAAATGCCACTAAGTAACAATTCAAATGCTATTACACAATATTCATTACAACAACAAAAAAAGTTTGAGGGTGTAGAGTAACAATTTTATTATCATATTTAACGACGTGATAATGTGCATGTCATTCGTCCCATCACTGGTTGTACACTTCCGCATAAGCACTGGGTCAGAACCCATACGTACATTCACAGGTTGATAAAACAGTAATAAAACTGCCAAGCAACCGGTTTTGAAAATCAATAAAATTATTTGATTTTACATAACTTATAGTAGCAGTGGGACCCATACGAAATAAAAGCAGACTTAAGAAGTACCTATAATTCTAATTGTGTTATTGAAATAAATTTAAAAATATAAGGTGCGGACAAGTAGTATACATCAAACATCGAGAAACCATCATGAGGAAGGACAGGTAATAGTGCCACTTATACCAGAAATATACATCGTACTTTAGATAAATTAAACATAGGCTATGCACGATATCCAGCACTTATTCAAACAGAAAAGGAATTGATAACATAAATTAAAAACAATTACCTGTCCTGCACTCTGACAACTTGTTATCGATCTGTTTTATGTTTTGTAAGTTTGTTTTTTAAAAACAATACGCCAATGTATTTTAGGTGTTTCCTTCCCCCTTCGTCTGCTATGTGTTTTACGTACATTTTAAATTTGAATTACTTCATGATGCACAAATGCAAAAGATTTATTTAGTGTTAATATCTCGCAAAACCAGTAATATTAAGTCTTCACGTGACACATATCACACAGAGGGCGTTCCAAGCCCTGTCACACCGAGGCCTGCTGAACAAGTGCATGTAAACAGCGGCCTCAGTTTATGTGATCGCTCTAAGCTTGTTGACACCAGTGCCTACCAATTTACATTGTATATTACAGGTATGTTCCTATCAATTTATGTTCATATTCAGGTGTAGCTGTGAGTTTCTGTTTTATACTCTCTGATCGTTATATGAAAATTTTTAGCTTCTAGCACTGAGGATGGTCACTAAGTGACCGAAAATCGGTTAATAAAACAAAAAAATACGACCAACGCTGTCTCTCCTTCCAAGTATATCCATTATCTGGTCGTGGTGCACAGGACACTCCATGGAGTCTCCAATCAATAAGATTTCTCAGGATCTATGCACTCAAATTGCATGAAAATGTTATCACATCTCAGTTCTAGTATAATATATTTGTCCAATGAATACCCGTTTATCATCTGCATTTCTTCTTGGTATAGCAATTTTAATGGCCAGAAGTGTATATATATTGTGAATAGCAACGGTCCTACGACACCCCCCTGTGGCACACCTGAAATCACTCTTATTTCAGAAGACTTCTTTCCATTGAGAATGACATGTTGCGTTCTGTTATCTAGGAACTCTTCAATCCAATCACACGATAAAGCACAGTCCCAAAGGCCGTGATACTGCCACTGTCGAATCCCAGCACATGTTGATAGACGTTACCGCTTCTTGCACGAGGCATAACATACTCTCACAAACAACCAACAATCAAACGCGATTTCTTAATGAGAAACCCTCTGCATAATCTTTCCTTAAACACAGCATACAGATTCCGTTACCCTTACCTACTTCGTGCGCTTGCGCTCAAATGCTAATCGTTTGCATATCCATGACTGTAATACGATTCATACCAGTTTGACGTTTCTGACATGTAGCCTTCATTTTTAATGGGCAGCAGTGTATGTTTCTAGGGACAGACTGACTCACTGTATCCTCTAAGTGAACCTTATACCGAGCTGTGTTCTGAAATACATACGGTAGCTGCATATGAAGTCAAGAAATGGTCAATAGCTGAGTGATACATCCAGGGCCGATTCTAGAACATTTTTTCACACAAGCGGCATACGAGGGTGTGCTGAAAATCAATGCTTCCGAATTTTTTGCATGAAAACTCTTAAGGCTTTTTAAATAAAACAATAGTTATTAACATATTACATCTTTATTCTTCAAGTCTACATATTTATTTCTTAATACGAGTATAGATTCCCTGGCGACGAACACATTTCTCCCAAGAAGAAACCAGTTTTTTGATACCGTCGTTGTAGAATGTTTGACTTTGTTAATGGATCCACAATATCACCTCTGTTTTCACCCTTTCGAAAATAGATGAAAATCCGGTGCGGCCAAGTCGCGACTGTATGGAGGATTATCAGTGACAGTGAACCCAAGGCTTCGGATTGTGGCAGTTATCACGGTGCTTGTGTTTGGTCTGGCATTGTCATGCTGAAGGAGGGGGTGCTCCATGTGTGGACGAACTCTTCGAATTCGAAACACGATTACAGCACGCTGTTTCTCACGCACGTGCGTAGTTACGTTACATACCGCCATGTTACACGCTACAACTTGGAGCCCTCTGGTGATAGGGGGCTGCAAATATGTAGAATAAAGATGTAGAATGTTAGTAACGTTTATTTTT
This sequence comes from Schistocerca serialis cubense, assembly GCF_023864345.2. NCBI lineage: Eukaryota > Metazoa > Arthropoda > Insecta > Orthoptera > Acrididae > Schistocerca > Schistocerca serialis. The sequence continues at coordinate 238,613,744 of NC_064640.1, forward strand.
TTTAAAGCTTTAAGAGTTTTCAAATAATAACTTCGGAGAAATTACTTTTCAGCATGCCCTCGTATGACTTAACTTCCCCATCTTCCACTTTTCCATACAAAGGTCATGCCATCTGGTGCCGTCCTCTCTTTTCCCTCCTCCATTATACATCAGCAGCTGTTACTTGGGATTATCTAAATATAGTTTTGTAGAAATGAGTTGTTTTCGCTACTATGATGTGTCCTGTCCACAAATTTCGAACTAGGAGCTCCTTTGGCTCCTCTTTTAGCTTGACACAGCAAGTGATCCCTTGTGCCGCTTGGACCTTAAACCAGCCCTGGATATATCTAAATACACATACTGTGTGTAATGAAACATGTAAGATTGCTAGTCCTCCTATAGTTGCGAATTCCTTACTAGTGGAATTTATGCTTGCCATAATGTATTGTTTCGTAGTGTAGTATCGCTTTCATAGTAAAAAAAAAAGTCCTGAAAATTTACTATGTTTTTTTGTGTGAAAAAACCTGAAAAACGTGTGAACATTCCCGCCCCCATTATACTGGCTGAAAAATCTGCAATTTAGGATAGCACAGAAACTAATTGGATGTGCCTTTGAAGGAAGTCTAGTTTACGTTTACCACCTTTCATGATCTGGCACACCTTTGCATTATGCATGTACTGATACTTGACCGTTTTCAGGCTCATTAAGCTGCGTGATACATATATTGGCCGTCGCTTGCGTGTACTACAAAGTCTTTGAGGTTTGTGTAGAACTAATATTGTCTTTGGTGGTGGGTTTCCTGCCTTGGCTGGATGTGTAAGCCGATTGCTTTGTCGAGTGTTCGTCTTCCACGTCTGTGTTAGGTTCTCATCGCCTGACATGCAAACCTGTATTGTAGAATGAAATTGGAACTGTCGCACGTTAAGTCGTTTTACTTCGTTCATTTTCTTGTTTCCATTTAGAGATAACAGCCACTATAGTCTAGTGAGCCGTTGTTTCTGAAATCCGTTAAATTGAACAAGTAGCACTAAATATGTGCTAACTTGGATCAGTTCCACATTAAACAAAAGAGGGAGAAATCCATTCACATCGATGCTTGCAGAGCTTAAGATTGCACTCATTTAAGTCGGCTTATTCCTTAGGTCAAATCAACACATGGCCTAACTCCTAGGCGTATTCCATCGGTTTCGGATCAGGAGAATTTGGTGACCAAGACATCAACATTACCTCACTATCACGCTCCTGAAATAGCTGTTGTGTGATTCTGGCCTTGCGACACGGACAGTGTTCTGCTGGAAGAGGCCGTAGCTGTCTGCAAAGACATCAAGTGTGAAAGGATGCAAGTGGTCCGCCATTAATTTTCACATAGTCCACAGCTGTGCCTTAGATTACTATCATAGGCCTCATTGAAACCCAAGTTAATGTTCCCATAGCATAATGCTGACCTTGCCTGCCTTTGTCCAAAGGGTGGTGCGTGTTTCAAATAGCTCTCTGTCTGAATGATAGCATATGTGCATACAACAGTTGACTGGGTGTAACAAAGTCATCTGACCAGGTGACACATTTCCATTGATCTACAGTCCAGCCTCGATGATCCCATGCCCCCTCTAGTCACACCTGACAATGTTGTTGGGTCAAAATGGGACACATCGGCACTGTCTGGTGAGGAGCCCCATCTTCAACAATTTGCGCTGAATGGTGAGTTCTGAAACACTTGACCCACACCAGCACTGTGCACAGTCATCAGATCTGCTGCAGATCGTCGCCTAATCTGATTTACAGAGTGGGCAAGCCTCCGATCACCCGATTCTGTGATGAAGTATTGATCTCCAACACCTTGTCGACTACTGACTGATTCACTGTCCTTCAGCCACTTTCTATAGGTGCTCACGACAGTAGCATGTGAACAGCTGAGTAACTTCGCCATTTCCAAGATACTCGTTCGCAAGCACAGGGCCATAACAATTCGCTCTTTGTTAAAGCTGCTTACGTCGATGGTTTTACCCATTTACGACCTGTAATTCTATAGTGAAAGTGCTGTGATACACGTATACAGAAAGCACAATGTCTCACGCATAGCAGAGACTAACAACTACACCTAACTGTGAAAAGAAAAACTTTCTGATAAAATGCTTCATGAAAAAACTGTTCTTTCAGTTTCAGCATTTTGTTGACAGGGAACCAATAACTTTATTCAGTTTCATAAAGCATTTATTAATGAATCTGCCAGGAGTTGTAGTACTTATAGTTCGTGCCTAGTTTCAAACCTTACAGGTTCATTTTCAAGGCTGGACTACTGAGTCTGAACCGAAAGTGCCTAATCTTAATAATGACATAAAAGTGGCAACATATATTTTATAAAATGATTGCAGAATGAATGTCACAATCCACACGCACTTCTTAGCAAGTTTTACTTGTTAAGAGGCATGCGTGGATCGTGAAATTCACAAACGGTGCACTTCATTCCATACAATAATCTAACATTGCTCTCAAATAAGTCGTTCATGCACTTTTGAGACGTCCAAAATGACGTAGAGAGCCTGTAAACTTTGCACTGAATAACAAGTTTGTCAGCAAGCCTTGCCCTTTCAGATGTGTCCTTGCAGACACTAATTTGCCCACCACAAACCTTACGTGAGACAGCATCTTGTAAAACTTGTTCTAACACACACAAATCTAATAGAACATAACCTGAACTATTTACATGATCTTCTTTATTAATAAAGAAATCTTCATGGTTTCCAAGATTCCTCTATGAAGCACTAGAGGGTGTGCTCTTATCATGTGTTTGTGCTTCAGACGTACGCTGGACTGTCAATGACATGCCTACTTCAAGCGGCCCAAGGGCTACTATTGCAGTGGATGACTGCTACCTACGGATTATGGCTCGGAGGAACCCTGACAGCAGTGCTACCATGTTTAACAATGCTTTTCGTGCAGCTGCAGGATGTCGTGTTATGACTCAAACTGTTTGCAATAGGATGCATTGTCCACAACTTCACTCCTGATGTCCATGGTGAGGTCCATCTTGGCAACCACAACGCCATGCAATGCAGTACAGATGGGCCCAACAACATGCCGAATGGGCTGCTCAGGACTGGCATCACGCTGAAGAATGTCGCATATGCCTTCAGCCAGACAATCGTCGGAGACGTGTTTGGAGGCATCCCAGTCAGGCTGTATCCCTTAGACACACTGTCCAGCGACTGCAGCAAGGTGGAAGTTCACTGCTGTTTTCGGGTGGCATTATGTGGGGCTGACGTATACATACCTCTGGTGGTTATGGGAGGCGCTAAAATGGCTATACGATACGTGAATGCCATCCTCCAACAGATAGTGCAACCATGTCAGCAGCATATTGATGAGGCATTCGTCTTCATGGTCTACAATTCGCGCCCCCATTGTGCACATCTTGGGAATGACTACCTTCAGGATAACAACAAAATGGCTCTGAGCACAATGGGACTTAACTTCTGAGGTCATCAGTCCCCTAGAACTTAGAACCACTTAAACCTAACTAACCTAAAGACATCACACACATCCATGCCCGAAGCAGGATTGGAACCTGCGACCGTAGCGGTCGCGGAGTTCCACACTGAAGCGCCTAGAACCCTTCGGCCACACCGGCCAGCAGTGGTCAACATGTTCTCCAGACATGAACCCTATTGAACATGCCTGGGATAGATTGAAAAGGGCTGTTTATGGATGATGTGACCCACCAACCACTCTGAGGGATCTACGCCGAATCGCTGTTGAGGAGTGGGACAATCTGGACCAACAGCACCTTGATGAACTTGTAGATAGTATGCCACGATGAATACAGGCAAGAATCAATTCAAGACAATGTGCTACTGGGTATTAGAGATACTAGTGTGTGCAGCAATCTGGACCATCACCACTGAAGGTCTCGCTGTATGGTGGTACAACATGCAATGTGTGGTTTTCATAAGCAATAAAAAGGGCGGAAATGATGTTTATGTTGATCTCTATTCCAGTTTTCTGTACAGGTTCCAGAACTCTCTGAACTGAGGTGATGCAAAACTTTTTTTGATGTATGTATATGGCTTCAAAATTTTGGTATTGAAATATTTTTACAAGGTTGTAGAGTCTGAAGCATTTACCTTTTATATTGTCTTCATTAGGATCGATTCACACTTGATAGAATGGAATGAGATGCGATGGAAAGTCAACACATTCCACAATGCATTTAAAATGGTGGCATACACATAGGCCTTCATCGGAACAGAACAGGATATCTAGGCCAAGGTTTCTTGGGCAGAAGATTTTGAAATTAACACTGGAGGTGTAACTGATGTCATCTATTAACTTTGCAAGTTAACATATTTTCGCTAAAAGAACAAGCACTATGCGTATAATAATACATACCTGTATGATGGCAAATAATGATACCTTCATTGTAGATGCACACTACACCTGAACTCTTGCAGAAACCAAATGAAGCTGCAAGCAACAAGGATAACAGACAGTGGGCACTGCATGTATAGTGTGCAACAAGTTGAGAATTCAGGTGGGTGGAGGCAGTGCATGCTCAGAGAGCCAAAATCGTTAAAGCGACTGCTCATGTAAAGCAGGAAATCTGGGACTGAGTTTCAGTCTGGCTCAAGTTTTCACTTGTCGCCATTGGTTTTATTGCAATGCCTGATTGTGGCTGAGGTCTGAACCTCTCTTACATCATGTATATATCTGGCTGCTGAATCAAAAAATGGCGCCTGGTCTTTTGGACATGTCCAAAACACAGACACCACATGCAATAATATGGAAGAGTGTTCACACTAGGCATCAACTCTCCATCATTTCACTTATTCCAGTACCACAAGGATGTAGCCAGGATTGTGTCAAATAAGGGTCCAATATCTTAACGAGGGCCCTAAAAAGACTCATGCTTTTGGTTTATTCTGAAAATTTTCGTACAGAATGATAAAAACTTTATTCGAAAATGATCTTAGAGTTTTCATCAAACAGAGATATAATCTTTTTATTTAGGGTGCCATATTTTGGTAAACCACTAAGAAGCAGTCATGTTCCAGTCTCACTTCATCCTCAACGGGCATTTTAAACTTTTCTTCTTTCAGTCTAGATTTGAGTTGAGGAAGTGATCAGAAACGCACAAGCGCTAATTTTTTGGAAAATTGTGATTATTACCGACAGCGCTTTTGGAATAAAGAGATCTCCGTTCGACAGAGGAGCTAGAATAATTTTTGGTGGTGAAAATACAAAGGATCTGGAATTATTCAGCCTTACACTTTAAGAATGCATCTGTCATTTCTTAGAAGCTAAGAAAGATCATTGTCTGCATTAAAGAATGTCCTGGGAGCAAATGCATGAGCCTAATTGAGGGGAATTTGGATTATTGGTTATCATACAGCTTTAGTGCCATGAGTCTCTGAAGATATGTTTGGTTTGCCTTTGATGTAGCTCTTTCCATTGAGCAGAGGAGCTAGATCTTTCAGGATATTGGAATTTTTCAGGATATTGGAATCTATGAGGAAAGAAAGGTATTCAGAAGCAACTGGCTGTAGCCTAAATCCTAGTATTTGCCTGAACTAAATATGGTAACAAAAGAAAACCATTTTCTAGTCTGCTGGCAAATGGATTCATATCACCTCACCTCTCGACTTCATGGATTGCTAGCTCAGCAGCTCAATATGCGGAGCTACCTCAAGTCAGCAGAGAATTTGAAAAAAGTGGTTGTTGTACAAATTTTTAAAACAAAATAAAATGTACCATAACAAAAGATGCAAGATTTTCATATAATTGTGTATATAGATAGGTAATTAGGATAGGTAATTAGGCTAACATAGTAGTACATAAATATTTTTAACTTACCAAAAAGTTAGTGGACGAATCAGAAACGGCTTTCCTCATCTCTCTTTTCACAAACTTATCCATACTTAGAAACACAACACAAAAACAATAGACCATAGCACTTACATTAAATTTAAATGCAATTAAAACAATTGAACTGCTTAACAAAACAATAGATGAGCTGAAGTAAAGCCTTGGCGAAAATAGGGATGGGTGATAGCTGATAGTGCTATGGATGCATAGATAGTTCAAATCTGTCTTTGATCTTGCTGACTATTAATAGCACATATGCCTTTTTGTGTTATGATTGAAAATAAAAATGTCTTTTAATTCCACTACATGGCAACTAGGCTGTGCATAACTTCATTTGGGTGATGGGAAGGGGGGGGGGGGATCAGGACTCATTGGCCCCCCTGTTTGGTTATGCCCTTGAGTACCAAATGCTGAAAGTGACATCATGAGATCACATTCATGGCACAAACAGTGGGAATATAGCATCAGAATTAAAACTAACAGTAATAAAATTTGTCAGTGATTAAAGCAAAGTTCATAACAGATACCGTTGATAACGTTTTTGTGATAAACTATTGATAAGTGAGACAACGGGAAAGTGCCTTCAAAACATTTTAAAACACATACATTTGTTTTCCAGCGAAATTATATGCACACAAACAAATCAAACAAAATATCCGAGGTGATACACAGAGTCTGATTACCTCATCCATCGCGTTTTCTTCTCTAAGTACATGAAGCTCTCAATTTAAATGTGCAATCAGCACACAGGTAAGTAATCATAATAAAAGTCTGACGTGGCTAAGTCAAATATTTTGGGCAAGAGAATTAATTTAATTACACTACATGCAGTAGACAAGCTCTGAACTTGCCCTTTGGAGATACGCAGTCGCTATAGTTTTATTTTCAGTACGTGCCGAAAACAAAGCAAAATTATCAAACAAAGACTAAGAAGATAGACAAGCACGATATATACTACTAAAACGCGAGTAAGTGCATAAAAGAAGGATAACTTCTGATGTTAAAAGATGACGACATAGTTATCCCCACAAAAGTGAATGTCAAAACTTCCTTCCCGAGATACCTTGACTTTGACATGCCGTTCTTTGCCATCCTATTCCGTTCTGTTGATGGCCTGCGTGAATACCGCCATTTGGAATGCATTGTGGAATTATCGAATCACTTCACTCAAACAGTGGAATCTGAATTTCAGAAGTTTAATGAAAATTAAATAAGCAAGAGAATCCTCACATTAAAGACCAATTTACAGATGTATGGAATGTTGTGGTAGATCCCATAGTTAAAAAATACATAAAAGAAAGAGTTAAACCACTACCTTACCTCATAAACTGTAGTGATAGAGAAAACACTTGTCCTAGGAGTGTAAAAATAAGCATTGTTAAACCAGTGTATAAGAAGGGTAAGTGCAAAAGAGGATTCAAATAACCACCCAGTACCACTGATCCCCCCTTTTAGAAAAGTTTTTGTAGTGGTTATCCTTTGCATCTCTCTGCTCATTTTACAAAAAGCAAATCGCCAACAGAAAAACAGAATGACATTAGGAAAGATGGCTGTTCAAATACTGCAAATACTCACATCTAGTAAGCTAGCTGATGACACCTCCCTCTTATTTAATGACAAAGACATCAAGCCATAATAATCTGTTGCAACTAAGGGCAAGACGTAAATGACAACGTATTTTCGACACCAAGGTTTAAACACTAACTTCAGCAAAATCCAGCAACTAACATTTTAAACAACCATCTCTTATGAAGTGGAAATAATATTTGTGATATTACGACAATAGTTGAAAATAACATTAAGTTTTCTGGTGTCCACCTGATCAAAAATCTTCGATGAGGGGATCACATTGATTCCGTATGCGAGAAAATCAGCAGTACCTAGTATCTGACAACCCAGCTGGCAAAAATAGTTCCAAACCCAAATCTTAAAAATTCCATGCTACAGCACAATTTATCCTTTTCTTAATAATGGGACTAAACTGTGGAGCTATGCAGCAAATCTACACTTGAATAGAACATTGAGGTTACAGAGTAGAGTAATTACATTAACACATGGACTGAGTCTCAGGGAGTCCAGTCGTGAATCCAGAGTACATAAAAATTTTAATAATATATTCCTTATATTTGTATAAACTTAGTATAGTTAGTGGGCAACACGAACAAAGTAAGCAAGTGAAGTGATACACCACAGCCGCCTGTATTATAGGCCGGAGGACTGAAATGTGGCAACGTTACGTTAAGGCCTACCGCATGGCTGTGGCTATAAGGTAGCGAACGGAAGCAGTTGTTTACGTACTTTCGCGGTGTCTGTTTTATCCGACATTACAGTGTAATTATGCTATAATGGACTCTGCAAAAATTATAGCAGGTAGTCGTGACTACAGTGGAAGATATAACACAATGTAAGTATACAATTCTGTGAAGTTTGTAGTGTTTTTACATGTATATGTGCAAGTATGCTACGTGAACGACTTTCGTCTACACAATTGCAACAAATGTTCTAATATATTCTAGATACAATTCGAAAATAAAGTTTTGAATTCATAAGGTTAGTATCTGAATTTTCTCCTAAGTGATTTGTGTTAATATTATGAATACACTCCTGGAAATGGAAAAAAGAACACATTGACACCGGTGTGTCAGACCCACCATACTTGCTCCGGACACTGCGAGAGGGCTGTACAAGCAATGATCACACGCACGGCACAGCGGACACACCAGGAACCGCGGTGTTGGCCGTCGAATGGCGCTAGCTGCGCAGCATTTGTGCACCGCCGCCGTCAGTGTCAGCCAGTTTGCCGTGGCATACGGAGCTCCATCGCAGTCTTTAACACTGGTAGCATGCAGCGACAGCGTGGACGTGAACCGTTATGTGCAGTTGACGGACTTTGAGCGAGGGCGTATAGTGGGCATGCGGGAGGCCGGGTGGACGTACCGCCGAATTGCTCAACACGTGGGGCGTGAGGTCTCCACAGTACATGGATGTTGTCGTCAGTGGTCGGCGGAAGGTGCACGTGCCCGTCGACCTGGGACCGGACCGCAGCGACGCACGGATGCACGCCAAGACCGTAGGATCCTACGCAGTGCCGTAGGGGACCGCACCGCCACTTCCCAGCAAATTAGGGACACTGTTGCTCCTGGGGTATCGGCGAGGACCATTCGCAACCGTCTCCATGAAGCTGGGCTACGGTCCCGCACACCGTTAGGCCGTCTTCCGCTCACGCCCCAACATCGTGGAGCCCACCTCCAGTGGTGTCGCGACAGACGTGAATGGAGGGACTAATGGAGACGTGTCGTCTTCAGCGATGAGAGTCGCTTCTGCCTTGGTGCCAATGATGGTCGTATGCGTGTTTGGCGCCGTGCAGGTGAGCGCCACAATCAGGACTGCATACGACCGAGGCACACAGGGCCAACACCCGGCATCATGGTGTGGGGAGCGATCTCCTACACTGGCCGTACACCACTGGTGATCGTCGAGGGGACACTGAATAGTGCACAGTACATCCAAACCGTCATCGAACCCATCGTTCTACCGTTCCTAGACCGGCAAGGGAACTTGCTGTTCCAACAGGACAATGCACGTCCGCATGTATCCCGTGCCATCCAACGTGCTCTAGAAGGTGTAAGTCAACTACCCTGGCCAGCAAGATCTCCGGATCTGTCCCCCATTGAGCATGTTTGGGACTGGATGAAGCGTCGTCTCACGCGGTCTGCACGTCCAGCACGAACGCTGGTCAAACTGAGGCGCCAGGTGGAAATGGCATGGCAAGCCGTTCCACAGGACTACATCCAGCATCTCTACGATCGTCGCCATGGGAGAATAGCAGCCTGCATTGCTGCGAAAGGTGGATATACACTGTACTAGTGCCGACATTGTGCATGCTCTGTTGCCTGTGTCTATGTGCCTGTGGTTCTGTCAGTGTGATCATGTGATGTATCTGACCCCAGGAATGTGTCAATAAAGTTTCCCCTTCCTGGGACAATGAATTCACGGTGTTCTTATTTCAATTTCCAGGAGTGTATTTCTACACATTTGATTCTATTGTAGACTTGTGTTTCGTGATGTCCAAGCAGTAGAAATAACCAGTCCACTCAAATTCTCATTTGCTATTTTTACATAATAGTATTTTGATTTAAGATGTTAGCAATTAATGCATCATTCTATTTGCAGATGCCAGAAAAATGTTGTGTTCCTGGTTGCAACAGCAACTACAAACCCAGCAATGAATAGGGTTACATCTCAGTGTTCAGATTCCCTACTGAAGAGGAAAACAGAAAACGATGGACAAGAAATATCCCCAGAAAGGACTCGACTCCATCAAATGGAAGTGCTGTTTGCATTAAACATTTTGAAGAAAGTGACGTATCAAGAGTGGAGATTTACAAGGATTCTGATGTGAACTGTGACGAGTTTCCTCGTCAAAGGCCAGCTTTTACCAGAAGCTGTGCCAAAAATATTCCCTGGGTTACTATCGTATTTAAGTAAGGTGCAGCCTCCAAGAAGGTGTTTGTCATATTTGTCATTTATATAGGAAGGAATATCATAATATATTCCAAATAACAGACTGAAATAATTGCAAGTCTGCAAATAATGTTAGTAGGCAACTCACAAAATTGTTTGCTGAACTTGTACATCCAAATCTCTTGTAAGAAACGTCATAATATGAAGAACATGTGAGTTGTTGAAAAGTTCATCGTTGCAAGGAAACGAGAATAAACTGCGTAATTCCGACATAAAGTCGGTGTAATAGTGCGACAAATTAGCTTTTCTAGGTTACTGTCTTATTTATAGGGACCAAATCTACAAAAAAAAGTGATTGCGTATTTATATCTGACACGTCATCTCCATTCGACGAAATCTAAACTTTAGTCTCGGCCTAGCTGGTCACGCTAGCCGGCCTACTGACGTCACAGGCTACGTCGTTGTCAGCTTGACGACTCCGGCCTCTAATACAGGCGGCCGTGGATACACACATTATGAGACGAGAAGCAAGGGTAACTTCTTAAAGCAATGACAAAATTAAAAATAACTGACAACATATAGAGTTCAACAAGCTGCCAAGTACTTTGAAAAACTTCTGAAGGAAAACTGTTCCATGGAGGGTTCACAGCATTCCTAGTAAATAATTGTTTGTATTCACTCCGTGGCCTTTAAGGTGCAGGGCTTCTGCTGCAAAACGTAGTATATTAAGAATATTAAGACTATTGTATGTACGATTACTATATGTAAGTATTATTTATTATTCAATCTCTAAATCACGTGTGCAAAAGTCGTTAGCTTGACGGCTACATGGAAAGAATGTACAAAATTTAAAAAGAATATTTTGACGTGCCATTCCGTTAAGTATGAATCGACCTTAAAACTTTCGACTGTATCGATGCGTATCGATTATGTGGCAAGTAGTTTGCGCGTTTGCGGTGTCGGCAGTTAACTACTTTGCCGCCAAAGTGTTTAATAATAAATATTACGTCAGACAACGAGGATTTGTGACACCCGGTTTATGGAGTGGGTGTGGTTATTTAAGCAGTGACAGGTGCATTGTGTTCTTCAGTTTCCACTTGCATTTGTTGATCTGACGGAGTTGCATTTAATTGCTTTTTGACAGTTCTTCCGCCAGCGGGCAGAATGGTTGCACCAAGTAAAGAGCAGGCCGTAGATGCCATAAAACGAATAGGGGGAGTGAACATAATGAATGTTATGTATAGTTTTGTAAAAAAGTTAGGGACAGTTGCGTTGGTGTATGCGCTTGGGTATATGGAATTCAGTATAGCGTGGCTGATAGGACCTATCGTACTATCTGTCATAAGAGATGAGTGGAAAAAAGAAAAAGAGCTCCGACGAACCATTGCCAAAGCATCAGCATTGTGCCAGGAAAAAGAAGTAATTCTTGCAAGAGTCGACGAACTACCAAGCTGGGTAAGTTTATTAAGTGTTAATCCCAGACATTCCGTAAATTATTGTTGATATAACTGTTTTGTGTCGGATATAGTTTGTATTCAGTGTGTTCCGTCTCTGGCACGAAACCGGGATGTTTAAAGCGCAATCGTTGCATTGTCTTTCTTAAACTAAATATATCCGTGGAATCAACATGACTGAGAGAATAGTGTAAGTACAAACAGCCAAATATTTTCTTCTGTGTTCCGAACTACGCACAGCTGGAAGCATTATAAATTAATGTTGCTTAAACTTAAGAATATGGACAATATTTATGCTACATCTATTAGAACTAATCGTTGCATTTTCGAAGAACGGAAATAAAATAAAAAGGAAAATAATAATATTGGGGTTGATGCTTTATCTTTCCCGCGTTTGCTTTAACAATACATATGTTTTTGGATAGGGTCCACCTTTTACAAAACATCACTTTGTGTTTAACCCAAACATGTTTCACTGCAGTTGCAGCATCTTCAGTGGGCTTTTATTTTATGACGTTTTACCACATGGTGTGGTTTTCCTGATGTATAATGTTTCTACAGGGACTCTTTTGTTTCACAATTTGTAAGTGGTTGCAGATACAAACTGTGAAGGGAAAGAAATAGTCACTGTAGAAACGCAATACATCAGGAAAACCACAAAATAAATGCCCACTGAAGATGCTGCAACTGTAGTGAAACATGTTTGTGTTAAAGAACACAATTGTGTTTTGCTAAAGGCGAATCCTATCCAAAAACACATGTATTAAAAAGGAAAAATTATTCCCTCTATATCATAGTTGTACAACATGCCAAGAAATTGTTGTTAAACACTGTTCTCTGTGGTACAGTTCGAGAATTAGTATATAGAACCCAACTTTAAGTTGCACATAGCCACATAGCCATTTGCAAATACGCTTGTAAATGCTGGTCAAAAATTTCTTTGTGCCACTGTTATACCCCCCCCCCCCCCTCTCTCTCCTGACTGCCGTCAAAAATCCCACTTTGCACTTGCTGATGGTTGTGAAACTCCAAAAATCATTTTCGTTAAGCACTGTGAAAATAGTATCTGCATTGACTTCTAGTGAGTAAACAGAAAAATACTCTTGTTATTCAAAAAAATCTTCCACATCTGTGTTAATGAAGTATGTGTATGGTGCTTACTTTGTGTGCAGCTTGCTACAGTACTGACTTTGATGAAGAAAGTTGTACATTATTTGCATTATATGCAGATGCTGTATTAGAATATTTATTCCCTCATTATAGAATTTCTCAATTGAAATTATTTAAAAAAAACTTTTTTTTAGTCCATTATTTGCATTCACATTGTTTGTTTTTATTTAAACTGTGTATATAATGTTTATTGAAGTTAGGACTAGGTTTGATGTCCTTTGCATCCCAAGCTTGTGGCCCCATCTGCAATGACTTAATCATCAACAGGATATTACATGATAATCTCTCCAGGTCTTGGTGGAGGTTTCTTCGTTCCAAAAGTGTGAGATTCTGGATTGTACTTCCCTGTCAGGTTTCACACACAATGACATTTAAACTTGGAAGACAATTTTACATGTGTTATGGTCTTCAGTCCAGAGACTGGTTTGATTCAGCTCTCAATGCTACTCTATCCTTTGCAAGCTTCTTCAGCTCCCAGTACCTACTGCAACCTACATCCTTCTGAATCTGCTTAGTGTATTCATCTCTTGGTCTGCCTCTACAATTTTTACCCTCCACGCTGCCCTCCAATACTAAATTGGTGATCCCTTGATGCCTCAGAACGTGTCCTACCAACCAATCCCTTCTTCTAGTCAAGTTGTGCCACAAACTCCTCTTCTCCCTAATTCTATTCAGTACCTCCTCATTGGAGCGAAAGGCTATTTACAGTTTGTACAGAAACCAGATGGCAGTTATGAGTCGAGGGGCATGAAAGGGAAGCAGTGGTTGGGAATGGAGTGAGACAGGGTTGTAGCCTCTCCCCAATGTTATTCGATCTGTATATTGAGCCAGAAGTAAAGGAAACAAAAGAAAAATTCGGAGTAGGTATTAAAATCCATGGAGAAGAAACAAATTCTTTGAGGTTCGCCGATGACATTGTAATTCTGTCAGAGACAGCAAAGGACTTGGAAGAGCAGTTGAACGGAATGGACAGTGTCTTGAAAGGAGGATATAAGGTGAACATCAACAAAAGCAAAACGAGGATAATGGAATGTAGTCTAATTAAGTCTGGTCATGCTGAGGGAATTAGATTAGGAAATGAGACACGTAAAGGAGTATTGCTATTTGGGGAGCAAAATAACTGATGATGGTCGAAGTAGAGAGGATATAAAATGTAGACTGGCAATGGCAAGGAAAGCGTTTCTGAAGAAGAGAAATATGTTAACATCGAGTATAGATTTAAGTGTCAGGAAGTCTTTTCTGAAAGTATTTGTATGGAGTGTTGCCATGTATGGAAGTGAAACATGGACGATAAATAGTTTGGACAGGAAGAGAATAGAAGCTTTTGAAATGTGGTGCTACAGAAGAATGCTGAAGGTTAGATGGGTAGATCACATAACTAATGAGGAGGTATTGAATAGAATTGGGGAGAAGAGGAGTTTGTGGCACAACTTGACGAGAAGAAGGGACAGGTTGGTAGGACATGTTCTGAGGCATCAAGGGGTCACATATTTAGCATTGGAGGGTAAAAATCGTAGAGGGAGACCAAGAGATGAATACACTAAGCAGACTCAGAAGGATGTAGGTTGCAGTAGGTACTGGGAGATGAAGAAACTTGCACAGGATAGGGTAGCATGGAAAGCTGCATCAAACCAGTCTCAGGACTGAAGACCACAACAACAACCACCTCCGCATTAGTTATGTGATCTACCCATCTAATCTTCAGCATTCTTCTGTAGCACCACATTTCGAAAGCTTCTATTCTCTTCTTGTCTAAACTATTTATCGTCCACGTTTCACTTCCATACATGGCTACACTCGAGACAAATACTTACAGAAACGACTTCCTGACACTTAAATCGATACTTGATGTTAACAGAATTCTGTTCTTCAGAAATGCTTTCCTTGCCATCGCCTGTCAATCTAATTCCCTCATCACCTGATTTAATTAGACTACATTCCATTATCCTCGTTTTGCTTTTCAATAATCTGTCCATTCCGTTCAACTGCTCTTCCAAGTCCTGTGCTGTCTTTGACAGAATTATAATGCCATCGGCAAACCTCAAAGTTTTTACTTCTTCTCCATGGATTTTAATTCCTACTCCGAACTTTCTTTTATTTCCTTTACTGCTAGCTCAATATACAGATTGAATAACATTGAGGAGAGGCTACAACCCTGTCTCACTCCCTTCCCAACCACTGCTTCCCTTCATGCCCCTCGACTCTTATAACTGCTATCTGGTTTCTGTACAAATTGTAGATAGCCTTTCATTCCATATGTTTTACCCCTGCCAACTTCAGAATTTGAGAGTATTCTAGTCAACATTCTCTAAGTCTACAAATGCTACAAACATAGGTTTGCCATTCCTTAATCTATCTTCTACGATAAGTCGTAGGGTCACTATTGCCTCACATGTTCCAACATTTCTACGGAATCCAAACTGATCTTCCCCGAGGTTGGCTTCTACCAGTTTTTCCATTCATCTGCAAAGAATTTGTGTTAGTATTTTGCAGCCGTGACTCATTAAACTGATAGTTCGGTAATTTTCACATCTGTCAACACCTGCTTTCCTTGGGATTGGAATTATTATATTCTTCTTGAAGTCTGAGGGTATTTCGCCTGTCTTATAGATCTTGCTCACCAGATGGTACGAGTTTTGTCAGGGCTGGCTCTCCCAAGGCTATCAGTAGTTCTAATGGAATGTTGTCTACTCCCGGGGCCTTGTTTCGACTTAGGTGTTTCAGTGCTGTGTCAAACTCTTCACGCAGTATCATATCTCCCATTTCATCATCATCTACGTGCTTATCCATTTCCTTAATATTGTCCTCAAGTACATCGCCCTTGTATAAACCCTCTATATACTCCTTCCACCTTTCTGCTTTCCCTTCTTTGCTTAGAATGGGTTTCCATCTGAGCTCTGATATTCATAAAAATGGATCTCTCTTTCTCCAAAGGTCTCTTTAATTTTTCTATAAGCAGTATCTATCCTATCCCTAGTGATATATGCCTCTACCTCCTTACATTTGTCCTCTAGTCATCCCTGCTTAGCCGTTTTGCACTTCCCGTCAGTCTCATTTTTGAGACGTTTGTGTTCCTTTTTGCCTGCTTCATTTACTGCGTTTTATATTTTCTTCTTTCATCAGTTAAATTCAGTATTTCTTCAGTTACCCAAGGATTTCTACTAGCCCTCATCTTCTTACCTACTTGATCCTCTGCTGCCTTCACGATTTCATCTCTCAAAGCTACCCATTCTTCATCTACTGTATTTCTTTCCCCCATTCTTGTCAATCTTACCCCAATGCTCTCCCTGAAACTCTGTACAACCTCTGGTTTAGTCAGTTTATCCAGGTCCCATCTCCTTAAATTCCCACCTTTTTGCAGTTTCTTCAGTTTTAATCTACAGTTCATAACCAATAGATTATGGTCAGAGTCCACATCTGCCCCTGGAAATGTCTTACAATTTAAAACTTGGTTCCTAAATCTCTGTCTTACCATTATATAATCTGTCTGAAACCTTCCAGTATCTCCAGGCCTCTTCCTTGTATACAACCTTCTTTCATGATTCTTGAACCAAGTTATGCTCTGTGCAAAATTCTACCAGGTGGCTTCCTCTTTCATTCCTTGCCCCCATTCCATATTCACCTACTGTGTTTCCTTCTCTTTCTTTTTCTACTGTCGAATTGCAGTCACCAATGATTATTAAATTTTCATCTCCTTTCACTATCTGAATAATTTCTTTTATCTCATCATACATTTCATCAATTTGTTCATCTGCGGAGCTAGTTGGCATATAAACTTTTACTGCTGTGGTAGGCGTGGGCTTCGTGGCTATCTTGGCCACAATAATGCATTCACTATTCAGTTTGTAGTAGCTTACCCAGACTCCTACTTTTTTATTCATCATTAAACCTACTCCTGCATTACTCCTATTTGATTTTGTATTTATAACCCTGTATTCACCTGACCAGAAGTCTTGTTCCTCCAGCCACCGAGCTTCCCTAATTCCCACTATATCTAGCTTTAACCTATCAATTTCCCTTTTTAAATTTTCTAACCCACTTGTCCAATGAAGGGATCTGACATTCCACACTCGGATCCGTAGAACGCTAGTTTTCTTTCTCCTGATAACAACCACCTCCTCAGTAGTCCCCACCCAGAGACCCGAATGGGGGGACTATTTTACCTCCAGAATATTTTACTCAAAAGGACGCCATCATCATATAACCATACAGTAGAGCTGCATGCCCTTGGGAAAAATTACAGATGTAGGCTCTGCTTGCTTTCAGCCGTTCGCAGTACCAGCACAGCAAGGCTGTTTTGGTGAATGTTACAAGGCCATATCAGTCAATCATCCAGACTGTTGCCTCTGCAACTGCTGCCCCTCTTCAGGAACCCTACGTTTGTCTGACCTCTTAACAGATACCCCTCCGTTGTGATTGCACCTACGGTATGGCTCTCTGTATTGCTGAGGCACACAAGCCTCCCCACCAACAGCAAGGTTCATGGGGGGAGGGGGGGGGGGGCAATTTTACTTAAATATAGCAAAAAATAAATAATAATCTGACGTATTGTGGTAATGTGCAATGTTTGCCATATGTATGTTAAATTAAATTGTTCAATTTATTTATTTATTTATTATTTTTTCCTTCCAGGTCTTCTTCCCCGATGTGGAAAGAGTTGAATGGGTTAATAAGGTAAGGCAATTTTCCATGTGGTCTTTCTAATTTTTATTTGTTTGTCCTTGCAAAAAATATTTCCAGATTGTGGGGTACAATGCAAATACTGCTACACTGTCGGCAACTATTTGTGTTTAATGGTAAGATGGCAATCTGTATTTGTCGTTTTAACGAAGCAAAGTACAGCAAGTGCTTGGAAGTATTGCAGGTATTAAAATGCTGTATGGGGTTAAGTTGTGTTTTGCCTATTGTTATGTGTTGCTTGTCCAAAGAGTATAACAATGGCAGTTTTACTTCTTTTTGACTTTTTCATTTGCTCTGGAAACTCAAATAGCATCATTCCGATACCTTGAAGCAAAATGTGACATTCAGTAGTATGCTGAGTTAGGCATATGCTATGCTTCATATGGTCATAGCAATATTTTTCTTATACTTTAGCACCTTTTATACAGTTCTAAACATGATATATGCAGTAAGATTTTTGGGATAGATGTAAAAGTTTACCAGAAGTATAGGCTGCAGGGAACTGGAAATGACTGTTAAAATTACAATTTTCACAGACAGTAGTTGAGAAAAAACTTTCTTGAGTAACTGTCCTCAAAGCATTCTCTTAAAGTAGCCTCCACGATGGATAGTTCAGAAAAAATCCATAATGGAAGTACGTATGAACCTGCATTTTCACTTAAATACAAGTCTTGTTTAAATAGCATTTGGAGTGCAACAGCAGCAGCAAAATGACAACCTTAACATATTATGTTCACACGTCTGTTTTATTGCCATATCACTGTACTAGAGGTGTAACAGTGTGTATGTGATACTCTGTATTCAAAGGAGGAGAAGGATAAGGAGGTGTGTCTGTCAAGGTGAAAAGGTGCATAAAACAGCAATGTCCATCAGAAAAGATGTTAGTTTTGTATCACAGTGAGAAGTTGCGCATATCGTTGACATTCAGCATGCTATGGGATGTGTCTTTGTTGAGTTACAGCTAAGAGTTCATTTACAGATCTTATATTTGGTTTTTGTAAAATAAACCTTATAGTGAATCGGAATCTAAAAGATTAACTTGAAATAAAAGAATTTAAAGCGATACTCAAGAAAATTGCAATTGACCAGTTTTGCACTAAAAGGCTCTTTTTAACCTGAACAAAATGAGTTTATTTTGAAGACAATTGTTTAACCATACAATCTTTTTTGTCTATTCTGGAATTGTTGCCACATTAAAGACCGCTAAAACAAAAATTTAAAAAAATAACTCTCATTTGTAGAGGAGACCTTTCAGAAGGAGACAAATGAAATTTTATAATTACCATTCACCAAGCCTAAGGGCACCCCCTACCATTATTATTTGAAATGGAAATATCAGCATTATTTTTGTTTCAAAGTGCACTGATCAAATGTTTGTTGTAACAATAAAGATGATCTATGTGCCACACTTTTTCAAAACTTTACCCAAATGGAACTCGAATGACAACATTCCCATCAAGAGACTATCATGACAGTTCAACATTAACATGGTGATTGAGGCAAATAGATGTTGTTGTTGTTGTGGTCTTCAGTCCTGAGACTGGTTTGATGCAGTTCTCCATGCTACTCTATCCTGTGCAAGCTTCTTCATCTCCCAGTACTTACTGCAACCTACATCCTTCTGAATCTGCTTAATGTATTCATCTCTTGGTCTCCCTCTACGATTTTTACCCTCCACGCTGCCCTCCAATGCTAAATTTGTGATCCCTTGATGCCTCAAAACATGTCCTACCAACCGATCCCTTCTTCTAGTCAAGTTGTGCCACAAGCTTCTCTTCTCCCCAATCCTATTCAATACCTCCTCATTAGTTACGTGATCTACCCACCTTATCTTCAGCATTCTTCTGTAGCACCACATTTCGAAAGCTTCTATTCTCTTCTTGTCCAAACTTCACTTCCATACATGGCTACACTCCATACAAATACGTTCAGAAACGACTTCATGACACTTAAATCTATACTCGATGTTAACAAATTTCTCTTCTTCAGAAACGATTTCCTTGCCATTGCCAGTCTACATTTTATCCTCTCTACTTCGACCATCATCAGTTATTTTACTCCCTAAATAGCAAAACTCCTTTACTACTTTAAGTGTCTCATTTCCTAATCTAATTCCCGCAGCATCACCCGATTTAATTTGACTACATTCCATTATCCTCGTTTTGCTTTTGTTGATGTTAATCTTATATCCTCCTTTCAAGACACTGTCCATTCCGTTCAACTGCTCTTCCAAGTCCTTTGCTGTCTCTGACAGAATTACAATGTCATCGGCGAACCTAAAAGTTTTTATTTCTTCTCCATGGATTTTAATACCTGCTCCGAACTTTTCTTTTGTCTCCTTTATTGCTTGCTCAATATACAGATTGAATAACATCGGGGAGAGGCTACAACCCTTTCTTACTCCCTTCCCAACCACTGCTTCCCTTTCATGTCCCTCGACTCTTATAACTGCCATCTGGTTCCTGTACAAATTGTAAATAGCCTTTCGGTCCCTGTATTTTACCCCGGCCACCTTCAGAATTTGAAAGAGAGTATTCCAGTTAACATTGTCAAAAGCTTTCTCTAAGTCTACAAATGCTAGAAACGTAGGTTTGCCTTTTCTTAATCTTTCTTCTAAGATAAGTCGTAAGGTTAGTATTGCCTCACGTGTTCCAACATTTCTACGGAATCCAAACTGATCTTCCCCGAGGTCCGCTTCTACCAGTTTTTCCATTCGTCTGTAAAGAATTCGCGTTAGTATTTTGCAGCTGTGACTTATTAAACTGATAGTTCGGTAATTTTCACATCTGTCAACACCTGCTTTCTTTGGGATTGGAATTATTACATTCTTCTTGAAGTCTGAGGGTATTTCGCCTGCCTCATACATCTTGCTCACCAGATGGTAGAGTTTTGTCAGGACTGGCTCTCCCAAGGCCATCAGTAGTTCTAATGGAATGTTGTCTACTCCCGGGGCCTTGTTTCGACTCAGGTCTTTCAGTGCTCTGTCAAACTCTTCACGCAGTATCTTATCTCCCATTTCGTCTTCATCTACATCCTCTTCCATTTCCATAATATTGTCCTCAAGTACAGTGCCCTTGTATAAACCCTCTATATACTCCTTCCACCTTTCTGCCTTCCCTTCTTTGCTTAGAACTGGGTTGCCATCTGAGCTCTTGATATTCATACAAGTGGTTCTCTTCTCTCCAAAGGTCTCTTTAATTTTCCTGTAGGCAGTATCTATCTTACCCCTAGTGAGACAAGCCTCTACATCCTTACATTTGTCCTCTAGCCATCCCTGCTTAGCCATTTTGCACTTCCTGTCCATCTCATTTTTGAGACGTTTGTATTCCTTTTTGCCTGCTTCATTTACTGCATTTTTATATTTTCTCCTTTCATCAATTAAATTCAATATTTCTTCTGTTACCCAAGGATTTCTATTAGCCCTCGTCTTTTTACCTACTTGATCATCTGCTGCCTTCACTACTTCATCCCTCAGAGCTACCCATTCTTCTTCTACTGTATTTCCTTCCCCCATTCCTGTCAATTGTTCCCTTATGCTCTCCCTGAAACTCTCTACAACCTCTGGTTCTTTCAGTTTATCCAGGTCCCATCTCCTTAAATTCCCACCTTTTTGCAGTTTCTTCAGTTTCAATCTGCAGTTCATAACCAATAGATTGTGGTCAGCTATAGATATGCATGAAAAAATAGCAGTCTGAAATATTTTAATGCTGTGTGTAGCAAACTGCTGCCTTACACTGTCAGTTCCAGAAAATTGATATTGACATTACCACTCCAACTGAAAGGATAGTTAGCATGGCACAAAACATTGGTTTCATTGAATTTCATAAATAGGGAACGTTAGAGCCCTTAAGGCTGAACTGGGTAGTACTAGGGAGGAACTGATGAGGTTGAGGGGATAGAAGGGTGACGACAGGTGGGAAGTGGTGGCAAGGAGCGGGGGCCACAGAAATAGAGCAGTATCTGACAGTTTCATCATTGGCACATACAATAGATTTGTCTTGCTACCTCATTCAACTAAGGAAGAGGCTCAAGTAGTTGTAATTGTAGTTAGCACCCAATAGACTTTCACTAGGAAACCAGTTGTTTCAAAAAGAAGAAGAAGAAGAAATATAAAGTAGGAGGAAAGTTCTGTTGTTAAGTAGTATCCATGGAAGAGGTGTGGGCCAGATATTGAAGGAAAAATTAGGTGACAGGTACCAGGTCCTATTTTCAAGCCCAGTGCTGTCTTAGCCAGGTGACAGATTAGATTAGATTAATACTTGTTCCATAGATCATGAATATGACACTTCATAATGATGTGGAACGTGTCAGGTTAATAAAAGATGTCTGTACAAGATATTACATTACACAAAATATTGCATGACACTAATGTTTAAGTTGTTGGTTTTTTTTTTTTTTTTTAACTCCCCTTAATTTATATCTAAAAATTCAGCCAATGAGTAGGAGGAGTTGTCATCTAAAATTTATTTTAATTTATTTTTAAATGTTAGTTGGCTATCTGTCAGGCTTTTGATGCTGTTTGGTAGGTGACCAAAGACTTTTGTGGCAGCATAATTTACCCCTTTCTGTGCCAAAGTCAGATTTAACCCTGCATAGTGAAGATCATCCTTTCTCCTGGTATTATAGCTATGCACCCTGCTATTACTTTTGAACTGAGTTGGATTATTAACAACAAAGTTCATAAGTGAATATATATACTGTGAGGATCCCTAGATTCTTAAATAGTATCATTGTGCAGGTGGATTACAAAGCAAGGTCATGTTGTGGTAGTGGGTGGAGAGGGAAACAGTATTGATAGGGAGCAGGGCTACAATATTGAGTGTGATTTGGTAAAAACAGCATCTGCAATGAACCATACAAATGTTGGCTTGGTTCCTGCTTTCATGTGGGTTGGGTTGTTTGGGGAAGGAGACCAGACAGCGAGGTCATCGGTCTCATCGGATTAGGGAAGGATGGGGAAGGAAGTCGGCTGTGCCCTTTGAAAGGAACGATCCCAGCATTTGCCTGGAGTGATTTAGGGAAATCACGGAAAACCTAAATCAGGATGGCCGGACGCGGGATTGAACCATCGTCCTCCTGAATGTGAGTCCAGTGCTTTCATGTGGCATTGATAGCCCCAGTTCAACAAGTCTGTCAGGACGGTCAATATGGGGCTATATCAGCTGCTTGGCGTAGCTACTTTCTCAAGCATAGGTTTGCTTCCTGTTAATGGTATTGGTAGGTGGGACTTTGCAAGACATGGTCTGCATCTCAGTAGGAAAGGGAAGGGTAAATTGGCTGATATGACAGGAAAATCCTTTAAGGGGGGGGGCACTGAAACTGATGGGAGTACCTCTTTTTTTGTGCTAAGATTAGTTCCAATCATCAAACATTGATTGGAATTAAGTTTAATTAGAAGCTCAGACAGGCAGGTACTAGAGATGTTAAAATATCACAAGATTCTCATAAAAACACAGTGGAAAATGTTAGTATATTGCATCAGAATATCAGGGGATTAAAAAACAAAGAAGATGAGCTTCTTGTTTGTTTAGAAGATTTAGAAATTGAGGGTGGAATAGATGTACTGTGCCTCTGTGAACATCATATAATCACAGGTATGGAAATGGTAAATGTAGGTGGATATAAGCTTTCAGCACATGTAAGTAGAGACACTATGGAGAGAGGAGTTGACATATATGTTAAAATTTGTCATACTGTGAAAACTATAGGAACTGGAAAATTTTTTGTGTAGAGGAGCATTTGCATGTCAGTTTAAGCTAAATAATGGTACTTTTATAATTGTAGCCATGTACAGGTCCCCATAGGGAAATTTTCAGCCATTTTTGAAAAAGTTGAATTCTTTGTTGTGCCGCCTGTCAGACAGGAGGAAGCAAATTATTGTTTGCAGGTATTTCAATGTAGATTGTCTGATAGAATGCTTGACCTTGAAGTTATACTTGGTTCTTTCAATTTGACGTCAGTTGTTGATTTTCCTACGCAGGTGGTACAGGAAAGCAGCACACTGAATGTTTTTATAGACCAAATTTAATCAAATAAAAGCTTTTCCCGTTAAGAATGATCTGTCTGATCATGATGCACAGCTAGTTACAGTACATGACACACCTCCGTACAGTAATGCAAAACAGTCTTCCAAAATAGTGCATTCGGTTAGTGATTTAGTAGTTGAAAATTTTAGGTAAAGCCTGCAGCAGCTAGACTGGGGTAAAGTATATAGGGAACCTGATGCTAATTTAAAATTTAACCTATTTCATGATACCTTTGTGAGTGAATTTGAAAACTGTTTTCCCAAGAAAATGGTCAACTATAATTGTCAGAAACCATCTACAAAGCCATGGCTTACTAAAAGGATAAAAAATATCTTGTAAACAGAAAAGGAAAATGTGTCTTACAGCTAGGAGGGTTAATGATCGAGAAACAGTGAAACCTTTTAAAAACTACTACACTGTATTAAGAAAAGTTATTAAAAAGTTCAGAAGTATGTGCATTATGTCTGAGATTAGCACATCTGGCAATAAAATTAAAACCATTTGGAATATTGTTAAAAGGGAAACATGGCAACCAAGAGCACAGGAAGACTGTATTTCTTTCAGACTCGATAAGAAGTTTGTTGTAAAGAAGTCAGAACTAGAAAATGTCTTTAATAATCATTTTTAAGTGTTGCAGAGAAAACAGGATCCAACTATTCATTAGAAAATACAAGGCAGTATATTGAAATTCAACCCACCTCTTCTACGGAAGTTAGGAACATAATACTTTCATTCAAAAGTAAAAGTTCACATGGAATTGATGAAATTTCGAACAGAGTACTAAAAGGGTGTTCCCAACAGATAAGTAGGATTCTCAGCTATGTATGTAGTAGCTCACTGAAACAGGGTATTTTTCCAGATTGACTGAAATGCGCTATTGTTAAACCATTGCATAAAGAAGGGGATAGGTCTGATGCTAACAGCTACCACCCAATCTCACTTCTAACAGCTTTATCCAAAAGTCTTAAAAAGGTGGTGTATTCAAGAGTAGCATCAAAAAAATGAAGTACTAACAAAATGTCAATTTGACTTTCAGAAAGCATGTTATATATTCTTTCACTGATCAAATGTTAAATGCATTGAATAACCAAACATCACCCATTGGGATATTTTGTGATCTCCCAAAAGCTTTTGATTGTGTGAGTCATGAAAATCTTATAGATAAGCTTAAGTATTGTGGTATGAGTTGGGCAGTACACAAACGGTTTAATTCATATTTCACTGGAAGACTGAAGAAGGTTGAAATTAATGGTACAGATAGTCTATAAAAATCAGCAGAGTCCTCTAACTGGGAGGTATCAAGAATGATGTCCCACAGGGTTCGCCCTTGGTTCCCTTATTGTTCTTAATATACACTCCTGGAAATTGAAATAAGAACACCGTGAATTCATTGTCCCAGGAAGGGGAAACTTTATTGACACATTCCTGGGGTCAGATACATCACATGATCACACTGACAGAACCACAGGCACATAGACACAGGCAACAGAGCATGCACAATGTCGGCACTAGTACAGTGTATATCCACCTTTCGCAGCAATGCAGGCTGCTATTCTCCCATGGAGATGATCGTAGAGATGCTGGATGTAGTCCTGTGGAACGGCTTGACATGCCATTTCCACCTGGCGCCTCAGTTGGACCAGCGTTCGTGCTGGACGTGCAGACCGCGTGAGACGACGCTTCATCCAGTCCCAAACATGCTCAATGGGGGACAGATCCGGAGATCTTGCTGGCCAGGGTAGTTGACTTACACCTTCTAGAGCACGTTGGGTGGCACGGGATACATGCGGACGTGCATTGTCCTGTTGGAACAGCAAGTTCCCTTGCCGGTATAGGAATGGTAGAACGATGGGTTCGATGACGGTTTGGATGTACCGTGCACTATTCAGTGTCCCCTCGACGATCAACCAGTGGTGTACGGCCAGTGTAGGAGATCGCTCCCCACACCATGATGCAGGGTGTTGGCCCTGTGTGCCTCGGTCGTATGCAGTCCTGATTGTGGTGCTCACCTGCACGGCGCCAAACACGCAGACGACCATCATTGGCACCAAGGCAGAAGCGACTCTCATCGCTGAAGACGACACGTCTCCATTCGTCCCTCCATTCACGCCTGTCGCGACACCACTGGAGGCGGGCTGCACGATGTTGGGGCGTGAGCAGAAGACGGCCTAACGGTGTGCGGGACCGTAGCCCAGCTTCATGGAGACGGTTGCGAATGGTCCTCGCCGATACCCCAGGAGCAACAGTGTCCCTAATTTGCTGGGAAGTGGCGGTGCGGTCCCCTACGGCACTGCGTAGGATCCTACGGTCTTGGCGTGCATCCGTGCGTCGCTGTGGTCCGGTCCCAGGTCGACGGGCACGTGCACCTTCCGCCGACCACTGGCGACAACATCGAAGTACTGTGGAGACCTCACGCCCCACGTGTTGAGCAATTCGGCGGTACGTCCACCCGGCCTCCCGCATGCCCGCTATACGCCCTCGCTCAAAGTCCGTCGACTGCACATACGGTTCATGTCCACGCTGTCGCGGCATGCTACCAGTGTTAAAGACTGCGATGGAGCTCCGTATGCCACGGCAAACTGGCTGACACTGACGGCGGCGGTGCACAAATGCTGCGCAGCTAGCGCCATTCGACGGCCAACACCGCGGTTCCTGGTGTGTCCGCTGTGCCGTGCGTGTGATCATTGCTTGTACAGCCCTCTCGCAGCGTCCGGAGCAAGTATGGTGGGTCTGACACACCGGTGTCAATGTGTTCTTTTTTCCATTTCCAGGAGTGTATATTAATGACTTGCCACTCTATATTCATAAAGATGCAAAGCTAGTTCTTTTTGCTGATGATACAAGCATAGTAATCACACCCAACAAACAAGAATCAGCCAAGGAAATTATAAATAATGTCTTTCAGAAAATTGTTAAGTGGTTCTCTGCAAATGGGCTCTCACTAAATTTTGAGAATACACAGTACATACAAGTAAATGGCATAGCACAATTGATAAAAACAGACATTGATCAGAAAACAGACATTGATCAGAAGTCTGTTGCTAAGGCAGAATATTCAAAATTTCTGGGTGTATGCACTGATGAGAAATTTAATTGTAAAAACACATCAATGATTTGCTGAAACAGTTAGGTTCTTCTATTTATGCTATTAGGGTTATTGCAAATTTTGGTGATAAACATATCAGTAGATTACCCTGCTATGCCAATTTTCATTCACTGTTTTCATAAGACACCAATTTTAGGGTAATTCATCTTTTAAGAGAAAAAGTATTCATTGCACAGAAATGTGTAATCAGAATAATAGCTGGAGCCCACCCAAGATCACCTTGCAGGAACTAAGTATATTCACAGTACCTTCACAATACATATATTCACTTATGAAATTTGTTATTGATAACCCATCCCAATTCAAAAATGATGGCAAAGTGCATAGCTACAACACTACAAGAAAGGATAGTCTTCACTATTCTGGGTTAAATCCGACTTTGGCACAGAAATTGCTGCCACAAAAATCTTTGGTCATTTTCCAAATAGCATTGAAAGTCTGACAGATAGCCATCCAACAGTTAAAAACAAATTAAAAGAGTGTCTGAATAACAGCTCCTATTGCTCAATAGATGAATTTTTAGATATAAAGTAGTAAATGTTAAAAAAAAAGAATTAATTATTTTGTATAAAGAAAACTTATGTTAAAGTGACGTGTTCCGCATCATTACAAAATGTCATATTCATGGTCTATAGAACAAGTATTTATGTATGTAGGAAGGAATAAATCAAAGTAGTACACTGTGCGATGAAGCTGACAACAAAGATTTTGGTAGATATTCTTTAATGGAAATGTTTGTAGACAATGATCTACATATGTAAAGCAGCACGATAGTGAAGGGATGGCGAAGAAAGATCTACAGTTGACAGTGATCACCCCTCCATCAAAAAGAGAGAGAGGGGGGGAAAGAGAGAGGAGATCTAATTTAACCCAGTATGTTTTTGTGTAACAGTACTTCAGTTTTACAAAGTTTTTTTGTTGACTGCATCATTGTGAAACACATGTATGCATATTCTGAGAGTTACCTGTATATTTGTCATCGGGAAATAGGGCAATCCTCATTGAGGGATTCTCATAGAAACTGGGCAGTGGTTGGTAAAAATTGTTAACCGGGTACCAAGAGCTACAAAGCACATTTAAGTAAAGACATCATGAATAAACTGCTCAAGCAAGTGATCATGTCACATCTCACAGAGGACCTGAAATCGTCTAACTCAGGTGCGGAAATGTAGTGCAATTGTGCTTAAAGTTGAGGCATATGAATGATCAAGATTTCAAATTGACGTGTGCACTGCTGACGGGCACAAGTAAACAGCCCAGGTATAGGGAACAAGCAAAAGTTTGTTGAACACAATTTCCACAAAAATATTCTCCACAGTGAACCAAAAGAAAGGATGGTTCTTCAATGAGTGAAACAAAATGAATATTAGTCTTTCAGTAAGTGAAACTAAAAAAAAACACGTGTAAATAACGGAACCACTTAGACTCCTAGAATCACAAAGTAAATAATAATTTCCATGATCTTGAAAGAGCTATGATACACACTCTTCAGTTAACACAATCTTGATGCCATACGAGCTTTATGTTAAAAATAGTGAACTAGGTTTCTGTAGTCACATGCTCTTTGGTGAGCAGCGTCTTGAAGTCCTAATAAATTTAGATTAAAACAGAAAAAATAGATCTCTCATTTCAGGTTTAGAACCATAGTCCAAACCCAAGTTTCAGTGAAGGAGAATAAACACTTAACAACCTCTTATCGTGTACTTTGCTGAAGAAGTATTGAGAGATCTAAGTCTCACAGGAATAAAAACTTTCTGTCTGACACTATCTTGTTGTCTCGAAGAACAGCAGTGCAGTTTGCAAAGCGTCAACAACCAAATCACTGATCACTTAAGAATCCACACGGGTGTCGAGTGCCAACCTAAGTAGTCACCTCACAGATGGATACTTGCAGGCCTATTTTTGGCATATGACATGGCAGATGCATGAAGATGTGCAGTTTGTCAGTGACCTCTGTCATTGTGTATGTGGCCTGGTGATCTGGCCGGAGTGCTGTTTATGCTCTCTGCTGGTCTGGCTGTGGAGTTACAGTATTGTGATATTCCATATCGTATACACTGTAGAGATTGGGCTTGCTGCAACCCACATGATGAATATATTGTGCATGACACTGTTGGTGCCTGATGTCTAGGGTGCCACAGCACATATAAAGTATACTTACTTAACAGAATAGTTGCTCAATCATTAATTTCATCCCCATCAATGCATTCATTTCGGTGCAGTGCATTTAGTCCTTGTCAACACTGATGCAATCTAACAAAATTCCCTGACATTTTACGGAAATTTATCAGATGTACCAAACGAACCTCGTATGTAATGAATACAGTGTCAAAATTAAAGTAATTGATGCTTGTACAAATGTGCGCAGAGGTTGTTCTCCCCTGTTGCACAGCCTTTTTCAGTTTAGCTATTAGGTTCATTATGAGTCTTCATCAACTTTAATGAATTTTTGTTGGTGATAAACTATCCAATAAAAAGAATTTTGTACTGGCACAGTATTCCAGTTTCGGTTCGAATGACACACAAAACACTATTACTCTGAATAGTTGTATGATCAGAACTATTCCACAGATAAAGTTCATGCTTGTATGATATTGTACACGTTGTATACCAACAAAACAAAATTCTGTCAATGCCAATGCCATTTATGTGCCAGGCCAAGATTGTTGCATTTTCCCCTTTTATGTGTGTGTTTAGTTTAAGTCACTATGATAACCGAGTTAAGCTTTGCTAAACTGTAAAAATACTGAATTCAGCTAGTTACTCCTGGCCTTGACTTTTAGGATCTCATGCATGAAGAGAACAAGTTTGTGTTTGCATCGTTAATGTTTGGAGTGTATTCTAGTTACTATTGAGGAAGCTCTTTTCTTTCCCCATGAGGGTCACTATATGAATGTTGTGTGTAGAATTCTGCACCAAATGAAGGAGAATGATGCAGGATAGCTGTTACGTGGTTTAATTCTGCTGCCTTTTTTGTGCTGTTTTTCATTTTCTTTAACGGCTTTTGCTCAAGGGATCTGAAGTGAATTATGGATGAGTGGGGCTAGTTAAATTTAGAATACTTTCTTCTTCCTGAAGTATTCCTGCTTTGGCAGGTCATTTGTCGAATACTCTATAGGACCATGTTGGGATTCTATCTGACACTATAACAATACTGAGTTTCATAAATCTCAGTTGCTATTCAGCATCACTGGTAGTGGTGTATGTGTAACTTATCTCTCTGCAGTAGTGTGACAGTGGATGGTTTAATGTTTTTCCCCGTTTGCTAAATAATGATGAGACTTCAAATTCAGTATTTCAGTTTTTGTATTGACGTTGCCTGTTTTCTGTTTTGGCACTCGTCTCATCAACATTTGTCTGGTCACATAGATCTGCGTACTTTGTTTAGTTACGCTGGAAGAAACAAGCTAACTTCAGCAGCAGCTTCAAGTAAAGTGGAAACAACACGAAAGAATCATAAACCTACCTCAAATTTGTAGCACACATGCATGTCCAAAGGAACTGTGCATTGTAAATCGGACTAACACAGGCACTGCCATATTGTATTTATCTGTCGATACCGGGCAAGTGATTTTCAAGTAAAATGTCTCCCCTGTATGTGATTATACACTACTGGCCATTAAAACTGCTACACCAAGAAGAAATGCAGATGATAAACGGGTATCCATCGGACAAATATATTATACTACAACTGATATGTGATTACATTTTCATGCAATTTGGGTGCATAGATCCTGAGAAATCAGTACCCAGAACAACCATCTCTGGCCTGATAACGACCTTGATACGCTTGGGCATAGAGTCAAACAGAGCTTGGATGGCGTGTACAGGTACAGTTGCCCATACAACTTCAACACGATACCACAGTTCATCAAGAGTAGTGACTGGCGTATTGCGACGAGCCAGTTGCTTGGCCACCATTGATCGGACATTTTCAGTTGGTGAAAGATCTGGAGAATGTGCTGGCCAGGCAGCAGTCGAACATTTTCGGTATCCAAAAAGGCCCGTACAGGACCTGCAACATGCGGCCGTGCATTATCCTGCTGAAATGTAGGATTTCGCAGGGATCGAATGAAGGGTAGAGCCACAGGTCGTAACACATCTGAAATGTAACGTCCACTGTTCAAAGTGCCGTCAATGCGAACAAGAGGTGACGGAGACGTGTAACCAATGGTGCCCCACACCATCACGCCGGGTGATACGCCAGTATGGCGATGACGAACACACGCTTCCAATGTGTGTTCACCGCGATGTCACCAAACATGGAAACACGAATGCGCCCATGATGATGCTGTAAACAGAACCTGGATTCATCCGAAAATATGACGTTGTGCCATTCGTGCTCCCAGATTCGTCGTTGAGTACACCATTGTAGGCACTCCTGTCTGTGATGCAGCGTCAAGGGTAACCGCAGCCATGGTCTCTGAGCTGATGGTCCATGCTGCTGCAAACGTCGTCGAACTGTTCGTGCAGATGGTTGTTGTCTTGCAAATGTCCCCATCTGTTGACTCAGGGATCGAGACGTGGCTGCACGATCCGTTACAACCGTGCAGATAAGACACCTGTCATCTCGACTGCTTGTGATACGAGGCCGTTGGGATCCAGCACGGCTTTCCATATTACCCTCCTGAACCCACCGATTCCATATTCTGCTAGCAGGCATTGGATCTCGACCAACGCGAGCAGCAATGTCGCGATACGATAAACCGCAATCGCGATAGTCTACAATCCGACCTTTATCAAAGTTGGAAACGTGATGGTACACATTTATCCTCCTTACATGAGGCATCACAACAACGTTTAACCAGGCAACACCGGTCAACTGCTGTTTGAGTATGGGAAATCGGTTGGAAACTTTCCTCATGTCAGCACGTTGTAGGTGTCGCCACCAATGCCAACCTTGTGTGAATGCTCTGAAAAGCTAATCATTTGCATATCACAGCATCTTCTTCCTGTCGGTTAAATTTCGCGTCCGTAGCACGTCATCTTCGTGGTGTAGCAAATTTAATGGTCAGTAGTGTACATTACATATGTACAAGTGCAGGTTAATGACACTTGGTTGTCAACCTGTGAAAGTTTGAGTCTGGCTGTGAGTCATGCTCAAATAGTGAAATGGCAAGGCGACCACTCGCGATAAGCGGGAAATATGAATTGGAGTCCCGGTCTGGCACAAATTTTTATTGTCGTCATTCCATTATACAGCTGATAGTAGTCCATATTTGTAGTTCTTAATACATTTCACGTATTTCATAATTTCTGTAGTCGTCACAGTTCCCAAGGAACTTGCATCATAATTCAGAATAACACAGTTACTGCAGTATCACATATTGCTAATGGTTAGTGGCACTGATCCGTCACTGCCCCTGGATCCAACTTCCAATTAAATGTGAACTTTAATAGCCTGTCAAATGATGTTACAGAAACACTTGTGATTTGAAGATCTGATCTTTTGAAACTTTATTCCAGATTAAGAGAACTACACAGTTTAAACCAAACCATTACTGATTTCAGAATTATTGCAAATCAATCTTCAGGCAGCTGTTACAGACTTGTTTTGCTTTTCTGGTGGGGTCTCATTTTTAGTTATTATTGGTTTATCTATTATACAACAGGGTGAACGTTTTCCACTGCAGATATGTTGCATTACTATCTTCTTACCATATACACATTTAGTCCCCTCTCAACCCCCAGCCCCACCCCCCTTTCCCTCCCCCACAACCAGCCAACCAACCAACCAATCTTACCTTATACAACTTTCAGTTTCAGTTATCAGTATTCTTAATTGAAAGGTAAGACCAGTAGTAGAGCTCTGTGTCCACGTCCATATCCAAGACAGTGTGAGAGAATATAAAATGGAGCACGCCTTTAATTTTGGGTTTCTGAGGATTCCCAATTTCTAGCATTGTGTCTGGGCAACTTGTTAAGACTTTCACATCACAATACAGATTTCCCCTCTGAACCTTAATATAAAAGAATGACAGATTTACACTGAAGTTGTGCTTATATCTTTCACTGTCATTGTATGTATTACTAATATTGTATATCACTAATTAAAACTGATGGTGGGGACGTACTGGGCATGTCTCTGTATATTTCCCCCCTTGACTTTATTTGTATCCCTGGTGAGATGTCCACATGTTCTTTTGTAGAACTAACATCCCCAAGTGTTTAAGGGCATCCTTCTGTAATATAAAATTATAGTTTGGTTATTGATGCTGTCACCATCTGAGGTGGTGCAGTGGCTAGCATACTGTATTCGCATTAGGGAGGATGATGGTTCAAGCCTGTGTCTGGCCATCCTGATTTAGGTTTTCTATGATTTCCCTAAATTGCTTCAGGTAAATGCCGGGATGGTTCCTCTAAAAGGGCATGGCCGACTTTCTGCTCCATCCTTCCCTAACCAGATGGGACTGATGACCTTGCTGTTTGGTACCCTCCCCCAAATCAACCAACCATTGATGCTATCAGTACTGTTCAGAGTTGTTACTCAAGTAGTTTTGTGGCGAGCCTATTGGTCATCACTTGCTGTTCTGATACTTAATTTTTTTTTAGTAATGCAAATAGTCCAGTTTGATTCCTTTAATTACCAAATTTTTAAACATTTCTGTTTTTCAAGTAATGGGAGACCTACAATATAAAATAATAATGTTATTTTGCAAGGATAACTTTTCCAAAACTTGCCTTTAGTTTTTAATAGTACTTAAAATGATAGAAACAAATTTTTTTGTACACATAACAATTGAGATGTCCCTTTTGTAGACTGAATTAGTGGTGCATTATTGGTCACATAGAAAAAAGAAATGAATTATTTTATGCAGTGGTGATCACAATGTACTTTTTCACTCAAATAGAAAATTTACAATCGTGATGAAATACTTTTATTGCAGATCCTTCGTCATGTTTGGCCAAATGTAAATCACTATGCTAAAGATATCCTTAAAAATACTATTGAACCAAGCATCAGAGAAAGCTTGGTTGCTTACCGCTTAAGTGGCTTCCATTTTGAGAAAATGGTATTGGGTAGTATTGTAAGTATATCACAAACCATATTTTATAACTAATTTCTTATTTAATACCCTTGAATATTTTCTTAAATCATTATTTAGTGAGTATGGTCTGCAGAATATGTACAGAGAAACAGAAATGTCTGCAATCCAGTTAAAAAGTCTAGTGCATGCTAATTGTAAAATATATTGAACATTTCATTTTATAGCCCATGAGGATTGGTGGTGTGAAGGTATATGACCAGAATGTTCCACGGGACCAAATTATTATGGATATGGATGTTTCGTAAGTGCTATTTGCTGTATTATTATTATTATTATTATTATTATTATTATTATTATTATTTTGGTAATGTTGTTGTTGTTGTTTCTGACAACTGTATTTTTATGATGTATGAAACAAGCAAGATAGCAGAGCAATCTTACGTTTTGGGTTGCAATCGTAATTTTATACAATGAGAGTATTTTCTTTATCTGTTGGAGAAGGAAGAGAGTTATTCAACCTTTGTGGCCAGTACTGCATCAGCTCGGTGCTTCATACATTACAGGGGAGAATGTTATGCAGAATGTTTCAAAAAGGTTCATCCAGTTTCAAGGAGTATATTCTACATGAGTGAAGGTAGAAGCATGGAGTAAATCTTAACTTCATCTACTTTTACATGTATATTCTACAAATTGCTATTAATTACATGTTACAGGGTACTTCCTGTTGTAGCACTTATTAAGGCTTGTTCCAGTTCTATTCATGTATGGAGTGCACAAGATTGCTTGCCTAAATGCCTGTGTGTGTACTGTAATTAGTCTAATCTTGTCTTCATGGTCCCTGCAAGAGAATGCACAGTGGTTTTTAGTATAATCCGACAATCCTCTTTTAATACTGGTTCTTGATACTTTGTAAATAGGTGTTCATGGTATAGCTTGCATCTATTTACAAGCTTCTGCAACTTCAGATTTTTTAGAAACTCTGTGACACTCTCCCATGAGTCAGACAACCTGTGATCATTCATGCTACACTTCTTTGTATACGTTCAACATCCCCTCTTAGTTATTTTCTGTATGGCTCTCACACACTTAGAGCATTGTTCTAGGATGGGTCGCATGAGTTCTTTGTAAGCAGTCTTAAATTTCCTAGTATCCTGCAAATGAACTCAATTGTGCTGCCCATTTTGCCAAAAAGTGAGCCTATGTAACAGTTCCATTTCATATCCTTACAAAGTGTTACATCCAGTTATTTGTCTGAACTGACTGATTCCAGTTGTGACTTATTGATATTATAATCATAGGATACAATGTTCTTTCATTTTCTGAAGTGTTAAACTTCACATTCCTTCATTTAGAGCAAGTGGTTTATCATTACCATTGAGGACTTCAAGCAGTTGAATTCTGTATGATTAGAAACATAAACGTTGCCACAAAACCACACACACACACACACACACACACACACACACACACACACACACACATGCAAAATTCTGTTGAATGTGTTGCACACTTTGAACAAGTGCTCAGGGGAGACCTAGGAATTTCTCATAAACAATCCATGTCTTGAAACTACTGGGTCATTTTCAAATATCTTGAGCTGTAGAACGATTCAGTGCTTACTCACAATGAACATCAAACCACACAGTTGTAACTGAACTGCACATGTTGAAATGGCGAATG
Source organism: Schistocerca serialis cubense (assembly GCF_023864345.2). Classification (NCBI taxonomy): domain Eukaryota; kingdom Metazoa; phylum Arthropoda; class Insecta; order Orthoptera; family Acrididae; genus Schistocerca; species Schistocerca serialis. The sequence goes on from NC_064640.1 coordinate 238,649,152, forward strand.
GGAAACATCTTTTGTGTCTCTGTTATTGTCATCTTGACTCGATGAACTGGTTAATGAATGAGTGAGAGGGCAAGCTAACTACAGCAAGGAGGCCTTTATCAGCAACCACACTAAATCAACTACTTAAAACTGGTGCGAAGGTGAACTTTTAGTTTCAGTGTGTAAATTAAAATTCACCCCAAATTTCTTTTTTCGTTCATGTAGAAGAATGTGAAATTACATGAATCTATTTGAAACACCATGTGTACTGCAATATCAATTTTATCTTACCTTTAAAGTAGTTAAATTCATAGTCGAAATTACCTGTGACAGTATACTTACCTTTTCAGCAGGCTCTAACCTCTGTTGTTAGTGTTGTTAAGGCACTTATTCCAGTATTTTAAATTTCAGCTGCTAAATTAATGGAATATAAATTTGGATTATAATTTTACACATAGTGTTCATGTGATTTGTGTAGTTTGTTTGTTTCACCTGGAACACACTGTTTTAATTTCTGATCTCTATACGGCATGTTGATTTGTAGTAGCGCTCATTCTCATTTTGTATTATTAATGTCAATATGGTGCACATTAACCTACGTTTGTAAGTTCATACTAAGGTTGATAAATAAGTACCCGCTCATGCAGAGGAAATGAAACTTTGTGGGTAACCTTGTCATGGGACTGTCAGACACTTGCAGCATATATATATGTAATATATGTGTAATTGTTCATTCTAACTTGTAACACTATTGTCATCTCTCAACGAATCTCTTTCCATGCTGGTAATACTTTCCCTCGTACAGAAGTCGCCGTAAACAAAGACCACTATCAGGACATCATGAATGCTACAAAGCACTCTCTCTACCACTTTTTTTTTTTTTATAAATTGCATCTATCTGAATTTATGAGATCCAGGGGAATTCCAGTATGTTTCCATTCTATAGAGAATGCATCTTTTTGTGTTTATACTTGTGTGCTAAATACTTCAGAATAATTCCTTCCATGAGGTAATTACATGCTGTCAGCAAAAATGCTTTGTGTTCTAGATGTCATCATTCAGTGGCCGCCTAAACCATTTATTAGATCCCTTGGTATTTAGTTGGCACTAACTTGATTAAATTTCCATTTATCTTGCATTATATTATACACTACACTGTAAAAACTATTTAACTGGTGTGCCAAGTTTCACAGCTGGATCTGTTGGTAGTTCCGAAAAGTATTGACATTAAGTGAAGATACAACTGCTATTAGAATTATATATTAATACCTTCAACTGCTGACGGGTGTTGGTATTTACCAATGGGGACAGGTGAAAATGTGTGCCCCCGACCGGGACTCGAAGACATTCTTACCAAGTCCCATAAGAGTTCGGGTAATATGTGTGCATCTGCACAGAAGAAGGAGGTCATGGCCAGTATTGCTAGAACTGTATAGACACCATATCCATGTAAGTAAACAACTGCTATTGGTCACCCAGAACACAAAAAAACTTTGTCTTCAAATGGACATCTTAAAAAAAACTGCACCACCTTCAGACATGTTCACGTAATCGTCTCCATGCTTGTTCAACATTTTCGTATGAATTTGAATTGGATTTGTTATGGTGCACTCACAAATTTAAAAATACAATTCTGTTCTCCACCAAAGAATGATAACAGCATGCTTACCACCTTTGCTCAGCAGTTCACATATCTGCCACAGGAACCAGAAATCATTGAAGTAACTTGCCTGTGAAGTTTGAAATAGAGTTGTCCAAATGAACATAGTAGAATGTAAAATGATGTTCTACGTGCTGCTCTTAAATTATGCCAGAGAAGGTGTAAATTTGCTCCCTTGTTAACATCTGTTTGAGATTTTCTGCAGTTTTTCCCACACCATTCTGAGCTGCATTCCTATTATTTCTTTCTGCTCGAATCTGACCATATAACAGACATTGTAAGTACAAAACATTAACAGGATTCCTCCAGTCATTTAGCAGGCTTAGCTTATATACGAATTACCATGCTAGGTCATATTTGTGACCTGTAACATAACAGAAAAACACCTTTTTGGCCTGTTACTGTGTAAGGATTAATGCTGTTTGAAAGATGAATTTTGAAAGTTTGTAGGGAATTTGTGCGTGTGTGTTAGAGACAGTCTCGCCAACCTGTAGAATTTGTGCGGCAATACTTTGTCTTGTCCAAATAAGATTAGCTTTGAGTGTATCATCCCAGATACAGATTTGATGAAATTATTTGGATATCTCACATTAACATAAGAATCTAAGTTGATTATTGTTCTTAAGATACAAAAATGTGCGTTGTTAACATAATAAGTTTCAGACTAAAAGAATTTAAAAAATAATTTTACTTCATTTCCAGAGTGATTCTGACACTTTTCTTTTTAGAATTTCCGTTGTGTGTGATGAGTTTTAAAGTTTACATTTCTTATGTTCTAGGTACGCTGGTGACTGTGATATATCTTTTAGTATTGGTGGAATCAAAGGAGGCATTAAAGATTTACAGGTGTGTTGTATTTAATATCTAGCATATTTTCTGCCATGCCAATTACATGTGTGTCATTGCGCTTAGGTTTGTCATCATGATCATCATTTAAATCATTATCATTACTTCTGCAAGCATACTACATGACAACCACTAGTAAGGTTTTGTGAACTTAATACTTGTATATTCTTGTTTCCCTGCCCCACCCCTTTCTTACAAAACGGGGGGGGGGGGGGGGGGGGGGGGTCTCCGCTACTCCTCATCAGTTCCTCATTCTACTAATTTCATCCTGCTGGTTCTAATGTATCTGCATTGCCAATTTAGTGCTGGGTGCAGTTCTCTTTATACCTCCTGTAAATTGGTACTCGGTATATTCTGTCTCTCTCACTCACACATAGGCATTTTTGAGCTCTTTACCACAGACTACATGCTGTCAATGCAGCCACCGCACTAACGAAATTGGCATTTACCTTTATGTATTCTTGATAGCTGTTACAAATATACAAGGTGGCAGTCAAATGGAAACAAGACAGGCTATATAATGTGCATGATGTGGATGTTGGTAATGCAGGCAGGTCGCCCCCCCCCCCCCCCCCCCTGCAGGTCCGGGAATTAGAATAGGCCCGAGGTATTCATACCTCGACAAAAAGGAGTCTCACATGTTTCGGCCTTTATGTGATGGTCCTCTATACGGTTTGACCTCCATTTCTCAAAATTTTCCCAAAGAGCGAGCCAATTGGGGAAGGGTGTCTTACATAATGCATAGTGTCCATCATGCGCTGAGACCTCTTGCATCCTTCGTCAATGTGGATCTGCACTTACGCTCATTGTCCAGCTGTTGGGCGAGGTCACCCTCCTGAGTGTGTTTTCCTCCATCCTCTGTGCAGTATCGCTTTCTGCACTGCTGACGATTATGGTCTTCTTAGCTCGTTTGCGCCTGATATCCAGCATGGTAGCCAGTCCATTGTGGTGGGGCTGCCATGTACCCTGTTGGTTGTAGCCCCCTGACAACACAGGGATAGCTCTGCTGCCATTAACTCCCCACGTATGCCAAGGAGTAGATGCCAGTCACCCCGGGGCATTGGGGCTCTTGGCAATGGCCATTCAGCCAGTTGGCTTTGCTGTGGCTGGGTGACACCTTTGGGGAGGGCTCCTGGTCAGAGTGGGTGGCATCAGGGCAGATGACACGCCATGAAGCGTTGTACGTCATCTCTTGCTGGTGGTCAAACACTAGCAGTCTCTAAGTGCAGACACTAGCAGTCTCTAAGCGGTCAAAGTCTGACCTCAGTGCTAAGAAATACAACCCCAAATCGTATTCCTCCCTGGCCACTCCATGGGAGGAACACCAGGCTAAGGATGGCAGCAAAGCTTATTCTCCCCGGTATGTCATATGTACGAGAGTCGATGGGGAATCTTCCTTGTCAATGAAGCCTCAGTTTTTTGTGTGGAGCATTTAGAGGACAAGTTTGGGTTGGTGGAGGGCTTCTCCAAAATGCGGTCAGGGTAGGTCTTGATCAAAACAGCATCATCTGCCCAGTCATGGGCACTACTCGCCTGTGACAAGTTGGGGAATGTTTCTGTTTCCGTCACGTCCTATAAGAGCTTAAATATGGTCCAGGTTATCATATTTCACAGGGACCTTCTTATGCTGTCTGACGACGAGCTGCGCGAGTATTTAGAGCGGTGAGGTGTCCACCGGGGTCTGAGGGATAAACAGGCTGCCACCGGTGCCTTCATCTTGGCCTTCGAGGGTGACACATTACCCGAGAAGGCCAAGGTGATGGTCTACCGCTGTGACGTAAAGCCTCCCCCGATGCGGTGCTTTAAGTGCTGGAAGTTTGGCCGTATGTCTTCCTGCTGTACTACCAGCATCACCTGTTGGGATTGTGGATATCCTTCATATCCCAATACTCCCTGTGCCCCGCCTCCCATCTGTGTCAACTGCGGAGAGCACCATTCATCTTGCTTGCCAGACTACAGGATTCTCCAGAAAGAAAAGAAAAATAATGGAATGAAAGACCCTGGATCAACTGACCTACACTGAGCCTAAGAGAAAATGTGAGTAGCTACATCCTGTACATATGACGTCAACCTACACCGCCACTACGACAATGGTTCTACCATCTTCCGTTCTGCCGTGTACAGTTGGCTCTCAGCCGTCAGACTCCACCTGCCCCCTTGGTGGTGGGAAGCACTTCCTTTCCAGTTGCTCCTGCACAACCTACTTCAGGAGCCAACCCCCCCCCCCCCCCCTCCCCCCAACCATTGAGGACGTCAGTCCCCACTTCTCAGCCAGAGAAGCGTAAGTCTTCTTCGGCTCCTCTTGCCAGGAAGGGATCCCTTGGGTCACTCCCTTCCCAGCTTCCCACCAGTGGCAAAGCTGACACCAGCCAGTGGCTGAAGCAACCACAGGTAGCTGGTCACGGTCCTCCTCAGTCCCTGAGACTGAATCAGTGAAGTCTTCCCAGCTGCACAAACCTACGGAGCAGCGAGAGAAACTTCAAAAGAAAAAGACCCCCAAGAACCAAGGCACTGCGGTGGCACCCACACCACCACTACCTACAAGCTCTGTGTCTGAGGATGAGGGGGAGATTCTCGTGTCTGCTGAGGATCTAGATCTCTCCGGGCCCTCGGACACAATGGATGTCGATCACACAGGCACTCATCTTGTGGCAGCTGGTGACCCTGAGGTGTAGACTACCTCATTGAGTGTTTCATGTCTTCCCAGTCGCATGATCTCGTAATCCTCCAGTGGAATTGCTGCCCTCTGCAGCTATAAGGGATATTACAGGAACTGTAGCGACCATAATAGAGTGTCAGGTAGGGTTTGGGTCTTTGTCCTGAACTCAGTATCTAGTGAACGTGTGCCCCTTCAAACCCCTCTTGAAGCTGTGGCTGTCAGGATATGGATGACATAGGAAATAACTGTCTGCAATGTATAGCTTCCTCCAGATGTTGCAGTACCCCTGTACGTATTGGCTGCACTGATTGATCAACTCCCTAAACCTTTCTTACTTTTGGGAGACTTTAATGCGTATAACCCTTTGTGGGGTGGCGCCATGCTTACTGGCAGAGATAGGGAGGTCAAAAATATACTGTCACAACTCGACCTCTGCCTCTTAAATACAGGTGCACCCACACATTTCAGTTTGGCACATGGCACATATTCGGCCATTAATCTCTCGGTTTGCAGTCCTGGCCTTCTCCCATCCATCCACTGGAGAGCACATGATGATCTGTGTGGTAGTGACCACTTCCCCAACTTCCTGTCACTCCCCTGGCATCATGCCCACAGACACCTATCCAGATGGGCTTTAAGCAAGGCAGACTGGGAAGCCTTCACCTCTGCTGTCACCACCGAATCTCCCCCACATGGTGCTACCGATGTTGTCGTTGAGCAGGTCACTACAGCAATCTTTTCTGCGGTGGAAAATGTGATCCCTCATTCTTTAGGGTGGCCCCGGCAAACGACAATCCCTTGGCGATTGCCGGAAGTCACTGAGGCAGTTAAAGAGCGTCGGCGAGCTCTACAGCGACATAAGCGGCACCCTTCTGTAGAGCACCTAATAGCCTTTAAGTACCTGCGTGCCCGTGTTCGCCAGCTTATAAAACGACGGAAACAGGAACATTGGGAGAGGTATGTGTCAATCATTGGGTGCCGTACGTCACCTTCCCAAGTCTGGACGAAGATCAGATGTATTTTTGGGAACCAGACCCCAACAGGTGTCCCTGGCATTAATGTCAACAGCGTGTTATCTACCGACGCAAGCGCAATTGCTGAACACTTTACTGAGCACTGTGCTCGAGTCTCTGACTCGGAGGACCCCTCCCCCCCCTCCCCCACACTCCCCCCCCCCCCCCCCCCCCCCCCCCCCAGCCTTTCGCACCCTCTAACGGCAGGCAGAACAGAAAGTCCTCTTGTTCACTACATGCCACAGTGAACCCTATAATGCCCCATTTACAGAGTGGGAGGTTGGTTGGTTGTTGGGATGTTTAAGGGGGACTAAACAAGTGGGAGGTCCTCGCACCCTTGCACATTGCTAATTTAAACGCTTTAAAGAATAAACTTTAGCATTTATTAATAGAGAAAATCTGTTATTCAGTAGAAGCTTTAAAGTTCTAATATCACTTTGTAAAACAGTGTACATAGCATACAAGTTTGTTTTTGCAACAAAAAAATGATAATTTCTGACCTTCACTATTTACACTGAAGTGCCAAAGAAACCGGTATAGGCATGCTTATTCAAATACAGAGAGATGCAAACAGGCAGAAGATGCCACTGCAGTCAGCAATGCGTAAATAGGACAACAAGTGTTTGGTCCTGTTGTTAGATCGGTTACTGCTGCTACAATGGCAGGTTATCAAGATTTAAGTGAGTTTGAGTGTGGTGTTATAGTCGGCACCCGACCGATGGGACACAGCATCTCCAAGGTAGTGATGAAGTGGGGATTTTTCCCATACAACCATTTCATGAGTGTACTGTGAATATCAAGAATCTAGTAAAACATCAAATGACTGAAGAGACACATTGAACATGAGAGAAGTGCAGCCCTTCTGCAAATTGGTGCAGATTTAAATGCTGGGCCATCAACAAGTGTCAGCATGCAAACCATTCAACAAAACATCATTGATACGGGATTTTGGAGCTGAAGGTCCGCTCGTGTACACTTGATGACTGCAAGACACAAAGATTTACACCTTGCCCGGGCCCGCCAACACTGAGATTTGACTGTTGATGACTGGAAACATGTTGCCCGGTCAGACCAATCTCGTTTCAAATTGTATTGAGCAGATGGATGTGTATGGGTATGGAGACAACCTTAAGAATCCATGCACCCTACATGTTAGCAGGGGGCTGTTCAAGGTGGTGGAGGCTGTGCAATGGTGTGCGGTGTGTGAAGTCGGAGCGATGTGGGATGCCTGATATGTCTAGATACAACTGACAGGTAACACATATGTAAGCACCCTGTCTGATCACCTACATCCATTCATGTCCACTGGACATTCCGATGAACGTGGGCAATTCCAGCAGGACAGTGCGACACTCCACACATCCAGAATTGTTACAGAGTGGCTCCAGGAACACTCTTCTGAGTTTAAACACTTCCACTGGCCACCAAACTCCCCAGACAGGAACATTATCGAGCGTATCTGGGATGCCTTGCAATGTGCTGTTCAGAAGAGATCTCAACCCCCTCTTACTCTTACAAATTTATAGACAGCGCTGCAGGATTCATGGTGTCAGTTTCCTCCACTACTACGTCAGACATTAGTTGAGTCCATGCCACATAATGTTGCAGCACTTCTGTGTGCTCGTGGGGGCCCTACACAATATTAGGCAGGCGTACCAGTTTCCTTGGCTCTTCAGTGTATATCAGTGTGTGCACTTATGTACGTTAACTAAACCTTTGTATATGTGAACTAAAATCTATGACTATGTCCAAAAACTGATTGTTATATGGACAGCAAACAACAAACAAACAAATAAACAAAATAAAACAAATAAACAAAACAAAAAGCTTTACAGGATTTTCTGGCACCGCATACATAAAAGGAGTCCAGAGAGTGATCATCGGAAATTTGTACAGAAATTTGCAGAGATAGCGTGGCCACTCACTCAGCTGCTGAAGAAAAGAGTGTACTTTCACTGGTCATTGTAATGTGAAAATGTTTTCGCTTGGTTGAGGGAATTGTTAACAACTGGACTGATATTGATTTTCTAAAATTATGAAAACTAATTTTTGTTGTCATGGGATACAAGCAATCATGCGCTTGACTGTATATTGATTTACGAAGTGGATAAACAGAACACCTAGTTAGTTGCCTATGTCTCATGTCATAGTGCAGAAAAGGACTACTCTACTATGGAGGAAGAGATGATGAGTCTTAAGTAAGGTGTAACATACATTCAGTGTTATTTATATCTAAGGAAATTTAAGTTATACATATCATACAGCCTTTAAGTGGCTGTTACATTTAAAACATCTCTTGAGCAGGTTAACACACGGGGCAGTAAAACTCAGTGAATTTGATTTTGAGGTAACTAATCCACAAGGCAAGATACTTGGAAATGCAGATAGGCTGCGTCGGAAAAGTTAATACATTGCCATGCATAGGTTCCACCACTGCAGAATGGTAGAAGGCGCAAACAGCTTATGAAAACCAAATTATTTGAAATGCAATCCCAAATCATTGTGGGCAACAGTGTGTTATGAAAGAAAACAAAGCTCAGACTCCATATTGTGGTACCAGCTACATTTCGAGATTAAGTATTAAGGTGGGTGCACGATAATGTGTTAGCAGAACATGGGGGTTATAGAAAAATGGAATGATGTTTAGCAGAACAATATTGGTGTTGAATGCATAAGCACAACACAGAACAGTATGTAAAAAAACTGTGTACCAAGCATCCAACGAGTCACGTCATTAGTGCATTGCACTGCAGAGATTGCTGGAGGTAAGTAAACTATTTGAGATGATCAGTTTTGACATCCCAGGTTCTCTTGGGCAAAAATGGCAGAAAATTTTTACTTATTAACAATAGCAGATCACCTTTCATGCTACAAAGAAGTGACAGCTATCCAAATCAACAAGCTGACATAGTGGGGCAAGCTGTGGTCAGTAATTGGTTATTAATGTTTGATACTTGATGAAGCAGATCCTTCCTTGGATCTGCAACTGCCTTCTAATTTAACTGATGAGTCTGTGATATCTACACTGAAGAGCCAAAGAAACTGGTACACCTGCTCAATATTGTGCAGGGCCCCTGCGAGAACACAGTAGTGCTGCAACATGACGTGGCATGGACTTCACTAGTGTCTGAAGTAGTGCTGGAGGGAATAGACACCATGAATCCTGCAGGGCTGCCCATAAATCCATAAGAGTATGGGGAGGGGGGCAGAGGTCTCTCCTGTACAGCATGTTGCAAGGCATCCCAGATACGCTCGATGATGTTCCTGTCTGGGGAGTTTGGTGGCCAGTGGAAGTGTTTAAACTCGGAAGACTGTTCCTGGAGCCACTCTGTAACAATTGTGGACATGTGGGGTGTCGCACTGTCCTGCTGGAATTGCCCACGTCCATTGGAATGCACTGTGGACATGAATGAATGCAGGTGATCAGACAGGATTCGTACATATGTGTCACCTGTCAGTCATATCTAGAAGTATCAGGGGTCCCATATCACTCCAACTGCACACACCCCACACCATTACAGAGCCTCCACCAGCTTGAACAGTCTCGTGCTGATATGCAGGGTCCATGGATTCATAAGGTTGTTTCCATACCCGTATACGACCATCCTCTTGATACAATTTGGAACGAGACTCGACCAACCAGGCAACATGTTTCCAGTCATCAACAGTCCAGTGTTGGTATTGATGGGCCCAGGCAAGGTGTGAAGCTTTGTGTCGTGCAGTCATCCACGGTACATGAGTGGACCATCGGCTCCAAAAGCCCATATCATTGATGTTTCGTTGAATGGTTCGCACACTGACACTTGTTTAATGGCCCAACATTGAGACCTGCAGCAATTTGCGGAAGGGCTGCACTTCTGTCACTTTGAACAATTCGCTTCAGTCAATGTTGGTCCTGTTCTTGCACGATCTTTTTCCAGTCACAGTGATGTCAGAGATCCGATGTTTTACTGGATTCCTGATATTCACAGTACCCTCATGAAATGGTCGTATGGGCAAATCCCCACTTCATCGCTACCCTCGGAGATGCTGTTTCCCATTGCTTGTGCACCAACTATAACACCACATTCAAACTCACTTAAATGTTGATAACCTGCCAATGTAGCAGCAGTAACTGATCTAACTACTGCGCCAGACACTTGTTGTCTTATATCGGCGTTAGTGACCGAAGTGCTGTCTTCTGCCTGTTTACATCTCTCTGTATTTGATTATGCATACCTATACCAGTTTCTTTGCCACTTCACTGTAGATGATTTATTGTGGCAAAGTCCCCCTTCTGGCATCGTCATTCCTTGAAGTCAGGATTATTCTTCATATCACGACATACTGTGTTTCTGGATTTAACCCAGTTTGATTAATACTGCCTAGGGATTGAGAAGCCCCATCAGTGGATGAGGTGATTTCACTCTTTCAGTTCTCATATTGTTCCTTCCTACCACCTAAGTTGTGGAGGTGTGAAGTTACCAATGACATGCAGTTATGGTATAGGAGTTGATGTAAGTATAAGGGGTAGTCAAATGAAAACAAGACAGAGTGAGAGAAAGTAAGTAAACTGTTTGTTACTTCAAAAGTACTTCCCAGAACTGTTGATACATTTATCCCACTGTGAGACAAGATGGACGATGCCTTTAAGGAAAACTGCTTGCAGTCGCCTATGGAACATTGATCGTACCCATGTATGCACCTCTTGGTCTGAAGCAAATAAGTGGCCACAAATATCTCTGCAGGGTCCCAAAAATATGAAAATTGCATGGGGAGAGATTGGGATGGGACTGTGTGGAAGATGTTGTAAGGGCTTCACAGTGAAACTTCTGCAGTGTAGTCAAAACAACCTTGGCAACATGTGGATGGTTGTTATCCTGCTACAGAATGATGCTGTCCACAACTTTTCTGAGTGTTTGAACTTGATGGCACACTTCAGTTTTTGCAAATTGCCCACATACTGCAACGCATTAATTGTGGCATTGTGTTCCAGAAAATCAATGGGCAGCAGGCCCTTGCAGTCAAAGAAAGAGGCCATTTAGACTTTCCCAGAGCTGGCATGCATGACTTTGGATTTTTTTGGTAGGGGTAAATCCACGTGCTTCCATTACTGGTTCAGACACTTGCTCTCTGGCTCAAACTGATGATACCATGTTTAATCTTCCACGATAGTATGGGACAGGAAACAATACTCTTCACAGTGATACACTTCTGGGTGCTGCAGTGATGTTAACATTCTGTTCAACTCCTGCTTCTCCATCAGGCTGTGGCGCAACCCCTGCTCACAGATTTTCTGGAGCTTCAGAGGCTCTGTCATGATGGCATTAGTGGTACTGTGACTAATGCACAACATGAGCCGAATGTCATCTGCCATTGATCATTTCTGATGGCAGCATCTACCGCAACAGTGACAGAAAGGGTAATGACACAATGAGCCTGTCCTGGCCAACTATTGTCTTTCAATGGTACCTCACCTTCTCGAAATCTTTTATTCCTGGCAAACAGACATGCATATGACGTATTGTGTTCGCCATACACAACAGACTTTCAGGCATGAATTTCACTTCCTGACATTTCTTCTGCCGTCATGAATTGCACTACACCTCATTATTCTTTTTTCCTTGTCTCCATAGGAAAGTCTCGTGTACGTACGACTCAGTGATGACAGCATAGGTGGGGGTGGTGGGATCACTCGTGGGAAAATTCCGGTAGTTGTGGGTGTTAGAGCTGTACCTTTTTTAGATTGAAGTCAGCTGATAGGTATTCCTGCTTAAGGGAAGTCTCTCTAACAAAGAAACCACTTTCGACAAAGCTTAGGTATCCGATTAATGAGGGAATTAGTATATTTCGTCAAAATATACAAGGTATTAGAGATAAAGTTCGTGAACTGCTTATAGATGTTAACTCTGAAATTATTGGTATATCTGAACACTTCTTAACTAAGGAGATAATTCAGAGGCTTCCTTTACCAGGATACAGGTTGGCTGGCAGCTTTTCTAGGAGCTCTTTGCGGTGTGGGGGAGTAGCCATGTATGTGAAAAACGGTATCCCATTTGAGTCAATTGATGTTTCAAAGTACTGCACTGAAAAGGTGTTTGAATGTTGTGCAGCTGTGGTTAAATTTAGTGGAGCTAAACTTCTTACTGTTGTTATTTATAGATCCCCAGACTCCGATTTCACAAAGTTTTTGCTAAAGCTAAAGGAGGTTCTTGGTTCACTTTATAGGAAATACAAAAAGTTAGTTATATGTGGTGACTTCAATATTGATTGTATAAGTGATTGTGCAAGGAAAAGGATGCTGGTAGACCTCCTTAATTCATATAATCTTATGCAAACCGTATTCTTTCCAGCGAGAGTGCAAGGGAACAGTAGAACAACCATAGACAATATTTTAGTTCATTCCTCATTACTAGAAGGGCATTCTGTTAGCAAAAAGGTGAATGGCCTTTCAGATCATGATGCACAAATTTTAACTCTAAAAGATTTTTGTGCTGCAACACATGTTAAATATAGTTATCAACTTTTTAGGAGAGCTGATCCAGTTGCTGTAGAGACCTTTGTAAACATTATCAAGGAACAAGAGTGGCGAGATGTTTATAGTGCTGATACAGTAGATGATAAATATAATGCTTTCCTCAAGACTTTTCTCGTGCTCTTTGAAAGTTGCTTTCCGTTAGAACGTTCAAAACAGGGTACTAGCACAAACAGGCAGCCTGGGTGGCTGACTAAAGGGATAAGAATATCGTGTAGAACAAAGTGACAATTATATCAAAACGTTAGAAACAGTCACAATCTAAATGCAGCAGCCCATTACAAACAGTATTTTAAGGTGCTTAAAAAAGTTATTAGGAAGGCAAAATGTATGTGGTATGCAGATAGAATAGCTAAGTCTCACGATAAAATTAAAACCATATGGTCAGTCGTAAAGGAAGTGGCTGGTCTGCAGAGACAGGTCGAGGATATAGAATCAGTGCGTAGTGGGAATGTCCGTGTTACTGATAAGTCGCATATATATATATATACAGTATTTAATAATCACTTTCTGAATATAGTAGGTGAACTAAATAGAAACCTAGTCCCAACAGGGAATCATGTAGCGCTCATAGAAAAAAGTGTTCCGAGACTGTTACCTGAAATGCTCCTCCATGATACTGACAAGAGGGAGACTGAGTTAATAATTAAATCACTAAAGAGCAAAAACTCTCATGGATATGACGGGGTATCCAGCAGAATACTAAAGTATTGTTCTATGTATGTTAGCCCAGTACTTAGTCATATCTGTAACTTTTCCTTTAGGAGTGGTCGGTTTCCTGATCGATTAAAGTACTCAGTAGTGAAGCCACTTTATAAAAAGGGAGACAGGGATAATGTTGACAATTATAGACCTATTTCTATGCCATCGGTGTTTGCTAAAGTTATCGAGAGGGTTGTATATACAAGGTTACGGGAGCATTTAAATTCACATAATTTGCTGTCAAATGTACAGTTTGGTTTTAGAAATGGCTTAACAACTGAAAATGCTATATTCTCTTTTCTCTGTGAGGCTTTGGACGGATTAAATAAAAGGTTGCGAGCGTTAGGTGTTTTTTGATTTAACGAAGGCTTTTGACTGTGTTGACCACAAAATATTACTGCAGAAGTTGGACCACTATGGAGTAAGGGGAGTAGCTTACAGTTGGTTCGCCTCTTACTTTAAGAACAGAAAGCAGAAGGTAATTCTCCGCAATATTGAGAGTGGTAGTGATGTTCAGTCCCAATGGGGCACTGTTAAGTGGGGCGTTCCCCAAGGGTCGGTGCTGGGGCCACTGCTGTTTCTTATTTATATGAATGATATGCCTTCTAGCATTACAGGTGATTCAAAAATATTTCTGTTTGCTGATGACACCAGCTTGGTAGTGAAGGATCTTGTGTGTAATATTGAAACATTATCAAATGACGTAGTTCATGAAATCAGTTTGTGGCTTGTGGAAAATAATTTGATGCTAAATCACAGTAAGACTCAGTTTTTACAGTTTCTAACTCACCATTCAACAAGAACTGATATTTTGATAAGACAGAATGGGCATATTATAAGCGAGACGGAACAGTTCAAGTTCCTAGGCATTCGGATAGATAAGTAAGCTGTTGTGGAAAGCCCATGTTCAGGATCTTGTTCAGAAACTAAATGCTGCTTTATTTACCATTAGAACAGTATCTGAAATAAGGGACATTTCAACACGAAAAGTAGTCTACTTCACATATTTTCATACGCTTATGTCATATGGTATTATTTTTTGCGGTAATTCTTCTGATTCAAAAAGGGTATTTTTGGCTCAAAAACAGGCTGTTCGAGCTATGTGTGGTGTAAGTTCGAAAACCTCTTGTCAACCCCTATTCAATAGTCTGGGAATTTTGACACTGCCCTCGCAGTATATAATTTCTTTAATGTCGTTTGTTGTTAGCAATATTAGCTGATTCCCAAGAGTTAGCAGCTTTCACTCAGTTAATACTAGGCAGAAATCAAATCTGCATGTGGAATGCACTTCCTTGACTCTTGTGCAGAAAGGAGTGCAGTATTCTGCTGCATCCATTTTCAGTAAGCTACCACAAGAACTCAAAAATCTTAGCAGTAGCCCAAACACTTTTAAGTCTAAACTGAAAAGTTTCCTCGTGGCTCACTCCTTCTATTCTGTCGAGGAGCTCCTGGAAGAGCTAAAAAATTAAGCAAATTCCAGTGTTACATTGTTGATTTTCTTTATTTAAACTTACGACTTGTCGCCTGAATATGTTTCTTATATTTCATTTTATCTGTTTCTACAATCGTGTTATAATTTCATGTATTGACTCGTTCCATGACCATGGAGACTTCTCCTTAATGTGATCCCACGGAACAATAAATAAATAAATAAACTGATCTCACATTGAGCATATCTAATAGACAAATGGTACAGAGGTGAATGTTCACACAGTTACTTCTGATCCCCAAGGGAGGACACTTCTATACACACGTCGGCCTGCGTTGGTTGGTTGGTTGGTTTAAAACAGGGGGGAGGGACCAAACTGCTAGGTCATCGGTCCCTCGTTCCAATTAAAATAATTCCACAAGGGTGGGAGTAAAATAATCAAGACATACAAAACACAGCTGGAAGAAAGCACAAGAATGACAGTAGGGCAACAAACACTAAAATGGACAAAATCAGACAAGAAAACCACAGAGAGATGCAAGAAACATGTAGAAGGGATCAAAGCAAGAGAGCAGATTACCATGGTTGGCTGACCATGAGAATAAAAAGAAGCCAGCCACTCTGCAACACATTAAAATGTGCACCCTAAAAGCACTAGGGTGGAGGACACAAAGGACATGCGCTGAAACTCAGATCAATTGATAAAACCCACCCTTATGAATAAAGTGTAAAACTAAAGCTGCGGTTGAGGCATTGTCAGTCACCCAACACCAAAGGTAGGACGCTGGGAAAGTGAAAAGCCCACCGCAGAGTGGCTAAAAGTGCGCAGTCCAGCAAGAGGTGGACGACCATCATTTGTGAACCACAGTGACACCGAAGTGGGTCCTCGCAACGGGTAACCATGCGTTAGCCATGTATGGCCAGTGCAGAGCCGGCAGAGGAAAACTGATTCCCTACGAGAGGATCTCATGGAAGACTTCCACACATTCGTAGTCTCCTTAATGACACGCAGTTTGTTGTGCATACTCAGTGTGCCATTCCATCTCCCAAAGCCAAAAAACCCTGCGGCATAAGAGAGAACACAGGTCAGTTTCAGAGATGCCCATCTCCAGAAGCGGTTTCTGTGTAGCCTCTTTGACCACCCTGTCGGCAAGTGCATTGCCTGGGATTCCCACATGTCCTGGGGTCCACAAAAACACCACTGAACAACGGGTCCATTCCAAGGCATAGATGGACTCCTGAATGGATGCTACCAAAGGATGGCAAGGGTAGCATTGGTCGATAGCTTGTAGGCTGCTCAAGGAGTCAGTACACAGGAGAAATGACTGCCAGGGCATGAGCGAATGTGCTCAAGAGCACAAGATATGGCCGCCAGCTCTGCAGTGAGAACACTGCAGCCATCTGGCAAGGAATTCTGTTCAATATGGCCTACACGAACATACACAAAGCCTACGTGACCATCAGCCATCGAGCCATCAGTGTAAACCACTTCATGGTCCCGGTACATGTTGAGAATCGAGAGGAAGTGATAGCAGAGAGCCACAGGCTTAACGGAGTCCTTAGGGCCATGTGAAAGGTCCAGAAGAATCTGCGGCCTAGGTGTACACCATGGAGGTGTACGTGAATGGACCTTGAGGAGAGGTGGTAACAGAAAGGACTCCAGTTCAGACAGAAGGGACCAGACATGAACCAAAATTGTAAGCCCTGACCTGGGCCGCCGATGCGGGAGATGAACCACCGTGGTTGGGAAAAGGAGACAGTAATTCGGATGCGCAGGAGAACTACGAATTTGTGCAACATAACTGGCGAGCAGTTGTGCACACCTAACCTTCAATGGAGGGACTCCGGCCTCCACCAGGACACTGGTCGTTGGACTCATTCTAAAAGCTCCCCTCACTAGGCGAAAGCACTGGGTCAAGTAAACGCAGCACTGAGGGCGCCGCCAAATCGTAAACCAGACTTCCATAGTCACGGCAGAATTGAACAAGGGTGATCTGCACCCCAGTTGGTGTTGCTGAGGCAGCAGAGGGCATTGAGGTGCTGCCAGCACTTCTGCTTGAGCTGACGAAAGTGAGGTAGCCAAGTCAATCAGGTGTCAAAAACCAGTCCTAAGAATTGATATGCCTCCACTGCAGTGAGTGGATCGTCATTAAGGTAAAGATGTGGTTCTGGGTGAACGGTGCGACGCCGACAGAAATGCATGACACCAGACTTTGTGGCTGGAAACTGGAAGCCGTGGGCTAGAGCCCATGACTGTGCTTTGTGAATGGCTCCCTGATTCAGCCCAGAAGGTCAGATGGAAGTCTGTTATTAAACATGGTTCCTATTGTATGTGGACGATGGTCTGCAACCTTTTTTACTTACAATTCTGTGAAAGTTTTCCCTTCCTCGTGTATTGTACCTGTGTATATTACTGTTTATTACATTATATCCTGGATTTTATTTTACAAACTTTATTGCCTACAGGGTGTACGTAGAGTAGATGGTTAGTATTTTATGTTTTCTGAAGATTTCTGTACAAGGCTCCCTCCTGTTTACCTTAGCTACTGCTCTTACTGCCATTTTTTGTAGTCTGAAGAGCCTGCCTGTATAAACAGCTGGTGCCCCCACCCCATATCTCGGTACCATACTGAAGGTGTGACTGTATCACTCTGAAGTATGTCTCGAGCTATCATGATCAAGGAAGACTGAGATGCTTTTCAGTAGATACACATTTGTACTGATTTTCTTACAAATGTGGTCTCTATGTTCTTTCCACGACAGGTCTTTGTCAACAGTTATACCCAAAAAAATTTGTTTATGTAGCTTAGGGCAAATGTTCTACTTATGTTCTGATTATGGCTAAGCATAAATTGCAGTTTAACTGTCTTCTCTTTGTTTATAAGCAGCTTATTTGCAGTAAGATAACTTTACAGAAAATTATAATTGATTTCACTACTGTGTGTAGTAGTTTGTGAAAATTATAATTGATTTCACTACTGTGTGTAGTAGTTTGTGTATCATGGCCCCATCTGACAAAAAATGTTTCATCAGCATAGCTTACAACCTTGGAGTTTTGGGGTTAAATTAAATCATTAACATACATGAGAAACAGAAAAGGCCCCAATATACTTCTTTGGGACACACCACATTAAAGTATCTTGTGAGTTGATTTGGTTGTTACCAACTGTTCATTCCTTTTATAAGCTAGCTTGATGTGATATTTCCAGTGTGTTAGATAGGAGGTAAGTAGTTGTAAGGCTATCCCTCTCATCCCATATGCTTCTAATTTATGCAATAGAACTGTATGATTCACAGTGTCAAAAGCTTTACTCGTATCCAAGAAGATGTCTGTTACCTTGTCTCCTTCATCTGGCTTGTTTAATATTTCACGTATAAAAATTGCTGCTGTTGCAGTAGAGCTTCCTGTTCTAAAACCATGTTGTAGATTGTTTAAGAGATTATGTTTGATGAAATAGGCCTCAAATTGATTTAATATTACTTTCTCTAATAATTTCCCAAGCTCTGAAGTTAATGATATTGGCCTATCGTTTCTCATGTCAATTTTTATTCCCTTCTTTTACACCAGTAGGATTACAAATCATTTTCAAAAGATCAGAGAAATCTCCATGGCAGAGGGAAATATTTATTAGATGTGTCAGAGACTTCACTAATTATGCTCTGAATTCCTTTAGCAGCTTATGTGAAATGTCATCCCAGCCACAAGACATTTTAGCTTTAAGTTTTGAAATGATTGCTAAGAGGTCCACCATTTACACTGGGTGCTCAGTCATGTGTTTCATTTGTGCTAATTGTATTTAACATTGTATGAATGAATTTCTCACACACTGCTTTTGGGTCATCTGTTATGTCATCATTTTCTTTTAATGTTATGCTGGTATGTTCATGAGCCTGCTGTTTTCCACATTCTTTATATATTATTTTTCAGGCTGTTTTACTGACACAGGTTGAGTTGCTTCTTTGATAGGTGTATTTATGACCTTTAAGGTTAGTCAAGGAATCTTTGTATTTTTTTCTGAGCAGTTCTATTTTGTGAAATAGTATAGTAATTTAGTATCCCTAAAGAGTATGTAACAGTCTTTCATGTTCTCTCTCTTTCAGTGGTTTCTTGTGGGGAAATTCTCAGATTTGTGACTGATAGTGTTGTGAATTTGTTTTACTAAAGAACGTGTTACATTTAATGTCTTATTGAATTGTTTACAGATTTTTTTCCCATTTATCATTCACATTTGTTGCATTGCAAACAGGTTCCCATTTTTCATTGCCTAATGCCCTCTTAAGTTGATTAAAATTACTTTTTCTTTTATGCATAAACATATCACTTGTAGTTATATCTACATTCCATACATCAATTTACATGTAGCCAGATATGTCATTTTCTGTGGTGGTACGTTTAAGTTCTCCTTTTATTATGTTTATGAGAATATGGTCAATGCATGTCTGTCTTTCTACAGTAACTCTTGTATAGGTTCTGATTTTATGTGATAATAGTTATAACACTGAAGTAAGTCAACATAATGTACAAATAATTATTGTTATTATTTAAAGAGTGTGTGTTGATATCACCAACAAACAACCCTTTTTTTTTATATATGCTTATGTCTTCTCCAACAGACAATTGAAAAATTCTTCATAACTGCTTCCAAGTGACCTATGCAGAGCTGCTATAATCAGACTGCTGTTTCCTAGTTTTAAATTTATTGTTGCAACCTCAGATACAATTTCATTACTCGGATCATCAATACAATTGACTTTTTCACTTGCTATGAAGAAATTCGGTTTTGATTCATTTAGGTATATGTCCAAGTGCTCTGCTTTATTCATTATATACTGAACATTCTGGTATGTAAGGATTAAATTGCTATGTTTTACTCAAAAAAAAAACGTCCCTATTATCTTTGTAATTGATAATATTGCTTACTTTCTCACATAAAAGTGCCTTTCCTTTGAAATTTAGATTTGGTATTTGTTCATTTTACCTAATCCACTGTTCTACATTTTACAAACGAAGCACACAGCTGTTTGATTTTGATGTTCGTTTTTCATACCTTCTTATTGACACACACATTGTACAGGGTGTATCAGAAAAAAATCGTCAGATTTAAAAAGAAGTCATAACTGTTGTGTTATTTGCGATATGTGCATGAACAACGTACTGTTGGAAAGAGCAAACTCTTGAGTTTTACATGGTTCCCACTAGGTAGCAACAGTGAGTGCCCACCTCAGTTCTAGTAAAAATGGTGCCGGGACAACAGAAAGCATTTTGTGTTCTACATTTTGCGCAGTGCGGATCAGTAGTAACTGTTCAGTGTGACTTTCGTACTAGGTATGGTGTGGATCCTTCTGCAGCACAGGGCATTAGACAATGGCATGAACAATTCCAAGAAATAGGTTGTTTGTGTAAAGGCAAATCGCCAGGCCGTCCCCGAGCGTCTGACACAGATGTTGAACGCGTCCACCCATGTTCCTTGAAGCACATATCTCAATATGCTTGAGAACATTATTTTCCCACAGTTGTCGACTAATTTGAATGACTTCATTTACCAACAGGGTGGGGCACCACCACACTAGCTTGTGGAAGTGTGTAAATTTTTAAATCAAAGGATTACTGAAAGATGGGTCAGTTGCACTGGACCAGGCGATTCAGCTTTACATTACTGGCCTCCAAGGTCACCAGACCTGATTGTATGTGATTATTTCTTGTGGGGGTTTATAAAAGACTCTGTTTATGTGCCTCCGTTACAAACAACAATGCATGAACTGAGACATCGTATAACAGCAGCTGTTGAATGGAAGCTGTATCTCAAGACATGCTCACTGCAATGTGGGAACAATTTGAATACCGCATTGACATAGGCTGTGCATCTCAAGAGGGGTCATATTGAACACCTATGAAAGGTATGAAAAAAGTTTCAAGTTTCCTGTTCATCAAAAAACAAAATTCATCATATGTTTATTAGTTTCAGAAATATAGACATGTCAAATTGGATGATTCTTTTTGATACATGCAGTATATTAGGTCATGCATTTGAGGTAGCATTGTAACTATAGTGTTTCAAGATTTGTTAGCTTCTAAGAACTTTTCCAGGCTTGCTAAGCAATTTTGTGCCTCTTTTTCGTGTGACATTGCTGGCACTTGCTATGCATATGACATTTTCAGTGTCATCTTTCATTTCTTCCTGCGGGTCGACATCCGTAACCTTTTTCATTCTTGCAACCAGGTTTACTATTCCCATTGCTTGGAAGTCTTTGTTATTGTCGTGTAAAATACTCTCCAGGTTTCTGCCATGGTTGTCTGTTAAAAAACGAACGCAGTACCTTTTTGGTGACTGATTCTTGGTTCTGTTGTCACTCTCTCTTCCTTTTGTTTGGTTCGCTCCACTGCTGTGTTGTTTATGAACTTTGATGCCATCATGCTTCACACTTTCATGTTTGTCACTAACGCTTGCTTCAGTAATAATTGCATTCCTCTTATTCGGAAGAGTTTGACTATTGTCCGTAAATGTACACAATTTTCATAGCGTTAACGGTTGGCAACACTTTCTAAATGTTAGGTTTTTTATCTTCATATTTGGAACAGTTCATTATCACACAAAATTATATGCAATTTTCATGAAGGCTCACACTTTCCAAATATAATTTTTTTTTCATATCACTCATTAGGGTGTTAATTGGGTCTAGGTTCAATCACTACAAAACTATGTCTAAAAGGTAGTGAAATGTAGGTGGTGGGTACTTTAACCTGAGTGGCATATGTTGATACTGATAGTGTCCTGAAGAGACCATAAAATCCTGTCTTCAGCTGGTTCTCTAGTGCTACTTCTGATTATAACCACTCCACAGAGCCATGGTGGTACAATATATGCTTGCTTCATGTTACGCCCCGTCGACAACGAGGTCATTAGAGACGGAGCGCAAGCTCAGATTAGGGAAGGATGGGGAAGGAAATCGGCCGTGCCCTTTCAAAGGAACCATCCCGGCGTTTGCCTGAAACGATTTAGGGAAACCTAAGTCAGGATGGCTGGAGACGGGATTGAACCGTCGTCCTCCCGAATGCGAGTCCAGTGTGCTAACCACTGCGCCACCTCGCTCGATGGGGGGGGGGGGGGGGGGGACATTTTTAATGTCCTAATAAATGAACGGTCATTAGAGACAACTGTAATGTTATGATTCAATGGTTTTTCCTGGTGTATAATAGGAATGAAAATTTCTCAGATGAGCAGATCATCATGGCAAACTTGTGCAGTACATCATTCTGTTCTGTACCCTCAGTATTTTTAAGTCTATTCTGTTGTGTAATCTTTGATTTTCTTTAGTAAAACAAATTCACAATGCTATCAATCACAAATCTGAGAATTTCCCTCCAGAAACCACTGAAAGAGAGAGAACATGAAAGACTGTTACATACTCTTTAGGGATACTAAATTACAATACTATTTCACAAAATAGAACTGCTCAGAAAAAAATACAAAGATTCCTTGACTAACCTTAAAGGTCATAAATACACCTATCAAAGAAGCAACTCGACCTGTGTCAGTAAAACAGCCTGAAAAATAATATACGAGGGCCGTTCAGAAAGTAACCTCCGGTTGATTTAAAAAAATACACCAAGTTAAATAAAAATATTTTAATATATACATCTTACAACTACATCTTTGCACTATTTTTCTACATAGTCTCCATAGCGATTGAGGCACTTATCGTATCTCTTCACAAGCTTTGAAATTCCTTCTGCATAAAAATCACCCGCTTGTGCCTGGAGCCAGCCTGTGACCGCATCTTTGAGCTCTTCGTCGTCATCAAACCGCTGTGACCCGAGCCATTTCTTCAAATGCATGAAGAGGTGATAATCACTTGGCGCCAGGTCTGGGCTGTAAGGTGGATGGTTGATAACGTCCCACTTGAAGGACTCAAGAAGGGCCGTTGTTCTGCGAGCAGAGTGAGGACGGGCGTTATCGTGCAAAAAAACGATACCGGAAGTCAGCATACCACGGCGTTTGTTCTGTATAGCCCGTCGTAACTTTTTTATTGTTTCACAGTACACGTCTTGATTAATGGTCGTACCATGTTCCATGAATTCAACCAACAACACCCCTTTGGCATCCCAAAACACCGTTGCCATCAGTTTTCTGGCAGAAAAATCTTGCGAGGCTTTCTTTGGTTTGGTAGGCGAATTTGAATGTTCCCACATCTTTGATTGTTCTTTTGTCTCAGGCTTCACATACTTAATCCAGGTTTCGTCACCGGTCACGATTCTGTTTAACAATGGTTCTCCTTCGTCCTCATAACGTGACAGAAAGTCTAATGCAGAGGCCATTCTTTGAGTTTTGTGGTGGTCGGTAAGAATTTTGGGCACCCATCGTGCACAGAACTTACGGTAACCCAATCTTGCTGTCACTATCTCGTACAAGAGAGTCTTAGAAATCTGTGGAAAACCAGTAGACAACTCCGACATTAAGAAACATCGATTTTCACGAACTTTTGCATCAACTGTCTGAATGAGTTCGTCAGTCACCAATGATGGTCTACCACTCCTATCTTCATCATGAACGTTTTCTCGTCCACTTTTAAATAAACGTACCCATTCACGGACAACTCCTTCACTCATAACTCTTGGTCCGTACACGGCACAAAGCTGACGATGAATAGCTGCTGCAGAATATCCTTTGGCTGTAAAAAACCTTATGACAGCACGCACTTCACATTTGGCGGGGTTTTCTATTGCAGCACACATTTCAAACTGCCACAAAAACTAAACTAGCGCAGGTACGACGTTCACTCTACCATGGCTTGATGCCGACTGACCTGTTGAGTGCGTGAACGCACAGATGGCGTCGCTAATCCCCCCACAACCCGCACTGTGACCAATCGGAGGTTACTTTCTGAACCGCCCTCGTATAAAGAATGTGGAAAACAGCAGGCTCATGAACATACCAGCATAACATTAAAAGAAAATGACGACATAACAGATGACCCAAAAGCAGTGTGTGAGAAATTCATTCATACAATGTTTGATTTCAATTATCCAATTTTGGTCTACATTTCTGCTATTTAAGCAAACAGATAAGAAGATCCAAACTTTATAGAGATGATACTCCGATTCGTGGATAATAAGGTTTCACATAATTTTAATTACAAATTATTTCATTTTCTTGCTGACAGCACTATTTTTGTGAGATTGTAGTGGTTCAGCCACACACCAGACCAACAACTCATGTGGAGACTGTTGTGATGCTAACAGAAACAGAAGTTAGAGAATGAGTGCCACTAATGGCTGAGCAGCCCATCTGCATCCACCGGGCCAGAATAGGTCCTGACAGCAGACCACTTCCTATTACACAGACAGCTGCAGAAATGCACCATTAATCCACAGCATGAAGTAACCCAGCCCTCTGCTACAGTAGACAGCTGCAATGGAAATTCTACACCAGCATTATTTTAGCATTTGGTTGGAGGATTTCGTCAGTAAGAGGGCTGCATGCCCCTCGGCTTGTTGTGAAATCTTGTCCGCAGCTGATACCGCAATAATGTTGAGTGATTATAAAAGTTATCCTGTCACTGTATAAAATGTTAATTTCAAATTATGATGGCCGGGAAAATGGGAATTTGACAGTGATCGCTTATTCTTGTAAATCACCCCAGTACATACCCAGAAATAGTGCTGAGCTATATTGTTTGGAAACTGTTTTATGAACTTGAATGAAAATGAAATAAAAAATTTCTAGTTCTCCTCTTCTTGACTGGTCTCCAAAGCTGGTCCCAAAAACTATTAATATAAACATCATCTTCACAGTGTACATCACAGCATTAAATTTATCAAATTGATGTAACATTTTTCAGCTCATAGCCGCACAAATAGTTTCACCATGTATAACGGGTTTCATTTTTGTATATCTGCTAGTGTCAATATAGACATAAAAAAATCATGAGTGACAATTTGGCAAAGCTACTGCAGTACATATTATAAAACTGCACATAAGAGCTTACTCAAAACAAGGTGCTACACATGTGAAAATAGCACGTATTTTTGTCTTTGTAGCTCCTTCCTTGGGTGTGTTGTTATTGTCTGTTTCATAATATGCACACTCATATGCAAAACTTATGGACAAAAGCAACTTTTGGATGATGTGTCACTGCCATGTAACGTTGATAGCTCTATGAAACTTGGACCCTACGTCAAAAGAACTGCTAACTTATAATACAGAAAGTAACTTAAATAAACACACAATGGAACAAATAGAAATGACACTTTTATTCAAACACTATTATAACACTGAAGTCACCATGATTTATGATGCTCCCCAAGACATTACAAAAGGTGCATCATTTTTCTTAATAAATAGTGTGATTACAATGAACAGCAATACGTGCTCTGCAACATGCTTCTGTTCTGGCCACATGATTAATGAAGAGTTCTTGTAACAGAACATTCCAGTCCGCCGACAGTGCGGTCGTCAAGTGCTGGATGGTCATTGGTGCATGTGAATGTGCTCCTTCCCTGTGGGTGCCTTTTTAGGGGCGCATTTGACTCTGACATCATTTTTAGGCATAATAATGTGTCACTTCATCAAACAGTGAAGGTGGAGGACTTCTTGGAGCAAGAGGATAATCGACAAATGGGCTGGCTTGCCTGTTCACCCCATTAAACCTCATACAGCACATGTGGGATGCATTGGGGAGATATATTGTAGCATGTCCAACTGCATTGACACCCGTCTAGCATTTGTCAACAGTGCTAGTGGATGAACCACAAGAACTCCTTACCAACCTTGTGGCCAGCATGGGAGCATGTTAGAGAGCTCGCATTGCTGTCCATGATGATGATCGCAAACCCTATTACATACAATGTCCCACCTTTTGTAGTGTCCAGGTTACTATCATATGTCACAGCTATTTTTGTGTCACTACTATCCTTGAATAAAAATATCACTCCTGTTCATCCCGTTGCATATTTCTTTCAGTTCCCTTCTGTACTATACAGTAGCAGTTCTTTCTATGCATGGTCAAAGTTTCGTTGAACTATTACTCTTAGTAAGAAAAGTTATTTTCATACTTAAGAACCTGTGTACTATATCAGCTAAGCATAACTGCTAATCATGATATTTGGTGTCCATATTTACACTAGAATATGTAAATTCTTGATATTGTTATTAGTCAAAACTAGTTGTGCAAGTAAGATGGCGACTCAGTAAATATTTCAGCCAAAGTGGAATAACGCCTCCCTCATACTATTAAAATTAGTAAAGGATAGGTGGTTAATAGCAACCATAAATGCAACATGGCAAAGTTTATTCAACACTATTTCCATCCATTCAGCCATCCATCCGCTCACTCAACCTCTTAGGAGTATAATTATTCAGTGGCTATAAGGTCATTGTGGAATCACTCTTGATGCCAGTTCACTGATGTGATACTGCAATAGTTTATAGTTATTATAACCATGGAATGAGAAAATAATTTCTTGTGTCTATGACAATATGCGCATCAAAACAGACATCCCATACAAGAGGCAGTGTTCATTCTAATTCATGACAAATTAATTATGTGATAAATGTTCATTTTATGTGTCATTGCTGAGGCAGTACTGTTTATACTTAGTGCAGCGATGGATAGAATATTGCCATGGGTTTACATTTGCACGAAATGCATGATTGTTGCGACTTGATGTGTCAACTTCCATCAATTTTCTCCCGTCTGCTTTTATTTGTTATTATAATTCCATTATTGTAAGCAGTCAGTGATGTAATATGTAGACTATCATTGTACAATATGAAAAACCCATTATTTCCTAGTGATACATACATTTCCCAGAAACATTCCATTTGATTTATATGGTCCAGTAGAGAATTAAGAGCCTTTTCCTCATGTATAATGGATTGTAGATACTGGATTTATGCATGAAGAGGATTGTACATATTTCAGGTTATTTCTTGTAATTTGTCATGAGTAAAAATAATTTTTGGGTTGTTTGAAGACTTTATCAAAAAAGAGTCGGAGAATAGTAGTTGATTTACAGTACACACTTTAAAATAAATAGATTGATTGTTTTCCCTTCTTTTTATAATATGGGATAAGCAAATATCTTCAAATTCTAGAACATTCCTGGGTGAGAAAACAACATTCCTAATGTCTCATTATGATCCGTATTATCCAAAAACTTAATGCATCAGTAGATTATCTTGCTGATAAAAAAATATGTTCATCCAATTACATAAACACTTCTCCATTTTAAGATACAAGGAAATGTGAGGACGGTGATGAGACCCCTCATAACCACAGTGCCACTGATTGGAGGACTTCAGGTATTTTTCTTGCGTCACCCAACAATAGACTTCAATTTAGTTGGTGTGGCTGATGTCCTGGATATGCCTGGCCTTAGGTATGTGCTCATTTAAGTTTATTAATTCTTGGTAAGGTGCTAAAATGAATTGACTCCTCCTTTGAGAGGATTTTGTTTTATTATCCTGAATGTTCTTGTTGATCTGTGGCTTCGTTATTTATCAGCTGAATGATTGCATTTGCCAATATTTCATAGGACTCAAAAATAATCCATTCTGTGCTAACAGAAGGCATGCCATTTTCCAGAACTTCTTAATCTTGTATGTGGGTTTAATCATAGTAAATGGTAGTATGGCAGACTGAAGATCTGTTGTTTTGATGTGCTGAAGTTTGATAGCTAGTAGATTGAATGAGTAATGGAATGAGCAAAGGGTGTGTTTTTTTTGGTTCTAGTTGGCATTGGGACCACCAGACCTTCTCCATGGACACTTATTTGGTTAATGTAAACCATTCTCACTGTATTTATTCATTTGATTATGTTGTGTTTAGGTCAGCATTATTTACACTACAGAAGTAAAAAAAAAAAATCTCCATGATGATGGAGAAATTCCTCAAAATCTAGGTACAGTGATATGTTGGTAATTAAATGGTTTCTATGTGTGATTTTTACATGTCTTTGTGTACATGACATCTTTACCTATTTCTACAAATAAATGCCATTAACTTAACTCCTCCAGACACAGAAGGAGCTGCTGTGTAGCCTGTGTCTCAGTGTAGCTGTTACGTTATACAGGCATTTGGACACTAAAGAATGAGACCATCTGTCTGTGAGATGTTGTTTAATGTTAATATCTACTGATAATTACCTGTATTGATACTTAAGTGAGATGTATATGCAAGGCAGACATAAAATTTATGTATCATATATTCAGCCAAATAAGTATGAAGAAAATATACTTACTAAGTGGTAGGTTGATAGGTAAATTAGAAACCAGCATTTTAATTTTTAGTTTCATCTACTAATGAGATCATTTACTGTTCTGACATCATGTGTTCCCTGTTTTAAGTGTATTTTTGCAGTGCAACACATGGTAGATTTTTTTTTTTTGTTTAATTAGCATATCGGTTACCTTTTTATATCATCTTTTGTAATCTAGTGACAACTT
This sequence comes from Schistocerca serialis cubense, assembly GCF_023864345.2. Classification (NCBI taxonomy): domain Eukaryota; kingdom Metazoa; phylum Arthropoda; class Insecta; order Orthoptera; family Acrididae; genus Schistocerca; species Schistocerca serialis. The sequence continues at coordinate 238,677,399 of NC_064640.1, forward strand.
TACCCTTTCATATAGAATTAATTTACAGTGGTGTTATTTTTGTAGCGATCTCCTGCGACGCATTGTTGTAGAAGCTGTTGGAAACATTATGGTACTTCCAAACAAAATAGCAATTACGCTAAGTGATGCAGTCCCAGCATTGAGCTTGAAGATGCCAGACCCTGAGGTAATGCTTGTATATGTTAGTTCTGCTACATAAACTTAGGATTGGCTTGTGATAACCTGAATGAGTATGGAGAATCTGTCTGTGGAATAGTCATAGAGATGTACTTAATGATATTAGCCTTCTTTATTTGTTTGAAAGGTGTGACATGTTCATAGAAAGCCACCCATTATTCTAATAATTAGCATTTAAAATTCAATAATGTTAACTGATTTTGGACCTTTTACAGATAATTCCAATTACTACTTCAATGCACATAAATGTAAAATTTACTTTTAGACAAAACTTACCTCTATAACTAAGGTGTTAATAAATAAAATTTCTGTCTTGAAGCAATATTACATTTGAATGAAAGTTCTTGAGGAAACTGTTGGCGCTTTGTGTCTGATATGCATGAAATTTCAATAACAAACCAAGGTGTCATAAGCAGGCCCACTGATGAATTGATGCCTGGAGCTGGGAAAAGTGGCCTTTTATTCATGCAGGAATCACTCTCCCCTTAACCAGATCGAGGACAGGATCTCAGGCTTTTCCTGTGTTGGGATTAATAAGGTGTTCTCTAATTTTAATCTTAATTCATTCTTTTATGGTGGAATTCTGGAATTTAAAGGCCTGCGACAGCTTCATTTTGTTGAAAGTCATGGAGTGTCCCATAGCCAGACATTGTTCTGTGACCACTGACCATTTTGTCCCTGTTGTGCATAACGTTGATGTTCATAGCAACAGTCTCCCATGGTCTTTACCATTTGATCTATTTATTACAAACCATATTGACAAATTATCTGGTAAACTCCTGTCTTGTGGAGTTACAAATCATGCTTCATGCTGCCCAGGAGTTATCTAATTCTGCTGTACATACAGAACATGCATCATACCTTATTCTACTTCATAATGGTACTAACTGTACTCAAAAAATTGCCAGCATATGAAATAAAGGTGGTTATTCATGGATTTTCTGTCTTTTCCTAGTTTTTGTCCTCACTGCCCATTGGTATTGGTCGAAGAGTACAACATATTTGCTGGTTGGTATAACCATTGCTGCTGAATATAATTTTGAGGTATTCTGGTCCAGCTGTTAAGTGTCCTGTGCCTGACAGAACATCTCTTCTCAACACTATATAGTGGTAATTGTCAGCTTGAAGATACAGATTCTTATGAGGTGGTTTACAGTAAACTGTGTATCCTAATTTGCCATCCCTTTTTTCCTCCTGGTTGACACATCAAAAAATGAGTTTCCTTCCATCATGAGAGCTATATGGAGATATGTTAACCTTAGATGTTGTAAGAAATCTAGTTTGTCTTTCACAGCTGGCCAAGTTGCAAATGTGTTAACAGTGGCTACGTTGACCGACCACAATGGTGGATGGTGGAACTGGTTAAATTGTGGTCAAGGTGCCAGAATACGACCACTAAGGCAATGGTTGCGGTGGAGCTGTGAGTAGGTGCCTATTAGATGTCCACTGAGATATAAGAGAAGCAGCATTGGAAAACCATTCATTTATTGCTCAAAGTACGTCCATTGTGTCATTGCCCCAGGATGACAGCGCTCATGGCACGCAAACACTGTGTGCCCAGTCAAAGAAGGCACCATAGTCAGTATGCGGCACATGGCCACAGGCAGGTAATGAGATGGTGACGCAAGTGACAGCATGAGACCACTGAGCCAGCAGCAGTACAGGAGCACTGTATCAGTGGTGCCAACTAGGGCCGCTAACAGCCCTGAGAATGGCCAAGGCATGCATGACCACGCTAAAGGCCACACACCGAAACGACAGCTCACAACAGCATAGTCTGTCCAGAGCAGAAGCAAGCAGCAAGAACTTTGCCCACAAAGGCAATGGGAGACGAGTGGCTGCACATCCCTGGATGGAAACCAGAGGCCTCCAGGGTGGTAAGCAGCAGCTGCTGCTGCAGCTGAATTTGGCGGTTTTGGCCTACTGTTTGGAGAGCACTAAGGCCACAGCATCAGACTTGACACGAGCAACAGCAGCAGCAGCGGCAGCAGCAGCACAGCTAGGAGCAGCAGAACCCGAAGAGAGTGACTGGTGAAGCCATGTAGACTTGTGGACAAACATAGGTGCCTTTTCAGGACTGGAGGCCAGCAGACTGCAACATGTTTGAGTAAAAATGTCTATTTATGTGAATTTGTCCTGACCTTGCTTTGCTATCGCATTGGTTTTGAGCACGCAAAGCCACAAAAAGTCTGTGGCTCGGATGTGAAGTAACCTGGCCATCGACACTGCAGTAACTCTGCCTTCCTGCTGCATCCTAACAATGGTTTTGTTGTACATGAAAGTAGCTTGTGATGCAGTAATGTTTGGTCAGCTCTGGTCGAAGCCGCTTATGTGGCCCGTTTCATTAGTCGAGGGAGATAATTTAATTTTTCCCCAGGCATACCAAGTACATCATTTTGTTGTGCAACAGAGTTGACTGGGTGGTTGAAAAAAAAAAAAAAAAAAAAAAGCAAGGATGCTTCCATGTGGCTGATTTTAGTGCTTCCTCTTCAAATTGCTTTACACGCCAGTTTGTAATGATTCATGAGGGTCTGTCATCTTGTCATCAAATTTTATGCTTATCATTCTTAAAAACTCTTCTACATAGAAACCAGCTTATTTGTTTCCTACAACAATTTACTTACCAACAGACCTTGGGCCCACCCTAGGAAGAGGCAGAGAAGCTGAGGATGACAGCCATATGGTGGCTCTCAGTCATACGGGATCAGCTGCAATGTCAAGTAGTATAATTCCTGGGCAGCATAGAAGATTTTTTTGGAGTTCCACAAGTTGAGAGTTAACCAGATCATTTTCCAATATGGTCCTTCGCAAATAGGCCTAATGGTCAGAGCCTTGGAAGAATGCTGTAATGAATCGCAGCAGAAAACATCTTTAGAAAAAACCGCACAAGTGTGAGCAGGACTTGTGCTCTGAGGCTTCTGTACAAATTGAATTATGTATATGAATACGTCATCTATAGGTGTTAATGAGTGGTTTGTGAGTATCGAATATGTGACACATATTTGAGTGCACTGACTTGAGAACTTAAATTTTTTACGCCACCAAGGAACCATAGACCTTAGTATTTGACATAAATTTCAACTGGATACCTCTACTTGTTGCTGAGAAAAAGAGGTCTTAACAGACAGACAGATGGACAGCAAATGGCAAAAAAAAATATTTGTATATGTGATATAATAACAAATTAATTTTTGTTCCCCCCCCCCCCCCCCCACCATCAAACCTTACTTCTTACCAAAATTTCATTATTTTAGGTCAACTAGAAGTACCCTATAGGTTTTGATGAGCGAGTTTGTGAACATAAAAATATGTGGCATAAATGGCCGTATCTTTTGATTACAGTGATTTAGAAGCATAAATGTTCTACACCATCAAGGGACCATAGACCTTAGTATTTTACCGTATACTTCATCTTAATACCTCTCTCTGTTTCTGAGAAAAAGGGGTCTTAACATATGTAAAACAGTGATTGAAGTGAGAACCCTAAAATCTGTGCAGAACAGAGGTCACAAAACAGTGTGCAGCAACAAGGCACTCTGCAACATTGGACAGAACAAAGTTGGTGATGTAGACTTCTAACTTCTAGGATTCCATTATTTTAGAAAAAGAAATAATTTGTAATTAAAATTATGTGAAACCTTATTATCCACGAGTCGGAGTATCATCTCTGTAAAGTTTGGATCTTCTTATCTGTTTGCTTAAATAGCAGAAATGTAGACCAGAATCGGATTATTGAAAATCAAAGATTACACAACAGAATAGACTTAAAAATACTGAGGGTACAGAACAGAATGATGTACTACACAAGTTTGCCATGATGATCTGCTCATTTACCTGAGAAATTTTCATTCCTATTACACACCAGGAGAAACCATTGAATCATAACATTACAGTTGTCTCTAATGACCGTTCATTTATTAGAACATCAAATGTCCGCCCCCCCCCCCCCCCACACACACACACACACCGAGCGAGGTGGCGCAGTGGTTAGCACACTGGACTCGCATTCGGGAGGACGACGGTTCAATCCCGTCTCCAGCCATCCTGATTTAGGTTTTCCGTGATTTCCCTAAATCGTTTCAGGCAAATGCCGGGATGGTTCCTTTGAAAGGGCACAGCCGATTTCCTTCCCCATCCTTCCCTAATCTGAGCTTACGCTCTGTCTCTAATGACCTCGTTGTCGACGGGACGTTAAAACACACTAACCTAACCTAACCCCCCCCCCCCCCCCAAAAAAATCACATTTTGGTTTAAAAATAGTTGTAAATTAGTAATGTTTTGAATGAAGTGGGTTGTCATGGGCTATGTGTTGTCATTCATTTTAAAAAATGCGTATATTTTTGCGGAGTATCAGAGTATTAAAATTTCTGATGTTGATCTTACTACTTTGAATTTTACTTTTGTAGGGTGTGGTTCGTATACATGTAGTTGAAGCCAAGAATTTGATGAAAAAGGATATGAGGATGCTTGGAATGGGAAAGTCTGATCCATATTGTATAGTGTCAATTGGAGGTAAAACATTTCGTACTCAGACAATTGATAACACCCTGAATCCAAAATGGGACTTCTGGTGTGAGGTAAGCATAATTGGGAATGTTAATTGTTGTTGAAAGAGCCTGCATATGTTCAGTATACCTTTTCAGATGTTGGTTCCAGCTCGCTTGTATTTTGTGTATTTCCATGTTTTTCTCATGTTGACCAGGTTAATAATACTCTTAATACACTGTACATTACATTTGCGTATCGTGTTTGCATTCTTGTGTGATTTCTTGTGTAATTCCTATTTCAATGTTTTGAAACTGAAGTACAGTTTCAAAAGAGCTTCACTTTTATTATATCTTTGCTACGTCTCTGTTTGTAGTGCTTATACTTGTTTAGTGCCTTCATGCTCTTGATGTCTGTATTATCTGTTAGTGTTAAAGTAGTGTGCGTGTTTCTTCACAGTACTACAGGTTATCAAATTCCTGCTGTTACTGATCCATAAATTTAGATATGTTTATTCAGTCTTTAACAGGTTGTTCAAAGCAGTAATGTCACTACAGAAATTTTTAAATATCCTTTGTCCACTGGTGTAAATATGATGTTTCGTTATGAACCATTTTTCCTAAATCATTGTCTTCCGTTTACAATAATGTGTTCATTATTATCTTCCATTTTACCATTACTGTTTGTTGGGATAAATTGCACTTCGAATAAAAGTCTTAGACTTGCCATTCGGATTCATTTAGCTTAAAGCCATATTGAATTTTACATTGAAACTTTCGTCATCACAGTGATCACCTCCATCTCACCATCCTCTGTCTACCTCCATCCCAACTCCCCTCGTGCTTTGCATATACATAGTCTCTTATAAAGTTTACACTTAAACATTTTTCTGTGCTCTCTTCTTACTGATTAGCTATTTTATTTATGTTACTTCAATTACATGATTTTTACTTTCCATTCATTGCTATTATTAAATTAATTGTATTCACCAAGTAAATCTCTGTAGATTTTCTTCTTAACGTGTAAAATAGGAAATTAGAATTTTAGAGAATAGATTGTGACTGTAGTTTGTTCATCGTATGCAAATAGTGAAGTCTACTTTCTTAACATTTACTTCACATTAATGCACGTTAGTTACTGATATAGCAACAGATAACTGAAATGAGCAGTGGGTCATTCAGATATACTACCATACCACAAAATCCTGTGTGTAAACTAAATAATTCGACACAAGACCTTTACATTTGCAGTGTTTCAGTATTTCATTACTTGCCAAATAATGCAGTTTAAGTAAATGAGAGAGATAATTTTTAAAACTTATTCATATTTGTGTAGATATTTATTCTATTTTCCAGACGAACACATGGTTAATATTCATCCTTTTGCGCATGTTTTGGATATGTTTTAATGTATACCGGGGATGAAACCTCAATTTTTTCAAAAGGTCTATATACATTATCGTTCTTATATTGTGTTTTTCAAATAAATGAATAAATATTTTAACAAAAATTTATAGGTGGAAAGCTAATATCAATATTGGATGCTGTCATCCATCTCACAAAGGGATAAATTGTGCTGGAAATACTAACAGTTTCCTTAATTTTTACATGTTATTGCCTTGTGATGTATATTGTCCCAAACAGTACCTACAGTCCCATGGTTCTAGATGTTCGTTCACCTTCCTGTTCCAAATACAGCAGTAAGACCTCTATAACCAACCTCATAATAAAGTGAAGGCTCCAAGAACTTAAAAAGAATAATACTATTTCTTCATCCCCCATTTATTGTACAAAGACTGAATTCTTGTTTAGGTAAAGCATATGATAGGAGTAGCTTAGCTGGGAAAAGAAACTATATAATAGCAAAAAAATTCTGTCAGCATGTTCTTTGAGATTCTGATGCATGTATAGCATTCTCTGTATTTTACATGGCCTTTTAAAGTAAATAAGGTGGACTTGGACTAGGCCACCTTTAAGTCTGTGTTCTTGGTTTGTAGTATATGACTGTACATAGCACATGGTTTCTGTACTGGGAAGGATGTAAATATGTTTCCAACGTGGTCAAATTCTCTGATGCCCAAGAGTTCTTCTGACGTCCCCCTCCCCCTGTCAATTATTTCACAAAATACATGTTTATAATAGTTCTATCTAATGCACACATTGTGAAATCCATCAAAATGGGCCTCAAGTAACAAAAAGAAATGTGAAAATAATGACTTCATTAAGCAAATTACATTAGCAAGTAAGTAAATACAGTGAAACCCCGCATTTACACTTTTCAAGGGACTTTAAAAAAAATGGTGTAAAATGCGGGTAAATGTAAAAGGTGGGAAATAATGTTTCAAGCTGTAAAAGTTACATATAGGATACCCCCTTGCACTTTATGTATGATGTATGTACATAACAGGCATAAAAAAAACTTGTCAGGGACGTTTTTATTATCTAATAAAGGTTTATTATCTAATAAAAACCGCTGGCGTAACTGGAATTGATAACTGTGCGGGAAGTGGAAACATTTGACTTAATTTCAAATGTCATAATCGATGTTTTTGGAAAGCCTGCAGCTGTAATTCATTATTTAAATAACGAAATACTTTACTAGTTACATATTTTTTCATGCTTAGCATGATGTGCCTAGAGAATTTTTTCTCATTGTCAAGTGCAAATATGTAAATAAGTATTTTGTATAGTGTCTGAATATGTGTTATTCTGCGTCTCTTGCACTGTACTCATCTTTTTGAGGTTATCAAGTACTCCGCTTCATCAGTTACTTACAAAACACACACACACACACACACACACACACACACACACACAATTTATCACTCACATTGTTTATTTATGTAACATCACAAAAAATACATACGTAAATACTGCACTTGACAACGAGAATAAATTCTCGAAATATGTTTTGCTCAGCATGAATACAGTATGTAACCGGCGCTGTGTTTACAATAAAAACATTTGAGCAACACCAAGTGAATGACGGTGTCAACTAGCATTCCATGTGGCCATAAGCCAAAACACGCTAAATATGGTTCGACAAATGTGTCACGATGATCACAACAATCACGAAACTGCGTTTGCGCAGTAGAGACAGTTAGTTGGTTGGTTGCGTGTTCCATTGATCAATCGCATGGTATGGTAGCTGTTATGATGTGGAATGTGTCAAGTGCACAAGAAATGCACATAAGAAACAAGATTTTTTAATATGTATGTATGACAATACGAAGTTAAGGATTAATATTTCCATTATTTACCCCATTACCTTAAATGACACAAAATGCATGTCCTGTATTTATAGATTTATTTATTCCTATTCAAGAATTCATCTATGGTATAGCAGGAGTTGTCAAGGAGATATGATTTCAGTTTATTTTTGAAGCTATTACTGCTGTCTGTCAGACATTTTATTTCGTCTGGTAATTTGTCGTAAATTTTCATAGCAGCATATTTTACCCCTTTCTGTGCCAAAGATAGGTTGAGTAAAAGATAGTGTAAGTCTTTCTTTTTTCTAGTATTATAATCTTGAATGTCACTGTTGTTTTTAAACTGGTCCATGTTGTTGAGAACAAATTTCATTAGTGAGTAAATGTACTGTGAGGCTGTTGTAAGAATTCCCAATCTTTTAAAAAGATGCCTACAAGGTGTGCAACTATGAACCCCCACACATTATTCTAACCACTTTCTTTTGAGCAGTGAATACTTTTTGTCTAATTGTTGAGTTACCCCAAAATATTATTCTGTATGACTTCAGAGAGTGAAAGTATGCAAAGTATGTTAGCTTACTGATTTCTATATACTCAAAATTGGCAATTATTCTGATTGCAAAAGTTGTTCCTATTGGTGACATTTTATTATTTAAAGACTCTCTTATGTGGACAGTGAAATTGTATATTGCTGTGTCAGTGGAACAGCGTTTTTGAAATCAGAACTGTGATTTGCTAAGTATCCTGTTACTGTTGAACTGGCTAACTACTCTAGAGTACATTACTTTCTCGAATATTTATGAAAATGCTGTAAGCAAGGATACTGGCCGATAATTATTGACATCTGTGGTCTCCTCCTTTTTGTAGAGTGGCCTGGCAATGGCATATTTTAACCTGTGTGGGAAAATACCTCGAGTTAATGATGCATTACATATGTGACTCAAAACATCAGCTGTAATTGCTCCACATTGTTTTCATATCTTATTGGAGATGTCATCTACTCCAAAAGAACATTTATTTTTGAAAGATTTAATAATTTTACTTATTTCACAGGAGGTTGTTAGGTGAAACTTAATCTGACTAATTTTTTTTCAAAACGGTCTCTTCCATGTACTGCCTGGCTTTTTCCTTTGAACTGTTCTCACCAACTTTTTCTCCTACATTTAGGAAATGGTTGTTAAATATATTAGCTACTTGTGTACTGTTGGGTAGGTTGGTCTCGTTCTCCTTAATAGTAATACTACCTACTCCAGTGGCTACTTTTCCTGTCTCCCTTCTAACAACATTCCATACTGATTTGATTTTATTGCCAGAGTTGTTAATTTCTTCTCTAACATACATATTTCTTGATTTCCTTACAACTTTTCTCAGTAGGTTACAATAATTTTTATAGTGTAAAACTACTTCTGGATCTTTACTAGTTCTTGCTGTCTCATAAAGTTTTCTTTTTCTTTCTGAAGACACTTTAATACCTGTAGTAATCCAAAGTTTCTTTGAAAAGTGTGTGGTGTTACATTTAGTAATTTTCTTTGGGAAACAATGTTCAAAAAGGGATATAAATTTATCAAGAAATAGGTTGCATTTATCATTAGCATTTGGCTCATTATATAAATCTCCCCAGTTAACATTTCTTAAGCTTTCTTTGAAGTGATTTATAGATACCGGGTTGAGCGATGTACACTTTTACTTAATGGTTTCCGAACTGTACACCCTGTTAGGTTTTGTAAGTTAATCAGTTGTGCATCATGGTCTGACAATCCATTTACCACAGGGAAAGCATGTGTTTGTTTTACATCCTCTTTCTGTACAAATACGTTATCTATTAGTTTGAAAATGGTTGTGATTGGTCATGATATCTTCATTCTAATGAACCTATTTACTCCCACCAGCCACTAGGCCACGTAGAGCTAGGCAGTGGCGGGAGATAGGTACAAATTGTGACAACTTTTACTTGTTTACCCATTCAAATCTACTGAATAGAGTTCCCTGGTGTCAAGAAACTTAACCACTTAATATTTGTAAACACGACTCGACGGTCAACATTATGCCAGCATCGTATTTTCTCCACAAACATTTTTTCGTAATGCATAAATCATGGGAAAATTATAAATATGTTGACGCAAAATCAGTTGCAAATTAGCATTGTGGGCATACGAAATTTGACGGGACTGATAAAAAACGTCGTAAACGGCGGGAAAACGTTAATTCCGGGAACGTAAAAGCAGGGTTATACTGTATGTAACTTAGTGGCAACTGAAAATAACAAAACATTTTGTGCCCTTATTTCGATCAATCATGAAATTCTCGCTAAGTTGTGTCACTTGTGTTACTGTAGTCTAGTACGCTGTAATAAAAAATTTACGAACTTAGCATGCCTGAGTGGTGAAAACTGCTAATGGAAAAAGTGTCTTTAATATTAAACATTGCTTAATAATGCATTAACTCATAATAGAGAAATACAGAGTCTGAGATTCAAAAGTGAAAGTTCAGCCACTCTATTAATTCCCTTCATTGTTACCAGTGAAATGTGAAAGTCATGGAGATTGCTGCAACTCTCTTAGGTTCAGCTAACTGAGCCTATGAGAAGACCATCAGGGCTGCACTGTGTAGAAAGTAGTCCCCAGTCCTCTATTCCTTTAAGCTGACCAGCATTTCAAGGCATAGCCTTAAGAGTAGCTACTGTCTGTTTGAAAAAGATCACTTGAAATAAGCAGTTTTAAGTAATTTGACTTATTACTCAAATCAGTGTGGAAAATATTCAGAATACTTCCTGGTAATTAAAATTTTGTAATACGCTTTCTTGCAAATTGCTCAAGAAGGTCTCCAGCTATGATATTATTAACAGATTTTGTCTTGATAAAAGTTACTGTTGGTGTGCCTTGTTAAGAGAAATGAACAGTTTCCATACCATTTCTTCACGACAATTATGGAACATTAGTCTGAAAGTAAACACAACATTAATATATGTGAGCTAACAATGTGTTTCCACTGTGGTTTGATTATGCATGCCATTATTAAGCAGAGTAGACTATCACTATTTGTTACTGCGTCGCAGTGGCTTCAAGGTGTATCCATACGAGGTCTGTCCAAAAAAAACAACTCCAGAATATTCATAATTTTGCAGCACTGGTATGTTGGACAAAAATGCGATTGGCATCTCTGCATGTACCTGTGTTTAATTTGTAACTGCCAGAAGTTTCATTGTTGTATGTCTGTTAGTTATTACTCAGTGATGTATTGAGTAGAAAGTTTTCAAATGCAGAGCTAGAGGAGCAATGTGTCTGCATTAAATTTTGCATGTAATTCAAGAAAACCTGTACTGAGACACACCAAATGATGCAGGAAGCCTATGGTGATTAGTGCTTAAGCTGTACTTGGTGTTACAAATGGTTCACTCAATTTAAAAACGACCAAATGGAAGTTACAGATGACTCTCATTCAGGACACACTTAGACATCTACGGGCGATGCATGTCAGGAACATCAACGAAAGTGTGCACGCCATTCAAAGACTGACTGTCAGAGAGATTTCAGAAGAATGTTACATTTCAGTTGGATCATATCATGAAATCCTGACACAGCATCTTAAAATGCATCATGTTGCCATCAAGTTCATCCCACAGCTCAAGAATCAAGACCCGAAAGACCCCCTCACAATCTGTGAAGAGCTTTTGGATCGCATAAATGAGAATGAGATGTTCCTTGAGAGAACCGTAACTGGTGATTAGACATAATTCTACAGTTATGTTGTTGAGACCAAGGTTCAGTCTTCCCAATGGGTCGGGAAATGTTCTCCAAGACCACAAAAAGCTCATCAGGTCAGGTCAAGTGTCAAAGCCATGCTAATAGTTTTATTTGACTTTGAAGGATTAGTTCATCATGAATTTGTGCCACAGGGACAAACTGTTAATCAATGGTACTATTGAGATGTGTTGTGATGCCTGTGAGAAGGAAACAGCCTGAAATGTGGCGAAACAATTCATGATTCTTAAACCATGATAATGCATCTGCATATTCATCACTGTTGGTGCATTACTGTTGCACAAAACATGACATCACTGTCCTGCCTCATTGTCCATATTTTCCAAACCTGGCCCCTGTGGGCTTCTTTTTATATCCAAAGTTCAAAACCCCATTGAAAGGACAAAGATTTGCAACAACAGATGAAATAAAAGAAAAGTCGCAGATGTCACTTTGTGCTATCCAGCAAGAGGCATACCAAGCCTGCTTACAGAAGAGTAAACAGCATTTGAAGCAGTTTATCAATTGTGAAGCAGAATATTTCAAAGGAGACCATACACAAGAAGTAAAAGATAAGCATAGAAAAATTTTGTGGACAAAGTTCCAGAATTTTTTGAACAGACCTCGTGGAAATCATTGGGGAATGTGAGTAGAAACATACCATCAGAAATAAACACTCTTTGATTAAGCTTATCTATTACTGACATTTAAAAAGCCATGATGTTTATTCAATATAAGTACAGGAATCTGTAACCAGCAAATGCTCTGAAATATCTCTGTAACCTCCTGTACACCATCTAAAGAGGAGCCTGAAAAGGTTCAAAAACTAGTTCATTAAATAAATAACTATTTCAAAAAAAAGTGACTGGATACAGTTTTCTGTATTTGTATTTAATACTCTGTGACTTGTGTAACTGACGTGTCAGTGTTACCTAAAAGAAGAGGTGTGAAAGAATACTGTGTAACACACTCAACTTTATGAAGTGTGAGTGTCCGTGGTTTAAGGCCCTGTATGCATGTTCAAGAGGAACAGGCACCAAGTCCTTGTTCAGCCATTCTGATGTTCTTACTACAGAATTATGTTACTGTGATGCCACTCCATTTTTTTATATTTATGGAAGAGTGTAAACAGTGTCACTTACCACCAAGCTGTCAAGGGTTCTTACCACCAGTCTATCAATATGACAATAAAAAAATACACGAGGACACATTGCATATCCTCATTCATCTGTGTATCTCAATGTAATATTGTTATTGCATGGTATTAGAAGTTGTCCACTATTACAGGCTTCTATTTGCTTCAGTGACTTACAGAATAGGCTTTGTATAGGAGTTAGTGACTCATTAATCACTTTTAACACTTACCATGAGGAAATATCTGTAGAAGTCCTTGACTGTCCGCAACCATCTATATTTCATGTTTCTACTTCCCTACCACAGGAACATTTCTTTTTCCTATCTTCAAGTTAATTAAAGAGTGTTGTGACAATTTAGGTAAAAATAAAACAGCCTCATAGAATTGAGTGTAAATTAATTTGAGTTCCTTGTTCTGTGGTTGCAGTAAGAATGCTCTGTGACTGTTTAAAAGTCATGTAAATATAATTAGTGCATCAGAATATGATCTTAAATCTTTACCATGATACTTCATTAACCTCTATTTTATGATAACCCAAATAAACACCATGAATTTATATGTATTGTATAGTAATTGATTTAACCCATTGGAGATCTTGTAATCGATCATTTTACTTTACTGTGTGTCGTGAGGTTAATATAGTAAATTAACTGGCATTGGTTGATGTGAATGTCCCTACAGCAGATAATTATGTAGAAAATGAAGTTTCTTAGCTAAGCTGTTTCTCATTGTGTGTGTGTGTGTGTGTGTGTGTGTGTGTGTGTGTGTAGTGTAACTAAACACACGCATTCAGTAGAAAGCCAGTGTGGAAGGGACACACTGGCGTACAGAAACAGAGGAATGTGATATTTGCTTGCTTACCTTCAAAAGAAATCACATCCAGTAAAACTGGTGTTCAGGGCAAGATCAGAGGAAGGAGTTTTGTAAGGTGTGATATAAAGCATCTGTCACTTACACATGTGTCCATTGTGACATGGTCCAACTGATGATTATGATGTACTTGACAACAAGGAACCTTTCTTTACCTGGTACATATATTCATGATGATGTAATCACTTGACTGAAACTGATTGTCATTAAATGAATACACATTACAGCAGCTTTTGATGGTTTTCTGATGCCATTCTTTGAGTTGATAGAAGCTTTCAGGCACTTTTTACAGGATTTTTTTTTTTCTGTTGCAGAGTTATAGGTTCATTCTGGAAACCGTTTGTAGGCTAGGCTAAACCATTTCTCCTCAGTACCCTTTGTCCTAAGAATACTAGTCCAACAAAGAATGGTAGGAGTGTGTCTGTAATAGAACTGGAGCTGTGAATTGTGGGGTGTGTCTGAATAGTTGAGTTGTCAACAACTTTGCACGCAAAAGGCAAGATTATAGGTTCAGTTTTCTGTCTTGCATACAGCTTTATTTTGCCTGGAAGTTATAACTGTTGAGAGGTACTACAAAATGAAATGTATACATTGGTTGATACCTGTGTGATATTTTAGCACAACTGGAATTGTTACCAAGATACCAAAATGCAAGCCAAGTAGTTGTCCTCTTCTCCCCTTTTTAATAAAATTAATTAAAGTTTTGTTTTTAGATGGGGTCTAACACAGCATTGCATAACTTTATTTTCATATGTTGAAATCTGAAAGTGTTGCGCACAGTGTGAGGCATTGTCTTTTGTGCACCTTGGGTTTGTTATGAACTGTAAGTATACATGGTTTTCAGTGCAGAAGTTGCATGGCTACCAAGAAAATATTTTGCTTAAATATAACTCTCAAACTGCAGCAAGACGCAATCAGTTGTCAGTTATCGTACAAGTGCTAAATTTAACTGCACTTACGTGGCTGTATATTGTGATGTATCCCAAAAAATTAAGATAACAGCTACAATTGCATATTATCAAAACATGTAATGTAGCATTAACCAGAACACAGCTACTGCTTCATATGCCTAATTTTAGTTTGCGTAAATTCGGGGAAACTAAAAACGAATATAGCAGTTACAAACTGTCGTAATGATTTAGTGATTGGTGATACATCAACAATAATTTCAAAGAAAGATGAAGTTTTATTGCATATAGGTTTTCTGTATGACACCCCTTCATCATACAGACGACATCCCAGCTACATTCTGCGTTCGCAAAGATGACTGTTCAAATCCACATACAGTCATCCAGATTTAAGTTTTCCATAATTTCCCTCAATCGCTCTAGGAAAATACTGGGATGGTTTCTTTAAAAGGACGTGGCCGATTTCCTTCCTCATCCTTGAAACGGTCTGATGCCATCTGCAAATATTGTTGATATTTGAGCTGCTTGATTGCATTGCTTATAAAATCTTCGCTGCACAGAATGACAACTATTAAATGCTAATATATAGGCTGCCTTCTGTACGGTATGCACCATTTTCTTTTAAGATGCAGTATTTTTCACTTGTGCATCATTGTGCATGCTCCAGCTTCTGATGCACTGTCCTTGTGCAACAATTGAAATTTTTAACTTTATCTTATATTCTCCTCAGTTTTTATTGATGTACCACTGTGCACCAAATACTTATTGCCACTTGTAATCAGTATATTCATTTTATTTCCCTGTACTACCACACAGTTATTAAATTTGTGTGCTAAATTGGCACCTTTCAAAAGACATACTCCTGAGCTGCAACCTGAAATCTCATGCACCATGCATAAACTGTAATGTGCTTCCCATAGAAGCATTGCTAAATGTACTTATACACTACAGGTGAAAACATAAGTAACAAAACTAAGCAGCCTCCCCAGAGGGGCTCTCATCCATTTTGTGCATACATGCTTCGCCACCACGGGGCCCAGCCCTCGCATTGCCACTTCCCATTCCATGCTGAAAGCCTTTCCTTAAACTATTCTTTTTTTTTCCCTCTACCTTTTCATTGACTGGTCTTTATGGTGCCGATCATATTTCGATTTGGTTTAAGATCTTGGATACAAGTTTTTCTCTCTCCTGCCGTGTTCTACAACTTCCAGTCCTTCACTATATGGTCCCCATTGTTGGGTTTGACATACCATTCCCCTTCTAAATTTTACAGAAGTGCGGATCATGCAGGGAACATTACCCACATTCTACCTTTTGTGCTTTTCTGTGTATGCACCCTTCCTTTCTAACAAAACTTCTACAACCGAAACCCAACACGGTAGCCATTTCTTTACAGATGTGTGAACCACCTGTACGGTGGTAGCCCCTGACAGTATTGGTGCCTGAACTGGAAACTCCCTGCTTATGCCAAGGAGTATGTGCCTGCTATAGCAGGTGCACAGGGGCTCCAGTCAATGGTTAATGCTCAGGTTGCTGTTGCTGCGGCTAGCTGATGCGCAACCCCCCCCCCCCCCCCCCCCCCCCCTCCGTTGGAGTGGTTAGTACCAAGGCAGATGATTCGCAAATGGAGCAGATTGAACTTTCTTCCATTGGTGGCTGCATGGCCACATCAGTCTGTTCTGGAGGAAACAACTACTACAATTCAGAGATATGATCCCACAACATTTCCCTCCCAGGCTACTCTGTGGGAGGAATGTAGGGCTAAGAGACAAGGGGAGAAATAATCCCCACAGTACTTAGCTTGTTCTAGGACCAACAGTGTGTCCCTTATGACAACTGTGACAACTAAGTCAGTATTCTTTGTTGAACACCATGGGGCAGGTTTGGAGAAGTAGCAGTGATTTTGAAAATGAAAAGTGGTTCATTTCTGATTAAAACAGCAACCCCCATTCAGTCATGGGCTCTGCTCACCTGTTACAAACTGTATGACATTCCTGTAACTACCAGCCCCCATAATAGTTCCAGTAAGGTACAAAATATCATCTTCCACCAAAGCTTCCTTTTACATACCGATGATGAGTTACATGTGCATTTTGTCCATGTTCAGTGGGGGCTAAAGAACAATAGGGTTGATACTGGGGTCTTCACCTTGGCCTTTGAAGCAACGCATTGACTGAAAAGGTCAAGGTGATGTTGCACGGATGCAGTGTGAAACGGTATGTTCCCCCGCCCATGCGGTGCTTCAAATGCATGAGATTTGTGCACACGAATGTGGGTTGTAACACCAGCCCTGTATGTAGCAATTGTTGACGTCAGCTTGTGCTGTTGAACAGGGGGAATACAAGACTCTTAACTAATGTATAAAGAGGCCAAGAAGAAATATGATTGTCAGCATTCTGTATATATGTTGGTGATGTTTGCTATGGCTTAGACACCATCATCCCCTCTAGTGGCAGTACCCTCACCCTTTCTGCTTTCTACAATGGGTCCTCAGGGCCACATGACTACACCCACTCTCCTAGTGGTTGGGGGCCCTCCTCCTACTGTTTCACCACACTACAGGAGCACTGTCTCACAACCCACTGGGTATGTAAATCCCCAACCCCAGAAAGCAACACCATTTGCAGCATCTCTCACCAGGGAGGAATCACTTGGGGCTCTCCCCTCTTAGGATTCTGCTGATGTGCAAGCAAGTACCAGCCAGTGCCTGAAGGAACCACAGGTTGGTGGTCTTAGAGCTTTGTGTTCCTCCTCTGTCCATGACTAGGACAGACAAGCCCTCGCAGACATCAAAATCATCCAAGTAGAAGAGGGACAAAAAGATGATCTCCATGCTGCTGGAGCCCCATATTTCACCTCTGTACTTGAGGCGGCATCTGTATCACCAGGTGCCCTCATGAGAGCTGATTCATAGCCATTGTGTATTGATGGTATATCCTTGCAACTGGTGGCAATAAGCAACCCTAGAGTGTAACCCACCTCCTAGGTCCCTTCCCGCCCCAACAGGTTACTGATAGCATGATCCTCCAGTGGAACTGTAGCGGTTTTCCCCAATACCTGGCTGCCCTATGTCATCTCTCATATATTTCCCATACCCTTAGCAGCTCTCGGGGCTATTTCAAGAATCAAGCTGACTGTGTCAGAGCATTGGACAGAATTTGCACACACTGTCTACAGTGAACACGTGCCAGGTGATAAAACGTAAGAGGCTGTGACTGTTCGTGTGAGGACATATCTGGATTTTGCCGTCTGTAACATGTATCTCACTCTTGATAGTGAAGTGTCTGACTGCATTGTCTGCACTGATTTCTCCGCTCCCCCTCAACCCATTCAATTTTGGTTGACTTAGGGTCCACAGCCCTTTGTGGGTAAAACTACAACCACTCGTCACAGAGCTCAATATTTGTCTCTTGATTACTGGTCGCCCCACACACTTAAGTGTGACATATCAACCTTACTGTGGCATATTGACCTTACTGTGCCATTGTTCTTTCCAGTTGAAGCCATGGTCTTATCCCCTCTATCTGTTGAAGAGTCCATGATGGCCTGTGTGACAGTGATCATTTTCCTATCTACCTGTCCTTCCCTGAACGTTGCTCACCCGAGTGTCCATCCAAATGGGCTCACAGCAATGCTGACTGGGATGCATTTGCCTCTGCCACAGCCCTCAGCACCCTGCCATGTGGAGGTACTGATGTGTGTGTCCAGAGTACAACCACAACCATTTTATCAGCAGCAGTCTTAGCAGTCCCTTATTCCGTGGGATAACCCTGTTGGAAGACAGTACCTTGATGGATTTCAAATTTCTATGGTCACTAGAAATCACAGATGGGCTCTCCAATGCTATAATTGACGTCCATCAATGGAAAACCTCGTGTTTAAATAGCTCTGTGTTCAGGCCTGCTACCCAGTAAAATGACAAACAAGAATGCTGGGAACGGTATGTTGCTATCGTTGGACCACCCCTCCTATGAAGGTTTGGGCAAAGGTTAGACGCCTCTGTGGGCAAAACTCCCCAACAGGTGTAACTGGTCTCCCCTGGTCTACACTGACACAGATGCTGCCACCGAACATTTTGCTCGAGCCTCAGTGTCTGAGAATAATCAGTGTGCATTTTGTGTCCTCAAACAGCAGGTGGATCAAATTGAATTACTTTCACTACACGCCACCTAGAGCCATACAGTGCTCCATTTGGTGAGTGGAAATTCTCAGTGCCCTAGCCTTTTGCCCTGACATGGCTACAGGGACAGACCACATCCACAGCCAAATGCTCGAACACGTCAGTTGCTTGTCAGTTTCACATCCTTGCCATTTTCAGCTGTATCTGTAGCAAGGGTCAGTTCCCATCCCAATGACAAGAATGCGTGATCGTCCCAGTACTGGAACTGGATAAACGCCCCCTTGAGATGGACAGCTATCACCCAATTAGTCTTACTAATGTTCTCTGCAAGTTTCTCCAACATATGGTGAGCTGGCAGTTGTGCTGGTACCATTAATATCGGTGCCCTTTGGCTCCATCCCAAGGCAGTTTTCACCAAGGATGTCCTACTGCTGACAATTTGGTCGTCCTGGAGTCTGCACCTGGACAGCTTTGGCCTGATCTCAACACCTTATTACTGTCTCCTTTGACTTGCAAAAGGCTTATGACACCATCTGCTGTCTTCACATCCTGATTAGCCTACATTAGTGGAGTCTCCAGAGCCCACTCCTGAATTTTGTCTGGAACTCCTTGTCACACTGTACTTTCCGTATTTGAGTTGGTGCTTCCCACAATTCACCCCATATGCAACATAATGGGGTCCTGCAGGGCTATGTATTGAGTGTACTCCTTTTTCTAGTGGCTGTCAATGGTCTTAGTTACAGCTGTGTGGTGTATTGTGTCTCCCTCTCAATGATTTTTGCATTTACTGTTGCTCCTCCCCTGTGCATGCTGCTGAACACCAACCTCAGAGTGCCGTATGAAAGACATAATCCAGAGCCTCACCCATGGTTTCCTATTGTCAGCCGCCAAGACATGTTATGCAGTTCTGTTGCCATCGTACTGTTCATCCATAACCAGAACTCTACCTCAGTGACCAATTGCTCAATGTGCTGATGTCTTGTTGATTTCTGGGACTGGTCTTCAGTGCCCAGTTGATATGGCTTCCCCATCTTTGCCAATTTAAGCAAAGATGCTGGTTACACCTTAATACGCTTTGCTGCCACAGCAACACAAACTTGGGTGCAGACCGCTCTACAGTTTTGCAGCTGTACAGAGCTCTGATCCTATCCCACCTTGATTATATGAGTCAAGCATATGTCTCAGCATCACCTTCAGCTTTGCAGTTGCTGGACATGGTACACCATTGTGGCGTCCAACTTGCGACAGTTACCTTTTGGGCCAGCACTGTTAAGGGCCTACGTGCAGAGGCTGGGGTCCCTCCACTACAAATAAGGCACCAACAACTGCTGCTCAACTTTTCAATACACATTCGCTGCTCGCCTGTGTATCTGAACTACTGTGTCCTTTTCATGGTAGTGAGATACACCTCCCGCATCAGCAGCCCAGGACTGGAGTCATGATTACAGTTTTCTCATGCAGCGTGTCTCCTCTGAACTCCAACTTCTCCCACAGTTGCCTCATGTCAGGGAGCAGTCACATACACTCCCATGGTGTGTACACTAACCTTCAGACTGAAAGACTGTTGACCCTGTTGTTTCTCACTTGCTGTTTCTGGCCTGCTTCATGCATTTCCAGTTTCGGAAGTTGTATACACTGATGGCTCTGTTGATGTATAAAGTGGTTTTGCCTACCCACATGCAAAGTGCAGTGAACTACATTATCTACCGAATGGATTCAGTCAATCGGTGACCACTGCTTGAGCCATGCCCTGAGTAGTCTTCAGGCTGTCGACGAGTGCTACCCTTGACGATCACTAGTTGTGACTATCAGGAATCTCTTTTTGGCCTCTATCAAGTGGTCATCTTTTTCTGAACCCCAGGTCATGTTGGGATCCCAGGGAATGAGCATGCTGGACATGCTGACTTTGGAGATAGGAATACCAATACTGGATCTTCGGTCAGCTCTATTCCATCAGTTGTTAGAGGCTTGGAACATGATGTGCTCCAGTTTCTCCAAACAAACTGCAAGCAGTAAATGGGACCATGACCATGTGGCAGTCTTCCTATTGTGTTTCTCTCTGGAAATCAGCCATCTTCTGTCGACTTTACATTAGCCACACTTGGCTGACCCGTGACCACATACTATGGTGTGAGGAACCATCCTACTGTCCATGTGGTGCCTGTCTGACAGTGGCCCACAGGTCCACTGGACTGCCCCAATTTGGCCACCTTATGATGAAACCTTAAATTTGCTAACATGTTGCCTCCGGTGCTATGACAATGGAAGAGCAGCTGATCGGGTTTTACATTTTACTCTTAAAGATAGTTTCTACTCATTTCTACTCTTTTTTGTGAGGCAGGGCACATTAGCCTCATTAACTACTAGAGAGACTGAAGGAGTGCGTAAGTGCCTGCTTCAGCCCAGGGGTTCCCATGGCTTCTCTTGCTTGGTGGTCCAGCCTGGCTCTTGCCCTTCATACCTTTTTATTCTTTTACACCTGTCATTAGTCTACTGCTTCTTTGTTGCTCTCTTACCTGAGATTTTATCAAGTTGTCTGCATTGCTATCGTTTCTTGTGGTTATGGAGGGTGAGGAAACACCCATAAGAGGAAGAGGGTGCGTCTTCCGTTACATGGCATGTCCGAGGGGCCTCAAGCTGCTTTCTGAGTGGAGGAACTCAACCATCTTTATTGTCTTACCCACCTCTCACTTGTACTCACATCTATCTCGTGGTTTTATTCATTCCCTGTTACAATCAGGTTCATCAGGATTTATCTTGTATGGCCTTACTCTCTGAGGACTCCTTCTGGCTTGAATGGAGGGACTGATGACATTGGTAGTTTGGTCCCTTTAACCCTATTAATCCAACCCAACAACAAAGCAGTGTGTACCAACACGTTTTTCATATTCTAGCTAATATATTCTATTTATGATCATTATAGTTGGAACTCCCCAGTGTTGCTGTTGTTATTATATTTATTTCAATTTGACACAAATCTAGTTCAAGCTGCAAAATGAAAGATAAATGCCAAATTTAATTTTTAGATTTCTAGTGGCAAAAATTCTTCTTATGATTTGCCAAGTAAACCACAGATATGGAAAACTACAAAATACGGAGAGAGGGTTAAGAAAAGTGTAATATGCCAAAGCAGTAGCTCTGAGATATATGGGAAAATCATTATTTGTAGCTATTTTTGCTGTGTTTTTTGAAGCCCAAAGCTGTGTAGACCAGTACTTTGACAGTGCTATGTCAATAATTGAACTAAAAATGAAAACAATGTGAAACGACCACACAGTTTGCAACACGTGTAGGGACATCATCTTTAACATGTCAAGAGCTGCACTGTTGAGTGGTGTAAAATTAACAGTCCCCTGAGACTAATAATCCTTTCCCCTCTCCCTGTAGCCCTGAAGTATTTGCCTTTCAGAGATACCTCAGTAATGTGGCATGTTGACCTCTTGTTGATAGTTTTAAACATGGCTGCATAGTCAGCCACCATTTACAAATTAAATTTAAAGCAATTGCATGAGTCAAGCATATGCCTCAGCACCACCTTCAGCATTGCGGGTGCTGGACACGGTACACCACTGTGGCGTCCAACTTGTGACTGAAGCCTTTATCGCTTGATATTTACGTTATACGTGACATGCCAATTTGAATATTTGATTTCTGATGAAGGCACTCGTAGAATTGTCGAAACCTGGTCAGAAGACTTTAAAAAAATGTGACCAAGTGCTGTAATTGCTTTAACTTTAATCTTCTCGTTAGTATTGTGTGTGGTGGTGGCTAGTTTGTGGTAATAAGACAGGACTACTGAGGAGAAAATGGCCGAAAAGGAGTTGAGTTCCTCAAAGCAAAAACCTAATTAATCCTTTACTCTTCAACACACAGTGGCAAAAACAAAACTGCAACATAGGGTAGCCTTCAATGTTCTCAGTGTCAAAGAAATATAATGTGAAGAGGCATTTTCAGTTGGAAAATGGCAGATAGAAATTTACACTGTTTATCCAAGTAGGTATGTCATGTTTTGAAATTATTACTGTTGTTGATAATGTGTTATGCTTTTGCCCTCAATTTTAGTTTCACCTTGTCGTGTATTTATATGAAGAATATCGTGCAATGCATCATGATGTTGCAGTGAAGCTGAACTTATCATGTAGCTCTTAAAATTGCAAAAGCAGTATATTCTTTCATTGATGGAGAATCTGTGAAAAAATGCTTTGTGACTGCTGCAACAATTCAAAATACGTCCTCTTTCAAGGAGATTGATTTGCAGATACAGTAAAGAAATGGCAAACAATGTGGAAGCACAGCTAAAATGTGAGGAAAACAAATCTTTTCTGCCCCCCCTCTTTTAGTAGCATCAGTTCTTTTGTCCAAAGCCAACTTGCCTTATTTCTGTACATATGGTTCTCGGGCAAGACGTCGGATGTCATAGTGAAAACTCCACAATATTTCGTCAGCGCAACTGGCCAACATCATCAGGTGCGACGAACACACAGTGTGTTCGTCGCACCTGAAGATGTCAGCCAGTTGTGCTGACGAAATATTGTGGAGTTTTCACTATGACATCCGACATCTCGCCCAAGAACCATATATACAACATGTCCGTCGGGAAAGCCTCGAGCAACACTGCCTTATTTCTGATTGGTGATGACACTGAGTTGAACAAGATGGGACAATTCTTTGATTTGGTCCCAGTGCATGGCACAATTACAACTGATGACAGATTTTCGTAATTAGAAAACTTGATCGTCAAATATGACTCCTGTTAAAAAACTTTCATCAATTGCAATGGATCAAGCTCCTGCAGTCATTGGTCGCAAGTCTGCTGTCGTCGCTTTGCTGAAAATTTTTAACAAGTCAGTATCCAACAGGAAATACCAGCAATCCACTGTGTTCTGTATCACATTAATCTGCTGGCAAAATGTCCAAAATTAATGGCATCATGGACGTAGTTGAAAAATGCAGTTGATATACTCACGCTGCATGATTTGGGGCAACCACAGTTCACATCTTTTCTGGCAGAGCTCTGCTATGAATATGGCAATGTGCCTTATTTTTGTAAATAGTGTGGATAAAGTATACATGTTTTTTTCCATGTACGTAAAGATGCGGTGGAATTCAAGGGTATCAAATGGAAAGCTAGTAAAATAGTTCGATGACTCATAGTAGTTATTAGATCTTACCTACCTTTACAATTTACCTGACCAAGCATCTGAATGTTTTGAGCACAGCAGTCAAACATAAACTAATTAACCAAAGTATTTGAAATTGTTTCATGGTTCTAGAGAAAATTACTGATGCGAGTAAAGCAACTTTGAAAAAGTTTGTGTGTCACCACCCCTACCCCTACCATCATCATCTTTATCATCAGGTCAAGGAGAAAATCAGCACAGTAACAAATCCTTCGAAATGTTTGCTTAAGGTTCTGAGAGAGCTTGTTGACAATACATCTACTGATTTAAATTGTTTTGAATATGATTTTAAAATCCTTACAACTCCTTTTGCAATGAAAATTGAGAAGATGCCTCCTGATTTCTCTTTGAGCTCATAGGCTTAGTCTGATTGTATATGAGAGAGAAGTTTCTCACTTTAGAAAATTTGTGAATCTTGTACAAAGATTTTCCTTATCAGTAGCTCCATCCATTGTTTAAAATAGCATCTCAAATCTGCTGTATGATTGGAATCACTGATTTGCTTCAAACCTTTCTCTTTTTTTTTTCAATAATTAACTTAGTCAATACTTACTACAACGAAATAATAGTTAGGAATGGTCTGACTGATGTTCATCTTATTGGTTCAAATGGCTCCGAGCACCATGGGACTCAACATCCTAGGTCACAAGTCCCCCTTCATCTTATTGGAGCGGTCCCTTCAGTGACCAGTAGTTTCACTTCAAACATAGAGATGTTACCAAAAAAAGAGAAAGAAAAGGAAGAAGTCACAAGTATTAGCCTTACAGTGAACTTCACACTTCTGCATAAAATTAGAAATATGTTAATAGACATTTAGCAAACAACTTGTGTTCTTTGCTTACTATGTTGTGTATGTATTATATTTGAGACTATGAAATTAAAAATGTGTTAAAACATTTTGAAACTGAGTAGACTCAAACTACTTGCCTAAATGGGTAAGTGTTTCTCGCCTGCAACAAGCAGGACAGCTGCAATCACTGGAAATTTTCTCATGTTGACAAGCTACATGTACATTGTGCTCTCATGGCATCCTATCTGCCTATAGTGCCCATAAGCCACCAGGTGGGCAACTCTCCATACCCATCTCTGATCTGGATATTCTGCAAATCTTAATCATCTGTCTTACTGGCATTAATGGTTTGGCTACATTGTAATGTTCCATAATTTTTTTGTAGACTACTTGGCACAAATGGCTTTATTGACTCCCTTCTTTTCACAGTGCCACTTAAAAATCAGATCTCCATCAACAGAAACTAACAAACAAGATTTAATCAGGCTGGAAAATTAAGAATGACATTTATTCAAAATCCAGCATACTGTATACCATTTTAATCTATTATTCATATTAAAGATGTTACTGTTTATAACTAAAGGAGTCTTGCTGTCAATTCTTTTGGTATGTGTGAGGAGTGGTCAAAGGTTTGTATGACTAATGGGAGTGCATCACAAAAATCCTGAGAAACTTGAATTGGCAAACACTTGAAGATAGATGTAAATTATCTTGTGAAACTTACTTACGAATCTTAAAGAACCAGTATTAATGGAAGAATCTAGAAACAAATCACTGCCATAGAGGCCGTGAAGACAAGGTGAGACTACTTACAGTGCACATAGATGCAGGGGTCCTTCTCAGAGGAATCAACTGTTCAGTATTTTTCGTCATACAGTATATGCAGTTTCTTTAGCATTGTTGGCATTCAGTAAACCTAATATCTAAATTGGACCTCATTATATTTTCTTCGTTGTGTGGAAAGAATAGGCATTGCTGCCATCTCTCATGCAGTGTGGCATCTCTTCAGCTATGTGTCGTACTTTGTCAGTAGAAACAGAGTCCATATTTTTAACTGAAGTTCAAAGACAAGTAGTTCACAGTGCTGCTGTGTTAATGACAGTCTTTTTCTTCTTCTTCTTCTCTCTCTCTCTCTCTCTCTCTCTCTTGCGCACACACACACACACACACACACACACACACACACACAGAACTTGAAAATGCAGTATCATTTTTTTAATCCTTGAACACCTACTTGAGGTTTTTGACTGTACAAGGTTTAATCTCATGATTTAGTTCACATGGTTCCTCAAAAGATTAATCGAATGAAATCCAGTATAAAAACATAATGAGGGTCAAAAGTAAAATGTTACATTACCAGTAATTTTATTGACAAATGAGATGGTTAGGTATGAGAAAATATTGTGTAAATGATAATGTGACAGGTAATGCAAGATTCGTAAAACAGTAGTTTGCTAATATTAGTACCTAACAATTATCTAATGTTTAAATTGAATATTGACTTTTTTCATAAGTCTGAGGTTTATGTGTAAATTTAGAATGACCGTTTACCGCACAAGGAACTGATGCCCTAGATGTTATGTCAAACCAAAATACCCTATTTCCTGTTAACTTCTTTGTAGTAAAATCTGTGGACTTCATGTTTCCCAAACTCTTACATTAAAAAATTGTACAGAAAATGACGTACTTAGGAGAGGTATTCAGTGCAATGTATCAATTAAAATGCATATTTTTTAATATAAAAGTATGGATAGGAAAACCACTGAATACAGCTCTTTAGTACTGACAGACACGTAAATCAGTATGGCATCTACCTGGCTTGTTTCTTTCATCCAGTCCTACCTTGGGCTACGCTACTGATCAGGCCACCACCACAAACTTCATTTTGCAAAATGTAAAACAGATCTGGAGTGAATATTGTGTAATGTTTTAGAATAAATAATTTATTTTTCAATGTTAATGAGACACTCATGAGGCCATGAACAGTGTTGTGCTAACCATGGAACATAACAACTTAATGCTCTGTAAGAATAAAGTTCATCCAGAGATACACACTGACTTGCGACTCATAAAATAGACTTTATAATTCTTCATCTCCTGCCCTCTAGCCGCCCCACCCCCCACCCTCTTTGTTACTAGTGCTAATGGCACAGTTTTAAAAAATATAGAACTGTTAAATAATTGTAGAATAGTTGTGATTGGTTGAAATAAAAGTGCCATGCACCCTGAACACATTTATTATTCAACTTATAGGTATGATCTTATCCAACAGATGTTGCCCTCATTGCCACCAAACACAAAATAATCACTCCTCTCTCTTGCATCCCCTTACTACACCCATCGTATGATGTCACATCCTGCAGCTGTCAGAGGGTGTGTTCACTACACCATATGTAATAAAATTTGTTTTTAATAATATAGAAATACATTATTATATTTTAGCAGAGATGTTCACAGACTGCAGTGACAGATGGTGGTTAGAGAATAAGTTTGTCCTTCAGGTGATGGTAAAGTTCCAACAGTTAAAGTGTACATTTTCAAATAGTAGGTTGCGTGGATCCAATGTGCTAAGAGCTACATTTATTTATTTAAACTCATCTGATTAGGACCATCAGGCCCTCTCTTACATCAGACCACGGTTTCACATATACAGTGTCTATTACATCACAGTTATGTAAGAAAATAAATTTCAATATGACAACTAGTATTAAAATGATCAGAGTGTCTGAAATCGTGGTGTGAGTAAATTATACTGTCTATGAACTAACAAAGTTAATACTGACAACACTAGTACTACTACACTGCAGCCACTAATAATAACAGTAATAATAATAATAATAATAATAACGATGATGATGATGATGATGATAGTGGCAGATATAAGAAGAATTTATAGGTGTACAGAATAGATGTTTCTTGTATAGCAAGTTCTGGAAAAAGGAAATTCAAGGAGACTACATCAGCTAAGAATATTGGAAAATGAGGAGATCAGGTTGGGAAGAGGCACGTACAAGGGTAATGAGTGTGTACAGGGGCAATGGTAATATTATTGTTATTTTAGTAGATATGTCATTACCTGTCTTCTGAAACTGGAGGTGTTACTTAGTTCTGTAATATAATGTGGGAGGTTGTTCCAAAATTTGGTTCCTGCTACTGAGAAGAACTTTAAGAAGACAGCTGATCAGTGGACTGGGACAGAAAGGATTTTGCTCTGATGGGGACAGGTGTTTCTGCCATGTTGTTCAGATGAGCTTTAAGGTCGAGGAAAGATACAAGGGATTCTGTTCATTGGTAAGACTGTGCAAAAGATGGGGTATGAAAATATCTGCACTTCGCTGCACACAGCCAGAATAGCTGTGCGTAGATGGTGAAATGTGATCAAAGAGTCAAACATCACATATATAATAAACACAGGTATTCATAACCAGTTCTTGGTGCCATGAACTTTGCTGAGAAGGGCCTTGCAGGATAACATTGCTGTAATCAATAATTGGAAGTGTTTGTGTAAGTTTTGTTTTCAGATCAAGAGGGAAGAGCTTTTTATATTTTTGTAGGGCAAGGAGAGATGCTGATGCCTTCCTGCACTTTACAGTTACATGCTCAGTCCAATTTAAATTTTCATCTGTTATTATTCCTAGACTCTTTGCTGAATGAGAGAAGTTGATAGTTGTCCCATTTAGGGTTAAAGATGGTGGGGATTCCTGATATTTCAGGCTAACGAGTCTAGAATGACCAACCAGTACCACTTGAGTTTTAATTGGTTACCCATTTTGATAGTGCACACAGGATGGTATTGAGAGTCTCGGTAGCTGTCTTCAGGTGTGTAGGTTTCGCACTTATATTAATATACAACTGGAGGTAATCAGCGTACATGTGACATTTGCAGTAGGACAAGACCAATGACACATCATTTATGTATTGAATTGGTGCACAATATTAACAACTGACCAACACTGGGGTAAGTTGTCGATTCCGTGACTGTAGAAACCACGTGGTTTTGAGGTGAAGAACTTGGCAAGCCATGTTCAGACCACATTTTCGTCCGGAAAGGTAGTTGCTTGAAGGTTTTTGTTAGAGAACGGAAAAGGTGAAAATTTGAGGGCACAAGATCAGGTGAGTGAGGTGGTTGCAGAATGAATTCCTAACCCAACTCCTGTTTAATGTTTTTTGCTCAGTCTAGCAGGATGTGGGTGGCTGTTAGGTATTATCATAGAGAAGCGTCACTTCATGCAGCCTTACTGGTTGTCATTCTAGGATTGTTTCCGCAAGATGCCTCAGCTGTTAAGAATAAATGTCAATAGTGAAGCAATTCGTTGCGTACCACACCATCGCTGTTCCCCCAGATGCATAACATTATCTTTTGTGGATGCACGCAAGTCTTTGTACATGGAAATGCTGCTGTGTTTGGGCTCACCCATTCTTCTCTTTTCCTTACTTTAGCATAAAGACTCGCATTTCTTGTCACCAGTAACGATACAGGATAAGAATGGTTGAAGTTCATGAGCCAGTTGATGACGAACAAGCAGAGATGCACATATGGCGACCTGCTGGTTTTACTGATTTTGGCTTTGAGCATGTCGTGCATGTACACCCAATTTTTGAACCATCCCCATTATTGCATGGAAATGTCACAAGATTGTGAAATGACTACAGTTCATTACATTTGCCAGTTCTTGAAAACACTGATGTGGGTCATTGTGGATTAATGTGCGTGAATGATCTTCATCAAACCCCAAAAGTCTTCCTGAATGTGGAGAGTCACTGATGTCATTTTCTTGCCATGCTGTGTCCAATGGCATCATCCCCATAGACGGCACTAATGTTTCTTGCTGTCACTCGGACAGAAGAATATGTCAGAAGTGTTCTGATTTCTCCACTTGGCACTCCATTTTCTAGACCCACAGTTCCACTCACTATCTCCAAATGACAATATGTAACTCCAATAGCAACAGTGAACTACAGATTTAAAAAATGACAGTCAGTAAGTAAACTCATAACAAATGGAATAGCAACATGCAAAACAGCAATGCTGTGAATTTACGCCCCAACCTAATACATTGAAAAGTGTGTAGGACCTAATACCATACCCAGGGGGCTGCCTGATACTGCCTGCCTCCATTGTGACTTTATGATGCAGGACATGATACAGTGCTGGTGAAACGTCAGGTGTGAGCGAAATCATTGCACTGCACTTGATAAGTAATTTTGGGCTGCTAAGTTTGACGAGTAAAATGTCATAGTAGACAGTGTCAATGGCTTTGCTGAAATCTAGGAAAAACATAATAGTTGCCTCTTGTGGATCCATTGCAAGCTTCAGGTCGTCTGTTACCTTTATTAAGGCATATGTTGTGATGTGATGTTTACTTAAGCCTGATTGGTATTTGTGTAGTAGGTTGTTTGTACTTCGTTAGCTTGTTCTGGACTGTATATTTTAAGGCTTTGGACAATGCAGGAAGAATGTCATTGGTCAGTAGCCAGAGGGTGATGTAGCAACATTCATTTTAGGTAATGACTTAACTAGTCCCTGTTTCCAGACCTCAGGGAAAACAATTGTAACTAAGGAGTGGTTGAAGATATCTGTTTATAGTGGGCAGTAATGGGTCAGTAATAAGCTTCATCGTTAGGACTGTGACGCCGTCATGTCCAATAGATGCTGATGGCTTTTTTGACTGTTTTGCAAGTAACATGCTTTAGATAGAATCTTTCGTGGCTACAGTCATTTACCCCCATGAAGTAATTAATGAGTCTGTTTCATTTGCGGTTCAGTTTTGGTTATAGGTAATGTGAAGTACCAGTTCAGTTCATCACATCACCTGGTACGACAGGATTGGCTGCAGCCTTTACTGTGGCTGTACAAAGACAACACAGGTTTTTCCATTCGATAATTGGTCTGTTTCTGCTGTCGGCTAATGTAAGGGCATTCCTGAGTTTTTCATTTTGTGCAGCTTGATTGACTCTGTTCCACTTCTGCTCATAAGTAATATGATTTTCACATGTGGGGCACTGCTGTTTGTATGTCCAATGTGCAGCCTCTCTGAGATTGACGAGGTGTTTTAGTTCTTCAGTTAGCGAATGTGCAGGTTTCCTTCTTACTTTTCTGGTCTTAAAGGGGGGCATGTTTGTCATATATTTGAATAAGTTTGTTAGTAAACCCATGAAATGTTTTGTTTATGTCTGAGAAAGGAATACAAGACATCCACCAAGTTATTTTTTTGTGCCTCAGTTGCAAGTTCAGATAAACTAATGTGTACAAAGTCTCAGTATGTAGTCAGTTGCGGTTTCTTTCTGGGACCTTCTTGCAAGTATGCCATGGAAAATTATGTCGTGGGCAGACATTCCAGGTACAGATATTTTAGAAGGATGAATTACTCTGGTTGGGGATTTCATTGCAAATATATCTGATAGTGTGACAACTGTTCATATGGTGGGTAGGAGCAAGATCAAGTAGGCAACATATTTGAAGAAAAAAAAAAAAAGCATCCACTTAAATTTTATGCTAGATGGACTATTGTCTAGAAAATTTGTATTAGTGTCACATTATATGCTCGTACGTCAATTTGAGACTTGAAAGAGCAGTTTTGAAGCAGGCAAACTTGCCTACTTCAGGAGGTTTATAGAGGACATGTATCAAGCACTTTCTGTTAAGGGATTTGATCTGTATGAAGATATATTACACTTCTTTATCTTCATTATTGTTGGATGTGTGTAGCACAGAAAGTGACAAAATCAGAGCATATGTACACCCCTACTCCACCCTCTTGTCAGTTACATCTGTTGTGTCTTAAAAAGATATAGCCATCTAGATTTACTGAACTTGTGGGAATACTGGGATTGAGTCAGGTCTCCGACAGATGTATTTCATGGATGTTTATCTCATGAAATATATGACAGTACTCATCAAGGTGAGCTGTCAGAGATTGGACGTTGGCATGTGCAATGTGCATTTGGGCGCAAAGTTTGCAAGGATACCATTAATGGACATTGGCGACACTGGATCAGTAAGGTGAGGAAACAATGCATTCTGGAGCAGCGCTCTTAGGAGGTAAGGGAGCAGGGTTCGTGGAACTGTAGAGTGGCAGGTATCTTCAAGGAGAAGGAAGGAATTGTTTTCAAGGCCAGCCAGTCATTCAACAGCTGACTGGAGACAGGAGAAGGAATTTACTAAACAGAACTACAATAATCTGTGGTCAACAGTACTGGCAGCAATATAAACAGAATAAAATCAATGTGTATTATGAAACCTTCTAATTATTAGTAACAACTGTAATGTGATGATAAATAGCTAAATAAAAATAGAAGCAAGGCAGTAAATTATTTGTCTGAATAAGTGCCCTGCGAGAATATTCAAGTAATAATGAAAACAACATATTATATTGGTATTGAAAGTATGAGAGTTGAACAGAATATTTATAACTGGTGTTAAAATAGTTTTATGTTATTATCATTTGTTTGTTTATGTTTACTTTTAACGAAAGTATTGTAAAAAATAAATTGTTCGTTACAAAATAGTCACAGAAATAAACACACAAACTAGAGGCAGCAAGAGTTTACACCCTTGTAGCTCCTAAAGCACAGGCATTTAAGTTCAACACATTGCAGGCTAATCTTTTCCCATTTTTGGTCTTCACCATTATTCACTCTTCATTTGTACACACATTTTGTAGCCCAAATCTAGAGTTCACACTGTTCAAAATCTTTAGTCTTTCAGAAGTGAGATCTCATGTATTGTCAGACCTGACTTTGCAAGTTTCTTCTTCGCTCTGAAAATTCCAGTTCTTTTCCTGTACAATGCAAACTTCAGTATTATCGGTCTAGGTTTTGGAGATCTTTGCAGCTTACACCCTACTGAATGAATTATGTCTTTGTCATTCAGTGTCATTTGCAGACATAGCTTCTCTTGGGCAGGACTGAGCCATAATTCGTTACTATTCTATCTGTTGATTTTCAGGAATCCTGAACAGTCCGAACTCATAGCATCTCTGGTTTGTTCAAGCTTGTCATATTTCACAACCAGCTTCTTTTCAAACAGTCATTTCCTATCCTCAGTTTCTTTCGGAGATCTTGCTCACTTTCATCTCAAGAGTTTCCTGTATTTTGCCCATCACTGCTACAGTGGCAGCATCAGTGATCGTCTGTGCAATGAGCCTGGGTGTGTCTAGTGCTATGGCTGATGATATGATTATGTTTATTGCCCATACACTGATGTACAAAAGCGTTACCATTTGTATCTATATTCAGCCACATCATAATCATCTTGCTGTGCGAAGGTGAGTATTTCTTAGTCGAGTTTGCATGTAATTATGGACATGTAATTGGTGAATGGTGTAACCATCAAGCATATGATAGAATTTCTTTGTAGAAGCATAAGCCACACACAGGTCTTAGGAGACAGCTATTGACTGAATGATACCAAGGGATGCCATTGTTCTTTCATCTGTTGTTGACATGCAGCATCTATTGTGGTTGCAGACACATCAGTCATCAAAGCGAGTGCTGCTTAGAGAACAGGGTGTATTAAATGTGTGACCTCTGTGCTAGCTGTGTTCACATTGTTAAAGGCAATGTCTGGTTTGGTGGCCCATTGTAATTTCTCTTGGTTTCAGTGAATCTGCTAAGAAGTCTTTCAGTGGAGCAACCAGAATTATATGGTTGCATATGAAGTGACAGTACTAGTTAGCAAGGCTGAGAAACGGTAGCAACTTATGAGCTGTTGAGGCTGCAGAAAGTTGTTAATGGCTTCCATTCCTACCTGTAGCAGTCAAATTCTTGGGTGTTGATGTAATCCATCAGTTGAGCTTTGTGAACTACAAACACCTACTTTGATGAGCCAAAGTTGATTAATCTGTCAACACAATTGGATAAAATTGTTAGACGTATTGTTGAAGAATTCACTGAGCAAACTGATTGGTTGCCTATGGACTATTTCACCTGTTGTAGCATTATGATCTTGATGATAGTGTGGAGACCGGGTAGGGCAAATGGTTCAAATGGCTCTGAGCACTATGGGACTTAACTTCTAAGGTCATCAGTCCCCTAGAACTTAGAACTACTTAAACCTAACTAACCTAAGGACATCACACACATCCATGCCCGAGGCAGGATTCGAACCTGTGACCGTAGCGGCCCCAGGTAGGGCAGTGGGTAGCATTTCTGTCAAACTCTACAATTTGTGGCACCTTAGACACACTTTTAATTAGTGGTGTAAATGTTAGACTAAACCATTTGATGCTAACTGCTTAGCTGTATGTTCAAATCACGCTGGGATCACAGAAATGTTGTATTTTGATTTAAATACTCTACTTGACCCAACATTAAAAGAACTCTCACAATGCTGAGCCAAACAAGGAACACACACAGACAACAACTTAATGACGTATAAGAATAAGGAAGCATCCAGAGATATACTTTGACTTTAGCTCACAATGAGATTAAAATAAACATTGTTAGTTCTCTGTTGTACCATCAGAAATACAGTTTCGTAATGTCACATACCCCTCCTGTAAGTAGCTGATGGGAGCAAACCAAGCGAGCACCATACAGATTTACGTGTTTGCAAAGTTTACCTGCCATATTTGGCAGCTTTCATTTTTATACACGCATACTATAAAAATATGCAGTTCAATTTATTACTATTGTTAAATGAGGTTTCCTCAGTACTAAGGTTCTTTGTTCAACATAACAGTAGCTCAGAAAGTTTAACGTATTAGTGCACAAGTATTCAACACTGTCCCTTCAAGATGTTCTTCCATGTATTTCAATCGTGTGTATCCTCATCTTCTGCACCGTGTCTTCTCATTATCAACTGTATATTTTGGAGCCAGGTAGTCATAGGTCATCCTCTTCTCCTTCTTTCATTTTCTTCCATTGTTCTTATATGTGCCATACCACTGCATCCTTCTATCCAGCAAGTCACATGCACCTTGTTTCAGTTACGTTCTCTTAACGCTACATTGTTCCTTACTTTTTGTTCTGATCAAATTCTTGCTGATCTCCAGAAGTACCCACTGCTAATACTGTCAGTTTATTGACATATTTCTTGTTTGTTGTCCTTACAAGATTACATTCTATAATATCAACTTGAATATGATTCTTTTAGTTCTGTTAATCACAGTCACTCTTCATAAAAATGAGCTTAGGGTCCCAGTGACCTTCTGACTATTAATAATTCCTTTATTAAATTCAACATTTAATTTTATCTCTTTTTTTTTTCTAAAGTAGATCCCAGGTAGCTAAAATTATTGATCTGCACTGCATCATAAATATTTCCAAAATGTATTGTTTTTTGTATGATTTGGTGTGCTAAAAGGTTGGGAATTGTAACATTGGTGGATAAAACTTGCACCTCTGTTGCAAGTTAAAATAATTCAGCGATGGATTTATTATTGTGAGAAAAGTAATTTTTGGTGATGAGACTGTGAAGCTTTGGAAAAACATAAAAAAGCTTCAGACAGAGATTAGGGAAACATTGGAATGTACCGGGCTGTAAATTTACTGAGCTGCTCTTAACAGCGTACCCATACCTGAGGTCTGGCCTACAAGTGGAGGAGGAAATTTCACCACAAATAGCTCTCTGAGAACACTTGCTGTTAGTCAATGTCCATTACATGTTCTGCTTTCTTCAGACTGCTACTGAATTATTGTGTCTTGTCCGTCTGGCTTTACTGGATCCAAGTTCAGTTTGTGAAAATTTTTTTTTTTTTTCCTAGAGGGTGGGGTCAACTGCCCTTACTAGATTCTCACAGTGTGCACTCTAGGCTACAGCATCAGACTAGGCTGCCAACTCTCATGGTCACAGATCAATGCAAGTCTGTGTCCACAACCCTTGGTTCTTGTTTCAACCCTAGGGTGATAATGATGATCTCTGTTAATGAGACATGGCAGAGAGTCTGTTATGTATACATAGTGGCAGTTCTCTGTAGTGTAGATACTCTGAAGGGGTACAATCCCTTCAGAATGTAATAGAAGTACTACTTTCCTTGCCAACTGAAAAATATTTACATTGTCAAAGACCTGCTGTTGTGTGGAATGTAGTTTACCTCCCATTTTCGAATATAGACACTGAGAAACTGTTTTGGCCATAAAATAAAACAAATAAATTGTCCTTAGTGATACAATATCTGTTTTAATCTACATTGCTTTGAAAAATGCACAAGATGTTGTAATTCATTACTGTATTTAGCACTAATGATGTGAAGGAAAAGCCTAAATGTTAAGCTTAAAGAAAAGTGCTTTCAACAAAATTGGTTTTAGCTAAACGATGATTACAAGATTTGCAACTCTTTCATGGTGTTAGCCAAGTGCACTTATTACCAATAGCAGGAGATAAGTTACTTTCTGGTGCCTTAATATTAAATGTTAAATGGAATTGTTAAGCCTAAGCTTGAAATTGGGAAAGCATTACTGTTTTATGTGTGCTTATAACATACTAGTTGTTCCTGTCTCTGGTGACCTAGTGATCTAAAGGACATTAAACCCTTACCTGCCTTCATTTTGCTACTTTCTCACATTTTCATTTGCTCTGTAACTATGATTCTTTGTCCACCAAGTTATGGGCACAATGATCCTGTCAGTTTCAATAGAGAACAAACCAATCAACAACAGTCCTGAGAAATTCAAACAGTAGCCCACTGAAAGTCTGTTTCATGGGCTTATTATACCTCTAGAGAACATAACTCAAATTCAGTGCTAGAGTCCATTTCTAAACCTGGAATTCTGTATATCTAGGCATTTATGGTCCAAGTTTGATCTTCATGAAGAAGAGGGATAATTAAATAAAAAGCCTAATACATTAAAATTATTCAGTACTGTTATGATTGATCTGTAGTAAATCTTGATTCTTCATGTGCTTTCCACAAATACCACCAAGATATTTGTTTTGTACTTCTGCTTTTAGTTAAAAATATGCAAGTATAAAACTAAACGAAACAGAATGCTGCATGTACTAAAAAAAAGAAAAATACTTACTGCATGCTGCAAGTATTGGCCATCATTTTGACTATCACTGTGTTGGAAAACTTAATTAAAATGTATTTTTTAATATTGTGTTAGAAAACATAAATAGGGAGAAATATACCAGGTACTTGCGAATCAGGTAAACAGGAACTGTTGGTATCGGCCAAACTTAAATGTACAGAAGTTGATTATTATAATTTCAAGCTTTTGTATTCAGTGATTTTTTTTGTCAGGAGCTAAAAGAAAGGTAAGACAAATATAAATATGTAACAAAGCAATGGATTGAGTTGAGTTGTTTGAGTTGAATTGCTAGCAGAGAGGTCTGGGTTACCTTAAGAAACTTTCACCCCCTTCATTTTCTCACATACAGTACCCTATCCCTCCCTCCCCCCCCCCCCCCCCCCTCCCGCTCTCTCTCTCTCTCTCTCTCTCTCTCTCTCTCTCTCTCTCTCTCTCTCTCTCTCTCCCATCCCCAGGACCTATTTTGGAAGCACAATATTTTACATTTCCACAATGTCAGAGCCAATTTCTGGGTATAACTAAGAAAATTTCCTTTAAAAGCTTGGATAAGGTGAATAGAATTTGTTAGATAATTAAATTATTTTATGATTTATGGCTAGGGTGTTGTGGGCAGCAGTTTCTTGGGTACTCTCTAAGAGAGTAAGGACTTTCAAAATTGAAATAGTAATTTATTTCATAATCTCTTAAGTAAACTCACCAATACTTTCCCAAAACAATTCACTGAAGGGAAGACAGCCACACACATTTATTTCCAGTTGTAGTTTGAACCCAAAATTTAATTTGATATCTTTTCGTGTGTGACTCACTTTGCTTGTTTGAAAACTAGATATCATTGCATGCAGACCAAACTACTTCAGTCTTTATCTGTAATGAGTGTCATGCAGTTAATAACCTACAGTGAGCTGTTTTAGCTTTGTTGTTATCAAATTAATTTAAAAATAGGTTTAATGTTGGTGGTCCTTGTCAAGTGCTTTGTAGTAAGTGATTCATATTTTGTAGTACATGCTCCCCTCAGTGAAGACTGCCATTAATACTGAAACTAAAAAACCACATTTTCAGAGCCGATGTAAATTTTCATAGTTTAGATTTTATATGCATATATTTTACTCCATTTTGTTTGATAGCTGCCCTTTATTGTGCAAATTATGCAATTTAGTAGATTAGGAATGCTTTATTGTCTGAAGTAAGAGTTTAATGCACTAAGATTTGTCAGTTAGAATGGGATTAACTTGGTTGTAAATCGCAGCAGATAATATTACTATTCATGTGCTCACTATACTATGCTTAAGAGTACAAGGTGACACAGTCTATATTCTTTATAGATGTTTTGAAGAGGCATCTAACTCTATTTTAACTGCCCTTAGATTCAGTTTAAATAGTTGTTACAAATAATCCTCTAATATCCCAAATTTTGTATAAACACAGCTGTCATGTCCCCGAAACTGCAATTTCACATTTAATTTCCTGAAACATGCATGAACTGTTCTAAAACTCTTCATTGTATTTAAAGTATGTCATCATCCCAAAGATTAGGTGGTTTTTAGCATATGAGGTTAATGAATACTTTTTGTTTTTGCTTTATGAGTATACTGCATATTTACTGTGTGTGGCATTACTGCTTTGATGTTTGTGAGCCTGCTTGCACCCCCAGAGCATCGTGTTTGACTCACGCAGCCAAGAGCTTCTGTTGCGTCTGATGGATTATGATGACTCTTCAGCGGATGAAAGTCTTGGCAGGTGAGAATCCAGCATATTTCACCTACCCACATTTCAGCATGATCTTTAATGAGGCAAATAAATATGTAATGTGTGACATAAAACTGGGTGTTTTCAAACACGTTGATCTGTGTTAACCAAATCTTCGTTCTCATATTTGCTGTAAATTTGGGACTGGGTTATAGTAACAAAGTAAAGACAGGAGCATCTCCATGGTCATACATGAAAGATGAATGAACTTAATGTTTCTAGAGAAAGGCCTCATTCCACACATGGAATTAAAGAATTGAATGTAGAACTTGTCCAGGATGCAGGATCAGCATTGTGACAAGTGAGATTCCTGTATACAATTTTTATCTGAATAGTTAACCAGGTTGGTGCTTATTATGCTCATTTTTTTCATGATGGAGATTAGGATCTGTCAGTAGCTAATGAATTTTGATGACAGGCATTCGTTGTTTCAGAAATGTGTATGTTAACTATATTATCTTATTTGTACATTAAATAAGCCCAAAATAAAATTTTATTTGCAATTAGAGGATAATGTACAGTCTGATTGTAATCTGTTCTTGATAACACATGTGCAACATTCTAAAATGATGAATGTATGGAAGATAGAAAGAATATTTTGTGCCCATCACA
This sequence comes from Schistocerca serialis cubense, assembly GCF_023864345.2. Taxonomy (NCBI): domain Eukaryota; kingdom Metazoa; phylum Arthropoda; class Insecta; order Orthoptera; family Acrididae; genus Schistocerca; species Schistocerca serialis. The sequence continues at coordinate 238,716,343 of NC_064640.1, forward strand.
GTTGACTGTAAGCATACTGAACAATCTGAATGAAAAGTTAGTCAGTATATTAAGAATATTACGTGAAAAAGTTTCCGTTTCAAATTAGGCTGCTGTTGATTATTTTTTATAAAAAGCTTAATGATACCTTAAAATAATAATGATATCACAGCACCATCATTTGTGGGTGAAAATATAAAAAGTGCAGGATCCTGTAATGTAACATATTGCAGATTGATTTCTTTTATAAAGTACACACTTTTAGCACATTCTGTTACTAATGGTGACTGTATATTTGCTTATGAAAAGTTCCCAGATAAGTTGCAGTTGTGAACCAGATGTATTTGTGAGCCATCACTTGAGACTAAGGAAATGAAATGGACTTCTGAATCTCAAGTAATGTGCTGAACATGCTTAAATGGGCACATAACTAAATTCACAGGTTGCAGGTGGTGGCAGTAATTGTCATTAAAAAGTTTACCACTAGGATCCAGGTACATTGCTATAGGATCGTACTACCTGCATGTGTTTGCTAAGTCAGAATTTTAACCATTCCTGAAAATAAAACAAAATTAGTTCTTTTGTGTGTGATTTCATTGGAGATGGCTAGACAAATTCATATCTTTTTAACTGAAGTTCTTGCTACATTATTTCAGAACACTTCCATGTAGCTGCGTGAGGTTCCCACTGACACCCAGTTTTGTGTGTTACTAACAATATGCACTGAGATTATTTCAGTGTACTATTTTTAATCATGTAAATGTGATATTATTTTTCTTATTTCTTTTGTTCAGACCCTGCAACAGTACCTCATCTCTTAATTACTTTTCCAAGACCAAACTTGCAACCAATGGCTGTTCCCATGTGGCCCCGTAACGCAGGTACATGCTCTTGGCATCTGTAATTTCCTCCAAGAGCCCATGTAAATCAACATTTCACTCAGTATATCCTCCTTAGTCACATTCATGACTCATTTTTTACCTTCAAATTGGTAGCAGGTTGCTAAAGTCATTAATAAATTGTGGTTTTTCGCTTATTAAATGGACAGTGGCAGATGCAAAATCTCAAATAAGCAAGTGCCATAAACTTATGTACTGTAACTATGGTTTTGCTCAGAGAAATTAATCAGCATCCAGTTCTACATAGTCCATAAAAATAATTTCACTGACAAAGAAATGTAATGCGTATTCCCGTTTACAAAACAAATTTTGCTCCCAACATGGTACAAACTAATAATTGGCTACCTTGTGTCCCTTGCTCCCAATTATGTATACACTTCTACAGTGTTACTTTATGGTAAGTTGTTTGCTGCAGCTGTAGGGGTCGGTCTCTCTCTCTCTCTCTCTCTCTCTCTCTCTCTCTCTCTCTCTCTCTCTCTCTCTCCTGTTCCACAACACAGTATGTTTTAATAAGATTACTAGAAATAATGTAGAATTAGCATTGTATACTTTTTAACCATTTAATTATCACAATAGGTCACATTATTATAAGTTAAGTGTGATAATGCAGTTGTACTAATTATGACTTATTTATTGGGAAATGTGGTATCTGAGGAAAAGTTTGTCTTTAAAAAGATCCTCCAGTTGTTGTTATTTTCATACATTTCCACTCAAAGTAGCACTTCAGAAAGTCTTTAGACATAGCAATGTTTATTGGTCATAATACATGTACTATCATTTAATGAGTGAAAGCTGCACATAAATAAGCATGCTTATGAAGTTATATTTATGAAGATAACTACAAGTGCATTTCAGATTGTCCATCAGACAGTATTTTGTACATTGTTATTCATGGAAATGAGCCTTTTGAAATGTACAAATTAGGATCATGAAATGTACTCATCTGAACATCTATTTAGAAAAAAATTAATTTGCTGGATTTCAGAGGCACACAGCAATGTTATACCCTTCAAATATCAGTTACTGGTGAAGTCAAAGCTGTACTGCATATTAAATGTTCATATAGTTCTTTGGCTGTGAATGTCGGATGTTCTGGATAACATCCTTATAAGGAACTGCAAGTTAGTTCTGTATTTATTTCACATTTCATTGTTGGGGTGCCTACTACATCGCCAACAAAGCGAATTATCGCACTCACTTTCAGTTGGAGAACCACTACTTTCTCCTGCTGCTATTTAGTTTTAAATGCACACAGTGACATATCAAACAATATGAACTGAGTAAAGTACAGTGATCACAACACTGGATACATATTCAGCAGAAACAGTTCCATATTCTCATGTACCATGATTTAAATGGCAAGATGTTCCTTCAAAAAGGCTATGGATGATTTGCTTTTCCATCTTTGTCTAAATGAGCTAGTATTTTTTCTCTTGTCTTCAATGCTGGCAGCAGTCTGTAACATTCCTAACTTCTAACAGACAGTGTTAAATAATGCTTAGTGCATGTTTGTAGGTTTAACTAAAAAAGAAAACAACTATTTACCACATAGAGATTAGTGTCTGCACATGTGATTGTAGCTAGTAATTGGAAGTGACTATGTGTAGTAACCATAGATCTCCTCCTTTTTAGTGAGGTGGACCGAGGTTTTCACATGTCTAACTGGTACATCTGATGATTTTTCTTAGCACTTTGTGAATGTCAGTGCTTGTGGCTAGTTTTGTATTTGTGGTAATCTAGTTGTACGACATCTCAATTATTTCAATGTCTAGAATTTGTCGGATTGTTGTAATGTGCTCTATGTTAAGAAACCTGAAGTGACAGGTGAAAATTCATAGACTCAGAAGCTTATCTTTCACTGCATCTTGTCTCTACAGAATCGTACAGTCCACACTAAATTGCACGTAAGAGCCTTTGGTTCAACTGTTAAATTTTAAGGGGATGGTTCCTTCTGTGAAGTCATGGCCAATTTCCTGCTCCATCCTTGTCCAATGTGAGCTTGTGTCCTGTTTCTAATGACCTCAACAGCAGTGGGACACTACACCCTAAACTACATTCCTTTCTTTTTGTTAAATTTGATTACCACAACACTGTTATCACAGGTGGTAACCTATCAGATATTTAGTAAGTACAGTTTCACAGATAACACCTAAGAAGCCTACAGCTGCAGTTCTTCTATGTGACATCATACATACCCTTTGATAACAGATTGACAGTTATTACCTAGTTTTATAAGGTGTATTCAAAAAGAAATGAGCCAGAGGCATAATTACAGAAACCAGTACCTGTATGTTAGTAGTATTGACCCTGGCTGTTGAGACACTTGTCCCACTGTGACACAAGGCAGTGAATGGCTGTCTCATAAAATTCCTGGGGATGCAATGTTAACCAGTTCCGCATGTACAGCTGGACATTGTCGTCCGACGTGAAACGCATCATCCGACGTGAATCGTTTGCCCCTCAGAGCCATTTTAAGGGGACCAAGACGGCCCCCTTCTGATTCACTTCCTGCAGCACAGGTCAACAGTGAATGCCCAGCATTACTTGCTAACCTTGACCACCCTTCGCCAAGTGAACTAATTGAAACTACCAGGCAATCTCACTCGTGGGGTCATTCTGCTCCACGACAATGCAAAGCCTCATACGGCCAACACAGTGGCAGCACTCCTGCAGAAATTCAAATGGGATGTTCTCAGCCACCCTCCATTCAGTCCGGACCTCTCTCCCTGTGATTACGTCATTATTGGACCCCTTAAAAAAGGCTCTGAGCAGCAAATGATTCACCTCGGATGACAATGTCCAGCTGTACTTGTGGAACTGGTTAACAACGCCGCCCCGAGAATTTTATGAGACAGCCTTTCACAGCTTTGTGTCACAGTGGGACAAGTGTCTCAACAGCCAGAGTCAATACTTCTAACGTACACCTTATATATTGTTAGTTCCAGTTTCATTTGTAGATGATGTGTACACCTCAAAATGTTATTTTTGCAGCTTATACAAAGTGTGGAAATTTTGTAAATTTATATTGATTAAAACATTGTAAAACAACATGGTATAGAAACCTAATATGAATATCAGCTATTTGAACACATGTAAAAATTATAGGTAAGTTTTGAAATTAAATTATTGTAAATGGGGAGGGTACCATATAGAATTAAACTATTATTACAACTGTGGTGCAGTGAAACTAAAGAATGCCTTCAGTATTTATTTATCTTGTACTCTTGTAGCATCTGACAACTGTTTACAGAAGCAGCATGCACTAAATAAACTGGGCGCTGTGTGTGTTCTTTTCCTGCAGCGTAGTATTTCTTATATGCTCATAAAGTTATATTGGTTAGAAATGGGATAGATAGTGTCTGAGTGTAGTGGAAAGCAAGAGAGAGCAAAGGAAATTTTAAGAGTAAAATACTGTAGTAGAAGAAGATAAAGAAATGGGTTTAATTGGCAACTCAGTGTGGTTTTAAAGCATAAAAAGAAATTAAAAGCTAAGTTTTCCATGAAGTAGCTCTATAAATGAAAAAGGTGCTGTGTGACAGTATTGCTAAGAAATTCACTTCTGTGATATACGATGTGCAAACTGGTTTGTTACAAGTTAGCATTAGAGCATGATCAGCTTCAGTGGTTTTTATTTCCCACTAATTTTCTTTTGTCATTCATCTTTCCAACTACTTTCTCTCCAATATTGCATGTGATTGTGTATCTTACAACAGTCTGTTTTTCTACTTTGTGTGTTATTTCACCCAGAGAATGGTGCTTCTTGTTGTTCAGGTGGTCCAGTTCTTTTCACAGTCTGCAGTGGAACTTTCTTTTGTTTTAACTGCAGTGCCTTTTATATCTTTGGCACTTTCCAGCAAATTCTACTAACATCTTTATTCTATTCACTAACATTGTTGGGGACACACATATGATTGTGTTGCATAAAGCTGCTCTCAGAAGATGTAACAGCTTAAAATTGATGTTGTCTTTACATGAATGTCTTTCATTATGACGTATAGAAATAACCATTAAATAAATATAATTCTTGTCCAATTTTAGAAGTGTAAGTTTTGAATTCTTGGACTTTGTTCTTTTTGTAATGGTGTTACTGAATGGAATGTTATGGTATATGCATTGTAGATAGCTGTGATTTGTATTGATTATGTAAAAAGCTATTGTTAATAAGGAAAAAAATGAAATCATAAATTATGTGACTGCACAATAATTATTGATTTTATGCATTATTACAGTTGCTTCATATATTTATTCTGTAATTTTTATAATTGTTGCCATTTCAGTTGACAATTGATATAGTCCATTGACTTTTGAAATGTGTTGGGTGTTATCTATTTAACACTTCAACCATTTTCGGATTTATAAAAGTATATTTTGCATATATTGTACTGTCATCTCTCCTGCAGTAAATATGTAGTAACATTCGAAAAGGGCTTTTTCTGTTTAAAGCATGCAAGGTGAACTTAAATCTCCCTCTCCGTGTGTGTGTGTGTGTGTGTGTGTGTGTGTGTGTGTGTGTGTGTGTGTGTGTGTGTGTGTGTGTGCGCGCGCACGCAGGGGGGGGAGCACACACACGCATATGCATGTGTTGTTAATATGACTAGAGTGTACTAGGCTCATTCATAATTACTAAAAGATGCTAAATTTACTGTTCATACTGTGTGATGTTTAAAAAAAAAAATTGAAACATAGCTCCACTAGGAAAGGTCCTCTTTCAGGTGGGAATATGTCCTTGCATTCCTCTGAACTAAATGAGAACTTACTGCATCAGTTGTGAGGGGATATGACAGACAGTTTAATGTGAAGTACAAACAACTTTGCCTTTGAACATGCGAGTGGAAAATCAGTTTAATAGGCCGAAAAATGTTTGACTCAGACTTCAAAAATTTTGATTAGGACACACTCACTATGTTTGAGATATCACCCAATGCTATGCATAGCCTCCAAAATAAATTGATGCAACCAAAACTATTTAAAGGATTTATACCATATTTTTCATGCACTTGTGTTGCTCTGTTAACTCATAGAAATAACCAGACCTATAGTTTTAGTATTTAGCCAACTTGGTATTATCATATTTGATACCTTTTCTTTATTTTGTTGTGTAAAGAAATAAGGGTTATTATAATCAAGAAGACGAAAAATGTAATCATCCCATCACTATCACTACTTTATATGCAAATTAATATTTCCAAAATTATACTTGCGGTTATTAATAATTTCATATCTGTATTGAGTCAGTACAATCAGTATCCAAACTCCAAGTTTTCTGCTGCTTCCAAAACACTGCTTGGATTTTAATTGTTATATTGCATCATTATGCAAAATATCATGTTGCCCATGGCACCTATGTTTTTTTACAACATGGGCTTTATTCGTTTGAATTTGCTTGGTGCAGGTGAAGTAGTAAACTGCACAAGAAGAATATTGCAGGTGTAATATCTTAACTTTTGCAATGATTTGTTACAACCATGCTTGAACTGGGAGGCATATATATTTGAGAACAACTTCTTTTAAATCTGTATAGTGTATATACAGCATACATTATGAGTGACAAGTTAAACCAGTTTTAACTTGTAACATATAATCACATATTATGTATTTTACAAAAGGTTAACCTAAACCTAACTGTATGAACATACAGTAATATCGTGACAAACATTCAGTGTGGTGCTAGGATTAGTAACTTGATCTAAATGTAGAAGAAAATTAAGAGAAGTTTTCCTTCATGTAAAAAGTTCAATGTTAAGAATCACCATTAAGTTTCAATGCACATTGCACTATAAGATCTGGAACAATAGTCAAAATTTTCTCTTTTTCTATGTTGAAGCTATGTTAAGTGTCAGACGAGTGAAGAATACCATTTTTGTTTTAGTGGGGTACTAACTAAGTGTTAGGAAAACAAGCACAGATAATATTTTGTCATTATTCCTGAAAGAAAGAAAGGGAGGGAACATTATACGAGGGGTGGTCAAAAAGTTTCTAGCCTAGGATAGTTACCATAATGAGATTTTCACTCTGCAGCGGAGTGTGCGCTGATATGAAACTTCCTGGCAGATCAAAACTGTGTGCCCGACCGAGACTCAAACTCGGGACCTTTGCCTTTCGCGGGCAAGTGCTCTACCATCTGAGCTACTGAAGCTGTGGCTAAGCCATGTCTCCGCAGTATCCTTTCTTTCAGGAGTGCTAGTTCTGCAAAGTTCGCAGGAGAGCTTCTGTAAAGTTTGGAAGGTAGGAGATGAGATACTGGCAGAAGTAAAGCTGGGAGGACCGGGTGTGAGTCATGCTTCAGTAGCTCAGATGGTAGAGCACTTGCCTGCAAAAGGCAAAGGTCCCGAGTTCGAGTCTCGGTCAGGCACACAGTTTTAATCTGCCAGGGTTTCAGTTACCATAATGTCTCTTACAAACAGCACCACCTACTTTTATGGTGCCCCTTTGTGGGTATGCAAGTCAAATTTGATGGCTCCAGCTTTGTTAGTTTTACTGCTAGGATGTGTTGTACACCATAGTGTAAGCAAAATGCCGAATATCAAGGGAATTGAGAACCGTGCTGCCATTGAATGCCTTCATTTGAAGGGAATGATGCTGAAGGAAATTGCGGAGAACATGCGGAATGCACTTAAGGACAGTGCTCCGTCTCGTGCAACAGGGAAAAACTGGGTGTCTGACTTCAAACGTAGAAGAACGAGTGTGGAAGATGTGCTAAGGAGTGGAAGGCCTGTCATTGTTGCCACTGATGAAACAGTGACTGTAATCCACGATACGATTGTGCAGGATCATCAAACAATGTTGCAGCACATTGAAAGCACATTTGGAATCTCCTATGGGTGTCCTCTTGACATTGTTGTGGATATTTTGGGAATGTGGAAAGTTTCATCTCGGTGGGTCCCAAAAAGACTTGAATGAAGATCAGAGACAAGAGTGTGTACAGTGTTGTGAAGAAATTGTCCGTCAATTTGAAGTGGATGAAAATGGTTTTCTTGAAAGTTATGTGAGACTGGACAAAATGTGGGTTCACCACTTCGATCCTGAGACAAAACAACAGTCACAACAATGGAAATATCTTTCATCCCCTACCCCCAAAAAAATTTCCAGGGGCAAATATCATCTGGTAAGGTGATGGCATTGGTCTTCTGGGATGCAGAAAGGGTAACTATCAGTGCATCATACTATTGCACCCTCCTGCACCGTTTGAGAGAAGAGATAAAGAAAAAAGGCGCAGAAAATTGGCACATGGAGTTCTTTCGCATCAGGACAGTGCACTGGTGCGCAAAGCCCTCACAATACTGGAAACCACGTGACTGCAGGTTTGAATTGCTACATGATCTGCTGTATTCTCCAGATTTGGCTCCATCAGACTTTTTTCTTTTCCCAAACCTAAAAGAAAGAGAGATCTCAAAGGATGACGATTTGACAATGATGATGCAGTGATTGATGCTGTGAACACTTGGTTGGACTTGAAATCGAAGACCTGCAGAAATTATCCGAGCATGCCCGCAAGTGTATTAGTGCACACAGGTATTATATTGAAAAATAAATTGGTCTTACAAAATTTCTGGCATTCTTTATTTATTAGGCTAGAAATTTTTCGACCTCCCCTCGTATGTAATTGAATTTGCTGTTGTTTTAACTGTAAGGTATCACTTTTTCAACATATATGAATCAGACTTCTCAAAATGTGTAGTAAGAAACAAGTAGCTCTACTATAACAACAGTTATGTTCCAGAGGCATAAGGGACACAGCCATTATCACACCCACATTTGTCTAAACTATCATTGCGCCCCCCCCTCCCCCCCCCCCCCCCCCCCCCCCCCCACCCTCCTCCTCCCTCTGCATCGCTTCAGGATTCTACCAGTAAATCGCAATCTAGAGTTTGCCTTGCCCTTTACTTGTGTAATCTGATCATTCCATTCGAGATCATTTCGAATAGTCACACCTAGATACTTGACGGACATTACAGCTTCCAAAGACTGGGTATTTATTTTGTACTCATACATTAATGGGGATTTTTGCCTTGTTATACGCAGTAGATTACACTTACTAATATTGAGAGATAACTGCCAGTCATTACATCACACATTTATTTTCTGCAAATCCTCATTGATTTGTTCACAACTTTCATGTGATACTACTTTCTTGTAGACTACAGCATCATTGCCAAACAGTCTAATGCCGCTGTCAGTACCATCAACCACATCATTTATGTAAATCATAAAAAGCAGCGGACCTATTACACTGCCCAAGGGCACACCTGAAGTTACGCTTGTTTCTGTTAAAGCCACCCCGTTCAGGGCGACATACTGCTCCCTGTCTGTTAGAAAACTAACTATCCAACAGCATATGTCATTGGAAAGGCCGTAAGTGCGCACTTTTTGGAGCAAGTGACTGTGCAGAACTGAGTCAAGCGCCTTTCGAAAGTCGAGAAATATGGCATCAACCTGGGAGCCGGTTTCTAGAGCCTGTTGTATATCATGCACAAAAAGGGCCAGTTGTGTCTCGCTTGACCATTGTTTCCTAAAACTGTGCTGGTTTCTGCAGATGAGCTTCTCAGAGTCTAGAAGGTCATTATGTCTGAACGCAAAATATGTTCCATGATTCTACAACAAATTGATGAAGGTGAAATTGGCCGATAATTATGTGCATCCAATTTCCTACCCTTTTTATAGATTGCTATGACCTGGGCCTTCTTCCAGTCCCATGGAATTTTCCGCTGTTCCAATGATGTCTGATAGGTGATGAATAAGAATGGTGCTATATTTGTAGCACAGTCAACATAAAATCTTACAGGGATACTGTCTGGGCCAGATGCCTTCCTGGCATCTAAGGATCTCAACTGTTTTACAATCCCAGATACACTCAACACTGTGTCAGCCATCCTTGCATTTGTTCGATAATTGAAAGTGGGAATGGTGCTGCAGTCCTCAACTGTAAACAACATTTCGAAAGCTAGGTCTAGAATTTCGGCCCTCTGTTTATCATCATCAGTCACATTACCTGTACTGTCAGCAAGAGAAGGTGTTGAATTATTTGTAGCGTTCATAGATTTTACGTACGACCAAAATTTTTTGTGGGGTTATTTTTAGAATCTGTAGATAACATATTGCTTTCAGATTTGTTAGTAGAATCTCTCATTGACCTTTTGACAGCTGCTTTCATTTCGCATAATTTCTGTTTGTCAGCGGGGCAGTGACTGTGTTTAAAACGACTATGCAAAATTCTCTGCTTTCTCAGCAACTTCCTAATATGTTTCTTGTACCAAGGTGGATCCTTTCCCTCCCCTCTATTTTTGCTAGGCACATACTTCTCTAGCACATGGTGGACAATACCTATAAATTCCGACCAAAGATACTCAATATCTTTGTGTCCCACGGTGAATGCTTGGAGCTGCCACTGACATAAAAGCCACAACGACATTATGGTCGCTAATACCTTCTTCTAGATTAACTTCCTCAAAAAGATCAGGTCTGTTTGTCTCCAAGATATCTAAATACGTTCCCATCTCGAGTTGGTTTTCTTACCAATTGCTCAAGGTTGTATGTTGAGAGCGCTCCTAGAATAACTTCACACGAGCCTTTGCTTCTGCCCCCTATGATAAACGTGTAATTTTCCCAGTCAATGGGTGCTACATTAAAGTCTCCACCTATAACTAATGGACAATTTGGATATATATTTCCTATGTACTCAAGACAGAATATACTGGTGACAGTAGTAAAATAAGTAGTTATGGTATATTATGGTATACATGCATGAGATAGGTATGCACCTGCGTCTTTCAAGAGGTATGACCCATGGTGCAAGAGGTTGTGAGGAACATGTGGGTGAAAAGACTATTTTGTAACTGTTAGGGGAGTGTATGTGATTACCTCTGTGGAATCATGTCATTAAAGGGAAGGGAAAAAATGTGTCTTTTATAAGGAGCAGTCAAATGGAAAACAAGGCAGATGGAGTAAAGTAAACTGTGTATTATTTCAGAAGTAATCACCATAACTGTTAATACATTTATCCCACTGTGAAACAAGATGGTGAATGCCTTCATGGGAAAATGTTTACAGTTGCTATGGAACCATCATTGTACCCAGTTGTGCACTTCTTCAGCCAAAGGAAATACATGGCCATGAATATCTTTCTTCAGGGCACCAAAATGAAAATTGTATGGGAAGACCACGCACATGTTGCCAAAATCATTATGCTGACTATGCAGCAGAAGTTTTGCTGGGAAGCCCTTATACATCCTCCCTAAAATCTCAACCTCTTCCAGTGTCATTTTCATATTTTTGGTATGCTGAATGAAGACATTCGTGGTTGTCAATTTCCTTCGTCTGGAGAGGTGCCTGTCTGGGTTCGTCCATTGTTCTGTAGACAACCACAAAAATTTTTGCATGGTGCTGTTGACCGTCTTGCCTCACAGTGGGATAAATTTATTGATAATTACAGTGATTACTTTTGAAATAATAAACAATTTCCTTACTTTTTTTCCATCTGTTTCATTTTCATGTGACTGACCCTATACGTACTTTTAAATGAATGTTAGTTTAATCAAAACTGAAAACTGAATTTTGTGTTCTTGAAGTCAGAAAAAGATTCTACTAAATTGTAGAATAGTGAGTTAAAACATTCTCTGCATTTGTAATCACCTTGGACAGTTTTTGGAGATTTTTGCGAGTCCCAAAAAGGTTGGGCTTGCTTCCACCATTTAGTTTAGGTTCCCTCCAACAGAGTTAGAGACGTACCCCCACCCCCATTGCATTTATTCCGCACCTTGTAAAATATTGCTTTGAATTCTGATGGTGTTCCTCTGGAGTTTGCTCACATCTAAAGGTTTTTGGAAATATTGATGTTGCAGCAAAATATGTTTGAAGCTGTGGAACATCCAGGATGGAATAAAAACAATACAAAAATGATAACGGAGGAGCTGTAGAGTGGCAGACAGGCACAGTGAAAAAGACTGCTAGAGATTGTTTCTGGGTAGACATGACGAGAGATGGGGGGGGGGGGGGGGGAGAGAAAAAGAGAGAGAGAGAGAGAGAGAGAGAGAGAGAGAGAGAGAGTGTGGTCACGCTCTCGTGTGTGTGTTTTCGAAGCTGATGAAAAGTGATTCTGTATATTTTGAGAGGGATTACCTACCTTCTCTCTCTCTTCCAATTAAAGCCATTTGTGGAAGCAGATGTTCCACATACCAAATTTGGTTCAACTACTGCACATTATTATGAATTTTTTGTGGGAATGGCCATCAGTCACCAGCCAACAAATATAAGCTGCCACAGACAGACTGTAGTGAGGATTAAGTTTGACCATCCATCTGCACAGAATGTCATTCATCACAACTCCATCCATATTAGCAGCTTTTTGACTGATATAAACACCCCAGAAGTAATAAGTAGGGAAGTAGGCAACATTGTTAACATGAAGAGCAACTGAAATAAGGCCTGATGCTAACCAAACTAACTTACCAGAGGCAAGTCGGTGAGGAGCAATATGACGAACAATAAAACTTAGAAAAGAGTAATAAAAGGTAATGAATGCCTGAGAAGAGAAACAAATAGATAAACAATAGAACCTCCTTGCAGACATTTGGTTTGGAACCATTCCTTTATTAAACTGGGTATAGCAGGTTATCTTGGATTTACACACATTTTTATCTCAACTATTAAAATGTTTTGCTCTGTTGAAACAAGAAAATTAAAGTTTCTTGCTGAAGATAATATGAAATATCATAAGATGTAAATGCAGTAACTGGTGTCAAAGCAGTTTTGTTTCTATTCAGAGACAGGAATTATTATGAGCAAAGCTGCTCGCTGTCTTAGTGTAGAAGGTGTATGGTGTTGCCAGATTTCAAAAAGTACTATCTTATGAACACAGAATGGTCTTGGAGACTTGTTTATAATTTACTGTGATTGAAAAGTGCATTTAAACTGTTGTGGTCAATCTTTTCAGAGACAACTGGTGAATCTAAGGTGAAAGATTCTGCCTAATAGAATAACGGTAGTCCTAACAAAAGCATCACATCACCTGTTTCATTGTATTTCACATAAAGTATCATCCAGAGTTGAATTTTTCAGTTATTTAGTATGTTTATCTGTAGTTAAGTCCCTTCCACAAGTAACGATCATCTGCTGTTGAGATAGATAGTTTTCAGTAATAAGAGAATTTGTGAAAATGTAATTTGTGCAGTTTCTGGCATGGTATTTTAAAGTGAATTTTCCACATTGTAAGAAAACTGTACTGTTTAAGGCTTGCATCCTTTCCAAAAATTTTTGCATCCTTTCCAAAAATTTATTCGTGATAAAAGAGAGTTAGGTGTACATACGCACAGTTTCTTACATTTTATAAATCTTGATTTTTCTAGACAGGATGATTTTATTTTAGCTCTTAGAACCCAAAGATTCACTAGTCAGCTTTTAATTCTTTGTAAAAATGCTGCCATTATTGCACTGTCAAAGTAAAATTGATACCTAACAGGAGAAAATGGGCATTGATTGCTGGGAAAACTATATACACTTTTATTACAAAAACTGAAAAATTTTATGTAAGCATATAGGTAACATGTTCAGACTTGCCAAAGTATTATTTGACTGTAGTGTGGTATATTTTTCGTTTATGAAGTGAGTCGAATGTTATATGCACATACAATACAAGTTAGCAAGATACAGTTTCAAATTCTGGTACTTTCTTTTGTAATATTACAAATATAATGGTTGTCACTTTAAAGAAGTTCATTTAGTATTGTGCATGTTTTCAGTAGGAGATAACTATATTTCATTCTACATTGAAAATCTGTTTCCAGAGAAAGACGTAATCTCTAATGCTTAAGTGAAAAGTTATGTTGAACAGCAGAAGTAAAGTACATTGTGTTTTCTTCTGTTAATACCCATAAGTTGTGTAATTTCAACAAAATATGCAGAACTTACATTTATTATTCATTCTAACAAGTTCAGTTATTGATGAGTTAGTATAAGTGTCTGTATCATTAACAGGGCTGTTATGTCATATTCAGTGCTAGACAATGGCAGAATGATATTTATGATACAAGTACTTGATACCAGGTAGGTCCCTCCTACAACTTCACAAGGTGTGGCAACCCGATATGACACTCACTCAACAAGTGACAGGTGACTTTGCAAAATTTAGAATCTTGCCATTTTATAAGCTTACATGTATCCCTAATGATTGTTACTTTTAAGTTCTTAAACACGGTTTCTAAACCACATACCAGTTGTGCTTGGTTGGGTTCACATTTGTTACATACAGTGAGCAGGCTATTGTGTGAAGCTCCCCAAAATAATCATCAAACCTAGTTTTAATGTTACTTACCATGTAAGCATATGTGTTGTCCTTTTAGAATGTTTTATAGTTTGAGTGTATATGAACTGCGCAGGCTGTTGTTGATAGACTCTACACTATCTTTCAGTATTATCTTCATCAGCTTATCAAAGCTAAAAAGTCGATCGACACAATTTGTCCAGTCCTCAGGAAAGCAGTACAATTGATGGCCTAAAGTATTCTGCAAAATATACAAATCTGTCAGCTCAAGCAAGCATGTACAGTGATTAGTTTGACAAACAAACATATCTTCAGTCCTCCACTTTCCAGTGACTGACTGAAATTGTTAAGTTGATGTGCAATCTCATAGAAGCTGATAAATACTTTTCTGTCTTCTGTTATATACCTCTGTCATAGTGTGATTAAGGTTTGCTTTGTCATGCTGATTGTTTTGAATAATTCTAGCTATTTGTTCCCATTGGCAGTGATGTAGGCAGGGAAGAAGACAGCAGCATCTGTAATGTCTCCCAAGCAGTTTTCTCAGTACATGACTGTTGCATGGATTGAGGCTTGTGGAATCTATGTACAACATAAAATATGTTACGTCCCATCCATCTGCCATTCACTTTGGTGCCTCATTTCTCAATGACTTGTTACTAACAGCCCTGTGTGGCCTGTCATTTTATAAATGAGTCATCCTTCTTTACAGATATTGGTAAATTTCTTCATAATCATTACCATCATTGACATGACTGTACATTTAGCAGCACTTGTGTATGCAGGCTAATAACACTCGGCATGTTTATAGCATCAGGCGCACACAGTAATGTTGTTACAGTACTTGAAAACCAAGAAACTGGATCTTGCACATGCATGTTAAGACTGTAGTATAGTAAGAACAGTGCATTAGAACATCGTATTCTGTACCTATGCATAGGCCTCCATGGTAAAGAAAATGTATTAGTTACATGACAATGCTTTGTATGTTTATGTTTCACAAAAGAAAAAATGGATCAGAAGTCTGTAACATTCTTAAGTAATTCCACATAAGTAGATATACTTTTTCATGCCATAGTTCTTTGATGTATGTTATTCTGCGACTGGTAATGCAGTCTTTATTTGTCTTTGTTTGCTCATTATTTCAGCAAAGTTGCGTAGCAAGCAGTTGTAATATTCTCACAAAGAAGCATTTCATTTAAATGATGTTTATGTTTATGTCGAAGGCGAAGATTACATCCCAAAAAGCACAGATGTTGTCATTCGAGCTGTGGGATTGGGACCCCGGTTTCCCAGGCATTGAAAATGACGATTTTCTTGGCAGGTAGTTTAAAATGATTTCTACTACTTGAGGTTAGAATTTTTTTGTGTGCTTATTTTTGTTTCAGAAATGTACCAGAATGCCTGCTTCCATACAAACTTACAAACTTTCTGTACAGTAATATCAGTTGCTCATGCAAGTTTCTTACATGGTATAGGTTTTCCTAACTATATATTCTCTTTATAAAAGTTAGTTTCTAGCCCATATTTCATTGTAGTGTATGGCCACACACACCACATAGTGTGTAAAGTAGTATTTGGCAGTTTAAGAACTCTAAATTTAGTGTTGTGATATACTATTGAAAAGTAATGTGGTGGCCTCTGAAAAAGAATTGAAGTTTTCCCCATTATCTTTCAATACACATACTTAGTAAAAATAAATAAACAAATAAAAATAAAAAATTAAGAAACTTTCATATTTCTGCAGTACAGGACTCTTTCTATAACTATTTTATATGAAGAGTGAAATGATATTAATGACACACCAGTGATATTCGAATACTGACAGAACTTCTGCATACAGCAGGAATTTTTTGGAAACTTGCTAATGAATTGGTATCCTATAGGCATGTAACATTTTCTTTCCTGATCAAACATCTAAAGTGCATTGCTGAATCGGATACCCAATCTTGGGGACAGGCCAAAGAACTAGAGAATGTTGTGAAGGTCATGTAAATTGAAGAATTGTTGAAATGTGGTAAATATTACTGCATTTCAACTATACATAACAAGAACTTTACAAGGCAAGTTAAAAAGTTGCAAAAATAGTGAGGTGCAACATTGTTGTTTTGACCGAGAAGCTACTTGTGAGGGGCCTGCATGTACTGTTTTAGGGTATTGGATCTCTCCATGATTGTAACAAGATACCAAGAAAAAGAATCTATACCTGTGGCCAAGAAA
Source organism: Schistocerca serialis cubense (assembly GCF_023864345.2). NCBI lineage: Eukaryota > Metazoa > Arthropoda > Insecta > Orthoptera > Acrididae > Schistocerca > Schistocerca serialis. The sequence continues at coordinate 238,732,693 of NC_064640.1, forward strand.
CTGAGGTGCAGTTACCACATTGCACATCTCCAAGACCTGGAGAAAATTTAACAAGTGTGATGAAAAATCAGTATGATTTTTTTTCCTTTTTTAACTCCTTGTTTTAATACCCCAAAGTGCACACTGCGCACTTACATGACTCTACTCATGTTGCTGCTGTAACTTCAGGCAAGGGACTCATATTGTTAACTCATGCAACTGTCAGCTGCAGTATGACTGTAAGTTATTTTGTAAGTCACTGCATTCATTTGTAAGTTCCATTATTTCCACCTCTGATCCACTTTATTTCTAATAATTTCCAGAAATGAAAATGCTACTGATATGTATTAGCAGTATGAACAAATAACATGACTGTTGTCCAGGAATTCTCGTAGGTAACTTCTGCAACAGTTTCATCTGGTGGAGGAACTGCTTAACTAAGGAAGTGAAGCTACAGCGAATATAATCTGAATAGGAACTTACAAATTTAACTCCCTAATGTTTGTGCTTCCCAATGTCTGAATGCTTCTTGAATTTCCCTCATGTATTGTATGCTGCGGCCTGTAGATCCAAAATGAATATTTTTAATTTTTGGTGCAAATAAATACAGGTAGTCTTTCTGTGTTGGTGTTTGAAACTGTGTGTTCATGTACTTGCACAGGACAGTTTGGTGGTGGAGCAGACAAAGCTTTGAAGTGTGAAACCTGCTGAGTTAGTGTTCTGGAAGATTGTGGCTGACAAATCTGTAAGAAATAAATCAGTTTTTTCAGTCATAAAAGTTCAGACTTTAAAGGGGTATTTTATTTAACTTTAAAGGTGTATTTTATTTAGTAAGTTTGTATGGAAGCTTTGGTCATAGTAAAGGTATTGTGGTGTTTAAACCCTTGGTGATTTACTGTTTTTGTTTATCCATCTCCCAGATTTAACACCATATATTATATCCCATTACAACTGCTTGCTAGTGCTCCTGGGAATTGATTAATTTCATTTGGAATTTTTAATATCCTAATATGTGTGATCCTGCCAGTCATGAGTTGATGTATATACCAGAAATTCCCTTTCCATTTTCCACCAATTATGTTTTGTGACTTTTTTATGAGAGGTATGCTTTGGCTTTCATGTTGAAAAATGTGTGTAAGGGGGTGAACAAAAAGTTTCCATTCAAAGGCCATACATTCTGCATTAGTATGCCAATGAGGCAAAAACACCATGAGCAGTGAGGCAATCATCCACCAACACATCATGTTGAAAATGCCCATTTTGTAAAACACCATGTCCTTCTGTGTGAAGAAGTCTGTAACCACCTGCATCGGATCATCATCCAGCAAGAAATATCGACCCTTTGAGGTATTTTTTTAAGGGACCGAAGGCATAATAATCACATGGGGATAGGTCAACAGACATGTTGCACCATATACATCCTTCATTTTCCTATACATCCTTCATTTTCCTATTGGTATCTACCGGTGTTTGCCCTTTGGGAGCCAAGAAGAGAATAACAGCACATTGGTCCAGTTTGGATGCATTTGGTAATAATATCACCATAGTTCATATAGTGCATATTTAGCATGCACACCACAGGAAGACACAAATGCCCTACTAACCCCTTGCCTATATGTTCACATTGGAGTCTGCTGCAACACCCTCAGATGGAAACTTTTTGATTGTCACATACTTTTTCTTATGCTAGACCCAGTTTGCATATTGTAGCATGGTTTGGTGTGCAACTGTCAAAGCCATGTGATGTAACATCAATTGCTTCAAGTTTCATCTGTTTAATTTTATGTAGAGTTATCTTTAGTTGTTTGCTTTTGTTTTTGTGTTTTTTTTAATGTTATTCTCTTTACCCTTCAATATTATTGTTTCTGTGTGTGTGTGTGTGTGTGTGTGTGTGTGTGTGTGTGTGTGTGTGGACGCACACGCGTGTGTGCGTTCGTGTTCCATCACATCACTGACAGCAGGAGACTAGAATGTGGCATATGTGTCGTCATGAGCATAGTTTTGAAGCATTAATGCAGATAAGCATACTTATCCCCAAGTATATATCCCCTTGGGCTTTCATGGCATGGCAAGGAGCTCATTTTAAGATAGGGAAAAGGTTTTGTTAACAAAGCTTACATGTATTGCTATTGTATGTACTATTTATTTGTTTCCAATCATATAAAAAAATTGCTTGATGTCTTGCTCCATTCCTTTGCAACTGGTAAAGACATTTATAGATTTTCTTTTTAGCTTCCATAAAATAAAAATTCGTGGTTATTGTTAATCTCTCGCATACTCATGCTTTTAATTAGCCAGCTATTTTTAGGTGTGCAGATTATGAATTGTGATCATTCACAACTAATTGAGTGGATTTTTATTCATTATTTCATAACCAGAAAATATGAGCATCCTGCAGATCCTACAACTAATATTACTGTTTATATATGTTTTTGCTGTTTAAATTTTGTTCTCATCTCACTGAATTATTTGTTGCACATTTAACTTTGTTGTCCCTCAGCTGAGCAGAGACTCAACAGTTTTGTTAAATTCTTGTTTCTCTTCCTCCTCCAACAAAATCTAGGGTTGCCTTTTTCTGACTTCGTTTGAAGGTGGCCTCTAGTAGCAGTGTCTCACATTATTTATATCAGAATCTAGAATATACTCAGAGAGTACATACTTAATGTAAGCCCATGATCTATTAACAGCAGTCAGTTTTTTCATTGTGGTCTTTTAGAGAATTACACATTATGGTAAGTAGTTACATTGTATGCCCATATGAAGATAAACTTGGCTGCTTAATAGTGCTGCCTAAGTAGTTACGTCCATTTTAAAAGTACTCTGTAGTTGCAAGTCTATTTTATAATTGCTTTTAATCAAAATGTTTGCTGCTAACATATCAGCTTTATGTCTTTGAAATTTTTCCTGTGTCAGCTTTTTTGCTAATATTGTGCTGTTTATTGTGTCTCTCTTTGTTAATAGTTCACTTTCTGTTTCAGGTGTGTACATATTTTCAAATCTCTGATGTACATATTTTCAAATCTCGTTTGTTATAAGTTATTGAATCAAGTTATGTTATTTACTCACTGTTTTATAAAAGCAATTTCATCTTTACATGCAGTGTGCTGTGATTGTTTTGTTAGATTAATTTTCCTGCTTGGCCTTCACATCCGTTGGCTTGTATGATGTAGGGTGTTGGTTTCTAATTTGCCACTTTGCTAAGTCTGACATTTATCATTTCTTGAAAAATACATTTGTGTTTAAAAAATAAAAAAAGAGATCACCTTGAATGACTAGAGGATGTTCATATTCACAGGACATATACATCAGTATGTTCTGTATAAATGATTAGCATTTCAGTCACCTCTGTTCAGCATGTGTCCTGTTGCCTAGTAGGCACAGGGACCACCATGGGCCCTGATAACTTGTTCCACGCATGATGCTATCAACGTAGATAAGGCACAAATGGAGTTCTGTGGTATAGCCATCCATGTTGCATTCACTTGGTTCCGAAGTTCATCTGTGGTGGTTGGCATTGGGTCACAGTGCTGCACCTGTTGTTTCACCATATCCCACACTTTTCAATAGGTAACAAATCAGGTAATCTGGTGGGCCAGGTCAAAAGGTTAACATCCTGTGATATCAAGAAAAAACATGTTCATGCAGCAACATGTGGTCATGCATTTCCTTGCTGCAAAATGGCATCTGGGGTGTTGTGCAGAAAGGGTACAGTTACAGGTTGCTAGATGTTTCTCACATACGTCACACTGGTCACAGTGCCCCAGATACACACCAGCTGTGATTTTTGATTGTATCCAATGGCACTCCACACCATAAAGCCTTGAGCTGGTGCTTTATGTCGTGTGAAAATGCAGTCACTGTGATGCTGCTCCCCCTGTCTGTGGTAATCCAAAATGCAGCCATCATTTTCAAACAAACATAACCTGGATTCATCTGAAAAATCTATCTGATGCCATTCCTGTCCCCAGTGACATCATTCCATACATCTTTGCTGTCTAGGATGTTCCTGCACATTCTTCAGAGGTGGGCAGAGAAGTGGACGATGTGCACGTAACCCATGCCATAATAAACGGCTACGGACTGTCATCCCAGGTAGTATACGATGTGTTACACCATTCCACTGTTGTACCAGAAGCGTAGAGTATGCAGATCTGTCCTGCAATGCCATTCATATGAGGTGTGGCTTTTCTCAGGGGACAGTCTGGGTGGTGCGACCTGACCCACCTCGTCGTGTTCTACAGGCTTCCATCAACCATTCTGCACACACCCATTGCACTGCCAAAACACTTCATTGCACATGAGCAGCAATTTTCCAGATGGATGCATCACATTCTCTCACGCCATTACTGCACCCTCTTCCAGACTCACTGATTTGACAGTACAATTTGTGCATATGTCTGTGAGGCATCTTGCATGTCTGCTCAAGTCACACTGGTCCATTACCTTCAGTTTATAGCAACAATGAGAGCCACAGGCACATTTTACAGGTAGGTTGTATTGTGCCACAATATCAAAATTGACCCTGAACCCATGGGTCGACATGGTTCAAATGCTTCTTCTTCAGAACGTACTAATGTACATGTCCTGTGAATATGAACGTCCTATCTCTGGTCATTCAAGGAGTTCTGTCTTTTCTGAACATGCGTGTGGTTTAGTGCGACTTAAATTTTATGTTCGATTATAAAATAATGAGCTTGCTGTTTTTAATTCCTCTTTGGATATCCACCTACTGATTTTTTCTTATTTGTATGTTTGCCAGTTAGGTTATTTAATTTCAAACTATTAACTAGAATATATGTGTGGCTCTGCTTATGTCTTCTAATACTGAAAAAAAATACTTCATAATAGATTGCAGCTCTTGAGCAATACCAGCACCTCTTGCTCTCCGTTACCAGCCATTTGCAAAATTTTAAAAATAGTTTCCAAGGGCCTTCACTTATCTTTTTCTGCTGGTATCAGTGTTAACTCATGAACTGCAGTCTGTTTGTTTCTCACCCTTCTTTACAGATTTCATAGCTAGCATGTTTGCCTTCACTTCCTCATTCAATATAATTTGGTTTATGTGTTTACAGTTAACTTAATTTTCCTATACTATTTTATTCTGCATAAATTGCAAGTAACATTGTGTTAACTATATTTAATTTCTGTGATTGGCTCTTAATGTGCTTTTGCTTCTTACACTTCCCAGTGTGTGGTAGAGGAGGTGAATAGCCAGTACGTGCTATACAAGCTCTTTGACAAAGATAGAACTCAAGATGATTTTCTTGGAAGGTATTAAATATTTCCTATGGAACAGTTTTTTTAAAATACGTATTTTATACTGAAAGCATGAGTGTTAAAAATGAATGACTGCAAGCAATGTCATTGCTAGAACAAGTATTTATTGCATTATCCTTGAAGCTGTGCTAGCACAAAGAGTTGGTTATGTGATTGACAAACTTTCATCTTTGAGATCTTGATTCTCCATTACTGTGTAGTATTTTAAGAGCAGTTTCGTATTATGGCAACAGGCATTTGCTTTCTTTACACTGCTTACCTAGCATGTCTTATGAGAGTCCATCCCTTTTTGCTCAGCTTACTTCCCAACCTCTGTCCCCTCAGAAAATATCTTTTCACCAATCTGGCTAGCAGTACCAATGTAACATTACATTTTCTAACAAATTTTGTCCATTTTAGTGATTCTTTGTATGAATTTCATATAATCCCAAAATTTTTCATCTCAAAACTTATCAACAACATACACCACTGCATAGAATTGGAATCAAGTACTAGTTCAAAGAGCAGGTCACTCAACAAGAACTAACACTTTACACTGAAAGGAATGCTTATTGATCACACAATAAAGTGTGACTGGAGCTGAGCTGCCTCCTTCATCCGAATGAGCTCCTATTTATACATGCTGGTACATAAAGCATTCTAGCAGATTAGAATATTTTGGAAATAAGTTAAACCCAGAACCTTCCATATTGATTGTGGCTTTTGTTGAAGGAAGAGGAATCTGAATTCCACTCCTGAATGAGAGTCCAGTATCATCTGAACAACTGAACTTTGAGAGGGAACAGACTTGCAAATAAATTGAGCTGAAGATTCCACGAAGTATAATTGGAGAGGGCTAGAATGTTTGATTAACCTAATAACTAAGCTGCTATTTTATCACTCACCAGCACAAAAAGTAGCCTTTGGAGAAGTTTTAAGTTTCCTTGTTTTCCTACAGAAAATAACCATGACTGATCCCTCACTCAGTAAGTTTGCTTCTCATATTTTACTGGACTTCAGTTGTAGAACCTTAAGCAATAATGACAGAACTTCATCAATTTAGTACCTGCTTTGTCTTCTGAAGCAAGAAATTTGTAAAACTGCCAAGGTCCTTCTCTTTCGGTATGAAATGTACTATCTTCACCATTCTTCATCACACTGCCCATCACTAGGATAATAACTTACTGCTAAAGAGTCATTTACAACACTCATAAGTCACCATTTGTTTTGTAGAACATCTCAGATGAATAGATAATCCCACCAAATTGGTGTAAATAATGTTAGCACCTTCAGAAATATCCTTCATAGCTTTACAAATTGATTTCTCATTTTTTCTTTCTTTCTGATACTCTTGCTGGTTTCAACTATAACAGAACATGTGCCCTCATAGAAATCTGTCTGGATGATATTGTTGTGGGAAAAATGCTTCTGAGCCTTCGCTAACAGCTGACGTGGTTTAATATTTCACTCACTGACAGTGCAGTTCGGATGTTATATAAAAAGTCGGACCCTAATATTAAGAAATTTATGCATTGTCCTTCAGTGAAGTGCAAAAATTCTATCTTGCATATATTCGACTACCGGTGTCTCAGAACTTGTGCACACTTAGTTTATTATTTGGAATTCACCTAATATTAAATGTTTTGTTTGCCGCACAATACATATCTTTGCAGCTCAGATTTTGTGTCTACATTCATAGATCACTTAGTTTCTTTTATACACTTCCAGCACTTCGAGTCTAATACTATGATACTGTTCAGTGTACACACTTGAAATTCATAGTGAGTTGATAGCACTTTATGAGACCTATAATATAAGTAAATATGATCATGTAGCTCTACGTAAAAATAAAGACATTCATCTTCTTTAAAGCTTATAAATATAAGGTGTTTAATAAAACAACCCTAACTCTAGAACAGGTATAAATAATTTGGTAGAAGTCTTGACCATTTTGTAGATAGTGCCTGAATGAGGCTATGAATACATATGTATTTGAAAACAGTTTGAGCTAAAGACTGAAATATGAATTGTCAGGTCACCACGTAAGAAGGGCAATATAAATTTGTCAACAGCTGCCTAAAACTTTCTCGGCTTATATTGATTTCAAATATTTGGGTATTGTAATGGCTCAAAGATTGCTGCTCATATGTGGAACAATAGAATTCAAAAACAGTCATTGCTTGGGTTGTAGGAGGACACATTTATAAACATAGCTTTTTTGTTTTAACTTGACACACAGTGAAAACTATAAACAATAAAGTATGACCAGTTGAGTTTTTCTGTGACCAAGATACCTTATTGAAAGTGATGCCAAGTAGTTACTTATTCAAAGGGGTTAGCCATAAATTCTGCATGGGAAGAAATGACAAAGGATATTACCTCATAAAGTCCTCAGGTGGTTTTGATATATGTGAAAAATCTTCTGTTTTATATGTTCGTGACAGATGAAAATTGTGAGCCAGGGGTGGTCATGCTGTTCTTCACAAGCAACAAAAACAGTTGAAAACAAGTAATGCATCAGTTTCTGATTTAATTACTATTCAGTTCTACAGAAAGTACTTTCTGACATTGGTTCCTTTCTCAGCTTGCATTTACCACAAAGCTCTTATATAATAAACACTCCCAACCAACTGGGAAAAAGTACTGATTGCTCCCATGTATAAGCAAAGTAAAAGAACAGGTGAGCAAAATTATTGACTGATTTCCTTAATGGTGATCTACAGAATTCTGGAGCATGTTCTATGCTCTCACTAAAATCCTTCTTTTTATTCATTTATTTACATTTTCTTTGCATTGTGCCATCAAAATGATGGCTTTTGCACACATCATAAATAACTGTGCGACAATAATTCCTCTTACAAAATTTTTTAGATGTTGCACGACAGTGTCATGAAATTCATTGAATGAATATAAACATTTTGCTATCAGAAAAGACAGATCAATTAATTTTCTGTTGAAATCATTCACCTTGCATGTTCTAAGAAAGTTCAGTAGTTTGTTGAAGCAAAGTCAAACCATTGATGTATAGACTTTGAACTGCCATTTTTAATTTTGTTCTCTTGTGGAAATAGTTGAATTTTGTTCTGGTGTTGTGATCATGTATATCACTTCACTTTGATAACTTCCATTGGTTGATTCATAAAAAATGTAACTAATTTGAATATGTGTAAAGAATATACAACATGATTCTCTCGGGCTCTAACCTGTGTATAAGTTTTATTGCTCTTTTCTGTAACAGCAATATTCTTTGTAAGTGGACATCAGCTTCACAGCCCCATAATTCAGTCCCGTAATTAAGGAAGCAGGAAATCATTCCATAGTATACTGCTTTAAGTGATGGTGAGAAACCATCTTTGTGAACTGGCTAAGGAGGTACCTGCCACTACTGACCTTTCCAAATATAAAATTAATGTGATTTGTTCACTATAATTGTCGTCAGCATAAGCACCTAATAATCTACAGCTGCCACTTTCTGTTGCTGAGATGTTACATAGATAATTTACATTGCTGTTCTCACAAACCGCCCATTTTAAATGCCAGTAATTGATATTCATTGACATTTACCTTGATGCCACGATCATTGAAGAATTTCATTAATTCTATTGCACCACTAGTAGCAAAAGTTTCTAGTTCCTTGTATTCTCTAACATAGGCTGGGATTCAGGTGTCTTCTGCATAGCTTATTATATAGGAGTTAGTGGATTGAGCAGTGTCATTAATATATATGAGGAAGGGAAAAGGTGCCAAGGATTGAGTGCCGAGATACACCTTGTATTCATGTCTCACCAGTGACTTGACAGTTTATAACTTTATTGTGTAATTTATATGTCAGTTTAGTGCATTGCTTTTGATTCAGCAGGTATGTGGCTAGTAGATTCAAAGATGGATCCCCACAATACAGTATGACCTCAGGTGTTTTAGAAGTAACCTACAGTTTACAGTGTCGAAAGCTCTTGCCATGTCAAAAAATATAGCTAAAGTCTGCATCCTCTGGTCCAACAGGCAGTACAATTCAGAGAAGAACTTTTTAACTGCTGTGGTTGTGCTTATCTCTTTTCTAAAGTCATGCCGAGAATCTGCTACCAGTTTTCATGTTGTGAAAAAGGCACTAAGCTGACAAAGGATAATACTTTCAAATATCTTACTAAAAGAGGAAATTAATAATATTGGTCTATAGTCGAAGATATCATCCATACTTCCATTTTTATAAAATAATTTTATGACACTCATTTTTAGAACAGTCGGATAGATGTTTTCTGTAATGCTGTAATCAATTAGATGGGTGAGAGGTTTTTGAGAGTCCTTTTAAGCATACTTTAGTAATTGCACTGGTTATACCATTCCACTCCATTGAAAAATTTTTCATTGCCATGCATATTATCTTCCATACTTCCTGCTTATTCACTTCCATAAATTCAAATTTGGCACACTGAGGTGACATGGTGTCTCGAGTTGTGCATCTATAATATGGGTTGCCCTGTGATCTCCTTGTCAGATCTGTAGCCCCTCTTTATTTACAAATGACCATTGTGGCAGATCATGTCACACTCGAACATTTGTGATAAGTGTTCATATTGAATAGTTCAGGCAATAAGTTTCAAAAACATTGGAGGGATGTCTTGCTTTCACTTTTATACACTTCATTGCTGCCACCTATAATCACAACATGTTTGTCTTTTGTAGTTGACTTGTCTCTGCTGTAATATTCTTTGCCACTGCATTTAAGGTGACACCAGGCTTAACTTTTATGAAAATAGAATGCTTGGAATGTATATTTTTACGAATGAGAGTGGGGCATCTTTCCCTTGACTGTTAGCTTACAGCAGGAATTCCTTGCTGCATCTTTGTGTTCGGGGGTCTTTTTTATTCTTTATTGGAAGTTTTGTCATTGCTTTTGCTTTTTGCTTCATGTGTGTTTGTTGTATTGCCACAGTCGGTGTCTAGTGCTGACAATTTGTTTGATCGTGGTATCACTGAGGCTGTACTCATATGTAGTGCATGTTTACGTCTTTTGTTGGGTACATGTTGTATCTCCTGCATGGAATGACTGTTAACAACAATGTTGTCTTTGGCTAGGTGATGTTTCCAATCAAATGCTTTATATTTAATTTTGAACTCTTTGTATTCCCTCACAAGCTCTTGATATTTTGAATTGTCACTATATACTCTGTTAGCGCACCTGCTATTTTTCCTTTGCTTTGGCATGTTCATTATTTCATTTTTCAATGCACTTACTAAGCACTGATGGCATGTCCTCTCATGTTCATCTTTTACGTATTTCAGATTTACTCTTACACATTTGTCGTGGTGCCAGCATTTGAAGTTGAGATATAGTAAACCCTCTTTTTAACCTTTTTTGCACAGATTTTACAGCCATCACTATCACTCCCTAAAGAAACTGAGCCACTGTTACATGTATAATTTTAACTTAATTTTGTCTTGTATCTGTCCATAAAGCAGCACAGATTTAGAAAGTGTTGTTCACATGAAACACAGATTGCACTTTTCAAACAAAAAATCATGCTAACAGTGGATGCAGGAAAATAGGTGGATTCTACATTCCTATACTTCTGAAAAAGTGCTTGAACCAGTCATATTTGATAAACTATTCCTTATACTTTGATCTTTGTTAATAGAGTACGATGGAGAGTCAGACTTTTTGAGTAGTATAGCTTAATACATTGTCTTAGATGGTGAGTGTTCATCAAAGACAGAGGCAACATTGAGGTTGCCACAGGGAAATAAAATATGAGCACTTTGAAGGGCAAGGTTTCAGATTGAATCTCAGCTCAGTACTCAGTTTTGATTTGTCAGTTTCAAATTCATCCATTAATTGATGTCCACAAACTTAAAAAAAATCACTTCATTTCATTTTGTATTGTAAAAAAGGTCATAATTCATTTTTTCTGTTGCTCTGCCACGTTTAAACAGGTTAGAAATTTATTAATCTTGAGCAATGCATATAATTGAATATTCAATTGGAAAAAAAATCATGTTATTGATATGTTAAAACATACTTCTCATAAGTTTGTGTCACCATTATACAAATAATATGTTCAAAGTCATTCATAAATTTGTGTCACTATTATGCAAATAACATGTGTCTGGCTAATTAATTATTAATGAAATTTGGAAAACACTGGAGGGATACAAGCGATGGAAGTAGTAAATGAAACTATTCTCCACGTAGTTTAGGCACTGAGTGGGTGATTAGGCACGTAAACAAGATTAAAATCGTTGCTAGCTTTTGGACAACAAACAAACAACACAAATGTCAGTGGAAGTTGTTTTATGTTTCACACATTGATCTTTTTATACATTCACAAATTTCCACAACTTCTGTCTGTCAACATTTCCGTGTTCTTTTTTAACCTGAAAGTCAACAGTCTCTGCTTCCTCAGCATGTTACACTGTGAATCTTAAGCATCGTTAGTCCTGTTACATATTTCTCCAGAAAGTGATTTACCATCAGATTGTAAACTTTGTTCATAATTCCTTTACAGCCATCATAGTGAAGCTAAATGATGTCCATTCACTGTCTAAATTAGATGCTAACAACTGCTTATCTGCTCTTTCCAGCATAAGTGCTCTCCTACCCTTCTTGAATGATTTATTGGCTTTAGTAACCATCGTCACTATAATGACACCATGATCACTAATTGCTGTCTTGATAATGACACTTGTCATCAAGTCAGGCCTATTTGCAGCCCACATTTCATGTTGGTTGTTGAACCAGCTGCTCAAGACACTTTTCGGAAAATGTGTTCACAAAACTGACTGTCTCTACCACCTGCAATGAATCAATAGATGTCCTAGTCTATACTCAACAGAGTAAAGTTGCCTCCAACTAGTATTACATAATCAAAGTATTTCTGCACTATTGAGCACTTTCTTTGATGATTCTACAACTGTTATGGTGGAATCGGATAACCAGTATAAACATCCATTGATTAACTTGAGTTCACCTAGGCCGATTACTCGTGTCCAAATAATTTCACAGTTAGCCTCAATTTCAAATCAATAGATACATTTTTTTCTTGTTGACTGCAGTTAACATTTCCCCTCCTATGATGTCTAACCTGTCTTTCAGATGTACATTCCATGCTTCATTAAATATGTCGGAGCCCTCTACTTCGGCTTTCATCCAGCTCTTAATTCCGAGAGTAATTTTAGTGTGACAACTTCCCCGGATGGTAGTAAATTCGGGAACTCTGTTACGAATGGTTCAGCAATGTACAGTTAAAAATTTGACAGCTGCAGTCCCCATACTTTGGTTGCAGAATGATTTTGCTCTCTTCATGTCAACTAATGAGTGTTTATCAGAGAAACTCAAACTATCACTTAGCCTTTTTTTTAAAAAAAAAAAAAAAAAAAAAAAAAACTGTTTGTGCACTCCACAAGCCCTCTGCTATCTGAGTAAATGCTTCCTGTGTATAGTGCACACCTGACCTGCCAAGGAGAATCCTACAGTTCTCAACCTCACAACACAGATCCAGAAATCTGCAGCCAATACCATCATAGAATTGAAGGAGCCTCTTGTTGAGGCCATCCACTCACCTCCAAACCAAAGGACCCTGATCAGCTCTGGGTATAATACCACCCTGCTTGCATCCATCAACAAGGCTAGGGTGACACGGGCCACAACCTTCAGATGACTATACCTTGCACCCCCAATAGCTGTAGGCAGGGCCTCCTCCACGTCTTAGATGAGATTCCCCAACAGATGTACCAAGCACATATTCAGTTTCTTTCCAGCCCCTGGACACTATTTTCCTATGCACCTAACATTGGAGCTTTTGGTAACCAGTAAACCCCTCACCCCGTGTGCCTGTTTGCGCCCCGATGGAGGAGCTGACGCCTGCCCACCCACAGAGTGAATAGATAAAGCCAGACTTCCAGACCCCCATTGACTTTGACCTTCAAACAATTTGAACTTGTTACAACCTGTCGCTCATCCTGCAGTGAAGGCAGATCCTCAACTTCACGTACACTGTAAGGTGCATTGGTAACAGAACCTCCGAGTGAAACAAGCGATACCTGTGGTGTCCCATGTGATGCACCAGTCTCTCTGCCACTGCTACACCCTGAGGCAGCAGCCTGCAGATGGTTGACCCTGGCCTGCACTGTATTCATCTGTTCACAAACTACAGCCAGCTCCTCCTTCGTCTGTACACAGCACATGCACACCCTGTCCATCCTGCTACTACTAATTTGAGAATTAAACTGGAAAAGCCCACAGAAAAAGCTAAATATATAACTTGCTGCTCTCCCAATGTGTCACAAGCAGCCACTGAAGCCTAACAGGGCTGTTTGCAACAGTCACAAGTTGCCGAAAACAAATGACAACTGCTCTAGAGAGTGCATGAATCTACCCTACACAATTGATTAAAATGCGGGACTACTCCTTTTAAATATACAAATGTGCAAAGGATTTAAGAATGAAACTGTAAAAGCATACAGAAAAGTTAACTACATAATTTTCTACTGTCCTGTTGTGTCACATGTGACAGTAGTGTTTTGTTAGTTTGCTAGTTTCCAAGGAAGGACATTGTCTTGTTTATATACCTGTAGTCTAATCAGCTATTAGGTGAGTGGCTACCTTTACACCTTTTATTGGTAATTAGCCGTTAAGGAACAAGTAACCAGCCAAAGAGCAGTCCAGACACCAACAGGCCCATAGTGATGATCCAAAAAGGTGGTGTAGTGAGAAGGTACACTACATGATCAAAAGTATGCTGACACCTGGCTGAAAATGACTTAAAAGTTCGTGGCACCCTCCATCAGTAATGGAATTCAGTATGGTGTTGGCCCACCCTTAGCCTTTGACATGTTCCACTCTCGCAGGCATACGTTCAGTCAGGTGCTGGAAGGTTTCTTGGGGAATGGCAGCCCATTCTTCATGAAGTGCTGCACTGAGGAGAGGTATTAATGTCACTCAGTGAGGACCGGCATAAAGTCGACGTTCCAAAACATCCCAAAGGTGTTCTGTAGGATTCAGGTCAGGACTCTGTGCAGGCCAGTCCATTACAGGGATGTTATTGTCGTGTAACCACTCCACCACAGGCCGTGCATTATGAACAGGAGCTCAATTGTGTTGAAAGATGCAGTCGCCATCCCTGAATTGCTCTTCAACAGTTGGAAGCAAGAAGGTGCTTAAAACATCAATTTAAGCCTGTGCTGTAATAGTGCCGTGCAAAGCCCCCTCCATGAAAAACATGACCACACAATAACACCACCGCCTCCAAATTTTACTGTTGGCATTACACATGCTGGCAGATGATGTTCACTGGGTATTCACTATATCCACACCCTGCCATCGGAGCGCCACATTGTGTACCATGATCCGTCACTCCACACAACGTTTTTCCACTTTTCAATCATCCAATGTTTACGCTCCTTACACCAAGCAAGGTGTCACTTGGCATTAACCAGCGTGATATGTGGCTTATGAGCAGCCGTTTGACCACGAAATCCAAGTTTTCTCACCTCCCACCTAACTGTTGTAGTACTTGCAGTGGCTCCTGATGCAGTTTGGAATTCCTGTGTGATGGTCTGGGTAGATGTCTGCCTATTACACATTATGACCTTCTTCAACTGTTGGCAGTCTCTGTCAGTCAGCAGATGAGGTCGGCCTGTATGCTTTTGTGCTGTACGTGTCCCTTCACGTTCCCACTTCACTATCACGTCAGAAACAGTTGACCTAGGGATGTTTAGGAGCGTGAAAATCTCAGTACAGACATATGACACCATATCAACTGACCACATTCGAAGCCCATGAGTTCCGCAGAATGCCCCATTCTGCTCTCTCAAGATGTCTAATAACTACTGAGGTTGCTGATATGGAGTACCTTGCAGTAGATGGGAGCACAATGCACCTAATATGAAAAACGTATGTTTTTTGGGGTGTCCGGATACTTTGGATCACATAGTGTAATTATTGTATTCATGACAAATGCTGTACTGGCTGTAGGTGGTAGAGCTGAGCTCTGTATTTGCAAATCATAGCTGGAGATGTTGCCCAAGAGTTGTGGCAGGATCAGTATTTATTGTTCCATCTGGGGCCTCATAATGTGATAACTTGAGGACTTAAATTTCACATCATGATATTGTGGTGGTCTTCATATTTGATAATATATGTGTTTGAGTAATTGTTTTTCATTTTATTTCTTTTTTTAATAAAGAATTAGAATACTTCCTGTGTGTGGTCTTTCCTTGATGGTAATCTGTGGACTATCAGCGTAGTGTCTTCTGCCGTAACACCAAGGTTCCCAGCGTTGTGTATGTGGCTGTCTGACATGGCTTGTAGTAATGCCTTCCATAGACGAACAAGCACTATATTGCATACAGATATAGTGCTGTCTGACATGGCTTGTAGTAATGCCTTCCATAGACGAACAAGCACTATATTGCATACATATTATATATGTTGTGGCATGGCTGCAGTCCTTTGGCAGTATGTATACCATTTACATTAAGGATATTTTATATTAAGGGTGATAATACTTAGCCCTGAAACTCATTTACATGCATCTCAAGCAGAGGCGGGATCTTTGAGAGTTACGAAAAACATTGTGTCATGGTGGCCCTATATGGAATGAACTTTGGAGGACAGCAAAGAAATGTGTCATGGATGGCATATCAGTAGTCCACTGTGGCCCCGCTGAGCAGAAGTCTTAAATGTAGTGATTCTGACTGCATGTTATTGCATTTGGTGGAAGCAAAATGACATAGTACACACATACATAGGACGTTACATGTCACTGGATATTTGACAGGTTATAGCCTATCTGCTGGCAGCGTGAGAGAGACTAAAGTTCAGACTTAGTTCAGGGTAATACCAAAAATGAGCTACTGGCAACTGACAGGTGCAATTGGAATGAACATGCACATAATCCCTCCCTCTCCCCCCTCCCCCTCTGCCACCTCTTTGTTGGGGGGAGGGGGGTTATGTGCATGTTCATTCCAATTGCACCTGTCAGTTGCCAGTAGATCATTTTTGGTATTGCCCTGAACTAAGTCTGAACTTTAGTCCATTGATTCTTTATATAGTGGCTAGAATGACTTAGTCTTCTATTCAGTGTCTGCACATCTGTATCTTTGATTGAGTGTGATTTTATGTATTTTTTCCTCCTAAGTAAAACAATTGCTTATTTTTTTTTATTTTTTATTTATTTATTTTTTTTTTTTAATCTGGAAAGGTGAAGATTCAGCTGTGTTTCAAAATCTTTGTGGCTGTTACATCAGCTTCAGCCATTGCAACAACTAATATGTAAACACTTCTCTTCTGTTGGAAATATAGACAGCTACATAGCCATACTTTTGAACATCCTGTTTTAGATGCTTTCAGGGTACTGTTGCCCAGTGTTATGGTGACATTATTGCATCTGATTATTGTTATTGACCTTTATATTGGCATGGAAAATTCATGCATGCTTTAGTCAGTTTGGCATGAATTTTCTTACTATTATGAAGAGTAATCGGTTTTGTTATAAGTCTGTATCTTGTGTCCTTTTTTAAGCAGACTCCTCATCTGTGGTGTATATGCTTGTGCTCTGATAGCTAATGTTGAATAGCTCTAACATCAACATTGATTTCTCTTGCCCCTTTGACACACTCAAGGTGATCTTTAAGGTAATGTGTCCTGCTAGGCACTTGCAAGATGAAAGTGCTGTTCGGAAAACTGTTAATAATTGGTGTAATAACTTGTGTTGTTGCCTTCAAACTGAAGATTGATTTGATGCAGCTCTTCATGCTAGTCTATTCTGTCTCTCTTCATCTCTGTGTAACTACTGCAGAATTTGTATGCAAAGTAAATGCCAAATAATTGAAACTGATAATCTTTTCTTATCAACTTTCCAGTACAGTACATTGGCCTTCTTTCCAGTGCAGTTTGGTAAAATTTATTTTCTTTACTCAGATTTTCGTTTTTCTATAAACACTTTACGAGAGAGAGAGAGAGAGAGAGAGAGAGAGAGAGAGAGAGAGAGAGAGAGAGAGAGAGATGGAGGGTCTTCAAATTTTCCGTAATATCAAGGTGATCAAGAAGTTTCTGTTCATAGGGTGCACAGTTCAGATACAGTATGCTAATCAGGCAAAATGACTGTGACCATTTAGCCAATCATCCCACCAACGCACTGGGTTGAAGATATCTGTTTGTAAAACACCCTGTCCTGCTGTGTGAAGAAGTCTGTAACTGCCTGCTGCATATCATTCATCTGGCAGAAATCATCAACCCTTCAAGGCCTTTTTTAAGGGACCGAAGGCATGATAATCACATGGGGAAAGATCAGGACTATATGGCAAGTGGCTGAGTGTCTTGCATTTGAGTGGGCATAACTTCTGCATTACGACTTTTGTGATATGGGGATGTGCGCTGTTATGAGTTGCCAGCACCTCTGTGCACCATTCACAGTGGTGGTTTTTGATAGACATGCTGCCCCCATACACATTCTTAAGTCTCTGATGGAGTTCTACTGGTGTTTGTCATTCAGAGCCGAGGAAATGAAATGAAATGTCATGTGGCTAGGGCATCCCAATGGGTAGACCAGTCCCTGGTCCAAGTCTTTTGAGTTGATGCCACTTTGGTGACTTGTGTGTTGATGGGAATGAGATGAAGATGAGGAGGAAAATACAACACCCAGTCCCTGAATGGAGAAAATCTCCGACCCAGCCGGGAACCTAACCTGGGCCCCTTGGTATGACAGTCCGCTGACCACTCAGCTATCAAGGTGGACTCTGAGCCAAGGAAAGAATAACAGCATATTTGCTAATACCATTGCCATAGTTCATGTTTCCACATTTACTGCATGCACATCAGAAAGATACGAATGCCACACTAATCTCATGCCTACACGTCAGTGCTTATGTATCCACATCAGAGTTACGCTATGTTGCATATACGCTGCAACAGTGTCCTCAAACAGAAATGTTTTGATGATCACCCCTTATATTTTGCTGTGGTTGATACTGAGAGAGCAAGAAAAGAGCAGTGTGTTATGTTAGCCAAAATATTTTCTAACATAATCATGAAAACCAATTCAACCTGTGTCATACTGAAACATGTTTTTTTTTTTCCCATTTCCGTGTAATTGGGAATGTGATCTTGATTTTTGTGTGAGAAGACAGTGAAAAACTGTAACTGTGTAATGAGAATAGATGTGTATTGGATGTGCAGTCAAACTAATTTTGTAATTAGGCTAATGATTGAAATTCATTACAAATTTTTTGCAATAATTGGTACACAGTTAATGAAACTTTCAAATAATAGAAGTAGATCATGTCCTGGTAGAATAAACATGAAAATATAATCTATTACTTGTAGATATTTTCTTTTGAGGTTTCAGTATAAGCAGTACTTATGGGATTTGGTTGCAAAAATTAAAATAGCATTTTTTTCCCCTTTTTCCTTGCTTTAAGCTCACTGCCAGCATGTCTTTGAAGTATGCTGGCCATGTGGGAATGTTGTATGCTTTTTCTTTGGTAATAGTCCATTTCTTCAGTCATTATCCGTCACAGTTACGATAACAGTCATTTCTTTGTGGTGGCTAGTTTCAGACAATCGTCTTTGTTTTCAAACCATGGACTTGTGTAATCATACAGTTCCCATCAATGTACATCTGACTAACCAAATGTGCATTATTCCTCACCATTAGCCATTACATAGATACAGCATGATAAACCTCATATGAGCATACAGTATGAGTTATTTCCAATCGAATGGAGCAAACTGAAGCTACCCTAGTCACCTTGTAACCTCTTCAGAGGCCTCTAGAAGTAATACTTCAGAGCCTCACATGCAGTTGTTTGTGAGGTTGTCCCACATCGCTGGTAGCGACATAAACATCACAATTAGTATGATCCTGTTGGCAATATGTAGCAACATTTGAACTGGGAGATTATTTCAAATCTAACTGTGCTTGGTGAATCAACAAACAGTTAAATGTTTAATACAGTCATCTAAACGCAGACAATTGTATCATAATAGAACAGATACATGAATTACTCATAGTGCAATGGATTTGCATTTAGAAAGAGATAATGATACAGGAATTGAGAATCTTGTTGCAACTGAAATGGTATTCTGTTCAAAAGCAGAATATCACCTGACAAATAAATGGTTTGAGTAGATACAATGACAGACCAGCATGTGAGTGAACACCAGCGCCAAAATTCAACTGGAAGACAAAAGTCAGTAATTTGATACTAAGCGTGTTGGAATGGAATTTAAACCACTAGGTAGATAGTGTACAAGATACAGAACTTAGGTATCATAGTTTCAGAAATTTAACAGTGAACAAACTTTCAGCCATATGTGGTCTTCATATAATTACGTAATTCTTTCCGAAGTTGAGAATTTAAGGAATGAACAGTATTTAAAGAAGAAAATTTCATTTTCTTTGTACAATGTAAATAAAAACGACTCTCTGAAAATTAGTTTACAAACACTAGCAGCATAACTGGTAATAGAAAATGTTTTGAGAGAAATATGGACTTTATATCGTAAGAAATAGTTGGACACATTTTGCAGAGCACATTGAGTTTCACAGGCAGTATGGGCTAGCATTATCCTGTTGGAACAACACATCACCTTCCTGCTGCAAGAACAGGAAAACAATAGGTCTAACAACATTCTGCATGTGCCAAGCACTGGTTAGCATCCCCTCCAGAAACACCAAGAGTTGTAGCTTATCACACCCCAGACATTAAGACCTGGGGTGGGGCCAGTGTGTCTTGGATGAATGCACTCTGAGAGACAGCGTTCACCAAGTCTACGTCATATGCACAAATGACCATCACCTGCATGCCGGCAGAATCTGCTTTTGTCGCTGAAGACCAGGGCCTGCCATTCCCTCTTCCATGTGATCCTCTGAAGGCACCAGTCGAGTCATGCACGTTGATGCTGTGGTGAGAGGGAAGACGGGTTAGAGATGTGCATTCCCATATTCCTACTTCTAATAACCAGTTCACAGAAGTTCATGTTGACATGTCTCGGCTCACAAACCCTCTTATGTCTTCTGTGATAGCTATCTGCCACTGCTGTCCTTACAGTACAATGATCCTTCTGGGCATCTGTGCTGTGTGGACATCCAGAACCACGTCTGCATGCGAGAGAATGTTCATGTGACCACTGACCAGTATTGTTGCACATCTGATGCAGCATGTCCAATGTCAGTGGCAATTCTCCAAAAGAACCATCCGGCCACTTGGTAGGCTGCAGTTTGACCCCTTTGAAACTCACTCAGTTGCCTGTAGAAAGCACAAGAGTGTCTCAGTGGTATGGTTACCTGTGTGCTTCACATGTTTTCACCAAATTGAGCCCTCTGGCTGTGAGAATTTCCTGTTAGAGGATATACGCAGATGGCACTCTGGTAGCTGTGCCACTACGCTGTCTGTGGTGGATGACATTTAAAACATTTTCAGTACATCAACTCGCCTTCAGGTGGCATATGCCATCATCAGATTTTTCATTAGATCATATTTGAAGTCACCTTTCCATGTGTACTGTTTCTTCCTTTTCTGCTAATTTGCATTAGATCAACTCAGTTGTTCCTTGAAATAACACATTATGTCTTTGTACCCAGAGATTGAAAAGCTGTGTAGAATAAAATGAACTAGTTCTTTATGTTCCAAATTATGTAGGTCTTTGGGATATTTCTCATATATTCTAATTATATTCTTGGCAGATCATACACCACCATAATCACTTTTTGCTGTTGATGGCTTTTCTTTTTTTATGTGATATTTGTAGTGTTAATTTGTTCTGTTAAATTATTTGTTGAGTAAGCCATGGACATAATGACTAAGCATACTTTAGCTTGTAACAAATAAGGAATGTTCTGCATTTTATAAGCTAATCAAGGAAAATTTCTTGAGCTTTAAAATGCAAAAGTAATGGAATTTAGTCTTTATTTATTTCCCAGTAATTACATTATTGTACAGGGCTATTACAAATGATTGAAGCGATTTCATAAATTCACTGTAGCTCCATTCATTGACATATGGTCACGACACACTACAGATACGTAGAAAAACTCATAAAGTTTTGTTCGGCTGAAGCCGCACTTCAGGTTTCTGCTGCCAGAGCGCTCGAGAGTGCAGTGAGACAAAATGGCAACAGGAGCCGAGAAAGCGTATGTCGTGCTTGAAATGAAATGCACTCACATCAGTCAGTCATAACAGTGCAACGACACTTCAGGACGAAGTTCAACAAAGATCCACCAACTGCTAACTCCATTCGGCTATGGTATGCGCAGTTTAAAGCTTCTGGATGCCTCTGTAAGGGGAAGTCAACGGGTCGGCCTGCAGTGAGCGAAGAAACGGTTGAACGCGTGCGGGCAAGTTTCACGCGTAGCCCACGGAAGTCGACGAATAAAGCAAGCAGGGAGCTAAACGTACCACAGCCGACGGTTTGGAAAATCATACGGAAAAGGCTAAAGCAGAAGCCTTACCGTTTACAATTTCTACAAGCCCTGACACCCGATGACAAAGTCAAACGCTTTGAATTTTCGGCGCGGTTGCAACAGCTCATGGAAGAGGATGCGTTCAGTGCGAAACTTGTTTTCAGTGACGAAGCAACATTTTT
The DNA here is from genome assembly GCF_023864345.2 of Schistocerca serialis cubense. NCBI lineage: Eukaryota > Metazoa > Arthropoda > Insecta > Orthoptera > Acrididae > Schistocerca > Schistocerca serialis. The sequence continues at coordinate 238,754,510 of NC_064640.1, forward strand.
CCTTAATGGTGAAGTGTTTAAACCTCCTCTACCAAGAAACGTGCCAGAACTGCGAGCTCGCATCAACGATGCTTTCGAACTCATTGATGGGGACATGCTGCGCCGAGTGTGGGAGGAACTTGATTATCGGCTTGATGTCTGCCGAATCACTAAAGGGGCACATATCCAACATTTGTGAATGCCTAAAAAAACTTTTTGAGTTTTTGCATGTGTGTGCAAAGCATTGTGAAAATATCTCAAATAATAAAATTATTGTAGAGCTGTGAAATCCCTTCAATCATTTGTAATAACCCTGTATATTTATGGAAATTTTGTAAATACGCTATATATTTTTGTGTGTTTTACTTAATATTTTTGTGTGTTTTACTTAATCATATTATTAGCAGCTTTTTTTGTGTGTGTAATGTTTCTCACTATGTGCTTTCTGCATGTTTTCTGTTTAAACAGTGACAACAAATAAGAATGCTTTGATTGTCACTCAGTGTAATTTGTTAAACATTCTTCAGACACATTGCTCTCGCTGTACAAATTACCTTTATTTTCTTTCTCTAAATATATGAGTACTGTTATTTGAATAACTATCATTTTTATATCCTTTAGTTTAGTTATTAGTTCCTACTGACCAAGTAACTTTCATGTACCATAAATGATTTTGTTAATGGGAAGAAGAAGAAATTTTGATTCGGATAGTGTAGAAATATCAGTTTTTATTAGTGTGATCCAATGTCATAGCTAATTTTTCAACTTCATTTTTTTCATCGAATTGTATTTTGCTGTTTAGGTAGATTTTCTCTGCGTATTTTATTTCTTGTAATTTAGTGTCATTATAAGAAACACACTGTATTGAAAACAAATGTGGGTTATCAGAGGTTTATATCTTCTAGTGTAGAAGGAAAAAAAAGGGTGTAGTCCATAATAAAGAAGAGATAGTTTACAAGTATGTAACATTGTGAAAGTAATTGTAATATTAAGATATTTCAGTTTATGGATCTGTCACTAGTAATTGTCTGGGCCTAACCCTGTAACTAATCAGGAAGAAATACTTATCGCTGATAGTTTGAAGGTTATACATGTACTTTATATGTAATTTTATTTGTACTTAATGAGTTTACTGTTACAAGAAATTAAGTTCATAGCAAGTTTCTTATATTTGTTATGCGCTGCTGTATGCATAGTATTCATGTGTAAGCTGTTTTTACATTTAGGTGATTAAGAACTACTAATCGTAGATTTTAATGTCGTAGTTTTCATGCATCCTTGCATGCAGACTGTGCATGAGATTGGTAGCAGGTTGCCAGATAAATCCAAAGCAATGATCGTACTCACATCTACACATTATTTGTGGTAATCATGCATTCTGCAATTTAGGTGTTATTTTTAGCTAAATTTGAAGCTTTTATCAATATTAAGAATAATTTATGGTCTGTGTTCACATATAATTAATGGAGCAATTTACATGTTTTCCAGAGCCACTGTTGAACTAAGTCAGGTGACCAAAAAAGGAAAAGTTGGAATGGTACGTATAGCATAAATTTCAAATAATAATATATCTCTCTAAAAGAACCTTGATCTCAGCTTGAACGACTGCTATGTTATCTTATCCATCATGTTATTTACTGTGGTAGTAACAAGTGCATTTAAGGAAAATTAGGATTTTCTAATGTGTAAATAGGAGATAAAAGTTTCAGTTATTATTACATTAGTTGGGGTATCAGAATAAAGTTTAAAATAATTTGCTTCATAACTCTATACAGAGAGCTATTTAGTGGTGTGCAGCCTCTACAGAACTTCATGATGACTGAATTGTGCTTTTGATTCCCTATCCCCACCCCCAAATCCCAAAATTCCTTATAGTAGAAGTTCCCATTGTTAGTGCCTTTTTGTGCTAATTTGTGTGCATTGGGGTGTTAAATAATGTTATTTAATTTTTATGTCATATACTGTATTTGTATTTGATAATATAATGAAAAGGATAGTTGCTACTCACCATATAGCAGAGATGCTGAGTCTCAGACAGGCACAACAAAGTGACTATCAAACAAAGCTTTTGGCCAAACAGGCCTTCATCAGAAAATGACACACACACACACACACACACACACACACACACACACACACACACTGGCTGCCAAGGCCAGACTGTGACCAGCAGCGCATGATGGGAGAAGCAACTGAGTGGTGTGGATAAGGAGTAGGCTGTGGCGTGCAGGGGAAGGTATAGTAGGGTAGGGGTAGGGGATGGTAAAGTGCTGCTTGAGGGAGCGTATAGGGATAAAGTGGGAAGAGATTAGGGCAGCTAGATGCAGATGAGATGTTAGATGGAGGGAGCGGGAGGGATGGGCGGGTGGGGCAGCAGTGGAAAAGGAGAGAAGTAAAAGGACTGTGGGTGGGTTGGTGGAATAGAGGGCTGTGTAGTGCTGGAATGGGATCAGGGAAGGGTATAGGTGGGTAAGGAAAATTGCTAATGAAGGTTGAGGGCAAGAGGGTTGCAGGAACGTAGGATATATTATGTTTCCACTGTAGGGACTGGGGGAAGGAGACAAGGTCTAACAAGTCCTGCATGATTGAATTTAGGAGTGGGGCAAAAGGTGGGGCGTTTGGGAAGGACTGATACTTTTGTGGACCTTAGGCTTTTGGAGGAATTGTTCATGACTGTGTTTTGGGTCTCTTTGGGTTCTTGATTCTGTATGGTGGTGGAAGGGAGTTTTTGAGGGTGGGGTAAATGTAATAGGTCTGCAAGGCAGAGTTTGCCAGCTGTGAGGGGATTTGGAGGAGGTTTGGATGCTGTTATAGAGGCGGTGGATAGTGGTAGTCCAAAGCAGGAGTAGGAAGTGAACAAAGTGGAGAGTTTTGAGTTGGCAGTTTGCATGCTGCTCTAGTTCCTGGAGGCCAAGAGTTTCATCATGTGATATGGAATCCAGGAATCTGGGATTGCATACCAAGAGAATTTTACAGGTGGAGAGGAGGTATTGCAGGGTGGTTTGGGCCTGATTGACATGGTTTTGGAGGACTGTGTTGACGGAGGGTTAAAGACTGGCAAAACCTGAACAGACGGAGGTCATTTTGGAAGGGGAGGTTGCATCTGGAGATGGATAATGTGATGGTAAGGTCATTTGGGTATGTAGGACTGGGTCCTGGTTAGGTATAAGGAAACTTTTCTGTGTGGAGCAGATGGATGGAGCCAAGGATTCATAGTGGAGGATAAAAACGTGCAAAAAAACTTAAATAATGTAGAAATACATCTGAAAAAATACACCGAACATGGGAAAATTTGTGAAAAGGATGAAACAGATGAAGTATGTGGAAACAAGATAAAATCTCAGGGAGTTGGCCAATGGTGAAAGGCAAAAACCAACTGAAATCAACATGAAAACCCTGAGAGATCAAAGAAAAAATAAATAAAAAAGATTGTAATGTGGGTTTTAGATCTGTGAAGAAGGGGGCTGAATATGACCAGATTAGGTGAAGTTAGTACTTGCGAGCTAGAATAAGAGGAGGAGGAGTGGGGAAGTGTTGGTAGGGTGATACACAAGTTTATGTGGCCCAGGAAGATATGGAAAATAACACGTGAAAATCTGCGAGGATGACGCAGGAAGAGCGATCAGTTTGAAGGTCTAGGATTAACGACATCAGCAGGAGTAATGTGGGACATTAGATGCTGCTCCAACAATCGGCATAGTTCCTGTAGCCGTCTGTAGTGCATGGCCGAGACAGTTGATACAGTGTGGCTGGTAAGTAGAGCATGCATAGTGGTTTGGAAGGTGACAAATGAAATGCAGGAAAGAAGAAGAAGAAGAGGAGGAGGACAGACACTGAGTATAGTAATGTTTTAGAAAATAGTAACAAAGGAAAACAGAAGTAGGTTATGGGATGGAAGAAAAGCCGTCAGGCAAAACCAAACAACGAAAAATCCAGCATGGGCCAATGATAATATTATGAAAAGGATAGCTGCTGCTCACCATATAGCGGGGATGCTGAGTCGCAGATAGGCACAACAAAAAGACTGTCAAACAAAGCTTTCACCAAAACAGGCTTTCATCAGAGTAGGTAAAACACACACACACACACACACACACACACACACACACACACATATGCATGAACACAGCCTCTGGTGACCGTGGCCAGACTGCGAGCAGCAGTGCAAGATGGGGAGGAGCAACTGGGTGGTGGGGATAAGGAGGAGGCTGGGGAGGGGAGGGGGAGGGATAGCAGCATAGGGGTGGGGGACAGTAAAATGCTGCTTGTGGAAGCACACAGGGATGAGATGGGGAGAGGGTAGGACAGCTAGGTGCTGTCGGGTTCTTAGATGGAGAGGAGGGGGGGGGGGGGGGGGGGGGGGTGGAAAAGGAGAGAAGTAAAATGACTGGGATGCATTTGTGCAATAGAGCTATGTACTGCTGGAATGGGAACAGGAAAGAGGATAGGTGGGTAAGGACAATGACTAACAAAGGTTCAGGACAAGAGGGTTACAGGAACATATGATATATTGAAGGGAGACTTCCCATCTGCACAATTCAGAAAAGCTGGTGTTGGTAGAAAGGATCCAGGTGACACAGGCTGTGAAGCATTCATTGAAATGAAGAACGTCATGTCGAGCAGTGTATGCAGCAACTGGGTAGTCCAACTGTTTCATTGCCACAGTTTGTCTGTAGCCATTCATGCTGACAGACAGCTTGTTGGTTGGCATGTGCACGTAGAATGCAGCATAATGGTTGCAGCTTAGCTTGTAGATCATATGACCGGTTTCACAGGTAGCTCTACATTTGATGGGACAGGTGATGCTTGTGGCCAGACTGGTGGTGGTGGTGGTGGTGGTGGTGGTGGGATAGGTCTTGCATCTAGGTCTATTACAGGGATATGAACCATGAGGCAAGGGGTTAGGAGCAGGAGTTGTGTATGGGTGGAAAAGGATATTGTTTGGGTTCAGGGGGCAGCGGAATACCGTTGTGGGAGGGGTGGGAAGGATAGTGGGTAAGACATTCCTCATTTCAGAGCATGACAGAAGGTAATAGAGACTGTGGCAGAGAATGTGATTCAGTTGCTCCAGTCCTGGGTGGTACTGAGTCACGAGGGGAATGCTCCTCTGCAGCCAGACTGTAGGACTTTGGGAAGTGGTCGGTGACTGGAGAGAGGAGGCGCAGATCTGTTTTTGTACAAGGTTGGGAGTGTAATTATGGGGTATGAAGGCCTCGGTGAGACCCTTGGTGTATTTCAACAGGGACTGCTCATCACTACAAATACAGCAGCCATGGGTGGCCAGACTAGAGGAAGGGACTTCTTGGTAATGAGTGGGTGGCAGCTGCCGAAATGGTGGCATTGCTGGTGGTTAGTAGGTGCTGGTGGTTGTTTTTATGTTGTAACACTGGACTTTCATTGCTGAACTGACTGTAAGCTAATTAAATGAGAAAGATCTCATGTTACATCTTAATAGACACTTGTAGTTTGAGAAATATATCTGGGCATAACATGGCAAAGCGATATGAAATGGAATGATCATGTGAGGATTGTAGTAATAAAGGTGAATGGTTGACTTCGTTTATTGGGAGAATTCTAGGAAAGTGTAATTCACCTGTACAGGAGACCACTTGTAGGATGCTAGTGTGACCTATTCTTGAGTATTGATAGTGTTTGAGTTCTGTACAAGGTCGGATTAAGGGAAGACATTGAAGCAATTCAGAGACAGGCCTGCTAGATTTATTACTGGTAGATTCCAACAACACACAGGTGTTAATAGAGATGTTTCAGGAATTTAAATGGGAATCCCTGGAGGAAAGGCTACATTCTTTTCGAGAAACACTTTTGAGAAAATTTAGAGAATTGTCATTTAAAGCTGACCTCAGAACGATTCCGTTGACTCCAACATACACTGCGTGTAAGGATAATGATGATGATGAGATACAAGAAATTAGGGGTAATAGGGAGACATATAGATAATATTTTTTCCCTTTTCTATTTGTGAGTGGAAGAGTAAAGGGAATGACTAGTAGTGGTACAGAGTACTCTCCGCCATGTGCCATAAAGTGCATTGTGGAGTATCAATGTAGATGTCAATAGTAATTTTTTACCATGTATTATTTCTGTGTCTCTTATTTCAGAATACCTATACTGCCTAACTGCTTCTTGACAATATGGCACTTCTGTACCGTCATAATACAATGACTAATCATTGCAGATTATCAAAATGCAGACTAGTTGTTACACTTGTTTACATTGTATGGCATAAAATAACTGTTACAATTGATGCAGCAAAATTAGTAGCAGATTAGCTATGAGTTTCCTTTGTTATTAAAGTATTCAAAATATTTTCAGTGGCTGACTTTAGAAGGAGCAAAGCGTGGTATGGTACATGTTCGTATGACTTGGTTAACTCTGAGTAAGGACAAGAATGACCTTGCAGCAGTAAGTATGTTTGTATTGTATAGTAATTAAAATTTTGTAACATCAGATTGATGGAACTGTTTCTTAGTTTTATTCATAATAACAGTGAGGTGAATTTAGAAAATCTCCAGAATAAATTTGAACACTGAAACATTTTCCTTTTGTTTGATAACTTAATGTGTGTACAATTTGAGACTAAATACTGGAGAGTCTAGCTCTGGCATGAAAAAAGCTTTGAAATTTAGTGGCAGATAAATATTTTATGAGTAAAATGTTAAAATTAATTTGTTACCCTGTGGTTTTTACAAGAAGAGTTGGTATGAACTTTGACATTTCTCATTCTGTTACATGCAAATTTTGAACTTAGTTGCTCAAAGGCAGCTGCAGATTGTGTAGCCTGAAATTTAACAATTAGTTGCAGTGACGGTAACCATCGCCAAATCAACTAATTGTAGAGTATACTAAAGGAAACCAAGCTTTCCATCAGTCTGACATTTATCATCCTCATGCTAACCACCACGAAGCAATATTCTACTTATCATTAGTGTCTGATGGGTCATATGTAACTCATCATTTTAGAGTATACTGTACATTGCACTTCCGATGATAATTGGAGGAAATTATTTTCTGTTGTCATAAATTCTGATATTGCTGCCATCTATTCACCTTTATTGATTTCTAGGCTAATATATGACACCTTCTTAATTTCTCAGAAAGGTCCCTTTAAATGCCTCTAGTGAAAATTGGCTATGTCCACATAATAATGACACCCACACAGTTGTAGTAACCTGTCTATCCCCCTCCCAACCTCTACCCCCCTCCCCTTCTCTCTCTCTCTCTCTCTCAACTGATGTCAATGTCATAGCAATGGAGGGAAAATGTGTAGCTCTGTGTCCATTCAGAATATTGCAACACTGGCCTAACCATTCTTTCAGTTTAAAAGATAATTTTTTTAAAAAATTGATAACAGATTTCAACAGAAAATGAGTTTGAAAAATTTAATCGTCTTAATACTAGACAAGTTTTATTTGCCCAAATCACAATAAATATTTACAAAGACACTGAGTTTCAGCAATTTAAATTGCCATCTTCAGATCATCTACGTACATCAACCACTGTGCCACTCAGTGTAATGCACTGTCATCTACTCAGAAACATTTTGGAAGCATCTCGCTGAAGAAGGCACGCAAGTGTAACATAATACATCATATAATAAAACCATATTTATGGTATCGTGCACAAAAGTTTCTGATAAAATACATTTGCTTTACTGGGAATTGTTTGCTGTGTCTTATTGACAGCTGACAGCACACCAGCTGTTAATACAAACACAGCAAGCAATACCTTGTGTACCAAATGCATTTTATCTGAAATTTTTGTGAGTGTTTACCACAAGTATGGTTTTCTTATACAATACATGACGTTACACTGGTGCATCTTGAGCAAAAAGTTGCTCCCAAATATATTCATCGAGTAACACAGTGGCCGTTGTATGTAGATAATCCGAAGAGGGCAATTTACATTGCTGAAACAGGTTGTCTCCATATGTACACTATGTGATCAAAAGTATCCGGATACCCCCAAAAACATACGTTTTTCATATTAGGTGCATTGTGCTGCCACTTACTGCCAGGTACTCCATATCAGCGACCTCAGTAGTCATTAGACATCATGAAAGAGCATAATGGGGCACTCTGGGGAACTCATGGCATCCCCATCAAAGCAAATGGAAACTTGATAAACAACAAGCTGGAAGTCGAAAACATTTTGAATAATCATTTTTTAAATGTTATAGAGAAAATAGGATCTAAATGTTCATTAGAAGAAGCAAGGCAGTTAATGGAAGAGGCCTTACCCACACCATTTAATACAATTGAAATTCCACCCACCTCTCCTTCTGAAATTAGGAAGATAATAAACTCTCTCAAGAATAAAAGCTCACATGGAATTGATGGCATTTCCAGCAGGATAATAAAAGCTTGTTCCCAAGAAATAAGTGGGATTCTTAGCCACATACGTAATAGCTCTCTGAAGCAGGGTATTTTCCCAGATAGACTGAAGTATGCCATTGTTAAACCACTGCAAAAAAAAGGGGATACGTCTGATGTCAACAACTACCGTCCAATCTCTCTTCTGACTGCCTTATCCAAAATTCTTGAAAAAGTAATGTATTGTAGAGTAGCTTCACATCTTTGTAAAAATAAAGTTTTAACAAAATGTCAGTTTGGTTTCCAGAAGGGTTTTTCAATGGAAAATGCTATATATACTTTCACTAATGAAATATTAAATGCTCTGAGTAACCGGAAGTCACCCGTTGGGATTTTTTGTGATCTATCAAAGTCTTTTGATTGTGTAAATCATGGAATACTTCTATATAAGCTCAAGTACTGTGGTATGAATGGGACAGTGCTCAAATGGTTTAAATCATACCTAACTGGAAGAGTGCAGAAAGTTGAAATAAACAGTTCACATAATATGCAAAAAACTGGTGATTTCTCAAACTGGGGAACAATCAAGAATGGGGTGCTGCAAGGTTCAGTCTTGGGTCCTCTGCTATTCTTAATATATGTTAATTTCTTGCCATTCTATATTCACGAAGATGCAAAGCTGGTACTTTTTGCCTATGATATAAGTATAGCTATCACACCCAACAGACAAGAAGTAACTGGTGAAATAGTAAACGATGTTTTTCAGAAAATCATTAAGTGGTTCTCTGCAAATGGGCTCTCATTAAACTTTGAAAAAACACAGTATATGCAGTTCCACACAGTAAATGGAATGACACCATTAATAAATATAGACTTCAATCAGAAATTGGTAGCTAAGATAGAATATTCCAAATTTCTAGGTGTATGCATTGATGAGGGGTTGAAGTGGAAAAAACACACTGAGGATCTGCTGAAACGTTTGAGTTCAGCTACTTATGCTATTAGGGTCATTGCAAATTTTGGCGATATACATCTGAGTAAATTAGCTTACCACGCCTGTTTTCATTCTCTGCTTTCGTATGGCATCATATTCTGGGGTAACTCATCATTGAGTAAAAGAGTGTTCATTCCACAAAAGCATGTAATCAGAATAATTGCTGGAGCTCATCCAAGATCATCCTGTAGACATTTATTTAAGGAGCTAGAAATCTTCACTGTAGCCTCGCAATATATATATATTCACTTATGAAATTGGTTATTAATAATCCGAACGAATTCAAAAGTAATAGCAGTGTGCATGGCTACAACACTAAGAGAAAGGATGATCTTCACTACCCAAGGTTAAATCTAACTTTGGCTCAGAAGGGGGTAAATTATGCTGCCACAAACGTCTTTGGTCACTTAGCTAATAGCATCAAAAGTCTGACAGATAGCCATATGGCATTTGAAAGGAAATTAAAAGAATTTCTTAATGGCAACTCCTTCTACTCATTAGATGAATTTTTGGATATAGTAAGTGGGTAATTTCCCAACCTCCAACAAAAAAAAAAAAAAAAAAAAAAAAATTGAGTGTCATGTAATAGTTTGTGTAATGTAATATCTTGTATAGACACCTTTTATTATCCTGACACATTCCACATCATTACGAAGTGTCGTATTCATGATCTATGGAACAAGTACTAATCTAATCTGAATGTGGTCAGCTGATAGGGTGCCACTTGCCGTACGTCTGTATCAAGACTTTCACACTCCTAACCATCCCTAGGTCCACTGTTTCTGATGTGATAGTGAAGTAGAAATGTGAAGGGACATGTACAGCACAAAAGCATACGGGACGACCTCATCTGTTAACTGACAGAGACTGCCAACAGTTGAAGATGGTCATAATGTGTAATAGGCAGACATCTATCCAGACCATCACACAGGAATTCCAAACTGCATCAGGAGCCACTGCAAGTACTATGACAGTTAGGTGGGAGGTGAGAAAACTTGGATTTCATGGTCGAGCAGCATTTACTGGCGTGATGTGTGGCTTATGGGCCACAAATCACGCCAGTAAATGCCAAACGACGCCTCGCTTGGTGTAAGGAGCGTAAACATTGGACATTGAACAGTGGAAAAATGTTTTGTGGAGTGACGAATCACAGTACACAGTGTGGCAATCCAATGATAGGGTGTGGGTATGGCGAATGCCCGGTGAACGTCATCTGCCAGCATGTGTAGTAAAATTCGGAGGCACTGGTGTTATGGTGTGGTCATGTTTTCCGTGGAGGGGGCTCGCACTCATTGTTGTTTTGCATGACACTATCACAGCACAGGCCTACATTGATGTTTTAAGCACCTTCTTGCTTCCCACTGTTGAAGAGCAATTTGGGGATGGCAATCACATCTTTCAACACGATGGAGCACCTGTTCAGAGTGCACGGCCTGTGGCGGAGTGTTTACATAACAATAACATCCCTGTAATGGCTTGGCCTGCACAGAGTCCTGACCTGAATCCTATAGAACACATTTGGAATGTTTTGGAACACCAACTTCATGCCAGGACTCACTGACCAACGTTGATACCTCTCCTCAATGCAGCAGTCCATGAAGAATGGGCTGCCATTCCCCAAGAAATCTTTCAGCACCTGATCAAATGTATGCCTGTGAGAGTGAAAGGTGTCATAAAGGCTAAGGGTGGGCCAACACCATATTGAATTTCAGCATTACCAATGGAGGGCACCACGAACTTGTAAGTCATTTTCAGCCAGGTATCCGGATACTTTTGATCACATAGTGTATTGATTGCAGTCTGGGCAAACAAAACTTCTCTGGTAAAAAGATTACATTTTTATGATCTGGAGATTGCTCTGCTGCTGGCTGTCAGGCAACCAGAAAATAAATTGATGAGAATTCTTCAGCAATTTCTTTCTTCCTTGAGTGTTAAGCTCTTCATACTTTCTTTACAAATTTTTGTGTAGTGTGTAATAATTTCTACAGACTTTGACAAAATTTTGCATCAAATCTGATGATAGCAGTTTCTGAACTGTTTTTCCCACTTTGTCCTCTGTTTGAAAGTACTTATTGCCTGGGAATCTTTTTGTAACTGGGGAAACATGTAGTACTCCATGAAATAAGATGAGGACCCTATGGGACTTCATGTCAGTACTGCCAACCAGAGTTTCAAAACCAATGCCAGTGGACAGGAGTCCATAGCATCCCTTTTGGTTAGAGCCACAATGTTTTTTAAAGGTTTCATAAAATTCTGCTTTCTTTCTTTCTACTTGTTTCTGCATAAAGTCCTTCAGAGAAGTGCTATCTAACCCAAAAGACATTAACCATATTAATAGAGATGGTGTACTTGTTTCTCGCCCTGCCTCCTACAGAGAGCTTTCCAAGCAAGTGCTTGTTTGATTCAAGAATCATGGCAAACATCTGTCTCTTTCCACGTTACGGGTGATTTGGCAGTTCATCACGTACCTCCTGACTTTAGATAGAAAATGACAGGGTTCTGGCACATCTGTTCACTTCATGTCATTATTGGTATCAGCGAAGAGGAAACGTTCTTGAAGTTCAGATTTATGAACAAGACATCATTAAACTGTGTCAAGACATTGTTTCAAACAGCAGTTAAGGACCATTTATGATTCCCTTTAGTTGAAAGAACTCTAAAAGATTTTATGGCACCAAGGCTCTTGACAACCACATGTATGCTGTTCACTTGCTGTAATTATCCAACAGGAAAATGGTGCACTTTTTGTCATTGTTGTGCGTTACCAGAACTGTGGATGCTTATTGACTTGATACTGCTTTTTCAGTTTGTGACAATTGTTTCTGTAACAGTAATTTTCTTTGTTACAGGCATTGCAAGAAACACAAATGCTGAGAGTTACTTCCATGAGCACTGCTGTCCTGGTTGTTTTTGTGGATTCAATTAAAAACTTGCCTGTGAGTGACCCACATGAAAAAATTCTCTCTCTCTCTCTCTCTCTCTCTCTCTCTCTCTCTCTCTCTCTCTCTTTCTCTCTCTCTCTCTCTCTCGTGTGTGTGTGTGTGTGTGTGTGTTTCACTAGTTCTCTTTGTAATAAGTTCAAACTGTATTAATTCCATCTGCCTGACAGTAAAACAATGTTGTTAGTATAATGTGAATAAACTATGTGTGATAAACCTATTCAAGTTGAACAATTTAATGACTCCAAACATATTTTTCATAGAAATGTTGCACTGCAGTTCACATTTGGATGATTTTTATTATAATAAAACACAGGTCACAAGCTGACTGTCAGTACCATTAAAGATGCAACTTTTGGCCAGTGCATGTGAAAGTGGTGAGGGCTACGGTCAAATGAGGCACTAAAGAAGGGGACGTGGTGATTAGTTGCTCCTTTGTAGGTTACAGTCTCTTAATTTAACACTGCCCACATACCTAAAGAAATTCAAGAATTTATTTAAAACAAGTTGTGGTGGCAGTATGCGTGCAGCATAATGTCATTTCATGTTTTAATGCCATGTTGGCTATGACAGAGTAACTAACGACTAGACCTTGAGTAAAACGGTAATGCTAAGTCATGAGAGGTACCACCAGATGGTGGTCTCCGGTGCATGACGTCAGTTAGACATAATGTCATAGGATCCCGCGTGTGTATAACATTAGAATTAACGTAGGTAATTTAACTTCAAAGGTAGTGCCAGCTGGCGTGGCCGAGTGGTTCTAAGCTCTACAGTCTGTAACTGCACAACCGCTACAGTCGCAGGTTCGAATCCTGCCTCAGACATGGATGTGTGTGGTGTCCTTAGGTTAGTTAGGTTTAAGTAGTTCTAAGTTCTAGGGGACTGATGACCTCAGAAGTTAAGTCCCATAGTGCTCAGAGCCATTTGAACCATTTTTCAAAGGTAGTATGTGCCAAGTAACTGTAATGGAAAAATTATACATAAGAGACACTGTGTGATGTAAAGTATCATAAATGGTGATCTACAACATTGGAATAATTCATTGTTGTTATGTTTTTGATGGAATGGTGACAGAATATGGTAGATGAAATATTAGCAGATTACATCATACAAGGTATATAACAGAATCGCCTTTACAGGAAAACTACACAGTCAACATTTACAGATAAACGAAGTAGGATTTGACCTTATTGGTCAGTTTCCTTGCAAGCGAAGGATGACAGAACTTAAAAATTATATAATAGAAAACTGCAAAACAAGCCGATATGCAATGTACGATAACAGTATAAAAAACATTTCATGTGTAAATTTTTTAAAGTGTGCACCAGTCTCATAATGTACATGTAATACAATTTTATTTATTAAATTTACATCTGTACATCAACATTCTATCACTGAGTAAAATTGTAGTTGGTTTACAACCATTGGACACCATTTCTGAAAATGGGTGGTGTGGCTAGCTATATGAGGAAAGTTGCCAGAATTTAATTTATTGGCCTGCTGTGTTTATAAATGTTATGTACATATGGTAGTCACATACAGTTGCTACTTCAGGTATGAAATCAATGTTCTCCATTTCTTCCTAGATTTTTCAGCTTCACCCTTAGCACTCTTTTGGGACTCAATTTTCGACCTTGGCTAAGGGTTGATCTTACTTATATCTCGGACTATGCACCCCATACTGCTGCACGTTTCTTGACGAAGCCTATCCTGATATGGTTTTATTTGCCTTACCTTTTTGATGTTTGTGGAAGGTGTTTGGTCTTATATTGCCGCTTAATGGTTAACAGACCACATAGCTTGAATGTTTTGACCTAGACATTGAGTTAAATTGTAACAGTACATTGTGACAAGGTTTCTTGTAATCAAATTTCCACTACCACTCTTATCACAACAAATACAGTTTATTTTCATTAACCAGTAGATTACAAGCCAAGTTAATGATACCACAGACTGCAATCAGAGTGTTGTGTACTTCGGTATTTATTTCCTTGTCACTTAGTTTAAGTGTACACTATTTTATGTATGGTAAAAATATGCTATTGCTTCTTCAACTATGAAATCTATGTCCTCAATTTTTTTGTGGATTTTCACCTTTACCATTTGTACTTTTTGGGATTTGATTTAGGACCTAGATCTCAAGCTGAAGACCATCACTCTGATTTTGTCAAATCATTAGCATACTACAGGATGTTACTCTTATGAAATTGTAGCCTGTACCTTAGTACTAAAAGACTCTCACTTTGCATATGTCACTGGTCTTATAAGAATAGTAGTAATGCAATCCTGATCGTCCATGGTACTGAAATACAGGCTGTCTCTCCTAAGAGTTGTCAGGCACATTTTCTCTAGAGTTTCAGTAGACATTTGCTATTTCATTTTTGTAATTTTCATGTGATGACCACTGTCAGCAAAAAGTGTCGGTTTGTTTCCCATCACAAACAAACTGATTTTCAAAGTGGAATTTCACATGCCCCTCAATAGAGCAGTCTCAGATAAGTCTAATGTGATAACCTTTTTAGCAATATGTATTAACGGGGCAGTAAAACAGAAAGAATAACCAATACTCCAGTTGTGACTGAGTAGCACTGCTCTATGGTGTTAGCAGTCAGAGTGGCCAGTTTGACACATGAGTCACTGATGGGGCTCTGGTTACTTTTTATGTTTTACTGTTGCTGTTAATACGTATCGCTAAAATAGATATCTCACTATTTGGGACCACTCAATCGAATGGGTGTGTCAAATTCCACTTTAAAAATGTTTTTGTTTCTGATGGGAAAAGACTGATGCTTTCTTTTGACGCTGGTTATCATATGAAGCATGATGAGCATTATTTGTTTGGGCCAATTCTTGCTACAGTTTGAAAGCACAAAATTGCAAATATCTTTTGAAACACCACAGAAAATGTGCCTGAAAATCTAAGGACAGAGACCCGATATGTCTTACTAGCAAACCCAGTAGTAGTATATGGCAGATAATGCCTTGATTACTAAATAAAATAATGTTTTGCTTTTCATTCCTACTTATTCAAGATGTGAAAGTAAAATACCACTTCATTTGCACATCACAGTCAGCCAATAAGTGTAACTTGTGATAACTTCCCGCATATAGCACACTATGTATTTTCTGAAATTCTCTCTAATGGTTGCTAATGAACTATAGTTTTACTCATAAAATGATGACACATTGATGTAAAGATGTAAATTTAATAAAGACAGTTACATTATATATATCCTGTGACTGAGGCATGTTTTCCTATACATTTTCATATGTGAAGTGTTTTTCATATTGCTATCCTACATTGTGTGGTGGCTTGTTTTGCAGTTTCCTATCATACAATTGTTAACTATTGTCATCCTTTGCTTGCAGCAAAACTGACCAGTAAGGTCAATTCCTCCTTGTTTTCTCTGCAAATCTCGACTGTGTAGTTATCCTCTAAAAGGCAGTTCTATTATATATTTTGTATGAAGTAACCTATTAATTTTGCATGTACTATACACTGAGGTGACAAAAGTCATGGGATACCTCCTAATATTGTGTTGGACCTCCTTTTGCCTGGTGTAGTATAGCAGCTTAACATGGCATGAACACAAGAAGTTGTTGGAAGTCCCCTGTTGAAATGTTGAGCCATGCTGTCTCTATAGCCATCCATAATTACGAAAGTGTTGCTGGTGTTGGATTTTGTGCATGAACTGACCTCTCAATTACATCCCATGAATGTTCAATGGAATTCTTGTTGGGTGATCTTCAGGGCAAGATCATTCACTCGAATTGCCCAGAATACCTTTGGCCAGGTGACATGGCACATTGTCATCCATAAAAATTCCATTGTTGTTTGGGAAATGGAGTCCATGAATGGCTGCAGATGGTCTCTAATTAGCTGAACATAGCCATTTTCAATCAATGATTGATTCAGTTGGACGAGTCTACCCTTTCCATAACATGTAAAAGCAGCCCACGTCATTATGAAGCCACCACCAGCTTGCACGGTGCCTTGTTGGCAACTTGGCTCCATTGCTTCCGCTGGTCTGCACCACACTTGAACTGTACAATCAGCTCTTACCAGCTGAAATCAGGATTCATCTGACCAGGCCACAGTTTTCAAGTTTCCAACTGATATTGTCACGAGCCCAGGAGAGGCACAGCAGGCAATGCCATGCCGTTAGCAAAGGTACTCACATGTGTCATCTGCTGCCATAGCTCATTAACACCAAATTCTGCCACACTGCCATAACAGATATGTTCATTGTACGTCCCACATTGATTTCTGTGGTTATTTCACACTGTGTTGCTCATCTGTTAGCACTGACAACTCATATGCAAACACCACTGCTCTCAGACATTAAGTGAATGCCGTTGGTGGGAGGTAATGTCTGACATTTGATACTTGCAGCACACTCTTGACCCTGTGAGTCTTGGAAATATTGACTTCCCCAGTGATTTCCGTAGTGGATTGTCCCATGTATCTAGCTCCAATTACCATTCCTTGATCAAAGTCTTAATTCCCATCATGTGTCCATAATAAGATCAGAAACCTTTTCACATGAATCACCTGATTATAAATCACAGCTCCAACAATGCACTGCGCTTTTATACCTTGGATCCACGATAATACCATCATCTGTATATGTGAATATCACTATCCCATGACTTTTGTCTACTCAGTATATTACTTCATCATTACATCAAAATAAATAAATCCCAATGAATTATTCCCATATCATGGGCCACCATCTATGACACTTTACAGCACACTCTCTCGTTACATACAGTGTGTGTAATTTTACCGTTATGATTACTTGGTGCATACTAGTTTTTATGTTAAATTAGCTTTTTTAATTCTAGTGTTATACAATCATGGGACCTTATTACAATATTTCTAATTGACAACAAGCATTGCGGACTGCCATCTGGAGGTGGTGTTTGTGGACTAGTGCTGTTTCAACCTGTGGTGTATGACTGTCTGGCTGTTTGCCCTGTTGTAGACAGTATCCTGGTGGTACAGCACTAAATTGAAACAAGGTCCTGAAGTAGAGAACATTCCCTCAAACTTATTGAGATCCTTGGAACTATTCCACCAGGTATGCAAAATATGAGAGAGAGACTAAATACCCTCAGACATTCAAGAAAAGTGGAGTAATTCATATTCCAAAGAAGGCATTGCTAGCAAGTGTGAATATCACTGAACCATCAGTTTAATAAGTCATTGTTGCAAAATAATGCTAAGAATCATTTGCAAAAGAATGGAAAAAACTTGTATAAATGACCTCGAGGAAGATCAGCTTGGATTCCAGAGAAATGTATGAATGTGCAGGGCAATACTGACCCTACAACTAATCTTAGGAGATAACCTGAAGAAAACCTACGTTTATACCATTTGTAGATTTAGAGAGAGTTTTCAACAGTGTTAACTGAAACACTCATTTTGAAATTCTGAAGGTAGTGAAGATAAAATATAGAGAACAAAAAATTGTCTATAATATGTATTCAAACCAGACTGCAGTTATAAGAGTCAAAGGACATGGAAGGGTATGAATGGTTGAGAGATAGGTAAGACTGTGTTATATTCTATCCTTGAAGTTATTCCATATATACATTTAAAAAAACGGTAAAGGAAACCAAGATGTTATTTGGAAAGGGAATTAAAGTTCATGGAAAAGAAATTAAAACTTTGAGGTTTTGTCAGTGACATTGTAATTTTTTCTGAGACAGAAAAAGACTTGGAAGGGCAGTTGGACAGAATGGATAGTGTACTGAAAAAGAGATTATGTGGTCAACATCCTTGAAAGTAAAACAAGGGTAATGTAATATATTTTAATTAAATCAGCTGATACTGGTAGAGTTAGTTTATGAAATAATACACAAAAAGTAGTAGATGAGTTTTGCTAGTTGGGCAGCAAAATAAGTGGTGATGACTGAAATAGAGAGAATTTAAAAGAAAAACTGGCTGTAGCAAGAAAAGTGTTTCTGAAGAAAGAAAATTTATTAACATAGAATATAAATGTAAGAATTAGGAAGCCTTTTGTGAAGATATTTGTATGGAGTGTAGCATTTGCATGGAACTGAAGCATGGGTGATAAACAGCTAAGACGGGAAGAGAATAGTAGCTTTTGAAATGTGGGGCTACAGAATAATGTTGAAAATTGATAGATGGATTGAATAACTAATGAAGAGGTACTGTATCAAATTCGGGGAAAAACAAATTTATGACACAACTTGACCAAAAGAAGGGATGGGTTGGAAGGACATATCCTGAGACTCTGTCAGTGTGGTAGTAGATGCAAATAAGTAAGTAATTGTGTGTGTGTGTGTGTGTGTGTGTGTGTGTGTGTGTGGGGGGGGGGGGGGGGGGGGTAAAAGGGAAACCAAGGGTTGAGTACAGTTAGCAGATGTAAATGCCTCTAGGTTGCTGTTGTAATTATTCAGAGATAGGGAGTGTTCACAGAATGACTAGTGTGAAGAGCTGAATCAAACCAGACCAAAGAGAAAAACACTGGAATGATAGGTTGATGATGATGGAAGTCTTTACTTTTTGTTAAAAAAATGCTAATTATCTTATATAAAACACAATGTTTCATTGACATAGATTTGTGATACTTGAAAGTTATTTAACTCCTGAAAGAAATCTCAAGCATTTGCAAATATCAGAATTTTTACATATTATTGCTGTTTGTGTATATTTTGGAACAGCAGTAGCATGTGTTTCCTTTGTGTTTTTTCATTAAGACTGTATTGTCACTGGCATTGTTAAGCAGTTAATACCTGTTTAAGAGAATGTTTCAGCTTCACCATTTTATCACATTTGTCATCATAGATTTCTTATTTTCAAGTGCCCCACCTTTCATCAAAACTCAAATTTTGTTTGGTATGCAGTGCCCATAACATTGCTTTCATTGGTTTTACTGCACAGTTTACAAATGCAGCCTGCAGAATCTTCGTAATTAATAACTGTATCATATAGCTACAACTCACTATTATCTTTATTTTCAAAATGATTGATTTACTGGTTGAGTTTGTAAGATATATATTTTCCAGCATATTGCTGTCCCAATAACTCCATAATAATTTCATCACTATAGTTCTTTTTGCAATATTGTTGTTCATAATTCTTTGTTGTATTTTGTGCAATAACTGCATTTGGATAGACATTTACACACATAAAATGAAATTTTATAGTTAATGTATATTACACTTTGCAGTAGCACATAGCATCTATGCTCAAAATTTCTGAGACTCTTAAAACAATGTATTTGCTCCGTATGCAACTTAACTACCTCATTTTTCTGTTGCATCAGATGGTTAAAGAAAGGAAGATGCTAGAAGCAAAGTGACATAGGCATATGCAGGCAGCTCTCTCCAACAAAAGAGCTTTGCCAATGTCAAAACTGAGGAAGAGTATTCTCAAACACTGTGTTTAGTACAAAGCCTTGTGGAGTAGTAAACAATTACTTGAATATGAGGACTTGAAATTTGTTGCTACATATGGATGCTGTAAAAAAAAGAGAACAGAAAAAATATGAAATGAAGAACTGCTAGGGAGAGCATAGGAGGTTCAAATGGCTCTGAGCACTATGGGACTCAACTGCTGAGGTCATTAGTCCCCTAGAACTTAGAACTAGTTAAACCTAACTAACCTAAGGACATCACAAACATCCATGCCCGAGGCAGGATTCGAACCTGCGACCGTAGCGGTCTTGCGGTTCCAGACTGCAGCGCCTTTAACCGCACGGCCACTTCGGCCGGCAGAGCATAGGAGGAATGAGTGTGTGACAAACCCCTAAAGGAGGAGGGAGGTTAGAAGGAAAGGAGAGGGAGAGGTTAATGAACATGTATTATGGTGGTGCTTAGTACAAGAAGCAACAATAGAGGGAAAAATTTCCAGGGGCAGACAAATATCAGAATATGTGAAACAGATTGAGGAAATGTAGCATGCAGAGATGAAAAGATTAATCCAAGTGGGAAAAACAAAGAACAGCATTAAAACAGTTGAAGAGCAGGTGAGTATTAAATCATCAAATTTTGAATTGAATACGAGGAGGACAGGAAAAAAACTTTTATTGTACGTTCCAAGTTGATGCCACAATTTATTTCTTTGTTTGTTACTTGTGTAACAATGTGAATAAAAAATTTACTCTTGCCTATGTGGGGTGAGAAGTGAATTCAAAATCCTATGCATTGTCCTAGTATCAGTAGACTGATAGACACTGATTGTGTACTTTGATGAATCAATAAAAAGGCTGCATTGGCATCTAATGTTTCTTGAAATAACATGGAGACATTTGTGCTTTGGAGAACAAACGAGTAAAGTATACATAGGGAAGGAGACTAATTTGGAAATGTGGCCAAATCTGATTATGAAATGGAAAGAGCAAATTAGTAATCAATCTAGAAATTGCATTCAGCACCACAATGATATATTACCCATGCTGCCAATGGATTTGATACATAATTACCTTCCTCAGATCATTTAACCAACTGCTGTAAAGAACTTAGCACCTGTGCAAAAATAGACACTCTCATTTCTGTCCTGATATTTTAAGTGAGTTATCCACAATATCTCATTTATCGTGTTGTAAATAGTTTGTCATATGCTGAAGAAAAGGTAGGGTAAGCATCTAACTATATCCCTTTTTTCCTTACTTGAAATAATACCTCAACAGATTTTTTTTTTTTTTCAAATCACAATACATATTGGAAGACATACAAAGGAAGTATATTACATAAACTGGATTAAGAGGTATGGCTGTATAAGAATAAGAGTGATCATAATTTTTATGTTGCTTGTATTATCCTTCTCAGTTTTGGTGAATAGCACGTCTAGTTTGTTATACTGTGAATCACAGTGCTAACATGATATATGTGGCAACTTACATTTGGATTGTTTAAACTGTTACAGAAAGCACGCACTACTAGTCTGCCAGATCCATATGTTACGTTGACAGTGGGAAACACTACAGAGCAGACTGCAAGTCAGTTCCGTACAGTTCACCCTGTTTGGGAACAGGGCTTTACTTTCCTTGTCAGCAATCCTGAAAATGACACACTTTATATCAAGGTATGTCTCATAAATATGACTTCTCAAAAAGAAAAGAAAAATAGTAAATCTTATACTCTTTTTCTTTGATAATCTCACTCATAGGGCTACCCCTTCCTCATTTCATAACTCTATTTCTGTGATTTTTAAAGAGAATGATGCTGGCCAAGTGAAACACAGTGCAGGACAGCTTATTTATGAATGATTATTGTGTGTTTTGATTACAATGAAGCTAACATTTTTGTGTTCTTTAAACACATCATCATGTTTCAGACAGTTAAAAGTTGACCCATTCCTTTTAGGGTGTGTTTGTTGTTCCTAATCTGCAATTGCTCTGGGGAAGCTATTTCTTGATTTAACCCTCTGGGTAACTGGTCAGATTCATATAGTAGGTTTTATATGGCTGTGGAGGACTTCGTTCTCTCCTTGTAACCACTTGCCTCCCATTGAATTTTTGGTGATCATTTCCAACCAGCTGCTAGAGCTTATCACAAGGAGTAGGTTTCAGACAGATGGTAATCAGTCTGCTTGCTTCACTGATTGCTACATCAGCACGCTTAGCATGGGTGGATTTGTGCGTGGCAGGGGAGGCAAGTTTGACACTGGAGTAGGAAACTCCCAGTGCTGTTGTATTGATCAGTTGTGATCTAGCATCCCAGTTTGAGCCTAAAATTTTCTCAAGTACATTGTTTCTGCATTTAAATTTTATGTTTGAAATAAATTAAATGCATTGGTATGAAATTAAATGAATGGATCACAAATTGAAACATCCCCAGATAGCCAAACTGGTGAAGACACTTCTGACAAAAAACAGGAGATCTGTCTGTGATTTCAGGTTGCATCCAAATTTTCAGTTCTTGTGACATATTCATTTAAATACAATAATTACCTCTACAGAGTCATATTCTAACTAGTTACATATCACTAATGATTTCTAGCAATTGTTGGGTGTCAGCACCATATTCCTCATTGCTTAGGACAGCTGCTGCAGCATTAAATGTGTTTGTTAAACAATTAAAATTATAGCATTGCTTTTCAACTGACACTTTACTATGCCACTAAAGATACCTTTCCCTGCCTTTTTGTATGGCCCAGTATTAATTTGGAAACTTTGATGGAAGTCTGTAGTCAGCTAAAAGATCTGCTTCTCATGGCCTCCATAGTTCTTCTATTAAGTGAACAGTGAATCATAGACCTAACAGTGGAGATCCATACTCTGCAATATGTTTATACCTTTGTACAAGATGTCTGATCCCACAGTCCTCAATGATACACCAAGAACTAGAAAGTTTTTTTTTTCTCTTGTCTTACTGTAAGAATCAATCTGTACATTTTCATCTTCTCCAGAAAAAGAGAACAGATGACTACATGTGCAACACTTTGATCTGAGCACAGAGGCCATGAGTGTAAGAGGCTTTGGGACATGTCCTAGGTAAAACAACTTGCAAGGAGTTACATGCAATAAACACAGATGAAAAAGGAAATAAAAATGATGATCAGTCAGTCCTAGATATCTACTTGATTTCAGCTGGTATCATATTCACAATTCATGTCATACACAACTTTTCAGAGGTATGGGATTGTCAGTGTAAAGTTCTTTGATCCATGCCTATATTTCATGTTTCTAATTGTCATGGATGCCCTGTAGCATTTCCCTTACCTTGTGATGGTGTCATTTGTCAGCAGAAGCAAAGGGAGGACCTAGTCATTTATTTTTACAGTAGACTCATTATCATGAATTATCATTCATTATCAGTCTGAGACAAGTGGGCACATCTTCTTGGTTCAGATATTGATCTTATGTAGTCTGAATCACATTTTCCATGTTCCCTCAGCTCTTTCCCATACATCATTTAGCAACACAGCTGAACAACTCGTCCAAATGTTCAGGGCGCAGATGATGGACACACGCAACATTAACTGCCTTCTCTAGGAAAGCATGCCTACTGATCAGAGGATTCTGTGCTTATCTGCAGGCATTTTCACCATCCAACTGGATACCTACCACTACCCTCAGGCTCAGATGTGTAACTGTGACGGTTGTTCTACACACAAACCATGTTTTCATTCAATTCAAATCTCATCACCACTTGTGAATGGAATTGGAAGAACACTCGGTGAAAAGTTCTATGTACTCCATACCTTTTACAATGATTTTCAGTGTCGCATTCAGATGGTGTATAGCCTAAAATTTCTGTACAAGTAAATGTAACCAGTTATGCTGTATTTCAGCTCAACAATAAAAATTAGTTGTGTAAGCAAATGACACAGAAAATCTTTTTAAAGGTTGAGTGAAATGTGTACAAAACCACTCAGAGTTGAATTTTTTCACAAAAATTGTGCATAACATCTGAATTTGTTATGAAGTAGGAATTGTTCATTAAATGTCTATTTGTTCTCTATAATCTCTCATTAATCCGTGTTAGTAGTACTAGGTAATAATATCCAAAAGCTTGAAAATATTGCATATAAGTTTTAGTGTAAATTCCTTATGTATTATGCATGATTTTGTTTTAGGCTATCGACAGTAAAACAACACAAGAACTTGGAGTGTTTGTGTACAATGTGTCTACACTTCTTCAGAAGATGGATATGGAAGTGGAGAAACAGCCATTTGCACTCAGTAAATCTGGTCCTGAAAGCACAATTTACCTGGCTATGCATTTACGGGTTAGTAGTGTACTGCTGTTCTCTCTCTCTCTCTCTCTCTCTCTCTCTCTCTCTCACAATCACTCACTTTCTGCCACTACAATTTTCCAAAATGACAAATTCTTGTCCTTAAAAATATAATAAAGACTCATCAATATAATGCCCACATTTGATGTACATTAGGGTTTCCTTTAAAAAAAACCTGTAATTTACTACTTAGTATCAGCTCTGGGGCTTGTTGACACTATTATAGCCCTGTGTTTGAGATTTCTGGCATGAATTGCAGTAAATGTGAAAAGAAAAATATATTCATGTATTTCATCCAGACTTTTGATATTGAAAGTAAAAATAATGACTAGGTTATATATGGATAACAGATTTGAAGAGGTTGTACATTATTGTGTGTGCCAACAGAAAACATGAAATAGATTTCTGGGTAAAATGTCTGTTCTTTGCAAAGGCATCCTTAACCTGTAAAACTGTTTTACTCGCTGCTTGAGTTATAACCAGTTGTATAAGATGCTAGCAGTAGTATTGTGAAATGTTTGTACTTGTTTTAAAATTATCTCTGGCTCATTGACGACCATATATAAGAATTAAATTGTGTATCCAACTTACAATTACTTGCCTAGATACTGAAATATGAGGAAAAAGACACAAATGAAGAAGATGAAGAGGAACCCACAGAAGGAGGAGACACTGAAACTGACACTGCTACAGCACCTTTGTTGGATAAACGCAGTCCCACTCAGTTATCTGAGGGATCTGAATCATCAGGTGACTTATATATATGTTAAATATTAATTTTATTACTGTCTGTAATTGTTTGCTATTGAGTCTCTCTGTGTATTCCTCTGTGCTGTTGTGACTTGATCGAAAATGCATAAAATTTTTCTTGCTCAGATTAACAGAAAGGGAGTTTAAAGACTTTTCGTAAAATGTTGTGTTTGTGGTTGACAGATTATCTGTTACAATTCTGGTGTTGTCTGCAAACATAGTTAATTTCCACTAATTACCATTTCTATCTACAGACAGATCATTAGCAAAAATCAGAAACACTAAAGGACCCAGTACAGAATGCTTTTGGACTCTGTAATGAATAACGCCTTATTCATTGTAACAGCTACTCCTGATTTGCAATGCACAGCTTCTAAAATTACTTCGTCCTTCCTGTGGTGAGACAGGATTTCAGCAGGTTACCTAATGGCCCCCTGATGCCACGCTGCTAGGCTTTCTCTTAAACCCTAATAGTAGTTCGTGATCCATTCAATTAAAAGACTTGAGTCAAATCACAGAAGATATGCAATGGTAAACTGTTCTTGTTTGCTGACTCAAATATATCATCCACAAATATATTAGCTGTACAGTTGATATATATTTTTTAAAACCAAATCCCCTTTTAAATCAGTCCTTCACACACACTGGACGGTGAACCACCTATGAACTGAAACACATTTACTATGTGCTATTAGGCACACTCAAAGGGATGTCCAGTTTCTTGTTTGTCACATGAAAGCTGTGAACAATCCAGGAACCTGCTTGAACATGACTGAAGCAAAGAAACTCTCAAAAGTGACTGTATACAAAAGTGTCACAGGTCACTGACTGTTGTGTCTGGGTTAGTGTCGGCGTGCCAACTTTTTGGCCAGAAAATTCATTATTTTTCCTGACACAGATTTTGTTTGGTAACTTACATTACAAACATAGCATTATTGAGGAGAAGCACTTGTCTCTGTGGTTTCTAGACTATCTATGTATATAATATTTTTTTATACATGAACTAAGACAAAGTTTAGAACATTCTACCAGCTGCATGTGGTTACAATTGCAGAGAGGTGGTGGAAACATGGAACCAGGATATCCCACTGTTGTGTGATGCGAAAGCACGGTGTTACACCGAGCTCAGATTGTGTAGTACCATTAGACAAGCTAGTAACGTGAATGGAAGTGCTGGAAGACAACATCGGTATCAAAGTTTACAACATTAGCATGTACGTTTTCAGGGGTAGGCATGTTTCTTCATCTGAAAGGTAGCGTCTATTCAAGTTTTGGACCAGTCAGGTAAGAGTGGCACTACTAGTGCCACTATGAGGATGCAAATCAGGTTTACTTTAAATACACATTATAATGGTCATAAGCATTAGTTTCTTTCATGAGTAGATGTGGTGAGATGATGTTGGTCAAGGAAGCCTTTAATGTGACAAAGACGACTCTATCAACACCTCATTGAGTTTGAAGAAGACCGTATAATAGAGCTATGAGGAGCTGGATGCTCCTTCTGTGATATTGCAGGAAGTCTTCACAGGAATGTAGCCATTGTACATGATAACTGTTGCAGTGGTCACAAGAATTTATGGTCGCAAGATGGCCGGGCTCAGAGTGGCGTTGTGGCATTACCTATAGGGAAGATCTTTGTGTTCAGCATATGGCTCTGGCACATTTTAATGCATCTGCAGCAGCAATTTCAGGTGCAGTTGGCACCACAGTGACACAATCAACTGTTACAAGTTGGTTGGTTACCTCAAGGACAGCTTTTAGCCAGACACCCTGTAGTGTGCATTCCACTGTATTACTTCAGTGGTGTCAAGTGAGAGTGGGTGGAGGGCTGGTGTGTTTGCTGATGAATGCTGGTTCTGACTCTGTGTGAATGATAGTCCTCTTTTAGTCCGGCAGAGGCCAGTTGAGGACCTGCAACCAACCTGTTTCCGTGCTAGACACACTAGACCTACACTGGGAGTTATGGTCTGGAGTGCAATTTTATATGACAGCAGGAGCACTCATAGTTATCCCATTCACTCGGACTGCAAATTTGCATGTCAGTCTGGTGATTACACCTGTTCTACTGCCATTCATGAACAGCATTCCAGGGGGTTTTTCCAATAGATAACACTCACCGACATACTGCTGCTGTAACCCAGCATGCTCTATAGTGTGCAGACATGTTACCATGGCCTGCTCAAGTAGCAGATCAGTCTCCCATCAAGCACATATTAACCATCATCAGACAACAATGCCAACGTCATCCACAGCCTGTACTAACAGTCCTGCATTGACCGACCTAGTGCAACAGGCATGAATCTCCATCCCACAAACTGATGTCTAATATCTGTACAACACAGTAATGCGTGCACATTTGTTTTCTTGCATTCAATATTCTGGTGGCTACACTGGTTATTAAAGTCCCAGCATTTCACATTTGGAGTGGCTTATATTGCACTTGAATTAACGTGTGATCTTGCTATGTTAATACTTAAATATGTTACCTGGACAAGTATGTTCCTGAAATTCAGTTGCTCTACATTAATAATTTTTGGTGTTGTGATTTTTTTTCTGTCTGTGTTGATTGCACAGTTTTGTCCACTGTGTCCACAGTATTATTACACCTGGAAGTGAGGTCGTTTCAATTGGCTCATGTGTTTACCCATGCACTTTAAGACCATCAGAATGTGCTCTGGTGTTCTAATGACCAAATGACTTGCTTGTAACACTATTCGGATTTCCATATATTAGAGAGAGAGAGAGAGAGAGAGAGAGAGAGAGTACAAATACACAAAAAACTGATACAGTTTTTTTGTTTACTGTAATATCACCATGTGTTTCCAATTACGGCTACGGGAGGCCAAATGAATAATATTGTCATTGGGTTGTTATAACTGCCTGTGTTTACAGTTTGGCATAGTCTACTGTGGCTGGACGTGTTCCATTGTGTCAGCTTCCTCTATCCAGAAACAACAGTCTCATACTGAAATGAGCACATAAGCATTGTCTGTTACATGCGGAGTGATAAATGTACTGATGACATGAGTTCCCACTAATCAAGAAGTATTTGGACCCAAGGTACTGCCGGCCGGAGTGGCCTTGCAGTTCTAGGTGCTACAGTCTGGAACCAAGTGACCGCTACAGTCGCAGGTTCAAATCCTGCCTCGGGCATAGATGTGTGTGATGTCCTTAGGTTAGTTAGGTTTAATTAGTTCTAAGTTCAAGGTGACTGATGACCTCAGAAGTTAAGTTGCATAGTGCTCAGAGCCATTTGAACCCAAGGTACTGCTTCTCCTTTAGGCAATTCCTCACGTTATATTTCAGCATGAAAATGCCTGGTTGCATGTGCCACCAAATTCACCTGATATATTGCCATCTGAATTTAGGTGGGATATGATTAGTGATCCCACATTGTGCGTGTAACATGCATCACCATTATATTGTTTTAGGAAAGGGAATAGGAGCTGTGCTTGCATTCTTCATTTGAGCAGAAACTGCTTTTTATTCCAACAGTATTGTACAGTTTACAACACTGTATAGACACACTATCAATTTGTTCACAGTGGAAGCAAGTCCAGCAAAGGAGCCTGCTGTGAAAACTGAACTAGATCGCACTGAGTCAATGAAATCAGCTACAGAAGAAATTATAATACCAGCAGCAGCATCCCCTGGTGTGCAGGCTTCTCCAGACTTGCGCCAGCGAAGTCCCAGTGCTACCTCGTAAGATTTATTGTGTTTGTTTTTCTGTTAGTAATGTCTCTGTCTTAGTATAAGAATAGTATTTTACAATTTCAAGGGATGTAATACCTACCTTCCTCCCTCCCTCCTTCCTCCCTCCTCCCTCCTTCCTCCCTCCTCCCTCCTTCCCCCCTGCCTCCCCCTCCCTCTCCCCTCTGGCCCTCCCCCTCTTCCCACACCCATAGTATTTATAGTATTTTACAGTTTCAAAGGATATAGTACATTCTTCCCTCTGCCTCTGCCTCCCATCCCTCTTTCTACATGATGCAAGAAGAGTCTCTATAGACAACTGATATCATTTAGGGCTTTTCAGGTCTCCACCGCATGACAGGGAGCAATTGTTGATCAATATGGAGCTTATAATAGACCTGCCCAGAGAGTTTTGCATGTTAGCTCAGTGCTTCTGTGGTTCGGGGAGACACACCAGCCCTGGATCGAATCCATCTGGTGGTGGATAAATGACTAGGACCAGTGCGCAGGCCAGCCTAAATGTGGTTTTGAGGTGGCTTCTGACATCTGACTAGAGGGATACTGGGCCTCTACCCACATCCTGCCTCAGTTAGATGATTTGCAAACATTTAGAAAGCATTGGCACACTTTCACCTGGAGTAACACTAAATGCAGACAAATGAGGTATACAAATTCCATAAATTCCATCCCTGTGTGTGTGGGGGGGGGGGGGGGAGATGGCAACTGGGGGCTGGCTGCTAGTGACAGGAAGGACATCCAGCCATCCTTTACCACTAACATTGCAGAATTCACAAATTAACATGCTGACTTCATGAAGGTACAGCATAAATGTCAGTAAAAAGAACATATGGACTTACAATATATTGTGTGTTTATATCTTATGTTAGAAAGATGAAATTATAAACACATAAATAAACTCTGTAAAATATGTCTGATATTGTTTTTGTGACTGACAAGTAAAAAATTCACTATCAGGCACCTTCATTGAAAAAATAAAAGAATAGCAGTATGATAAGTGCTATTGCTTTTGTGAGATTGGTGTGTTAGTGTGTATTGTAAAGTAGCAAGTGTTCATCAAAAGATTTTCTTTCCGTTCAACTGTGTGTGTCTTTGACTACAATTGTTCTCAAATATACAGTATGTGCACCCAAAAAGTAATGCCATGAATAAGCCATGATTCTGAAGCACAAAATTTTTTGGGGGCGCATAGTGCTTACAGTATTCTAAAGAAGGTGCACCAGTAAAATTCTTCTTTATACTTAGTCAACAGCAACTTGATATAGTCCATTTGATGTGTTAGTCAGTGGGTGTAGGTACACTAAATACAGATTGGTGTTCAGGGTTCTCCAGACTTGCACCAACGCAGTCCCAGTGCTACATCATAAGCTTTATTGTGTTCATGTTTCTGTTAATAATGTCTCTGTCAGCTATTACCTTAGCAATGGTAAGCATGGGGTTCATATTCTGGACAGGTACAATTGAAACACACAGCCAGCCATTAATTTATAAACTCAGTGAAGATAATTTTTTGAACATCGTGAGGTTTGATGGTGTGATAGTAGGTTACAGAATATTGTCCTGTATACTTCCTCACACACTGGAGTCCAGTACCAGCTGTCTCTCTCTCTCTCTCTCTCTCTCTCTCTCTTTTTTTTTTTTTTTTTTTTTCAAACAATTAGAAAATCACAGTTAGTAGTTATAATGGTCATGTTGATGTTGTCCAAAGGGAAAACATAGCTGTTTTTGCTATGTCATTCAGGTGTAGGTATTTCCAGATTAACTAAAATGTGTGTCACTACCTGTAATAAAAATTCCAGTTTGAACAATCTACAGAAAATGCTAATGCATCAGACATGTTTGACTAAAATTATTGTAATTGTGATGATAGTTCGTTTCAGTTTGAATCCTGTGCTGCTTCAGCCTCATGATGATTTATATATGGCTGCTTGACTCATCAAATCCATTATTGCAATATATCATGTTTTTTCAGCTCATAAGATAGTACTGTTGTGAAAAGAATGTAATATATAGTTCTCTAGTCTGTTACAAGATTATCTTGGTGAAGTTCTGACAATATTTTCTTGAGACAGCTGCTGGATATTTTCTGGGGACAACTGCTACGGTCACCTGAAAAAGTTTAGGCTGTTATTTTAAGGAAATATTGTGGGAATTTCACATGGTGACCTTGTAGCACACCCAAAGATGACATTGATGAGCCAAAACATTATGACCATCTGCTTCGTAGCTCATTTGTCCATCTTTGGAACAAAATACATCACTGATTCTGTGTATCAGGGATCTGACAGTTTGTTGGTAGGTTTGTTTATTTTCTATAACAGTTACACCATTTTAATGGTTGAAGAATCCTATATTTTTCTACATAAATACCATTTTGGTTGATGCACTTTTGTAGACGCTGTGGCAGTTTTACAATATCCATTTCATACTTGCTTGCCACCTTATCCATTAGTAAGCACTGAATCTCATCTTTCATGTCATCATCAGAGCAGAACCACCGTACAGACAAATGCCCCATTAACTTAGCAAACAGGTGATAGTCGCTTGGTGCCAAGACCTCCTTGTATTCCAGGTGGGTGATGAAGTTCCACCCAAAGTTTTGTTGGAGATAGGCAGTTTGATGGCCAGTGTGTGGGCAAATGTTGCCATGGAGAATACTTATGCTCTTGATCATCATTCCTTGTCTCTGGTTCTGAGTTGCCCTTCTGAATTTGTTCCATGTTTCACAGTACCTGCCAGATTTATTGTTGTCTCAGCAGACTGAATGCCAACCAACAGTACCCCCTTCCATTCTCAAAACACAGTTCCAATGAGTTTACCAACAGATTGTATGTTTGAATTTTCACAGCTTAAGTGAAGATGGATGCTACCACTTGCATGACTGTTGTTTTGTCTCAGGTGTGAAGTGGAATGCCCAGGTTTCGTCACCTGTCACAATCAGGTCCAAAGAGTTGTCCTTTTGTCTGCATAGTGGTGATGAAATTCACAGGAAAAATCAACTTGCTGCTGTTTGTGATCATATCTCAGAATATGTGGTCCCCATCTTGCACACACTTTCCAGTATTACAAATTTTCTGTTAAAATCCTATGGATCTTTGGGAAATCTCAAGAACCAGAATGCAGAGAGCATCAAGAATGATCCTCCGATCTTAACTCATGATTTCCTCAACCTTCACAACTTCTCATTAGAAACTAATGGCCTGCCACTCCTTTCTTTGTGATGAATTTCAGCACAACCTGCTGTAAACTCTCTACACCACTTGCAAACGTTTTTGACAGTCATGCATAACTGTGCATACACCTTCATCAATTGGCAATGAATTTCAACTAGTTTAATGCCTTTTGCAGTGGGAAATCGAATAACTGCATGAACTTTGCACATGATGGTAGTGTTTAATGTGAGCTTCATTTTGAGAGGCTGCCAAGCCAAGACTGAGCATCAAAGCGAAGCTTGCACATCCTTATTTGGGAGTGGGAGAAGCACCAATCACAGCCATGTGGCCAACAACCACATAAACAGTCTCTCTGCATCCCCAATGCACTGTAGAACTTACTTTTGGGATTGCCCTATATGATGAGATAATATTACAGACTGATATGTTGCTAAGTATCACTCATGTCCTCTTTAAAAAGATATTCAGGTAATATTTTTTTTTTTTTCTGGCCTTACCAATTCCTGAATAAGCTGTCATGTCTGAACTATTCCTTTCATGTATTGATCTCTTACACCTGTCAATGTAATCCAGTTTTTGCAAATAGACTTTTGTTGAATGTTCCTCAGTCCTTATTTTATTGTAATATAAAACAGTTTTGTGTTACATTTGTTCTTGTTGGCATTTCAGGGCTTCATGTTGAGCCCATACCTGCTGTATAAACTTTATTGAAATGTGCTACTAGTTTCAATCTGTGGGCTATCTTCTGGCACTGGACAAAAAGTTGTTACAGTCACTCACTTTCTGATATATTAAACTTAGTTGCCATAAGATTGACATAAATAGGCAGACATTAGTATTTATGTTACACATCAGTAACACACTTTTGTTTTTACTTGTCTGTATGGTATTGTGTTGCAGGTTTTCTATGTCTCTTTGATTGGAGTGAGCTCAGTGACCACCAGCAATGTGAGAACTGCAGTTCTAGGATAGGTCTTGCAAAAAATGTAAATGCTGCCTTTGCAGTGGAGTACAGATGTGTCCAGTTATCAAAAGTGTGTTAGTGACATATAATCTAAATATTGTTGTTTGTCTTATTTATGTTTATTGTGGTGTGCATACTGTAAGACCTTCGGTACACACACCATCAGATTATTTGACCTGTCGCTCTAACGAAGTAGGCGAGTGTCAGCAATATGTCTCGTGGTCTTATCGTGGCATGTTTATCTTCTGTCGTTAGGTCAGACGATAGAAATGCCACTTGCACGCTTAGAGTAGCAGATTGATGGTGACCAACTTTAAACAGAACTTCATTAATTTTCACACACTTTTATTAAAATAATAACAAGCCTAAAAATTACTTAACTTGGTTCTGGATGCTATTTACAATTGACAATCTGAAGTTCCTTTGGTCTTGGTACGTTAATCTTATTCTCACATATCTCTGATGCTTGACAAAGTGTCTATACATTTCTCTTCATGGCTATGTACAGGAATATGATAATCTTATTAGGCGCAGACTGAAACTTGACTACAGACTAATGCAGACTGACTAATCGGAGGTCTTTACACTCGTTATAATACCTCACGCCTTCAGGTATCACTGCGCGAGTGTGATCCGCGAGGAGAAAAGGTTCTACGTTAGCAGCAATCTCATTGACTGCGTTACATATTAATACACGGATCGGCGGAAGCAGAATTTGGTCCATCTCTAAGACAGCGCCATCTCGTAGTGCGGAGACGGACTAGCGCTGCGCCTGCACTGTTGTGGTTAGCGGGGTGCGCTCTAGTGGGAAAGTTGTGTACGCGCTGACTACGTGGAACTATGTACACAACATTTATATTAAGACAACTGTGTAATACATCAGAACTACTTTTTGTTGAGTGCCAGATGATGTTACTCAAAGAGCAAAACTAGTAGCACATTTCAGTACAGTTTATAAGTAGCTGATGGTGTATAAAAATGTCTTTCATTAAACATATTGCGGCTGTGAAGCCCCACCTTGAAAACTATATCTGCAAAACCTGTAATTTTGATGAGGAGTAATGAAGTGCAGTTAACTGTGTCAACAAATTAATAGTTAGTTATTTTTTATTGACTTCATCTGACTTTACACTATTGCATGAAATTATTTCATTTGTTCCTGGCAACACTTGAGTAAATTAAAGAATTGTGAAAAAAAGGTTAGTGATATTAGGTTGTTTGAGTCTAAAGATGTTACACACTCCACCAGATTACAGCTGAGACTCTGAGAATTTCTATTAATTTTTGCAATAATGAAGGTTCATTAACCTTGTACAGTAACTCTCAGTTGTCTTCCACATGCTGTTTCATATAAGGGCATTCGAGAGGACGACGGTTCAATCCCGTCTCCAGCCATCCTGATTTAGGTTTTCCGTGATTTCCCTAAATCGTTTCAGGCAAATGCCGGGATGGTTCCTTTGAAAGGGCACGGCTGATTTCCTTCCCAATCCTTCCCTAACCCGAGTTTGCGCTCCGTCTCTAATGACCTCGTTGTCGACGGGACGTTAAACACTAACCACCACCACCATATAAGGGGTATCTTCTTTACTGTAGTCATTTACCTGTAGCTATGATTTCATATGACTATAGTTTTATAAAATCAGGAATAATATTGCTTTATGAAATCTAATCTGCTAAATTTCATGTATGTATTTATTTCTCATGGAACCACTGTAGCACTGTTCCAGCCCATGGCTCTTAAAGCAGATATGCACTAACGTCTCTTCCATAAACTGTTCTCATTATAATCATTTTTAAATGAGTTCTGATGTTGTTCACTACACATACACTATGTGATCAAAAGTATCTGAACACCTGGCTGAAAATGACTTAAAAGTTCATGGCACCCTCCATTGGTAATGCTGGAATTCAGTATGGTGTTGGCTCACCCTTAGCCTTGAAGACAGCTTCCACTCTCACAGGCATGCTTTCAGCCAGGTGCTGGAAGGTTTCTTGGTGAATGGCAGCCCATTCTTCATGGAGTGCTACACTGAGGAGAGGTATCACTGTTGGTCGGTGAGGCCTGTCATGAAGTCGGCATTGCAAAACATCCCAAAGGCGTTCTGTAGAATTCAGGTCAGGACTGTGCAGGCTGGTCCTTTAGAAGGTTGTTATGGTCATGTAACTACTCCACCACAAGCCGTACATTGTGAACAGGTGCTTGATCGTGTTGAAAGATGCAATCGCCACCCCCGAATTGCTCTTCAACAGTGAGAAGCAAGAAGGCATTTGAAACATCAATGTAGGCCTGTGCTGTGATAATGCTCCACAAAACAACAAGGGGTGCAAGCCCCCTCCATGGAAAAACACCACCACACCATAACACAACCGCCTCCACATTTAACTGTTGGCACTACACACACTGGCAGATGTTCACCAGGCATTCGCCATACCTACACACTGCCATCGGATCACCACATCGTGTACCGTGATTCCTCACTCCACGCAACATTTTTCCACTGGTCAATTGTCCAATGTTTATGCTCCTTACACCAAGTGAGGGGCGTTTGGCATTTACCAGCATGATGTATGGCTTACGAACAGCCGCTCGACCATGAAATCCAAGTTTTCTCACCTCCTGCCTAACTTTCATAGTACTTGCAGTGATTGTAAGAGTGTAAATGGAAATTCTTGTTTTATTAAACATGGCATTTGTCAGAAAAAGCAACAGTATTTGCAGCTTTGAAGTCAAATTTTATAAACATGACTTGTCAAGATATGCCTTTTCGTTGAACATATCCTAATTTTTCACTTTCTGTTTCACATGTTTCTCCTGCTTTTCCAACATTTCCTTGTTATCCATTTTCTCAAACACATACCATTTGTCATGCTAGTCATTTCATATATCATGGAAGATTGAAGTTGTTAAGAAGATATTCATATAAACTATTTTTCTGGAGAAATGCTTTGGCCTCTTAATGTATCTGAAAAGGGTTAATACATTTTTGGATGTATTAAAATCTGCTGCAAAGTACTTTTCTGCAGTATCTCCTTAAGAGTATCACATGAGGAAATGAATTTTTGTGTTCAGTTGTGAATTCTTTCTGGCATTCTGGCACCTTCATAGCAAGGGTATGCTTACACCTTTTGTCATCATCTGCTGCATTGTGTTAATTTTGGTTCTTTGTCACTTTCTTCATTATGGGGTCAAGAAAAATTTCTGACAAACCACACAGCACTAGCCCTGTTTTCTACACAAATCAGCTTTGATGCTTTTCAGTTCTTTCCCAGGTTCTTTAACAAATCAATGTAGGTATCATCTTTGTTCACTTACATCATGCACACCCTAATGGTTTTCATTTGTTTGTTTTGTCTAGCTCAGTGACATTTTGACAACATTTTCTGAAACACATTATGTAGCCTTGTGCTTTTAATAGATTTATTGGGGTCATTATGTTTGCATTCCTATGTACATGTTCATTTCCAGGGTGATTTCATTCATTTTTTTCTTCTCATCTGATTTAGCTTCCTTGCTCTGTTACTTCTTCCTCTCCATTATTTTAGGTAGATATTCTTGTGCACCATTTTGTCTGTCATTAACCTTAATTACTCTTTTCACCTCATTATTACTTGCTATAGTTTCTATAGATTTTTCCTATATTTTTACTATTTTTATCAGTAACTTGATTGTTAAGTCGCACTCCTAATTGATGAACAACTAGAGAACCATGGCAATGCTGTTGTTGGTTCACAGTTGGCTTCACTTTTCGGTAGAAAGACAGATGAACATGGTGTGTCTGTTTGTCGTTACTTCTGCACTTCAAGATTCTCCTCCGCTCTTCGCTCCTGGAGGAACCTAAAAAAATTTAAACATACTTCAATATACCTTAAATGCCATAAATAAATGTCACAGGTTGTGTGTTACTCTTGGACCGTATTTGAATGAAAAAAAATTATTCATACTAAATGTTAATGATTTTGGTCATATAAGTTTGTAGGCTTCCACAGCCAGTGTCATTTTGAATAAAATAATTATGGATATTGGGCTGTGTCACTGTAAAAGCACTAAAGCAACAAAATTATTAATGTTTCAACCGACTTGCTGTGGTCTTCTTCTGGCTCTGAAGAGGATTGCAGCAAGTCGATCAAAACATCAACAGTTTATCTGCTGCATTGCTTTGCAATGACATGGCGTAATGCCCAAAATTATTTTATTCATCAAGATTTTGGTAATAATTATGTCCTTTCTAACAGGCAATCTAAGATGATTACTCCAAAAACTTAAATGATCTGCTTATTTTTTGTATTACATTCTGTTTCTCACAATATGCATTCTGTTTGAAGAGTCAGTCAAGTTAATTTTATCAAAATGTTAAGCCTGATCTTCCTGTCACTAAAATTCTCCATGGAAGATAAAAAAGCAGATAATACATGATTTATAGGTCATGTAACATGTAATATTCTGCTATATAACATGATCTCCAAGATTAACAGGTAACTTTGACTCAGAAATAGAGGTAGACTTTCTAAATAATTTAACAGTCAGCTGTGAATATCATTTGCTACTGGCAATAAAAATATCAGGCCAGTCTTCTAGAGTAAGCCAATGTATTCCTTTAGAAACAAGTATCTTATTCTAGTCCACAATTGTTTGACTCTCATTGGCTGTTGCTATGCAAGCAAAACAGTTTCATCAATTCACATAATGTGTGTGTTTATATGCTATGCAACCTAAGAAAAAATTATGATTTCATTATTTTGATAAGTATTGAAATTGGATATGCAATCTCTCGCACATTGAAAGTTACCTCAGCTGAAAAACTGGCAGTTTTCTAGATATGATGTTTGGACACTAAGCCTTTGAAATCTATTCTAGTAACAGCATTACTTAACAAATTTATATCAATAAATATAAATGTTTGCAGATCTGCTGGAGAATATAACTTGGGCCGAATACAGTTGACACTTCGTTACAGCCAGCAGCGTCAGAGATTAATTGTTGTTGTCCACAGGGTTGTGTAAGTATTTAGTGGGTCTACTATAACTATTTTTAGTACTTACTATATATTTTACTGTGTACTGCTTGTAAATGTGTAGCATACAGTGGGAAAGTGATAACTGTTCTTACTTTCTCAACTCCTTGCGTTTCATAACTGGCCAAATATTTCCATAGTATTTTTCTTGACACATTATCGTAAACTTCTTTGTGTAAATTATATCAATTTAATGGTAGACTTGTGATCACAGCAAAGTTCAATAATAATGAGTGGGTAGCAGAACTGATCCCCATTCCATTTACTGTGTTTTGCTAGAAAGGTTGCTTTATTCATTTGCTGTAATGCACACATAGATAGATAGGTATACAGTGAACATTGTATGTTTTCAAGACATCAGAGAGCAATGTGATGTCAGATTAGTAGTTTCATATGAACCTAATGACACAATGTGCTCAAAGTAGTAATGAAATATGAATACATTGTGGGACGTTAGCTGAAAGAATGACAGATGAATGATGTCCATTAACTGCATATTGCTGACATCTGTATCAGCCTTAAGCCCTGGCCCTGTCATGTACTTCGTTTGAAATGGTACAGTTGAGATAAAGTGGAAGAAAAAGTATCACTCACAGTATTGAACTCAATTCTGAATACAGATGACTGGCAACCGTAAGTAATGGTGGTGGTGGTGGTGGTGGTGGTGGTGGTGGTCTTCAGTCCAAAGACTGGTTTATGCAGCTCTCCATGCTACTGTATCCTGTGCAATCCTCTTCACCTCCGAGTAACTACTTTAACCTACATCCTTATGAATCTGCTTAGTGTATTCATCTCTTCGCCTCCTTCCATGATTCCCACCCCCCCCCACCCCCCCCCCCCACCCCCACCCCCCCACCCCCCACACTTCCCTCCAATATTAAATTGGTGACCCCATGATGCCTCAGAATAATGTGTCCTACCAACTGATCCCTTCGTCTAGTCAAGTTGTGCCATAAATTCCTCTTCTCCCCCATTCTGTTCAGTACCTCCTCATTAGTTACGTGATCTATCCATCTGATCTTCAGCGTTCTTCTGTAGTACCACATTTCAAAAGCTTCTATTCTTTTTTTGGCTAAACTGTTTATTGTCCATGTTTCACTTCCATACCTGTCTAACTCCATGCAGATACTTTCAGAAAAAACTTCCTGGCCCTTAAATCTATAATCAATGTTAACAAATTTCCCTTCTTCAGAAACAATTTCCTTGCCATTGTCAATCTACATTTTACGTCCTTTCTACTTCAACCACCCTCAGTTATTTTGCTGCCCAAATAGCAAAGCTCATCTACTACTTTAAGTATCTCATTTCCTAATCTAATGCCCTCAGCATCATGTGATTTAATTCGACTGCATTCCATTATTCTCATTTTGCTTTTGTTGGTGTTCACTTACACCCTCCTTTAAAGACACTGTCCATTTCATTCAGCTGTTCTTCCAAGTCGTTTGCTGTCTCTGACAAAATTACAATGTAATTGGCAAACCTCAAGGTTTTTATTTCTCCTCCATGGATTTTAATGCCTACTCCAAATTTTTCCCTTTTGCTCCCTGTATTTTACCCCTGCCTCCTTCAGAATTTGAAAGAGAGTCTTCTAGTCAACATTGTCAAAAGCTTTCTTTAAGTCTACAAATGCTAGAAATGTATGTTTGCCTTTCCTTAACCTATCTTCTAAGATAAGCCGTAGGGTGCCTCGTGAGTTCATACATTTCTGCGGAATCCGAACTGATCTTCCCCGAGGTCAGCTTCTACCAGTTTTTCCACTCATGTGTAAAGAATTCATGTTAGTATTTTGCAGCTGTGTCTTATTAAACTGATAGTTCGGTAATTTTCACACCTGTCAGCACCTGCTTTCTTTGGAATTGGAATTATTACATTCTTGTTTAAGTCTGAGGGTATTTCTCCTGTCTCATACATCTTGCTCACCAAATGGAAGAGTTGGCTGGCTCTCCCAAGGCTATGAGTAGCTCTAATGGAATGTTGTCTACTCCTCGGACCTGGTTGTGACAGGTCTTTCACTGCTCTGTCAAATTCTTTACACTGTATCATATCTCCCATTTCATCTTCATCTACGTCCTCTTCCATTTCTATAATAATGTCCTCCAAGTACATCGCCCTTGTATAGACCCTCTGTATACTCCTTCCACCTAAAGAACGGATATGTGGCTTCCATACACACTGTGTAGAACAGCAGCAAAGATATTGCTTAAAAACAGTTAATGCACTGATACATAATCCCCCATAGAATGATGTGACTTATGTCTTGCACAGCAGTCAACTGGACATATGAAGTTGAAAATTATGTAAACAGCAGCCTGAGATGGAATTTTTCTTTTGGAAATGTGGAAAAGTAGCATTTTAGGGTATCAAGTTCTCACATGCTATGCACATTTATCACAATTTTCCAGTTCATACTTCAATTTTATATTATTTAATATGGTTCTTGAGGGGCAAGCAGTTTGTAAAGAGGCTGCAATGTATGCTGAGAACTATTTTTTACATACATATAATTCTGTTTTTTGCTAAGAATCACCTAATAAATAAGTAGCAAATACAAAAGAATTTGGCAATAAATGTTCCCGACCGAGACTCGAACTCGGGACCTTTGCCTTTCGCGGGCAAGTGCTCTACCATCTGAGCTACCGAAGCACGACTCACGCCTGGTACTCACAGCTTTACTTCTGCCAGTATCTCGTGTCCTACCTTCCAAACTTTACAGAAGCTCTTCTGCAAACCTTGCAGAACTAGCACTCCTGAAAGAAAGGATATAGCGGAGACATGGCTTAGCCACAGCCTGGGGGATGTTTCCAGAATGAGATTTTCACTCTGCAGCGGAGTGTGCGCTGATATGAAACTTCCTGGCAGATTAAAACTGTGTGCCCGACCAAGACTCGAACTCGGGACCTTTGCCTTTTGCGGGCAAGTGCTCTACCATCTGAGCTACCGAAGCACGACTCACGCCCGGTACTCACAGCTTTACTTCTGCCAGTTTGGAAGGTAGGAGACGAGATACTGGTAGAAGTAAAGCTGTGAGTACCGGATGTGAGTCGTGCTTCGGTAGCTCAGATGGTAGAGCACTTGCCCGCGAAAGGCAAAGGTCCCGAGTTCGAGTCTTGGTCGGGCACACAGTTTTAATCTGCCAGGAAGTTTCATATCAGCGCACACTCCGCTGCAGAGTGAAAATCTCATTCTGGAATAAATGTTCCGTATCAAATGTTAAAGAACTGGATATATGTAACACTAAATTTGACAAGCCTCTGAGTTTCCCATCTTCAGTAAAATAACTGTGCTCTCATACATCTAATCCCAGTAGAAGGTTACATAACATAGTGAACTGCAGTGAAGGATACATGTAGTGTAAAGATGCCTTGATATAGCCCTCTTTACCTAATACTGCATAAGTGATTTAGATACCAATTTGGAATTTGTCATCTGGTATATGTGTCGGGTGCACTTGTTTTCAACTTACACTTCTAGATTCTATTAAACTGAAAACTTGTAACATCTAGCATTGGTAGCATGCCTCAATCTGATTAGCAGTACTTTCTAAGCTTGTAACGTTTTATTTCTTCGCTTATGCTTATCTACGCTAGTGCATAAGATGGATCCTGAATTAAGAACAGATGTTTCAGTAAGAGCACATTATGCCATCAGAAAAGAATGCGATTAGTTCCCGTGATGTCAGTGTGTACATTATTGTAGAGAGTGGTTTGGTCATGATTAACTTTTATCACAGGAACTATATTAATTGTTTCTTTGTTATGAAAATATTTTTAATGAAATCTCCAGTTTTATCCAACATTGAAAGAAAATGTTGCTGTATATTTTTATATACACATAAATTTTGGGTTATTGTACATGGTTAAAGACTGTTAACTTTGTGACACATTGTCATGACAACATTCAAGAGTTTATTCCTCACTTCTTTCAGTAATCTGCCACTGAAGGATCCCAACAGTATCCCTGATCCATATGTGAAGCTGTATCTGCTTCCAGAACGTTCCAAGGATTCCAAACGAAAAACTGATGTAAGTTCCTGTCATAATTTAAAATTACTAACGTGTGTAATTTGGACAATGTAAACTCTTTTATATAAGAAAGTGTAGAGAAGAAAGTTATATTGCCCAATATTTTAATGAGTTGATCCATATGAATAGCAAAATAAACTAAGAACAGTATAAGAATGAGACAGATCAATAATTCAGGAATAGCATATAGAAATTCTTGGTTTTATAACTGATGATTCTGCACCTACTAATTGGTGAGCATTTGTCATACATATTTTTTTCAAGTTTAATGACTCAATTTAAGCTGAGGGTTTCATAAGAAAAATGGAAGGTTCTCTGCTGTAAATCTTAATCTGCTTATGTAGAACTGCTCACAAATTATTGTTCAGCTGCTGCCATAGCTCTCACCATCATTACCCTAACTGTGAACTAGAGGTGTGTGTGTATGTGTGTGTGTGTGTGTGTGTGTGTGTGTGTGTGTGTGTGTGTGTGTGTGTGTTTTCAAGGTACAAATACAAAGTAGTGTTACTTATGATATTGTTCTCAGGCGTGGGCTACAGTTTTAACTGTTGGCAGATGACAACCTTATTATCCAGTGTGGTAACAACCTACTCGGGCAGTTTATGAAGCAGATGTATTATTCACTATAACTTAGGGATGTTTCACTATAAACAAAATGAAAACAGTATGCAACAAATATTATGTTCTCCTGGTGATAGTGAGTTCTTTAATAATGTGGGTGCGGTGAAACTTCGTGGTTTTTTAATTCATAGCAAGTTCACCTGGTGGGACCATACAGCTCATCTGTGTCAGAAACTGTCACTTGTTACATCTGTTATGAAAATTGAACAAAGTAATAACAAAAACAAAGTATCTTGTTACAGTGTTCTAAACACCCTTTCACATCCACATCAGCTGCTCACAGAAGTAAAATCTGTGCCACTAGAAAAGTTCAGAAAAAATGCTAAGAATGCTCATATTCAGTCAGTGATTTTCTTTATTCTGAAATCACAGAATTAATGTGTGAAACAGGTAAAATGTACAGATAAACAACGTAGTACTACACCCGTATGCTGCAGGCCTTTGTACATCTGTGGCATTGTGTACAAAGTGTACGGAATCATTTCCCCCCATCCTGTTTCGTTTGTAGGTGATATACAGGAAAAATTAATAATCTGTATTCCTCTGTACAA
This sequence comes from Schistocerca serialis cubense, assembly GCF_023864345.2. Lineage (NCBI taxonomy): Eukaryota > Metazoa > Arthropoda > Insecta > Orthoptera > Acrididae > Schistocerca > Schistocerca serialis. The sequence goes on from NC_064640.1 coordinate 238,797,263, forward strand.
ACCCATAATTTTTTCCCTTGGTATTTACACTAAACACTAAACATATTCTGGAGGAAGCAATATGTTCCTTGATTCTCACTAGAATGTGGGCTCTTGGAACTTCGGGTGTTAAACCTTTCTCTGATACTCAAAACCATCTTGTGCTGTCTCACCTTCTAGATTGAAAATCTAGCTGAACTGTAGTAGAGCAACGTGGGATTATCCTACTTGCTCTTATACCACTCTTGATGCTATATTTTTCTGACATATTTTCATTAGTAGTATATACATGATAAGTACATAGAATTACTAAACCATTATTGAAACATTCTTTTATTAAACTTTGTTACTCACTGTATAATTTAACGATTGCTAATGACAGTAGTATATATAGTTCATATGAAAACATTTCATTTAAAAAAATATTCATGATTTACCATACCTGCAAACCTTGTGAATGTAAAATTTCAATGATGCTAAAACTTGTTTGTTTCATCTGAAAGCCCTGTTTCTCCACTTTTCAACATATGTTTTACTCTTTCCAAAAGATTTATATCATAAAGTTATTTATATTCTAAAGGCTCATGTTCCAGAATGTTCAAATCTTAAAATGTGCTTCTTTCCAAAATCCAGTAATACTGTTTTGTAGCACAGATTTTTCCATTTCTGAAAATGTATACTTTCACTTAAATAACATGTTAATCTGTTAATTATTCCAACTAGAAAATTTAACTTTCTGTAAACTTTTCAGTGACCTTTAAAAATCCCTGTGCACATTAAATTGCTCTCCCATAAATCTGTACTGATAATTTTGCTATTTTGTAATTATATGTCTAGTAGTTAAACAAACTTACTTCATCACCTATTGTATGTTTGTTCGTTTAAATTTTCTTGAATTTTATGTTAACATCTCAATTGGAATAACTTCACGTTTTACTAATTTGTAATTTTCTGTAATATTCTTGTCTATAAATAGTTGTGGCACTCAATGCTACAAGCAATCGGAGGCTAGCATTAGTTACATAAACTTCATGTAATCAGTATAAGTCTGCAGATGATACTCGGTCAATGAAGGCACAATGTTATTAGTCAGTCAGCAGTGGGCAAACATTCAATCAGTTCAGATACTGTGATCTTAGTTTGTGTCCACTAATCAAACAGTACAGTTATTGTGTCATTCAATCTGTATTTAGCCAGCGTAATTTAAACTTACAAAGTCAATTATCTGTGTAGCCACATGAAAAACTCTGTTAAACTACTTTTTAACTGTGTGAAGTGATGACCTGTGGTATATTAAGTGTTGAAATTACTAAATATAAGCTGATCATAGTCAGCTTAAAGCAATAAATGCAACAATGGTATTTGACTGTGTTGTGATAATAAATCATTATTTATTTTGAACAGACATGTTAATTAGCTAATGAAGATTTTAGAGGGTGAATTTCCCTGAGACTAAAGAGGCACATTATCAGGTTGATAACATAACACGATCATCCATACTATCATTTTCTTCTTACACTCTTAATTATTTGGAGCTGCATAGTTGCACAGCACTTGCTTGGTTCAGAATCATCTAACAGAACTATTTAATCTATTCTGTTAATTGTAAATATGATTCATATTAAAGCAGCAGTATTTTTAGTACGTCTTAAATATTCACTTCAGGTCTTCTATTTATGATTGACACACTTACACACTATATCATTGATTTTTTGGGTTATATAACCCCATCTTCAGATGGCCATAAGGATTTCTGAGGATGGAAGTACATAATTTCAAAATCAAACACCTAATGCAGATATAAATATCGTGAATGAAGACTGCTGAATGGAACAAACTTACTACAGCTGAATGCCTAAAAGATACTTCTTAGAAGCTCAAGCAGTTACCAGTCACTAAATAATTCTGTATTAATTTTGGAATGGAATGGTTTTGCACAGGAGCTGTCTTCCTAGGGGCACCTTAACAATTCACTAGATAGAATAGAGTACTACATGCATAAGATTCAAATTATGTTATTGGGAAAGAATTTTGAATTCGCAAAACAGTCCGTGATGATGTTGGGCATCCCTCTCTTTTTTTATCTTCATCACTGTTTTATAATGCCTGGGCCAGTCAGTGGCGTAATGTAGTATTTTTGTGCCAAGTTCATTGGATAATCACAGACTTGTCAGAAAAAGCATTCACACAACATTGTAGCTACAAAATACATGACACTCAATACAGGCACATAATAATTTGTATGTTACACTATCATTTTAAACTGTTAAAATATATTTGTATTTAATGAAGTGTTACTAAATTGAAAGTGATATATTCTCTGTGCAAGTATGTATGTGAGCACTACATATGTCTGTGGGTGTAACACTGACAGTCAATATCTAGTACTGTAACTAATTTCCATGAAATGTGATGAAGGCTGTATATTGTTTACACCTGTGTACCTCTTTAGAATTCTTGCTAAGTTGTCGTATATCCATAATTTTCTGTAAACAATGAAATATATAGCAGAAAAAATATGGTAATTTACCATGTAGTGGAAACTAGCCAACAAATTGCAAGATACAGCTTCAGTAAAAATAATTTTCTTGCCTTGTTTAATCTTTAATTGCATCCCAGATTCTTGAAATGGGGCAGTTGATTTTTAAATATGATTCTACATACTTTTTCCTGTTACATCATCCAGTCTCGTGGAAAAAAATCAGCTGAGCACTGTCCCCTTGATACCTGCCTCTTTAGTAGAGATTGCTAACGCATGTTTGTGCAGAAGTGTTGGATATCGAGCTAGCAGGTTCAAATCCTGACAATGAAAAAATGCCCTGTAGAACTTGGCCAGCAAAATGAGAAGAAGTGATAGTAAAATTCCTGTTACATCTCTGCAGTTTCCCATAGAGTGTGAACATGTGACAGTGTTGACAGTAATTCATCCATCCATTGGGGACAGTAAACTGGATGGTCTGCTGGGTGCTTGTTGAGATTATTAGGATATGTGGTGGCACCACATTTTACCATCTCCATTTTCGCATCGTCATCACTGGAAGCAACAAACATGACACACTACATTTCAGTTCAGTACAGTACAGTACAGTACAGTACAGCACAGCATACTACACTACACTACACAAGACAAGTACTTGGCACGAGCACATGCATGAAATAGTTAAATTTAAGTTACGTTACCCACACGCCGCATAAATTGTATCAACTATCAAGCCTTACACCAAGGATACTACTCAAGTAATTATATAAACATTGTAATTGTAACATATTATTGTGTCTCATTGCATTATTTAGATTACAAACTTTTATAATACTAGTAACAAAAATTTATAGTGTTGCTAATATATGGTAATATTTAATGGTTATTGTACTTTAAAATTTTTGCATTTCAGACTCTGAAGGACAACTGCAACCCTGTTTATGATGAAACATTTGAATACCTTATCTCTCAGGCTGACATGCGAAATAGGCAACTAGAGGTTTCTGTTGTTACTCGAAAAGGATTCTTGCAGCAGAGTCCTACCATGGGCCAGGTAAATACATTCTGCAGTATTTTTACACTTTTCAAAAACACAGTTGTGCTCCTACAGTTGGCAGTATCATTTGTTCCTTGGTAGTAGATTACTTATAAGTGTGAAGGGAAGTATATTTGTGATCAGATTCACTTCGTACCAACAGCTGCCAAGAAACAGATGTGAAAAACATTGGATGAATCTTGTATCTTTTCAGTAGGGGATACACACTTTTCTGTACCATTGCTAGTATGTGTTCTCCAGTGTTGCACCTCATTGACGATATAGCCCACCATGATTTCCTCTCCTGTGCCAACCTCTTCTTCTCGTAGTAGCACTTGCGCCCAACATCCCCAGGTATTAGTGGGATATATTCCAATTTGTTTCCCCCCCCCCCCCCCCCCCCCCATAGTTTTTACCCTCTGCACGTCTTGTATTTGCTTGGCACCGGCAGCACTAATTCGGATTACTTGGCTTGTCGTCGGCCGTTCGTGACATTATCGGGAGATTAAGTTCTCAACCCTCTTCCCCCTACTTCCATGAAATGTAAAAGATATACATATGTAAATAAATACAAAATTTGTTTGTTTCATATGTTTGTTTATTTGCATTGTCTTTGGTACTTAGTATTTCTCTTTCATATAATATGCAGCAAAACAGTCTCCAAGATGTTACACAACTCCACAAGACTTACACATTAAGTTTGTTGTTGTTCTTTTTTGTTTTTGGAACATACAAGGCAGTTTCTCCGTTTTTGTTTATTTTTTTCGGAAATAAGTATTAGTTGGTGTTGGTTTATGTGACCGGAAAGTCTGCCAACCAGAACGTGATGAGACATACGTGATGTAGTGGCAACCTCCAAGTTTTGTTCAGAAGCAGGTACATGGTCTTTTATCCACGAAGCAGACACTTTCAATAAAAAATTGTGAAATCAGAGGCTCTTGTGTTCTATATTGAAATATTGACATGTACGGAATGCATTAAATAATGTGCAATGATAAAGGTATATGCAAATTTTTTTTTGACCATTTTATCGTTTTTCTGTATATAGGGTAATAACTCAAATATTGGTCTGCCCGATCCAATCCGTTCATGTATTTGTTTCAGGTTTTTTTATTGTATAATTAGTTTTTCTACATTTTCTGTGAGTGCCAGTCAAAGTGGGATTATGTATTGTAGAGATCATTCATATCATTTTAATTTTCGAAGGTCTCCATATCTGTGCGAATATGTCACCTTTCCGTTAATGACAAGCTTCAAACACATTAACTCTTGCGCACTTTAATTTTCCCGGAAATCCTCTATTTTGCCATATCGTTCCACAAACTCGAATTTTATTTTCAAGTAACTTCGTGCAAGTTCTGCACTGTAATAATAATTATCCATGTAGAGGTTATGCCACTTTCCATAAGAAGGTGTCAATAGTTCAATCACTGTTTTTGCTAAAGGCTGTCCAGCGCCGGAATATATCTTGAATGAGGAAATGTATCCCTTACTCAAATCACATAGCATCCGAAAGATTGTGCCATATTTCGTAATTTTCAACGGATGGTAAACTTTAAAATTTAACCGTCCATGCCGCGGTATCATTCCTTCATCAGTTGAGATGTTTTGACTTAGATTAAAAGTTTCTTTAAACTTTTTGGAAAATAATCAATTATGAATTGCATTTTGTAAAGCCTGTCGGCATTGACCAAGTCATCCAGAATGTCAGACAAAACATCCACGTATTCATCATAAATAATCGTATCGTCTGCTACGATGAAGGGGCACAAGTACTTATATAAACAAAACAACATGTTGACGTGTGTAACTTATTGTTACCTAAACAAAACACCAACAGAATGCAAAAGATACTGAGTGATACTATGCACATGACACCACTGCGGTGTCGCCGGCCGTTGACCGCTATTTCATGCATGACACCACTGTGGTGTCGCCGGACGGCATAGTGTTAATGTCCACATATTTCTTTCCTCAATGATTTTGCAGAGTACCACCTCATTTATTATCAGTCCACCTACAGCCTTCTATAGCATCACATCTCAAATGCTTCAGTTCTCTTCTTTTCCAGATTTCCCTTGGCAGTGAGTCACTTCCACATAACGCTGTGCACCAAACATACAGTCTCAGAAATTTCTTCCCAAAGTTGAGACCTGTGTTTGACACTAGTAGACATCAAGAAATGAACGTCCTCTCTGCCTCAGCTAGTCTGCTTGCTTTGTCTATCGTGTACAATTTTGCTTCCACTGTAGCAGACTCCTTCAGTTTGTCTATTCTGTGGTCCCCAATTTTTATATCAAGTTTATTGCTAATCTCATTTCTGCTACTCCTCTATACACTTATCTTGCTTTGGTCTGCTCTCAGTTCATATTCTGTGCTCATTAGACTGCTCAGTCCATTCAACTGGTCTTGTAATTCTTCATCATTTCCACTGAGGGTAGTAGTGTCATTCTTACCACTGACATGCTTTCACTCTGTATTTTAATTCCAGTTCTGAAACTTACTTTTCTTTCTGTCATCACTTCTTAAATCTACAGATTGAACAGCAGGATAAAAAGCATTCTCTTACACCTTTTGTGATCCAAGAACTTTGCTCATAGTTTTGCATGCTTACTGCACCCTCTTGGTTGTTGTACATTTTGTATATAATCCAACTTCCCTGTAGATTATAGCAATCTGTCTGAGAATTTCAAACATATTGCACAATTTTACTTTTTTCACTGCTTTTTCTAGATCCACATCTCCTAGGAATATTTCTTGATTTTCCTTAAGTCTTGCCATCATTATCAAGTTTAGTATCAGCATTGCCTATCTTTACCTTTCCTAAAGCTACACTGACCATTGTCTAATATATGCTCAATTTTCTTTTTTATTATTTTGTATGCTGTTCTTGCCAGAACTGTTGTGAATGTTCTCCTGTATATCTGCCCTTGCTGTTTACGGAATTATTACTTTTTCAACTGTCTGATGGTATGTCCCCAGTCTCATAGATTATACACAGCAGCTTGAATAATCATTTGGTTACTACTTCCCTCCAACAATTTTAAAAATTCCAAAGAAATGTTTCCCATCCCTTCCACATTATTTGATTGCACATTTTCCAAGACTCTGACTCTAATGCTGGATTCCTAATGAATCCCCAAATAACTGCCACCCATTTCTTTTTCTACATCGTCAGAAGATAGTTTGTCCCACTCGTAGAGGCCTTCAGCATATTCTTTTTCATCCCTCTGCATTCTCCTTTGTATTTAACAGTGGAATTCTTTTTGGAATCTTATGCTTATTGCTTTTAATTTCACCGAAGATCGTTTTGACTTTTGTAAATGCTGAATCTATCTTTTCGAATGACCATTTCTGTGTTGATCTCCTCACATTTTTGCTGCACTTACCTATTGATTTCATTCTCAAGTAACTTACATTGTTGCTTTTGTATATTTTCCTGGACAGTTTTTAATTTGTTTCTTCTATCAAAAATTGAAGTATTTCTTCTGTTATGCAAGGTTTCTTCACAATTAACTTCCTTGTACTTACATTTGTCTGTCCAATTTATGTGATTGCCCTTGATAGAGATGTCCACTCCTCTTCAACTGAACTGCCTGCTGTGGCACTCATTATCACAGTATTTACAACCACAGATAACTTCAGACATGCATTTTCAATCTCAATAATTCAGTGTCTTGCTTCTTTAGACTTTTGTTCTCCATGGTGATTCTCTTCAATTCCAGTCTACTCTTTATCTTTAATAAATTGTGATCTGAATCTATATCTGCTGTTGTGTGCACATTACAATCCTGTGTATGATTTTGAAATCTCTGTCTCATTGTGATGTAATCCAGCTGGTATCTTCCCATATCTCCATGCTTTCCCCAAGTATACTTCCTCCTCCTGTAATTCTTGAACAGTATATTGCTATTAACTATCCAAAATTTATTACAGAGCACAGACTCTCTCTCACCTGTCTCTTTCTTCTTACCTAGTCTGTATTCTCCTGTAACAAAATAGCAACAGTTGGTATTTTCTGCAACTTAACTAAGGCATTTGATTGCATGAATCACAGGGTTCGCCTAGATAAATTGAAGTTTTGTGGTGTGGATAGTATATCCAACAAATGGATAGTGTCAAATGTAACCAAAAGAAGGCAGAAAGTTCTACTTAGTATTTGAAAGTGTGTAGTTCGGGGACACTATTCTGATTTGGGGGAGGGGGGATATAACATATGAACTTCTACAAGGCTCATTCAGAAGAAATGGTAAACAATGTTCTTAAAAGTACGACTGGTTTTTTGCAAATGATCTCACCCTCAGTTATAAAAATACACAACATATTCAGTTCTGCACCTGTAGGGGTACTACACCAGTGATAAGTGTAATGCATAGTGAGTAAATAATAAATGGGATGGAAACTTGAAAATTGTTAGGTTTCCATATTGATGAGAATTTGAACTGGTAAAGGCATGTTTTGATAATCCTGAAACAACTTAGTTCACCCACAGTCATACTTAAATTCATTGCAAATCTTGGGCTGACATATTTTGCATAGTTTCATTCGATAATGTCAAATAGAATAATGTTCTGGGGTAACCCACCTTTAAGAAGGAAAGTTGGTCTTCATTGCTCAAAAATGTGCTGTAAGAATGGCATGTGGTGCTCACCCACAATCATCTTGTAGACATATTTTTAAGAAGTTGGCCATCCTGACTACTTCTTAACAATATAATTATTCCCTCATGAAGTTTGATGTAATTAATCATCTGCAGTTCTTAAGGAATAATGATGTACATAACTACAATACCAGAAGAAAAAACTGACATTCATTATGCACATTAAGACTGTCTTTAGCACAAAAAGTGGTACACAGTGCTGCAACCAAGAGTTTTGATCGCCAACCAGTGATGTAAAGTATCAGACAGACAGCAAAGCAATATTTGAAAATAAACTGAAAAAGTTTCTCCTTGACAACTCCATCTGTTCTGTAGAAGAATTTGGATTATTTTAATGTGTAAAAGGTGGTATGGATATAAAATGACTCATTCCACATCATATGATTTATCTTCAAAATGATACATGAAACTAACTTAACACAGTCTTCTCTTCTTTCATATAAATTTGATGAAGATTTATAAGCTGTCTGCTCTTCCAGTTTTAGCTGCACCCAAACATGTCCATATGGTACTTCTTTCTTTAAAAAAACTAACATCACCTACCAGAAGGTGTATGACCATTGTTTTCAACAATGAAAATGAAGTTGTTCATATTTAGTGCTTTGAACAGGGGTAAAACAATAACTGGGAAATAAAATGCAAGTCTTTTGGACCAACTGGAGGTAAACATTTTGTAGGTTTCTTTCCAGATATCTGAATATCTTTGTGACAATAATAGGAATAAGACCTTAAGAAAATTCACACAGCTTTTAAAAATTTTGTGAAGACATTGGCTATTTACCAGGCCACAAGAGCTGTAAAAAGCACTGTTACTGTTTACCTCTAGTGGCCATCATAATTTAGCAACAGTTGTGTTACAAGCTAGACAGGCAACATGCTACTCATATCAAAGTTAATTCCCAGATACATCTTGAAAGTATCATTTATTTCAATTGCAGGAATTATTTAAAATTTGTGTACAATATTATCTAAGCAGTTTTTGAAAAGGAGAAGCACTGTATGTTCACATTTTGTATTCTTCAGTACACAGTCCATATTATTAGTATGCACAATGTTTGTGTTTCTGTCACCTTTCTTTCCCCCTTTTTTTTTTTAAAAAAAAAAAAAAAAAAAAAGAGATATTAAGATGTTAAACAAAAATGAACTGTTACAGGTTGTGCTGGATCTGAAGAATATGGATCTAAATGAGGCAAAGACAATGTGGCTTGACTTGTGTCCAGAAACTTCCAGGGAAGCATAAATTCCCTTTTCATCTATGGCCTTTCACTTAAACACTTAATATCGCAGAGATAACCACTGTCAGATTCTAGGAAAATTATCTCAATGAAGGTTTAATCTGCCATAAGCCAAGAAAAAGTGAAAGAAAATGGATCTGTAATTTTCACATGGAGTCTTTAAAGCTTTTTTCAAGTGATGCTGTGCAAACACAAACTTGCAGAAGCAGCATTTTATGTGTAATTATAGGTATTTCTTCAAACAAAAAAATATTTGTGCATTTCTTTTTTACTAATCAAGTACTTAGTAATAGACAAAGCTTTTATAAAAAAAAATACAGTGTGTATTGTGCAATAATATAAAAGTTAAATAGTATAGGAAATGAAGTGTTGCTCTTTGTGTTTCTATGTGTGTAATTTATTGTGTTGTAATCAAAATGACAAAAGCATGACTTATATGAAATGTATGAGCACAGCAAGGATTAATTCAAAGTAATTGGCACTCTGTTATGAAATGTGATTGTTAAGAAGTTATTGCTGTTATGTTTTGTGTTATCCTAATATTTAAATATATTTATTCGTACAGTACTGCATTGACCTTTTATTTTTTAGCCATATAATTTCCTGTATGAATGTACTATGGAACTTCATTTTTCACATTAATACTGTGAAATGAATGTTTTTCCATCCACCTTCCCCCCATCATATCACTTTTAATCAAGAAATACATGACAAAATGATAGCGGCACTGTTATTGTTTTCTACAGGAATATTGGCATACTGCACCAGGCAATGTTGTCCAGTTGCAAGAAATTCATAGCAGCAATTGTAGCAGTCGCTTTGATTATGGAAAGGATAACCAGCACAGTAACCAACAATGTAATTTTGAGAGCTAATAAGGGCAACGAAATTATAGCTCTTGCTCTTGCAAAGAAAAATACCGGAACAAGTACTGAAGCATCTGCTTTTGAGTTCAATGTCCTCAAAAGGAATAGTCACTGTGGTTCTTTTGAGATCCCATAGAGCCATGAAAAAATTCCAGTTGTATAAAGATGTGTGTCAGACCTTTCAGTCAGTTCTTACAGTTAGAAAAACTTCCAAGAATAGGCATAGACACAATGATGAAGTAGCACAAAATTAACTACATTTCTACACTACTACTTAATATTTCAGTTCACGAGATCACATACTGTATTCGTGGCATAAGTGTCAACTTTGGTAGAAAAAGGCTTTAGTGATGACTATATCTGAGTAATTGTTGCTGGTTAATTGGAGAACAATAAAATAAAATAAGTAATTAAAATGCAAGAGCATGCACAGGCTCTGAGCTGTGGGAGAGCGAGGTTAACTCATGTTATTTTCTCAGTGAATGATGAAATAGTTTATTAATTTCACAAAAATGACTCTGGGTACACTTGCTACTAGTAAATATCCATTGTATGCTATGGTTTTCTTCAAACTGATACTTAATTCATACATCTTTGCTTGTTAGGGTTTTCATGACTTCTGCTTGCTTCAGAAATTTTTGAAATCAATACATAATTATTTGTAATCATAAGAAGTCATTTTATTGACATGGTGAACCATGTAGACATGCATAGGCACCCGTAAAGTGCAGTATGATAGATGCTCTCGTTTAGCTCATGGTTTTCCATGCCTGTAATAGTACTTCTCTAGTGATTTTCGTAAATGTCCAGTGTGCAGTTATTCTAGATATTAGTATCTGTGCAGGAAGTTTTTATGTTAAGTGTAGGCTAGATAGTGCAAGTATTTATTTGTAATATACAAGCTGTATGGTTGAGGGGGGGGGGGGGGGGCAGAATACTTTCGTAACCACTTCTCTATACATTGGTCACAAAATCAAAATTATGACTAGTTTCTTAGGAGTGTGTTGGTACTACTTTGGCATGTCACAGATTTGCGATTTGTCATGGCATCGATTCTATAAGTCCATGGCGTGTTAATATAAGTAGATGACATAAATATCCAAGCAATTTCTGTTGATTATTAGGATATTGGGCAGATACACTGAAGGATTTATGTGAAACTTTTGGACAGACAATATGGCATTATCTTGTTTAAATCGGAAGCTGTTTTCCATAAAGATGTTTTAAGTGAGATGAGGTTTCCCTCCCTTTTAGTATTTTAATTGGTACTCGTGCTGCATTTTCTTCTTTCCCACTTGTTGCTACTCAGTCACAGACATTCTATGTGCAGGCCACTACCACTGGCTGTTTCAGCAGCCCACACTAGAATTGCCTCCAGCTCTAGTAAATTGTGCACACAGTGTTGAGGAGATAGGTTAAAGAAAGACAAGCTTCCATTTATGGCATTTGTAGCTTTATACAAAATTTTGACAGTGTTGACTGGAATATACACTTCACAATTCTGAAGGTAGGTGGGATAAAATAAAGGGAGAGAGAAGTTCTTTACAACTTCAACAGAAACCAGGCTGCGGTTTTAAGAGTTGAAGGATATGAAAGAGAAACAGTCCTTGAGAAGGTGGTGAGACAGGATGATGGCCTATCTTTCATGTTATACAATCTGTACTTTGAGCAAGCAGTAAAGGAAACCAATGAGAAATTAGGAAAGGGCATTAAAATTCAAGGAAAATGAACTAAAAATTTGAGGTTTTCTGATGACATTGTAATTTCGTCAGAGATGGCAAAGGACCTGGAAGAGCAGTTGAATAGTATAGTGTCAGGAAAACAGATTATTAGATGAACACCAACAAAACTAAAGACTAACAAAACTAAAACTACAGTAATGGAATATATTCAGGTTAAATCATGTGATGCTGAGGAAATGAGGTTAGTAAATGGTGCACTAAAAGTAGAAGATGGTTTTTGCTATTTGGGCTGCAAAATAACTGCTGATAGCCACAGTAAAGGGGATATATGATGCCAGCTAGTCATGCAATTAAAACAGGTGCGAGGGACAGTAATTCATGAGGGACCCTTCTGAATATCTATTCTGAAAATTACAATTGGATTCATCCTAGGTTTCTAGGGACAAGTAGGTGCTGGCTGGAACTCTGTCTGCTTGTCATTTGGAGGCCTCTATAGACTGCATTTGAGGCTGTTTGCTTGTAGACAGTATGTGACTGCATTGCCTTTTGCATTCAATTCACAATCAGCAAGTGTGAAATCATTGGTTTCTTAATGTGTATGACCTCGTACCAATTGGGGCAAGCAACTAGCACTGTATATCTCCATCTAAGTTACTGTTAATTTTGAAACCTAGATGATTTCTTATTTTTCTGGCAAACCTTCATGATTCGGTCATTACACTGTGAAAATTCAAATGCAGTTGAGTATTGCCAGAAAAAAATGCTGAATTCATAGATGTGTTTTATTTTCCTGAAACAAGTGCTCACTTGTTCTCCATAAAAGCAGCTGCAAATGGAACATAAATAATGAGCTTCCTATGAATTTCAGTGTGGCACCTGCTTTTATCACTACTACTACTACTACTACTACTACTACTACTACTACTACTTCCCCCCCTCCTCCACTTAAGGTCGCTCTGGATGGTTACTTGTAGGTATTTTACTATAGATACTTTTTCCAGCAATCTGTCATCAATAGTGTAGTTGTACAACAATGGTTTTTTTTCCCTAGGTATGCATAATATCTTACAGTTATTAAGTTCAAGGTCAACTGCCAAAGCCTTCACTTCCATTTGTAAATGTGGTTTGGTACTTGGTAAGCTCTTTTTTTTGTATTTTCGATAGCAGTGCGGGATGGTGTCAAATGCCTTCCTGGAGTGAAGGAACATACAACATGTTCCATAATGTTTTAAAGACAGATTTAGCAAGTTTTGTAAAATTGTCTTCCTGAAGTAGGACAGTAAAGTTGGCACCATCCCATAACAGTTCTCGAATAAAGCTAAGACAAATAGTTGTGTTATCAAACAGTTCAGGTGTCACAGAGGAAAAAGAGTTTCATAACAATAAAGTCTCCGAATTGCCGGTAAACAGAGGCATAGAGCCTTACATTACACCACCCTGCATACCACAGCAAAATGGTGTTGCAGGAAGAGAAAACTGCACTAGTGTGGAGTGTGCTCATTCTGTGTGGAATCCTAGTAAATTGCCAAAAGAAGTGTGGCCAGAAGCATTCAATACTGTTACACGCCTTTTGAATTGCACTGGGAAGTCCTCTATTGAAAACAAACTTCCTCATGAACTGTGGTATGGATAACAAGTAGGCAACTTGAATTGCCTGAGAACTTTTGAAACAGAATGTTACATGGCAAGTGAACAAGAATTTTCATTCAAAATGTAACATCAAAGCTGTGCCTGGACATCTGGTTGGGTACATAAATGCAGAGATGTCGTTAGGGTCTGGGTTCCACCTCAGAGGAAGGTTGTACTAAGTCACATCATAAAATATGCAGTCTGCACACAAATGTTTCTAAGTTTGGATGTGCCCATGATGAAACCATCCAACAGAGTCAGTGTAACCAGACTTCCAATGAGAAAAAGGTATCATAAAACATCAGCCATGGCAAGAGAACAGAAGGTTTAAGTGAAGAGGAGGAAGATTTGGATACAACCATAAGTTCTGGAGCAAGTCGAATATTAAGTGATAAATGAAGAACAAACATGAAAGAAAGAAACCAGAATGCATGACCAGTGGAGATTATGTGCACATGGCTGGAACTTGTATCATCAGGAAAAGCTTTGCAGTCCAGCAATAAAAGTCAGTGGCTGGAGGCCATTCATGAAGAATTGAAGTCCCTGGAAAGAGAATAATACCTGGGTGCTTGCTGAGTGTCCCTGTGGTGCACAGATTTGGCAGACACTGTGGGTCTTGTGCAAGAAAACTAGGAAATGGGAAAGTTTGTTTCACCTGTTCATGTGTGGCAAAAGGCAGGAAATCGACCATGAAGAAACATCCAGCCCTGTTACGTATTATTATACTATTCAAACCCTATTGGCAGTGCCTGCTGCAGAGAAAATGGAGCCTGATCAGTTTGATGTCAAAACAGCTTTTCTAAACGGTGTATTCGAGGAAGGTGTGTATGTGAAACAAGCTGAAGGAGTTGAAGATGATACTGGATGTGTATGTTTGCTGAATAAAAGTCTGTATTTTCTTGAACAGGCACTGTGTTGTTGGGACAAACGTTTCACAGACTTCGTGACAAAGGCTGGATTTAAAAACTGATGCTGATCCATGTCTGTTGTACTGTTGAAGCAAGAATAATTGTTTATCTGTTGCAATCTTTGTTGTTAATATTTTAGTTCTGGGCAGCAACAGAGCAGATATTAAGGAGTTAATGAAAACATTGAAGCTGGAGTTTCATACAGTTAGAGTGACTCAACAATTTTTTGAGTCTGAAGATACAGCAGAATGAAGATGGGCCAGCAGCAGTGAACCAAGAGGACTATGCAAGGGAAATTCTAGAAGTATCTGGAGTGGCCAAGTCTGATGGAGTTTCTGTGCCAGTTGGCACATAGGAAGTAATGTCGAAGAAAAGATCACAGCCAAAGTTCCTTATTGCAAGGTGATGAGTTGTCTGATGTGTTTGAATACAGTCGTCTCACGTCCAGACAGGGCTTTCACAGTGAACAAAGCACCTGGAGCCATGGAATATCCTACGGCTCAAGACTGGAATCAAATGAAATGAATTTTTAGATACTTGAAGAATACAATGGATTGTTGAACCATCTACATATACAAAGAGGTTTAAAGGTTAACAGTGATGCTGATTATGCAGATGGCAATGGCAAGAGACATTTAACAACAGATGTCAAAGTCTCAGTTTTGGGACTCCATCATGGACCATTCACTTATGACAGACAGTGGCAATATCCCCTATGGAAGCAGAAATACTCTCAGCAAGTGAAGGGGCAAAGGAATTGGTCTGGCTGGAGGGGTTGCTGTATTAACTGACTGGAACTTCCAAACACATGAAATCACCTAAGTTCTACTTTGACAATGTAAGTACATTGAAGTTGTCCAAAAATCCAATGTTTCTTTGAAAATCAAAGCATATATAAGTTTGTTACTTCTACATCAGTAAGAGATTCTTGAATGCAGACCTTGGATTTGAACACACTGGCAGGACCAACTAGTCAGTTGATGTGCTAACAAAGCCCTTCGAAAGGGTTTGACTTGAGAAAGAATTGAAGTGCAGAAGATTAAATCTATGTAAAATTCTGTTCTCACATTTCATATTTTTCTTTGTAGGAAGTGCTGACATTGAAAATAAAAATACAAAAAGTATTGTCATAGCTTTGTTGTGCAAGTGCAGTGAAATATTTGGACCAGTAAAACTGAAAATGTTTTGGTACAATGTCCTTATGTGCACATTGTAAACCTTTTGCAGTCTATTTTTAATAAATAACCTTAAGGAATACATTGTATATAGTTGGACTCTTAACATAAAATGAGAAACTGAACAAGGCACAGTGGTTTGTAAGCTATAGTTTGTCATATGCGCAAGAGCTTCGTGGACGCCAGGTAGTGCCTGGCAGCATGAATAATTTTGAGTCATTGGAAGAAGAGCTATCATGACATGCACTGATAATCAACCTGGAAGGGTTGGAGTTAGAAAAGTTGTATAGGAATTTCAGTCTTAAAGGTTGTAAGCCATGGCACTGCTGATATAGCTGCACTATGGTGAAAAGTGTCACATTTGTAAGGAAATGACAGGGGAGTAATGTAAAAGTTTTTAGGAATTATTTAATCCTTGTGGACCATTGAAAGTTACACTGATAACATAGCATAGGATTCCCACTGAGAATGAACTGCTGCTGTACAGGAAAGCATACCAACTACCATATCACCTCCAACAGGTGGAGGAAGAATTTATAAATCAACAGCTCTGGGACAGAATAATACAAGAGAGTACCAGCCTGTGGAGTGCACCAGTAGTAATTGTATAAAAAGAATCTCAGATAGGAGTAAGACCTATAGATGCTATTGTGACTATTGGTATTTAAATCAATGTATGGTCATAGATACATGCACAGTGCCTAATATCACAGAATCTTTGGTTAACCTGGGGCAATGCTGTTATTTTACAATCTTGGATACACAAAGTAGGTATCGTCAGTTGTTGGTAGTGCCAAAGGACAGTCATAAGCCCAAGCGTATGGCTCCATATGGTCATTACCACTACCACTAAATGCTATTGGGGTATGCACCAATGATTTTCAAATACCTGTTACATGGAGTATTATGAGCCCTGAAACCAAAACAGTGTATGGTATACTTAGATTCCATTATATTATTTTCTAAGGACACCCAAGAACATGGGATACATTTAGGGATGTGTTTAGTAAACAGCAGTACAATTGACACTTAGTTCAAGAAAGTGCCATTTAATATTGAAGGAAGTTCATTATTAGCACTACGTTGTCATCCAGGAGGATATGCGAATAGTTTTATGCTGATGATGGAGTATTGCATAAACAAACAAAGTGCAGATGACATATAGTTGTGCCAGTGACTATACGTGATGAGGCATTGAGGCAAGCCCACAAGTCTATCTTAGCAGGCCATGGTGGTCACCAAACTACCAACCAATATGTTGGAGAGAATTATTGGTGGAAAATGCACAAGCAGGACATGGAGCAATATGTGGAAAACTGCTGCTGTGTGCACAAAGGGATGAGTGTAATCACCAGCGAATGTCATTGTAGAGATTACCAAAGGCCAACAAAGCATTTCATATGATTGTTATGGATAATCTTGGACCCTTTGCACAGACTCCAGCAGAGAATCAGTTTATTCTGGGTACAATTGATCACTGTTTGTGTCATTTAACTATGATTGCTGTGTCAAATCAGCAAGTGAAGATAGTAACTCCGGCATCGGTCAAGCTGGATTTTGAAATTTGGGGCACTGGAGACTGTGACAAACAACCATGGCACTAATTTTATGTCTGAGGTAATGAAAGATTTTTTCCATTGACTTTTACACTGCATGAGTTTGTTTATGGGCATATAAGACAGTACCACAATGAACATCAGCACTGACTCATCACGTGGAGAACTTCTATGTCAGTCATACACGTAATTTACAAAAATAAGGGTCTGTCCATTGATACCGCACACCTGCAGTCGCACAGTTCCTGCCTCTACTGACCTTCACCTGCAGGCCTATAACAATAGGGCTGCACTCTGCTAAGAGTGTAAGAGAGTAATGGCGTGAGTAAAGACAAGGACTTCTTACTGAAATCATAGTACCTGCTACAACACACTGACAAAGCATCATGCCAGGCTGCCCACCTATGAGCTGCAGCATGCCTGTCCTATTGATGACCTACAAGGTTACCAAACCCAGAAACGCTTTGGCATGTGACATACATGGCACCTGTGATGGCCACCCAGCAACAAACCTGCTCTGGTGCATATAGATACTGGCTGTCCATCCAGGTTGGGCATCAAATCATGAGTTGTAGAGACAGCATCTGCCATAGTGTGGGCTACCGCCATGAGGCCACCGTTGCTTGACTATCGTACTGACAGGCCCACCTGCAAGGGGGTCCAGCCACAGCACTGATGAGCCAAGGGTCAATTTGAAGTCCTCCCAGCCACTGAGCCAATGGGCACCCTCCATTGCCAGATGCCGACAGCCAGACGCAGGTATAGGTGGTTTTACCTGATGCCTTTGCTGCCACACACCATCATTCTCTGCTAGCCACCTTCACCTACAGCCTAGTCCAGCTGAGATACCTCACTGTGAAGGTCATCCAGCACTGCTGGTTGCCCAAAAAAGGTTGCTTTGCTGCTGTGCTGAAGAGGATCTGTGGATGTCTGCAACTTCTTGCTACATCACCTCTACACATTATGCACCATGTTCTGTGAATTCAACACCCACCACCCAATGCTCACAAGATGTGGCTCAAGTTTACCATTGCAAACTGCTGATAAGTATATAAAGGTTTCTGCTGTGAATGAGCCACTTATGACTTATCCTGCCCACCAACCTTGGCCAGAGAACACCTGGACTCAAACAATACCTACTTCTCTAAAATCTGTTCTTCATACTACATCACTTGTTTCGACATTGCTCAGTTCCAAAGTTAGTGTAGAGCATTGGATGTATGACTTAAAACCATGAAAAAAGTTAAAGTCACTGTAAGACACACATAAATAGATTTAGTGTATTATTCAGTTTTCTTGATGATGTCACAGCCATTATCAGTCAGCAGTCAAACTAAAGGAACCTGTTTCTGTTTTCTATGTTGCATGTGCAGTTAGCTGCTTTAGCACTGACAAAATTTTGTTTATTTCATGAATGTAATTATGTTATTCTTAGAACAAAACTGTCAAGATCATCCCAGCAGCACCAGTCACTTCTTTGGATATATTGACTTTTTTCTCTCCTTGAGGTTTCATGGCTCTCAGAGTCTGCATGGTGTTTATCTTCAATTTTGTAACCTGAAAGTCTACAGTTATGTGTCAGTAGTGTTTTGTATCTGTTTTTGCGACTGTGGGTTATTTTCTTTGTGATAGCAGCCCGTGTATGTTTGATTCTGGTTCACTGGTAAGCTTGGTGTATTTATTGCTTGGCAGAGCAGCAAGAGCTACGGTCAACAGCAGTGGTGGCGGTCAGGATGGGATATTTTGTAAGAATCAGCAAGCACAAAGCAGTGTTTGATAAGGTGTATGCTCCAAACTGAAATTTTTAAGGTAGATAAATTCCAAGAAACAAATCTGAGAACATATATTATACAGTAAACAATTGCGTAACATTATTGGCTGACTTTATGGACATGCAGAAAACTAACTGTCCACAAGCCTGCCTTGCAGAGAAATTATTGAGGAAGAAGGCATTTGTGCAATGCTCAGGGTTTGATAAGAAACACAACAATTGGATTACTGTAACATAAAATCTAGTTTTATTACATTATCACACACACTGTGCAAATAATAAACTCTGTTCAGTCCTTTACAAAATCAATAATATCACCACCATCCTGAATAACAATTTTGTAAACAAATAAAATAATTTCTCACCACTTAATACCCATTTTCATTGAACATTGACTGCTATTGTGAACTGATACCTGCGGAAATGCTAGTGACACCACCATTTAGCAAGTAACTCTACAGTCACTGCTTCCCCACTTCAATGTATAAATAATAAAATAGCACCAGTTGGTATTTTCTGCAATCTATCTAAGGCATTTGATTTTGTGAATCAAAGTATTCTGCTAGATAAATTGAAGTTTAATGATACTGATGGTATAGCCAACCAATAGATAATGTCAATTCTAACAAAAAGAACATGGAAAGTTAATTCAATCAATGTTGTCCAGGACTGTCTGGGGAGAAATCATGCAGGGGAACATCGAGGCTCAATCTTATGTCCATTATCATTCCTCATACATTTAAAGGTTCTTCCCTCTAATATACAACAAGCAGAATTAGTTCTTTTTCAGATGATACTAGTATTGTAATCAATCCACAGAAACTGGAGGAATGGTAAGCAATGTTCTTAAAAGAATGAGTGACTGGTTTTCTTGAAATGGTCTCACATTTAATTTTGAAACGACATGACACATTCAGTTCTGCACATCTAGGGGTACTACACCAGTGAAGTGTAACACATGATGAGGAAATAATGAATAGGATAGAAACTTGGGGTGCTCATATTGATGAGAATTTAAACTGGAAAAAGGACAGTTTGGAACTCCTAAAACAACTTAGTTCAGCCACAGTTTCATATCTTGGGGAGAGACAAATCAGTAAACTGGCATGTTCTGCATATTTTCATTCAATAATGTGATACAGAATAACGTTCTGGGTAACTCATCTTTAAGAAAGAAACGCGTCATTGTGCAAAAACATGCTTTAAGAATAATATGTAGTGCTCACCTATGATCACCCTGTAAACATCTGTTTAAGGAGTTGGGCATTCTGACTACTGTTTCACTGTATATTTATTTCCTCATGAACTTTGTTGTAAATAGTCCACTGCAGTTCAAAAGGAACAATGCTATACATAATTACAATACCAGAAGGAAAAATAACATTCATTACACCACATTAAAGTTATCTTTAGCACAAAAAGGAGTGAACGGTTCTGCAACTAAAATTTTTGATAACTTACCCAGTGACATAAAACATCTGATGGACAGTAAAGTAAAATTTGAAAACAAACAGAGAAAGATTCTCCTTGACAACTCCTTTTATTCCATAGATGAATTTCTATTATTGTAATATGTAAAAGGTGATGGATAGGAACTACTAATACACATCTGTATATTTAAAACATAAATAAATAAATAAACAAATAAATAAATGTTCAGTGTGTAGCCATATTTACAAATTAATTTTTGATGCCAATGTAAAATGATTCATTCCACATCATTACAGTTTATCATGCTAATGGTCCATGGAACATGAAAACAACTCATACACATTGTAAAGCATTCAGCAGCAGAAGTGTCCGCCCCCGGTAGCTGAGTGGTCAGTGCGACAGGTTCGATTCCCGACTGGGTCAGAGATTTTCTCCGCTCAGGAACTGGGTGTTGTGCTGTCTTAATCATCATCATTTCATCCCCATCGACACGCAAGTCACCGAAGTGGCGTCAAATCAAAAGACTTGCACCCGGTGAATGGTCTACCTGACAGGAGGCCCTAGTCACACGACATTTTTTAGCAGTATAAGTCAAAGAAAGACATCTGTAGTAAAGCACTGAGCAGCATGTGTTTGTATGTTTTTGTCAAATAACAACAGAAAATGAGCTGGGTTAAAGAGTGACTGTTTTCCGAAGCTAATGTGTACAGTATTGAGGAGTATGTCTGTCATTAGATAAATTATGATCAGAAAATAAAGAGAAAATAGTTTTTAATAATGCTCACAAGAAACTAATTGACATGTTCTGTTGAAAATGTATTTTCAATTGTTTATTGGTTAAATAAATATAAATTAATTAAATCTTTAAATGGTGTCTACTGTTTTATGAGCATGTCTGTACATGTCCCTGCATGTCTGTTTTGATGGGAGTGTGCAGTTTATAAAGATGTTTGGTCATTACAGCTGAGTCAGTGAGACATTTGATTCTTCTTAAGTAAAGCTAGGTAAAGGTACTAGTAGGAGCTTGTACAAAATAGGTTATTACCCTTACTATTACCCAACTGACTAAGCTATACTGACTGAAAATTTTGTTTCTGTTAATAAGAAAGTGAGACTTATAGGAAAATATGAGATAGATCACAAAGCAATAGCATGTGATTTTGCCTATTCATCCACATGTATTGATTGTTGGAAACACATGGCATGTGACCATAGCTGTTTGCATAGATGTAGTGAGGACAGGTGCAAACTGTGTTTCCTGCATTGGATGTACATCATAGAAGCCATGTGTAGGAGAAATTTCATTAAAAAGTCATGAAGTCTCAAAAAACTATTGCTTTTGTCATTTTTTCTCTCCATGTATTGAGAGCATATACCATATGTATAATAATTTTTTTGGATGTATTCCCTTACAATTTTTTCATTTATTCACTACACAGAAATTTCTAATAGCATTTAATGGTTCGAGAAAAAAGAAGTGAATCAATGTGGATTGTGTTAAAACTTTTGCAATGTTCTGTATATGCCTACCGAGCTTAAATCGAAACTGATTTCTGATCTGTCACATGCTGTAATTATTAAGTAACTACAGGTTTTAGTTATTTCAGTCTACAAAGGCCCTTTTGTCTTTTTTTCCAGTTCCTTGTAGTAACACCAGCTTGCCAACTAGTCTTTTTAGTATCATTATTGAAACACTCTATATAGGCACAACATTTATCTTTTGATAAGTTTAGTTTCTTTTCCTGAAAGACTGTTGTTCTCCTGTGAAACACCTTGGCACCAAGTACCAAGTATAATATCCTCTACCTCATCTTCTTTATTCACAAGCTCTGAAAAAAAAACTACAGCATATTAGATGAGCACTCTTGTTGATTGCAGTCTCTCCCATCCTGATGACATAAAATTTCACATGCAGTGTGATAATGTCTTGATTCACAGGACACACTCTTCTATACTGTGCTGCAGATGTTGAGTAAACTTATGATTGACACAGAATGTGGGCATGTCGAATGGGTGAGGTACGAATTCAATGCAAATGGCACACATGTAAACTCCCTGCAGATGTATTCAAGCAACATACAGTCTGGATCCTATATTAGCATGAAATGCAGTACTCAAACGTGTGTGGAGCTTTTAATCAATGTTGATATGTCATTGTCCTTTGAGCGATATTTGTGGGTATCTTTGCCAATGTATTCATAGGCACAACAAGGAAAATAACCCATGAATAGTTTAACTCTTCAGCAACAATATCAGTTCAAGTTGCATCTTGTACTTGGATGTTTACAATTTATGTGAGAGCAATTATTGTCTATAAGAGTCTGACCTGATGATATAAATTTTTAATGCATGATTCTAGTGATGTTATGTTTTGGCATGTACTAATAGTTTGCTGCTAACAAGTTCTGTAGGTTGCTGAAATCTACTGTCTCTTTCCTGCAGAATATGAAAAACATTGGCTTATGGAAGAAATTTAGTGTTATTTCATTAACGTGTGGATATGTGCTGTCATTTCAGCATCTCCCACATTTTGGTATCTCCCTTTTATATAGCACTGTGATCCTATTTGACAGAAATTGTTTACATCATTTATTTGCCACTTACACTTTGTAATTTGGTGCTTAACTTGCTCTGAACAGAATCTTTCAACTTTACTCTGTTGCCAAGATTTTGACATGTTGGTTGTATTGTGTTGTCAGTCATATTTGATAGTTGTCCATGACATAGTTTGGTAGAGTGGTATGCATTTGTCCGTAGTGAGGGTCACTTTTGTACGTGGCAGACCAAATTGACTCTTTGAAAGAGACAGCCATTGCATGTATCACTGTGTCATATGTGGTAGAGGTGTTCTCAGTCTTTCAGCAGCAAAAACTTATGATTGTTACATTATTAGAGCTAATGTCCACCATCTGTGTGTATCCAGTTTCACCCCTCAGCTAGAGTTCCTGATAATCTCACCTAAGTTATGCTTGTGGAATCCCATGTCTGTGGATTTTTTCAGGGTTCTCCAGGTTGTGTGGTATTTATTTTCCTTCATAAATGACTGAAGACTGTGAAGTCTGCACTTTTTTAATGCACTTTGGGATGAAAATTGCCCTATGCTTGTAAAAACTGCCTGCTGTTTGTGGATTGTGTTATTATTCACAGAACTCATAATCAATGTTGTGATTGTATGGTATCAATCCCTAGTGCACCTGCTACCTCAGTACTATTAGGTGACAACCCATACGTGTTTGGAAATTACTAGCTGATAAAGGTGGTTGTGATAACTACTCACATCAGCAATATCCTGTGATGTAGTTCTTCAGCTTACATGCTGGTTATGATGATAATGTTTAGTTTGTGGGGCACTCAACTGTGCAGTCATCAGCACTCATATAAAGTTCCAATTTTTACACAGTCCAGTCTAGCCAAGATCATGAATGATGATGATGATGAAATGATGAGGACAACACAAACACCCAGTCCCTGGACAGAGCAAATCCCCAACCCGGCCGGGAATCGAACCCGGGACCCCGTAATCCAGAGGCAGCAACACTAGCCACTAGACCATGAGCTGCAGATGGTGGTGGTGTTCGTGGTTAGTGTTTAACGTCCCGTCAACAACGAGGTCATTAAAGACGGAGCGCAAGCTCGGGTTAGGGAAGGATTGGGAAGGAAATCGGCCGTGCCCTTTCAAAGGAACCATCCCGGCATTTGCCTGAAACGATTTAGGGAAATCACGGAAAACCTAAATGAGGATGGCCGGAGACGGGATTGAACCGTCATCCTCCCGAATGCGAGTCCAGTGTGCTAACTACTGCGCCACCTCGCTCGGTGAGCTGCAGACATGCTGATTATGATGATTGGTGATTTCATCAAAATTTACTAAGTAATATAACTTGGCCATACCATGTGAAGAACTGTTTTCTATCATTTCAAGATACTTGCTTACAGATGTTATGGAACTGTGTAGTTATTGCCTCTCTCATAGTAGGAATTCTCATGTGTTTTACTATTATGTAGTTTGTGGCATATGAAAAAGGACTATTCACTCTATGATGAGTAGGTTTGATAGTTGTGCTTTATTAGGACACTATCATAGTCTTGTTATTCCAAGAGTTGCAAAGTGTTGTTAGGTAAACTTAGTAAGATTAGAAAAAATGCAGATTTATGTATCCATGAAGATGTCCAGGAGGACTTGTAGGCCTATTTCTCTTTGAGTCACTGAAAAACTAGTTGTTTTTAGCACAGAAGCTGAGATGTCAGCAGATCACAGCAAGGTTACTTTGTTCTAGTATTCTGCTACAAAACATCACCATGGTCAGCCCTTGTTTGTTGAATGGTTCAGTGTGTCTTTCTTGATGTAATCACTCCTGTTCAGTATAATGAACACATCATGCTTTGAGAATGTTTCTCTCATAAACCAAGGTTTTGTGCATGCTACGTCATATCTGTGGGATATTCAGGAGAACCTCATCGATTCCATTCCATACAGATCTTGTTCTATCAAAAATGCATTTGTTTCCTTGCCAACAGCCAAATTTTGCTGTAGGATCATGCATTTTCAGTCTAGATGAAACTGGAACAATAACACTCCAAAAGTCACAGAAGTGTAGGAGGTACAGGAATGGTCGGTGGTGAGCTGTGGATTAGTGCCAGTGACGCGGGAGGTCCAACAATTGAGAAAGGCACTGATCAACTACAATTCTACTTTATTAACAATGTACAGGATGGGTGCATCGGACCCCAGCTGCTGACCAGTTGCTTGCAGCGGCTGCTATTTCTTTGTTGCAGAAAGGCCCATAGTGGTTAGGGTGTCCCAAGAATTCGAAGTAGTTTATGTTTGAATGCATACCCTCTTAATTTATTCGTACGATGCCAAAACAACTATATGTAAAATTTCAGAGCCTTAGGATGTTGGCAACCCGTGCCGACTTGCAATGAAACATGTCAGGTTGGCTGTAGTTGGTAAGATAGGCGAAGGTGCGCGCCCTTGTGTCTCTAAAATTGTTAGTCTAGATTGTTGTCAGTACGTGAAAATGTCAGTGGAATTACGTAGTAGTTCTAAAACGCATATATTTTTAATAGGTGCGGTAAAACATCAGATGAAAGGTTCAAAACTGCCATCTCATGGACAAGTTCCAGCAGTTTTATTTTATAATATCGGGGAAGTGAATTTAACTGTCAGTGAAAGTGCAAATCTCACTATTCGGGAATGTATGATCTTTTGGGAAAAGGCGCGTATACCTACCAAATCTGTACCTAATTGTGTGAAGAAATTAGTAAACCTACATCAAGTTTGGACGGTGTTGCAAAAAAATGCACAAAAAACCCAAAAGGTATTTGAGCAGCGCCGACAAGAGTTTGTCAACAATTTGGATGATTTGTTCGACATTGCACACGTCAATGCACTTCAGTTAATGAAAATCAATGAAGATAAAATCTTTTCACAGCGACAGAGAGAGCCCGGTCGGCCTGGTCACTTAGCTGGAGTAGACAAGAAAATGGCTTATAAAGAGGAAAGGTCACGCATCAGAACTATTGAGGACGAAAACTGACGTGCTAAATATTTTTCCACGTCAGCTCCTTCGACAGCGTCTTATAAAGCATTACAAAATGACTCATCTTCAGATCGTAATGAAAATGAGATGTGTTTGCAAGAAAATTTCCCAAATGTCATTGAGAACATAAAATCTGGAACCAGTAAAACAACTACGCGTAAAAATTTCATTACTCCAAAATTAGTAGCAGCAGGTGTCAGTTGAGCATGGGAGATTCAGTGTATATTCTTGAAGTTACCATTAAGGCACTTGCATATAATAATGATGAATTTCCTATAAGTAAGTCCTCGATTCAAAGAATTTGTACAGAGAAACAGAAAGAGTGTGCGGAAGCTATAAAAGTTAATTTTCAAAACGAGGTACCAGATGTTGTGACTGTTCATTGGGATGGCGAACTGTTGCCTGCTACACATGATCGGTAATCAAAAGAAGAACGTCTTCCGATAGCTATTTCATATAGAAATAAAGATCAACTTATTGCTGTGCCAAGGTTGGAAAACTCTTCAGGATGTGAACAGGCGAAAGCTGTTTGTGGACTGGAATCTCGAAGACAAAGTGCATTTTCTTTGTTGTGATACTGCGGCTTCAAATACAGGCCATATCAATGGTGCCTGTGTGCTACTTGAGCAAAAACTTAACAGAAGTGTCATTCTTTTTCCTTACCGCCACCACGTGTATGAACTAGTGTTAAAAAACGTGTTCCAGGTAAAAATCAGTTCAGTGACAACAAGTCCTGATATTCCACTCTTCAAAAAGTTCCAAGATAACTGGAAAAGCATAAATCCAGATAACATACAGTGCTACAAAGAAAAGGTCGCAATGCACCTGACTGTTTCAGAAATTGACAATCTGCTTGAGTTTTACCGCACTGAACTGACAATAGAAATAATCAGAGATGATTACCGAGAGTTGATTGAGCTTTCTGTTATATTTTTAGGTGAAGATACAGACAGAAAGTTCAAGATACGGCCTCCAGGTGCCATACACCAAGCTCAATGGATGGTGAGAGCTATATATTTCCTAAGAATATCATTACTTTGTATTCAGTTGAAAAGGAGAAGGTAGCACTGTTTGATGTTTACCTGTTCATCGTGACATCCTACGTCAAGCCATGGCTTCAGTGTATTTTGGCAGTAAAGGCACCCTACCAAGATTTGTGCTTCTTAGATTACATTAGATTAGATTTACTTTCATTCCAATTGATCCATAGTGATCTAGTCAATGAAGGCATACGAAAAAATAGATAAAGACATCTCAAAAGCAGTTCTACAGAAGATAAGCCAGCATTTACGGTATTTGACTGATGAAGTTTCTGTCTTGTCACTGTTTGACGATGACGTGGATCTAGAAACAAAAGTAAAAATACTTGAAAGTTTAACCTAAGATAATTTACCAGCTGATGCTAACCGTTACATCCCTTTGAAGGAAGAACTTTGCGGTCCATTGTATGGCGAGTTAAATAAATGAATAGAGACGTTGTTTTTTAGTTTTCTGTTTACATCATAATTTTGTTAACTGGTTTGCTCTCTCTTAATTACAGAGAAAAACATCTATGACTTCATTTCAGTCAGAAGCAAGTCATTGTTCCATCGTCTTAAAATTGACGACAGTTTTCTCCACGAATGTCCTGCCATGTGGTCAAACGATGCTTCCTTTCAAGAAACCAGAAAGAAGGTTTCAACACTGAGAGCAGTGAATGATACAGCTGAAAGAGCAATCAAGTTAATTCAAGACTTTCGTAGTTTAGTCTCGGTTGAGGAGGAACAAAAACAACTTTTGTCACGTTGTGCACAAGAACACCGACAGATTTATCCCGGCTGCAGAAAACAAACTTTGAAACGAAAATTAGGGACTAATGGTTTTACATGTTAAATAGTGAATAAACACGATTTTGGCAATTTGGTGTTTTTTTTACCAAACAATCAAATGTTCAAATGTGTGTGAAATCTTATGGGACTTAACTGCTAAGGTCATCAGTCCCTAAGCTTACACAGTACTTAACTAAAATTATCCTAAGGACAAACACCCCCCCCCCTCCCCCCCCGAGGGAGGACTCGAACCTCTGTCGGGACCAGCCCCACAGTCCATGACTGCAGCGCCTTAGACCGCTCGGCTAATCCCGCACTGCACCAAACAATCATTAAGTTCCAGAATCCCTCCATTCGCACATACTAAAAGTTTCCAAGTCTCGTGTTTAGTATCAAGTTGGCACGTGTTATAATAATTTAATTGTGATAATATTTAGTATGTGAGTTATTAAGGTCAAATAAAAAAATAGAGGGTATGCGTTTTCGATTTCACGAAAAAACATCCCCATTATATCTTAGGGTGTCCCTAATAGTGGTGGCTCACACCATTGAAGATGGTGGCGAGGAAGACCTGCGCTGCATCATGCTCCGAGCCCCAGAGTACAGGAGACCCATGTTGCAACCCCAGTGAGGGCATGTTAGGCAGGCCGAAACCTCCCAACTTGTCCCATCAGCTGGTGGCAAAGCAGAGCACAGCTCCCTGGACAGGCACTCAGGCCAAGGGCAGCATTTCAGGACCCGGTGGGGGCAGAGGCAGCTGCATCATTTGCATAGGGTGGAGCATCATAAAACAACCGCATATCGCTGTCCGTGATGGCTGATGAGTGACAAATGACAGTGGGATTGGGATTGAATGTGATGATGTGCAATGGTGGCATCATTAGTGCCTCACACCAAAGCCTCTCATAGTGACCGTATTTGGTAAGGTATTGGTGTCTTCCTGAAGGTGGCTGGGTGTTGTAACTGTAGTAGGTCACTTGCAGTAGCCATTCCAGGCTGTCTGAGTGCGTGGTATGACGTAACAGCTTACTTCGCAGGGCAATGGCTAGTGCAATATGTCCCCTTTTCCACATCCAGCGGCTTCCTCTGCTGCAACTTCTGTTCTAGGTCTTGGGCTTTTACATTTTTCTCCATCCTATGGAGATCTGGTCCCCAGATTTTGAAAAACAAGAACACAAGCACTATTATTTCCATTCACTTACATTACACTTCTTCAGTCACAGTCTCCACTGAACTAGGCATATTTTTCACTAGGTGTCCCGTTTTATTGCACTTTGAGCTCAGTTTCCTTGTTGGGTCTTTGCTTAATCTTTCCTTTGTGGGTAAGCCTTAAGTGGTGCTGTGAGTACTGCTCAGGATCTGCAGGCTGATGGAAGGTAATGTTGGGATTTGAGGTATCTTTCATTTTGACAGGTAGTATACAATGCTAATAACTGCAAGAATTACACTGATGGCTGTCATAGAGGCCTTATCATGATGACTTGGTAGTAATGCTCTGTCCTGTATTTTGTCAAAGGATCCAGAAGATGTTCTACTGTTATGCAGCCTTTCTGAGTAGCTATCACTAGGTCTTATTGAGGCGAGAATAGTTGAGTCTATTGTGTTATTGAGGTATGTTAGATTCTTGGCAGGTAGGCTTTCTAGGGGTAAATCAGTTAAGTAAATTGAGGTGTGAGTAAGGTTCAAGGTAGTGGTTCCCACTACAGTAGTGGGTAGCTAGAAATTAGCACTGGATACCATTAACATTCTCTGTCCTCGTAATTCCATATGTTGTGTGCCCTCTCATTGGCCTTGTTTGTAGCAGGTGGTGATTGTAACTATTGTTTGTGCAGCTGAATACACCCAATATAAGCTTACTTCATATGTAGGATTATGTTTTTCCTGCAGGTATTTACTTGGGGCATGTTGTTGTGAATTACTGGTGGTGGAATAATGGAAGTTCACACAATTCAGCTGTATATCGGTTGTGGGTTATTGATAGTAATTGGCCCAGCTTTGGAACGCAGAAATTCTCCTGCTGATAGCAGAGCTTGGGAGCAATGGTTTGAACTTACTAACAATATCTCGTGTACCAGTTTTTGTAACAACCTCCAGAGGGCTTTGCGATGCAGGTATTCACATGCAGGACACAAAATTCAAATCTGAAATCCTTGCATGTCAATGTTAATTGGATTTGAACCTGTAGGTATGCACCTTCTATTGTGCTGGCCACTGTGGCCATGCTATAATAGAATCGTAAGAACTTTTTCCTGGCAGCTACCAAAAGTTCTAGCTGCACAGATAACTTGTCCCGAATCTTTCATAACCCCACTAGGTACTGCTCAGTTGGCAATAGTATAGGTGTTAAGTGTCCCAGAACTTCCAGTAGAAGTATTTCTGGCAGCTCGGTAGTTTCTATTCAGATGTTGGCGATGCTATCCAAGAGAGTGCGGAGTAGCTTGGCAACTGCTAACTGTATATCCATGTTGTCTAGGCAGTCCTTCAGAATGACCAGGTTGTGTTTCGTGGCAACCTCTGGAGATTGTACATGAGTGAGCAATGTTGTTGCCAAGGATCGCAGTTACCTAGTGTCATTTACAAAGCCATTTTCTAGGATGGATAACTGTATGACATGCAAGTCTGTTGCATTCTGCTTAGCATCTTTATTGCCTCGCAGCCTTGATCTTTTCAAAATCCTCTGAGTGAGCTGTACCAAAGATGACTTTTAGTATGTGGCCACCCCCAATCCCTATTCCTTTATACCTGTGGGTCTAATACTGACTCTGTAGTTGAGTAAAAACTGATCACAGTAATTGGTACTCTCCCTGGGTGTCTCCGAAATCTGTCTCGTTACCTATCATAATTTATAGCCCATTTAAAATACCCTCCAGTCACCTGACTTTGTTTTCTACTGCCAAAATTTGAAATCTATCCTTCAAGTCCACTAGTGGACTTGACGGATAGATGATCATATCTGTCTGTTGCGTTAACAAAACTCTCCCCATCAAAGGGCGTTCCTCAAAGTGCTTTTGTCATCCTGCACCAGCTTAGGAGTCCCATTAGGATGAACATCTTCATATTCCTTTTCCCCATCATCCTGGGCTGGATACTTGACGCTGGAACTGCCTTTCCCTGTCCCAGGGTCAGACCACTCCTTTCCCTAAGGGAAAGGTAAGCCTAGTGCTAGTTTATTGTCCCAGTTCACAGCCGAAGCACATAGTGATGCATCAGGTTAGTGACTGTGCTGCCTTGATTTTTCTGCCTCTTTCTACACTGGTGTCCAAAATTAAAGCAACAAACAGCAGTTTTGCAAGGTTGCGTTTGTTTTGCTACAAAACAGTATAAACAGGTGATAGTAAAGTAAAAACAATGTAAAAAATAAAGAACATAAACAACTGCAACACACATAGCAGTAGACAAAAACCTTCTTCGTTTTCTCCAACTTAAAGGATTTGTTCACACATTCCGAAAACTGGTTAATGTGCTTAGTATGTGGTGTGTTCACCTCTGGCAGCAATACAGACCTGACAATGACGGGGCATTCTGTGAATAATGTCATCAATCTCATGTTTAGGTGATAACGCCCGTTCTTCTTGCAGAACTGCTTGCATGTCTTGTAGAGTGGTTGATGGATGCTGATGTGATGCAACCCATCTCCCTAGTGTATCCCAGACATGCACCATGGGATTCAAATTGGGAGAGTGAGCAGGCCACGCCATGTGTGTGATATATTCTGTTTCCAAGAAAACATCAAGCACCTGTGCTCCATGAGGTCAAGCATCATCGTCCATTAGTGCAAAGTCTGTGTCCACAGTACCTCGTTACGACCGCACATGAGACCCCAAGGTCTCATCAAGATACCTGACAGCAGTTAAACCCTGCTGATTCACCTGTGCAATTTCATGAAGAGGTGTTCGAGTGGGCCGGCCAGTGTGGTCGTGTGATTCTAGGCGTTTCAGTCTGGAACCGTGTGACCGCTACAGTCGCAGGTTCGAATCCGGCCTGGGGCATGGATGTGTGTGATGTCCTTAGGCTAGTTAGGTTTAAGTAGTTCTAAGTTATAGGGGAATGATGACCTCAGATGTTAAGTCCCATAGTGCTCAGAGCCATTTGAACCATTTGTTCGAGTGGTCAACGCTCACACTATTAGGGATCTTCCTTGATATCGGTCTCTTTCCATTATGTTTGCTCCCAAAATCATGTTACATGTGCCCTCCAAATGCAAATCTGTCGAGAATCACTTTCTGGAGCAAACTGGAACTCATCTGTGCAAAGAACATTGGCCCACTGTTCGACCATACAGGTGGCATCTTGACGAATCCAATCTAGATGCTCCATTCTATGAAGTCACGTTAGAGGTACACATAATGAAAATAAAGACCACTCTGCGGAAGACTTCTGTACACCGTCTGCCTCAATACAACATGTCCAGTTGATGCTGCGAGGTCAGATACCAGTTTCTGTGCAGTACTAAGGCTATATTGTCACACCCTTACAGCCAAATAACAGTCATCTCTTTCTGATGTCATACATTAGACAAAGTACAGGGAAATAGCGGTATGTTTTTTTCAATTTCGGCTACCAGCGTATTTTTGCTCCTACTAACCTCACATACTCCCCCCCCCCCCCCCCCTTTCGCTGAAGTTGTTTATGAAGGAGGTAGTGGATATATGAAACACCCAAAAGGGCAAACCCTGTTGATGTGAACAATCGTGACATGATTTCGAAGCTGTAACTTTACATGTGCTAGTGATGGCATCTCGATCACATGAAATGGCCCCAGATAAAGTGTCATGAATTTCTTCGTCTCCCTCAAGAGTTGGTTCACATGACCCACTGACCTACCCGCTACTTTGCTAATACATACTACTTTTTTGTCCCTTCCCCCATGAACCACGGACCTTGCCGTTGGTGGGGAGGCTTGCGTGCCTCAGCGATACAGATGGCCTTACCGTAGGTGCAACCACAATGGACGGGTAGCTGTTGAGAGGCCAGACAAACGTGTGGTTCCTGAAGAGGGGCAGCAGCCTTTTCAGTAGTTGCAGGGGCAACAGTCTGGATGATTGACTGATCTGGCCTTGTAACACTAACCAAAACGGCCTTACTGTGCTGGTACTGCAAACGGCTGAAAGTAAGGTGAAACTACAGCCGTAATTTGTCACGAGTAGGGGAACCATATAGTAAAGCTGCATGGTTAAATGATGATGGCATCCTCTTGTGTAAAATATTCCGGAGGTAAAATAGTCCCCTATTCGGATCTCCAGGCGGGGACTATTCAAGAGGACATCGTTATCAGGAGAAATAAAACTGGCGTTCTATGGATCGGAGCGTGGAATGTCAGATCCCTTAATCGGGCAGGTAGGTTAGAAAATTTAAAAAGGGAAATGGATAGGTTAAAGTTAGATATAGTGGGAATTAGTGAAGTTCGGTGGCAGGAGGAACAAGACTTTTGGTCATGTGAATACAGGGTTATAAATACAAAATCAAATAGGGGTAATGCAGGAGTACGTTTAATAATGAATAAAAAAATAGGAGTGCGGGTAAGCTACTACAAACAGCATAGTGAACGCATTATTGTGGCCAAGATAGACACTAAGCCAACGCCTACTACAGTAGTACAAGTTTATATGCCAATTAGCTCTGCAGATTATGAAGAAACTGATAAAATGTATGATGAGATAAAAGAAATTATTCAGGTAGTGAAGGGAGACGAAAATTTAATAGTCATGGGTGACTGGAATTCGAGAGTAGGAAAAGGGAGAGAAGGGAACATAGTAGGTGATATATGGATTGGGGGTAAGAAATGAAAGAGGAAGCCGTCTGGTAGAATTTTGCACAGAGCATAAATTAGTCATAGCTAACACTTGGTTCAAGAATCATAAAAGAAGGTTGTATACATGGAAGAATCCTGGAGATACTAGAAGGTATCAGATAGATTATATAATGGTAAGACAGAGATTAAGTAACCAGGTTTTAAATTGTAAGACATTTCAAGGGGCAGATGCGGACTCTGACCACAATCTATTGATTATGAACTGAAGATTAAAACTGAAGAAACTGCAAAAAGGAGGGAATTTAAGGAGATGGGATCTGGATAAACTGAAAGGAACAGAGGTTGTACAGAGTTTCAGGGACAGTATAAGGGAACAATTGACAGGAATTGGGGAAAGAAATACAGTAAAAGAAGAATGGGTAGCTCTGAGGGATGAAGTAGTGAAGTCAGGAGAGGATCAAGTAGGTAAAAAGACGAGGGGTACTAGAAATCCTTGGGTAACAGAAGAGTTATTGAATTTAATTGATGACAGGAGAAAATATAAAAATGCAGTAAATGAAGCAGGCCAAAAGGAATACAAACGTCTCAAAAATGAGATCGACAGGAAGTGCAAAATGGCTAAGCAGGGATGGCTAGAGGACAAATGCAAGGATGTAGAGGCTTATCTCACAAGGGGTAAGATAGATACTGCCTACAGGAAAATTAAGGAGGTCTTTGGAGAAGAGAGAACCACTTGTATGAATATCAAGAGCTCAGATGGAAACCCAGATCTAAGCAAAGAATGGGAAGCAGAAATATAGAAGGACTATATAGAGAGTCTATACAAGGGCGATGTAATTGAGGACAATATTATGGAAATGGAAGAGAATGTAGATGAAGATGAAATGGGATATATGATACTGCGTGAAGAGTTTGACAAAACACTGAAAGACCTAAGTCGAAACAAGGCCCTGGGGATAGATAACACTGCATTAGAACTACTGACGGCCTTGGGAGAGCCAGTCCTGACAAAACTCTACTATCTGGTGAGCAAGATGTATGAGTAGGCGAAATACCCTCAGACTGCAAGAAGAATATAATAATACCAATCCCAAAGAAAGCAGGTGTTGACAGATGTGAAAACCTACGTTTCTAGCATTTGTAGACTTAGAGAAAGCTTTTGAAAATGTTGACTGGAATACTCTCTTTCAAATTCTAAAGGTGGCAGGGGTAAAATACAGAGAGCGAAAGGCTATTTACAATTTGTACAGAAACCAGGTGGCAGTTATAAGAGTCGAGGGGCATGAAAGGGAAGCAGTGGTTGGGAAGGGAGTGAGACAGGGTTGTAGCCTCTCCCCGATGTTATTCAATCTGTATATAGAGCAAACAGTAAAGGAAACAAAAGAAAAATTCGGAGTGGGAATTAAAATCCATGGAGAAGAAATAAAAACTTAGAGGTTCGCCGATGATATTGTAATTCTGTCAGAGACAGCCAAGGACTTGGAAGAGCAGTTGAATGGAATGGACAGTGTCTTGCAATGAGGATATAAGATGGACATCAACAAAAGCAAAACGAGGATAATGGAATGTAGTCGAATTAAGTCGGGTGATGCTGAGGGAATTAGTCTAGGAGACGAGACACTTAAAGTAGTAAAGGAGTTTTGCTATTTGGGGAGCAAAATAACTGATGATGGTCGAAGTAGAGAGGATATAAAATGTAGACTGGCAATGGCAAGGAAAGCGTTTCCGAAGAAGAGAAATATGTTAACATCGAGTATAGATTTAAGTGTCAGGAAGTCTTTTCTGAAAGTATTTGTATGGAGTGTTGCCATGTATGGAAGTGAAACATGGACGATAAATAGTTTGGACAAGAAGAGAATAGAAGCTTTCGAAATGTGGTGCTACAGAAGAATGCTGAAGATTAGATGGGTAGAACACATAACTAATGAGGAAGTATTGAATAGAACTGTGGAGAAGAGGAGTTTGTGGCACAACCTGACAAGAAGAAGGGACCAGTTGGTAGGACATGTTCTGAGGCATCAAGGGATCACAAATTTAGCATTGGAGGGCAGCATGGAGGGTAAATATCGTAGAGGGAGACAAAGAGATGAATATACTAAGGAGATTCAGAAGGATGCAGGTTGCAGTAAGTACTGGGAGATGAAGAAGCTTGCACAGGATAGGGTAACATGGAGAGCTGCATCAAACCAGTCCCAAGACTGAAGACTACAACAACAACAACTTTTTTGTCTTGAGCCCTCTCCTGCTGCTTACAGTTTTCGTGTTAATTTTTTCTGCATCTTTCGCCAAATCATTTTAAAGCGTTTGAAAAAATCTTTTACTTGTGAAACATCTCCCCCCTTGGGTGGCTTGATGGCAGTGTGAAAGCACGTTTCGACCAAAAAATCATAGCCATAAAATGCGATAAATGATCAATAATAGTTAGCACATATCGGTTTCCAGCAGTGTGGGCCGGCCGGAGTGGCCGAACGGTTAAAGGCGCTACAGTCTGGAACCGCACGACCGCTACGGTCGCAGGTTCGAATCCTGCCTCGGGCATGGATGTGTGTGATGTCCTTAGGTTAGTTAGGTTTAAGTAGTTCTAAGTTCTAGGGGACTTACGACCACAGCAGTTGAGTCCCATAGTGCTCAGAGCCATTTGAACCATTTTTATGAACCAGCAGTGTGCATGCAAATGGCCCTCGCGTGTCATTCTCAATCATTTTGAAAATATTTATTGGCTTCAGTTAGTCATTATAATGCAGTCTTTTGGCGGCCTGAAACTGCTATTTGGGCGCATGGAATGCAGTTGTTGCATAATGCTCGGCGTCTTTGTTGCGTGTCATCTACCAGTATGTTTGCACCATTCTGTATTCTATTGCCCTACGTCCACTGCCCTGTGTTCCATTGCCAGAACAGAATCAAGTCATAGGCCTGCCTGAATGCTTCAGTTTGCAGCTCATCTGTTATTACCACACACAACCCACATCTTGGTTACCTGTGAAGGAGACCGTCTTCTGTGCAGAACTGCGGCTTCCTTGCAAATCACTGACAATCTGGGTTATGACTCTGTGCTTGCCTCCAAACGTCATTACCGAAGCCAGTGCACTCCAAAGCGCGAATTTCACGACTCAGGCCGTCCGTATTCACGTGAGACCGGCCTGGACGATTTATCACTTCATAATCTAATTCGCTGACATGTAAAGCCCACCTGCTGGTTGAATGTTTAAGACATAGTAGCCATCCATAAGCACGTTGAAGCGTCTACCACAAAAATAACATCCGAAATACGTTATACCAAATATGAGTGCAATCATT
The DNA here is from genome assembly GCF_023864345.2 of Schistocerca serialis cubense. NCBI lineage: Eukaryota > Metazoa > Arthropoda > Insecta > Orthoptera > Acrididae > Schistocerca > Schistocerca serialis. Next base: position 238,834,070 of record NC_064640.1, read on the forward strand.
TCCTTGTCAGCTGTTGAATAGATTTTCTCAGCCGAATTTAGTTGCCTAGATGTGTGTGTTATGGGATGCTCATCACCATTGATTTCCTGACTCACAACATAGCCAAGAGTGAAGTTGCTCAAATCACAGGATAATATCACCTGTTTTTGAAAACAGGGAAAAACAAGAACTGGACTGAACTTAAGAAGGCTTTCAATTTTTGAAATGCCGCTGCATGGCTATAAGACCATTGAAATTTTACCCCCTTTTGCAATAATTGTGTAAACGGCATTGCAATTTCAACAAAGTGCAGCACGAATTTTCGGTAGAAATTCGCCAGGCCACGATATGCTTGTAATTGTTCAATTGAAGTAAGTGTTGGAAAATTTCACACAGCTTCCACGAGACGAGAGTCAGTGCTTACGCCACCCTGCCCAATGATGTGCACTAAACAACGAACTTCAGGCAAAACGAAGTGGCATTTCTCTAAACTAAGTGCCAGTCTTCCTGAATGTACTCAGTTAAAACCTTCACACAAACGTTGGAGATGTTCCAGAAAATCTTTAACTTATTTATTTTATTTATTTATTTATTTATTGTTCCGTGGGACCAAATTAAGGAGAAGTCTCCATGGTCATGGAACGAGACAATACATGAAATTATAACACGATATTAGAAACAGATAAAATGAAATATAAAAAAACATATTCAGGTGACAAGTCGTAAGTTTAAATGAAGAAAATCAACAATGTAACACTGGAATTTGCTTAATTTTTTAGCTCTTCCAGGAGCTCCGCGACAGAATAGAAGGAGTGAGCCATGAGGAAACTCTTCAGTTTAGACTTAAAAGAGTTTGGGCTACTGCTAAGATTTTTTAGTTCTTGTGGTAGCTTATTGAAAATGGATGCAGCAGAATACTGCACTCCTTTCTGCACAAGAGTCAAGGAAGTGCATTCTACATGCAGATTTGATTTCTGCCTAGTATTAACTGAGTGAAAGCTGCTAACTCTTGGGAATAGGCTAATATTGCTAACAACAAACGACATTAAAGAAAATATATACTGTGAGGGCAATGTCAGAATTCCCAGGTTTTTTAATAAGGGTCGACAAGAGGTTCTCGAACTTACACCACATATAGCTCGAACAGCCCGTTTTTGAGCCAAAAATACCTTTTTTGAATCAGAAGAATTACACCAAAAAATAATACCATATGACATAAGCGTATGAAAATATGTGAAGTAGACTACTTTTCGTGTTGAAGTGTCACTTATTTCAGATACTGTTCTAATGGTAAATAAAGCAGCATTTAGCTTCTGAATAAGATCCTGGACATGGGCTTTCCACAACAGCTTACTATCTATCCGAACGCCTAGGAACTTGAACTGTTCTGTCTCGCTTATAATATGCCTATTCTGTCTGATCAAAATATCGGTTCTTGTTGAATTGTGAGTTAGAAACTGTAAAAACTGAGTCTTACTGTGATTTAGCATCAAATTATTTTCCACAAGCCACGAACTTATTTCATGAACTACATTATTTGTTACTGTTTCAATATTACACACAAGATCCTTCACTATCAAGCTGGTGTCATCAGCAAACAGAAATATTTTTGAATCACCTGTAATACTAGAAGGCATATCATTCAAATAAATAAGAAACAGCAGTGGCCCAGCACCGACCCTTGGGGAACGCCCCACTTAACAGTGTCCCACTGGGACTGAACATCACTACCACTCTCAATATTGCGGAGAATTACCCTCTGCTTTCTGTTCTTAAAGTAAGAGGCGAACCAATTGTAAGCTACTCCCCTTACTCCATAATGGTCCAACTTCTGCAGTAATATTTTGTGGTCAACACAGTCAAAAGCCTTCGTTAAATCAAAGAAAACACCTAGCGTTCGCAACCTTTTATTTAATCCGTCCAAAACCTCACAGAGAAAGGAGAATATAGCATTTTCAGTTGTTAAACCATTTCTAAAACCAAACTGAACATTTGACAGCAAATTATGTGAATTTAAATGCTCCAGTAACCTTGTATATACAACCTTCTCGATAACTTTAGCAAACACCGATGGCATAGAAATAGGTCTAAAATTGTCAACATTATCAATGTCTCCCTTTTTATAAAGTGGCTTCACTACCGAGTACTCTAATCGGTCAGGAAACCGACCACTCCTAAAGGAAAAGTTACAGATATGGCTGAGAACTGGGCTAACATACATAGAACAATACTTCAGTATTCTGCTAGATACCCCGTCATATCCATGAGAGTTCTTGGTCTTTAGTGATTTAATTATTAACTCAATCTCCCTCTTGTCAGTATCATGGAGGAGCATTTCAGGTAACAGTCTCGGAACACTTTTCTGTAAGAGCGCTATACACTCCTGGAAATGGAAAAAAGAACACATTGACACGGGTGTGTCAGACCCACCATACTTGCTCTGGACACTGCGAGAGGGCTGTACAAGCAATGATCACACGCACGGCACAGCGGACACACCAGGAACCGCGGTGTTGGCCGTCGAATGGCTAGCTGCGCAGCATTTGTGCACCGCCGCCGTCAGTGTCAGCCAGTTTGCCGTGGCATACGGAGCTCCATCGCAGTCTTTAACACTGGTAGCATGCCGCGACAGCGTGGACGTGAACCGTATGTGCAGTTGACGGACTTTGAGCGAGGGCGTATAGTGGGCATGCGGGAGGCCGGGTGGACGTACCGCCGAATTGCTCAACACGTGGGGCGTGAGGTCTCCACAGTACATCGATGTTGTCGCCAGTGGTCGGCGGAAGGTGCACGTGCCCGTCGACCTGGGACCGGACCGCAGCGACGCACGGATGCACGCCAAGACCGTAGGATCCTACGCAGTGCCGTAGGGGACCGCACCGCCACTTCCCAGCAAATTAGGGACACTGTTGCTCCTGGGGTGGACCATTCGCAACCGTCTCCATGAAGCTGGGCTGCGGTTCCGCACACCGTTAGGCCGTCTTCCGCTCACGCCCCAACATCGTGCAGCCCGCCTCCAGTGGTGTCGCGACAGGCGTGAATGGAGGGACGAATGGAGACGTGTCGTCTTCAGCGATGAGAGTCGCTTCTGCCTTGGTGCCAATGATGGTCGTATGCGTGTTTGGCGCCGTGCAGGTGAGCGCCACAATCAGGACTGCATACGACCGAGGCACACAGGGCCAACACCCGGCATCATGGCGTGGGGAGCGATCTCCTACACTGGCCGTACACCACTGGTGATCGTCGAGGGGACACTGAATAGTGCACGGTACATCCAAACCGTCATCGAACCCATCGTTCTACCATTCCTAGACCGGCAAGGGAACTTGCTGTTCCAACAGGACAATGCACGTCCGCATGTATCCCGTGCCACCCAACGTGCTCTAGAAGGTGTAAGTCAACTACCCTGGCCAGCAAGATCTCCGGATCTGTCCCCCATTGAGCATGTTTGGGACTGGATGAAGCGTCGTCTCACGCGGTCTGCACGTCCAGCACGAACGCTGGTCCAACTGAGGCGCCAGGTGGAAATGGCATGGCAAGCCGTTCCACAGGACTACATCCAGCATCTCTACGATCGTCTCCATGGGAGAATAGCAGCCTGCATTGCTGCGAAAGGTGGATATACACTGTACTAGTGCCGACATTGTGCATGCTCTGTTGCCTGTGTCTATGTGCCTGTGGTTCTGTCAGTGTGATCATGTGATGTATCTGACCCCAGGAATGTGTCAATAAAGTTTCCCCTTCCTGGGACAATGAATTCAAGGTGTTCTTAATTCAATTTCCAGGAGTGTATGATTCTCTGTTGGGACTAGGTTTCTATTTAGTTCACCTGCTATATTCAGAAAGTGATTATTAAATACTGTACATATATGCGACTTATCAGTAACATGGACATTCTCACTACGCACTGATTCTATATCCTGACTCTGCAGACCAGCAACTTCCTTTATGACTGACCATATGGCTTTAATTTTATCCTGAGACTTAGCTATTCTATCTGCATACCACATACTTTTTGCCTTCCAAATAACATTTTTAAGCACCTTACAATACTGTTTGTAATAGGCTGCTGCATTTAGATTTTGACTGTTTCTAACGTTTTGATATAATTGCCACTTTGTTCTACAAGATGTTCTTATCCCTCTAGTCAGCCACCCAGGCTGCCTGTTTGTGCTAGTACCCTGTTTTAAACGTTCTAACGGAAAGCAACTTTCAAAGAGCATGAGAAAAGTCTTGAGAAAAGCATTATATTTATCGTCTACTGTATGAGCGCTATAAACATCTTGGCACTCTTGTTCCTTTATAAGTTTTACAAAGGTTTCTACAGCAACTGGATCAGCTTTCCTGAACAGCTGATGACTATATTTAACACATGTTACAGCAAAAAAACTCTTTTAAAGTTAAAATTTGTGCATCATGATCTGAAAGGCCATTCACCTTTTTGCTACCAGAATAACGAATAATATTATGTCATCCATATATACAAGACACTGTTTCATTCCCTGTTGGAATACGATGAGAATATGTTGGCATCGCAGGTAAAGGTCCAGAAGGGTCAAATAGGTCAATGTTTTACTGCAACAGCTTCTCCATGCTTGCCCCGTATTTTCCCTGTAAACGTGCTACTTTTCCCTTCAGTGCGGACAAACTGCTGGACTGTTGGTGGTGCTGCATAATGAGGCAAGAATTCCCTTTCCAATTCGTCCTCATCCTCTGTTTCTGAATTAGCTACCAGAACACCATGTGGCGTATTAACATCCTCAGGGATAAAATTATCAATTATTGGTACCACTTTATGATCTTTAATTTCCCAAACGCAGGACAAGCTATGTCATGTGGAACACTGAATTTCATCCAATTCCTCATTTTCTGACAGTAGATTCACAATAGGCAATGAAGTTAGTGGCAGATCAGCTTCCACATCAACCCAGATCAACCTTCAATTATCACTTGGTATGATGTCCTGCACGTTGGCTGGAAAGCGCATGGTATGCAGTTTATGCAGCTCCCTCTGGCCTAGATGTGCGTCTTGCAATAGTAATGGTTTTCTGGTTGTACAACCAAGAAGAAGCAGAATTCAATCCAGCTCCACAACACACCACTCCAAATCAACTTCAGTGTGATGCCCAGCTTTGAAACCTAACCTTAGTATGACATTGTAGCCACTGCCAACCATAGGAAGAACGTCAACATCTATCTGGAAGTTCCATCCCCCCACTCAGAAACTCATTCGCATTGATCTGAGGGCATCCGCATGACACCCACCTACACCTCTCAGCTCGCAGTGTGGGAGCTTAATTCAAGTCCTTCTATTATACCCATCCTAGCTACAGACGCTTGAAAACCTTATCCAACAGAAATTTACTTTACTTATTATTTACACACCCAGTGTGCAAAAACTACACCACCGATTCTGCACAAAGGTGCCCCATGCTAACCCACGTAGCTCAGTGGACACAGCACCCCTGTTTGGATTAACTATGTGTTACATGGTCCATTCGGAGGTCATGTTTGAAGCCCATGCAAATTCCCGGTCCTACAGTTCCTATCTGAGAGCCCGAACTGTTTGTGCATCTGACACCGTTGCTCTCTGCAGTTCCTTTTCACATGACTTGTACAACCTCATCTGAATAACTTAATGTTCATATTAAACACTAACTTCTTTTCTTTTGCCTTGTCATTATCTCTATTTTCGCTAACACTGCTGCAACCTCAACTGTTTCATTCAACGCATCTGGCAACTCCATTTGTACCTTCCAGGAAATGTCGATAGAAGAATAATGTTCTTTTTAGTGCAGTTTTAATTTATTCAAGATGGCGGACCCTCCAGCACCCATTCCCTCTGCCCCCTGTTGTACATATGGCAAGATTGCACTGACGACATCAGGAATTTTTCCGTTTTACCCACTCTCAGACCTCTCATCCGAACTTCCCATCCCCTCCACCACTTCCACTCCTCTTTCCCACTTGGAAATTGTCGGGAAAAATGATGGTGGACTGGAAGTATTTCTTTATCTTTTTATTTTGTGTGTTATTTTGTTGAAAATTGGCGGGAAATTCTAATTTTTGGTGGTAAATGTGTGCAATTGATGAGATGTTGGTTTTGGACAAAGAGAAATTTAATAACTGTATTACCTGTAAACATTCAACTGAGGTCTGTGTCCATAATTCCCTACATGGAGACTGGAAAGATGATGGAGGAGCGTAAGAAGAAGAGTAGTTTTCAACAAATAATGGTGATGCATTGCGATGGTTTCCCATATAATCCAATAGTGTCAGCTACACTGCGGAGGATATATAGCTTATTTATAAAATTTAATTTGCATAACAATTTGCAGGGGCTGCATATCTTTATTGCGTGGTAAAAGCTTATCATTCTCTGCTGTTTACTTACTTCTGGAAGGTGCAAGCGTAGTAAAATACCAAGAAAAAAACTACCAACCTGTCAAAAAGTGATTAAATGTGCAGATAGATCACATTTTTTTCTATTGTGTGTGCAATACTGCCACGAAATCGGCATTAACATTAAGTGCACGTAAATACAGTGTTACAGATAGTTACTGTAGCACAAAATACAGTCAGTCAAGATATATCTGGCAAAAGAGAGGTCTTTTTGATAGCAAATCATACATATTACAAAAAATAGGTAGTTAAAAACATCGTCACAGGTAGAAATAATCGCGAAAAAAGTAATTGACACCGATCACACGCATAGAAATTGATGGTAAATAATACATATCGCGATAAACAAAAGTTTATAACATTGTCATGGGCAGAAATAATCGCAGGAAACTGAAATGGCACCCATTACACACATAAAAATTGCTAGGAAGTCCCATACGTATCACGAAAAAAAGAAACACTATGGCGCTCAACACTGGATGCGTATTTCTGTGCCGCAGCAGCAAATGGCCATCGGTCTGGAGGGTGAGCGATCTGCTCCAGCGCCGCCGATCATCTGGTGGTGCCTGTGCTACCAGCATATCGTTATGTGGATTTCCCAGATCGAAACGTTCACACTGTCAATGGCTACTTCAAAGGACTGCCTAGAAAACTGATATCACCCTGTGCACAATAGCCACGACCAGCCTTTGTGGATCGGTTTTGTTTTTGTTCCCACTCCAACAGTTACAGACTGGAAGTGGCGCATATGGCCGTTGTATCGCTCTCACCTTGTTGTGGTCTGTCAGCTTGTGGCAATTGTATCAAAGACATTCCTGAAAGGAGTGCTCACTTAACAATACATTTCCGACATTCTGTCTGAAACACGCTCTTCCCTTTGAAACCACCCCATCCCCCATCATGTTTGAACCAGTAAACCTGCATCCGTAGCTTCAGAGACTTTCCTAGAAAGACCGACAAAGTACAGTGTGTTTCCTGTCTCCACACACACCAGTGCTTGTTTCAAAGGCGTCTGGGAAAGTTGTATAGCCAACACCAAGACTTTGACCTCGGATATGATGTAGATACCATCCAGTTTTCTGGGAAGGTCTGAATGCTAACTAAGGCGTTCCCTGTCTTGCCACCTGCATTCTGTATGTGGGTGGTCCTGAAGGGTGTGGACAATAACCGATTTGTCTCAACATACTGACCAGGGTTTTCCCCCGAAATTAATGGGTAGAGCTTAAGTCGGTATTAACCCTACCCTGTCCTCAATCATCTTCATTCTGTACTAGTTTGTGAGTATGTTCAGTTGTTGTCGTTAGTGCATCTGTCGACCTGTTTGTCTAGTTGTCATCATCTAGCTGCACCATGAAGCGTTCAGCATCTTCAAGCAACATCAGCAGCGTGAGCGACAGCGGGAAACTTCCGAGGCTTGGAGGAACTGCCATGTCAGTACATATTTTCGTAGCATATTCAGATTCCGATGTATGTTTTCGTTATTTCGTTACTCTAAGTGTTCAGATTTCGTTAAAACGAATTTAGTACCAAGTGATCTTCAAATCAATGTGTTCAGATGTTGAAGTATATTTTCGTTATTTCATTGCTCTGAGTATTCAGATTTTGTCAAAACGAATTTAGCAGCAAGTGTTCCTGGTATATTTTGTAGCAGGTTTTTCTCAAATCAATGTGTTAAAATGAATTTACTAGCAAGTTTTCAGGTTTAGAAATATGTTTTCGTTATTTTGCAGCACACGTTTATCAGTTAAGTAGTAAATTTTTGCTAGAAGAAGGTTTCCTTGTTGTTACAGCATTCATTCAGGAAATGTTGACTAACCTCGATCGGCAGCTTGAGGCTTGAGAGGATGCACGCTGACGAGCCTGTACATCCCCCAGAGCATGGCAATCCCGCCATGTAAGCACGTCTTCTCATTTTAAAAATGTTCATAGTGTTGTATTTCCTGTATGTGCATACGTTTTTACATCGATTTTTTATTGCTGTTATAGACAATTTTGAGGAGATCGAGGGTAGTGCTACACCACCCCCGATAAACCTATCGCAGATATCTTGTACAGGGTGACAGTTATTGAACTATATGAATTGCTTTAGGACGTTTAAACCGCATGGTTGGCCATGGCTCATGATGGGAAATAGTATGGTTTGGCTTAGCGACAAAGCCCACTTTCATTTTGGATGGGTTCGTCAATAAGCAAAACTGGCGCCCTTCGATGACTGATAATCCATATTTCGCGATCGAGAAGTCTCTTCACCCGCAACGAGTGACTATGTGGTGTGCAATGTCCAGTCAAGGAATAATGAGTGCATTATACCTTGATGACACGGTGACTACTGAACGGTATGTGAAGGTTTTGGAAGATGATTTCGTCCGCATTACCCAAAGTGACCCTGGTTTCGATAAGATGTGCTTCATGCAATACAGAACTCAACCCCATGGAAGCAGGAGAGTGTTTGATGTCCTGGAGGATCACACTGAGGACTGAACTCTGGCTCTGGGGTAGCCAGCGGCCACTGGCATGGGCCTCCAATGGCCACTAAATTCTCTGGTTATGAACACATGCTACTCCTTTTTGTGGAGCTATATTAAAGACAAGCTCTACAACAATAACCCCAAAACCATTGCTGGGCTGAAAATAGCCATTCAGGAGCTCATCGACAGCATCCATTTTTGGACACTTTAGCGTCCATTTAGGAATCCGTTATATGTCTGCGACACATAATTGCAAATGATGGCAGGCATATCGAACATGTCATAACATAAATCCGAATAACTGTAGTGACATTTACATGTTGTGTGAAGTGTGTGCACACTGTAGTTTGTAACTAATTTACGTTTATTTCATATAGTTCAATAATTGTCACCGTATAAGTATGTATTCTATTCATTACTTTTTTATGTTGCTGTAAGCTTTTTTTTAAAAAAAAATCAGTATGTTGTTCTTGTTGTTGGATAGTTCAATTCTTTTATCTTGGCGGCTCGCGCATGCCCGCCCAGACGCGGGAGATTGCTGCGTTGCCAGTTGCAAACGACGCACGCACCAAGAGAAGCAGCGCCATAGTATAGTATAGTTCGCAAACTTACGTTTAGGGGGGAGCGCGCAGTTCATGAAGTAAAGCCACCACGGCCGCATCAACCCTTTCGCCGCTACAGGTACGTGCTCCCCGCATTCCGCGCTATGCGCTATTTTGCCATCACTGCACTGCTCGCCTGTGCAGACACATGGTGTTCCGACTGCTTTGACACACTTATCATTCGATTTCACAAAAACTATTTAGCCAAAAATTTGATTTTTACACATCTTATTTACAGATACCGTCCCCCCATAAATGACTTAATTTTGTTTCGATGTTCAGCTCGCCGGCCGCGGTGGTGTAGCGGTTCTAGGCGCGCAGTCCGGAACCGCGCGACTGCTACGGTCGCAGGTTCGAATCCTTCCTCGGGCATGGATGTGTGTGATGTCCTTAGGTTAGTTAGGTTTAAGTAGTTCTAAGTTCTAGGGGACTGATGACCACAGTAGTTAAGTCCCATAGTGCTCAGAGCCTTTTTTTTATGTTCAGCTCAGTTATTGTGCAGCATTAAATGTAGTAATCTATTGCACGAAATTTTGAAGTGTTTGCAGAGGTAAAAGTCCATAGCGTATACTTTCCATATGGTCGATTTTAGTTGCCACAATGTTGAGAATGAAATGTGGACAAGATACCTAAATTTCATATAAAATTTACTGTATTACAATATCTCATTTAATATAAGTACCAGATAGGTGTCATAAGTAATATTGAGAAATACTCCATATTTAGCAACTGTAATGAAACTTTTATTTATACCAGAGTCATTTCGCTTTTTTCTAAAACGTTCTGATTAGAACAAAGTCGTCGAAGTACACAAAACTGAATTGTTGACGTAATAATACATAGAAATTAAAATATATTGTCAGTGAGGCGCAGTGCTCAAACAATTTGTGTTTGTCACAACGGACAGCAAATATTTGCCAAAACATAGATCAGTCGACGAAAACATTGAATATGATGTTGCTAAAGCAGCGAAGCAAAGAATTGCGTCAGACAATCAAGTAGCTCGGCAACGTACGAGCCGAAATTCTGCTCTGAATAATACTTTTAATACTGTCACAAAAGATTATATGCCTATCTCAATATGAATAGTAAAACAGCGACGGCGGAAGAGAAGATATACAAACAAATCAGATAACATGAATATTGTATGTGTCTCTTTTCATTGTTTTTAATTGCTGTGAAAAGAAATATTGGAGGACAAAATTAGAAAAACCGAAAACTTATTATGTTTATAATGAAAAGACAAACCACTAGAAATTTCGAAAAACTACATTCAAACGAATAAAATTCATGAAGTAAGACACTTCGATATCAATTTTAAATAAAGAAAACATTAAGCAACCAACAAGGTTTGAAGTCAGAACCTTTCGCTTAGCAGCGAAATACCTTACCCCTTTTTTTTCATTTTGTTCGATATTGTTCGTTGCGTTTGGTCTGGGCGGACGTCACAAGACATCCGTTCAAGTTGATCCTTTGACTCAGTTGTTTTATTACAGAGAGCACGCAGCCCTCTGACCGAACATGCTGAGCTACCGTGCCGGCGACCCCTTACGCTAACGCAGCCTGTCGTTTAACGGAACTCTGTGAGGACTCTAGAAATCTATCACGCAAAATACCGACAAACACTGCTGGTATGACTATGAATTACTCACGTTTCGTCGAAGTACAATAGGAAATAAACAATTACTGCTGTTCTTTATTGCGTAAAAGCGGTTCGTGAGAATGATACAAACACCTTTCCGTACTATCACCTGAATTAGGAGCCTTATTGCTTGTTTGGTTTAATTAATTAATAGAATATGAAGCAATTGGTATAAAGAATGATTTTTCCACTTTCTATAAAAGAAAGTCTGCTATCAAGACATTGCTTTTGTTCAATTACTTTATTTATGACTGAACGTTTCTATGCCGGCCGCGGTGGTCTAGCGGTTCTAGGCGCTCAGTCCGGAACCGCGCGACTGCTACGGTTGCAGGTTCGAATCCTGCCTCGGGCATGGATGTGTGTGTTGTCCTTAGGTTAGTTAAGTTTAAGTAGTTCTATGTTATAGGGGACTGACGACCACAGATATTAAGTCCCATAGTGCTCAGAGCCATTTGAATTTTGAACGTTTCTAAAACTGAAGGCAATCGTCTGTGCTCTGCACTGGAGTCGAGCTCTGGCAATGTCGTTCTGTGTTCATTGGCTGATTGTGTTTTGTGACGTCAGATGTGCAGAACGAACCTAACCTCGGCCGCCGTCGTAAATGATGCGCACTATAGTAGGCGATATTAGTGAGTTGGACTGGTAGCTCCATGCCGGTCCATAAGAGTAGGTGCCACAATGGGTGGAAGAAATGAAGTGAGAGCTGCATGAAGTTCAATTACCGATGCCTTAAACAGTGGAGGCCCCTGATGACCTTCGGGATGTGGTGTCATCGTGGAGGAATGGTGACAAAACTGCTGCTTCAGGTAATTTATTACCAATCTTTATTTTTTACAACACATATAATCAGTGTTCTTTCTTTCATTGCAGCAGCAGCAGGCGAGTTCATGACACATATATTTGTTTTTTATTAGTCTCTCTGTACAGTCGGCAAACCAACACTTCCAGGGGTGCAATCCAGTAGATCCCCACAATACACTGTGGCACACTGCACGGGCAGGTGATGACAGCATTGCCACAACATGCCTCGCCCTCCAGGATGAGACTCATTGCTGCACCAACTGCAGCTGCGTTAACCTCCACCATCTTCACCATTGTCGCCACTGCCACTGCCGTCGCCAATGCGGCACCACTCTAGCGGCCATGGGCTTCCACCCCTCTGGCTACACTCCACCAGGCCATTAGGACACCACCAACCACGTCAGGGGTCACCGCCGCCGCTACTGCCTCACCTGCGCCATCGCTCAGATGCCCGCTGGTAGTAATTGGCTCACAGGCATCCGCCCCTCCAGCTAGACTCCCCCCTGTCATTAGGATGCTGCCGCCAACTGGGTCAGGACTAGGAGCTGCTGACACACCTTGTCCATCTCAGCAGCCTGGATGCTCATATTGTCCTGATGCGCCTGCACTCCACCACTTATAGGGACGTGGCACAGTGCCACATACCACCTCGCTCCACCCAACACCCGGCCTCACTCACTGGATGGTCGCGGTTCTCAGCTGTCAGTCATAGTGCTAGTAACAGTTATCCTGTGACTAGTGGCAGTTCCATCTCCTGCCCAATTATAGATGGACACCAGCTTGGTAATGTGAAGCCGCAGCTAAACTACGATGTGATTGAGGATGATCTGAGAAGTGCATGTCGTTTTTTCACACAGAGAACCTAACAGGAGAGCACAGAGACCCAATTGGTTTTCTAGACGTGTGCCTTCCTGTTCTGGAAACATAGCTCCTCAAAATCATTCATGATCCACAGTACCCCACCATTAACTGCAGCGCTGTGTTGTGAAGTCACATATCCTCCCAAACAGGACTCCAGTGTTAAAGTGACAAGTATTGTGAAATTTTGGGGGGGGAGGGGATGGTGTGGTATTGCAGAGCACCTCAGTCGCTAAGTGGTTTCATGACTCCACCTTGAGTGCTATACAGGCCAAAGTTTTCGAGATGGAAGTTAGAGGCTCAGGTAAAGCACTCAGCCAAGTACTACACCTTGGCATCTATATACATGTTTTTGATCTGATAACTGGGGGGGGGGGTCAAGTTACATTGAGCTTTCAAAGGATATAGCTGATAAGAAGACATGAATTAGTGTCCATAATAAAAAAGACAACTATTGTTTTGTGTGGTCAGTCCTGGCTTGTGAGAGAAAAATTAAACAAAATCGAGAACTCACATATCAATATGGTAGAGATATCGATGATCATGGGTTTTATAATTTTAAAGGTACCGAGTTCCCCATTAAGATCCAGGACATTCCTAAATTTGAGGCACAGAATACCAGGATATAGGTTCATGTTTATGACCAGAAGAAGAACAAGCCAGACAAATATGGTAAAGTTACAAGCCAAGTTGTTGGACCCCTTCATTTCTCTGAATTTTCCAGTCAGTGGGAGCTACATCTAAACATGTTGCTGTTCTCCAAAGGCGAAGATTATCACTGTGTATGGATAAGAGATATATCCTGACTCCTTTCATCCCAGTTGTAAAGAAAATCATTGTGTAAAGCACTTTTGATTCAAGTGTCCCAAGCATTTTCCATGAGCGACATATTTACAAAGCACAAAGTGGACACCTTTACCAGGAAACTGGTACATGTTGTAATGCCCACTCAGAAGAACAAAATCTTAAAGTTTAAGAATGACCAACGTCAGGAGCATTGCTGTTTTGTTGTGTATGCTGACTTTGAGAACTCCTAGTTCCCATGACACAATGTGAGAGCGATCGTAGAGCTTCACATACCACCATCACAGAAAAACGCGTTCTGTATGTGGCAGCATACCAGGCGGTATGTTCATAAAGTCCAAATCTTAGCCAAGACAGTTCATATGTCAGAGATAATCCTGCGATTTGGCTTCTCACTGAGCTGTAAAATCTTTCATGGGAGGTTGATAAGCTTTACAGTGCCAACATTCCCATGAGCAAGCCAAAGGAGAATAATAATTTGTACAAGAAGGCGATTGACTGTCATATCTATGGGCAGCAGTTAGACTGAAAAGTGGAAACTCCTCGTAGATACAATTGTCACCTAACAGGGAAGTTCTGCTGAGCTGCCCCTAACACATGCAACCTGAAGTATAAATTACGTCACATACCCGTATTTTTCCACAGTTTGAGCAGATATGAAGTTCAATTTATCATTGAGCATTTGGATGATTTCGGTATGGAGAGTGATCTGGTCAGTGTCCTGCATGACAGCATTGAGAAATATATTTCATTCTCCAAATGAATGACGCCAAGAATTATACCCTCTTCCTGGATTCGTTACGTTTTATGCAGGCACCACTCCAGAAACTTGTTGAAACTTTGCCTCAGGAGGATATGCACATCACTCAATGTGCATATTCCAATGACACTAAGTACAACTTGTGACATGGAAGAGTTATATGAATATCTGGATTCAAAGTTGTTAAAGCTTTCGTGGGCACTTGTTGACAGACTGCCTATTGGCTTCTGTCTCGGGTTCTGTAGCCGACGTTCATCTAATGATTTTATAGACGTTTCGCTGGCATTGTCAAAGCTTCACCCTCCATTGCCGGTGGTCAACCACTGGCAATGGAGGGCGAAGGTTTGCCAATGCCAGCCGCTCCTGCTGGCGAAATGTCAGTAAAATCATTAGATGAACGTCGGCTGAAGAACCCGAGACAGAGCCAATAGGCAGTTTGTCAATATCTGGATTATATGAGAAAACTCGACAAAACCAGACTACCCGACATAGCTGTATTCACTGGTAACCTTACAGGCAGTGCCATATTGGATGTAGAGTATAAGTATGAGTTTGGAAGAAGTTTAACAACTCCGTTTTAGGAGAGTATGCAAAACTTTATATGGACACAGAAGTGCATTTGCTTGTGGAAGTTTTTGAGAATTTCTGGAGCGTATGCATGACCACATATGCTCTGGATCTTGGTTTCTATTACACATCACCTAGGTTCTCTTGGGATGCTATGCTCAAGAAAACGAAAGTCGACATTAAACTATTGACCTATTTTTACATGCTTCTTTTCTTTGAGCACAGGATTGGTGGGGGACTTTGCCAATGTATCCGTAAGCATGCTAAGCCAAATAGCTCACAGATGAGTGAGTGGTTTAACACATCCCTTGATTTGAGCTACATCATGTACTTGGATGTGAATAATTTACGCGGGCATGCCATGCAACAATCACTGCCAACTGGCGAGTTTCGATAGTTGCCTGAAAACAAATGTAACGGATTAGGTGAAGATATCCATAATGTGGCAGCTGATTCTGGTTTAAAGTATCTTGTGGGGGCAGACCTCAAATACTATATCAGTTTGTGTGATGATCAAATTAATTTTCCTCTATATCCAGAGCATCCAGTTCCACAAGGAGACACCACTGATGAGAACACTGAGGGACAAGCTGATGTATATTATGCATTACAGAAACCTTCTGCAGCATCTCAGTTTAAGGATGGAGCTGGTTAGAATCACATGCACTATCTTCTTCTCGCAGTGATCCAGGTTGAAGGAATATAGTGATTTGAACACTGAGAAGAGGGTGTCAGTAAAGAATGATTTGGAAACCGACTTTTTAAATTAATGAATAATGCGAATTTGTGCAAGGCAATGGAAAATTTGGTAAAACACTGCGAAATTGTTATTAGGACACAATTAGATGGACGTTGGGGCGTAAGGAAATGCATCACCAGACCAAATTTTAAACAGGTCAGCATCTTCAATAATAACTTCATTGCTGTGGAGATGGCAAAGATTACAGTAGAGTTCACGAACACTGTCTATGTGGGCATGTGTATATTAGACCTGTACAAACCCCACATATACCGATTGCATTAAGAGTTTGCGGTAATTCATTTACTTGATCCAAAGATACTTAACATAGATGTAGATAGCTTCAACTATTGGGTGAAGGGCTGCCATCCATATAAAGTAATGAGATCCTTCATCATAGCAGTTGACACATCTTCCTACATGTTCAGCAATATTTACAGTATTTTGCACAGAACAAGTAGAGAATTGGCCTTATGAAAGATGAGGTGAATGGGTTGCCAACTGTGGAGTTTGTGGGTCTTAGATCCAAAATGTATGTGTATCGCACACTGGGAGGTGCCACCCAGAGGTGGGCGAAGGGTGGTGTTTTGTGGCATCCAAGGGCCTCATGATTGTAGATTACTTGCAGTGCACATACAGCAGTGCTCATGGTGCTCAACTGTAGCTGCAGCATATGGTAGAGCAAACTAATATTCAGTCATAAGGGCGCGAAGTGTACAGCATGCTGCAATCTAAAATTGTTCTGCCGCCTCATGACTCTAAGTGAGTCATTTGTGAGGATTTGATTGAAATTCACCCCTACTCACATTATTCACTCGATGAGAGTGGTGTGAATGAGAGAGAGTGAGAGTGCATGTGAATAGTGTACCCATGTAGAATGGTATGATCCAGTCATCACAGTATAAATATGTTTTAGTGTAAATATATGTACATACCATGTGTGCTAACATAGTTGTGCACTTGTAAGGATATGTGTACAGCATATGTGCAGTTGTAATCTAAACAGCCCAAAAATCTTGTAAAATATATGCACATCATGTGTGCCAATATGGTTGCGCACTTGTAAATGTATACACACCATATGTGCAATTATAGTGTAAATAGACCAGAAATCTTGTAAAATATATGCACACCATGTGACAGAATATATATTTGTAAATAGCACTTTCAGAGGCATACACTTGTAAATAGTCCATGTTCATCATGTAAATCGAGTTGTCTTCCAAGTCTGATTAGTATTATTTAACCTCCAGTTATCGAAGAAATGCGAATATTTTCAACTAGTGCCACCTGTCTAAAAAATTGTGAGTGTTTTCCACCACATATATGTATGAAACACAAGTAAACACACAAAATTACAATAATTTACTTATTTTTTAACTTCATATACTTATGAGTAGATTCACTTGTAGAGTCTTGTCCTTGTTTATCATTCTGTTTTTAATCTGTTTTTATGTAGCTTGATTGATAATGTTGATAATGCTATCATTACTGTTTTATGCACACAGGCCTAAAGATGGCACATTGATGTGCCGAAACTGGTTGCAACGAAATAAGTAAAATCATAAGAATGGCTGTAGGCGTTTTATTGTTTCACAGCCATAAAGATATGGTGGCATTGCTTCAGTTATTCGACTACACAGATATCATCATCAGCATAAAAGGCAAGGAGAAGCTCACATCAATGAGTGGATTTTACAAGTATACAGCTGTTCATGATCTGGAGTACTACTTTGCATCAGCTCAAGAAGATGTCTGAATATTAACAAAATAGTACCGTGTCTGCTTCTGAAAATGTAAAATTGCTTTTAAGTTGGATGAAAAGTAAATGAATTTTTACCTCACATTCCATGTATTTTATTACTGATTTCACCCTGCACACAAGTTGATAGTTATATAGTATACAGCTTTGTCCAGACACCGTGTCTGTGGCTTTCATCAAGCACAGGAGATATAATTTTAGACATGTTGGTATATGTCTTTGGGAGCAGACAGGGTCACATGCCACCTGCTCCCATGACCCAAAACGTGCAGCATGATATGAAAAATCCCATGCAACCATTTAATATATTTTGCTACTCTCCATCCTATACTTCACCTCCTTAATAGCATTCTTGTTGAGCCTTAATGGCATGTTTATGTCTTGCACCCCCATTATGTATAGAATGCAATGGGAATAGGGTTTTTTAAATAACAATAACAAAGATGTATGGTAATGAATATAATTTGTTCGATTCTCACAGAAATATAGATACAGTTTGGTTCTTCAGATACAATTTGATTCTTTTTCACAACACTGATGCAGTCTGCATCTTCAGATAAAATTTAGTTCTTTCTCACATAATACTTTTCAATGCAGAGATACTGTTTGTATAAACACTATTTCTTATACTAATAACTATGACTCAAAAAAATCCCACAGTCCATCCAACAGTAGCACTGGTTGAGCACTCACAATTTTCAGTGCATACAAGCCTTGGTGGAAAATATTCACAGTTTTTTCGATAGGTGGCACTAGTTGAAAATATTCGCATTTCTTCGATAACTGGAGGTTAAATGCGTCTGCACTAATAACTAATCAGACTTGGCTGGCTAGTTGCAGATGAAACTTAAAAACTACTCGAGTTACATGATGTGCATGGACTATTTACTAGTGTATGCATCTGAAGATGCTATTTACAAGTATGCGTTCTGTCCACACACATAATGTGCATATATTTTACGAGATTTTTGGGCTGTTTACGTTACAACTGCACACATGGTGTCCACATTTCTTTACAAGTGCACAACTATGTTAGCACACATGGTATGTACGTATATTTACACTAAAAAATATTTACACTGTGATGACTGGATCATACCATTCTACATGCATACACTATTCACATGCACTCTCACTCTCTCTCATTCACACCACTCTCATCGAGTGAATAATGTGAGTATGGGTGAGTTTCAATCCCATCCTCATAAATGACTCGCCTATTGTCATGAGGCGGCAGAACAATTTTAGATTGCAGCATGCTGTACACCTCGTGCACTGTCGACTGAATACTAGTTTGCTGTACCATATGCTGCAGATGCTGTGGCAAGCTACAACACATTTCTGAAGAAACACTTGTGACGTTGGATAGAACTGCAGATTACCACGTTGATATTGAATGAATATAAACACTGCTGTACGTGCACTGCAAGTAATCTTCATTCATGAGGGCCTTGGATGTCACACAACACCACCCTTTGCCCACCTCTGGGTGGCACCTCCCAATGTGTATACACATACATGTTGGATCTAAGACCCACGAAGTCCACAGTTGGCAACCCATTCACCTCATGTTTTATAAGGCCAATAACCTTCTTGTTCTGTGGAAAAATACTTTAAGGATTATTTACTGTGTAGGTACACGTGTTGACTGCAGTGACAGTCTAACATAACAGTCGCGACATTCACTGCTGTAGAAGTTGTTACCGTTTGACAGCTGGAGAAACGCTAGCGCTCCAAGCGGCGAGAAAAGAGAACGTTAGATGCATCGTAAGCATAATGTTTGTTTTGCACCTCTTTACTACATGATTTGCGAAATATTTGAAATTTTTTTAGCTCCAAATGTTTGTGTAATATTAGAAGACGGAGATGTTCCTAAAAATGATTCTAAAATAAGTGCAAGTAGGGATAAAAATCATTAATCCAGTGGCAAGCTACAACACATTCGTGAAGAAACACTTGTGACGTTGGATAGAACTGCAGATTACCACGTTGATATTAAATGAATATAAACAGACAGATTCACACGTAAGAAACACAGACACCTAATACTGCATGCAAAAGGGATTGTCGCCCCATTTGTCGTTCGGTAGGCATACTGTGTTGTAGTCATTGTCGCCTGTTGCCACAAGTACGATCTTCATCTTTATGTTATTCTGGTGGTAAAAGTAATTGTAAAATGGAGGGAGAAACATGCAGGGCGAGTAAACCTCAAGTCCTCAAAGCCAATATCATTCTCAGAAAGACAGTCATATGTTAAATTTACCATTAGAGACGTTTCATTCAGTGACATATTCACTAGTTTATCAGTATCAGAGAAATGCTGTACCTTCTGCTTTAAAAGGTGGAATAAATTGTCATTTATCCCACATTTTATTTGTATGCCTTCCACGTATCTCTGTAATTTATGCACTGATGGAAACATAAAGCATTATGACAAAACCTGTACATAATAAATTTAGAGCAAATAGCTTATTTTTCGTCTTTCCATCTTACAGCACGTTTCACCTTCAATGGCATGGTAATCTGGCTTAACAACAAATCAAGGGCATCTTTTTTTAAATATCAGGATCCTTCTCAAATGAATACTCAATCACACATCATTACGAAGTGCTGTATTCATGATCTATGGAACAAGTATTAATCTAATCTAATCTAATCTTCATAGTTTAGCTATGGCGTCACATTATCGACCTGGTGTCCATCTATAATAGGGCAAGAGACAGAACTGCCACTAGCCTCAGGGTCACTGTTACTAACACAATGAGTGACAGCTGAGAACTGCGACCATCCTGTGGGCGAGGCAGGGTATTGGGCAGAGCAAGGTGGTATATGGGATGGTGACACGTCCTTATAAGGCTGCTGATGGTGAAGCGCAGGCACATCAGTCCAGTGTAAGCATCCAGACTGCTGAGGTGTCCACTGTGTGGGAGGACAAGATGTGTTGGCAACTCCTAGCCCTGACCCAGTTGGCGGCAGCATCCTAATGACACGGAGGAGTGTAGCTGGAGGGGCAGATGCCTGTAGTCAAATTACTACCAGCAGTCGACTGAGTGATGGCGCAGGTGAGGAAGCAGTGGCGGTGGTGATACCTGACGTTGTTGTTGGTGTCCTAATGGCCTGGTGGATTGTAGCCAGAGGGGTGGAAGCCCATAGCCGCCAGAGTGGTGCCGCATTGGCGGCGGCAGTGGCAGTGGCGACAATGGTGCAGCAATGAGTCTCATCCTGGAGGGCGAGGTGTGTTCTGGGAATGCTGTCATCACCTGCCCACGCACTGTGCCACAGTGTATTGTGGGGATCACGGACTGGATTGCACCCCTGGAAGTGTTGGCTTGCCGACTGTACAGAGAGACTAATAAAAAACAAATATATGTGTCATGAACTCACCTGCTGCTGCTGCAATGAAAGAAAGAACACTGATTATATGTGTCCAACACCAACATCTCATCAATTGCACACATTTACCGCCAAGAATTAGAATTTCCCACCAATTTTCAACAGATAACACACAGGTTGTAAAGATAAGGAGATACTTCCAGTCCAGCACCTTTCTTCCCGACAATTTCCAAGTGGGAGAGAGGAGTGGAAGTGGTGGAGGGGATGGGAAGTTCGGGTGAGAGGTCTAAGAGTGGGTAAAGCGGAAAAATTCATGGTGTCGTCAGTGCAATCTTGTCGTATGTACAACAGGGGGCAGAGGAAATGGGTGCTGGAGGGTCCGCCATCTTGAATAAATTAAAACTGCACTAAAAAGAACATTATTCCTCTATCGACATTTCCTAGAAGGTACAAATCGAGTTGCCCGATGCTTTGAGTGCAACAGTGTTAGCGAAAATAGAGACACTGACCAAGGCAAAAGAAAAGAACTTAGTGTTTAATATGGACGTTAAGTGTTTCAGATGTGGTTGTACAAGTCATGTGAAAAGATGCATAAACAGTTCGGGCTCTCAGATAGGAACTGCAGTACTGGGAATTTGCATGGGCATCAGATGTGGCCTCAGAATGCTCCATGTAATGGATAGTTAAACGAAACATGGGTTAGGATGGGGCACCTCAGTGCAGAACCAGTGGTGGAGTTTTTGCACACTAGGTGCGTAAATAACAAGTAAAGTAAATTTCTGTTGGAATGAGGTTCTCAAGTGTCTGTAGCTAGGATGTGTATGTGAGAAGAACCCGAAGACCTAGAACAGAAGTTGAAGCAGAGATAGCTGCTGGATGTGGGGATGGGGACACACTGCACTGACCATCGCCCTGCCAAGTGAGCTGTTACGTCAGACAGCACTCAGACAGCCTGGAATGGCCACTGCAAGCGACCTACTGCAGTTACAACACCCAGCACCTTCAGGAAGACACCAATACCTTACCAAATATGGTCACTATGAGAGGCTTTGGTGCGATGCACTAATGATGCCACCATTGCACAATCAGCAGGTAGCATCACATTTAGTCCCAATTCCACTGCCATTTGTCATTCATCAGCATCATGGACAGTGATGTGTGGGTTTTTTCATGACTTTGCACCCTATGGTAATGATGCAGCTGCCTCTGCCCCACCAGACCCTAAACTGCTAGTCTTTGCCTAAATTCAGTAATTATTTCCCTGAAACTGATTGGAGCATCACAAAAATCGAGTACTCCATCTGTATATTTTGCATGGATGGACTTCATAGCTACCGGAGTCGACTTTGGCACTACATTGATACATGAATTACAGCACTGTTATAAATCACCTACATGCACATAACATACATTGAGACATTTCACAATGCCACGCGCAAGTGGCCACGAGGTTTGAGGCGCCATGTCACAGATTGCACGGCCCCTCCCACTGGGGGTTTGAGTCCTCCCTCAGGCATGGGTGTGAGTGAGTGTGGGTGTGTGTGTGTGTGTGTGTGTGTGTGTGTGTTGTTCTTAGCATAAGTTAGTTTGAGTTAACTTAAGCAGTGTGTAAGTCTAGGACCAATGGCCACAGCAGTTTGGTCCCTTAGGAATTCAAACACATTTGAACATTTTTTGAACATTTCACAGTGACTTTGTACACAGCTTGAATACATCGTAGCCTATCCTTAATCCACATAAGTTCGCCACAGTGGGGTGCTATAAATAAATGGATCAGTCTCCAGATTTCACTCTGAGTGCCGCATCATTGTACATTGATGTGACAGATAGTGTCAGGCCAGCACAGTTAACGTCCAGCAACGACAGAAGTGGGCTATAATTTGTAATCATCTGAGCTCTGATGTAGGGTATTGTACAGCATAGTTCTTCTCATTTGAGCTTATGAAACTACTTTAACGTTCTTTGTTGCATTTTCGATCTCCATTACCACACGCCAGTAGCTGCCCACTGCTTCTATGCCTATATTGAGATGCTTTGATCCACTAGCAGTTAAATTATATGTGGAAGTGAATAGTTGTAGTGCACAGGGAGCGACTGGTATCGTCTCATCCACCACCTCCATACTTCTTGCAGCCTCACTGGAATGTTCTACAGTGCAATGGATGGTGCGTGTGTTGGAGTCCAGTAGTGACCTGCTGCATGCTGTTTGAAATGTACAGTGCACTTCTGCAAGTCAGGAATATGTTAGGTGTCGTCATCGATGACTATCGTGGACAATAGCAGCTCCACATCCTGCCCCAACATGCTGACCAGATGTGCTACAGGGTCCCGTGAGCTGGAAGTCACCAACCTAGCTGCAGGTCCTGAAACGTAGTAGGCTGCTGCTGCTGCTGATGCAGGTACTGACAGGCTGGAGGTCAATGCAGATCCAAACAAGATGGAAGTCATTGCCACTGCTGCATGTCACAAAATTCTGGAGGCCACCTCAGGTGTTGAACAAAGAAAAAGAACCATTACATGTGGACAAAGAAATGGAGCTGGACAAAGAAGAAGCAATAGCAACAGCAAAGACATGTAATTAGTAGATACTCTACCACTTCTTCCTATTGTGCTGGCAGGCGTTGGATGATCATGGCTGCTGCTGTTATTGATGCCTCATGATCCTCCCACTGACAAGGGAACCTCCCATCGCACCCCCCTCAGATTTAGTTATAAGCTGGCACATTGGATAGGCCTTGAGAAACTGAACACAGATCAATCGAAAAAACAGGAAGAAGTTGTGTGGAACTATGAAAAAAATAAGCAAAATATACAAACTGAGTAGTCCATGCGCAAGATAAGCAATATCAATATTCTTGGGTTGATAGCGCCGTGGTCCCGTGGTTAGCGTGAGCAGCTACTGAACGAAAGGTCCTTGGTTCAAATCTTTGCTCGAGTGAGAAGTTTAATTTTTTATTTTGAGACAATTATCAAAGTTCAGGTACTCACACATAATCAACTTCGCTCTCCAAAATTCCAGTTCATGTTCAGATTTGCTTGGACATATGCAGGATTTGACGGTCTACACGCGGAAGAATTTGAAAACGTTAAAAACATATGTTTTGACAGACCACAGGGAAAACTGTGCGGCTGTGAAACTGTTGCATTTATTTGTTGCAGTTTATGTGACAAACTCTTATATTTTCATCACTTTTTTGGGAGTGATTATGACATCCACAAGAAAACCTAAATCGGGCAAGGTAGAAGAATCTTTTCACCCATTCGCCAAGTGTACAAGTTAGGTGGGTCGATAACATATTCCTATCATGTGACGCA
Source organism: Schistocerca serialis cubense (assembly GCF_023864345.2). NCBI lineage: Eukaryota > Metazoa > Arthropoda > Insecta > Orthoptera > Acrididae > Schistocerca > Schistocerca serialis. The sequence goes on from NC_064640.1 coordinate 238,858,102, forward strand.
CATGCCGTCACCAGTGTCGTATAAAATATACCAGAGGTGTTTTCCTGTGGAGGAACTGGTTGACCTATGACCTTGCGATCAAATGTTTTCAGTTCCCATTGGAGACGCACGTCCTTTCGTCTACTAATCGCACGGTTTTGCGGTGCGGTCGCAAAATACGGACACTAGACTCATTACAGTGAACAGAGACGTCAATGAACGAACGGACAGATCATAACTTTGCGAAAATAAAGAAGGTAAAATTTTCACTTGTGGGAAGACTTGAACCGAGGACCTTTCGTTCCGCAGCTGCTCACGATACCCACGAGACCACGGCTCAACTGGGCCCACACTGCACTTAATGTTGTATATGTTGCGCATGGACTACTCAGTTTGTATATTTTGCTTATTTTTTTCATAGTTCCACACAACTTCTTCCTGTTTTCTCGATTGATCTGTATTCAGTTTTTCAAGGCCTATCCACTGTGCCAACTTATAACTAAATCTGAGGGGGGTGCGATGGGGAGGTTCCCTTGTGAGTAGTGCCAGAGCTGACTCACAATCATGTGATTGGATGCAACATTTTCATTGGATCCCGCCAATTTTTTTTACCAATGACGTCACCGTTTGGAGCGTCTCTCTTATGGAGGTAATGTGAACTAGGTCAGTAGGTCCCCACACATCAAGGTGTGCACATGCAAGGGGAAAAAATTTTAGGAAGCATTTTCCTACAGGATTACGCCCTAAACTAAAAAAAAAAAACCCTATGGCCTTCCACACCAACAGCTCAGCACTGATTACGGTTTTTGTGCTGATCTCCAACAGGTTAACGCCCAAAATAAAGAAAAAATAAAGAAATCCTTCCAATACAACAGCTCAGACAGACTGAGCGATTTTTCCCACCAATTTTTCTCTGGGAGTGGTGTTGGTGGTGGAGGGAAAGAGAGTGGAAGGGGAGGGGGGAGGGCACACCATTTTCATTAAATTAAAACTGCATGAGACCAAACATTATTTCTTTACGAATATCAACAGACAATCCCCTCAATAATATATCTAGAGCTCTTTGCTTGGCTTCTTGCAGAACATCCTTATTCGTTTTGTTATTGTTTGTTAGTTCATAGGTACCGAGATTGATCTTATGAATGCAATCTACAAAACTCTCCAGAGATTACCTGTCTTCCTAACATAGCCCATTGAGTTGCTCACTTTAATACCTTGCCATATCCTTCCTTATATACCCATCAATCAGCCCTTCCTGGAGAGTGTCAAAAGACTGAGCCTCCCTTAACTTCTCAGGGCACATCAAATAAACTCTACCATCATCTGTTATTTTAAGCTTAGCCATGCTTAATAACTAATCCTTACTCCAGTTTCCTAAGGTGGCTGCTGTATTCAGATTATCCAAGAATACAACTTTATCCTCTGCATGTTTCCCAGAAAATGGAGCAACCAACGCTGAGGTACTAGTATCAAGGACAGGTGAAGTAGGAAGTGACTTTCCCCATTTCTCCAACCCTAAATTGATTTAAATCTGTTCATAATTGTGCTGTCTGATAGATTAGGTGCTGTACTGCGCTTTACACTGAAACTTCCTTAGCTGCCCCTTCCGTGTCATAATGCACGTTAAATAACAGTACAAATATACACCCAACACAAATTAAGCTAAGAAAGGATAGGAGACAACCAAACAGATGCCAAAATAATTCTATCATTCCCACGAAACTGTTATAAGTCTACAGGGCTGCCAGGCCTTTCAAATAACACTCTCACATCCCTTAATGTTACCCTCGACATGTCTAGCTATATAGAAAACATAGAGAGAAGGCAGTTACTGGACACCCTATTCAGTGTTTCTCGGTTGCTCCGCACGGTGCTAGTCAAAGTCGTACTATGGGTGCGCCTGACACCACTTGTTATGGCTTCTGCACCACTTGTTAGCAGCAGACACAGTGGCTGCACCAAAGACTGAGACGGCGCGGAGTTTTACAATTATTTATTGTACTTTGTTTACAATTTCTCCCTCGTCATCGCGGCCCAGCCCTGCAGATCCCTTCGCCTGGCTGCTGCTGTGTAGACTCCGACAATCCACGCAACGCGCGCCGCTGATCGCACTCGGGGGCCTCAGGCCACCAGTGCTCCGCTGAAGCCAGGATGCCCTGTGGTAGAGATGAACTCGTCGCCGCTCGGCGCCCCCATAGAGCTGCGTCGCTGTGAGGTCAGCTGCCGACGCCTGCTGCACCAGCGGCTGGGAAGCCATCAGTCGCGATGTCCGCGAGGTCCTGTCATGGACGGACCACGCGCCGTGGGGCCGGTTGCCGTGAAGTCCGGGCGTCAGTCCCCGGCGGCGCCTGTGACCAAGACCGCGCTGCGGCCGGTCCTGCTGGATGTTCTCACTGTAGTTAGTCAACCATGGTGCCGACCGGACTCGGGCCGACCTCCAGAGCTGAAGTTGACATCTGGCGACGAACGGATGACTGCTGCAAGCTGGAACAGGCTTCCGAAATCGTCACCTACGAAGATTGAACATTCGGACACGGACCACGTCCGTCCTCAGATCCGAACTGCTGCTTAATGGCTTCTGTCCGTTGCTGCCTGCGCTCCACTGTTTATATCCGTCAGGAGGACGTTTTTTACCCTCGGTGGTAGCTTTTTGTTATTACTCCGGCAGTATATTGCAGCGTAACTTAGCGTGCTGGCTTCAATTTCTCTTACTCAGCACTCTCCAGGCTTCGCTTGGCGCTCGGTCTGTGTGCGTCCTTGCGTCAACCAGTTGGTAGACTGCTGCTGTCAGCAAGGCTATCTGAGAATGATTACTTTGCAACGCCTCGATCGCCGGCGTGCCTCTGTTTTGCCATGTGGCCGCAACACTCTGTTCGTAATTGTGCTGTCTGATAGATTAGGTGCTGTATTGCGCTTTACTCTGAAACTTCCTTAGCTGCCCCTTCCATGTCATAATGCATGTTAACTAACAATACAAATATACACCCAACACAATGTAAGGTAATAAAGAATAGGAGACAACCAAACAGGTGCCAAAATAATTCTCAGAACATGGTACTTACTGGCAGAGGAGCATAGTATGATATCTTGTTTAACATAGGACGTCATCCATCTTCAATCTCAGTAGCATACTGACACCAGTAGTTTTAAGGGGTACAAGAATGGCAGGTGGTGAGCTGTGGGTTGCTTCTGGTGAAGCAGGAGGTCTAATAATTCAGGGAAGCGTTGGTGAACTGCAGTGCTACTTTATTAACATTGTGTACAATGGATAGCCATTGATTGCATTGGCCACTGACTGCTGACCAGGTACTCATGGAAGCTGCTGTTGTTGCATCACGGAAAGGCTTGTAGTACCGGTTCACATCATGGAGGGCGGTGCCGAGGAAGACCCTGGCTGCATCATGCTCTGAGCCCCAGAGCGCAGGAGACCTGTGTTGTCGCCTCAGCGAGGGCAGGGCGGGCCAGAACTTCCAAATTTGTCCCATAGACTGGTGTTGAGGACAGGCAACAGGCAGGGGTTCAGAGCCTGGCGGCGGCAGAAGCAGATGCGTCACCTGCATGAGTTAGAGCATCATGGATTGACCATACATCATCGTACATGATGGCTGATGAATGACAAATGACATTGGGGTCAGGCTTAAATATGATGCTGGCTGCTGACTGTGCGATGGTGGCATCATTAGTGTGTGAAGCCAAAGCCTCTCATCATGACCGTATCTGGTAAGGTATTGACGTCTTTCTGAAGGTGGCTGGGTGTTGTAACTGGCAGTAGATCACTTGCAGTAACCATTCTGTGCTGTCCAGACATGTAGTCTGATGTCGCAGCTTACTCAACAGAGCCACAGCTGACATAATGCGTCCCCATTGCCCCGCCCAGAGTCTTTCTCTGCTCCAACCTCTGGTTCGAGTCTTGGTTTTCTACAGAAGATGTTTAGCTTAAGAGGTATGAAGCAAGTTAACAGAGCTACCAGTCTAGGGCATGTAACATTGGTTATGACACTATGCGTCATAAATCCTCTTGGTAGCGTCCTATCCCGCTAATGATACTTCCAAGCGTGAATTTGAAAGCGTGTATGACATTACTTGAATCTGCTGGCACATTGGGTCTTTATGTGAAACGGAGGATGGGGAAGGAAAGGGAAAGGATGTGTGGGAAACTCACGACTTCCAGATACATAGGGCGTTATGGTAACGCAATGGCAAAAGTTTAAAATTTATGCTGGACCTACCACTTCTTATGAACTGTTGCCATAAGTCTCTGACGTTTGTTTCAGTGCAGATGTACAGCCGTGGACAAAACGAGCGAGACCCCTCGCCTTTTCGTTATGCTGATCCGCACAGCTTTAAAGTCTGCTACACAGCATAACAGGCAAGGCGACGAAGTGCTACCAACATACTATGCACAGGCGTGAAACTAACAAACTATCTGAACTTTTTTAGACTGTTTTCAATCATTTTTATGACTATATTAATGCTGATTAGTGTGTTAAATGCAACACGTAAATATAAGACAGAGCTGAAAGAAGAAACGCTAATTGGTATGAACTGTACGAAAAAAAATGAATTACAACTTATCGAGATAACATAACTGTTTCAGTAAGACAAAGAACCCCAGATCGTTACGAATTAGAAAAATATTATCCGCATTCGGCCGCGAAACGGTCTGTGTCAATGTTCAGACCAGTCATACTGGTTCAAAATGGCTCTGAGCACTATGGGACTTAACATCTGAGGTCATCAGTTCCCTAGAACTTAGAACTACCGTAGCGGTCCCGCGGTTCCAGACTGAAGCGCCCAGAACCGTTCGGCCACTCCGGCCGGCCAGTCATACTGGATTACCGTTGCTGACCTGCCATGAAAGTGTGCAAATTTAGCAATGAGTGAAGATTCATAACGAAATTCAGTTAACAATCATTCAGTGCCACACTTACGTCAATTCCATTATTGACAGAAGCGGAAATAGTAGGCAGTAACATGTATGAAATTCTACAAGAGTGTCATATTGACATCCACAGGGCGCCAGTACAGAATAAAGGTAGCGATAAAACGTATCGGGGGCGCGAGAATTTCTTAAAATTGCTTTACTGATATTCTACATGCCTCCATCGACGTTAGAACCGAAAACAAACCAGACCTTCCTTTCACTACGCTAGCAGATAACCCAGGCAAACAGCCCTCTATTATTACCCCAGACATGAATAAGCCGGCAATTTCGCAATGAAAATGGCAAAATGATCTGCAATTTCTGTTGCATAGAGCTTTCTGGACTCAAAAACATGAATTTTCTTCCTTTATGTCACCGCTTATGAGACAATCATTCGGGATGTTTATCGAAATAACAAAATACTGTTATAAGAGAGTAAATTTGGTAGGATAATTCTGCACCACCCCCGAAAATAAACGGCTACATAGCTGCCAAGCGTATTGTACACTGTTTCGAATTCTCCACTAGGCTCGCCACAGCCAGAAAACGTTCATTAGCCGAAGTGTTTCTTAAGCTAGCTAGCAATGGGAATGTTCGCACAGGCAAATGGATTCTATTTGCATTCCTGTAAACGTGATTTGGATCGAAAGCGTAGCTACGATCAATATGCTGATGTATCGACTGCAATTGGAACATTTCGAATAAAGAGTAGGGGGTGTTATTTATGCGGCCCTCATCTTCAGTAGCTGTCGTAGCTGTTTTCGTTGTTAGGATTTTGTCACCTAAACCGGTAAAACGGAAACCTACTAGTCTCACTTTTTTGACCGTCTATCGGTCTACCCAACCCTTAAAACCCGGTTATCTCCAGAACGGGTGGACATAATAAGCGGAAATGTACCTGTACCGCACTTCTAGCGGTAACCGGTCCCTTGGTGGTGTAAAAAAGTGAGCTTCTATGTCGACGCAATCTAAAGATAGGGCCGTTTATGTAAAGAAAATTTACGCGAAAGGTCAAAAAATGGCTTCAAGAACTATGCGACCAAACTGCTTAGGTCATCAGCCCCTAGACCTAGAACTACTTAAACCTAGCTAGCCTAAGGACATCACAGACATCTATGCCCGAGGTAGGACTCCAACCTGCGACTGAAGCAGCCGTGCGGTTCGTGACTGAAGCGCCTGGAACCGCTCGGCCAACGCACCCGGAGAAACCCTATTCACCTCATGTATAATGGTAATATATAATGTCTAGTGAGGATAAACTGTATTCGCCAGCAACTCAGATCGTTTGATCACGGAACTTTTAAGCTAAATTCAAACTTTGTTCGAAGTCGTCTGCAATATCCATTTATAAACACCCTAGGAACGTCGTATGCGATATCCACTTCTGAAGACGCTGGCAGATAGTGCAGTACCATAACAAGTAGGTAAGAATTTATTGTTATTGGTCGATGCATGACACTTTATTTCAAATATCAATTTAACGAGCGTAGGTTTTCGTATATGGCTGAAACTAATGAACAAAAAGTAAATAAACAGCGAACAACTTCGATGTTCAAATCAAATGAAAGTCACATGTCGCAATTACAACTTAATTTCGATGTTTACATCTACATGACTACATCAACAGGATTTCTTTGCAATCCAGACTTACGTGCCTGTCAGAAGGTTCGCACTATTTCTCTACTGTCCCACTCCTTAACAGTGTACGGGAAAAAGGACCACTTAAATCTTTTCTTGCGAGCCTTGAATTACATTATTATTATGGTTTCTTCCTGTGTAAGTTCCCGAGGAGATAATGTTTTGACGTTCAGAATAGATGTTGGTGATTGAAATTTCGTGAAAAGATCACGCGGCAACGAAAAACGCTTTTGTTTTCATGAATCTTACCCCAACTCGATTATCAAATCGGGGACCCCTCTCCCCTATCTCGTGACATTACAAATCGTGCTACCGTTCCTTGGACGTTTTTGCGTGCACAGTCAATCACGTCTGTCAAGGATATTATAGCAGTGGACGGACAAACGTAGTGTAGGCAGTGTTTTCAGTTGGCCTGTTGCGTATTCTTAGTGTGCGGCCAATAAAACGTAGCCAAGATCGCTTAAATACTGTTTACTGGATAACCGGTTTCAACACACTAAAGGTGCCATCAGCGGATCTAAATGTAGATTAACATTTATAAACCATTTGGATATAACGATACTTGAGGCAGACCAGATGATTTTAGATCAGCTTGTCTCATTCGTTTATTATTTTTTAATTCATTAATTACACATAAATTTAATTGGCGAATAATGACAACATTATTTCAACATAAATTAGAAAAAAACATTCGTAGTTAATTCTGATAGAGAGGCAGGAAAAAATAATAACTAAGAAAAAAAACAATATGGTCTCGAACACGGGATCCAAAGTTAAGAAGGAACGACGGTAGCCACTTTTTTTTCTATTTTTTTTAATAAAATGGAACTAAAAAAAAAACAAGTGCCACCGCCACTTTTCATCTTATTAACAAAAAATCTAGGCCACTTCAGGCGTTGGCTCCTGACTAAACCTACCCCTGAGAGCTGCCTATATACCAGGGGAAATATGGGAAATCAAGGTTAGGGCTATCCTTACAAACAAAACAAAATCTTCCTTTTTCTGATTTTTATTTTTTTTTTTTTTTTTTTTTTTTTTTTTTTTTTTTTTTTTTTTTTTGTGTGTGTGTAAGTCATCAGAGGCCTCCTGCGCCCCGCTGGTAATATGTTGAGTCACGTCTTCTCGAAATTGATGTGTTCCGTTCAATTGTTCTGAAATGTTCATTGGTTCAAACAGGAAACCTTCTTGTCTCTTGGCTTAACACATTCCAGCTGCGAGGCGGCTCGTGGAAAGCACTCCCAAGGAAGTTCGAGAAAAATTGTCTGTATTTTGGGTGACGGACAACGACATAATGACGGTCATTGAGGTATGTCCAAAAATCGAGTACAGAGTCTACAGTTTGTCCAAATATGTAGTGAATGGCATGTCCGCGAATCCAATTCACAGCATTGGTCTTTGTCCGAGGAAAATAGTCACGCTCCGGAAATAATAATGAAAGGGGAGTAATCCGATCCGGAAGTCCCGCGTTAGAAAAGCCACAATACGTCGAACCAAGTGCCAAACCTCCGCCGCCGGTCCGCAAACAAACCGATGTTCATCATTGTCTGGCACTCTACACGTGGAGCATAGAGGTGATTGGGCGAGGTGGATACGATGAAGGCGAAATTGGTTGATTTACTTACCATTGACAGTTAGGTACCAGACAGATTGTACATTCGTGTCAAGGTAACAGGCGAACACCGCGCGCCATACATGACGCCAGTCAACCTGGGGGAACTTTTTTCAATCGGGTTAGGTGGACGACCTAATTGGAGGACATTGTATACTGCCTTTGTCTTGAGTAAAAGCTGGTAAGGTGAGGCGTAGATAACTCAGTTCCAGAAAGAAGTACCGTATATAATGGAACTGGGCCGGAACATCCGAGTTCACTGGGGCTGACAGTGAGACCGGCGTATATGCCGACAGGAGGAGACCAGTGAGGCTCGTTGGGCAACGGGTCCATACCGTCATCTGGGAGCTGACAAATAGGGCGCGAGCTCTATCCGGCACGTGAAACAGACCTATCCCTCCTCGTTCACGGGGAAGAGTAAGGGTTGCATAGTTAACTTTGAACAACATCCCAGAGCTGACGAAAGATGCCATCGCTGCCAACATGCGACGTGCCACAGTAAGCGGGAAAGGCAGAACCTGTGCTACATGGGGAACTCGGGATGCGATATATGTATTGACATATCGAGCTCTTTGGAGAATATCTAGGGATCGAAGGCGATGGTCCATAAGACCTGCTCTGATCATTAAAAAGAGGCGTCGGCAGTTGATGGTGGCTGAACGCCGGAGATCAGATGAAAAATCTATTCCCAAACAACGAATGGTATCAACGGTGGTGAGAGGTGTAACGCACTCCACGGGAAGTCCCATGCCAATGAACATAACTTGTGACTTGCGTACGTTTAAAGAGCTACCCGACGCCTCACCATAAGTCGCTACCCACGTCAAAACAGCTCGAACCTCGTCGGCATTACGTAAACAGATGACTACACCGTCAGCATAGGCCGTGCAACAGAATCGGTAGCGATCTATGGACAACCCTACCAAACGTTGTCTTAGTCCACATAGCAAAGATTCCAAGGAAAAGGCGTACAAAATTGCTGATAGAGGGCAACCTTGACGTACGGATCGACCTATTATTATCGGTGGAGTGAGTCTGCCATTGTACATAATCCTGGATGAGGCACCCCGCAGAAGGCGCATCACTACCGTGATAACGGCGACTGGGAAACCCGTATGTTGGAGAACGGCCGTAAGGAACGAATGGTCAACCCTATCAAAAGCTTGACTAAAGTCCAAAGACGCAAGTGCCCCAGAGAGGCGTTGTGCCTGGGTAACGGCGATCATATCCCTGTAGCGGCATAAAGCCGTGCGAATATTATTATTTCCTCCCAAAGATGCTTGGTCTGGCGACACAACGTATCGGGCAACGTTTTTAAGTCGTGCTGCCAAAAGGCGAGTGAAGATTTTCATATCACTGTTAAGGAGGGTGAGGGGCCGATAATCACTGATATTGTTGCCACCGTGCGGTTTATGTACAGGAATAATAATTCCTTCCATGAAAGCGTCCGGCACAGGTACTTCCGGAGATATCAGTTCCCGACAGATGGAGGTGAAGGTGGACTCTAACAAATCACGGAAGGTGCGATAAAATTCGAGGGGAAGACCGTCGGGTCCTGGGGAGCGATTGACGGTTCCTGCCCGGATCGCATCGCGGACTTCCTCATCAGTCACCTCTGACATCAAGTCAATCGCCGCATCTCCTGGGATACCACCGAAGTTGAGCTGTGAGACTTCCTCGATCAACTCTGGGGAATGTGGAATTGCGGCGTAGAGCTGCCGGTAGTGGGCGTGAAGCACATTCCCTATTGCAGATTGGGTTACGTAGCGACGCCCTTCTTGATCCGTTAGGACGTGAATCAATTTTCGGCGTCGATTTTGTCGTTCTTGGATGATATGGTACATCGACGGATGTTCATGAGGCATGCGATCAGCAGTACGAGATCGTACCATCGCTCCTTCCAAATTCCGTCGCATGAGATTGGAGATTTGGGCCTTAGCTTGGTTCATCCTTGTATGGCGCTCAGGGGAGGCTGGCATCGTGGAGCATTCTCGTAGGATCCTGTAGTAAAAGTCCATAGTGCTCTTCCTCCAAGCGACAACATCTTTGCCATACCGGATTAAAGTTTTTCGAAGAGCAGGTTTTGCACACTGGATCCACTAGGATATGGTAGACGGATACGTAGGTCGTCGTCTATTACATGTGATCCAAGTGTCTTCTATTAGAAGTCGACAGTCAGGTGAATTAAGAAGTGCCGTGTTCAGTTTCCATAAACCACGTCCGTGCCATACTGCCTGTCTTGTGAGAACAACATCACAGAAGTAAGCCTCATGGTCTGAGAAAGCAACAGGCCAGATTTCAGCCTGTCGAGTGTGTTGAATTAGGTATCGCGAAATGTAGATGCGATCCAGTCGGCTAGAGGAGTGCGCTGTGTAGTACGTAAAGCCCAAAAGATCACCGTGAACATGTCTCCACGTGTCGACAAATTGTAGCCGCGTGACGACTGTTTCCAGAGCTGCGCATGGTGAGTGACGCGGCAATTGATCCTGAGGTCGCTGGGTGCAGTTGAAGTCTCCACCCATGACCCAGTCATCGTGTGGTCCCATAAAAAGGGGTGTAACTTCATTCGCGAAGAAGGCATTGCGTTCACGACGGTAGCTGGAGCCCGAAGGCGCATAAATGTTGACGATGCGTACACCAAAGAGAGTAAGGGCCATACCTCTGCCGCTGGGGAGGTATAGGACATCTTCGGCAGGAAGACCTTCACGTAAGATGATGGCAACACCACTACCGGTGTCCGAAGCGGGAGAAAGATGCACCGTGAAGCCATGTGGTGGTGAAAAATCGGCGACATGCACTTCCTGAAACAGCGCAATATCTATGTCCGCATCATAAATCATATCGCGGAGCAGCGCCAGTTTGTGGGGCGCACGAATGGTCGCGAGGTTAATCGTTGCGACACGATAATGCTGGTGTTGGAGTCCCACAGGCACAAGTGGGGCTTCTTCTTCAGGAGCGAGAGGTCGTCGATCTTGCCGGTCCGCTGAAGAGGCTGCTATTGTGGAGAGTTTGCGGGCGCGGGCGCAACCGATGGGGGTGCCCCATCATCAGCAGCGTCCACCCCAGTCCCTTCGATCTCCACGTCGTCCGCCCAGGAGACTGATACTGCGGTAGGGCATCGGCTGTGCACATCATCCACGTGGAGAGGAGACGTAGTTTTCGTCTCATCGGATAGGCTCTCTTCAACGTCGACCTGTGGGGGCGACAGCGCCAGTAAGGAGGGGTGTTCGTTGCCAGTGGTCGCCTGTGGCGGGTCTTTCGCATCAGACTTTTGGTCATCAAAGGGCGGTTTGTCGTCCATCTTCTGGTCTGCATCCCTGGTATCCATCCGTAGAATGGATTCATCAGGGGGTGTACGGCTACGTTTCTTTCTCTTTCGTGTCGACCCTTGTTTTCGAACAGGTCGTTCAGAGTCCGATTGCGGGTGGCCTTCGTCTGACTCCGGACCAGTCTGAAGGAAAGCAGAAGTAGGTACCACTCCCGGATCAACGTCCATCTCAGTAGCATTTTCAGTCACAGTGCTGCGATGATTCGGCAGGTCAGGATCTGGCGTCTGGGGCACCTCAGACAGGCGGCAGTTGGATTTTCGGATTCTGGGGAGTCCAGGTTAGCACGGAAGAGAATATCGAAGATCTCTGCTGAATTTCCCTACAAGCAAAAAACATGCATTTAAAAGTAAACATCGATACATTGATCCAAACAGGAAAACTAAATAATCTCACAAAAGAAATCGACCGATAAAAAATTCTCATCCTTGCTCTTCAAGAACCACGACTAACTGACAATGAAACCTTGCATTAGGGAAACCATTGCATCTTCAAGAGCAAAATACAACAAAAGGTAGTGAAAGGCGTACCAATATTCGGCATTGCATTTCTCGAACACAGATCTATCATCAACTCTGTCAAAGAAATTACATCCATCAACAATCAAAAGGTTCAAATGGCTCTGAGCACTATGGGACTCAACAGCGGAGGTCATCAGTCCCCTAGAACTTAGAACTACTTAAACCTAACTAACCTAAGGACATGGCACACATCCATGCCCGAGGCTGGATTCGAACCTGCGACCATAGCAGTCGCGCGGTTTCGGGCTGAAGCGCCTAGAACCGCTCGGCCACCGCGGCCGGCCCATCAACAAGCGACTTATGACTATGCTCATTCAGAGCCCCAGTAAAAAATATACACTCATCAATGCACGTGTCCCCACCAACATCGAAAATAAGAAAAACACCGAAAATGTCGAAAAATTCTGGAACACACTCGAAAATACTATGAGCAAAATTCACCAAGATGACGTGAATATACTAATGGGAGACTTCAACTCTCTATTTGGGACAGAAAAAACCTGTAGAAAAATCATCGGTACAAATTCAACACACCGAAACGCTTAGACCAACGGCACACATCTCAGTGACATTTGCCAACAATTCAACCACAAAAGGATGTCTTCTCACTTTAGGAAAAATCCAGTTCCCAGGTAACATGCTTAGCTACCAGGTGCAAGCTGCTTTCGTTCGCCTTTCGAGACTCGCTGAAAGCCAGATTTTTAATTCTTTTGTAGCACAGCTACAAGCAGGCAGATAAAAACTCAATAAGGGAATCGTAAGACAACGCTCGAGCAAAATTCGTCTTGCTACTTTCGGTAACTCTTAGTATCAGAGCGAAAACCTTACGGTACTACCAAATTCATAATGCCACTTTTGTTTTCTGCCGACATATTTGTTGTTGTTGTGAATACATAATTTTATCTATGAAATGTCACATTTTCATAATGCTTACGAATGGTACAGGAAATGAAACAAACACAGATCTTTTCGAAGTCAAAAGTCGGTAATACCCTACTAATTCGTGTTAAAATAGGCTCAAGCGTCTCACAGACACTTAATGCTTTTTTAAGATAGACTGCCGTCGTGATGTTTCTGTAGTAAGCTGAATTTAATTTGTATTTTCCATTAGTTTACTAAACGCAACAGTAATTATCAAGGAGAAATTAATCAGCAGCAGAATTTTCTTTCACGATATCTAAAACGATCTGACAATGCTAAAGTTGTTTACAAATTCTACGCCCGTAGAAACCTACTGGTTCTAACGATGTCATTAAACCAGAGTAGTTTTAAGAGTATTGCCTTGGCGGTTGATCGATCAAGAGCGGGAAAGGTAAAATTTTGCAAATATATGACGAGAGGGACAAGTGCTTGAGAGAGGACTTTCCTATCAATCTCCTGGATAGTTTTGTTTCTCAAATCAACATAGTGTGTTATCATGCAGTAGCACAGGTGATGTAGTTTTGTTGCTCGATTTTCTTACACTGCGACCGAAAGGTGTCTCAGTTGTTGGCAACAAATTCCAGCTGTGTTGCACAAACCCTGGGGGCAGAATTCGTAGCCCATAACACACTTTTGGATTTATCAGATGTAAAATATTACGTTCAGACTACTCTTTCCTCGAGTTTACGTCTTTTGGTGGGGCTCAGCCTTTCATTTTTCTTAGAAAGTTAACGATAAAGGCATCATAACACGTCACCAGTAACAATACTGCATAGGAATGCTCGATGAGTGACCTGATGACGTTCAATAATAGTCACTCCGTTGATTTTTGTTGTTTCGGGTTAGAGCATGCAGTACTCCTTCACCAGACTTCTGAACTTTGCCTGTTGAATGCAAATGTCGCATGATGATAAAATGGTAATCTATGACATATATCAGTAGTCGAGACTTCCTTAATGTGGAAAATCATTCATGCCAGTCCGATCTTTGTTGAAACACGAATATCTTTTTCTGGCGTATTTTTCCCAAAAGCACTCACTCCAAACACGGTTCAAATCTTTCTAGCTTTCCCCTCTGCTTTCACCCCTTTGTTGTACCAAAAGTAAACATTGTGTTGCAGATGTTACACCTTTTACCACTTGCGACTCAATTTTACAATGCTTAACTGTAGTTCATGATTTTCAAGTATGCAAAATCCAATGCTTAACTGCAAGATGATAACTAGAACTTCATATTCGAAAATGACAGTCGATACATACACTGAAAGCGTGGCGCCGCGTTCACATGGGCGGCGCGGGATTTCAGGCGGCGGGTGGAGTCTGGCCGGTGGCCAGTAGCCACTGCTGCGCGAGGAAACGCTCGAGCGTAAGCTGTTATGATCGCGACGCAGCCACGAGTTGTCCTGCGGAGTTGTTTCTGGAATACTTGTTATTACTGGTGGGTAGAATGTTAAGCGAATTATCTTCGATGCTCAATCAGACTCATAAAGTTAGACCAAAATGTGTTTAAAAAAAAAAAAAAAAATAGAGGAAGTGTTGGACGCGAACAGGCGACCATAAGTTTAGAATGCACGAAGATTACCACTTTTTTATTTTTTTCGTTGCATCTCCTCGGGGTGGACGTCGTAAGACATCCGTTTAAGATCGTTGTTCATCCATTAACTCAGTTCTTTTATTACAGAGGGCAGCTAAACCCTCTGACCGAACACGCTGAGCTACCGTGCCTGCAACCACTACACTACAGGCTCACACAATCCGAGAACATCTCGGAAGTAGACAACACTTCCTCCTAACACTTCCGCATCTAACAGTGTTGCCAGATTGTGCAGATGGCCACGTTAGGTGAACAGCTCGGACTTAGTCTCTGTGGCGGCCGGCCGGCGGTCAGTCTTTATGTCTAAGACTGCACACTTGAGATATTTCATTTCCCAACAAATTGTGGCAGACGATGCTGTGGCGTCTTCGAAGCGCGAGCTTCGTCAGTGCAAGATATCTCAGCACAGCTGAGCGAACGTTTTCTTCCTGCTGCTAGTCTAATGGTCAATGGCAATACTGTAGAATACTTTTGACAACTATGTGACCATCGATTTATGTTCGTGAGTGGTTCATAATTATGTTAGTAAATTCACTCGATATTTTTATGTCCTTTAAATTACATTTGATACATGATTCGCATTGAAGACGTAGGAAATGTGTGTTATTTGGTCCAGGAAGCACGTTCCAACAGAAATTGATGCTTACATTGACATTTATGTTGCGAATTAGTCATCTTATCCATCACATGGATAACGAGGATGCTCCATTTTGCTACAGTTGCTTCATAGCTAACAAGGGAACTTCCCCATCGCACCCTCCTCAGATTTAGTTATAAGTTGGCACAGTGGATAGGCCTTGAAAAACTGAACACAGATCAATCGAGAAAACAGGAAGAAGTTGCCGGCCGCGGTGGTCTAGCGGTTCTAGGCGCTCAGTCCGGAACCGCGCGACTGCTACGGGCGCAGGTTCGAATCCTGGCTCGGGCATGGATGTGTGTGATGTCCTTAGGTTAGTTAGGTTTAAGTAGTTCTAGGTTCTAGGGGACTGATGACCACAGATGTTAAGTCCCATAGTGGTTCAAATGGTTCAAATGGCTCTGAGCACTATGGGACTTAACATCTATGGTCATCAGTCCCCTAGAACTTAGAACTACTTAAACCTAACTAACCTAAGGACAACACACAACACCCAGCCATCACGAGGCAGAGAAAATCCCTGACCCCGCCGGGAATCGAACCCGGCAACCCGGGCGCGGGAAGCGAGAATACTACCGCACGACCACGAGATGCTAAGTCCCATAGTGCTCAGAGCCATTTGAACCATTTTTTTTGAGGAAGAAGTTGTGTGGAACTATGGAAAAAATAAGCAAAATATACAAACTGAGTAGTCCATGTGCAAGATAAGCAACATCAAGGATAGTGTGAGCTTGGGAGCGCCGTGGTCGCGTGGTTAGCGTGAGCAGCTGCGGAACGAGAGGTCCTTGGTTCACGTCTTCCCTCGAGTGAGTTGTTTAATTTCTCGATTGATCTGCGTTCAGTTTTTCAAGGCCTACCCACTGTGCCAACTTGTAACTAAATCTTAGGGAGGTGCGATGGGGATGTTCCCTTGTTAGTGGTATTGTGTGGTGGTGGCGTTGCCAGTTTACATACTGTGCATGTAACACACAATAAATGCGTTGGATGCCTCCTGTGATCAATTTACTTGAAAAACGTTTGTCGTCATCGTAATTTATGTAATTGGCTCTCCGACTTTCAATTTGACAATTTGTGGAAAAATTGTTTACCTTGTTAGTCCTAGTTTCAACATTGTCTGACAGAAAACGGAGGCGTGAAGGAGCCAGTAAAGGCAATTATTCGCTATTATAGCAAACTTTTGAATCCACTGGACACTTGAATTCTCTATATTGATTCTGAGAGTTTTGTTATTTCTCTTGTTATTTACTGTCTCAATGTCAACCGTGAGAATAAAATTAAAGGCAGTTGGATTAGTTTCCTGATCGATAAACTATGATTTAATATTCTGCACTGCTAAATAAATTTTGAAGGTTATATTCTTTACGTAAAACAGAGTATCGGTTTCAGTCCTAGGATTGACGATAAACTTCAGAAATACAATTACAGAATAGTGGCATATCGATTATGGCTCCTCACCATCAACAATAGTTGTTATCCATAGTTTCGTATTTGCTATTTTACCGTCGTTACCCTTTAGGGACCAACCTGATCTTTCCACAATGCCATTTTTGACTTGCTTCTTAATATGTCCTATAACTACAGATTTGTTGAAAATATTAACTGTTAAATACGCTATTCCACAAATTAAAAACTTCCAGTTATTCTACATATCTTGAAACTTACTACCGTTGACTTTCACTGAAGGAAAGATACATAATAATAAAATGATATCAAAGTTTAGAATGTCAAAGCATAGTGTGAATGGTTGAAATCATCTTCTAGTCTGAAACACGTTACTCATCCAGAGAACTTCGGCACCTCTCAAAATTTTTTACACCTCTGATGTTTAGCCACATGTGGACAAATAGTGGGTCTCATGATGCAGCACTGTTTAGCGGTCACAAAATAAAGCCTCAAAAATCAGTAAATAAAACTATTCTTCTACTGTTGCTCCGAATCGCATATACCAACCGTCCTCTGTTGCGACAACGACTCAAAGTCTATTGGGTATTTGATTTTTCTCTGCTTTTTCGGGCTTCCTTACCTCTCCTTCTAGCCCAAACTTTGTTCTTCAATTACGCCTTCATCGGCGAGCTTCTCAATATTTTTCATTTGTGCTGAATTGTTTTGTACCCTTCTCGCATATACACATGTGTCATGTATTTTTTAGAGACTGCATGAATATATAAGATGGGTATTTCTTGTCTTATCAAATTAAATATTACATATCTTGCTGTGAATTAATTTGTTTGTCCACATTCCACTTACTGCGTTTTCTTGAAATTACATAAAATAAACGTCTGAAAAAAAAACTTGAAACAGCTGTTGCAGCTGATTGGTGAAGGGCTGAAAAAATTTGTCGTGCGTTGACAAATGGGTGGTTGTCACTGAATCGGCGTATCTGCTGATCCTGAGCTGTTGTTGTTTTGCTGCGACGGCCATGAGGCCTCCCATTCAGGTTACCACTCTCTTCCTTTCGTCTGATCCACCTGGCTACCGTCGACTTGTGAAGACCTATAGTTCTTGCTATATAGCCATTTGAAGATCCCTCTGCATGGAGTGCTATTATAGCGCCCTTGTGGGAGGGCCAGGGAACAGCATCGACAGAGATCCTGAGTACAGTATAGAGTGTGACCTGGTAAAGATTGCGTCGGCATCGAGACACACCAATGTTGAATTTGTATCTGTCCTGAGACGCCATGACCGGCCTCATTTGAACTCTTCTGTTGGGAGAGTTAATTTGGAGTTGGAACGGCTGCTTGGGGCTCATATTGGTGTGGTTCCTGTTGATTATCTCAGTAGGTGGGACTATACCAGGCACGGCCTACATCTCAACAGGAAAGGGAAGGGGAAACTGGCTGGGGTAATAGCAGGAAATTTAAGGGGGGGAGGCACTGCCATGAATGGTAAAATACCAGTGGTTACAGGTGTTGGAGCAGCACCTTTTTTAGGATAGGTAAGACAGAAAGATGTCAAGTTCTACGAGAGGTCAGGATTGAAACAAATCTTCAGTTTAGGAAAGAAATTAAACAGCACAATTCTAGCACATTTGATCACCAATCACAGCTATCAATTATAAATTTTCATCAATCACCAGAAATTTTATCTCCACCAAGTTGTATATCAGTCCTAGGTAATTGCATTGATGAATTAAAGTCACCCAACCCAGTTGACATAATCTGCCTCTCTGAACACCATGTGACCACTGGTATAGGAACTAGGCCTAAGCACAATGAGAAACTCAGACAGGAGAGTACTGCAAATGTTAGAATAAGGAAAGGTTCTCATAAAAGTATAATTAAAAATAATGTAAGTATATTTCATCAAAATATTGGGAGTTTAAAGAATAAAATAGATGAGCTTCTGGTTTGTTTAGAAGATTTAGAAGCTGAGAATGAAATAGATATACTACGCCTGTCTGAGCATCACATTGTTACTGATATGGATAAGGTAAATGTAAGTGGATATAAGCTCTCTGCACATGTAATGAGAGAAAATATGGAGAAAGGAGGAGTTGCCATATATGTCAAAAGTTATCATTGTGCAAAAAGTATAGAAACAAAAAAGTTTTGTGTAGAGAAACATATAGAAGCATGTGCCTGTGAGCTTAAATTAAATAAAGGCACATTTATAATTGTAACTGTATATAGGTCCCCATCAGGAAATTTTCATCTATTTCTGAAAAATTTGGAGTCCTTGTTGTGCTATCTGTCAGACAGGGGGAAGCAAATTATTATTTGTGGGGACTTCAATGTAGATTCTCTGAAAGAGGGTAATAGGAAAAATGACCTTGAAGTGTTACTCGGTTCTTTCAATTTGACACCCGTTATTGATTTTCCTACTCTGGTGGTAAAGGATAGCAGCTCACTGATAGACAACTTCTTTATAGACCAAGATAAGTTTAACCAGATAAATGCTCAGCCTGTTGAGAATGGTCTTTCTGATCATGGTGCTCAGCTAGTTACAATATATGACATAGCTCCATTCAGCAATACTAAACAGTCCTCCAAAGTAGTACGTTCAGTCAACGATTTAACAGTTGCAAATTTCAGGGAAAGCCTACAGCAGTTAGACTGGGATGAGGTGTACCGTGAACCTGATGCCAATTTAAAATATAATTTATTTCATGACATTTTTGTAAATGCATTTGAAAACTGCTTCCCCAAGAAAATAGTTAAATATACTCGTAAGAAACCTTGTAACAAACCATGGCTTACTAAGGGTATAAAAATATCTTGTAACCGGAAAAGGGAAATGTATCTGACAGCAAGAAAGAGTAGTGACCCAGAAACTATCAAAAATTATAAAAACTACTGTGTTATATTAAGAAAAGTTATTAAAAAATCCAGGAGTATGTGTATCAAGTCTGAAATCAGCAACTCTGATAATAAAATTAAAACAATTTGGAATATTATTAAAAGAGAAACAGGTCAACCAAGAGCAGAGGAAGACAGTATTACCATCAAATTGAATGAAAACTTTACGAACAAAAAGTCAGAAGTTGAAAATATTTTTAATAATCATTTTCTAAATGTTGTGGATATAGTAGGATCCAGGTGTTCATTAGAAGATGCTAGGCTGTTAATGGAAGAGGCCATACCTATGCAATTTGATACAATTGAAATCTCACCCACTTCTCCCTCTGAAATTAGGAAAATAATAAACTTGCTTAAAAGCAAAAACTCACATGGAATTGATGGCATTTCCAGCAAAATACTAAAAGCTTGTTCTCAACAGATAAGTAAGATTCTCAGCCACCTGTGTAATAGCTCTCTGGAACAGGGCATTTTCCCTGATAGACTGAAATATGCTATTGTTATACCTTTGCATTAAAAGGGGGATAGATCTGATGTCAACAATTACCGTCCAATCTCCCTTCTAACAGCTTTATCCAAAATTTTTGAGAAAGTAATGTATTCAAGAGTAGCTTCACATATCTGTAAAAATGAAGTACTAACAAAATGTCAGTTTGGTTTCCAGAAAGATTTTTTAACAGAAAATGCCATATATGCTTTCACCAGTCAAATTTTGAATGATCTGAATAACCGAACACCACCCATTGGGATTTTTTGTGATCTCTCAAAGGCTTTTGATTGTGTAAATCATGAAATTCTGCTAGACAAGCTCAAGTATTGTGGCATGAGTGGGACAGTGCACAAATGGTTTAATTTGTACCTAACTGGAAGAGTGCAGAAAGTTGAAATAAGTAGTTCTCGTAACATGCAAAGATCAGCACATTCCTCAAACTGGGGAACTATCAAGAATGGGGTTCCACAAGGGTCAGTCTTGGGTCCTTTGTTGTTCTTATTATATATTAATGACTTGCCATTCTATATTCATGAAGAGGCAAAGTTAGTTCTCTTTGCTGATGATACAAGTATAGTAATCACACCTGACAAACAAGAATTAACTGATGAAATTGTCAATACTGTCTTTCAGAAAATTACTATGTGGTTCCTTGTAAACGGACGTCACTGAATTTTGATAAGACACAGTACATACAGTTCTGTACAGGGAATGGTATGACGCCATTAATAAATATAGACCTTAATCAGAAGCATATAGCTAAGGTAGAATATTCCAAATTTTTAGGTGTGTCCATTGATGAGAGATTAAATTGGAAGAAACACATTGATGATCTGCTGAAACGTTTGAGTTCAGCTACTTATGCAATAAGGGTCATTGCAAATTTTGGTGATAAACATCTTAGTAAATTAGCTTACTACGCCTATTTTCACTCATTGCTTTCATATGGCATCATATTTTGGGGGAATTCATCACTGAGGAATAAAGTATTTATTGCACAAAAGCGTGTAATCAGAATAATAGCTGGAGTCCACCCAAGATCATCCTACAGACATTTATTTAAGGATCTAGGGATATTCACAGTAGCTTCTCAGTATATATACTCTCTTACGAAATTTGTTATTAACAACCAAACCCAATTCAAAAGTAATAGCAGTGTGCATAACTACAATACTAGGAGAAAGGATGATCTTCACTATTCAAGATTAAATCTAACTTTGGCACAGAAAGGGGTGAATTATACTGGCACTAAAGTCTTTGGTCACTTACCAAATCGTATCAAAAGTCTGACAGATAACCAACAAGTATTTAAGAAGAAATTAAAAGAATTTCTGAATGACAACTCCTTCTACTCCACAGAGGAATTTTTAGATATAAATTAAAGAAAAAAATAAAGAAAAACAAAAAACACAAAAAATAAAGTTGTTATATTAACTTAAGTATGTTGTTAAATTAACCTAATTATGTCATGTATTGGAAAATTCGACTCGTTCCACATCATTACGAAATATCGTATTCATGATCCATGGAACTAGTATTAATCTAATCTAATCTAATCTAATCTTGTCTGCCTCAGCCAGATGGGTCATTTAGCGTTGACTGAATGATTTGTCGCGGTTAATATCGGTTGCGGAAACAGCGCTAGCAGGAAACAGACTGCCCCCTCCATGATGGCAGCCACAACACAGTGGCCAAGTATGTGTAACACGGAAATCGATGGCATAAACGAGAGATCGCAAGCCCGTACCCGTGTCATTACATAGTGGAGCAACTTAGAATCTGTAATTTTTCTCAGAAGGGACTGGTCCACTCTTGTCATGTCTTATCCTGATAAATATTACATGAAATGAAATTTTTACGTTTTGCATATGCGGCAGGCCTAACGCAAGAAACATTTCTGAAATACCTGAGGCAACCTCAAGAACACTTCGTGAATTTTAGCTGTAGAAGGTTGCCTTATAAGCAGGAAAACGTGTTCATCCCCGCTCGCCGTGTTTCCAAGTGGCGCAGTTTACTCTGATGCATACATAATTCTCGCCGGGCGTAAGAAGCGACTCGACTAACGAGGGGAACTCGCCAGGTGTCATAGGCTGATTGACCGGAAATTTTGCTCAGTGAAGAAGAGGACAAAATAAAAAAAATGGTTCAAATGGCTCTGAGCACTATGGAACTTAACTTCTTTGGTCATCAGTCCCCTAGAACTTAGAACTACTTAAACCTAACTAACCTAAGGACATCACACACATCCATGCCCGAGGAAGGATTCCAACCTGCGACCGTAGGGGTCGCGCGGTTCCAGACTGTAGCGCCTAGAATCGTTCGGCCAGGACAAAATAAGCGAACATCTGTTTCGACTTATCTGCAGACACTCGACCGTTTCCGAGAAAACGACGGTCAAAGTTATCAACGCGCTGTTGCTATAGTGTAGATACCTTCTACAACCGAGAACGCAATTGAAGCAGTGGCTCAGTGGCTACCGTCGTTCCTTCTTAACTTTGGATCCCGTGTTCGAGACCATATTGTTTTTTTTTCTTAGTTATTATTTTTTCCTGCCTCTCTATCAGAATTAACTACGAATGTTTTTTTTTCTAATTTATGTTGAAATAATGTTGTCATTATTCACCAATTAAATTTATGTGTAATTAATGAATTAAAAAAATAATAAACGAATGAGACAAGCTGATCTAAAATCATCTGGTCTGCCTCATGTATCGTTATATCCAAATGGTTTATAAATGTTAATCTACATTTAGATCCGCTGATGGCACCTTTAGTGTGTTGAAACCGGTTATCCAGTAAACAGTATTTAAGCGATCTTAGCTACGTTTTATTGGCCGCACACTAAGAATACGCAACAGGCCAACTGAAAACACTGCCTACACTACGTTTGTCCGTCCACTGCTATAATATCCTTGACAGACGTGATTGACTGTGCACGCAAAAACGTCCAAGGAACGGTAGCACGATTTGTAATGTCACGAGATAGGGGAGAGGGGTCCCCGATTTGATAATCGAGTTGGGGTAAGATTCATGAAAACAAAAGCGTTTTTCGTTGCCGCGAGATCTTTTCACGAAATTTCAATCACCAACATCTATTCTGAACGTCAAAACATTATCTCCTCGGGAACTTACACAGGAAGAAACCATAATAATAATGTAATTCAAGGCTCGCAAGAAAAGATTTAAGTGGTCCTTTTTCCCGTACACTGTTAATGAGTGGGACAGTAGAGAAATAGTGCGAACCTTCTGACAGGCACGTAAGTCTGGATTGCAAAGAAATCCTGTTGATGTAGTCATGTAGATGTAAACATCGAAATTAAGTTGTAATTGCGACATGTGACTTTCATTTGATTTGAACATCGAAGTTGTTTGCTGTTTATTTACTTTTTGTTCATTAGTTTCAGCCATATACGAAAACCTACGCTCGTTAAATTGATATTTGAAATAAAGTGTCATGCATCGACCAATAACAATAAATTCTTACCTACTTGTTATGGTACTGCACTATCTGCCAGCGTCTTCAGAAGTGGATATCGCATACGACGTTCCTAGGGTGTTTATAAATGGATATTGCAGACGACTTCGAACAAAGTTTGAATTTAGCTTAAAAGTTCCGTGATCAAACGATCTGAGTTGCTGGCGAATACAGTTTATCCTCACTAGACATTATATATTACCATTATACATGAGGTGAATAGGGTTTCTCCGGGTGCGTTGGCCGAGCGGTTCCAGGCGCTTCAGTCACGAACCGCACGGCTGCTTCAGTCGCGGGTTGGAGTCCTACCTCGGGCATAGATGTCTGTGATGTCCTTAGGCTAGCTAGGTTTAAGTAGTTCTAGGTCTAGGGGCTGATGACCTAAGCAGTTTGGTCGCATAGTTCTTGAAGCCATTTTTTGACCTTTCGCGTAAATTTTCTTTACATAAACGGCCCTATCTTTAGATTGCGTCGACATAGAAGCTCACTTTTTTACACCACCAAGGGACCGGTTACCGCTAGAAGTGCGGTACAGGTACATTTCCGCTTATTATGTCCACCCGTTCTGGAGATAAAAGGGTTTTAAGGGTTGGGTAGACCGATAGACGGTCAAGAAAGTGAGACTAGTAGGGTTCCGTTTTACCGGTTTAGGTGACAAAATCCTAACAACGGAAACAGCTACGACAGCTACTGAAGATGAGAGCCGCATAAATAACACCTCCTACTCTTTATTCGAAATGTTCTAGTTGCAGTCGATACATCAGCATATTAATCGTAGCTACGCTTTCGATCCAAATCACGTTTACAGGAATGCAAATAGAATCCATTTGCCTATACACGTGGTAATTCACATCCCAGTATTAACGCCACCGCGTTTTAGAAGTGCGAACATTCCCATTGCTAGCTAGCTTAAGAAACACTTCGGCTAATGAACGTTTTCTGGCTGTGGCGAGCCTAGTGGAGAAAATGGTTCAAATGGCTCTGAGCACTATGGGACTCAACTTCTGAGGTCATCAGTCCCCTAGAACTTAGAACTACTTAAACCTAACTAACCTAGGGACATCACACACATCCATGCCCGTGACAGGATTCGAACCTGCGACCGCAGCGGTCTCGCGGCTCCAGACTGTAGCGCCTAGAACCGCACGGCCATTCAGGCCGGCGCCTAGTGGAGAATTCGAAACAGCGTAGAATACGCTTGGCAGCTATGTAGCCGTTTATTTTCGGGGGTGGTGCAGAATTATCCTACTAAAATTACTCTCTAATAACAGTATTTTGTTATTTCCATAAACATCCCGAATGATTGTCACGTAAGCGGTGACATAAAGGTCGACAATTCATGTTTTTGAGTCCAGAAAGCTCTATGCAACAGAAACTGTAGATCATTTTGCCATTTTCATTGCGAAATTGCCGGCTTATTCATGTCTGGGGTAATAATAGAGGGCTGTTTGCCTGGGTTATCTGCTAGCGTAGTGAAAGGAAGGTCTGGTTTGTTTTCGGTTCTAACCTCGATGGAGGCATGTAGAATATCAGTAAAGCAATTTTAAGAAATTCTCGCGCCCCCGATACGTTTTATCGCTACCTTTATTCTGTTCTGGCGCCCTGTGGATGTCAATATGACACTCTTGTAGAATTTCATACATGTTACTGCCTACTTTTTCCGCTTCTGTCAATAATGGAATTGACTTAAGTGTGGCACTGAATGATTTTTAACTGAATTTCGTTATGAATCTTCACTCATTGCTAAATTTGCACACTTTCATGGTAGGTCAGCAACGGTAATCCAGTATGACTGGCCGGCCGGAGTGGCCGAACGGTTCTGGGCGCTTCAGTCTGGAACCGCGGGACCGCTACTGTAGTTCTAAGTTCTAGGGAACTGATGACCTCAGATGTTAAGTCCCATAGTGCTCAGAGCCATTTTGAACCAGTATGACTGGTCTGAACGTTGACACAGACCGTTTCGCGGCCGAATGCGGATAATATTTTGCTAATTCGTAACGATCTGGGGTTCTTTGTCTTACTGAAACAGTTATGTTATCTCGATAAGTTGTAATTCACTTTTTTTTTCGTACAGTTCATACCTATTAGCGTTTCTTCTTTCAGTTCTGTCTTATATTTGGGTGTTGCATTTAACACACTAATCAGCATTAATATAGTCTTGCAAATTATTGAAAACAGTCTAAAAAAGTTCAGATAGTTTGTCAACTTCACGCCTGTGCATAGTATGTTGGTAACACTTCGTCGCCTTGCCTGTTATGCTTTGTAGCAGACTTTAAAGACGTGCGGATCAGCATAACGAAAAGGCGAGGGGTCTCGCTCGTTTTGTCCACGACTGTACTTACATCGCCTGAACCCTTATGGGAATCAATCATTTGCTCATAGGGTTTAACAAACGAAGGACCGCTGTGTTGGAGCGTGCCGTAAGCTCGAAATTTGAGTTAGTCAAGGACCGTGTCTAGACGGCTGAAGTGGTTAGGTCAGCCTTAGGCTGTGGAGCAGTGCGGTACGTGCCGACCTCACCGTGTCGCGTTTCCAGGTGTGTTGTTGTTTACTGCGCCACCGCGCTAGTGTTGAGTGTTATAGTTACGGCCCTCACATCCGATGGCTCTTTCGTATCATAAAGCCACGATCAAGCTGCAGTTTGATGCTACGTAGTATAGACCCAAGGCCCACGAAGTAGAGAGATTTTTACGTGATGTGATACATGTTGACAAGAAAGAGCTGCTAGGTATCCACTTATCTATCGCCTCAAGCGTTGTATATCTTAAGTTCACTAACAGTGAGGTCTGTGACAGACTTCTCAGAAGCTTGACAGAAGGTTATAGATTCTGCCACTCTAACGGAAACGTGGGTGTGGTAATGCTTGAATGTGCTGCACTGGGAATACAAAATGTGCGCGTGTTTGAGCTACCATTTGAAGCTCCAGCGGATTTGGTCACCCTTCCTCTTCGACACTATGGCACAGTCCTCGGCCATACGGCCGACAAATGGAAACCCATCGAAACTTACCCTGTCCATAACAGGGTGCGACAGATCCGTATTGAATTACACTGGCATATACCTTCGTATCTCACGATCGCTGGTTGCCGGGCGATAATCATTTATGACGGTCAGCCTACGACCTGCTTCGGATGTAGACAGGCAGGACACAAGCGTACGGAATGTCTACAACGCCGACTCGTGCAGACGCCCTCAGTCGACCAGATTCGACCGAGGGTAGCGACCAGTATGCCGCTTACGTTATGTTGCGGCGGCGAGATGGGAGACACCAGCGTCAATGACGACCCTTCTGTATTGGTACAAGCCTCAGAGGCCCTTCCAACAGTTCCTGAAGAACCCTCAGCGTCTTCCAGCGCCGATGCCTCTGTTGCCCTCTTGTCGAGCCCAGGTGCATCGCTACGACAGTAGTAGGGAGTTGGCGGCTTCAGTGCAATTTTGATATCAAATGCAAATTAATTAAATTGATCAGTTAATCACCCCACCCCCGGCCACACCTCTCCCCGACTACGACCAGCCCCGCCCCCGACCATCCACGCCCACCCCCGCCCCAGATGACGTCACGTGTTTTCTCAGCTGCACGTGTGCCCCAGCCCCCTCCTCACCCTCACCGTCCCCCATCCCCCCTCCCTCCAACCTACCTTATTAGCGGGAATTTCGAATTCTGGCTGGAATTTCGAATTTTGGCGGGAATTACGAATTTTAGCGGGCATTTCTTTGTCCCAGGACTGTGCTGACATTCCACTCCACCCCTCACCCAGGAATTGATGGGAAATTAAAATTGGCAGTACCCTGGTTCTCTTAGGTGGAAAGCCCAAGTGTACTCCCCTAACACAATAAACCACCAGAGTCGTTTGGAACTGACGGGAAGTTAAAAATGGCGGTGCCCTTTCTGGCTCTCGAACCCTGGTGCTCCTGGATGGAAAGCCCAAGTGCGCTCCCTAACACATGGAAACTGTCCAGATGCGGGAGAGGAAGGTTAGGTTAGTGTATTTTTTTTATTTTGGTCGGGAAACTGATGCAAAGATCTATCCTAATTACGTAATTAATCACAAAGATCGGTCCTAATTACACAACTATATGCACAGCGCTACACAAGGACGACATAATAGCGCGATACACCACAAAACCTGACGATACCATACAAGTGGTGTTATCCTGCTGGGAAAAAGTTTCGCAATACCACTCGAAACTAGCGGCAGACACACTCAAACTCTACCCTACACCTACAAGCTGGCGGGAAAAAGGCTGGGGTGTAAGGTACTATCTTTATTCTTTTTGGTGGGAAATACGTTCAACTAAGTAGATGCTGGTGTTGGACAGAGAGCAGTTTAAAAAGTGTATTACATGTAAGCATACAGTGTCCATCGCTGTTTCACATCAGAGTTCGCTACAGATGCCTGCTCAAAAACCATCCTGTAGACCAGGTAATCGAAGCCAATACACGCTACCACAACTGACGGGGAAAAAAATGCATCACACTTCTAATTACACTTCGAAAATGTCACGAAAAAACAAGCACTCGTAATGAACAGTTTATAATGCAGCACATGTACTGGGGAAAATCGTCGTATTAAACGACTGTAGAGGAGGCGGTAGCTGAATGGGCGTTCTCCTCGATAGGCGTCCACAAAATGCCGAAAATCGAGGCCCCCTTCCTCCATCCTTCCCTCCACCCCTCCCACCGACCATCCACCTACGGTTGGGGGGGGGAGACACACATTCTCCTTCAAACGGCCAGCTGTTCCACAGACCGCCTCTTGGGGTGGGCAGGCTGCTGTCCGCCCTTTGCTACTACCCTTTGCGGTCGCTGGCCGCATTCGGCTTTCCACCATATGGCCGCCGCCTTAATGCGACACTCCTATGCCAACACAGTAGCACGTATAGTCAGCTGAACAATAATAGATAAAAGGACGGCCGCCTCAAGAGCAACTTGTTCGTCTAAAATAAAGCGACAGAGCCCTCACACGCCGCCCCCCCCCCCTCCCCACACACACACACAGAGCGGCTGTCTGGCGACCACCACAGCTGACATGCGCTCCGCCCCCTCTCCCCCCTCCCCCCCCCCCCCCCCCAACGCCGGCAGGTGTGGCCGAGCGGTTCTAGGCGCTTCAGTCTGGCATCGCGGGACCGCTACGATCGCAGGTTCGAATCCTGCCTCGGCCATGAATGTGTGTGATGTCCTTAGGTTAGTTAGGTTTAAGTAGTTCTAAGTTCTAGGGGACTGATGATCTCACATGTTAAGTCCCATTGTCCTCAGAGCCATTTGAACCTTTCCCTTCAGTAGCCTGCCGTTCGGTGGTGGAGAACATTTATATTTTACGTCAATGCATCTATAATGAAGCATCTATTAAGAAAAAGGAAAACACATTTGCGACCATAATAAATGTCCTTTTTTTCACGAAAATAGGTAAAGTCCATTGTCTTTTAGTTTTATGAGCGAAATCAGATTAGTTTTAACATTCGACTGCAGTCGCATCTCATTGCTTTGTGACGTCCAGGGACACGTACCGCCACCGGTCACAAATGATCAGCGTGAAATCAGGAAAAAAAAAAACTTCGACAATTTTGATGCAAGATCTACCGATCACTGCAGAATGTCCTCGTTATTTCGAAATCGTCATCAGAGTGAAAAAAGCGAGAATTTAAACTCCAAAGAAAAAATATATATTAAGCAAATTCTTCCAGCTTGTTGAACAAATTACACGACCTCAGAGCATCTCTCGCGTTCAGTGTCTGTAAATAAACTGTCATGCACGTGTGTACTACAGACATTTCACTTCTATCCGTGTGATCATGATATAACTTATCATTCCGTGTTCCAAAATTGCTTGTAAATATAGTACAGCTGCCAACAGCTAGCGCAAACGCACTATTTTTCTGGTCGGGCAGCATAGTATAGCACCATACTCGAATGCAACCAGTCACCTCCAACCGCATATTCTATAGCTGCAGCACATTTGCTCTGTTTTCTGTATGTCTGCGTGCCATCCGCGACACAAGAACATACACAGACAAACAGAAAACAGAGCAAATGCACTGCAAATGTGGAATATGTGGGTCGAGGCGACAGGATGCAATCGAGTACAATGCTATGCTACGTTTCCCGATCAGAAAAATAGTGCATTTGCGCTAGCTGTTGGCAGCTGTACTATGTTTACAAGCAGTTTTAGAACACGGACCGAGAGGTTATGTCATGATCGCATGGAAGCGACATAAAAAAATCGATAGAATTGCGAAAAATACATACAAATTGAGAGAAAATACGCCGAAATGTGGGGAAATTGAGGAAGTTCTTTTATGTCTTCTGATTGGTGCAACACAATTCTCATATATGGGAACGAGTATGCGACAGCAAGAGGAATGCGAGAATGGCTCAAATGGCTCTGAGCACTATGGGACTCAACTGCTGAGGTCATTAGTCCCCTAGAACTTAGAACTAGTTAAACCTAACTAACCTAAGGACATCACAAACATCCATGCCCGAGGCAGGATTCGAACCTGCGACCGTAGCGGTCTTGCGGTTCCAGACTGCAGCGCCTTTAACCGCACGGCCACTTCGGCCGGCCGAATGCGAGGAAACGGTGAGATGGAAGCACTAGGAACTGCGGATACAATCCTTTATTTTTCGTCGGGGCAACATTCTACTGTATGCCTATTGAGGTAATAGTGACACGTCCGAGTTGACTGCTGTCTTTGATGCTTTCCTGGAAAAAACGTATATCATCTGCCACAAAACTTACTTGCATATGCGTTAAAGGATGACAGAGAATGGATGGAGTGATAGGGTGAGATGGAGCTCTAAAGAAGTAGATTTAATGGTAGACTGATAATGTATTCTAGAGGTGGAGGGATATGGTACTGCGGGTCATTTGAACATTTTTTTCTGTTACTCTGTCGGGCTGCATCAGTTGTGTGACATGACATGCGTTCAACTCGCATACAGCTGCGTGTTCTGTCTACTTGCGATCGTTAATAGCAAATCTCTCGCTCATCAGAGGACTTCCATCCTGTTTCGACACATTCCTCTAGATGAACGAAGATTTATGCGATGTACTCCATTTCCCTGCCGCATCTTGGGCGTAAAATCGAGTCTTCAGTTTCATAACTACGGTGATTCTAAGTTTGCGATAGGTGTTTGTGAGGTACTACAATCTCCGTGTATACATCTGCTTGACAGTTTCCTGTTTATGGAGTTAGTGGCGGAATGACGTGTAATTTTACATGTCAATCACCGTTGCTATGCGTTTGTCCCTTTATTTGTAAGAGGCATTCCCTGTTACTAACGATCATTTTATACAGGTCTGATGCGAGCATAGTATAATTTCTGAGCCGTGATCAAATGTGGATAGTGGGGACTATAGAGTTCAGGAAAACTGTATTGTACGCGTATCACAAGGAATCGATGTTTTAAGGAAGTAGTTTTTCATTTTACAGTTTATCACCATAGTTTATCGTCGAGAAACCAGCAAGGAGAATGTATGTCATGCCCTGGAAACATATTTCTTACATTGGGATAGTAACAGCGTTGCATACCATATGACTAATAGATTGGAAACCGCAACGTGTTTTAAGTGCAGAACATTGTAGCCTTAGAAGTGCATGTGTTTATGTTCTCTCTTACCAATATCTGCTTGGTAATGACACCAGACACTAGAACAATACTTTAGAATTGCTAGCGCAGTTGATTTACGTAAAACGCAGCAAACTCCATCCGTCTGGAGCTCTATCATGCATAAAAACCACCCGTTTCTTGTTCTTAACCGACTGTTATATCATCACAACAGTTTCACATCTACTGTACACCGATAAGGGGTGCTAATCTCCTCGACATTCACACATCTGGAGAAATCTTGTGCTCTTGGATGGGTGAAGGACAGTAGTTACAACCTTGGTTCGCACTGTTCCTACACGAAACCACGAACGTGGAATTTAGCGGTCTACTTCTGGTCAGCTGCAGGGAGCGTTGGTCAAAGACAATGCGAGGAGATCTTTCGCTCTCTAACTTTATCCTAATAATGCGAGAAAGCCCTGTAACTCACATCCACATAGACAAAGATCGCAAGTTACGCACTGCGATCGAAGTTTTAGAGATATGTAGGTCGCTGTCTGGTATACTTTGGCATATACGTTCAAGAATTAACAATGAATGAACATACTGCACAGTCATCTACTTACTTTCGCAACGGTTCTCGCAAAGTAGTGGAGGAGCTGTTTAGCGATGATACAGAAATTGGTGAGCATGCTGTCCAGTCATTGGTCGGTGTTGAAATTATGCTAAAATTGCTAAAATTGATCGCACTATCAACTACGATACTTATTATTACAGTATATCGAAGTTGTCTTTTACGTACCAACAGTCCAGGTACGCTGTTGATTACCATATAATGTGATTTCCACCATGTGATGTCTAGTTTCCTGGGGCAGTCAATGGACTAGACGTGTTAATGTCAGTTTAGAATCTGACACAGACGTCGTGGCAGAAAAAAATGTATGGCAGTGTACAAAGCGAGTTACAGCAAAAAAAGCGGTGTATCAGACAAAGAAATAGCGTGCCTCTCCTGTTACTGATAATGTGGGAGAAGGTTCTTGTACAGTACAGGCGATGAAACTTTACACCGGTCTGTGCAAGCGACGTCGATCACTGACTACCTGCTCCAAAGGATAAATACCTGTATATTTAACAGGATCGCCATATATGCTGGATGCTGGCATGTAGATGGTATTTGTTTTCGATATATCGGAAGAGAGAGATTCGATAAAAGTCTATCGGATGAAATTAATGGAGCTTTTATTGTTCGTAATTTTTTTCTGCCGGATAGTACAGAATAACGATGATAGAATGTTTGGGTGATAGACGTGAATGGAAGCTGAGGGACGCGGATCTGCTTCGATGTTGAGGCCAGTCGTTGTGGCCGAGCAGTTCTACGTGCTTCACTCCGGCACGATGCTACTGCTACGGCCGCAGGTTCGAATCCTGCCTCAGGCATGGATGTGTGTGATGTCCTTAGGTTAGTTAGGTTTAAGTAGTTCTAAGTCTAGGGGACTGATGACCTCAGATGTTAAGTCCCATAGTGCTCAGAGCCATTTGAGCCATTTCGATGTTGAGTGTTCCTAATTTTCCCAGCAGGAAACGCCACAATAACTGTTCGTACTGTCGTCGTGTTGTACGACTAGGCTTCATTTGACGCTGACCTTACACATCGTACATGGGTGGCAGAGCTACGACATGTTTCCACTTCCATCGAATGGTCAAAACACGCTCCTATAGCATTAACTCAGCTCACTCTGTTTGTACTCAGGTTGCGAAATGTGGTGCATATTGCTCTCTCCGACTTCTGGCTAAAATTGATCTTCCCATCAACTGCAGTGTGTATTACAGTACATTGCTCCATATCAATGGCGTCTTTCCAATCCCAACCATCCACTTGGTACACTGTTGATTACCGCATAATGATTGACTGACACCACTCCGTTGAGATGGAGCGAACCTTGACGGAACATTGGATATCTGCTGCTTGTTACTGTGGAACATGGGACTAAATGTAGAGGTCATCACCTTAATACAGTTGTTTGGAAGCGTTCCTCATTGCTACAGACTCATCATATTTCCATATGCTGCGATACCTTACACATGTTTTTATTTTTATTTTTTTCACCAATAAGATAACAGTACCTCTTTTTATTTGTGCTACCTCACGCATGTTGTGAGCAGCACCTTCCGGCGATAGTCAATACCGGAACAGTAGTCATGTACATGACTGCAAAATGAAGGAACAATGCTTTTTGAAATGGAGCACCGAGACATCCGCTACCCTTTCGATGGGAAGATGAGATTAACTGTACAAGTAATCACCCTCAAATAGTTGCTGGAAGCGCTCTACAATACCGCAAACTCTTCCAGTTTCCATATGTTGCGATATCTTCCACATTTTTGTCAATGAGAAACATTGCATCTGTGTTTTATTTCTACCAGCCTGTGCTGTGGTAGCTGTATAGTTTATGCCATGCGATGTTCAGTTTCCTGTGAGAGCCAGAGGATCGAAACGTAATAATGTCGGTTTAGCAGCAGCTGACACAGGTCTCTAAGTCATGATAGAAAAAACAAAGTGTATGGTGGTGTACACTGATTGGGTGTGTTATAACAAAAAATAAAAATAAAAACAATGTATTAAACTGCTTCTGAAGGAGCAATACAGGAACCCTCTCCTGTGATTGATAGTCTGTTGCATATATACTCCTACAGTACAGGTGATGAAGCTTCACACCGGTCGGTGGAAGCGACTTCGATCACAAACCACCTGCTCCAATGAACCAATACCTGTATATTTAATAGGATCGACACATATGTTTGGGTGATAGACATGAATGCACCCTGAGAGACACAGATCTCCTTCGGACTATCTGTATGTAGTTTGGAGATGTGTCGCAAAATCTTCAAACTACCTCCATGATGTGGAGCCTTGCTAATTTGCCCAACAAGAAACACCACCATAACTGCTCGTACTATCTCTTCTACTACCTCGTGTTGCAGGTGAAAGCTTCGTTTGGCGCTGGCCTTACACATTGTACACAGTTGGCAGAGCTACGACACCATGTTCCCATTTCCACTGAGTGATCAAAACACGCTCCTGTGGCATTAACACAGCTCGTCCTGTTTCATACAGAATGCAAAAGGTCTTAGATATAGCGCTCTCAGCCTTCCGTACAGGTCAGACTTAAATTGGGACGATCACATGGACTAAGCTGCAGGGAGGACGGGACAGAGAATTAAAAGCAGTTACAAGATGCAGAGGGACTGTCTAAAAACAGCGCTGGAGTTCTTGGTGTATGGGATCTCTAGCAGATAGGTTCGAAAAAAAAAAAAAAAAAAAACGGGTGACTTGTTTCGAGATACGAGAGTGGCACGAATATGATTCACCAGTGGCTGTAACCATTAAAAGACGTATCTACGAGATACAACTTGTGTACGTGGTGAAATTGATAGACTTGATTCCAAATGGCAGAGAGCATTTCTACCTGAAAGCGTAACACTATCAGCGACTCGTATGTGTGCCTGTAGACACAAGACCGCTTTTTATGCAGGGTGACGATAACTAAGGCATTATGATCGTGTTTTAATAGCACAGTTCTTATGCGAAATGTATGTTGTAGGCTGTAGAAGCCCTCTGTGGTCAGTTTCAAATGTCATTTCTCATTAGTGTTCCTCGAAAGGAACAGCATGTTCTCTGTCTTACCTTACTATTTCTTGAATTGTCATCCTTAACTGTCTCAACTCTGTAGGAGGGAATCTGTGGTCTTTGTTAATTTTATTTTATCTGGTGTGATATTTCTGAGAGTGATTTTGTTCTTACGATTGACGTGTCAGCAATATCCCCTATTTCAAGCACAGCATTAAGTGCCATGTGAAAAATTTTCTCTGAGTTTTGGTAAACTGCATAACTAGCATGTTCTCTCCATGGATTCCCAGTTGTCCTAGCTGGTGAGTGTAATCCGACTGCTGAAAAAAAAAAAATATTCGCCATGCAAAGTGATTCTCATGGTCAATTTAATTAATTAGCCTATCGAACTGATATCAATGACTTGCCACCTGGTGGGTCGAAGAGATGGCTAGGGCACCGCGGAATGATTCTTGCCAAGCGTTTTTTTTCGTTTTGGCGAAATCTTTTAACGAAATTTCAATCTCCCACCTACACAGGGCGCAACAGGCTCTCACAATTTGTTTCGTAAATGATCGTATGATGCAGCATCGCATATGGTGGAAAGCCGAGTGCTGATCTGGACCGTTCTCCGGACGAGCGGCGTTATGCTACTTAATTTCCCTTTTGTGTTGTGTAGGACCGTCGCCTTAAGGCGGCGGCCAGATGGTGGAAAGCCGAGTGCGGTCAGCGACCGCAAAGGGTGGTAGCAAAGGGCGGACAGCAGCCTGCCAACCCCAAGAGACGGTCGGCGGAACAGCTGGCCGTTTGAAGGAGCATGTGTCGCCCTTGTTGGTGGATGGAGGGAGGGAGGGGTGGAGGGTGGGATAGAGGAAGAGGGCCTCGGTTTTCGGCAGTTTGGGGACGCACATTCAACTACCGCCTCCCCTGCAGTTCTTCAATACGACGATTTTCCCCAGTATACGTGCTGCATTATGACCTGTTCATTACGAGTGCTGGTTTTTTCACGACATTTTCGAAGTGTAATTAGAATTGTGATGCATATTTTTCATCAGTTGTGGTAGCGTGTATTGGCTTCGATTAACTAGGCTGCAGGATGGTTTTTGAGCAGGGTATCTGTAGCGAACTCTGACGTCAAACAGCGATAGATACTGTATGCTTACAGGTAATACACTTTTTAAACTCCTCTCTGTCCAACACCAGCATCTACTTAGTTGAACGTATTTCCCACCAAAAAGAATAAAGATAGTACCTTACACCTCAGCCTTTTTCCCGCCAGTTTGTAGGTGTAGGGTAGAGTTTGAGTGTGTCTGTCGCTAGTTTCGAGTGGTATTGCGAATTTTTTTCCCTGCAGGATAACACCACTTGTATGGTATCGTCAGTTTTTGCGGTGTATTGCGCGTGTATTGCGCTTTTATGCCGTCCTCGCGTAGCGCTATACATATAGTTGTGTAATTAGGACCTATCTTTACGATTAATTATGTAATTAGGGCGTCAGTTTCCCGAACAAAATAAATAAAGTACACTAACCTGACCTTCCTCTCCCGCATCTGGACAGTTTCCATGTGTTAGGGGATGAACTTGGGCTTTCCATCCAGGAGCACCAGGGTTCGAGAGCCAGAAAGGGCACCGCCATTTTTAACTTCCCGTCAATTCCACGCGCCTCTAGTGGTTTAATTATGTTAGGGGAGTGCACTTGGGCTTTCCAGCCAGGAGGGCCAGGATTTGAGTCCCAGAAAGGGTACTGTCAATTTTAATTTCCCGTCAGTTCCCGGTTGGGTGGTGGGGTGGGTTGTCAGCACAACCCTGGGACAAAGAAATGCTAAAATTCGAAATTGCCGCCAATAGGGTAGGTTATGGGCAGCAGTGTGTGGGAGGGGGAGGACGAGGCTGGGGCACCGTGCAACTGAGAAAACGCGTGACGTCATCCAGGGGCCAGGGTGGGCGTGGTCGGAGGCGGGGGTGGGGTGATTAATTAATCAATTTGCATATCAATTTGATATCAAAACTGCACTGAGGCCCGCAACTCCCTAGTACTAACGACAAGCCAGTGGTGTTGTGAAGTTGAAGAACAGGATGCTGCGTCCTCCCCATGCCCTGCGTTGGACAGAGAGGAGAGACAGCATAAATAGAAATCGCCGAAGTGCCATAAGAAACAGCGCATAACAACCGACGCAGTAGAACGGCCCGAGTCAGCAACGATGGATGATGATGTGCGGTCAGCCAATAATCCAGTCCGACAGGGCCGATACTAACGTACCACACAGTTCGATGTCTTCTTCCGCTACCAGTGTTTCCGTACCAAAGACCCGCTCCCGGGGATGCACCCACAACTATGTCTGCCTCTCGAGATCCAGTGTTATCGACCTCCCTGGGAGACTGGGCGCAGGAGATGGAGATGCAGGAGGGGTTTCAGGACCATGACGATACACAGACGCCATTGGCAGCGTCTATGTTAACACCAACAGATGCCTAGGCTGGCATGACCCACACCCATTACTTCCTATCTCTACGACATGAAGATGCTGCACACCGCTACTACTGCCCACCTGTAATACCAAGGACAGCCCCCGCAACTTGATGGAACAGGCATAGCTAGTCACCACGATCAGTGTCAATGGTTTTACTTCTGCTCTCAAGACCCGTATGCTGCAAGATACATTATGAGCTGAGGATCTGGATGTTGTTTTCCTTCAAGAAGTCCAATCAGGTCTCTGTATCGATGCCTACGGATATGATGCCTACGTTATACCTTCAGATGTATGCGGAGGAGATACAGCTATGCTGCAGAGGGAAGGGATTATAGCAACTGATGTATCCTATTTACCATCTGCCCAGGGAGTCCACTCACGGCTGGTACAGTTCACCTGGTAAACCTGTATGCTCCTTCCCGCACTGACAGAAGGAGAGAACGCCGCACCTTTTTTGGCAAAGACATAGCACTGTTCTTCCAGGGCAATGATGACCACTTGGTAGTAGTCGGAGATTTCAATTGTGTGCTCAGACCATCCAACTAGAAGCCACACTATACCATTTGTGCAGCACTTGTAAAGGACTTGGCTTTGTCGGACACATGGGTCATACAACGTAGGACCAAAAGGCATACACCTACTTTACTAGTCATTCCATGAGCCGTTTGGATCGAGTTTACATCACACGGGGCCTGTGATCGGCTGTTGTCGATGCTGATATGTGGCCGGCAGCATTCATAGAGCACCTAGCATATGTGTGTACTCTCACCCTACCCCATAAACGTGTACAACGAAGTAGAGGTCCGTGGTGCCTCAATGTGGCCCTTCTTGATGCGGTGAATTGCAGACACAAAGTTGAGTCCACATGGTGCAGATGCCACTGGCAATTACCCACCTATGGTTCCATACGTTAGTGGTGGTATTGTAGACTATTAATTGAAATGGACAGAACATGTGGGAATTTTAGCAAAGAGGCTATCCTCAGCATGTTATGCCTTGTGAATCCAGTGTGCAATATTCCATGACTCAAAGTGTTGAGGAATAAGTGTCGGAAACATACAGACTGTTTTCAAGATAAGAGATGTATAAGTAACAAATGCTAGAAACAGAGCACACTGTAAAGAATTGTTCAAAAAACTAGAAATTTGAATAAATCTGTTTGTATACATCTATCACAACATAATGTATATAAGAAAAAAATCTTAATCTGTACACCACAAACAGTACAACACATGACATTGGAACCAAATCCAGACAGTGTATACATCAAAATGGAAGAAACAAGCGCCAAGTAAGGTGGCGCGTGATTAGCACACTGGACTCACATTCAGGAGAATGATGGTTCAAACCCACATCCGGTCATCCTGATTTAGGTTTTCCGTGGTTTCCCTAAATTGCCAGGATGGCTCCTTTGAAATGGCATGGTCGACTTCCTTCTCCATCTTTCCCTAATCCAATGGGACCAATGACCTTGCTGTTTGGTCCCCTCTCTCAAATCAACAATATCATAGAATAAAATTGTACAATAGACTGCCACAAGAAGTAAAAGATGCAAATGATCACCACACTTTCAGCCTAAGCCTAAAAAAATGTTTTCTAAATAATAGCTGTTAGACTGTAAATGAATATTTAACATAATTATAGATAATAACTTAATGTTCATGAACATTTTAATATGTAACAATTTATGACACATTTAGAAAAGTAGAACTCTCTATGGGAGCTATAAACAGTGTAAGAAGGATGTTTATTTTCATAAGAAATATTGTGCAAACATTTGATGACATCCAAATAATGTATATTGTTCTACAGATGAATAAATCAGTCAGTCAATCAATCACTTTATAAAAACAATGAAGTCGTTTACTCTCTGCTTCCTCAACGAAAAATCCGCAAGGCTACCAGCATGCTTAGACAACTTAATTACCAATGAACACGGACACTATGTAGGAGATAGTGTGGTTCAATTAGGAATGTCTGATCAGGAAGGACTGTGACAAAAAATAAGGCAGCCACACTTTGAATGTACCCAAGATGTTCTAAAGCACAGAATACAAAATATAAATAACATTGAAAATATGGTAAGGGAGCTAAAATCAGTGGACTGGTCTTGTGATTGATCACTGAGAGAACTATTACTCGATGCTCTTCTATTTTTTAGACTCTGTTCAGTGTGTACTAAATAGGAACTGTCCAAACATCTGTAAGAAAAATAGAAAAATATTAACAACACTAAATGTAGACCACAGAATACTAAAATACGGCATAATCCAAGACTGTATGAAGTTGGAATACTGATTCTTACAGGTAAAGACAGATCTTTTAAAAGGGTTGAAGTTCAGGAGATAAACATAAAACTCGAAAAAGTCTCCAAAATTTACACAGCCAAGAGTGAAGGAAATGATAACTACATTTTAGGATCCAAAAATACTCCTAAAACTGCGTGGAATGTCACTAAATGTGATAGACACCAATGTAAAAAAGATAATACGATTCCCATTTACTCTAATACATTAAATGAATTTGTTCTAAATTGTACAGGCTCTCGTCACTCAAGAAGTAACAACAGCTCAATTGCTGAGACATTTCTACCTCAGACAAAAATTATAACTACATTCTTGTAGTCTAAATACTCCCCACAATATTAGTACAGCAATTAGTAAACTTAGCAATTACGAAACAGTGGACTTTTATAGCATTGGTAATTTTACTGAAAAGAGCATAGGAAGTGAACTTGCTATATATTGCCAACAGAATTGTGACACAATATTTTTCCTGGAGGTCTTGAAATCAGCTTTACTCTCTCGATGTTTAAGAAAGGCGAAAGACATCTCCTAGTAACTACAGATCAGATTCAATTGTCCCAAACGAATAAAAAATAGCAGAAACCTCTATTCACAAACATTTATTGATTGGAAGCCAGTTTGGATTTAGATCAAATCTGTCAACAGTAAAAGCTGTATGAACTCTGTCAGATGCTAAATATGATGGTGTTGAGAAGGGGCGAATTTCTTGTGCTACACTTATAGACTTGAGCAAAATATTTGACTCAGTGTCACATGAGACTATAATAATACAGTTAGCTTACCGTGTCATAAGAGATAAGTCACTAAGTATATTTAGAACCTTTCTATCTGACGCTACAGCAAGTATGAGTGGCGTTTGATAAGTCTGTGCAAAAATAAAAACTACTTACATGTTTGGGTTAAACCTTTTTTATTTTTCGACATAGTCTCATTTTAGACTTATACACTTCGACCAACACTGTACTAATTTGTTGATCCCTTACAAATAATAGGACTTGTCCAAGTCTGCAAAATAGCTATTAGTTGCTGCAATCACCTCCTCGTTTGAATAAAATTTTTGTCCCACCAGCCATTTCTTCAAATTGGGGAACAAATATTAGTCTGAGGGAGTCAAGTCTGGAGAATAGGGGGGATGTGAAACGTGTTGGAATCCTATTTCCATTAATTTTGCGACCATAACTGCTGAGGTATGTGCTGGTGCATTATTGTGATGGAAGAGGACTTTTTTGCGGTCCAATCGCTGACGTTTTCTTATAGCTCGGTTTTCAAACGGTCCAATAACGATGAATAATATGCATATGTAATAGTTTTACCCTTTTCCAGATAGTCGATTAGGATTATCCCTTGCGAATCCCAAAAGATAGTCGTCATAACCTTTCCGGCCAAAGGAATGGTCTTCGCCTTTTTTGATGCAGATTCTTCCTTGGTAATCCATTGTCTAGATTGTTGTTTGGTCTCAGGAGTAGAGTAATATATCCCTTTTTCATCCCACAGTGACGAAACGATGCTTAAAGCACTGCGGATTCTTCCTGAACAACTGCAAACCATCCTTGCAACACTTACCACGATTCCGTTTTTGTTCAAGCGTGAGCAAACGCGGAACCCATCTTGCGGGTAGCTTTCACATGTCTAAATGCTTATGCAAAATTTTATGTACCCATTCATTCGAGATTCCCACAGCACTAGCAGTCTCAAGCACCTTAACTCTTCTGTCATCCATCACTGTAACATAGATTTCATCAATGATTTCTGGAGTCAAAATCTCCACAGGGGGTCCAGAACGTTCATCATCACTTGTGCCCATATGGCCACTCCAAAATTTTTGAAAATACTTATAAACTGTTCTAATCGAAGGCGCAAAAAATGGCTCTGAGCACTATGGGACTTAACTTCTGAGGCCGTCAGTCCCCTAGAACTTAGAACTACTTAAACCTAAATAACTTAAGGACATCACACACATCCATGCCCGAGGCAGGATTCGAACCTGTGACCGTACTGGTTGCTCGGTTCCAGAATGTAGCGCCTAGAACCGCTCGGTCACAACGGCCGGCTCGAAGGTGCAGAGTCACTGTAATGTTTATCAAGCTTCTCTTTGGTCTCCTGAGTCGTTTTACCTTTCATTAAGTAATCACCACACGAAATTCTCTTTCGTCCATTTTTTGACAATCACTCGACTTCCTAGACTCACACGAATGCCAAACACAAAGAAATAGACCAATATGGCTGAAACTTGGTGTGCGTTCTTTCCAAAGATGCTACTAACAAAACATGACCACGA
This sequence comes from Schistocerca serialis cubense, assembly GCF_023864345.2. Lineage (NCBI taxonomy): Eukaryota > Metazoa > Arthropoda > Insecta > Orthoptera > Acrididae > Schistocerca > Schistocerca serialis. The sequence continues at coordinate 238,899,721 of NC_064640.1, forward strand.
TATGCACCAGTGGTGCCATCTCTCGGATTTTGCACGGACTTTTCAAACGCCACTCGTATATACGAATAATCATACATCAGATTTGTTGAAAATCAAATGGAGAATTGGAAAGGGAACGGTTATTGAAATCTTTCTCTTTATTGTTTATAAAAAGATTTTTTACGTCTGTTAGTTAGTTTTTCCGTAGAGGAGGAGGAGGAGATTAGTGTTTAACGTCCCATCGACAACGAGGTCATTAGAGACGGAGCACAAGCTCGGGTGAGGGAAGGATGGGGAAGGAAATCGGCCGTGCCCTTTCAGAGGAACCATCCCGGCATTTGCCTGAAGCGATTTAGGGAAATCACGGAAAACCTAAATCAGGATGGCCAGAGACGGGATTGAACCGTCGTCCTCCTGAATGCGAGTCCAATGTGCTAACCACTGCACCACCTCGCTCGGTTTTCCGTAGATCATATTCATGATAGTCGTTATCATGTGAGATGGTGCCAATGGAACAACTATATATGGCTACATGTTTGCCATTTACTGTTTTTTTCTTAAAATATGACGAGTTGATGATCATTGCTGGGACTTCTGTTGTTGATTGTTCTTTTTCGGCAGGTGATGCTACATCTGTGGGTTTCTTCTTTCCTTAGGTCAATACAAAATCGTTCATTCACACAGGAAGCACTGTTTTCCTGTTCCCCACTGCGCTTATTCTTGCATTCAGAGTTTTTCTTCTGCATTTGGCTTCCCTGATACTTGTTCAACTGCTGTTGTTGAATTTTCCTTGGTTTCTGATGTGAAGATTTCATTCCTTAATCCTTCTTTTTCTGCAGCAGATCTTGGATTTTGATTTGGTTTCTTCATTTCTATTACAATAATCACAGTTCAGAGTATTATTCTGAGATTAATTTTGGGTGGCTCTTTTGTTTTGTTCCGCTCACTGATCAGCTCTGCTTTCAATCAGTTATACATCAGATGCGGCGCATGCCTTGTATGATCATTTGTGCTGAGGAAGGTGTTTATGTCAGTTGTTATAACATCATTTTGCTCAGCTGCTGCTTTTATTATTTGGCTGGTTAATCTGTAAATTTATTTGTTTTTGTTTAGCGTGTCGTGTTTGTATGGGATTGTACTCAGTATTAATTTCATCTAAACTGTGTTGTGTATTACGGTTTTTCTTCAGTGTAGCTATCGTTTGTTCCAGCAAGCACTACTACACTGCCAGTTTTACTATAATGTTTATTGTGTTCGTTAACGTTTTCTATAACTTTGGAAAAATGTGTACCTGGTATTAAAAACGAGGTTACAGTGTAATTTTTTCCAGCATATTATTCAGAAGCTTTCTGTACTGCCTACCATGTCTACCACTTCGTAAAAGAACTTCCTATCAAAAGTTTTTTTTTCATCTTGCTTAAATGAATTTGCTTCGTTTGACTTTCTACATGTCTTCTTGTAATGTACAGCATTTAGAGATCCAATTGCTTCCAAGTGGGTGTCCTAGCTTTTTCAAACTGGTGTACTTCTTCTTGAACCGCTCGTTTTCTGATCAGATGTTATTCTGTAATTTTGACCTGTTCGCCTGAATTTTTACAAGGTTGTGCCAATGGTTGTGACAGTCTGTCTGACGGAAACCATCTTCCAAAACAACTGAGTCACTACTGAGTCTGGTAATTAAAGCTTCCAGACGTAATATCTCTTCCTTCATTCGCTTTATATTCTGATTTTCTATGTCATTTCCCTTTACAGTAACAAACTGGGTCTTTTGTGTGTGCTGTTGTTTTTAGGCTCAATCCTGATCGTATTTTTTCATGTGATACTGAGTATACATCTAACTTGAATTGTTTTCTGACCACATATTACTGTACTTCATATATCTTTATTGTAATACATCTGCCTGTGGCGTCATTATAATTTGGCTACACACAGATTGAAGTGCGAATGAAAATTTGTTCCAAGGCCAGGATTCAAACCCAGGTCTCCTGAAATCTTTGAAGAAATATGCCCCGGATATTATAAGAAACACTACAAGTGTAGCCCCCATCCTAAACCAGGAAATTTAAAAGACTGGTACATGCCACAAATAAATAAAAAGAATCTTGATGTTCCTGTATTGTGTAAAGCAGATATGTATAAATACAAGATCATAAAAAGCATTGCAGATCTGCAGTCAGGACATCAAAATTTAGAGGCCAATGATGGACACATCCTCAATTCTTTAAATAAATGTTAAGCAGCATGGGCAGTCATAAAAACTGAAATGAGTTGTCAAAAGAAAAATTACAGTATTTCATTTGCTCCTGATACACTAAACAAATATTTGCCAATTTTATATCAGAAACTAACATAGAGGATGACGTGAGCACGAATTAAAGGAAAGGCTTTGATACAGTGTCCCACACTATCCTAATAAGAAATCCTAATCAGAAAACTACAGTGCTATGGAATAGGAGAGAAAGCTCTCGTACTACTGCAGTAATACCTAAGCAATAGAAAACAGCCAGCATGTGTGAATACCCAAAAATCATATCTTTTACCTCTTTAAGAAAGAGTGCCGCAGAGCTCTTGCGTCCTTCCTGTTTATTATATATATACAAGGTAAGTCAATTATAATCCGCAATTAAGCTATATTTATGTTCATTTTGGTAGTACTGTCGTTTTGCATTGATGACGCATGCTTTGTTTATTTGTTGTTATATCTTTGCTATTTTCAAGCTGCTAGGTTAGTTTCGTTATCGCTGCCATGCTGTTAATCAGTTCCACTGTGTATTTGCACCAAAGAAGAGCAACGTTCAGTGATCCTTTTTTGTGCTCGGAAGGTGTATCAGGGCCGAAATTCATCGAAGACTTTCGGTACAAGTCGGGAACAGTGTTTTGCCACAACGGAGTGTCTACGAGTGGATTGAAAAATTCCGAAATGGTTGTACAAGTGTTACCCACGATGACGGAGCCGAACGACCGGTTACCGCCATAATTGAAGGAACCATTGAGCGTTCATGTCAAATGATTCTCTTCGACAGACGATTAACTATTGACAAAGTGGCACATCATCTGTAAATTAGTCACGGTTCTGCCTACGAAATCATCCACAACAGACTTGGGTTTCACAAAGTTTGTGCAAGATGGGTCCCAAAACAACTCACACAGTTTCATATGAGCAAACTCGCTTGGACATCTACAAAAAACATTTGGATCGCTATGGTAACGAAGGGGACAACTTCTTAGACAGGATCATTACTGGTGACGAAACATGGATCCATCATTACGAGCCGGAGAGTAAACGGCAGAGTATGGAATGGAAACATCCAAATTCTCCATGCAAGAAAAAGTTCAAGACCCAACCATCAGCAGGAAAACTGATGCTTACAGTTTTTTGTGATCCAGTACTGGATCATTATGGGAAAGGGGCACAACAATAAACAGTGTACAATACAGTGGGATGTTTACTGCCTGCAGTTCGAAGCAAAAGCCTAGGTTTGCTGTAGTAATGTGTTGCATTGTGGCACGGCAGTGCCCGTCCACATACTACTGCCCACACTGCTGAAACGCTCCAGAAACTCTAATTTGAAGTACTGGGTCATCCTCCATAAGGTCCAGATCTTGCCCCTCCTGACTATCACTTGTTTGGTTCACTCAAACAAGCATTAAGGGGCCATCGATTTGCCTCAGAAGAAGTAATGAAAGAAGTGGTGCATTCCTGGCTCGCAGCTCGAGCAAGAAGCTTCTTTTATGATGACATCAAGAAGCTTGTACAACGACGGACCAAGTGTGTTGAAATGCAAGGAGACTATACCGAAAAATGATATTCTTGTAAGTTTCCTAATTGATTACAATAAAATTTTATAACTACTTTGCGGATAGTAATTGTATTGCCGTAGTAAATGATCTGAAGCTGTACAATATGCAGACGACACCAAATTAATTGCTCAGAATACCAACATGAATGAGTTACAACTATGCTGAAATAGCAGTAGATAGATGTACCTCCTGGTTTGAGGTTAATGCATTACACATAAACAGTAGCAAGACAAGAAACATTGTATTTAGTACGAATGCCCTCAATCATGAGAATAAATCAGTGAAACTTCTTGGATTCCTTAATGATCAAAGCCAAAGCTGGGATACACATACAGACAAGTTATGCTCTAGACCTGCATGTGTGATTTACCTGTTGTATAAGCCAAGACGCCATGTAAGTGGAACCCTGCTGCTATATGCATGCTTTGCTTTTTTAATTCCCATCTAACATATGCAATTTTGCTATGTGGAGACTCGCCTGGTGCTAAGACGGCATTTCAATCGCAAAAAAGGCCATCCGCTGCATTTTGGGACTCATATTATGAGAATCTTGTAGACACTACTTCAGGGAAATGAATATTAAGACAGTGCCTAGTTTACATATTTATAGTCGTCTAGTATACACCAAAGAAAACCTGAATAATATTGTCTTTCGGATGTCAATACATCATCATAACACTAGACATAGACATGCAACTGACAAGTCGCATACCAGACTAGCAAAGGTCCAACAGCTGCAAACATCTTGATCTAACACGTTTTAACAAACCCTAAAAATGCCCATTATTGCCCCGTAATATATTTAAAAGCGAAATAAAAAAGTGAGTAAAAAGCTGAGCCTCTTACACAATGAACGAATTTGAAGCATGTACAATTGATTACTTAAGAGTTTTGAGATGGGAGTATACAAAATGATAAATTGTAATAGTTTATGAAGCAAACACTGTGACATGTTGATTTTGTGTGCTATATTCTATAAGGCTCCACAGAGATAAGGATTATGATTATTATAATTATTTACAGATTACATAAGTACAAGGCCATTCATGTGATACACTGCTTCATTGTGTCATACTCTATTACGTTTGCAACAAGTGATCAGTTTGTATAGCAAACTACTTTCCTGAAGTACTTACTCACATAATAGCTTCCTTGTAACATCATTAGGTCACGATCCGAGTAAAATCAGTGTAATTTTGTAGTTGTATGCATACAGACATATTCAAAGGTGGATAAATATTATATTCTAAATATTCTATTCTATCCTGTTCTGCAACTAGGCAGACATAGTAACCACTACGCCATTTGGCATAATGGCTTTGCACAACTGCACGGACTACACTAGCACGCCTCCCTTCTCAGCCCAAATTCTCATTCACGCCTCAGCCCACTGGTATTCCCCCTTAACTCGAACAACACTGCAGAGGTTCTCCAACTATAATGGAACAGCATCCAGGATCCTGCCTGAATCTCAGGCATAGGTGGTTTTAATCAAATTAAACTATGTGGTTCCAGAGTCTTTTTTAAGTCTGAAGGCATGCTGGATACTCCGTGCAGTTGTGCGAAACCTCTGTGCCCGGGTGGCGTAGTGATTAGCGCTTCTACTTAGTGAAGAGAGGATCCGAGTTCAAATCCCTGCCTTGGTATGAATTTTCATTCACCGCTTTACTCTGCATATATACGTCATAGGTGTTCGAGGTGCCATGTCGTGACATAATGCCGCCAGTGTGGATGTCGCCATTCGAAATGCATTGTGGAATGTTTTGACGAGACGTAACGTGATGGTCAGTGTGAATTGGTCTGTCCTTTTTTTCTTCAGTGTATACATACTGATCAATTGATAACAAACACTTTAATTCAAATGCTGAAATACCTTTCTTATGTGATGATATGGTTTCCCGATTACATCTAACTACAATACTTAAACCAATTAATAAATGTTTTAAAGCAATATTATTGTAGCGCTTTAAACCACCAGCACATCTTCGGTTTCCGGTTGTGAGTTGCATTGGTGTCGTGTTGGTTGGTAAGAAAGTTGGTTTTCTAGAGGTTGGTAGCCCGTAGTCTAGTATTGTGATTTGTTGTGTGCGAAGTTCTAATAGTGTAGAGGTTATGCCTGTGGAAAATATGGAGGAAGAAGGATTAGATAAAAATCCGAATCTTATGCTAGCGCAATGGCGATTCCTTTTAAGCCTGCCAGAGCACACAAATGATACCCAAGTGAAACACCAATTGCTGGAAGCAATTACTCGTGACAGTGAGTATCATGAGCAACACTGCAAGTCATGCCATGTATTGTAGCTGTATATTTGTATTCTTTTATAATTTTAAGTTGCACATTTTCTTCTCTATCACAGAGACGTTTCATAAAAAACAGTAGAAATTTTTTGGATATGGTTTCTGCGTTATTTGCTGTTTGTGGGGTCACTGGCTTCCTCACTGTGTTTGTTTATTGGCCTCATAACAATGATGTTAGACATCCAAAAATTCCTCGACAATTGCTATAGCATTCAATAGTTCCTAATACTGTTTCTTACCGCCGTTTTCAATGGCTTTCCAGTAATTTTTGCTAAAGGTGCAGGGGCCCTGAACTTTACAGCTAGTCACTATAGACTAAAAGCACAACATTACTGTGTCTTTTCTATTTCTCTTTGTATTGCTTCTGCCTCATTACTTCTCCGATTCGTGCTTCTGTGCAGAATTTTGGCGCCTCTTGTATTAAAGAAATTGCCCACTGTGTACTGTTAGGAACTTCATTTTTTCATGTAGACTTAAATAGATTATCTTGTTCTATTATTATGAGAGTGTATCTTAGTTTACAGATTATATTTTAGTGATTGCTGCTTCGATACAGATCTTCTGCTGTGAAGTGGTTATCTGCTTTCTGAACATTTAGTGGGCTAGTGGACAAATTCATTACTTGTTGTTACTGGTAACCCTTTGAAATCACTAAATCAGCTGCTACTGCTTTGATGTATTATTAAGATGCAAGCAACCTCTACTTGCATACTTAATTTATTTGGAACTGTGTGGTTTTTCTGATCATGCTACATAAATCCTTATGATGGTGTTATGATCATAGGTGAGCATGAACTGCTGTTCTGCAATGTGGCAAGCACTGGCCCCATTTCTGTTGCAAGCGTGACTTGTTAATTTCCACTGAAATCACTAATTGCCCAGATTGTTTGTAGATAGGGCATAAAGTATGCGGAGATAATGAAGACAGCTGTCATGTGGTAATCCACTACACTCACTCATCTAGAGAGTAGTGTTAGCATGTAGTTGTGAATTTATGTACTGTGTCGGTAACTTGGTATAGTCCACACATTCACATGACCTCTTACTTCTGAAGTATTTGTTTACAGAAGCACAGTTAGAGGACGAAATGAGGTATTGCGAAGTCAGCCGTCATGCAGAAATATATAAGCTGGAATAAAATGTATGGGAAATATAGCCTGGCTTGCTATTAAGAGCATTCACAGTGGGCATTGAAACTAAAGATGTCAAGACTGTTTAACGGAGAAGTGGGTGTGTCAGGAGGGCTGCTACTATGAAAAATACAAAAGTCAGGAGGGGATAGCAGTACAGTGTAGGAAATGAGTGGAATTGCTCAGAATGACTCCAAAAGAAATTATGTAATTTAAAAATGTTTATCATCATAATTAGAATGTTGATAAATGAATTATTAAGAAATTCAGTCCCTAGTCATCGTGATCTTGGCAGTTGCCATAAATTACCTAGTAAGGGAATCAATATGGTGCCACAGTAAATATCTGCAGGATTGTGTCTAAGAGATAGTTTGGAAAGTTTCAAAACTCTCGTCCCCAGAGGGGTTGCTTGTGTGTGTCTGGCAACAGTTCCTGTTGAAGTATTTTAATCATTTTGCTTTGTCATTCGATAGCGCATTGTTTTTGTTCTGACAATATATTGGCATATAGTGCTGTCTAACTCGAAGTTTCCTTACGTATGTTATGCATGAGAATGAACAGTATATCCGTATAGCATGAGGCCACAAATTCAAATTTTTCTGCACTGAAAAGCTAGAGGGAGAATTACTGTGATCACAAAATCACCTGCCAAGGTGTACATTTGTTTTACTGAGCAAGTTTACTTGTTGTCACAGCAACAACAACTTAGTTTAAAGTTCAGAATGGTGAAACCTGGTGTCGTCTGCTCCCACAGTTCTCTGAAGAATGTTATGTCCATATTCATTAGGTTGTGTCCAGTTCTCTTGCATATTTTTCTGTGTTTCTTTGTAGGGAAATTATCAATAGTCTACAAACTTATTATTCAGACTTTGCAGCTTTATCCTATACAATATTCTGTGTACACTCAATTCTTAACATGATGGATGTACAGGTTTTGCTCATTTGTCGGGAAAAGTTACGTAGTGGGTCCTCCCCTGCATTTTTTGTAGTTTGTGTGCAATATATGTACACAGAATGCATGAGAATACTCATTGGTGTCTTGTCCATTATCTAATGTGCGGTTTCTGAATTTACTTTGCGGCTTTAGCTTTTATGATGAAAAGTGCATTAAATATAGCTTAAGTATGACACAAATGTAAACATTAGTCTATGTTATAGGTCAGTCTGTTAACACAACCTATAAGTGGCATTTATATTTGTTGGATTAGCCAACTAACAACCAGATTATCACCTTAAGCTACAACATGGACATAGAGCTGTGCTACACATCAGTCGTTCGTTGCAACCAAGAATTGGGAGGGGGAGGGGAGGTATTAATACAACACTGTAGCCCATTTGTCTTCTAAAATCATAAACTTGTTGTACATTATCAGAGTTTCATATTGAGCGTGATATTTTACTTCATCAGGATTCTAAATATGTATTCCTGTGTTCTGAGAATATTTAACATACCCAGCAACTAATGGTCAACTGAACCTACCAGTATCATATGGTGGCTTCATCCCCCCCTTGACATAATGACATTGTGGCATGTGTCAGCAGGAAGAGAACAGAACAGTGGCATATTTGTTTTGTGTCCATTATTTTTTGGGGTGTGGATTGGAGGACACACTGGTCTGTAGTGCAGCCTGTGGTTTAGATTAGGTGTATTGGCAGCATACTTAGAAAATGTAACAAATCTACTTAAGAGACTGCCTACACTACGCTTGTCTGTCCTCTTTTAGAATACTGCTGAGTAGTGTAAGATCCTTATTAGATAGTATTGACAGAGTTCAGCGAAAAAGTTCAAAGAAGTGCAGCACGTTTTGTATTATCGCGAAATAGGGGAGTGTGTGTCACTGAAATGATACAGGATTTGGGGTGGACATCATTAAAACAAAGGCATTTGGAATCTTTTCACAAAATTTTGATCACCAACTTTCTTCTCCGAATGCAAAAATATTTTTTGACGCCAATCTACATAGGGAGAAATGATCACCATAATAAAATAAGGGAGATCAGAGCTTGCGTGGAAAGATATAGGGGTTTGTTTTTTTCCCCATGCTAGACAAGATTGGAATAATAGAGTATTATGAATGTCGTTCGACGAAACCTCTGCCAGGCACTTAAATGCGATTTGCATAGTATCCATGTAGGTGTAGATGAGGTTCAACGGTAATAATTGGGTTGTATTTGCAAAGCCAAGTAATGTGAATATAAAATCTCAGTTGTGGTGAAATACTGGTAGGTACCACAGCCGAAGCTGTAAACTGATGTATGTTGCCAACTGTTTTCAAACATCAGGCACTGTGTAACAACACATTCCTTTTGATTGTAGAAATAGAATGGAAATGAATAGTCTTGAAATAGAGACCGAGGTAATAATGAGACCTCAGTAATGTCAAGAGGTCTGAAACAAAATAATTGGCAGAATAACAGCAAGAAAAAGGAAATGTTAGAGTAAGAGAACATTCTCAGTCTATCACCAGAGACGGAGGCTGAGGTGGTCTGGTTGGCCACTGGTAGAAAGTGTCATGACTGTGGATTATTATTATTGTTGTTTTTCATTCCTATCGCATCAGGGTTCGTTGTTAAGCATGTTTTTTGGCATAAAATTCACTATATTATCATCTTGATGACGTTCGTAGATTTTTAGTCCAGTCGTGAATGTGTGCCACAAACTTTCCCTTTATCTTGATGTACCATCTTTAGTGGGTATGTCTTTCTGAAGATACTTAGCGTATTATGGGAGGTATTGAACATTCTTCTTGACCAGAGCTAGTGCGTGGACATTTTTCTTGATTTAAATTTAAAGTGTGTCATCTTGTAAAATGTGGATCAACTAAAAACTGGGGTAGACCTCTTAGTTACATTTTAGAAGAGATTGTTGGGAACTAGAAGAGTACATACTAGTTTTCAGTAGTTGTTTATGCTATGTGGCTGTTGATACACTTAAGGTAACCATCTTTGTGGATTGTTTTGTGGGAAACAAATATGGTGTGCATACCAACCTTCACTGCAGACAGCATGGTGAGTCCAAACTCTTACAGTCCAAGTAGGCTATTGTACCAGAGGGAGGGATGTCAAAGAAAAGGTCCAGGGACCTCACTTATCTGACTAGATGAAAGGATGTTTAGAGTATTTGGAGGAAGACGCTATATGAAATTTGGCCAAATAAATAGTAACATGGACATTTGAAATTCAACTGTTTTCTGTTCAAGAGACAATAAATTGCAAAACTTTAGGAACTAAAGGTAGGTTAATGAAGGTGGAAAAGGAGTTATAGATTCAAACGGGATATAGTAAGGCTATCCAAAGTGCGACAAAACAGAAAAACCAAATAGAATCAGAATTGGCACACGTTTTACTACAGAGAAATAGCTAGACAGAAGTTATGATGTAGGCGTTACTGCAAATAGTAAAATTAAAAAAAAAAAAGAGGCAGATAATGAAGGAAGATGACAGAATAAAATAATGGTAAAAAAAGGAATGTTCCATACCTGTCATTCTAGTCTCTATGCTAACGTGTTCATATTCAGATGAGGTGGCAGAAGTTGTGGTTATTTGATTTATTGTTTATTCGTTCCACCATCTATCCACGGATCATACAGTGATAGATTTGTCGCCATAATACAAAGAAGTTAAGTAGCTCAAAAATTTACGTGTAATCAGAATATAAAGTATGCTGTATGGGGATAGGACGGGTCTGTCATGGCCTTGGTCAAGGAACCATCTCTATGAAGAGTTACTGGAATGGATAAATGACACCAAACCCACTACAACGTGGTATTGGGGATTTTAATTCCAAAGTAGGATGAAAACTGTAGTTTGATAGGTCGTGTGTTAGTAGATATGCCAGAAACAAGAGGATGATGCTCTTTATTACATTATTCCAAAAGAAAACAAATAGAATATTGATTTAGCAAGTACCAAATGGAACTAAAAATTCAACAGAGTACATTTTATCAACCAAAAATTATTCAGGTTGTGACAGTCTTAAACCACGTATGAACTGAAAATGATAATCAATTCGTAAAACAGAGTAAAAGTAGGTAACAGTGTAGAGAGAAACCCTGATCGGGTAGTGTCGGAAATTTGTATTATGAGAATTTACTGAAGGATAGGACAGATTCGGTCTATTAAAAAGTGAAGGTTGTATAGAGATAGACAAAGTGGTGCAACTATCTAACAAAGGTACTTCACCAACAGCAAAAGATGTTGCTTTGGTGAACACAGATAAAAAGAAAATGTCTAAAATCTGTTTCGGAGAAAGTAGCATTTAAAGTAAATGTTTCTTGGAATGTGAAAGAATATACCTAATTAAACAAATCTATTTGGAAATGTCTTCAGTATGATATCAGAAGGTGTAATGAAAATTTGATTAGAGGAATCATTGGAAACTATAGGGCCTAGAGTATGGGGGAAAATTACTGTGCAGACACATCATATTTAATCAGTTACCCCCAGTAACTAACAACACAGAGAAATTCGTACATGCATTCAGAGATTCCTTCAAATCACTGTATAATTATAGAATATTCAGGATCACAGATTGCTCATAGTGTAATGAGATTCAGGAAATAATGCCAGATGAGATATGTAAAGCCATTTGATGTAAATAAAGGAAACACACCAGGAGATTGTGTTTAAGTCTAAATTATTGAAGCTGGAAGAACGGTAACATGAAAGGAACTTAGAGAATATCTGTGGAGCAAGGTGCAAGGTGATTCACAAAAACTGAATAAATGTTGTAATAATTCTGCTTCACAAGGAAGATAGTAGGTCTCTCTCTCTCTCTCTCTCTCTCTCTCTCTCTCTCACACACACTCACTCACACACACACACACACACACACACACACACAAACTGTGGAAATATCAGCCTCATTTCTGTAATGTATGAGATAGTTGGAAGTAAAGACTAACCATCTGGAGCAAGGGGGGATATATCAGATTTGAATCAGCTCAAGGAACAAGTTGGCTTTAGTAATGATTTAGTCCAGCAGATTCCAAATCACAAAAACTGTTCTCAGCAGTCCTAGAGAAAGTTTTCAGACCCTTAAACTGGGAAACTGGAGGATAACATAGTAGTGGAATGTATATTCTGAACAATCTTCATTTCACTGGTGAGTGCACATACACTTTTACAAATAATGCAAGAACTAGATAGAGTAAGTTTAAAAATGGGCCTGAAGTTTAATTATAAGATTAAACCACTGTATAATCAAGACACAGAAAATAAAATTAACTATTAATCCAAAACCAGTTGATATGGTTTAGTATTTAGGGAAACTGAAGACCTATGAATGGCTAGGAAAAGAAACAAACACAACTGAGTGTCCTATAGAGCTTTATAAAAACTAGAGCTCTCAAAGCTAAGTTTCCATTATATGTGATATAAGAAGTTTCCAATCAGTCTTATGGTAGTGAGACAACTTTTTACTGTAAAAACTGTTAAACTACTATGAGGTATTCAGTGTTTAATGGAGAGGTGCATTTTAGGAATTATTGGGTGAGACCAAAAATAAGCAAATTGATCAGGAAACAAATTGATGATGAAATGAAATTGTAGTGAAAGTCTTGTAACTAGACGAATTTTTGGTACAGGGATAAGGCAGTTATTCAGTGGATTCAAAAATAGAAGAAAAGGCTGATGACTACCTAATGAAAGTTTAATTGATTAAAGAAGGTGCTAGAGCCACATGGGCACATATGACTTAAGTCTGAAAAATAGAGTAATCTAGAGGAGGCCTTTATGCAGCAGCAGCAGCAGCAGCAGTAGCAGTGGGGGTGGTGGTGGTGGTGGTGGTGGTGGTGGTGGTGGTGATCCCTTTCTTGACTTACAGGATGCCATTTATTGTCTTCGACTGAAAGTTTTGAATGTACATTACCTCTATCTATACCACAATTAGTCACTTTTATTGCATCAGAGACAGTATTTTTCCTTTAATAACATTTTTCTGATTGCTTACCATGTCATCCTCCTGTTATTTCTCAATATCTTCTCTAATATGCTCTCTGTAGTTATCTTACATTCTGAGAGAAAGAAATTCAGAAAGAGAAAGTATTGGGTGATGGCAGTCAGTCGCCGGCCGTGGTGGTCTCGCGGTTCTAGGCGCGCAGTCCAGAACCGTGCGACTGCTACGGTTGCAGGTTCGAATCCTGCCTCGGGCATGGATGTGTGTGATATCCTTAGGTTAGTTAGGTTTAAGTAGTTCTAAGTTCTAGGGGACTGATGACCACAGCTGTTAAGTCCCATAGTGCTCAGAGCCATTTGATGCCAGTCAGTCAGTTTGTGAAAGGATCTTGATTTAAATGCTGTGTGTGTGATATCTTCACTTGATTAAAAGGTTCACTGTATTGGAATGTAAATTTATACACACTCTGCATCTATATGCATGCTTTCCAAACTGCTTTGAAATGCATGGCAGAGGTTACTTAACGTGGTACCTCATGTTAGCTTGTTAGGTTTTTTCTGGCATTAATAGCTGTGGAGAATAGGTAGAATGATTACGTAAATGCCTGTGTGTGTGTGTGTGTGTGTGTGTGTGTGTGTGTGTGTGTGTTGGTTGTAATTAGTCTAATTTTGTCTTCACAGGCCCTATGGGGGACTGATTCTTCACTTAATATTGATTCTAGAAGTTCTGTAAGCATGTTTTCATCGGATAATTTGCATTTATCTTCAACGGTGTTCCAGTTCAGGTGTTTTTAACATTTCTACGACACTTTCCCATAAGTTAAACAGATCTGTGACCATTAGTGCCCCCACTTCTTTATGTACATTGTACATTTGATATGGATCCCATGCACTTATGCATCCCATCTTGGAATATTGCACAAGTGAGTCATAAGCAGTCTCCTTAGTAAACTGACTATACTTTCCCACTATCTTGCCAGTAAACGATGGTCTGCCACCTGCCTTCCATAAAATAGAGCCTCTGTGATTGATCCCCCTTCAAGTTCTACAAATTGTTATATTTAGGTATTTATATAAGTTGACTGGTTCTCATTTTAAATAATTGATGTTGTAGTCATTGGATACCAAGCTTTTTTTCATTTTGTGAAGTGCATAATTTTACATATATTAACATTTAAAGCAAGTTGCACGTATTTGCTTCAAATTGAAATCTTGTTAAGTTCTGACTGAGTATTTATGCAGCTTTGTTTCAGACAGTACTTCATTTAAGGTAACTGCATCATCTGTGAAAAGTCTGAGGTGCTATTAATATTGTCTGCAAGGCCATTGATATAAAACATGATCTGCAAGGGTCTCAAAACACTTCCCTTGTGCAATTTTAAGTTACATATACATCTGCAGTGACTCCTCATCCAAGATAACATGCTGTGTCCTCTCTGCCAAGAAATCCTCATTCCAGTAACAAATTTTGCTTGAAGCCTCCTATGATCGTCATTTTGATAAAAAGCGTATATGTGGTACTGAGTCAAATGCTTTTGGGAAGTCACTTTTTGGAAGTCAAGAAATAATGTATTTACCATGTCATTCTGTTAGAGATACCTCATTACATCATTTGAGCGGAGCTTATATTGTAGGATTATACAACAGGTAGGTGTCAGTGTGATTGGATGTTAGTTTTGTTGATCACTGCTGTTACCCGTCTTCTAGGCAGATGTGACCTGTGCTTTTTTATTTTATTTATTTATTTATTTATTTTTTTTTTCAATCACTGGGCTCAGCTTTTTTGTTCAGCAGCTGTACAATATGTTATGGTTAAAACAGCAGCTGACGGTAATAATCTGTATCACTTGTCTTTGCAGTGGTGCAAGAACTAACCTGGGGTAGTACATGTAAAGGAACATTTAAAAAATGGGGTCCAGTATTTCTGATTTTGTTTTGCCACACACAGTTTCAGTTCCTGTATGATCCATGAGTGCTTGGACACTGATTTTGGTACCACTGACAGCCTTTCCTTATGATCAGGATTTCCTTAGTTTTTATGAGATATTTTGGTAGGATTCTGTTACGGTAATTGCTGTTTCTTTACTAGTTTCTTTACAGTGACTGTACCTGTATACCAAGGAGGATTGCGTCCACCATGGACAGTTCTCCTAGGTACATACATATACAGTGTATGGTCAACTATTCCTTTAAACTTGAGACTCAGGTCTTCCACATGCTCCTGCCCAGAGTAAAATATTCTTAGTTTCACTCTGACATATGACCCTGTGTCTCTTCATTTTACTCACTAAATATGTAAATCTTGCTACTTAATTTAGCTGTCTTTCTACCTGCTTAGTTGTTGTTGTTGTTACAGCTGCCTCATTGTCACTGATACCACATACGAAATTGATACCATGAAAGAGATCAGGTCTAATCGTTATGAGTAGGCTCCTGAAATATCTGATATAGGTAGTATTCAGAGAATGCATTTTGTACTGTTTTTCTGTGAGTCTTGTCACACCTCCATTTACAGAATTGTAGTTTTCCCAAGCAATTGTTGGATATCTAAAGTCTTCTCCAATGATGACAATATGACTGGGAAAATTCGTACCAATTTAGGTATAATTTCTGTCAGTTTAGGTATAATAAAGTGTAATCCAGTCCTCATGTTCACTATAATAATAAGTTGCCATTTCAGAGAATCCTATGTGTCAGTATAAAAATGTGTGGAGTGGAAGAATGATATTACAGATATTATATGCAGCATTTTTTATAAAAAAAAGTATCATTCTTATCAGAATGCAATAACATTATACTAATTGTACAGGTTACATGCTGTATGTGTGAACAAGGGCATACTTCGATATTTTAGCACATTACTATGGGAAATTGGCAGAACTTGAAAGTAAACTGCTTTAATTGTGTCGTTACTGCCTATGTAGATATCTCTTACGCCAGTAGCCTGAAACCAATTGTGTTAACATTACTGTCAATCTTTCACTTCAGTTAAAGAGTTGATAAAAAATTGAACTCTCACCTTTTCCAGGCAACTGTAGACCTCTTTTGCTCTGATCTGTATAGCTGCAGACTGCATGATGCCATTGGAAATATTCAAAGGATGAAAAACTTAAACCTGTTGTGTATACTCGCAAGTGTTGGAGCAGCCACATGATACTTTCTTGTAAATATCTTTAAAGTAATTGTAAACTTGATAAGGCCACATCTCGGGCACTTAGCAGCAGCAGCAGCAGCAGCAGCTGCTGCTGTTGTTGTTGTTGTTGTTGTTGTTGTTTGGAGAATACATGCATGTGAAATACTCCCAAAACAATGAAAAATTTAATGAATAATATATATGTTCTTAAGCTTTGTTTTACTAATTTTCTAAAAATCTTCAAACCATGATATAGGCCCAGTATTTGTGCAGTGTGGACGTGGTTGAGCATTTACGGGATATATTTGAGAGATTTGTTTGTGCCATAGGGTATGCATTTGAAAATTAGTGAACCATGAGCAGCTGCTAAAAAGCCATGACTCATTCTTTCTCCAGATATCTTGTAACAATTTTGAGGTTATAACAACACTAGCTTATAGAACTTCATTCACTTGGTGTACCCTGCATGAATGTTAACACATTTCCCATGACTAATTCCCTACATAATCTCACAGTAAGGTTCAGTTGCAGGTTTCCCATTGTTATTTAGACAATGCTAACTGGCAGTAATAATCTTCTTGACACAAAGCAATGATGAAATGCATCTTCATCTATGTCCTCTTTCATTTCCATAATATGAGTACATCGCCTTTGTATAGACCCTCTACATAGTCCTTCCACCTTTCTGCTTTCCCTTCTTTGCTTAGGACTGGTTTTCCATCTGAGCTCTTGATATTCATACAGGTGGTTCTCTTTTCTACAAGGGTTTTTTTAATTTTCCTGTAGACAGCATCGATCTACCCCTAGTGATACATGCCTCTAAATCCTTACATTTGGTCTCTAGCCATTCTTGCTTAGTCATTTTGTACTTCTTGTCAATCTCATTTGTGAGACATTTGTATTACTTTTCACCTGCTTCATTTACTGCATTTTTAGATTTTCTCCTTTCGTCAATTAAATTCAATAGCTCTTCTGTTATCCAAGGATTTCTACTAGTCCTTGTCTTTTTACCTACTTCATCCTCTGTTGCCTTCACTATTTCATCTCTCAAAGCTACCCATTCTTCTTCTGCTGTATTCCTTTCCCCTGTATTTAATCATTCCCTAATGCTCTCTCCGAAACTATCTATTACCTCTGGTTTTTCCAGTTTATTCAGGTCCCGTCTCCTTAAATTCCTCCTTTTTGCAGTTTCTTCAGTTTTAATCTGTAGTTCGTAACCAATAAATTGTGGTCAGAGTCCACATCTGCCCCTGGAAATGTCTTAAAATTTAAAACCTGTTCCTAAATCTCTGTCTCACCATTATATAATCTATCTGAAATCTTCCAGTGTCTCCAGGCCTCTTCCACATACACAAACTTCTTTCATGATTCTTAAACCAAGTGTTAGCTATGATTAAGTTATGCTCTGTGCAAAATTCTACCAGGCGGCTTTATCTTTCATTCCTTACACCCAGTCCATGTTCACCTACTATTTCTCCTTCTCCTCCTTTCCATACTGTCGAATTCCAATCCCCCATAACTATTAAATTTTTGTCACCCTTAACTATCTGAATAATTTTTTTTATCACATCATAAATTTCTTCAATCTGATCGTCATCTGCGGAGCTAGTTTGTGTATAAACTTGTACTACTGTGGTAGTGTGAGCCTTGTGCCTATCTGTGCTACAATAATTTGTTCACTATCCTGTTTGTAGTAGCTTATCTGCGCTCCAATTTTTTTATTCAATAGTAAATCTACACCTGCATTACCCCTATTTCATTTTGTATCTATAAACCTGTATTCACCTGACCAGAAGTCTTGTTCCATTTCCACTGAATCTGACTTTAACCTATCCATTTCCCTTTTTAAATTTTCTAACCTACTTGCTCAATTAAGGGATTTGACATTCCATACTCCAATCCGTAGAATGCCAGTTTTCTTTCTCCTGATAACAATGTCCTCCTGAGTAGTCACCGCCTGGGAATCTGAATGAGGGACTATTTTATCTTTGGAATATTTTACCCAAGAGGATGCCATCATCATTTAACTGTACAGTGAAGCTCCATGCCCTCAGGAAAAATTATGGCTGTAGTTTCCCCTTGCTTTCAGCCGTTCACAGTACCAGCACGGCAAGGCCGTTTTGGTTAATTTACAAGGTTAGATCAGTCAGTCATCCAGACTGTTGCCCCTGCAACTACTGAAAAGGCTACTGCCCCTGCTCAGGAACCACATGCTTGTCTGGCCTCTCAGCGGATATCCCTCCGTTGTGGTAGCACCTATGGTACGGCTATCAGTATCGTTAAGGCATGCAAACCTCCACACCATTGGCAAGGTCCGTGGTCCATGGTTTATGGGGGATGGTGGGGAGAGGGAGGGGGAGGTACGTACAGTATATACACAAAAAAGATTAATTCATGAAATCTAAAACTGCAGTAAGTTAGAATAAATTTTCAATAAAAGTACCATGAGAGTGTAAATTGTATCTACACTGGTATTCTGATAAGTTATTCTTTGTATACAAGAGAAAAGTGTAAATGTTTAAGTTGATTACTGTTAATGTTTTTAGGTCAATAAACTATTGTCTGCAGTGGGCAAGTTTTTTTGTGTTTGTAATAATTCTAATAACTTTCTTTTGAAGTACCAAAATCTCCTGAACATGTGTGTTATTCAGAATGAGATTTTCACTCTGCAGCGGAGTGTGCGCTGATATGAAGCTTCCTGGCAGATCAAAACTGTGTGCCCGACCGAGACTCGAACTCTGGACCTTTGCCTTTCGCGGGCAAGTGCTCTACCATCTGAGCTACCGAAGCACGACTCACGCCCAGTCCTCACAGCTTTACAGTTTGGAAGGTAGGAGATGAGATACTGGCAGAAGTAAAGCTGTGAGGACCGGGCGTGAGTCATGCTTCGATAGCTCAGGTGGTAGAGCACTTGCCCGCAAAAGGCAAAGGTCCCGAGTTCGAATCTCGGTCGGGCACACAGTTTTGATCTGCCAGGAAGTTTCATGTGTGTTATTGACCCAAAAATGAAAACCTCTAAGACATAATAGTGTGAAAAAAGCAAAATAGGATGATGATACATAAGTCAATGGTACATGTTTTTTTAACAATTACACCCCACTAAGAAATATTTGTGCTTACATATTTAATATGTGGATCCCAAGACAACTTACAATTAATAACACCACCTAAAAACCTTGGCACTACCTGAACAATCTTCTACTGGCTAAGCTCTTAATATAGTTTGAGTTTTACTCATATAAAATGACAAATAATTTATCATTAGACTAAAGTACAAAGATCCCAAACTCAGTCTTGTGGCATGCCACCCGTAATTTCAGCTATCTGTGATCTCTCCTTTTCACTAAACATAATTTTTTTACCATTGTTAAGAAATGATTAAAAATGTCACTAACTTTGTTAATTATTCTATGATAAACTAATTTGTTGAGAAATGAATCATGCTCTACACAGTTGAAGGCCTGGATAACAAGGGAAGGTCATGGAGAACAAATTGTATTGTATTGTATTGTATTGAACTGGGGACCCAGAAATGACGGAGAGGCTTTGTCCCCGCCATAATCCGCAGTGGTACACAATCCCACAACAGGCTACAGCAGTCCACTCACCCCACCACTGCCCCACTCCGAAGCCAGGGTTATTGTGCAGTTCAGCTCCGAGATAGAAAGGTTGATCCTCCCCATCTGTGTCATCTTGGATTAGCAATTGATATGACACCTCACCTGAAAATTACAACAGTGTTGGCATAGAAAAGGAATATAAAGAGCAAGGCTATGTTAAAAAAGTTTGAAAACAAGCTAAAACAACAGTATTTTGTCAAACACACAAATTCTGCAGGATATTATACATTGTGAATTAAGTGATCATTTTATAGTAAAGAGAGAGGAAACGGCATTAATAAATGACTGCAATTGAGACTTGTTCACTGAAAATAAAGAAGAGAATTCACTGCTGTTCAAAGCTTACAACTTGTGGGTAAAGAAATTTAAATGTAAGAATAAGATCGTCTGTCACAAAATAACCCACAAAGTTAACAAGTAGTTGGTTGAAGGGAATGCTGATATTCAACAAAAAGTTAATCAGTTCATGAGAGAAGTCAGGTCTCTCATTGAGGAAGAAGTGTCACCAGCTCAAACAATTAATGCTGACCAGTCAGAATTTGGTAATGAGTTAAGATATGGACAGACTCTAGGAGTGAAGGGAAGCAAGCATGTCTTTGGTGCAGTTGGATCCATAGTGGCAACCACATAATCTTATACGATAATATCTAGGATTATGATGAACGGTATGCAGCTACGCAGTTTACATGTCCTTGTATCGGAGGCCACCTGACTTTCTCCTGCAAATGTAAATATAAATTTGCCAGACATCAAGGTGCTTGCTAGTAAATCTGCTAATATGACAAAGAGGGATTTAAAAGTCTTCCTATAACATGTGATGTGGCCACATATACAAGTAAAAAACATCCTGGTGTATTTCAAACACCCTTGAAGTACTGCTTTGAAGAAGGATTAATGGAAGGGTGTTTCCATGAAAACTGTGACCAACCTACTTTCATCCAATGTGCACACGGCAAGAACTGCCTATGTATTGGCCACGCCATTATTGTTGACTTGCATATCTTCTGCCTCCAATAGTGTAGTCAAATAAGTAAGCTCTGTTATAGTGTATTTCATGTCATATCATTGACTATTTGTCTCAAATAATCAATTTGTGTAATAAATCATTCATATTGTAATATTCTCATTGTAACTCTGACAAGTAATATCGCCTGTTCTAATAGTCCATAGCAGGTACAATTTTTATAGCGTACGTATATTTTTTTGCTGTATTAACTGTGATATGTATGAGTATAATTTCCGCTGCAGCATATCGTGACCTTCCCTGCAAGGTCACTAAAAGTTACAAAACTGGTAATGGACGACACATTCTAAAACTTTTGATCAAACAACTGTCAGAGATACTGGGTGATGACTAGAGGTGCAATTTCTCTTTCCCTTCGTATAAATGGGCACAACTCTCTGTAATTTTAACTCCTCTGGAAATACACCTTCATGTAAATATTTATTAACGTAAACACACACACACACACACACACACACACACACACACACACACACACACACACAGAGAGAGAGAGAGAGAGAGAGAGAGAGAGAGAGAGAGAGAGAGAGAGAGAGAAGGCCCAAAATTATTTACAGTACAATGGCTGGTGTTACCTCCGACAAAAAAATTTCTTTCAGTGCGTAGCTTACATTATGACATTTTACAAGATCAGGTACAGTTTCATGAGGCCTAATAATGCTTTCACAAATTTCATTAACATGCTATAGACAAAAGTTATTAAATTCAGTTGGTGATAACTCTTCAGCCTCTGGCCACTGGGTTTATTAATCCACACTTCCTTGCATTTATTTTTGGATGAATCTGTATGAAACAAGTTGTGTTGTTTCTTAGCCACATTGAAT
The DNA here is from genome assembly GCF_023864345.2 of Schistocerca serialis cubense. Taxonomy (NCBI): domain Eukaryota; kingdom Metazoa; phylum Arthropoda; class Insecta; order Orthoptera; family Acrididae; genus Schistocerca; species Schistocerca serialis. Next base: position 238,921,425 of record NC_064640.1, read on the forward strand.
GCATGTTTATAATTCTTTTGAGTACTGAAGTATCTTAGCTTAGCCATATGTGTGTAATTTATGAAAATCTAAACATAGTAACAATCTGTTTTTCATATTGGCTGGTTGAAAATTTACCATGTATTTGTGTGCCTATGCTTATTCAGATTACATGTGTTGGGATTGACTTAACATTTGTACTGAGGAAAGTTGGACTTAAAAATATTTTTAAAAAAACATGAAAAATCTATCAAAGACTATATTAGCAGAACAGTGACTATTACTGTTAAACAAATGATTCCAGTCATAACTCTTGAGTGAAACCATAAAATTAGAAATTTTTTTGTATGTTATTGGCCTTGAGATGGCCACATTAGACTCTTTGAGCTCTTTAGACTTCATATTAGGCCTTCTCATTTCCACCAAAACCAAATCGTGATCTAAAGAAGCAAAAACAGCTACATTAGAACACATTAAATCTCTACTAACATTTGTAAGTATAGTGTCAAAATAAGCAATTTTTCTTGGAGGTTTACTGTTTAACAAATTTTTAAATTCACTTACATAGTGTGTCTTTTGTTACATCAGATACAGGATTTATGTCACCAATAATCACTTTATTATACTTTTTCCACTAAGGACTATGAAAATAAAGAAATACTAAAGTTTTTTGTAAAAGATTAGTGGATCACCATTGGGTTACCTCTAAAGTGATACAATAACAATTTTTAAATGCTCTAAGTATATAGCTGTAGCTTTAGAGAGCAACTCATTACACACAAAACGTGGACCTAATCGAATGTTACCATTTATGAAAGCTATTTTGTCTAAAATTGACGTAGTGAGACCGTGGCTGTGTGCAATTAATGTAGGTTGATTCTTACAAAGAAGAAGACAGCAACCAGCCACTATCAATACTGCTATTTATTTAAGTAAATAGCGCTGTAACTGGTTTAGAACTGGCAAGCTCATCAACAGGCGGTTGTTCACATGATTTGCAAGAAACACTTTACATAATCGTCATTTTTCGATTTTTATTCTTCCACTGTGGCAAAATATTCTTGGTGTGTTGGTGCCATCGAAAATTCCGCGTGATTTTGTTGCGAAGTTGCAGGATTGTATTTTCTAAATATTCCAAAATATATGCAGCACTTACATAATTCGTACATCACCATATTCTGCAAAGCTATACACACACACACACACACACACACACACACACACACAAATTATATAAGTGCTGCATATATTTTGGAATACTTGGAAAATACAATTCTGCAACTTCGCAACAAAATCGCATGGAATTTTCGATGGCACCAAGAATATTTCGCAGTGGAAGAATTAAAAACTTGTCAGTTCGAAACCTGTTGCAGTGCTATTTACTTAAATAAATAGCAGTATTAATAGTGGCTGATTGCTGTCTTCTTCTCTGTAAGAATCAACCTACATTCATTTATGAAAGGTTTCTCACTATTATTTGACCCCACCCCCCCTGAATATGCTCTATCTGCTGAAACTGTTAACTGGAATGAATCTAACATATGACAAGAAATTTCTTTTCCTTTACACCAGTGCTCAGTTAAACATAATGTATCAATCATATTCTCATTTTCAAAATCATTTAAAACTACGTTTTCCACTCATACTTTCAACATTGAGATAGCCTATCTTAAATATCAGTGTTCATGAATAAGCTGTATTATAAGGTCAAGCATTATTCCCGACTCATTATTCCTGCTATTTTTCTCAAAAACAGTGACTAACTTCATAGTAGACTGTGTCACAAAGTGAAAACTTCATATTAGTCTTTGCCACAAGGTGAAAACTTCATACTACACAATGTCGCAAGGTGAAGCAGTATGTACAAAATTGCTAATGCTAATTTGGTTCAGACCATTGATGTTTTCCGTGACCACCTTCATGGTATTTGTATGAAATATCGCTTATCTTTAAACTGGTTCTCCAGTGTGAATCTGGATAAAGCAGCTAGGCCCTGGCCTTCTTTGTTACCTCTAAAAAAATTATTTTCCTTAAAACTAAACAGTGTTGGTGACTATAACCTATCAATTTGTGCTAAGACTAAATTATCAGCTAAATTTTTGATTTCTCCACTCAAATATTTTTTTCCAAGTTCATTCATTTGGAGGCCGTGAATGGTATGAAGTCTTTTACCCATATCAGTTATATTTACAAAAGGGACATATTTAAAGTACTTGCAAAATTTCTTCATGTACTCGTACCGTTTACACGTTAACGTGTGACCAGAGCAGAAGATCCTGCCAAAACTGTACTGAGAAGAGTATAATTTTAGTGTTTTGTAGTTTATGCAACTTTTTAAGTTTCCCACTACATCGTTTGTCCTAGCAAGAAAACCTGCCATTTCAGTATCATCTGTTTGTGAAAAACTTACCACATCATATTTAAGTTTTGCATTAGGTTTTTTCGTGGCTGAGATACGATGGCTCCAACTGTTTTCAGTAATATCCTATGTTGATGGTATAACCAGCTGGTGGATAAAGTCATAGTTAACCAAAATAATGTGGAAAGTTGTATTCAGTAACTCGACAAATGTAGTCTGGTGACTTAATTCTGACTGGTGAGAAATCACTTATGGGGTTCCCCAAGGCTCAATCTTAGGTGTACTGTTGTTCCCCATTTATGTAAATGATCTTCTGTCTAATATGCATGAAGCAGAATTAGTTCTTTTTGCAGATGTCACTAGTATTGTAATCAATCAAGCATACATACAAAACAGAAGAAATAGTAAACAGTGCTGTTAAAATTATCATTGACTGTTTTTTGCGAATGGCCTCACCCTTAATTTTAAACACATAGCATATTCAGTTTCACACATATAGGGGTACTACACCCATGATTAGTGTAACACTTGTTAAGGAAATAATAAATAAGATGGAAACTTCAAAATTCTTAGGTCTCCATAGTGATGAGAATTTAAACTGAAAAAAGCATGTTTTGGAACTCCTAAGACAACTTAGTTGAGCCACATTTGAACTTAAAATCATTACACATCTTGGGAAGAGACAAATCAGTAAGTTGACATATTTTGCATAATTTCGTTCAGTAACGCCATATAGAATAATGTTCTGGGGTAACTTCTTTAAGAAAGGACGTCTTCATTGCTCAAAAGTGTCCTGTAAGAGACATCTTGTAGACATCCATTTAAAGAGTTTGGCATTCTGACTACTGCTTCACAGCATTTTCCTGCCATCACAAAGTTTGTTGTAAATAATCCACTTTAGTTCAAAAGGAACAATGATGTACATAACTACAAAAGCAGAAGGAAAAGTGACTTTCATTACTCCTCATTAAAGTTGTCTTTTAGCACATAAAGGGGTGCACAGTGCTGCAAAAAAATTTTTAAATAATGTACCCAGGGTTATAAAATGTCTGACAGATAGTAAAGTAAAATCTGAAAACAGAGTTTCTCCTTGTCAACTCCTTCTATTCTGTAGAAGAATTTCTGTTGCTGGCATGTGTAAAAGGTGGTGGGTAAGAATTACTCACACACATCTGCAGAGAATACAAAATATGTTTGTAAATGTCATCATACAGCCATATTTAAAAATTAAGTTGTGATGTGTATATAAAATGACTCGTTCCACATCATTACGATCTATCCTGCAAATGATCCATGGAACATGAAACAAAGTAACTTACTTTACTTCGTTGGCTGTTGGTGTAGACATGTATTTTCATAGGCCTAGGTCTGTGTTTACTGCATGGTATCTATGGGCTTTTCATTTTGTTACTTACATTGACATTTGGTCTAAATTTTTTACTACACTCTGTAATCACTTCACTTTCATTAGGGTTACGTGAATTAGGCTGTGTAACGTCTAAGCCTACTTTGTTTTCTTCTGTAACCTCATGATGTCTAAGGACACTAAATCTGTTTTTCAAGGATGGGTTGCTGCCTCTGGATTGCAAGGTCCTGGGTTCAGTTCACAGTTGGGTTGGGGATTTTCTCTGTCCAGGGACTGGGTATTTGTGTTAACCTCATCATTTCTTCTTCTTCATTTTCATCATCATCATCATGTGTGAGTGTGAGTAGACTGGATTGTGAAGAGAAATGGACTGTGTAAAAATTGGGACTTGGTACGGGCACTGATGACCATGCAGTTGAGCACCCCGCAAACCAATCATCATTGTCGTCATTTCAAGGATGGAAAATTTACATGCTCTTTCTTCAGCCTAGGATTGCAAATTTTTGTGACGGGAACAATCTCCCAACATCTTTGTAAATTGTCATTTGTCCTACATTGATTGCTGGTTCTGACTAAATATTTACTAAGGTAACCCCATTTTCGGATAGTTTGTCGCTTAGTTCCAAATCAGTCACTGCATATTTCTTTTTCAGTTTCTCATTTTCTTTTGCTAAAGCTAAGTTCTCCTCTATAACAGTGGGTAAAATAGCTTGTTTTGGAAGCTGGGGGCTCAAGAGGAAAATTAGACGAGAGTTGTCAGCTTGTACAAGGGAAGTAGTGTTAGTGGCTCCTGTGACATTGTGTTTTATTGCCTATGTTCACAGTACTGTTGTTAGTTGGTGACACCAATGAATGTGAAAGCAAAAAACCCTGGTTGTCATGACAAGACAGATCTGTAGCTTAGCCTGTTTGAAAAATTGCCACTGACATCATGGTATGGTCGCCATGTTGTTTAGACTGTTTTTTGCTTTTTTACTACATCAGTGGTCAAAGCTGATGATTCGTGTTGAATACCCCTCTTGATCCAAAGTTGGAATCTTGTATTTCAATTAGGTATTTTTCCTCAGTTTTCTCTCTAATTTGCAAACTAGCTAAAAATGTTGTTTTTGTATGGTATGTTAAGAGGTTTGCTTGGTGTGAAGTTGAACTGCTGCTGCTGCTGCTGCTGTTATTGTTGTTCAGGATTGTGTGTTGTTCACGTGTTAACAGGGCATTGTATGTCGGTCAGCTTAGTTACTATAACAGTATACTCTCTGCCTCTGCCTCTGTGTGTGTGTGTGTGTGTGTGTGTGTGTCATTGAGACTACTTCTGCCTTCAAATGATCTTAAAATGTATTATTTAATTACAGACATGGCACCATTCTATGAGGAGTGCTGCAGTTCTCTTGGCTGGCCACTTGATGAAGAATTGATGTCAAGAATGCAGGCAGCCAATACCCAGAGACTCAAAGAACTAGATGAAGCAATTGAAGATGCAGAGAAAAATCTTGGTGAAATGGAAGTAAGAGATGCTAATTTGAAAAAGTCAGAGTATCTCTGCAAGATTGGTGCGAAGGTATGTAACGTTGTAGCTGAAAATCTCTCTCCCATGTTCTGTTTGGGAAAAAGTGTTCCATAATGTTTTTGTTTTTCAGGATTTATCATTGCAGTGTTTTAGGAAAACATATGAAAAAACGGTCTCTCTTGGAAACCGTTTGGACATAGTTTTCCACATAATACGAATAGGTCTGTTTTATCTGGATCATGATCTGATAACTAAGAATATTGACAAAGCAAAGAGGTAATTTATAAATTAATTAGTTAAATTCTTAAATTTTTTGAAAATGTTGAACTCAGCTTTGCAGGTGTTGTGAATATTTGTTTCATAGGAATATTTAGTGGAATTTGTTGAGGAAAATTTAGCGAGAGAATAAGGAAACAAAGTCAACTGTTGTGTTTCTGAATGATTGGAGGAATAAAAAAAATAATTCTTTGTGTTTTCTATTTTTTTGAAAGTTTGATAGATGAAGGTGGTGATTGGGACAGAAGGAATAGGCTGAAAGTTTACCAAGGAACATACTGTATGGTTATCAGAGATTTCAAAAGTGCAGCAGCTTATTTCCTCGACACAATTTCTACTTTTACATCGTATGAACTGATGGACTATAATACATTCGTGCGTTATACTGTTTATATTAGCATGATATCACTACCTCGTTGAACTGAGGGACAAGGTGAGTATTTGTCATACTTCTCATCTAACACACGTTACCAATTACATCAGTATTTCGGTACTATATATATTGGTTCTTAAATTCTATTTTAGTTTGAATATATTTAAGACAACGTATGTCTCACATTTGTTAAATATTTATTCCTTTACAGATTGTTAAAGGCTCAGAAATTCTTGAAGTGTTGCATTCAAATACAGATGTGAAAGATTATTTATTTTCACTGTACAACTGCCTTTATGCTGATTTCTTCAAAAATTTAGGTAACTGGTTTTGTGAAATATATATTTATTGTTGTGAAGATTGTGTGAAAATTTTGTTTAACACCTGCAATTCTTTTCACAGCTCATGTTGAGGGACTTCTTAAGAGAGACTATTTTCTGAATCCACACTACCGCTTTTATGTACGTGAGATGAGGATTATGGCATACTCGCAGCTATTAGAGTCATATCGCAGTCTAACACTGCAGTACATGGCTGATGCTTTCGGTGTTACTATTGACTATATTGATCAGTAAGTGAAAAAAATTTGTTTAATGTTTTATCACAATTTAACTTTGGAAAATTGTGGGTAAGACAGCTGCAGCTGTCATCCCCTCTCTGCCCCCCCTCCCCCCCCCCCCCCCCCCTCTCTCTCTCTCTCTCTCTCTCTCTCTCTCTCTCTCTCTTCCCCCCCCCCCCTCTCTCCCTTTCTCTCTCTGCCACATGTGTTGTAATTATTGTTAATTTCAGTAATTGTTTTACAGGGAACTGTCAAGATTTATTTCTGCTGGAAGATTACATTGTAAAATTGATAAAGTTGGTGGAGTAGTAGAAACAAATAGACCTGACTCAAAGAACTGGCAGTATCAAGCAACAATTAAGCAAGGTGATATTCTCTTGAATCGCGTGCAGAAACTTTCGAGAGTGATAAACATTTAAATCCTTTGGCCGAAGTGCATCAGTCATAAGTGAGAATAATAACTATAAATTAAATAACTTGTTGTGCTGACTGCGTGGTTTCGTGTGACTGTTGTTAACAGTAATTTTCATTTCCATAACATCTATGTCTAGAAACTGCAGTGTTGTACTGACTTAGAGATGTGCAAATAGTTTAATCACATGTGACTTGCAAAGTTTTGCAAATCTTCTGGTAATGATTTGTAATTTATGGAGCAGATGGGTGATTTTTTTTTTCTTTGGAAATCAGTCTGTGTAAAGTAACATGTACATGCACGTGCTCAATGTGTGTTATTTTTTGTTTCTATCAGCTATTTTAACAGCATCTTAAAAGAAAGTCATTGGGTGGATGGTAGTTTCATCTGATTGTACACCATTTTGTTTGATGTCCTTTAATTTTTGCTTGACTTCAGTTAAATGTCAGCTGAATGTCTTATTTTGTTTGCAGAGCAATGCATAGTGTAAAATATTGTTTAGATGCTGTTACATGGCAGTGTATTAGTATTGTCATCAAAGTTTTCATTATTAGAAAGACTTGAATAGCACTATGAAACATAAGCATTCAATGTTTAAAGTTCTGTTAAATGCCTTGTAAAAGCAATGAAAATAACCTTTCTCAGACACTTGCATTGCTTCCATGAAACTCATGCCCTCTCTTGGTACAAAAATATTTATTTCACTATCTCTGAAAGATTGTTCAATATAATGTCTTTTGATTCCACGAAGAACAATTGCCATTCAGTGTATGATGTGCTTCACATGTAATGTTTCCATTAACCTGCAGTGTTGTTTCAAAAGCTTTACATGAAAAGCTAATGATATTCAAATTTTCCAGTGGTGAACTAGTTGAATTTTTTCATATGGTGTTTAACGCCCTAACAGTCATGATAAATTTGTCATTCAGGTTGGTACTTTCAAATCTAGGCATGTTATCAAGAAATGGAGAATACGTTAAGAGTAAAGCTAATTGTGGCTGCTTTACGGAACAAGTAATAGAAACAAAGATGCTGTTGAGAAATGCATTACATCAATGAAATGTATTAAATTGGTAAAAATCTAAATTGTCAGAAATGTTATTCTATGGAATTTGTTTCACATTAGACAAAAAGGGCATGCCATTTAATGTGTCAGATATTTTCACCTTTTTCAAGACTACCAGCTTCTAAATTTTGTTCTTTGCTTACATTTTAAAATAATTTTAATTATTATGTACAGAGAACTTCAAATGAAAGTACATACACACAGTTTCTTTTTGTAATAATTATTTTAATTGTTTAAGAGTTGTGTTTGTGTATCTGTTGTAGTTTAATGATAACATTAAAATCAATAACGATATTTTTTAAATCATGTTTAGTGTGTTAATAGCTCAGCCGTGAAGATATCCAGATTTGTATTTAATTTATTATTACCATAACTATGCTTAAAGAGTGCAGAATGTTGATGGATATCAGTAGACAGTATCAGAACTGTTTCTTCACATCAGCATATTCTTCTCCAAGAGTAAAAGTTTTAAGAAAAGTCATTTTACCACACCAGCGTTTTGTGGTGTTGGACGTGATTTTAATTTATATTTTTTAAAAATTTTGAGCTTGGTTCAAGTGTTCAATTTTTATTCTGTAAAAGCTTACTTTCAAAAGTGAGTAAAAGAAAAACTGGTTGATATATTACATTATGTAATATGGCATACAAAGAGCTGCCTGTATTTTGTTTTGTTTTTACACTAATGTACACTGAGCAGTAAATTTAGTTCTAGTTCTTTATATGCAGATTTATTCTGATGTTATGAATAACTTGTCTGTAAATTTACAGAAACATCTGGAAGCCTTGGTATTACATGCAATCAAAAAAAGTATGAAAGTAAATTACAATGAGTTTGTATATGTCTGTGTTTCATTTTGGTTTAGTACTTACTTTTTAAATACCATATCTGTCAGGCAATTTATGTGTATTTAGAAATTGTTCATGAGCCGTTAAGGCAATTGAATAATTTTTGACTGGAGAGGTTGTCTACTCTTAGAGATGAAAAATTAATAGTGGAACTATTAGAATTAAAATACAAACTCCCTCTAGCAGTACAGAAACACTACAGGAATGTTTGAATTTTGGAGGCACAAAATGAAACTCCTTTATTGCCAGGAGATTTTTTCAGAGATTGGAATAAGCTGACTTTAAGATCCTATACTGTGACTAGAGTATGTTGTCACTGTGGGAAATAAAAAGGCCACGTAATTTTAGAAACGACAAAACAGAAGAAATAGTGTAATAATGTACGGAAAGTTGTGGTTGAGAATAATGAATTATTTAGGAATAAAAGAGACAACTCACCAAAAGGCAGAAGTGCTGCATTGTTGACAGATACACACACAATAGGTACAGAGCTTTACTTTGCTAGCTTTCGGAATGGAATTCCCGTCTCAAGCTGTAAGAGAAAAACGCACCACACCACAACACAATACACAACTGTCTCCCTACATCATAGTGTGTGTTTGTGTTTTTCTCTTACAACTTGAGAAAGGAATTCCATTCCAAAAGCTAGCAAAGTAAAGCTCTGTACCTTTTGTGTGTGCGTGCGTGTGCGCGCGTGCGTCTTTAAACGACACAGCATGTCTGCCTTTTGGTGAGTCGTCTCCTTTATTCCTAAACAATAAGAAGAAACAGTATGCTTCTCATAATACTTGCACCTCTATTTTTAACTTTATACATAATGAACTTCATGACTGTTTTGCGCACTGACAGATTCAAGCAGCAAATAATTTAGGGTGTTCTTTTACTACCCCACACATGGCCTTAAAGTTGTGCTCCTAAAATGTATAGTGTGTATAATGCCGAACTATACACTGTCAAAAAGTTAATTGAGAGGATAAGAAATTAACCTAGCATAGTTGCCATCTGCTCAGACTCTCTCTGTTCCCTCTATCCAACAGTGGAAATCTACCCAACACAGAGAATTATTCAAAACTTTCTAGACACTCTCCTGGATATTTAAAACCAAAGGAAGAAAATACCGGTGCCTAGTTGAAAGAAACAAGCAAAGCAGCCAAAGAGCCCTGTAGTGATGGCACAGTACAAGACATATTGTATTTACCCCATTATAAGACAAGGTTTTTTCCAAATTCATTATTCAAAAAATATGGGGTTGTCGTATATTCGCAGGCTAAACTACTACTGCTGAGGACAACATTTTTATGTTATGTGAAAGATTAATACAGGGGTTTTCTTACATTTAAAAATGGAGCTTTGGCAATTGATGTCACTGAAGATTTATTCTGAAGAATTGTGAAAAGTCGTATTGTGTCACAAAATTTCTGACAGTGGCGTTCATACTCCAGCTGTTGGAGCAATCGCAGGCAATGTCTAATAAAGACTACAATTTGTTATAATTGACTACTATTCAATACATGCACTTATTTGTTTCACGGCCAAAGATATTGAGAGGACGAACTTCCATGATACTGCATCAGGGAGATTAGAATCTATTCTACCTCCTTGTTCCACATAGACACCGTTCTTTTCTAAAATATACATTATTGTTCATTATTTACCAGGATTGGTTGGAGAAAATTGTTACAAAAGTAATGATACTTGTTAATTAGCTCTATTGAGCAAAATGTCACAGTGATTTTACCAAAATATATTATACTTCAGCAAAAGTAAAAAGATGGCTATTTTCATAGTCGCATTTTTAAAAAAAATGGCAACTAAATATTTTTCAGAGTTACCTGCCTTTTCATCTGTAGTTGGAATTGAATTGACTATAAAATTGGGTAAATACTCAACAATGGCCAGTGGCATACTTAAGTGTTTCGTGCAGCAATATTGTCAATGCTCACATTGATGATATGACGGGAACAAGAGGGGGGTGGTTGAGATGTTGGTTCTGTGCTGTGATAGTTGTGTCCCTATATGTCCTTTCTCTCACTGGTGGGAAAGAAAATTATGATTTTATGAACAACATGCTGTGACTGGTAAATCCTAAGATTTGACAATGGTGCACATACTCCCAACTGAAAAAGTGGAAGCAAGTTGTGCTTGTCGGGCTCAAAACGGGGCATTCTTCCATGGCCAGCAGGCGAGAGGTCCCTCTAGCTTCCAGTGTTACTATCTGTACTCTACATTTTAACTAAAGGTATTTTATTTACTAGCAGGTGCATAGGCTTAATATGTCATGAGGACTTGCCACAAATTTTGTCCCAGGGTAACACAGTAATGCAACAATTTTAAAAGTGTGTGTGGAGTGGAACCATCTTCTTCAATGTCAGTATATAACAAGAGTAACTAGCTCATCCCTATTTTATCATTTGGTCAGCCAGTCACATTTATTTGTAGTGCTATTTTATCTTTTCGTAGCTGTACTTTTTATTATAAATTTTGTTTATCCATGTATTTGAACATGCAGTAAAGCATATGTAACACAGATATTTAAAATAGTAGTAGCAGCATTTTGGAAGCTGATGCCGAAAAACGTCGGTGCCAATGATGAAGGCACACCCAACACCACGGTCAGTCCAAGAGCCATCAGTGTACACAAAGGTACTATCACGAATTTCCATGCGTAGGTCATGAAACTAGGCGATTAGGGTGAGGCTGGAGTAGTGTCCTTAGGAACTGAATGAAGGCCAAGGTGAACACTGGCCTCAGCATGTAGCCAAGTTGGTAAAGGGTTCACACCCACTGGAAAAGTTGCAGGTAGAGTGAAGTTAAGCTGCCGGAGCCAGAGCCAAAAGCGAACTCCAGGAAGTAATAGAGAAGAGGGATGTGCATCATACTGGCGATCAAAGGAGTCATCGAGAGAGGTGGCGTATGACGGGTAGCCACACATGGCAGACAAACCTCATACATATCTGCTGAGGAGAAAGTCACGGCGATGGACAGCAATAGTTTGGCAGCTTCTGCATACACACACAAAACTGGACTAGTGTAAAAGGCGCCAGTGGCCAAATGGATGCCATGATGGTGGATGGTATTGAGACAGCGTAGAAGGGACGGATGTGCAGAGGCATAAACGAAACACCCATTGTCAGGTTTTGAATGGACAAGGGATCGGTACAAATTGAGGAGAGTGGTTCGATCTGCTCTCCAGGAAGTACTATTGAGGACACGTAGGGCTTTGAGGGACCACATACAGTGGGCTGCCAAGTAAGACACGTGGGGGACAAAAGAAGTTTCCTATCTAGAAGGAGCCCGAGGAGTTTTGTTGTTTCAGTGAATGAAAGAGCAACAAGTCCAAGATGTAAACATGGTGGAAGACACCAATTGTGCTGCCGGAAATTCAAACAGTTTTGTCAGTGGAAAATTGAAAGCCATTGTCGATGCTCCATGAGTAAACGTGATCAAGACATCTACTGAGGATGCCACTCAATGAGACAAGTCCGTGGAGAACTGCAATAGATGGCAAAATTGTCAATGAAAAGGGAGCCGGAGAAGGCTGGCGGGAGACAGGCCATTATAGGGTTAATGGCAATAGAAAAAGGACGACACTGGGGACGGAACCCTGAGTCACACTGTTTTCCTGGCTAAAGGTGTCTGACAAGTCGGAACCCATACTTACCTTGGAAACTCGGTCTTTTAAAAATTCCTGAAATAAATGAGGCATGCGGTCTTGGAAGCCCAATGTGTAGAGAGTACGGAGGATTCTAGTCCTCCAGCAGGTGTCTTAGGCTTTCATGATATGGGTAGACAAAGTGACGAGATGGTCAATTGCAGAATGGTGCGTTTGAAATCCACACTGTACAGTGGTTAGTAAATTGCAAGACTCAAGCCACTATACCAGCTGGGCATGAATCATACATTGCATCACCTGGCACACACAGCTGGTGAGAGAAATGGAGCAGTATCTGGAAGGAAGGTGTTTGTTCTTACCGGGCTTAGGTATGAGTATGATAGTGGTTTCACGCCAGTGTCTCGGAAAGTTGTCATGTGCCCAGATGCAGTTGTACATACGAAGCAGAAAGTGCTTGCCCGCAAGAGAAAGGTGCTGCAACATCTGACTGTGAACATCACCTGGCCTTGGGGTGGAGGATCGGAATGAAGTGAGAGCAAGATCTAGCTCCCTCATAGTAAATGTGGCATTGTAGCACTCACGTTTCTGACAAGAGGAGGGTATCACCCGAGCCTCCTCCACTCGTTTCCAATGGAGGAAGGCAGTGATCTCCACAAAATGGCGGCCCAAGGTGTTGGAGATAGCAATAGGGTTGACAATGATATCATCTGGTACTGTCAGGCTGGAAATTGGGGAATGGATCTCGGACCCAGAGAGATTTCGGGGGCTGGCCCACATGACGGAAGAGGGAGTGGAACTGTTAAAAGAACTAGTGAATGAAATCCAGCTAGCTGTCTTGCTATCCTGAAGAACGTGATGACTACGTGCAGGCAACTGTTTATAGTAAATACAGTTTGTCATCATAGGATGATGGTTAAAAATGCGGAGAGAAAGTCTGCGCGAGCAAATTGAGTTGCAGTACGCCTCAATCCACCAAGGGACTGGGACGCAGCTTGGTAATGAGGATCTTGTCATAGTGTTATCAGACATTCGAATAGCTCCACGTCATTCACTTTTGTCAGTGGGAAACTAAAACTGAACACAGACTGGTGTTACGAGTAATGAAATGCACTTAGAGTAAAACATTACAGAAAAGGAAAATAACAAAACTGTGCACGTGGAAGAAAACAGACAGACGAACAAAAAGTCTTCTCCATTACACAAATTCACTAGAAGAATGCTTAAAATTATAGAAGGCGCATATAGATTGCTGCTGCCAAAATCTAGTTGCATACTATTATTTAAAATATGTTTTACTGCATGATCAAATCCATGGATAAACAAAATTTATAATAAAAAAAGTAAAGCTAAGAAAAGATAAAATAGCACTGCAAATAAATATTGACTGGCTGATCAAATGATAAAATATGGATGAGCTAGTCACTCTTGTTACATACTGACATTAAAGATGATGGTTCCATTCCACACACACTTTTAAAATCATTGCATTACTGTGTTATCCTGGGACAAAACTTGTGGCAAGTCCTCATGACATGTTAAGCCTATGCACTTGCTAGTAAATAAAATGCCTTTAGTTAAAATGTGGAGTACAGATAGCAACACTGGAAGCTAGTGGGACCTGTTGCCTGTTGGCCATGGAAGAATGCCCTGTCTCGACCCTGACAAGCACAACTTCCTTCCACTTCTTCAGTTGAGTGTATGTGCATCATTGTCAAATCTTAGGATTTACCAGTCAACAGGTTAAATCATAATTTTAACATTATATCAGTTCTGAACGTATGCCACTTATTGGTTGCCTACGTTCTGAAATACAGGGAGAAATACATTAAACAAAGAAAAAGTTTACATTAATTTTTGAGTTAACTACTTCTTTGTTTAGAACCAGCCAGCTGTCTATGGTATTATTATTTTTGTCATCAACACCAGTGATGTCATTACCTGGGATAACAGCTTCATCTAACCACTGACAGCAAGAAAAGAGGCAATGTATTTCTATACATGGGCAGCAATGTAATTTATATAATCTTTGGCTGTCACAATAATTTTGCTGTTTCTTCCGATTATGTCATGATTTCTGAAGTTTTGGTTAAGGTGGGACCTGAAAACTCCCCCCCCCCCCCCCTCCACCCCATCCCATCCCTGAATGAATGTATAGCGGATTTCACAACTATGACGGGAGAATGTGAAAATATTTTGCTTTGTCTCTTGTTTAAAAAAATGTCGTTTCACTGATCTCATTGACAGCATAGAATAGGCACATCATATACCCCACCCCACCCCCCCCTTTTTTTTTTTTTGAGCTCTTTGCCCTGTATCAGGCCATCCAGAACGTCTGGTGACACAGGCTCTTCAAATGCGTCATCTGCTCATACTCTATTAGTGCCCTTCTAAGCCTCTGCGTGCTGTACACCGTTCATCCCTTAGTGCACCAGGTCTAGGAAAGCTGTCACTTGCTCACTTTTGAGGGAGCCACTGGGATGTTTATGTGGGTCTGACAGGAAACAAGGCTGCTGATGCTGCTGCCAAGGATGCAGTCCTCGTACCTCAGCGTGATAGTTCTTACATTTTCTGTGATGATCTCTGTGTTGCTGTCAGTCAGCAGGTGATGTCACTTTCGCATCACCACTGGTCCTCCCTTCATGGGAACAAGCTCCAGGTTATTGAGTCTCTACCAGTGGCTCAGATTACCTCCTCTGGGCCCTCTTGCTGCAATGAGATAATTTTAACAAGGTTGCGTACTGGGCACTGTCTTTTCAGCCATCACCATTGCGCTCAACTTTTGACGGTCCACCATTTCCTGATAGAATGCCATTTTTTTACATTCTCGTTTGTGCTTGCCGTCTTGAGTTATCGGCCGTTTTTATGGACAACACACGGGCAGTTAACTGTGTTTAACTTTTTATCTGTCATAGCAAAATGGCAAAAGCGATTTGATTTTTAGTTCAGGACCTCCGTTTTTCTATGGTATATTTTATAGACCTTTCTCCATGTCCCTGTTTTTAGCTGTCTTGTCGTCCATCGATTGGGATTGATGTATTTTCAGTTTTAACTCTTCTCTTTGTCTTTGTGTTCTACAGTTATGACATAGGTGCGTATGACCCTAATTTGTTTTACGCCCTAAAACAAAACAAACTATGACAAGAAGTGTTGACATTGGTGGGGGACTGAGTTGCTCTCCTAGACATTTACATGGCCCAGCATTACCAATAACCTGCTGATCATAAAAACTGTTTCGCACTGTAATACACAGGATTCTTCAGCATTTTGAATGTTATCTGTTTCTCTCCGTGGACTACCCAGTGGTGAAAAGGTATGTTTGAGAAGCCACCAACACGAGACTCTGTTCTCTCTGTCTCTGGCCCATAGTGCCAGCACTCCGCCTCCAAATAATCGAACCGCTGTTCTATAAATATTTACTAATAATGTAAAAGTAACTTTCCTCATGGAGAATTATGTGATTTGTTTTCCTAAACAGTATGTTCATAATGAGAAAGGGTACTAATATCCATGCTGCTTAGTTCCCTAAAATTACCATAACCATTATGTCTGTAGATGTAACTTGCACTAAGAAATGTAGCAGGTTCAACTAATTCACTAGTAAAGCATGGTGTATCTTATATGGAAAAACACACACACACACACACACACACACACACACACACACACACACACAGAGAGAGAGAGAGAGAGAGAGAGAGAGAGAGAGAGAGAGAGAGAGAGAGAGAGAGACCACGTGGCTAACCCGTGTGGTGAGTTGCCATTGTTGTTTGTTGTTCAACCATGTTAGTATTCAAAGTGGCATCACCTGCAATAGAAAAGATGCATTGTGTCATAGAATATGGAAAAACATCATCAATAATTGTCGAAAGACGTTTTTGGCACAAGCTTGGTAAAGTGGCATCAAACCATCACACATGGTTAGATGGACAAACCAATACAAGGGGAAAGGATATATATGCAGTGGTGCTAGTTGAGTCTGTCAGTAGTTTGGGTTTCAGTGGGCATGGCCTGCACCTCAATATGTGTGGGAAGGGGAGGCTGGCAAACCTTATAGGTGACAGTGTAGCGGGTGGTGGTGGTGGGGTCACTAATGAAAAAATTCCTGCAGTAGTTGATGTTAGAGCTGCACCTGTTTCAGATTGAAATCAGCTGATATGTATATCTGCGTAAAGGAAGTCCCTCTAACTAAGGTATCACCTTCAGAGGATGTCATGTTTACAGGTAGAGGAGGATTTAGCATATTTCATCAAAATATGAGAGAGATTAGAGATAAAGTTAGTGAACTGCTTACAGGTGTTGACTCTGAAATTATTGGTATATCGGAGCACCCACCACTTGAACAATTTGACAGTTCAGAGGCTTCCTTCACCAGGACATGGATTAGCTGGCTGTTTTTCCAGGAGTTCCTTGCGGAGTGGGGGATGGGATGGGGTGGGGTGGGGGGGAGACCATGTGTTAAAAAAAAAAAGTGTTCCTTTGAGTCCATAGAGGTATCCCGGCACTGCACTGAACAGATATTTGAATGTTGTGCAGGGGTAGTTGAATTTAATGAAACCAAACTTTTAATTTTTGTTTTTTATAAGTCCCCTGACTCTGACTTCAGAGCATTTCTGCTCAAACTAGAGAGTGTTTTTGATTCACTTTATAGGAAGTACCAGAAACTAGTTATAAGTGGTGACTTCAATATTACTTTTGTATATGATTGTGCAAGAAAAATGATGTTGGTAGATCTCATAAATTCATACGATCTGATGCAGACTGTTTATTCCAGCTAGGGTGCAGTGGAACAGTAGCACAGCCACAGACATAACTTTTATTCATTCTTCATTACTAGATGGGCATTCTGTTAGCAAATGGTTGAATGGCCTTTCAGATTATGATGCACAAATTTTATCACTAAAAGGCTTTTGTATTCAAACAAATGTCACATATAACTACAAATTATGTAAGAAAGTTAATCCAATGGCAATATCGAGTTTTTTAAAACTCGACGACGAACAAGAGTGGCAGGGTGTTCATAGTGCCGATAACACAGGTGACAAATATAATGCTTTCCTTAACTCATTTCTCATGCTCTTTGAGAGCTGATTTCCATTAGACGTTCTAAAGGGGGTACTAGGAGTAAAAGGTAGCCTGGTTGGCTGACTAGTGGGTTTAGGATATCATGTAGAACAAAGTGGGAATTTTATCATAATGTTATAAATAGTCACAATCAAGCTACAGTAGCGCATTACAAATGGTATTGTAAGATGCCTAAAAATGCTATTAGGAAGGCAAAACATACGCAAATGGAATAGCTAAATTAAAACCATATGGTCAGTTGTGAAGGAAGTGTCTGGTCAGCACCACAAGTTCGACGATACAGTCAGTTCGTAGTAAAAATATTTCTGTTACTGATAATTCAGATATATGTACAGTATTTAACAATCATTTTCTGAGCATTGCTGGTGAATTAAATAAAAATTTAGTTTCTAACAGGGAATCATATAACTCTCTTCGCAATGCCTTTCTGAGATTGATGTCTGAAATACTCCTCTCTGATACAGACAAAGGGGGGGGGGGGGGGGAGATTGAGTCAATAATTAAATCACTGAAGACTAAGGACTCTCACAGACATGATGGAGTGCCTAGCAGAATATTAAAGTACTGTTCTGCACATGTTAGCCCTTACTCAGCCATATTTGTAATTTTTCCTTTAGGTATGGTCAGTTTCCTGAACGATTAAAGTACTCACAAGGGAACCTCCCCATCGCACCCCCCTCAGATTTAGTTATAAGTTGGCACAGTGGATAGGCCTTGAAAAACTGAACACAGATCAATTGAGAAAACAGGAAGAAGTTGTGTGGAACTGAGAAAAAATAAGCAAAGTATACAAACTGAGTAGTTCAAGGGAAGATATGCAACATTAAGGACAATGAATGATGAAATAAAAGAAGTTATTCAGATTGTGAAGGGAGACGAAAATTTAATAGTCATGGGTGACTGGAATTCGAGTGTAGGAAAAGGGAGAGAAGGAAACATAGTAGGTGAATATGGAATGGGGGACAGAAATGAAAGAGGAAGCCGCCTGGTAGAATTTTGCACAGAGCACAACATAATCATAACTAACGCTTGGTTTAAGAATCATGAAAGAAGGTTGTATACATGGAAGAACCCTGGAGATACTAAAAGGTATCAGATAGATTATATAATGGTAAGACAGAGATTTAGGAACCAGGTTTTAAATTGTAAGACATTTCCAGGGGCAGATGTGGACTCTGACCACAATCTATTGGTTATGACCTGTAGATTAAAACTGAAGAAACTGCAAAAAGGTGGGAATTTAAGGAGATGGGACCTGGATAAACTAAAAGAACCAGAGGTTGTACAGAGATTCAGGGAGAGCATAAGGGAGCAATTGACAGGAATGGGGGAAATAAATACAGTAGAAGAAGAATGGCTAGCTTTGAGGGATGAAGTATTGAAGGCAGCAGAGGATCAAGTAGGTAAAAAGACGAGGGCTAGTAGAAATCCTTGGGTAACAGAAGAAATATTGAATTTAATTGATGAAAGGAGAAAATATAAAAATGCAGTAAGTGAAACAGGCAAAAAGGAATACAAACGTCTCAAAAATGAGATCGACAGAAAGTGCAAAATGGCTAAGCAGGGATGGCTAGAGGACAAATGTAAGGATGTAGAGGCTTATCTCACTAGGGGTAAGATAGATACCGCCTACAGGAAAATTAAAGAGACCTTTGGAGATAAGAGAACGACTTGTATGAATATCAATAGCTCAGATGGAAACCCAGTTCTAAGCAAAGAAGGGAAAGCAGAAAGGTGGAAGGAGTATATAGAGGATCTATACAAGGGCGATGTACTTGAGGACAATATTATGGAAATGGAAGAGGATGTAGATGAAGATGAAATGGGAGATATGATACTGCGTGAAGAGTTTGACAGAGCACTGAAAGACCTGAGTCGAAACAAAGCCCCCGGAGTAGACAATATTCCATTGGAACTACTGACGGCCGTGGGAGAGCCAGTCCTGACAAAACTCTACCATCTGGTGAGGAAGATGTATGAGACAGGCGAAATACCCTCAAACTTCAAGAAGAATATAATAATTACAATCCCAAAGAAAGCAGGTGTTGACAGATGTGAAAATTACCGAACTATCAGCTTAATAAGTCACAGCTGCAAAATACTAACACGAATTCTTTACAGACGAATGGAAAAACTAGTAGAAGCCAACCTCGGGGAAGATCAGTTTGGATTCCGTAGAAACACTGGAACACGTGAGGCAATACTGACCTTACGACTTATCTTAGAAGAAAGATTAAGGAAAGGCAAACCTACGTTTCTAGCATTTGTAGACTTAGAGAAAGCTTTTGACAATGTTGACTGGAATACTCTCTTTCAAATTCTGAAGGTGGCAGGGGTAAAATACAGGGAGCGAAGGGCTATTTACAATTTGTACAGAAACTAGATGGCAGTTATAAGAGTCGAGGGACATGAAAGGGAAGCAGTGGTTGGAAAGGGAGTAAGACAGGGTTGTAGCCTCTCCCCGATGTTGTTCAATCTGTATATTGAGCAAGCAGTAAAGGAAACAAAAGAAAAATTCGGAGTAGGTATTAAAATTCATGGAGAAGAAATAAAAACTTTGAGGTTCGCCGATGACATTGTAATTCTGTCAGAGACAGCAAAGGACTTGGAAGAGCAGTTGAATGGAATGGACAGTGTCTTGAAAGGAGGATATAAGATGAACATCAACAAAAGCAAAACAAGGATAATGGAATGTAGTCTAATTAAGTCGGGTGATGCTGAGGGAATTAGATTAGGAAATGAGGCACTTAAAGTAGTAAAGGAGTTTTGCTATTTGGGGAGCAAAATAACTGATGATGGTCGAAGTAGAGAGGATATAAAATGTAGGCTGGCAATGGCAAGGAAAGCGTTTCTGAAGAAGAGAAATTTGTTAACATCCAGTATTGATTTAAGTGTCAGGAAGTCATTTCTGAATGTATTTGTATGGAGTGTAGCCATGTATGGAAGTGAAACATGGACGATAAATAGTTTGGACAAGAAGAGAATAGAAGCTTTCGAAATGTGGTGCTACAGAAGAATGCTGAAGATTAGATGGGTAGATCACATAACTAATGAGGAAGTATTGAATAGGATTGGGGAGAAGAGAAGTTTGTGGCGCAACTTGACCAGAAGAAGGGATCGGTTGGTAGGACATGTTCTGAGGCATCAAGGGATCACCAATTTAGTATTGGAGGGGAGCGTGGAGGGTAAAAATCATAGAGGGAGACCAAGAGATGAATACACTAAGCAGATTCAGAAGGATGTAGGTTGCAGTAGGTACTGGGAGATGAAAAAGCTTGCACAGGATAGAGTAGCATGGAGAGCTGCATCAAACCAGTCTCAGGACTGAAGACCACAACAACAAACAACAACAAGGACAATGGGAAAGCCGGAGCGCCGTGGTCTCATGGTAACGTGAGCAACTGCGGAACGAGAGGTCCTTGGTTCAAATCTTCCATCGAGTGAAAAAATTAATTTTTTATTTTCAATTTATGTGACAAACTCTTATGTTTTCATCACTTTTTTGGGAGTGATTATCACATCCACAAGAAAACCTAAATCGGGCAAGGTAGAAGAATACTTTTACCTGTTCGCCAAGTGTACAAGTTAGGTGGGTCGACAACATATTCCTGTCATGTGACGCACATGCCGTCACCAGTGTCGTATAGAATATATCAGATGTGTTTTCCTGTGGAGGAATCAGTTGACCTATGACCTTGCGATCAAATGTTTTCTGTTCCCATTGGAGAGGCACGTCCTTTCGTCTACTAATCGCACGGTTTTGCGATGCGGTCGCAAAACACAGAGACTAAACTTATTACAGTGAACAGAGATGTCAATGAACAAACGGACAGATAATAACTATGCAAAAATAAAGAAAGTAAAATTTTCAGTCGAGGGAAGACTTGAACCGAGGACCTCTCGTTCCGCAGTTGCTCATGGGACCACGGCGCTCCTAACCTCGCACTGTTCATTATGTTGCTTATGTTGCCCATGGACTACTCAGTTTGTATATTTTGCTTATTTTTTCACAGTTCCACACAACTTTTTCCTGTTTTCTCAATTGATCTGTGTTCAGTTTATCAAGGCCGATCCACCGTGCCAACTTGTAACTAAATCTGAGAGGGGTGCGATGGGGAGGTTCCCTTGTCGGTAGTAAAGCCACTTTATAAAAAGGGATAATGTAGACAATTTTAGACCTTATATCTATGCCATCAGTTTTTGTTAAAGTTATTGAAAAGGCTGTGTAAGGACAACTGATAATTTTATATCACATAATTAGCTATCAAATGAACAGTTCGGCTTTAGCAGTCATTTAACAACTGAAAATGCTCTATTATCTTTTCTCTGTGTGCTACTGGATGGGTTAAACAAAATGTTTTCAAGGCTAGGCCTATTTTTTTTATTTAACTAAGGAGTTTAATTGAGTTGATCGCAAAATATTGCTACAGAAGTTGGGCCATTATGGAATACGGGGAGCAGCTCACAATTGGTTCACCTCTTTCTTTAACTGCAGACAGCAAAAGGTGTTGGAATGGCTGTGATCTGAGGGGGGTACAGTCAAATGATGAGGAGGCAGGGGGGGGGCAGGGATCAGCCACACCTGTTCCTTCTTTATATAAACTTTATATAAATGATATGCCCTCCAATATTACAAGCAACTCTAAAATATTTCTGTTTACTGATGACTCTAGCTTGGTAGTAAATGGTGATGTGTGCAACATTGGCTCAGTTTCAAATAGAGCAGTTCATGGCTTGTAGAAAATAAAATAATGCTAAATCACAGTAAGACTCAGTTTTTATGGTTTCTAACATACAATTCAATGAAACCCGATGTTTTAATTTTACAGAATGGGCATATGATTAGTGAAACTGAACAGTTCAAATTTATGTGTGTTCAGATAGACAGTAAACTGTCATGAAAAGTCTACATTCAGGATCTTGTTTCATGACTTAATGCTGTCATTTTTCCTATTTGAACAGTATCTGAAGTAAGTCATTGTTCAACATGAAAATTAGTCTACTTTGCTTATTTTCATTTGCTTATGTCGTACGGTATTTTATTTTAGGGTAACTCTTCCCATTCTAAAAGGATTTTTTTGCTCAGAAATGGACAGTTCGGGCAATAAGTGGTGTAAGTTCGTGAACCTCTTGTCAACCCCTATTCAACAGTCTGGGTATTATGACATTGGTCTCTCAATATATATATTCTTTGCTGTTGTTTCTTGTTAACAATATCAGCTTATTCCCAAGAATAAGCAGCTTTCACTCAGTTAATACTTGGCGGAAATCCAACCCGCATTAGGATAGGAATTCCATAACTGTGCAGGAAGGTGGGCAATATACTGCTGCATCCATTTTCAGTAAGCTACCACAAGAAATCTAAAATCTTGGCAATAATCCACACTTTCAAATCGAAACTGATGAGTCACTACTCCTATTCTGTCAAGGAGTTCTTGAAAAATTAAGCTGATTCCTATGATACATTGTTGATTGTGTTCACTTAAACTTGTGGCTTGACTTGTTTTGGGTTCATAAACTTTTTTTTTATCTGTTATTACTTTTACGTTGTAATTTCATGTACTGACACGTTCCATGACCGTGGAGATTTGTTCATCAATTTGGTCCTACGGAACTTGATGTATAAATAAATAAATAAATAAATAAAACCACAGGATGGCCCTCTGTCATGAATGAAGTAGTGGAAAACATTTGTACGACCCTTAAAAAAGCCCCAGAACCAAGTAGAGCACGTACATCAATCAACAATGTGGCATGTGCTGCCCAAGTGTCTGCAGTTCAAGGCTTACAGAATTCAAATGTTTCAGATGCTAAAGCCAGCTAATAAACCAAAATGGAGATAATTGTGCATTGATTGTCAAGTATGGATGGATGCAGATGGTTTCGCAGACAGACTTGCGTTCCTAGTGTAGCCATACTTAAACATTTTTGGAAGTGACTGCCGACAGCCGTTAAGTAATGTATAAAGTAAGTAATATAGTCCTGATCTTATCTCAGTACTGTTCTGTATAATTCAATATTTGGATGTTTCCTTTTAAAGTCCTGTGTCATATATTTACATTCATGGCATGCACTACATATTTTAAGTAATGACTACTGTAATATGGTAGCTTAAACCATTTTAACCCTTCATCCGTGAAAATGGTCCAAGACCGAAACCAGTAGAATATGGGTTTAAAATAAAAACAGCTGATGGTTCAAAGAAGCCATATTTCACTTAAGTGGTAAAGTGAACAAGCATAATTTGAGAATGAGTACACAAAACCTGCATGCGTGTCTAGAACATGAATGTGATTATCCAAAAGTCAAGCCGGCCGCGGTGGTCTAGTGGTTCTAGGCGCTCATTCCGGAACCGCGCGACTGCTACGGTCGCAGGTTCGAATCCTGCCTCGGGCATGGATGTGTGTGATGTCCTGAGATTAGTTAGGTTTAAGTAGTTCTAAGTTCTAGGGGACTGATGACCACAGATGTTAAGTCCGATAGTGCTCAGAGCCGAGCCGAAAGTCAATGTTTTTACACCATAACCAGATGCAGAGTCAGTAGGCCTTTCTACTTTGCAGAATCTGCTGATAAAGGCATAACATATCTCATGTCTGGCTGTTGCTTCAGCTGCCAGAAGAGTTACCCAACTTCATTTTGCAGCAGGATGGACCCCAGCCACATGGGCATAACATCATAGTCACATCAAGGAACACCTGGATTTGTTGTGCTGGGCTGAATGATGTGCCTTTCATGTTGTGGCCCCCATGTCACCTGACCTGACACCACTGGATTTATTTATTTATTTGGGGATGTGTGAAGGACGTGGTTTACCTACCCTTATTTCTGCAGGACTCCAGCAGCTAAGGCATCAGACAATCAGCATGGTTAACTGACTGATCGGGCTAAATTGGAAATGGTCTGGCAGAAAGTGCAGCACTAAATAGACGTCTGCCATGTCACAAACAAAGCCCACATCAAACATCTGTGAATGAGCATAGAAGCTGTGAAAGTTAACCTTTCAGTCTATATGTGTGTTTCTGAAATAAAGTCATTACTGTAGTCACAGAAATACTTTTTTTATGTCCCATTTATTTTGAATCAACTTCTTCACCCTTCTATTACAACAAAAGCCAACAATTTGTCCAAAATGTTAGAAATTTTTCTACTTGCGACTATTTTATAGCTGGCCGAAATGGCCAAGCGGTTCTAGGCGCTGCAGTCTGGAACCGTGCGACCGCCACGGTTGCAGGTTCGAATCTTGCCTTGGGCATGGATGTGTGTGATGTCCTTAGGTTAGTTAGGTTTAAGTAGTTCTAAGTTCTAGGGGACTGATGACCACAGCAGTTAAGTCCCATAGCGCTCAGAGCCATTTTTTGACTATTTTATAACATTTAAACAACATTTACGTGATTCAAATATGCAAAATCCAATACATAACTGCAGGATAACTACTAGAGCTTCAAATTAAAAATAGACAAGTGATAAATGTACTTGTAGCAACTTACATGTATTGTGTTATTGCATGGTTTATTTAATCTACTTCATGCGAAAAGCCAAACTATAATAATAAACAAGTTTATGCATGCCAGTGTGAGAGCAGAAATGGGCCAAAGGTGCACTGCATTGCGATCAGCTAGGTTTCACTGGCATTAGGCAGCTGGTGGCCTATGTATGGCGAGGAAACTCGAACATAAACTGTTCTGATCTTGATGCAGTCATGAGTTCTTTCACAGAAAGAAAAGTGTTGCCAAATACTGCAGGTGCTTGGAGTTAGAATTCTGAGAGGTGGCCAGTTTTATTGGCACCTTAAGCGATTTACTTGAACTTAGTCTGTGCTGTGGCTGGTCAACAGCCACATTTTGTGTCTATGACTGCACGAGTCAATCAACCTGTATCAGATGTGGATCAGTAGCCCATGAACCCAAATCCCCATGCACATCTCCACTGAAGTGAGTTAACTGCAAAGGTGGTCTACATCTGTATCTACAGCTATATGCCACAAGCCACCTATATGGTGTATGGCGGAGGGTACTTTGAGTACCTGTCACAAATCTGTTTTCCTGTTCCAGTTACAAATGGTTTGCAGGTAGAACAGTTGGTTTTATGCCTCCGTGAGGGCTCAAATCTCTCTAATTTTACCTTAATGGTCATTTTGCAACATACATGTAGAAGGAAGCAATTTATTGGTTGACTCTTCTAGGGAAAAACACTCTCGGAACTTTTAACAGTAAACCACACTGTGATGTGGAACACCTCTGTTGCAGTATCTATCACTGGACTTGGCTGAGCATCTCCGTGACACTTTCATACTTATTAAACAAACCTGAAATGAAATGCACTGCTCTTCTTTTGATCTTCACCATTTCCATCATCAGTGCTATCTCATACAGATTTCAGATTGATGAGCATTATTCAGGCATTATTTGAATGAGGGCTTTACGAGTTACCTCCTTTATGGGTGAGCCACATTTCCTGAGAATTCGTCAAATGAATCTCAGTCTGACATCTGCCTTACCTTCTGTCATTCCACTTTAAATCACTCCATGCACGTACTCCTAGAGATTTTATGGATGTGACTGCTCCCAGTGATTGTTCTGCTATTTTGTAATCACAGAGTAATGGGTCTTTGTACCTGTTTATGCACAATGTGTTACATTCGTCTGAGTTGAGAATCAATTGCAACTCCCTGCACAAATGCCACTCACCTGCAGGTCTTCTTGCATTTCACTACAATTTTCTAGCATTGTGACCTCTCCGTCATTATTTGCATTAAGGATCATGGGACTTCGACATTATCAGTGATGTCATTTATATATATTGTGAAAAGTAATGGTCTTGTAACTCTCTCTTAGGGTCCACCCGAAGTTACTTTTACATCTGGAGATTCCTCGCCATTGTGAATGACATGCTGTGTTTTGTTTGCTGAAAACTCTTCACTGCAGTCTCTTAGCTAGTCAGACATACCGTATACTTGTATTCTGTTCATTAGGCAGCAGTGCAGAACTGTATTGATTGCCTTCCAGAAGTCAAGGAACAACGTGAACCTGGGTGACAGTAGTTACTGCTTTCTGGGTCTTGTGGACTAACAGGGCTACCTGGGTTTCATACAATCATTGGTTTTAGAACCCATGTTAATTCCTACAAAGGAGATGTTTTGCCTCCAGAAATGTCATAATATGGTAACATAAAACATATTCCAGAGTTCTGCAACAGATTGATGTCAGAGGGATAGGTCTATAGTTTTGTGCATCTGTTCGACGACCCTTCTTGAAAATGGGAATGACCTGCACTCTTGCTCTACCAGTGACCTATGGTATGCTGCTGGTAGAATAGGAGCAAGTTCTTTTTCATGCTTAATTAGAATCATACTGGTATCCTGTCAGGTCCAGTGGGTTTGACATCTGTCATTCTGATGTTTGTGTGATGATTTAAAGGAGAAATCCTCACAGAACCAGTTTTGGAAAAAGATATTTAGTATTTTAGCCATCTCTCTGTCTTCCTCCATTTCAGTGTCATTATGTTCACAGTGTGGATAGATTGCTTTGATCTGATCACTGATTTAACTTAAGACTTTTTAGGATTTTCTATCAAGTCAGTAGATAGAATTTTACTTTCAAATTTGTTCAGTGCCTTTTGCATGGCTCTCCTTATACAAATTTTGGCTGGGTTCAGTTTCTGTTTGTCTGTGAGGTTTCCTCTCCTCCCGAACAGGCCATGAAGGCCTAATGGAACTGGCCAGCCACCATGTCATCCTCAGCCCATAGGCATCACTGGATGCGAATATGGAGGGGCATGTGGTCAGCACACTGCTCTCCCGGCTGCATGTGGTTCCAAGACTGGAGCCACGACTTCTCAATCAAGTTGCTCCTCAGTTTGGTTTGTGAGGCTTGATTGCATTTAAATTTGCATCAAATCTGTCCTTGCTTTTGTAGCAGCTTTCTAACGAGGCTGTCGCCCTATGACATGTCTTTCCCATTGCTCTCAACTTCGCTTGGCACATATCTGTCTAAAGTGTATTGTACAAATATCCTTGAATTTTGTCCATTGATGCTCAACATTGTCGGGACTGAAGATGCAATTTTCATGTTGGTCATTTAGGTTATCTGAAAACTTTTCCTTGTCACTTTTGCTAAGCAAAAAGTATCATCCTATCTTTATTTATATTCTTATTTGCGGCTATAATCTGTGATACTGTAATGATCTTATGACCACTGATTCCCTTTCTACACTAGCTAAGCTTTAAGAGTTGGGCCTGTTGGTAACCAGGAGATCTAATATGTTGCCTCCAAGAGGGGGTTCTCTGATTATCTGCTCAAGCTAATTTACAAAGCATTTAGAACAGTTTCACATGATTCCCTGTCCCTACTACCCATCTCAACCCCTTGCAACTCCTAGTCAGTAATAGGTAAGCTGGAATCTCCAACTAATACCATAACATGGCCAGTAAGTTATGTGAAGTATTCTCCAAGTTTCCCATCAAATGCTCTATGCTCTGCCACTACTGATCCTGAGAGAGGGGGGGGGGGGGGGGGGTGAGGTCTATAA
Source organism: Schistocerca serialis cubense (assembly GCF_023864345.2). Classification (NCBI taxonomy): domain Eukaryota; kingdom Metazoa; phylum Arthropoda; class Insecta; order Orthoptera; family Acrididae; genus Schistocerca; species Schistocerca serialis. The sequence continues at coordinate 238,949,387 of NC_064640.1, forward strand.
AACAGCATCTGATTACCATGCTTGATACACCTTCGACATTTATCTTCACCAAATTATTTAGCGTCAGCTCTGCTTTCACTCTGTGAGCAAGACAGTTTGTCTTCACTAAAGCAGCCAGCTGCCTGTAGGAACCAACACTGGCCTCTGAACCCACATGACATGTGTAATTCATGCCAGCATGAGCCATGATTTGCAGCTGACCACACACAGTGTGCTCAGTCGCTGCTGACAGAGCCTCCTACGCATCTAAGACATTAGTACATGACACCTGACAAGCAAACAGAGTGGACACTGGCTATCTTTTCCGGCTTGCCTGCTAGTTCCCTAAGGGACTCATCTAATGTTTGGGCTCCCAATGACAAGCAACCCCACCCTCTGCCCATGTTTGGCCCTTTCAGTAAGATCAGCTCCAGTTCCAATAGACAAGATGCCCTGTGCTGGTTCAGATGTACTTTTACTACTGGCAATCACTCAAGCCTGTTTTTTAAAGCATAGGGGGACAGCCACTACCCATTTTTGCCATCTGCCCAGAGATTTGTGACCCCACCACTATTGCTATTGAACTTCAGGTAAGTGTCAAGTGGCCAGGGTGTGTGAATCGAAAGGTGCTGTGACATTGGGGATCAAAGGCAACATTATAGGCACTAGAAGTGCCAAAGCATTCGTCTCAGGTGCCCCAGTGCCACTATAGGGCACCATCCTGTTGATTGTGGCCAACACAACTTCCAAGTGTTTACAGACAGTGGCCAATTCCCCCTGCATCTGTATACAGCTGGCGAAGCCCCTAGACATCGTCCCATTTGGAGCAGTTATATGCGGTGAGCAGTGGAAAATTCAGAAGATCTAAGTAATTAGGAAAATACCCTGTAGTGAAGCGAAATAAGCATTGAAGGCTCTGTGCCATCTAAGCTTTACAACCTCATTTTGCTGTGGCACTGATAAAGTAGCAACTTATAAACAATACCTCCACACAGACAAAAACCAATGAAGTTGGGAAAAAAAGTATCTATAACAGCAAATGCACCTGCAAGGTAATCATTGTTATGTTACCCACATCTACCGCAAAACTGACTGATACATCAGATAGCCAAGGGAGTTTCACTATGGCATTAAAAGACTGTGTAATAAAATCATCTGTAGTGCAGACTAAGGTAGAGATATTCCAGATGGAGTGAAGGAGACCATAAATACCAAATGTCTACACTTTATTATCTGATGGAGACACACACAAAACACATGCATACACAAGGCTAGAGCTGACTGAGTCAGAGATTGTTGCTTCAGCACTGTTTAAAGAATTTCCTCATTGGAACACTTGATCACTGCTAGGTCACCACACATCCTTATCTATACTGACAAATAGTGGAAAACCCATAGGAAATACTGAATCAAAATCAAATGCAGTTGCACTAAATGCATTTGATTACAGAGTATTTTTGCTGTCTGACAGTGAATGTAAGTTTATAAATGTTGACTATGTGGATGAAACCTACCACTCCTGCTAATGGCATAGCCACATGTCCAAGGCAGAGAAAAAGATGGAAAGAAAATTCCCACCAATAAATGGTTCTCATTGCATGGCAGAATATTAATGGATTCAGAACTCACATAGGCAAGCTAAAACTTCTAGTTCAGGAAGTCCATTAGGCTTATGTCTACATGAAATACACTTTAAAGAATCTGACATACCTGTGCTAAAATACTGTATGCTCTACAGGAAGAATGAGGCTGATGATGAAACAGTAAAAATCGGCGAGTCTGTGTGTGTCAGTGAGCAGCAGTAGCAACTATGACAACTGTATCACACTCAACTCCCAGTTACAGGCAGTTGCCAAATTTATTACTACAGATTACACTACCCTCAGTTTATCTATCACCGTATGGCTCACTTGTCAGAGACACTCTCAGAGATTTAACTAAGAACTTCCTTGTCTGTTCCTCCTGCTTGGAGATTTTGGTGCCCATAATCATCTCTAGGGTCCCGTAACCAGCTGCCCCACAAGCTAAGAATGTAAGAATCCCCTCTTGTCACATGGCATGCCCTTCCTGAACAGAGGTTAGTGACACCCTTATTTTTGAAAAAGGGCCCTTCTATACCATAGCTCTTTCATGTTTTTCATCTGCCTTGTGAACACTGCTCAATGGGAAGATGTTGCTGGTATACAATCAAGCAACCATTTTCCAATATGGTAACACCTTACAGAAAGGGCAGTCTATAAAAGGAGACCACCGCTACGGATGCTCAACAGAGCAAACTTGACACTATACAATTAACTAGTGACATTTGAATGTTGAGAGAGCATCCAGGACAAACTGGATTTCATCAGAAGCATGACCCACAACAATGCCGAAGCATCCATCACACAGACTTTAGGACAGTAGAAGTTGCAGCCTGATGGAATGATGAACGTCACTCTGTAACTAGGGACAGGCCAGTGGCGCTGTGAAGGTTCAAGTCCGTACCACCAGGAGTGAAAATTGCATTCTTTCAGATAGTGATGACAAAGACTCAGTGAAAAAATAAATAAAGTAGTCACAGGCCATGGGAAGTGTTCCTGAGTTTGATAAATCATTCCAGTTTGGCCATCAGAGTCAGTTAGGAAGATTTCTGCAAGGAAGGGTAGAACCACAGTAGCATCTATACAGCAAAATAACATTTGTATAATGTCACCACCTCATATTGTGCAGATAATTTTCATTATGTAGCATCCAAGTGAAATGAGACCGCCACATTCAAATACTGTGAGGCACCGTGGATAATAGAAGATGGAACTTCGATTCTGCTCACACTGATATACAGCTACCTGTTATCAATGTGGGATTTAGAAACTGCCTTGTCTGTAGGGAAAAAACACAGCTCCTGGCCTTGACAGCCAAAACCAAAGAAATCATCCTGGAATGTTTGAATAAGATCTGATTATGACAGTTCTTGGACAGAATCTATCCTGATCTCTCACCCAAAACCAGGAAAGGATCACACATCTTGAAGTCAAGTATTATTTTACACTTAATAATCCAATCCAAATGTAAGTGGCAATATGAAAGTTTTGTTTGAGACACTTCGTACAGATGTTTTTTTGATTTGAATAGGCATACGACACTACTTGGAGATACAATATTTTTTCCACTGGCATCTCCACATTTTATTGTGATCCATCCTTAGTGACTGATATTTGAAATACAGAGTGAGAGACAGCTTCTCAAACTATTTTATTCAGGAAAATGATGTCCCCTACAGGAAGTATTTTAAGTGTTAGCCTTGTCCTTTTTCTTTAAACAATATTTTGTCCATTCTAAAATGTCCTGTCAAATGTTCACTGTACGTGGATATTTTTTCTATTTTTTTTATTTACCCTCCAGTCTTAACCATATGTCATCAACTTCAAAAGATGGGAAAAGGACATGAGAAATGGGCAGAGAATACTAGCTTTAAGTTTTCCACCTCTAAAACTGTGTGCATCAAATTTAGTCATTCATACCCTGTAGTACTGTACTAGTACAGTAACTTATTCATCCAGTGACCTTATTGTTAACATACATGACTTACACGTTTTACGAATTTGGTGATGCTCCTGGGCCTTATATGTGACAAGAGGCTTAGTTGGCTGCCACATTTGAAACTCAAAGCTATATCGGAGAGTGTTTTAAACTTGGAGAGCAGATTGAACATGCCTGCTGCAATTTTATAGAAGCTTTATTTGTTCCTGCATCGATTATGGCTGTATGGTTTATGACTCTGTACAAGCATCATATCTATAGAAATTAGATGCAGTCCATCATGAGGGCATTAGTTTGGCTACTGGAGCTTAGAGAACAAGCCCTATTCCAAGTCTTTGCACTGTGGTGTGGTAACCACGATTATCCATCTGATGGCAGCTCCTCATGATGCAACACAGACACACATATCACTCCATAGAATAGTCACTTCTATGCTCATGAGTTGCCCAGCTACATATGGAACACTTGTATGCATGACACCCAAATGTCACAATGCTATTGAGGATTCAAGCAAAGTGGGTCCTGTTATTTGAAGGACCCTGGATATTTTTAAATTTAATGGAGTACAGAAAGTCATTTGCTTAAAATCTTATAATTCAGGTAACGTTTAGTTAAGATTTTAAATCAGAAGAATGGTTTTTAGGGTATATTATTTCATACATTGAAGCAGTAGAAAGTGTAGGCTTTGCTATCATTTCTCCTGAGTGTGTCTCCAGAATTTGTCTCCTGAATGATTGCACTACTTTGGACACCGAACATCATGATATTGTGGAGACAACGAAACAGCTGAGATGTGAATAAGACAGAAAGTTTCTCACCTGCTCCAATTCCCTAGTTGTTGTATAGACCATCCAGCACTTTTAGTCAGCAGACTAAACTGTCCATAAAATGTAGAACATCAGTTTCTAGTTACAATATCAATGGAAGAAAATGGCACTCTTAAGGGTTCCTGGCCATGTGGGATACATGGCAATGAAACAGCTGACAAAGTGGGAGAGGAGGTCCGTGTGGAGCCTGCACAGTGCAGACTGCCAGCTCCTTGCATGCAGTTACCTCACTATTAAGAAAACAATTAGGGTTTAATGTCCTATTGATAATGAGGTCATTAGAAATGGAACATAAGTTCAAATTGGGGAAGGATATGGAAGGAAACTGGGAGTGTCCTTTCAAAGTATTTAGGGAAATCACAACAAAACTTAATCTAAATGACCAGACAGGGATTTGACCATCTGCCCTCTTGAATTCATGTTCACTGCACCATCTTGTTCAGTGCTCAGCCATAAAGTGATGTGCCAGTGGGAAAACACACAGTTGGCTGAGAGCAACAGTAAGGTGTGAGGTTTGTGGACCACTCTGTAGTGGCACATCTGTGGTGCATGTGTGGTAATGCTATAGGTGGTGGGAACCCAGTGGAAACATTGGACAATATAACTTTATTATATCTTCAATTCTACATGAGGCAGGAACACCTCTCCTTGTGAGCTGTGAACTGTACAGCTGGTGTTGGCTGCTAGGATGGCGCCCAGTGATGCTGCGTCAGGACTCTGGCCCGGTGGTGAAGGCAAGGCCGTGGCCAGTTGCGACAGCGGTGGTTCCCATCACAATGATACGCCAGGTGCTGGCCTGCTGCTCTTTGCTCCATGGTGGCGGAGGCAGCTGTGCGAGGGTCCCGAGCTGCGCTCCTCAGACAGGCAGTGAACATAGATTGACATTGTGATACTGAGTCCCTCCCTGGGCCTCAGTGTCGGTGGCAGCTGGCATGGATAGCAGGCTGACAGGGCTGTGCCACCAAGTTCTGTGAAGGACCCAGTATGACAGCAGATGCAGCCTGGTCTCGAACTATAAGTTGCTGCTGGCGCTGCCCAGTTGTGTCGCAGTCCAGCATGGCTCTGGTGTTGTGGTGCTGCTACTCAGCGATGACCAAGTCCCTGAATCTAATGCCATCCTGTCCTCAAATTCAGACTCATTTATACTTCTTTACTGCCCATTTGTTTCTCTCAAATCTGGTGTCCAGTCATGTCACCCATAACAAACAAACTCACTCAAGTCACATGGTAATGACCCATTTACTATATCATTCCTTGCTGCGCTCAACTATCCTCGCCTTGCAACTCACTTGCACATCTGTTATTGGTCCCTACATATTCCCATAGCATGGCTGATGGCCAGCGCTGTTACCAAAATACTCCATGGTGGCCTCAATGTTACTTTTAGTCACATACACCAAAGATTTTTAATACTTTCTCCTAAAATACTGGGTAGTGCCACTACACTGTCTCCCTCCATGGATAACACCTGGTCCCTCAAATCTTACTCTGACCCATTACTCTACTTTGATTACAACTATACTCTTTATCTATACAGTTACCCCAACTTCTCTGTTCCTTGCTATTATATAAGTACTATATCAAATAAGTTGATCTATCTGTCATCTTTTGTCCTGGGAATCTAATCTACTGGAACTTGTATTACCCCATCATCAGGTTTCCTAACACTACTCGTACATCACCTCAGATATATATGTGGACCAATCAGAATCACCATCATGCTAGCAATTGTGACACTTTAAGTCATTGGTACTTATTCCAATATGGCTCTACATGCTGTGGCATTTGTTCTGCAGTTACCTGTCCTTTTTGGGCTTAAGGAGTGGTCCAGACCTGGCATGCAAGTATTATTGAGAAAGGTAACATTCTGTTTTGATAAGATCTCTAGTGGTACATCTGGCCAGTACAGCTGTGGTTATGGCACACTAAACAGAGTAACTCCAATCATAGTTGCTGGTAAATGAAATGTAGGTCCTACTGTATCCCAGTTAGTCCTGTTAATTAGCAGTCCGCTGTCTCGCAACTCCAAACATTTTGCTCCCATGAGTTTCCCTTGCTCACAACAACTAGCAATGATCACTGTGTCATTGTAAACTGAACAGATCCGGCGAAGCCCTGCTCTCCAAAAATAATGTTTTGGTTCAGTCACTTCCTTTGGGTAAAGATTTTCCCTTAAATAGTTACAGGATGCACGTGTCCCTACTCTCTATGACCTTGTGAGTTGGGCATATGGTGACTACCCCATTCTGACATTCCTGGAGTGTATCCATTACTAACTGCCAATTCTTGCACCCCTGACCTTAATGTATAACAAGTCTGACGTAATTGGACTTACTTCTCCCATTGCTCACAGTTTTGCTTTTTCTTCTTAATGTCCTTCCTTACCTTTACAAGTGCTTCTCGTGGAACGCCTTCGGCGCACACCTGAATGGTCGCAGACATTCCACATGCACAATTGATATCCTTGTTGGCAACTGCAGTTTCACATTTATCAGTGACATAGGCTTGACTACTTAGCACAGTCTTTGGTACTGTGTTAAGAACTTCTTTGTCTTTCCCTTCAGTGTATATGGACTCGACATCACCCATTGACCCACATTATACTGCAGTAACGTCCCCATGCATCTCACTGCCTCTTCCTGTTTCTCCAAAGCCTTTGTATTTGTTCTTTGTTCCCTATTCCACACTTCCTTCAATTTTATTGCAAAATTGCAGATTGCTTATCCCTTTCTGCCATTCTTCCGGTCAGTCATGTCGATAGGCGACATCATTTTTGTGCCATATACTATGTCGAAAGGTGATAACCCAGTGCTAATATGTACTTTAGAGTTATGCACCCCAGTTTGAATGATTCGAATCCATTTATTAACTAAGAATTTTCCCAATTGTTTCATTAACTCTCTCTGTTCTTCCATCAGTTTGTGGATGTAATGGGCTAGTCCCCATCTTCTTCACTCATAGAAACTGACAATTCTTTCATCAGATCTGACATCAAGTTCGTCCCTTGGTATGTTATCATCATCTGTGGCACTCAGAACTTTAATATCCACCTATTAATAAACACCTGTGCAACTGTGATTGCCTGTTGGTCCAGCATTGGCACTATCTCAACGTAACAAGAAAAATGATCTGTTATGGTCAGCACAAAATGATTACTCACTGGTGTTCGGTTGAATGGTCCTAGCATGTCCACTTCAATGGAACTAAAAGATTCGGTTGCTTATGGCAATCTTTGTAACAATACATACTTCTGACTCAAATTGGCCCTCTATGCACAATCCACACAATTCTTGATGTATCGAGCCACACATCATCCTTTCCACCAATACTTCTTTGCGCCATCCTTCTGTTCATTGCCCTGCATCCACCATCTCCTGGCAATATAAGATCATGCGTATCATGTAAAGCTTCCAGTTTTAGCTTGACTGGCACCACCTCTTGTGGTTCTAGTTTTGCCTCTCTGCACAATAATCCATCATGCATACCAAATTGCTGTTGTTTCTTGTACAGCCTACTGTCTTCATTGGTGTTCTATGTTGCTCATCATTCTACAAGATAATGACCCAGTGCTTTTAATAAAGCTATCTTTCTGCTTAGCCCATCTGCATATCAGTGTTTCCCTCCTGGTTTGTGGATTACTTCATACTCAAATCTACTGAGTTTCAATGCCCATCTGATTAATCTACTAGACGGGTCCTTCAAGCCTGGTAACCATTTGAAAGCTTCATAGCTTATCATCATCATAAACTTCCTCCCACACAAGTAACATCGAAATTAAGTTAATTCATATGCCAGACTAAGCATCTCACTCACCATTGTAGAATAATTTCTTCCTGCGGCATTCAATTGTCTTGATGCAAAGGCAACAGGATATTCCTGACCATTGACCTCCTGGCTCAAAATTCAGCCAAGGGGGTAGTTTGATTCATCACATGACAATATAAATTCTTTCTGAAAGTCTGGAAACTGGACTGGATATCAGCACCTTCTTTAACTCGTCAAATGCTCCCTCACATTCCTTCGGCCACAAAAACTTAACCCCTATCTTCAACAATTGCGTAATCGGTCTTGAAATATCTGCAGATCCCTTCATGAAACACCTATAATAATTCATGAGAGTGAGGAAAGATTGTAACTCCCTAGTAGTTTGTGGTATTGTAAAATCTTGCACCAACCTTGAATCAGTCATTACACCATCCTTTCTTATGAAATGGCCCAAATAGTTAACGTCCTCCAGCACAAAGTGACATTTTTTAGCACTGAGTGTGAGACGTGCCTCCTGTAATCTGCTGAATACCTCTTTTAGATGTTGCACATGTTCCTGCATTGCCTTTGAATGGATGATTGTGTCATCAAGATATACTAAGCCCTGGTGTGGTTTCAGTTTTTATTTATTTTTATTTACATGTCAAGTTCCGTAGGACGAAATTGAGGAGCAAATCTCCAAGTTCGTGGAATGTGTCAGTACATGAAATTACAACATAAAAGTAATAATAGATAAAAATAAAATGTTTATGAACCCTAAAAAAGTCAAGCCATAAGTTTAAGTAAATGCAATCAACAATGTTACATAAGAATCAGCTTAATTTTTCAAGGAACTCCTCAACAGAATAGGAGGAGTGACCATGACAAAACTCTTCAGTTTTGAATTGAAAGTGTGTGGATTAGTGCTAAGATTTTTGAATTCTTGTGGGAGCTTACTGAAAATGGATGCAGCAGTATACTGTACACCTTCCTCCACAAGAGTTAAGGAAGTCCGATCCAAATGTGGGTTGGATTTCTGCGAAGTATTAACTGAGTGAAAGCTGCTTATTATTGGGAATAAGCTGCTATTGTTAACAAGAAACAACAGCAAAGAATATATAGATTATTGAACAGGAGTTGACAAGAGGTTCTCGAACCTACACCACTTATTGCCCGAACTGCCATTTCTGAGCCAAAAATATCCTTTTAGAATGGGAAGAGTTACCCCAGAATAAAATACCGTACAACATAAGTGAATAAAAATAATCAAAGTAGATGAATTTTCATGTCAAATGATCACTTACTTCAGATACCGCTCAAATAGTAAAAATGACAGCATTAAGTCTTTGAACAAGATCCTGAACATGGGCTTTCCATGACAGTTTACTATATATCTGAACACTTATAAATTTGAACTGTTCAGTGTTACTAATCATATGCCCATTCTGTAAAATTGAAACATCGAGTTTTGTTGAATTGTGTGTTAGAAACCATAAAAACTGAGTCTTACTGTGATTTAGTGTTAGTTTATTTTCTACAAGCTATTAACTTATGTCATGAACTGCATTGTTTGAAACTGAGTCAATGTTGCACACATCCTTCACTACCAACCTAGTGTCATCAGCAAACAGAAATATTTTACAGTCACCCACAATACTGCAGGGCACGTCACTTATATAAATAAGGAACATGAGTGTTCCAAACACTGATCCCTGGGACACCCCCTATTTGACCATACCCAACTCAGACCCCACATCACACCCATTCTCAGCACTGTGAATAACTGACCTTTTGCTGTCTGCTGTTGAAGTAAGAGGTGAACCAATTGTGAGCTATTCCCTATATTCTGTGTTGGTCCAACAACTTCTGGAGCAATATTTTGTGATCAACACAATCAAACACCTTAGTTAAATAAAAAAAAATTCCTTGTTTAACCCATCCAGTACCTCACAGAGAAAAGAGAATATAGCATTTTCAGTTGTTAAATGACTTCTAAAACCGAACTGTACATTTGCTAGCAAATTATGTGATACAAAATGATCAATTTTCCTTACATGCACAGCATTTTCAGTAACTTTAGCAAACACTGATGGTATAAGAAATAGGTCTAAAATTGTCTACATTATCGCTTTCTCCCTTTTTATAAAGCGGCTTTACTACTGAGTACTTTAATTGTTCAGGAAACTGAACACTCCTAAAGGAAAAATTACAAATATGGCTAAGTAAGGGCTAACATGTGCAGAACAGTACTTTAATACTCTGTTAGGCACTCCATCATATCCATGGGAGCCCTTACTCTTCAGTGATTTAATTACTGACTCAATCTCCCCCTTGTCTGTATCACAGAGGAGTATTTTAGACATCAATCTCGGAAAGGCATTTGTCAAGAGAGTTATACAATTCCTTGTAGAAACTAAATTTTTATTTAATTCATCAGGAATGCTCAGAAAATTATTGTTAAATACTGTACATATATCTGATTTAGCTATTAGCTAATCTATTTGTGCACCACATACTCTTTGCTTCCTAATAACATTTTTAAACACCTTACAATACTGTCTGTAATGGGCAACTCTAGCTTGATTGTGACTACATCTAAAATTTTGATATAATTCCTGCTTTGTTCTACACAATATCCTTATCCCACTAGTCTGCCACCCGGGCTGCCTTTTACTGCTAGCACCCCATTTATGACATTCTAATGGAAAGCATGAGAAATGTGTTAAGGAAAGCATTATATTTGTCATTTATGTTATTGGCATTATAAACAACCTGCCACTCTTGTTCCTTGACGAGTTTTAAAAAACTCTCTATTGCCATTGGATTAAATTTCCTACATAGTTTGTAAATATATGTGGTATTTGTTTGAGTGTGAAAGCCTTTCAGTGTTAAAATTTGTGCATCATGGTCTGAAAGGCCATGCACCCTGTTACTAACAGAATGCTCATCTAGTAATGAAGAATGAATAAAAATATTGTGTATGGCTGTGCTACTGTTCCCCTGCACCCTAGTTGGAATAAACGCAGTCTGCATCAGATCATATGAATTTAGGAGATCTACCAACATCCTTTTCCTTGCACAATCCTATGCAACATTAATACTGAAGTCACCACATATAATCACTTTCTGGTACTTCCTATAAAGTGAATCATGAACCCTCTCTAGCTTGAGCAGAAATGCTCTGAAGTCAGAGTTAGGAGACCTATAAACAACAAAAATTAGAAGTTTAGTGTAGTAACATGATTCACGTTTCCATCGCACTTCACATAGTGTAGACTGGGAACCGTCTGATAAGCATGCCTGATGTCAACTGGCTGGGCACGGCCCGTGCTGCCTGGGTTGTTGTTGTTCCGCTGGCAGAGGTCGCGGCTGAATTCTCGCGTGCCCTCTGGTGGACGTGACTTTACTTGCGGCAACTACTGTCCGTGATGCGCCGTGCCGATGTGTGCCTCCCACAATCTTTCTAGTGGCTACTGCACTCTTCCTCCTTCGGGGGGGGGGGGGGGGGGGGGGTGAAGCCACTGTGATCCACTGCGTCGGAAGGTGGAGCGTCGTGCAGTAGCGATGACCTCCACATCCATTGGAAGGCTGGAGTCGAGGGGATCTGCCAACCCCCGAGCCGGAACTTTCGAGTACGGCTGGAAGAGACCCACACGAAGAGGCCCCCGTCATCCCACCACCGGAGCCCGGGACAGAACGGGGGACAAGCCATGAAATTGGGGATCCTGGTCCACCTCGGGAGGCGCAAGACCCAGTGGCGGGGATGATGGGGAAGGGACGACCACAGGTGAACCAGCCTCCTGAGAAACCGGGCCTGCGAGGGGGGCCGGCTCTCGCTGGGGCATCGCGAACAATGGCAATGCCTGTGCTGGAGCTACTGGAGGCCGCCAAGGCTGAGAACCATCACAGCAACAGCGGGGCAGAGTCACAGGTGGGAGGGGCGGTAGCATCCCCTGAGAAAACAACACGGGTGCCAGCAATGGGGAAGCCGGCGCCCGAGGGGTTGGAGGGTGGGTGTCCAAACGTGGACGTAGCTGATTTTGGTGACGACGTACCTCCCGGTCCCCCGCCTGCAAGGTTTAGAGCCGGCGGCCATTGAGGCGCAGGACCACTGCCGGTATTCAATGTGGATTGCGACCAAACACATGTGCCCAGACCGACATACCCGGTGGAGAGCCGGGTATCCCGTTTTGCGAAGACTGGCGAGGACCGGGCCGGAGGAGGTGCAGCACAGTCCTAGGTTGGCGCCTGTGGAGGAGCTCTGTGGGGCTGTGTTCTCCCATCGGTGTGGTCCGGTATGCAGTCAGGAAAAACGTCAACGCCTTCTCTGCAGGAAATTCGTGCACATACGTTTTCATCTACGTCTTAAACTTGCGCACCATGCACTCGGCTTCCCCATTCGATTGTGGATGAAAGGGGGGAGAGCAAACGTGCTGAATACTGAAGCGCCTACAATAATCCTGGAAGGTCTGCGAAATAAACTGAGGTCCATTGTCCGATACCAGGGTGACTGGTAGACCTTCCACAGGAAAGATGTTTACTAGTGCCTGGATTGCAACTTCTGAAGTGGTTGAAGAGCTGCGAACCACATATGGTAATTGGGAATAAGCATCAATGACAATGAGCCAAAAGCCATTGAGAAAGGGGCCCGCAAAATCTACGTGAACACGTTCCCATGCTTGGGTTGCAGGCGGCCAAGAAGAGAACACTGACCTAGGAGACAGCTGTTGGCTCGCACACTGGGAACAGGCGGCTGCCGAGTGCTAAATTTCTCTGTCAATACCAGGCCAGTACACATGTCTGCGAGCCAAGGTTTTAGTATGGGAAACACCCCAGTGCCCCTCATGTAATAACGTGAGGACCTCCCTTCGCAAACTTGCAGGAACAACCACGCGAGGAGCTGTATCATCGGTAGCCAGAAGGAGAACTCCTTCCAAGACTGAGAAGCAGTCTTGTAGAACAAAATAATTACGAAGAGGTTTTGAGGCTCGGCCTGGGGGTCGGGACGACCACCCCTGCTGAACGAGGCGAACTACTTGCCGGAGAACCGAGTCAGCTGCCGTTTCCCTGGCGACTCTAGAACTAGTGATCGGGAAGCATCAACCGCTTGGCGGGATGCCACATCCAAATGAAGAAACATAATCTCCTCCCAATCAAACTTAGGATCCGGGCCCACCGGAAGACGGGAAAGAGCGTCGGCGTTGGTATGCTGTCTGGTAAGGCGAAAAAATGTCATAATGGTACTTAGAGAGGAACAACGCCCAGTGCTGCAGTCTGTGGGCCACCCTATCCAGAATCTGAGAGGCGGGGCCAAATAACGATATTAAAGGCTTATGGTCAGTGATTAACTGAAACTTCGTGCCATACAAGAAAGGGTGAAACTTGGTAACAGCGTAGACAATGGCCAAAGCCTCTTTTTCCACCTGGGAGTAATGGGCCTCTGCGGGACTAAGAGTCTTAGACGCGGCTGCTCAGAGCCATCCGCGTTGCAATGGGCCAGGACCGCCTCCACCCCATACTGCGAAGCATCTGTAGCCAGGACCAACGGCTTATAGGGGTCAAAAGTAGCCAAACAAGGCGCTGACGTGAGGAGGCCCTTCAACGAGGTGAACGCTCGCTCGCATGCAGGCGACCAATCAAAAGGAACACCCTTGCGCAGAAGGCAGTACAGGGGGCGGGCTATGGTGGAAGCCCTGGAATGAACCGGTGGTAATAGGCAATATTGCCTAAAAATGCTTGTAGCTCCTTCAGCGAAGTGGGCCACGGAACGTCGACGATACCTTGGACCAAACTTCCTAGCGGCTGGATGCCGTGCCGAGAGATGGTGTAGCCCACATACTCAATGGACGGTTGGAAGAAGTTTGACTTACACAGGTTGCAACGCAGGCCCACGGACCTGAATTTGAGAAAGAGGGTTCGAAGGTTGTGCAAGTGTTCCTTCGTGCTGCGGCCCATGACAATTATGTCGTCCAGGTAATTAATACAATGAGGAATTGTCGACGTGACGTGCTCAAGATAACGCTGAAATATCGCCGGGGCACTGGATATTCCGAAGGCCAACCGCTGGTATTTGTAAAGGCCAAACGGGGTGTTGACGACCGCCAGCCGTTTGGAGCCCTCATCAAGTGGTGTCTGATGATAAGCCTCCGAAAGTCTGAAACACGCTCCAGGCCCTCCTCAAAGATATCCTTAAAGTCAGAGATCAAAGACTCCAATGATTGATAGGGAACGTCTTCGGAGACCAACTGTATGCTGTCTGTGATAGAAAAACCGAAAGCATGAAAGGCATCCAATCCAAAAAGGTTAGCGGAGCTCGCATCACTGACAACAATAACAGTCAGAGGCCGAGTGACTGATGTGTAAGTAACGTCGGTAGTGAATTGACCCAGTAGGGGAATGAACTGTTTACCATAACCGCGTAGATGCCGGTAAACTGGCGCCAACGGGGGCGACCCAAGGTTGGAGTAAATTTGTGCATTCAACAAGGAAACTGCCGCGCCCGTATCTACTTGCAGTTCTAATCGGCGCGACCGAACCGACACCTCGATAAAGAGTTTGTGTGCCGATGCGTCGGGAACCTGGCCCGATGAAACTTCCTGAATGTCAACGTCCATGTCCTCTGTACCTCCTTCCTTCGATTCTTTTGAGGCTGAGTGGCAAACTTTAGCAATCTGTCCTTTTTTATTACATTTGCGACAAACGGCCCAACGCTGGGGACACTCTGACCGATCATGATGTATATAGCACGACGCACAGGACGGTAACAGGGGCCGGCGGCCGGAACTCTGTTTACGCGCCATGCGGGAGCGGCCGTAACGGCCGGATTGTACCGCTCGTACGTCGTCCACCCCGGACACGGCCGCGCCGCCCTGAATCGCCGCGACGTCGCACCACGCTTCCAACTGTTGACCTGCGGCGTGAGAGACAATATACGATTGAGCAATGGACAGGACTTCCTCAAGGGAAGGGTCTTCTAACTGCAGGGCCCGTTGCCGGACCTCCCTATCAGGGGCCGAACGAACAATGATGTCACGCACCATAACGTGGGCATACGACTCTCGCGACTGCTCCGTGACAAAATGACACTTGGGACTAAGACCGTGCAGGGCTGCGGCCCACGCCCGGTAAGACTGATGGGGCTGCTTCTTGCATTGATAGAACTCAACCCTAGCCGCCACAACATGCGTGCGGCGGCGATAATATGAAGACAGCAATGAACACAATGCGTCAAAAGACAAGGACGAGGGCTCCTGCAACGGCGCCAACTGCCGCAAAACTTGATACAGCGAGGGAGATATTCAAGACAAGAAAAGAGCACTACATACCTCCGCATCGGCAACATTAAACGCCTGGAAATGCTGCCGAAGGCGATGTTCATATGCGTCCCAATCCTCCGCCGTCTCGTCATACGGGGGGAAAGGGAGGAGGGAACGGCGCTGGAGCAGACTGCGTGGAGAGCAACGCCGGAAGCACTTGTTTCATAGTGGCCATGAGCTCTGTCTGCTGCTCAACCAAAACCCGCACTAAATCCTCCATGCTGTGGATAAGCTGCGAAACCGGAACAACGACACAACACGCGAAAGAACGACCCTACTCTTCGCCAATTGTGTAGTAACACGATTCACGTTTCCGTCGCACTTTACATAGTGTAGACCGGGAACCGTCTGATAGGCATACCCGATGTCAACTGGCTGGGCACGGCCCATGCTGCCTGGGTTGTTGTTGTTTCACCAGCAGAGGTCGCAGCCGAATTCTCGCCTGCCCTCTGGTGGACGGGACTTTACTTGCGGCAACTACTGTCCGTGACGCGCCGTGCCGATGTGCCCCTCCCGCGATCTTTCTGGTGGCTACTGCATTTAGTTTCATTAAATTTAACTGCCCAGCACAACATTCAGATATATGTTCAATGCAGTGCTGCGGTACATCTGTGGACTCAAATGGATTATTGTTTTTACACACATGGCCACCCCGCAAGCAAGTCCTTGAAAGATAGCCAGTTAATCTGTATCCTGGTAAAGGAAGCCTCTGAATTGTCAAATTATTTAAGTAGTGCTCTGATATACCAATAATTTCAGAGTTAACATCTATAAGCAGTTCACTAACTTTATCTCTAATACCTCTTATATTTTGATGAAATATGCTGATTCCTTCTCTACTTGGAAACATGACATCCTCTGAAGGTGATTCTTTAGTTGGAGGGACTTTCTTTAAGCAGCTATACCTAGCAGCTGACTTCAGCCTAAAAAAGGTGCAGCTCTAACACTAACTACTTCAGGAATTTTTCCACAAGTGATTCCACCAAGCTTTGCCAGCCTCCCCTTCCCATACCTTTTGAGGTGTAGGCCATGCATAATGAAACAGGATCTACTGATAGACTCAACTGGCACCACTGCGATGTGCCCCATGTCCTCTGCCATCAGTGCCCTCTCTGGCTCCATGTTAATGCACCTAACAGCCCCATTAAAATGAGGCTGATCATGACACTGAAACAGTTGCATTAAATGCACATTAGTGCCACCAGTTTGAGTAGCTATCTTTATCAGGTGACCACCTACATCATATTCCTCGTCCCTATCAAGAGTATTCTCTGTTCCACCCATTATCACTACCTGATGCTCCTTAGTAAAATTCCTACATAACTCTCCTGTGCTGTCAGTCACCTGAACCAACCCTGCACTAGGCTTCACAATGCTGGTGATCTGGAACTTACTCCCCAACACTTCCTGCAACTGGTGGCCCACACCTCTACCATGTGAACTACCTACCAGCAGAAACTTCTTCTTTCTGTTAGACTTTGCAACTGATGATGATGATTATGGTGATGATGACGATGATGATTGGTTTTTTGGGGCACTCAACTGTACGGTTATCAGCATCCATACAAATTCCCAACCTTTGCTCATCCCAATCTCTCCACTTTCATGAATGAAGATGAAATGATGAGGACAACACAAACACCCAGTCATCTCGAAGCAGGTGAAAATCCCTGACCCTGCCGGGAATCAAAACTGAGACCCCGTGCTCGGGAAGCGAGAACGTGACTGCAAGACCACAAGCTGCGGACCTTTGCAACTGACTTAGGCCTCCTAAGTGCTGAGGACTGCTGCATGTTTCCTACACCTACAGCTAAAAGAGCCTCCTGTCCACTCATCTCCAACAGTTGGTCAAATTTATTGCATATACGCAAAGTGCAACTGTCTGAATACCTCCTCCTCCTAGCTGCCTTCCCATTCCCCTGCACCCTTCAGCCTCCTCAACCTATCTAGTTCCTCCTTTGTGTATTGTAACGGCACCTGAAGGGCACAGATCTTATGCTCCTGCTCCTCTATCAACTTATTTCTGCCACAGATTCTGCATTCTCAGGAAAGGATCTTACTAGAATGCCCACTGGCTTCTCCACAGCATTCCCCCACCCCCATCCCAATGAAAATACTTTGAACAAATCCCACATCATAATCCGTTACTCACAAACCTACGACAGAGCCCACATTTCTCAATCATGGGAAAATTTTACAGTTACTGAAAAAAACTAAACATCTGCGTTATCTAAATTCTCTCAGTACTCCATCCAGGAACTATTGGAATGCTGCCGGCACATTTTTCAACCAAAAAGGCATCCTCCTGTATTGGTACTGTCCCTCATCTGCTGAAAAAGCTACTTTTAGTCTATCATCAGGAGCCACTACTAACTGACGGTGTTCGCTCTTTAAGTCCAACATCAAGGAATAGTTCCTTTGCCTACGTTATCTATGGTCTCTGTGACATTTGGAATAGGATATGCATGCGTTGTAGTGTTGCTATTCAATTAGCGAAAATTGCAACACAACTGATAGTTCACCAAACTGTCCATTGACTTCCTTGGTATGATTACAAATCCTACCACCCTCCCCCCCCCATCCCATGCACTACTAATTTCTTCTATTGTTTCATCAGCTAACTGTTGACCTGTGAACTCTTCTAAAACCGGTTGTAATGATTTTGGTATCCTGAATGGTCTTCGGTATGCTGGTGCTTCTTTTCCTGTTGGACTCCTGTATTACCTTACTGGCTTGGCAGGCAATGGCCCTCTCAGGAAAAAAAAAAATTCCTGGAATTCTAGCAACAGGTCCTCCAACTGTGCTCTGACGTCTCACGAAATGCAGTCCTAGTGGTGTCCTCTGCCCCCTTATAGCTCACAACACCTGTCTGACAATCTTCCTCATCCAGAATCTCTAGTGCAGCTAACAATGTTCTGTTCAACAACTTTATATCTTCGGCACCACAATTATCCACATTAACGGGTACCACTTTCCCTTTCCTGTATGCATACAATACTCTGTTCCACCCCATCACACCTACCAGGAAGTATGGTTCCACATTCACCTATAGTGATTTTCTAGTGCCTTCTGACACACAATCATGTGAATCAAGCCTTAATGCTATTGCTCGCAGTTCAACTGGATCATTTTGTATAATAAGACACTCCTTGTCACAGATTAATATTGACAACAGTTCCCCCTAGTCCGAATGTTTTCCCACTCAGTTCTACTATACACAATCGAAGGCCAATTATGGCATGATGTTGATGAAGAAAATCCAGGCCTACAATCTAGCTGTATCCCTTGTTTGCATAAGACACCACTGCTTAAACTTGGTTGTCCCAACTGAAAAATCCATCACTACTGACCCCAGTGGTTGTATATCATTGTCCCCCTACCCCACATAGATCATATCATGGTGGGTTCCACTACCTCCTACCCACTAAATCCCTCGAGGCTACTGACACATATGTTCCTGTTTCCAACAATGGAGAAGCACCAACTGTGAAGCAGGGGAGGGTTAGTTATGAAAGCAATGCCATCTAATAGCAACAATGGTGAGTCAGCATAGTGTAACACTGACAATGTCTTCACACTTCAATTGACAGTTCGAGGAATCTTATCGTTTTACACCAGAAAATGGCTCTGAAAAATGTTTAGTGTATTGTAAGACACTGAAGGGCTTTCAAAATTTAAGTGGAAGCTCTCTGAAGAGGAAGAAATATCAAGTTAATGTGCCATACAGATTAGTAACAAAATTGCACTACTTTTAGCAAAGTCCTTGCTCCCTTTCATGGATGGTGATTTAATGAAAGAGTACTTGGTAGTTGCAGCTGAAAATTTATGTCCAACTCATGTAGAACAGTTTTGTGTGGTGCCACTGTTGAACATGGCAATCATGTGTCCTGCATGGGTTATGACACAGTTCAGAACCAGGTTGCAAAACATTTGTAAAGAGTTTGCTGCATTTCTTTTAGCACTCTATAAAAGCATAAATGTCACAGGCACACAATTGCATGTGACATTCTTAACAGCATTGAGAAAGTGTAGAAAATGTAGGTTTTTTTGTGGAATTTATTAGTTTGTGTGTCTACAGTTAGATCGCCAGTCATGATGGGAAAAATCAGGATTAGTAGTGTAACTGAATGGGAAAATGAAAAAGCTTCCAGTACCCGATTCACACTGATTTGCAGCTTGAAGTAATTGATGTGTGACATGACAAGGAGTATAAAGACAATCTAGATTTCTCCAAACATTTCCCCACAGAATCGATTTCCTCCTTTACACTATTGTTTATTCGTCTCCCCACCCAATTCTCCGTGACAGTTGAGGGGGCAGACTACTCCCTGCTCACAAATCTGTGCTCACCATCTGCGTACAGGGGACATTTGCTGTGAAGCCCTGCTCTGACGTCTATTATTCACTGGAGCAACCCCAAATGAGCAACTCAGAGAGCTGGGAAGCCTGATGGTTTGAGGTTGCAGTGGGTGTTTGTGTATATAGTCCTGTGCCATTAGTAAATTTCTTGAGTTTCAAGTCCCTAGTGTTCTGTACCATAGTGAAATTCTATATATTTTCTAGGCAAAAATTTAACTTTTTGTTGAGCAGCTACAGTCTTTTCCAGTGATTCCATGGTGTAAGCACTTTTCTTGATACAATCTTTTCACTTATTATAACATCAAAATGTGTATGCTATAAGCTGTAAGCTGAAAACACAAGACTGACTGGTTATGGCTCATTATTCTTATGGAACATACACTTAAGTCCCACTGAAAGCGCAAACATTCCCACTGAAAGCGCAAACATTGGGAAGAAAGGAATGGCCTCTAATGGCAAAATAATTCATTATCTTTTTGAAGCGCCTTTTCTTTGGTGAACTTTAAACGCTACTTGCTCTGGAACTCATTATGAAATATCTCCACTCACGATAGATTCTAGACTAAACCACATCGATTATGCTTAATTTAGAGTTATATTAATACCATCAGCTACGCACGGGCGTTGATATAGATCAACGGGGACAGGTGAAAATGTGTGCCCCGACTGGGACTCGAACCCAGGATCGCCTGCCTGTTCTTTTGGGCATGTCCGAAAGAACAGACACCATATCCATATAAGTATATAGTTCTGGCGATACCGGCCATGACCTTCATCTTCTGTGCGGATGCACACATATTCCCCGAACTCTTACAGGACTTGGAAGAATGTCTTCTACGAGTAATGAGTGTGTTGGTGTGGGACACTACGCATGTAGTGTGTGGACATACAAGGTGAGAATGTGAGTCTCGTGGGAGGCATGCATGAGATAGTCCCTGCAGTCGCACTATCATCTGTGCCCTCGGTGGCGTACAGTGTTTGTTCCGCTATCATATAATCATACAATAAAGGATCCTTCTTTCTATGTATGCGTAATACATTACATTTGTCTATGTTAAGGGTCAGTTGCCACTCCCTGCACCAAGTGCCTATCCACTGCAGATCTTCCTGCATTTCCCTGCAGTTTTCTAATGCTGCAACTTCTCTGTATACTACAGCATCATCCGCGAAAAGCCGCACTGTCTACTAGGTCGTTTATATATATCGTGAAAAACACTCCCCTGCGGCGCGCCAGAGGTTACTTTAACGTCTGTAGACGTCTCTCCATTGAGAACAACATGCTGTGTTCTGTTTCCTAAAAACTCTTCAATCCAGCCACGCAGCTGGTCTGATAATCCGTAGGCTCTTACTTTGTTTATCAGGTGACAGTGTGGAACTGTATTGAACGCCTTCCGGAAGTCAAGGAAAATAGCATCTACCTGGGAGCCTGTATCTAATATTTTCTGGGTCTCATGAACAAATAAAGCGAGTTGGGTCTCACACGATCGCTGTTTCCGGAATCCATGTTGATTCCTACAGAGTAGATTCTGGGTTTCCAGAAATGACATGATACGCGAGCAAAAAACATGTTCTAAAATTCTACAACAGATCGACGTCAGAGATATAGGCCTATAGTTTTGCGCATCTGCTCGACGACACCTCTTGAAAACTAAAACTACCTGTGCTCTTTTCCAATCATTTGGAACCTTCCGTTCTTCTACAGACTTGCGGTACACGGCTGTTAGAAGGGGGGCAAGTTCTTTCGCGTACTCTGTGTAGAATCGAATTGGTATCCCGTCAGGTCCAGTGGACTTTCCTCTGTTGAGTGATTTTAGTTGCTTTTCTATTCCTTGGACACTTATTTCAATGTCAGCCATTTTTTCGTTCGTGCGAGGACTTAGAGAAGGAACTGCAGTGCGGTATTCCTCTGTGAAACAGCTTTGAAGAAAGGTGTTTAGTATTTCAGCTTTACACGTGTCATCCTCTGTTTCAATGCCATCATCATCCCAGAGTGCCTGGATATGCTGTTTCGATCCACTTACTGATTTAACGTAAGAGCAGAACTTCCTAGGATTTTCTGTCAAGTCGGTACATAGAATTTTACTTTCGAATTCACTGAACGCTTCACGCATAGCCCTCCTTACGCTGACTTTGACGTCGTTTAGCTTCTGTTTGTCTGAGAGGTTTTGGCTGCGTTTAAATTTGCAGTGAAGCTCTCTTTGCTTTCGCAGGAGTTTCCTAACTTTGTTGTTGAACCACGGTGGGTTTTTCCCGTCCCTCACAATTTTACTAGGTACGTACATGTCTAAAACGCATTTTACGATTGGCTTGAACTTTTTCCATAAACACTCAACAATGTCAGTCTCGGAACAGAAATTTTCGTTTTGATCTGTTAGGTAGTCTGAAATCTGCCTCCTATTACTCTTTTGTGATCATACCAGCCTAAAAATACCGGTAAATGCCCTGTTACGTTGCAGGCTTCTTCTAACATTACATTTCCTGGCGGCTGGGGAAATTTTTAAGTCTGGCTTTTAGCCACAGAATAGTACAGCCCACAATTTCAAAAGTAGTTGTTGATATATGCACTGCAGTTTGCAACACTTTAAAGGGCCCATACTGAAAGGTGCACTTGTGTTATTTTTACAAGTTTGGAATATAAAAAAAAGATGCTGTGACTTACCAAATGAGAAAGCGCTGGTAGATAGACACAATAAAAAAAACAAACACACATACAACTTTCAAGCTTTCGGAACCCACGGTTGCTTCATCAGGAAAGAGGGAAGGAGAGGGAAAGACGAAAGGATGTGGATTTTAAGGGAGAGGGTAAGGAGTCATTTCAAACCCGGGAGCAGAAAGACTTACCTTAGGGGGAAAAAGTGATAGGTATACACTCGCACACACACACACATATCCATCTGCACATATACAGACACAAGCAGACATATGTAAAGGCAAAGAGTTTGCCCAAACGTCTTTGAAATTATTGTATGTTGGGACCATATGTGTTAAAAATGGTAAATATAGTGCATTATTTCCTTACAGTTTTTATGGATATACTGAAAATGTGAAAGAATAGAGTACAACATTGTGACACAATGGCGCTGTCGCATAGTTGTCCTGTAATACCACAGATCACAGTTATTTTTGGATTTAGCAATATTTCTGGCTTTCTTCCCAGATTTAGATCATAAAATAGCTCCAAAGTCAAGGAGAAAAGTCGGCTCACGCGGATATCGCAATTATACAACAGAAACTTTGCAGGAAGCACTTAATGAGATTAAATCATTTAAGTTATCTGTTCAGAATGCAAATGAGAAGTAAGTTTGTACATATGGGCATATTTCCTGTTATGGTTACAATTTTAGTTGTTGGATTGTGTTGTAACTTCAATATTTTTTTTTTCAGATATAGCATTCACATAAATGAACTGTGAATGAAAATAAAACTAAACATCCTACGATATTTTCCAAAAATGTTTCATGATGTTCAGTTATGATTTTCCTGTCATAGGATTGATATGAGATGAATAGTGAAGCCGTATCTTGACTGCGGGTGAAGAAAAGTCGAAATTTTTAGAAATAATTTTCCTGGCACCTAATGGCGAAACGCTTTTATTAGTCGCCATAGTACCAAAACTCGGAGATTTGTTCAAAATATACTGGTATCGACTGTTAGGGCAGCTGTTGATGAAAATGTAGTAAATAGAAATTTTGATCTTCCCTACCCCGAACCTGAAGGTATTCCAAGTTCCAATACCTGGTACTACGACGAGACTGATCTTGTGGATGATCCTGGAACCATTACAAACATTATAAAGAAGGGCGCAAAATATCCCAAGAAAATAAGGAATGCCGCCAAGGCCTGTACTTTCAATATATTCTACAGGAATGCTGATAGTGAGCTTGCTCCTTTTTACATTAACTACAGATAGAATCATTTGTGGAACACGTGGACTGAACGTGGCCCTTTGGGTGCTAGGTACAACAGCACTTTATCATGATGATTTGCCTACAGCATATCTGAAGATTTTTTCATGAACCTGTTGCTCCCTGTACTGAGAAGGCAAGAAGGAGCAACGGTATTGATTGGCGACAGTTTGAGCTTCCACCTGAACACTGAATTTCTTCGTCATTGCACGCAACATCCATTTCATTGCTTTGACACCAAATGCTACACACTTGTTGCTGGCACTGGATGTGGTGTTCTTCCGACCCCTCAAGAGACACTGGAAAGTAATCTTGACTGAATGGAAATAGTCTTCAACTGGTTAGGTGGATTGGAAATAGTTTTCAGTTGGTATGATTCTTGCAACAATACCTAAACAGGAGTGTCCAGCTTTGGTAAATAAACTTTTAGAGAAAGCTGACGAAAATAATGGCCAAAATCTGCGCGCTGGATTTAAGAAATGCAGAATTAATCCAAAATGCAGAGATGAGTTCTCAACTAGGTTATACAGTCACTTTAATCAAGACGATAAGGAACTGTTACAACGAAAAGAAAGTGACAGCTTCATAGAGCACCTAGCTAAAAAAAGAGAAACTTGACAGGGAGAAAGCAGATATTGAGGAGGAAACGAGTCAGTGTCAGCCCTGGAAAGAGCATTTCCGTCTTAGATATGCGAAGCTCATCAGCAGGGTGTGCTACTACACAATCTTCACGTGGGCTGAATCCACCCACAGTTGAGACAAGTATGAAGTTGAAAAAAGAAGGCAGTTCGTCACATCACTAGCAGCTCTAGTGAAAGTGATGAAGACGGTGCAGTGCATGCTGAATCAGATTACAGTTTGTTTGAATATTCGGGCTCTGAAGCTGATATCACGGAGGATTTCAAGGAATAAGACAAGATAGTGGTGAGTTATGTGGTGTTGATATATGGAGAAGGACATTATCCAGATATAATAACAAAAATCAGGAATGATGGTGTAGTTGTTGATATTACGGAATCAGTAGGGAAAAACTGGAAATGGCCGGCAACAAAAGATGAAATCTGGTAAAAGAAATGAGGAAATTGTTTATAAAATAAATGCCCCAAAGCAAAGAGACAAACGGAATATTTTTGATGTTGCTGAAATGACGAAGTTTTGACGTTTGTTACTCTGTTTTACTTAGAATGCTGCTTCTCTTGGGTTGCACCGCAGTGTTATCATTAATTTGTTTATGGTACTCTTTCTCAAAAAACTGTCTTAAGTTGGTTTGTATGCAATTATTTATCCTAAAGAAGACCTCCACAATTACAACTTTCAAACAGGCTCTAAATACATGAGCTGGCGAAGTAGAAATGCAACTGTCACAAAGTTGCGCTACATGTAGGTACTGTACAACTTTGTACCGCCTATTTAGTAAAATTATGTTTCCCACAAGTATGTGCTTGCATAATTTATTTCTTTTTAAGAAAGAGTATCACAAAATTGTTATGGTTTGCGGTAGGTGTCTCTCTTCGTAAACACAATAGGCCTATCGATATTTTTTACTGGGTATACTGTATGTATTTTTCGTTTTATTTTACTTCTAGTCCTCTAGTGAGGACAACAGTTCGCTGGTCGGTAATAACGTCCGCATTTCCCACACACATCGAAAAGACACTCATCCCTTGCCCACATGTCGGTGCTTATATGCCAATATCGGAGTCATGCTAGGTTGCATATGTGACGCAGCAAACTTTTTGACTGCCCCGTATAATTTGGTTAACTCTGGTGTCACTTGAGGTACTGGAGCAGTATTGTCTTATCAGAACGACATTCTTTTTTAAATATCTGAAATCACGAGTATGCCTGTTCATGTTGATATTGAGATGTTTCAAAAATGTTTCTCAGTAATGTGCTAAATTGAAAGACAAGGCAACTAGAATCAGATATTTTCATGTAAAACCTGACAACAGCGGCTCTTAAAGCAGGCTGTCATACTTTGCTAGAAGACAGGCTTATGTTTCTAAGATGAAATGTATTTCCTCTTTACACTACTTTATATTAGGTAGGTACAAAGTCAGTTATGATTTTCGTAAATGAAAATACAACGGCGGAAAAAATCGTAACACCAAAACATAATAATGTAACGTAATGAAATTTCGGGAATACATCTGTCTAGGTAATATATGTAGGTGATTAACATTGCAAGATCACAGGTTAATGGAAACGCGAGATAAGCCATTGCAAATGTGAAGTGCTGAAACATTATAACCGCTGTAACTGCCAGAATGTTGAATTCAAGCATGCAAACGTACACGAATTGTGTCGTACAGGTGCCGGATGTCAGATTGTGGGATGGAGTTCCATGCGTGTTGCATTTGGTCGTTCAGTACAGGGACAGTTAATGCCGTTTGTGGATAACGGTTAATTGTCGTCCGATGATGTCCCATATGTGCTTGATTGGAGACAGATCTGTTGATCAAGCAGGCCAAGGCAACATGTTGACACTCTGCAGAGCATGTTGGGCTACAATAGCGGTATGTGGGCAAGAGTTATCCTGTTGTAAAACACCCACTGGAATGGTGTTCACGAATGGCAGCACAACAGGTCGAATCACCAGACTGAGTAAGAATTTGTAGTCAGGGTGCGTGTGATAACCGCGAGAGTTCTCCTGCTGCCATGCGAAATCGCACCCCAGTCTATGAATCCAGGTGTAGGTCTGGTGTGTCTAGCATGCAAACAGGTTGGTTCATGCCCTACACTGGCCTCCTCCTACCAACACATGGCCGTCACTGGTGCCGAAGTAGACCCAGCTTTCAACAAAAAACACAACAGAACTCCACCCTGCCCTCCAGTGAGCTCTCGCTTGAGACGACTGAAGTCGCAAATGACTGTGATTTGGGGTCATTGCGTGCAAGAGGGACTCTGGTTTAGAGCTGCCCTTGAAGTAACCAATTTGCAACAGTGTCACTGTGTGGCAACTGCTACTGCAATTGCTGCTGCAAATGCGCCTCAGAACACATCGAACATGGTGGTCTTCCCTCTTGATACCGCCACATGGCTGTTCAGAACTCGGTCTTCTTGAGACCGTGCATTTTCGTGACCATCACTGCCAGCAGTCATGTACAGTGGCCACGTTCCTGCCAAGTCTTTCTGCAGTATCATAGAAGGAACATCCAGCTTCTCATAGCCATATTACACGACATCGCTCAAACTCAGCGAGGTGCTGATAATGGCATCTTTATCGCTTAAAAGCATTCCTGATTAACATCAGCTCACCATGTCCAATCTCAGAGGTAAAATGACCGTTACAGTGTGTATTTAAAGCAAACCTGATTTTCATCTTCATAGTGGCGCTATTAGTGTCACTTGTATGCGACTGGTGCAAAATATGTATAGACATCATCGTTCAGATATAGAAACATGCCTACCAACTTTGGTTTATGTCGCACAACTTCTTCTTGGTGCAACGATATTTTTCCGTTCTGTGTGTGGTAATATCTACCACGCCAGAAATGGTTTAGCAAAACTACACTACTGGCCATTAAAATTGCTACACCAAGAGGAAATGCAGATGATAAACGGGTATTCATTGTACAAATATATTATACTAGAACTGACATATGATTACATTTTCACGCAATTTGGGTGCATAGATCTTGAGAAATCAGTACCCAGAACAACCACCTCTGACCGTAATAACGCCCTTGATATGCCTGGGCATTGAGTCAAACAGAGCTTTCATGACGTGTACAGGTACAGTTGCCCATGCTGCTTCAACACGATACCACAGGTCATCAAGGTTAGTCACTGGTGTATTGTGACGAGTCAGTTGCTCGGCCACCATTGACCAGACGTTTTCAGTTGGTGAGAGATCTGGAGAATGTGCTGGCCCGGGCAGCAGTCGCACATTTTCTGTATCCAGAAAGGCCCCTACAGGACCTGCAACATGCGGACGTGCATTATCCTGCTGAAATGTAGGGTTTCGCAGGGATCGAATGAAGGGTAGAGCCACGGGTCGTAAGACATCTGAAATATAGCGTCCACTGTTCAAAGTGCCGTCAATGCGAACAAGACGTGACCGAGACGTGTAACCAATGGCACCCCATACCATCAGGCCGGGTGATACGCCAGTATGGCGATGACGAATACACGCTTCCAATATGCGTTCACCGAGATGTCTCCAAACACGGATGCGACCATCATGATGCTGTAAACAGAACCTGTATTCATCCGAAAAAATGACGTTTTGCCATTCGTACACCCAGGTTCGCCGTTGAGTACACCATCGCAGGCGCTCCCGTCTGTGATGCAGCGTCAAGGGAACCACAGCCATGGTCTCCGAGCTGATAGTCCATGCTGCTGAAAACGTCGTCGAACTGTTCGTGCAGATGGTTGTTGTCTTGTAAATGTCCCCATCTGTTGACTCAGGGATCGAGACGTGGCTGCACGATCCGTTACAGCCACGCGGATAAGATGCCTGCCATATCGACTGCTAGTGATACGAGGCCGGTGGGATCCAGGACGGCGTATCGTATTACCCTCCTGACCCACCGGTTCCATATTCTGCTAACAGTCATTGGATCTCGACCAACGCGAGCAGCTATGTCGCGATACGATAAACCGCAATCGCGATAAGCTACAATCCGACCTTTATCGAAGTCGGAAACGTGATGGTACGCATTTCTCCTACTTACACGAGGCGTCACAACAACGTTTCACCAGGCAACGCCGGTCAACTGCTGTTTGTGTATGAGAAATCGGTTGTTGGAAACTTTCCTCATGTCAGCACGTTGTAGGTGTCGCCACCTGCACCAACCTTTTGTGAATACTCTCAAAAGCTAATCATTTGCATATATCACAGCATCTTCTTCCCGTCGATTAAATTTCGCGTCTGTAGCACGTGATCTTTGTGGTGTAGCAATTTTAATGGCCAGTAGTGTATTTCAAATGTCTGTTCATCATTATGTTTAAGTGAACAGCTTTTGTGGAAACTACTGCATTTTTGTCTCTTCATTTTACAATTAAACCTGTAATGTAAATTGACTTGTTCCGCATCATTAGTATTTATTGTACAAAATGATCCATGGGACATGAAACTAATTAACCTGTGCTGTGGCTACTGGCTTATCACGGCTGAAATTCTCCATAATAAAAAAAAGGGTCCTGTCCATGGAAAAATGAACTACTGTATTAAATTCTCAATTTGCGAAATGATTCAATTTATTATTATCCATTTTATCATATACATGATCTAGGAATTGTCATGTAGAAAGAGAGAGAGAGAGAGAGAGAGAGAGAGAGAGAGAGCATGATTTATATTTTAAACAATTAAGGGAAATAACATTTTATTAATTACACTTTACATGTTTTGTCTTCTTTTTACATGCAAGATGAAAAAAAATTTACGAGGTTTATACAAAAAATGCATTAAGGGAAATAACATTTTCTTAATTACACTTTACCATTTTCTTAATTACACTGTACATATTGTGTGTTCTTTTTACATGCAAGTTGAAAAAGCGAAGGTTAACAGGGTGTATACGACCCGGGACAACCGGGAGATCCGGGAAAATCCCGGGAATTGTTTAGAATTCCGGGAATTTTTCATTGTTTTAGTTTCCAGTTAAATTTTTGTGATTTTGATTCGTAAGAACCAATACTCTAACAGAGGATATTACTGTATCCCGCTATTGCAGAATAATACTGCAGCAGCAAAACATGAACGAAAAAAAAAAAACGAAAATAAAACGTAAGTTCAAAGGAAATGCGCCGTATACACAACAAAACACAGTGCTCATACATGCGTCTGCCAACAGCAAAGTGTGTCAAAGGCTTTAGTAATACTATGCGATGCTTCATAACAACAAATTGCCTCCGATGAGCGTGACGTGACAACTGTTTTAATTAGATTCGTTTGAGCAGTTGCGGGCGAGCTCTTGCGCATGCGCAGTTGAGTCGCGTATGAGTAGTACCTTCTTTCGCTTCTGGTTGCAGAAGTATGGCTGGGCGCCACTACTTAATATTGCCCCGGTTCAGAAATATAGTAAATCTGGCGCTGATGCCCAGAGCAGTCTGAGTTGTGGTGGGGAGATGGCTCGTCTCCACATGACCTGTGTTTAAGTTCAGTGATTTTGTTGTTTTCTCTTCGTTTATTGCTCTCACGTAAAATGATAACAAACGGATTTTTGCGGCCGGGAGTTCTCAAATGAATTAAAATACGTTCGCATAATTACGGAAGGCTAAAATATGTTATTAGTTTTAGATTTTATTTCCACCTTCCTGACAGTCAAGCATTAATTGCCTTCCAGAACAATGAAGTTATTTTTATCGGTTTGCTAAAGAGATTTGGCTTTCATTAATCTTTTCTGCTTTATCTGAAACGAAGTGTTTAATTTCACACTATTGGCTAGTTTCAACTGTTCGCTGCATTTCAAGTGCACGTATGGCATTATATCATAATAAAGAGCCAAACATGAGATAATATGGTACTGGTACGCCAAGAAAATTTACATACGAATCTGGACATAAAAATGTGCATTTAAAGCCGAATTATGCATTTTAGTATGGTTCACGAAATTCCTATGCTCTTGAAGTATCCTCTGATGTCTTGTTTCTTTTATGGCATAATGTAAGATCTTTTAATGTTTTACACGTAGGTACATATGGGCTTCCTACGTCATCGTAGCTGCGTAAGCGCAGTGACGGCTACTATCTGGCGCTCTCTTCCAACTGCTGAAACGAACCTATTTCTAACAGGTCGCAGGAAAATATTGCGAATGGTGGTTTGAAAAATGTTACATTCAAACCAAATTTCCTTTTATGCAAGATGAACTATGTCCGAGAATGTACGATGAATTTGTTAAATCACAAAACGTTTGACTCTCATTTAAAAATCAACTCTTTGAGGACGACCATTCACCCTCACCTACCTTGGCCTCACCATTGACTGTCACCTCACCTGGATCCCTCATCTCCGCTCCATCCAATCCAAAGCCCACAACCGCCTCCGACTCCTCAAACTCCTCTCTGGCCGGACGTGGGGGTTGCACCCCTCTACCATCCTCCACACCTATAAATCCTTAATCCGTCCCATCCTCTGTTATGCCAGTCCTGCCTGAATATCTGCCCCCCTCCCTAAATTCTATAAGTCCCTCCAGATCCTTGAGCGTCATGCACTTCGCCTCGCCTTCCGAATACGCCTCCCGTCCCCCACGCGGATCCTCTATGATCTCATTCCTTTCCCCCATCTGCTCCTATTCCTCGAACATATCCGCATCCTTTACACCTCCCGCCGTCTTGCACCCCCTCACCCCCTGGTTGCTCCTCTCCTCTCCCATCCCCGCCCCCTACCACGTCTTCCCCATTGTGTCCCCCCTACCCTCCATCTCTACACCCTACATCTCCTTTCCCAAGGTGGCTTCCGTCAACTCCCCCTCCCGGATGATGCCCTCTCTCCCTCCATTTATCCCTCCTATCAACTCTGATCCTCACTCCCCCTCCTTTCCTCTGTCCTTTCCCTGGGCTCCCTCTCCCCCCCCCCCCCTTCCGTCCTGTTTTCTCCCCACTAAACCTCTCCCAACCTCCCTTCTCTCCCCCCAAGTCCTTTTGTATTCCCCTCCTCTGCCTACCCAACTCCCTGTCGCTTCTGCCCCCCACCCCTCTTATGGGTCCTCCTCCTCCATCAGCTCCTATCCCGGTTCTCCTCTTCGCTTTTTCTCTCCTTTCCCCCCTTTTTTTGTTTTCCCATCATCTGTCCAGTTTCCCCCCACCTGCTCTCGGCTGTGGTGTGTCGCATTTGCCAACTTTTTCGTGCAGTGTCCCAGTGACTATTCAGTGTTGTTCATCTTTCTCGTGTTGCGAACGGACACCATGCTGTCGCTAGGTGTGCATTTTATGTCTTTTGCGAACAGAATCCAGACTGTCGCCCTGTTTTTTTAATTGTCTGTCTATTGTTTTACCTGTCTGATTTTATTTTATTAGCTACATCGTCCCTCTGTTCTTTGTTTTAAGTTCCACGATTTCTTTTCGCCATGTTACTCTTTAAGTCTCCGATTTTATCGCCTGTTTTTATTATTTATTCTCTTCGTATTTCTCATAAAGTCTTTAGGCTGAAGAGCGGCATGCAAAGCTGCTGCCAGCCCGCCCCCCTTCGGGGGGAATTGAAATTCAATAAAGAAGAAAGAAAGAAGACGACCATTTAGAAGAATTTCGAGCCCGGAAGATCAGACATTTACGTCGTTATCAAAAATTTTAGAGGTACATTTGTGTGATGTATCTTAAAGTGTAACACGCGCAAAAAAGATAAACATTATATGTGGAAGCTTAGCTTCTCTTCCAGCTTATTAATCTTCGAGACCAATATTATATGTGAATGCTATGTATATTAATTTAAACCATTAACTTTTCTTATTTGTGTGTTCGCGCTACTTAAGAGTGATCTTGCTATTGTCTGACTACATCACGTGTCCTATGGTTTCATCAGCTGGCGAGATCACGTGACGTGAGCTATGACTGGTTTACAAAAGTGCATCACAATCTCGATTTCAACATCTAGACTCTAGAGGGTTGCATTCCCTCCTTCGAAGGCACAAGATTCCAGAGCCTGGGCTACCCTCAGGATGTGATCTACGTCTTCGAAGTGCTAGTTCTGTTGCTGTTACGTTTGCTGTCTGTCCGTCTGCCGCCGCCTGCTGCTGCTGTTGCCGTCTGTCCACCCGCCTGCCTGCCTGCCTGCTCACCACCGTTCGAGGCTCGCAGCCGCCTGCTGTCCGTCTGTCGCCGTTCGTCCACTATGAGCACTCCCACCTCCACTGTCATCTACACCTCCCCCTCCTCCTCTTCCACAGTCACTTCCTGGAGTGCCGCCCCTGGCCTCCCTCCTTACACCTCACCTCCCCTTCCCCCACTTACCCATTCCCCTATCTCCTCCCCTCCTGTGTACCCCCACATCTGCACCCTTCCTCCAGACCCTCAACAGCTCCCACTACTGCCCCCGCCCTCACATACGCCTCTGTTACTGCCTCTGCTACCACCCCTCAGGTGGTCGGCTTCCCCTCTCTGCCCCCCGTCACTTCATCATCTGCATCCCCCGCACGCATCACGTCACGCCGAGCCACCGTCGCCAACACTGAACCGGCTGCTTCTCCCGGCACCTCCACTACACCACCTCCCACCTGCCACCTCCCTCTTCTCCCTGTCCCTCTCCCCTCCTCCAAGCCAAGAGTCTCCAAAAAAACCCAAAAGCCCATAATTACCGACTCTGCTCCCACCACTTCCCACAAAATGTCACGACCTCCTCCCCCTCCTCCTGTCGTCACCATGGATGCCACCTTCCTCTAGCCACCCATGCCCCAGCCCCTTTGTATTATCAAATCCCTATCCTAAGTTCCTCGATGCCCTTATCCTCACCATGGAGATACGAAAGTATTTACCTGGTGCTCTAATCTCCCAGCTTATTCCCCATAGGGACTCAGTCTTTATCAAGTCCCCATCACCCTCCTTTCACATGGACCTCCTCCGTAAACTCCCACGTGTTATGAAACTTCCTGGCAGATTAAAACTGTGTGCCAGACCGAGACTCGAACTCGGGACCTTTGCCTTTCACGGGCAAGTGCTCTACCGACTGAGCTACCCAAGCACGACTCACGCCCCGTCCTCACAGCTTTACTTCCGCCAGTACCTCGCCTCCTACCTTCCAAACTTTACAGAAGCTCTCCTGCAAACCTTGCAGAACTAGCACTCCTGAAAGAAAGGATATTGCGGAGACATGGCTTAGCCACAGCCTGGGGGATGTTTCCAGAATGAGATTTTCACTCTGCAGCGGAGTGTGCACTGATATGAAACTTCCTGGCAGATTAAAACTGTGTGCCGGGCCAAGACTCGAACTCGGGATCTTTGCCTTTCGCGGGCAAGTGCTCTACCAACTAAGCTACCCAAGCAAGACTTACACCCTGTCCTCACAGCTTCTATAAAGTTTGGAAGGTAGGAGATGAGATACTGGCGGAAGTAAAGCCCATAGCGTATTTTCCTCCTTCCCTCCCTGAGTCCCTGCACCCCCTCCTTGGCTGTTTTCCTCTCCCGTCCCTTCCCTTCCCAGCCCTCCTTCATCGCTCCCCCCACCTCATCCCCCTTTCTTTCTTCTCCTGCTCGCCACCTTCCCCTTCTTCTCATTTCCCTTGTCCCCCCCTCCCATGCAGATCCTCCCAGGTTTTTATTCGGTATCAGTGTGCTACATTAGTGTTGTGTTTTGGTACCATTCTACTGTGTCATCTAGTGATGTGGGTTTTAACTGTGTGCTCGACCTGTTTATTGTCCATGCAGTTCCTTGCTACGCCGTCCATCATGTGGCTGTTTTACACATTCTACGGACTTTTATGCTCTGACCTACTTTGCCTGGTGCCTTTTCATGTAGAGTGTAGTTTTTTTTTTTAGTAACATACTTTTTTAGATTTTTATCTCCAATTTACAGTCACCGCTTTGTATGTCTTGTTTGCTTCTGTTCCACCTTTTCTGCTTCTATATTCCGCCATGTTATCTCCTTTATATTGTTTTTAAATGTCTTCCTGCCTATTTATGTCTCTTGGCTGAAGAGCAGCGCTTATGATGCTGCCAGCCTGCCCCTGATGGGGAATGGAAATGACAATAAAGGAAAAAAAAATTGATTTCAATGCTTTGGTGGAATTCAAATTTGTACCTTCATAATATAGAAATATGGAGCGTACATGTTGCTGCACATCAAAGGTCTTTCAAAACGTGTTTTTCCCCCCTGAGTTTCGTTTGCTGAAGTGCTGGGAAATTCTATGTCGGTATATAAAACCATAAACATTCAAAGAATTGATGAGTTTTTCAGTGCTGAGGAAGAGTATACTGTCACTTAACATGGAAAAAGTGTATTTTCACCCAGGAGAAAGTGTATTTTTAACTGAGAAATCTGGGAAAGGTTCGGGAATTTTTTTTCCTTCTCCATGTATACACTCTATTTATGCAGAAAAATCAAAAGATGACCACTATCTGTTTAGATAGCAAAGAAATTCATCAACATTATAGAAACTTTAACCTAATAGTAGCCTCTTTAATTCTTTTTTAAAAATATGTAAGTCTTGTATGCTTTTTATTTCTTTTGGAAAGGCATTGAACATTATTTTGGGCAGATACATCACACTATTTTGGTACACAGCTTTTGAATGTATGTTCTATGGAAATCATGCCTGTTTCTGGTTTGATAGTCATGTACTTCACTGTTTGGAGAAGAGAATTCTTGATTTGACTTCAGGAAACATACTGATTCATAAATGAATAAACTAGGGAGGGTCAAAATTTTCTACTCCTTAAAGAGTCCTCTACATGGGTCTCTGTAGACAACACCCTTCAGAATACGAATAGGTTTCTTTTAAGGCTTAAAACAACTTTTTCTGAAACATATATTCCCCCAAAATATAATACCATATCTTAGATTACTATGTATGTAAGAGTAGTAGGCACATAGTACTGTTTCAAAATTGCAGTTTTCTTTAAGTTTTCTTAATAAATAACAGTTTTTACATTATCTGACCTGTCTTTGTCCAGATATACCTGAATATTTCTTGTAGGTAAAACACCTGTTGGTGAACAACTGTGACTACAGATAATACTTGAAACTGCAATTAAATGGAGTAAGAAATCAATGAACTAAAATTTTTCCTCACGGTTATCTGGTGACTACCATCACCTGCAAAAGAAATCGTTTCTGTAACAAAATATAATTTTATACTTTGCTTAAGTGCATGATCAAACTGTTTCCCATTGACATCAAGCTATAATGCAGTTTATGATCAAACTGTTTCCCATTGACATCAAGGCATAATGCAGTTAACATGTCAAGAGAGAGATGAACAGATGAGATATCAGTGCATGATATGGTGGTGGATGGTGAGGTGGTTCATTGAAAAATATCATTTGGTGCAGTTGGGTCTTCATAGTAAAATGCATCATTCAGTGCTCTCCACAGAGGAGACTGAGAGGAGTCAACTGTGCTGACCTGACAGGCCTTTTAGTACAACACTCCATAATTTCCTTTCAAATCATATACACTGTAGTTCTTCTGGTGGTATCTCATGTAGAACAATGGGTAGAATGTTTGTAGGAAAATGATGCATATATATTTCCATGTAATATGCCTCAGATGAAGTAAGGCCAGACAATTAAATTTCATACAATGTCATGCCATATGTTTACACTCCTTGTCTATTACTGTTGTACCTGATGAAATCAGCATGGATTTTCTGATGCCAATAGTGAATGTTATGTAAATTTACATTACAGTGGTTAGAAAGTATTGTTTTATTGGCAAAGAGCACATGTTTCAAAAATCGTGTATCATCTTTCACACATTGTAACACAAACTGACACAATTCTATATGCTCAAAATCACTTTCTCTCAGTGCCTGATGAAATGAGAGATGAAAATGGTGAAATGATTGTTGATGAACAATGTGAATGACACTTATCTGGCTAATACCACTTTTCTTGGTGATACATCTTATACCACCATGTGTATTGATAAGTGTCATAGCCAGAACAGTGTCTTCATATGGTCTGTTAGTTGCAGTCTTCTCCCTTGTTGTCTGACATTCAAGCTGCCTGTTTGCACTAGTGTCCTAATAATTTCTATAAGTGCCTGGAGTATTGTACACTTAATTGCAGGATAGTGATCCCAGCACTGCCATACGGTTCTAATGGCATTTCTTAAGAATGTATAGTGTACATAGTGTATATAGTTTTCCTCATTGGCATACATGTCTCTGTGCAAAGAATGTTGAGTCAGGAATGATCTATTGATAGATGTCACATTTCTTGCTAGTTATGTAGTGCATACAAGTAATTTGTTGAAAGGTTTGGTATGACAGAAACTGGCATGAGAGCCCCTTTGGCATTTTTTACACCACAACAACCAATTATAGCCACCTTGCCTTTCAGTTTTAGCCCATTTTTTAGATATTAACTACATGAGGAAAGAGTTGTATTCATTGTCATAGCTTATGTTGATGGCTCTGTACTACTTATAGAGAGAAATAACAACAATAAAATGGAGGTAAGAGCATGGATGGTGATAGACACCTTGGGACTGTGGTGCTCTAAGACAAAACTGTCATATACATCACTCAAATCTAACTTTATATGACTAAGTGATGAACTGAAGTATAATGCAGCCAACAGATATGCATCAGTTTATTTCAGTGAGCACAATAACTTTGGGGCTCGTATTGACTGTGAGCACACAAGTATTAACAGTTCTAAATAAACTTACAACTACTGGTTAGTAAAAAATCACTTGGCTCCAGGTCTGACCAAATTATACCATAATAGTAAACAGTCATCAGTAGTAGGCTACATATCCTGTATTTAGGTGTATAGGGTGATGGTTGAGCCATCATCAAGAGAGTTAAGATAAATGTACTGTTGTAATGTACTGGGGAGTGCACAATCTCTTAAAATAATTTTTTATTGGCAATAGTCAGTTTATGTCTTCTAGACTTGGTAATTACAAAATAAGCAGCCAACTATTGGCTAAAGGAAGCCTGTTCTAAGAGGGTGGAGTAGGGGAGGAGGGGACAGAGAATATACATTGGTAGAAGACTTAAGACATTGGAAGAAGGGCCTAAATAGCTCTTCCAGATATTAAAGAAAGGCAGAAATTAAAATATTTTCATCTGACCAATGACCCCATACATCTCCTCAGAGGACTTAACCTATATCCTGGGTATTTATGCAATCTATGAAGGATGGTGAAACAGGTGAGATCAAATGTCACTGTTGGCATGGGACAGGTACTACAGAGTGTGGCATATTTGAGTATTACTCAAATGCATAAGCACTCTTAGAACATGAGACGTATATGCAGTTTTAAGAAATGAAATGTTTGTAAAATTTAAAAAATTGACAGACAAGTTTGTAAAATGCTAGGATACACTTCACAATAAGTTAGAAACCTGCTCATCTAAGCCAGTATGGGAGAAATCATGAAGAAAAGATCACACCTCACTGTGGAGGCAAGTGAAGGGATGCAGTGCCACAAAGAGGAGGAAACAATAAATACCCAATAACACACTCAATACAACCCATGACAAACTGGGACAGGTTACCATGTTTAGGACTGGTTTGTCCACTTGCCACCTGACATATGAGTGCAGATCAGAACTCTAGTAACAACATACACAAGTGATATATGGTTGAACCATAGCAGGCACCCCACTTTACAGAAATACAGGGTAAGTTTGGCAGCCAAAGAATTTGTACTGTAGCTGGATGCTTTTCAACTGTCTCAAAAAACATTTCAGATTTTAAATGTGCTATTTAAATTTTCTCTATGAAGTCAGTGAACACTATAGTTGTAGGGTAATTGGTTGTCTGTGTGGGGTTGGTAAAACAAAGATTTGATTGGCAGTGATAACTGATATTGGGAACATCCCTGTCCTCACAGAGGAAACATTTAGTAATTAGATCTTGTTCAATGAAGCTAAGTAATGAAATTAAATAAATTCTTATTGTTTTATAATGTAATACAAGACCAAACAACACAGAATAGAATGTGAACACCAATAACATGATCAAAGTTGTAATCAAATAAGTTGTTCATTATTTTTTTAAACTAATACACATTCACCCACTTATCACCATGTTTATTTCTTTTTTTGTTGTTGTTGATTTCATGAAGTTGTGATAAAAACTCTTCTACTTAGAATGAGTCTGTTCATTGTCTTTATTAACTGGGGTAGAGGCACTGAAAAACTTACACCTTGTTTTCAATTTGAAGAATGATAGTAGTGGTGGTAGTTGTTCCATTAGGGCATTCAATGGAATGGTCGTCAGTGACCTGGCTGAGTATAAACATGTGCATTTGGTTAGTTTCTCCACATGTTCCATGCACACATATTAGAATTTTTCTTCTATAAAAGAGCTATGATACCACCAGCTGCATTGGTCATTACTCAGGTTTTGAACAACCTTTCCTTTCATCACTGGAAGGTCTGCAGTTGTAGGTATGTGACACAAATGAAGAAGATCAGTTCAAATAGTTGCAATGCAAAACAGATTTACCCATATTAGCAACTTTGGGGACACCTGGCAATGTCAATACTTATGAGGATAAGGAAAGCTACTACTCAGCGCAAATCTATATTGAGAGCTGATCTCCCAGTCCCCACCTACACCATATTGTCTGTCTTGCTGATGTCAGATGTTATGGTCATTCCACAGCATCCGTGTTCATCACTGGGGCACTAACAGTCTAAGGAAAAGTGATAATGGACAATTATCTGGAGTTATCCTCCCATTCACCTTTATAAAAGGGCAAAAGATGGTAAAACCATTAAGTCAGAATATGAATGTACAAGGGGCAGTCTAAGTTTTAATTATCATCCCAAAAAAAAAAAAAAAAAATAAAATAAAAAAAAAATAAAAAAAAAATAAAATTACGGAATTATTTTTTGTTTATTTTGCA
Organism: Schistocerca serialis cubense; assembly: GCF_023864345.2. NCBI lineage: Eukaryota > Metazoa > Arthropoda > Insecta > Orthoptera > Acrididae > Schistocerca > Schistocerca serialis. The sequence continues at coordinate 238,988,496 of NC_064640.1, forward strand.
GGTACTTGTGAGCAGTCCTGTTATACATCCTTGCACAACAGTATCATAGCATGCCACTAGAAGGGCCCAGTCAAAATAGTGCAGCCCACTGATAAAGAGGAGTATTGTGTGGAAATTCAATTTCAGCAACAGCAAAAATGTTAGAACAATGTCAGGCCAATCCAGAGGACCTTTTTAACTGTCTGGATTGGTGTTTCAAGGCTGTAACATTTCTGCTGTTGTTGAAAATGAACTGCCATATGATACTCCACTTTGTCAGTGGGCTGCACCATTTCATTTTTCCTCTTCTGGCAGTAGGCTACAGTAGGACCACTGTTGTTCTCTATACACATAAATAATTTGGCAGACAGGGTGGGCGGCAGTCTGTGGTTTTTTGCTGATGATGCCATGGTGTATGTTAATGTGTTGAAGTTGAGTGACTGTAGGAAGATACAAGACAACTTAGACAAAATTTCCAGTTGGTGTGATGAGTGGCAGCTAGCCCTACATGTGGAAAAATGTAAGTAAGTGCAGGTGAGTAGGAATAACAAACCTGTAATGTTCGGATACAGTATTACTAGTGTCCAACTTGACACAGTCCAGTCATTTAAGTATCTGGGTGCAATGTTGCAAAGCAATATGAGGAGGAACAAACATGTGAAAAACTGTGGCAGGGAAAGCAAATGGTTGACTTCAGTTTACTGGGAGAATTTTAGGAAAGAGTGGTTCACCTGTAAAGGAGACCACATATAAGACACTGGTGTGACCTATTCTTGAGTACTGCTCGAGTGTTTGGGATCCATACCAGGTCAGATTAAAGGAAGACATCAAAGCAGTTCAGAGGAAGGCTGCTAGATTTGTTACTGGTAGGATCGAACAAATCCTAAGTGTTATAGAGATGCTTTGGGAACTCAAAAAGTAATCCCTGGAGGGAATGTGGCATTCTTTTCAGGAAACACTATTGAGAAAATATAGAGAACCAGCAAATTAAGCTGACTGCTGAACGATTCTGCTGCTGCCAACATACATTGTGCATAAGGACCGTGAAGATAAGTAAACGAGAAATTAGGGCTCATTTGGAGGCGTACAGATAGTTGTTTTTCCCTTGCACTATTTGCAAGTGGAACAGAAGGGGAAATGACAAGAAGTGGTACAGAGTACCCTCTGCCAAGCACCTTATGGTGGCTTGCACAGTATCTATGTAGATGTAGATGTGGCAGGTTGCTCAAAAAGATCAGACTTGTTTCCACTTCCAGTACACCAAAATGTCCTAGTAATTTAAAGGCAGGTTCAGATGACACTCTAAATGACACAACATTTAAAATATTCATGGCATTATTATGAGAATGGTTGATTACTCAGTTATTTAATTAGATTGTTTGTCAATATATCTGAATATAAAACAGATGAGTATGCACACATGGCCTCTTTGTTTAATACAGCAAACATAGTTTGGTATAAAATCTCACTTGATAACATAATCATTAACTGAATAGAAGTACTAATTCTTTTTTAAAAAGGCAGCAGTTCCAAAAACCACCCTTTTAACTCTTTTAACACTTTAGGGATGGGGGCAGACACTTAAGAAAATTGTAAAATATATGCTACACTTGTCTTGTTGTTACCTAAACGAGAAGGGAGGGAATCTGTCTTGTTGGGAGATAAAACATCTGGTTAAAATATGTGGTATAACAATTTTTATATACTGTTAGCAGCTCTTTGGTTTGTGGTTAGCATTACTGACTTAATCATGAGGTGTCGTGTTCGATTCCTGGCTGGGCCAGGGATTTTCTCCATTCAGAAATCTCTCTCTCTCTCTCTCTCTCTCTCTCTCTCTCTCTCTCTCTGTGTGTGTGTGTGTGTGTGTGTGTGTGTGTGTGTGTGTGTGTGTGTCCGCACAGCTCAGATTGGATCTTCCAATCAGTAAGGCCATATGCAAATTTCTTTCTTTCTTTAA